>NW_027641094.1:0-2993333 GCF_949752795.1 Hyperoodon ampullatus
ATGTTGGACACTTGGGATTCAGAGGATTGGTGAGATTCGGTGAGCAAATGAAGACCCTTTAAAGCAATAATGCGTGGCACACATTCCAAGGGTCCCAACTCTCCAAGATGAAGGGAATATTACTACAGCAATAACAGGTACGGGAGACGTAGAGAATGGACACACTGTGAATACGAAAGGTTTCTAAAACTCAACTAATAATCCATCTCCTGGTGCTCCGGTTTTACTTTCCAACTGCTTTACTATCAATCTCCTAACTTAGAGAGACAGCCCCTTTAAGCTCCTGGTTTTCACAGGTGGCCAATTTGGTAGAGAATGAAAGGGAAGAGGGAGAACCAATGAGAGAGTAGCTGTTAGGCATTTGGACGGGCACATGTCATTCTAATTTCCCGGCAGGAAGAAGAATTAACCAAAGTCTCAGACAGCAGCCGGGAACCAGTATAGGTCCTGAAACAAAATTTTGGACTTGCGGTCAGCTCACAAAAAACGAGTTGAAAAATGGAGCTCAGGGGCACAGCAATGCACAAACTGGCAGAGTAGTAAAGGACAACAATCGTCCGAAAATCTGTTGAGGGAAGGCAACGACGCGAACTTGAAAGCGAGCCAGAATATCAGGAAACAGATTGAAGAGGTCCATTGGAATCGCCTTTAAAGCACAGGAATAGGGGCACAACTTCAACAAAGATGCACTTGGCCAGAAATTCCGTATGTGTTTTCTCCTGAATATATTCAGGAGAAAACGCATACGTCCTTTTTGGCCAAGCAAGCAATCGGGCAATGCAAATCTGAACTACAATGAAGTATCACTTCCCAACGGTCAAAAGGGACATCCGCAAAATGTGTAAAAACCAGAAAGGCAAGGCAGGCCCTGGAGAACAGGGAGCCTCTTTATGCTGATGGGCAGGATGTAAATTGCCAACTGCCACTCTGGAGGAGTGCATTGTGTTCCCTAAAACAAGGAAACAACAGAGCAACAGAGCCAAGGGCACTTCCAGTCTAGGGAATATACCTTGGGAATACTGAAAATCAATAAGACAGAGCCACCACAAAATTTAATGCTGCACTGCTTACAAGAACCTCAACTTGGGTACACCTTAAATATCCTAGGAAAGACAAAAATGGTTCAAGATATTGTGTTACTTACGTACAATGGAATATCCCTCAGCCATGAAATCAATGTTATAAGGCCAGTAGCAGCAAAATGAGTGGATTCAGGTACGATGATTCTAAGTGAAATAAGTCATAGAGAAAAAGAAGCTTATCATAAGCTTATCACTCATGAAGGTCCTGTAAACATGGCTGCACATGAACTGAGTTAAGAAAGAGAACAGAGTCTCACATTTAGAAAACACTCTTGTGCCTGCTTTAGGGGGAAGGAGAGGTGGGGTGATGCATAAAACCAGAGTGTTATATTAGTACAGGTACCGTTCCAGAAACCAAATACGGAATAGACAAGACCTACACTTTCCTAAGTGAAATGGACGCAAAACCCCATATTTCTTGCAGAGTAATATATCTGACTAGTAAGAATCTTAAAACCTATGTATTGTTAAGTCTCCATAAGGGAGTCAAGTGTGTCTAGATTGGCATAAACATGGCAGTTAGAATCAGCTCAAACCTGCTATAAAAAGGAATTTCAAAAACAAAACAAATAAACCGGGAAATTCTTTACAATTCCTTCAGGTGCTGTGATGAAACCTGGAATCACACTATCTACAATGACAGCTGGATGTGGCATAAGGCTGGACACTTGGGACTGAGAGGATTGGTGAGATTCGGTGAGCAAATGCAGACCATTTAAAGCTATAATGCGTGGCACACATTCCAAGGGTCCCAACTCTCCAGGTTGTATGGAATATTACTACAGTTATAACATGTACGGGAAACCTAGAGAATGGACACAGTGTGAATACAAAAGGTTTCTAAAACTGAACAAATAGTCCCTATCCTGGTGCTCCGGTTTGAATTTCCAACTTCTTTACTATCAAACTCCCAACTTGGAGAGACAGCCCCTTTAACCTTCTCGATCGCAGAAGTTGCCAATTTGGCAGAGGATGAAAGGGAAGAGGGAGAACCAATGAGAGAGTAGCTGTTAGGCATTTGGACGGGCACATGTCACTGTAATTTCCCGGCAGGGAGAAGAATTAAGCAAAGTCTCAGCCACCCGCCGGGAACCAGTATAGGTCCTGAACAAAAATTTTGGACTTGCGGACAGCTCAGAAAAAACGAGTTGAAAAATGGAGCTCAGGGCCACAGCAATTCACAAACTGGCAGAGTAATAAAGGACAACAATCGTCCAAAATTCTGTTGAGGGAAGGCAACGAGGCGGACTTGAAAGTGAGCCAGAAGAGCAGAAAACAGATTTCAAGAGGTACATTGTATTGCCATTAAAGCACAGGAAGAGGGGCACAACTTCGACAATGATGCACTTGGCTAAAAAGGGCGTATGCGTTTTCTCCTGAATATATTCAGGAGAAAATGCATACGCCATTTTTGGCCAAGCAAGCAGGCGGGAAATGCAAATCTGCACTACAAAAAAGTATCATTTCCCACCGGTCAAAAGGGACATCCGCAAAATGTGTAAAAGCCAGAAAGGCAAGACAGGCAATGGAGAACAGGGAACCTAGTTATGCTGATGGGCAGGATATAAATTGCCAACTGCCTCTCTAGAGGAGTGCATTGTGTTCCCTAAAACAAGTAAACAACAGAGCTACAGAGCCAAGGACACTTCCAGTCTAGGGAATATAACTTGGGAAAAATGAAAATCAATAAGATAGAGACACCTCAATGTTTAGGGCTGCACTGCTTACAAGAACCTCAACTTGGGTACACCTTAAATATTCCAGGAAAGACAAAAATGGTTCAAAAATTGTGTTATTTACATACGAAGTAATATACCTCAGCCATGAAATCAATGTCATAAGGCCAGTAGCACCAAAATGAGTGGCTTCAGGTAAGATGATTCTAAGTGAAATAAGTCACAGAGAAAAATAAATTTATCATAAGATATCACTTATGAAGGTCCTTTAAACATGGCTACACATGAACTGAGTTAGGAAAGAGAACAGAGCCTCACATTTAGAAAACACTCTTGTGCCTGCTTAAGGGGGAAGGAGATGTGGGGTGATGCATAGAACCAGAGTTTGATATTAGTACAGGTACCGTTCCAAAAACCAAATACGGAATAAAAAAGACCTACACTTTCCTCAGTGAAAGGGACTCAAAACGCCATATTTCCCTCAGAGGAATATATCTGACTGGTAAGAATCTTAAAATCTATGTATTGATATGTCTCAGTAAGGGAATCAAGTTTTTCTAGACTGGCATAAACATGGCAGTGAGTATCAGTTCAAACCCACTATAAAAAGGAATTTCAAAAGCAAAACAAAAAAACAGGGAAATTCTTTAGAATTCCTTCAGGGGCTCTGATGAAACCTGGAATGACCCTATCTAAAACCACAGCTGGATGTGGCATAAGCCAGGACACTTGGGACTGAGAGGGCTGGTGAGATTCGGTGAGCAAATGGAGACCATTTAAAGGAATAATGTGTGGCACACATTCCAAGGGTCCCAACTCTACAAGTTGAAGGGAATATTACTACACCTATAACATGTACGGGAACCCTAGAGAAAGGACACACTGTGAATATGAAAGATTACTAAAAATCAACTAATAATCCCTCTCCTGGTGCTCCGGTTTGACTTTCCAACATATTTACTATCAATCTCCCAACAAGGAAAGACAGACCCTTTAACCTCCTGGTTCGCACAGGTTGCCAATTTGGCAGAGGATGAAAGGGAAGAGGGAGAAGCAATGAGAGAGTAGCTGTTAGGCATTTGGACGGGCTCATGTCACTCTAATTTCCCGGAAGGAAGAAGAAATAACCAAAGTCTCAGCCACCCGCCGTAACCAGTATAGGTCTTGAACCAAAATTTTGGTCTTGCGATCAGCTCACAAAAAACTAGTTGAAAAATGGAGCTTAGGGGCCCAGCAATGCACAAACAGTCAGAGAAGTAAAGGACAACAATCGTCCAAAAATCTGTTGAGGGAAGGCAAAGAGGCACACTTGAAAGCGAGCCAGAATAGCAGGAAACAGATTTCAAGAGGTACATTGGAATAGCCTTTAAAGCACAGGAAGAGGGGCACAACTTCGACAATGATGCACTTGGCCAAAAAGGGCGTATGCGTTTTTTCGTGAATATATTCAGGAGAAAATGCATAGGCCCTTTTTGGCCAAGCAAGCAAGCGGGCAATTCAAATCTGCACTACAAACAAGTGTCATTTCCCACCGGTCAAAAGGGACATCCGCAAAATGTGTAAAAACCAGAAAGGCAAGATACGCCCTGGAGAACAGGGAGCCTAGTTTTGCTGATGGAAAGGATGTAAATTGAAAACTGCCTCTCTGGAGGAGTGCATTGTGTTCCCTAAAACAAGGAAACAACAGAGCTACAGAGCCAAGGGCAATTCCAGTCTAGGGTATATACCTTGGGAAAACTGAAAATCAATAAGACAGAGCCACCCCAAAATTTAGGGCTGCACTGCTTACAAGAACCTCAACTTGGGTACAACTTAAATATCCCAGAAAAGACAAAAATGTTTCAAGAAATTGTGTTACTTACGTACGATGGAATATCAGTCAGCGTTGAAATCAATGTCATAAGGCCAGTAGCTTCAAAGTGAGTGGATTCAGGTACGATGATTCTAAGTGAGATAAGTCACAGAGAAAAAGAAACTTATCATAAGATATCACTTATGAAGGTCCTGTAAACATGGCTACACATGAACTGAGTTAGGAAAGAGAACAGAGTCTCACATTTAGAAAACACTCTTATGCCTGCTTAAGGGGGAAGGAGAGGTGGGGTAATGCATAAAACCAGGGTTTGATATTAGTACAGGTACCGTTCCAAAAATCAAATACGGAATAGACAAGACTTACACTTTCCTCAGTGAAAGGGACTCAAAACCCCATATTTCCCGCAGAGGAATATATCTGACTGGAAAGAATCTTAAAACCTATGTATTGATATGTCTCCGTAAGGGAATCAAGTTTGTCTAGACTCGCATAAACATGGCAGTGAGAATCATATCAAACCCACTATAAAAAGGAATTTCAAAAACAAAACAAAAATACAGGGAAATCCTTTACATTTCCTTCAGGGGCTCTGATGAAACCTGGAATGACCGTATCTACAATGACAGCTGGATGTGGCATAAGGCTGGACACTTGGGACTGAGAGGATTGGTGAGATTCAGTGAGCAAATGCAGACCCTTTTAACCAATAATGCGTGGCACACATTCCAAAGGTCGCAACTCTCCAGGTTGAAGGGAATATTACTACAGCTATAACATGTACGGGAAACCTAGAGAATGGACACATTGTGAATACTAAAGATTTCTAAAACTCAACTAATAATCCCTTTCCTGGTGCTCCAGGTTGACTTTCCAACTGCTTTACTATCAATCTCCCAACTTTGAAAGACTGCCACTTTAACCTCCTTGTTCTCACAGGTGGCCAATTTTGGAGAGGACGAAAGGGAAGAGGGAGAACCAATGAGAGAGTAGCTGTTAGGCATTTGGACGGGCACATGTCATTCTAATTTCCCGGCAGAAAGAAGAATTAACCAAAGTCTCAGACACCCGCCGGGAACCAGTATAGGTCCTGAACCAAAATTTTGGACTTTAGGTCAGCCCACAAAAAACGAGTTGAAAAATGGAGCTCAGGGCCACAGCAATTCACAAACAGGCAGAGAAATAAAGGACAACAATCGTCCAAATATCTGTTGACGGAAGGCAACGAGGCAGACTCGAAAGCGAGCCAGAATAGCAGGAAACAGATTTCAAGAGGTACATTGGAATGGCCTTTAAAGCACAGGAAGAGGGGCACAACTTCGACAATGATGCACTTCCCCAAAAAGGGTGTATGTGTTTTCTCGTGAATATATTCAGGAGAAAATGCATAGGCCCTTTTTGGCCAAGCAAGCAAGCGGGCAATTCAAATCTGCACTACAAACAAGTATCATTTCCCACCGGTCAAAAGGGACATCTGCAAAATGTGTAAAAGCCAGAAAGGAAAGAAAGGCAATGGAGAATAGGGAGCCTAGTTATGCTGAAGGGCAGGATGTAAATTGCCAACTGCCTCTCTGGGGGAATGCACTGTGTTCCCTAAAATAAGTAAACAACAGAGCCACAGAGCCAAGGGCACTTCCAGTCTAGGGAATATACATTGGGAAAACTGAAAATCAATAAGATAGAGCCACCCCAATATTTAGGGCTGCACTGCTTACAAGAATCTGAACTTGGGTACAACTTAAATATCCCAGGAAAGACAAAAATGTTTCAAAAAATTGTGCTATTTACATACAATGTAATAACCCTCAGCCATGAAATCAATGTCATAAGGCCAGTAGCAGCAAAATGAGTGGATTCAGGTACGATGATTCTAAGTGAAATAAGTCACAGAGAAAAAGAAATTTATCATAAGATATCACTTATGAAGGTCCTCTAAACATGGCTACACATGAACTGACTTAGGAAAGAGAAGAGAGCTTTACATTTGGAAAACACTCTTGTGCCTGCTTAAGGGGGAAGGAGAGGTGGAGAGATGCATAAAACCAGAGTTAGATATTAGTACAGATACCGTTCCAAAAACCAAATACGGAATACAAAAGACCTACACTTTCCTCAGTGAAAGGGACTCAAAACGCCATATTTCCGGCAGAGGAATATATCTGACTGGTAAGAATCTTAAAATCTATGTATTGATATGTCTCCGTAAGGGAATCAAGTTTGTCTAGACTGGCATAAATATGGCAGTGAGAATCAGTTCAAACCCACTATAAAAAGGAATTTCAAAAACAAAACAAATATCAGGGAAATTCTTTACAATTCCTTCAGGGGCTCTGATGAAACCTGGAATGACCCTATCCACAACGACAGCTGGTTGTGGCATAAGGTTGGACACTTGGGACTGAGAGCATTGGTGAGATTCAGTGAGCAATCCAGACCCTTTAATGCAATAATGCGTGGCACACATTCGAAGGGACCCAACTCTCCAGGATGAAGGGAATATTACTACAGCTATAACATGTACGGGAAACCTAGAGAATGTACACACTGTGAATACGAAAGGCTTCTAAAACGCAACTAATAATCCCTCTCCTGGTGCTCCGGTTTGACTTTCCAACTGCTTTACTATCAATCTCCCAACTTGGAGAGACAGCCCCTTTAAGCTCCTGGTTCTCACAGGTGGCCAATTTGGGAGAGGATGAAAGGGAAGAGGGAGAACAAATGAGAGAGTAGCTGTTAGGCATTTGGACGGGCACATGACATTCTAATTTCCTGGCAGGAAGAAGAATTAACCAAAGTCTCAGACACCCGCCGGGAACCAGTATAGGTCCTGAACCAAAATTTTGGACTTGCGGTCAGCTCACAAAAAACGAGTTGAAAAATGGAGCTAAGGGGCACAGCAATGCACAAATTGCAGAGTAATAAAGGACAACAATCGTCCGAAAATCTGTTGACGGAAGGCAACGAGGGGGACTTGAAAGAGAGACAGAATAGCAGGAAACAGATTTCAAGAGGTACATTGGAATCGCCTTTAAAGCACAGGAAGAGGGGCACAACTTCGACAATGATGCACTTGGCCCAAAAGGGTGTATGCGTTTTCTCCTGAATATATTCAGGAGAAAACGCACATGCGCTTTTTCGCCAAGCAAGCCAGCGGCCAATGCAAATCTGCACTACAATGAAGTATCACATACCACCGGTCAAAAGGGACATCTGCAAAATGTGTAAAAACCAGAAAGGCAAGATAGGCCCTGGAGAACAGGGAGCCTAGTTACGCTGATGGAAAGGATGTAAATTGCAAACTGCCTCTCTGGAAGAGTGCATTGTTTTCCCAAAAACAAAGAAAAAACAGAGCTACAGAGCAAAGGGCAATTTCAGTCTAGGGGATATACCTTGGGAAAACGGAAAATCAATAAGACAGAGCCACCCCAAAATTTAGGGCTACACTGCTTACAAGAACCTCAACTTGGGTACACCTTAAATATCCCAGGAAAGACAAAAATGTTTCAAGAAATTGTGTTACTTACGTACGATGGAATATCAGTCAGCCATGAACTCAATGTCATAAGGCCAGTAGCTTCAAACTGAGTGGAATCAGGTACGATGATTCTAAGTGAAATAAGTCACAGAGAAAAAGAAACTTATCATAAGATATCACTTATGAAGGTCCTGTAAACATGGCTACATATGAACTGAGTTATGAAAGAGAACAGAGTCTCACATTTAGAAAACACTCTTATGCCTGCTTAAGGGGGAAGGAGAGGTGGGGTGATGCATAAAACCAGAGTTTGATATTAGTACAGGTACCGTTCCAAAAACCAACTACGGAATAGACAAGACCTACACTTTCCTCAGTGAAATGGAGTCAAAACCCCATATTTCCCGCAGAGGTATATATCTGACTAGTAAGAAACTTAAAACCTATGTATTGATATGTCTCCATAAGGGAATGAAGTGTGTCTTGACTGCCATAAACATGGCAGTGAGAATCTGCTCAAACCCCCTATAAAAAGGAAGTTCAAAAACAAAACAAAAAAACAGGGAAATTCTTTACAATTCCTTCAGGGGCTCTGATGAAACCTGGAATGACCCTATCTACAACCACAGCTGGATGTGGCATAAGCCTGGACACTTGGGACTGAGATGATTGGTGAGATTCGGTGAGCAAATGCAGCCCATTTAAAGAAATAATATGTGGCACACATTCCAAGGGTCACAAATCTCCAGGTTGAAGGGAATATTACTACAGCTATAACATGTACTGGAAACATAGAGAATGGACACAATGTGAATATGAAAGGTTTATAAAACTCAACTAATAATCCCTCTCCTGGTGCTCCGGTTTGACTTTCCAACTGCTTTACTATCAATCTCCCAACTTGGAAAGACAGCCCCTTTAACCTCCTGGTTCGCACAGGTTGCCAGTTTGGTAGAGGATGAAAGGGAAGAAGGAGAACCAATGAGAGAGTAGCTGTTAGGCTTTTGGACGGGCACATGTCACTCTATTTTCCCGGAAGGAAGGAGAATTAACCAATTTCTCAGACACCCGCTGGTAACCAGTATAGGTCCTGAACCAAAATTTTGGACTTGCGGTCAGCTCACAAAAAACGAGTTGAAAAATGGAGCTCAGGGCCACAGCAATTCACAAACTGGCAGAGAAATAAAGGACAACAATCGTCCAAATATCTGTTGACGGAAGGCAACGAGGCGGAATTGAAAGCGAGCCAGAATAGCAGGAAACAGATTTCAAGAGGCACATTGGAATTGCCTTTAAAGCACAGGAAGAGGGGCACAACTTCGACAATGATGCACTTGGCCAAAAAAGGCGTATGCGTTTTCTCGTGAATATATTCAGGAGAAAATGCATAGGCCCTTTTTGGCCAAGCAAGCAAGCGGGCAATTCAAATCTGCACTACAAACAAGTATCATTTCCCACCGGTCAAAAGGGACATCCGCAAAATGTGTAAAAGCCAGAAAGGCAAGACAGGCAATGGAGAATAGGGAGCCTAGTTATGCTGATGGGCAGGATGTAAATTGCCAACTGCCTCTCTGGAGGTATGCACTGTGTTCCCTAAAACAAGTAAACAACAGAGCCACAGAGCCAAGGGCACTTGCAGTCTAGGGAATATACATTGGGAAAACTGAAAATCAATAAGATAGAGCCACCCCAATATTTAGGGCTGCACTGCTTACAAGAACCTCAACTTGAGTACACCTTAAATATCCCAGGAAAGACAAAAATGTTTCAAAAATTTGTGGTATTTACATACAATGTAATAACTCTCAGCCATGAAATCAATGTCATGAGGCCTGTATCAGCAAAATGAGTGGATTCAGGTACGATGATTCTAAGTGAAATAAGTCACAGAGAAAAAGAAATTTATCATAAGATATCACTTATGAAGGTCCTCTAAACATGGCTACACATGAACTGAGTTAGGAAAGAGAACAGAGCCTCACATTTAGAAAACACTCTTGTGCCTGCTTAAGGGGGAAGGAGAGGTGGAGAGATGAATAAAACCAGAGTTACATATTAGTACAGATACCGTTCCAAAAACCAAATACGGAATAGACAAGACCTACACTTTCCTCAGTGAAATGGACTCAAAACGCCATATTTCACGCAGAGGAATATATCTGACTGGTAAGAATGTTAAAATCTATGTATTGATATGTCTCCGTAAGGGAATCAAGTGTGTCTAGACTGGCATAAACATGGCAGTGAGAATCAGTTCAAACCCACTATAAAAAGGAATTTCAAAAACAAAACAAAAATCAGGGAAATTCTTTACAATTCCTTCAGGGGCTCTGATGAAACCTGGAATGACCCTATCCAAAACGACAGCTGGATGTGGCATAAGGGTGGACACTTGGGACTGAGAGGATTGGTGAGATTCAGTGAGCAATCCAGACCCTTTAAAGCAAAAATGTGTGGCACACATTCGAAGGGTCCCAACTCTCCAGGATGAAGGGAATATTACTACAGCTATAACATGTACGGGAAACCTAGAGAATGTTCACACTGTGAAATCGAAAGGTTTCTAAAACACAACTAATAATCCCTATCCTGTTGCTCCGGTTTGACTTTCCAACTGCTTTACTGTCAATCTCCCAACTTGGAGAGACAGCCCTTTTAAGCACCTGGTTCTCACAGGTGGCTAATTTGGGAGAGGATGAAAAGGAAGAGGGAGAACCAATGAGAGAGTAGCTGTTAGGCATTTGGACGGGCACATGTCATTCTAATTTCCCGGCAGAAAGAAGAATTAACCAAAGTCTCAGACACCCGCCGGGAACCAGTATAGGTCCTGAACCAAAATTTTGGACTTGCGGTCAGCTCACAAAAAACGAGTTGAAAAATGGAGCTCAGGGGCACAGCAATGCACAAACTTGCAGAGTAATAAAGGACAACAATCGTCCAAAAATCTGTTGACGGAATGCAAAGAGGGGGACTTGAAAGCGAGCCAGAATAGCAGGAAACAGATTTCAAGAGGTACATTGTATTAGCATTTAAAGCACTGGAATAGGGGCACAACTTCGAGAATGATGCACTTGGCCCAAAAGTGCGTATGCGTTTTCTCCTCAATATATTCAGGAGAAAAAGCATAATCGCTTTTTGGCCAAGCAAGCAAGCGGCCAATGCAAATCTGCACTACAATGAAGTATCACATACCACCGGTCAAAAGGGACATCCGCAAAATGTGTAAAAACCAGAAAGGCAAGATAGGCCCTGGAGAACAGGGAGCCTAGTTATGCTGATGGAAAGGATGTAAATTGAAAACTGCCTGTCTGGAGGAGTGCATTGTGTTCCCTAAAACAAGGAAACAACAGAGCTACAGAGCCAAGGGCAATTCCAGTCTAGGGGATATACCTTGGGAAAACGGAAAATCAATAAGACAGAGCCACCCCAAAATTTAGGGCTACACTGCTTACAAGAACCTCAACTTGGGTACACCATAAATATCCCAGGAAAGACAAAAATGGTTTAAGAAATTGTATTACTTACAGATGATGGAATATCACCCAGCCATGAAATCAATGTCATGAGGCCAGTAGCAGCAAAATGAGTGGATTCAGGTACGATGATTCTAAGTGAGATAAGTCACAGAGAAAAAGAAACTTATCATAAGATATCACTTATGAAGGTCCTGTAAACATGGCTACACATGAACTGAGTTACCAAAGAGAACAGAGTCTCACATTTAGAAAACACTGTTATGCCTGCTTAAGGTGGAAGTAGAGTTGGGGTGATGCATAATACCAGAGTTTGATATTAGTACAGATACTGTTCCAAAAACCAAGTAGGGAATAGACAAGACCTACACCTTCCTCATTGAAAGGGACTCAAAACCGCATATTTTCCACACAGTAATATATCTGACTAGTAAGAATCTTAAAACCTATGTATTGATATGTCTCCGTAAGGGAATCAAGTGTGTCTAAGCTGGCTTAAACATGGCAGTGAGAATCAGCTGAAACCCACTATAAAAAGTAATTTCAAAAACAAAACAAAAAAACAGGGAAATTCTTTACAATTCCTTCAGGGTCTCTGATGAAACCTGGAATGACCATATATACAACGAAAGCTGGATGTGGCATAAGGCTGGACACTTGGGACTGAGAGGATTGGTGAGTTTCGGTGAGCAAATGGAGACCATTTAAAAGAATAATGCGTGGCACACATTCCAAGGGTCCCAACTATCCAGGTTGAAGGGAATATTACTACAGCTATAACATGTACGGGAAACCTAGAGAATGGACACACTGTGAATACGAAAGGTTTCTAAAACTCAACTAATAGTCCCTCTCCTGGTGCTCCGGTTTGAATTTCCAATTGCTTTATTATCAATCTCCCAACTTGCAGAGACAGACCCTTTAGCCTCCTGGTACTCCCAGGTTGCCTGTTTGGCAGAGGATGAAAGGGAAGATGGAGAACCAATGAGAGAATAGGTGTTAGCCATTTGGACGGTCATATGTCACTCTAATTTCCCGGAAGGAAGAAGAATTAACCAAAGTCTCAGCCACGCTTCGGGAACCAGTATATGTCCTGAACCAAAATTTTGGACTCGCGGTCAGCTCACAAAAAAACGAGTTGAGAAATGGAGCTTAAGGACACAACAATGCACAAACTGTCAGAGAAATAAAGGACAACAATCGTCCAAAAATCTGTTGAGGGAAGGCAACGAGGCGGACTTGAAAGCGAGCCAGAATAGCAGGAAACAGATTTCAATAAGTACATTGAAATCGCCTTTAAAGCAAAGGAAGTGGGGCACAATTTCGACAATGAAGAACTTGCCCAAAAGGGGTGTATGTTTCCTCCGGAATATATTCAGGAGGAAACACTTATGCACTTTTTGGCCAAGCAAGGAAGCGGGCAATACAATTCTGCAGTACAAAAAGTATCAGTTTCCAGCAGTCAAAAGTGACATCTGCAAAATGTGTAAAAACCAGAAAGGCAAGATAGGCCTTGGAGAACAGGGAGCCTAGTTATGCTGATGGGCAGGATGTAAATTGCCAACTGCCTCTCTGGAGGAGTGCATTGTGTTCCCTAAAACAATTAAACAACACATCTACAGAACCAAGGGCACTTCCAGCCTAGGGAATATACCTTGGGAAAACGGAAAATCAGTAAGACAGTGCCACCCCAAAATTTAGGGCAGCACTGCTTAGAATAACCTCAATTTGGGTACACCTTAAATATCCCAGGAAAGACAAAATTGGTTCAAGAAATTGTGGTACTTACGTACGATGGAATATCCCTCAGTAATGAAATCAATGTCATAAGGCCAGAACAGCAAAATGAGTGGATTCAGGTACGATGATTCTAAGTGAAATAAGTCACAGAGAAAAAGAAACTTATCATAAGATATCACTTATGAAGATCCTGTAAACATGCCTACACATGAACTGAGATAGGAAAGAGAACAGAGTCTCACATTTAGAAAACACTCTTATGCCTGATAAAGGGGGAAGGAGAGGTGGGGTGATGCATAAAACCAGAGTTTGATATTAGTACAGGTACCGTTCCAAAAACCAAATACGGTATAGACAAGACCTACACTTTCCTCAGTGAAAGGGACTCAAAACCACATATTTCCCGAAGAGGAATATATCTGACTGATAAGAATCTTAAAACCTATGTATTGATATGTCTCCGTAAGGGAATCAAATTTGTCTAGACTGGCATAAACATGGCAATGAGAATCAGTTCAAACCCACTATAAAAAGGAATTTCAAAAACAAAACACAAAAACAGGGAAATTCTTTACAATTCCTTTGGGGCGCTGATGAAACCTAGAAGGACCCATTCTACAACGACAGCTGGATGTGGCATAATGTTGGACACTTGGGATTCAGAGGATTGGTGAGATTCGGTGAGCAAATGAAGACCCTTTAAAGCAATAATGCGTGGCACACATTCCAAGGGTCCCAACTCTCCAAGATGAAGGGAATATTACTACAGCAATAACAGGTACGGGAGACGTAGAGAATGGACACACTGTGAATACGAAAGGTTTCTAAAACTCAACTAATAATCCATCTCCTGGTGCTCCGGTTTTACTTTCCAACTGCTTTACTATCAATCTCCTAACTTAGAGAGACAGCCCCTTTAAGCTCCTGGTTTTCACAGGTGGCCAATTTGGTAGAGAATGAAAGGGAAGAGGGAGAACCAATGAGAGAGTAGCTGTTAGGCATTTGGACGGGCACATGTCATTCTAATTTCCCGGCAGGAAGAAGAATTAACCAAAGTCTCAGACAGCAGCCGGGAACCAGTATAGGTCCTGAAACAAAATTTTGGACTTGCGGTCAGCTCACAAAAAACGAGTTGAAAAATGGAGCTCAGGGGCACAGCAATGCACAAACTGGCAGAGTAGTAAAGGACAACAATCGTCCGAAAATCTGTTGAGGGAAGGCAACGACGCGAACTTGAAAGCGAGCCAGAATATCAGGAAACAGATTGAAGAGGTCCATTGGAATCGCCTTTAAAGCACAGGAATAGGGGCACAACTTCAACAAAGATGCACTTGGCCAGAAATTCCGTATGTGTTTTCTCCTGAATATATTCAGGAGAAAACGCATACGTCCTTTTTGGCCAAGCAAGCAATCGGGCAATGCAAATCTGAACTACAATGAAGTATCACTTCCCAACGGTCAAAAGGGACATCCGCAAAATGTGTAAAAACCAGAAAGGCAAGGCAGGCCCTGGAGAACAGGGAGCCTCTTTATGCTGATGGGCAGGATGTAAATTGCCAACTGCCACTCTGGAGGAGTGCATTGTGTTCCCTAAAACAAGGAAACAACAGAGCAACAGAGCCAAGGGCACTTCCAGTCTAGGGAATATACCTTGGGAATACTGAAAATCAATAAGACAGAGCCACCACAAAATTTAATGCTGCACTGCTTACAAGAACCTCAACTTGGGTACACCTTAAATATCCTAGGAAAGACAAAAATGGTTCAAGATATTGTGTTACTTACGTACAATGGAATATCCCTCAGCCATGAAATCAATGTTATAAGGCCAGTAGCAGCAAAATGAGTGGATTCAGGTACGATGATTCTAAGTGAAATAAGTCATAGAGAAAAAGAAGCTTATCATAAGCTTATCACTCATGAAGGTCCTGTAAACATGGCTGCACATGAACTGAGTTAAGAAAGAGAACAGAGTCTCACATTTAGAAAACACTCTTGTGCCTGCTTTAGGGGGAAGGAGAGGTGGGGTGATGCATAAAACCAGAGTGTTATATTAGTACAGGTGCCGTTCCAGAAACCAAATACGGAATAGACAAGACCTACACTTTCCTAAGTGAAATGGATGCAAAACCCCATATTTCTTGCAGAGTAATATATCTGACTAGTAAGAATCTTAAAACCTATGTATTGTTAAGTCTCCATAAGGGAGTCAAGTGTGTCTAGATTGGCATAAACATGGCAGTTAGAATCAGCTCAAACCTGCTATAAAAAGGAATTTCAAAAACAAAACAAATAAACCGGGAAATTCTTTACAATTCCTTCAGGTGCTGTGATGAAACCTGGAATCACACTATCTACAATGACAGCTGGATGTGGCATAAGGCTGGACACTTGGGACTGAGAGGATTGGTGAGATTCGGTGAGCAAATGCAGACCATTTAAAGCTATAATGCGTGGCACACATTCCAAGGGTCCCAACTCTCCAGGTTGTATGGAATATTACTACAGTTATAACATGTACGGGAAACCTAGAGAATGGACGCAGTGTGAATACAAAAGGTTTCTAAAACTGAACAAATAGTCCCTATCCTGGTGCTCCGGTTTGAATTTCCAACTTCTTTACTATCAAACTCCCAACTTGGAGAGACAGCCCCTTTAACCTTCTCGATCGCAGAAGTTGCCAATTTGGCAGAGGATGAAAGGGAAGAGGGAGAACCAATGAGAGAGTAGCTGTTAGGCATTTGGACGGGCACATGTCACTGTAATTTCCCGGCAGGGAGAAGAATTAAGCAAAGTCTCAGCCACCCGCCGGGAACCAGTATAGGTCCTGAACAAAAATTTTGGACTTGCGGACAGCTCAGAAAAAACGAGTTGAAAAATGGAGCTCAGGGCCACAGCAATTCACAAACTGGCAGAGTAATAAAGGACAACAATCGTCCAAAATTCTGTTGAGGGAAGGCAACGAGGCGGACTTGAAAGTGAGCCAGAAGAGCAGAAAACAGATTTCAAGAGGTACATTGTATTGCCATTAAAGCACAGGAAGAGGGGCACAACTTCGACAATGATGCACTTGGCTAAAAAGGGCGTATGCGTTTTCTCCTGAATATATTCAGGAGAAAATGCATACGCCATTTTTGGCCAAGCAAGCAGGCGGGAAATGCAAATCTGCACTACAAAAAAGTATCATTTCCCACCGGTCAAAAGGGACATCCGCAAAATGTGTAAAAGCCAGAAAGGCAAGACAGGCAATGGAGAACAGGGAACCTAGTTATGCTGATGGGCAGGATATAAATTGCCAACTGCCTCTCTAGAGGAGTGCATTGTGTTCCCTAAAACAAGTAAACAACAGAGCTACAGAGCCAAGGACACTTCCAGTCTAGGGAATATAACTTGGGAAAAATGAAAATCAATAAGATAGAGACACCTCAATGTTTAGGGCTGCACTGCTTACAAGAACCTCAACTTGGGTACACCTTAAATATTCCAGGAAAGACAAAAATGGTTCAAAAATTGTGTTATTTACATACGAAGTAATATACCTCAGCCATGAAATCAATGTCATAAGGCCAGTAGCACCAAAATGAGTGGCTTCAGGTAAGATGATTCTAAGTGAAATAAGTCACAGAGAAAAATAAATTTATCATAAGATATCACTTATGAAGGTCCTTTAAACATGGCTACACATGAACTGAGTTAGGAAAGAGAACAGAGCCTCACATTTAGAAAACACTCTTGTGCCTGCTTAAGGGGGAAGGAGATGTGGGGTGATGCATAGAACCAGAGTTTGATATTAGTACAGGTACCGTTCCAAAAACCAAATACGGAATAAAAAAGACCTACACTTTCCTCAGTGAAAGGGACTCAAAACGCCATATTTCCCTCAGAGGAATATATCTGACTGGTAAGAATCTTAAAATCTATGTATTGATATGTCTCAGTAAGGGAATCAAGTTTTTCTAGACTGGCATAAACATGGCAGTGAGTATCAGTTCAAACCCACTATAAAAAGGAATTTCAAAAGCAAAACAAAAAAACAGGGAAATTCTTTAGAATTCCTTCAGGGGCTCTGATGAAACCTGGAATGACCCTATCTAAAACCACAGCTGGATGTGGCATAAGCCAGGACACTTGGGACTGAGAGGACTGGTGAGATTCGGTGAGCAAATGGAGACCATTTAAAGGAATAATGTGTGGCACACATTCCAAGGGTCCCAACTCTACAAGTTGAAGGGAATACTACTACACCTATAACATGTACGGGAACCCTAGAGAAAGGACACACTGTGAATATGAAAGATTACTAAAAATCAACTAATAATCCCTCTCCTGGTGCTCCGGTTTGACTTTCCAACATATTTACTATCAATCTCCCAACAAGGAAAGACAGACCCTTTAACCTCCTGGTTCGCACAGGTTGCCAATTTGGCAGAAAATGAAAGGGAAGAGGGAGAAGCAATGAGAGAGTAGCTGTTAGGCATTTGGACGGGCTCATGTCACTCTAATTTCCCGGAAGGAAGAAGAAATAACCAAAGTCTCAGCCACCCGCCGTAACCAGTATAGGTCTTGAACCAAAATTTTGGTCTTGCGATCAGCTCACAAAAAACTAGTTGAAAAATGGAGCTTAGGGGCACAGCAATGCACAAACAGTCAGAGAAGTAAAGGACAACAATCGTCCAAAAATCTGTTGAGGGAAGGCAAAGAGGTGCACTTGAAAGCGAGCCAGAATAGCAGGAAACAGATTTCAAGAGGTACATTGGAATAGCCTTTAAAGCACAGGAAGAGGGGCACAACTTCGACAATGATGCACTTGGCCAAAAAGGGCGTATGCGTTTTTTCGTGAATATATTCAGGAGAAAATGCATAGGCCCTTTTTGGCCAAGCAAGCAAGTGGGCAATTCAAATCTGCACTACAAACAAGTGTCATTTCCCACCGGTCAAAAGGGACATCCGCAAAATGTGTAAAAACCAGAAAGGCAAGATACGCCCTGGAGAACAGGGAGCCTAGTTTTGCTGATGGAAAGGATGTAAATTGAAAACTGCCTCTCTGGAGGAGTGCATTGTGTTCCCTAAAACAAGGAAACAACAGAGCTACAGAGCCAAGGGCAATTCCAGTCTAGGGGATATACCTTGGGAAAACTGAAAATCAATAAGACAGAGCCACCCCAAAATTTAGGGCTTCACTGCTTACAAGAACCTCAACTTGGGTACAACTTAAATATCCCAGAAAAGACAAAAATGTTTCAAGAAATTGTGTTACTTACGTACGATGGAATATCAGTCAGCGTTGAAATCAATGTCATAAGGCCAGTAGCTTCAAAGTGAGTGGATTCAGGTACGATGATTCTAAGTGAGATAAGTCACAGAGAAAAAGAAACTTATCATAAGATATCACTTATGAAGGTCCTGTAAACATGGCTACATATGAACTGAGTTAGGAAAGAGAACAGAGTCTCACATTTAGAAAACACTCTTATGCCTGCTTAAGGGGGAAGGAGAGGTGGGGTAATGCATAAAACCAGGGTTTGATATTAGTACAGGTACCGTTCCAAAAATCAAATACGGAATAGACAAGACTTACACTTTCCTCAGTGAAAGGGACTCAAAACCCCATATTTCCCGCAGAGGAATATATCTGACTGGAAAGAATCTTAAAACCTATGTATTGATATGTCTCCGTAAGGGAATCAAGTTTGTCTAGACTCGCATAAACATGGCAGTGAGAATCATATCAAACCCACTATAAAAAGGAATTTCAAAAACAAAACAAAAATACAGGGAAATCCTTTACATTTCCTTCAGGGGCTCTGATGAAACCTGGAATGACCGTATCTACAATGACAGCTGGATGTGGCATAAGGCTGGACACTTGGGACTGAGAGGATTGGTGAGATTCAGTGAGCAAATGCAGACCCTTTTAACCAATAATGCGTGGCACACATTCCAAAGGTCGCAACTCTCCAGGTTGAAGGGAATATTACTACAGCTATAACATGTACGGGAAACCTAGAGAATGGACACATTGTGAATACTAAAGATTTCTAAAACTCAACTAATAATCCCTTTCCTGGTGCTCCAGGTTGACTTTCCAACTGCTTTACTATCAATCTCCCAACTTTGAAAGACTGCCACTTTAACCTCCTTGTTCTCACAGGTGGCCAATTTTGGAGAGGACGAAAGGGAAGAGGGAGAACCAATGAGAGAGTAGCTGTTAGGCATTTGGACGGGCACATGTCATTCTAATTTCCCGGCAGAAAGAAGAATTAACCAAAGTCTCAGACACCCGCCGGGAACCAGTATAGGTCCTGAACCAAAATTTTGGACTTTAGGTCAGCCCACAAAAAACGAGTTGAAAAATGGAGCTCAGGGCCACAGCAATTCACAAACAGGCAGAGAAATAAAGGACAACAATCGTCCAAATATCTGTTGACGGAAGGCAACGAGGCGGACTCGAAAGCGAGCCAGAATAGCAGGAAACAGATTTCAAGAGGTACATTGGAATGGCCTTTAAAGCACAGGAAGAGGGGCACAACTTCGACAATGATGCACTTCCCCAAAAATGGTGTATGTGTTTTCTCGTGAATATATTCAGGAGAAAATGCATAGGCCCTTTTTGGCCAAGCAAGCAAGCGGGCAATTCAAATCTGCACTACAAACAAGTATCATTTCCCACCGGTCAAAAGGGACATCTGCAAAATGTGTAAAAGCCAGAAAGGAAAGAAAGGCAATGGAGAATAGGGAGCCTAGTTATGCTGAAGGGCAGGATGTAAATTGCCAACTGCCTCTCTGGGGGAATGCACTGTGTTCCCTAAAATAAGTAAACAACAGAGCCACAGAGCCAAGGGCACTTCCAGTCTAGGGAATATACATTGGGAAAACTGAAAATCAATAAGATAGAGCCACCCCAATATTTAGGGCTGCACTGCTTACAAGAATCTGAACTTGGGTACAACTTAAATATCCCAGGAAAGACAAAAATGTTTCAAAAAATTGTGCTATTTACATACAATGTAATAACCCTCAGCCATGAAATCAATGTCATAAGGCCAGTAGCAGCAAAATGAGTGGATTCAGGTACGATGATTCTAAGTGAAATAAGTCACAGAGAAAAAGAAATTTATCATAAGATATCACTTATGAAGGTCCTCTAAACATGGCTACACATGAACTGACTTAGGAAAGAGAAGAGAGCTTTACATTTGGAAAACACTCTTGTGCCTGCTTAAGGGGGAAGGAGAGGTGGAGAGATGCATAAAACCAGAGTTAGATATTAGTACAGATACCGTTCCAAAAACCAAATACGGAATACAAAAGACCTACACTTTCCTCAGTGAAAGGGACTCAAAACGCCATATTTCCGGCAGAGGAATATATCTGACTGGTAAGAATCTTAAAATCTATGTATTGATATGTCTCCGTAAGGGAATCAAGTTTGTCTAGACTGGCATAAACATGGCAGTGAGAATCAGTTCAAACCCACTATAAAAAGGAATTTCAAAAACAAAACAAATATCAGGGAAATTCTTTACAATTCCTTCAGGGGCTCTGATGAAACCTGGAATGACCCTATCCACAACGACAGCTGGTTGTGGCATAAGGTTGGACACTTGGGACTGAGAGCATTGGTGAGATTCAGTGAGCAATCCAGACCCTTTAATGCAATAATGCGTGGCACACATTCGAAGGGTCCCAACTCTCCAGGATGAAGGGAATATTACTACAGCTATAACATGTACGGGAAACCTAGAGAATGTACACACTGTGAATACGAAAGGCTTCTAAAACGCAACTAATAATCCCTCTCCTGGTGCTCCGGTTTGACTTTCCAACTGCTTTACTATCAATCTCCCAACTTGGAGAGACAGCCCCTTTAAGCTCCTGGTTCTCACAGGTGGCCAATTTGGGAGAGGATGAAAGGGAAGAGGGAGAACAAATGAGAGAGTAGCTGTTAGGCATTTGGACGGGCACATGACATTCTAATTTCCTGGCAGGAAGAAGAATTAACCAAAGTCTCAGACACCCGCCGGGAACCAGTATAGGTCCTGAACCAAAATTTTGGACTTGCGGTCAGCTCACAAAAAACGAGTTGAAAAATGGAGCTAAGGGGCACAGCAATGCACAAATTGCAGAGTAATAAAGGACAACAATCGTCCGAAAATCTGTTGACGGAAGGCATCGAGGGGGACTTGAAAGAGAGACAGAATAGCAGGAAACAGATTTCAAGAGGTACATTGGAATCGCCTTTAAAGCACAGGAAGAGGGGCACAACTTCGACAATGATGCACTTGGCCCAAAAGGGTGTATGCGTTTTCTCCTGAATATATTCAGGAGAAAACGCACATGCGCTTTTTCGCCAAGCAAGCCAGCGGCCAATGCAAATCTGCACTACAATGAAGTATCACATACCACCGGTCAAAAGGGACATCTGCAAAATGTGTAAAAACCAGAAAGGCAAGATAGGCCCTGGAGAACAGGGAGCCTAGTTACGCTGATGGAAAGGATGTAAATTGCAAACTGCCTCTCTGGAAGAGTGCATTGTTTTCCCGAAAACAAAGAAAAAACAGAGCTACAGAGCAAAGGGCAATTTCAGTCTAGGGGATATACCTTGGGAAAACGGAAAATCAATAAGACAGAGCCACCCCAAAATTTAGGGCTACACTGCTTACAAGAACCTCAACTTGGGTACACCTTAAATATCCCAGGAAAGACAAAAATGTTTCAAGAAATTGTGTTACTTACGTACGATGGAATATCAGTCAGCCATGAACTCAATGTCATAAGGCCAGTAGCTTCAAACTGAGTGGAATCAGGTACGATGATTCTAAGTGAAATAAGTCACAGAGAAAAAGAAACTTATCATAAGATATAACTTATGAAGGTCCTGTAAACATGGCTACATATGAACTGAGTTAGGAAAGAGAACAGAGTCTCACATTTAGAAAACACTCTTATGCCTGCTTAAGGGGGAAGGAGAGGTGGGGTGATGCATAAAACCAGAGTTTGATATTAGTACAGGTACCGTTCCAAAAACCAACTACGGAATAGACAAGACCTACACTTTCCTCAGTGAAATGGAGTCAAAACCCCATATTTCCCACAGAGGTATATATCTGACTAGTAAGAAACTTAAAACCTATGTATTGATATGTCTCCATAAGGGAATGAAGTGTGTCTTGACTGCCATAAACATGGCAGTGAGAATCTGCTCAAACCCCCTATAAAAAGGAAGTTCAAAAACAAAACAAAAAAACAGGGAAATTCTTTACAATTCCTTCAGGGGCTCTGATGAAACCTGGAATGACCCTATCTACAACCACAGCTGGTTGTGGCATAAGCCTGGACACTTGGGACTGAGATGATTGGTGAGATTCAGTGAGCAAATGCAGCCGATTTAAAGAAATAATATGTGGCACACATTCCAAGGGTCACAAATCTCCAGGTTGAAGGGAATATTACTACAGCTATAACATGTACTGGAAACATAGAGAATGGACACAATGTGAATATGAAAGGTTTATAAAACTCAACTAATAATCCCTCTCCTGGTGCTCCGGTTTGACTTTCCAACTGCTTTACTATCAATCTCCCAACTTGGAAAGACAGCCCCTTTAACCTCCTGGTTCGCACAGGTTGCCAGTTTGGTAGAGGATGAAAGGGAAGAAGGAGAACCAATGAGAGAGTAGCTGTTAGGCTTTTGGACGGGCACATGTCACTCTATTTTCCCGGAAGGAAGGAGAATTAACCAATTTCTCAGACACCCGCCGGTAACCAGTATAGGTCCTGAACCAAAATTTTGGACTTGCAGTCAGCTCACAAAAAACGAGTTGAAAAATGGAGCTCAGGGCCACAGCAATTCACAAACTGGCAGAGAAATAAAGGACAACAATCGTCCAAATATCTGTTGACGGAAGGCAACGAGGCGGAATTGAAAGCGAGCCAGAATAGCAGGAAACAGATTTCAAGAGGCACATTGGAATTGCCTTTAAAGCACAGGAAGAGGGGCACAACTTCGACAATGATGCACTTGGCCAAAAAAGGCGTATGCGTTTTCTCGTGAATATATTCAGGAGAAAATGCATAGGCCCTTTTTGGCCAAGCAAGCAAGCGGGCAATTCAAATCTGCACTACAAACAAGTATCATTTCCCACCGGTCAAAAGGGACATCCGCAAAATGTGTAAAAGCCAGAAAGGCAAGACAGGCAATGGAGAATAGGGAGCCTAGTTATGCTGATGGGCAGGATGTAAATTGCCAACTGCCTCTCTGGAGGTATGCACTGTGTTCCCTAAAACAAGTAAACAACAGAGCCACAGAGCCAAGGGCACTTCCAGTCTAGGGAATATACATTGGGAAAACTGAAAATCAATAAGATAGAGCCACCCCAAAATTTAGGGCTACACTGCTTACAAGAACCTCAACTTGGGTACACCATAAATATCCCAGGAAAGACAAAAATGGTTTAAGAAATTGTATTACTTACAGATGATGGAATATCACCCAGCCATGAAATCAATGTCATGAGGCCAGTAGCAGCAAAATGAGTGGATTCAGGTACGATGATTCTAAGTGAGATAAGTCACAGAGAAAAAGAAACTTATCATAAGATATCACTTATGAAGGTCCTGTAAACATGGCTACACATGAACTGAGTTACCAAAGAGAACAGAGTCTCACATTTAGAAAACACTGTTATGCCTGCTTAAGGTGGAAGTAGAGTTGGGGTGATGCATAATACCAGAGTTTGATATTAGTACAGATACTGTTCCAAAAACCAAGTAGGGAATAGACAAGACCTACACCTTCCTCATTGAAAGGGACTCAAAACCGCATATTTTCCACACAGTAATATATCTGACTAGTAAGAATCTTAAAACCTATGTATTGATATGTCTCCGTAAGGGAATCAAGTGTGTCTAAGCTGGCTTAAACATGGCAGTGAGAATCAGCTGAAACCCACTATAAAAAGTAATTTCAAAAACAAAACAAAAAAACAGGGAAATTCTTTACAATTCCTTCAGGGTCTCTGATGAAACCTGGAATGACCATATATACAACGAAAGCTGGATGTGGCATAAGGCTGGACACTTGGGACTGAGAGGATTGGTGAGTTTCGGTGAGCAAATGGAGACCATTTAAAAGAATAATGCGTGGCACACATTCCAAGGGTCCCAACTATCCAGGTTGAAGGGAATATTACTACAGCTATAACATGTACGGGAAACCTAGAGAATGGACACACTGTGAATACGAAAGGTTTCTAAAACTCAACTAATAGTCCCTCTCCTGGTGCTCCGGTTTGAATTTCCAATTGCTTTATTATCAATCTCCCAACTTGCAGAGACAGACCCTTTAGCCTCCTGGTACTCCCAGGTTGCCTGTTTGGCAGAGGATGAAAGGGAAGATGGAGAACCAATGAGAGAATAGGTGTTAGCCATTTGGACGGTCATATGTCACTCTAATTTCCCGGAAGGAAGAAGAATTAACCAAAGTCTCAGCCACGCTTCGGGAACCAGTATATGTCCTGAACCAAAATTTTGGACTCGCGGTCAGCTCACAAAAAAACGAGTTGAGAAATGGAGCTTAAGGACACAACAATGCACAAACTGTCAGAGAAATAAAGGACAACAATCGTCCAAAAATCTGTTGAGGGAAGGCAACGAGGCGGACTTGAAAGCGAGCCAGAATAGCAGGAAACAGATTTCAATAAGTACATTGAAATCGCCTTTAAAGCAAAGGAAGTGGGGCACAATTTCGACAATGAAGAACTTGCCCAAAAGGGGTGTATGTTTCCTCCGGAATATATTCAGGAGGAAACACTTATGCACTTTTTGGCCAAGCAAGGAAGCGGGCAATACAATTCTGCAGTACAAAAAGTATCAGTTTCCAGCGGTCAAAAGTGACATCTGCAAAATGTGTAAAAACCAGAAAGGCAAGATAGGCCTTGGAGAACAGGGAGCCTAGTTATGCTGATGGGCAGGATGTAAATTGCCAACTGCCTCTCTGGAGGAGTGCATTGTGTTCCCTAAAACAATTAAACAACAGATCTACAGAACCAAGGGCACTTCCAGCCTAGGGAATATACCTTGGGAAAACGGAAAATCAGTAAGAGAGTGCCACCCCAAAATTTAGGGCAGCACTGCTTAGAATAACCTCAATTTGGGTACACCTTAAATATCCCAGGAAAGACAAAATTGGTTCAAGAAATTGTGGTACTTACGTACGATGGAATATCCCTCAGTAATGAAATCAATGTCATAAGGCCAGAACAGCAAAATGAGTGGATTCAGGTACGATGATTCTAAGTGAAATAAGTCACAGAGAAAAAGAAATTTATCATAAGATATCACTTATGAAGGTCCTCTAAACATGGCTACACATGAACTGAGTTAGGAAAGAGAACAGAGCCTCACATTTAGAAAACACTCTTGTTCCTGCTTAAGGGGGAAGGAGAGGTGGAGAGATGCATAAAACCAGAGTTACATATTAGTACAGATACCGTTCCAAAAACCAAATACGGAATAGACAAGACCTACACTTTCCTCAGTGAAATGGACTCAAAACGCCATATTTCACGCAGAGGAATATATCTGACTGGTAAGAATGTTAAAATCTATGTATTGATATGTCTCCGTAAGGGAATCAAGTGTGTCTAGACTGGCATAAACATGGCAGTGAGAATCAGTTCAAACCCACTATAAAAAGGAATTTCAAAAACAAAACAAAAATCAGGGAAATTCTTTACAATTCCTTCAGGGGCTCTGATGAAACCTGGAATGACCCTATCTACAATGACACCTGGATATGGCATAAGGCCGGACACTTGGGACAGAGAGGATTGGTGAGATTCGGTGAGCAAATGCAGACCATTTAAAGCAATAATGCGTGGCACACATTCCAAGGGTCCCAACTCTCCAAGATGAAGGGAATATTACTACAGCAATAACAGGTACGGGAGACGTAGAGAATGGACACACTGTGAATACGAAAGGTTTCTAAAACTCAACTAATAATCCATCTCCTGGTGCTCCGGTTTTACTTTCCAACTGCTTTACTATCAATCTCCTAACTTAGAGAGACAGCCCCTTTAAGCTCCTGGTTTTCACAGGTGGCCAATTTGGTAGAGAATGAAAGGGAAGAGGGAGAACCAATGAGAGAGTAGCTGTTAGGCATTTGGACGGGCACATGTCATTCTAATTTCCCGGCAGGAAGAAGAATTAACCAAAGTCTCAGACAGCAGCCGGGAACCAGTATAGGTCCTGAAACAAAATTTTGGACTTGCGGTCAGCTCACAAAAAACGAGTTGAAAAATGGAGCTCAGGGGCACAGCAATGCACAAACTGGCAGAGTAGTAAAGGACAACAATCGTCCGAAAATCTGTTGAGGGAAGGCAACGACGCGAACTTGAAAGCGAGCCAGAATATCAGGAAACAGATTGAAGAGGTCCATTGGAATCGCCTTTAAAGCACAGGAATAGGGGCACAACTTCAACAAAGATGCACTTGGCCAGAAATTCCGTATGTGTTTTCTCCTGAATATATTCAGGAGAAAACGCATACGTCCTTTTTGGCCAAGCAAGCAATCGGGCAATGCAAATCTGAACTACAATGAAGTATCACTTCCCAACGGTCAAAAGGGACATCCGCAAAATGTGTAAAAACCAGAAAGGCAAGGCAGGCCCTGGAGAACAGGGAGCCTCTTTATGCTGATGGGCAGGATGTAAATTGCCAACTGCCACTCTGGAGGAGTGCATTGTGTTCCCTAAAACAAGGAAACAACAGAGCAACAGAGCCAAGGGCACTTCCAGTCTAGGGAATATACCTTGGGAATACTGAAAATCAATAAGACAGAGCCACCACAAAATTTAATGCTGCACTGCTTACAAGAACCTCAACTTGGGTACACCTTAAATATCCTAGGAAAGACAAAAATGGTTCAAGATATTGTGTTACTTACGTACAATGGAATATCCCTCAGCCATGAAATCAATGTTATAAGGCCAGTAGCAGCAAAATGAGTGGATTCAGGTACGATGATTCTAAGTGAAATAAGTCATAGAGAAAAAGAAGCTTATCATAAGCTTATCACTCATGAAGGTCCTGTAAACATGGCTGCACATGAACTGAGTTAAGAAAGAGAACAGAGTCTCACATTTAGAAAACACTCTTGTGCCTGCTTTAGGGGGAAGGAGAGGTGGGGTGATGCATAAAACCAGAGTGTTATATTAGTACAGGTGCCGTTCCAGAAACCAAATACGGAATAGACAAGACCTACACTTTCCTAAGTGAAATGGACGCAAAACCCCATATTTCTTGCAGAGTAATATATCTGACTAGTAAGAATCTTAAAACCTATGTATTGTTAAGTCTCCATAAGGGAGTCAAGTGTGTCTAGATTGGCATAAACATGGCAGTTAGAATCAGCTCAAACCTGCTATAAAAAGGAATTTCAAAAACAAAACAAATAAACCGGGAAATTCTTTACAATTCCTTCAGGTGCTGTGATGAAACCTGGAATCACACTATCTACAATGACAGCTGGATGTGGCATAAGGCTGGACACTTGGGACTGAGAGGATTGGTGAGATTCGGTGAGCAAATGCAGACCATTTAAAGCTATAATGCGTGGCACACATTCCAAGGGTCCCAACTCTCCAGGTTGTATGGAATATTACTACAGTTATAACATGTACGGGAAACCTAGAGAATGGACACAGTGTGAATACAAAAGGTTTCTAAAACTGAACAAATAGTCCCTATCCTGGTGCTCCGGTTTGAATTTCCAACTTCTTTACTATCAAACTCCCAACTTGGAGAGACAGCCCCTTTAACCTTCTCGATCGCAGAAGTTGCCAATTTGGCAGAGGATGAAAGGGAAGAGGGAGAACCAATGAGAGAGTAGCTGTTAGGCATTTGGACGGGCACATGTCACTGTAATTTCCCGGCAGGGAGAAGAATTAAGCAAAGTCTCAGCCACCCGCCGGGAACCAGTATAGGTCCTGAACAAAAATTTTGGACTTGCGGACAGCTCAGAAAAAACGAGTTGAAAAATGGAGCTCAGGGCCACAGCAATTCACAAACTGGCAGAGTAATAAAGGACAACAATCGTCCAAAATTCTGTTGAGGGAAGGCAACGAGGCGGACTTGAAAGTGAGCCAGAAGAGCAGAAAACAGATTTCAAGAGGTACATTGTATTGCCATTAAAGCACAGGAAGAGGGGCACAACTTCGACAATGATGCACTTGGCTAAAAAGGGCGTATGCGTTTTCTCCTGAATATATTCAGGAGAAAATGCATACGCCATTTTTGGCCAAGCAAGCAGGCGGGAAATGCAAATCTGCACTACAAAAAAGTATCATTTCCCACCGGTCAAAAGGGACATCCGCAAAATGTGTAAAAGCCAGAAAGGCAAGACAGGCAATGGAGAACAGGGAACCTAGTTATGCTGATGGGCAGGATATAAATTGCCAACTGCCTCTCTAGAGGAGTGCATTGTGTTCCCTAAAACAAGTAAACAACAGAGCTACAGAGCCAAGGACACTTCCAGTCTAGGGAATATAACTTGGGAAAAATGAAAATCAATAAGATAGAGACACCTCAATGTTTAGGGCTGCACTGCTTACAAGAACCTCAACTTGGGTACACCTTAAATATTCCAGGAAAGACAAAAATGGTTCAAAAATTGTGTTATTTACATACGAAGTAATATACCTCAGCCATGAAATCAATGTCATAAGGCCAGTAGCACCAAAATGAGTGGCTTCAGGTAAGATGATTCTAAGTGAAATAAGTCACAGAGAAAAATAAATTTATCATAAGATATCACTTATGAAGGTCCTTTAAACATGGCTACACATGAACTGAGTTAGGAAAGAGAACAGAGCCTCACATTTAGAAAACACTCTTGTGCCTGCTTAAGGGGGAAGGAGATGTGGGGTGATGCATAGAACCAGAGTTTGATATTAGTACAGGTACCGTTCCAAAAACCAAATACGGAATAAAAAAGACCTACACTTTCCTCAGTGAAAGGGACTCAAAACGCCATATTTCCCTCAGAGGAATATATCTGACTGGTAAGAATCTTAAAATCTATGTATTGATATGTCTCAGTAAGGGAATCAAGTTTTTCTAGACTGGCATAAACATGGCAGTGAGTATCAGTTCAAACCCACTATAAAAAGGAATTTCAAAAGCAAAACAAAAAAACAGGGAAATTCTTTAGAATTCCTTCAGGGGCTCTGATGAAACCTGGAATGACCCTATCTAAAACCACAGCTGGATGTGGCATAAGCCAGGACACTTGGGACTGAGAGGACTGGTGAGATTCGGTGAGCAAATGGAGACCATTTAAAGGAATAATGTGTGGCACACATTCCAAGGGTCCCAACTCTACAAGTTGAAGGGAATACTACTACACCTATAACATGTACGGGAACCCTAGAGAAAGGACACACTGTGAATATGAAAGATTACTAAAAATCAACTAATAATCCCTCTCCTGGTGCTCCGGTTTGACTTTCCAACATATTTACTATCAATCTCCCAACAAGGAAAGACAGACCCTTTAACCTCCTGGTTCGCACAGGTTGCCAATTTGGCAGAGGATGAAAGGGAAGAGGGAGAAGCAATGAGAGAGTAGCTGTTAGGCATTTGGACGGGCTCATGTCACTCTAATTTCCCGGAAGGAAGAAGAAATAACCAAAGTCTCAGCCACCCGCCGTAACCAGTATAGGTCTTGAACCAAAATTTTGGTCTTGCGATCAGCTCACAAAAAACTAGTTGAAAAATGGAGCTTAGGGGCCCAGCAATGCACAAACAGTCAGAGAAGTAAAGGACAACAATCGTCCAAAAATCTGTTGAGGGAAGGCAAAGAGGCACACTTGAAAGCGAGCCAGAATAGCAGGAAACAGATTTCAAGAGGTACATTGGAATAGCCTTTAAAGCACAGGAAGAGGGGCACAACTTCGACAATGATGCACTTGGCCAAAAAGGGCGTATGCGTTTTTTCGTGAATATATTCAGGAGAAAATGCATAGGCCCTTTTTGGCCAAGCAAGCAAGCGGGCAATTCAAATCTGCACTACATACAAGTGTCATTTCCCACCGGTCAAAAGGGGCATCCGCAAAATGTGTAAAAACCAAAAAGGCAAGATACGCCCTGGAGAACAGGGAGCCTAGTTTTGCTGATGGAAAGGATGTAAATTGAAAACTGCCTCTCTGGAGGAGTGCATTGTGTTCCCTAAAACAAGGAAACAACAGAGCTACAGAGCCAAGGGCAATTCCAGTCTAGGGTATATACCTTGGGAAAACTGAAAATCAATAAGACAGAGCCACCCCAAAATTTAGGGCTGCACTGCTTACAAGAACCTCAACTTGGGTACAACTTAAATATCCCAGAAAAGACAAAAATGTTTCAAGAAATTGTGTTACTTACGTACGATGGAATATCAGTCAGCGTTGAAATCAATGTCATAAGGCCAGTAGCTTCAAAGTGAGTGGATTCAGGTACGATGATTCTAAGTGAGATAAGTCACAGAGAAAAAGAAACTTATCATAAGATATCACTTATGAAGGTCCTGTAAACATGGCTACACATGAACTGAGTTAGGAAAGAGAACAGAGTCTCACATTTAGAAAACACTCTTATGCCTGCTTAAGGGGGAAGGAGAGGTGGGGTAATGCATAAAACCAGGGTTTGATATTAGTACAGGTACCGTTCCAAAAATCAAATACGGAATAGACAAGACTTACACTTTCCTCAGTGAAAGGGACTCAAAACCCCATATTTCCCGCAGAGGAATATATCTGACTGGAAAGAATCTTAAAACCTATGTATTGATATGTCTCCGTAAGGGAATCAAGTTTGTCTAGACTCGCATAAACATGGCAGTGAGAATCATATCAAACCCACTATAAAAAGGAATTTCAAAAACAAAACAAAAATACAGGGAAATCCTTTACATTTCCTTCAGGGGCTCTGATGAAACCTGGAATGACCGTATCTACAATGACAGCTGGATGTGGCATAAGGCTGGACACTTGGGACTGAGAGGATTGGTGAGATTCAGTGAGCAAATGCAGACCCTTTTAACCAATAATGCGTGGCACACATTCCAAAGGTCGCAACTCTCCAGGTTGAAGGGAATATTACTACAGCTATAACATGTACGGGAAACCTAGAGAATGGACACATTGTGAATACTAAAGATTTCTAAAACTCAACTAATAATCCCTTTCCTGGTGCTCCAGGTTGACTTTCCAACTGCTTTACTATCAATCTCCCAACTTTGAAAGACTGCCACTTTAACCTCCTTGTTCTCACAGGTGGCCAATTTTGGAGAGGACGAAAGGGAAGAGGGAGAACCAATGAGAGAGTAGCTGTTAGGCATTTGGACGGGCACATGTCATTCTAATTTCCCGGCAGAAAGAAGAATTAACCAAAGTCTCAGACACCCGCCGGGAACCAGTATAGGTCCTGAACCAAAATTTTGGACTTTAGGTCAGCCCACAAAAAACGAGTTGAAAAATGGAGCTCAGGGCCACAGCAATTCACAAACAGGCAGAGAAATAAAGGACAACAATCGTCCAAATATCTGTTGACGGAAGGCAACGAGGCAGACTCGAAAGCGAGCCAGAATAGCAGGAAACAGATTTCAAGAGGTACATTGGAATGGCCTTTAAAGCACAGGAAGAGGGGCACAACTTCGACAATGATGCACTTCCCCAAAAAGGGTGTATGTGTTTTCTCGTGAATATATTCAGGAGAAAATGCATAGGCCCTTTTTGGCCAAGCAAGCAAGCGGGCAATTCAAATCTGCACTACAAACAAGTATCATTTCCCACCGGTCAAAAGGGACATCTGCAAAATGTGTAAAAGCCAGAAAGGAAAGAAAGGCAATGGAGAATAGGGAGCCTAGTTATGCTGAAGGGCAGGATGTAAATTGCCAACTGCCTCTCTGGGGGAATGCACTGTGTTCCCTAAAATAAGTAAACAACAGAGCCACAGAGCCAAGGGCACTTCCAGTCTAGGGAATATACATTGGGAAAACTGAAAATCAATAAGATAGAGCCACCCCAATATTTAGGGCTGCACTGCTTACAAGAATCTGAACTTGGGTACAACTTAAATATCCCAGGAAAGACAAAAATGTTTCAAAAAATTGTGCTATTTACATACAATGTAATAACCCTCAGCCATGAAATCAATGTCATAAGGCCAGTAGCAGCAAAATGAGTGGATTCAGGTACGATGATTCTAAGTGAAATAAGTCACAGAGAAAAAGAAATTTATCATAAGATATCACTTATGAAGGTCCTCTAAACATGGCTACACATGAACTGACTTAGGAAAGAGAAGAGAGCTTTACATTTGGAAAACACTCTTGTGCCTGCTTAAGGGGGAAGGAGAGGTGGAGAGATGCATAAAACCAGAGTTAGATATTAGTACAGATACCGTTCCAAAAACCAAATACGGAATACAAAAGACCTACACTTTCCTCAGTGAAAGGGACTCAAAACGCCATATTTCCGGCAGAGGAATATATCTGACTGGTAAGAATCTTAAAATCTATGTATTGATATGTCTCCGTAAGGGAATCAAGTTTGTCTAGACTGGCATAAACATGGCAGTGAGAATCAGTTCAAACCCACTATAAAAAGGAATTTCAAAAACAAAACAAATATCAGGGAAATTCTTTACAATTCCTTCAGGGGCTCTGATGAAACCTGGAATGACCCTATCCACAACGACAGCTGGTTGTGGCATAAGGTTGGACACTTGGGACTGAGAGCATTGGTGAGATTCAGTGAGCAATCCAGACCCTTTAATGCAATAATGCGTGGCACACATTCGAAGGGACCCAACTCTCCAGGATGAAGGGAATATTACTACAGCTATAACATGTACGGGAAACCTAGAGAATGTACACACTGTGAATACGAAAGGCTTCTAAAACGCAACTAATAATCCCTCTCCTGGTGCTCCGGTTTGACTTTCCAACTGCTTTACTATCAATCTCCCAACTTGGAGAGACAGCCCCTTTAAGCTCCTGGTTCTCACAGGTGGCCAATTTGGGAGAGGATGAAAGGGAAGAGGGAGAACAAATGAGAGAGTAGCTGTTAGGCATTTGGACGGGCACATGACATTCTAATTTCCTGGCAGGAAGAAGAATTAACCAAAGTCTCAGACACCCGCCGGGAACCAGTATAGGTCCTGAACCAAAATTTTGGACTTGCGGTCAGCTCACAAAAAACGAGTTGAAAAATGGAGCTAAGGGGCACAGCAATGCACAAATTGCAGAGTAATAAAGGACAACAATCGTCCGAAAATCTGTTGACGGAAGGCAACGAGGGGGACTTGAAAGAGAGACAGAATAGCAGGAAACAGATTTCAAGAGGTACATTGGAATCGCCTTTAAAGCACAGGAAGAGGGGCACAACTTCGACAATGATGCACTTGGCCCAAAAGGGTGTATGCGTTTTCTCCTGAATATATTCAGGAGAAAACGCACATGCGCTTTTTCGCCAAGCAAGCCAGCGGCCAATGCAAATCTGCACTACAATGAAGTATCACATACCACCGGTCAAAAGGGACATCTGCAAAATGTGTAAAAACCAGAAAGGCAAGATAGGCCCTGGAGAACAGGGAGCCTAGTTACGCTGATGGAAAGGATGTAAATTGCAAACTGCCTCTCTGGAAGAGTGCATTGTTTTCCCGAAAACAAAGAAAAAACAGAGCTACAGAGCAAAGGGCAATTTCAGTCTAGGGGATATACCTTGGGAAAACGGAAAATCAATAAGACAGAGCCACCCCAAAATTTAGGGCTACACTGCTTACAAGAACCTCAACTTGGGTACACCTTAAATATCCCAGGAAAGACAAAAATGTTTCAAGAAATTGTGTTACTTACGTACGATGGAATATCAGTCAGCCATGAACTCAATGTCATAAGGCCAGTAGCTTCAAACTGAGTGGAATCAGGTACGATGATTCTAAGTGAAATAAGTCACAGAGAAAAAGAAACTTATCATAAGATATCACTTATGAAGGTCCTGTAAACATGGCTACATATGAACTGAGTTATGAAAGAGAACAGAGTCTCACATTTAGAAAACACTCTTATGCCTGCTTAAGGGGGAAGGAGAGGTGGGGTGATGCATAAAACCAGAGTTTGATATTAGTACAGGTACCGTTCCAAAAACCAACTACGGAATAGACAAGACCTACACTTTCCTCAGTGAAATGGAGTCAAAACCCCATATTTCCCGCAGAGGTATATATCTGACTAGTAAGAAACTTAAAACCTATGTATTGATATGTCTCCATAAGGGAATGAAGTGTGTCTTGACTGCCATAAACATGGCAGTGAGAATCTGCTCAAACCCCCTATAAAAAGGAAGTTCAAAAACAAAACAAAAAAACAGGGAAATTCTTTACAATTCCTTCAGGGGCTCTGATGAAACCTGGAATGACCCTATCTACAACCACAGCTGGATGTGGCATAAGCCTGGACACTTGGGACTGAGATGATTGGTGAGATTCGGTGAGCAAATGCAGCCCATTTAAAGAAATAATATGTGGCACACATTCCAAGGGTCACAAATCTCCAGGTTGAAGGGAATATTACTACAGCTATAACATGTACTGGAAACATAGAGAATGGACACAATGTGAATATGAAAGGTTTATAAAACTCAACTAATAATCCCTCTCCTGGTGCTCCGGTTTGACTTTCCAACTGCTTTACTATCAATCTCCCAACTTGGAAAGACAGCCCCTTTAACCTCCTGGTTCGCACAGGTTGCCAGTTTGGTAGAGGATGAAAGGGAAGAAGGAGAACCAATGAGAGAGTAGCTGTTAGGCTTTTGGACGGGCACATGTCACTCTATTTTCCCGGAAGGAAGGAGAATTAACCAATTTCTCAGACACCCGCCGGTAACCAGTATAGGTCCTGAACCAAAATTTTGGACTTGCGGTCAGCTCACAAAAAACGAGTTGAAAAATGGAGCTCAGGGCCACAGCAATTCACAAACTGGCAGAGAAATAAAGGACAACAATCGTCCAAATATCTGTTGACGGAAGGCAACGAGGCGGAATTGAAAGCGAGCCAGAATAGCAGGAAACAGATTTCAAGAGGCACATTGGAATTGCCTTTAAAGCACAGGAAGAGGGGCACAACTTCGACAATGATGCACTTGGCCAAAAAAGGCGTATGCGTTTTCTCGTGAATATATTCAGGAGAAAATGCATAGGCCCTTTTTGGCCAAGCAAGCAAGCGGGCAATTCAAATCTGCACTACAAACAAGTATCATTTCCCACCGGTCAAAAGGGACATCCGCAAAATGTGTAAAAGCCAGAAAGGCAAGACAGGCAATGGAGAATAGGGAGCCTAGTTATGCTGATGGGCAGGATGTAAATTGCCAACTGCCTCTCTGGAGGTATGCACTGTGTTCCCTAAAACAAGTAAACAACAGAGCCACAGAGCCAAGGGCACTTCCAGTCTAGGGAATATACATTGGGAAAACTGAAAATCAATAAGATAGAGCCACCCCAATATTTAGGGCTGCACTGCTTACAAGAACCTCAACTTGAGTACACCTTAAATATCCCAGGAAAGACAAAAATGTTTCAAAAATTTGTGGTATTTACATACAATGTAATAACTCTCAGCCATGAAATCAATGTCATGAGGCCTGTATCAGCAAAATGAGTGGATTCAGGTACGATGATTCTAAGTGAAATAAGTCACAGAGAAAAAGAAATTTATCATAAGATATCACTTATGAAGGTCCTCTAAACATGGCTACACATGAACTGAGTTAGGAAAGAGAACAGAGCCTCACATTTAGAAAACACTCTTGTGCCTGCTTAAGGGGGAAGGAGAGGTGGAGAGATGAATAAAACCAGAGTTACATATTAGTACAGATACCGTTCCAAAAACCAAATACGGAATAGACAAGACCTACACTTTCCTCAGTGAAATGGACTCAAAACGCCATATTTCACGCAGAGGAATATATCTGACTGGTAAGAATGTTAAAATCTATGTATTGATATGTCTCCGTAAGGGAATCAAGTGTGTCTAGACTGGCATAAACATGGCAGTGAGAATCAGTTCAAACCCACTATAAAAAGGAATTTCAAAAACAAAACAAAAATCAGGGAAATTCTTTACAATTCCTTCAGGGGCTCTGATGAAACCTGGAATGACCCTATCCAAAACGACAGCTGGATGTGGCATAAGGGTGGACACTTGGGACTGAGAGGATTGGTGAGATTCAGTGAGCAATCCAGACCCTTTAAAGCAAAAATGTGTGGCACACATTCGAAGGGTCCCAACTCTCCAGGATGAAGGGAATATTACTACAGCTATAACATGTACGGGATACCTAGAGAATGTTCACACTGTGAAATCGAAAGGTTTCTAAAACACAACTAATAATCCCTATCCTGTTGCTCCGGTTTGACTTTCCAACTGCTTTACTGTCAATCTCCCAACTTGGAGAGACAGCCCTTTTAAGCACCTGGTTCTCACAGGTGGCTAATTTGGGAGAGGATGAAAAGGAAGAGGGAGAACCAATGAGAGAGTAGCTGTTAGGCATTTGGACGGGCACATGTCATTCTAATTTCCCGGCAGAAAGAAGAATTAACCAACGTCTCAGACACCCGCCGGGAACCAGTATAGGTCCTGAACCAAAATTTTGGACTTGCGGTCAGCTCACAAAAAACGAGTTGAAAAATGGAGCTCAGGGGCACAGCAATGCACAAACTTGCAGAGTAATAAAGGACAACAATCGTCCAAAAATCTGTTGACGGAATGCAAAGAGGGGGACTTGAAAGCGAGCCAGAATAGCAGGAAACAGATTTCAAGAGGTACATTGTATTAGCATTTAAAGCACTGGAATAGGGGCACAACTTCGAGAATGATGCACTTGGCCCAAAAGTGCGTATGCGTTTTCTCCTCAATATATTCAGGAGAAAAAGCATAATCGCTTTTTGGCCAAGCAAGCAAGCGGCCAATGCAAATCTGCACTACAATGAAGTATCACATACCACCGGTCAAAAGGGACATCCGCAAAATGTGTAAAAACCAGAAAGGCAAGATAGGCCCTGGAGAACAGGGAGCCTAGTTATGCTGATGGAAAGGATGTAAATTGAAAACTGCCTGTCTGGAGGAGTGCATTGTGTTCCCTAAAACAAGGAAACAACAGAGCTACAGAGCCAAGGGCAATTCCAGTCTAGGGGATATACCTTGGGAAAACGGAAAATCAATAAGACAGAGCCACCCCAAAATTTAGGGCTACACTGCTTACAAGAACCTCAACTTGGGTACACCATAAATATCCCAGGAAAGACAAAAATGGTTTAAGAAATTGTATTACTTACAGATGATGGAATATCACCCAGCCATGAAATCAATGTCATGAGGCCAGTAGCAGCAAAATGAGTGGATTCAGGTACGATGATTCTAAGTGAGATAAGTCACAGAGAAAAAGAAACTTATCATAAGATATCACTTATGAAGGTCCTGTAAACATGGCTACACATGAACTGAGTTACCAAAGAGAACAGAGTCTCACATTTAGAAAACACTGTTATGCCTGCTTAAGGTGGAAGTAGAGTTGGGGTGATGCATAATACCAGAGTTTGATATTAGTACAGATACTGTTCCAAAAACCAAGTAGGGAATAGACAAGACCTACACCTTCCTCATTGAAAGGGACTCAAAACCGCATATTTTCCACACAGTAATATATCTGACTAGTAAGAATCTTAAAACCTATGTATTGATATGTCTCCGTAAGGGAATCAAGTGTGTCTAAGCTGGCTTAAACATGGCAGTGAGAATCAGCTGAAACCCACTATAAAAAGTAATTTCAAAAACAAAACAAAAAAACAGGGAAATTCTTTACAATTCCTTCAGGGTCTCTGATGAAACCTGGAATGACCATATATACAACGAAAGCTGGATGTGGCATAAGGCTGGACACTTGGGACTGAGAGGATTGGTGAGTTTCGGTGAGCAAATGGAGACCATTTAAAAGAATAATGCGTGGCACACATTCCAAGGGTCCCAACTATCCAGGTTGAAGGGAATATTACTACAGCTATAACATGTACGGGAAACCTAGAGAATGGACACACTGTGAATACGAAAGGTTTCTAAAACTCAACTAATAGTCCCTCTCCTGGTGCTCCGGTTTGAATTTCCAATTGCTTTATTATCAATCTCCCAACTTGCAGAGACAGACCCTTTAGCCTCCTGGTACTCCCAGGTTGCCTGTTTGGCAGAGGATGAAAGGGAAGATGGAGAACCAATGAGAGAATAGGTGTTAGCCATTTGGACGGTCATATGTCACTCTAATTTCCCGGAAGGAAGAAGAATTAACCAAAGTCTCAGCCACGCTTCGGGAACCAGTATATGTCCTGAACCAAAATTTTGGACTCGCGGTCAGCTCACAAAAAAACGAGTTGAGAAATGGAGCTTAAGGACACAACAATGCACAAACTGTCAGAGAAATAAAGGACAACAATCGTCCAAAAATCTGTTGAGGGAAGGCAACGAGGCGGACTTGAAAGCGAGCCAGAATAGCAGGAAACAGATTTCAATAAGTACATTGAAATCGCCTTTAAAGCAAAGGAAGTGGGGCACAATTTCGACAATGAAGAACTTGCCCAAAAGGGGTGTATGTTTCCTCCGGAATATATTCAGGAGGAAACACTTATGCACTTTTTGGCCAAGCAAGGAAGCGGGCAATACAATTCTGCAGTACAAAAAGTATCAGTTTCCAGCGGTCAAAAGTGACATCTGCAAAATGTGTAAAAACCAGAAAGGCAAGATAGGCCTTGGAGAACAGGGAGCCTAGTTATGCTGATGGGCAGGATGTAAATTGCCAACTGCCTCTCTGGAGGAGTGCATTGTGTTCCCTAAAACAATTAAACAACACATCTACAGAACCAAGGGCACTTCCAGCCTAGGGAATATACCTTGGGAAAACGGAAAATCAGTAAGACAGTGCCACCCCAAAATTTAGGGCAGCACTGCTTAGAATAACCTCAATTTGGGTACACCTTAAATATCCCAGGAAAGACAAAATTGGTTCAAGAAATTGTGGTACTTACGTACGATGGAATATCCCTCAGTAATGAAATCAATGTCATAAGGCCAGAACAGCAAAATGAGTGGATTCAGGTACGATGATTCTAAGTGAAATAAGTCACAGAGAAAAAGAAATTTATCATAAGATATCACTTATGAAGGTCCTCTAAACATGGCTACACATGAACTGAGTTAGGAAAGAGAACAGAGCCTCACATTTAGAAAACACTCTTGTTCCTGCTTAAGGGGGAAGGAGAGGTGGAGAGATGCATAAAACCAGAGTTACATATTAGTACAGATACCGTTCCAAAAACCAAATACGGAATAGACAAGACCTACACTTTCCTCAGTGAAATGGACTCAAAACGCCATATTTCACGCAGAGGAATATATCTGACTGGTAAGAATGTTAAAATCTATGTATTGATATGTCTCCGTAAGGGAATCAAGTGTGTCTAGACTGGCATAAACATGGCAGTGAGAATCAGTTCAAACCCACTATAAAAAGGAATTTCAAAAACAAAACAAAAATCAGGGAAATTCTTTACAATTCCTTCAGGGGCTCTGATGAAACCTGGAATGACCCTATCTACAATGACACCTGGATATGGCATAAGGCCGGACACTTGGGACAGAGAGGATTGGTGAGATTCGGTGAGCAAATGCAGACCATTTAAAGCAATAATGCGTGGCACACATTCCAAGGGTCCCAACTCTCCAAGATGAAGGGAATATTACTACAGCAATAACAGGTACGGGAGACGTAGAGAATGGACACACTGTGAATACGAAAGGTTTCTAAAACTCAACTAATAATCCATCTCCTGGTGCTCCGGTTTTACTTTCCAACTGCTTTACTATCAATCTCCTAACTTAGAGAGACAGCCCCTTTAAGCTCCTGGTTTTCACAGGTGGCCAATTTGGTAGAGAATGAAAGGGAAGAGGGAGAACCAATGAGAGAGTAGCTGTTAGGCATTTGGACGGGCACATGTCATTCTAATTTCCCGGCAGGAAGAAGAATTAACCAAAGTCTCAGACAGCAGCCGGGAACCAGTATAGGTCCTGAAACAAAATTTTGGACTTGCGGTCAGCTCACAAAAAACGAGTTGAAAAATGGAGCTCAGGGGCACAGCAATGCACAAACTGGCAGAGTAGTAAAGGACAACAATCGTCCGAAAATCTGTTGAGGGAAGGCAACGACGCGAACTTGAAAGCGAGCCAGAATATCAGGAAACAGATTGAAGAGGTCCATTGGAATCGCCTTTAAAGCACAGGAATAGGGGCACAACTTCAACAAAGATGCACTTGGCCAGAAATTCCGTATGTGTTTTCTCCTGAATATATTCAGGAGAAAACGCATACGTCCTTTTTGGCCAAGCAAGCAATCGGGCAATGCAAATCTGAACTACAATGAAGTATCACTTCCCAACGGTCAAAAGGGACATCCGCAAAATGTGTAAAAACCAGAAAGGCAAGGCAGGCCCTGGAGAACAGGGAGCCTCTTTATGCTGATGGGCAGGATGTAAATTGCCAACTGCCACTCTGGAGGAGTGCATTGTGTTCCCTAAAACAAGGAAACAACAGAGCAACAGAGCCAAGGGCACTTCCAGTCTAGGGAATATACCTTGGGAATACTGAAAATCAATAAGACAGAGCCACCACAAAATTTAATGCTGCACTGCTTACAAGAACCTCAACTTGGGTACACCTTAAATATCCTAGGAAAGACAAAAATGGTTCAAGATATTGTGTTACTTACGTACAATGGAATATCCCTCAGCCATGAAATCAATGTTATAAGGCCAGTAGCAGCAAAATGAGTGGATTCAGGTACGATGATTCTAAGTGAAATAAGTCATAGAGAAAAAGAAGCTTATCATAAGCTTATCACTCATGAAGGTCCTGTAAACATGGCTGCACATGAACTGAGTTAAGAAAGAGAACAGAGTCTCACATTTAGAAAACACTCTTGTGCCTGCTTTAGGGGGAAGGAGAGGTGGGGTGATGCATAAAACCAGAGTGTTATATTAGTACAGGTGCCGTTCCAGAAACCAAATACGGAATAGACAAGACCTACACTTTCCTAAGTGAAATGGACGCAAAACCCCATATTTCTTGCAGAGTAATATATCTGACTAGTAAGAATCTTAAAACCTATGTATTGTTAAGTCTCCATAAGGGAGTCAAGTGTGTCTAGATTGGCATAAACATGGCAGTTAGAATCAGCTCAAACCTGCTATAAAAAGGAATTTCAAAAACAAAACAAATAAACCGGGAAATTCTTTACAATTCCTTCAGGTGCTGTGATGAAACCTGGAATCACACTATCTACAATGACAGCTGGATGTGGCATAAGGCTGGACACTTGGGACTGAGAGGATTGGTGAGATTCGGTGAGCAAATGCAGACCATTTAAAGCTATAATGCGTGGCACACATTCCAAGGGTCCCAACTCTCCAGGTTGTATGGAATATTACTACAGTTATAACATGTACGGGAAACCTAGAGAATGGACACAGTGTGAATACAAAAGGTTTCTAAAACTGAACAAATAGTCCCTATCCTGGTGCTCCGGTTTGAATTTCCAACTTCTTTACTATCAAACTCCCAACTTGGAGAGACAGCCCCTTTAACCTTCTCGATCGCAGAAGTTGCCAATTTGGCAGAGGATGAAAGGGAAGAGGGAGAACCAATGAGAGAGTAGCTGTTAGGCATTTGGACGGGCACATGTCACTGTAATTTCCCGGCAGGGAGAAGAATTAAGCAAAGTCTCAGCCACCCGCCGGGAACCAGTATAGGTCCTGAACAAAAATTTTGGACTTGCGGACAGCTCAGAAAAAACGAGTTGAAAAATGGAGCTCAGGGCCACAGCAATTCACAAACTGGCAGAGTAATAAAGGACAACAATCGTCCAAAATTCTGTTGAGGGAAGGCAACGAGGCGGACTTGAAAGTGAGCCAGAAGAGCAGAAAACAGATTTCAAGAGGTACATTGTATTGCCATTAAAGCACAGGAAGAGGGGCACAACTTCGACAATGATGCACTTGGCTAAAAAGGGCGTATGCGTTTTCTCCTGAATATATTCAGGAGAAAATGCATACGCCATTTTTGGCCAAGCAAGCAGGCGGGAAATGCAAATCTGCACTACAAAAAAGTATCATTTCCCACCGGTCAAAAGGGACATCCGCAAAATGTGTAAAAGCCAGAAAGGCAAGACAGGCAATGGAGAACAGGGAACCTAGTTATGCTGATGGGCAGGATATAAATTGCCAACTGCCTCTCTAGAGGAGTGCATTGTGTTCCCTAAAACAAGTAAACAACAGAGCTACAGAGCCAAGGACACTTCCAGTCTAGGGAATATAACTTGGGAAAAATGAAAATCAATAAGATAGAGACACCTCAATGTTTAGGGCTGCACTGCTTACAAGAACCTCAACTTGGGTACACCTTAAATATTCCAGGAAAGACAAAAATGGTTCAAAAATTGTGTTATTTACATACGAAGTAATATACCTCAGCCATGAAATCAATGTCATAAGGCCAGTAGCACCAAAATGAGTGGCTTCAGGTAAGATGATTCTAAGTGAAATAAGTCACAGAGAAAAATAAATTTATCATAAGATATCACTTATGAAGGTCCTTTAAACATGGCTACACATGAACTGAGTTAGGAAAGAGAACAGAGCCTCACATTTAGAAAACACTCTTGTGCCTGCTTAAGGGGGAAGGAGATGTGGGGTGATGCATAGAACCAGAGTTTGATATTAGTACAGGTACCGTTCCAAAAACCAAATACGGAATAAAAAAGACCTACACTTTCCTCAGTGAAAGGGACTCAAAACGCCATATTTCCCTCAGAGGAATATATCTGACTGGTAAGAATCTTAAAATCTATGTATTGATATGTCTCAGTAAGGGAATCAAGTTTTTCTAGACTGGCATAAACATGGCAGTGAGTATCAGTTCAAACCCACTATAAAAAGGAATTTCAAAAGCAAAACAAAAAAACAGGGAAATTCTTTAGAATTCCTTCAGGGGCTCTGATGAAACCTGGAATGACCCTATCTAAAACCACAGCTGGATGTGGCATAAGCCAGGACACTTGGGACTGAGAGGACTGGTGAGATTCGGTGAGCAAATGGAGACCATTTAAAGGAATAATGTGTGGCACACATTCCAAGGGTCCCAACTCTACAAGTTGAAGGGAATACTACTACACCTATAACATGTACGGGAACCCTAGAGAAAGGACACACTGTGAATATGAAAGATTACTAAAAATCAACTAATAATCCCTCTCCTGGTGCTCCGGTTTGACTTTCCAACATATTTACTATCAATCTCCCAACAAGGAAAGACAGACCCTTTAACCTCCTGGTTCGCACAGGTTGCCAATTTGGCAGAGGATGAAAGGGAAGAGGGAGAAGCAATGAGAGAGTAGCTGTTAGGCATTTGGACGGGCTCATGTCACTCTAATTTCCCGGAAGGAAGAAGAAATAACCAAAGTCTCAGCCACCCGCCGTAACCAGTATAGGTCTTGAACCAAAATTTTGGTCTTGCGATCAGCTCACAAAAAACTAGTTGAAAAATGGAGCTTAGGGGCCCAGCAATGCACAAACAGTCAGAGAAGTAAAGGACAACAATCGTCCAAAAATCTGTTGAGGGAAGGCAAAGAGGCACACTTGAAAGCGAGCCAGAATAGCAGGAAACAGATTTCAAGAGGTACATTGGAATAGCCTTTAAAGCACAGGAAGAGGGGCACAACTTCGACAATGATGCACTTGGCCAAAAAGGGCGTATGCGTTTTTTCGTGAATATATTCAGGAGAAAATGCATAGGCCCTTTTTGGCCAAGCAAGCAAGCGGGCAATTCAAATCTGCACTACATACAAGTGTCATTTCCCACCGGTCAAAAGGGGCATCCGCAAAATGTGTAAAAACCAAAAAGGCAAGATACGCCCTGGAGAACAGGGAGCCTAGTTTTGCTGATGGAAAGGATGTAAATTGAAAACTGCCTCTCTGGAGGAGTGCATTGTGTTCCCTAAAACAAGGAAACAACAGAGCTACAGAGCCAAGGGCAATTCCAGTCTAGGGTATATACCTTGGGAAAACTGAAAATCAATAAGACAGAGCCACCCCAAAATTTAGGGCTGCACTGCTTACAAGAACCTCAACTTGGGTACAACTTAAATATCCCAGAAAAGACAAAAATGTTTCAAGAAATTGTGTTACTTACGTACGATGGAATATCAGTCAGCGTTGAAATCAATGTCATAAGGCCAGTAGCTTCAAAGTGAGTGGATTCAGGTACGATGATTCTAAGTGAGATAAGTCACAGAGAAAAAGAAACTTATCATAAGATATCACTTATGAAGGTCCTGTAAACATGGCTACATATGAACTGAGTTAGGAAAGAGAACAGAGTCTCACATTTAGAAAACACTCTTATGCCTGCTTAAGGGGGAAGGAGAGGTGGGGTAATGCATAAAACCAGGGTTTGATATTAGTACAGGTACCGTTCCAAAAATCAAATACGGAATAGACAAGACTTACACTTTCCTCAGTGAAAGGGACTCAAAACCCCATATTTCCCGCAGAGGAATATATCTGACTGGAAAGAATCTTAAAACCTATGTATTGATATGTCTCCGTAAGGGAATCAAGTTTGTCTAGACTCGCATAAACATGGCAGTGAGAATCATATCAAACCCACTATAAAAAGGAATTTCAAAAACAAAACAAAAATACAGGGAAATCCTTTACATTTCCTTCAGGGGCTCTGATGAAACCTGGAATGACCGTATCTACAATGACAGCTGGATGTGGCATAAGGCTGGACACTTGGGACTGAGAGGATTGGTGAGATTCAGTGAGCAAATGCAGACCCTTTTAACCAATAATGCGTGGCACACATTCCAAAGGTCGCAACTCTCCAGGTTGAAGGGAATATTACTACAGCTATAACATGTACGGGAAACCTAGAGAATGGACACATTGTGAATACTAAAGATTTCTAAAACTCAACTAATAATCCCTTTCCTGGTGCTCCAGGTTGACTTTCCAACTGCTTTACTATCAATCTCCCAACTTTGAAAGACTGCCACTTTAACCTCCTTGTTCTCACAGGTGGCCAATTTTGGAGAGGACGAAAGGGAAGAGGGAGAACCAATGAGAGAGTAGCTGTTAGGCATTTGGACGGGCACATGTCATTCTAATTTCCCGGCAGAAAGAAGTATTAACCAAAGTCTCAGACACCCGCCGGGAACCAGTATAGGTCCTGAACCAAAATTTTGGACTTTAGGTCAGCCCACAAAAAACGAGTTGAAAAATGGAGCTCAGGGCCACAGCAATTCACAAACAGGCAGAGAAATAAAGGACAACAATCGTCCAAATATCTGTTGACGGAAGGCAACGAGGCGGACTCGAAAGCGAGCCAGAATAGCAGGAAACAGATTTCAAGAGGTACATTGGAATGGCCTTTAAAGCACAGGAAGAGGGGCACAACTTCGACAATGATGCACTTCCCCAAAAAGGGTGTATGTGTTTTCTCGTGAATATATTCAGGAGAAAATGCATAGGCCCTTTTTGGCCAAGCAAGCAAGCGGGCAATTCAAATCTGCACTACAAACAAGTATCATTTCCCACCGGTCAAAAGGGACATCTGCAAAATGTGTAAAAGCCAGAAAGGAAAGAAAGGCAATGGAGAATAGGGAGCCTAGTTATGCTGAAGGGCAGGATGTAAATTGCCAACTGCCTCTCTGGGGGAATGCACTGTGTTCCCTAAAATAAGTAAACAACAGAGCCACAGAGCCAAGGGCACTTCCAGTCTAGGGAATATACATTGGGAAAACTGAAAATCAATAAGATAGAGCCACCCCAATATTTAGGGCTGCACTGCTTACAAGAATCTGAACTTGGGTACAACTTAAATATCCCAGGAAAGACAAAAATGTTTCAAAAAATTGTGCTATTTACATACAATGTAATAACCCTCAGCCATGAAATCAATGTCATAAGGCCAGTAGCAGCAAAATGAGTGGATTCAGGTACGATGATTCTAAGTGAAATAAGTCACAGAGAAAAAGAAATTTATCATAAGATATCACTTATGAAGGTCCTCTAAACATGGCTACACATGAACTGACTTAGGAAAGAGAAGAGAGCTTTACATTTGGAAAACACTCTTGTGCCTGCTTAAGGGGGAAGGAGAGGTGGAGAGATGCATAAAACCAGAGTTAGATATTAGTACAGATACCGTTCCAAAAACCAAATACGGAATACAAAAGACCTACACTTTCCTCAGTGAAAGGGACTCAAAACGCCATATTTCCGGCAGAGGAATATATCTGACTGGTAAGAATCTTAAAATCTATGTATTGATATGTCTCCGTAAGGGAATCAAGTTTGTCTAGACTGGCATAAACATGGCAGTGAGAATCAGTTCAAACCCACTATAAAAAGGAATTTCAAAAACAAAACAAATATCAGGGAAATTCTTTACAATTCCTTCAGGGGCTCTGATGAAACCTGGAATGACCCTATCCACAACGACAGCTGGTTGTGGCATAAGGTTGGACACTTGGGACTGAGAGCATTGGTGAGATTCAGTGAGCAATCCAGACCCTTTAATGCAATAATGCGTGGCACACATTCGAAGGGTCCCAACTCTCCAGGATGAAGGGAATATTACTACAGCTATAACATGTACGGGAAACCTAGAGAATGTACACACTGTGAATACGAAAGGCTTCTAAAACCCAACTAATAATCCCTCTCCTGGTGCTCCGGTTTGACTTTCCAACTGCTTTACTATCAATCTCCCAACTTGGAGAGACAGCCCCTTTAAGCTCCTGGTTCTCACAGGTGGCCAATTTGGGAGAGGATGAAAGGGAAGAGGGAGAACAAATGAGAGAGTAGCTGTTAGGCATTTGGACGGGCACATGACATTCTAATTTCCTGGCAGGAAGAAGAATTAACCAAAGTCTCAGACACCCGCCGGGAACCAGTATAGGTCCTGAACCAAAATTTTGGACTTGCGGTCAGCTCACAAAAAACGAGTTGAAAAATGGAGCTAAGGGGCACAGCAATGCACAAATTGCAGAGTAATAAAGGACAACAATCGTCCGAAAATCTGTTGACGGAAGGCAACGAGGGGGACTTGAAAGAGAGACAGAATAGCAGGAAACAGATTTCAAGAGGTACATTGGAATCGCCTTTAAAGCACAGGAAGAGGGGCACAACTTCGACAGTGATGCACTTGGCCCAAAAGGGTGTATGCGTTTTCTCCTGAATATATTCAGGAGAAAACGCACATGCGCTTTTTCGCCAAGCAAGCCAGCGGCCAATGCAAATCTGCACTACAATGAAGTATCACATACCACCGGTCAAAAGGGACATCTGCAAAATGTGTAAAAACCAGAAAGGCAAGATAGGCCCTGGAGAACAGGGAGCCTAGTTACGCTGATGGAAAGGATGTAAATTGCAAACTGCCTCTCTGGAAGAGTGCATTGTTTTCCCGAAAACAAAGAAAAAACAGAGCTACAGAGCAAAGGGCAATTTCAGTCTAGGGGATATACCTTGGGAAAACGGAAAATCAATAAGACAGAGCCACCCCAAAATTTAGGGCTACACTGCTTACAAGAACCTCAACTTGGGTACACCTTAAATATCCCAGGAAAGACAAAAATGTTTCAAGAAATTGTGTTACTTACGTACGATGGAATATCAGTCAGCCATGAACTCAATGTCATAAGGCCAGTAGCTTCAAACTGAGTGGAATCAGGTACGATGATTCTAAGTGAAATAAGTCACAGAGAAAAAGAAACTTATCATAAGATATCACTTATGAAGGTCCTGTAAACATGGCTACATATGAACTGAGTTATGAAAGAGAACAGAGTCTCACATTTAGAAAACACTCTTATGCCTGCTTAAGGGGGAAGGAGAGGTGGGGTGATGCATAAAACCAGAGTTTGATATTAGTACAGGTACCGTTCCAAAAACCAACTACGGAATAGACAAGACCTACACTTTCCTCAGTGAAATGGAGTCAAAACCCCATATTTCCCGCAGAGGTATATATCTGACTAGTAAGAAACTTAAAACCTATGTATTGATATGTCTCCATAAGGGAATGAAGTGTGTCTTGACTGCCATAAACATGGCAGTGAGAATCTGCTCAAACCCCCTATAAAAAGGAAGTTCAAAAACAAAACAAAAAAACAGGGAAATTCTTTACAATTCCTTCAGGGGCTCTGATGAAACCTGGAATGACCCTATCTACAACCACAGCTGGATGTGGCATAAGCCTGGACACTTGGGACTGAGATGATTGGTGAGATTCGGTGAGCAAATGCAGCCCATTTAAAGAAATAATATGTGGCACACATTCCAAGGGTCACAAATCTCCAGGTTGAAGGGAATATTACTACAGCTATAACATGTACTGGAAACATAGAGAATGGACACAATGTGAATATGAAAGGTTTATAAAACTCAACTAATAATCCCTCTCCTGGTGCTCCGGTTTGACTTTCCAACTGCTTTACTATCAATCTCCCAACTTGGAAAGACAGCCCCTTTAACCTCCTGGTTCGCACAGGTTGCCAGTTTGGTAGAGGATGAAAGGGAAGAAGGAGAACCAATGAGAGAGTAGCTGTTAGGCTTTTGGACGGGCACATGTCACTCTATTTTCCCGGAAGGAAGGAGAATTAACCAATTTCTCAGACACCCGCTGGTAACCAGTATAGGTCCTGAACCAAAATTTTGGACTTGCGGTCAGCTCACAAAAAACGAGTTGAAAAATGGAGCTCAGGGCCACAGCAATTCACAAACTGGCAGAGAAATAAAGGACAACAATCGTCCAAATATCTGTTGACGGAAGGCAACGAGGCGGACTTGAAAGCGAGCCAGAATAGCAGGAAACAGATTTCAAGAGGCACATTGGAATTGCCTTTAAAGCACAGGAAGAGGGGCACAACTTCGACAATGATGCACTTGGCCAAAAAAGGCGTATGCGTTTTCTCGTGAATATATTCAGGAGAAAATGCATAGGCCCTTTTTGGCCAAGCAAGCAAGCGGGCAATTCAAATCTGCACTACAAACAAGTATCATTTCCCACCGGTCAAAAGGGACATCCACAAAATGTGTAAAAGCCAGAAAGGCAAGACAGGCAATGGAGAATAGGGAGCCTAGTTATGCTGATGGGCAGGATGTAAATTGCCAACTGCCTCTCTGGAGGTATGCACTGTGTTCCCTAAAACAAGTAAACAACAGAGCCACAGAGCCAAGGGCACTTCCAGTCTAGGGAATATACATTGGGAAAACTGAAAATCAATAAGATAGAGCCACCCCAATATTTAGGGCTGCACTGCTTACAAGAACCTCAACTTGAGTACACCTTAAATATCCCAGGAAAGACAAAAATGTTTCAAAAATTTGTGGTATTTACATACAATGTAATAACCCTCAGCCATGAAATCAATGTCATGAGGCCTGTATCAGCAAAATGAGTGGATTCAGGTACGATGATTCTAAGTGAAATAAGTCACAGAGAAAAAGAAATTTATCATAAGATATCACTTATGAAGGTCCTCTAAACATGGCTACACATGAACTGAGTTAGGAAAGAGAACAGAGCCTCACATTTAGAAAACACTCTTGTTCCTGCTTAAGGGGGAAGGAGAGGTGGAGAGATGAATAAAACCAGAGTTACATATTAGTACAGATACCGTTCCAAAAACCAAATACGGAATAGACAAGACCTACACTTTCCTCAGTGAAATGGACTCAAAACGCCATATTTCACGCAGAGGAATATATCTGACTGGTAAGAATGTTAAAATCTATGTATTGATATGTCTCCGTAAGGGAATCAAGTGTGTCTAGACTGGCATAAACATGGCAGTGAGAATCAGTTCAAACCCACTATAAAAAGGAATTTCAAAAACAAAACAAAAATCAGGGAAATTCTTTACAATTCCTTCAGGGGCTCTGATGAAACCTGGAATGACCCTATCCAAAACGACAGCTGGATGTGGCATAAGGGTGGACACTTGGGACTGAGAGGATTGGTGAGATTCAGTGAGCAATCCAGACCCTTTAAAGCAAAAATGTGTGGCACACATTCGAAGGGTCCCAACTCTCCAGGATGAAGGGAATATTACTACAGCTATAACATGTACGGGAAACCTAGAGAATGTTCACACTGTGAAATCGAAAGGTTTCTAAAACACAACTAATAATCCCTATCCTGTTGCTCCGGTTTGACTTTCCAACTGCTTTACTGTCAATCTCCCAACTTGGAGAGACAGCCCTTTTAAGCACCTGGTTCTCACAGGTGGCTAATTTGGGAGAGGATGAAAAGGAAGAGGGAGAACCAATGAGAGAGTAGCTGTTAGGCATTTGGACGGGCACATGTCATTCTAATTTCCCGGCAGAAAGAAGAATTAACCAAAGTCTCAGACACCCGCCGGGAACCAGTATAGGTCCTGAACCAAAATTTTGGACTTGCGGTCAGCTCACAAAAAACGAGTTGAAAAATGGAGCTCAGGGGCACAGCAATGCACAAACTTGCAGAGTAATAAAGGACAACAATCGTCCAAAAATCTGTTGACGGAATGCAAAGAGGGGGACTTGAAAGCGAGCCAGAATAGCAGGAAACAGATTTCAAGAGGTACATTGTATTAGCATTTAAAGCACTGGAATAGGGGCACAACTTCGAGAATGATGCACTTGGCCCAAAAGTGCGTATGCGTTTTCTCCTCAATATATTCAGGAGAAAAAGCATAATCGCTTTTTGGCCAAGCAAGCAAGCGGCCAATGCAAATCTGCACTACAATGAAGTATCACATACCACCGGTCAAAAGGGACATCCGCAAAATGTGTAAAAACCAGAAAGGCAAGATAGGCCCTGGAGAACAGGGAGCCTAGTTATGCTGATGGAAAGGATGTAAATTGAAAACTGCCTGTCTGGAGGAGTGCATTGTGTTCCCTAAAACAAGGAAACAACAGAGCTACAGAGCCAAGGGCAATTCCAGTCTAGGGGATATACCTTGGGAAAACGGAAAATCAATAAGACAGAGCCACCCCAAAATTTAGGGCTACACTGCTTACAAGAACCTCAACTTGGGTACACCATAAATATCCCAGGAAAGACAAAAATGGTTTAAGAAATTGTATTACTTACAGATGATGGAATATCACCCAGCCATGAAATCAATGTCATGAGGCCAGTAGCAGCAAAATGAGTGGATTCAGGTACGATGATTCTAAGTGAGATAAGTCACAGAGAAAAAGAAACTTATCATAAGATATCACTTATGAAGGTCCTGTAAACATGGCTACACATGAACTGAGTTACCAAAGAGAACAGAGTCTCACATTTAGAAAACACTGTTATGCCTGCTTAAGGTGGAAGTAGAGTTGGGGTGATGCATAATACCAGAGTTTGATATTAGTACAGATACTGTTCCAAAAACCAAGTAGGGAATAGACAAGACCTACACCTTCCTCATTGAAAGGGACTCAAAACCGCATATTTTCCACACAGTAATATATCTGACTAGTAAGAATCTTAAAACCTATGTATTGATATGTCTCCGTAAGGGAATCAAGTGTGTCTAAGCTGGCTTAAACATGGCAGTGAGAATCAGCTGAAACCCACTATAAAAAGTAATTTCAAAAACAAAACAAAAAAACAGGGAAATTCTTTACAATTCCTTCAGGGTCTCTGATGAAACCTGGAATGACCATATATACAACGAAAGCTGGATGTGGCATAAGGCTGGACACTTGGGACTGAGAGGATTGGTGAGTTTCGGTGAGCAAATGGAGACCATTTAAAAGAATAATGCGTGGCACACATTCCAAGGGTCCCAACTATCCAGGTTGAAGGGAATATTACTACAGCTATAACATGTACGGGAAACCTAGAGAATGGACACACTGTGAATACGAAAGGTTTCTAAAACTCAACTAATAGTCCCTCTCCTGGTGCTCCGGTTTGAATTTCCAATTGCTTTATTATCAATCTCCCAACTTGCAGAGACAGACCCTTTAGCCTCCTGGTACTCCCAGGTTGCCTGTTTGGCAGAGGATGAAAGGGAAGATGGAGAACCAATGAGAGAATAGGTGTTAGCCATTTGGACGGTCATATGTCACTCTAATTTCCCGGAAGGAAGAAGAATTAACCAAAGTCTCAGCCACGCTTCGGGAACCAGTATATGTCCTGAACCAAAATTTTGGACTCGCGGTCAGCTCACAAAAAAACGAGTTGAGAAATGGAGCTTAAGGACACAACAATGCACAAACTGTCAGAGAAATAAAGGACAACAATCGTCCAAAAATCTGTTGAGGGAAGGCAACGAGGCGGACTTGAAAGCGAGCCAGAATAGCAGGAAACAGATTTCAATAAGTACATTGAAATCGCCTTTAAAGCAAAGGAAGTGGGGCACAATTTCGACAATGAAGAACTTGCCCAAAAGGGGTGTATGTTTCCTCCGGAATATATTCAGGAGGAAACACTTATGCACTTTTTGGCCAAGCAAGGAAGCGGGCAATACAATTCTGCAGTACAAAAAGTATCAGTTTCCAGCGGTCAAAAGTGACATCTGCAAAATGTGTAAAAACCAGAAAGGCAAGATAGGCCTTGGAGAACAGGGAGCCTAGTTATGCTGATGGGCAGGATGTAAATTGCCAACTGCCTCTCTGGAGGAGTGCATTGTGTTCCCTAAAACAATTAAACAACAGATCTACAGAACCAAGGGCACTTCCAGCCTAGGGAATATACCTTGGGAAAACGGAAAATCAGTAAGACAGTGCCACCCCAAAATTTAGGGCAGCACTGCTTAGAATAACCTCAATTTGGGCACACCTTAAATATCCCAGGAAAGACAAAATTGGTTCAAGAAATTGTGGTACTTACATACGATGGAATATCCCTCAGTAATGAAATCAATGTCATAAGGCCAGAACAGCAAAATGAGTGGATTCAGGTACGATGATTCTAAGTGAAATAAGTCACAGAGAAAAAGAAACTTATCATAAGATATCACTTATGAAGATCCTGTAAACATGCCTACACATGAACTGAGATAGGAAAGAGAACAGAGTCTCACATTTAGAAAACACTCTTATGCCTGATAAAGGGGGAAGGAGAGGTGGGGTGATGCATAAAACCAGAGTTTGATATTAGTACAGGTACCGTTCCAAAAACCAAATACGGTATAGACAAGACCTACACTTTCCTCAGTGAAAGGGACTCAAAACCCCATATTTCCCGAAGAGGAATATATCTGACTGATAAGAATCTTAAAACCTATGTATTGATATGTCTCCGTAAGGGAATCAAATTTGTCTAGACTGGCATAAACATGGCAATGAGAATCAGTTCAAACCCACTATAAAAAGGAATTTCAAAAACAAAACACAAAAACAGGGAAATTCTTTACAATTCCTTTGGGGCGCTGATGAAACCTAGAAGGACCCATTCTACAACGACAGCTGGATGTGGCATAATGTTGGACACTTGGGATTCAGAGGATTGGTGAGATTCGGTGAGCAAATGAAGACCCTTTAAAGCAATAATGCGTGGCACACATTCCAAGGGTCCCAACTCTCCAAGATGAAGGGAATATTACTACAGCAATAACAGGTACGGGAGACGTAGAGAATGGACACACTGTGAATACGAAAGGTTTCTAAAACTCAACTAATAATCCATCTCCTGGTGCTCCGGTTTTACTTTCCAACTGCTTTACTATCAATCTCCTAACTTGGAGAGACAGCCCCTTTAAGCTCCTGGTTTTCACAGGTGGCCAATTTGGTAGAGAATGAAAGGGAAGAGGGAGAACCAATGAGAGAGTAGCTGTTAGGCATTTGGACGGGCACATGTCATTCTAATTTCCCGGCAGGAAGAAGAATTAACCAAAGTCTCAGACAGCAGCCGGGAACCAGTATAGGTCCTGAAACAAAATTTTGGACTTGCGGTCAGCTCACAAAAAACGAGTTGAAAAATGGAGCTCAGGGGCACAGCAATGCACAAACTGGCAGAGTAGTAAAGGACAACAATCGTCCGAAAATCTGTTGAGGGAAGGCAACGACGCGAACTTGAAAGCGAGCCAGAATATCAGGAAACAGATTGAAGAGGTCCATTGGAATCGCCTTTAAAGCACAGGAATAGGGGCACAACTTCAACAAAGATGCACTTGGCCAGAAATTCCGTATGTGTTTTCTCCTGAATATATTCAGGAGAAAACGCATACGTCCTTTTTGGCCAAGCAAGCAATCGGGCAATGCAAATCTGAACTACAATGAAGTATCACTTCCCAACGGTCAAAAGGGACATCCGCAAAATGTGTAAAAACCAGAAAGGCAAGGCAGGCCCTGGAGAACAGGGAGCCTCTTTATGCTGATGGGCAGGATGTAAATTGCCAACTGCCACTCTGGAGGAGTGCATTGTGTTCCCTAAAACAAGGAAACAACAGAGCAACAGAGCCAAGGGCACTTCCAGTCTAGGGAATATACCTTGGGAATACTGAAAATCAATAAGACAGAGCCACCACAAAATTTAATGCTGCACTGCTTACAAGAACCTCAACTTGGGTACACCTTAAATATCCTAGGAAAGACAAAAATGGTTCAAGATATTGTGTTACTTACGTACAATGGAATATCCCTCAGCCATGAAATCAATGTTATAAGGCCAGTAGCAGCAAAATGAGTGGATTCAGGTACGATGATTCTAAGTGAAATAAGTCATAGAGAAAAAGAAGCTTATCATAAGCTTATCACTCATGAAGGTCCTGTAAACATGGCTGCACATGAACTGAGTTAAGAAAGAGAACAGAGTCTCACATTTAGAAAACACTCTTGTGCCTGCTTTAGGGGGAAGGAGAGGTGGGGTGATGCATAAAACCAGAGTGTTATATTAGTACAGGTACCGTTCCAGAAACCAAATACGGAATAGACAAGACCTACACTTTCCTAAGTGAAATGGACGCAAAACCCCATATTTCTTGCAGAGTAATATATCTGACTAGTAAGAATCTTAAAACCTATGTATTGTTAAGTCTCCATAAGGGAGTCAAGTGTGTCTAGATTGGCATAAACATGGCAGTTAGAATCAGCTCAAACCTGCTATAAAAAGGAATTTCAAAAACAAAACAAATAAACCGGGAAATTCTTTACAATTCCTTCAGGTGCTGTGATGAAACCTGGAATCACACTATCTACAATGACAGCTGGATGTGGCATAAGGCTGGACACTTGGGACTGAGAGGATTGGTGAGATTCGGTGAGCAAATGCAGACCATTTAAAGCTATAATGCGTGGCACACATTCCAAGGGTCCCAACTCTCCAGGTTGTATGGAATATTACTACAGTTATAACATGTACGGGAAACCTAGAGAATGGACACAGTGTGAATACAAAAGGTTTCTAAAACTGAACAAATAGTCCCTATCCTGGTGCTCCGGTTTGAATTTCCAACTTCTTTACTATCAAACTCCCAACTTGGAGAGACAGCCCCTTTAACCTTCTCGATCGCAGAAGTTGCCAATTTGGCAGAGGATGAAAGGGAAGAGGGAGAACCAATGAGAGAGTAGCTGTTAGGCATTTGGACGGGCACATGTCACTGTAATTTCCCGGCAGGGAGAAGAATTAAGCAAAGTCTCAGCCACCCGCCGGGAACCAGTATAGGTCCTGAACAAAAATTTTGGACTTGCGGACAGCTCAGAAAAAACGAGTTGAAAAATGGAGCTCAGGGCCACAGCAATTCACAAACTGGCAGAGTAATAAAGGACAACAATCGTCCAAAATTCTGTTGAGGGAAGGCAACGAGGCGGACTTGAAAGTGAGCCAGAAGAGCAGAAAACAGATTTCAAGAGGTACATTGTATTGCCATTAAAGCACAGGAAGAGGGGCACAACTTCGACAATGATGCACTTGGCTAAAAAGGGCGTATGCGTTTTCTCCTGAATATATTCAGGAGAAAATGCATACGCCCTTTTTGGCCAAGCAAGCAGGCGGGAAATGCAAATCTGCACTACAAAAAAGTATCATTTCCCACCGGTCAAAAGGGACATCCGCAAAATGTGTAAAAGCCAGAAAGGCAAGACAGGCAATGGAGAACAGGGAACCTAGTTATGCTGATGGGCAGGATATAAATTGCCAACTGCCTCTCTAGAGGAGTGCATTGTGTTCCCTAAAACAAGTAAACAACAGAGCTACAGAGCCAAGGGCACTTCCAGTCTAGGGAATATAACTTGGGAAAAATGAAAATCAATAAGATAGAGACACCTCAATGTTTAGGGCTGCACTGCTTACAAGAACCTCAACTTGGGTACACCTTAAATATCCCAGGAAAGACAAAAATGGTTCAAAAATTGTGTTATTTACATACGAAGTAATATACCTCAGCCATGAAATCAATGTCATAAGGCCAGTAGCACCAAAATGAGTGGCTTCAGGTAAGATGATTCTAAGTGAAATAAGTCACAGAGAAAAATAAATTTATCATAAGATATCACTTATGAAGGTCCTTTAAACATGGCTACACATGAACTGAGTTAGGAAAGAGAACAGAGCCTCACATTTAGAAAACACTCTTGTGCCTGCTTAAGGGGGAAGGAGATGTGGGGTGATGCATAGAACCAGAGTTTGATATTAGTACAGGTACCGTTCCAAAAACCAAATACGGAATAAAAAAGACCTACACTTTCCTCAGTGAAAGGGACTCAAAACGCCATATTTCCCTCAGAGGAATATATCTGACTGGTAAGAATCTTAAAATCTATGTATTGATATGTCTCAGTAAGGGAATCAAGTTTTTCTAGACTGGCATAAACATGGCAGTGAGTATCAGTTCAAACCCACTATAAAAAAGGAATTTCAAAAACAAAACAAAAAAACAGGGAAATTCTTTAGAATTCCTTCAGGGGCTCTGATGAAACCTGGAATGACCCTATCCTAAACCACAGCTGGATGTGGCATAAGCCAGGACACTTGGGACTGAGAGGACTGGTGAGATTCGGTGAGCAAATGGAGACCATTTAAAGGAATAATGTGTGGCACACATTCCAAGGGTCCCAACTCTACAAGTTGAAGGGAATATTACTACACCTATAACATGTACGGGAACCCTAGAGAAAGGACACACTGTGAATATGAAAGATTACTAAAAATCAACTAATAATCCCTCTCCTGGTGCTCCGGTTTGACTTTCCAACATATTTACTATCAATCTCCCAACAAGGAAAGACAGACCCTTTAACCTCCTGGTTTGCACAGGTTGCCAATTTGGCAGAGGATGAAAGGGAAGAGGGAGAAGCAATGAGAGAGTAGCTGTTAGGCATTTGGACGGGCTCATGTCACTCTAATTTCCCGGAAGGAAGAAGAAATAACCAAAGTCTCAGCCACCCGCCGTAACCAGTATAGGTCTTGAACCAAAATTTTGGTCTTGCGATCAGCTCACAAAAAACTAGTTGAAAAATGGAGCTTAGGGGCACAGCAATGCACAAACAGTCAGAGAAGTAAAGGACAACAATCGTCCAAAAATCTGTTGAGGGAAGGCAAAGAGGTGCACTTGAAAGCGAGCCAGAATAGCAGGAAACAGATTTCAAGAGGTACATTGGAATAGCCTTTAAAGCACAGAAAGAGGGGCACAACTTCGACAATGATGCACTTGGCCAAAAAGGGCGTATGCGTTTTTTCGTGAATATATTCAGGAGAAAATGCATAGGCCCTTTTTGGCCAAGCAAGCAAGCGGGCAATTCAAATCTGCACTACAAACAAGTGTCATTTCCCACCGGTCAAAAGGGACATCCGTAAAATGTGTAAAAACCAGAAAGGCAAGATACGCCCTGGAGAACAGGGAGCCTAGTTTTGCTGATGGAAAGGATGTAAATTGAAAACTGCCTCTCTGGAGGAGTGCATTGTGTTCCCTAAAACAAGGAAACAACAGAGCTACAGAGCCAAGGGCAATTCCAGTCTAGGGGATATACCTTGGGAAAACTGAAAATCAGTAAGACAGAGCCACCCCAAAATTTAGGGCTGCACTGCTTACAAGAACCTCAACTTGGGTACAATTTAAATATCCCAGAAAAGACAAAAATGTTTCAAGAAATTGTGTTACTTACGTACGATGGAATATCAGTCAGCGTTGAAATCAATGTCATAAGGCCAGTAGCTTCAAAGTGAGTGGATTCAGGTACGATGATTCTAAGTGAGATAAGTCACAGAGAAAAAGAAACTTATCATAAGATATCACTTATGAAGGTCCTGTAAACATGGCTACATATGAACTGAGTTAGGAAAGAGAACAGAGTCTCACATTTAGAAAACACTCTTATGCCTGCTTAAGGGGGAAGGAGAGGTGGGGTAATGCATAAAACCAGGGTTTGATATTAGTACAGGTACCGTTCCAAAAATCAAATACGGAATAGACAAGACTTACACTTTCCTCAGTGAAAGGGACTCAAAACCCCATATTTCCCGCAGAGGAATATATCTGACTGGAAAGAATCTTAAAACCTATGTATTGATATGTCTCCGTAAGGGAATCAAGTTTGTCTAGACTCGCATAAACATGGCAGTGAGAATCATATCAAACCCACTATAAAAAGGAATTTCAAAAACAAAACAAAAATACAGGGAAATCCTTTACATTTCCTTCAGGGGCTCTGATGAAACCTGGAATGACCGTATCTACAATGACAGCTGGATGTGGCATAAGGCTGGACACTTGGGACTGAGAGGATTGGTGAGATTCAGTGAGCAAATGCAGACCCTTTTAACCAATAATGCGTGGCACACATTCCAAAGGTCGCAACTCTCCAGGTTGAAGGGAATATTACTACAGCTATAACATGTACGGGAAACCTAGAGAATGGACACATTGTGAATACTAAAGATTTCTAAAACTCAACTAATAATCCCTTTCCTGGTGCTCCAGGTTGACTTTCCAACTGCTTTACTATCAATCTCCCAACTTTGAAAGACTGCCACTTTAACCTCCTTGTTCTCACAGGTGGCCAATTTTGGAGAGGACGAAAGGGAAGAGGGAGAACCAATGAGAGAGTAGCTGTTAGGCATTTGGACGGGCACATGTCATTCTAATTTCCCGGCAGAAAGAAGAATTAACCAAAGTCTCAGACACCTGCCGGGAACCAGTATAGGTCCTGAACCAAAATTTTGGACTTTAGGTCAGCCCACAAAAAACGAGTTGAAAAATGGAGCTCAGGGCAACAGCAATTCACAAACAGGCAGAGAAATAAAGGACAACAATCGTCCAAATATCTGTTGACGGAAGGCAACGAGGCGGACTCGAAAGCGAGCCAGAATAGCAGGAAACAGATTTCAAGAGGTACATTGGAATGGCCTTTAAAGAACAGGAAGAGGGGCACAACTTCGACAATGATGCACTTCCCCAAAAAGGGTGTATGTGTTTTCTCATGAATATATTCAGGAGAAAATGCATAGGCCCTTTTTGGCCAAGCAAGCAAGCGGGCAATTCAAATCTGCACTACAAACAAGTATCATTTCCCACCGGTCAAAAGGGACATCTGCAAAATGTGTAAAAGCCAGAAAGGAAAGAAAGGCAATGGAGAATAGGGAGCCTAGTTATGCTGAAGGGCAGGATGTAAATTGCCAACTGCCTCTCTGGGGGAATGCACTGTGTTCCCTAAAATAAGTAAACAACAGAGCCACAGAGCCAAGGGCACTTCCAGTCTAGGGAATATACATTGGGAAAACTGAAAATCAATAAGATAGAGCCACCCCAATATTTAGGGCTGCACTGCTTACAAGAATCTGAACTTGGGTACAACTTAAATATCCCAGGAAAGACAAAAATGTTTCAAAAAATTGTGCTATTTACATACAATGTAATAACCCTCAGCCATGAAATCAATGTCATAAGGCCAGTAGCAGCAAAATGAGTGGATTCAGGTACGATGATTCTAAGTGAAATAAGTCACAGAGAAAAAGAAATTTATCATAAGATATCACTTATGAAGGTCCTCTAAACATGGCTACACATGAACTGACTTAGGAAAGAGAAGAGAGCTTTACATTTGGAAAACACTCTTGTGCCTGCTTAAGGGGGAAGGAGAGGTGGAGAGATGCATAAAACCAGAGTTAGATATTAGTACAGATACCGTTCCAAAAACCAAATACGGAATACAAAAGACCTACACTTTCCTCAGTGAAAGGGACTCAAAACGCCATATTTCCGGCGGAGGAATATATCTGACTGGTAAGAATCTTAAAATCTATGTATTGATATGTCTCCGTAAGGGAATCAAGTTTGTCTAGACTGGCATAAACATGGCAGTGAGAATCAGTTCAAACCCACTATAAAAAGGAATTTCAAAAACAAAACAAATATCAGGGAAATTCTTTACAATTCCTTCAGGGGCTCTGATGAAACCTGGAATGACCCTATCCACAATGACAGCTGGTTGTGGCATAAGGTTGGACACTTGGGACTGAGAGCATTGGTGAGATTCAGTGAGCAATCCAGACCCTTTAATGCAATAATGCGTGGCACACATTCGAAGGGTCCCAACTCTCCAGGATGAAGGGAATATTACTACAGCTATAACATGTACGGGAAACCTAGAGAATGTACACACTGTGAATACGAAAGGCTTCTAAAACGCAACTAATAATCCCTCTCCTGGTGCTCCGGTTTGACTTTCCAACTGCTTTACTATCAATCTCCCGACTTGGAGAGACAGCCCCTTTAAGCTCCTGGTTCTCACAGGTGGCCAATTTGGGAGAGGATGAAAGGGAAGAGGGAGAACAAATGAGAGAGTAGCTGTTAGGCATTTGGACGGGCACATGACATTCTAATTTCCTGGCAGGAAGAAGAATTAACCAAAGTCTCAGACACCCGCCGGGAACCAGTATAGGTCCTGAACCAAAATTTTGGACTTGCGGTCAGCTCACAAAAAACGAGTTGAAAAATGGAGCTAAGGGGCACAGCAATGCACAAATTGCAGAGTAATAAAGGACAACAATCGTCCGAAAATCTGTTGACGGAAGGCAACGAGGGGGACTTGAAAGAGAGACAGAATAGCAGGAAACAGATTTAAAGAGGTACATTGGAATCGCCTTTAAAGCACAGGAAGAGGGGCACAACTTCGACAATGATGCACTTGGCCCAAAAGGGTGTATGCGTTTTCTCCTGAATATATTCAGGAGAAAATGCACATGCGCTTTTTCGCCAAGCAAGCCAGCGGCCAATGCAAATCTGCACTACAATGAAGTATCACATACCACCGGTCAAAAGGGACATCTGCAAAATGTGTAAAAACCAGAAAGGCAAGATAGGCCCTGGAGAACAGGGAGCCTAGTTACGCTGATGGAAAGGATGTAAATTGCAAACTGCCTCTCTGGAAGAGTGCATTGTTTTCCCGAAAACAAAGAAAAAACAGAGCTACAGAGCAAAGGGCAATTTCAGTCTAGGGGATATACCTTGGGAAAACGGAAAATCAATAAGACAGAGCCACCCCAAAATTTAGGGCTACACTGCTTACAAGAACTTCAACTTGGGTACACCTTAAATATCCCAGGAAAGACAAAAATGTTTCAAGAAATTGTGTTACTTACGTACGATGGAATATCAGTCAGCCATGAACTCAATGTCATAAGGCCAGTAGCTTCAAACTGAGTGGAATCAGGTACGATGATTCTAAGTGAAATAAGTCACAGAGAAAAAGAAACTTATCATAAGATATCACTTATGAAGGTCCTGTAAACATGGCTACATATGAACTGAGTTATGAAAGAGAACAGAGTCTCATATTTAGAAAACACTCTTATGCCTGCTTAAGGGGGAAGGAGAGGTGGGGTGATGCATAAAACCAGAGTTTGATATTAGTACAGGTACCGTTCCAAAAACCAACTACGGAATAGACAAGACCTACACTTTCCTCAGTGAAATGGAGTCAAAACCCCATATTTCCCGCAGAGGTATATATCTGACTAGTAAGAAACTTAAAACCTATGTATTGATATGTCTCCATAAGGGAATGAAGTGTGTCTTGACTGCCATAAACATGGCAGTGAGAATCTGCTCAAACCCCCTATAAAAAGGAAGTTCAAAAACAAAACAAAAAAACAGGGAAATTCTTTACAATTCCTTCAGGGGCTCTGATGAAACCTGGAATGACCCTATCTACAACCACAGCTGGATGTGGCATAAGCCTGGACACTTGGGACTGAGATGATTGGTGAGGTTCGGTGAGCAAATGCAGCCCATTTAAAGAAATAATATGTGGCACACATTCCAAGGGTCACAAATCTCCAGGTTGAAGGGAATATTACTACAGCTATAACATGTACTGGAAACATAGAGAATGGACACAATGTGAATATGAAAGGTTTATAAAACTCAACTAATAATCCCTCTCCTGGTGCTCCAGTTTGACTTTCCAACTGCTTTACTATCAATCTCCCAACTTGGAAAGACAGCCCCTTTAACCTCCTGGTTCGCACAGGTTGCCAGTTTGGTAGAGGATGAAAGGGAAGAAGGAGAACCAATGAGAGAGTAGCTGTTAGGCTTTTGGACGGGCACATGTCACTCTACTTTCCCGGAAGGAAGGAGAATTAACCAATTTCTCAGACACCCGCCGGTAACCAGTATAGGTCCTGAACCAAAATTTTGGACTTGCGGTCAGCTCACAAAAAACGAGTTGAAAAATGGAGCTCAGGGCCACAGCAATTCACAAACTGGCAGAGAAATAAAGGACAACAATCGTCCAAATATCTGTTGACGGAAGACAACGAGGCGGACTTGAAAGCGAGCCAGAATAGCAGGAAACAGATTTCAAGAGGCACATTGGAATTGCCTTTAAAGCACAGGAAGAGGGGCACAACTTCGACAATGATGCACTTGGCCAAAAAAGGCGTATGCGTTTTCTCGTGAATATATTCAGGAGAAAATGCATAGGCCCTTTTTGGCCAAGCAAGCAAGCGGGCAATTCAAATCTGCACTACAAACAAGTATCATTTCCCACCGGTCAAAAGGGACATCCGCAAAATGTGTAAAAGCCAGAAAGGCAAGACAGGCAATGGAGAATAGGGAGCCTAGTTATGCTGATGGGCAGGATGTAAATTGCCAACTGCCTCTCTGGAGGTATGCACTGTGTTCCCTAAAACAAGTAAACAACAGAGCCACAGAGCCAAGGGCACTTCCAGTCTAGGGAATATACATTGGGAAAACTGAAAATCAATAAGATAGAGCCACCCCAATATTTAGGGCTGCACTGCTTACAAGAACCTCAACTTGAGTACACCTTAAATATCCCAGGAAAGACAAAAATGTTTCAAAAATTTGTGGTATTTACATACAATGTAATAACCCTCAGCCATGAAATCAATGTCATGAGGCCTGTATCAGCAAAATGAGTGGATTCAGGTACGATGATTCTAAGTGAAATAAGTCACAGAGAAAAAGAAATTTATCATAAGATATCACTTATGAAGGTCCTCTAAACATGGCTACACATGAACTGAGTTAGGAAAGAGAACAGAGCCTCACATTTAGAAAACACTCTTGTTCCTGCTTAAGGGGGAAGGAGAGGTGGAGAGATGAATAAAACCAGAGTTACATATTAGTACAGATACCGTTCCAAAAACCAAATACGGAATAGACAAGACCTACACTTTCCTCAGTGAAATGGACTCAAAACGCCATATTTCACGCAGAGGAATATATCTGACTGGTAAGAATGTTAAAATCTATGTATTGATATGTCTCCGTAAGGGAATCAAGTGTGTCTAGACTGGCATAAACATGGCAGTGAGAATCAGTTCAAACCCACTATAAAAAGGAATTTCAAAAACAAAACAAAAATCAGGGAAATTCTTTACAATTCCTTCAGGGGCTCTGATGAAACCTGGAATGACCCTATCCAAAACGACAGCTGGATGTGGCATAAGGGTGGACACTTGGGACTGAGAGGATTGGTGAGATTCAGTGAGCAATCCAGACCCTTTAAAGCAAAAATGTGTGGCACACATTCGAAGGGTCCCAACTCTCCAGGATGAAGGGAATATTACTACAGCTATAACATGTACGGGAAACCTAGAGAATGTTCACACTGTGAAATCGAAAGGTTTCTAAAACACAACTAATAATCCCTATCCTGTTGCTCCGGTTTGACTTTCCAACTGCTTTACTGTCAATCTCCCAACTTGGAGAGACAGCCCTTTTAAGCACCTGGTTCTCACAGGTGGCTAATTTGGGAGAGGATGAAAAGGAAGAGGGAGAACCAATGAGAGAGTAGCTGTTAGGCATTTGGACGGGCACATGTCATTCTAATTTCCCGGCAGAAAGAAGAATTAACCAAAGTCTCAGACACCCGCCGGGAACCAGTATAGGTCCTGAACCAAAATTTTGGACTTGCGGTCAGCTCACAAAAAACGAGTTGAAAAATGGAGCTCAGGGGCACAGCAATGCACAAACTTGCAGAGTAATAAAGGACAACAATCGTCCAAAAATCTGTTGACGGAATGCAAAGAGGGGGACTTGAAAGCGAGCCAGAATAGCAGGAAACAGATTTCAAGAGGTACATTGTATTAGCATTTAAAGCACTGGAATAGGGGCACAACTTCGACAATGATGCACTTGGCCCAAAAGTGCGTATGCGTTTTCTCCTCAATATATTCAGGAGAAAAAGCATAATCGCTTTTTGGCCAAGCAAGCAAGCGGCCAATGCAAATCTGCACTACAATGAAGTATCACATACCACCGGTCAAAAGGGACATCCGCAAAATGTGTAAAAACCAGAAAGGCAAGATAGGCCCTGGAGAACAGGGAGCCTAGTTATGCTGATGGAAAGGATGTAAATTGAAAACTGCCTGTCTGGAGGAGTGCATTGTGTTCCCTAAAACAAGGAAACAACAGAGCTACAGAGCCAAGGGCAATTCCAGTCTAGGGGATATACCTTGGGAAAACGGAAAATCAATAAGACAGAGCCACCCCAAAATTTAGGGCTACACTGCTTACAAGAACCTCAACTTGGGTACACCATAAATATCCCAGGAAAGACAAAAATGGTTTAAGAAATTGTATTACTTACAGATGATGGAATATCACCCAGCCATGAAATCAATGTCATGAGGCCAGTAGCAGCAAAATGAGTGGATTCAGGTACGATGATTCTAAGTGAGATAAGTCACAGAGAAAAAGAAACTTATCATAAGATATCACTTATGAAGGTCCTGTAAACATGGCTACACATGAACTGAGTTACCAAAGAGAACAGAGTCTCACATTTAGAAAACACTGTTATGCCTGCTTAAGGTGGAAGTAGAGTTGGGGTGATGCATAATACCAGAGTTTGATATTAGTACAGATACTGTTCCAAAAACCAAGTAGGGAATAGACAAGACCTACACCTTCCTCATTGAAAGGGACTCAAAACCGCATATTTTCCACACAGTAATATATCTGACTAGTAAGAATCTTAAAACCTATGTATTGATATGTCTCCGTAAGGGAATCAAGTGTGTCTAAGCTGGCTTAAACATGGCAGTGAGAATCAGCTGAAACCCACTATAAAAAGTAATTTCAAAAACAAAACAAAAAAACAGGGAAATTCTTTACAATTCCTTCAGGGTCTCTGATGAAACCTGGAATGACCATATATACAACGAAAGTTGGATGTGGCATAAGGCTGGACACTTGGGACTGAGAGGATTGGTGAGTTTCGGTGAGCAAATGGAGACCATTTAAAAGAATAATGCGTGGCACACATTCCAAGGGTCCCAACTATCCAGGTTGAAGGGAATATTACTACAGCTATAACATGTACGGGAAACCTAGAGAATGGACACACTGTGAATACGAAAGGTTTCTAAAACTCAACTAATAGTCTCTCTCCTGGTGCTCCGGTTTGAATTTCCAATTGCTTTATTATCAATCTCCCAACTTGCAGAGACAGACCCTTTAGCCTCCTGGTACTCCCAGGTTGCCTGTTTGGCAGAGGATGAAAGGGAAGATGGAGAACCAATGAGAGAATAGGTGTTAGCCATTTGGACGGTCATATGTCACTCTAATTTCCCGGAAGGAAGAAGAATTAACCAAAGTCTCAGCCACGCTTCGGGAACCAGTATATGTCCTGAACCAAAATTTTGGACTCGCGGTCAGCTCACAAAAAAACGAGTTGTGAAATGGAGCTTAAGGACACAACAATGCACAAACTGTCAGAGAAATAAAGGACAACAATCGTCCAAAAATCTGTTGAGGGAAGGCAACGAGGCGGACTTGAAAGCGAGCCAGAATAGCAGGAAACAGATTTCAATAAGTACATTGAAATCGCCTTTAAAGCAAAGGAAGTGGGGCACAATTTCGACAATGAAGAACTTGCCCAAAAGGGGTGTATGTTTCCTCCGGAATATATTCAGGAGGAAACACTTATGCACTTTTTGGCCAAGCAAGGAAGCGGGCAATACAATTCTGCAGTACAAAAAGTATCAGTTTCCAGCGGTCAAAAGTGACATCTGCAAAATGTGTAAAAACCAGAAAGGCAAGATAGGCCTTGGAGAACAGGGAGCCTAGTTATGCTGATGGGCAGGATGTAAATTGCCAACTGCCTCTCTGGAGGAGTGCATTGTGTTCCCTAAAACAATTAAACAACAGATCTACAGAACCAAGGGCACTTCCAGCCTAGGGAATATACCTTGGGAAAACGGAAAATCAGTAAGACAGTGCCACCCCAAAATTTAGGGCAGCACTGCTTAGAATAACCTCAATTTGGGCACACCTTAAATATCCCAGGAAAGACAAAATTGGTTCAAGAAATTGTGGTACTTACGTACGATGGAATATCCCTCAGTAATGAAATCAATGTCATAAGGCCAGAACAGCAAAATGAGTGGATTCAGGTACGATGATTCTAAGTGAAATAAGTCACAGAGAAAAAGAAACTTATCATAAGATATCACTTATGAAGATCCTGTAAACATGCCTACACATGAACTGAGATAGGAAAGAGAACAGAGTCTCACATTTAGAAAACACTCTTATGCCTGATAAAGGGGGAAAGAGAGGTGGGGTGATGCATAAAACCAGAGTTTGATATTAGTACAGGTACCGTTCCAAAAACCAAATACGGTATAGACAAGACCTACACTTTCCTCAGTGAAAGGGACTCAAAACCCCATATTTCCCGAAGAGGAATATATCTGACTGATAAGAATCTTAAAACCTATGTATTGATATGTCTCCGTAAGGGAATCAAATTTGTCTAGACTGGCATAAACATGGCAATGAGAATCAGTTCAAACCCACTATAAAAAGGAATTTCAAAAACAAAACACAAAAACAGGGAAATTCTTTACAATTCCTTTGGGGCGCTGATGAAACCTAGAAGGACCCATTCTACAACGACAGCTGGATGTGGCATAATGTTGGACACTTGGGATTCAGAGGATTGGTGAGATTCGGTGAGCAAATGAAGACCCTTTAAAGCAATAATGCGTGGCACACATTCCAAGGGTCCCAACTCTCCAAGATGAAGGGAATATTACTACAGCAATAACAGGTACGGGAGACGTAGAGAATGGACACACTGTGAATACGAAAGGTTTCTAAAACTCAACTAATAATCCATCTCCTGGTGCTCCGGTTTTACTTTCCAACTGCTTTACTATCAATCTCCTAACTTGGAGAGACAGCCCCTTTAAGCTCCTGGTTTTCACAGGTGGCCAATTTGGTAGAGAATGAAAGGGAAGAGGGAGAACCAATGAGAGAGTAGCTGTTAGGCATTTGGACGGGCACATGTCATTCTAATTTCCCGGCAGGAAGAAGAATTAACCAAAGTCTCAGACAGCAGCCGGGAACCAGTATAGGTCCTGAAACAAAATTTTGGACTTGCGGTCAGCTCACAAAAAACGAGTTGAAAAATGGAGCTCAGGGGCACAGCAATGCACAAACTGGCAGAGTAGTAAAGGACAACAATCGTCCGAAAATCTGTTGAGGGAAGGCAACGACGCGAACTTGAAAGCGAGCCAGAATATCAGGAAACAGATTGAAGAGGTCCATTGGAATCGCCTTTAAAGCACAGGAATAGGGGCACAACTTCAACAAAGATGCACTTGGCCAGAAATTCCGTATGTGTTTTCTCCTGAATATATTCAGGAGAAAACGCATACGTCCTTTTTGGCCAAGCAAGCAATCGGGCAATGCAAATCTGAACTACAATGAAGTATCACTTCCCAACGGTCAAAAGGGACATCCGCAAAATGTGTAAAAACCAGAAAGGCAAGGCAGGCCCTGGAGAACAGGGAGCCTCTTTATGCTGATGGGCAGGATGTAAATTGCCAACTGCCACTCTGGAGGAGTGCATTGTGTTCCCTAAAACAAGGAAACAACAGAGCAACAGAGCCAAGGGCACTTCCAGTCTAGGGAATATACCTTGGGAATACTGAAAATCAATAAGACAGAGCCACCACAAAATTTAATGCTGCACTGCTTACAAGAACCTCAACTTGGGTACACCTTAAATATCCTAGGAAAGACAAAAATGGTTCAAGATATTGTGTTACTTACGTACAATGGAATATCCCTCAGCCATGAAATCAATGTTATAAGGCCAGTAGCAGCAAAATGAGTGGATTCAGGTACGATGATTCTAAGTGAAATAAGTCATAGAGAAAAAGAAGCTTATCATAAGCTTATCACTCATGAAGGTCCTGTAAACATGGCTGCACATGAACTGAGTTAAGAAAGAGAACAGAGTCTCACATTTAGAAAACACTCTTGTGCCTGCTTTAGGGGGAAGGAGAGGTGGGGTGATGCATAAAACCAGAGTGTTATATTAGTACAGGTACCGTTCCAGAAACCAAATACGGAATAGACAAGACCTACACTTTCCTAAGTGAAATGGACGCAAAACCCCATATTTCTTGCAGAGTAATATATCTGACTAGTAAGAATCTTAAAACCTATGTATTGTTAAGTCTCCATAAGGGAGTCAAGTGTGTCTAGATTGGCATAAACATGGCAGTTAGAATCAGCTCAAACCTGCTATAAAAAGGAATTTCAAAAACAAAACAAATAAACCGGGAAATTCTTTACAATTCCTTCAGGTGCTGTGATGAAACCTGGAATCACACTCTCTACAATGACAGCGGGATGTGGCATAAGGCTGGACACTTGGGACTGAGAGGATTGGTGAGATTCGGTGAGCAAATGCAGACCATTTAAAGCTATAATGCGTGGCACACATTCCAAGGGTCCCAACTCTCCAGGTTGTATGGAATATTACTACAGTTATAACATGTACGGGAAACCTAGAGAATGGACACAGTGTGAATACAAAAGGTTTCTAAAACTGAACAAATAGTCCCTATCCTGGTGCTCCGGTTTGAATTTCCAACTTCTTTACTATCAAACTCCCAACTTGGAGAGACAGCCCCTTTAACCTTCTCGATCGCAGAAGTTGCCAATTTGGCAGAGGATGAAAGGGAAGAGGGAGAACCAATGAGAGAGTAGCTGTTAGGCATTTGGACGGGCACATGTCACTGTAATTTCCCGGCAGGGAGAAGAATTAAGCAAAGTCTCAGCCACCCGCCGGGAACCAGTATAGGTCCTGAACAAAAATTTTGGACTTGCGGACAGCTCAGAAAAAACGAGTTGAAAAATGGAGCTCAGGGCCACAGCAATTCACAAACTGGCAGAGTAATAAAGGACAACAATCGTCCAAAATTCTGTTGAGGGAAGGCAACGAGGCGGACTTGAAAGTGAGCCAGAAGAGCAGAAAACAGATTTCAAGAGGTACATTGTATTGCCATTAAAGCACAGGAAGAGGGGCACAACTTCGACAATGATGCACTTGGCTAAAAAGGGCGTATGCGTTTTCTCCTGAATATATTCAGGAGAAAATGCATACGCCATTTTTGGCCAAGCAAGCAGGCGGGAAATGCAAATCTGCACTACAAAAAAGTATCATTTCCCACCGGTCAAAAGGGACATCCGCAAAATGTGTAAAAGCCAGAAAGGCAAGACAGGCAATGGAGAACAGGGAACCTAGTTATGCTGATGGGCAGGATATAAATTGCCAACTGCCTCTCTAGAGGAGTGCATTGTGTTCCCTAAAACAAGTAAACAACAGAGCTACAGAGCCAAGGACACTTCCAGTCTAGGGAATATAACTTGGGAAAAATGAAAATCAATAAGATAGAGACACCTCAATGTTTAGGGCTGCACTGCTTACAAGAACCTCAACTTGGGTACACCTTAAATATTCCAGGAAAGACAAAAATGGTTCAAAAATTGTGTTATTTACATACGAAGTAATATACCTCAGCCATGAAATCAATGTCATAAGGCCAGTAGCACCAAAATGAGTGGCTTCAGGTAAGATGATTCTAAGTGAAATAAGTCACAGAGAAAAATAAATTTATCATAAGATATCACTTATGAAGGTCCTTTAAACATGGCTACACATGAACTGAGTTAGGAAAGAGAACAGAGCCTCACATTTAGAAAACACTCTTGTGCCTGCTTAAGGGGGAAGGAGATGTGGGGTGATGCATAGAACCAGAGTTTGATATTAGTACAGGTACCGTTCCAAAAACCAAATACGGAATAAAAAAGACCTACACTTTCCTCAGTGAAAGGGACTCAAAACGCCATATTTCCCTCAGAGGAATATATCTGACTGGTAAGAATCTTAAAATCTATGTATTGATATGTCTCAGTAAGGGAATCAAGTTTTTCTAGACTGGCATAAACATGGCAGTGAGTATCAGTTCAAACCCACTATAAAAAGGAATTTCAAAAGCAAAACAAAAAAACAGGGAAATTCTTTAGAATTCCTTCAGGGGCTCTGATGAAACCTGGAATGACCCTATCTAAAACCACAGCTGGATGTGGCATAAGCCAGGACACTTGGGACTGAGAGGACTGGTGAGATTCGGTGAGCAAATGGAGACCATTTAAAGGAATAATGTGTGGCACACATTCCAAGGGTCCCAACTCTACAAGTTGAAGGGAATACTACTACACCTATAACATGTACGGGAACCCTAGAGAAAGGACACACTGTGAATATGAAAGATTACTAAAAATCAACTAATAATCCCTCTCCTGGTGCTCCGGTTTGACTTTCCAACATATTTACTATCAATCTCCCAACAAGGAAAGACAGACCCTTTAACCTCCTGGTTCGCACAGGTTGCCAATTTGGCAGAGGATGAAAGGGAAGAGGGAGAAGCAATGAGAGAGTAGCTGTTAGGCATTTGGACGGGCTCATGTCACTCTAATTTCCCGGAAGGAAGAAGAAATAACCAAAGTCTCAGCCACCCGCCGTAACCAGTATAGGTCTTGAACCAAAATTTTGGTCTTGCGATCAGCACACAAAAAACTAGTTGAAAAATGGAGCTTAGGGGCCCAGCAATGCACAAACAGTCAGAGAAGTAAAGGACAACAATCGTCCAAAAATCTGTTGAGGGAAGGCAAAGAGGCGCACTTGAAAGCGAGCCAGAATAGCAGGAAACAGATTTCAAGAGGTACATTGGAATAGCCTTTAAAGCACAGGAAGAGGGGCACAACTTCGACAATGATGCACTTGGCCAAAAAGGGCGTATGCGTTTTTTCGTGAATATATTCAGGAGAAAATGCATAGGCCCTTTTTGGCCAAGCAAGCAAGCGGGCAATTCAAATCTGCACTACATTCAAGTGTCATTTCCCACCGGTCAAAAGGGGCATCCGCAAAATGTGTAAAAACCAAAAAGGCAAGATACGCCCTGGAGAACAGGGAGCCTAGTTTTGCTGATGGAAAGGATGTAAATTGAAAACTGCCTCTCTGGAGGAGTGCATTGTGTTCCCTAAAACAAGGAAACAACAGAGCTACAGAGCCAAGGGCAATTCCAGTCTAGGGTATATACCTTGGGAAAACTGAAAATCAATAAGACAGAGCCACCCCAAAATTTAGGGCTGCACTGCTTACAAGAACCTCAACTTGGGTACAACTTAAATATCCCAGAAAAGACAAAAATGTTTCAAGAAATTGTGTTACTTACGTACGATGGAATATCAGTCAGCGTTGAAATCAATGTCATAAGGCCAGTAGCTTCAAAGTGAGTGGATTCAGGTACGATGATTCTAAGTGAGATAAGTCACAGAGAAAAAGAAACTTATCATAAGATATCACTTATGAAGGTCCTGTAAACATGGCTACACATGAACTGAGTTAGGAAAGAGAACAGAGTCTCACATTTAGAAAACACTCTTATGCCTGCTTAAGGGGGAAGGAGAGGTGGGGTAATGCATAAAACCAGGGTTTGATATTAGTACAGGTACCGTTCCAAAAATCAAATACGGAATAGACAAGACTTACACTTTCCTCAGTGAAAGGGACTCAAAACCCCATATTTCCCGCAGAGGAATATATCTGACTGGAAAGAATCTTAAAACCTATGTATTGATATGTCTCCGTAAGGGAATCAAGTTTGTCTAGACTCGCATAAACATGGCAGTGAGAATCATATCAAACCCACTATAAAAAGGAATTTCAAAAACAAAACAAAAATACAGGGAAATCCTTTACATTTCCTTCAGGGGCTCTGATGAAACCTGGAATGACCGTATCTACAATGACAGCTGGATGTGGCATAAGGCTGGACACTTGGGACTGAGAGGATTGGTGAGATTCAGTGAGCAAATGCAGACCCTTTTAACCAATAATGCGTGGCACACATTCCAAAGGTCGTAACTCTCCAGGTTGAAGGGAATATTACTACAGCTATAACATGTACGGGAAACCTAGAGAATGGACACATTGTGAATACTAAAGATTTCTAAAACTCAACTAATAATCCCTTTCCTGGTGCTCCAGTTTGACTTTCCAACTGCTTTACTATCAATCTCCCAACTTTGAAAGACTGCCACTTTAACCTCCTTGTTCTCACAGATGGCCAATTTTGGAGAGGACGAAAGGGAAGAGGGAGAACCAATGAGAGAGTAGCTGTTAGGCATTTGGACGGGCACATGTCATTCTAATTTCCCGGCAGAAAGAAGTATTAACCAAAGTCTCAGACACCCGCCGGGAACCAGTATAGGTCCTGAACCAAAATTTTGGACTTTAGGTCAGCCCACAAAAAACGAGTTGAAAAATGGAGCTCAGGGCCACAGCAATTCACAAACAGGCAGAGAAATAAAGGACAACAATCGTCCAAATATCTGTTGACGGAAGGCAACGAGGCGGACTCGAAAGCGAGCCAGAATAGCAGGAAACAGATTTCAAGAGGTACATTGGAATGGCCTTTAAAGCACAGGAAGAGGGGCACAACTTCGACAATGATGCACTTCCCCAAAAAGGGTGTATGTGTTTTCTCGTGAATATATTCAGGAGAAAATGCATAGGCCCTTTTTGGCCAAGCAAGCAAGCGGGCAATTCAAATCTGCACTACAAACAAGTATCATTTCCCACCGGTCAAAAGGGACATCTGCAAAATGTGTAAAAGCAAGAAAGGAAAGAAAGGCAATGGAGAATAGGGAGCCTAGTTATGCTGAAGGGCAGGATGTAAATTGCCAACTGCCTCTCTGGGGGAATGCACTGTGTTCCCTAAAATAAGTAAACAACAGAGCCACAGAGCCAAGGGCACTTCCAGTCTAGGGAATATACATTAGGAAAACTGAAAATCAATAAGATAGAGCCACCCCAATATTTAGGGCTGCACTGCTTACAAGAATCTGAACTTGGGTACAACTTAAATATCCCAGGAAAGACAAAAATGTTTCAAAAAATTGTGCTATTTACATACAATGTAATAACCCTCAGCCATGAAATCAATGTCATAAGGCCAGTAGCAGCAAAATGAGTGGATTCAGGTACGATGATTCTAAGTGAAATAAGTCACAGAGAAAAAGAAATTTATCATAAGATATCACTTATGAAGGTCCTCTAAACATGGCTACACATGAACTGACTTAGGAAAGAGAAGAGAGCTTTACATTTGGAAAACACTCTTGTGCCTGCTTAAGGGGGAAGGAGAGGTGGAGAGATGCATAAAACCAGAGTTAGATATTAGTACAGATACCGTTCCAAAAACCAAATACGGAATACAAAAGACCTACACTTTCCTCAGTGAAAGGGACTCAAAACGCCATATTTCCGGCAGAGGAATATATCTGACTGGTAAGAATCTTAAAATCTATGTATTGATATGTCTCCGTAAGGGAATCAAGTTTGTCTAGACTGGCATAAACATGGCAGTGAGAATCAGTTCAAACCCACTATAAAAAGGAATTTCAAAAACAAAACAAATATCAGGGAAATTCTTTACAATTCCTTCAGGGGCTCTGATGAAACCTGGAATGACCCTATCCACAATGACAGCTGGTTGTGGCATAAGGTTGGACACTTGGGACTGAGAGCATTGGTGAGATTCAGTGAGCAATCCAGACCCTTTAATGCAATAATGCGTGGCACACATTCGAAGGGTCCCAACTCTCCAGGATGAAGGGAATATTACTACAGCTATAACATGTACGGGAAACCTAGAGAATGTACACACTGTGAATACGAAAGGCTTCTAAAACGCAACTAATAATCCCTCTCCTGGTGCTCCGGTTTGACTTTCCAACTGCTTTACTATCAATCTCCCAACTTGGAGAGACAGCCCCTTTAAGCTCCTGGTTCTCACAGGTGGCCAATTTGGGAGAGGATGAAAGGGAAGAGGGAGAACAAATGAGAGAGTAGCTGTTAGGCATTTGGACGGGCACATGACATTCTAATTTCCTGGCAGGAAGAAGAATTAACCAAAGTCTCAGACACCCGCCGGGAACCAGTATAGGTCCTGAACCAAAATTTTGGACTTGCGGTCAGCTCACAAAAAACGAGTTGAAAAATGGAGCTAAGGGGCACAGCAATGCACAAATTGCAGAGTAATAAAGGACAACAATCGTCCGAAAATCTGTTGACGGAAGGCAACGAGGGGGACTTGAAAGAGAGACAGAATAGCAGGAAACAGATTTCAAGAGGTACATTGGAATCGCCTTTAAAGCACAGGAAGAGGGGCACAACTTCGACAATGATGCACTTGGCCCAAAAGGGTGTATGCGTTTTCTCCTGAATATATTCAGGAGAAAACGCACATGCGCTTTTTCGCCAAGCAAGCCAGCGGCCAATGCAAATCTGCACTACAATGAAGTATCACATACCACCGGTCAAAAGGGACATCTGCAAAATGTGTAAAAACCAGAAAGGCAAGATAGGCCCTGGAGAACAGGGAGCCTAGTTACGCTGATGGAAAGGATGTAAATTGCAAACTGCCTCTCTGGAAGAGTGCATTGTTTTCCCGAAAACAAAGAAAAAACAGAGCTACAGAGCAAAGGGCAATTTCAGTCTAGGGGATATACCTTGGGAAAACGGAAAATCAATAAGACAGAGCCACCCCAAAATTTAGGGCTACACTGCTTACAAGAACCTCAACTTGGGTACACCTTAAATATCCCAGGAAAGACAAAAATGTTTCAAGAAATTGTGTTACTTACGTACGATGGAATATCAGTCAGCCATGAACTCAATGTCATAAGGCCAGTAGCTTCAAACTGAGTGGAATCAGGTACGATGATTCTAAGTGAAATAAGTCACAGAGAAAAAGAAACTTATCATAAGATATCACTTATGAAGGTCCTGTAAACATGGCTACATATGAACTGAGTTATGAAAGAGAACAGAGTCTCACATTTAGAAAACACTCTTATGCCTGCTTAAGGGGGAAGGAGAGGTGGGGTGATGCATAAAACCAGAGTTTGATATTAGTACAGGTACCGTTCCAAAAACCAACTACGGAATAGACAAGACCTACACTTTCCTCAGTGAAATGGAGTCAAAACCCCATATTTCCCGCAGAGGTATATATCTGACTAGTAAGAAACTTAAAACCTATGTATTGATATGTCTCCATAAGGGAATGAAGTGTGTCTTGACTGCCATAAACATGGCAGTGAGAATCTGCTCAAACCCCCTATAAAAAGGAAGTTCAAAAACAAAACAAAAAAACAGGGAAATTCTTTACAATTCCTTCAGGGGCTCTGATGAAACCTGGAATGACCCTATCTACAACCACAGCTGGATGTGGCATAAGCCTGGACACTTGGGACTGAGATGATTGGTGAGATTCGGTGAGCAAATGCAGCCCATTTAAAGAAATAATATGTGGCACACATTCCAAGGGTCACAAATCTCCAGGTTGAAGGGAATATTACTACAGCTATAACATGTACTGGAAACATAGAGAATGGACACAATGTGAATATGAAAGGTTTATAAAACTCAACTAATAATCCCTCTCCTGGTGCTCCGGTTTGACTTTCCAACTGCTTTACTATCAATCTCCCAACTTGGAAAGACAGCCCCTTTAACCTCCTGGTTCGCACAGGTTGCCAGTTTGGTAGAGGATGAAAGGGAAGAAGGAGAACCAATGAGAGAGTAGCTGTTAGGCTTTTGGACGGGCACATGTCACTCTATTTTCCCGGAAGGAAGGAGAATTAACCAATTTCTCAGACACCCGCCGGTAACCAGTATAGGTCCTGAACCAAAATTTTGGACTTGCGGTCAGCTCACAAAAAACGAGTTGAAAAATGGAGCTCAGGGCCACAGCAATTCACAAACTGGCAGAGAAATAAAGGACAACAATCGTCCAAATATCTGTTGACGGAAGGCAACGAGGCGGACTTGAAAGCGAGCCAGAATAGCAGGAAACAGATTTCAAGAGGCACATTGGAATTGCCTTTAAAGCACAGGAAGAGGGGCACAACTTCGACAATGATGCACTTGGCCAAAAAAGGCGTATGCGTTTTCTCGTGAATATATTCAGGAGAAAATGCATAGGCCCTTTTTGGCCAAGCAAGCAAGCGGGCAATTCAAATCTGCACTACAAACAAGTATCATTTCCCACCGGTCAAAAGGGACATCCACAAAATGTGTAAAAGCCAGAAAGGCAAGACAGGCAATGGAGAATAGGGAACCTAGTTATGCTGATGGGCAGGATGTAAATTGCCAACTGCCTCTCTGGAGGTATGCACTGTGTTCCCTAAAACAAGTAAACAACAGAGCCACAGAGCCAAGGGCACTTCCAGTCTAGGGAATATACATTGGGAAAACTGAAAATCAATAAGATAGAGCCACCCCAATATTTAGGGCTGCACTGCTTACAAGAACCTCAACTTGAGTACACCTTAAATATCCCAGGAAAGACAAAAATGTTTCAAAAATTTGTGGTATTTACATACAATGTAATAACCCTCAGCCATGAAATCAATGTCATGAGGCCTGTATCAGCAAAATGAGTGGATTCAGGTACGATGATTCTAAGTGAAATAAGTCACAGAGAAAAAGAAATTTATCATAAGATATCACTTATGAAGGTCCTCTAAACATGGCTACACATGAACTGAGTTAGGAAAGAGAACAGAGCCTCACATTTAGAAAACACTCTTGTTCCTGCTTAAGGGGGAAGGAGAGGTGGAGAGATGAATAAAACCAGAGTTACATATTAGTACAGATACCGTTCCAAAAACCAAATACGGAATAGACAAGACCTACACTTTCCTCAGTGAAATGGACTCAAAACGCCATATTTCACACAGAGGAATATATCTGACTGGTAAGAATGTTAAAATCTATGTATTGATATGTCTCCATAAGGGAATCAAGTGTGTCTAGACTGGCATAAACATGGCAGTGAGAATCAGTTCAAACCCACTATAAAAAGGAATTTCACAAACAAAACAAAAATCAGGGAAATTCTTTACAATTCCTTCAGGGGCTCTGATGAAACCTGGAATGACCCTATCCAAAACGACAGCTGGATGTGGCATAAGGGTGGACACTTGGGACTGAGAGGATTGGTGAGATTCAGTGAGCAATCCAGACCCTTTAAAGCAAAAATGTGTGGCACACATTCGAAGGGTCCCAACTCTCCAGGATGAAGGGAATATTACTACAGCTATAACATGTACGGGAAACCTAGAGAATGTTCACACTGTGAAATCGAAAGGTTTCTAAAACACAACTAATAATCCCTATCCTGTTGCTCCGGTTTGACTTTCCAACTGCTTTACTGTCAATCTCCCAACTTGGAGAGACAGCCCTTTTAAGCACCTGGTTCTCACAGGTGGCTAATTTGGGAGAGGATGAAAAGGAAGAGGGAGAACCAATGAGAGAGTAGCTGTTAGGCATTTGGACGGGCACATGTCATTCTAATTTCCCGGCAGAAAGAAGAATTAACCAAAGTCTCAGACACCCGCCGGGAACCAGTATAGGTCCTGAACCAAAATTTTGGACTTGCGGTCAGCTCACAAAAAACGAGTTGAAAAATGGAGCTCAGGGGCACAGCAATGCACAAACTTGCAGAGTAATAAAGGACAACAATCGTCCAAAAATCTGTTGACGGAATGCAAAGAGGGGGACTTGAAAGCGAGCCAGAATAGCAGGAAACAGATTTCAAGAGGTACATTGTATTAGCATTTAAAGCACTGGAATAGGGGCACAACTTCGACAATGATGCACTTGGCCCAAAAGTGCGTATGCGTTTTCTCCTCAATATATTCAGGAGAAAAAGCATAATCGCTTTTTGGCCAAGCAAGCAAGCGGCCAATGCAAATCTGCACTACAATGAAGTATCACATACCACCGGTCAAAAGGGACATCCGCAAAATGTGTAAAAACCAGAAAGGCAAGATAGGCCCTGGAGAACAGGGAGCCTAGTTATGCTGATGGAAAGGATGTAAATTGAAAACTGCCTGTCTGGAGGAGTGCATTGTGTTCCCTAAAACAAGGAAACAACAGAGCTACAGAGCCAAGGGCAATTCCAGTCTAGGGGATATACCTTGGGAAAACGGAAAATCAATAAGACAGAGCCACCCCAAAATTTAGGGCTACACTGCTTACAAGAACCTCAACTTGGGTACACCATAAATATCCCAGGAAAGACAAAAATGGTTTAAGAAATTGTATTACTTACAGATGATGGAATATCACCCAGCCATGAAATCAATGTCATGAGGCCAGTAGCAGCAAAATGAGTGGATTCAGGTACGATGATTCTAAGTGAGATAAGTCACAGAGAAAAAGAAACTTATCATAAGATATCACTTATGAAGGTCCTGTAAACATGGCTACACATGAACTGAGTTACCAAAGAGAACAGAGTCTCACATTTAGAAAACACTGTTATGCCTGCTTAAGGTGGAAGTAGAGTTGGGGTGATGCATAATACCAGAGTTTGATATTAGTACAGATACTGTTCCAAAAACCAAGTAGGGAATAGACAAGACCTACACCTTCCTCATTGAAAGGGACTCAAAACCGCATATTTTCCACACAGTAATATATCTGACTAGTAAGAATCTTAAAACCTATGTATTGATATGTCTCCATAAGGGAATCAAGTGTGTCTAAGCTGGCTTAAACATGGCAGTGAGAATCAGCTGAAACCCACTATAAAAAGTAATTTCAAAAACAAAACAAAAAAACAGGGAAATTCTTTACAATTCCTTCAGGGTCTCTGATGAAACCTGGAATGACCATATATACAACGAAAGCTGGATGTGGCATAAGGCTGGACACTTGGGACTGAGAGGATTGGTGAGTTTCGGTGAGCAAATGGAGACCATTTAAAAGAATAATGCGTGGCACACATTCCAAGGGTCCCAACTATCCAGGTTGAAGGGAATATTACTACAGCTATAACATGTACGGGAAACCTAGAGAATGGACACACTGTGAATACGAAAGGTTTCTAAAACTCAACTAATAGTCCCTCTCCTGGTGCTCCGGTTTGAATTTCCAATTGCTTTATTATCAATCTCCCAACTTGCAGAGACAGACCCTTTAGCCTCCTGGTACTCCCAGGTTGCCTGTTTGGCAGAGGATGAAAGGGAAGATGGAGAACCAATGAGAGAATAGGTGTTAGCCATTTGGACGGTCATATGTCACTCTAATTTCCCGGAAGGAAGAAGAATTAACCAAAGTCTCAGCCACGCTTCGGGAACCAGTATATGTCCTGAACCAAAATTTTGGACTCGCGGTCAGCTCACAAAAAAACGAGTTGAGAAATGGAGCTTAAGGACACAACAATGCACAAACTGTCAGAGAAATAAAGGACAACAATCGTCCAAAAATCTGTTGAGGGAAGGCAACGAGGCGGACTTGAAAGCGAGCCAGAATAGCAGGAAACAGATTTCAATAAGTACATTGAAATCGCCTTTAAAGCAAAGGAAGTGGGGCACAATTTCGACAATGAAGAACTTGCCCAAAAGGGGTGTATGTTTCCTCCGGAATATATTCAGGAGGAAACACTTATGCACTTTTTGGCCAAGCAAGGAAGCGGGCAATACAATTCTGCAGTACAAAAAGTATCAGTTTCCAGCGGTCAAAAGTGACATCTGCAAAATGTGTAAAAACCAGAAAGGCAAGATAGGCCTTGGAGAACAGGGAGCCTAGTTATGCTGATGGGCAGGATGTAAATTGCCAACTGCCTCTCTGGAGGAGTGCATTGTGTTCCCTAAAACAATTAAACAACAGATCTACAGAACCAAGGGCACTTCCAGCCTAGGGAATATACCTTGGGAAAACGGAAAATCAGTAAGACAGTGCCACCCCAAAATTTAGGGCAGCACTGCTTAGAATAACCTCAATTTGGGCACACCTTAAATATCCCAGGAAAGACAAAATTGGTTCAAGAAATTGTGGTACTTACGTACGATGGAATATCCCTCAGTAATGAAATCAATGTCATAAGGCCAGAACAGCAAAATGAGTGGATTCAGGTACGATGATTCTAAGTGAAATAAGTCACAGAGAAAAAGAAACTTATCATAAGATATCACTTATGAAGATCCTGTAAACATGCCTACACATGAACTGAGATAGGAAAGAGAACAGAGTCTCACATTTAGAAAACACTCTTATGCCTGATAAAGGGGGAAGGAGAGGTGGGGTGATGCATAAAACCAGAGTTTGATATTAGTACAGGTACCGTTCCAAAAACCAAATACGGTATAGACAAGACCTACACTTTCCTCAGTGAAAGGGACTCAAAACCCCATATTTCCCGAAGAGGAATATATCTGACTGATAAGAATCTTAAAACCTATGTATTGATATGTCTCCGTAAGGGAATCAAATTTGTCTAGACTGGCATAAACATGGCAATGAGAATCAGTTCAAACCCACTATAAAAAGGAATTTCAAAAACAAAACACAAAAACAGGGAAATTCTTTACAATTCCTTTGGGGCGCTGATGAAACCTAGAAGGACCCATTCTACAACGACAGCTGGATGTGGCATAATGTTGGACACTTGGGATTCAGAGGATTGGTGAGATTCGGTGAGCAAATGAAGACCCTTTAAAGCAATAATGCGTGGCACACATTCCAAGGGTCCCAACTCTCCAAGATGAAGGGAATATTACTACAGCAATAACAGGTACGGGAGACGTAGAGAATGGACACACTGTGAATACGAAAGGTTTCTAAAACTCAACTAATAATCCATCTCCTGGTGCTCCGGTTTTACTTTCCAACTGCTTTACTATCAATCTCCTAACTTGGAGAGACAGCCCCTTTAAGCTCCTGGTTTTCACAGGTGGCCAATTTGGTAGAGAATGAAAGGGAAGAGGGAGAACCAATGAGAGAGTAGCTGTTAGGCATTTGGACGGGCACATGTCATTCTAATTTCCCGGCAGGAAGAAGAATTAACCAAAGTCTCAGACAGCAGCCGGGAACCAGTATAGGTCCTGAAACAAAATTTTGGACTTGCGGTCAGCTCACAAAAAACGAGTTGAAAAATGGAGCTCAGGGGCACAGCAATGCACAAACTGGCAGAGTAGTAAAGGACAACAATCGTCCGAAAATCTGTTGAGGGAAGGCAACGACGCGAACTTGAAAGCGAGCCAGAATATCAGGAAACAGATTGAAGAGGTCCATTGGAATCGCCTTTAAAGCACAGGAATAGGGGCACAACTTCAACAAAGATGCACTTGGCCAGAAATTCCGTATGTGTTTTCTCCTGAATATATTCAGGAGAAAACGCATACGTCCTTTTTGGCCAAGCAAGCAATCGGGCAATGCAAATCTGAACTACAATGAAGTATCACTTCCCAACGGTCAAAAGGGACATCCGCAAAATGTGTAAAAACCAGAAAGGCAAGGCAGGCCCTGGAGAACAGGGAGCCTCTTTATGCTGATGGGCAGGATGTAAATTGCCAACTGCCACTCTGGAGGAGTGCATTGTGTTCCCTAAAACAAGGAAACAACAGAGCAACAGAGCCAAGGGCACTTCCAGTCTAGGGAATATACCTTGGGAATACTGAAAATCAATAAGACAGAGCCACCACAAAATTTAATGCTGCACTGCTTACAAGAACCTCAACTTGGGTACACCTTAAATATCCTAGGAAAGACAAAAATGGTTCAAGATATTGTGTTACTTACGTACAATGGAATATCCCTCAGCCATGAAATCAATGTTATAAGGCCAGTAGCAGCAAAATGAGTGGATTCAGGTACGATGATTCTAAGTGAAATAAGTCATAGAGAAAAAGAAGCTTATCATAAGCTTATCACTCATGAAGGTCCTGTAAACATGGCTGCACATGAACTGAGTTAAGAAAGAGAACAGAGTCTCACATTTAGAAAACACTCTTGTGCCTGCTTTAGGGGGAAGGAGAGGTGGGGTGATGCATAAAACCAGAGTGTTATATTAGTACAGGTACCGTTCCAGAAACCAAATACGGAATAGACAAGACCTACACTTTCCTAAGTGAAATGGACGCAAAACCCCATATTTCTTGCAGAGTAATATATCTGACTAGTAAGAATCTTAAAACCTATGTATTGTTAAGTCTCCATAAGGGAGTCAAGTGTGTCTAGATTGGCATAAACATGGCAGTTAGAATCAGCTCAAACCTGCTATAAAAAGGAATTTCAAAAACAAAACAAATAAACCGGGAAATTCTTTACAATTCCTTCAGGTGCTGTGATGAAACCTGGAATCACACTCTCTACAATGACAGCGGGATGTGGCATAAGGCTGGACACTTGGGACTGAGAGGATTGGTGAGATTCGGTGAGCAAATGCAGACCATTTAAAGCTATAATGCGTGGCACACATTCCAAGGGTCCCAACTCTCCAGGTTGTATGGAATATTACTACAGTTATAACATGTACGGGAAACCTAGAGAATGGACACAGTGTGAATACAAAAGGTTTCTAAAACTGAACAAATAGTCCCTATCCTGGTGCTCCGGTTTGAATTTCCAACTTCTTTACTATCAAACTCCCAACTTGGAGAGACAGCCCCTTTAACCTTCTCGATCGCAGAAGTTGCCAATTTGGCAGAGGATGAAAGGGAAGAGGGAGAACCAATGAGAGAGTAGCTGTTAGGCATTTGGACGGGCACATGTCACTGTAATTTCCCGGCAGGGAGAAGAATTAAGCAAAGTCTCAGCCACCCGCCGGGAACCAGTATAGGTCCTGAACAAAAATTTTGGACTTGCGGACAGCTCAGAAAAAACGAGTTGAAAAATGGAGCTCAGGGCCACAGCAATTCACAAACTGGCAGAGTAATAAAGGACAACAATCGTCCAAAATTCTGTTGAGGGAAGGCAACGAGGCGGACTTGAAAGTGAGCCAGAAGAGCAGAAAACAGATTTCAAGAGGTACATTGTATTGCCATTAAAGCACAGGAAGAGGGGCACAACTTCGACAATGATGCACTTGGCTAAAAAGGGCGTATGCGTTTTCTCCTGAATATATTCAGGAGAAAATGCATACGCCCTTTTTGGCCAAGCAAGCAGGCGGGAAATGCAAATCTGCACTACAAAAAAGTATCATTTCCCACCGGTCAAAAGGGACATCCGCAAAATGTGTAAAAGCCAGAAAGGCAAGACAGGCAATGGAGAACAGGGAACCTAGTTATGCTGATGGGCAGGATATAAATTGCCAACTGCCTCTCTAGAGGAGTGCATTGTGTTCCCTAAAACAAGTAAACAACAGAGCTACAGAGCCAAGGGCACTTCCAGTCTAGGGAATATAACTTGGGAAAAATGAAAATCAATAAGATAGAGACACCTCAATGTTTAGGGCTGCACTGCTTACAAGAACCTCAACTTGGGTACACCTTAAATATCCCAGGAAAGACAAAAATGGTTCAAAAATTGTGTTATTTACATACGAAGTAATATACCTCAGCCATGAAATCAATGTCATAAGGCCAGTAGCACCAAAATGAGTGGCTTCAGGTAAGATGATTCTAAGTGAAATAAGTCACAGAGAAAAATAAATTTATCATAAGATATCACTTATGAAGGTCCTTTAAACATGGCTACACATGAACTGAGTTAGGAAAGAGAACAGAGCCTCACATTTAGAAAACACTCTTGTGCCTGCTTAAGGGGGAAGGAGATGTGGGGTGATGCATAGAACCAGAGTTTGATATTAGTACAGGTACCGTTCCAAAAACCAAATACGGAATAAAAAAGACCTACACTTTCCTCAGTGAAAGGGACTCAAAACGCCATATTTCCCTCAGAGGAATATATCTGACTGGTAAGAATCTTAAAATCTATGTATTGATATGTCTCAGTAAGGGAATCAAGTTTTTCTAGACTGGCATAAACATGGCAGTGAGTATCAGTTCAAACCCACTATAAAAAAGGAATTTCAAAAACAAAACAAAAAAACAGGGAAATTCTTTAGAATTCCTTCAGGGGCTCTGATGAAACCTGGAATGACCCTATCCTAAACCACAGCTGGATGTGGCATAAGCCAGGACACTTGGGACTGAGAGGACTGGTGAGATTCGGTGAGCAAATGGAGACCATTTAAAGGAATAATGTGTGGCACACATTCCAAGGGTCCCAACTCTACAAGTTGAAGGGAATATTACTACACCTATAACATGTACGGGAACCCTAGAGAAAGGACACACTGTGAATATGAAAGATTACTAAAAATCAACTAATAATCCCTCTCCTGGTGCTCCGGTTTGACTTTCCAACATATTTACTATCAATCTCCCAACAAGGAAAGACAGACCCTTTAACCTCCTGGTTCGCACAGGTTGCCAATTTGGCAGAGGATGAAAGGGAAGAGGGAGAAGCAATGAGAGAGTAGCTGTTAGGCATTTGGACGGGCTCATGTCACTCTAATTTCCCGGAAGGAAGAAGAAATAACCAAAGTCTCAGCCACCCGCCGTAACCAGTATAGGTCTTGAACCAAAATTTTGGTCTTGCGATCAGCTCACAAAAAACTAGTTGAAAAATGGAGCTTAGGGGCACAGCAATGCACAAACAGTCAGAGAAGTAAAGGACAACAATCGTCCAAAAATCTGTTGAGGGAAGGCAAAGAGGTGCACTTGAAAGTGAGCCAGAATAGCAGGAAACAGATTTCAAGAGGTACATTGGAATAGCCTTTAAAGCACAGAAAGAGGGGCACAACTTCGACAATGATGCACTTGGCCAAAAAGGGCGTATGCGTTTTTTCGTGAATATATTCAGGAGAAAATGCATAGGCCCTTTTTGGCCAAGCAAGCAAGCGGGCAATTCAAATCTGCACTACAAACAAGTGTCATTTCCCACCGGTCAAAAGGGACATCCGCAAAATGTGTAAAAACCAGAAAGGCAAGATACGCCCTGGAGAACAGGGAGCCTAGTATTGCTGATGGAAAGGATGTAAATTGAAAACTGCCTCTCTGGAGGAGTGCATTGTGTTCCCTAAAACAAGGAAACAACAGAGCTACAGAGCCAAGGGCAATTCCAGTCTAGGGGATATACCTTGGGAAAACTGAAAATCAGTAAGACAGAGCCACCCCAAAATTTAGGGCTGCACTGCTTACAAGAACCTCAACTTGGGTACAATTTAAATATCCCAGAAAAGACAAAAATGTTTCAAGAAATTGTGTTACTTACGTACGATGGAATATCAGTCAGCGTTGAAATCAATGTCATAAGGCCAGTAGCTTCAAAGTGAGTGGATTCAGGTACGATGATTCTAAGTGAGATAAGTCACAGAGAAAAAGAAACTTATCATAAGATATCACTTATGAAGGTCCTGTAAACATGGCTACATATGAACTGAGTTAGGAAAGAGAACAGAGTCTCACATTTAGAAAACACTCTTATGCCTGCTTAAGGGGGAAGGAGAGGTGGGGTAATGCATAAAACCAGGGTTTGATATTAGTACAGGTACCGTTCCAAAAATCAAATACGGAATAGACAAGACTTACACTTTCCTCAGTGAAAGGGACTCAAAACCCCATATTTCCCGCAGAGGAATATATCTGACTGGAAAGAATCTTAAAACCTATGTATTGATATGTCTCCGTAAGGGAATCAAGTTTGTCTAGACTCGCATAAACATGGCAGTGAGAATCATATCAAACCCACTATAAAAAGGAATTTCAAAAACAAAACAAAAATACAGGGAAATCCTTTACATTTCCTTCAGGGGCTCTGATGAAACCTGGAATGACCGTATCTACAATGACAGCTGGATGTGGCATAAGGCTGGACACTTGGGACTGAGAGGATTGGTGAGATTCAGTGAGCAAATGCAGACCTTTTTAACCAATAATGCGTGGCACACATTCCAAAGGTCGCAACTCTCCAGGTTGAAGGGAATATTACTACAGCTATAACATGTACGGGAAACCTAGAGAATGGACACATTGTGAATACTAAAGATTTCTAAAACTCAACTAATAATCCCTTTCCTGGTGCTCCAGGTTGACTTTCCAACTGCTTTACTATCAATCTCCCAACTTTGAAAGACTGCCACTTTAACCTCCTTGTTCTCACAGGTGGCCAATTTTGGAGAGGACGAAAGGGAAGAGGGAGAACCAATGAGAGAGTAGCTGTTAGGCATTTGGACGGGCACATGTCATTCTAATTTCCCGGCAGAAAGAAGAATTAACCAAAGTCTCAGACACCCGCCGGGAACCAGTATAGGTCCTGAACCAAAATTTTGGACTTTAGGTCAGCCCACAAAAAACGAGTTGAAAAATGGAGCTCAGGGCAACAGCAATTCACAAACAGGCAGAGAAATAAAGGACAACAATCGTCCAAATATCTGTTGACGGAAGGCAACGAGGCGGACTCGAAAGCGAGCCAGAATAGCAGGAAACAGATTTCAAGAGGTACATTGGAATGGCCTTTAAAGCACAGGAAGAGGGGCACAACTTCGACAATGATGCACTTCCCCAAAAAGGGTGTATGTGTTTTCTCATGAATATATTCAGGAGAAAATGCATAGGCCCTTTTTGGCCAAGCAAGCAAGCGGGCAATTCAAATCTGCACTACAAACAAGTATCATTTCCCACCGGTCAAAAGGGACATCTGCAAAATGTGTAAAAGCCAGAAAGGAAAGAAAGGCAATGGAGAATAGGGAGCCTAGTTATGCTGAAGGGCAGGATGTAAATTGCCAACTGCCTCTCTGGGGGAATGCACTGTGTTCCCTAAAATAAGTAAACAACAGAGCCACAGAGCCAAGGGCACTTCCAGTCTAGGGAATATACATTGGGAAAACTGAAAATCAATAAGATAGAGCCACCCCAATATTTAGGGCTGCACTGCTTACAAGAATCTGAACTTGGGTACAACTTAAATATCCCAGGAAAGACAAAAATGTTTCAAAAAATTGTGCTATTTACATACAATGTAATAACCCTCAGCCATGAAATCAATGTCATAAGGCCAGTAGCAGCAAAATGAGTGGATTCAGGTACGATGATTCTAAGTGAAATAAGTCACAGAGAAAAAGAAATTTATCATAAGATATCACTTATGAAGGTCCTCTAAACATGGCTACACATGAACTGACTTAGGAAAGAGAAGAGAGCTTTACATTTGGAAAACACTCTTGTGCCTGCTTAAGGGGGAAGGAGAGGTGGAGAGATGCATAAAACCAGAGTTAGATATTAGTACAGATACCGTTCCAAAAACCAAATACGGAATACAAAAGACCTACACTTTCCTCAGTGAAAGGGACTCAAAACGCCATATTTCCGGCAGAGGAATATATCTGACTGGTAAGAATCTTAAAATCTATGTATTGATATGTCTCCGTAAGGGAATCAAGTTTGTCTAGACTGGCATAAACATGGCAGTGAGAATCAGTTCAAACCCACTATAAAAAGGAATTTCAAAAACAAAACAAATATCAGGGAAATTCTTTACAATTCCTTCAGGGGCTCTGATGAAACCTGGAATGACCCTATCCACAACGACAGCTGGTTGTGGCATAAGGTTGGACACTTGGGACTGAGAGCATTGGTGAGATTCAGTGAGCAATCCAGACCCTTTAATGCAATAATGCGTGGCACACATTCGAAGGGTCCCAACTCTCCAGGATGAAGGGAATATTACTACAGCTATAACATGTACGGGAAACCTAGAGAATGTACACACTGTGAATACGAAAGGCTTCTAAAACGCAACTAATAATCCCTCTCCTGGTGCTCCGGTTTGACTTTCCAACTGCTTTACTATCAATCTCCCAACTTGGAGAGACAGCCCCTTTAAGCTCCTGGTTCTCACAGGTGGCCAATTTGGGAGAGGATGAAAGGGAAGAGGGAGAACAAATGAGAGAGTAGCTGTTAGGCATTTGGACGGGCACATGACATTCTAATTTCCTGACAGGAAGAAGAATTAACCAAAGTCTCAGACACCCGCCGGGAACCAGTATAGGTCCTGAACCAAAATTTTGGACTTGCGGTCAGCTCACAAAAAACGAGTTGAAAAATGGAGCTAAGGGGCACAGCAATGCACAAATTGCAGAGTAATAAAGGACAACAATCGTCCGAAAATCTGTTGACGGAAGGCAACGAGGGGGACTTGAAAGAGAGACAGAATAGCAGGAAACAGATTTCAAGAGGTACATTGGAATCGCCTTTAAAGCACAGGAAGAGGGGCACAACTTCGACAATGATGCACTTGGCCCAAAAGGGTGTATGCGTTTTCTCCTGAATATATTCAGGAGAAAACGCACATGCGCTTTTTCGCCAAGCAAGCCAGCGGCCAATGCAAATCTGCACTACAATGAAGTATCACATACCACCGGTCAAAAGGGACATCTGCAAAATGTGTAAAAACCAGAAAGGCAAGATAGGCCCTGGAGAACAGGGAGCCTAGTTACGCTGATGGAAAGGATGTAAATTGCAAACTGCCTCTCTGGAAGAGTGCATTGTTTTCCCGAAAACAAAGAAAAAACAGAGCTACAGAGCAAAGGGCAATTTCAGTCTAGGGGATATACCTTGGGAAAACGGAAAATCAATAAGACAGAGCCACCCCAAAATTTAGGGCTACACTGCTTACAAGAACCTCAACTTGGGTACACCTTAAATATCCCAGGAAAGACAAAAATGTTTCAAGAAATTGTGTTACTTACGTACGATGGAATATCAGTCAGCCATGAACTCAATGTCATAAGGCCAGTAGCTTCAAACTGAGTGGAATCAGGTACGATGATTCTAAGTGAAATAAGTCACAGAGAAAAAGAAACTTATCATAAGATATAACTTATGAAGGTCCTGTAAACATGGCTACATATGAACTGAGTTATGAAAGAGAACAGAGTCTCATATTTAGAAAACACTCTTATGCCTGCTTAAGGGGGAAGGAGAGGTGGGGTGATGCATAAAACCAGAGTTTGATATTAGTACAGGTACCGTTCCAAAAACCAACTACGGAATAGACAAGACCTACACTTTCCTCAGTGAAATGGAGTCAAAACCCCATATTTCCCGCAGAGGTATATATCTGACTAGTAAGAAACTTAAAACCTATGTATTGATATGTCTCCATAAGGGAATGAAGTGTGTCTTGACTGCCATAAACATGGCAGTGAGAATCTGCTCAAACCCCCTATAAAAAGGAAGTTCAAAAACAAAACAAAAAAACAGGGAAATTCTTTACAATTCCTTCAGGGGCTCTGATGAAACCTGGAATGACCCTATCTACAACCACAGCTGGATGTGGCATAAGCCTGGACACTTGGGACTGAGATGATTGGTGAGATTCGGTGAGCAAATGCAGCCCATTTAAAGAAATAATATGTGGCACACATTCCAAGGGTCACAAATCTCCAGGTTGAAGGGAATATTACTACAGCTATAACATGTACTGGAAACATAGAGAATGGACACAATGTGAATATGAAAGGTTTATAAAACTCAACTAATAATCCCTCTCCTGGTGCTCCGGTTTGACTTTCCAACTGCTTTACTATCAATCTCCCAACTTGGAAAGACAGCCCCTTTAACCTCCTGGTTCGCACAGGTTGCCAGTTTGGTAGAGGATGAAAGGGAAGAAGGAGAACCAATGAGAGAGTAGCTGTTAGGCTTTTGGACGGGCACATGTCACTCTATTTTCCCGGAAGGAAGGAGAATTAACCAATTTCTCAGACACCCGCCGGTAACCAGTATAGGTACTGAACCAAAATTTTGGACTTGCGGTCAGCTCACAAAAAACGAGTTGAAAAATGGAGCTCAGGGCCACAGCAATTCACAAACTGGCAGAGAAATAAAGGACAACAATCGTCCAAATATCTGTTGACGGAAGGCAACGAGGCGGACTTGAAAGCGAGCCAGAATAGCAGGAAACAGATTTCAAGAGGCACATTGGAATTGCCTTTAAAGCACAGGAAGAGGGGCACAACTTCGACAATGATGCACTTGGCCAAAAAAGGCGTATGCGTTTTCTCGTGAATATATTCAGGAGAAAATGCATAGGCCCTTTTTGGCCAAGCAAGCAAGCGGGCAATTCAAATCTGCACTACAAACAAGTATCATTTCCCACCGGTCAAAAGGGACATCCGCAAAATGTGTAAAAGCCAGAAAGGCAAGACAGGCAATGGAGAATAGGGAGCCTAGTTATGCTGATGGGCAGGATGTAAATTGCCAACTGCCTCTCTGGAGGTATGCACTGTGTTCCCTAAAACAAGTAAACAACAGAGCCACAGAGCCAAGGGCACTTCCAGTCTAGGGAATATACATTGGGAAAACTGAAAATCAATAAGATAGAGCCACCCCAATATTTAGGGCTGCACTGCTTACAAGAACCTCAACTTGAGTACACCTTAAATATCCCAGGAAAGACAAAAATGTTTCAAAAATTTGTGGTATTTACATACAATGTAATAACCCTCAGCCATGAAATCAATGTCATGAGGCCTGTATCAGCAAAATGAGTGGATTCAGGTACGATGATTCTAAGTGAAATAAGTCACAGAGAAAAAGAAATTTATCATAAGATATCACTTATGAAGGTCCTCTAAACATGGCTACACATGAACTGAGTTAGGAAAGAGAACAGAGCCTCACATTTAGAAAACACTCTTGTTCCTGCTTAAGGGGGAAGGAGAGGTGGAGAGATGCATAAAACCAGAGTTACATATTAGTACAGATACCGTTCCAAAAACCAAATACGGAATAGACAAGACCTACACTTTCCTCAGTGAAATGGACTCAAAACGCCATATTTCACGCAGAGGAATATATCTGACTGGTAAGAATGTTAAAATCTATGTATTGATATGTCTCCGTAAGGGAATCAAGTGTGTCTAGACTGGCATAAACATGGCAGTGAGAATCAGTTCAAACCCACTATAAAAAGGAATTTCAAAAACAAAACAAAAATCAGGGAAATTCTTTACAATTCCTTCAGGGGCTCTGATGAAACCTGGAATGACCCTATCCAAAACGACAGCTGGATGTGGCATAAGGGTGGACACTTGGGACTGAGAGGATTGGTGAGATTCAGTGAGCAATCCAGACCCTTTAAAGCAAAAATGTGTGGCACACATTCGAAGGGTCCCAACTCTCCAGGTTTAAGGGAATATTACTACAGCTATAACATGTACGGGAAACCTAGAGAATGTTCACACTGTGAAATCGAAAGGTTTCTAAAACTCAACTAATAATCCCTTTCCTGGTGCTCCAGGTTGACTTTCCAACTGCTTTACTATCAATCTCCCAACTTGCAGAGACAGCCCCTTTAACCTCCTTGTTCTCACAGGTGGCCAATTTTGTAGAGGATGAAAGGGAAGAGGGAGAACCAATGAGAGAGTAGTTGTTAGGCATTTGGGCGGCCGCATGTCATTCTAATTTTGCGGTAGGAAGAAGAATTAACCAAAGTCTCAGACACCCGCCGGGAAACAGTATAGCTCCTGAACCAAAATTTTGGACTTGCGGTCAGCTCACAAAAAACGAGTTGAAAAATGGAGCTCAGGGGCACAGCAATTCACAAATTGGCAGAGTAATAAAGGACAACAATCGTCCGAAAATCTGTTGAGGGCAGGCAACGAGGTGGACTTGAATGCGAGCCAGAAGAGCAGGAAACTGATTTCAAGGGGTACATTGGAATCACATTTAAAGCACAGGAATAGGGGCACAACTTCGACAATGATGCACTTGGCCAAAAAGGGCGTATGCGTTTTCTCCTGAATATATTCAGGAGAAAACGCATACGTGCTTTTTGGCCAAGCAAGCAAGCGGGCAATGCAAATCTGCCCTACAATGAAGTATCACTTTCCACCAGTCAAAAGGGCCATCCGCAAAATGTGTAAAAACCAGAAAGGCAAGATAGGCCCTGGAGAACAGGGAGCCTAGTTATGCTGATGGACAGTATGTAAATTGCGAACTGCCTCTCTGGAGGAGTGCATTGTGTTCCCTAATACAAGGAAACAACAGAGCTACAGAACCAAGGGCACTTCCAGTCTAGGGAATATACCTTGGGAAAACTGAAAATCAATAAGATAGAGCCACCGCAATATTTATGGCTGCTTATGTAGATGGTTTACTTATGTAGAGTGGAATATTACTCATCCAGAAATCAATGAAATAAGGCCAGTTGTAACAACTCTGGAGGATTTACATATGATCATTCTAAGTGACGTATGTCAGAAAGAAAAAGACACATATCATAAGATGTCACTTAAAGGTGGAATCAAAATGGCTACACATGAAATAAATTACAAAACAGAAACATAGTCAAATATGTAGAAAATAGACATAAGGCTTCTAAATGGAAACGTGAGGAAGGGTGAGCTATTATCCAGGAGGTTGAAATTAGCAAAGATACCATTCCAAGTACCAAATTGAATAACTGACAAGGCCTACACGGTACCTCAAAGAACTGCACTCAGCCCACTCAAGTCACTGGAAAATAATACATATGAATGGTAAGCATCTGAAATAGAATTTACTGTTGTCTCACAGTACATGAATCAAGTGGATGTACAGCAGCAAAAAACAGAGCTTTGAAAATCAGCTGTAACCAATATAAAAATAAATTTAAGAATATTTAGAAAAACAGTGAGACAGACAAAATTTCTTACAACTTTTGTTGAAGGGCTATGATGTAACATGGATTGAACACATGTAGACCCACAGCAGGATGATATATAAGGCTGGAAGCTATGCACGCTAAGAGATGTTAGAGAGGCTGGGTGAGGACATGCAGAACTTTAAAAGAAATACTGCCTGATTCCCATTCCATTGGTCCCAAATCTGCATGTTCAAGGGAATCTTCTGACAGCGAAAACATGCCTGGGAGACCGAGACGAATGTACACCGTGTGATCAGGAAAGGGGTCTAAAATGCACCTCATTTTTGATCTCCTGGTGCTGGGGTTCGCCATTCCAGCCAAATTACTAACAATCTCCCCACTTGGAGAATCAGCACCCTTAACCTCCTGTTTCACACAGTTTGCAATTTGTGCAGAGGATAAACGGGAAGAGGGGGAACCAATGAGAGACTAGCTGTAGGAGTTTTGACAGGCACATGTCACTCTAATTTCCCATTAGGAAGAAAAATTAACCAAAGGCTCAGCCTGCCTCCCCAGAACCAGAATAGGGCCGGAAGCAATACAATGGTTTGGCGGCCAGCTCACAAAAAATGCGAGTTGCAAAATGGAGCTCAGGAGCAGACAATTCAAAGACCTGCAAAGATAAAAATGATAACCAACGTCCAAAAATATATTCAGGTAAGGCAACGAAGAGGATCTGAATGAGAGGCAGAATTGCAGGAAACAGATTTCAAAAGGGAGATTGGACTCACATTTAAAGCATATGAAAAGCAGCAGAATTTCTAAAATGATGTAGTTGGGCAAAAGGGTGTATTCGTTTTTTTTCATGAATAACTTCAGGAAAAAAACACATACAGAGTTTTTGGCCAACCAAGCAAACGGGGAATGCAAATCTGCACAACAAAGAAGTCTCAATTTCCACTGCTCAGAAAAGCCATCCAAAATATATGTACAAACCAGAAATGCAGGAGAGGCCATGGAGAACAGGGAGCTAGTCACGCTGATGGGTGTGGTATAAATATCCAAGAGCCACTCTGAAGAATTGTATGCTGTTTCCTAAAACATCTAAAATACAAAGCTACCGAGCATAGGGCACTTCCACTCATGGGCATATAACTTGGGAAGACTAAATATCAACAAGACACAGGCACCCCAAAGTTTAGGGCTGCTCTGCATACAAGAACCTCAACATCAGTACAACTTAAATATTCCAAGAAAGAGAAAATTGCGTAAAGAACTTGTGGTAATTTTGTACAATTGAATATCACTCAGACATGAAATCAATGTCATAAGGCCAGTAGCAGCAAAATGAGTGGATTTAGGTACGATGATTCTAAGTGAAATAAGTCACACAGAAAAAGAAACTTATCATGAGATATCACTTATGAAGTTCCTGTAAACATGGCTACACATGAACTGAGGAAAGAGAACAGAGTCTCAAATTGAGAAAACACTCTTATGCCTGCTTAAGGGGGAAGGAGAGTTGGGGTGATGCATAAAACCAGAGTTTGATATTAGCACATGTACCATTCCATGAAGCAAATACAGAATAGACAAAACCTACACCTTCCTCAGTGAACGGGACTCAAAACCCCAATTCCCAGCACAGTAATATATCTGACTAGTAAGAATCTTAAAACCTATATATTGATATGTCTCCATAAGGGAATCAAGTGTGTCTAGAACGGCATAAACATGTCGGTGAAAATCAGCTCAACCCCATTATAAAAATGAATTTCAAAAACAAAACAAAAAAAACAGCGAAATTCTTACACAATTCCTTCAGGGGATCTGATGAAACCTGGAATGACCCCATCTGCAAAGACAGCTAGATGAGACATAAGGCTGGACACTTGGGGCTGAGAGGACTGGTGAGATAGGGTGAGAAAATGCAGACCCTTTAAAGCAGTAATGCATGCCACCCATTCCATGGGTCCCAACTCTCCAGGTAGAAGGGAATATCACTACAGTTATAAAATGTATGGGAAACCTAGAGAATGGACACCCTGTGATGGCAAAAGATTTCTAAAAGGCTCCTAATTTTTCCCCTCCTTGTGCTCCAGTTTGGCATTCCAACTGCTTTACTATCTATCTCCCAAGTTGGAGACTCAGCCCCTATAAGCTCCTGCTTTGCACAGTTTGCAAATTGTGCAGTGGATGAAAGGGAAGAGGGAGAACCAATCAGAGAGTAGCTCTAGGCATTTGGACGGACACATGTCACTCTAATTTCCCGTCTGGAAGGAAGAATTATCCAAAGTGTCAGCCTGCACCCCCGGAACCAGTATAGGTCCTGTAGCAAAATTGTGGATTTGCGGTCAGCTCACAAAAACACGAGTTGAAAATTGGAGCTCAGGGGCACAGCAATTCACAAACCTGCAGAGTTATAAAGGACAACTCTCTTCCAAAAATCTGTTGAGGGAAGGCAGCGAAGCAGACTTGAAAATGAGGCAGAATTGCACAAAACATATTTCAAGAGGTAAATTGGAATCGCATTTAAAGCACAGGAAAAGCGTAACAACTTCGACAATGATGCACTTGGCCAAAAAGGGCGTATGCATTTTCTGCTGAATATATCCAGGAGAAAATGAATACGCCCTTTTTGGCCAATCAAGCAAGCCCGCAATGCAAATCCACACTACAAAGAATTGTCACTTCCCACCGGTCAAAAGGGACATCCAAAAATCTGTAAAAACCAGAAAATAAAGACAGAGATAACAATAGCATGAGGCAATGTGATCCCAAGGGTCATGGAGGACTGTGATGACAAGGTCATGGAGCATTTTGCTGACAAAGGCATGGAGCATTGTGATGACAAGGGTCACGGAGCACTGTGATGACAAGCGTGACGGAGCATTGTGATTACAGGGGTCATGGAGAATTGGGATGACAAGGGCATGGATCATTGTGATGACAAGGGTTATGGAGCATTTTGATGACAAGAGTCCCGGATCACTGTGTTGTCAGGGGTCATGGAGGGTTGTGATGACAGTGGTCATGGAGCATTGTGAAGACAAGGGTCATGTAGAAGTGAGATGAGTAGGTCATGGAGCTTTGGGCTGAAAATATTCATGGAGTATTGTGATAACATGGGTCATGGAGCATTGTAATGAGAGGACCATGGAGCCTTGTGATGACAAGTCTCGTGGAGCATTCTGATGAAAATGGGCATGGAGAATTGTGATTACAGGGGCTTGGAGCATTGTAATGACAAGGGCATGGAGCATTTGGATGAGAAGACCATGGAGTGTTCTGATGACATGCGTCATGGAGCTTTGTGATGACAAGGGCATGGAGCATTGTGATTACAGGGGTCTTGGAGCATTGTGATGAAAAGGGCATGGATCATTGTGAATGGAAAAGGCATGGAGCCTTGTCATGACAGGGTTCAAGGAGCATACTGATGACAAGTGTCAGGGAGCATTGTGATGACAAGTGTATTGTGCACTGTGATGACAAATGTCATGGAGCATTGTGATGAGAATACCATGGATAATTGTGATGATGAGAGTCATGGGGCGTTGTGATGACAAGTGTTATGGAACATTGTGATCACAATGGTTTGGAACATTGTGATGACAGAGGTCATGGAGCATTTTGATTTCATTGTGATGACAATAGCATGAAGCATTATGATGATGGGCATGGTGCATTGTGATATCAGGGTACATGGAGCATTGAGATGAAAAGGGGCATGGAGCATTGTGATTAAAGTTGTCTTGGAGCACTGTGATGACAAGGGCATGGAGCATTGTGATGAGAAGGAAATGGAGCATTCTGATGACATGCGTCATGGAGCATTGTGATGATAGTGGCATTCAAAATTGGTCTAACAAGTTTCATGGATTATTGTGATGACGGTGGACATGGTGCATTTTGATGACAAGGGCATGGAGCATTGTGATTTCAAGGTCATGGAATATTGTTAAAACAGGTGACAGGGAGTGTTGTAATGACATATGTCTTGGTCCATTGAGGTGACAATGTCATGGAGCATTGTGATACCAAGTGTCCTGGAGGATTGTGATGACAAAGTAATGGAGCATTTTGATGACAAGGGCTTGGAGCATCGTGATGACAAGTGTCATGGAGCACTGTGATGACAAGATCTTGGAGCATTGTGAGGAGAAGGGACATTGAGAATTTTGATGAGAAGGTCTTGAAGCATTGTGATGAAAAGTGCACCGAGCTTGCTATGACAGGGGTCATGGAGCATTGCGATGACAAGTGCATGGAGAATTGTATTGACAAGAGAATGTAACATTGTGATGAGAAGTGTCATGGAGCATTTTGATGATAAGGACATGTAGAAATGTAATGACCAGTGCATGGAGCATTGTGATGGAAAGACCGTGGAGCACTGTGATGAGAAGACCATGGATAATTGTGATGATGAGCGTCATGGAGCACTGTAATGACAAGGGGCATAGAGCATTGTGATGACAGGTGTCATGGATCATTGTGATGACAAGTGTCATGGACCATTCTGATGACAAGCTTGTGGAGTAATGTGATGACAATGGCATGGAGCATTGTGAGGAAAAGGGCATGGAGCATTGTGATGAAAAATGCTTGGAGCCTTTTCATGACAGGGTTCAAGGAGCATTCTGACAACAAGTGTCAGGGAACATTGTGATGACAAGTGTATTGAGCATTGTGATGACAAAGGTCATGGAGCATTGTGATGACAGGCATCATGGAGCGTTGTGATGACAAATGTTATGGAACATTGTGATCACAAGGGTTTTGAGCATTGTGATGACAGAAGTCATGGATCATTTTCATTTCAAGGTGCATGGAGCATTGTGATGACAAGGGCATGGAGCTTGCTGTGATAGGGGTCATAGAGCATTGCGATGACAAGTGCATGGAGAATTGTGATGACAAGAGCATGTAACATTGTGATGAGAAGTGTCATGGAGCATTTTGATGACAAGGACATGTAGAATTTTGATGACCAGTGCATGGAGCATTGTGATGGAAAGACCGTGGAGCACTGTGATGAGAAGACCATGGATAATTGTGATGATGAGCATCATGGAGCACTGTAATGACAAGGGGCATAGAGCATTGTGATGACAGGTGTCTTGGATCATTGTGATGACAGGTGTCTTGGTTCATTCTGATGACAAGTGTAATGGACCATTCTGATGACAAGTTTGTGGAGTAATGTGATGACAATGGCATGGAGCACTGTGAGGAAAAGGGCATGGAGCATTGTGATGAAAAATGTTTGGAGCCTTTTCATGACAGGGTTCAAGGAGCATTCTGACGACAAGTGTCAGGGAGCATTGTGATGACAAGTGTATTGAGCATTGTGATGACAAAGGTCATGGAGCATTGTGATGACAGGCATCATGGAGCGTTGTGATGACAAATGTTATGGAACATTGTGATCACAAGGATTTGGAGCATTGTGATGACAGAAGTCATGTATCATTTTCATTTCAAGGTGCATGGAGCATTGTGATGACAAGAGCATGAAGCATTGTGAACCCAAGATTCATGGAGGGCTTTGATGACAATGGGAATGGAGTACTGTGATGACAAGCACATGGAGCATTGTGATGACAAGGTCATGTAGCATTTTGCTGACAAATGCATGGAGCTATTTGATGACAAATGTCATGGAACACTGTGATGACAAGCGTCATGGAGCATTGTGATTACAGCGGTCATGGAGCATTGGGATGGCAAGGGCATTGATCATTGTGATGACAAGGGTCATGGAGCATTTTGATGACAAGAGTCCTGGATCTTTGTGTTGTCCGGTGTCATGGAGCACTGTGATGACAGTGGTCATGGAGCATTGTGATGACAAGGTCCTGGAGCATTGTGAGGAGAAGTGTCATGGAGCATTGTGATGGCAAGACCGTGGAGCACTGTGATGAGAAGACCATGGATAATTGTGATGTCGAGCGTCATGCAGCACTGTAATGACAAGGGGCATGGAGCATTGTGATGACAGGTGTCATGGGGCACTGTGATGAGAAGTTCATGGAGCATTGGGCTGATAATTGTGATGGCAGTGGTCATGGAGCATTGCGATGACAATGGAATGGAGCATTGTGATGACAAGGTCCTGGAGCATTGTGAGGAGAAGACCATGGAGCCTTGTGATGACAAGTGTCATGGAGCATTCTGATGAAAAGGGGTGTGGAGCATTGCGATTACACGGGTCTTGAGCCATTGTGATGAAAATGGCATGGGTGATTGTGATGCAAATGGCATGGAGCCTTGTCATGACAGGGTTCAAGGAGCATACTGACGACAAGTGTCAGGGAGCATTGTAATGACAAGTGTATTGAGCATTGTGATGACAAAGGTCATGGAGCATTGTGATGAGAAGACGATGGATAATTGTGATGATGAGCATCATGGGGCGTTGTGATGACAAGTGTTATGGAACATTGTGATCACAAGGGTTTGGAGCATTGTGTTGACAGAGGTTATGGAGCATTCTGATTTCATTGTGATGACAATAGCACGAAGCATTATGATGATGGGCATGGTTCATTGTGATTACAGAGTTCATGGAGCATTGAGATGAAAAGTGGCATGGAGCATTTTGATTACAGTTGTCTTGGAGCACTGTGATGACAAGGGCATGGAGCATTGTGATGAGAAGGCCATGGAGCATTCTGATGACATGTGCCATGGAGCTTTGTGATGACAATAGCACGGAGCATTGTGATTACAGGGGTCTTGGAGCATTGTGATGACAAGGGTCATGGAGCCTTGTGATGACAAGGCCGTGGAACATTGTCATGACAGGGGTGAGGGAGTATTCTGATGACTAGTGATGGAACATTTTGATATCAGTGGTGAGAGAGCATTTTGATGAGAAGTACATGGAGCATTGTGATGACAAGTTTTATGGAGCATTCTGATGACAAGTTTGTGGAAAATTTTGATAACAAGCGCATGGAGCATTGTGATAACAAGGGTCATGGAGCACTCTGCTGACAAAGGCATGGAGCATTGTGATGGCAAGGGTCACAGAGCATTGTGAATGCAAACTTCATGGAGCATTATGGTGACAAATTTCACAGAGCCCTGTGATGACGAGGGCATGGACCATTTTGATGCCAAAGGTCATGAAGCATTGTGATGACTGGAATCAGGGAGCATTGTGATCACAAGGGCATGGAGCATTGTGATGATGGGTGCATGGAGCATTGGTCTGACAAGTTTCATGGATTATTGAGATGACAGTGGGCATGGCGCATTGTGATGTCAAGGGCATGCAGCATTGTTATGAGAAGGTCATGGAGTACTGTGCAGAGAGGTGTCAGGGAGCATTGTGATGACATATGTCTTGGTGCATTGTGATGACAATGGCATGGAGCATTGTGAAGCCAAGTGTCATGGAGGATAGTGATGACAAAGGTAATGGAGCATTGTGATGACAAGGGCTTGGAGCTTTCTGATGACAATGGTCATGGAGCACTGTGATGACAAGGGCATGGAGCACTGTGATGACAATGGCCATTGAGAATTTTGATGACAATGTCGTGAAGCACTGTGATGAAAAGCACTTGGAGCTTGGTATGACAGGGGTCATGGAGCATTGCGATGACAAGTGCATGGAGAATTGTGATGACAAGATCATGTAACATTGTGATGAGAAGTGTCATGGAGCATTGTGATGGCAAGACCGTGGAACACTGTGATGAGAAGACCATGGATAATTGTGATGTCGAGCGTCATGCAGCACTGTAATGACAAGGGGCATGGAGCATTGTGATGACAGGGATCATGGAGCATTTTGATGACAAGGGTCGAGGAGCATTCTGATGACAAGCTTGTGGAGTAATGTTATCACAATGGCATGGAGCATTGTGATGAAAAGGGCATGGAGCATTGTGATGTAAAAGGCACCGAGGCTTTTCATCACAGCGTTCAAGGAGCATTCTGATGACAAGTGTCAGGGAGTATTGTGATGACAAGTGTATTGAGCATTGTGATAACAAAGGTCATGGAGCATTGTGATGACACGGGCATGGAGTATTGTGATGACAGGCATCATGGAGCGTTGTGATGACAAGTGTTGTGGAACAATGTGATCACAAGGGTTTGGAGCATTGTGATGACAGAGGTCATGGATCATTTTGATTTCAAGGAGGACGGAGCGTTGTGATGACAGGGATCATGGAGAATTGTGATGAGAAGATCATGGAGCATTGGGCTGAAAATATTCATGGAGTATTGTGATGACAGTGGTCTTGGAGCACTGTGATAACAAGGGCATGGAGCATTGTGATGAGAAGGCCTTGGAGCATTCTGATGACATGTGTCATGGATGTTTGTGATGAAAAGGGGAATGGAGCATTGTGATTACAGGGGTCTTTGAGCATTGTGATGAAAAGGGCATGGATCATTGTGAAGAAAAAGGCATGGAGCCTTGTCAGGGCAGGGTTCAAGGAGCATACTCTCGACAAATGTCAGGGAGCATTGTGATGACAATTGTATTGAGCATTGTGATGACAAAGTTCATGGAGCATTGTGATGAGAAGACCATGGTTAACTGTGATGAGGAGCGTCATGGGGCATTGTGATGACAAGTGTTATGGAACATTGTGATCACAAGTGTTTGGAGCATTGTGATGACAGAAGTCATGGAGCATAATGATTTCATTTTGATGACAATAGCATGAATCATTATGATGATGGGCATGGTGCACAGGATGACAGGGTTCTTGGAGCATTGAGATTAAAAGGGGCATTGAGCATTGTGATTATATGGGTCTTGGAGCATTGTGATGACAAGGGCATGGATCATAGTGAATGAGAAGTCCACGGAGCATTCTGATGACATGTGTCATGGAGCTTTCTGATGACAATTGCATGGAGCATTGTGATTACTGGGTCTTCGATCATTGTGATGATAAGGGTCATGGAGTCTTGTGATGACAAGGCTGTGGATCCTTGTGATGGCAGGTGTCATGGAGCATTGTTATGACAGGGGGAATGGAGCATTGTGATGACAAGGGCATTGAGCATTGGTGTGAAATGTTTCATGGATTATTGTGATGAGAGTGGGCATGGAGCATTGTGATGACAAGCGTCATGGAGCTTTGTGATGACAACGGCATGGAGCAATGTGATGAGAGGGTTCATGGAGCATTGTGATGACAATGGCATGGAGCATTGTGATGCCCAGGGTTATGGAGCTTTGTGATGACAAGGGTGACGTGCATTGTGATGAGAAGGGCAGGGAGCATTGTGATGACAGGGTCATTGAGTAATTTGGTGAAAAGGGTCATGGAACATTTTGATTACTGTGGTTACGGAATATTGTGATGTCAGGGGTCATTGAGCTTTGTGATGAAAAGTGTCATGGAGCATTTTGTTGACGGGGTTATGGAGTATTGTGATGTCAGGAGTCATCGAAAATTGTGATGATAAGTGCATGTAGCATTTTAATGACAGTGGTCATGGAACTTTGTGATGACAGGGGTGATAGAGTATTGGAATGAATAGTGATGGAACATTGTGATATCAGTGGTGAGAGAGCATTTTGATGAGAAGTGCATGGAGCACTGTAATGACAAGGTTTAAGCAGCATTGTGATGAAAAGGATGTGGAGCATTGTGATGACAAGAACATGACACGTTGTGATGACGTGGGTCATGGAGCCTTGTGATGAGAAGGCCGTGGAACATTGTAATGGCAGTTTTTATGGAGCATTGTTATAACAGGGGTAATGGAGCATTTTCATGACAAGGGCATGGAGCATTGGTCTGAAAATTTTCATGGATTATTGTGATGAGAGGGGGCATGGAGCATTGTGATGACAAGGACACGAAACACTGTGATACATGGGTCATGGAGGATTTTAATGACAAGCCTTGGAGCTTTGTGTTAAGAAGAGCATCGAGCATTGTGATGAAAATCATCATGGAGCCTGTGATGACAAGGACATGTAACAATGTGATGAGAGGGTTCATGGAGCATTTTGATGACAATGGCATGGAGCATTGTGAGCCAAGTGTCACGGAGCTTTGTGATGACAAAGGTCATGGAGGGTTTTGATGACAAGGGCGTGGTGTACTGTGATGACAAGGGCAGTGAGCATTGTGATGAAAGGGTCATGGAGCAATTTGATGAAAAGTGTCATGGGACATTTTGATGACAGGGGTTATGGAACATTGTGATATCAGGGGTCAGGGAGCATTGTGATGAAAAGGGTCATGGAGCATTGTGATGACAGGGCTCATGGAACATTGTGATGACAGGGGTGAGGGAGTATTGTGATGACAAGTGATGGAACATTATGATATCAGTGATGGGAGAGCATTTTGATGGGAAGTGCATGGAGCATTGTGACAACAATGTTTATCGAGAACTGTGATGACAAGGTTGTGGAGCATTGTAATGACAAGCGCATGTCGCATTGTGATGACACAGGTCATGGGGCATTTTGCGGAAAAGCGCATGGAGCATTGTGATGACAAGGGTCATGGAGCATTGTGCTGACAAAGGCATTTAGCATAGTTATGACATGAGTAAGAGAACATTGTGATGAAAATTTCATGGAGAATTGTGGTGACAAATGTCACAGAGCCTTTTGATGACGAGCACATGGACCATTGTGATGACAGGGGTCATGGAGCATTTTGATGACTGTGGTCATGGAGCATTGTGAAGACATGGGTCATGGAGCATTGTAATGAGACGGCCATTGAGCATTGGGCTGAAAATTTACATGTAGTATTGTGATGACAGGGGTCATGGAGCATTGTGATGACAAGGGAATGGAGCACTGTGATGACAAGGTCCTGGAGCATTGTGATGAGAGGACCATGGAGCCTTGTGATGACAAGTGTCATGGAGCATTCTGAAGAAAAGGTGCATGGAGCATTGTGATTACAGGGGTTTTGTAGCATCGTGATGACAAGGGCATGGAGCATTGTGATGCGAAGGCCATGGAGCATTCTGATGACATGCGTCATGGAGCTTTGTGATGACAAGGACATGGAGCATTGTGATTACAGGAGTCTTGGAGCATTGTGATGAAAAGGGCATGGATCACTGTGATGAAAATTGCATGGAGCCTTGTCATGACAGGGTTCAAGGAGCATACTGATGAGAAGTGTCAGGGAGCATTTGATGATAAGTGTATTGAGTTTTGTGATGACAAAGATCAAGGAGCATTGTGATAAGAAGACCATTGATAATTGTGATGACCAGCCTCATGGGGCATTGTGATGACAAGAGTTATGGAACATTTTGATCAGAAGGGTTTGGAGCATTGTGATGACAGAGGTCATTGAGCATTTTGATTTCATTGTGATGACAATAGCATGAAATATTATGGTGATGGGCATGGTGCATTTTGATGACAGGGTTCATGGAGCATTGAGATGAAAAGGGGCATGGAGCATTGTGATTACAGGGGTCTTGGAGCATTGCGATGACCAGGTCATGGAGCATTGTGATGAGAAGGCGAAGGCGCATTCTGATGACATGCGTCATGGAGCTTTGTGATGACAAATGCATGGAGCATTGTGATTACAGGTGTCTTGGAGCATTGTGATGACAAGGTTCATGGAGGCTTGTGATGACAAGGCCGTGGAACTTTGTGATGGCAGGGGTCATGGAGCATAGTTATGACAAGGGCACGGAACACGGTGATACATAGATCATGCAGGATTGTAATGACAAGGACATGTAGCATTGTGATGAGAAGGGCATTGAGCGTTGTGATGACAAACCTCATGGAGATTTGTGATGACAAGTGCATGGAGCAATGTGATGAGAGTGTTCATGGAGCATTGTGATGACAATGGAATGGAGCATTGTGATGCCAAGTGTCATGGAACTTTGTGATGACAAAGTCATGGAGCATTTTGATAACAAGTGCGTGGTGCATTGTGAGGAGAAGTGCAGGGAGCATTGTGATGACATGGGTTATGGAGCATTGTGCTTACACGCGCATCGAGCATTGTGCTGACAACGGTCATGGAGCACTGTGCTGACAATGGCATGGAACTTTGTGATGAAAAGGGTCACAGAGTACTGTGATGAATAGTTCATGGAGCATTGTGGTGATAAAGGTCACAAAGCCTTGTGTGACGAGGTCATGGAACATTGTGATGACAAATGTCATGAAGCACTGTGATGACTGTAGTCACGGAGCATTGTGATGACAGTGTACTTGGAGCATTGTGATGCCAAGAGCATGGAGCATTGTGATGAGAAGGCCATGGAGCATTCAGATGACATGTGTCATAGAGCTTTGTGATGACAAGGGCAGGGAGCATTGTGATTACAGGGGTCTTGCAGCATTGTGATGAAAAGGGAAAGGATCATTGTGATGAAAAAGGCATGGAGCCTTTTCATGACAGTGTTCATGGAGCATACTGATGACAAGTGTCAGGGAGCATTGTGGTGATAAGTGTATTGAGGATTGTGGTGACAAAGGTCATGGAGCATTGTGATGATTAAACCATTAATAATTGTGATGACGAGCGTCATGGGGCATTGTGATGACAAGTTCTATGGAACATTGTGATCACAAGGGTTTTTAGCATTGTGATGACAGATGTCATGGAGCGTTTTGATTTCATTGTGATGACAACAGCATGAAGCATTATGATGATGTGCATGGTGCATTGTGATGACAGGGTTCATGGAGCATTGAGATAAAAAGGGGCATGGAGCACTGTGATTACAGGGGTCTTGGAGCATTGTGATGACAAGGGCATGGAGCATTGTGATGAGAAGGCCATGGAGAATTCTGATGACATGCATCATGGATCTTTGTGATGACAAGGGCATGGAGCATTGTCATTACAGGGGTCTTGGAGCATTGTTATGACAAGGGTCATGGAGCCTTGGATGACAAGGCCGTGGAACATTGTGATGGCAGGTATCATGGAGCATTGTTATGTCAGGGGTTATGGAGCATTGTGATGACAAAGGCATGGATCATTTTGATGACAGGGGCATGGAACTTTGGTCTGACAAGTTTCATGGATTATTGTGATGAGAGTGGGCATGACGCATTGTGATGATTAGGGCATGGAGCATTGTGATGACAAGGTCAGGGAGTATTGTGAAGACAGGTGTCAGGGAGCATTTTGATGAAATATGTCATGGTCCATTGCGATGACAATTGCATGGAGCATTGTGATGCCAAGTGTCATGGAGGATTGTGATGACAAACGTAATGGAGCATTTTGATGACAAGGGTTTAGAGCATCGTGATGACAAGGGTCTTGGAGCATTGTGATGACAAGGGCATGGAGCACTGTGATGACAGGGGCATGGAACATTGTTCTGACAAGTTTCATGGATTATTGTTATGACAGTGGGCATGGCACATTGTGATGACAAGAGCATGGAGCATTGTGGTGACAAAGGTCACAGAGCCTTGTGTGACGTGGACATGGAACATTGTGATTACAAATGTCATAAAGCATTGTGATGACTGGAGTCACGGAGCATTGTGATGACAGGTTTCATGGAGCATTGTGATGAGAAGTGCATAGAGCACTGTGATGAAAGGGCCATGGAACATTGGTCTGACAAGTTTCATGGATTATTGTGATGACAGTTGGCATGGCTCATTGTGATGACAAGGGCATGGAGCATTGTGATGACAAGGTCATGGAGTATTGTGAAGACAGGTGTCAGGGAGCATAGTGATGACATATGTCATGGTCCATTGTGATGACAATGGCATGGAGCATTGTGATGCCAAGTGTCATGGAGGATTGTGATGACAAAGGTAATGGAGCATTTTGATGACAAGGATTTGGAGCACCGTGATGACAAGGGTCATGGAGCATTGTGATGACAAGGGCATGGAGCATTGTAATGAAAAGGGAACGGAACACTGTGATACATAGATCATGCAGGATTCTAATGACAAGTTCATGGAGCATTGTGATGAGAAGCGCATCGAGCGTTGTGATGACAAGCCTCATGGAGATTTGTGATGACAAGCGCATGGTGCATTGTGATGACATGTGTCATGGAGAACTGTGCTGACAAAGGCATGGTGCATTTTTATGACAAGGTTCACAGAGTATTGTGATGAAAAGTTCATGGAGCATTGTGGTGACAAAGGTCACAGAGCCTTGTGTGTCAATGGCATGGACCATTGAGATGACAAAGGTCATGAAGCATTGTGATGACTGGAGTCACGGTTCATTGTGATGAGAGGGTTTATGGAGCATTGTGATGACAAGGGCATGGAACATTGGTTTGACATGTTTCATGGATTATTGTGATGAGAGTGGTCATGGCGCACTGTGATGACAAGGGCATAGAACATTGTGTTGACAAGGTCAAGGAGTACTGTGAAGACAGTTGTCAGGGAGCATTGTGCTGACAAAGGTAATGGAGCATTTTGATGACAAGGGCTTGGAATACTGCGATGACAAGGGACATGGAGCATTGAGATGAAAAGGGAATGCAGCATTCTGATGAAAAGGTGCATGGAGTATTGAGATTACAGGGGTTTTGAAGCAATGTGATTACAAGGGCATGGAGCATTGTAATGAGAGATCAATGGAGCCTTCTGATGACATGCGTCATAGAGCTTTGTGATTACAATGAAATGGAGCATTGTGATTACAGGGGTCTTGCAGCATTGTGATGAAAAGGGAATGGATCATTGTGATGAAAAATGCATGGAGCCTTGTCATGACAGGGTTCAAGGAGCATACTGATGACAACTGTCAGGGAGCTTTGTGATGATAAGTGTATTGAGCATTGTGATGACAAAGATCATGGAGCACTGTGATGAGAAGACCATGGATAATTGTGATGACCAGCTTCATGGGGCATTGTGATGACAAGAGTTATGGAACACTGTGATCAGAAGGGTTTGGTGCATTGTGATGACAGAGGTCATTGAGCATTTTGATTTCATTGTGATGACAATAGCATGAAATATTATGGTGATGGGCACTGTGCATTGTGATGACAGTGTTCATGGAGTATAGAGATGAAAAGTGGCATGGAGAATTGTGATTACAAGGTCTGGGAGCATTGTGATGACAGGGGTCATGGAGCCTTGTGATGACAAGGCCGTGGAGCATTGTGATGGCAGGGGTCATGGAGCATTGTTATGACAGGTGTAATGGAGCATTGTGATGACAAGAGCATGGATCATTGTGATGCCAAGGGTCATGGAGCTTTGTGATGACAAATGTCATGGGGCATTTTGATGACAAGGGCGTGGTACATTGTGATGAGAAGGGCAGGGAGCATTGTGATGACAGGGTCATAGAGCAATTTGAATAAAAGTGTCATGGAATATTTTGATGACAGGTGTCATGGAACATTGTGATGTCAGGGGTCATGGAGCATTGTGATGATAAGGGCATGTAGCACTGTGATGACAGTGGTCATGGAATATTGTGATGACAGGTGTGAGCGAGTTTTGTGATGACTAGTGATGGAACATTGTGATATATGTGGGCGAGAGCATTTTGATGAGAAGTGCATGGAGCATTGTGATGACAAGTTTTATGGAGCATAGCGATGAAATGGATGTGGAGCACTGTCATGAAAAGGGACATGGAGCATTGTAATGCCAAATCCGTGGAATATTGTGATGGCAGGGGTCATGGAGCACTGTGATGACAGGGGCATGGAACATTGGTCTGAGAAATTTCATGGATAATTTTGATGACAGTGGTCATGGAGCATTGAGATGACAAGGGCATGGAGCATTGTGTTGACAAAGGTCACAGAGCCTTGTGTGACGAGGGCATGGACCCTTGTGAGGACAAAGTTCATGAAGCATTGTGATGACTGGAATCACAGAGCATTTTGATGACAGGGGTCATGGAGCATTGTGATGACAAGGGCATGGAGCATTGTGATGACAAGGGCATAGAACATTGGTCTGACATGTTTCATGGATTATTGTGATGAGAGTGGGCATGGCGCATTGTGATGACAAGGGCATGGAACATTGTGATGACAAGGTCATGGAACATTGTGAAGACAGGTGTCAGGAAGCACTGTGATGACATATGTCATTGTCCATTGTGATGACAATGGCATGGAGCATTGTGATACCAAGTGTCATGGAGGATTGTGATGACAAAGGTAATGGAGCATTTTGATGACAAGCGCTTGGAACACTGCAATGACAAGGGTCATGGAGCATTGTGATGACAAGGGCAGGGAGCATTCTAATGAAAATGTGCATGGAGCATTGAGATTACATAGGTTTTGAAGCAATGTGATGACAAGGGCATGGAGCATTGTGATGAGAAGGCAATGGAGCATTCTGATGACATGCGTCATGGAGCTTTGTGATGACAACGACATGGAGCATTGTGATTACATGGGTCTTGGAGCATTGTGATGAAAAGGGAATGGATCATTGTGATGAAAAATGCATGGAGCCTTGTCATGACAGGGTTCAAGGAGAATACTGGTGACAACTGTCAGGGAGCATTGTGATGATAAGTGTATTGAGCATTGTGATGACAAAGATCATGGAGCCTTGTGATGAGAAGACCATGGATAATTGTGAGGACCAGCGTAATGGAAAATTGTGATGACAAGAGTTATGGAACATTGTGCTCAGAAGGGTTTGGTGCATTGTGATGACAGAGGTCATTGAGCATATTGATTTCATTGTGATGACAATAGCATGAAATATTATGTGGATGGGCACGGTGCATTGTGATGACAGGGTTCATGGAGCATTGAGATGAAAAGGGGCATGGAGCATTGTGATTACAGGGCTGTCGGAGCATTGTGATGACAAGGGCATGGAGCATTGTGATGAGAAGGCCATGGAGAATTCTGATGACATGTGTCATGGAGCTTTGTGATGATAATTGTATGGAGAATTTTGATTACAGGGGTCATGGAATATTGTGATGACAGGGGTGACGGAGTATTGTGATGACTAGTGATGGAACATTGTGATATCAGTTGTGAGAAGGCGTTTTGAGGAGAAGTGCATGGAGAATTGTGATGACAAGGTTTATGGAGCATTTTGATGACAAGGATGTGGACCATTGTGATGACAAGTGAATGGTGCATTGTGATGACATGGGTTATGGAGCATTGTGCTGACACGCGCATCAAGCATTGTGATGACAAGGGTCATGGAGCCTTGCGCTGACAAAGGCATGGAGCTTTGTGATGACAAGGGTCACAGAGAATTGTGATAAATATTTCATGGAGCATTGTGGTGACAAAGGTCACAGAGCTTTGTGTGACCAGGTCATGGACCATTGTGATGACAAATGTCATGAAGCACTGTGATGATTGGAGTCACGGAACATTGTGATAACAGGGGTCTTGGAGTATTGTGATGAAAAGGGAATGGATCATTGTGATGAAAAAGGCATGGAGCCTTGTCATGACAGTGTTCAAGGAGCATACTGATGACAAGTGTCAGCGAGCATTGTGATGCCATGTGTATTGAGCATTGTGGTGACAAAGGTCATGGAGCACTGTGATGAGAAGACCCTGCATAATTGTGATGACTAGCTTCATGGGGCATGTGATGACAATTGTTATGGAACATTGTGATCAGGAGGGTTTGGAGCATTGTGATGACAGAGGACATGGAGCATTTTGATTTCATTGTGATGACAATAGCATGAATCATTATGATGATGGGCATGGTGCATTGTGATGACAGTGTTCATGGATCATTCAGATGAAAAGTGGCATTGAGAATTGTGATTACAGAGTCTTAGAGCACTGTGATGACAAGGGTCATGGAGCCTTGTGATGACAAGGCCGTGGAACATTGTGATGGCAGGGGTCATGGAGCATTGTTATGACAGGTGTAATGGAGCATTGTGATGACAAGAGCATGGAGCAATGTGATGAGAGTTTTCATTGAGCATTGTGATGACAATGGCATGGAACACTGTGATGCCAAGGGTCATGGAGCTTTGTGATGACAAATGTCATGGGGCAATTTGATGACAAGGGCGTGGTGCATTGTGATGAGAAGGGCAGGGAGCATTGTGATGACAGGGTCATGGAGCAATTTGAATAAAAGGGTCATTGAATATTTTGATGACAGTGGTTATGGAACATTGTGATGTCAGGGTCATGAAGCATTGTGATGAAATGGGTCATGCAGCATTTTGTGACAGGGGTTATGGAACATTGTGATGTCAGGGGTCATGGAGCATTGTGATGATAAGGGAATGTAGCACTGTGATGACAGTGGTCATGGAACATTCTGATTACAGAGGTGAGCGAGTATTGTTATGACTAGTCATGGAATATTGTGATATATGAGGTGAGAGAGCATTTTGATGAGAAGTGCAGGGAGCATTGTGATGACAAGTTTTATGGAGCATAGCGATGAAAAGGATGTGGAGCATTGTGATGAAAAGGGCATGGCACATTTTGATGACATGTGTCATGGAGCATTGTGCTTACAAGCGCAAGGAGCATTTTGATGACAAGTGTCATGGAGCATTGTGCTGACAAAGGCATGGAGCATAGTGATGACAAGGGACACAGAGCATTGTGATGAAAATTTCATGGAGCATTGTGGTGACAAAGATCACAGAGCCTTGTGTGACGAGGGCATGGACCATTGTGATGAGAAAGATCATGAATCATTGTGATGACTGGAGTCACGGAGCATTGTGATGAAAGGGGTCATGGAGCATTGTGATGACAAGGGCATGGAACATTGGTCTGACAAGTTTCATGGATTATTGTGATGACAGTAGGCATGGAGCATTTACATGACAAGGGCATGGAGCATTGTGGTGACCAAGGTCACAGAGCCCTGTGTGACGAGGGCATGGACCATTGTGAGGAGAAAGGTTATGAAGAATTGTGATGACTGGAGTCACGGAGGATTGTGATGACAGGGGTCTTGGAGCATTGTGATGACAAGGGCATGGAGCATTGTGAAGACAGGGTCATGGAACATTTGTCTGACATGTTTCATGGATTATTGTGATGACAGTGGGCATGGCGCATTGTGATGACAAGGGCATGGAACTTTGTGATGACAAGGTCACGGAGTATTGTGAAGAGTGGTGTTAGGGAGCATTGTGAGGACATATGTCATTGTCCATTGTGATGACAATGGCATGGAGCATTGTGATACCAAGTGTCATGGAGGAATGTGATGACAAAGGTAATGGAACATTTTGATGACAAGGGCTTGGAACATTGCGAAGACAAGGGTAATGGAGCATTGTGATGACAAAGGCATGGAGCATTCTGATGAAAAATTGCATGGAGCATTGAGATTACAGGGGTTTTGAAGCAATGTGATGAGAAGGGCATGGAGCATTGTGATGAGAAGGCAATGGAGCATTCTGATGACATGTGACATGGAGCTTTGTGATGACAAGGACATGGAGCATTGTGATTACAGGGGTCTTGGAGGATTGTGATGAAAAGGGAATGGATCATTGTCATGAAAAATGCATGGAGCCTTGTCATGACAGGTTTCAAGGAGCATACTGATGACAACTGTCAGGGAGCACTGTGATGATAAGTGTATTGAGCATTGTGATGACAAAGATCATGGAGCATGGTGATGAGAAGACCATGGATAATTGTGATGACCAGTGTCATGGGGCATTGTGATGACAAGTGTTATGGAACATTGTGATCAGAAGGGTTTGGTGCATTGTTATGACAGAGGTCATTGAGCATTTTGATTTCACTGTGATGACAATAGCATGAAATACTATGGTGATGGGCACGGTGCATTGTGATGACATGGTTCATGGAGCATTGAGATGAAAAGGGGCATGGAGCATTGTGATTACAGGGGTGTTTGAGCATTGAGATGACAAGGGCATGGATCACTGTGATGAGAAGGCCATGGAGCATTCTGATGACATGTGTCATGGAGTTTTGTGATGACAAGGGCATGGAGAATTGTGATTACAGGTGTCATGGAATATTGTGATGACAGGGGTGAGGGAGTATTTTGATGACTAGTGATGGAACATTGTGATATCAGTGGTGAGAAGGCATTTTGAGGAGAAGTGCATGGAGCATTGTGATGACAAGGTTTATGGAGCATTTTGATGACAAGGATGTGGAGCATTGTGATGACAAGTGCATGGTGCATTGTGATGACATGGGTTATGGAGCATTGTGTTGACACGCGCATCAAACATTGTGGTGACAAGGGTCATGGAGCATTGTGCTGACAAAGGCATGGATCTTTGTGATGACAAGGGTCACGGAGCATTGTGATGAAAATTTCATGGAGCATTGTGGTGACAAAGATCACAGAGCGTTTTGTGAAGAGGGCATGTACCATTGTGATGAGAAAGGTCATGAATCATTGTGATGATTGGAGTCACGGAGCATTGTGATGACAGGGGTCATGGAGCATTGTGATGGCAAGGGCATGGAGCATTGTGATGAGAAGACCATGGAGCATTCTTATGACATGCGTCATGGAGCTTTGTGATGACAAGGGCATGGAGAATTGTGATTACAGGGGTCATGGAATATTGTGATGACAGGGGTGAGGGAGTATTTTGATGACTACTGATGGAACATTGTGATATCAGTGGTGAGAAGGCATTTTGAGGAGAAGTGAATGTAGCATTGTGATGACAAGGTTTATGGAGCATTTTGATGACAAGGATGTGGAGCATTGTGAGGACAAGTGCATGGTGCATTGTGAAGACATGGGTTATGGAGCATTGTGCTGACAAAGGCATGGAGCTTTGGGATGACAAGTGTCACAGAGCATTGTGATAAAAATTTCATGGAGCATTGTGGTGACAATGGTCACAGAGCTTTGTGTGACCAGGTCATGGACCACTGTGATGACAAATGTCATGAAGAATTGTGATGACTCGAGTCACGGAGCATTGTGATAACAGGGGTCTTGGAGCATTTTGATGAAAAGGGAATGGATCATTGTGATGAAAAAGGCATGGAGCCTTGTCATGACAGTGTTCAAGGAGCATACTGATGACAAGTGTCAGCGAGCATTGTGATGCCAAGTGTATTGAGCATTGTGGTGACAAATGTCATGGAGCAATGTGATGAGAAGACCTTGCATAATTGTGATGACCAGCGTCATGGGGCATGTGATGACAAGTGTTATGGAACATTGTGATCAGATGGGTTTGGAGCATTGTGATGACAGAGGACATGGAGCATTTTGACTTCATTGTGATGACAATAGCATGAATCATTATGATGATGGGCATGGTGGATTGTGATGACTGTGTTCATGGAGAATTGAGATGAATAGTCGCATGGAGAATTGTGATTACAGAGGTCTTGGAGCATTGTGATGACAAGGGTCATGGAGCCTTGTGATGACAAGGCCGTGGAACATTGTGATGGCAGGGGTCATGGAGCATTGTTATGACAGGTGTAATGGAGCATTGTGATGACAAGGACATGGAGCAATGTGATGAGAGATTTCACTGAGCATTCTGAAGGCAATGGCATGGAGCATTGTGATGCCAAGGGTCATGGAGCTTTGTGATGACAAATGTCATGGGGCATTTTGATGACAAGGGCGTGGTCCATTGTGATGAGAAAGGCAGGGAGCATTGTGATGACAGGGTCATGGAGCAATTTGAATAAAAGTGTCATGGAATATTTTGATGACAGGGGTTATGGAACATTGCGATGTCAGGGGTCAGGAAGCATTGTGATGAAATGGGTCATGGGGCATTTTGAGACAGGGGTTATGGAACATTGTGATGTCAGGGGTCATGGAGCATTGTGATGATAAGGGTATGTAGCACTGTGATGACAGTGGTCATGGAACATTGTGATGACAGGGGTGAGCGAGTATTGTGATGACTAGTGATGGAACATTGTGATATATGTGGTGAGAGAGCATTTTGATAAGAAGTGCATGGAGCATTGTGATGAGAAATTTTATGGAGCATAGCGATGAAAAGGATGTGGAGCATTGTGATGAAAAATGTCATGGAGCCTTGTGATGACAAGGCCGTGGAACATTGTGATGGCAGGGGTCATGGAGCATTGTTATGACAGGTGTAATGGAGCATTGAGATGACAAGGGAATGGAGCAATGTGATGAGAGATTTCCCTGAGCATTGTGATGACAATGGCATGGAGCATTGTGATGCCAAGTGTCATGGAGCATTGTGATGACAAATGTCATGGGACATTTTGATGAAAAGGGCGTGGTGCATTGTGATGAGAAGGGCAGGGCGCATTGTGATTACAGGGTTATGGAGAAATTTGAAAAGAAGTGTCATGGAATATTTTGATGACAGGGGTTATGGAACATTGCGATGTCAGGGGTCATGAAGCATTGTGATGAAATGGGTCATGGGGCATTTTGGGACAGGGTTTATGGAACATTGTGATGTCAGGGGTCATGGAGCATTGTGATGATAAAGGCATGTAGCACTGTGATGACAGTGGTCATGGAACATTGTGATGACAGGTGTGAGCGAGTATTGTAATGACTAGTGATGGAACATTGTGATATATGTGGTGAGAGAGCATTTTGATGAGAGGTGCATGGAGCATTGTGATGACAATTTTTATTGAGCATAGCGATGAAAAGGATGCGGAGAGTTGTGATGAAAAGAGCATGGCACATTGTGATGACATGGTTCATGGAGCATTGTGATGACAAATGCATGGAGCATTTTGATGACAAGTGTCATGGAGCATTGTGCTGACAAAGGCATGGAGCATTGTGATGACAAGGGACACAGAGAATTGTGATGAAAATTTCATGGAGCATTATGGTGACAAAGATCACAGAGCCTTGTGTGACTAGGGCATGGACCACTGTGAAGAGAAAGGTCATGAATCATTGTGATGAGTGGAGTCACGGAGCACTGTGATGACAGGGGTCATGGAGCATTGTGAGGACAAGGGCATGGAGCAATATGATGACAGTGTCATGGAACATTGGTCTGACAAGTTTCATGGATTATTGTGATGACAGTGGGCATGGAGCATTGAGATGACAAGGGCATGGAGTATTGTAGTGACAAAGTTCACAGAGCCTTGTGTGACGAGGGCATGGTCCATTGTGAGGACAAAGGTCATGAAGCACTGTGATGACTGGAGTCACGGAGCATTGTGATGACAGGGGTCATGGAGCATTGTGATGACAAGTGCATGGAGCATTGTGATGAAAACGGCATGGAGCATTGTGATGACAAGCGCCATTGAGAATTTTGATGACAACGTCGTGAAGCATTGTGATGAAAAGCACATGGAGCTTGCTATGACGGGTCATGGAGCATTGCGATGACCAGTGCATGGAGAATTGTGATGACAAGATCATGTAACATTGTGATGAGAAGTGTCATGGAGCATTGTGATGGCAAGACCGTGGAGCACTGTGATGAGAAAACCATGGATAATTGTGATGACGAGCGTCATGGAGCACTGTAATGACATGGGCGTGGAGCACTGTGATGACAAGTGTCATGGAGCATTGTGATGACAAGGGTCATGGAGGACACTGATGACAACCTTGTGAAGTGTTGTGATGACAATGGCATGGAGCATTGTGATGAAAAGTGCATGGAGCCTTTTCATGACACGGTTCAAGGAGCATTCTGACGAGAAATGACAGGGAGCATTGTGATGATAAGTGTATTGAGCATTGTGATGACAAAGTTCATGGAGCATAGTCATGAGAAGTCCTTGGATAATTGTGATGACAGGCATCAAAGTGTGTTGTGATGACAAGTGTTATGGAACATTGTGATCACAAGTGTTTGGAGCATTGTGATGACAAAGCTCATGGATCATATTGATTTCAAGGAACATGGAGCATTTTGATGACAAGGGCTTGAAGCAATGTGATCCCAAGGTTCATGGAGGATTTTGATGGCAATGGTAATGGAGAATTATGATGACAAGCGCATGGAGCATTGTGATGACAATGTCATGTAGCATTTTGCTGACAAATCATGGAGCATTGTGATGACAAGGGTCACGGAGCAATGTGATGACAAGCGTCACAGAACAATGTGATTACAGGGGCCATGGAACACTGGGATGACAAGGGCATGGATCAATATGATGACAATGGTCATGGAGCATTTTGATGACATGGGTCATGAAGCATTGTGATGAGAAGGTCATGGAACATTGGGCTGAAAATATTCATGGAGTATTGTGATGACAGGTGTCATATAACATTGTGATGACAAGGCAATGGAGCATTGTGATGACATGTTGCTGGAGCATTGTGATGAGAAGACCATGGAGCCTTGTGATGACAAGTCTCATGGAGCATTCTGATGAAAAGGGGCATAGAGCATTGTGATTACAGGGTTCTTGGAGCATTGTGATGAAAAGGGCATGAAGCATTGTGATGACAGGGCCATGGAGCACTGGTCTGACAAGTTTCATGGATTATTGTGATGACAGTGGGCATGGTGCATTGTTATGACAAGGGCATGGATCATTGTGATGACAAGGTCATGGATTACTGTGAAGACCGGTGTCAGGGAGCATTGTGATGACATATGTCATGGTCCCTTGTGATGACAATGGCATGGAGCATTGTGATACCAAGTGTCATGGAGGATTGTGATGACAAAGGTAATGGAGCATTGTGATGAGAAGGGCTTGGGGCATTGTGTTGACAAGGTCATGGAGCATTTTGATAACAAGGGCCATTGATAATTTTGATGACAATTCATGAAGCATTGTGATGACAACCACATGGAGCTGGCTATGACAGGGGTCATGGAGCATTGCGATGAAAAGTGCATAGAGAATTGTGATGACAAAGCATTTAACACTGTGAGGAGAAGTGTCACGGAGCATAGTGATTCCACGGACGTGGAGAACTGTGATCACCAAAGACATGGAGCATTGTGATGACCAGGGCATGCAGCATTGTGATGGCAAGACCGTGGAGCATTGTGATGAGAAGACCATGGATAATTGTGATGACGAGTGTCATGGAGCACTGTAATGACAAGGGGCATGGAGCATTGTTTTGGCAGGTGTTATAGAGAATTCTGATGACAGCGGTCATGGAGGATTGTAATGACAAGGGTCATGGAGCATTCTGATGAAAAGCTTGTGTAGTATTGTGATGAAAATGGCATGGAGCATTGTGATGAAAATGGCATGGAGCATTGTGATGAAAAAGGAATGGAGCCTTTTCATGACAGGGTTCAAGGAGCATTCTGACGACAAGTGTTAGGGAGCATTTTGATGACAATTGTATTGAGAATTGTGGTGACAAAGGTCATGGAGCATTGTGGTGACAAGGGCATAGTGTATTGTGATGACAGGCCTCATTGAGCGTTGTGATGAGAAGAATTATGGAACATTGTGATCACAAGGGTTTGGAGCATTGTGATGACAGGGGTCATGGATCATTTTGATTTAAAGCAGCATGGAGCATTGTGATGCCAATGGTCATGGAGCTTTGTCATGACAAAGGTCATGGAGCATTTTGATGACAAGGTCGTGGTGCATTGTGATGAGAAGGGCATGGAGCATTGTGATGACAAGGTCATGGAGCTTTTTGATGACAAAGGCATGGAGCACTGTGATGACAAGTGTCATGGAGCACTGTGATGACATGTGTCACGGAGCATTGTGATTACGGGTTCATGGAGCATTGGGATGACAAGGGCAGGATCATGGTGATGAAAAGTGTCATGGAGCATTTTGAGGACAAGAGTCCCGGATCACTCTTTTGTCAGGGGTCATGGAGCACTGTGATGACAGTGGTCATGGAGCATTGTGATGACAGCGGTCATGGAGCATTGTGAGGAGAATGTCATGGAACATTGGGCTGAAAATGTTCATGGAGAATTGTGATGACAGTAGTCATGGAGTATTGTGATGACAAGGGAATGGAGCATTGAGATGACCAGGGCATGGAGCATTGTGATGGTAAAACCCTGAAGCATTGTGATGAGAAGACCTTGGGTAATTGTGATGACGAGCATCATGGCGCACTGTACTGACAAGGGGAAAGGAGCATTGTGATGACAGGTGTCAGGGAACATTGTGATGACATGGGTCATGTAGCATTGTGATGACAAGGGCATGGAGCATTGTGATGACAAGGGCTTGGAACATTGTGATGACAAGTGTCATGAAACATTGTGATGACAATGGCAGGGAGCATTGTGATGACAAGGGACATTGAGAATTTTTATAACAATGTCATGAAGCATTGTGATGACAAGGATATGGAGCTTTCTATGACAGGGTTCAGGGAGCATTGTGATGACAAGTGCATGGAGAATTGTGATGACAAGAGCATGTAACATTGTGATGAGAAGTGTCATGGAACATTGTGATGACAAAGAGGTGGAGAATTGTGATGACAAGGGACATGGAGCATTGTGATGACCAGGGCATGGAACAATGTGATGGCAAGACCGTGGAGTATTGTAATGAGAAGGCCATGGATAATCGTGGTGACAAGCATCATGGAGCATTATGATGACAAGAGCCATGGAGCATTCTGACATAAGATATCACATATGAAGGAAATGTAAACATGGGTACACATGAACTGAATTAGTAAAGAGAACAGAGTCTCACATTTAGAAAACACTCTTATGCCTGCTTAAGGGGGAAGGAGAGGTGGGGTGATGCATAAAACGAGAGTGTGATATTAGTACAGGTACCGTTCCAAAAACCAACTACGGAAAAGACAAGACCTACATCTTCCTCAGTGAAAGGGACTCAAAACACCATATTTCCCGCAGAGGAATATATCTGACTAGTAAGAATCTTAAAACCTATGTATTGATATGTCTCCATAAGGGAATCAAGTGTGTCTAGACTGGCATAAACATGGCAGTGAGAATCAGCTCAAACCCACTATTAAAAGGAATTTGAAAAACAAAACAAAAAAACAGGGAAATTCTATACAATTCCTTCAGTGGCTCTGATGAAACCTGAAATGCCCCTATCTACAACGACAGCTGGATGTGGCATAAGGCTGGACACTTGGGACTGAGAGGATTGGTGAGATTCGGTGAGCAAATGCAGACCATTTAAAGCAATAATGCATGGCACACATTCCAAGGGTCCCAACTCTCCAGGTTCAAGGGAATATTACTACAGCTATAACATGTATGTGAAACCTATAGAATGGACACATCGTGAATACGAAAGGTTTCTAAAACTCAACTAATAGTCCCTCTCGTGGTGCTCCGGTTTGACTTTCCAACTGCTTTACTATCAATGTCCCAACTTGGAGAGACAGCCCCTTTAACCTCCTGGTTCGCACATGTTGCCAATTTGGCAGAGGATGAAAGGGAAGAGGGAGAACCAATGAGATAGTAGCTGTTAGGCATTTGGACGGGCACATGTCACTCTAATTTCCCAGCAGGTAGAAGAATTAGCCAAAGTCTCAGCCACCCGCCGGGATCCAGTATAGTTCCTGAACCAAAGATTTGGACCCGCGGTCAGCTCACAAAAAACGAGTTGAAAAATGGAGCTCAGGGGCACAGCAATTCACAAACTGGCAGAGTAATAAAGGACAACTATCGTGCAAAAATCGGTTGAGGGAAGGAAACGAGGGAGACTTGAAAGTGAGCCAGAATAGCAGGAAACAGATTTCAAGAGGTACATTGCAATCACCTTTAAAGCACAGGAAGAGGGGCACAACTTCGACAATGATGCACTTGGCCAAAAAGGGCGTATGCATTTTCTCCTGAATATATTCAGGAGAAAACGCATACGCCCTTTTTGGCCAAGCATGCAAGCGGGCAATGCAAATCTGCACTACAAAGAAGTATCACTTCCCACCGGTAAAAAGGGAAATCCGCAAAATGTGTAAAAATCAGAATGGCAAGAAAGACCCTGGAGAACAGGGAGCCTAGTTATGTTGATGGGCAGGATATAAATTGACAACTGCCTCTCTGGAGGAGTGCATTGTGTTCCCTAAAACAAGTAAACAACAGAGCTACAGAGCCAAGGGCACTTCCAGTCTAGGGAAGATACCTTGGCAAAATTGAAAATCAATAAGACAGAGCAAACACAGAATTGAGGGCTGCAATGCTTACAGAAACCTCAACTTTGGTACACCTTAAATATCCCAGGAAAGACAAAAATGGTTCAAAAAATTGTGATACTTACGTACAATGGAATACCCCTAAGCCACGAAATCAATGTCATAAGGCCAGTAGCAGCAAAATGAGTGGATTCAGGTACGATGAATCTAAGTGAAATAAGTCACAGAGAAAAAGAAACTTATCATAAGATATCACTTATGAAGGTCCTGTAAACATGGCTACACATGAACTGAGTTACCAAAGAGAACAGAGTCTCACATTTAGAAAACACTCTTATGCCTGCTTAAGACGGAAGGAGAGGTGGGGTGATGCATAAAACCAGAGATTGATATTAGTACAGGTAGCGTTCAAAAACCGAATATGGAATAGACAAGACCGACACCGTCCACAGTAAAAGGGACTCAAAACCAAATATTTCCCGCCGAGGAATATATCTGACTAGTAAGAATCTTAAAACCTATGTATTGATATGTCTCCATAAGGGAATCAAGTGTGTCTAGACTGGCATAAACATGGCAGTGAGAATCAGCTCAAACCCACTATTAAAAGGAATTTGAAAAACAAAACAAAAAAACAGGGAAATTCTTTACAATTCCTTCAGGGGCTCTGATGAAACCTGGAATGACCCTATCTGCAACGACAGCTGGATGTGGCATAAGGCTGGACACTTGGGACTGAGAGGATTGGTGAGATTCGCTGAGCAAATGCAGACCATTTAATGCAATAATGTGTGGCACACATTCCAAGGTTCCCATCTCTCCAGGTTCAAAGGAATATTACTACAGCTATAACATGTATGTGAAACCTAGAGAATGGACACATTTTGAATACGAAAGGTTTCTAAAACTCAACTAATAGTCCCTCTCCTGGTGCTCTGGTTTGATTTTCCAGCTGCTTTACTATCAATGTCCCAACTTGGAGAGACAGCCCCTTTAACCTCCTAGTTCGCACAGGTTGCCAATTTGGCAGAGGATGAAAGGGAAGAGGGAGGACCAATGAGAGAGTAGCTGTTAGGCATTTGGACGGGCACATGTCACTCTAATTTCCCGGCAGGTAGAAGAATTAGCCAAAGTCTCAGGCACCCACCGGGAACCACTATAGTTCCTGAACCAAAGTTTGGACCTGCAGTCAGCTCACAAAAAACGAGTTGAAAAATGGAGCTCAGGGGCACAGCAATTCACAAACTGGCAGAGTAATAAAGGACAACTATCGTCCAAAAATCGGTTGAGGGAAGGCATCGAGGCAGACTTGAAAGTGAGCCAGAATAGCAGGAAACAGATTTCAAGAGGTACATTGGAATCACCTTTAAAGCACAGGAAGAGGGGCACAACATCGACAATCATGCACTTGGCCAAAAAGGGTGTATGCATTTTCTCCTGAATATATTCAGGAGAAACCGCATACACCCTTTTTGGCCAAGCAAGCAAGCGGGCAATGCAAATCTGCACTACAAAGAAGTATCACTTCCCACCGGTCAAAAGGGACATCCGCAAAATGTGTAAAATTCAGAATGGCAAGAAAGGCCCTGGAGAACAGGGAGCCTAGTTATGCCGTTGGGCAGCATGTAAATTGACAACTGCCTCTGTGGAGGAGTGCATTGTGTTCCCTAAAACAAGTATACAACAGAGCTACAGAGCCAAGGGCACTTGCAGTCTAGGGAAGATACCTTGGGAAAACTGAAAATCAATAAGACAGAGCAAACACAGAATTGAGGGCTGCACTATTTACAAGAACCTCAACTTGGGTACACCTTAAATATCCCAGGAAAGACAAAAATGGTTCAAGAAATGGTGTTACTTATGTACAATGGAATACCCCTCAGCCATGAAATCAATGTCATAAGGCCAGTAGCTTCAAAATGATTGGATTCAGGTACGATGATTCTAAGTGAAATAAGTCACAGAGAAGAAGAAACCTATCATAAGATATCACTTATGAAGGTCCTGAAAACATGGCTACACATGAACTGAGTTAGGAAAGAGAACAGTGTCTCACATTTAGAAAGCACTCTTATGCCTGCTAAAGGGGGTAGGAGAGATGGGGTGATGCATAAATCCAGAGTTTGATAGTAGTACAGGTACCGTTCCAAAAACCAGATACTGAATAGAAAAGACCTACACTTTCCTCAGTGAAAGGGACTCAAAACCCCATATTTCGCAGAGAGGAATATATCTGAATAGTAAGAATTTTAAAATCTATGTATTAATATGTCTCCATAAGGGAATCAAGTGTGTCTAGACTGGCATAAACATTGCAGTGAGAATCAGCTCAAACCCACTATAAAAAGGAATTTAAAAAAAAAACAAAAAAAAAACAGGGAAATTCTTTACAATTCCTTCAGGGTCTCTGATGAAACCTGGAATGACCCTATCTACAATGACAGCGGGATGTGGCATAAGGCTGGACACGTGGGACTGAGAAGATTTGTGAGATTCGGTGAGCAAATGCAGACCATTTAAAGCAATTATATGTGGCACACATTCCAAGGGTCCCAACTCTCCAGGTTGAAGGGAATATTTCTACAGCTATAACATGTACAGGAAATCTACAGAATGGACACACTGTTAATATGCAATGTTTCTAAAACTCAACAAATAGTCCCTCTCCTGGTGCTCCGGTTTGACTTTCCAACTGCTTTACTATCAATCTCCCAACTTGGAGAGACAGCTCCTTTAAACTCCTGGTATGCACATGTTGCCAATTTGGCAGAGGATGAAAGGGAAGAGGGAGAACCAATGAAACATAGCTGTTAGGCATTTCGACGGGCACATTTCACTCTAATTCCTGTCAGGAAGAAGAATTAACCAAAGTCTCAGCCACCCGCCGGGAACCAGTATAGGTCCTGAACCAAAATTTTGGACTTGCGGTCAGCTCACAAAAAACGAGTTGAAAAATGGAGCTCAGGGGCACAGCAATTCACAAACTGGCTGAGTAATAAAGGACAACAATCCTCCAAATATCTGTTGAGGGAAGGCAATGAGGCAGACTTGAAAGCGAGCCAGAATACAGGAAACAGATTTCAAGAGGTACATTGGAATTGCCTTTGAAGCACAGGAAGAGGGGCACAATTTTGACAATGATGCACTTGGCCAAAAAGGGCGTATGCGTTTTCTCCTGAATATATTCAGGAGAAAACGCATACGCCCATTTTGGCCAAGCAAGCAAGCGGGCAATGCATGTCTGCACTACAAAGAAGTATCACTTCCCACCGGGCAAAAGGGACATCCACAAAATGTGAAAAAACCAGAAAGGCAAGAGAGGCCCAGGAGAACAGGGAGCCCAGTTATGCTGATGGGCAGGATGTAAATTGCCAACTGCCTCTCTGGCGGAGTGCAGTGTGTTCCCTAAAACAAGTAAACAACAGAGCTACAGAGCCAAGGGCACTTCCAGTCTAGGGAATATACCTTGGGAAAACTGAAAATCAATAAGACAGAGCCACCCCAAATTTCAGGGCTGCACTGCTTACAAGAACCTCAACTTGAGTACACCTTAAATATCCCAGGAAAGACAAAACGGTTCAAGAAATTGTGTTTCTTATGTACGATGGAATATCCCTAAGCCATGAAATCAATGTCATAAGGGCAGTAGCAGCAAAATGAGTGGATTCAGGTTCGATGATTCTAAGTGAAATAAGTCACAGAGAAAAATAACCTTATCATAATATAACACTTATGAAGGTCCTGTAAACATGGCTACACATGAACTGAGTTAGGAAAGAGAACAAAGTGTCACATTTAGAAAACACTCTTATGCCTGCTTAAGGGGGAATGAGAGGTGGGGTGATGCATAAAACCAGAGTTTGATATTAGTACAAGTAACGTTCCAAAAACCAAATACGGAATAGACAAGACCTCCACTTTCCTCAGTGAAAGGGACTCAAAACCCCATATTTCCGAAAAGGAATATATGTGACTAGTAAGAATCTTAAAAACTATGTATTGATATGTGTCCGTAAGGGAATCAATTGTGTTTAGACTGGCATAAACATGGCAGTGAGAATCAGCTCAAACCCACTATAAAAAGGAATTTCAAAAACAAAACAAAAAAACAGGGAAGTTCTTTACAATTCCTTCAGGTTCTCTGATGAAACCTGGAATGACCCTATCTACAACGACAGCTGGATGTGGCATAAGGCTGGACAAGGGGGACTGAGAGGATTGGTGAGATTCGGTGAGCAAATGCAGACCATTTAAAGCAATTATGCGTGGCTCACATTCCAAGGGTCCCAACTCTCCAGGTTGAAGGGAATATTACTACAGCTATAACAGGTACGGGAAACCTAGAGAATGGACACACTGTGAATACGAAAGGTTTCTAAAACTCAACTAATAGTCCCTCTCCTGGTGATCCGGTTTGACTTTCCAACTGCTTTATTATCAATCTCCAAACTTGGAGAGACAGCCGCTTTAAACTCCTGGTTCGTACAGGTTGCCAATTTGGTAGAGGATGAAAGGGAAAAGGGAGAACCAATGGGAGAGTAGCTGTTAGGCATTTGGACGGGCACATGTCACTCTAATTTTCCGGAAGGAAGAAGTATTAACCAAAGTCTCAGTAACCCGACGGGAACCAGTATAGGTCCTGAACCAAAATTTTGGACTTGCGGTCAGCTCACAAAAAACGAGTTGAAAAATGGAGCTGAGGGGCACAGCAATTCACAAACTGGCAGAGTAATAAAGGACAACTATCGTCCAAAAATCTGTTGAGGGAAGGCAACGAGGCGGACTTGAAAGCGATCCCGAATAGCAGGAAACAGATTTCAAGAGGTACATTGGAATCGCTTTTAAAGCACAGGAAGAGGGGCACAACTTCGACAATGATGCACTTGGCCAAAAAGGGTGTATGCGTTTTCTCCTGAATATATTCAGGAGAAAACGCTTATGCCCATTTTGGCCATGCAACTAGGCAGGCAATGCAAATCTGCACTACAAAAAAGTATCACCTCCCACAGATCAAAAGGGACATCGCAAAATGTGTAAAAACGTCAAAGGCAAGACAGGCGCTGGAGAACAGGGAGCCTAGTTATTCTGAAGGGCAGGATGAAAATTGCCAACTGCCTCTCTGGAGGAGTGCATTGTGTTCCCTAAAACAAGTAAACAACAGAGCTACAGAGCCAAGGGCACTTGCAGTCTAGGGAAGATACCTTGGGAAAACTGAAAATCAATAAGGCAGAGCAAACACAGAATTGAGGTTTGCACAGCCTACAAGAACCTCAACTTTGGTACACCTTAAATATCTCAGGAAAGACAAAAATGGTCCAAGAAATTGTGTTACTTACATACAAGGGAATACCGCTCAGCCATGAAATCAATGTCATAGGGCGAGAAGCAGCAAAATGAGTGGATTCAGGTACGATGATTCTAAGTGAAGTAAGTCACAGAGAAGAAGAAACTTATCATAATATATCACTTATGAAGGTCCTGTAAACATGGCTACACATGAACTGAGTTACGAAAGAGAACAGAGTCTCATATTTAGAAAACACTCTTATGCCTGCTTAAGGAGGAAGGAGAGGTGGGGTGATGCATAAAACGAGAGTGTGATATTAGTACAGGTACCGTTCCAAAAACCAAATACAGAAAAGAAAAGACCTACACTTCCTCAGTGAAAGGGACTCAAAACACCATATTTCCCGCAGAGGAATATATCTGACTAGTAAGAATATTAAAACCTATGTATTGATATGTCTCCATAAGGGAATCAAGTGTGTGTAGTCTGGCATAAACATTGCAGTGAGAATCAGCTCAAACCCACTATTAAAAGGAATTTGAAAACCAAAACAAATAAACAGGGAAATTCTTTACAATACCTTCAGGGGCTCTGATGAAACCTGGAATGCCCCTATCTACAACGACAGCTGGATGTGGCATAAGGCTGGACACTTGGGACTGAGAGGATTGGTGAGATTCGGGGAGCAAATGCAGACCATTTAAAGCAATTATATGTGGCACACATTCCAAGGGTCCCAACTCTCCAGGTTTAAGGGTATATCTCTACAGCTATAACATGTACAGGAAACCTACAGAATGGACACACTGTGAATACGCAATGTTTCTAAAACTCAACTAATAGTCCCTCTCCTGGTGCTCTGGTTTGACTTTCCAACTGCTTTACTATCAATCTCCCAACTTGGAGAGACAGCTCCTTTAAACTCCTGGTACGCACATGTTGCCAATTTGGCAGAGGATGAAAGGGAAGAGGGAGAACCAATGAAAGATAGCTGTTAGGCATTTGGACGGGCACATTTCACTCTAATTCCTGTCAGGAAGAAGAATTAACCAAAAGCTCAGCCACCCGCCGGGAACCAGTATAGTTCCAGAACCAAAATTTTGGACTTGCGGTCAGCTCACAAAAAACGAGTTGAAAAATGGAGCTCAGGGGCACAGCAATTCACAAACTGGCAGAGTAATAAAGGACAACAATCCTCCAAATATCTGTTGAGGGAAGGCAATGAGGCAGACTTGAAAGCGAGCCAGAATACAGGAAACAGATTTCAAGAGGTACATTGGAATTGCCTTTAAAGCACAGGAAGAGGGGCACAATTTTGACAATGATGCACTTGGCCAAAATGGGCGTATGCGTTTTCTCCTGAATATATTCAGGAGAAAACGCATACGCCCATTTTGGCCAAGCAATCAAGCGGGCAATGCAAATCTGCACTACAAAGAAGTATCACTTCCCACCGGGCAAAAAGGACATCCGCAAAATGTGTAAAAACCAGAAAGGCAAGACAGGCCCAGGAGAACAGGGAGCCTAGTTATGCTGATGGGCAGGATGTAAATTGCCAACTGCCTCTCTGGCGGAGTGCATTGTGTTCCCTAAGACAAGTAAAGAACAGAGCTACAGAGCCAAGGGCACTTGCAGTCTAGGGAAGATACCTTGGGAAAACTGAAAATCAATAAGACAGAGCAAACACAGAATTGAGGGCTGCACTGCTTACAAGAACCTCAACTTGGGTACACCTTAAATATCTCAGGAAAGACAAAAATGGTCCAAGAAATTGTGTTACTTACATACAATGGAATACCCCTCAGCCATGAAATCAATGTCATAGGGCGAGTAGCAGCAAAATGAGTGGATTCAGGTACGATGATTCTAAGTGAAGTAAGTCACAGAGAAGAAGAAACTTATCATAATATATCACTTATGAAGGTCCTGTAAACATGGCTACACATGAACTGACTTACGAAAGAGAACAGAGTCTCACATTTAGAAAACACTCTTATGCCTGCTTAAGGGGGAAGGAGAGGTGGGGTGATGCATAAAACGAGAGTGTGATATTAGTACAGGTACCCTTCCAAAAACCAACTACGGAAAAGACAAGATCTACACATTCCTCAGTGAAAGGGACTCAAAACACCATATTTCCCGCAGAGGAATATATCTGACTAATAAGAATCTTAAAACCTATGTATTGATATGTCTCCATAAGGGAATCAAGTGTGTCTAGTCTGGCATAAACATGGCAGTGAGAATCAGCTCAAACCCACTATTAAAAGGAATTTGAAAAACAAAACAAAAAAACAGGGAAATTCTATACAATTCCTTCAGTGGCTCTGATGAAACCTGGAATGCCCCTATCTACAACGACAGCTGGATGTGGCATAAGGCTGGACACTTGGGACTGAGAGGATTGGTGAGATTCGGTGAGCAAATGCAGACCTTTTAAAGCAATAATGCATGGCACACATTCCAAGGGTCCCAACTCTCCAGGTTCAAGGGAATATTACTACAGCTATAACATGTATGTGAAACCTAGGGAATGGACACATCGTGAATATGAAAGGTTTCTAAAACTCAACTAATAGTCCCTCTCCTGGCGCTCCGGTTTGACTTTCCAACTGCTTTACTATCAATGTCCCAACTTGGAGAGACAGCCCCTTTAACCTCCTGGTTTGCACAGGTTGCCAATTTGGCAGAGGATGAAAGGGAAGAGGGAGAACCAATGAGAGAGTAGCTGTTAGGCATTTGGACGGGCACATGTCACTCTAATGTCCCGGCAGGTAGAAGAATTAGCCAAAGTCTCAGCCACCCGCCGGGATCCAGCATAGTTCCTGAACCAAAGTTTTGGACCCGCCGTCAGCTCACAAAAAACGAGTTGAAAAATGGAGCTCAGGGGCACAGCAATTCACAAACTGGCAGAGTAATAAAGGACAACTATCGTCCAAAAATCGGTTGAGGGAAGGCATCGAGGCAGACTTGAAAGTGAGACAGAATAGCAGGAAACAAATTTCAAGAGGTACATTGGAATCACCTTTAAAGCACAGGAAGAGGGGCACAACATCGACAATCATGCACTTGACCAAAAAAGGTGTATGCATTTTCTCCTGAATATATTCAGGAGAAACCGCATACACCCTTTTTGGCCAAGCAAGCAAGCGGGCAATGCAAATCTGCACTACAAAGAAGTATCACTTCCCAGCGGTCAAAAGGGACATCCGCAAAATGTGTAAAATTCAGAATGGCAAGAAAGCCCTGGAGAACAGGCAGCCTAGTTATGCTGATTAGCAGGATGTAAATTGAAAACTGCCTCTCTGGAGGAGTGCACTGTGTTCCCTAAAACAAGTAAACAACAGAGCTACAGAGCCAAGGGCACTTCCAGTCTAGGGAAGATTCCTTGGGAAAACTGAAAATCAATAAGACAGAGCAAACACAGAATTGAGGGCTGCACTGCTTACAAGAACCTCAACTTGGGTACACCTTAAATATCCCAGGAAAGACAAGAATGGTTCAAGAAATTGTGTTACTTACGTACAATGGAATACCGCTCAGCCACGAAATCAATGTCATAAGTCCAGTAGCAGCAAAATGAGTGGATACAGGTACGATGAATCTAAGTGAAATAAGTCACAGTGAAAAAAAAACTTATCATAAGATATCACTTATGAAGGTCCTGTAAACATGGCTACACATGAACTGAGTTACCAAAGAGAACAGAGACTCACATTTAGAAAACACTCTTATGCCTGCGTAAGACGGAAGGAGAGGTGTGGTGATGCAAAAAACCAGAGTGTGATATTAGTACATGTACCGTTCAAAAAACCAACTACGGAAAAGACAAGACCTACACCTTCCTCAGTGAAAGGGACTCAAAACACCATATTTCCCGCAGAGGAATATATCTGACTAGTAAGAATATTAAAACCTATGTATTGATATGTCTCCATAAGGGAATCAAGTGTGTCTAGACTGGCATAAACATGGCAGTGAGAATCAGCTCAAACCCACTATTAAAAGGAATTTGAAAAACAAAACAAAAAAACAGGGAAATTCTATACAATTCCTTCAGTGGCTCTGATGAAACCTGGAATGCCCCTATCTACAACGACAGCTGGATGTGGCATAAGGCTGGACACTTGGGACTGAGAGGATTGGTGAGATTCGGTGAGCAAATACAGACCATTTAAAGCAATAATGCATGGCACACATTCCAAGGGTCCCAACTCTCCAGGTTCAAGGGAATATTACTTCAGCTATAACATGTACAGGAAACCTACAGAATGGACACACTCTGAATACGCCATGTTTCTAAAACTCACCTAATAGTACCTCTCCTGGTGCTCCGGTTTGACTTTCCAACTGCTTTACTATCAATCTCCCAACTTGGAGAGACAGCTCCTTTAAACTCCTGGTACGCACATGTTGCCAATTTGGCAGAGGATGAAAGGGAAGAGGGAGAACCAATGAAAGATAGCTGTTAGGCATTTGGACGGGCACATTTCACTCTAATTCCTGTCAGGAAGAAGAATTAACCAAAGTCTCAGCCACCCGCCGGGAACCAGTATAGTTCCTGAACCAAAATTTTGGACTTGCGGTCAGCTCACAAAAAACGAGTTGAAAAATGGAGCTCAGGGGCACAGCAATTCACAAACTGGCAGAGTAATAAAGGACAACAATCCTCCAAATATCTGTTGAGGGAAGGCAATGAGGCAGACTTGAAAGCGAGCCAGAATACAGGAAACAGATTTCAAGAGGTACATTGGAATTGCCTTTAAAGCACAGGAAGAGGGGCACAATTTTGACAATGATGCACTTGGCCAAAAAGGGCGTATGTGTTTTCTCCTGAATATATTCAGGAGAAAACGCATATGCCCATTTTGGCCAAGCAAGCAAGCGGACAAAACAAAACTGCACTACAAAGAAGTATCACATCCCAAGGGTCAAAAGGGACATCCGCAAAATGTGTAAAAACCAGAAAGGTAAGACAGGCCCAGGAGAACAGGGAGCCTAGTTATGCTGATGGGCAGGATGTAAATTGCCAACTGCCTCTCTGGCAGAGTGCAGTGTGTTCCCTAAAACTAGTAAACAACAGAGCTACAGAGCCAAGGGCACTTCCAGTCTAGGGAATATACCTTGGGAAAACTGAAAATCCATAAGACAGAGAATCCCCAAAATTCAGGGCTGCACTGCTTACAAGAACCTCAACTTGGGTACACCTTAAATATCCCAGGAAAGCCAAAACGGTTCAAGAAATTGTGTTTCTTATGTACGATGGAATATCCCTAAGCCATGAAATCAATGTCATAAGGGCAGTAGCAGCAAAATGAGTGGATTCAGGTACGATGATTCTAAGTGAAATAAGTCATAGAGAAAAATAAACTTATCATAATATAACACTTATGAAGGTCCTGTAAACATGGATACACATGAACTGAGTTAGGAAAGACAACAGAACAATGAAACTTATCATAAGATATCATTCTTAGTGGGAATGTACACATGGCTACACATGAACTGAATTACAAACACAACAGAGTCACACATTTAGAAAACAAACTTCTGCCTGATTAAGGGGAAAGGCGAGGTGGGGTGATGCATAAATCCACAGTCCTTAATTAGCACAGATATTGTTCCATAAACCAAGTATGTAATAGACAGCACCTACTCCCGGCACAATGAACTGGACTCAACAACCCCTATTCATTGAAGAGGAATATATCTGACTAGTAAGAATTTTAAAACATATGTATTCTCATGTCTCCATAAATGAATCATGTGTGTGTATAATGACATGAACACAGCACTGTAATTCAGCTAAACCCACTTATAAAAATAAATTTGAAAAGCAAAATGCCAAAACTGTGAAACAGGGAGAAAGTCTTAAAAATTATGTTCAGGGCCTGTGATGCAACCTGGATTGACCACCTTTACATCCACAGCTGGATGAGACATAAGACTGGACACTTGGGTCTGACAAGATTGCTGAGGTTGTGTGAGCAAAAGAACACCACTTAGAGCAATACTGTGTGCTACCCATTCTTGTGGCCCCAACTCTCCAGGTTTAAGGGAATCTTCGTACAGTTAAGACATGCTTGGGGAACCCAGTGGATGGTACACAGTGTAATCGGGAAAGTTTTCTAAAAGGTACCTCATTTTTCCTTTCCTCGTGCTCGGCTTCGCCATTCCATCTGCATTACTAAAAATCTCTCACTTGGAGTGTCAGCGCCTTTACCCTCCTGTTATGCACAGTTTGCAAATTGTGCAGAGGATGAACAGGAAGAGGGGAAACAAATGAGAGATTAGCTGCAGGTGTTTGGATGGGCACATGTCACTCTAGTTTCCCATCAGGAAGAAGAATTAAACACAGGCTCAGCCTGCAAGCCTGGGACCAGACTAGGGCCTAAAGCCATCCTGCGGTATTGCAGCCAGCTCACAAATAAGCAAGTTGAAAAATGGAAATCAGAGGCACAGCAATTCACAAACTTGCAGAGTTATAAAGGACAACTATCATCCAGAAATATATTGAGGTAAGGCAGTGAAGAGGATTTGAAAGCAAGGCAGAATTGAAGGAAACAGATTTCAAGAGGTAGATTGGAGTTGTCTTTAAAGCACATGAAAAGCGACAGAACTTCGACAATGTTGCCCTTGGCCAAAAAGGGAGTATGTGTATTTTCTTGAATATATTCGGGAAAAAAGTGCATACGCCCTTTTTGGCCAAGCAAGCCATCAGGCATTGCAAATCCACCCTACATAGAAGTGTCACTTACCTCTGGTCAAAAGGGCCATCCGCAAATAGTGTAAAAAGCACAAATACAGGACAGGCCATGGAGAAAAGGGAGCCTGGTTACGCCGATGGACAGGATGTAAATTGCCAACAGCCTCTCTGGAGAACTGTATGTTGTTTTCTAAAACAGAGCTACAGACCATAGCACACTTCAACTCATGGGCGTGTATCTTGGGAAAATTAAAAATCCACAAAACATAGCCAGCCCAAAGTTTAGGGCTGCTCTGTTTATAAGAACCTCGACTTTGGTACACTTTAAATATCCAGGAAAGGGAAAATAATGGATAAAGATGTTGTGGTACTTATATACAATGGAATGTCACTCGGACATAAAATCAATGTCATAAGGCTAATAGCAGCATAATGCGTGGCTTTAGGTATGATGATGCTAAGGGAAATGAGCCACAAAGAAAAAGAAACTTATTGTAATATATCACTTATAGAGGGAATGTAAACATGGATACACATGAACTGAATTTCAAAAGAGAACAGAGTTACACATTTAGAAAACACACTTATGCCTCCTTAAGGGGAAAGGTTACGTGGGGTGATGTGTAAAAGCAGAGTTTGAAATTAGCACAGATACCATTCCATATGCCAAATATGTAATAGACAAGACCTACTCCTTTCTCAGTGAACTGGACACAAAACACCCTATTCACTGAAGAGGATTATATCTGACTGGTAATAATCTTGAAACCTATGTATTTATATGTCTCCATAATGGAATCAAGTGTATGTAGATTGGCATAAACACAGATCAATGGAACAGGACAGAAAGCTCAGAGATAAACCTACATACCTATGGCTATCTCATCTATGACAAAGGAGCTAAGGATATACAATGGAGAAAAGACTGTCTCTTCAGTAATTGGTGCCGGGAAAACTGGACCCCTACACATAAAAGAATGAAATTAGAACACTCCATAACACCATACACAAAAATAAACTCTAAATTATTAGAGATCTAAATATAAGACCAGACACTATAAAACACTTAGAGGAAACCAAAGGCAGAACACTCTATGACATAAATCACAACAAGATCCTTTTTGACCCACCTCCTAGAGAAATGGAAATAAAAACAGAAATCAACAAAGGGGACCTAATGAAACTTAAAAGCTTTTACACAGTACAAGAAAACATAAACAAGATGCAAAAACAACCCTCAGAATGGGAGAAAATATTTTCAAATGAAGCAATTTATAAAGGATTAATCTCCAAACTTTACAAGCACCTCATGTAGCTCAATATCACAAAAACAAGCAACCCAGTCCAAAAACGGGCAGAAGACCTAAATAGACATTTCTCCAAAGGAGATATACAGATTACCAAGAAACACATGAAAGGATGCTGAACATCACTAATCATTAGAGAAATGCAAATCCAAACTACCGTGAGGTATCACCTCACAGCAGTCAGAGTGGCAATCATCAAAAAAATCTACAAAACAATAAATGATGGAGAGGCCTTTATTGGAGAAAAGGGAACACACTTGTACTGTGGGTGGGAATGTAAATTGATATGGGCACTAGGGAGAACAGTACGGAGGTTCCTTTAAATAAGTAACAATAGAAGTACCATACGACACAACAATCCAACTACTGGGCAGTTGCCTTACGAAAACCATAATTCAAAAAGAGTTATGTACAAAAATATTCATTGCAGCTCTATTTACAATAGCCAGGACATGGAAGCAACCTAAGTGTCCATCGACAGATGAATGGATAAAGAAGATCTGGCACATATATACAATGGAATATTACTCAGCCATAAAAAGAAGCAAAACTGAGTTATTTGTACTGAGGTGGATGGATTTAATCTGTCCTACACAGTGAAGTAAGTCAGAAAGGGAAAAACAAATACTGTATGTTAACAGAGATATACGGAATCTAATGAAGAAAAAAAAAAGTTTATGAAGAACCTAGTGTGGCAGGAAAGGATTAAGGACACAGATGTAGAGAAAGGACTTGAGGACACCGGAAAGGGTATGCGTAAGCTGGGACGAAGTGAGAGAGTGACATGGACATAAATACATTACCACATGTAACACCAATAGCTACTGGGAAGCAGCCACATAGGACAGGGAGATCAGCTCGGTGCTTTGTGACCACCTAAGGGGGTGGGATATGGAGTGTGGGAGGGAGATGCAAGAGGGATGGGATCTGGTGATATTTGTATATGTATAGCTGATTCACTTTGTTATACAGCAGAAACTAACACTCCATTGTAAAGCAATTATACTCCAATAAACGTGTAAAAGGGGAAAAAAAAAAAGAAAGCCCAGGGATAAACCTACACACCTATGGTCAGCTAATCTATGACAAAGGAGGCAAGACTATACAATGGAGATAAGACAGTCTCTTCAATCAGAGGTGCTGGGAAATATGGAGAGCTACATGTAAAAAATGAAATTAGAACACTCACCAACACCATACATAAAAATATATTCAAAATGGATTAGAGACCTTAATGTAAGACCGGACAGTATAAAACTCTGAGAGGAAAACTTACGAAGAATACTTTGACGTAAATCACAGCAAGAACTTTTTTGATCCACTTCCTATAGTAATGAAATAAAAAAAAGAGGCTAAACAGATGGGACCTAATGCAACGTAAAAGCTTTTGCAAAGCAAAGGAAACTACAAACAAGACGAAAAGACAACTCTCAGAATGGCAGAATATATTTGCAAACGAATCAATGGACAAATGATTAATCTCCAATATATATAAACAGCTCATGCAGCTCAACATTAATAAGACAAAAAACCCAATACAAAAATGGAAGCAGATCTAAATAGACATTTCTTCCAAGAAGACATAGAGATGGCCAAGACGCACATGAAAATCTGCTCAACATCACTAATTATTAGAGAAATGGAAATCGAAACTACAATGAGGTATCACGTCACACCTGTTAGAATGGGCATCATCAGAAAATCTACAAACAACAAATGCTGGAGAGGGTGTGGAGAAAAGGAACCTTCTTCCACTATTGTTGGGAATGTAAATCGATACATTCTCTATGGAGAACAGAATGGAGGTTCCTTAAAAAACTAAAAATAGAATTACCATATAAACCAGCAATCCCACTGCTGGGCATATACCCAGAGAAAAGCATAAATCAAAAAGACACATTCACCACAATGTTCATTGCAGCACTATTTACAATAGCCAGGTAATGAAAGCAGCCTATGTGCCCACAGACAGATGAATGGATAAAGATGTGGTACATATATACAATGGAATATTACTCAGCCATACATAGGAATGAAATTGGGTTATTTGTAGAGACCTTGATGGATCTAGAGAATGTCATACAGAATGAAGTAAGTCAGAAAGAGAAAAACAAATATTGTATATTAATGCATATATGTGGAACCTAGACAATTGGTACAGATGAACCGGTTTGCAGGGCAGAGATAGAGACACAGATGTAGAGAACAAACATATGGACACCAAGGGGGGAACGCCATGTGAGGGTGGTGGTGGGATGAATTGGGAGACTGGGATTCACACGTGCACACTTATATGTATAAAATAGATATCCAATAAGAACCTGCTGTATAAAAGAAATAAATAAATTTTAAAAAATTAAAAATAAATAAATAACATTTAATAAAATGAAACAGAAAAAAAGTTTTTCCCTTCATATAGACGTCTTTATATTAATGCATTATTTCCATGTTTATATCTCTAAATTAAAAAAAAAGAGGAATAAATAAAACCTACCTTGAACCAAAAAGAAAAAAGGAAAAAAAAAAAAAAAAAAACAGAACTCACCAGTTATACAGAGGAAAATCGTATCAGGGCACTTGCTCCAGTGGTAAAAAATTCTTAAGTTGGTCAGAAGTGGGAAATGATCTCCCATGCAGTCAGCAGCGCTCCCCCCCACAAGGAGCATCCTCATTGAAAAGCTGGGGGACTATGTCGAGGCGTCTGTGAGTAAATGTGAGCTGAGCCCCAGTCCTGCTGCAGCTGAAATCTTCCCACCCTTTCCAGGTAAAACACCTGAATATGTACAAGAACTTGCAAGCCTAGAGGAAGGGCTGTGGAGCCACACCAGCGACAGCATGCAGGCCAACCTGGTGCCTGCAGGACAGCCAGGATGGTCCTGGCACCAGATGCTCTTCTGGAAGCTTTCCATTTCCCTGCCTGAGATAGCCCTCCTGCCACGGCCCCCACTGCTTTTTTACTTCCTCACCTCTGCCTGGGGAGAAATTCCAGCGGCAGGTATGGGTGACACATCCTCTTCTTTAGCAGGTGGCAGCCTGGCAACTCCTGCAGAAAGTCCAGCGGAGCCCCACTCACACTGGACCACCCACAAAGCCACGGCCCCTCACTCCCTCCCACCACCCCAGCCCCGACACTGCTGACGGGGCAGAGAATATGGCGTCAGGCACAGCTACAGGAGCTCTTGCTGACTGGAGAGGTCTTTATATTGACCTCAACCCAGGCACACCTGGGGAGGGCTGGCAGGCGGTGTCAGGCTGCCCAAATCAGCCAATCTTCACCCCTCCGGGGCTCACAGTTGCAGTAAATGAGTGTTGCTAAACGGGCCAGGCCCAAGGAACAGGTGTCGGCTCTTGAGAGTCAGGATAGACAAGGGGCTGCAGCTGCGGCTTGTTTTCATATCATTTTATGTGGTCCATGAGTGGATAACAACTTCAAGAAGACCCTATCCTAATGAGAGGAACCCAGGAGTCAGGGAGAGGAGTGATGGTGGGTGGAGACAGAGGCCTGTTGCCGTGGCTGCAGTGGAAGTGTCTTGAAGACCAGGCAGAGAGAGGCCACACAGAGTGATACCCAGGGTCACAGACCTGTCAGAGCTGCTGTTTGTTAGTTCAAGTCCTGCTCTGAGGTGTTCTGTGTCAGCTGTGAGCGACAGGTGAGCTGGGGGTTCTCTGCAAGGTGGGCTATGTGCATGGTTCCTGTGTGTCCAGCCCTGCTGGGGTACATGCCCAGGGAAGCTCCGTATCCTAGTAAGCGCCTGACTATGAGAGACCCATGGGCTGCTGGGTAGATGCACAGGTGAGCTCCATACCCTGGGAGGGACTTGTCCACGAGAGCCCCGTGGGCTGTGCGGTGGAGTGTGCAGCCCAGGTGAGCTCCATTTCCTGGGATTGGCCTGACCACGAGAGCCCCATGGGCTGCTGGAGACCTGGTAAAGTATATCAGGACAGTCAGTGAAGCCACCGAGGATATACATCAAGTAGCTCCTATTTCCTACACCCTGCTGGTCATTCTAACATCCACCAGGCCATGGCATTCTGTATTAGAGTTCAATGATGCCTTCTTCTGTATTCCATTCATCTCACAGTCACAAGAATTTTTGGCTTGTGAGTGGCAGGACACAACATGCAACAAAAGCAATAATGCAGGGCCGTCCTGCCCCAATGGTTCAAAAATCCCCACACCATCATTGGGGAAATGTCCTCTAAAGACCTGAAAGTTCTACCTCTGTAAAAGGGAACCCTCCTTCAATATGCAGATGACATTCTGATCGCCAGGCCTACTAAAGATGCCTCTGAACTACCTAGCCAAGGAAGGATAGAAGGTGTCCAAAAAAATGCTCAAATATCCCAGGCTAAGGTGACATGCCTGGGCTTCATTCTCACAGATATTCAGAGAAACGCATCCCAGGATAGGGAAGAAGCCATTTGCAGCCTTACCTCTTCTAAAACTAGAAGACAGCTTAGGGGTTCCTGGGGAGGCCAAGGTTTTCTGCATCTGGATCCCTAACTACAGTCTAATAGCTGGGCCTCTACATGAAACACTGACATGAAAAGATGAAGATCCTTTTGAATAGAATCCAGAAGCAGCCTTTCAAGAATGCAAAGAGCAGTCAATTCTGACCCTGCACAGGAACTCCCTAATTTAGCTAAACCCTTTGACCTTTACATACCCGGTCAAAGGTTAAACACCCTTGGAGCCTTAGTGCAAAACTGGAACCACTTGAAATGTGGCAACACAAGAATGCCCTTCAGGTATGATAAAGTATGGTCACCAAGGGCTTTGCCCCCCGCCCCATCAGGCCAGGATACTGGGGTATCTAAAAAGCTGGAAATCAGCAGCCCACAAGGCCAGCTCCCTCCTAAGGGAAAAGGACCGCACGTGGTGATCCTAACCACCCATTATGCCCTGAAGTTGCAGGGGTCGCTCTGTGGACACACTGACCTCGACTGAGGAGGCCCTCCAACTCCAACCTCCAGAGAGACAAACGGGGGCAATTTGCCCCCAAGAAGACACGTGTGACCATCACTTGACCTGGAGTTTCTCTCAGAAAACAAGTCTGTACCCCGAAAGAGCAGACTACTGCTTGGAGGACTTACTGCACCCAGACGGGAGCTAACAAGCTTGGCGGAGGAAAAGTATATCACGATTTCACCATAGAAAACCCTACAGACACCGCAATAATGGTGGCCAATATGACCGGCTGGACTGCTGGCTACTTCAAAAGGCCGTTGACTCAGTGGACGTCATGGTCCTGGATCACCACCGAACATGGACTGTCTGGGAGATGAGCGGGCAGGGCTCTGACACATGATGCTGTTTGTACATTAATTCAGGGACCTAATTAAAGAAAGCACAGACTACTGGACAGTGCATCTAGGCTGGCAAAAACCGTCAGCCTAAGGTCGCAGAAGAAATGTGGGGTGGGGAGAAACCTGCCACCACAGCATCACTGTGCATCTCTTTCCTGGACCCTTAAAGGTCATTAGAATCTATAACACTTCCAATGCTGGTGCTTAGGTGGAAGACCAGTGAGGCAGGAGTCCTGGGGACAATCAACCTCACCTGGAGGCTGCTGGGGAGAAGTTTTGACACTCCCCCCGTGTATGAGGGCTCCCACCTCAGCATGAAGCAGTTACAAAAGAGGGGTCTGCACCCTCAGCACCCCAAGAATGAGGAACGGGACAAAAAGCAGAGGAGGTGTTCGTCTCCGGCAACGTTCATTAAAAATTCCTGGGAGATAAAAAGAGAATCAGGGCAATAAAATAAAGTCTAACCTGTTTTTCCTTTGTGCTTTGTCTAATTTCACGTGCTCCTAGGGTTCCACCTGCAGAGGTCCCAAACCCGGCACTTCAGACCCGATTTCCTAGTGCAGAATGGATGGGTCGACACCTCAGCTAGCGGGGTCCCATGCAGACTCTGTGACATAGAGCCTGAGCTGCATCCAAGACAGCCTTCGAGAGCTCCATCCCCTCCCTCCTGCTGATGCTGCCGGGATCCCTACACAGCAGCCCAGCCCTCAGCCCACGGGGGAGGGCACGCTCTCACCTCTCCATTCTGCTTTCAAAATATAAAGTTTCCTTTGCTTCTGAACCAAACTCAGTCTTGATCTGTTGGCTCCAATGACACTTGGCACGGGGACTCCTGTTGGGGTCCACTCTGGAGGATCAGTAACAGAAATTGAGAACATTGTAACTTCAATGAACAGATGTGTGAGCCAAACTGTAGTCAACCTAGAGCAGTGTATAAGGCTCGGGTAAAATAAGATGTTTCTAAGACTTATATTTAATATTTCCATCACTTTATTATAAGCAAGTTCAGTGAAGACGTCTGTCTTATTTGTCAGGTCAACATTAGAGAAATGAAGTGATTTATTCCCAAGGATGTACATCGAATACTCTTGGCTGAAGCTTCAATCTTGTTTTGAAAGCTTTTCCATTGAAAATGATACCTCTCTTTCAGCTTCCCCATTTCTGAGAAGTATAAAATCTTATAATTTATTATTACCAAAGGGGAAAGGTAGGAGAAGGGATAAGTTAACAGTTTGGGATTAACACATACACACTGCTATGTATAAAACAGATCATCAACAAGTAACTATTGTATAGCACAGGGAACTACACTGAATATTTTGCAATAACCTATAAGGGGAAATAATCTGAAAAAGAATAGATATTTTTTTGACATCATCTATCAATGACAGATAAAATGTAACCTAAGCAAGGCCGATGGTGTGCACTTCTGACTCTGAAGATTTCAATCATCTAAAGTTTGGACTCTGCCTATTTCCCAAGGCCCTTAATGGACATATGTGTAGCCGTAGCTTAAAAATTCCCCAGTTTGGGGTTCGGGGAGGCACTGATTTGGAAAAATCCCTGATGTTCTCCTTACATTCACGGGACCATTCCTATGGCTCAAACATGCCTGTCACACCTAGAGGATGGTACACCGTTTGATCGGAAACAGTTTGGAAAAGGCACCTCATCTCCTCATCGCCTGGTGCTCGGGTTCACCCCTCCAGCATCTTTCCTAACAATCTCCTAACTTGGGGATATCAGCACCGTCAACATCCTGTTGCACACAGTTTGGAATTTGTCCAGAGGATGAAGCGGAAGGATGAGAAAAATTTAGAGACAAGTCCTAGGTGTTTGAACAGGCACATGCCACTCTAATTTCCAATCCGGAAGACAAATTCATCAAAGGCTAGAATTGCCCATGGAAACAGAATAGGACTAGAGGAAATCCCACTGTTTTGTGTCCAGTTTCCAAAAACACAAGTTGAAATATGGAACTCAGGGGCAGTAAAATTCATGAAACTGCAGAGTTGAAAATATCTATTGTCAAAAAATGTCTTGAGGTAAGTCACAGAAAAGGACTTGTAAGCAAGGGAGAGTGGCAGGAAACAGATTTGAAGAGGTAGAAAGGACTCCCCATTAAAGCACAAGAAAAGGGGCTGAACATCGCCAATGATGCAGTTGGCCAAAAAGGGCGTATGCATTTTTTCTGAATATATTCAAGTAAAGGCCATACACACATTTTATCCAACCAAACAGGTGGGCACTGGAAATCAATACTACAAAATGTATCACTTCACATCAGTCAGAAGGGCCATCCACATAAAATGTAAACACCCGAAATGCAGGACAGGGTGAGGAGAAAAGGGAGCCCTGTGAGGCTGATAGTGGAAATGTAATTTGCCAATGGCCACTCGGGAGAAGTGTATTGTGTTTGCTAAAACATCTAAAAAATGAGCTACCGAGCATAGGGCACTTGCACTCATGGGCGTATACCTTGGGAAAAACAAAAATCGACAGAAAAAAGGCACCCCAACGTTTACCACCTCTCTGTTAAAAAGGGCCTCAACTTGGATATAACTTAAATGTCCCTGGAAGGATAAAATGGATAAAAGAGATGGGGTACTTATGTAGAGTGGAATATTACTCATCCAGAAATCAATGAAATAACGCCAGTTGTAACAACTCTGGAGGAGTTACATACAATCATTCTAAGTGACTTATGTCAGAAAGAAATAGACACATATCATAAGATGTCACTTAAAGGTGGAATCAAAAATGGCTACACATGAAATAAATTAGAAAACAGAAACATAGTCAAATATGTAGAAAATAGACATAAGGCTGCTAAATGGGAAAGGTGGGGTAGGGTGAGGTATTATCCAGGAGGTTGAAATTAGCAAAGATACCATTCCAAATACCATATTGAATAACTGACAATGCCTACACGGTACCTCAAAGAACTGCACTCAGCCCACTCAAGTCACTGGAAAATAATACATATGAATGGTAAGCATCTGAAAAAGAATTTATTGTTGTCTCACAGTACATGAATCAAGTGGATGTACAGCAGCAAAAAACAGAGCTTTGAAAATCAGCTGTAACCAATATAAAAATAAATTTAAAAATATTTAGAAAAACAGTGAGACAGACAAAATTTCTTACAACTTTTGTTGAAGGGCTATGATGTAACATGGATTGAACACATGTAGACCCACAGCAGGATGATATATAAGGCAGGAAGCTGTGCACGCTAAGAGATGTTAGAGAGGCTGGGTGAGGAAATGCAGACCTTTAAAAGAAATACTGCCTGATTCCCATTCCATGGGTCCCAAATCTGCAGTTTCAAGGGAATCTTCTGACAGCAAAAACATGCCTGGGAGACCGAGACGAATGTACACCGTGTGATCAGGAAAGGGGTCTAAAATGCACCTCATTTTTGATCTCCTGGTGCTGGGGTTCGCCATTCCAGCCAAATGACTAACAATCTCCCCACTTGGAGAATCAGCACCTTTAACCTCCTGTTTCACACAGTTTGCAATTTGTGCAGAGGATAAACGGGAAGAGGGGGAACCAATGAGAGACTAGCTGCAGGAGTTTTGACAGGCACATGTCACTCTAATTTCCCATTAGGAAGAAAAATTAACCAAAGGCTCAGCTTGCCTCCCCAGAACCAGAATAGGGCCGGAAGCAATCCAATGGTTTGGCGGCCAGCTCACAAAAAATGCGAGTTGCAAAATGGAGCTCAGGAGCAGACAATTCAAAGACCTGCAAAGATAAAAATGATAACCAACGTCCAAAAATATATTCAGGTAAGGCAACGAAGAGGATCTGAATGAGAGGCAGAATTGCAGGAAACCAATTTCAAACGGTAGATTGGACTCACATTTAAAGCATATGAAAAGCAGCAGAATTTCTAAAGTGATGTAGTTGGGCAAAAGTGTGTATGCGTTTTTTCATGAATAACTTCAGGAAAAAAAACACATACAGAGTTTTTGGCCAACCAAGCAAGCGGGAAATGCAAATCTGCACAACAAAGAAGTCTCAATTTCCACTGCTCAGAAAGGCCATCCAAAAAATGTGTACAAACCAGAAATGCAGGAGATGCCTTGGAGAACAGGGAGCTAGTCACGCTGATGGGTGGGATATAAATATCCAAGAGCCACTCTGAAGAAGTGTATGCTGTTTCCTAAAACATCTAAAATACAAAGCTACCAAGCATAGGGCACTTCCACTCATGGGCATATAACTTGGGAAGAATAAATATCAACAAGACACAGGCACCCCAAAGTTTAGGGCTGCTCTGCATACAAGAACATCAACTTCGGTTCAACTTAAATATTCCAGGAAATAGAAATTTGCGTAAAGAACTTGTGGTAATTTTGTACAATGGAATATCACTCAGACATGAAATCAATGTCATAAGGCCAGTAGCAGCATAATGAGTGGATTTAGGTACGATGATTCTAAGTGAAATAAGTCACACAGAAAAAGAAACTTATCATAAGATATCACTTATGAAGGTCCTGTAAACATGGCTACACATGAACTGAGGAAAGAGAATAGAGTCTCAAATTGAGGAAACACTCTTATGCCTGCTTAAGGGGGAAGGAGAGGTGGGGTGATGCATAAAACCAGAGTGTGATATTAGCACATGTAGCATTCCATGAAGCAAATACAGAATAGACAAAACCTACACCTTCCTCAGTGAACGGGACTCAAAACCCCAATTCCCAGCACAGGAATATATCTGACTAGTAAGAATCTTAAAACCTATATATTGATATGTCTCCATAAGGGAATCATGTGTGTCTAGACAGGCATAAACACGTCGGTGAAAATCAGCTCAACCCCATTATAAAAATGAATTTCAAAAACAAAACAAAAAAAAACAGCGAAATTCTTACACAATTCCTTCAGTGGTTCTGATGAAACCTGGAATTACCCTATCTGCAAAGACAGCTAGATGAGACATAAGGCTGGACACTTGGGGCTGAGAGGACTGGTGAGATAGTGTGAGAAAATGCAGACCCTTTAAAGCAGTAATGCATGCCACCCATTCCATGGGTCCCAACTCACCAGGTAGAAGGGAATATCACTACAGTAATAACATGTATGGGAAAGCTAGAGAATGGACAGCCTGTGATGGCAAAAGATTTCTAAAAGGCTCCTAATTTTTTCCTCTCCTTGTGCTCCAGTTTGGCATTCCAGCTGCTTTACTATCAATCTCCCAACTTGGAGAGTCAGCCCCTATAAGCTCCTGCTTCGCAAAGTTTGCAAATTGTGCAGTGGATGAAAGGGAAGAAGGAGAACCAATCAGAGAGTAGCTGTAGGCATTTGGACGGACACATGTCTCTCTAATTTCCCCTCTGGAAGGAAGAATTAACCAAAGCGTCAGCCTGCACCCCCGGAACCAGTATAGGTCCTGTAGCAAAATTGTGGATTTGTGGTCAGCTCACAAAAACACGAGTTGAAAATTGGAGCTCAGGGGCACAGCAATTCACAAACCTGCAGAGTTATAAAGGACAACTCTCTTCCAAAAATCTGTTGAGGGAAGGCAATGAAGCAGACTTGAAAATGAGGCAGAATTGCACAAAATATATTTCAAGAGGTAAATTGGAATCGCCTTTAAAGCACAGGAAAAGCGTAACAACTTCGACAATGATGCACTTGGCCAAAAAGGGCGTATGCATTTTCTGCTGAATATATTCAGGAGAAAATGCATACGCCCTTTTTGGCCAATCAAGCAAGCCCGCAATGCAAATCCACACTACAAAGTATTGTCACTTCCCACCACTCAAAAGGGACATCCGAAAATCTGTAAAAACCAGAAAATAAAGACAGAGATAACAAGAGCATGTTGCAATGTGATCCCAAGGGTCATTGAGGACTGTGATGACAAGGTCATGGAGCATTTTGCTGACAAAGGCATGGAGCATTGTGATGACAAGGGTCACGGAGCACTGTGATGACAAGCGTGACGGAGCATTGTGATTACAGGGGTCATGGAGAATTGGGATGACAAGGGCATGGATCATTGTGATGACAAGGGTCATGGAGAAGTGAGATGAGAAGGTCATGGAGCTTTGGGCTGAAAATATTCATGGAGTATTGTGATGACATGGGGCATGGAGCATTGTGATGACAAGGTCCTGTAGCATTGTAATGAGAAGACCATGGAGCCTTGTGATGACAAGTCTCATGGAGCATTCTGATGAAAAGGGGCATGGAGAATTGTTATTACAGGGGTCTTGGAGCATTGTGATGACAAGGGCATGGAGCATTGGGATGAGAAGACCATGGAGTGTTCTGATGACATGCGTCATGGAGCTTTGTGATGACAAGGGCATGGAGCATTGTGATTACAGGGGTCTTGGAGCATTGTGATGAAAAGGGCATGTATCATTGTGATGGAAAAGGCATGGAGCCTTGTCATGACAGGGTTCAAGGAGCATACTGATGAGAAGTGTCAGGGAGCATTGTGAAGATAAGTGTATTGAGCATTGTGATGACCAAGATCATGGAGCATTGTGATGAGAAGACCACTGATAATTGTGATGACCAGCCTCATGGGGCATTGTGATGACAAGAGTTATGGAACATCGTGATCAGAAGGGTTTGGAGCATTGTAATGACAGAGGTCATTGAGCATTTTGATTTCATTGTGATGACAACAGCATGAAATATTATGGTGATGGGCATGGTACATTGTGATGACAGAGTTTATGGAGCATTGAGATGAAAAGGGGCATGGAGCACTGTGATTACAGGGGTCTTGCAGCATTGTGATGACAAGGGCATGGAGCATTGTGATGAGAAGGCCATGGAGCGTTCTGATGACTTGCATCATGGAGCTTTGTGATGACAAGGGCATGGAGCATTGTGATTAGAGGGGTCTTGGAGCATTGTGATGACAAGGGTCATGGAGCCTTGGATAACAAGGCCGTGGAACATTGTGATGGCAGGGATCATGGAGCATTGTTATGACAGGGGTCATGGAGCATTGTGATGACAAAGGCATGGAGCATTTTGATGACAGGGGCATGGAACGTTGGTCTTACATGTTTCATGGATTATTGTGATGACAGTGGGCATGATGCATTGTGATGACAAGGGCATGTAGCATTGTGATGACAAGGTCAGGGAGTATTGTGAAGACAAGTGTCAGGGAGCATTTTGATGAAATATGTCATGGTCCATTGCGATGACTATTGCATGGAGCATTTTGATGCCAAGTGTCATGGAGGATTGTGATGACAAACGTAATGGAGCATTTTGATGACAAGGGCTTAGAGCATCGTGATGACAAGGGTCGTGGAGCAATGTGATGACAAGGGCATGGAGCATTGTGATGACAGGGGCATGGCACATTGTGATGACAAGAGCATGGAGCATTGTGGTGACAAACGTCACAGAGCCTTGTGTGACGAGAGCATGGATCATTGTGATGACATATGTCATAAAGCATTGTGATGACTGGAGTCACGGAGCATTGTGATGACAGGGGTCATGGAGCATTTTGATGACAAGTGCATGGAGTATTGTGATGACAGGGACATGGAACATTGGTCTGACAAGTTTCATGGATTATTGTGATGACAGTGGGCATGGCTCATTGTGATGACAAGGGCATGGAGCATTGTGATGACAAGGTCATGGAGTATTGTGAAGAGAGGTGACTGGGAGCATAGTGATGACATATGTCATTGTCCATTGTGATGACAATGGCATGGAGCATTGTGATGCCAAGTGTCATGGAGGATAGTGATGACAAAGGTAATGGAGCATTTTGATGACAAGGGTTTGGAGCATCGTGATGACAAGGGTCATGGAGCATTGTGATGACAAGGGCATGGAGCATTGTGATGACAACGGCACGGAACACTGTCGTACATAGATCATGCAGGATTGTAATGAGAAGGGTATGGAGCATTGTGATGAGAAGTGCATTGATCGTTGTGATGACAAGCCTCATGGAGATTTGTGATGACAAGCGCATGGCACATTGTGATGACATGGGTCATGGAGCACTGTGCTGACAAAGGCAAGGTGCATTTTGATGACAAGGGTCGCAGAGTATTGTGATGAAAAGTTCATGGAGCATTGTGGTGACAAAGGTCACAGAGCCTTGTGTGACAATGGCATGGACCATTGAGATGACAAAGGTCATGAAGTTTTGTGATGACTGGACTCACGGAGCATTGGGATGACAGGGGTCATGGAGCATTGTGATGACAGGGTTCATGGGGAATTGCGATTAGATGGTCATGGAGCATTGGGCTGAAAATGTTTATGGAGTATTGTGATGACAGGGGTCATGGGGCATTTTGATGACATGGAAATGGAGCATTGTGTTTAAAAGGGCATGGAACATGGTGATGAGAAGGGCATGGAGCATTCTGAAGACATGAGTCATGAAGCTTTGTGATGACAATGGCATGGAGCATTGTGATTCCAGGGGTCTTGGAGCATTGTGAGGAAAAGGGCATGGATCATTGTGTTGAAAAATGCATGGAGCTTTGTCATGACAGGGTTCAAGGAGCATACTGACGACAAGTGTCAGGGAGCATTGTGATGACAAGTGTATTGAGCATTGTGATGACAAAGGTAATGGAGTACTGTGAATAGAAGCCCATGGATAACTGTGATGATGAGCGTCATTGGGCGTTGTGATGACAAGTGTTATGCAACATTGTGATCACAAGTGTTTGGAGCATTGTGATGACAGAGGTCATGGAGATTATTGATTTCATTTTGATGACAATAGCATGAAGCATTATGATGATGTGCGTGGTGCATTGTGATGACACGGTTCATGGAGCATTGAGATGAAAAGTGGCATGGAACATTGTGATTACAGGTGTTTTGGACCATTGTGATGACAAGGGCATGGATCATCTTGAATGAGAAGGCCATGGAGCATTCTGATGGCATGCGTCATGGAGCTTTGTGATGACAAGTGTATTCAGAATTGTGATTACAGTGTTTGGAGCATTGTGATGACAAGTGTCATGGAGTCTTGTGATGACAAGGCCGTGGAAACTTGTGAAGGCAGGTGTCATGGAGCATTGTTATGACAGGGGTAATGGAGCATTGTGATGAAAAGGGCATGGAGCATTGTTCTGAAATGTTTCATCGATTATTGTGACGAGAGTGGGCATGGAGCATTGTGATGACAAGGACACAGAACACTTTGATACATGGGTCATGGAGGATTGTAATGACAAGGACATGGAGCATTGTGATGAGAAAGGCATCGAGCATTGTGATGACAAGCGACATGGAGGTTTGTGATGACAAGGGCATGGAGCAATGTGATGAGAGGCTTCATGGAGCATTGTGATGACAATGGCATGGAGCATTGTGATGCCAAGTGTCATGGAGTTTTGTGATGACAAAGGTCATGGAGCATTTTGATGACAAGGTCGTGGTGCGTTGTGATGAGAAGGGCAGGGAACATTGTGCTAAAAGGGTCATGGAGCAATTTGGTGAAAAAGTCATGGAATATTTTGATGAGAGTGGTTACGGAAAATTGTGATGTCGGGGGTCATGGAGCATTGTGATGAAAATGGTAATGGAGCATTTTGATGACAGGGATTATGGAGCATTGTGATGTCATTGGTCATGGAGCATTTTGATGATAAGTGCATGTAGCATAGTGACAATAGGGCTCATGGAACATTGTGATGACAGGGGTGAGGGAGTATTGCGAAGACTAGTGATGGAACATTGTGATATCAGTGGTGAGAGAGCATTTTGATGAGAAGTGCATGGAGCATTGTGATGACAAGGTTTATGGAGCATTGTGATGACAAGGATGTGGAGCATTGTGATGACAAGCGCATGTTGCATTGTGATGACATGTTTCAAGGAGCATTGTGCTGAAAATCACATGGAGCATTGTGATGACAAGTGTCATGGATCATTGTGCTGACAAAGGCATGGTGCATTGTGATGACAAGGGTCACTGTGATGAAAAGGACATTGATCATTGTGATGCAAAATTCATGGAGCCTTGTCATGACAGGGTTCAAGGAGCATACTGATGACAAGTGTCAGCGAGCATTGTGATGACAAGTGTATTAAGCATTGTGATGACAAAGTTCATGGAGTATTGTGAATAGAAGGCCATGGGTAATTGTGATGATGAGCATCATGGGGCGTTGTTATGACAAGTGTTGTGGAACATTGTGATCACAAGGTTTTGGAGCATTGTGATGACAGAGGTCATGGAGCATTTTGATTTCATTGTGATGACAATAGCATGAAGCATTATGATGATGGGCATGGTGCATTGTGATGACACGGTTCATGGAGATTTGAGATGAAAAGGGCATTGAGCGTTGTGATTACAGAGGTCTAGGAAAATTGTGATGACAAGGGCATGGATCATCGTGAATGAGAAGGCCATGGAGCATTCTGATGACATGCGTCATGGAGCTTTTTGATGACAAGGACATGGAGCATTGTAATGACAAGGGTTATGGAGCCTTGTGATGACAAGGCCGTGGAATATTGTAATGGCAGGCGTCATGGAGCATTGTTATAACAGGGGTAATGGAGCATTTTTATGACAAGGGCATGGAGCATTGGTCTGTAAAGCTTCATGGATTATTGTGATGAGAGGGGGCATGGAGCATTGTGATGACAAGGGCACGGAACACTGTGATACATGGGTCATGGCGGATTGTAATGACAAGGGCATGGAGCATTGTGTTAAGAAGAGCATCGAGCATTGTGATGAAAAGCATCACGGAGCCTGTGATGACATGGGCATGGAACAAAGTGATGAGAGTGTTCATGGAGCATTTTGATGACAATGGCATGGAGCATTGTGATGCCAAGGGTCATGTAGCTTTGTGATGACAAAGGTCATGGAGCATTTTGATGACAAGCACGTGGTGAACTGTGTTGAGAAGGGCAGGGATCATTGTGATGAAAGGGTCATGGAGCAATTTGATGAAAATTGTCATGGGACATTTTGATGAAAGGGGTTATGGAACATTGTGATGTCAGGGGTCATGGAGGATTATGATGAAAAGGGTCATGGAGCATTTTGATGACAGGGGTGAGGGAGTATTGTGATGACTAGTGATGGAACATTATGATATCAGTGCTGGGAGAGCATTTTGATGTGAAGTGCATGGAGCATGGTGATGACAAGGATTATGGAGCACTGTCATGACAAGGTTGTGGAGAATTGTGATGACAAGCACATGGCGCATTGTGATGACACAGGTCATGGGGCATTGTGCGGACAAGCGCATGGAGCATTGTAATGAAAATTGTCATGGAGAATTGTGCTGACAAAGGCATGGATCATAGTGATGACATGGGTAAAAGAGCATTGTGATGAAAATTTCATGGAGCATTGTGGTGACAAATTTCACAGAGCCTTTTGATGACGTGGGCATGGACCATTGTGATGACAAGGTCCTGGAGCATTGTGATGAGAGGAACATGGAGCCTTGTGATGACAATTCTCATGGAGCATTCTGATGAAAAGGGGCATGGAGCATTGTGATTACAGTGCTATTGGATCCTTGTGATGACAAGGCCGTAGACCATTGTGATGGCAGGGGTCATGGAGCATGGTTATGACATGGGCAATGGAGCACTGTGATGACAAGGGCATCGAGCATTGGTCTGAAAAGTTTCATGGATTATTGTGATGAGAGTGGGCAAGGAGCATTGTGATGACAAGGGCACGGAACACTGTGATACATCGGTCATGTAGGATTGTAATGACAAGGGCATGGAGCAATGTGATGAGAGGCTTCATGGAGCAATGTGATGACAAGGGCATGGAGCATTGTGATGACAAGGGTCATGGTGCATTTTGATGACAAGATTCCCATATTGTTGTTTTGTCAGGGGTCATGGAGCGCTGTGATGACAGTGGTCATGGAGCATTGTGATGACAGGGTCAAGGAGCATTGTGATAAGAAGGTCATGGAACATTGGACTGAAAATATTCATGGAGTATTGTGATGACAGGGTTAATGGGGTATTGTGATGACAAGGGAATGGAGTATTGTTATGACAAGGTCCTGGGGCATTGTGATGAGAAAACCATGGAGCCTTGTGATTACAAGTCTCATGGAGGATTCTGATGAAAAGGTTCATGGAGCATTGTGATTACAGGGGTAATGAAGCATTGTGATGAAAATTGCATGGATCATTGTGATGCCAAGGGTCATGGATCTTTGTGATGACAAAGTTCATGGAGCATTTTGATGACAAGATCGTGGTGCATTGTGATGAGAAGGGCAGGGAGCATTTTGCTGACAGGGTCATGGAGCAATTTAATGAAAAGTATCATGGAATATTTTGATGACAGTGGTTATGGAACACTGTTATGTCAGGGGTCATGGAGAATTGTGATGAAAAGGGCCATGGAGGATTTTGATGACAGGGGTTATGGAACATTGTGATTTCAGGGTTCATGGAGCATTGTGATGATAAGGTCATGTAGCATTGTAATGACAGGGATCATGGAACATTGTGATGACGGGGGGAGAGAGCATTTTGATGAGAAGTGCATGGAGCATTGTGATGACAAGTTTTTTGGAGCACTGTAATGACAAGAATGTGGAGCATTGTGATGACAAGCGCATGGCTCATTGTGATGACATGGGATATGGAGCATTGTGCTCACAAGCGCATGGAGCATTGTGATGACAAGGCTCATGGAGAATTGTGCTGACAAAGGCATGGAGCATGGTGATGACAAGGATCACAGAGCATTGTGATTAAAAGTTCATGGAGCATTGTGGTGTGAAAGGTTACAGAGCCTTGTGTGACGAGGACATGGACCATTGTGATGACAAATGTCATGAAGCCTTGTGATGACAGGAGTCACAGAGCATTGAGATGACTGGGGTCTTGGAGGACTGTGATGACAAGGACATGGAGCATTGTGATGAGAAAGCCATGGAGCATTCTGATGACATGCATCATGGAGCTTTGTAATTAAAGGTCATGGAGCATTGTGATTACAGGGGTCTTGGAGCATTGTGATGAAAATGGTATGGATAATTGTGATGAAAAAGGCATGGAGCCTTGTCATGACAGGGTTCAATGAGCATACAGATGACAAGTGTCAGGGAGCATTGTGATGACAAGTGTATTGAGCATTGTGATGACAAAAGTCATGGAGCACTGTGATGAGAAGACCATGGATAATTGTGATGATGAGCGTCATGGTTCATTGTGATGACAATGGTTATGGAACATTGTGATGTCAGGGGTCTTGGAGCATTTTGATGATAAGGCATGTAGCACTGTGATGACAGAAGTCATGGAAAATTATGTTGACAGTGGTGAGGGGTGTATTGTGATGACTAGTGATGGATCATTGTGATATCAGTGGTGAGAAAGCATTTTGATGAGAAGTGCATGGAGCATTGTGATGACAAGGTTTATGGAGCATTGTGATGACAAGGCTGTGGAGCATTGTGATGACAAGTGCAATGCGCATTTTGATGACATGGGTCATGGAGCATTGTGCTGAGAAGCGCATGGAGCATTGTGATGACAAGGGTCATGGAGCATTCTGCTGACAAAGGCATGGAACATTGTGATGAAAACGGTCACAGAGCATTGTGATGAAAAGTTCATGGAACATTATGACAACGGTCACAGAGCCTTGTGATGAGGAGTTCAAGGACCACTGTGATGCCAAAGGTCATGAAGGATTGTGATGACTGGAGTAACGGAACACTGTGATGACAAGGGTATGGAGCATTCTGATGACAGGGGCATGGTGCATTGGTCTGACAAATTTCATGGTTTAATGTGATGACAGTGGGCAAGGCGCATTCTGATGAGAAGAGCATGGAGCATTGTGATGAGAAGGTCATGGAGTACTGTGAAGAGAGCGGTCTGGGAGCATTGTGATGACATATGTCATGGTCCATAGTGATGACAATGGCACGGAGCATTGTGATGCCAAATGTCATGGAGGAATGTGATGACAAAGTTAATGGAGCATTGTGATGACAGGGGTTTGGAACATTGTGATGACAAGGGTCATGGAGCATTTTGATGACAAGCGCATGGAGGATTGTGATGACAAGGGCCATTGAGAATTTTGATGACAAGTTCGTGAAGCATTCTGAGGAAAATCACATGGAGCTTACTATGACAGGTGTCATGGAGCATTTCGATGACAAGTGCATGGAGAATTGTGATGACAAGAGCATGTAACACTGTGATGAGAAGTGTCATGGAGCATTGTGATGGCAAGACCGTGGAGCATTGTGATGAGAAGACCATGGATAATTTTGATGATGAGCGTCATGGAGCACTGTAATGACAAGGGGCATGGAGCATTGTGATGACAGGTGTCATGGAGCATTGTGATGACAAGGGTCATGGAGCATTGTGATGACAAGTGTCATGGAGCATTCTGATGACAAGCTTGTGGAGTATTGTGATGACAATGGCATGGAGCATTGTGAGGAAAAACGCATGGACCTTTGTGATGAAAAAGGCATGGAGCCTTTTCATGAAAGGGTTCAAGGAGCATTCTGACGAAAAGTGTCAGGGAATATTGTGATGACAAGTGTATTGAGCATTGTGAAGACAAAGATCATGGAGCATTGTGATGAGAAGTCCATGGATAATTGTGATGACCAGTGTCATGGGTCATTGTGTTGACAAGTGTTATGGAACATTGTGTTCAGAATGGCTTGGTGCTTTGTGATGACAGAGGTCATTGAGCATTTTGATTTCATTGTGATGACAATAGCATGAAATATTATGGTGATGGGCACGGTGCATTGTGATGACAGGGTTCATGGAGCATTGAGATGAAAAGGGTCATGGAAAATTGTGATTACATGGCTGTTGGGGCATTTTGAAGACAAGGGCATGGAGTATTGTGATGACAGGGATCATGGAGCGTTGTGGTGACAATTATTATGGAACATTGTGATCACAAGTGTTTGGAGCACTGTGATGACACAGGTCATGGATCATTTTGATATCAAGTATCATGGAACATTGTGATGACAAGGGCATGAAACAATGTGATCCCAAGGTTCACGGAGGATTGTGATGACACTGGTAATGGAGAATTGTGATGACAAGTGCATGGAGCATTGTGATGACAAAGTCATGTAGCATTTTTCTAACAAAGGCATGGAGAATTGTGATGACAAGTGTCATGGAGCTCTGAGACGACAAGCGTCAAGGAGTATTGTGATTACAGGGGTCATGGAGCATTGGGATGACAAACACAGGGAACATTCTGATGACAAGTGGCATGGATCATTTTGATGACTGTGGTCATGTAGCATTGTGATGACATGGGTCATGGAGCTTTTTGATGAGAAGGTCATGGAGCATTGGGCTGAAAATGTTCATGGAGTACTGTGATGACAGGGGTCATGGAGCATTGTGATGAGAAGGGAATGGAGCAATGCGATTAGAAGGTCCTCGAGCATTGTGATGAGAGGGCCATGGCGCCTTGTGATGACAAGTGTCATGGAGCATACTGATAAAGAGGTTCATGGAGTATTGTGATTACAGGGGTTTTGTAGCATTGTGATGACAAGGGTCATGGAGCCTAGGGAGGACAAGTCCGTGGAACATTTTGATGGCAGGGGTCATTGAGCATTGTTATGACAGGTGTAATGGAGCATTGTGATGACAAGGGCATGGAGCATTGTGATGCCAAGGGTCATGGAGCTTTGTGATGACAAATGTCATGGGGCATTTTGATGACAAGGGCGTGGTGCATTGTGATGAGAAGGGCAGGAGCATTGTGATGACAGGGTCATGGAGCAATTTGAATAAAAGTGTCATGGATTATTTTGATAAAAGGGGTTATGGAACATTGTGATATCAGGGGTCATGGAGCATTGTGATGATAAAGGCATGTAGCACTGTGATGACTGTGGTCATGGAACATTGTGATGACAGGGGAGAGCGAGTATTGTGATGACTAGTGATGGAACATTGTGATATATGTGGTGAGAGAGCATTTTGATGAGAAGTGCATGGAGCATTGTGATCACAAGTTTTATGGAGCATAGAGATGAAAATGATGTGAAGCATTGTGATGAAAAGTGTCATGGAGCCTTGTGATTACAAGGCCGTGGAACATTGTGATGTCAGGGGTCATGGAGCATTGTTATGACAGGTGTAATGGAGCATTGTGATGACAAGGGCATGGAACAATGTGATGAGAGATTTCATTGAGCATTGTGATGACAATGGCATGGAGCATTGTGATCCCAAGTGTCATGCAGCTTTGTGATAACAAATGATATGGGGCATTTTGATGCCACGGGCGTGGTGCATTGTGATGAGAAGGGCAGGGAGCAATGTGATGACAGGGTCATGGAGCAATTTGAATTAAAGGGTCATGGAATATTTTGATGACAGGTGTTATGGAACATTGTGATGTCAGGGGTCATGAAGCATTGTGATGAAATGGGTCATGGAGCATTTTGTGAAAGGGGTTATGGAACATTGTAATGTCAGGGGTCATGGAGCATTGTGCTGAAAATGGCATGGCATATTGTGATGACATGTGTCATGGAGCATTGTGCTGAAAAGTGCATGGAGCATTTTGATGACAAGTGTCATGGAGCATGGGGCTGCCAAATGCATGGAGCATTGTGATGACAAGGGACACAGAGCTTTGTGATGAAAATTTCATGGAGCGTTGTTTTGACAAAGATCACAGAGCCGTGTGTGATGAGGGGATGGACCATTGTGAGGACAAAGGTCATGAATCATTGTGATGACTGGAGACACGGAGCATTGTGATGACAGGGGTCATAGAGCATTGTGATGACAAGGGCATGGAGCGATGTGATGACAGGGTCATGGAACATTGGTCTGACATGTTTCATGGATTATTGTGATGACAGTGGGCATGGCACATTTTGATGACAAGGGAATGGAACATTGTGAAGTCAATGTCATGGAGTATTGTGAAGACAGGTGTCAGGGAGCATTGTGATGACATATGTCATTGTTCATTGTGATGACAATGGCATGGAGCATTGTGATACCAAGTGTCATGGAGGATTGTGATGAAAAGGTAATGGATCATTTTGTTGACAAGGGCTTGGAACATTGCGATGACAAGGGTCACAGAGCATTGTGATAAAAATTTCATGGAGCATTGTGGTGACAAAGGTCACAGAGCTTTGTGTGATGAGGTCATGGACCATTGTGACGACAAATGTCATGATGAAGTGTGATGACTGAAGTCATAGAGCATTGTGATAACAGTGGTCTTGGAGCATTGTCATGAAAAGGGAATGGATCATTGTGATGAAATAGGCATGGATCCTTGTCATGACAGTGTTCAAGGAGCATACTGATGAAAAGTGTCAGGGAGCATTGTGATGACAAGTGTATTGAGCATTGTGGTGAAAAAGCTCATGGAACATTGTGATGAGAAGACCTTGCATAATTGTGATGACGAGCGTCATGGGGTATTGTGATGACAAGTGTTATGGAACGTTGTGATCAGAAGGGTTTGGAGCATTGTGATGACAGAGGTCATGGAGCATTTTAATTTCATTGTGATGACAATACAATGAATCATTATGATGATGGGCCTGGTGCATTGTGATGACAGGGTTCATGGAGCATTGAAATGAAAATGGGCATGGAGAATTGTGATTACAGGGGTCTTGGTGTTTTGTGATGACAAGGGTCATGAAGCCTTGTGATGACAAGGCCGAGGAACATTTTGATGGCAGGGGTCATGGAGCATTGTTATGACAGGTGTAATGGAGCATTGTGATGACAAGCTCATGGAGCAATGTGATGAGAGATTTCATTGAGCATTGTGATGACAATGGCATGGAGCATTGTGATGCCAAGTGTCACGGAGCTTTGTGATGAAAAATGTCATGGGGCATTTTGACGACAAGGGCATGGTGCATTGAGATGAGAAGGACAGGGAGAATTGTGATGACAGGGTCATGGAGCAATTGGATGAAAAGGGTCATGGAATATTTTGATGACAGTGGTTATGGAACATTGTGATGTCAGGGGTCATGGAGCATTGTGATGATAAGAGCATGTAGCACTGTGATGACAGGGGTCATGGAACACTGTGATGACAGGGGTGAGGGAGTATTGTTATGACTACTGATGTAACATTGTGATATATGTGGTCAGAGAGCATTTTGATGAGAAGTGCATGGAGCATCGTGATGACGAGTGTTATGGAGCATAGCAATGATAAGGATGTGGAGTATTGTGATGACAAGTGCATGGCTCATTTTGATTACATGGGTCATGGAGCATTTTGCTGACAAGCACATGGAGCATTTTGATGTCAACTGTCATGGAGCATTGTGCTGACAAAGGCATGGAGCATTTTGATGACAAGGGACACAGAGCATTGTGATGAAATATTCATGGAGCATTGTGGTGAAAAAGATCACAGAGCCTTGTGTGACGAGGGCATGGACCATTGTGATGAGATAGGTCCTGAATCATTATGATGACTGGAGTCACGGAGCATTGTGATGACAGGGGTCATGGAGCATTTCTCTTAAAAGATTTATGGATTATTGTGATGAGAGTGGGCATGGCACATTGTGGTGACAAGGGCATGGAACATGGTGATGACAAGGTCATGGAGTATTGTGAAGACAGGTGTCAGGGAGCATTGTGATGACATATGTCATTTTCCATTGTGATGACAATGCCATGGAGCATTTTGATACCAAGTGTCATGGAGGATTGTGATGACAAAGGTAATGGAGCATTTTGATGACAAGGACTTGGAACATTGTGATGACAAGGGTCATGGAGCATTGTGATGACAAGGGCATGGAGCATTGTGATGACAAGGGCCATTGAGAATTTTGATGACAACGTTGTGAAGCATTGTGATGACAAGCGCATGGAGCTTGCTATGACAGGGGTCATAGAGCATTGCGATGACAAGTGCATGGAGAATTGTGATGACAAGATCATGTAACATTGTGATGAGAAGTGTCACGAAGCATTGTGATGACAAGGACGTGGAGAATTGTAATGACATGGGACATAGAGCATTGTGATGAACAGGGCATGGAGAATTGTGATAGCAAGACCGTGGAGCATTGTGATGTACAGACCATGGATAATTATGATGAAGATCGTCATGGATCACTGTAATGACAAGGGGCATGGAGCATTGTGATGACAGGTGTCATGGAGCATTCTGATGAGAGGGCTCATGGTGCATTTTGATGACAAGTGTCATGGAGCATTGTGATGAGAATGTCATGGAGCATTGGCCTGAATAAGTTCATGGAGTATTGTGATGACAGTGGTCAAGGAGCTTTGGGATGACAAGGGAGTGGAGCATTGTGATGACAAGTTCCTGGAGCAGTGTGATGAGAAGACTATGGAGCCTTGTGATGGCAAGTCTCATGGAGCATTGTGATGAATAGGGGCATGGACCATTGTGATTACAGGGGTCTTGGAGCATTGTGATGACAAGGGCATGGAGCATTTTGATGAGAATGCCTTGGAGCATTCTGATGACATGTGTCATGGATCTTTCTGATTACAAGGGCATGGAGCATTGTGATTACAGTGGTCTTGGAGCATTGTGCTGACAAAGGCATGGAGCATTGTGATGACAAGGGACACAGAGCATTGCGATGAAAATTTCATAGAGCATTGTGGTGACAAAGATCACAGAGCCTTGTGTGACGAGGGCATGGACCATTGTGAGGCCAAAGTCATGAATCATTGTGATGACTGGAGTCACGGAGCATTGTGATGAAAGGGGTCATGGAGCATTGTGATGACAAGGGCATGGAGCAATGTGATGACAGTGGCATGGAACATTGGTCTGACATGCTTCACGGATTACTTTGATGACAGTGGGCATGGCACGTTGTGATGACAGGGGCATGGAACATTGTGATGACAAGGTCATGGAGTATTGTGAAGACAGGTGACAGGGAGCATTGTGATGACATATGTCATTGTCCATTGTGCTGACACGCGCATCGAGCATTGTGATGACAAGGGTCATGGAGCATTGTGCTAACAAAGGCATGGAGATTTGTGATGACAAGGGTGACAGAGCATTGTGATAAAAATTTCATGGAGCATTGTGGTGACAAAGGTCACAGAGCTTTGTGTGACGAGGTCATGGACCAATGTGATGACAAAGGTCATGAAGCATTGTGATGACTGGAGTCACGGAGCATTGTGATGACAGGGATCATGGAACATTGCTCTGAAAAGATTTATGGATTATTGTGATGAGAGTGGGCAGAGCTCATTGTGATGACAAGGGCATGGAACATTGTGATGACAAGCTCATGGAGTATTGTGAAGACAGGTGTCAGGGAGCATTGTGATGACATATGTCATTGTCCATTGTGAAGACAATGACCTGGAGCATTGTGATACCAAGTGTCATGGAGGATTCTGATGACAAAAGTAATGGAGCATTTTGATGACAAGTGCTTGAAACATTGTGATGAAAAGGGGCATGGAGCATTGTGATGACAAGGGCATGGAGCATTGTGATGACAAGGGCCATTGAGAAATTTGATGACAACGTCGTGAAGCATTGTGATGACAAGCGCATGGAGCTTGCTATGACAGGGGTCATAGAGCATTACGATGACAAATGCATGGAGAATTGTGATGACAAGATTTTGTAACATTGTGATGAGAAGTGTCAAGAAGCATTGTGATGACAAGGACGTGGAGAATTGTAATGACATGGGACATGGAGCATTGTGATGAACAGGGCATGGAGAATTGTGATAGCAAGACCGTGGAGCATTGTGATGAAAAGACCAATGATAATTATGATGAAGAGCGTCATGGATCACTGTAATGACAAGGGGCATGGAGCATTGTGATGACAGGTGTCGTGGTGCATTGTGATGAGAAGGGTCATGGAGCATTGTGATGACAAGTGTCATTGAGCATTGTGATGAGAAGGCGATGGAGCATTGGCCTGAAAATGTTCATGGAGTTTTGTGATGACAGTGGTCAAGGAGCATTGTGATGACAAGGGAATGGAGCATTGTGATGACAAGGTCCTGGATCAGTGTGATGAGAAGACCATGGAGCCTTGTGATGACAAGTCTCATGGAGCATTCTGATGAATAGGGGCATGGAGCATTGTGATTACAGGGGTCTTGGAGCATTGTGATGACAAGGGCATGGAGCATTGTGATGCGAAGGCCATGGAGCATTCTGATGACATGTGTCATGGATCTTTGTGATGACAAGAGCATGGAGCATTGTGATTACAGGGGTCTTGGAGCATTGTGAAGACAAGGGTCATGGAGCCTTGGATGCCAAGGCGGTGGAACATTGTGATGGCAGGGATCATGGAGCATTGTGATGGCAGGGGTCATGGAGCATTGTTATGACTGGGGTAATGGAGCATTGTAATGAGAAGGGCATGGAACATTGGTCTGAAAATTTCATGGATTATTGTGATGAGATTCGGCATGGAACATTGTGATGACTAGGGCAAGGAATACTGTGATACATGTGTCATGGTGGATTGTAATGACAAGGGCATGGAGCGTTGTGATGCGAAGAGTATCGAGCATTGTGATGACAAGCGTCATGGAGCATTGTGGTGACAAGTGCATGGAGCAATGTGATGAGAGCTTTCATGTAGCACTGTGATGAAATGGAATGGAGTATTGTGATGCCAAGGGTCATGGAGCTTTGTGATGACAAAGATCATGGAGCACTTTGATGACAATGTCGTGGTGCATTGTAATGAGTAGGGCAGGGAGCATTGTGATGACAGGGTCATGTAGCAAATTGATGAAAAGTGTCATGGAACATTTTGATGACAGGGGTTATGGAACATTGTGATATCAGGGGTCATGGAGCATTGTGATGATAAGGGCATGTAGCACTGTGATGACAATGGTCATGGAACATTGTGATGACAGGGGTGATCGAATATTGTGATGACTAATGATGGAACATTGTGATATATGTCGTCAGAGAGCATTTTGATGAGAAGTGTATGGAGCATCGTGATGACAAGTGTTATGGAGCATAGCAATGATAAGGATGTGGAGTATTGTGATGACAAGCGCATGGTGCATTTTGATGACATGGGTCATGGATCATTGTGCTGACAAGCGCATGGAGCATTTTGATGACAAATGTCAGGGAGCATTGTGCTGACAAAGGCATGTAGCATTTTGATGACAAGGGACACAGAGCATTGTGATGAAATATTCATGGAGCATTGTGGTGACAAGGATCACAGAGCCTTGTGTGACGAGAACATGGAGCATTGTGATGAGATAGGTCCTGAATCATTGTGATGACTGGAGTCACGGAGCATTGTGATGACAGGGTTCAAGGAGCATACTGATGACAACCGTCAGGGAGCATTGTGATGAAAAGTGTATTGAGCATTGTGATGACAATTTTATGGAGTATTGTGATGAGAAGACCATGGATAATTGTGATGACCAGCGTCATGGGGCAATGCGATGACAAGTGTTATGGAACATTGTGATCAGAAGGGTTTGGTTCATTGTGATGACAGAGGTCATTGAGAATTTTGATTTCATTGTGATGAAAATATCATGAAATATTATGGTGATGGGCACGGTGCATTGTGATGACAGGGTTCATGGAGCATTGAGATGAAAAGGGGCATGGAGCATTGTGATTACAGGGGTGTTGGAGCATTGTGATGACAAGGCCATGGAGCATTGTGAAAACAAGACCGTGGAACATTGTGATGGCAGGGTTAATGGAGCATTGTTATGACAGGTGTAATGGAGCATTGTGATGACAAGGGCATGGAGAATTGTGATTACAGGGGTCATGGAATATTGTGATGACAGGGGTGAGGGAGTATTGTGATGACTATTGATGGGACATTGTGATATCAGTGGTGAGAAAGAATTTTGTGGAGAAGTGCATGGAGCATTGTGATGACAAGGATTATGGAGCATTTAGATGACAAGGATGTGGAGCATTGTGATGACAATTGCATGGTGCATTGTGATGACATGGGTTATGGATCATTGTGCTGACAAAGGCAAGGAGCTTTTTGATGATAAGTGACACAGAGCATTGTGATAAAAATTTCATGGAGCATTGTGTTGACAAAGGTCACAGAGCTTTGTGTGACGAGGTCATGGACCATTGTGATGACAAATGTCATGAAGCATTGTGATTACTGGAGTCACGGAGCATTGTGATAACAGGGGTCTTGGAGCATTGTGATGAAAAGGAATGGATCATTGTGATGAAAAAGGCATGGAGCCTTGTCATGACAGTGTTCAAGGAGCATACTGATGACAAGTGTCAGCGAGCATTGTGATGCAGAGTGTATTGTGCATTGTGGTGACAAAGGTCATGGAGCATTGTGATGAGAAGACCTTGCATAATTGTGATGACGAGCGTCATGGGGCATGTGATGACAAGTGTTATGGAACATTGTGATCAGAAGGGTTTGGAGCATTGTAATGACAGAGGACATGGAGCATTTTGATTTCATTGTGATGACAACAGCATGAAATTTTATGGTGTTGGGCATGGTGCATTTTGATGACAGTGTTCATGGAGCATTGAGATGAAAAGTGGCATTGAGAATTGTGATTACAGAGGTCTTGGTGCATTGTGATCACAAGGGCATGGAGCATTGTGATGAAAAGTCCGTGGAGCATTCTGATGACATGCATCATTGAGCTTTGTGATGACAAGGACATGGAGCAATGTGATGACAGGGGCAGGGAACATTGGTCTGACAAGTTTCATGGATTATTGTGATGACAGTGGGCATGGAGCATTGTAATGACAAGGGCATGGAGCATTGTGGTGACAAATATCATGGAGCATTTTGATGACAAGGGACACAGAGCATTGTGATGAAATATTCATGGAACATTGTGGTGAGAAAGATCACAGAGCCTTGTGTGAAGAGGGCATGGACCACTGTTATGACAAAGGTCATGAAGCATTGTGATGACTGGAGTCTCGGAGCATTGTGATGACAGGGGTCATGGAGCATTGCTCTGACAAGATTTATGGATTATCTTGATGAGAGTGGGCATGGCGCATTGTGATGACAAGGGCATGGAACATTGTGATGACAAGGTCATGTAGTATTGTGAAGACAGGTGTCAGGGAGCATTGTGATGACATATATCATTGTCCATTGTGATGACAATGGCATGGAGCATTGTGATACCAAGTGTCATGGAGGATTGTGATGACAAAGGTAATGGAGCATTTTGATGACAAGGGCTTGGAATATTGTGATGAAAAGGGCCATGGAGCATTGTGATGACAATGGCATGGAGCATTCTGATGACAAGTGTCATTGAGAATGTTGATGACAACGTCCTGAAGCATTGTGATGACAAGCGCATGGAGCTTGCTATGACAGGAGTCATGGAGCATTGCGATGACAAGTGCATGGAGAATTGTGATGACAAGATCATGTAACATTGTGATGAGAAGTGTCACGAAGCATTGTGATGACAAGGACGTGGAGAATTGTAATGACATGGGACATGGAGCATTGTGATGAACAGGGCATGGAGAATTGTGATAGCAAGACCGTGGAGCATTGTGATGAAAAGAGCATGGATAATTATGATGAAGAGCGTCCTGGATCACTGTAATGACAAGGGGCATGGAGCATTGTGATAACAGGTGTCGTGGAGCATTGTGATGAGAGGGGTCATGGAGCATTGTGATGACACGGGAATGGAGCATTGTGATGACAAGGGCATGGAGCATTGTGATGAAAAATCCATGGAGAATTCTGATGACATGCGTCATGGAGCTTCGTGATGAAAAGGGCATGGAGAATTGTGATTACAGAGGACTTGGAGCATTGTGATGACAAGGGACACAGAGCATTGTGATGAAAATTTCACGAAGCATTTTGGTGGCAAAGATCACACAGCCTTGTGGGACGAGGGCATGGACCACTGTGATGAGAAAGGTCATGAATCATTGTGATGACTGGAGTCACGGAGCACTGTGATGAAAGGGGTCATAGAGCATTGTGATGACAAGGGCATGGAGCAATATGATGACAGGTGCATGGAACATTGGTCTGACAAGTTTCATGGATTATTGTGATGACAGTGGGCATGGAGCATTGAGATGACAAGGGCATGGAGCATTGTGGTGACAAAGGTCACAGAGCCTTGTTTGACGAGGGCATGGACCATTTTGAGGACAAAGGTCATGAAACATTGTGACGACTGGAGTCACGGTGCATTGTGATGACAGTGGGCATGGCGCATTGTGATGACAAGGGCATGGAACATTGTGATGACAAGGTCATGGTGTATTGTGAAGACAGGTGTCAGGGAGCATTGTGATGACATATGTCATTTTCCATTGTGATGACAATGGCATGGAGCATTGTGATACCAAGTGTCATGGAGGATTGTGATGACAACGGTAAAGGAGCTTTTTGATGACAAGGGCTTGGAACATTGCGATGACAAGGGTCATGGAGCATTGTGATGACGAGGGCATTGAGCATTCTGATGAAAATGTGCATGGAGCATTGAGATTACAGGGGTTTTGAAGTAATGTGATTACAAGGGCATGGAGCATTGTGATGAGAAGGCAATGGAGAATTCTGATGACATGTGTCATGGAGCTTTGTGATGACAAGGACATGGAGCATTGTGATTACAGGGGCCTTGGAGCATTGTGATGAAAAGGGAATGGATCCTAGTGATGAAAAATGCATGGAGCCATGTCATGACAGGGTTCAAAGAGCATACTGATGTCAACTGTCAGGGAGCATTGTGATGATAAGTGTATTGAGCATTGTGATGACAAAGATCATGGAGAATTGTGATGAGAAGACCATGGATAATTGTGATGACCAGCGTCTTGGGGCATTGTGATGACAAGTGTTTTGGAACACTGTGATCAGAAGGGTTTGGTGCATTGTGATGACAGAGGTCATTGAGCATTTTGATTTCATTGTGATGACAATAGCATGAAATATTATGGTGATGGGCAAGGTGCATTGTGATGACAGGGTTCATGGAGCATTGAGATTAAAAGGGGCATTGAGCATTGTGATTACAGGGGTGTTGGAACATTGTGATGACAAGGGCATGGAGCATTGTGATGAGGAGGCCATGGAGCATTCTGATGACATGCGTCATGGAGCTTTGTGATGACAAGGGCATGGAGAATTGTGATTACAGGGGTCATGGGATATTGTGATGACAGGGGTGAGCGACTATTGTGATGACTAGTGATGGAACATGGTGATATCAGTGGTGAGAAGGCATTTTGAGGAGAAGTGCATGGAGCATTGTGATGACAAGATTTATGGAGAATTTTGATGACAAGTATGTGGAGCATTGTGATGACAAGTGCATGGTGCATTGTGATGACATGGGTTATGGAACATTGTGCTGACAAAGGCATGGAGCTTTGTGATGACAAGGGTCACAGAGCATTGTGATAAAAATTTCATGGAGCATTATGGTGACAAAGGTCACAGAGCTTTGTGTGACGTGGTCATGGACCATTGTGGTGACAAATGTCATGAGGCATTGTGATGACTGGAGTCACGGAGCATTGTGATAACAGGGGTCTTGGAGCATTGTGATGAAAAGGGAATGGATCATTGTGATGAAAAAGGCATGAAGCCTTGTCATGACAGTGTTCAAGGAGCATACTGATGACAAGTGTCAGCGAGCATTGTGATGCCAAGTGTATTGAGCATTGTGGTGACAAAGGTCATGGAACATTGTGATGAGAAGACCTTGCATAATTGTGATGACAAGCGTCATGGGGCATGTGATGACAAGTTTTATGGAACACTGTGATCAGAAGGGTCTGGAGCATTGTGATGACAGGGGACATGGAGCATTTTTATTTCATTTTGATGACAATAGCATGAATCATTATGATGATGGGCATGGTTCATTGTGATGACAGTGTTCATGGAGCATTGAGATGAAAAGTGGCATGGAGAATTGTGATTACAGAGGTCTTGGAGCATTGTGATGACAAGGCCGTGGAACATAGTGATGGCAGGGGTCATGGAGCATTGTTATGACATGTGTAATGGAGCATTGTGATTACAAGGGCATGGAGCAATGTGATGAGAGATTTCATTGAGCATTGTGATGACAATGGCATGGAGCATTGTGATTCCAAGGGTCATGGAGCTTTGTTATGACAAATGTCATGGGGCATTTTGATGACAAGGGCGTGGTGCATCGTGATGAGAAGGGCAGGGAGCATTGTGATGACAAGTTTTATGAAGCATAGCGATGAAAAGGATGTGGAGCATTGTGATGAAAGAGCATGGCACATTGTGATGACATGTGTCATGGAGCATTGTGCTGACAAGCACATGGAGCATTTTGATGACAAGTGTCATGGAGCATTGTGCTAGGAAAGGCATGGAGAACTGTGTTGACATGGGACACAGAGCATTGTGATGAAAATTTCATGGAGCATTGTGTTAACAAAGATCACAGAGCCTTGTGTGACGAGGGAATGGACCATTGTGATGAGATAGGTCATGAATCATTGTGGTGACTGGAGTCATGGAGCACTGTGATCACACGGGTCATGGAGCATTGTAATGACCAGGGCATGGAGCAATATGATGACAGGGGCATGGAACATTGGTCTGACAAGTTTCATAGATTATTGTGATGACAGTGGGCATGGAACATTGAGATGACAAGGGCATGGTCATTGTGGGGACAAAGGTCACAGAGCCTTGTGTGACGAGGGCATGGACCATTGTGAGGACAAAGGTCATGAAGCTTTGTGATGACTGGAGTCACGGAGCATTGTGATGACAGGGGTCATGGAGCATTGTGATGAAAAGTGCATGGAGCATTGTGATAACAGGGGAATGGAACATTGGTCTGACATGTTTCATGGATTATTGTGATGACAGTGGGCATGGCACATTGTGATGACAAGGGCATAGAACCTTGTGATGACAAGGTCATGGAGTATTGTGAAGACAGGTGTCGGGGAGCATTGTGATGGCATATGTCATGGTCCATTGTGATGACAGTGGCATGGAGCATTGTGATACCAATTGTCATGGAGGATTGTGATGACAAAGGTAATGGAGCATTTTGATGACAAGGGCTTGGAACATTGCAATGACAACTGTCATGGAGCATTGTGATGAAAATGGCATGGAGCATTCTGATGAAAAGTTGCATGGAGCATTGTGATTACAGGGGTTTTGAAGCAATGTGATGACAAGGGCATGGAGCATTGTGATGAGAAGGCAATGGAGCATTCTGATGACATGCGTCATGGAGCTTTGTGATGACAAGGACATGGAGCATTGTGATTAAGGGGTCTTGGAGCATTGTGATGAAAAGCGATGGATCATTGTGATGAAAAATGCATGGAGCCTTATCATGACAGGGTTCAAGGAGCATACTGTTGACAACTGTAAGGGAGCATTGTGATGATAAGTGTATTGAGCATTGTGATGACAAAGATCATGGAGCACTGTGATGAGAAGACCATGGATAATTGTGATGACCAGCGTCATTGGGCATTGTGATGACAAGTGATATGGAACATTGTGTTCAGAATGGTTTGGTGCATTGTGATGACAGAGGTCATTGAGCATTTTGATTTCATTGTGATGACAATAGCATGAAATATTATGGTGATGGGCACGGTGCATTGTGATGACAGGGTTCATGGAGCATTGAGATGAAAAGGGGCATGGAGCATTGGGATTACAGGGGTGTTGGAGCATTGTGATGACAAGGGCATGGAGCATTGTGATTAGAAGGCCATGGAGCATTCTGATGACATGCGTCATGGAGCTGTGTGATGACAAAAGCATGGAGAATTGTGATTACATGGGTCATGGAATATTGTGATGACAGGCGTGCGGGAGTATTGTGATGACTAGTGATGGAACATTGTGATATCTGTGGTGAGAAGGCATTTTGAGGAGAAGTGCATGGAGCATTGCGATGACAAGGTTTATGGAGAATTTTGAATACAAGGATGTGGAGCATTGTGATGACAATTGCATGGTGCATTGTGATGACATGGGTTATGGAGCATTGTGCTGACACGCACATCGAGCATTGTGATGACAAGGGTCATGGAGCATTGTGCTGACAACGGCATGGAGCATTGTGATGACAAGGGTCACAGAGCATTGTGATAAAAATTTCATGGAGCATTGTGGTGACGAAGATCACAGATCTTTGTGTGACGAGGTCATGGACCATTGTGATGACAAATATCATGAAGCATTGTGATGACTGGAGTCACGGAGCATTGTGATAACAGGGGTCTTGGAGCATTGTGATGAAAAGGGAATGGATCATTGTGATGAAAAAGGCATGGAGACTTGTCATGACAGTGTTCAAGGAGCATACTGATGACAAGAGTCAGCGAGCTTTGTGATGCCAAGTGTATTGAGCATTGTGGTGACAATGGTCATGGAGCATTGTGAGAAGAAGACCTTGCATAATTGTGATGACGAGCGTCATGGGGCATGTGATGACAAGTGTTATGGAACCTTGTGATCACAAGGGTTTGGAGCATTGTGATGACAGAGGACATGGAGCATTTTGATATCACTGTGATGACAATAGCATGAATCATTATGATGATTGGCATGGTGCATTGTGATGACAGTGCTCATGGCGCATTGAGATGAAAAGTGGCATGGAGAATTGTGATTACAGATGTCTTGGAGCATTGTGATGACAAGGGTCATGGAGCCTTGTGACGACAAGGCCGTGGAACATTGTGATGGCAGGGGTCATGGAGCATTGTTATGACAGGTGTAATGGAGCATTGTGATTACAAGGGCATGGAGCAATGTGATTAGAGATTTCACTGAACACTGTAATGACAATGGCATGGAGCATAGTGATGCCAAGGGTCATGGAGATATGTTATGACAAATGTCAAGGGGCATTTTGATGACAAGGGCATGGTGCATTGTGATGAGAAGGGCAGGGATCATTGTGATGAGAGGGTCTGGAGCAATTTGAATAAGAGTGTCATGGAATATTTTGATGACAGGGGTTATGGAACATTGTGATGTCAGGGGTCATGAAGCATTGTGATGAAATATGTCATGGAGCATTTTGTGACAGGGGTTATGGAACATTGTTATGTCAGGGGTCATGGAGCATTGTGATGATAAGGGCATGTAGCACTGTGATGACAGTGGTCATGGAACATTGCGATGACAGGGGTGAGCGAGTATTGTGATGACTAGTGATGGAACATTGTGATATATGTGGTGAGAGAGCATTTTGATGAGAAGTGCATGGAGCATTGTGATGACAAGTTTTATGGAGCATACCGATGAAAATGATGTGGAGCATTTTGAGGAAAAGAGAATGGCACATTTTGATGACATGTGTCATGGAGAATTGTGCTGACAAGCGCATGGAGCATTTTGATGACAAGTGTCATGAAGCATTGTGCTGACAAAGGCATGGAGCATTGTGATGACAAGGGACACAGAGCATTGTGATGAAAATTTCATAGAGCATTGTGGCGACAAAGATCACAGAGCCTTGTGTGACGAGGGCATGGACCATTGTGATGAGAAAGGTCAAGAATCATTGTGATGACTGGAGTCAAGGAGCATTGAGATGACACGGGTCATGGAGCATTGTGATGACAAGGGCATGGAGCACTGTGATGACACGGGCATGGAACATTGGTCTGACAAGTTCCATGGATTATTGTGATGACAGTGGTCATGGAGCTTTGAGATGACAAGGGCATGGAGCATTGTGGTGACAAAGGTCACAGAGCCTTGAGTGACGAGGGCATGGACCACTGTGAGGACAAAGGTCATGAAGCATTGTGATGACTGGAGTCAAGGAGCACTGAGATGACAGGGTTCATGGAGCATTGTGATGACAAGGGCATAGAGCATTGTGATGACAAGGGCATGGAACATTGGTCTGACATGTTTCTTGGATTATTGTGATGACAGTGGGCATTGCGCATTGTGATGACAAGGGCATGGAACATTGTGATGACAAGGTCATGGAGTATTGTGAAGACAGGTGTCAGGGAGCATTGTGATGACATATGTCATTGTCCATTGTGATGTCTATGGCATGGAGCATTGTGATACCAAGTGTCATGGAGGATTGTGATGACAAAGGTAATGGAGCATTTTGATGTCAAGGGCTTGGAACATTGCGATGACAAGGGTCATGGAGCATTGTGATGACAAGGGCATGGAGCATTCTGATGAAAAGGTTCATGGAGCATTGAGATTACAGCGGTTTGGAAGCAATGTGATGACAAGGGCATGGAGCATTGTGATGAGAAGGCAAAGGAGCATTCTGATGACATGCGTCATGGAGCTTTGTGATGACAAGGACATGGAGCATTGTGATTACAGGGGTCTTGGAGCATTGTGATGAAAAGGGAATGTATCATTTTGATGAGAAATGCATGGAGCCTTGTCATGACAGGGTTCCAGGAGCATACTGATGACAACTGTCAGGGAGCATTGTGATGATAAGTGTATTGAGCATTGTGATGACAAAGATCATGGAGCATTGTGATGAGAAGACCATGGATAATTGTGAGGACCAGCGTCATGGGGCATTGTGATGACAAGTGTAATGGAACATTGTGATCAGAAGGGTTTGGTGCATTGTGATGACAGAGGTCATTGAGCATTTTGATTTCACTGTGATGACAATAGCATGAAATATTATGGTGATGGGCACGGTGCATTGTGATGACAGTGTTCATGGAGCATTGAGATGAAAAGGGGCATGGAGCATTGTGATTACAGGGGTGTTGGAGCATTGTGATGGCAAGGGCATGGAGCATTGTGATGAGAATGCCATGGAGCATTCTAATGACATGCATCATGGAGCTTTGTTATGACAAGGGCATGAAGAATTGTGATTACAGGGTTCATGGAATATTGTGATGATAGGTGTGAGGAGTATTGTGATGACTAGTAATGGAACATTGTTATATCAGTTGAGAGAAAGCATTGTGATGATAAGTGCATGGCGCACTGTGATGACATGGGTTATGGAGCATTGTGCTGACACGCGCATCGAGCATTGTGATGACAAGGGTCATGGAGCATTGTGCTGACAAAGGCATGGAGCTTTGTGATGACAAGGGACACAGAGCATTGTGATGAAAATTTCATGGAGCATTGTGGTGACAAAGATCACAGAGCCTTGTGTGACGAGGGAATGGACCATTGTGAGCACAAATGTCATGAAGCATTGTGATGACTGGAGTCACGGAGCATTGTGTTGACAGGGGTCATGGAGCATTGTGATGACAAGGGCATGGAGAATTGTGATGACAAGGGCATGGAACATTGTGATGACAAGGTCATGGAGTATTGTGAAGACAGGTGTCATGGATCATTGTGATGACATCTGTCATTGTCCATTGTGATGACAATGGCATGGAGCATTGTGATACCAAATGTCATGGAGGATTGTGATGACAAAGGTAATGGAGCATTTTGATGACAGGGGCTTGGAACATTGCGATGACAAGTGTCATGGAGCATTGTGATGACAGGGTCATGGAGCATTCTGATGAAAAGGTGCATGGAGCATTGAGATTACAGGGGTTTTGAAGCAATGTGATGACAAGGGCATGGAGCATTGTGATGAGAAGGCAATGGAGCATTCTGATGACATGCGTCATGGAGCTTTGTGATGACAAGGACATGGAGTATTGTGCTGTCATAGGCTAGGAGCTTTGTGATGACAAGTGTCAGAGAGCATTGTGATAAAAATTTTATGAGGCATTGTGGTGACAAATGTCACAGAGCTTTGTGTGACGAGGTCATGGACCATTGTGATGACAAGGGCATGGAGCAATGTGATGAGAGATTTCATTGAGCATTGTGATGACAATGGCATGGAACACTGTGATGCCAAGTGTTATGGAGCTTTGTGATGACAAATGTCAAGGGGCATTTTGATGACAAGGGCGTGGTGTATTGCGATGAGAAGGGCAGGGAGCATGGGGATGACAGGGTCATGGAGCAATTTGAATAAAAGTGTCATGGAATATTTTGATGGGAGTGGTTATGGAACATTGTGATGTCAGGGGTCATGAAGCATTGTGATGAAATGGGTCATGGAGCATTTTGTGACAGGGGTTATGGAACATTGTGATGTCAGTGGTCATGGAGCATTGTGATGATAAGGGCATGTAGCACTGTGATGACAGTGGGCATGGAACATTGTGATGACAGTGTTGAGCGAGTATTGTGATGACTAGTGATGGAACATTGTGATATATGTGGTGAGAGAGCATTTTGATGAGAAGTGCATGGAGCATTGTGATGACAAGTTTTATGGAGCATAGCGATGAAAAGGATGTGGAGCATTGTGATGAAAAGAGCATGGCACATTGTGATGACATGTGTCATGGAGCATTTTGCTGACATCGCATGGAGCATTTTGATGACAAATGTCATGGAGCATTGTGCTGACAAAGGCATGGAGCATTGGGATGACAAGGGACACAGAGCATTGTGATGAAAATTTCATGGAGCATTGTGGTGACAAAGTTCAGAGAGCCTTGTGTGACGAGGGCATGGACCATTGTGAGGACAAATGTCATGAATCATTGTGATGACTGGAGTCACGGAGCATTGTGATGACAGGGGTCATGGAGCATTGTGATTACAAGGACAAGGAGCAATGTGATGAGAGGGGCATGGAACATTGGTCTGACAAGTTTCATGGATTTTTGTGATGACAGTGGGCATGGAGCACTGAGATGACAAGGGCATGGAGCTTTGTGGTGACAAAGGTCACAGAGCCTTGTGTGACGAGGGCATGGACCATTGTGAGGAGAAAGTTCATGAAGCACTGTGATGACTGGAGTCAGGGAGCATTGTGATTACAAGGGCATGGAACATTGGTCTGACATGTTTCATGGATTATTGTGATGACAGTGGGCATGGCACATTGTGATAACAAGGGCATGGAACCTTGTGATGACAAGGTCATGGAGTATTGTGAAGACAGGTGTCAGGGAGCATTGTGATGACATATGTCATTGTCCATTGTGATGACTCTGGCATGGAGCATTGTGAAACCAAGTGTCATGGAGGATTGTGATGACAAAAGTAAAGGAGCATTTTGATGACAAGGGCTTGGAACATTGCGATGACAAGGGTCATGGAGCATTTTGATGACAAGAGCATGGAGCATTGTGATGAGAAGGCAATGGAGCATTCTGATGGCATGCGTCATGGAGCTTTGTGATGACAAGTACATGGAGCATTGTGATTACAGGGGTCTTGGATCATTGTGATGAATAGGGAATGGATCACTGTGATGAAAAATGCATGGAGCCTTGTCATGACACGCTTCAAGGAGCATACTGATGACAACTGTCAGGGAGCATTGTGATGATAAGTGTATTGAGCATTGTGATGACAAAGATCATGGAGCATTGTGATGAGAAGACCATGGATAATTGTGATGACCAGCGTCATGGGGCATTGTGATGACAAGTGTTATGGAACATTGTGATTAGAAGGGTTTGGTGCATTGTGATGACAGAGGTCATTGATCATTTTGATTTCATTGTGATGACAATGGCATGAAATATTATGGTGATGGGCACGGTGCATTGTGATGACAGGGTTAATGGAGCATTGAGATGAAAAGGGGCATGGAGCATTGTGATTACAGGGTTGTTGGAGCATTGTGATGACAAGGGCATGGAGCATTGTGATGAGAAATCCATGGAGCATTCTGATGACATGTGTCATGGAACTTCTTGATGAAAAGGGCATGGAAAATTGTGATTACAGGTTTCTTGGAATATTGTGATGACAGGGTTGAGGGAGTATTGTGATGACTAGTGATGGAACATTGTAATATCAGTGGTGAGAAGGCATTTTGAGGAGAAGTGCATGGAGCATTGTGATGACAAGGTTTATGAAGCATTTTGATGAAAAGGATGTGGAGCATTGTGATGACAAGTGCATGGTGCCTTGTGCTGACATGGGTTATGGAGCATTGTGCTGACACGCGCAACGAGCATTGTGATGACAAGGGTCATTGAGCATTGTGCTGACAAAGGCATGGAACATTATGGTGACAAAGGTCACAGAGCTTTGTGTGACGACATCATGGATCATTGTGATGACAAATATCATGAATCATTGTGATGACTGGAGTCATGGAGCATTGTGATAACAGGGGACTTGGATCATTGTGATAAAAAGGGAATTCATCACTGTGATGAAAAAGGCATGGAGCCTTGTCATGACAGTGTTCAAGGAGCATACTGATGACAAGTGTCAGCGAGCATTGTGATGCCAAGTGTATTGAGCAATGTGGTGACAAAGGTTATGGAGCATTGTGATGAGAAGACCTTGCATAACTGTGATGACGAGCCTCATGGGGCTTGTGATGACAAGTGTTATGGAACATTGTGATCAGAAGTATTTGGAGCATTGTGATGACCGAGGACATGAAGCATATTGATTTCATTGTGATGACAATAGCATGAATCATTATTATGATGGGCATGGCGAATTGTGATGACAGTGTTCATGGCGCATTGAGATGAAAAGTGGCATGGAGAAGTGTGATTACAGAGGTCTTGGAGCATTGTGATGACAAGGGTCATGGAGCATTGTGATGACAAGGCCGTGGAACATTGTGATGGCAGGGGTCATAGAGCATTGTTATGACAGGTGTAGTGGAGCATTGTGATGACAAGGGCATGGAACAATGTGATGAGAGATTTCATTGAATATTGTGATGACAATGGCATGGAGCATTGTGATGCCAAGGGTCTTGGAGATTTGTGATGACAAATGTCATGGGGCATTTTGATGACAAGGGCGTAGTGCATTGTGATGAGAAGGGCAGGGAGCATTGTGATGACTGGGTCATGGAGCAATTTGAATAAATGGGTCATGGAATATTTTGATGACAGGGGTTATGGAACATTGTGATGTCAGGGGTCATGAAGAATTGTGATGAAATGGGTCATGGAGCATTTTGTGACAGGGGTTATGGAACATTGTGATGTCAGGGGTCATGGAGCATTGTGATGATAAGGGCATGTAGCACTCTGATGACAGTGGTCATGGAACATTGTGATGACAGGGGTGAGCTAGTATTGTGATGCCTACTGATGGAACGTTGTTATATATGTGGTGAGAGAGCATTTTGATGAGAAGTGCGTGGAGCATTGTGATGAAAAGTTTTATGGAGCATAGCGATGAAAAGGATGTGGAGCATTGTGATGAAAAGAGCATGGCACATTGTGATGACATGTGTCATGGAGCATTGTGCTGACAAGCGCATGGAGCATTTTGATGACAAGTGTATTGGAGCATTGGGCTGACAAAGGCATGGAGCATTGTGATGACAAGTGACACAGAGCCTTGTGATGAAAATTTCATGTAACATTGTGGTGACAAAGGTCACAGAGCCTTGTGTGACGAGGGCATGGACCATCGTGAGGACAAATGTCATGAAGCATTGTGATGACTGGAGTCACGGAGCACTGTGATAACAGGGGTCATGGAACATTGTGATGAGATGGGCATGGAGCAAAATGATGACAGGGGCATGGAACATTGGTCTGACAAGTTTCATGGATTATTGTGATGACAGTGGGCATGGAGCATTGAGATGACAAGTGCATGGAGCATAGTGGTGACAAAGGTCACAGAGCCTTGTGTGACGATGTCATGGACCATTGTGAGGACAAAGGTCATGAAGCATTGTGATGACAGGGGTCATGGAGCATTGTGGTGACAAGGGCATGGAGCATTGTGATGACAGGGGCATGGAACATTGGTCTGACATGTTTCATGGATTATTGTGATGACATTCGGCAGGGCGCATTGTGATGACAAGGGCATGGAACATTGTGATGACAAGGTCATGGATTATTGTGAAGACAGTTGTCAGGGAGCATTGTGATGAAATATGTCATTGTCCATTGTGATGACAATGGCATGGAGCATTGTGATACCAAGTGTCATGTTGTATTGTGATGACAAAAGTAAAGGAGCATTTTGATGACAAGGGCTTAGAACATTGCGATGACAAGGGTCATGGAGCATTGTGATGACTAGGGCATGGAGCATTCTGATGAATATGTGCATGGAGCATTGAGATTACAGGGGTTTTGAAGCAATGTGAATACAAGGGCATGGAACATAATGATGAGAAGGCAATGGAGCATTCTGATGACATGCGTCATGGAGCTTTGTGATGAGAAGGACTTGGAGCATTGTGATTACAGGGGTCTTGGAGCATTGTGATGAAAAGGGAATATATCATGGTGATGAAAAATGCATGGATCCTTGTCATGACAGGGTACAAGGAGCATACTGATGACAATTGTCACGGAGCATTGTGATGATAAGTGTATTGAGCATTGTGATGACAAAGATCATGGAGCATTGTGATGAGAAAACCATGGATAATTGTGATGACCAGCGTCATGGCGCACTGTGATGACAAGTGTTATGGAACATTGTGATCAGAAGGGTTATAGCATTTTGATGACAGAGGTCATTGAGCATTTTGATTTCATTGTGATGACAATAGCATGAAATATTATGGTGATGGGCACGGTGCACTGTGATGACAGGGTTCATGGAGCACTGAGATGAAAAGGGGCATGGAGCATTGTGATTACACGGGTGTTCTAGCATTGTGATGACAAGGGCATGGAGCATTGTGAAGACAAGGCCGTGGGACATTGTGATGGCAGGGGTCATGGAGCATTGTTATGACAGGTGTAATGGAGCATTGTGATGACAAGGGCATGGAGCAATGTGATGAGAGATTTCATTGAACATTGTGATGACAATGGCATGGAGCATTGTGATGCCAAGGGTCATGGAGATTTGTGATGACAAATGTCATGGGGCATTTTGATGACAATGGCGTGGTGCATTGTGATGAGAAGGGCAGGGAGCATTGTGATGACAGGGTCATAGAGCAATATGAATAAAAGTGTTATGGAATATTTTGATGACATGGGTTATGGAACATTGTGATGTCAGTGGCCATGGAGCATTGTGATGATAAGGGCATGTAGCACTGTGATGACAGTGGTCATGGAACATTGTGATGACAGGGGTGAGTGAGTATTGTGATGACCAGTGATGGAACATTGTGATATATGTGGTGAGAGAGCATTTTGATGAGAAGTTCATGGAGCATTGTGATGACAAGTTTTATGGAGAATAGCGATGAAAAGGATGTGGAGTATTGTGAGGAAAACAGCATGGCACATTGTGATGACATGTGTCATGGAGCATTGTGCTGACAAGCGCATGGAGCATTTTGATGACAAGTGTCATGGAGCATTGTGCTGATAAAGGCATGGAGCATTGTGATGGCAAGGGACAAAGAGCATTGTGATGAAAATTTCATGGAGCATTGTGGTGAGAAAGATCACAGAGCCTTGTATGACGAGGGCATGGACCATTGTGAGGAGAATGGTCATGAATCAATGTGATGGTTGGAGTCACGGAGCATTGTCATGACAGGGGTCATGGAGGATTGTGATGACAAGGGCATGTAGCAATGTGATGACAGGGGCATGGAACATTGGTCTAACAAATTTCATGGATTATTGTGTAGACAGTGGACATGGAACATTGAGATGACAATGGCATGGAGCATTGTGTTGACAAAGGTCACAGAGCCCTGTGTTGCGAGGGCATGGACCATTGTGAGGACAAAGGTCATGAAGCATTGTGATGACTGGAGTCATGGAGCATTGTGATGACAGGGGTCATGAAGCATTGTGATGACAAGGGCAAGGAGCATTGTGATGACAGGCGCATGGAACACTGGTCTGATATGTTTAATGGGTTATTGTGATGACAGTGGGCATGGCACATTGTGATGACAAGGACATGGAACATTGTGATGACAAGGTCATGGAGTATTGTGAAGACAGGTGTCAGGGAGCATTGTGATGACATATGTCATTGTCCATTTTGATGACAATGGCATGGAGCATTGTGATACCAAGTGTCATGGAGGATTGTGATGACAAAGGTAATGGAGCATTTTGATGACAAGGGCTTGGAACATTGCGATGACAAGGGTCATGGAGCATTGTGATGACAAGGGCATGGAGCATTCTGATGAAAAGGTGCATGGAGCATTGAGATTACAGGGGTTTTGAAGCAATGTGATTACAAGGGCATGGAGCATTGTGATGAGAAGGCAATGGAGCATTCTGATGACATGGGTCATGGAGCTTTGTGATGACAAGGACATGGAGCATTGTGATTACAGGGGTCTTGGAGCATTGTGATGAAAAGTGAATGGATCATTGTGATGAAAAATGCATGGAGCCTTGTCATGAAAGGGTTCAAGGAACATACTGATGACAACTGTCAGGGAGCATTGAGATGATAAGTGTATTGAGCATTGTGATGACAAAGATCATGGAGCATTGTGATGAGAAGACCATGGATAATTGTGAGGACCAACGTCATGGGGCATTGTGATGACAAGTGTTATGGAAAATTGTGATCAGAAGGGTTTGGGGCACTGTGATGACAGAGGACATTGAGCATTTTGATTTCATTGTGATGACAATAGCATGAAATATTATGGTGATGGGCACGGTGCACTGTGATGACAGGGTTCATGGAGCATTGAGATTAAAAGAGGCATGGAGCATTGTGATTACAGGGGTGTTGGAGCATTGTGATGACAAGGGCATGGAGCATTGCGATGAGAAGGCCATGGAGCATTCTAATGACATGCGTCATGCAGCTTTGTGATGAAAAGGGCATGGAGAATTGTGATTACAGGGGTCATGGAATATTGTGATGACAGGGGTGAGGGAGTATTGTGATGACAAGTGATGGAACATTGTGATATCAGTGGTGAGAAGGCATTTTGAGGAGAAGTGAATGGAGCTTTGTGATGACAAGGTTTATGGAGCATTTTGATGACAAGGATGTGGAGCATTGTGATGACAAGTGCATGGTGCATTGTGATGACATGGGTTATGGAGCATTGTGCTGACACGCACATCGAGCATTGTGATGACAAGGGTCATGGAGCATTGTGCTGACAAAGGCATGGAGCTTTGTGATGAGAAGGTTCACAGAGCATTGTGATAAAAATTTCATGGAACATTGTGGTGACAAAGGTCACAGAGCTTTGTATGACGATGTTATGGACCATTTTGATGATAAGTGTCATGAAGCACTGTGATGACTGAAGTCACAGAGCATTGTGATAACAGGGGTCTTGTAGCATTGTGATGAAAAGGGAATGAATCATTGTGATGAAAAAAGCATGGAGCCATGTCAGGACACTGTTCAAGGAAAATACTGACGACAAGTGTCAGCGAGCATTGTGATGCCAAGTATATTGAGCATTTTGTTGACAAAGGTCATGGAGCATTGTAATGAGAAGACCTTGCATAATTGTGATGACGAGCGTCATGGAGCATGTGATGACAAGTGTTATGGAACATTGTGATCAGAAAGGTTTGGCACATTGTGATGACAGAGGACATGGAGCCTTTTGATTTCATTGTGATGACAATAGCATGAATCATTATGATGATGGGCATGGTGCATTATGATGACACTGTTCATGGAGCATTGAGATGAAAAGAGGCATGGAGAATTGTGATTACAGAGGTCTTGGAGCATTGTGATGACAAGGGTCATGGAGCCTTGTGATGACAAGTGCTTGGAGCATTGTGATGACAAGCGTCATGGAGAATTGTGATGACAATGGCAGGGAGCATTGTGATGTCAAGGGACATTAAGAATTTTTATAACAGTGTCATGAAGAATTGTGATGACAAGCATATGGAGCTTGCTATGACAGGTTTCAGGGAGCATTGCGATGACAAGTGCACGGAGAATTGTGATGACAAGAGCATGTAACATTGTGATGAGAAATGTCATGGAATATTGTGATGACAAAGAGGTGGAGAATTGTGATGACAAGGGACATGGAGCAATGTGATGGCAAGACCGTGGAGCATTCTGATGAGAAGACCATGGATAATCGTGGTGACAAGCATCATGGAGCATTATGATGACAAGAGCCATGGAGCATTCCAACATAAGATATCACTTATGAAGGAAATGTAAACATTGGTACACATGAACTGAATTAGTAAAGAGAACAGAGTCTCACATATAGAAAATATACTTATGCCTGATTACGGGGAAAGGAGAGGTGGGTTGATGCATAAAACCAGAGTTTGATATTAGCACAGGTACCATTCCATAATCCAAATACAGAATAGACAAGACCTACTCCTTCCTCAGTGAACGGGACTCAACACCCCTATTCTCTGTAGAGGAATATATCTGACTAGTAAGAATCTTAAAACCTATGTATTGATATGTCTCCGTAAGGGAATCAAGTGTGTCTAGACTGGCATAAACATGGCAGTGGAAATCAGCTGAAAACCACGATAAAAAGGAATTTAAAAACAAAACCAAAAAACAGGGAAATTATTTACAATTCCTTCAGGGGCTCTGATGAAACCTGGAATGACCCTATCTACAACGACAGCTGGATGTGGCATAAGGCTGGACACTTGGGACTGAGAGGATTGGTCAGATTGGGTGAGCAAATGCAGACCCTTTAAAGCTATAATGCGTGGAAACCATTCCTTGGGTCCCAACTCTCAAGATAGAAGGAAATATTACTACAGCTATAACATGTATGGGAAACCTAGAGAATGGACACACTGTGAATACGAAAGATTTCTAAAACTCAACTAATAGTCCCTCTCCTCGTGCTCCGCTTTCACTTTCCAACTGCTTTACTATCAATCTCCCAACTTGGAGAGACAGCCCCTTTAACCTCCTGGTTCGCACAGGTTGCCAAATTGGCAAGGGTTGAAAGGGAAGAGGGAGTACCAATGAGAGAGTAGCTCTTAGGCATTTGGACGGGCACATTTCACTCTAATTTCCCGGCATGAACAAGAATTAACCAAAGTCTCAGCCAACCGCCGGGAACCAGTATAGGTCCTGAACCAATATTTGAGACTTGCAGTCAGCTCACAAAAAACGAGTTGAAAAATGGAGCTCAGGGGCACAGCAATTCACAGACTGGCAGAGTAATAAAGGACAACAATCTTCCAAAAATCTGTTGAGGGAAGGCAATGAGGTGGACATGAAAGCGAGCCAGAATAGTAGGAAACATATATCAAGAGGTACATTGGAATCACCTTTAAGACACAGGAAGATGGGCACAACTTCGACAATTAAGCACTTGGCCAAAAAGGGCGTATGCATTTTTTCCATGCATACGCCCATTTTGGCAAAGCAAGCAAGCGGGCAATGCAAATCTGCACTATAAAGAAGTAGCACTTCCAACTGGTGAAATTGGATATCCGTAAAATGTGTAAAAACCAGAAAGGCAAGACAGGCCCTGGAGAACAGGGAGCCTAGATATGATGATGGGCAGGATGTAAATTGCCAACTGCCTCTCTGGAGGAGTGCATTGTGTTCCCTAAAACAAGTAATCAACAGAGCTCCAGAGCCAAGGGCACTTCCAGTTTAGGGAATATACCTTGGGAACAATGAAAATCAATAATACAGAGCCACCCCAAAAATTAGGGCTGCACTGCTTACAAGAACCTCAACTTGGGGACACCTGAAATATCCCAGGAAAGACAAAAATGGTTCAAGAATTTGTGTTACTTACATAAGATGGGATATCCCTCAGCCATGAAATCAATGTCATAAGGCCAGTAGCAGCAAAATGAGTGGATTCAGGTACGATGATTCTAAGTGAAATAAGTCACAGAGAAAAAGAAACTTATCATAAGATATCAATTATGAAGGTCCTGTAAACATGGCTACCCATGAACTGAGTTACGAAAGATAACAGAGTCTCACATTTAGAAAGCACTCTTATGCCTGCTTAAGGGGGAAGGAGAGGTGGGGTGATGCATAAAACCAGAGTTTCATATTAGTACAGGTACTGGTCCAAAAACCAAATACGGAATAGACAACATCTACACCTTCCTCAGTTAAAGGGACTCAAAATCAATATTTCCCACTGAGGAATATATCTGAATAGTAAGAATCTTAAAACCTATGTATTGATATGTCTCCGTAAGGGAATCAAGTGTGTCTAGACTGGCATAAACATGGCAGCGAGAATCAGCTCAAACAAACTATAAAAAGGAATTTCGAAAACAAAACAAAAAAACAGGGAAATTATTTACAATTCCTTCAGGGGCTCTGATGAAACCTGGAATGACCATATCTACAATGACAGCTGGATGTGGCATAAGGCTGGACACTTGGGACTGAGAGGATTGGTGAGATTCGGTGAGCAAATGCAGACCACTTAAAGCAATAATGTGTGGCACACATTCCAAGGGTCCCAAATCTCCAGGTTGAACAGAATATTATTACAGCTATAACATGTATGGGAAACCTAAAGAATGGACACACTGTGAATACGAAATGTTTCTAAAACTCTACTAATAGTCCCTCTCCTGGTGCTCCGGTTTGAATTTCCAACTGGTTTACTATCAATCTAGCAACGTGGAGAGACAGCCCCTTTAAAATCCAGTTTCACACTCGTTGCCAATTTGGCAGAGGATGAAAGGGAAGAGGGAGAACCAATGAGAGAGTAGCTGTTAGGCATTTGGACGGGCACCTGTCACTCTAATTTCCCGGCAGGAAGAAGAATTAACCAAACTCTTAGCCATCTGCCGGGAACCAGTATAGGTCCAGTACCAAAATTTTGGACTTGCGGTCAGCTCACAAAAAACGAGTTGAATAATGGAGCTCAGTGGCACAGCAATTCATATACTGGCAGAGTAATAAAGGAAATCTATCGTCCAAAAATCTGTTGAGGGAAGGCAATGAGGCGGACTTGAAAGCGAGCCAGAATAGCAGGAAACACATTTCAACAGGTACATTGGAATCGCCTTTAAAGCACAGGAAGAGGGGCACAACTTCGACAATGATGCACATGGCCAAAAAGGGCGTAGGCGTTTTCTACTGAATATATTCAGGAGAAAACGCATACGCCCTTTTTGGCCAAGCAAGCAAGCGGGCAATGCAAATCTGCACTACAAAGAAGTGTCAATTCCCACCGGTGAAAGGGTTATCCACAAAATGTATAAAAACCAGAAAGGCAAGACAGGCCCTGGAGAACAGGGAGCCTAATTATGCTGATGGGCAGGATGTAACCTGCCAACTGCCTCTCTGGAGGAGTGCATTGTGTTCCCTAAAACAAGTAAACAACAGAGGTACAGAGCCAAGGGCACTTCCAATTTGGGAATATACCTTGGGAAAACTGAAAATCAATAAGACAGAGCCACCCCAAAATTTAGGGCTGCACTGCTTACAAAAACCTCACCTTGGGTACACATTAACTATCCCAGGAAAGACAAAAATTGTTCAAGAAATTGTGGTACATACGTACGATGGAATATCCCTCAGCCATGAAATCAATGTCATAAGGCCAGTAGCAGCAAAATGAGTGGATTCAGTTACGATGATTCTAAGTGAAATAAGTCACAGAGAAGAAGAAACTTATCATAAGATATCACTTATGAAGGTCCTGTAAACATGGATACACATGAACAGAGTTAGGAAAGAGAACAGAGTCTCACATTGAGAAAACACTCTTATGCCTGCTTAAGGGGGAAGGAGAGGTGGGGTGATGCATAAAACCAGAGTTTCATAGTAGTACAGGTACCGTTCCAAAAACCAAATACGGAATAGACAAGACCTACACCTTCCTCAGTGAAAGGGACTCAAAACCCCATATTTCCCGTAGAGGAATATATCTGACTAGTTAGAATGTTAAAACCTATGTATTCATAGGTTTCCGTAAGGGATTCAAGTGTGTCTACACTGGTATCAACATGGCAGTGAGAATCAGCTCAAACCCAATATAAAATGGAATTTGGGGCTTCCTTGGTGGCGCAGTGGTTGAGAGTCCGCCTGCCAATGCAGGGGACACGGGTTCATGTCCCGCTCCGGGAAGATCCCACATGCCGCGGAGTGGCTTGGCCCGTGAGCTATGGCCGCTGAGCCTGCACGTCCGGAGCCTGTGCTCCACAACAGGAGAGGCCACAACAGTGAGAGGCCCGCGTACCGCAAAAAACAAACAAAGAAACAAACAAACAAAAAAAGGAATTTGAAAAACAAAAAAAAAACAGGGAAATTCTTTAGAATTCCTTCAGGGGCTCTGATGATACCTGGAATGACCCTATCTACAAAGACAGCTGGATGTGGCATAAGGCTGGACACTTGGGACTGAGAGGATTGGTGAGATTGGGTGAGCAAATGCAGACCCTTTAAAGCAATAATGCGTGGCACCCATTCCATGGGTCCCAACTCTCCAGGTTGAAGGGAATATTACTACAGCTATAACGTGTACGGGAAACTTAGAGAATGGACACACTGTGAATACGAAAGGTTTCTAAAACTCGACTAATAGTCCCTCTCTGGGTGCTCTGGTTTGACTGTCCAACTGCTTTACTATCAATCTCCCAACTTGGAGAGACAGCCCCTTTAACTTCCTGGTTCCCACAGGTTGCAAACTTGGCAGAGGATGAAAGGGAAGAGGGAGAAGCAATGAGAGTAGCTGTTAGGCATTTGGATGGGCACATATCACTGTAATTTCCGTTCAGGGAGAAGAATTAACCAAACTCTCAGCCACCCACTGCTAAACAGTAGAGGTACTGAACCAAAATTTTAGACTTGCGGTCAGCTCACAAAAAACGAGTTGAAAACTGGAGCTCAGGGGCAGAGCAATTCAGAAAATGGCCGAGTAATAAAGGAAAACTATAGTCCAAAAATCTTTTGAGGGAGGGCAACGAGGCGGACTTGAAAGCGAGCCAGAAGAGCAGGAAACCGATTTCAAGAGGTACATTGGAATCACCTTTAAAGCACAGGAAGAGGGGCACAACATCGACAATGATGCACTTGGCCAAAAAGGGCGTATGCGTTTTCTCCTGAATATATTCAGGAGAAAACGCATACGCCCTTTTTGGCCAAGTGAGCAAGCGGGCAATGCAAATCTGCACTACAAAGAAGTATCACTTCCCTCTGGTCAAAAGGGACATCCGCAAAATGTGTAAAAACTAGAAACGCAAGACAGGCCCTGGAGAACAAGGAGCCTAGTTATGCTGATGAGCAGGATGTAAATTGCCAACTGCCTCTCTGGAGGAGTGCACTGTGTTCCCTAAAACAAGTAAACATGAGAGCTACAGATCCAAGGGCACTTCCAGTCTAGGGAATATACCTTGGGAAAACTGAAAATCAATAAGACATAGCCACCCAAAAATTTAGGGCTGCACTGATTACAATAACCTCAACTTGGTTACATATTGATGACAAGCGCATGGCGCATTGTGATAACATGGGTCAAGGAGCAATGTGCTGACAAGCACAAGGAGCACTCTTATGACAAGGGTCAGGGAGCATTGTGCTGAGGAAGGCATAGAATATGGTGATGACCAGTGTCAGAGAGCATTTTGATGAAAAGTTCATGGAGCATTGTGGTGACAAAGTCACAGAGACTTGTGATGATGAGGGTATTGACCATTGTGATGACAAACGTCATGAATTATTGTTATGACGAGTCACGGAGCATTGTGATGACTGGGTCATGGAGCATTGTGATGACAAGGGCATGGAGCATTGTGATGACAGTGTCATAGAGCATTTCTCTGACAAGATTTAGGGACTATTGTGATGAGAGTGGGCATGGCGCATTGTAATGACAAGGGCATGGAGCATTGTAATGACAAGGGCATGGAGCATTGTGATGACAGTGTCATAGAGCATTTCTCTGACAAGATTTATGGACTATTGTGATGAGAGTGGGCATGGCGCATTGTGATGACAAGGGCATGGAACATTGTGATGACAAGGTCATAGAGTATTGTGAAGAGAGGTGTCAGGGAGCATTATGATGACATATGCCATGGCACATTGTGATGACAATGGCATGGGGCATTGTGATGCCATGTGTCATGGAGTATTGTGATGACAAATGTAATGGAGCATTGTGTTGACAACGGCTTGGAGCAGTGTGATAACAAGGGTCATGGAGCATTGTGATGACAAGGGCATGGAGCATTGTGATGACAACGGACATTGAGAATTTTGATGACAATATCGTGAAGAATTTTGATGACAAAGGCATGAAGCTTGCTATGACAGGGGTCATATGGCTTTGAGATGACAATTTCATGGAAAATTTTGATGACAAGTGCAGGTAACATTGTGATGAGAAGTGTCAGGGAGCATTGTGATGACAAGGACGTAGAGAATTCTGATGACAACGGACATGGAGCATTGTTATTACCAGGGAATGGAGCATTGTGATTACCAGGGAATGGACCATTGTGATAGCAAGACCGTGGAGCACTGTGATGAGAAGGCCATGAATAACTGTGATGACGAGCCTCATGGAGCACTGTAATGACAAGGGGCATGGAGCATTCTGATGACAGTTGTCATGGAGCATTGTGATGACAGGGGTCATGGAACATTGTGGTGACAGGGGTCATGGAGCATTGTGATGACAAGGGTCACGGAGCATTCTGATGATAAGCTTGTGGAGTATAGTGATGACAATGGCATGGAGCATTGTGATGAAAAGGGCATGGATCATTGTGATGAAAAATGCATGGAGCGTTGTCATGAGAGGGTTCAAGGAGCATACTGATGACAAGTGTCAGCGAGCATTGTGATGACCAGTGTATTGAACATTGTGATGACAAAGGTCATGGAACATTGTGATGAGAAGACCATGGAAAATTTTGATGACGAGAGTCATGGACCTTTGTGATGACAAAGGTCATGGAGCATTTTGATGACAATGGCATTGTGCATTGTGATGAGAAGGGCAGGGAACATTGTGATGACAGGGTCATGGAACAATTTGATGAAAAGGGTCATGGATCATTTTGGTGACAGGGGATATGGAACATTGTGATGTCTGTGGTCATGGAGCTTTGTGATGAATAGGGTCATGGAGCATTTTGATGCCAGGGGTTATGGAACATTGTGATATCAGGCGTCATGGAGCATTGTGATGACAAGGGCATGGAGCATTGGTATGAAAATTTCATAGATTGCTGTGATGAGAGTGGGCATGGGGCATTGTGATGACAAGGGCACGGAGCACTGTGACACATGGGTCATGGAGGATTGTAATGACAAGGGCATGGAGCATTGTGATGAGAAGGGCATCGAGCATTGTGATGGCAAATGTCATGGAGCTTTGTGATGACAAGGGCATGGAACAATGTGATCAGAGGGTTCATGGATCATCGTGATGACAATGGCATGGAGCATTGTGATGACAAGGGTCATGGAGATATGTGACGACAAATGTCATGGAGCATTTTGATGACAAGGGCGTGGTGCATTGTGTTTTGAAGGGAAGGGAGCATTGTGATGACAGAGTCCAGCAGCAATTTGATGAAAAGGGTCATGGAAGATTTTGATGATATGGGTAATGGAACATTGTGATGTCAGGGGTAATGGAGCATTTTGCTGAAAAGGGTCATGGAGCATTTTGATGACAGGTGTTATGGAACATAATGATGTCAGGGGTCATGGAACATTGTGATGACAGGGGTGAGGAAGTATTGTGATGACTAGTGATGGAACATAGTGATATCAGTTGTGAGAGAGCATTTTGTTGAGAAGTGCATGGAACATTGTGATGACAAGGGTTTATGGAACATTCTGATGACAAGGTTGTGGAGCATTGTGATGTCAAGCGCATGGCACATTGTGATAACATGGGTCATGGAGCAATGTGCTGACAATCACATGGAGCATTGTGATGAAAAGGGGGATGGAGCACTGTGCTGAGAAAGGCATAGAGCATTTTGATGACAAGGGTCAGAGAGCATTGTTATGAAAAGTTCATGGAGCATTGTGGTGACAAAGTCACAGAGACTTGTGATGATGAAAGCATGGACCATTGTGATGACAAAGTTCATAAAGCACTGTGATGACTGGAGTCACGGAGCATTGTGATGACACGGGAATGGAGCATTGAGAACACATGGGCATAGAGCATTGCTCTGACAAGTTTTATGGATTATTGTGATGACAGTGGGCATGGCACATTGTGATTACAAGGGCATGGAGCATTGTGATGACAAGGTCATACAGTATTGTGAAGACGGGTGTCAGGGAGTATTTGGATGACATATGTCATGGTCCATTGTGATGAGAATGCCATGGGGCATTGGAATGCCAAGTGTCATGGAGGATTGTGATGACAATGGTAATGGAGCATTGTGATGACAAGGGCTTGGAGCTTCGTTATGACAAGGTCATGAAGCATTGTGATGACAACATCATGGAGCATTGTGATAACAAGGGCCTTTGAGAATTTTGATGACAAGGTCGTGAAGCATTGTGATTACAAGCGCATGGAGCTTTCTATGACAGGGGTCATGGAGCATTGTGATGAAAAGTGCATGGAGAATTGTATTGACAAGAGCATGTAACATGTTGATGAGAACTGTCATGGAGCATTGTGATGAAAAGGACATTTAGAATTGTGATGACCAGGGCATGGAGCATTGGGATGACAAGACCGTGGAACATTGTCATAAGAAGACCACGGATAATTGTGATGAGGATCGTCATGGAGCACTGTAATGACAAGGGGCATGGAGCATTGTGATGAGAGGTGTCATGGATCATTGTGATGACAAGTGTCATGGACCATTCTGATGACAAGCTTGTGGAGTAATGTGATGACAATGGCATGGAGCATTTTGATGAAAAGGGAATGGAGCATTGTGATGAAAAAGGCATGGAGCCTTTTTATGACAGTGTTCAAGGAGCATTCTGATGACAAGTCTCAGGGAGCATTGTGAGGACAAGTGTATTGAGCATTGTGATGACAAATTTCATGGAGCATTGTGATGACAGGCATCATGGAGCGTTATGATGACAAGTGTTATGAACATTGTGATGACAAGGATTTGGAGCATTGTGATGACAGAAGTCATGTATCATTTTCATTTCAAGGAGCATGGATCATTGTGATGACAAGGGCATGAAGCAATGTGAACCCAAGGTTCCTGGAGGATTTTGATGACAATGGGAATGGAGTATTGTTATGACAAGTGCATGGAGCATTGTGAAGACAAGGTCATGTAGCATTTTGCTGACAAATGTATGGAGCATTTTGATGACAAGTGTCATGGAGCATTGTGATGACAAGCGTCATGGAGCATTGTGATTACAGGGGTCATGGAGCATTGGGATGGCAAGGGCATGGATCATTGTGATGACAAGGGTCATGGAGCATTTCGATGACAAGATTCCCAGATCATTGTGTTGTCTGGTGTCATGGAGCGTTGTGATGACAGTGGTCATGGAGCATTGTGATGACAGGGGTCATGGAGCATTGTGATCAGAATTTCATGGAGCACTGAGCTGGCAATAGTCCTTGAGTATTGTGATGGCAGGGCTCATGGAGCATTGTGATGAGAAGACCATGGAGCACTGTGATGACAAGTCTCATGGAGCATTCTGATGAAAAGGGGCATGGAGCATTGTGATTACAGGGGTCTTGGAGCATTGTTATGACAAGGGTCATGGAGCCTTGTGATGACAACACCGTGGAACATTGTGATGGCAGGGGTCATGGAGCATTGTGATGACAATGGCATGGAGTATTAGTATGAAAAATTTCATGGATTATTGTGATGAGAGTGGTCATGGAGCATTGTGATGACAAGGGCACAGAACGACGGTGATACATGGGTCATGGAGGATTGTAATGACAAGGGCATGGATCATTGTAATGAGAAAGGCATCGAGCATTGTGATGACAAGCATCATGGAGCTTTGTGATGACAAGAGCAAGGAACAATGTGATGATAGGTTTCATGGAGCATTGTGATTACAATGGCATGGAGCATTGTGATGCCAGGGGTCATGGAGCTTTGTGATGAAAAAGGTCATGGGGAATTTTAATGACAAGGGCATGTTCCATTGTGATGAGAAGGGCAGGGAGCATTGTGATGACAGGGTCATGGAGCAATTTGATGAAAAGCGTCATGGAATATTTTGATGACAGTCTTTATGGAACATTGTGATGTCAGGGGTCATGAAGCATTGTGATGAAATGGGTCATGGAGCATTTTGTGACAGGGGTTATGGAACATTGTGATGTCAGGGGTCATGGAGCATTGTGATGACAAGGGCACGGAGCAATGTGATGACAGGGGCATGGAAAATTTGTCTGACAAGTTTCATGGATTATTGTGATGACAGTGGACATGGAGCATTGTGATGACAAAGGTCACAGAGCCTTGTGTGAAGAGGGCATGGAACACTATGTTGACAAAGGTCATGAAGCACTGTGATGACTGGAGTCACGGAGCATTGTGATGGCAGGGGTCATCGAGCATTGTGCTGACAAGCGCATGGAGCATTTTGATGACAAGTGTCATGGAGCATTGTGCTGACAAAGGCATGGAGCATGGTGATGACAAGGGACACAGAGCATTGTGATGAAATATTCATGGAGCATTGTGGTGACAAAGATCACAGAGCCTTGTGTGACGGGGGCATGGACAATTGGTCTGACAAGTTTCATGGATTACTGTGATGACAGTGGACATGGAGCATTGTGATGACAAAAGTCATGAAACATTGTGATGACTGGAGGCAAGGCGCATTTTGATGACATGGGTAATGGAGCATTGTGATGACATGGGCATGGAGCATTGTGATGACAGTTGCATGGAACATTTGTCTGACATGTTTCATGGATTATTCTGATGACAGTGGGCATGGCACATTGTGATGACAAGGGCATGGAACATTGTGATGACAAGGTCATGGAGCACTGTGAGGAGAAGGCCATGGAGCATTCTGATGACATGAGTCATGGAGCTTTGTGATGACAAGGGCATCGAGATTTGTGATTACAGGGGTCTTGGAGCATTGTGATGACAAGGGTCATGGAGGCTTGTGATGACAAGACCGTTGAATCTTGTGATGGCAGGGGACATGGAGCATTGTTATGAAAGGGGTAATGGAGCATTGTGATGACAAGAACATGGGGCAATGGTCTGAAAAGTTTCATGGATTATTGTGAAGAGAGTGGGCATGGAACAGTGTGATGACAAGGGCATGGAACACTGTGATACATATATCATGCAGGATTGTAATGACAATGGCATGGAGCATTGTGTTGAGAAGGGCATCGAGCATTGTGATGACAAGCGTCATGGAGATTTGGGATGACAAGTGCATGGAGCAATGTGATGAGAGGATCCATGGAGCATTGTGATAATAATGGAATGGAGCATTGTGATGCCAATGGTCATGGAGCTTTGTGATGACAAATGTCATGTAGCATTTTGATGACAAGGGCCTGGTGCATTGTGATGAGAAGGGCAGGGAGCATTGTGATGACAGGGTCATGGAGCAATTTGATGAAAAGTGTCATGGAACATTTTGATGACAGGGGTTATAGAACATTCTGATTTCAGAGATCATGGAGCTTTGTGATGAAAAGGGTCATGGAGCATTTTGATTACAGGGGTTATGGAACTTTTTGATGTCAACTGTCATGGAGCATTGTGAAGATAATGGCATGTAGCATTGTGATGACAGGGGTAATGGAACATTGTGATGACAGGGTTTAAGGAGTATTGTGATGACTAGTGGTCGAACATTGAGATATCACTGGTGAGAGAGCATTTTGATAAGTGCATGGAGCATTGTGATGACAAGGTTTATGGAGCATTTTGATGACAAGGATGTTGAGCAATGTGATGACAAGTTCATGGCGAATTGTGATGACATTGGTTGTGGAGCATTTTGCTGACAAGCGCATCGAGCATTGTGATGACAAGAGTCATGGAGCATTGTGCTGACAAAGGCATGGAGCTTTGTGATGACATGGGTCACAGAGCATTGTGATAAAAAGTTCATGGAGCATTGTGGTGAAAAATGTCACAGAGCTTTGTGTGACAAGGTCATGGACCATTGTGATGACAAATGTCATGAAGCATTGTGATGACTGGAATCACGGAGCATTGTGATAACAGGGGTCTTGGAGCATTGTGAAGAAAAGGGAATGCATCATTGTGATGAAAAATGCAGGGAGCCTTGTCATGACAGTGTTCAAGGAGCATAGTGATGACAAGTGTCAGGGAGCATTGTGATGACAAGTGTATTGAGCATTGTGTTGACAAAGGTCATGGAGCATTGTGATGAGAAGACCTTGCATAATTGTGATGACGAGCGTCATGGGGCATTGTGATGACAAGTGTCATGGACATTGTGATCAGAAAGGTTTGCAGCTTTGTGATGACAGAGGACATGGAGCATTTTGATTTCATAGTGATGACAATAGCATGAATCATTATGATGATGGGCATGGTGCATTGTGATGAGAGGGTTGATGGAGAATTGAGATGTAAAGGGGCATGGAGAATTGTGATTACAGAGGTCTTGGAGCATTGTGATGACAAGGGTCATGGAGCCTTGTGATGACAAGGCCGTGGAACATTGTGATGGCAGGGGTCATGGAGCATTGTTATCACAGGTGTAATTGAGCATTGTGATGACAAGGGTATGGAGCAATGTGATGAGAGATTTTATTGAGCATTGTGATGACAATGGCAAGGAGCATTGTGATGCCAGGGGTCATGGAGCTTTGTGATGAAAAATGTCATTGGGCATTTTAATGACAAGGGCATGGTGCATTGTGATGAGAAGGGCAGGGAGCATTGTGATGACAGGGTCATGCAGCAATTTGATGAAAAGCGTCATGGAATATTTTGATGACAGGCGTTATGGAACATTGTGATGTCAGGGGTCATGAAGCATTGTGATGAAATGGGTCATGGAGCATTTTGTGACAGGGGTTATGGAATATTGTGATGTCAGGGGTCATGGAGCATTGTGATGACAAGGGCACGGAGCAATGTGATGAAAGGGGCATGGAACATTTGTCTGACAAGTTTCATGGATTATTGTGATGACAGTGGGCATGGAGCATTGTGATGACAAAGGTCACAGAGCCTTGTGTGAAGAGGGCATGGACCACTGTGTTGACAAAGGTCATGAAGCACTGTGATGACTGGAGTCACGGAGCATTGTGATGGCAGGGGTCATGGAGCATTGTGCTGACCAGCGCATGGAGCATTTTGATGACAAGTGTCATGGAGCATTGTGCTGACAAAGTCATGGAGCATGGTGATGACAAGGGACACAGAGAATTGTGATGAAATATTCATTGAGCATTGTGGTGACAAAGATCACAGAGCCTTGTGTGACGGGGGCATGGACAATTGGTCTGACAAGTTTCATGGATTATTGTGATGACAGTGGGCATGGAGCATTGTGATGACAAAAGTCATGAAGCACTGTGATGACTGGAGGCAAGGAGCATTTTGATGACATGGGTAATGGAGCATTGTGATGACATGGGCATGGAGCATTGTGATGACAGTGGCATGGAACATTTGTCTGACAAGTTTCATGGATTATTCTGATAACAGTGGGCATGGCTCATTGTGATGACAAGGGCATGGAAGATTGTGGTGACAAGGTCATGGAGTATTGTGAAGACAGGTGTCAGGGAGAATTGTGATGACATATGTCATGGTGCATTGTTATGACAATGGCGTGACGAATTATGACGATGGGCATGATGCATTGTGATGACAGGGTTCATGGAGCATTGAGATGAAAAGGGGCATGGAGCATTGTGATTACAGGGGTCTTGGAGCACTGTGATGACAAGGGCATGGAGCAATGTGATGAGAAGGCCATGGAGCATTCTGATGACATGTGTGATTGTGCTTTGTGATGACAAGGGCATGGAGCATTGTGACTACAGGGTCTTGGAGCATTGTGATGACAAGTGTCATGGAGCATTGTGATGAAACGGCTGTAGAGCATTGTGATGGCAGGGGTCATGGAGCTTTGTGATGAGAAGGGCAATGAGCATTGGTCTGAAAAGTTTCATGGATTATTGTGATGAGAGTGGGCATGGAGAATTGTGATGACAAGGTCATGGAACACTGTGATACATTGGTCATGGAGGATTGTAATGACAAGGGCTTGGATCATTGTGATGAGAAAGGCATCGAGCATTGTGATGACAAGCGTCATGGAGCTTTGTGATGACAAGGGCATGGATCAATCTGATGAGAGTGTTCATGGAGCATTGTGTTGACAATGACATGGAGCATTGTGATGCCAAGGCTCATCGAGCTTTGAGATGACAAATGTCATGGAGCATTTTGATGACAAGGGCGTTGTGCATTGTGATGAGAAAGGCAGGGAGCATTGTGATGACAGGGTCATTGAGCAATTTGATGAAAAGTGTCATGGAACATTTTGATGACAGGTGTTTTGGCACATTGTGATATCATGTGTCATGTCGCATTGTGATGATAAGTGCATGTAGCATTGTGATGACGGGGTCCTGGAACATTATGATGATAGGGGTGAGCGAGTATTCTGATGACTAGTGATGGAACATTGTCATATAAGTGGTGAGAGAGCATTTTGATGAGAAGTGCATGGAGCATTGTGATGACAATGTTTATGGAGCATTGTGATAACAAGGTTGTGAACTATTGTGATGAAAAGCATGTGGCACATTGTGATGACAAGGGTCCTGGAGTATTGTGCTGACAAAGGCAAGGAGCATTGAGATGACAAGGGTCACAGAGCATTGTGATGACGCGGGCATGGACTATTGTGATGACTAAGGTCATGAAGCATTGTGATGACTGGAGTCACGGAGCATTGTGATGACAAGGGCATGGAGCATTGTGATGACAGTGGCATGGAGCATTGGTCTGACAAGTTTCATGGATTATTGTGATGACAGTGGGTATGGCGGATTGTGTTGACAAGGGCATGGAGCATTGTGATGACAAGGTCACGGAGTATTGTGAAGTCAGGTATCAGGGTGCATGTGATGACATATGTCATGGTCCATTGTGATGACAATGGCATGGGTCATTGTGATGCCAAGTGTCATGGAGGATTGTGATGAGAAAGATAATGGGGCATTATGATGATTAGGGCTTGGAACATTATGATGACAAGGGCCATTGAGAATTTTGTTGAGAAGGTCCTGAGACATTGTGATGACAAGTTCCTGGAGCATTGTGATGAGAAAACCATGGAGCCTTGTGAGGACAAGTCTCATGGAGCATACTGATGAAAAGGGGCATGGAGCATTGTGATTACAGGGGTCTTGGAACATTGTGATGACAAGGGCATGCAGCATTGTGATGAGAAGGCCAAGGAGCATTCTGCTGACATGCGTCATGGAGCTTTGTGGTGACAAGGGTATGGAGCATTGTGAATACAGTGTTTTTGGAACATTGTGATGACAAGGGCATGGAGCATTGTGATGAGAAGGCCGTGGAGCATTCTGATGACATGGGTCTTGGAGCTTTGTGATGACAAGGGCATGGAGCATTGTGATTACAGGGGTCTGGGAGCATTGTGATGACAAGGGTCATGGAGCCTTTTGATGACAAGGCCGTGCAATATTGTGATGGCAGGGTTCAAGGAGCATTGTTATGACAAGTCTCATGGAGCATTGTGATGACAAGGGCATGGAGAATTGGTCTGAAAATTTACATGGATTACTGCGATGAGAGTGGGCATGGAGCATTGTGATGACAAGGGCAAGGAACACTGTGATACATGGGTCATGGCGGATTGTAATGACAAGTGCCTGGAGCACTGTGATGAGAAGGGCATCGAGCATTGTGATGACAAGTGCCATGGAGCTTTGTGATGACAAGGGCATGGAGCATTGTGATGAAAAAGGCATGGAGCCTTTTCATGACAGGGTTCAAGGATCATTCTGATGACAAGTGTCAGGGAGCACTGTGATGACAAGTGTATTGAGCATAGTGAGGACAAAGGTCAGGGAGCATTGTGATGACAAGGGCATGGAGTATTGTGATGACAGGCATAATGGAGCGTTGTGATGACAAGTGTTATGGAACATTGTGATCACAAGGGCTTGGAGCATTGTGATGACAGAAGTCATAGATCATTCTGATTTCAAGTAGAATGGACCATTGTGATGACAAGGGCATGAAGCAATGTGATTCCTAGGTTCATGGAGGATTGGGATGAGAAAGGTAATGGAGTATTTTGATGACAATCACATGGAGCATTGTGATGAGAAGGTCATGTAGCATTTTGCTAACAAAGGCATGGAGCATTGTGATGAGAAGGGTCATGGAGCACTGTGATGACAAGCGTCACGGAACATTCTGATTACTGGGGTCATGGAGCATTGGGATGACAAGGGCATGGAGCATTGTGATGACAAGTGTCATGGAGCATTTTGATGACAAGAGTCCCTGATCATTGTGTTGTCATGGGTCATGGAGCATTGTTATCACAGGGCTAATGGTGTATTGTGATGGCAAGGGTATGGAGCATTGTGATGAGAAGGCCATGGAGCATTCTGGTGACATGTGTCATGGAGTTTTGTGATGACAAAGGCATGGAGAATTGTGATTACAGGGGTCTTGGTTCATTTTGATGACAAGCTTTATGGAGCTTTGTGATGACAAGGCCGTGGATAATTTTGATGGATGGTGTAATGGAGCATTGTCATGAAGGTGTAAAGGAGCATTGTGATTACAAGGGCATGGAGCTTTGGTCTGAAAAGTTTTATGAATTATTGTGATGAGATAGGGCATGGAGCATTGTGATGACAAGCGCATGAAACACTGTGATACATGGGTCATGGAGTATTGTAATGACAAGGGCATGGAGCATTGTGTTGAGAATGGCATGGAGCATTTTGATGACAAGCATCGTGGAGCTTTGTGATGACCAGGACATGGAGCAATGTGATGAGAGGCTTCATGAAGCATTGTGATGACAATGGCATGGAGCATTGTGATGCCAACGGTCATGGAGCTTTGTGATGACAAAGGTAATGGAGCATTTTGATGACAAGGGCGTGGTGCATTGTGATGAGAAGGGCAGGGTGCATTGTGATGACAGGGTCATGGAGCAATTTGATGAAAAGGGTCATCGAACATTTTGATGACAGGGGTTATGGAACATTGTGATGTCAGGGATCATGGAGCATTGTGATGAAAAGTGTCATGGAGCATTTTGATGACAGGGGTTATGGAACATTGTGATGTTAGGGGTAACGGAACATTGTGATGATAAGGGCATATAGCATTTTGATGACAGGGGTCATGGATCATTGTGATGACAGGGGTGAGGGAGTATTTTAATGACTAGTGATGGAACATTGTGATATCATTGGTGAGAGAGCATTTTGATGATTAGTGTATGGAGCACTGTGATGACAAGTTTTATGGAGCATTGTGATGACAAGATTGTGGAGCATTGTGATAACAAGCGCATGGCGCACTGTGATGACATATGTCATGGAGCATTGTGCTGACTAGAACATCCAGCATTGTTATGACATGTGTTATGGAGCATAGTGCTGACTAGCGCAAGGAACATTGTGATGACATGGGTCATGGTGATTTGTGCTGAGAAAGGCATGGAACATTGTGATGACAAGGGTCACCGAGCATTGTGATGAAAAGTTCATGGAGCATTGTGGTGACAAAGGTCACAGAGACTTGTGATGATGAGGGCATGGACCATTGTGATGACAAAGGTCATGAAGAATTGTGATGACTGGAGTCACGGAGCATTGTGATGACGGGGTAATGGAGCATTGTGATGACAAGGGAAAGGAGCATTGTGATGACAGAGGCATAGAGCATTGCTATGACAAATTTTATGGATTATTGTGATGACAGTGGGCATGGCACATTGTGATGACAAGGGCATGGAGCATTGTGATGACAAGGTCATACAGTATTGTGAAGACAGGTGTCAGGGAGAATTGTGATGACATATGTCATGGTCCATTGTGATGACAATGGCATGGGGCATTGTGATGCCAAGTGTCATGGAGGATTGTGATGACAAAGGAAATGGAGCATCGTGATGACAATGGTCATGGAGCACTGTGATGACAAGATCATGGAGCACTGAGTTCACAAGGGCCATTGAGAATTTTGATGAGAAGGTCGTGAAGCTTTGTGATGAAAAGCACATGGAGCTTGCTATGAAGGGGTCAGGGAGCATTTCGATGACAATTGCATGGAGAATTGTATTGACAAGAGCATGTTTCATTTTGATTAGAAGTGTCATGGAGCATTGTGATGACAAGGATAGGTAGAATTTTGATTTCCAGGGCATGGAGCATAGTGATGGCAAGACCGTGGAGCATTGCGATGAGAAGGCCATGGATAATTGTGATGACGAGTGTCATGGAGCACTGTAATGACAAGGGGCATGGAACATTGTGATGACTGGTGTCATGGATCATTGTGATGACAAGGGTCATGGAGCATTCTGATGACAAGCTTGTGGAGTAATGTGATGACAATGGCCTGGAGCATTGTGATGAAAAGGGCCTGGAGCATTGTGATGAAAAAGGCATGGAGCCTTTTCATGACAGTGTTCAAGGAGCATTCAGACGACATGTGTCAGGGAGCATAGTGATGACAAGTGTATTGAGCATTGTGATGACAAAGGTCATGGAGCATTGTGATGACAGGCATCATGAAGCATTGTGATGACAAGTGTTATGGAACATTGTGATCACAAGGATGTGGAGCATTGTGATGACAGAAGTCATGTATCATTTTCATTTCAAGGAGCATGGAGCATTGTGATGACAAGGGCATGAAGCAATGTGAACCCAAGGTTCATGGAGGATTTTGATGACAATGGGAATGGAGTATTGTGATGACAAGCGCATGGAGCATGTGATGACAAGGTCATGTAGCATTTTGCTGACAAATGCATGTAGCATTTTGATGACAAGCGTCATGGAGCATTGTGATTACAGGGGTCATGAGCATTGGGATGGCAAGGGCATGGATCATTGTGATGACAAGTGTCATGGAGCATTTTGATGACAAGAGTCCCGGATCATTGTGTTGTCTGGTGTCATGGAGCGTTGTGATGAGAGTGGTCATGGAGCATTGTGATGACAGGGGTCATGGAGCATTGTGAACAGAAGTTCATGGAGCAATGGGATGACAATATTCATTGAGTATTGTGATGGCTGGTGTAATGAAGCATTGTGATGACAATGGAATGGAGCATTGTGATGACAAGGTCCTGGAGCAGAGTGAGGAGAAGACCATGGAGCCTTGTGATGACAAGTCTCATGGAGCATTCTGATGAAAAGGGGCATGGAGCATTGTGATTACAGGGGTCTTGGAGCATTGTGATGAATAGGGCATGGGTGATTGTGATGAAAAAGCATGGAGCCTTGTAATGAGAGGGTTCAAGGAGCATACTGACGACAAGTGTCAGGGAGCATTGTGATGATAAATGTATTGAGCATTGTGATGAGAAAGGTCATGGAGCATTGTGTTGAGAAGACCATGGATAATTGTGATGACGAGCATCATGGGGAGTTGTGATGACAAGTGTTATGGAACATTGTGATCACAAGGATTTGGAGCATTGTGATGACAGAGCTTATGGAGCATTTTAATTTCATTGTGATGACAATAGCATGAAGCATTATGATGATGGGCATGGTTCATTGTGATGACAGAGTTCATGGAGCATTGAGATGAAAAGGGGCATGGAGCATTGTGATTACAGTTGTCTTGGAGCATTGTGAAGAAAAGGGCATGGAGCTTTGTGATGATAAGGCCATGGAGCTGTCTGATGACATGCATCATGGAGCCTTGTGATGACAAGGCGGTGGAATATTGTCATGACAGGGGTGAAGGAGTATTGTGATTACTAGAGATGGAACATTTTGATATCAGTGCTGAAAGAGTATTTTGATGAGAAGTGCATGGAGCTTTGTGATGAGAAGGTTTATGGAGCATTGTGATGACAAAGTTGTGGAACATTGTGATGACAAGTGCATGGCACATTGTGATGACATGTGTCATGGAGCATTGTGCTGACAAGTGCATGGAGCATTGTGATGTAAAGGGTCATGGAGCACTCTGCTGACAAAGGCATGGAGCGTTGTGTTGACAGGTGTCACAGAGCATTGTGATGAAAACTTCATGGAGCATTATGGTGAAAAAGTTCACAGAGTCCTGTGATGACGAGGGCATGGACCATTATGATGACAAAGGTCATGAAGCATTGTGATGACTGGAGTCACCGAGCATTGTGATGACAAGGGCATGGAGCATTGTGATGACAGGGTGATGGAGCATTGGTCTGACAAGTTTCATGGATTATTGTGATGATAGTGGGCATGGCGCATTGTGATGACAAGGGCATTGAACATTGTTATGACAAGGTCATGGAGTATTGTGAAGACAGGTGTCAGGGAGCATTGTGATGACATATGTCATGGTACATTGTGATGACAATGGCATGGAGCATTGTGAAGCCAAGTGTCATGGAGGATTTTGATGACAAAAGTAATGGAGCATTGTGATGATAAGGTCTTGGAGCATTGTGATGACAATGGTCATGGAGCACTGTGATGACAATGGCATGGAGCATTTTTATGACAAGGGCCATTGAGAATTTGGATGACAAGGTCGTGACGCACTGTGATGAAAAACACATGGAGCTTGCTATGTCAGGTGTCATGGAGCATTGCGATGACAAGTGCATGGAGAATTGTGATGACAAGAGCATGTAACATTGTGATGAGAAGTGTCATGGAGCATTGTGATGGCAAGACGGTGGAGCATTGTGATGAGAAGACCATGGATAATTGTGATGACGATCGTCATGGAGCACTGTAATGACAAGGGGCATGGAGCATTGTGATGACAAGGGTCATGGAACATTCTGATGGCAAGCTTGTGGAGTATTGTGATGACAATTGCAAGGAGCATTGTGATGAAAAGGGCATGGAGCATTGTGATGAAAAAGGCATGGAGCCTTTTCATGACAGGGTTCAAGGAGCATTCTGACGACAAGTGTCAGGGAGCATTGTGATGACAAGTGTATTGAGCATTGTGATGACAAAGTTCATGGAGCATTGTGATGACACGGGCAAGGAGTATTGTCATGACAGGCATCATGGAGCTTTGTGATGACAAGTGTATTGAGCATTGTGCTGACAAAGGCATGGAGCATTGTGATGACAAGTGTTACAGAGCATTGTCATGACGAGGGAATGGACCATTGTGATGACAAACGTCATAAAGCATTGTGATGACTGGATTCACGGAGCATTATGATGTGAGGGGTCATGGAGCATTGTGATTACAGGGGCATGGAACATTGTGATGACAGGGCCATGGAGTATTAGTCTGACAAGTTTCATGGATTATTGCTATGAGGGTGGGCATGGCACAATGTGATGACATGGGAATGGAACATTGTTATGACAAGGTCATGTAGTATTGTTAAGAGAGGTGTCAGGGAGCATTGTGATGACATATGTCATGGTGCATTGTGATGACAATGGCGTGGAGCATTGTGATGCCAAGTGTCATGGAGTACTGTGATGACAAATGTAATGGAGCATTGTGATGCCAAGTGTCATGGCGGATTGTGATGACAAATGTAATGGAGCGTCGTGATGACAACTACTTCTGGAATTGTGATGAAAAGGGTCATGGAGCATTGTGATGACAAGGACATGGAGCATTGTGATGACTCGGGGCATTGAGAATTTTTATGCCAACGTCGTGAAGCATTGTGATGACAAGCGCACGGAGCTTGCTATAACAGGGGACATGGAGCATTGAGATGAAAAGTGCATGGAGAATTGTGATGACAAGAGCATGAAACATTGTGATGAGAAGTGTCATGGAGTACTGTGATGACAAGGACGTGGAGAATTGTGATGACAAGGGACAAGTTGAATTGTGATGGCCAGGGCAGGGAGCATTGTGATGGCAAGACCGAGGAGCACTGTGCTGAGAAGACCATGGATAATTGTTATGACGAGTGTCATGGGGCACTGTAATGACAAGGGGCATGGAGCATTGTGATGACAGGTGTCATGGAGCACTGTGATGACACGGGTCATGGAGCATTGTGATGACATGTGTCATGGAGCATTCTGATGACAAGCTTGTGGAGTTTTGTGATGACAATGGCATGGAGCATAGTGATGAAAAAAGCAGGGAGCATTGTGCTGAAAAAGGCATGGACCCTTTTCATGACAGGGTTCAAGGAGCATTCTGAAGACAAGTGTCTGGGAGCATTGTGATGACAAGGGCATGGAGCATGGTGATAAGAAGGCCATGGAGCATTCTGATGATATGGGTCATGGAGCTTTGTGATGACAAGGGCATGGAGCATTGTGATTACAGTGGTCTTGGAGCATTGTGATGAAAATCGCATGGATCATTGTGATGAAAAATGTATGGAGCCTTGTCATGACAGGGTTCAAGGAGGATACTGACGACAAGTGTCAGGGAACATTGAGATGACAAGTGTATTGAGCATTGTGATGACAAATGTCATGGAGCATTGTGATGAGAAGACCATGGATAATTGTGATGAGGAGCGTCATGGGGAATTGTGATGACAAGTGTTATGGAACATTGTGATCACAAGGGTTTGGAGGATTGTGATGACAGAGGTCATGGAACTTTTTGATTTCATTTTTATGACAATAGCAAGAAGCATTATGATGATGGGCATGGTGCATGGTGATGACAGTGTTCATGGAGCATTGACATGAAAAGTGGCATGGATAATTGTGATTACAGGGGTCTTGGAGCACTGTGATGACAAGGGCATGGAGCATTGTGATGAGAAGGCCATGGAGCATTCTGATGACATAAGTCATAGAGCTTTGTGATGACAAGGGCATGGAGCATTGAGATTACACGGGTCTTGGAGAATTGTGATGACAAGGGTCATGGAGCCTTGTGATGATGAGGCCGTGGATCATTGTGATGGCAGAGGTCATGGAGCATTGTTATGACACGGGTAATGGAGCCTTTCGATGACAAGGGCATGGAGCATTGGTGTGAAAAGTTTCATGGATTATTGTGATGAGAAGGGCATTGAGCATTGTGATGACAAGCGTCAGGGAGCTTTGTGATGACAAGTGCATGGAGCAATGTGATGAGAGGGTTCATGGAGCATTGTGATGACAATGGCATGGAGCATTGTGATGTCAAGGGTCATGGAGCATTGGGATGACAAGCGCATGGATCATTGTGATGACAAGTGTCATGGAGCATTGTGATGACAGGGGTAATGGAGCATTGTGATGGCAAGGGCATGTACCATTCTGATGACATGCATCATGGAGCATTGTGATGACAAGGGCATGGAACATTTTGATGACAGAGTTCATGGAACATTGTGATGACAGGGGTGAGGGAGTATTGTGATGACTAGTGATGGAACATTGTGATATCAGTGGTGAGAGAGCATTTTGATGAGAAGTGCATGGAGCATTGTGATGACAAGTTTTAAGGAGCATTGTGATGACAAGTTTGTGGAGCATTGTGATGACAAGCGCATGGCTCATTGTGATGACATGAGTCATGGAGCATTGTGCTGACAAAGGCATGGAGCATTATGATGACAAGGGTCACGGAGCATTGTGATGAAAATTTCATGGAGCATTGTGGTGACAAAGGTCACAGAGACGTGTGATGACGAGGGCATGGACCATTGTGATGACAAAGGTCATGAAGCAGTGTGATGACTGGAGTCATGGAGCATTGTGATGACAGGGTTCATGGTGCATTGTGATGACAATGGCATGGAGCATTGTGATGATAGGTGCATGGAGAACTGGTCTGACAACTTTCAAGGATTATTGTGATGAGTGACGGCATGGCACATTGTGAAGACAAGGGCATGGAGCATTGTGATGACAAGGTCATGGAGTATTGTGAAGACAGGTGTCAGGGAGCATTGTAATGACATATGTCGTGGTCCATTTTGATGACAATGGCATGGAGCATTGTGATGCCATGTGTCATGGAGGATTGTGATGACAAGAGCATGTATCATGGTGATGAGAAGTGTCATGGAGCATTGTGCTGACAAGGGACAAGCAGCATTGTGATGTCCAGGGCATGGAGCATTGTGATGGCAAGACCGTGGAGCATTGTGATCGCAAGACCATGGAGCATTTTGTTGACGAGTGTCATAGAGCACTATAGTGATACGGGGCATGGAGAATTGTGATGATAGGTGTCATGGATCATTGTGATGACAAGGGTCATGGAGCATTCTGATGAAAAGCTTGTGGAGTATTGTGATGACAATGGCATGGAGCATTGTGATGAAAAAGGCATGGAGCATTGTGATGAAAAAGACATGGAACCTTTTCATGACAGGGATCAAGGAGCATTCTGACGTCAAGTGTCAGGGAGCATTGTGATGACAAGTGTATTGAGCATTGTGGTAACAATGGTCATGGAGCATTGTGATGACAGGCATCATGGAGCATTGTGATGAGAAGGCCATGGAGCATTCTGATGACATGCTTTATGGAGCTTTGTGATGACAAGGGCATGCAGCATTGTGATTTCAGGGATCTTGGAGCATGGTGATGAAAAGGGCATGGATCATTGTGACGGAGAAGGCATGGAGCCTTGTCATGACAGGGTTCAAGGAGCATAGTGACGACAAGTATCAAGGAGAATTGTGATGACAAGTGTATTGAGCATTGTGATGACAAAGGTCATGGAGCTTCGTGATGAGAAAACCATGAATAATTGTGATGACGAGTGTCATGGGCTGTTGTGATGACAAGTGTTATGGAACATTGTGATCACAAGGGTTTGGAGCATTGTGATGACAGGGTTCATGGAGCATTGAGATGAAAAGGGGCATGGAGCATTGTGATTAAAGTGGTCTAGGAGCATTGTGATGACAAGGGCATGGACCATTGTGATGAGAATGCAATGGAGCATTCTGATGACATGCGTCATGCAGCTTTGTGATGACAAGAGCATATAGCATTGTGATGACAGTGGCATGGAACATTGGACTGACAAGTTTGATGGATTATTGTGATGACTGTGGGCATGGCACATTGTGATGACAAGGGCATGGAGCATTGTGATGACAAGGTCATGGAATACTCTGAAGACAGGTGACAGGGAGCATTGTGATGACGTATGTCATGGTCCATTGAGATGACAATGGCATGGAGCATTGTGATGCCAAGTGTAATGGAGGATTGTGATGACAAAGGTAATGGAGCATTGTGATGACAACGGCTTGGAGCATTGTGATAACAAGGGTCATGGAACATTGTGATGACAAGGGCAGGGAGCATTGTGATGACAACGGACATTGAGAATTTTTATGACAAGGTTTTGAAGCATTTTGATGACAAAGGCATGGAGCTTGCTATGACAGGGGTCATGGGGCATTGCGAAGACAAGTTAATGGAGAATTGTGATGAGAAGAGCATGTAACATTGTGATGAGAAGTGTCATGGAGCATTGTGATGACAAGGACATGGAGAATTGTGATGACAAGGGACATGGAGCATTGTTATTACCAGGGAATGGAGCATTGTGATGGCAAGACCGTGGAGCACTGTGATGAAAAGACCATGAATAACTGTGATGACGAGCATCATGGAGCCCTGTAATGACAAGGGTCATGGAGCATTCTGAAGACCGGTGTCACGGAGCATTGTGTTGACAGGGGTCATGAAACATTGTGATGACAAGGGTCATGGAGCATTGTGATGGCAAGGTTCATGGAGCATTCTGATGATAAGCTTGTGGAGTATTGTGATGACATTGGCATGGAGCATTGTGATGAAAAGGTTCAAGGAGCATACTGATGACAAGTGTCAGGGAGCATTGTGATGACAAGTGTATTGAGCATTGTGATGACAAAGGTCATGGAGCATTGTGATGAGAAGACCATGGATAATTGTGATGACGGGAGTCATGGGGCGTTGTGATGACAAGTTTTATGAACATTGTGATCACAACGGTTTGGAGCATTGTGATGACAGAGGTCATGGAGCATTTTGATTTCATTGTGATGACAATAGCTTGAAGCAGTATGATGATGTGCATGGTGCATTGTGATGACAGGGTTCACGCAGCATTGAGATGAAAAGGGGCATGGAGCATTGTGATTACAGGTGTCTTGGAGCATTGTAATGACAAGTGCATGGAGCATTGTGATGGGAAAGCCATGGAGCATTCTGATGACATGCGTCATGGAGCTTTCTGATGAAAAGGGGCATGGAGCATTGTGATTACAGGTGTCTTGGAGCATTTTGATGACAAGGTCTTGGAGCATTGTGATGACAATGGTCATGGAGCATTGAAATGACAAGGGCATGGAGCATTGTGATGACAAGGGCCATTGAGAATTTAGATGACAAGGTTGTGAAGCACTGTGATGAAAAGCACATGGAGCTTGCTATGACAGGTGTCAGGGAGCTTTGCGATGACAAGTGCATGGAGAATTGTGATGACAAGAGCATGTAACATTGTGATGATAAGTGCATGTAGCATTTTGATGACAGTTGTCATGCAACATTGTGATGACAGCGGTGATGGAGTATTGGGATGACTAGTGATGGAACATTGTGATATCAGTGGTGAGAGAGCATTTTGATGAGAAGTGCATGGAGAACTGTGATGACAAATTTTATGCAGCATTGTGATGACAAGGATGTGGAGCATTGTGATGACAAGCACATGGAGCATTGTGATGACAAGAGTCATGGAGCATTGTGCTGAGAAACGCATAGAGCATTGTGATGACAAGGGTCACAGAGCATTGTGATGAAAAGTTCATGGAGCATTGTGGTGACAAAAGTCACACAGACTTGTGATGACAAGCGCATGGACCATTGTGATGAGTAAGGTCATGAAGCATTGTGATGACAGGAGTCACGGAGCATTGTGATGACGGTTCATGGAGCATTGTGATGACAAGAGCAAGGAGCATTGTGATGACAGGGGCATGGAGCATTTGTCTTACAAGATTTATGCATTATTGCGATGAGAGTGGGAATAGCGCACTGTGATGACAAGGTCATGGAGCATTGTGATGACAAGGTCATGCAGTATTGTGAAGACAGGTGTCTGGGAGCATTGTGAAGACATAAGTCATGGACCATTGTGATGACAATGCCATGGAGCATTGTGATGCCAATTGTCATGGAGGTGTGTGATGACAAATGTAATGGAGCATTGTGATGACAAGGACTTGGAGCATTGTGATGACAAGGTACATGGAGCACTGTGCTGACAAGGGCATGGAGCATTGTGATGACAATGTTTATGGAGCATTGAGATGACAAGTTTGGGGAGCACTGTGATGACAAGGGCATGGAGCATTGTGAATGAGAAGGCCATGGAGCATTCTGATGACATGCGTCATAGAGCTATGTGATGACAAAGGCATGGAGCATTTGTCTGAAAATTTTCATGGATTATTGTGATGAGAGTGGGCATGGAGCATTGTGATGACAAGGACACGGAACACTGTGATACATGGGTCATGGAGGATTGTAATGACAAGGTCATGGAGCATTGTGATGAGAAGGGCATTGAGCATTGTGATGACAAGCGTCATGGAGCTTTGTGATGACAAGGGCATGGAGCAATGTGCTGAGAGGCTTCATGAAGCACTGTGATGACAATGGCATGGAGCATTTTGATGCAAAGGGTCACAGAGCATTGTGATGAAAAGTTCATGGAGCATTGTGGTGACAAAGGTCACAGAGACTTGTGATGATGAGGACACGGACCATTGTGATGACAAAGTCTTGGAGCATTGTGATGACTGGAGTCACGGAGCATTGTGATGACAGGGGTCATGGAGCATTCTGATGACAAGTGCATGGAGCATTGTGATGACAGGGGCATGGAGCATCTGTCTGAAAAATTTCATGGATTATTGTGATGATAGTGGGCATTGCGTATTGTGATGACAAGGGCATGGAGTACTGTGAAGAAAAGGTCATGGAGTATTGTGAAGTCAGGTGTCAGGGAGCATTGTGATGACCTATGTCATGGTGCATTGTGATGACAATGGCATGGAGCATTGTGATGACAAGTGTCATGGAGGATTTTGATGACAAAGGTAATGGAGCATTGTGATGACAAGGGCTTGGAGCATTGTGATGACAATGGTCATGGAGCATTGTGATGACAAGCGCTTTTGAGAGTTTTGATGACAAGTTCGTGAAGCACTGTGATGAAAAGCACATGGAGCTTGCTATGACAGGAGTCATGGAGCATTGCGATGACAAGTGCATGGAGAAAGTGATTACAAGAGCATGTAACATTGTGATTTGGAGTGTCATGGAGCATTGTGATGGCGAGACGGTGGAGCATTGTGATGAGAAGACCATGGATAATTGTGATGACGAGCGTCATGGAGAACTGTAATGACAAGGGGTATGGAGCATTGTGATTACAGGTGTCATGGAGCATTGTGATGACAGGGGTCATGGAGCATTGTGATGACAAGGGTCATGGAGCCTTCTGATGACAAGCTTGTGGAATATTGTGATGACAATGGCATGGAGCATTGTGATGAAAAGGGCATGGAGCATTGTGATGAAAAATGCATAGAGCCTTTTCATGAAAGGGTTCGAGAAGCATTCTGACGACAAGTGTCAGGGAACACTGTGATGACAAGTGTATTGAGCATTGTGATGACAAAGTTCATGGAGCATTGTGATGACAAGGGCATGGATTATTGTGATGACAGGCATCATGGAGCGTTGTGATGACAAGTGTGAGGGAGTATTGTGATGACTAGTGATGGAACATTGTGATATCATTGGTGAGAGATCATTTTCATGAGAAGTGCATGGAGTATTGTGATGACAAGTTTTATGGAGCATGGTGATGACAAGGATGTGGAGCATTGTGATGACAAGCACATGACGCCTTGTGATGACATGTGTCATGGAGCATTGTGCTGACAAGCTCATGGAGCATTGTGATGACAAGGGTCATGGAGCATTGTGCTGTCAAAGTCATGGAGCATTGTGATGCCAAGGGTCACAGAGCATAGTGATGAAAAGTTCATGGACCACTGTGATGACAAAAGTCATGAATCATTGTGATGACTGGAGTCATGGAGCATTGTGATGACAGGGGTCATGGAGCATTGTGATGACAAGGGCATGGAGCATTGTGATGACAGGGGCATGGAGCATTGGTCTGACAAGTTTCATGGATTATTGTGATGACATTGGGCATGGCGCCTTGTGATGACAAGGGAATGGAGCTTTGTGATGACAAGGTCATGGATTTTTGTGAAGACAGGTGTCAGGGAGCATTGTGATGACATGTATCATGGTGCATTGTGATGACAATGGCTTGCAGCATTGTGATGACAAGTGTCATGGAGGAATGTGATGACAAAGGTAATGGAGCATTGTGAAGACAAGGGCTTGGAGCATCGTGATGACAACGGTCTTGGAGCATTGTGATGACAAGGGCATGGAACATTGTGATGACAAGGGCACGGAGCATTGTGATGACAACGGCCATTGAGAATTTTGATGACAACGTCATGAAGCATTGTGATGACAAGAATATGGAGCTTGCTATGACAGGGGTCATGGAGCATTGTGATGACAAGTGCATGGATAATTGTGATGACAAGAGCATGTAACATTGTGATTTGAAATATCATGGAGCATTGTGATGGCAAGACGGTGGAGCATTGTGATGAGAAGTCCATGGATAACTGTGATGACGAGCGTCATGGAGAACTGTAATGACAAGGGGACTGGAGCACTGTGATGACAGGGGTCATGGAGAATTTTGATGACAAGTGTCATGGAGCATTCTGATGACAAGCTTGTGGAGTATTGTGATGACAATGGCATGGAGAATTGTGATGAAAAGGGCATGGAGCATTGTGATGAAAAATGCATGCAGCCTTTTCATGACAGGGTTCGAGAAGCATTCTGATGACAAGTGTCAGGGAGCATTGTGATGACAAGTGTATTGAACATTGTGATGACAACGCTCATGGAGCATTGTGATGACAAGTGCATGGAGTATTGTGATGACAGGCATCATGGAGCATTGTGATGACAAGTGTTATGGAACAATGTGATCACAAGGATTTGGCGCACTGTTATGACAGAGGTCATGGATCATTTTGATATCAAGGAGCATGGAGCATAGTGATGACAGGGGTCATGGAGAATTGTGATGAGAAGATCATGGAGCATTGAGCTGAAAATGTTCATGGAGAATTCTGATGAAAGGGGTCATGGAGCATTGTGATGACAAGGTCCTGGAGCATTGTGATGAGAAGACAATGGAGCCTTGTGATGAGAAGTCTCATGGAGCATTCTGATGAAAAGGGGCACGGAGCATTGTGATTACAGGGGTCTTGGAGCATTGTGATGAAAAAGGCATGGATCATTATCATGAAAAAGGCATGGAGCCTTGTCATGACAGGGTTCAAGGAGCATACTGACGACAAGTGTCAGGGAGCATTGTGATGACAAGTGTATTGAGCATTGTGATGACAAAAGTCATGGAACATTGTGATGAGAAGTGCATGGATAATTGTGATGACGAGCCTTATGGGGCGTTGTGATGACAGGGGTCATGGAGCATTGTGATGACAAGGGCATGGAGCATTGTGATAACAGAAGTCATGGAGCATTTTGATTTTATTGTGATGACAATAGCATGAAGCATTATGATGATGGGCATGGTTGGTTGTGATGACAGGGTTCATGGAGCATTGAGATGAAAAGGGGTATGGAGCATTGTGATTACTCGGGTCATGGAGCATTGTGATGACAAGGCCGTGTAACATTGTGATGAGAGGGGTGAGGGAGTATTGTGATGACTAGTGATGGAAAATTGTGATATAAGTGGTGAGAGAGCATTTTGATTCGAAGTGCATGGAGCTGTGTTATGACATTGTTTATGGTGCATTGTGATGACAAGTTTGGGGAGCATTGTGATGAAAAGTGCATGGTGCACTGTGATGACATGTGTTATGGAGCATTGTGCTGACAAAGGCATGGAGCATTGTGATGACAAGGCTCAGAGAGCATTGGGATGAATAGTTCATGGAGCATTGTGGTGACAAAGTTCACAGAGCCTTGTGATGACGAGGGCATCGACCATTGTGATGACAAAGGTAATGAAGCATTGTGAGACTGGAGTCATAGAGCATTGTGATGACAAGGGAATGGGAGCATTGTGATGACAGGGGCATGGAGCATTGGTCTGACAAGTTTCATGATTTCTGTGATGACAGTCGCATGGTGCATTGTCATGACAAGGGCATGGAGCATTGTGATGACAAGGTCATGGGATAGTTTGTTAAGACAGGTGTCAGGGTGCATTGTGATGGCATATGTCATGTTCCATTGTGATGACAATGGCATGGAGAATTGTGATGCCAATTGTCATGGAGGATTGTGAAGACAAAGGTAATTGAGCATTGTGATGACAATGGTCCTGGAGCATTGTGATGACAATGGTCCTGGAGCATTGTGATGAAAATGGCATGGTGCATTGTGATGACAAGGGGCTTTTGAGAATTTTGATGACAAGTTCGTGAAGCACTGTGATGAAAAGCACATGGAGCTTGATATGACAGGGTCATGGAGCATTGTGATGACAAGTGCATGGAGAATGTGATTACAAGAGCATGTAACATTGCGATTTAAAATATCATGGAGCATTGTGATGGCAAGACGGTGGAGCATTGTGATGAGAAGACCATGGATAATTGTGATGACGAGCGTCATGGAGAAACTGTAATGACAAGGGGGCATGGAGCATTGTGATGACAGGTGTCATGGAGCATTGTGATGACAGGGGTCATGGAGCATTGTGATGACAAGGGTCATGGAGCATTCTGATGACAAGCTTGTGGAGTATTGTGATGACAATGGCATGGAGCATTGTGATGAAAAGGGCATGGAGAATTGTGATGAAAAAGACATAGAGCCTTTTCATGACAGGTTTCGAGAAGCATTCTGACGTCAAGACTCAGGGAGCACTGTGATGACAAGTGTTATGGGAACAATGTGATCACAAGGGTTTGGAGCACTGTGATGACAGAGGTCATGGATCATTTTGATATCAAGGAGCATGGAGCATTGTGATGACAAGGGTCATGGAGCATTGTGTTGACAAGGTCCTGGAGCACTCTGATGAGAAGACCATGGAGCCTTGTGATGAGAAGTCTCATGGCGCATTCTGATGAAAAGGGGCATGGAGCATTGTGATTGCAGGGGTCTTGGATCATTGTAATTACAAGGGCCTGGAGCATTGTGAGAGATTTCCAAGGAGCATTCTGATGACATGCGTCATGGAGATTTGTGATGACAAAGGCATGGATCACTGTGATTGAAGGGGTCTTGGAGCATCTGATGAAATGGGCATGGAACATTGTGATGAAAAAGACATGGAGCCTTGTCATGACAGTGTTCAAGGAGCATACTGATGGCAAGAGTCAGGGAGCATTGTGATGACAAGTGTATTGAGCATTGTGATGACAAATGTTATGGAGCATTGTGATGAGAAGACCATGGATAATTGTGATGACGAGTGTCTTGGTGCGTTGTGATGACAAGTGTTATGGAACATTGTGATCACAAGGGTTTGGAGCATTGTGATGACAGAGGTCATGGAGCATTTTGATTTCATTGTGATGACAATAGCATAAAGCATTATGATGATGGGCATGGTGCATTGTGATAACAGTGTTCATGGATCATTGAGATGAAAAGGGACATGGAGCATTGTGATTACAGGTGTCTTGGAGCATTGTGATGACAAGGGCATTGAACATTGTGAATGAGAAGGCCATGGAGCATTCTGATGACATGCGTCATAGAGCTATGTGATGACAAAGGCATGGAGCATTTTCTGAAAATTTTCTTGGATTATTGTGATGAGAGTGGGCATGGAGCCTTTTGATGACAAGGAAACGGAACACTGTGATACATGGGTCATGGAGGATTGTAATGACAAGGTCATGGAGCATTGTGATGAGAAGGGCATCGAGCATTGTGATGACGAGCGTTATGGAGCATTGTGATGACAAGGCCATGGAGCAATATGATGAGAGGCTTCATGAAGCATTGTGATGACAATGGCATGGAGTATTGTGATGCCTAGAGTCATGGAGCTTTGTGATGACAAAGGTCATGGAGCATTTTGATGACAAGGGAGTGGTGCATTGTGATGATAATGGCATGTAGCATTGTGATGATAGGGGTCATGGAACATTGTGATGACAGGGGTGAGGGAGTATTGTGATGACTAGTGATGGATCATTTTGATATCAGTGGTGAGAAAGCATTTTCATGAGAAGTGCATGGAGCATTGTGATGACAATGTTTATGGAGAATTTTGATGACAAGGATGTGTAGCATTGTGATGACAACCGCATGGCCCATTGTGATCACATCGGTCATGGAGTATTGTGCTGACAAGCTCATGGAGCATTGTGATGACAAGTGTCATGGAACATTGTGCTGACAAAGGCATGGAGCATTGTGATGCCGAGGGTCACAGAGCATTGTGATGAAAAATTCATGGAGCATTGTGGTGACAAAGGTCACAGAGATTTGTGATGATGAGGGCATGGACCATTGTGATGACAAAGTCTTGATGCATTGTGATGACTGGAGTCACGGAGCATTGTGATGACATGTGTCATGAAGCATTGTGATAACAAGTGCATGGAGCATTGTGATGACAGGGGCATGGATCATTGTGATGACAAGGGTCATGGAGAATTGTGATGATAAGGGTCATGGAGCATTCTGATGACAAGCTTATGGAGTATTGTGATGACAATGGCATGGAGCATTGTGATGAAAAGGGTATGGAGCATTGTGATGAAAAAGGCATAGAGCCTTTTCATGACAGGTTTCGAGAAGCATTCTGACGACAAGTGTCAGGGAGCATTGTGATGACAAGTGTATTGAGCATTGTGATGACAAAGTTCATGGAGCATTGTGATGACAAGAGTTATGGAACAATGTGATCACAAGGGTTTGGAGCACTTTGAACACAGAGGTCATGGATCATTTTGATATCAAGGAGCATGGAACATTGTGATGACAGGAGTCATGGAGCCTTGTGATGAGAAGATCATGGAGCATTGAGCTGAAAATGTTCATGGAGTATTCTGATGAAAGGGGTCATGGAGCATTGTGATGACAAGGTCCTGGAGCATTGTGATGAGAAGACCATGGAGCCTTGCGATAAGAAATCTCATGGAGCATTCTAATGAAAAGGGGCATGGAGCATTGTGATTACAGGGGTCTTGGAGCATTGTGATTACAAGGGCATGGAGCATTGTGAGAGATGGCCAAGGAGCATTCTGATGACATGCATCATGGAGCTTTGTGATGACCAGGGCATGGATCATTGTGATTGCAGGGGGTCTTGGAGCATTGTGATGAAAAGGGCATGGATCATTGTCATGAAAAAGGCATGGAGCCTTGTCATGACAGGGTTCAAGGAGCATACTGACGACAAGTGTCAGGGAGCATTGTGATGACAAGTGTATTGAGCATTGTGATGACAAAAGTCATGGAACATTGTGATGAGAAGTGCATGGATAATTTTGATGACGAGCCTCATGGGGCGTCATGATGACAAGTGTTATGGAGCATTGTGATCACAAGGGTTTGGAGCATTGTGATGACAGAGGTCATGGAGCATTTTGATTTCATTGTGATGACAATAGAATGAAGCATTATGATGATGGGCATGGTTCGTTGTGATGACAGGGTTCATGGTGCATTGAGATGAAAAGGGGTATGGAGCATTGTGATTACTCAGGTCATGGAGCCTTGTGATGACTAGTCCGTTTAACATTGTGATGACAGGGTTGAGGGAGTATTGTGATGACTAGTGATGGAAAATTGTTATATCAGTGGTGAGAGAGCATTTTGATTCGAAGTGCATGGAGCTTTGTGATGACAATGTTTATGGAGTATAGTGATGACAAGTTTGGGGAGCACTGTGATGACAAGTGCATGGCACACTGTGATGACATGGGTCATGGAGCATTGTACTGACAAGCGCATGGAGCATTGTGATGACAAGGGTCATAGAGCATTGTGCTGACAAAGGCATGGAACATTGTGATGACAAGGCTCAGAGAGCATTGGGATGAAAAGATCATGGAGAATTGTGGTGACAAAGTTCACAGAGCCTTGTGATGACGAGGGCATGGACCATTGTGATGACAAGGGAATGGAGCACTGTGATGACAGAGGCATGGAGCATTGTTCTGACAAGTTTCATGGATTACTGTGATGACAGTCGGCATGGTGCATTGTGATGACAAGGGCATGGAGCATTGTGATGACAAGGTCATGGAGCATTGTGATGACAAATGTCATGGAATATTGTGCTGACAAAGGCATGGAACAATGTGATGCCAAGGGTCACAGAGCATTGTGATGAAAATTTCATGGAGCATTGTAGTGACAAATGTCACAGAGACTTGTGATGATGAGGGCATGGACCATTGTGATGACAAAGTCTTGAAGCATTGTGATGACTGGAGTCACGAAGAATTGTGATGACAGGTGTCATGGAGCATTGTGATGACAGGTGCATGGAGCATTGTGATGACAGGGGCATGGAGCATCGGTCTGAAAAATTTCATGGATTATTGTGATGACAGTCGGCATTGCACATTGTGATGACAAGGGCATGGAGCACTGTGAAGAAAGGTCATGGAGTATTGTGAAATCAGGAGTCAGGGAGCATTGTGATGACCTATGTCATGGGGCATTGTGATGACAACGGCATGGAGCATTGTGATGACATGTGTCATGGAGGATTGTGATGAGAAAGGTAATGGAGCATTGTGATGACAGTGGTCATGGAGCATTGTGATGAGAAGTGTCATGGAGCATTGTGATGACAAGGGTTTTGCGAATTTGATGACAAGTTCGTGAAGCACTGTGATGAAAAGCACATGGAGCTTGCTATGACAGGGGTCATGGAGCATTGTGATGACAAGTGCATGGAGAATGTGATTACAAGAGCATGTAACATTGTGATATGAAGTGTCATGGAGCATTGTGATGGCAAGACGGTGGAGCATTGTGATGAGAAGACCATGGATAATTGTGATGACGAGCATCATGGAGAACTGTAATGACAAGGGGCCTGGAACATTGTGATGACAGGTGTCATGGAGCATTGTGATGACAGGGGTCATGGAGAATTGTGATTACAAGGGTCATGGAGCCTTCTGATGACAAGCTTGTGGAGTATTGTGATGACAATGGCATGGAGCATTGTGATGAAAAGGGCATGGAGCATTGTAATGCAAAAGGCATAGAGCCTTTTCATGACAGGGTTCTAGAAGCATTCTGACGACAAGGGTCAGGGAACATTGTGATGACAAGTGTATTGAGCATTGTGATGACAAAGTTCATGGAGCATTGTGATGACAAGGGCATGGAGTATTGTGATGACAGGCATCATGGAGCGTTGTGATGACAAGTGTTATGGAACAATGTGATCACAAGGGTTTGGAGCACTGTGATGACAGAGGTCAAGGATCATTTTGATGTCAAGGAGCATGGAGCATTGTGATGACAGGGGTCATGGAGCATTGTGATGAGAAGATCATGGAGCATTGAGCTGAAAATATTCATGGAGTATTCTGATGAAAGGGGTCATGGAGCATGGTGATGACAAGGTCCTGGAGCATTGTGATGAGAAGACCATGGAGCCTTGTGATGAGAAGTCTCATGGAGCATTCTGATGAAAAGCGGCATGGAGCATTGTGATTACAAGGGTCTTGGAGCATTGTGATTACAAGGACATGGAGCATTGTGAGAGATGTCAAAGGAGCATTCTGATGACATGCGTCATGGAGCTTTGTGACGACCAGGGCACGGAGCATTTTGATTACAGTGGTCTGGGAGCATTATGATGAAATGGGCATGGATCATTGTGGTGACAAAGGTCCCAGAGACTTGTGATGATGAGGGCATGGACCATTGTGATGACAAACTCTTGAAGCATTGTGATGACTGGAGTCACGGTGCATTGTGATGACAGGTGTCATGGAGCATTTTGATGACAAGTGCATGGAGCATTGTGATGACAGGGGCATGGAGCATCGGTCTGAAAAATTTCATGAAATATTGTGGTGACAGTGGGCATTGCACATTGTGATGACAAGGGCATGGAGCACTCTGAAGAAAAGGTCATGGAGTACTGTGAAGTCCGGTGTAAGGGATCATTGTGATGACCTATGTCATGGTGCATTGTGATGACAATGGCATGGAGCATTGTGATGACAATTGTCATGGAGGATTGTGACGACAAAGGTAATGGAGCATTGTGATGATCAGCGCTTGGAGCATTGTGATGAGAAGTGTCATGGAGCATTGTGATGACAAGGGCATGGAGCATTCTGATGACTAGGGCCATTGAGAATTTTGATGCCAACGTCGTGAAACATTGTGATGACAAGCACATGGAACTTGCTATGACAGGTGTCATGGAGCATTGTGATGACAAGTGCATGTATAATTGTGATGACAATAGCATGTAACTTTGTGACGATAAGTGTCATGGAGCATTGTGATGACATGGACGTGAAGAAATGTAATGACAAGGGACATGGAGCACTGTGATGACCAGGGCATTGAGCATTGTGATCGCAAGATCGTGGAGCATTGTGATGAGAAGGTCATGGATAATTGTGATGACGAGCGTCATGGAGCACTGTAATGACAAGGGAAATGGAGCATTTTGATGACAGGTGTCATGGATCATTGTGATGACAGGGGTCATGGAGCATTCTGATGACAAGCTTGCGGAGTATTGTGATGACACTGTCATGGAGCATTGTGATGAAAAGGGCATGGAGCATTGTTATGAAAAAGGCATGGAGCCTTTTCATTACAGGGTTCAAGGAGCATTCTGACGATAAGTGTCAGGGAGCATTCTGTTGACAAGTGTATTTAGCATTGTGATGACAAAGTTCATGAAGCATTGTAATGAAAGGCATCATGGAGCGTTGTGATGACAAGTGTTATGGAACATTGTGATCACAAGGGTTTGTAGCATTGTGATGACAGAGGTCATGGACCATTTTGATTTCAAGGAGCATGGAGCATTGTAATGACAAGGGCATGAAGAAATGTGAACCCAAGGTTCACCGAGGATTTTGATGACAATGGGAATGGAGTATTGTGATGACAAGCGCATGGAGCATTGTGATTACAGGTGTCATGGAGCATTGGGATGGCATGGGCATGGATCATCGTGATGACAAGTGTCATGGAGCATTTTGATGACAAGAGTCCCGGATCATTGTGTTGTCAGTGGTCATGGAGCATTGTGATGACAGTGGTAATGGAACATTGTGATGACAGGGTTCATGGAGGATTGTTATGAGAAGGTCATAGATCATTGGGCTAAAAATGTTCATGAAGTATTGTGAAGGCGGGGGTCATGGAGCATTGTGATGACAAGGGAATGGAGCATTGTGGTGAATAGGTACTGAATCATTGTGATGAGAAAACATTGGAGCCTTGTATTAACGAGTCTCCTGGAGCATTCTGATGAAAAGGGGCGTGGAGAATTGTGATTACATGGGTCTTGGAACATTGTGAAGAAAAGGGCATGGATCATTGTAATGAAAAAGGCATGGAGCCTTGTCATGACAGGGATCAAGGAGCATAATGACGACAAGTGTCAGGGAGCATTGTGATGACAAGTGTATTGAGCATTGTGATGACAAAGGTCATGGAGCATTGTGATGAGAAGACCATGGATAATTGTGATGACGAGTGTCATGGGGCGTTGTGAAGACAAGTTTTATGAAACACTGTGATCACAAGGGTTTGGAACATTGTGATGACAGAGGTCATGGAGCATTTTGATTTCATTGTAATGAAAATAGCATGAAACATTATGATGATGGGCATGGTTCATTTTGATGACAGTGTTCATGGAGCACGGAGATGAAAAGGGGCATGGAGCATTGTGATTACAGGGGTCTTGGAGCATTGTGATGAGAAAGTCATGGAGCATTGGGCTGAAAATGTTCATGGAGCATTGTGATTACAGGGGTCATGGAGCCCTATGATGACAAGTGTCATGGAGCATTGTGATGGCAAGCGTAACGGAACATTCTGATTAAAGGTGTCATGGAGCATTGGGATGACAAGGCATGGATCATTGTGATGACAAGTTTCATGGAGATTTTTGATGACAAGATTCCCGGATCATTGTGTTGTGAGGGGTCATGGAGCACGGGGATGACAGTGGTCATGGAGCATTGTGATGACAGGGGTCATGGTGCATTGTGATGAGAAGGTCATGGATCATTGGGCTGAAAATGTTCATGGAGTATTGTGATGACAGGGGTCATGGAGCATTGTGATGACAAGGGAATGGAGCATTGTGGTGACAAGGTCCTGGATAATTGTGTTAAGAAGACCATGGATTATTGTGGTGACATGTCTCATGGAGCATTCTGATGAAAAGCAGCAATGAGCATTGTAATTACAGGTGTCTTGGAGCATTGAGATGACAAGGGCATGGAGCATGGTGATGAGAAGGCCATGGAGCATTCTGATGACATGCATCATGGAGCTTTGTGAAGACAAGCACATGGAGCATTGTGATTACCGGGGTCTTGGAGCATTGTGATGAAAAGGGCATGGATCATTGTGATGAAAAATGCATGGAGCCTTGTCATGGCAGGGTTCAAGGAGCACACTGAGGGCAAGTGTCAGGGAGCACTGAGATGACAAGTGTATTGAGCATTGTGATGACAAAGGTCATGGAGCATTGTGATGAGAAGACCATGGATAATTGTGTTGATGAGCGTAATGGGGCGTTGTGATGCCAAGTGTTAGGGAAAATTGTGATCACAAGGGTTTGGGGAATTTTGGTGTCAGAGGTCATGGAACATTTTGATTTCATTGTGATGACAAGAGCATGAAGCATTATGATGAAGGGCACGGTGCTCTGTGATGACAGGGTTCATGCAGCATTGAGATGAAAAGTGGCATGGAACATTGTGATGACAAATGTCACGAAGCATTGTGATGACTGGAGTCACGGAGCATTGTGATGACAGGGGTCATGGAGCATTGTGATGACAAGGGCATGGAGCATTGGGATGAAAGGGGCATGGAGCATTGGTCTGACATGTTTCATGGATTATTGTGATGACAGAGGGCATGGCACATTGTGATAACTAGCGCATAGAGCATTGCGATGACAAGGTCATTGATTATTGTGAAGAAAGTTGTCAGGGAGCATTGTGGTGACATATGTCACGGTGCATTGTGATGACAATGGCTTTGAGCATTGTGATGCCAAGTCTCATGGAGAAATGTGATGACAAATGTAATGGAGCATTGTGATGATAAGGGCTTGGAGCATTGTGATGACAAGGGTAATGGAGCATTGTGATGACAAGGGAATGGATTATTGTGATGACAAGGGTCATGGAGCATTTTGATGACAAAAGTCCCGGATCATTGTGTTGTCAGGGTTCACGGAGCATTGTGATGACATGGGTCATAGAGCATTGTGATGACAGGGTTCATGGGGCATGCTGATGTGAAGGTCATAGAGCATTGGGCTGAAAATGTTCATGGAGTATTGTGGTGACAGGGGTCATGGGGCATTTTGATGACAAGGGAATGGTGCATTTTGATGAAAATATCATGGAGCATGGTGATGAGAAGACCATGGAGCATTCTGAAGACATTCGTCATGAAGCTGTGTGATGACAACGGCATGGAGCATTGTGATTACAGGGGTCTTGGAGCATTGTGAGGAAAAGGGCATGGATCATTGTGATGAAAAACGCATGGAGCCTTGTCATGTCAGGGTTCAAGGAGCATACTGACGACAAGTGTCAGGGAACATTGTGATGACAAGTGTATTGAGCATTGTGATGACAAGTGTATTGAGCATTGTGATGACAAGGTCAAGGAGTATTGTGAAGACAGGTGTCAGGGAGCATTGTGATGACATATGTCATGTTCCATTGCGATGACAATGGCATGGGGCACTGTGATGCCAAGTGTCATGGAGGATTGTGATGACAAAGATAATGGGCATTGTGATTAGGGCTTGGAACATTATGATGACAAGGGACATTGAGAATTTTGATGAGGAGGTCGTGAAGCATTGTGATGACAAGGGACATTGAGAATTTTGATGAGGAGGTCGTGAAGAATTGTGATGACAAGGTCCTGGAGCATTTTGATGAGAAGACCATGGAGCCTTGTGATGACAAGTCTCATGGAGCACACTGATGACAAGGGGCATGGAGCATTGTGATTACAGGGGTCTTGGAGCATTGTGATGACAAAGGTCATGGAGCCTTGTGATGACAAGGCCGTGGAACATTGTCATGACAGGGGTGAGGGAGTATTGTAATGACTAGTGATTGAACATTTTGATATCAGTGGTGAAAGAGCATTTTGATGAGAAGTGCATGGAGTTTTGTGATGACAATGTTTACAGAGCATTTTGATGATAAGGTTGTGGAACACTGTGATGACAAGCGCATGGCACATTGTGATGACATGGGTCATGGAGCATAGTTCTGACAAGCGCATGGAGCATTGTGATGCCAAGGGTCATGGAGCACTCTGCTGACAAAGGCATGGAGCATTGTGATGACAAGCGTCACAGAGCATTGTGATGAATAGTTCATGGAGCATTATGGTGACAAATTTCAAAGAGCACTGTGATGAGGAGGGCATGGACCATTGTGATGACAAAGGTCATGAAGCAATGTGATGACTGGAGTCACGGAGCACTGTGATGACAAAGGCATGGAGCATTGTGATGATAGGGGCATGGAGCATTGGTCTGAAAAGTTTCATGGATTATTGTGATGATAGTGGGCATGGCACATTGTGATGACAAGGGCATGGAGCATTGTTATGACCAGGTCATGAGTACTGTGAAGACAGGTTTCAGGGAGCATTGTGATGACATATGTCATGGTGCATTGTGATGACAATGGCATGGAGCATTGTGGAGCCAAGTGTCATGGAGGATTGTGATGACAACAGTAATGGATCATTGTGATGACAAGGGCCATTGAGAATTGTGATGACAAGGGTCATGGTTCATTGTGATGACAGGGGTCATGGAGCATTGTGATCAGAAGTTCATGGAGCATTAGGCTGACAGTATTCATTGAGTATTGTGATGGCAGGGGTCATGGAGCAATGTGATGACAAGGTCCTGGAGCATTGTGAGGAGAAGACCATGGAGCCTTGTGATGACAAGTATCATGGAGCATTCTGATGAAAAGGGGCATGAAGCATTGTGATTACATGGGTCTTGGAGCATTGTGAAGAATAGGGCATGGATGATTGTGATGAAAGAGCATGGAGCCTTGTCATGAGAGGGTTCAAGGAGCATACTAACGACAAGTGTCAGGGAGCCTTGTGATGACAAGTGTATTGAGCATTGTGATGACAAAGGTAATGGAGGATTGTGATGAGAAGACCATGAATAATTGTGATGATTAGCATCATGGGGAGTTGTGATGACAAGTGTTATGGAACACTGTGAACACAAGGCTTTGTAGCATTGTGATGACAGAGTTTATGGTGCATTCTGATTTCATTGTGATGACAATAGCATGAAGCATTATGATGATGGGCATGGTTCATTGTGATGACAGAGTTCATGCAGCATTTTGATAAAAAGGGCATGGAGCATTGTGATGAGAAAGCCACGGAGATGTCTGATGACATGCGTCATGGTGCTTTGTGATGACAAGAGCATGGAGAAGTGTGATTACAGGGGTCTTGGAGCATTGTGATGACAAGGGTCATGGAGCCTTGTGATGACAAGGCCGTGGAACATTGTCATGACAGGGATGTGGGAGTATTGTAATGACTAGTGACGGAACATTTTGATATCTGTGGTGAAAGAGCATTTTAATGAGAAGTGCATGGAGCTTTGTGATGACAAGGTTTATGGAGCATTGGGATGACAAAGATGTGGAACATTGTGATGACAAGTGCATGGCATATTGTGATGACATGGGTCATGGAGCATTGTGCTGACAAGCGAATGGAGAATTGTGATGACAAGGGTCATGGAGCACTCTGCTGACAAAGGCATGGAGCATTGTGATGACAAGGGTCACAGAGCATTGTGATGATAAGTTCATGGAGCATTATGGTGACAAAGTTCACAGAGCCCTGTGATTACGAGGGCATGGACCATTGTGATGACAAAGGTCAAGAAGCAGTGTGATGACTGGAGTCACAGAGCATTGTGATGACAAGGGCATGGAGCATTGTGATGACAAGGGCATGGAGCATTGTGATGACAAGGGCATGGAGCATTGTTATTACCAGGTCATGGATTATTGTGAACACAGGTATCAGGGAGCATTGTGATGACATATGTCCTTGTGCATTGTGATGAAAATGTCATGGAGCATTGTGAAGCAAAGTGTCATGGAGGATTGTGATTACAAATGTAATGGAGCATTGTGATGACAAGGGCTTGGAGCACTGTGGTGACAAGGGCCATTGAGAATTTTGATGACAACGTCGTGAAGCATTGTTATGACAAGCACATGGAGCTTGCTATGACAGGGGTCATGGAGCATTGTGATGACAAGTGCATGGAGCATTGTGATTACAGGGGTCTTGGAGCAATGTGATGACAATGGCATGGAGCATTGTGATGCCAAGGGTTATGGAGCTATGTGATGACAAATGTCATGGAACATTTTGATGACAAGGGCATGGTGCATTGTGATGAGAAGGGCAGGGAGCATTGTGATGACAGGGTCATGGAGCAATTTGATGAAAAGGGTCATGGAACATTTTGATTGCATGGGTTATAGAATATTGTGATGTCAGGGGTCATGGAGCAGTGTGATGAAAAGGGTCCTAGAGCATTGTGATGACAAGGGTCGCAGAGCATGGTGATGAAAAGTTCATGGAGCATTGTGGTGACAAATGTCAAAGAGACTTGTGATGACGAGGGCATGGACCATTGTGATGAGAAATGTCATGAAGCATTGTGATGACAGGACTCACGGTGCATTATGATGATGGGTCATGGAGCATTGTGATGACAAGGGCATGGAGCATTGTGATGACAGGGGTATGGAGCATTGGTCTTACAAGTTTCATGGATTATTGCGATGACAGTGGGAATGGCGCATTGTGATGACAAGGGCATGGCGCATTTTGATGACAAGGTCATGCAGTATTTGAAGACAGGTGTCTGGGAGCATTTTGAAGACATAAGTCATGGCCCATTGTGATGACAATGCCATGGAGCGTTGTGATGCCAAGTGTCATGGAGGTTTGTGATGACAAAGGTAATGGAGCATTGTGATGATAAGGGCTTCGAGCCTTGTGATGACAAGGTTCATAGCGCACTGTGCTGACAATGGCATGGAGCATTGTGATGACAATGGTCATGGAGCATTGTACTGAGAAAGGCTTGGAGCATAGTGATGACAATGGTCACAGATCATTATGATGAAAATTTCATGGAGCATTGTGGTGACAAATATCACAGAGCCTTGTGAAAACGAGGCCATGGACCATTGTGATTAAAAAGGTCATGAAGCACTGTGATGACTGGAGTCATGGAGCATTGTGTTGACAGGGCTCATGGAGCATTGTGATGGCAAGGTCATGGATCATTGTGATGACAAGTGTCATGGAGCATTTTGATGACAAGTGTCCCGGATCATTGTGTTGTCTGGTGTCATGGAGCGTTGTGATGACAGGGGTCATGGAGCATTGTGATGACAGGGGTCATGGAGCATTGTGATCAGAAGTTCATGGAGCATTGGACTAATAGTATTCATTGAGTATTGTGATGGCATCGGTCATGGAGCATTGTGATGACAATGGAATGGAGCATTGTGATGACAAGGTGCTGGAGCATTGTGAGGTGAAGACCATGGAGCCTTGTGATGACAAGTATCATGGAGTATTCTGATGAAAAGGGGCATGGAGCATTGTGATTACATGGGTCTTGGAGCATGGTGAAGAATAGGGCATGGATGACTGTGATGAAAGAGCATGGAGCCTTGTCATGAGAGGGTTCAAGGAGCATACTAACGACAAGTGTCAGGGAGCATTGTGATGACAAGTGTATTGAGCATTGTGATGACAAAGGTCATGGAGCATTGTGATGAGAAGACCATGGATAATTGTGATGATGAGCGTCATGGGGAGTTGTGATGACAAGTGTTATGGAACATTGTGAACACAATGGTTTGGAGCAATGTGATGACAGAGGTTATGGTGCATTTTGATTTATTGTGATGACAATAGCATGAAGCATTATGATGATGGGCAGGGTTCATTGTGATGACAGAGTTCATGGAGCATTGTGATGAAAAGGGCATGGAGCATTGTGATGAGAAGGCCATGGAGCTGTCTGATGACATGCGTCATGGTGCTTTGTGATGACAAGAGCATGGAGCAGTGTGATTACAGGGGTCTTGGAGCATTGTGATGACAAGGGTCATGGAGCCTTGTGATGACAAGGCTGTGGAACATTGTCATGACAGGGGTGTGGGAGTACTGTAATGATTAGTGACGGAACATTTTGATATCTGTGGTGAAAGACCATTTTAATGAGAAGTGCATGGAGCTTTGTGATGACAAGGTTTATGGAGCATTGGGATGACAAAGATGTGGAACATTGTGATGACAAGCGCATTGCATATTTTGATGACATTGGTCATGGAGCATTGTGCTGACAAGCGCATGGAGCATTGTGATGACAAGGAACATGGAGCACTCTGCTGACAAAGGTATGGAGCATTGTGATGACAAGGGTCAGAGAGCATTGTGATGATAAGTTCATGGAGCATTATGGTGACAAAGTTCACAGAGCCCTGTGATTACGAGGGCATGGACCATTGTGATGACAAAGGTCAAGAAGCATTGTGATGACTGGAGTCATGGAGCATTGTGATGACAAGGCCATGGAGCATTGTGATGGCAGGGGCATGGAACATTGGTGTGAGAAGTATCATGGATTATTGTGATGAAAGTGTGCATGGAGCATTGTGATGACAAAGGGTTGGAGCATTTTGGTGACAAGGGCCATTGAGAATTCTGATGACAAGGTCGTGAAGCATAGTTATGACAAGCACATGGAGCTTGCTATGACATGGGTCATGGAGCATTGCGATGACAAGTGCATGGAGCATTGTGATTAGAGGGGTCTTGGAGCACTGTGATGACAAGGGCATGGAGCATGGTGATGACAATGCCATGGAGCATTCTGATGACATGCGTCCTGGAGATTTGTGATGACAAGCACATGGAGCATTGTGATTACAGTGGTCTTGGAGCATTGTGATGAAAAGTGCATGGATCATTGTGAGGAAAAGGCAAAGAGCTTTGTCATGACAGGTTTCAAGTAGCATACTGAAGACAAGTGTCAGGGAGCATTGTGATGACAAGTGTATTGAACATTGTGTTGACAAAGGTCATGGAACATTTTGATGAGGAGACCATGGATAATTGTGATGACGAGCTTCATGGCGCATTGTGATGACAAGTGTTATGGAACACTGTGATCAGAAGGGTTTGGAGCATTGAGATGACAGATGTCATGGAGCATTTTGATATCTTTGTTATGACAATAGCATGAAGCATTATGATGATTGGCATGGTGCATTTTGATGACAGTGTTCATGGAGAATTGAGATGAAAAGTGTATGGAGCATTGTGATTACAGGGGTCTTTGAGCATTGTGATGACAATGTTCATGGAGCCTTGTGATGACAAGGCAGTGGAACACTGTGATGGCAGGGGTATTGGAGCATTGTTATGACAGCGGTAATGGAGCATTGTGATGACAAGGGCATGGAGCATTGGTTTGTAAAGTTTCATGTATTATTGTGATGAGTGTGGGCATGGAGCATTGTGATGACAAGGGCAGGGAACACGGTGAAACATGGGTCATGGAGGATTGTAATGACAAGGCATGGATCATTGTGATGAGAAAGGCATCGAGCATTGTGATGACAAGCGTCATGGGGATTTGGGATGACAAGTGCATGGAGTAATGTGAAGAGATGTTTCATGGAGCATTGTGATGACAATGGAATGGAGCATTGTGATGCCAAGGGTCATGGAGCTTTGTGATGACAAATGTAATGGAGCATTTTGATGACAAGGGCGTGGTGCATTGTGATGAGTAGGGCAGGGAGCATTCTGATGACAGGTTCATGGAACAATTTGATGGAAAGGGTCAGGGAATATTTTGATGACAGGGGTTATGGAACATTGTGATGTCAGTGGTCATGGAGCATTGTGATGATAAGGGCATGTAGCATTTTGATGACAGGGGTCATGGAACATTGTGATGACAGTGTTGAGGGAGTATTGTGATGACTGGTGATGGAACATTGTGATATCAGTGGTGAGAGAGCATTTAGATGAGAAGTGCGTGGAGCATTGTGATGACAAGGTTTATGGAAAATTGTGATGACAAGTTGTGGAGCATTGTGATGACAAGTGCATGGCACATTGTGATGACATGTGTCTTGGAGCATTGTGCTGACAAGCGCATGGAGCACTGTGATGACAAGGGTCATGGAGCATTGTGCTGACAGTGGCATGGAGCATTGTGATGACAAGTGTTACAGAGCATTGTGATGATGAGGGAATTAACCATTGTGATGAAATAGTTCATAAAGCATTGGTATGGCTGGAGTCACGGAGCATTATGATATGAGGTGTCATGGAGCATTGTGATTACAAGGGCATGGAGCATTGTGATGACAGGGGCATGGAGCATTGGTCTGACAATTTTCATGAATTATTGATATGAGAGTGGACAGGGCACATTGTGATGACAAGGGCATGGAGCATAGTTATGACAAGGTCATGTAGTATTGTGAAGACAGGTGTCAAGGAGCACTGTGATGACATATGTCATGGTGCATTGTGATGACAATGGCATGGAGCATTGTGATGCCAATTGTCATGGAGGATTGTGATTACAAATTTAATGGAGCATTGTGATGCCAAGTGTCATGGAGGATTGTGATGACAAAGGTAATGGAGCATTTTGATGACAATTTCTTTTAGAATTGTGAAGAAAAGGGTCATGGAGCATTGTGATGACAAGGACATGGAGCATTGTGATGACAAGGGCCATTGAGAATTTTGATGCCAACGTCGTGAAGCATTGTGATGACAAGCGCACGGAGCTTGCTATGACAGGCGACATGGAGCATTGCTATGAAAAGTGCATGGAGAACTGTGATGACAAGACCACGTAACATTGTAATGAGAAGTGTCATGGAGTATTGTGATGACAAGGACGTGGAGAATTGTGATGACAAGGCGCATGGAGCATTGTGATGACCAGGGCATGGAGCAGAGTGATGGCAAGACCGTGGAGCAGTGTGATGAGAAGGCCATGGATAATTGTGATGACGAGAGTCATGGAGCACTGTAATGACAAGGGGCATGGAGTATTGTGATGACAGGTGTCATGGAGCATTGTGATGACAGGGGTCATGGAGCATTGTGATCACATGGGTCATGGAGCATTCTGATGAGAAGCTTGCGGAGTTTTGTGATGACAATGGCCTGGAGCATAGTGATGAAAAGTGCATGGAGCATTGTGATGAAAAAGGCATGGATCCTATTCATGACAGGTTTCAAGGAACATTCTGTAGACAAATATCAGGGAACATTGTGATGACAAGGGCATGGAGCATGGTGATGAGAAGGCCATGAAGACTTCTGATGATATGGGTCATGGAGCTTTGTGATGACAAGGGCATGGAACATTGTGATTACAGGGGTCTTGGAGCACTGTGATGAAAAGTGCATGGATCATTGTGATGAAAAAGGCATGGAGCCTTGTCATGACAGTGTTCAAGGAGCATACTGAGGACAAGTGTCAGGGAGCATTGAGCTGACAAGTGTATTGAGCATTGTGATGACAAATGTCATGGAGCATTGTGATGAGAAGACCATGGATAATTGTGATGAGGAGCGTCATGGGGAATTGTGATGACAAGTGTTATGGTACATTGTGATCACAATGGTTTGGAACACTGAGATGACAGAGGTCATGGAGCATTTTGATGACATGCATCATGGAGCTTTGTGATGACAAGTGCATGGAGCATTGCGATTACTGTGTTCTTGGAGAATTGTGATGACAAGGGTCATGGAGCCTTGTGATGATGAGGCCGTGGAACATTGTGATGACAGGGGTCATGGAGCATTGTTATGACACGGGTAATGGAGCCTTTTGATGACAAGTGCATGGAGCATTTATGTGACAAGTTTTATGTATTATTGTGATGAGAGTGGGCATGGAGAATTGTGATGACAAGGGCACGGAACACGGTGATATATGGACCAGGGAACATTGTAATGACAAGGGCCTGCAGCATTGTGATGAGAATGGCACCTAGCAGTGTGATGGCAAGCGTCCTGGAGCTTTGTGATGACAAGGGCATGGAGCAATGTGATGAGAGGGTTCATGGAGCATTGTGATGACAAGGGCTTGGAGCATTGTGATGACAAGGGTCATGGAGCATTTTGATGAGAAGAGCATGGAGCATTGTGATGACAAGGGCCATTGATAATTATGATGACAAGGTCGTGAAGCATTGTGATAAAAAACATATGGAGCTTGCTATGACAGGGTTCATGGAGCATTGCGATGACAATTGCATGGAGAATTGTGATGAAAAGATAATGTAACATTGTGATGAAAAGTGGCATGGATCCTTGTGACGGCAATACCGTGGAGCACTGTGATGAGAAGACCATGTATAATTGTGATGACGAGCGTCATGGAGCACTGTAATGACAAGAGGCAAGGAGCATTTTGATGACAGTTGTCATGGAGCATTGTGATAGCAGGGGTCATGGAGCATTGTGATGACAGGTGTTATGGAGCATTCTGATGACAAGCTTGTGTAGTATTGTGATGACAATGGCATGGAGCACTGTGATGCAAAGGGCATGGAGCATTGTGATGAAAAAGGCATGGAGCCTTTTCATGACAGGTTTCAAGGAGCATTCTGACGACAAGTGTCAGGGAGCATTGTGATGACAAATGTATTGAGCATTGTGATGAAAAAGGTCATGGAGCATTGTGAAGACAAGGGCATGGAGTATTGTTATGACAGGCATCCTGGAGTGTTGTGAAGACAAGTGTTATGGAACAATGTGATCACAATGATTTGGAACATTGTGATGACAGAGGTCATGGATCATTTTGATTTCAAGGAGCATGGAGAATTGTAATGATAGGGGTAATGGAGCATTGTGATGAGAAGTTCATGGAGCATTGGGCTGAAAATGTTCTTGGAGTATTGTTATGAAAGGGGTCATGGAGCATTGTGATGACAAGGGAATGGAGCATTGTGATGACAAGGTCCTGGAGCATTGTGATGAGAAGAAAATGGAGCCTTCTGATGACAAGTCTCATGGAGCATTCTGATGAAAAGGGTCATGGATCATTATGATGACAGTGGTCTTGGAGCATTGAGATGACAAGGTCATGGAGCATAGTGATGAGAAGGCCATGGAACATTCTAATGACATGCATAATGGAGCTTTGTGATGACAAGGGCAAGGAGCATTGAGATTAGAGTGGTCTTGGAGCATTGTGATGAAAAGGGCATGGATAATTGTGATGAAAAATGCATGGAGCCTTGTCATGAAAGGGTTCAAGGAGCATTCTGACGACAAGTGTCATGGAGCATTTTGATGACAAGTTTATTGAGCATTGTGATGACAAAGATCATGGAGCATTGTGATGAGAAGACCATGGATAATTGTGATGACCAGAGTCATGGGGCATTGTGATGACAAGTGTTATGGAACATTGTGATCACAAGGGTTTGGAGCATTGTGATGACAGAGGTCATAGAGCATTTTAATTTCATTGTGATGACAATAGTATGAAGCATTTTGATGATGGGCATGGTGCATTGTTATGACAGGGTTCATGGAGCATTGAGATTAAAAGGGGCAGGGAGCATTGTCATTACAGGAGTCTTGTAGCATTGTGATGACAAAGGTATGGAGCATCGTGAATGAGAAGGCGATGGAGCATTCTGATTACATGTGTCATGGATCTTTGTGAGACATGGGTATGGAGAATTGTGATTACATTGTCTTGGAGCATTGTGATGAAAAGTGTCATGGAGTCTTGTGATGACAAGGTCGTGGAACCTTGTGTGGGCAGGTGTCATGGAGCAGTGTATTGACAGTGGTAATGGTGCATTGTGATAACAAGGGCATGGTGAATTAGTCTGAAAAATTTCATGGATTACTGTGATGACAAGGGCATGGAACACTTTGATGCATGGGTCATGGTGGATTGTAATGACAATGGCATTTAGCATTGTGATGAGAAGGGCATCAAGCATTGGCATCACAAGCGTCATGGAGCTTTGTGATGACAAGGGCATGGAGCAATGTGATGAGAGGCTTCATGGAGCATTGTGATGACAATGGCATGGAGCATTGTGATGCTAAGTGTCATGGAGCTTTGTGATGACAAAGGTCATGGAGCATTTTGATGACAAGGTCGAGGTGCATTGTGATGAGAAGTGCAGGGAGCATTGTGATAACAGGGTCATAGAGCAGTTTGATGAAAAAGGTCATGGAACATTTTGATGAGAGTGGTTATGGAAAATTGTGGTGTCAGGGGTCATGGAGCAATGTGATGAAAAGGGTATTGGAGTATTTTGATGACAGGGTTTATGGAACATTGTGATGTCAAGGGTCATGGAGCATTTAATGATAAGTGCATGTAGCATTGTGATGACAGGGGTCATGGAACATTGTGATGACAGGGGTGAGGGAGTATTGTGAAGACTAGTGATGGAACATTGTGATATCAGTGGTGAGAGAGCATTTTGATGAGAAGTGCATGGAGCATTGTGATGACACGGTTTATGGAGCACTGTGGTGACAAGGATGTGGAGCACTGTGATGACATGGGTCAAAAAGCATTGTGCTGAAAAGCTCATGGAGCATTGTGATGACAAGGGTCATGGAGCATTGTACTGACAAAGGCATGGTGCATTTTGATGACAAGGGTCACAGAGCATTGTGATGAATATTTCAAGGAGCATTGTGGTGACAAAAGTCACAGAGCCTTCTGTGACAAGGGCATGGACCATTGTTATGACAAAGGTCATGAAGCATTTTGATGACTGGAGTCACGGAGCATTGGGATGACAGGGGTCATGGAGCATTTTGATGACAAGGGAATGGAGCATTGTGATTAAAAGGACATGGAGCATGGTGATGAGAAGGCCATGGAGCATTCTGAAGTCATGTGTCATGAAGCTTTGTGATGACAAGGGCATGGAGCATTGTGATTACAGGGGTCTTGGAGCATTGTCATGATGAGGGCATGGAGCATCATAAATGAGAAGGCCATGGAGCATTCTGATGACATGTGTCATGGAGCTTTGTGATGACAAGTGTCATGGAGCTTTGTGATGACAAGTGTATGGAGAATTGTGATTACAGTGTCTTGGAACATTGTGATGACAAGTGTCATGGAGTCTTGTGATGACAAGGCCGTGGAACATTGTGATGGCAGGGGTCATGGAGCATTGTTATGACAGGGGTAATGGAGCATTGTGATGACTAGGGCATGGAGCACTGGTCTGAAATATTTCATGGATTATTATGATGAGAGTGGGCATGGAGCATTGTGATGACAAGGGCACTGAACACTTTGATACATGGGTCATGGAGGATGGTAATGACAAGGGCACAGAACACTTTGATACATGGGTTATGGAGGATTTTAATGACAAGGGCATGGAACATTGTGATGAGAATGGCATCGAGCACTCTGATCACAAGCGTCATGGAGCTTTGTGATAACAAGGGCATGGAGCAATGTGATGAAAGGCTTCATGGAGCATTGTGATGACTATGGCATGGAGCATTTTGATGCCAAGGGTCATGGAGCTTTGTGATGACAAAGGTCATGGAGCATGTTGATGACGAGGCCGTGGTGCGTTGTGATGAGGAGTGCAGCGAGCATTGTGATAATAGGTTCATGGAGCAATTTGATGAAAAAGGTCATGGAACATTTTGATGAGAGTGGTTATGGAAAATTGTGATGACAGGGGTCATGGAGCATTGAGATGAAATGGGTAATGTAGCATTTTGATGACAGAGGTTATGGAACATTCTAATGGCAGGGGTCATGGAGCATTTTGATGATAAGTGCGTGTAGCATTGTGATGATAGGGGTCATGGAACATTGTGATGACAGCGGTGAGGGAATATTGTGAAGACTAGTGATGGAATATTGTGATACCAGTGGTTAGAGGGCATTTTGATGAGAAGTGCATGGAACATTGTGATGACAAGGTTTATGGAGCATTGTGATGACTATGATGTGGAGCATTGTGATGACAAGTGCATGGTACATTGTGATGCCAAGCGTCAAGGAGCATTGTGATGACAAGCGCATGGAGCATTGTGATGACAAGTGTCATGGATCATTGTGCTGACAAATGCATGGTGCATGGTGATGACAAGGGTCACAGAGCATTGTGATGAAATGTTCATGGAGCATTGTGGTGACAAATGACACAGAGCCTTGTGTGACAAGGGCATGGACCATTCTGATGACAAAAGTCATGAAGCATTGTGATGACTGGAATCACGGAGCATTGTGATGACAGGGGCCATGGAGCATTGTGATGACAGGATTCATGGGGCATTGTGATGTGAAGGTCATGGAGCATTTGGCTGAAAATATTCAAGGAGTATTGTGATGACAGGGGTCATGGGGCAATTTGATGACAAGGGAAAGGAGCATTGTAATGAAAAGGGCATGGGGCATGGTGATGAGAAGGCCATGGAGCATTCTGAAGACATATGTCATGAAGCTTTGTGATGACAAGGGCATGGAGCATTGTGATTACAGGGGTCTTGGAGCATTGTCAGGAAAAGGGCATGGATCATTGTGATGAAAAAGGCATGGAGCCTTGTCATGACAGGTTTCAAGGAGCATACTAACGACAAGTGTCAGGGAGCATTGTGATGACAAGTGTATTGAGCATTGTGATGACAAAGTTCATGGAGTATTGTGAATAGAAGGCCATGGATAATTGTGATGATGAGCGTCATGGGGCGTTGTGATGACAAGTGTTATGGAACAATGTGATCACAAGGGTTTGGAGCATTGTGATGACAGAGGTCATGGAGCATTTTGATTTCATTTTGATGACAATAGCATGAAGCATTATGATGATGGGCATGGTGCATTTTGATGACACGGTTCATGGAGCATTGAGATGAAAAGGGGCATGGAGCATTGTGATTACAGGGGTCTAGGAGAATTGTGATGACAAGGGCATGGAGCATCATGCAGGAGAAGGCCATGGAGCATTCTGATGACATGCGTCATGGAGCTTTGTGATGACAAGGACACAGAGCATTGTGATGACATGGGTTATGGAGCCTTGTGATAACAAGGCCGTGGAATATTGTAATGGCAGGTGTCATGGAGCATTGTTATAACGGGTAATGGAGCATTTTGATGACAAGGGCATGGAGCATTGGTCTGAAAAGTTTCATGGCTTATTGTGATGAGAGGGGGCATGGAGCATTGTGATGACAAGGGCACGAAACACTGTGATACATGGGTCATGTCGGATTTTAATGAAAAGGGCATGGAGCATTGTGTTAAGAAGAGCATCGAGCATTGTGATGAAAAGCATCATGGAGCCTGTGATGACAACTGCATGGATCAATGTGATGAGAGTGTTCATGGAGCATTTTGATGACAATGGCATGGAGCATTGTGATGCCAAGGGTAATGGGGCTTTGTGATGACAAAGGTCATAGAGCATTTTGATGACAAGGGCGTGGTGCACTGTGATGAGAAGGGCAGAGAGCATTGTGATGAAATGGTCAAGGAGCAATTTGATGAAAAGTGTCATGGGATATTTTGATGAAAGGGGTTATGGAACATTGTGATGTCAGGGGTCATGGAGCATTATGATGAAAAGGGTCATGGAGCATTTTGATGACAGGGGTCCTGGAACATTGTGTTGAAAGGGGTGAGGGAGTATTGTGATGACTATTGATGGAACATTATGATATCCGTGATGGGACAGCATTTTGATTGGAAGTGCATGGAGCATTCTGATGACAAGATTTATGGAGCACAGTGATGAAAAGGTTGTGGAGCATTGTGATGACAAGCGCATGGCGCACTGTGATGACACAGGTCATGGGGCATTGTGCGGACAAGCGCATGGAGCATTGTGATGACAATGGTCATGGAGCATTGTGCTGTCAAAGGTATGGAGCATAGTGATGACATGGGTAACAGAGCATTGTGATGAAAATTTCATGGAGCATTGTGGTGACAAATATCACAGAGCCTTTTGATGACGAGGGAATGGACCATTGTGTTGACAAACGTCATAAAGCACTGTGATGACTTGAGTCACGGAGCATTGCGATGACAAGGTCCTGGAGCATTGTGATGAGAGGACGATGTAGCCTTGTGATGACAATTCTCATGGAGCATTCTGATGAAAACTGTCATAGAGCATTGTGATTACAGGGGTCTTGGATCCTTGTGATGACAAGGCCGTGGAACATTGTGATGGCATGGGTCATGGAGCATTGTTATGACATGGGCAATGGAGCATTGTGATTACAAGGGCATCGAGCATTTTTCCGAAAAGTTTCATGGATTATTGTGATGAGAGTGGGCATGGAGCATTGTGATGACAAGGGCATGGAACACTGTGATACATGGGTCATGGAGGATTTTAATGACAAGGGCATGGAGCAATGTGATGAGAGGCATCATGGAGCATTGTAATGACAAGGGCATGGAGCATTGTGATGACAAAGGTCATGAAGCATTTTGATGACAACATTCACAGATCATTGTGTTGTCAGGGGTCATGGAGTGTAGTCATGACAGTGGTCATGGAGCATTGTGATGCCAGGTGTCATGGTGCATTGTGATAAGACGGTCATGGAGCATTGGGCTGAAAATGTTCATGGAGTATTGTGATGACATGGGTAATGGGGCATTGTGATGACAAGGGTCATGGAGCTTTGTGATGACAAAGTTCATGTAGCAATTTGATGACAAGGTCGTGGTACATTGTGATGAGAAGGGCAGGGAGCATTGTGATGACAGTGTCATGGAGCAATTTGATGAAAAAGATCATGGAACATATTGATGACAGTAGTTATGGAACATTGTTATGTCAGGGCTCATGGAGCATTGTGATGAAAAGGGTCATGGAGCATTTTGATGACAGGGGTTATGGAACATTGTGATGTCATGGTTCATGGAGCATTGTGATGATAAGATCATGTAGCATTGTCATGACAGGGATCATGGAACATTGTGATGACAGGGGGGAGAGAACATTTTGATGAGAAGTGCATGGAGCATTGTGATGACAAGGTTTTTGGAGCACTGTAACGACAAGGATGTGGAGCATTCTGATGAAAAGCGCATGGCGCATTGTGATGACATAGGTTATGGATCATTGTGCTGACAAGTGCATGGAGCATTGTGATGACAAGGGTCATGTAGCATTGTGCTGACAAAGGCATGGAGCATGGTGATGACAAGGATAAAAGAGCATTGTGATGAAAAGTTCATGGAGCATTGTGGTGACAATGGTCACAGAGCCTTGTGTGACGAGGACATGGACCATTGTGATGACAAATGTCATGAAGCCTTGTGATGACTGGAATCACAGAACATTGAGATGACTGGGGTCTTGGAGCACTGTGATGACAAGGACATGGAGCATTGTGATGAGAAGGCCATGGAGCATTCTGATGACATGCATCATGGAGCTTTGTGATTAAGGTTATGGAGCATTGTGATTACACGGGTCTTGGAGCATTGTGATGAAAATGGTATGGATCATTGTGATGAAAAATGCATGGAGCCTTGTCATGACAGGGTTCAAGGAGCATACTGATGAAAAGTGTCAGGGAGCATTGTGATGACAAGTATATTGAGCATTGTGATGACAAAGTTCATGGAACACTGTGATGAGAAGACCATGGATAATTGTGATGATGAGTGTCATGGTGCATTGTGATGACAATGGTTATGGAACATTGTGATCACAAGGGTTCTTAGTATTTTGATGACAGAGGTCATGGAGCATATTGATTTCATTGTGATGACAATAGCATGAAGCATGATGATGATGGACATGGTGCATTGTGATGACAGGGTCATGGAGCAATTTGATGAAAAGTGTCATGGAACATTTGATGACAGTGGTTATGGAACATTGTGATTTCAGGGGTCTTGGAGCATTGTGATGAAAAGGGTGATGGAGCATTTTGATGACAGAGGATATGGAACATTTTGATGTCAGGGGTCATGGAGCATTGTGATGATAAGGGCATGTAGCATTGTGATGACAGAGGTCATGGAAAATTGTGATGACAGTGGTGAGGGAGTATTGTGATGACTAGTGATGGAACATTGTGATATCAGTGCTGAGAGAGCATTTTGATGAGAAGTGCATGGAGCATTGTGATAACAAAGTTTATGGAGCATTGTGATGACAAGATTTATGGAGCATTGTGATGACAAGGCTGTGGAGAATTGTGATGACAAGTGCATGGCCCATTTTGATGACATGGATCTTGGAGCATTGTGCTGAGAACCGAATGGAGCATTGTGAAGACAAGGGTCATGGAGCATTGTGCTGACAAAGGCATGGAACATTGTGATGACAACGATCACAGAGAATTGTGATGAAAAATTCATGGAGCATTGTGGTGACAATGGTCACAGAGCCTTGTGATGAGGAGGGCATGGACCATTGTGATGAAAAAGGTCATGAAGCATTGTGATGACTGGAGTCACGGAGCATTGTGATGACAAGGGTATGGAGCATTGTGATGACAGGGGCATGGTGCATTGTTCTCACAAGTTTCATGTTTTATTGTGATGACAGTGGGCATGGCACATTCTGATGACAAGGTCATGGAGCATTGTGATGAGCAGATCATGGAGTACTTTGAAGACAGGGGTCAGGGAACATTGTGATGACATATGTAATGGTCCATTTTGATGACAATGGCATGGAGCATTGTGATGCCAAGTGTCATGGAGGAATGTGATGACAAAGTTAATGGAGCTTTGTGATGACAGGCGTTTGGAGCATTGTGAGAATAAGGGTCATGGAGCATTTTGATGACAAGGGCATGGAGGATTGTGATGACAAGGGCCATTGAGAATTCTGATGACAAGTTCGTGAAGCATTGTGATGAAAAGCACATGGAGCTTGCTATGACAGGGGTCATTGAGCATTGCGATGACAAGTGCATGGAGAATTGTGATGAAAAGAGCATGTAACATTGGATGAGAAGTGTCATGGAGCATTGTGATGGAAAGACCGTGGAGCATTGTGATGAGAAGATCATGGATATTTGTGATGACGAGCGTCATGGAGCACTGTAATGACAAGGGGCATGGAGCATTGTGATGACAGGTGTCATGGAGCATTGTGATGACAGGGATCATGGAGCATTGTGATGAAAAGGGTCTTGGAGCATTCTGATGACAAGCTTTTGGAGTATTTTGATGACAATGGCATGGAGCATTGTGAGAAAAAGGGCATGGAGCATTGTGATGAAAAAGGCATAGAGACTTTTCATGACAGGTTTCAAGGAGCATTCTGAGGAAAAGTGTCAGGGAGCATTGTGATGACACGTGTATTGAGCATTGTGATGACAAAGTTCATGGAGCATTGTGATTACAAGGGCATGGAATATTGTGATGGCAGGCATCATGGAGCGTTGTGATGACAAGTGTTATGGAACATGGTGATCACAAGGGTTTGGAGGATTGTGATGACAGAGGTCGTGGAGCATTTTAATTTCATTGTGATGACAATAGCATGAATCATTATGATGATGGGCATGGTGCATTGTGATGACAGTGTTCATGGAGCATTGAGATGAAAAGTGGCATGGAGAATTGTGATTACAGAGGTCTTGGAGCATTGTGATGACAAGGGTCATGGAGCCTTGAGGTGACAAGCCCGTGGAACGTTTTGATGTCTGGGGTCATGGAGCATTGTGATGATAAGGGCATGTAGCACTGTGATGACAGTGGTCATAGAACATTGTGATGACAGGGGTGAGGGAGTATTGTGATGACTAGTGATGGAACATTGTGATATATGTGTTGTGAAAGCATTTTGATGAGAAGTGCATGTAGCATTGTGATGACAAGTTTTTTATAGCATAGCGATAAAAAGGATATGGAGCATTGTGATGAAAAGAGCATGGCACATTGTGATGACATGTGTCATGGAGCATTGTGCTGACAAAGGCATGGGGCATTGTGATGACAAGGGACACAGAGCATTGTGATGAAAATTTCATGGAGCATTGTGGTGACAAAGATCACAGAGCCTTGTGTGACGAGGGCATTGACCATTGTGATGAGAAAGGTCATGAATCATTGTGATGACTGGAGTCACGGAGCACTGTGATGACAGGGGTCATGGAGCATTGTTATGACAGGTGTAATGGAGCATTGTGATGACAAGGGCATGGAGCAATGTGATGAGAGATTTCATTGAACATTGTGATGAAAATGGCATGGAGCATTGTGATGCCAAGGGTCATGGAGATTTGTGATGACAAATGTCATGGGGCATTTTGATGACAAGGGCGTGGTGCATTGTGATGAGAAGGGCAGGGAGCACTGTGATGACACAGTCATGGAGCAATTTGAATAAAAGTGTCATGGAATATTTTGATGACGGGGTTATGGAACATTGTGATGTCATGGGTCATCAATCATTATGATGAAATGGGTCATGGAGCATTTTGTGACAGGGGTTATGGAACATTGTGATGTCAGGGGTCATGGAGCATTGTGATGATAAGGGCATGTAGCACTGTGATGACAGTGGTCATGGAACATTGTGATGACAGGGGTGAGCGAGTATTGTGATGACTAGTGATGGAACATTGTGATATATGTGGTGAGAGAGCATATTGATGAGAAGTGCGTGGAGCATTGTGATGACAAGTTTTATGGAGCATAGCGATGAAAAGGATGTGGAGCATTGGGAGGAAAAGAGCATGGCACATTGTGATGACATGTGTCATGGACCATTGTGCTGACAAGCGCATGGAGCATTTTGATGACAAGTGTCATGGAGCATTGTGCTGACAAAGGCATGGAGCATTGTGATGACAAGGGACACAGAGCATTGTGATGAAAATTTCATGGAGCATTGTGGTGACAAAGATCACAGAGCCTTGTGTGACGAGGGCATGGACCATTGTGAGGAGAAAGGTCATGAATCATTGTGATGACTGGAGTCACGGAGAACTGTGATGACAGGGGTCATGGAGCATTTTGATGACAGGGGCATGGAGCAATATGATGACAGGGGCATGGAACATTGGTCTGACAAGTTTCATGGATTATTGTGATGACAGTGGGCATGGAGCATTGAGATTACAAGGGCATGGAGCATTGTGGTGACAAAGTTACAGAGCCTTGTTTGACGAGGGCATGGACCATTGTGAGGACAAAGGTCATGAAGCATTGTGATGACTGGAGTCACGGAGCATTGTGATGACAGGGGTCTTGGAGCACTGTGATGACAAGGGCATGGAGCATTGTGATGAGAAGGCCATGGAGCATTCTGATGACATGCGTCATGTAGCTTCGTGATGGCAAGGGCATGGAGCATTGTGATTACAGGGGTCTTGGAGAATTCTGATGACAAGGGTCATGGAGCCTTGTGATGACAAAGCCCTGGAACATTTTGATGACAGGGGTGAGGGAGTATTGTGATGACTAGTGATGGAAAATTGTGATATCAGTGGTTAGAGAGCATTTTGATGCGAAATGCATGGAGCTTTGTGATGACAATGTTTAAGGAGCATTGAGATGACAAGTTTGGGGAGCATTGTGATGACAAGGGCATGGAGTATTGTGAATGAGAAGGCCATGGAGCATTCTGATGACATGCGACATAGAGCTTTGTGATGACAAGGGCATCTAGCATATGTCTGAAAATTTTCACGGATTATTGTGATGAGATTGCGCATGGAGCATTGTGATGACAAGGACACGGAACACTGTGATACATGGGTCATGTAGGATTGTAATGACAAGGTCATGGAGCATTGTGATGAGAAGGGCATCGAGCATTGTGATGACAAGCGTCATGGAGCTTTTTGATGACAAGGGCATTGAGCAATGTGATGAGAGGCTTCATGAAGCATTGTGATGACAATGGCATGGAGCATTGGTGATACCAAGGGTCACAGAGCATTGTGATGAAAAGTTCATGGAGCATTGTGGTGACAAAGGTCACAGAGACTTGTGATAATGAGGGCATGGACCATTGTGATGACAAAGTCTTGAAGCATTGTGATGACTGGAGTCACGGAGAATTGTGATGACAGGTGTCATGGAGCATTGTGATGACAAGTGCATGGAGCATTGTGATGACAGGGGCATGGAGCATCGGTCTGAAAAATTTCATGGATTATTGTGATGACAGTGGGCATTGTGTATTGTGATGACAAGGGCATGGAGCACTGTGAAGAAAAGGTAATGGATTGTTGTGAAGTCAGGTATCAGGGAGCATTGTGTTGACCAATGTCATGGTGCATTGTGATGACAATGGCATGGAGCATTGTGATGACAAGTGTCATGGAGGATTGTGATGACAAAGGTAATGGAGCATTGTGATGACAAGGGCTTGGAGCATTGTGATGACAATTGTCATGGAGCATTGTGATGACAAGTGCTTTTGAGAATTCTGATGACAAGTTCGTGAAGCACTGTGATGAAAAGCACATGGAGCTTGCTATGACAGGGGTCATGGAGCATTGTGATGACAAGTGCAAGGAGAAATTGATTACAAGAGCATGTAACATTGTGATTTGAAGTGTCATGGAGCATTGTGATGGCAAGACGGTGGAGCATTGTGATGACGAGCGTCATGGAGATCTGTAATGACAAGGGGTATGGAGCATTGCGATGACAGGTGTCATGGAGCATTGTGATGACAGGGGTCATGGAGCATTGTGATGACAAGTGTCATGGAGCATTCTGATGACAAGCTTGTGGAGTATTGAGATGACAATGTCAAGGAGCATTGTGATGAAAAGGGCATGGAGCATTGTGATGAAAAAGGCATAGAGCCTTCTCAATAGAGGGTTTGAGAAGCATTCTGACGACAAGTGTCAGGGAACATTGTGATGACAAGTGTATTGAGCATTGTGACGACAAAGGTCATGGAGCATTGTGATGACAAAGGCATGGAGTATTGTGATGACAGGCATCATCGAGTGCTCTGATGACAAGTGTTATGGAACAATGTGATCACAAGGGTTTGGAGCACTGTGATGACAGAGGTCATGGATCATTTTGATATCAAGGAGCATGAAGAATTGTGATGACAGGGGTCATGGAGCATTGTGATGAGAAGTTCATGGAGCATTGAGCTGAAAATATTTATGGAGTATTCTGATGAAAGGGGACATAGAGCATTCTGATGACAAGGTCCTGGAGCACTCTGATCAGAAGACCATGGAGCCTTGTGATGAGAAGTCTCATGGAGCATTCTGATGAAAAGGGGCATGGAACATTGTGATTACGGGGGTCTTGGAGCATTGTGATTACAAGGGCATGGAGCATTGTGAGAGATGTCCAAGGAGCATTCTGATGATATGCGTCATGGAGCTTTGTGATGACCAGGGCAAGGAGCATTGTGATTACAGGGGTCTTGGAGCATTGTGATGAAAAGGGCATGGATCATTGTGATGAAAAAGGCATGGAGCCTTGTCATGACAGTGCTCAAGGAGCATACTGATGGCAAGAGTCAGGGAGCATTGTGATGACAAATGTATTGAGCATTGTGATGACAAATGTTATGGAGCATTGTGATGAGAAGACCATGGATAATTGTGATGACGAGCCTCATGTGGCATTGTGATGACAAGTGTTATGGAACATTGTGATCACAAGGGTTTGGAGCATTGTGATGACAGAGGTCATGGAGCATTTTGATTTCATTGTGATGAAACTAGCATGACGCATTATGATTAAGTCATGGTTCGTTGTGATGACAGTGTTCATGGAGCATTGAGATGAAAAGGGGCATGGAGCATTGTGATGACAAGGCCGTTGAACATTGTGATGACAGGGGTGAGGGAGTATTGTGATGACTATTGATGGAAAATTGTGATATCAGTGGTGAGAGGGCATTTTGATGCGAAGTGCATTGAGCTTTGTGATAACAATTTTTGTGGAGCATTGTGATGACAAGTTCTGGGAGCATTGTGATGACAAGTGCATGGCGCACTGTGATGACATGGGTCATGGAGCATTGTGCTGACAAGCGCATGGAGCACTGTGATGACAAGTGTCATGCAGCATTGTGCTGACAAAGGCATGGAGCATTGTGATGACAAGGCTCAGAGAGCATTGGAATGAAAAGATCACGGAGCATTGTTGTTACAAAGTTCACAGAGCCTTGTGATGACGAGGGCATGGACCATTGTGATGACAAAGGTCATGAAGCATTCTGATGACTGAAGTCACATAGCATTGTGATGACAAGGGAATGGAGCATTGTGATGACAGGGGCATGGAGTATTGGTCTGACAAGTTTCATGGATTATTGTGATGACAGTCGGCATGGCGCATTGTGATGACAAGGGCATGGAGCATTGTGATGACAAGGTCATGGAGTATTGTGAAGACAGGTGTCAGGGAGCATTGTGATGGCATATATCATGTTCCATTGTGATGACAATGGCATGGAGAATTGTGATGCCAAGTGTCATGGAGGATTGTGACGACAAAGGTAATGGAGCATTGTGATGACAAGGGCTTGGAGCATTGTGATGACAATGGTCATGGAGCATTGTGATGAAAAGGGCATGGAGCATTGTGATGACAAGGGCTTTTGAGAATTTTGATGACATGTTCGTGAAGCACTGTGATGAAAACCACATGGAGCTTGCTATGACAGGGGTCATGGAGCATTGTGATGATAAGTGCATGGAGAATGTGATGACAAGAGCATGTAACATTGTGATTTGAAGTGTCATGGAGCATTGTGATGGCAAGACGGTGGAGCATTGTGATGAGAAGACCATGGATAATTGTGATGATGAGCGTCATGGAGAACTGTAATGACAAGTGGCATGGAGCACTGTGATGACAGGTGTCATGGAGCATTGTGATAACAGGTGTCATGGAGCATTGTGATGACAAGGGTCATGGAGCTTTCTGATGACAAGCTTGTGGAGTATTGTGATGACAATGGCATGGAGCATTGTGATGAAAAGGGCATGGAGCATTGTGATGAAAAAGGCATAGAGCCATTTCATGAAAGTGTTCGAGAAGCATTCTGACAACAAGTGTCAGGGAACATTGTGATGACAAGTGTATTGAGCATTGTGATGACAAAGGTCATGGAGCCTTGTGATGACAAGGGCATGGAGTATTGTGATGACAGGCATCATCGAGTGCTGTGACGACAAGTGCTGTGGAACAATGTGATCACAAGGGTTTGGAGCACTGTGATGACAGAGGTCATGGATCATTTTGATATCAAGGAGCATGGAGCATTGTGATGACAGGGGTCATGGAGCATTATGATGAGAAGATCATGGAGCATTGAGCTGAAAATATTCATGGAGTATTCAGATGAAAGGGGTCATGGAGCATTGTGATGACCAGGCCCTGGAGCACTCTGATGAGAAGACCATGGAGCCTTGTGATGAGAAGTCTCATGGAGCATTCTGATGAAAAGGGTCATGGAGCATTGTGATTACAGGGGTCTTGGATCATTGTGATTACAAGGGCTTGGAGCATCGTGAGAGATGACCAAGGAGCATTCTGATGACATGCGTCATGGAGCTTTGTGATGGCCAGGGCAAGGAGAATTGTGATTAGAGGGGTCTTGGAGCATTCTGATGAAATGGGCATGGATCATTGTGATGAAAAAGGCATGGAGCCTTGTCACGACAGTGTTCAAGGAACATACTGATGGCAACAGTGAGAGAGCATTGTGATGACAAGTGTATTGAGCATTGTGATGACAAATGTTATGGAGAATTGTGATGAGAAGACCATGGATAATTGTGATGACGAGTGTCATGGGGTGTTGTTATGACAAGTGTTATGGAACATTGTGATCACAAGGGTTTGGAGCATTGTGATGACAGAGGTCATGGAGCATTTTGATTTCATTGTGATGACAATAGCATGAAGCATTATGATGATGGGCATGGTGCACTGTGATGACAGGGTTCATGGAGCATTGAGATGAAAAGGGACATGGAGCATTGTGATTACAGGTGTCTTGGAGCATTGTGATGACAAGGGCATGGAGCATTGTGAAGGAGAAGGCCATGGAGCATTCTGATGACATGCGTCATGGAGCTTTGTGATGACAAGTGCATGGAGCATTTGTCTGAAAATTTTCATGGATTATTGTGATGAGAGTGGGCATGGAGCCTTGTGATGACAAGGACACGGAACACTGTGATACATGGGTCATGGAGGATTGTAATGACAAGCTCATGGAGCATTGTGATGAGAAGGGCATGGAGCATTGTGATGCCAAGGATCATGGAGCTTTGTGTTGACAAATGTCATGGAGCATTTTGATGACAAGAGAGTGGTGCATTGTGATGATAATGGCATGTAGCATTGTGATGATAGGGGTCATGGAACATTTTGATGACAGGTGTGAGGGAGTATTGTGATGACTAGTGATGGAACATTGTGATATCAGTGGTGAGAGAGCATTATCATGAGAAGTGCATGGAGCATTGTGATGACAATGTTTATGGAGCATTGTGATGACAACCGCATGGCGCATTGTGATCACATCGGTCATGGAGCATTGTGCCCACAAAGCTCATGGAGCATTGTGATGACAAGTGTCATGGAACATTGTGCTGACAAAGGCATGGAGCACTGTGATGCCAAGGGTCACAGTGCATTGTGATGAAAAGTTCATGGAGCATTGTGGTGACAAAGGTCACAGAGACTTGTGATGATGAGGGCATGGACCATTCTGATGACAAAGTCTTGAAGAATTGTGATGACTGGAGTCACGGAGCATTGTGATGACAGGTGTCATGGAGCATTGTGATGACAAGTGCATGGAGCATTGTGATGACAGAGGCATGGAGCATCGGTCTGAAAAATGTCATGGATTTTTGTGATGACAGTGGGCATTGCATATTGTGATGACAAGGGCATGGAGCACTGTGAAGAAAAGGTCATGGAGTATTGTGAAGTCAGGTTTCACGGAGCATTGTGATGACCTATATCATGGTGAATTGTGATGACAACGGCAAGGAGCTTTGTGATGACAAGTGTCATGGAGGATTGTGATGACAAATGTAATGGAGCATTGTGATGACAATGGTCATGGATCATTGTGATGAAAAAGGCATGGAGCATTGTGATGACAAATGCATTAAGCATTGTGATGTCTAGGGCCATTGAGAATTTTGATACCAACATCATGAAGCATTGTGATGACAAGCGCATGGAACTTGCTATGACATGTGTCATGGAGCACTGTGATGACAAGTGCATGTATAATTGTGATGACAATAGCATGTAACTTTGTGATGAGTAATGTCAAGGGGCATTGTGATGACAAGGACGTGGAGAATTGTGATGACAAGGGACATGAAGCACTGTGATGACCAGGGTATTGAGCATTTTGATCGCAAGACCGTGGAGCATTGTGATGAGAAGGTCATGGATAATTGTGTTGACGAGCGTCATGGAGCACTGTAATGACAAGGGAAATGGAGCATTTTGATGACAAGTGCCATGGATCATTGTGATGACAGGGGTCATGGAGCATTCTGATGACAAGCTTCTGGAGGATTGTGATGACACTTGCATGGAGCATTGTGATGAAAAGGGCATGGAGCATTGTGATGAAAAAAGCATGGAGCCTTTTCAAGACAGGGTTCAAGGAGCATTCTGATGACAAGTGTCAGGGAGCGTTGTGTTGACAAGTGTATTGAGCATTGTGATGAAAACGTTCATGCAGCATTGTAATAACAGGCATCATGGAGCGTTGTGATGACAAGTGTTATGGAACATTCTGATCACAAGGGTTTGGAGCATTGTGATGACAGATGTCATGTATCATTTTCATTTCAAGGACCATAGAGCATTGTGATGACAAGGGCATGAAGCAATGTGAACCCAAGTTTCATCAAGGATTTTGATGAAAAGGGGAATGAAGTATTGTGATGACAAGTGAATGGAGCATTGTGATGACAATGTCATGAAGCATTTTGCTGACAAATGCATGGAACATTTTGATGACAAGAGTCATGGAGCACTGTGATGACAAGCGTCACAGAACGTTGTTATTACAGGGGTCATGGAGCATTAGGATGACAAGGGCATGGATCATTGTGATGATAAGTGTCATGGAGCATTTTAATGACAAGAGTCCCGGATCATTGTGTTGTCAAAGGTCAAGGAGCGTTGTGATGACAGTGGTCATGGAGCATTGTGATGAGAAGATCATAGAGCATTGGGCTAAAAATGTTCATGTTCTATTGTGAAGGCAGGGGTCAAGGAGCATTGTGATGACAAGGGAATGGAGCATTGTGATGGGAAGGTACTGAAGCACTGTGATGAGGAAACATTGGAGCCATGTATTGACGAGTCTCATGGAGCATTCTGATGAAAAAGGGCATGGAGAATTGTGATTACATGGGTCTTGGAACATTGTGATGTAAAGGGCATGGATCATTGTGATGAAAAAGGCTTGGAGCCTTGTCATGCCAGGGTTCAAGGAGCATAATGACGACAAGAGTCAGGGAGCATTGTGATGACAAGTGTCTTGAGCATTGTGATGACAAAGGTCATGGAACATTTTGATGAGAAGTGTCATAGAGCATTGTGATGTCAAGACGGTGGAGCACTGTGATGAGAAGACCATGGATAATTGTGATGGCGAGCGTAATGGAGAACTGTAATGACAAGGGGCCTGTAGCATTGTGATGACAGGTGTCATGGAGCATTGTGATGACAGGGGTCATGGAGCATTGTGATAAGAAGATCATGGAGCACTGAGCTGAAAATGTTCATGGAGTATTCTGATGAATGGGGTCATAGAGCATTGTGATGACAAGGTACTGGAGCACTCTGATGAGAAGACCAAGGAGCCTTGTGATGAGAAGTCTCATGGAGCATTCTGATGAAAAGGGGCATGGAGCATTGTGATTACAGGGGTCTTGGAGCATTGTGATGAAACATGCATGGATCATTGTGATGAGAAAGGCATGGAGCCTTGTCGTGACAGGGTTCAAGGAGCATACTGACGACAAGTGTCAGGGAGCATTGTGATGACAAGTTTATGGAGCATTGTGATGACAAAGGTCATGGAATATTGTGATGAGAAGTGCATGGATAATTGTGATGACGAGCCTCATGGGGCATTGTGATGACAAGTGTTATGGAGCATTGTGATCACAAGGGTTTGGAACATTGTGATGACAGAGGTCATGGAGCATTTTGATTTCATTGTGATGACAATAGAATGAAGCATTATGATAATGGGCATGGTTCGTTGTGATGACAGGGTTCATGGAGCATTGAGATGAAAAGGGGTATGGAGCTTTGTGATTACTCGGGTCATGGAGCCTTGTGATGACAAGGCCGTGTAACATTGTGATGACAGGGGTGAGGGAGTATTGTGATGACTAGTGATGGAAAATTGCTATATCAGTGGTGAGAGATCATTTTGATTCGAAGTGCATGGAGCTTTGTGATGGCAATATTTATGGAGCATTGTGATGACAAGTTTGGGGAGAATTTTGATGACAAGTTCATGGCACACTGTGATGACATGGGTCATGGAGCATTGTTCTGACAAGCACATGGAGCATTGTGATGAAAAGGGTCATGGAGCATTGTGCTGACACAGGCATGGAGCGTTGTTATGACAAGGCTCAGAGAGCATTGGGATGAAAAGATCATGGAGAATTGTGGTGACAAAGTTCACAGAGCCTTGTGATGACGAGGGCAAGGACGATTGTGCTGAAAAATGTCAAGAAGCATTGTGATGACTGGAGTCACAGAACATTGTGATGACAAGGGAATGGAGCATTGTGATGACAGCGGCATGGAACATTGGTCTGGCAAGTTTCATGGATTATTCTGATGACAGTCGGCATGGCACATTGTGATGACAAGGGCATGGAGCATAGTGATGACAAGGTCATGGAGTATTGTGAAGACAGGTGTCAGGGTTCATTGTGATGGCATATGTCATGTTCCATTGTGATGACAATGGCATGGAGAATTGTGATGCCAATTGTCATGGAGGATTGTGACGACAAACGTAATGGAGCATTGTGATGACAAGGGCTTGGAGCATTGTGATGACAATGGTCATGGAGCATTGTGATGAAAAGGGCATGGAGCATTGTGATGACAAGGGCTTTTGAGAATTTTGATGACAAGTTCGTGAAGCACTGTGATGAAAAGCACATGAGGCTTGCTATGACAGGGGTCATGGAGCATTGCGATGACAAGTGCATGGAGAATGTGATTACAAGAGAATGTAACATTGTGATTTCAAGGGTCATGGAGCATTGTGATTGCAAGACGGTGGAACATTGTGATTAGAAGACCATGGATAATTGAGATGACGAGCGTCATGGAGAACTGTAATGACAAGGGGCATGGAGCATTGTGATGACAGGTGTCATGGAGCATTGTGATGACAGGGGTCATGGAGCATTGTGATGACAAGGGTCATGGAGCATTCTGATGACAAGCTTGTGGAGTACTGTGATGACATTGGCATGGAGCATTGTGATGAAAAGGGCATGGAGCATTGTGATGAAAAAAGCATAGAGCCTTTCCATGACAGGTTTCGAGAAGCATTCTGACGACAAGTGTCAGGGAGCCTTGTGATGACAAGTGTATTGAGCATTGTGATGACAAAGGTCATGGAGCATTGTGCTGACAAGGGCATGGAGTATTGTGATGACAGGCATCATGGAGCATTGTGATGACAAGTGTTATGGAACAATGTGATCACAAGGGTTTGGAGCACTGTGATGACAGAGGTCATGGATCATTTTGATAACAAGGAGCATGGAGCATTGTGATGACAGTGGTCATGGAGCATTGTGATGAGAAGATCATGGAGCACTGAGCTGAAAACATTCATGGAGTATTCTGATGAAATGCGTCATGGAGCATTGTGATGACAAGGTCCTGGAGCACTCTGATGAGAAGACCATGGAGCCTTGTGATGAGAAGTCTCATGGAGCATTCTGATGAAATGGGGCATGGAGCATTGTGATTACAGGGGTCTTGGAGCATTGTGATTACAAGGGCATGGAGCATTGTGAGAGATGTCCAAGGAGCATTCTGATGACATGCTTCATGGAGCTTTGTGATGAACAGGGCAAGGAGCATTGTGATTAAAGTTGTCTTGGAGCATTGTGATGAAACGTGCATGGATCATTGTAATGAAAAAGGCATGGAGCCTTGTCATGACAGTCTTCAAGGAGCATACTGATGGCAAGAGTCTGGGAGCATTGTGATGACAAGTGTATTGAGCATTGTGATGACAAAGCTCATGGAACATTGTGATGAGAAGACCATGGATAATTGTGAAGACGAGCGTCATGGGGCGTTGTGATGACAAGTGTTATGGAACATTGTGATCACAAGGGTTTGGAGCATTGTGATGACAAGGGACATGGAGCATTTTGATTTCATTGTGATGACAATAGCATGAAGCAGTATGATGATGGGCATGGTGCATTGTGATGACAGGGTTCATGGATCATTGAGATAAAAAGGGATATGGAGCATTGTGATTACAGGTGTCTTGGAGCATTGTGATGACAAGGTCATGGAGCATTGTGAATGAGAAGGCCATGGAGCATTCTGATGACATGCGTCATGGAGCTTTGTGATGACAAGGGCATGGGGCATTTGTCTGAAAATTTTCATGGATTATTGTGATGACAGTGGGCATTGCACATTGTGATGACAAGGGCATGGAGCACTGTGAAGAAAAGGTCATGGAGTATTGTGAAGTCAGGTGTCAGGGATCATTGTGATGACCTATGTCCTGGGGCATTGTGATGACAACGGCATGGAGCATTGTGATGACAAGTGTCATGGAGGATTGTGATGACAAATGTAATGGAGCATTTTGATGACAATGGTCATGGATCATTGTGATGAAAAGGGCATGGAACATTGTGATGACAAGGGCTTTTGAGAATTTTGAAGACAAGTTCATGAAGCACTGTGATGAAAAGCACATGGAGCTTGCTATTTCAGGGGTCATGGAGCATTGCGATGACAAGTTCATGGAGAATGTGATTACAAGAGCATGTAACATTGTGATTTGAAGTGTCATGGATCATTGTGATGGCAAGACGGTGGAGCATTGTGATGAGAAGACCATGGATAATTGTGATGACGATCGTCATGGAGAACTGTAATGACAAGCGGCCTGGAGCATTGAGATGACAGGTGTCATGGAGAATTGTGATGACAAGTGTCATGGAGCATTCTGATGACAAGCTTGTCAAGTATTGTGATAACAATGGCATGGAGCATTGTGATGAAAAGGGCATGGAGCATTGTGATGAAAAAGGCATAGAGCCTTTTCATGACAGGTTTCGAGAAGCATTCTGACGTCAAGAATCAGGGAGCATTGTGATGACAAGTGTATTGAGAATTGTGATGACAAACGTCATGGAGCATTGTGCTGACAAGGGCTTGGGGTATTGTGATGACAGGCATCATGGAGCGCTGTGATGACAAGTGTTATGGAACAATGTGATCACAAGGGTTTGGAGCACTGTGATGACAGAGGTCATGGATCATTTTAATATCAAGGAGCATGGAGCATAGTGATGACAGTGGTCATGGAGCATTGTGATGAGAAGATCATGGAGCACTGAGCTGAAAATGTTCATGGAGTATTCTGATGAAAGGGGTCATGGAGCATTGTGATGACAAGGTCCTGGAGCATTGTGATGAGAAGACCATGGAGCCTTGGGATGAGAAGTCTCATGGAGCATTCTGATGAAAAGGGACATGGAGCATTGTGATTACAGGGGTTTTGGAGCATTGTGATGAAAAGGGCATGCAGCATTGTGAGAGATGTCTAAGGAGCATTTTGATGACATTCGTCATGGAGATTTGTGATGACCAGAGCATGGAGCACTGTGATTACAGGGGTCTTGGAGCATTGTGATGGAAAAGGCATGGATCATTATCATGAAAAAGGCATGGAGCCTTGTCATGACAGGGTTCAAGGAGCATACTGATGACAAGTGTCAGGGAGCATTGTGATGACAAGTGTATTGAGCATTGTTATGACAAAGGTCATGGAACATTGTGATGAGAAGTGCATGGATAATTGTGATGACAAGGTTCATGGAGCATTGTGCTGACAAAGGCACGGAGCATTGTGATGACAAGGCTCAGAGAGCATTGGGATGAAAAGTTCGGGGAGCTTTGTGGTGACAAAGTTCACAGAGCCTTGTGATGACGAGGGCATGGACCATTGTGATGACAAAGGTCATGAAGCATTGTGATGACTGGAGTCACAGAGCATTGTGATGACAAGGGAATGGAGCATTGTCATGACAGGGGCATGGAGCATTGCTCTGACAAGTTTCATGGATTATTCTGATGACAGTTGGAATGGCGCATTGTGATGACAAGGGCATGGAGCATTGTGATGACAAGGCTCAGAGAGCATTGTGATGAAAAGTTCATGGAGCATTGTGGTGACAAAGTCACAGAGACTTGTGATGATGAGTGCATGGACCATTGTGATGACAAAGTCTTGAAGCATTGTGATGACTGGAGTCACGGAGCACTGTGATGACAGGTGTCATGGAGCATTGTGATGACAAGTGCATGGAGCATTGTGATGACAGGGGCATGGAGCATCGGTCTGAAAAATTTCATGGATTATTGTGATGACAGTGGGCATTGCACATTGTGATGACAAGGGCATGGCGCACTATGAAGAAAAGGTCATGGAGTATTTTGAAGTCAGGTGTCAGGGAGCATAGTGATGTGATGACCTATGTCATGGTGCATTGTGATGACAACGGCATGGAGCATTGTGATGACAAGTGTCATGGAGGATTGTGATGACAAATGTAATGGAGCATTGTGATGACAATGGTCATGGAGCATTTGATGAAAATGGCATGGAGCATGGTGATGACAAGGGCTTTTGAGAATTTTGATGACAAGTTCGTGAAGCACTGTGATGAAAAGCACATGGAGCTTGCTATGACAGGGGTCATGGAGCATTGCGATGACAAGTGCATGGAGAATGTGATTACAAGAGCATGTAACATTGTGATTTGAAGTGTCATGGAGCATTGTGATGGCAAGACGGTGGAGCTTTGTGATGACGAGCATCATGGAGAACTGTAATGACAAGGGGCCTGGAGCATTGTGATGACAGGTGTCATGGAGCATTGTGATGACAGGGGTCATGAGGAATTGTGATTACAAGGGTCATGGAGCCTTCTGATGACAAGCTTGTGGAGTATTGTGATGACAATGGCATGGAGCATTGTGATGAAAAGGGCATGGAGCATTGTGATGCAAAAGGCATAGAGCCTTTTCATGACAGGTTTCTAGAAGCATTCTGACGACAAGGGTCAGGGAACATTGTGATGACAAGTGTATTGAGCATTGTGATGACAAAGTTCATGGAGCATTGTGATGACAAGGGCATGGAGTATTGTGATGACAGGCATCATGGAGCGTTGTGATGACAAGTGTTATGGAACAATGTTATCACAAGGGTTTGGAGCACTGTGATGACAGAGGTCATGGATCATTTTGATATCAAGGAGCATGGAGCATTGTGATGACAGTGGTCATGGAGCATGGTGATGAGAAGATCATGGAGCATTGAGGTGAAAATGTTCATGGAGTATTCTGATGAAAGGTGTCATGGAACATAGTGATGACAAGGTCCTGGAAAATTGTGATGAGAAGGCCATGGAGCCTTGTGATGAGAAGTCTCATGGAGCATTCTGATGAAAAGGGGCATGGAGCATTGTGATTACAGGGGTCTTGGAGCATTGTGATTACTAGGGCATGGAGCATTGTGAGAGATGTCAAAGGAGCATTCTGATGACATGCATCATGGAGCTTTGTGATGACCAGGACATGGACCATTGTGATGACAATGTCTTGAAGCATTGTGATGACTGGGGTCACGGAGCATTGTGATGACAGGTGTCATGGAGCATTGTGTTGACAAGTGCATGGAGCATTGTGATGACAGGGGCATGGAGCATTGGTCTGAAAAATTTCATGGATTATTGTGATGACAGTGGGCATTGCACATTGTGATGACAAGGGCATGGAGCATTGTTATGACCAGGTCATGGATTATTGTGAAGACAGGTATCAGGGAGCATTGTGATGACATATGTCCTGGTGCATTGTGATGACAATGTCATGGAGCATTGTGAAGCAAAGTGTCATGGAAGATTGTGATGACAAATGTAATGGAGCATTGTGATGACAAGGGCTTGGAGCACTGTGGTGACAAGGGCCATTGAGAATTTTGATGACAAGGTCGTGAAGCATTGTTATGATAAGCACATGGAGCTTGCTATGACAGGTTTCATGGAGCATTGTGATGACAAGTGCATGGAGCATTGTGATTACAGGTGTCTTGGAGCATTGTGATGACAATGGCATGGAGCATTGTGATGCCAAGGGTTATGGAGTTATGTGATGAAAAATGTCATGGAGCATTTTGATGACAAGGGCATGGTGCATTGTGATGAGAAGGGCAGGGAGCATTGTGATGACAGGGTCATGGAGCAATTTGATGAAAAGGGTCATGGAACATTTTGATTACATGGGTTATAGAATATTGTGATGTCAGGGGTCATGGAGCAGTGTGATGAAAAGGGTCCTAGAGCATTGTGATGACAAGGGTCGCAGAGCATGGTGATGAAAAGTTCATGGAGCATTGTGGTGACAAATGTCAAAGAGACTTGTGATGACGAGGGCATGGACCATTGTGATGAAAATTCTCATGAAGCATTGTGATGACAGGAGTCACTGTGCATTATGATGACGGGTCATGGAGCATTGTGATGACAAGGGCATGGAGCATTTTGATGACAGGGGCATGGAGCATTGGTCTTACAAGTTTCATGGATTATTGCGATGACAGTGGGAATGGCGCATTGTGATGACAAGGGCATGGAGCATTGTGATGACAAGGTCATGCAGTATTTGAAGACAGGTGTCTGGGAGCATTTTGAAGACATAAGTCATGGCCCATTGTGATGACAATGCCATGGAGCGTTGTGATGCCAAGTGTCATGGAGGTTTGTGATGACAAAGGTAATGGAGCATTGTGATGATAAGGGCTTGGAGCCTTGTGATGACAAGGTTCATAGCGCACTGTGCTGACAATGGCATGGAGCATTGTGATGACAATGGTCATGGAGCATTGCACTGAGAAAGGCTTGGAGCATTGTGATGACAATGGTCACAGTCCATTATGATGAAAATTTCATGGAGCATTGTGGTGACAAATATCACAGAGCCTTGCGAAAACGAGGGCATGAACCATTGTGATGACAAAGGTCATGAAGCATTGTGATGATTGGAGTCATGGAGCATTGTGATGACAGGGCTCATGGAGCATTGTGATGGCAAGGGCATGGATCATTGTGATGACAAGTGTCATGGAGCATTTTGATGAAAAGTGTCCCGGATCATTGTGTTGTCTGGTGTCATGGAGCGTTTTGATGACAGGGGTCATGGAGCATTGTGATGACAGGGGTCATGGAGCATTGTGATCAGAAGTTCATGGAGCATTGGACTGACAGTATTCATTGAGTATTGTGATGGCATGGGTCATGGAGCATTGTGATGACAAGGTCCTGGAGCATTGTGAGGAGAAGACCATGGAGCCTTGTGATGACATGTATCATGGAGCATTCTGATGAAAAGGGGCATGGAGCATTGTGATTACATGGGTCTTGGAACATTGTGAAGAATAGGGCATGGATGATTGTGATGAAAGAGCATGGAGCCTTGTCATGAGAGGGTTCAAGGAGCATACTAACGACAAGTGTCAGGGAGCATTGTGATGACAAGTGTATTGAGCATTGTGATGACAAAGGTCATGGAGCATTGTGATGAGAAGACCATGGATAATTGTGATGATGAGCGTCATGGGGAGTTGTGATGACAAGTGTTATGGAACATTGTGGACACAATGGTTTGGAGCAATGTGATGACAGAGGTTTTGGTGCATTTTGATTTCATTGTGATGACAATAGCATGAAGCATTATGATGATGGGCATGGTTCATTGTGATGACAGAGTTCATGGAGCATTGTTCTGAAAAGGGCATGGAGCATTGTGATGAGAAGGCCATGGAGCTGTCTGATGACATGCGTCATGGTGCTTTGTGATGACAAGAGCATGGAGCAGTGTGATTACAGTGGTCTTGGAGCATTGTGATGGCAAGGCTCATGGAGCCTTGTGATGACAAGGCCGTGGAACATTGTCATGACAGGGGTGTGGGAGTATTGTAATGACTAGTGATGGAACATTTTGATATCTGTGGTGAAAGACCATTTTAATGAGAAGTGCATGGAGCTTTGTGATGACAAGTTTTATGGAGCATTGGGATGACAAAAATGTGGAACATTGTGATGACAAGCGCATGGAGCATTGTGATGACAAGGGACATGGAGCACTCTGCTGACAAAGGCATGGAGCATTGTGATGACTAGGGTCACAGAGCATTGTGATGATAAGTTCATGGAGCATTATGGTGACAAAGTTCACAGAGCCCTGTGATTACGAGGGCATGGACCATTGTGATGACAAAGGTCAAGAATCAGTGTGATGACTGGAGTCACGGAGCACTGTGATGACATATGTCCTGGTGCATTGTGATGACAATGTCATAGAGCATTGTGAAGCCAAGTGTCATGGAGGATTGTGATGAAAAAGGTAATGGAGCATTGTGATGACAAGGGCTTGGATCATTGTGGTGACAAGGGCCATTGAGAATTCTGATGACAAGGTCGTGAAGCATAGTTATGACAAACGCATGGAGCTTGCTATGACATGGGTCATGGAGCATTGCGATGACAAGTGCATGGAGCATTGAGATTAGAGGGGTCTTGGAGCATTGTGATGACAAGGGCATGGAGCACGGTGATGACAATGCCATGGAGCATTCTGATGACATGCGTCCTGGAGATTTGCGATGACAAGCACATGGAGCATTGTGATTACAGGGGTCTTGGAGCATTGTGATGAAAAGTGCATGGATCATTGTGAGGAAAAGGCAAAGAGCCTTGTCATGACAGGTTTCAAGTAGCATACTGAAGACAAGTGTCAGGGAGCATTGTGATGACTAGTGTATTGAGCATTGTGTTGACAAAGGTCATGGAGCATTTTGAAGAGAGACCATGGATAATTGTGATGACGAGCGTCATGGCGCATTGTGATGACAAGTGTTATGGAACATTGTGATCAGAAGGGTTTGGAGCATTGTGATGACAGATGTCATGGAGCATTTTGATTTCTTTTTGATGACAATAGCATGAAGCATTATGATGATTGGCATGGTGCATTTTGATGACAGTGTTCATCGAGAATTGAGATGTAAAGGGGTATGGAGCATTGTGATTACAGGGGTCTTGGAGCATTGTGATGCCAATTTTCATGGGGCCTTGTGATGACAACGCCGTGGAACATTGTGATGGCAGGGGTAATGGAGCATTGTTATGACAGGGGTAATGGAGCATTGTGATGACAAGGGCATGGAGCATTGGTTTGAAAAGTTTCATGTATTATTGTGATGAGTGTGGGCATGGAGCATTGTGATGACAAGGGCAGGGAACACGGTGATACATGGGTCATGGAGGATTGTAATGACAAGACATGGATCATTGTGATGAGAAAGGCATCGAGCACTGTGATGACAAGCGTCATGGAGATTTGGGATGACAAGTGCATGGAGTAATGTGATGAGATGTTTCATGGAGCATTGTGATGACAATGGAATGGAGCATTGTGATGCCAAGGGTCATGGAGCTTTGTGATGACAAATGTAATGGAGCATTTTGATGACAAGGGCGTGGTGCATTGTGATGAGTAAGGCAGGGAGCATTCTGATGACAGGTTCATGGAACAACTTGATGGAAAGTGTCAGGGACTATTTTGATGACAGGGGTTATGGAACATTGTGATGTCAGTGGTCATGGAGCATTGTGATGATAAGGGCATGTAGCATTTTGATGACAGGGGTCATGGAACATTGTGATGACAGTGTTGAGGGAGTATTGTGATGACTGGTGATGGAACTTTGTGATATCAGTAGTGAGAGAGCATTTAGATGAGAAGTGCATGGAGCATTGTGATGACTAGGTTTATGAAAATTGTGATGACAAGGTTGTGGAGCATTATGATGACAAGTGCATGGCACATTGTGATGACATGTGTCTTGGAGCATTGTGCTGACAAGCGCATGGAGCATTGTGATGACAAGGGTCATGGAGCATTGTGCTCACAATGGCATGGAGCATTGTGATGACAAGTGTTACAGAGCATTGTGATAACGAGGGAATTAACCATTGTGATGAAAAAGTTCATAAAGAATTGTGATGGCTGGAGTCACGGAGCATTATGATGTGAGGGGTCTTGGAGCATTGTGATTACAAGGGCATGGAGCATTGTGATGACAGGGGCATGGAGCATTGGTCTGACAATTTTCATGAATTATTGCTATGAGAGTGGACAGGGCACATTGTGATGACAAGGGCATGGAACATTGTTATGTCAAGGTCATGTAGTATTGTGAAGTCAGGTGTGAGGGAGCACTGTGATGACATATGTCATGGTGCATTGTGATGACAATGGCATGGAGCATTGTGATGCCAAGTGTCATGGAGTATTGTGATGACAAAGGTAATGGAGCATTGTGATGACAATTTCTTTTAGAATTGTGAAGAAAAGGGTCATGGAGCATTGTGATGACAAGGCCATGGAGCATTGTGATGACAAGGGCCATTGAGAATTTTGATGCCAACGTCGTGAATCATTGTGATGACAAGCGCACGGAGCTTGCTATGTCAGGGGACATGGAGCATTGCTATGAAAAGTGCATGGAGAACTGTGATGACAAGACCACGTAAAATTGTGATGAGAAGTGTCATGGAGTACTGTGATGACAAGGACGTGGAGAATTGTGATGACAAGGGACATGGAGCATTGTGATGACCAGGGCATGGAGCATAGTGATGGCAAGACCGTGGAGCAGTGTGATGAGAAGGCCATGGATAATTGTGATGACGAGAGTCATGGAGCACTGTAATGACAAGGGGCATGGAGCATTGTGATGACAGGTGTCATGGAGCATTGTGATGACAGGAGTCATGGAGCATTGTGATCACATGGGTCATGGAGCATTGTGATGAAAAATGCATGGAGCCTTTTCATGACAGGTTTCAAGGAGCATTCTGAAGACAAATGTCAGGGAGCATTGTGATGACAAGGGCATGGAGCATGGTGATGAGAAGGCCATGGAGACTTCTGATGATATGGGTCATGGAACTTTGTGATGACACGGGCATGGAGCAATGTGATGAGAGGGTTCATGGAGCATTGTGATGACAATGGCATGGAGCATTTTGATGCTAAGGGTCATGGAGATTTGTGATGACAAAGGTCATGGAGCAATTTGATGAAAAAGGTCATGGAACATTTTGATGAGAGTGGTTATGGAAAATTATGGTGTCAGGGGACATGGAGCATTGTGATGTAAAGGGTATTGGAGTATTCTGATGACAGGGTTTATGGAACATTGTGATGTCATGGGTCATGGAGCATTTGATAAGTGCATGTAGCATTGTGATGATAGGGGTCATGAAACATTGTGATGACAGGGGTGAGGGAGTATTGTGAAGACTAGTGATGGAACATTGTGATATCAGTGATGAGAGAGCATTTTGATGAGAAGTGCATGGAGCATTGTGATGACACGGTTTATGGAGCATTGTGGTGACAAGGATGTGGAGCATTGTGATTACATGGGTCAAAAAGCATTGTGCTGAAAAGCGCATGGAGCATTGTGATGACAAGTGTCATGGATCATTGTGCTGACAAAGGCATGGTGCAATTTGATGGCAAGTGTCACAGAGCATTGTGATCAATATTTCAGGGAGTATTGTGGTGACAAAGGTCACAGAGCCTTGTGTGACAAGGGCATGGACTATTGTGATGACAAAGGTCATGAAGCATTTTGATGACTGGAGTCACGGAGCATTGGGATTACAGTGGTCATGGTGCATTGTGATGACAGGGTTCATGGGGCATTTTGATGACAAGGGAATGGAGCATTGTGATGAAAATGGCATGGAGCATGGTGATGAGAAGGCCATGGAGAATTCTGAAGTCATGTGTCATGAAGCTTTGTGATGACAAGGGCATGGAGCATTGTGATTACAGGGGTCTTCGAGCATTGTGAGGAAAAGGGCATGGATCATTGTGATTAAAAAGGCATGGAGCCTTGTCATGACAGGGTTCAAGGAGCATACTGACGACAAGTGTCAGGGAGCATTGTGATGACAAGTGTATTGAGCATTGTGATGACAAAGTTCATGGAGTATTGTGAATAGAAGACCATGGATAATTGTGATGATGCACGTCATGGGGCGTTGTGATGACAAGTGTTATGGAACATTGTGATCACAAGGGTTTGGAGCATTGTGATGACAGAGGTCATGGAGCATTTTGATTTCATTTTGATAACATTTGCATGAATCATTATGATGATGGGCATGGTGCATTGTGATGACACGGTTTATGGAGCATTGAGATGAAAAGGGGCATGGAGCTTTGTGATTACAGGGGTCTTGGAGCATTGTGATGATGAGGGCATGGAGCATCGTAAATGAGAAGGCCATGGAGCATTCTGATGACATGCGTCATGGAGCTTTGTGATGACAAGTGTATGGAGAATTGTGATTACAGTGTCTTGGAACATTGTGATGACAATTGTCATGGAGTCTTGTGATGACAAGGCCGTGGAACATTGTGATGGCAGGGGTCATGGAGCATTGTTATGACAGGGGTAATGGAGCATTGTGATGACAAGTGCATGGAGCACTGGTCTGAAATATTTCATGGATTATTATGATGAGAGTGGTCATGGAGCATTGTGATGACAAGGGTATGAAGCAATGTGAGCCCAAGGTTCATGGAAGATTGTGATGACACTGGTTATGGAGAATTGTGAGGACAAGTGCATGGAGCATTGTGATGACAAGGTCATGTAGCATTTTGCTGACAAAGACATGGAGCACCGTGATGACAAGTGTCATGGAGTTCTGTGACGACAAGCATCAAGGACCATTGTGATGACAGGGGTCATGGAGCATGGGGATGACAAGGGTCATGGAGGATACTGACGAGGGGCTTTTGAAGTATTGTGATGACAATGGCATCGAGCATTGTGATGAAAGGGGCATGGAGCCTTTTCATGACACGGTTCAAGGAGCATTCTGATGAGAAGTGACAGGGAGCATTGTGCTGACAAGTGTATTGAGCATTGTGATGACAAATGTCATGGAGCATTGTCATGAGAAGTTCATGGATAATTGTGATGACACGCATCAAAGTGTGTTGTGATGACAAGTGTTATGGAACATTGTGATCACAAGTGTTTGGAGCATTGTGATGACAGAGGTCATGGATCATTTTGATTTCAAGGAGCATGGAGCATTTTGATGACAAGGGCATGAAGCAATGTGATACCAAAGTTCATGGAGGATTTTGATGACAATGGTAATGGAGAATTATGATGACAAGCGCATGGAGCATTGTGATGACAAGGTAATGTAGCATTTTGCTGACAAAGGCATGGAGCATTGTGATGACAAGGTCCTGGAGCGTTATGATGAGAAGACCATGGACCCTTGTGATGAAAAGTCTCATGGAGCATTCTGAAGAAAAGGGGCATAGAGCATTGTGATTACAGGGTTCTTGGAGCATTGTGATGAAAAGGGCATAGAGCATTGTGATGACAGGGACATGGAGCATTGGTCTGACAAGTTTCATGGATTATTGTGATGACAGTGGACATGGTGAATTGTGATGACAAGGGCATGGAGCATTGTGATGACAAGGTCATGGAGAATTGTGAAGACCCGTGTCAGGGAGCATTGTGATGACATATGTCATGGTCCATTGTGATGACAATGGCATGGAGCATTGTGATGCCAAGTGTCATGGAGGATTGTGATGACAAAGGTAATGGAGCATTGTGATGACATAGGCTTGGAGCATTGTGATGACGAGGGCATGGACCATTGTGATGAAAAGGGTCATTGATAATTTTGATGACAATTCATGACGTATTGTGATGACAACCACATGGAGCTTGCTATGACAGGGGTCATGGAGGATTGCGATGAAAAGTGCATAGAGAATTGTGATGACAAAGCATATAACACTGTGAGTAGAAGTGTCATGGAGCGTAGTGATGCCAAGGACGTGGAGAATTGTGATCACCAAAGACATGGAGCACTGTGATGACCAGGGCATGCAGCATTGTGATGGCAAGACCGTGGAGCATTGTGATGAGAAGACCATGGATAACTGTGAAGATGAGTGTCATGGAGCACTGTAATAACAAGGGGCATGGAGCATTGTGATGACAGGTGTTATGGAGAATTGTGATGACAGAGGTCATGGAGCATTGTGATGACAAGGTTCATGGAGCATTCTGATGACAAGCTTGTGGAGTATTGTGACGACAATGGCATGGAGCATTGTGATGAAAAACGCATGGAGCCTTTTCATGATAGGGTTCAAGGAGCATTCTGAAGACAAGGGTTAGGGAGCATTGTGATGACAAGTGTATTGAGAATTGTGATGAAAAAGGTCATGGAGCATTGTGATGACAAGGGCATGGTGTATTGTGATGACAGGCATCATGGAGCTTTGTGATGACAAGTGTTATGGATCACTGTGATCACAAAGGATTGGAGCATTGTGATGACAGGGGTCATGGACCATTTTGATTTAAAGGAGCATGGACCATTGTGATGCCAATGGTCATGGAGCTTTGTCATGACAAAAGTCATGGAGCATTTTGATGACAAGGTGGTGGTGCATTGTGATGAGAAGGGCATGGAGCATTGTGATGACAAGGTCATGGAGCATTTTGATGACAAAGGCATGGAGCATTGTAATGACAAGTGTCATGGAGCACTGTGATGACAAGCGTCACGGAGCATTGTGATTATGGGGTCATGGAGCATTGGGATGACAAGGGCATGGATCATTGTGATGACAAGTGTCATGGAGCATTTTGTTGACAAGACTCCCGGATCATTGTGTTGTCAGGGGTCATGGAGGTTGTGATGCCATTGTTCATGGAGCATTGTGATGACAGGTGTCATGGAGCACTGTGATGAGAATGTCATTGAACACTGGGCTGAAAATGTTCATGGAGTATTGTGATGACAAGAGTCATGGAGCATTGTGATGACAAGAGAAAGGAGCATTGTGATGACAAGGTCCTGGAGCATTGTGATGAGAAAAACATGGAGCCTTGTGATGACATTCTCATGGAGCATTCTAATGAAAAGGAGCATGGAGCATTGTGATTAAAGGGGTCGTGGAGCATTCTGATGACAAGGGAATGGTGCATTGAGATGAGAAGGCCATGGAGCATTCTGAAGACATGCATCATGGAGCTTTGTGATGACAAGGGCATGGAGCATTGTGATTTCATGTGTATGGAGCCTAGTGATGACAAGGCTGTGGAACATTGTGATGACTGGGATCATGGAGCATTGTTATGACAGGGGTAATGGAGCATTGTGATGACAAGGCCATGGGACATTGGTCTGAAAAATTTCATGGATATTGTGATGAGAGTGGGCCTGGAGCATTGTGATGACAAGGGCCTGGAACACTGTGGTACAGGGTTCATAGAGGACTGTAATGACAAGGCCATGGAGCATTGTTATGAGAAGTGCATCGAGCATTGTGATGACAAGCGTCATGGAGATTTGTGATGACAAGGGCATGGAGCAATGTGATGAGAAGGTTCCTGAGGCATTGTGGTGACAATGACATGGAGCATTGTGATGCCAAGAGTCATTGAGCTTTGTGATGACAAAAGTTATGGAGCATTTTGATGACATGTGTTATGGAGCATTGTGAAGTCAGGGGTCATGGAGCACTGTGATGATAAGTGCATCTAGTATTGTGATGACAGGGGTCATGGAAAATTATGATGAGAAGGGTGAGGGAGTATTGTGATGACTAGTGATGGAACATTGTGATATATGTGGTGAGAGAGCATTTTGATGAGAAGTGCATGGAGCATTGTGATGACAAGTTTTATGGAGCATAGCGATGAAAAGGATGTGGAGCATTGTGATGAAAAGAGCATGGCACATTGTGATGACAGAGGTCATGGAGCATTGTGATGACAAGTGTTTGGAGCATTGTGATGACAAGTGTCATGGAGCATTGTGATGACAATGGCATGGAGCATTGTGATGACAACGTCATGGGTTATTGTTAAGACAGGTGTCAGGGAGCATGGTGATGACATATGTCATGTTCCATTGTGATGCCAATGACATGGAGCATTGTGATGCCAAGTGTCATGGAGGATTGTGATGACAAAGGTAAAGGAGCATTGTCATGACAAGGACATGAATTATTGTGATGACAAGGGCCATTGAGAATTTTAATGACCAGGTCTTGAAACATTGTGATGACAAGCGCATGGAGCTTGCTATGACAGGGGTCCTGGAGCACTGTGATGACAAGTGCATGCAGAATTGTGATGACAAGAGCATATAACACTGTGAGAAGTGTCAAGGAGCACTGTGATGACAAGGATGAGGAGAATTGTGATGACAAGGGTCATGGAGCATAGAGATGACCAGGGCATGGAACATTGTGATGGTAAAACTCTGAAGCATTGTGATGAGAAGACCTTGGGTAATTGTGATGACGAGCATCATGGAGCACTGTACAGACAAGGGGCATGGAGCATTATGATGACAGGTGTCAGGGAACATTGTGATGACAGAGGTCATGGAGCATTGTGATGACAAGGGCCTGGAGCATTGTGATGACAAGGGCCTGGAGCATTGTGATGACAAGTGTCATGGAGCATTGTGATGTCATTGGCATGAAGCACTGTCATGACAAGGGACATTGAGAATTTTTATAACAATGTCATGAAGCATTGTGATGACAAGCATATGGAGCTTGCTATGATATGGGTCAGGGAGCATTGCGATGACAAGTGCATGGAGAATTGTGATGACAAGAGCATGTAACATTGTGATGAGAAGTGTCATCGAGCATTGTGATGACAAGGAGGTGGAGAATTGTGATGACAAGGGACATGGAGCATTGTGATGACCAGGGCATGGAGCAATGTGATGGCAAGACGATGGAGCATTGTGATGAGAAGGCCATGGATAATTGTGATGACGAGCATCATGGAGCATTATGATGACAAGAGCCGTGGAGCATTCTGACATAAAATATCACTTATGAAGGAAATGTAAACATGGCTACACATGAACCGAATTAGGAAAGAGAACAGAGTCTCACATTTAGAAAACATACTTATGCTTGCTTAAGGGGAAAGAGGAGGTGGGGAGATGCACAAAACCAGAGTTTGATATTAGCACAGGTACCGTTGCATAAACCAAATACAGAATAGACAAGAGCTACTCCTACCTCAGTGAACGGGACTCAACAGCCCTATTCCCGCAGAGGAATATATCTGACTAGTAAGAATCTTAATACCTATATATTGATATGTCTCCATAAGGGTATCAAGTGTGTCTAGACCATCATAAACACGTCAGTGAAAATCAGCTCAACTTCATTATATAAATGAATTTCAAAAACAAAACAAGAAAACAGCGAAATTCTAACACAATTCCTTCCAGTGTTCTGATGAAACCTGGAATGACCCTATCTAAAATGACAGCGGGATGAGACATAAGGCTGGACACTTGGGACTGAGAGGATTGGTGAGATTGGACGAGAAAATGCAGATCATTTAAAGCAATAAAGCATGCCAAGAATTCCATGGGTCCAAACTAGCCAGGTAAAAGGGAATATCACTACAGTTATAACATGTATGGGAAACGTAGAGAATGCACACATTGTGAATACGAAAGGATTCTAAAACTCAACTAATAGTCCCTCTCCTGGGGCTCTGGTTTGACTTTCCAACTGCTTTACTATCAATCTCCCAACTTTGAGAGACAGACCCTTTAACCTCCTGGTTCACACAGGTTGCCAATTTGGCAGAGGATGAAAGGGAAGAGGGAGAACAAAAGAGAGAGTAGCTGTTAGGCATATGGACGGGCACATGTCACTCTAATTTCCCGTCAGGAAGAAGAATTAACGAAAGCCTCAGCCACCCTCCGGGAACCAGTATAGGTCCTGAACCAAAATTTTAACTTGCGGTCAGCTCACAAAAAACGAGTTGAAAAATGGAGCACAGGGGCACAGGAATTCACAAACTGGCAGAGTAATAAAGGACAACTATCGTCCAAAAATCTCTTGAGGGAAGGCAACTAGGCGGACTTGAAAGCGAGCCAGAATAGCAGGAAACAGATTTCAAGAGGTACATTGGAATTGCCTTTAAAGCACAGGAAGAGGGGCACAATTTCGACAATGATGCACGTGGCCAAAATGGGCGTTTGCATTTTCTCCTGAATATATTCAGGAGAAAATGCATACGCCCTTTCTGGCCAAGCAAGCAAGCGGGCAATGCAAATCTGCACTACAAAGAAGTATCACTTCCCACCAGTCAAAAGGGAGATCTGCAAAATGTGTAAAAACCAGAAAGGCAAGACAGGCCATGGAGAACAGGGAGCCTAGTTATGCTGATGGGCAGGATGTAAATTGCCAAATGCCTTTCTGGAGGAGTGCATTGTGTTCCTTAAAACAAGTAAACAACAGAGCTACAGAGCCAAGAGCACTTCCAGTCTAGGGAATATACCTTGAGAAAACTGAAAATCAATAAGACAGAGCCACCCCAAAATTTAGGGCTGCACTGCTTACAAGAACCTCAACTTGGGTACACCCTAAATATCCCAGGAAAGACAAAAATGGTTCACGAAATTGTGGTACTTACATACGATGGAATATCCGTCAGCCATGAAATCAATGTGATGAGGCCAGTAGAAGGAAAAGGAGTGGATTCAGGTACGATGATTCTAAGTGAAATAAGTCACAGAGAAATAGAATCTTATCATAAGATATCACTTATGAAGGTCCTGTAAACATGGCTACACATGAACTGAGTTAGGAAAGAGAACTAAATCTCACATTTAGAAAACACTCTTATGCCTGCTTAAGTGGGAAAGACAGGTGCGGTGATGCATAAAACCAGAGTTTGATATTAGTAGAGGTACCGTTCCAAATCCAACTACGGAATAGACAAGACCTACACTTTCTTCAGTGAAAGGGACTCAAAACCCCATATTTCCCGCAGAAGAATATATCTGACTAGTAAGAATCTTAAAACCTATGTATTGATATATCTCCGTAAGGGAATCAAGTGTGTCCAGACTGGCATAAACATGGCAGTGAGAATAAGCTCAAACCCACTACAAAAAGAATTTCAAAAACAAAACAAAAAAACAGGGAAATTCTTTACAATTCCTTCAGGGGCTCTGATGAAACCTGGAATGACCCTGTTTACAAGGACAGCTGGTTGTGGCATAAGGCAGGACACTTGGGACTGAGAGGATTGGTGAGATTCAGTGAGCAAATGCAGACCATTTAAAGCAATAATGCGTGGCACACATTCCAAGGGTCCCAACTCTACGGGTTGAAGGGAATATTACTACAGCTGTAACATGTACGGGAAACCTAGAGAATGGACACCCTGTGAATACGAAAGGTTTCTAAAATTCAACTAATATTCCCACTCCTGGTGCTCAGGTCTGATTTTCCAACTGCTTTACTATCAATCTCCCAAATTGGAGAGACAGCCCCTTTAACCTCCTGGATCGCACAGGTGGCCAAATTGGCAGAGGATGAAAGGGAAGAGGGAGAACCAATGAGAGAGCAGCTGTTAGGCATTTGGACGGGCACATGTCACTCTAATTTCTCGGCAGGAAGAGGATTTAACCAAAGTCTCAGCCACCCGCCGGGAACCAGTATAAGTCCTGAACGCAAATTTTGGACTTGCGGTCAGCTCACAAAAAACGAGTTGAAAAATGGAGCTCAGGGGCACAGGAATTCACAAACTGGCAGAGTAATAAAGGACAACTATCGTCCAAAAATCTCTTGAGGGAAGGCAACTAGGCGGACTTGAAAGTCAGCCAGAATAGCAGGAAACAGATTTTAAGAGGTACATTGGAATTGCCTTTAAAGCACAGGAAGAGGGGCACAATTTCGACAATGATGCACGTGGCCAAAATGGGCATTTACGTTTTCTCCTGAATATATTCAGGAGAAAATGCATACGCCCTTTTTGGCCAAGCAAGCAAGCGGGCAATGCAAATCTGCACTACAAAGAAGTATCACTTCCCACCAGTCAAAAGGGATATCTGCAAAATGTGCAAAAACCAGAAAGGCAAGACAGGCCATGGAGAACAGGGAGCCTAGTTATGCTGATGGGCAGGATGTAAATTGCCAACTGCCCCTCTGGAGGAGTGCATTGTGTTCCTTAAAATAAGTAAACAACAGACCTACAGAGACAAGAGCACTTCCAGTCTAGGGAATATACCTTGGGAAAACTGAAAATCAATAATACAGAGCCACCCCAAAATTTAGGGCTGCACTGCTTACAAGAACCTCAACTTGGGTACAACTGAAATATCCCAGGTAAGACAAATATCTTTCAAGAAATTGTGGTATTTACTTGCGATGTAATATCCTTCAGCCATGAAATCAATGTCATAAGGCCAGTAGCAGCCAAATGAGTGGATTCAGGTACGATGATTCTAAGTGAAATAAGTCACAGAGAAAAAGAAACTTATCATAAGATATCACTTATGAAGGTCCTGTAAACATGGCTACACATGAACTGAGTTAGGAAAGAGAACAGAGTCTCACATTTAGAAAACACTCTTATGCCTGCTTAAGGGGGATGGAGATGTGGGGTGATGCATAAATCCAGAGTCCTAAATTAGCACAGATACCATTCCATAAACCAAGTATGTAATAGACAGCACCTACTCCCGGCACAATGAACTGGACTCAACAACCCCTATTCATTGAGGTGGAATATATCTGACTTGTAATAATTCTAAAACATATGTATTCTCATGTCTCCATAAAGGAATCATGCGTGTGTATAACGGCATGAACACAGCAGTGAAATTCAGCTAAACACCCTGATAAAAATAAATTTCAAAAGCAAAATGCAAAAACAGCAAAACAGAGAGAATGTCTTAAAAATTACGTTCAGGGCCTGTGATGCAACCTGGATTGTTCACCTTTACACCCACAGCTGGAGGAGATGTAAGACTGGACACTTGGGGCTGACAAGATTGCTGAGGTTGTGTGAGCAAAAGAACACCACTTAGAGCAATACTGTGTGCTCCCCATTCTAGTGGCCCCAACTCTCCAGGTTTAAGGGAATCTTCCTACAGTTAAAACATGCATGGGAAACCCGTTGGATGGTACACTGTGTAATCGGGAAAGTTTTCTAAAAGGTACCTCATTTTTCCTTTCCTCATGCTTGGCTTAGCCATTCCATCTGCAATACTGAAAATCTCCCCACTTGGAGTGTCAGCGCCTTTACCCTCCTGTTATGCAGAGTTTGCAAATTGTGCAGAGGATGAACAGGAAGAGGGGAAACAAATGAGACATTAGCTGTAGGTGTTTGGATGGGAACATGTCACTCTAGTTTCCCATCAGAAAGAAGAATTAAACAAAAGCTCAGCCTGCAACCCTGGAAACAGACTAGGGCCTAAAGCCATCCTGCGGGATAGCAGCCAGCTCACAAATAAATGATTTGAAAAGTGGAAATCAGGGGCACAGCAATTCACAAACTTGCAGAGTTATAAAGGACAACTATCATCCAGAAATATATTGAGGTAAGGCAGTGAAGAGGATTTGAAAGCAAGGCAGAATTGAAGGAAACAGATTTCAAGAGGTAGATTGGAGTCGTCTTTAAAGCACATGAAAAGCGACAGAACTTCGACAATGTTGCCCTTGGCCGAAAAGGGAGTATGTGTATTTTCTTGAATATATTCGGGAAAAAAATGCATACGCCCTTTTTGGCCAAGCAAGCCATCAGGCATTGCAAATCCACACTACATAGAAGTGTCACTTTCCCCCGGTCAAAAGGGCCATCCGCAAATAGTGTAAAAACCACAAATGCAGGACAGGCCATGGAGAAAAGGGAGCCTGGTTACGCCGATGTACAGGATGTAAATTGCCAACAGCCTCTCTGGAGAACTGTATGTTGTTTTCTAAAACAGAGCTCCAGAGCATAGCACACTTCCACTCATGGGCGTGTATTTTGGGAAAACTAAAAATCCACAACACACAGCCAGCCCAAAATTTAAGGCTGCTCTTCTTACAAGAACCTCGACTTCGGTACACTTTAAATATCCCAGGAAAGGAAAAACAAATGGATAAAGATGTTGTGGTACTTGTATACAATGGAATGTCACTCAGACATAAAATCAATGTCATAAGGCCAATAGCAGCATAATGAGAGGCTTTAGGTACGATGATGCTAAGAGAAATGAGCCACAAAGAAAAAGAAACTTATTGTAATATATCACTTATAGAGGGAATGTAAACATGGCTACACATGAACTGAATTTCAAAAGAGAACAGAGTTACACATTTAGAAAACACACTTATGCCTCCTTAAGGGGAAAGGTGACGTGGGGTGATGTGTAAAAGCAGAGTTTGAAATTAGCACAGATACCATACCATATACCAAATATGTAATAGACAAGACCTTCTCCTTTCTCAATGTACTGGACCACTGAAGAAGAATATATCTGACTGGTAATAATCTTGAAACCTATGTATTTATATGTCTCCATAATGGAATCAAGTGTATGTAGATTGGCATCAAAAGAGATCAATGGAACAGGACAGAAAGCCCAGAGCTAAACCTACATACCTATGGCTATCTAATCTATGACAAAGGAGCAAAGGATATACAATGGAGAAAAGACAGACTCTTCCGTAATTGGTGCTGGGAAAACTGGACCCATACACAAAAAAGAATGAAATTAGGACACTCCATAAACCATACATAAAAATAATCTCTAAATTGATTAGAGATCTAAATATAAGACCAGACACTATAAAACACTTAGAGGAAACCATAGGCAGAACACTCTATGACATAAATCACAGCAAGATCCTTTTTGACCCACCACCTAGAGAAATGGAAATAAAAACAAAAATCAACAAATGAGAACTAATGAAACATAAAAGCTTTTACACAGTACAAGAAAACATAAACAAGATGCAAAAACAACCCTCAGAATGGGAGAAAATATTTTCAAATGAAGCAATTGACAAAGGATTAATCTCCAAACTTTACAAGCACCTCATGTAGCTCAATATCACAAAAACAAACAACCCAATCCAAAAACGGGCAGAAGACCTAACTAGACATTTCTCCAAAGGAGATATACAGATTGCCATGAAACACATGAAAGGATGCTGAACATCACTAATCATTAGAGAAATGCAAATCAAAACTACCATGAGGTATCACCTCACAGCAGTCAGAATGGTAATCATCAAAAAATTCTACAAAACAATAAATTTTGGAGAGGCCTTTATTGTAGAAAAGGGAACACACTTGCACTGTGGGTACGAATGTAAATTGATATGGCCACTAGGGAGAACAGTAAGGAGGTTCCTTTAAATAACTAACAATAGAAGTACCATACGACACAACAATCCAACTACTGGGGATTTGCCTTGCGAAAACCATAATTCAAAAAGAGTTATGAACAAAAATGTTCATTGCAGCTCTATTTACAATAGCCAGGACATGGAAGAAACCTAAGTGTCCATCGACAGATGAATGGATAAAGAAGATCTGGCATATATATACAATGGAATATTACTCAGCCATAAAAAGAAGCAAAACTGAGTTATTTGTACTGAGGTGGATGGACTTACAATCTGTCCTACACATTGAAGTAAGTCAGAAAGGGAAAAACAAATACTGTATGTTAACAGAGATATATGGAATCTAACGAAGAAAAGAAAAGTTTTGAAGAACCTAGTGGCAGGACAGGATTAAGGACACAGACAAAGAGAAAGGATTTGAGGACAACAGAAGGGGGATGGGTAAGATGGGAAGAAGTGAGAGAGTGGCATGGACATAAATACATTACCAAATGTAATACCGATAGCTACTGGGAAGCAGCCACATAGAACAGGGAGATCAGCTCCGTGCTTTGTGACCACCTAAAGGGGTGGGATATGGAGTGTGGGAGGGAGATGCAAGAGGGAGGTGATCTGGTGATATTTGTATATGTATAGCTGATTCACTTTGTTAGACAGCAGAAACTAACACTCCATTGTAATGCAAATATACTCCAATAAACGTGTAAAAGGAAAAAAAAAAAGAAAGCCCAGGGAAAAACCTACACACCTATGCTCAACTAATCTATGACAAAGGAGGCAAGACTTTACAATGGAGAAAAGAGAGTCTCTTCAATCAGTGGTGCTGGGAAATATGGACAGCTACATGTAAAAGAATGAAATTAGAACACTCCCCAACACCATACATAAAAATATATTCAAAATGGATTACAGACCTTAATGTAAGACTGGACAGTATAAAACTCTGAGAGGAAAACTTACAAAGAATACTCTGACGTAAATCACAACACGATCTTTTTTGATCCACCTCCTATACTAATGAAATAAAAAAAAGAAACGAAACAGATGGGACCTAGTGAAACCTAAAAGCTTTTGCAAAGCAAAGGAAACTACAAACAAGACGAAAAGACCACCCTCAGAATGGCAGAAAATATTTGCAAACGAATCAATGGACAAATGATTAATCTCCAATATATATAAACAGCTCATGCAGTTCAATATTAATAAAACAAACAACCCAATACAAAAATGGAAGATCTAAATAGACATTTCTTCCAAGAAGACATAGAGATGGCCAAGACACACATTAAAATCTGCTCAACATCACTAATTATTAGAGAATTGGAAATCGAAACTACAATGAGGTATCACCTCACACCTGTTAGAATGGGCATCATCAGAAAATCTACAAACAACAAATGCTGGAGAGGGTGTGGAGAAAAGGAACCTTCTTCCACTATTGTTGGGAATGTAAATCGATACAGTCTCTATGGAGAACAGTATGGAGGTTCCTTAAAATTCAAAAATTGAATTACCATATAATCCAGCAATCCCACTACTGGACATATACCCAGAGAAAACCATAAATCAAAAAGACACATTCACCATAATGTTCATTGCAGCACTATTTACAATAGCCAGGTAATGAAAGCAACCTAAGTGACCACAGACAGACGAATGGATAAAGATGTTGTACATACATACAATGGAATATTACTCAGCCATACATAGGAATGAAATTAGGTCATTTGTAGAGACCTTGATGGATCTAGAGACTGTCATACAGAGTGAAGTAAGTCAGAAAGAGAAAAACAAATATTGTATATTAATGCATATATGTGGAACCTAGAAAAATGGTACAGATGAACCGGTTTGCAGGGCAGAGATAGAGACACAGATGTAGAGAACAAACATATGGCCACCAAGGGGGGAACGTCATGTGAGGTTGGTGGTGGGATGAATTGGGAGACTGGGATTCACATGTGCACACTTATATGTATAAAACAGATATCCAATAAGAACCTGCTGTATAAAAGAAATAAATAAATTCAAAAAAATAAAAATAAATAAATAACATTTAATAAAATAAAACAGAAAAAAAGTTTTTCCCTTCATATAGACGTCATTATATTAATGCATTATTTCTATGTTTATATCTCTAAATTAAAAAAAGAGGAATAAATAAAATCTACCTTGAACCAAAAAGAAAAAAGGAAAAAAAAAAAAACAGAAAACCACCACTTATTAAGAGGAAAGTCGTATCAGGGCACTTGCTCCAGTGGTAAAAAAATTCTTAAGTTGGTTAGAGGTGGGAAATAATCTCCCATGCAGTCAGCAGTGCTCCCCCCCAAAAGGAGCATCCTCATTGCAAAGCTGGGGGACCGTGTCGAGGCGTTTGTATGTAAATGTGAGCTGAGCCCCAGTCCTGCTGCAGCTGAACTCTTCCCACCCTTTCCAGGTAAAACACCTGAATATGTACAAGAACTTGCAAGCCTAGAGGAAGGGCTGTGGAGCCACACCAGCGACTGCACGCAGGCCGACTTGGTGCCTGTAGGCCAGCCAGGATTGTCCTGGCACCAGATGCTCTTCTGGAAGCTTTCCATTTCCCTGCCTGAGATACCCCTCCTGCCATGGCCCCCACTGCTTTTTTACTTCTCACCTCTGCCTGGGGAGAAATTCCAATGGCAGGTATGGGTGACACATCCTCTTCTTTAGCAGGTGGCAGCCTGGCAACTACTGCAGGAAGTCCAGCAGAGCCCCACTCACACTGGGCCACCCACAAAGCCACGGCCCCTCACTCCCTCCTACCACCCCAGCCGCGGCACTGCTGACGGGGCAGAGAATATGGCGTCAGGCACAGCTACAGGAGCTCTTGCTGACTGGAGAGGTCTTTATATTGACCTCAACCCAGGCACACCTGGGGAGGGCTGGCAGGCAGTGTCAGGCTGCCCAAATCAGCCAATCCTCACCCCTCAGGGGTTCACAGTTGCAGAAAATGAACCTTGCTAAACGGGCCAGGCCCAAGGAAAAGGTGTGGGCTCTTGAGAGTCAGGATAGACAAGGGGCTGCAGTTACGGCTTGTTTTCTTATCATTTTATCTGGTCCATGAGTGGAAAACAACTTCAAGAAGACCCTATCCTAATGAGAGGAACCCAGGAGTCAGGGAGAGGAGTGATGATGTGTGGAGACAGAGTCCTGGTGCCCTGGCTGCACTGGAAGTGTCTGGAAGAGCAGGCAGAGAGAGGCCGCAAGGAGTGATACCCAGGGACACAGAACTGTCAGAGCTGTTGTTTGTTAGTTCAAGTCCTGCTCTGAGGTGTTCTGTGTCAGCTGTGAGCGACAGGTGAGCTGGGGGTTCTCTGCAAGGTGGGCTATGTGCATGGTTCCTGTTGGTCCAGCCCTGCTGGGGTACCAGCCCAGGGGAGCTCCATATCCTGGGAAGGGCTTGACTATGAGAGCCCCATGGGCTGCTCTGTATCTGCACAGATGAGCTCCATACTCTGGGAGAGAGTTGACCACAAGACCCCCGTGGGCTGTGGGGTGGGGTGTGCAGCACAGGTGAGTTCCATATCCTGGGATTGCCATGACCACGAGAGCCCCATGGGCTGTTGGAGACCTGGTAAAGGATATCAGGACAGTCAGTGAAGCCACCGAGTATATACATCCAGTAGCTCCTATTTCCTACACTCTGCTGGTCATTCTACCATCCACCAGGCCATGGCATTCTGTATTAGACTTCAATGATGCCTTCTTCTGTATTCTATTCATCTCAGAGTCACAAGAATTTTTGTCTTGTGAGTGGCAGGACACAACATGCAACAAAAGCAATAATGCTGGGCCATCCTGCACCAATGGTTCAAAAATCCCCAAACCATAATTGGGGAAATGTCCTCTAAAGACCTAAAAGTTCTACCTCTGTAAAAGGGAACCCTCCTTCAATATGCAGATGACATTCTGATTGTCAGGTCTACTATAGATGGCTCTGAACTTCCTAACCAAGAAAGGATAGAAGGTGTCCAAGAAAAAGGCTCAAATATCCCAGGCTAAGGTGACATTCCTGGGCTTCATTCTCACAGATATTCGGAGAAACGCATCCCAGGATAGGGAAGAAGCCATTTGCAGCCTTACCTCTTCTAAAACTAGAAGACAGCTTAGGGGTTCCTGGGGAGGCCAAGGTTTTCTGCATCTGGATCCCTAACTACAGTCTAATAGCTGGGCCTCTACATGAAACACTGACAAGAAAAGATGATGATCCCTTAGAATAGAATCCAGAAACAGCCTTTCAAGAATGGAAAGAGCAGTCAATTCAGGCCCTTGCCCAGGAACTCCCTAATTTAGCTAAACCCTTTGACCTTTACATACCCGGTCAAGGTTAATCACCCTTGGAGCCTTAGTGAAAAAACTGGGACCACTTGAAATGGAGCAACACAAGAATGCCCTTCAGGTATGATAAACTATGGTCACCAAGGGCTTTGCCCACCGCCCCATCAGGCCAGGATACTGGGGTATCTAAAAAGCTGGAAATCAGCAGCCTGCAAGGCCAGTTCCATCCTAAGGGAAAAGGAACCCATGTGGTGATCCTAACCACCCATCATGTCCTGAAGTTGCAGGGGTCGCTCTGTGGACACACTGACCTCGAGTGAGGAGGCCCTCCAACTCCAAACTCCAGAGAGACAAACGGGGGCAATGGGCCCCCAAGAAGACACGTGTGACCATCACTTGACCTGGAGTTTCTCTCAGAAAACAAGTCTGAACCCCGAAAGAGCAGACTACTGCTTGGAGGACATACTGCACCCAGAGGGGAGCTAATAAGCTTGGCGGGGGAATCGTATATTCACGATTTCACCATAGAAAACACTACAAACACCGTGGTGATGGTGGCCAATATGACCGGCTGGACTGCTGGCTACTTCAAAAGGCCGTTGACTCAGTGGACATCATGGTCCTGGATCACCACCGACCCTGCACTGTCTGGGAGTTGAGCGGGCAGGGCTCTGACACATGGTGCTGTTTGTACATTAATTCAGGGACCTAATTAAAGAAAGCACAGACTACTGGTCAGAGCATCTAGCCTGGCAAAAACCGTCAGCCTAAGGTCGCCGAACAAATGTAGGGTGGGGTGAGACCTGCCACAGCAGCATCACTGTGCGTCTCTTTCCTGGACCCTTAAAGGTCATTCGAATCTATAACACTTCCAATGCTGGTGCTCATGTGGACGAGCAGTGAGGCAGGAGGCCTTGGGACAATCAACCTCACCTGGAGGCTGCTGGGGAGAAGTTTTGCCCCTCCCACCGTGTATGAGGGCTCCCACCTCAGCATGAAGCAGTTACAAAAGAGGGGTCTGCACCCTTAGCACCCCAAGAATGAGGAACGGGACAAAAACCAGAGGAGGTGTTCATCTCCGGCAACATTCATTAAAAATTCCTGGGAGATAAAAAGAGAATCTGGGCAATAAAATGAAGTCTAACCTGTTTTTCCTTTGTGCTTTGTCTAATTTCACGTGCTCCTAGGGTTCCGCATGCAGAGGTCCCACACCCGGCACTTCAGACCCGATTTCCTAGTGCAGAATGGCTGCGTCGACACCTCAGCTAGCGGGGTCCCATGCAGACTCTGTGACATAGAGACTGAGCTGCAGCCAACCCAGCCCTCGAGAGCTCCATCCCCTCCCTCCCGGTGACGGTGCTGGGATCCCTACACAGCAGCCCAGCCCACAGCCCGCGGGGGAGTGCACGCTCTCACCTCTCCATTCTGTTTTCAAAATATAAAGTTTCCTTTGCTTCTGAACCAAACTCAGTCTTGATCTGTTGGCTCCAATGACACTGGGCACAGGGACTCCTGTTGGGGTCCACTCTGGAGGATCAGTAACAGAAATTGAGAACATTGTAACTTCAATGAACAGATGTGTGAGCCAAACTGTAGTCATCCTAGAGCAGTGTATAAGGCTCGGGTAAAATAAGATGTTTCTAAGACTTATATTTGATATTTCCATCACTTTATTATAAGCAAGTTCAATGAAGATGTCTTTCGTATTTGTCAGATCAACATTAGAGAAATGAAGTGATTTATTCCCAAGGATGTACATTGAATACTCTTGGCTGAAGCTTCAATCTTGTTTTGAATGCTTTTCCATTGAAAATGATACCTCTCTTTCAGCTTCCCCATTTCTGAGAAGTATAAAATCTTATAATTTATTATTACCAAAGGGGAAAGGTAGGAGAAGGGATAAATTAACAGTTTGGGATTAACACATACACACTGCTATGTATAAAACAGATAATCAACAAGGAACTACTGTATAGCACAGGGAACTACACTGAATATTTTGCAATAAGCTATAAGGGGAAATTATCTGAAAAAGAATAGATATTTTTATTGACATCATCTATCAATGACAGATAAAATGTAACCTAAGCAAGGCCGATGGTGAGCACTTCTGATCCCGAAGATTTCAATCATCTAAAGTTTGGACTCTGCCTATTTTCCAAGCACCATAATGGACATATGTGTAGCCGTAGCTTAAACATTCCCCAGTTTGGGGTGCGGGGAGGCACTAATTTGGAAAAAACCCTGGTGTTCCCCTTACATGCACGGGACTATTCCTACAGCTAAAACATGCCTTTTCACACATAGAGGATGGTACACCGCTTGATCGCAAAGTGTTTGGAAAAGGCACCTCATCTCCTCATCGCCTGGTGCTCGGGTTCACCCCTCCAGCATCTTTCCTAACAATTTCCTCACTTGGGGATATCAGCACCGTCAACATCCTGTTGCACACAGTTTGGAATTTGTCCAGAGGATGAAGCAGAAGGATGAGAAAAAATTAGAGACAAGTCTTAGGTGTTCAGACAGGCACATGCCACTCTAATTTCCAATCTGGAAGGCAAATTCATCAAAGGCTAGAATTGCCCACGGAAACAGAATAGGGCTAGAGGAAATCCCGCTGTTTTCTGTCCAGTTTCCAAAAACACAAGTTGAAAAATGGAACTCAGGGGCACTAAAATTCATGAAACTGCAGAGTTGAAAATATCTATCGTCAAAAAATGTCTTGAGGTAAGTCACAGAAAAGGACTTGTAAGCAAGGGAGATTGTCAGGAAACAGATTTGAAGAGGTAGAAAGGACTCCCCATTAAAGTACAAGAAAAGGGGCTGAACATCGCCAATGATGCAGTTGGCCAAAAAGGGCATATGCATTTTTTCTGAATATATTCAAGTAAAGGCCATACACACTTTTTATGCAACAAAACAGGTGGGCACTGGAAATCAATACTACAAAATGTATCACTTCACATCAGTCAGAAGGGCCATCCACATAAATGGAAACACCAGAAATGCAGGACAGGGTGAGGAGAAAAGGGAGCCCTTTGAGGCTGATAGTGGAAATGTAATTTGCCAATGGCCACTCTGGAGAACTGTATTGTGTTTGCTAAAACATCTAAAAAATGAGCTACAGAGCATAGGGCACTTGCACTCATGGGCGTATAACTTGGGAAAAACAAAAATCGACAGAAAACAGGCACCCCAATGTTTACCACCTCTCTGTTAAAAAGGGCCTCAACTTGGATATAACCTAAATGTCCCTGGGAGGATAAAATTGATAAAAGAGATGGGGTACTTATGTAGAGTGGAATATTACTCATCCAGAAATCAATGAAATAAGGCCAGTTGTAACAACTCTGGAGGAGTTACATATGATCATTCTAAGTGACGTATGTCAGAAAGAAAAAGACACATATCATAAGATGTCACTTAAAGGTGGAATAAAAAATGGCTACACATGAAATAAATTACAAAACAGAAACATAGTCAAATATGTAGAAAATAGACATAAGGCTGCTAAATGGGAAAGGTGGGGAAGGGTGAGGTATTATCCAGGAGGTTGAAATTAGCAAAGATACCATTCCAAGTACCAAATTGAATAACAGACAAGGCCTACACGGTACCTCAAAGAACTGCACTCAGCCCACTCAAGTCACTGGAAAATAATACATATGACTGGTAAGAATCTGATAAAGAATTTATTGATGTCTCACAGTATATGAATCAAGAGGATGTACAGCAGCAAAAAACAGAGCTTTGAAAATCAGCTGTAACCAATATAAAAATAAATTTAAAAATATTTATAAAAACAGTGAGACACACAAAAATTCTTACAACTTTTGTTGAAGGGCTACGATGTAACATGGATTGAATGCATGTAGACCCACAGCAGGATGATATATAAGGCAGGAAGCTATGCACGCTAAGAGATGTTAGAGAGGCTGGGTGAGAAAATGCAGATCTTTTAAAGTAATACTGCCTGATTCCCATTCCATGGGTCCCAAAACTGCAGGTTCAAGGGAATCTTCTGACAGCGAAAACATGCCTGGGAAACCGAGACGAATGTACACCGTGTGATCAGGAAAGGTGTCGAAAATGCACCTCATTTTTGATCTCCTGGTGCTGGGGTTCACCATTCCAGCCAAATTACTAACAATCTCCCCACTTGGAGAATCAGCACCTTTAACCTACTGTTTCACACAGTTTGCAATTTATGCACAGGATAAACGGGAAGAGGGTTAACCAATGAGAGACTAGCTGTAGGAGTTTTGACAGGCACATGTCACTCTAATTTCCCATTAGGAAGAAGAATTAACCAAATGCTCAGCCTGCCTCCCCAGAACCAGAATAGGGCCGGAAGCAATACAATGGTTTGGAGGCGAGCTCACAAAAAATGCGAGTTGCAAAATGGATCTCAGGAGCAGATAATACAAATACCTGCAAAGATAAAAATGATAACCAACGTCCAAAAATGTATTCAGGTAAGGCAACTAAGAGGATCTGAATGAGAGGCAGAATTGCAGGAAACAGATTTCAAAAGGTAGATTGGACTCACATTTAAAGCATATGAAAAGCAGGAGAATTTATAAAATGATGCAGTTGGGCAAAAGGGTGTATGCGTCTTTTTCGTGAATATCTTCAGTAGAAAAACACATACAGAGTTTTTGGCCAAGCAAGCAAGCGGCAAATGCAAATCCGCACAACAAAGAAGTCTCAATGTCCACTGCTCAGAAAGGCCATCCAAAAAATGTGTACAAACCAGAAATGCAGGAGAGGCCATGGAGAACAGGGAGCTACTCACGCTGCTGGGTGGGGTATAAATATCCAAGAGCCACTCTGAAGAAGTGTATGCTGTTTCCTAAAACATTTAAATACAAAGCTACCGATCATAGGGAACTTCCACTCATGGGCATATAACTTGGGAAGACTAAATATCAACAAGACACAGGCACCCCAAAGTTTAAAGCTGCTCTGCAAACAAGAACCTCAACTTCAGTACACCTTAAATATTCCAGGAAAGAGAAAATTGCGTAAAGAACTTGTGGTAATTTTGTTTAAAAGAATATCACTCAGACATAAAATCAATGTCATAAGGCCAGTAGCAGCATAATGAGTGGATTTAGGTACGATGATTCTAAGTGAAATAAGTCACACAGAAAAAGAAACTTATCATAAGATATCACTTAGGATGGTCCTGTAAACATGGCTACACATGAACTGAGTTAGGAAAGAGAACAGAGTCTCACATTGAGAAAACACTCTTATGCCTGCTTAAGGGGGAAGGAGAGGTGGGCTGATGCATAAAGCCAGAGTTTGATATTAGCACAGGTACCATTCCATAAACCAAATACAGAACAGACAAAACCTACACCTTCCTCAGTGAACGGGACTCAACACACCTATTCCCTGCAGAGGAATATATCTGACTAGTAAGCATCTTAAAACCTATATATTGATATGTCTCCATAAGGGAATCAAGTGTGTCTAGACCTGCGTAAACACGTCGGTGAAAATCAGCTCAAACCCATTATAAAAATGAATTTCAAAAACAAAACAAACAAACAAAAAAAACAGCGAAATTCTTACACAATGCATTCAGGGGTTCTGATGAAACCTGGAATGACCCTATCTGCAAAGACAGCTAGATGAGACATAATGCTGGACACTTGGGAATGAGAGGACTGGTGAGATTGGGTGGGAAAATGCAGACCCTTTAAAGCAGTATTGCATGCCACCCATTCCATGGGTCCCAACTCTCCAGGTAGAAGGGAATATCACTACTGTTATAACATGTATGGGAAACCTAGAGAATGGACACCCTGTGATGGCGTAAGATTTCTAAAAGGCTCCTAATTTTTCCTCTCCTTGTGCTCCAGTTTGGCAATCCAACTGCTTTACTATCAATCTCCCACCTTGGAGAGTCAGCACCTTTAACCTGCTGCTTTGCACAGTTTGCAAGTTGTGCAGAGGATGAAAGGGAAAAGGGAGAACCAATCAGAGAGTAGCTGTAGGCATTTGGACGGACATATGTCAGTCTAATTTCCCGTCTGGTAGAAGAATTAACCAAAGCGTCAGCCTGCACCCCCGGAACCAGTATAGGTCCTGAATCAAAATTGTGGATTTGTTGTCAGCTCACAAAAACGCGAGTTGAAAATTGGAGTTCGGGGCAGATCAATTCACAAACCTTCAGAATTTTAAAGGACAACTCACTTCCAAAAATCTGTTGAGGGAAGGCAACGAAGGGGACTTGAAAATGAGGCAGAATTGCACAGAACATATTTCAAGATGTAAATTGGAATCACCTTTAAAGCACATGAAAAGTGTAACAACTTCGACAATGATGCACTTGGCCAAAAAGGGCGTATGCATTTTCTGCTGAATATATTCAGGAGAAAACACATACGCTCTTTTTGGCCAATCAAGTATGTGCACAATGCAAATCCGCACTACAAATAATTGCCATTTCCCACCGGTCAAAAGGGACATCCGAAAATCTGTAAAAACCAGAAAAGAAAGACAGAGATGACAAGGGCATGAAGCAATGTGATCCCAAGGGTCATGGAGGATTGTGACGACAAGGTCATGTAGCATTTTGCTGAAAAAGGCATGGAGCATTGTGATGACAAGTGTAACGGAGCACTGTGATGACAAGTGTCACGGAGCATTGTGATTACATGGGTCATGGAGCATTTGGATGACAAGGGCATGGATCATTGTGATGACAAGGGTTATGGAGAATTTTGATGACAAGTGTCCCGGATCATTGTGTTGTCAGGGGTCATGGAGCGTTGTGATGACAGTTGTCATGGAGCATTTTGATGACAAGGGTTCTGGAGAAGTGAGATGAGAAAGTCATGGAGCTTTGGGCTGAAAATGTTCATGGAGTATTGTGATGACAGGGGTCATGGAGCATTGTGATAACCAGGTCCTGGAGCATTGTGATGAGAAGACCATGGAGCATTGTGATGACAAGTCTCATGGAGCAATCTGATGAAAAGGGGCATGGAGCATTGTGATTACAGCTTTCTTGGAGCACTGTGATGACAAGGGCATGGAGCATGGTGATGACAAAGTCATGTAGCATTTTGCTGACAATGCCATAGAGCATTCTGATGACATGCATCATGGAGCTTTGTGATGACAAGGACATGGAGCATTGTGATTACAGGGTTCTTGGAGCATTGTGATGAAAAGTGCATGGATCATTGTGAGGAAAAGGCATGCAGCCTTGTCATGACAGGTTTCAAGGAGCATACTGAAGACCAGTGTCAGGGAGCATTGTGATGACAAGTGTATTGAGCATGGTGTTGACAAAGGTCATGTAGCATTGTGATGAGAAGACAATGGATAATTGTGATGAGGAGCGTCATGGGGCATTGTGATGACAAGTGTTATGGAACACTGTGATCAGAAGGGTTTGGAGCATTGTGATGACCAAGGTCATGGAACATTTTGATTTCATTGTGATGACAATAGCATGAAGCATTATGATGATGGGCATGGTGCGTTGTGATGACAGTGTTCATGGAGAATTGAGATGAAAAGTGGCATGGATCATTGTGATTACAGGCGTCTTGGAGCATTGTGATGACAAGGTACAAGGAGCCTTGTGATGACAATGCTGTGGAATATTGTGATGTCAGGGGTCATGGAGCATTGTTATGCAGGGCTAATGGAGCATTGTGATAACAAGGGCATGGAGCATTGGTTTGAAATATTTCATGGATTATTGTGATGACAGTGGGCATGGAGCATTGTGATGACAAGGGCATGGAACACGGTGATACATGGGTCATGGAGGATTGTAATGACAAGGGATGGAGCATTGTGATGAGCAAGGCATCCAGCATTGTGATGACAAGCGTCATGGAGCTTTGTGATGACAAGGGCAAGGAGGAATGTGATGAGAGTGTTCAGGGAGCACTGTGATGACAATGGCATGGAGCATTGTGATGCCAAGGGTCATGGAGCTTGGTGATGAAAGGGTCATGGAACAATTTGATGAAAAGGGTCAGGGAACATTTCGATGACAGGGGTTATGGAACATTGTGATGACAGGTGTGAGGGAGTATTGTGATGACTAGTGAGGGAACACTGTGATATCAGTGGTGAGAGAGCATTTAGATGAGAAATGCATGGAGCCTTGTGATGACAAGTTTTTTGGAGCATTGTGATGACAAGGTTGTGGAGCATTGTGATGACAAGTGCATGGCACATTGTGATGACATGTGTCTTGGAGCATTGTGCTGAGAAGCACATGGAGCATTGTGATGACAAGGGTCATGGAGCATTGTGCTGACAAAGGCATGGAGCATTGTGATGACAAGTGTTACAGAGCATTGTCATGACGAGGGAATGGACCATTGTGATGACAAAGGTCATAAAGCATTGTGATGAATGGAGTCACGGAGCATTATGATGTGAGGGGTCATGGAGCATTGTGATTACAAAGGCATGGAAATTTGTGATGACAAGGTCATGTAGTATTGTGAAGACAGGTGTCAGGGAGCATTGTGATGACATATGTCATGGTGCACTGTGATGACAATGGCGTGGAGCATTGTGATGCCAAGTGTCATGGAGGATTGTGATGACAAATGTAATGGAGCATTGTGATGCCAAGTGTCATGGAGGATCGTGATGACAAATGTAATGGAGCATTGTATGACAATTGCTTGGAGAATTGTGATGAAAAGGTTCATGGAGTATTGTGATGAACAGGGCAGGGAGCATTGTGATGGAAAGACCGTGCAGCATTGTGATGAGAAGACCATGGATAATTGTGATGACGAGCGTCATGGAGCATTGTAATGACAAGAGGCATGGAGCATTGTGATGACAGGTGTCATGGATCATTGTTATGACAGGGGTCATGGAGCATTGTGATGACATGGGTCATGGCGCATTCTGATGACAAGCTTGTGGAGTATTGTGATGACAATGGCATGGAGCATAGTGATGAAAAGTCATGGAGCATTGTGATGAAAAAGACATGGAGCCTTTTCATGACAGGTTTCAAGGAGCATTCTGAAGACAAGTGACAGGGAGCAGTGTGATGACAACGGCATCGAGCACGGTGATGAGAAGGCCATGGAGCATACTGTTGATATGGGTCATGGAGCTTTGTGCTGACAAGGGCAAGGAGCATTGTGATTACTGGGGTCCTGGCACATTGTGATGAAAAGTGCATGGATCATTGTGATGAAAAAGGCATGGAGCCTTCTCATGACAGGGTTGAAGGACCATACTGACAACAAGAGTCAGTGAGCAGTGTGATGACAAGGTCATGGAGCACTTTGATGAGAAGGGCATCGAGCATTGTGATGACAAGCGTCATGGAGCTTTGTGATGACAAGGGCATGGAGCAATGTATTGAGAGGCTTCGTGGAGCATTGTGATGCCAAGGGTCATGGAGCACTGGGATGACAAGCGTCACGGAGCATTCTGATTACAGGTGTCATGGAGCATTGGGATGACAATCACATGGACCAAGGTGATGACAAGTGTCATGGAGCATTTTGATGACAAGAGTCCCAGATCATTGTGTTGTCTGGGGTCATGGAGCGCTGTGATGACAGTGGTCATGGAGCATTGTGATGACAGGTGTAATGGAGCATTGTGATGGCAAGGGCATGGAGCATTGTGATGAGAAGGCCATGGAGCATTTTGATGACATGCATCATGGAGCTTTGTGATGACAAGGGCATGGAGCATTGTGATTACAGGGGTCATGGAACATTGTGATGACAGGGGTGAGGGAGTATTGTGATGACTAGTGATGGAAAATTGTGATATCAGTGGTGAGAGAGCATTTTGATGAGAAGTTCATTGAGCATTGTGATGACAATGTTTATGGAGCATTGTGATGACAAGGTTGTGGAGCATTGTGATGAAAAGATCATGGAGCATTGAGCTGAAAATGTTCAAGGAGTATTCAGATGAAAGTGGTCATAGAGCATTGTGATGACAAGGTCCTGGAGCACTCTGTTGTGAAGGCCATGGAACCTTGTGAGGAGAAGTCTCATGGAGCATTCTGATGAAAAGGGGCATGGAGCATTGTGATTACAGGGGTCGTGGAGCATTGTGATTACAAGGGCATGGAGCATTGTGAGAGATGTCCAAGGACCATACTGATGATATGCGTCATGGAGCTTTGTAATGACCGGAGCAAGGAGCATTGTGCTTACAGGGGACTTGGAGCATTGTGATGAAAAGGGCATGGATCATTGTGATGAAAAAGACATGGAGCCTTGTCATGACAGTGTTCAAGGAGCATACTGATGGCAAGAGTCAGGGAGCATTGTGATGAAAAGGGCATGGATCATTGTGATGAAAAAGGCATGGAGCCTTGTCATGACAGTGTTCAAGGAGCATACTGATGGCAAGAGTCAGGGAGCATTGTGATGACAAGTGTATTGAGCATGGTGATGACAAATATTATGGAGCATTGTGATTAGAAGACCATGGATAATTGTGACGAAGTGCGTCATGAGGCGTTGTGATGACAAGTGTTATGGAACATTGTGATCACAAGGGTTTGGAGCATTGTGATGACAGAGGTCATGGAACAATTTGATTTCATTGTGATGACAATAGCATGAAGGATTATGATGATGGGCATGGTGCATTGTGATGACAGGGTTCATGGAGCATTGAGATGAAAAGGGACATGGAGCATTGTGATTACAGGTGTCTTGGAGCATTGTGATGACAAGGGCATGGAGCATTGTGAATGAGAGGGCCATGGAGCATTCTGATGACATGCATCATGGAGCTTTGTGATGACAATGGCATGGAGCATTTGTCTGAAAATTTTCATGGATTATTGTGATGAGAATGGGCATGGAGCATTGTGATGACAAGGACACGGAACACTGTGATACATGGGTCATGGAGGATTGTAATGACAAGGTCATGGAGCATTGTGATGAGAAGGGCATCGAGCATTGTGATGACAAGCGTCATGGAGCTTTGCGATGACAAGGGCATGGAGCAATGTGATGAGAGGCTTCATGATGCATTGTGATGACAATGGCATGGAGCATTGTGATGCCAAGGGTCAAGGAGCTTTGTGATGACAAAGGTCATGGAGCATTTTGATGACAATGGAGTGGTGCATTGTGATGATAACGGCATGTAGCATTTTGATGATAGGGGTCATGGAACATTGTGATGACAGGGGGGAGGGAGTATTGTGATGACTAGTGATGGAACATTGTGATAACAGTGGTGAGAGAGCATTTTCATGAGAAGTGCATGGAGCATTGTGATGATAATGTTTATGGAACATTGTGATGACAAGGATGTGGAGCATTGTGATGACAACCGCATGGCGCACTGTGATCACATCGGTCATGGAGCACTGTGCTGACAAGCTCATGGAGCTTTGTGATGACAAGTGTCATCGAACATTGTGCTGACAAAGAAATGGAGCATTGTGATGCCAAGGGTCACAGAGCATTGTAATGAAAAGTTCATGGAGCCTTGTGGTGACAAAGGTCACAGAGACTTGTGATAATGAGGGCATGGACCATTGTGATGAAAAAGTCTTGAAGCATAGTGATGAGTGGAGTCACGGAGCATTGTGATTACAGGTGTCATGGAGCATTGTGATGACAAGTGCATGGAGCATTGTGATGACAGGAGCATGGAGCATAGGTCTGAAAAATTTCATGGATTATTGTGATGACAGTGGGCATTGCACATTGTGATGACAAGAGCATGGAGCACTATGAAGAAAAGGTCATGGATTATTGTGAAGTCAGGTGTCAGGGAGCATTGTGTTGACCTATGTCATGGTGCATTGTGATGACAACGGCCTGGAGCACTGTGAAGACAAGTGTCATGGAGGATTGTGATGACAAAGGTAATGGAGCATTGTGATGACAATGGTCATGGAGCATTGTGATGAAAAGGGCATGGAGCATTGTGATGACAAGCGCTTTTGAGAATTTTGATGACAAGTTCCTGAAGCACTGTGATGAAAAGCACATGGAGCTTGGTATGACAGGGGTCATGGAGCATTGCGATGACAAGTGCATGGAGAATGTGATTACAAGAGCATGTAACATTGTGATTTGAAGTGTCATGGAGCGTTGTGATGGCAAGACGGTGGAGCATTGTGATGAGAAGACCATGGATAATTGTGATGACGAGCGTCATGGAGAACTGTAATGACAAGGGTCCTGGAGCATTGTGATGACAGGTGTCATGGAGCATTGTGATGACAGGGGTCATGGAGCATTGTGATGACAAGGGTCATGGAGCATTCTGATGACAAGCTTGTGGAGTATTGTGATGACAATGGCATGGAGCATTGTGATGAAAATGGCATGGAGCATTGTGATGAAAATGGCATAGAGCCTTTTCTTGACAGGGTTCGAGAAGCATTCTGACGACAAGTGTCAGGGAGCATTGTGATGACAAGTGTATTGAGCATTGTGATGACAAAGGTCATGGAGCATTGTGCTGACAAGGGCATGGAGTATTGTGATGACAGGCATCATGGAGCGTTGTGATGACAAGTGTTATGGAACAATGTGATCACAAGGGTTTGGAGCACTGTGATGACAGAGGTCATGGATCATTTTGATATCAAGGAGCATGGAGCATTGTGATGACAGGGGTCATGGAGCATTGTGATGAGAAGATCATGTAGCATTGAACGGAAAATATTCAAGGAGGATTCTGATGAAAGGGGTCATGGAGCATTGTGATGACAAGGTCCTGGAGCACTCTGATGAGAAGACCATGGAGCCTTGTGATGAGAAGTCTCATGGAGCATTCTGATGAAAAGGGGCATGGAGCATTGTGATTACAGGGATCTTGGTGCATTGTGATTACAAGGGGATGGAGCATTGTGAGAGTTGTCCAAGGAGCATTCTGATGACATGCGTCATGGAGCTTTGTGATGACAAGGGGAAGGAGCATAATGATTACGTGGGTCTTGGAGCATTGTGATGAAAAGGGCATGGATCATTGTGATGAAAAAGGCATGGAGCCTTGTCATGACAGTGTTCAAAGAGCATACTGATGGCAAGAGTCAAGGAGCATTGTGATGACAAGTGTATTGAGCATTGTGATGACAAATGTTATGGAGCATTTTGATGAGAAGACCATGGATAATTGTGATGACGAGCGTCATGGGGCGTTGTAATGACAAGTGTTATGGAGAATTGTGATCACAGGGTTTGGAGCATTGTGATGACAGAGGTCATGGAACATTTTGATTTCATTGTGATGACAACAGCATGAAGCATTATGATGATGGGCATGGTGCATTGTGATGACAGGGTTCATGGAGCATTGAGATGAAAAGGGGCATGGAGCATTGTGATTACAGGTGTCTTGGAGCATTGTGATGACAAGGGCATGGAGCATTGTGAATGAGAAGGCCATGGTGCATTCTGAGGACATGCATCATGGAGCTTTTTGATGACAAGGGCATGGATAATTTGTCTGAAAATTTTCATGGATTATTGTGATGAGAGTGGGCATGGAGCATTGTGATGACAAGGACACGGAACACTGTGATACATGGGTCATGGAGGATTGTAATGACAAGGTCATGGAGCACTGTGATGAGAAGGGCATCGAGCATTGTGATGACAAGCGTCATGGAGCTTTGCGATGACAAGGGCATGGAGCAATGTGATGAGAGGCTTCATGATGCATTGTGATGACAATGGCATGGAGCATTGTGATGCCAAGGGTCAAGGAGCTTTGTGATGACAAAGGTCATGGAGCATTTTGATGACAATGGAGTGGTGCATTGTGATGATAACGGCATGTAGCATTTTGATGATAGGGGTCATGGAACATTGTGATGACAGGGGGGAGGGAGTATTGTGATGACTAGTGATGGAACATTGTGATAACAGTGGTGAGAGAGCATTTTCATGAGAAGTGCATGGAGCATTGTGATGATAATGTTTATGGAACATTGTGATGACAAGGATGTGGAGCATTGTGATGACAACCGCATGGCGCACTGTGATCACATCGGTCATGGAGCACTGTGCTGACAAGCTCATGGAGCTTTGTGATGACAAGTGTCATCGAACATTGTGCTGACAAAGAAATGGAGCATTGTGATGCCAAGGGTCACAGAGCATTGTAATGAAAAGTTCATGGAGCCTTGTGGTGACAAAGGTCACAGAGACTTGTGATAATGAGGGCATGGACCATTGTGATGAAAAAGTCTTGAAGCATAGTGATGAGTGGAGTCACGGAGCATTGTGATTACAGGTGTCATGGAGCATTGTGATGACAAGTGCATGGAGCATTGTGATGACAGGAGCATGGAGCATAGGTCTGAAAAATTTCATGGATTATTGTGATGACAGTGGGCATTGCACATTGTGATGACAAGAGCATGGAGCACTATGAAGAAAAGGTCATGGATTATTGTGAAGTCAGGTGTCAGGGAGCATTGTGTTGACCTATGTCATGGTGCATTGTGATGACAACGGCCTGGAGCACTGTGAAGACAAGTGTCATGGAGGATTGTGATGACAAAGGTAATGGAGCATTGTGATGACAATGGTCATGGAGCATTGTGATGAAAAGGGCATGGAGCATTGTGATGACAAGCGCTTTTGAGAATTTTGATGACAAGTTCCTGAAGCACTGTGATGAAAAGCACATGGAGCTTGGTATGACAGGGGTCATGGAGCATTGCGATGACAAGTGCATGGAGAATGTGATTACAAGAGCATGTAACATTGTGATTTGAAGTGTCATGGAGCGTTGTGATGGCAAGACGGTGGAGCATTGTGATGAGAAGACCATGGATAATTGTGATGAAGAGCGTCATGGAGAACTGTAATGACAAGGGTCCTGGAGCATTGTGATGACAGGTGTCATGGAGCATTGTGATGACAGGGGTCATGGAGCATTGTGATGACAAGGGTCATGGAGCATTCTGATGACAAGCTTGTGGAGTATTGTGATGACAATGGCATGGAGCATTGTGATAAAAATGGCATGGAGCATTGTGATGAAAATGGCATAGAGCCTTTTCTTGACAGGGTTCGAGAAGCATTCTGACGACAAGTGTCAGGGAGCATTGTGATGACAAGTGTATTGAGCATTGTGATGACAAAGGTCATGGAGCATTGTGCTGACAAGGGCATGGAGTATTGTGATGACAGGCATCATGGAGCGTTGTGATGACAAGTGTTATGGAACAATGTGATCACAAGGGTTTGGAGCACTGTGATGACAGAGGTCATGGATCATTTTGATATCAAGGAGCATGGAGCATTGTGATGACAGGGGTCATGGAGCATTGTGATGAGAAGATCATGTAGCATTGAACGGAAAATATTCAAGGAGGATTCTGATGAAAGGGGTCATGGAGCATTGTGATGACAAGGTCCTGGAGCACTCTGATGAGAAGACCATGGAGCCTTGTGATGAGAAGTCTCATGGAGCATTCTGATGAAAAGGGGCATGGAGCATTGTGATTACAGGGATCTTGGTGCATTGTGATTACAAGGGGATGGAGCATTGTGAGAGTTGTCCAAGGAGCATTCTGATGACATGCGTCATGGAGCTTTGTGATGACAAGGGGAAGGAGCATAATGATTACGTGGGTCTTGGAGCATTGTGATGAAAAGGGCATGGATCATTGTGATGAAAAAGGCATGGAGCCTTGTCATGACAGTGTTCAAAGAGCATACTGATGGCAAGAGTCAAGGAGCATTGTGATGACAAGTGTATTGAGCATTGTGATGACAAATGTTATGGAGCATTTTGATGAGAAGACCATGGATAATTGTGATGACGAGCGTCATGGGGCGTTGTAATGACAAGTGTTATGGAGAATTGTGATCACAGGGTTTGGAGCATTGTGATGACAGAGGTCATGGAACATTTTGATTTCATTGTGATGACAACAGCATGAAGCATTATGATGATGGGCATGGTGCATTGTGATGACAGGGTTCATGGAGCATTGAGATGAAAAGGGGCATGGAGCATTGTGATTACAGGTGTCTTGGAGCATTGTGATGACAAGGGCATGGAGCATTGTGAATGAGAAGGCCATGGAGCATTCTGAGGACATGCATCATGGAGCTTTTTGATGACAAGGGCATGGATAATTTGTCTGAAAATTTTCATGGATTATTGTGATGAGAGTGGGCATGGAGCATTGTGATGACAAGGACACGGAACACTGTGATACATGGGTCATGGAGGATTGTAATGACAAGGTCATGGAGCACTGTGATGAGAAGGGCATCGAGCATTGTGATGACAAGCGTCATGGAGCTTTGCGATGACAAGGGCATGGAGCAATGTGATGAGAGGCTTCATGATGCATTGTGATGACAATGGCATGGAGCATTGTGATGCCAAGGGTCAAGGAGCTTTGTGATGACAAAGGTCATGGAGCATTTTGATGACAATGGAGTGGTGCATTGTGATGATAACGGCATGTAGCATTTTGATGATAGGGGTCATGGAACATTGTGATGACAGGGGGGAGGGAGTATTGTGATGACTAGTGATGGAACATTGTGATAACAGTGGTGAGAGAGCATTTTCATGAGAAGTGCATGGAGCATTGTGATGATAATGTTTATGGAACATTGTGATGACAAGGATGTGGAGCATTGTGATGACAACCGCATGGCGCACTGTGATCACATCGGTCATGGAGCACTGTGCTGACAAGCTCATGGAGCTTTGTGATGACAAGTGTCATCGAACATTGTGCTGACAAAGAAATGGAGCATTGTGATGCCAAGGGTCACAGAGCATTGTAATGAAAAGTTCATGGAGCCTTGTGGTGACAAAGGTCACAGAGACTTGTGATAATGAGGGCATGGACCATTGTGATGAAAAAGTCTTGAAGCATAGTGATGAGTGGAGTCACGGAGCATTGTGATTACAGGTGTCATGGAGCATTGTGATGACAAGTGCATGGAGCATTGTGATGACAGGAGCATGGAGCATAGGTCTGAAAAATTTCATGGATTATTGTGATGACAGTGGGCATTGCACATTGTGATGACAAGAGCATGGAGCACTATGAAGAAAAGGTCATGGATTATTGTGAAGTCAGGTGTCAGGGAGCATTGTGTTGACCTATGTCATGGTGCATTGTGATGACAACGGCCTGGAGCACTGTGAAGACAAGTGTCATGGAGGATTGTGATGACAAAGGTAATGGAGCATTGTGATGACAATGGTCATGGAGCATTGTGATGAAAAGGGCATGGAGCATTGTGATGACAAGCGCTTTTGAGAATTTTGATGACAAGTTCCTGAAGCACTGTGATGAAAAGCACATGGAGCTTGGTATGACAGGGGTCATGGAGCATTGCGATGACAAGTGCATGGAGAATGTGATTACAAGAGCATGTAACATTGTGATTTGAAGTGTCATGGAGCGTTGTGATGGCAAGACGGTGGAGCATTGTGATGAGAAGACCATGGATAATTGTGATGAAGAGCGTCATGGAGAACTGTAATGACAAGGGTCCTGGAGCATTGTGATGACAGGTGTCATGGAGCATTGTGATGACAGGGGTCATGGAGCATTGTGATGACAAGGGTCATGGAGCATTCTGATGACAAGCTTGTGGAGTATTGTGATGACAATGGCATGGAGCATTGTGCTGACAAGGGCATGGAGTATTGTGATGACAGGCATCATGGAGCGTTGTGATGACAAGTGTTATGGAACAATGTGATCACAAGGGTTTGGAGCACTGTGATGACAGAGGTCATGGATCATTTTGATATCAAGGAGCATGGAGCATTGTGATGACAGGGGTCATGGAGCATTGTGATGAGAAGATCATGTAGCATTGAACGGAAAATATTCAAGGAGGATTCTGATGAAAGGGGTCATGGAGCATTGTGATGACAAGGTCCTGGAGCACTCTGATGAGAAGACCATGGAGCCTTGTGATGAGAAGTCTCATGGAGCATTCTGATGAAAAGGGGCATGGAGCATTGTGATTACAGGGATCTTGGTGCATTGTGATTACAAGGGGATGGAGCATTGTGAGAGTTGTCCAAGGAGCATTCTGATGACATGCGTCATGGAGCTTTGTGATGACAAGGGGAAGGAGCATAATGATTACGTGGGTCTTGGAGCATTGTGATGAAAAGGGCATGGATCATTGTGATGAAAAAGGCATGGAGCCTTGTCATGACAGTGTTCAAAGAGCATACTGATGGCAAGAGTCAAGGAGCATTGTGATGACAAGTGTATTGAGCATTGTGATGACAAATGTTATGGAGCATTTTGATGAGAAGACCATGGATAATTGTGATGACGAGCGTCATGGGGCGTTGTAATGACAAGTGTTATGGAGAATTGTGATCACAGGGTTTGGAGCATTGTGATGACAGAGGTCATGGAACATTTTGATTTCATTGTGATGACAACAGCATGAAGCATTATGATGATGGGCATGGTGCATTGTGATGACAGGGTTCATGGAGCATTGAGATGAAAAGGGGCATGGAGCATTGTGATTACAGGTGTCTTGGAGCATTGTGATGACAAGGGCATGGAAACATTGTGAATGAGAAGGCCATGGAGCATTCTGAGGACATGCGTCATGGAGCTTTTTGATGACAAGGGCATGGATAATTTGTCTGAAAATTTTCATGGATTATTGTGATGAGAGTGGGCATGGAGCATTGTGATGACAAGGACACGGAACACTGTGATACATGGGTCATGGAGGATTGTAATGACAAGGTCATGGAGCATTGTGATGAGAAGGGCATCGAGCATTGTGATGACAAGCGTCATGGAGCTTTGCGATGACAAGGGCATGGAGCAATGTGATGAGAGGCTTCATGATGCATTGTGATGACAATGGCATGGAGCATTGTGATGCCAAGGGTCAAGGAGCTTTGTGATGACAAAGGTCATGGAGCATTTTGATGACAATGGAGTGGTGCATTGTGATGATAACGGCATGTAGCATTTTGATGATAGGGGTCATGGAACATTGTGATGACAGGGGGGAGGGAGTATTGTGATGACTAGTGATGGAACATTGTGATAACAGTGGTGAGAGAGCATTTTCATGAGAAGTGCATGGAGCATTGTGATGATAATGTTTATGGAACATTGTGATGACAAGGATGTGGAGCATTGTGATGACAACCGCATGGCGCACTGTGATCACATCGGTCATGGAGCACTGTGCTGACAAGCTCATGGAGCTTTGTGATGACAAGTGTCATCGAACATTGTGCTGACAAAGAAATGGAGCATTGTGATGCCAAGGGTCACAGAGCATTGTAATGAAAAGTTCATGGAGCCTTGTGGTGACAAAGGTCACAGAGACTTGTGATAATGAGGGCATGGACCATTGTGATGAAAAAGTCTTGAAGCATAGTGATGAGTGGAGTCACGGAGCATTGTGATTACAGGTGTCATGGAGCATTGTGATGACAAGTGCATGGAGCATTGTGATGACAGGAGCATGGAGCATAGGTCTGAAAAATTTCATGGATTATTGTGATGACAGTGGGCATTGCACATTGTGATGACAAGAGCATGGAGCACTATGAAGAAAAGGTCATGGATTATTGTGAAGTCAGGTGTCAGGGAGCATTGTGTTGACCTATGTCATGGTGCATTGTGATGACAACGGCCTGGAGCACTGTGAAGACAAGTGTCATGGAGGATTGTGATGACAAAGGTAATGGAGCATTGTGATGACAATGGTCATGGAGCATTGTGATGAAAAGGGCATGGAGCACTGTGATGACAAGCGCTTTTGAGAATTTTGATGACAAGTTCCTGAAGCACTGTGATGAAAAGCACATGGAGCTTGGTATGACAGGGGTCATGGAGCATTGCGATGACAAGTGCATGGAGAATGTGATTACAAGAGCATGTAACATTGTGATTTGAAGTGTCATGGAGCGTTGTGATGGCAAGACGGTGGAGCATTGTGATGAGAAGACCAAGGATAATTGTGATGAAGAGCGTCATGGAGAACTGTAATGACAAGGGTCCTGGAGCATTGTGATGACAGGTGTCATGGAGCATTGTGATGACAGGGGTCATGGAGCATTGTGATGACAAGGGTCATGGAGCATTCTGATGACAAGCTTGTGGAGTATTGTGATGACAATGGCATGGAGCATTGTGCTGACAAGGGCATGGAGTATTGTGATGACAGGCATCATGGTGCGTTGTGATGACAAGTGTTATGGAACAATGTGATCACAAGGGTTTGGAGCACTGTGATGACAGAGGTCATGGATCATTTTGATATCAAGGAGCATGGAGCATTGTGATGACAGTGGTCATGGAGCATTGTGATGAGAAGATCATGTAGCATTGAACGGAAAATATTCAAGGAGGATTCTGATGAAAGGGGTCATGGAGCATTGTGATGACAAGGTCCTGGAGCACTCTGATGAGAAGACCATGGAGCCTTGTGATGAGAAGTCTCATGGAGCATTCTGATGAAAAGGGGCGTGGAGCATTGTGATTACAGGGATCTTGGTGCATTGTGATTACAAGGGGATGGAGCATTGTGAGAGTTGTCCAAGGAGCATTCTGATGACATGCGTCATGGAGCTTTGTGATGACAAGGGGAAGGAGCATAATGATTACGTGGGTCTTGGAGCATTGTGATGAAAAGGGCATGGATCATTGTGATGAAAAAGGCATGGAGCCTTGTCATGACAGTGTTCAAAGAGCATACTGATGGCAAGAGTCAAGGAGCATTGTGATGACAAGTGTATTGAGCATTGTGATGACAAATGTTATGGAGCATTTTGATGAGAAGACCATGGATAATTGTGATGACGAGCGTCATGGGGCGTTGTAATGACAAGTGTTATGGAGAATTGTGATCACAGGGTTTGGAGCATTGTGATGACAGAGGTCATGGAACATTTTGATTTCATTGTGATGACAACAGCATGAAGCATTATGATGATGGGCATGGTGCATTGTGATGACAGGGTTCATGGAGCATTGAGATGAAAAGGGGCATGGAGCATTGTGATTACAGGTGTCTTGGAGCATTGTGATGACAAGGGCATGGAGCATTGTGAATGAGAAGGCCATGGAGCATTCTGAGGACATGCATCATGGAGCTTTTTGATGACAAGGGCATGGATAATTTGTCTGAAAATTTTCATGGATTATTGTGATGAGAGTGGGCATGGAGCATTGTGATGACAAGGACACGGAACACTGTGATACATGGGTCATGGAGGATTGTAATGACAAGGTCATGGAGCACTGTGATGAGAAGGGCATCGAGCATTGTGATGACAAGCGTCATGGAGCTTTGCGATGACAAGGGCATGGAGCAATGTGATGAGAGGCTTCATGATGCATTGTGATGACAATGGCATGGAGCATTGTGATGCCAAGGGTCAAGGAGCTTTGTGATGACAAAGGTCATGGAGCATTTTGATGACAATGGAGTGGTGCATTGTGATGATAACGGCATGTAGCATTTTGATGATAGGGGTCATGGAACATTGTGATGACAGGGGGGAGGGAGTATTGTGATGACTAGTGATGGAACATTGTGATAACAGTGGTGAGAGAGCATTTTCATGAGAAGTGCATGGAGCATTGTGATGATAATGTTTATGGAACATTGTGATGACAAGGATGTGGAGCATTGTGATGACAACCGCATGGCGCACTGTGATCACATCGGTCATGGAGCACTGTGCTGACAAGCTCATGGAGCTTTGTGATGACAAGTGTCATCGAACATTGTGCTGACAAAGAAATGGAGCATTGTGATGCCAAGGGTCACAGAGCATTGTAATGAAAAGTTCATGGAGCCTTGTGGTGACAAAGGTCACAGAGACTTGTGATAATGAGGGCATGGACCATTGTGATGAAAAAGTCTTGAAGCATAGTGATGAGTGGAGTCACGGAGCATTGTGATTACAGGTGTCATGGAGCATTGTGATGACAAGTGCATGGAGCATTGTGATGACAGGAGCATGGAGCATAGGTCTGAAAAATTTCATGGATTATTGTGATGACAGTGGGCATTGCACATTGTGATGACAAGAGCATGGAGCACTATGAAGAAAAGGTCATGGATTATTGTGAAGTCAGGTGTCAGGGAGCATTGTGTTGACCTATGTCATGGTGCATTGTGATGACAACGGCCTGGAGCACTGTGAAGACAAGTGTCATGGAGGATTGTGATGACAAAGGTAATGGAGCATTGTGATGACAATGGTCATGGAGCATTGTGATGAAAAGGGCATGGAGCATTGTGATGACAAGCGCTTTTGAGAATTTTGATGACAAGTTCCTGAAGCACTGTGATGAAAAGCACATGGAGCTTGGTATGACAGGGGTCATGGAGCATTGCGATGACAAGTGCATGGAGAATGTGATTACAAGAGCATGTAACATTGTGATTTGAAGTGTCATGGAGCGTTGTGATGGCAAGACGGTGGAGCATTGTGATGAGAAGACCATGGATAATTGTGATGACGAGCGTCATGGAGAACTGTAATGACAAGGGTCCTGGAGCATTGTGATGACAGGTGTCATGGAGCATTGTGATGACAGGGGTCATGGAGCATTGTGATGACAAGGGTCATGGAGCATTCTGATGACAAGCTTGTGGAGTATTGTGATGACAATGGCATGGAGCATTGTGATGAAAATGGCATGGAGCATTGTGATGAAAATGGCATAGAGCCTTTTCTTGACAGGGTTCGAGAAGCATTCTGACGACAAGTGTCAGGGAGCATTGTGATGACAAGTGTATTGAGCATTGTGATGACAAAGGTCATGGAGCATTGTGCTGACAAGGGCATGGAGTATTGTGATGACAGGCATCATGGAGCGTTGTGATGACAAGTGTTATGGAACAATGTGATCACAAGGGTTTGGAGCACTGTGATGACAGAGGTCATGGATCATTTTGATATCAAGGAGCATGGAGCATTGTGATGACAGGGGTCATGGAGCATTGTGATGAGAAGATCATGTAGCATTGAACGGAAAATATTCAAGGAGGATTCTGATGAAAGGGGTCATGGAGCATTGTGATGACAAGGTCCTGGAGCACTCTGATGAGAAGACCATGGAGCCTTGTGATGAGAAGTCTCATGGAGCATTCTGATGAAAAGGGGCATGGAGCATTGTGATTACAGGGATCTTGGTGCATTGTGATTACAAGGGGATGGAGCATTGTGAGAGTTGTCCAAGGAGCATTCTGATGACATGCGTCATGGAGCTTTGTGATGACAAGGGGAAGGAGCATAATGATTACGTGGGTCTTGGAGCATTGTGATGAAAAGGGCATGGATCATTGTGATGAAAAAGGCATGGAGCCTTGTCATGACAGTGTTCAAAGAGCATACTGATGGCAAGAGTCAAGGAGCATTGTGATGACAAGTGTATTGAGCATTGTGATGACAAATGTTATGGAGCATTTTGATGAGAAGACCATGGATAATTGTGATGACGAGCGTCATGGGGCGTTGTAATGACAAGTGTTATGGAGAATTGTGATCACAGGGTTTGGAGCATTGTGATGACAGAGGTCATGGAACATTTTGATTTCATTGTGATGACAACAGCATGAAGCATTATGATGATGGGCATGGTGCATTGTGATGACAGGGTTCATGGAGCATTGAGATGAAAAGGGGCATGGAGCATTGTGATTACAGGTGTCTTGGAGCATTGTGATGACAAGGGCATGGAGCATTGTGAATGAGAAGGCCATGGTGCATTCTGAGGACATGCATCATGGAGCTTTTTGATGACAAGGGCATGGATAATTTGTCTGAAAATTTTCATGGATTATTGTGATGAGAGTGGGCATGGAGCATTGTGATGACAAGGACACGGAACACTGTGATACATGGGTCATGGAGGATTGTAATGACAAGGTCATGGAGCACTGTGATGAGAAGGGCATCGAGCATTGTGATGACAAGCGTCATGGAGCTTTGCGATGACAAGGGCATGGAGCAATGTGATGAGAGGCTTCATGATGCATTGTGATGACAATGGCATGGAGCATTGTGATGCCAAGGGTCAAGGAGCTTTGTGATGACAAAGGTCATGGAGCATTTTGATGACAATGGAGTGGTGCATTGGGATGATAACGGCATGTAGCATTTTCATGATAGGGGTCATGGAACATTGTGATGACAGGGGGGAGGGAGTATTGTGATGACTAGTGATGGAACATTGTGATAACAGTGGTGAGAGAGCATTTTCATGAGAAGTGCATGGAGCATTGTGATGATAATGTTTATGGAACATTGTGATGGCAAGGATGTGGAGCATTGTGATGACAACCGCATGGCGCACTGTGATCACATCGGTCATGGAGCACTGTGCTGACAAGCTCATGGAGCTTTGTGATGACAAGTGTCATCGAACATTGTGCTGACAAAGAAATGGAGCATTGTGATGCCAAGGGTCACAGAGCATTGTAATGAAAAGTTCATGGAGCCTTGTGGTGACAAAGGTCACAGAGACTTGTGATAATGAGGGCATGGACCATTGTGATGAAAAAGTCTTGAAGCATAGTGATGAGTGGAGTCACGGAGCATTGTGATTACAGGTGTCATGGAGCATTGTGATGACAAGTGCATGGAGCATTGTGATGACAGGAGCATGGAGCATAGGTCTGAAAAATTTCATGGATTATTGTGATGACAGTGGGCATTGCACATTGTGATGACAAGAGCATGGAGCACTATGAAGAAAAGGTCATGGATTATTGTGAAGTCAGGTGTCAGGGAGCATTGTGTTGACCTATGTCATGGTGCATTGTGATGACAACGGCCTGGAGCACTGTGAAGACAAGTGTCATGGAGGATTGTGATGACAAAGGTAATGGAGCATTGTGATGACAATGGTCATGGAGCATTGTGATGAAAAGGGCATGGAGCATTGTGATGACAAGCGCTTTTGAGAATTTTGATGACAAGTTCCTGAAGCACTGTGATGAAAAGCACATGGAGCTTGGTATGACAGGGGTCATGGAGCATTGTGATGACAAGTGCATGGAGAATGTGATTACAAGAGCATGCAACATTGTGATTTGAAGTGTCATGGAGCATTGTGATGGCAAGACGGTGGAGCATTGTGATGAGAAGACCATGGATAATTGTGATGACGAGCGTCATGGAGAACTGTAATGACAAGGGTCCTGGAGCATTGTGATGACAGGTGTCATGGAGCATTGTGATGACAGGGGTCATGGAGCATTGTGATGACAAGGGTCATGGAGCATTCTGATGACAAGCTTGTGGAGTATTGTGATGACAATGGCATGGAGCATTGTGATGAAAATGGCATGGAGCATTGTGATGAAAATGGCATAGAGCCTTTTCTTGACAGGGTTCGAGAAGCATTCTGACGACAAGTGTCAGGGAGCATTGTGATGACAAGTGTATTGAGCATTGTGATGACAAAGGTCATGGAACATTGTGATGACAAGGGCATGGAGTATTGTGATGACAGGCATCATGGAGCGTTGTGATGACAAGTGTTATGGAACAATGTGATCACAAGGGTTTGGAGCACTGTGATGACAGAGGTCATGGATCATTTTGATATCAAGGAGCATGGAGCATTGTGATGACAGGGGTCATGGAGCATTGTGATGAGAAGATCATGTAGCATTGAACGGAAAATATTCAAGGAGGATTCTGATGAAAGGGGTCATGGAGCATTGTGATGACAAGGTCCTGGAGCACTCTGATGAGAAGACCATGGAGCCTTGTGATGAGAAGTCTCATGGAGCATTCTGATGAAAAGGGGCATGGAGCATTGTGATTACAGGGATCTTGGTGCATTGTGATTACAAGGGGATGGAGCATTGTGAGAGTTGTCCAAGGAGCATTCTGATGACATGCGTCATGGAGCTTTGTGATGACAAGGGGAAGGAGCATAATGATTACGTGGGTCTTGGAGCATTGTGATGAAAAGGGCATGGATCATTGTGATGAAAAAGGCATGGAGCCTTGTCATGACAGTGTTCAAAGAGCATACTGATGGCAAGAGTCAAGGAGCATTGTGATGACAAGTGTATTGAGCATTGTGATGACAAATGTTATGGAGCATTTTGATGAGAAGACCATGGATAATTGTGATGACGAGCGTCATGGGGCGTTGTAATGACAAGTGTTATGGAGAATTGTGATCACAGGGTTTGGAGCATTGTGATGACAGAGGTCATGGAACATTTTGATTTCATTGTGATGACAACAGCATGAAGCATTATGATGATGGGCATGGTGCATTGTGATGACAGGGTTCATGGAGCATTGAGATGAAAAGGGGCATGGAGCATTGTGATTACAGGTGTCTTGGAGCATTGTGATGACAAGGGCATGGAGCATTGTGAATGAGAAGGCCATGGAGCATTCTGAGGACATGCGTCATGGAGCTTTTTGATGACAAGGGCATGGATAATTTGTCTGAAAATTTTCATGGATTATTGTGATGAGAGTGGGCATGGAGCATTGTGATGACAAGGACACGGAACACTGTGATACATGGGTCATGGAGGATTGTAATGACAAGGTCATGGAGCACTGTGATGAGAAGGGCATCGAGCATTGTGATGACAAGCGTCATGGAGCTTTGCGATGACAAGGGCATGGAGCAATGTGATGAGAGGCTTCATGATGCATTGTGATGACAATGGCATGGAGCATTGTGATGCCAAGGGTCAAGGAGCTTTGTGATGACAAAGGTCATGGAGCATTTTGATGACAATGGAGTGGTGCATTGTGATGATAACGGCATGTAGCATTTTGATGATAGGGGTCATGGAACATTGTGATGACAGGGGGGAGGGAGTATTGTGATGACTAGTGATGGAACATTGTGATAACAGTGGTGAGAGAGCATTTTCATGAGAAGTGCATGGAGCATTGTGATGATAATGTTTATGGAACATTGTGATGACAAGGATGTGGAGCATTGTGATGACAACCGCATGGCACATTGTGATCACATCGGTCATGGAGCATTGTGCTGACAAGTTCATGGAGCATTGGGATGACAAGTGTCATGGAACATTGTGCTGACAAAGGCATGGAGCATTGTGATGCCAAGGATCACAGAGAATTGTGATGAAAAGTTCATGGAGCATTGTGGTGACAAAGGTCATAGAGACTTGTGATGATGAGGGCATGAACCATTGTGAAGACAAAGTCTTGAAGCACTGTGATGACTGGAGTCAAGGAGCATTGTGATGACAGGTGTCATGGAGCATTGTGATGACAAGTGTATGGAGCATTGTGATGACGGTCATGGAGCATCATTCTGAAAATTATCATGTATTATTGTGATGACAGTGGGCATTGTACATTGTGATGACAAGGGCATGGAGCACTGTGAAGAAAAGGTCATGGAGTATTGTGAAGTCAGGTGTCAAGGAGCATTGTGATGACCTATGTCATGGTGCATTGTGATGACAATGGCTTGGAGCATTGTGATGACAAGTGTCATAGAGGATTGTGATGACAAAGGTAATGGAGCATTGTGATGACAAGCGCTTGGAGCATTTTGATGAGAAGTGTCATGGAGCATTGTGATGACAAGGGCATGGAGCATTGTGATGACCAAGGCAATTGAGAATTTTGATGCCAACGTCGTGAAGCATTGTGATGACAAGTGCATGGAGAATGTGATTACAAGAGCATGTAACATTGTGATTTGAAGAGTCATGGAGCATTGTGATGTCAAGACGGTGGAGCATTGTGATGAGAAGACCATGGATAATTTTGATGACGAGCGTCATGGAGAACTGTAATGACAAGGGGCTTGGAGCATTGTTATGACAGGTGTCATGGAGCATTGTGATGACGGGGGTCATGGAGAATTGTGATGACAAGGGTCATGGAGCATTCTGATGACAAGCTTGTGGAGTATTGTTATGACAGTGGCATGGAGCATTGTGATGAAAAGGGCATGGAGCATTGTGATGAAAAAGGCATACAGCCTTTTCATGACAGGTTATGAGAAGCATTCTGACGTCAAGTGTCAGGGAGCATTGTGATGACAAGTGTTTTGAGCATTGTGATGACAAAGTTCATGGAGCATTGTGATGATAAGGGCATGGAGTATTGTGATCACAGGCATCATGGAGCGTTGTGATGACAAGTGTTATGGAACAATGGGATCACAACGGGTTTGGAGCACTGTGATGACAGAGGTCATGGATCGTTTTGATATCAAGGAGCATGGAGCATTGTGATGACAGGGGTCATGGAGTATTGTGATGAGAAGATCATGGAGCATTGAGCTGAAAATTTTCAAGGATTATTCTGATGAAATGGGTCATAGATCATTGTGATGACAAGGTCCTGGAGCACTCTGATGAGAAGACCATGGAGCCTTGTGATGAGAAGTCACATGGAGCATTCTGATGAAAAGGGGCATGGAGCATTGTGATTACAGGGGTCTTGGAGCATTGTGATTACAAGGGCATGGGTCATTGTGATGAAAAAGTCATGGAGCCTTGTCATGACAGGGTTCAAGGAGCATACTGATGGCTAGAGTCAGGGAGCATTGTGATGACAAGTGTATTGAGCATTGTGATGACAAATGTTATGGAGCATTGTGATGAGAAGCCCATGGATAATTGTGATGACGAGCGTCATGGGGCGTTGTGATGACAAGTGTTATGGAACATTGTGATGAGAAGGGCATCGAGCATTGTGATGACAAGCGTCATGGAGCTTTGTGATGAGAAGTGCATCGAGCATTGTGATGACAAGCGTCATGGAGTTTTATGATGACAAGAACACGGAACCCTGTGATACATGGGTCATGGAGGATAGTAATGACAAGGTCATGGAACATTGTGATGAGAAGGGCATCGAGCATTGTGATGACAAGCGTCATGGAGCTTTGTGTTGACAAGGGCATGGGTCAATGTGATGAGAGGCTTCATGAAGCATTGTGATGACAATGGCATGGAGCATTGTGATGCCAAGGGTCATGGAGCTTTGTGATGACAAAGGTCACGGAGCATTGTGATGACAAGGGCATGGAGAATTGGGATGAAAGGGGCATTGAACATTTGTCTGAAATGTTTCATGGATTATTGTGATGACAGAGGGCATGGCACATTGTGATAACTAGCGCATGGAGCATTGTGATGACAAGGTCATTGATTATTGTGAAGAAAGGTGTCAGGGAGCATTGTGGTGACATATGTCACGGTTCATTGTGATGACAATGGCATTGAGCATTGTGATGCCAAGTGTCATGGAGAAATGTCATGACAAATGTAATGGAGCATTGTGATGACAAGGGCTGGGAGCATTGTGATGACAAGGGTAATGGAGCATTATGATGACAAGGGAATGGATCATTGTGATGACAAGGGTCATGGAGCATTTTGATGACAAAAGTCCCAGATCATTGTGTTGTCAGGGTTCTTGGAGCATTGTGATGACATGGGTCATGGAGCATTGTGATGAGGGGGGTCATGGAGCATTGTGATGACAAGGGTCTTGGAGCATTCTGATGACAAGCTTGTGGAGTATTGTGATGACAATGACATGGAGCATTGTGAGAAAAAGGGCATGGAGCATTGTGATGAAAAAGGCATGGAGCCTTTTCAAGACAGTGTTCAAGGAGCATTCTGAGGAAAAGTGTCCGGGAGCATTGTGATGACAAGTGTATTGAGCATTGTGATGACAAAGTTCATGGAGCATTGTGATGACAAGGGCATGGATTATTGTGATGACAGTCATCATGGACCATTGTGATGACAAGTCTTATGGAGCGTTGTGATGACAAGTGTTATGGAACACTGTGATCACAAGTGTTTGGAGCATTGTGATGAGAGAGGTCATGGATCATTTTTATTTCAAGAATCATGGAGCATTGTGATGACAAGGGCATGAAGCAATGTGATCCCAAGGTACATGGAGGATTGTGATGACACTGGTAATGGAGAATTGTGAGGACAAGTGCATGGAGCATTGTGATGACAAGGTCATGTAGCATTGTGCTGACAAAGGCATGGAGCACCGTGATGACAAGTGTCATGGAGCTATGTGACAACAAGCGTCAAGGACCATTGTGATTACAGGGGTCATGGAGCATGGGGATAACAAGCGCATGGAATATTCTGATGACAAGTGGCATGGATCATTTTGATTGCTGTGGTCATGTAGCATTATGATGACATGGGTCATGGAACTTTGTGATGAGAAGGTCATAGAGCATTGGGCTGAAAATATTCATGGAGTACTGTGATGACAGGGGTCATGGAGCATTGTGATGAGAAATGAATGGAGCAATGCGATGAGAAGGTCCTGGAGCATTGTGATGAGAGGGCCATGGAGCCTTGTGATGTCAAGTGTCAAGGAGCATTATGCTGACAAAGCCATGGAGCATTGTGATGACAAGGGACACAGAGCATTGTGAAGAAAAGTTCATGGAGCATTGTGGTGACAAAGATCACAGAGCCTCGTGTGACGAGGGCATGGATCATTGGCATGACAATTTTCATGGATTATTGTGATGACAGTGGGCATGGAACATTGTGATGACAAGGGCATGGAGCATTGTGGTGACAAAGATCACAGAGCCTTGTGTGACCAGGGCATGGACCACTGTGTTGACAAAGGTCATGAAGCATTGTGATGACTGGAGTCACGGAGCATTGTGATGACAGGTGTCATGGAGCATTGTGATGACAAGGGCATGGAGCATTGTGATGACAGGGGCATGGAACATTGGTCTGACATGTTTCATGGATTATTGTGATGACAGTGGGCATGGCGCATTGTGATGACAGGGGCATGGAACATTGTGATGACAACGTCATGGAATATTGTGAAGACAGGTGTCAGGGAGCATTGTGATGACATATGTCATTATCCATTGTGATGACAATGGCGTGGAGCATTGTGATGTCTAGTAAGAATCTTAATACCTACGTATTGATATGTCTCCGTAAGGGAATCAAGTGTGTCTAGACCGGCATAAACACGTCAGGGAAAATCAGCTCAACCTCATTATATAAATTAATTTCAAAAACAAAATAAAAAAACAGTGAAATTCTAACACAATTCCTTCAGGTGTTCTGATGAAACCTGGAATGACCCCATCTAAAATGACACCTGGATGAGACATAATGTGGGACACTTGGGACTGAGAGGATTGGTGAGATTGGATGAGAAAATGCAGACCTCTTAAAGCAATAATACATGCCACCAATTCCAAGGGTCCCAACTCGACAGGTAAAAGGGAATATCACTACAGTTATAACATGTATGCGAAACGTGGAAAATGGAAACACTGTGAATACGAAAGGATTCTAAAACTCAACGAATAGTCCCTATCCTGGTGCTCCGGTTTGAGTTTCCAACTGCTTTACTATCAAGCTCCCAACTTGGAGAGACAGACCCTTTAACCTCCTGGTTCGCACAGGTTGCCAATTTGGCAGAGGATGAAAGGGAAGAGGGAGAACCAATGAGAGAGTAGCTGTTAGGCATTTGGACGGTCACATGTCACTCTAATATCCCGTCAGGAAGAAAAATTAACCAAAGTCTCAGACACCCGCCAGGAACCAGTATAGGTCCTCAACCAAAATTGTGGATTTGCTGTCATCTTACAAAAAACGAGTTGAAAAATGGAGCTCTGGGGCACAGCAATTCACAAACTGGCAGCGTAATAAAGGACAACTATCGTCCAAAAATCTGTTGAGGGTAGGCAATGAGCCGGACTTGAAAACGAGGCACAATAGCATGAAACAAATTTCAAGAGGTACTTTGGAATCGCCTTTTAAGCACAGCAAGATGGGCTCATTGTCGACAATGATGAACTTGGCAAAAATGTGCATATGCGTTTTCTCCAGAATATATTCAGGAAAAAACGCATATGCCCTTTTTAGCCCAGCAAGCAAGCGGGCAATGCAAATCTGCACTACAAAGAAGTATCACTTCCCACCGGTCAAAAGGGACATCCGCAAAATGTTTAAAAACCAGAAAGGCAAGACAGGCCCTGGAGAACAGGGAGCCTAGTTATGCTGATGGGCACGATGTAAACTGTCAACAGCCTCTCTGGAGGAGTGCAATGTGTTCCCTAAAACAGGTAACAACAGAGCTACAGAGCGAGGGGCACTTCCAGTCTAGGGAATATACCTTGGGAAAACTGAAAATCAATAAGAGAGAGCCACCCCAAAATTTAGGGCTGCACTGCTTACAAGAACCTCAACTAAGGTACACCTTAAATATATCAGGAAAGACAAAAATGTTTCAAAAAATTGTGGTACTTACGTACGATGGAATATCCCTCAGCCATGAAAGCAATGTCATAAGGACAGTAGCAGCAAAATGAGTCGATTCAGGTACGATGATTCTAAGTGAAATAAGTCACAGAGAAAAATAAACTTATCATAAGATATCACTTATGAAGGTCATGTAAACATGGCTACACCCGAACTGAGTTAGGAAAGAGAACAGAGTCTCACATTTAGAAAACACTCTTTTGTCTGCTTAATGGGGAAGGAGAGGTGGGGTGATGCATAAAACCAGAGTTTGCTATTAGTACATGTGCCAATCCAAAAACCAACTACGGAATAGAAAATACCTACAACTTCCTCAGTGAAAGGGACTCAAAACCCCATATTTCCCGCAGAGGAATATATCTGACTAGTAAGAATCTTAAAACCAATGTATTGATAGGTCTCCATAAGGGAATCAAGTGTGTCTAGACTCGTGTAAACATGGCAGTGAGAGTCAGCTCAAACCCACTTATATAAAAAGGAATTTCACAAACAAAACAAAAAATCAGGTAAATTCTTTACAATTCCTTCAGGGTCTATGATGAAACCTAGAATGACCTTATCTACAACGACAGCTGGATGTGGCATAAGGCTGGACACTTGGGATTGAGAGGATTGGTGAGATTTGGTGAGCAAATGCAGACCATTTAAAGCAATAATGGTGGCACACATTCCAACAGTCCCAACTCTCCAGGTTGAAGGGAATATTACTACAGCTATAACATGTACGGGAAACAGAGAGAAAGGACACACTGTGAATACGAAAGGTTTCTAAAACTCAACTAATAGTCCCTCTCCTGGTGCTCCGGTTTGACTTTCCAACTGCTTTACTATCAATCTGCCAAATTGGAGAGACAGACCCTTTAACCTCCTGGTTCGCACAGGTTGCCAATTTGGCAGAGAATGAAAGAGAAGAGGGAGAACCAATGAGAGAGTAGCTGTTAGTCATTTGGACCGGCATATGTCACTCAAATTTCCTGGCAGGAATAAGTATTAACCAAAGTCTCAGCCACCCGCTGGGAACCACTATAGGTACTGAAGCGCAATTTTGGACCTGCGGTCAGCTCACAAAAAACGAGTTGAAAAATGGAGCTCATGGGCACAGCAATTCACAAACTGGCAGAGTAATAAAGGACAACTATCATCCAAAAATCTGTTGAGGGAAGGCAACGAGGCGGAATTGAAAGCGATCCAGAATAGCAGGAAACAGATTTCAGGAGGTACACTGGATTTGCCTTTAAAGCACAGGAAGAGGGGCACAAATTCGACAATGATGCACTTGGCCAGAAAGGGCATATGGGTTTTCTCCTGAATATATTCAGAAGAAAACGCATACACCCTTTTTTGACAAGCAAGCAAGCGGGCAATGCAAATCTCCACTACAAAGTAGTATCTCTTCCACCGGTCAAAAGGGACATCCTCAAAATGTGTAAAAACCAGAAAGGCAAGGTAGGCCCTGGAGAACAGGGAGCCTAGTTATGCTGATGAGCTGGATGTAAATTGCCAACTGCCTCTCTGGATGAGTGCATTGTGTTCCCTAAAAAAAGTAAACAACAGAGCTACAGAGACAAGGGCACTTCCAGTTTAGCGAATATACCATGGGAAAACTGAAAATCAATAATACAGAGCCACCTCAAAATTTAGGGCTGCACTGCCTAAAGAACCTCAACTTGGGTACACCATAAATATCCCAGGAAAGACAAAAATGGTTCAAGAAATTGTGTTACTTACATACGATGGAATATGCCTCAGCCATGAAATCAATGTCCTAAGGCCAGTGGCAGAAAAATGAGTGGATTCAGGTACGATGATTCTAAGTGAAATAAGTCATAGAGAAAATGAAACTTATCATAAGATATCACTTATGAATATCCTGTAAACATGGTTACACATGAACTGAGTTAGGAAAGATAGCAGAGTCTCACATTTAGAAAACACACTTATGCCTGCTAAAGGGGGAAGGAGAGATGGGGTTATGCATAAAACCAGAGTTTGATATTAGTACAGGTACCGTTCCAAAAACCAACTATGGAAGAGACAAGACCTACAACTTCCGCAGTGAACGGGACTCAAAACCACATATTTCCCACTGAAGAATATATCTGACTAGTAAGAATCTTAAAACCTATGTATTGATATGTATCCATAAGGGAATCAATTGTGTCTAGGCTGTCATAAGCATGGCAGTGATAATCAGCTGAAAACCACTATAAAAATGAATTTCAGAAACAAAACAATAAAACAGCGAAATTCTTTACAATTCCTTCAGGGGCTCTGATGAAACCTGGAATGACAATATCTAACATGGCAGATGGATGCGGCATAATTCTGAACACTTGGGCCTGAGAGGATTGGTGAGATTCGGTGAGCAAATGCAGACCATTTAAAGCAATAATGCGTGGCACACATTCCAAGGGTCCCAACTCTCCAGGATGAAGGGAATATTACTACAGCTAAAACTATACGGGAAACCTAGAGAATGGACACACTGTGAATACAAAAGGCTTTTAAATCTCAACTAATAATCCCTCTCCTGGTTCTCCAGTTTGAATTTCCAACTGCTTTACTATCAATCTCCCAAATTGGAGAGACAGCCCCTTTAACCTCCTGGTTCTCACATGTTGCCAATTGGCAGAGGATGAAAGGTAAGATGGAGAACCAATGAGAGAGTAGCTGTTAGTCATTTGGACGGGCACATGTCACTCTAATTTCCCGGCAGGAAGAAGAATTAATCAAAGTCTCAGACACCCGCTGAGAACCAGTATAGTTCCTGAACCAAAATTTTGGACTTGCGGTCAGCTCACAAAAAACGAGTTGAAAAATGGAGCTCAGGGGCACAGCACTTCACAAACGGGCAGAGTAATAAAGGAAAACTATCGTCCAAAAATCTGTTCAGGGAAGGCAACGAGGTGGACTTGAAAGCGAGCCAGAATAGCAGAAAACAGATTTCAAGAGGTAAATTGGAATCGCCTTTAAAGCACAGGAAGAAGGGCAAAACTTCGACAATGCTGCAGTGGGCCAAAAAGGGCGTATGCGTTTTCTCCTGAATATATTCAGGAGAAAACGCATACGCCATTTTTGGCCAAGCAAGCAAGTGGGCAATGCAAATCTGCACTACAAAGCAGTATCACTTCCCACCGGACAAAATGGACATCCGCAAAATGTGTAAAAACTAGAAAGGCAACACAGGCCCTGGAGAACAGGGAGCCTAGTTATGCTGATGGGCGGGATGTAAATTGCCAACTCCCTCTCTGGAGGAGTGCATTGTGTTCCCTAAAACAAGTAAACAACAGAGCTACAGAGCCAAGTGCACTTCCAGTCTAGGGAATATACCTTTGGAAAACTGAAAATCAATAAGACAGCGCCACCCCAAAATTTAGGGCTGCTCTGCTTACAAGAACCTCAACATGGGTACACCTGAAATATCCCAGGAAAGACAAAAATGGTTCAAGAAATTGTGGTATTTCTGTACGATGGAATATCCCTCAGCCATGAAATCAATGTCCTAAGGCCAGTAGCAGCAAAATGAGTGGATTCAGGTACGATGATTCTAAGTGAAATAAGTCACAGAGAAATAGAAACTTATCATAAGATATCTCTTATGAAGGTCTTCTAAACATGGCTACACATGAACTGCTTTAGGAAAGGGAACAGAGTCTCACATTTAGAAAATATTCTTATGCCTGCTTAAGGGGGAAGGAAAGGTGGGGTGATGCATAAAACCAGAGTTTGATATTAGTACATGTACCGTTCCAAAAACCAAATACGGAATAGACAAGACCTACACCATACTCAGTAAAAGGGAGTCAAAACCCAATATTTCCCCCCGAGGAATATATCTGACTAGTAAGAATTTTAAAACCTACGTATTGATATGTCTCCGTAAGGGAATCAAGTGTGTCCTAACTGGCATAAACATGGCAGTGAGAATCAGCTCAAACCCACTATCAAAAGGAATTTCAACAACAAAACACAAAAACAGGGAAATTCTTTACAATTCCTTCAGGGGCTCTGCTGAAACCTGGAATGACCTATCTACAAAGAAAGCTGGATGTGGCATAAGGCCGGACACTTGGGACTGAGAGGATTGGTGAGATTCGGTGAGCAAATGCAGACCATTTAAAGCAATGCTGCGTGGCACACATTCCCCGGTTCCCAACTCTCCAGGTTGAAAGGAATATTACTACAGCTATAACAGGTACGGAAAGCCTAGAGAATGGACACACTGTGAATACGAAAGGTTTCTAAAACTCAACTAATAGTCCCTTTCCTGGTGTTCCGATTTGAATTTCCAAATGCTTTACTTTCAATCTCCCAACTTGGAGAGACAGCCCCCCCTTTAACCTCCTGGTTCTCACATGTTGCCAATTTGATGGAGGATGAAAGGGAAGATGGATAACCAATGAGAGAGTAGCTGTTAGGCATTTTGACCGGCATTAATCACTCTAATTTCCTGGCAGGAAGAAGTATTAGCCAAAATCTCAGCCACCCGCCGGGAATCAGTAGAGGTCCTGAACCAAAATTATGGACTTGCGGTCAGCTCACAAAAAACGTTGAAAAATTGAGATCAGGGGCACAGCAATTCACAAAAGGGCAGAGTAATAAAGGAAAACTATCGTCCAAATATCTGTTGAGGGAAGGCAATGAGGCGGACTTGAAAGCGATCCAGAAATGCACGAAACAGATTTAAAGAGGTACATTGGAATCACCTTTAAAGCACAGGAAGAGGGGCACAACTTCGACAATGATGCACTTGGCCAAAAAGGGCGTATGCGTTTTCTCCTGAATATATTCAGGAGAAAACGCATACGCCCTTTTTGGCCAAGCAAGCAAGCGGGCAATGCAAATGTGCACTACAAAGAAGTATCCCTTCACACCGTTCAAAAGAGACATCCGCAAAATATGTAAAAACCAGAAAGGCAAGACAGGCCCTGGGGAAGAGGGAGCCTAGTTATGCTGATGGGACGGATGTAAATTGCCAACTGCCTCTCTGGAGGAGTGCATTGTGTTCCTTCAAACAAGTAAACAACAGAGCTACAGAGCCAAGGGCACTTCCAGTCTAGGGAATATTCCTTGGGAAAACTGAAAATCAATAAGACAGAGCCACCCCAAAATTTAGGGCTGCATCTCTTACAAGAACCTCAACCTGGGTACACCTTAAATATCCCAGGAAAGACAAAAATGGTTCAATAAATTGTGTTACTTACGTACGATGGAATATCCCTCAGCCATGAAATCAATGTCATAAGGCCAGTAGCAGCAAAATGAGTGAATTCAGTTACGATGATTCTAAGTGAAATAAGTCACAGAGAAAAAGAAACTTATCATAAGATATCACTTATGAAGGTCCTGTGAACATGGCTACACATGAACCGAGTTAGGAAAGAGAACAGAGTCTCACATGTAGAAAACACACTTATGCCTGCTTAAGGGGGAACTAGAGGTGGGGTGATGCATTAAACCAGAGTTTGTTATTAGTACAGGTACCGTTCCAAAAACCAACTACGGAATAGACAAGACCTACACCTTCCTCAGTGAAAGGGACTCAAAACCCCATATTTCCAACAGAGGAGTATATCTGACTAGTAAGAATCTTAAAACCTATGTATTGATATGTCTCCGTAAGGGAAACAAGTGTGTCTAGAGTGGCATAAACACGGCAGTGAGAATCGGCTCAAACTCAGTATAAAAAGGAAATTCTAAAACATAACAAAAAAACAGGGAAATTCTTTACAATTCCTTCAGGGGCTTTGATGAAACCTGGAATAACACTACCTACAACGACAGCTGGATGTGGCATAAGGTTGGACTCTTGGGACTGAGAGGATTGGTGAGATTCGGTGAGCAAATGCAGACCATTTAAAGCAATAATGCGTGGCACACATTCCTAGGGACCCAAATCTCCAGGTTGAAGGGAATATTACTACAGCTATAACATGTAGAGGAAACCTAGAGAATGAACACACTGTGAATACGAAAGGTTTCTGAAACTCAACAAATAGTCCCTCACCTGGTGCTCCGGTTTGAATTTCCAACTGCTTCACTATCAATCTCCCAACTTGGAGAGACAGACCCTTTAACCTCCTGGTTAGCACAGGTTGCCAATTTGGCAGAGGATGAAAGGGAAGAGGGAGAACCAATGAGAGAGTAGCTGTTAGGCATTTGGACTGGCACATGACACTCTAATTTCCTGGCCAGAAGAAGAATTAACCAAAGTCTCAGCCACCCGCCGGGAACCAGTATAGGTACTGAACCAAAATTTTGGACTTGTGGTCAGCTCACAAAAAAAGAGTTGACAAATGGAGCTCAGGGGCACAGCAATTCACGAACTGGCAGAGTAATAAAGGACAACTATCGTCCAAAAATCTGTTGAGGGAAGGCAGCGAGGCGGACTTGAAAGCGAGCCAGAAATGCAGGCAACAGATTTAAAGAGGTACATTGCAATCGCCTTTTAAGCACAACAAGAGGGGCACAACTTCGACAATGATGCACTTGGCCAGAAAGGGCGTATGCGTTTTCTCCTGAATATATTCAGGAGAAAATGCATATGCCCTATATGGCCAAGCAAGCAAGCGGGCAATGCAAATCCGCACTACAAAGAAGTATCAGTACCCACCAGTCAAAACGGACATCGCAAAATGTGTAAATACCAGAAAGGCAAGACATGCCCTGTAGAACAGGGATCCTAGGTATGCTGATGGGCTGTATGTAAATTGCCAACTGCCTCTCTGGAAGAGTGCATTGTGTTCCCTAAAACAAGTAAAAAACAGAGCTACAGAGCCGAGGGCACTTCCAGTCTATGGAATATACCTTGGGAGAAATGAAAATAAATAAGACAGAGCCACCCCAAAATTTAGGGCTGCTCTGCTTACAAGAACCTCAACTTGGGTACAACTTAAATATCTTAGGGAAGACAAAAATGGTTCAAGAAATTGTGGTACTTACATACGATGGAATATCCCTCAGCCATGAAATCAATGTCATAAGGCCAGTAGCAGCAAAATGAGTGGATTCAGGTACGATGATTCTAAGTGAAATAAGTCACAGAGAAAAAGAAACTTATCATAAGATATCACTTATGAAGTTCCTGTAAACATGGCTACACATGAACTGAGTTAGGTAAGAGTACAGAGTAACGAATCTTATCATAAGATATGACTCATAGCGGGAATGTACACATGGCTACACATGAACTGAATTACAAACACAACAGAGTCACACATTTAGAAAACAATCTTCTACCTGCTTAAGGGGAAAGGAGAGGTGGGGTAATGCATAAAACCACAGTTTTAAATTAGCACAGATACCAATACATAAACCAAGTATGTAATAGACAACACCTACTCCCAGCACAATGAACTGGAGTCAACACCCCCTATTCATTGCAGAGGAATATATCTGACTTTAAGAATTTTAAAACATATGTATTCTCATGTCTCCATAAAGGAATCATGTGTGTGTATAACGGCATGAACACTGGACTGAAATTCAGCTAAACCCCCCGTATAAATATAAATTTCAAAAGCAAAATGCAAAAACAGTGAAACAGAGAGAAATTCTTAAAAATTACGTTCAGGGCCTGTGATGCAACGTGGATTGACCAACTTTACACCCACCTCTGGATGAGAGATAAGACTGGACACTTGGAGCTGACAAGATTGCTGAGGTTGTGTGAGCAAAAGAACACCACTTAGAGCAATACTTTGTGCTACCCATTCTAGTGGTCCCAACTCTCCAGGTTTAAGGGAATCTTCCTACAGTTAAAAATGCCTGGGAAACCCAGTGGTTGGTACACTGTGTAATCGGCAAAGTTTTCTAAAAGGTACCTCAGTTTTCCTTTCGTCGTGCTCGGCTTCCTCATTCCATCCGCATTACTGAATATCTCCCCACTTGGAGTGTCAGCACCTTTACACTCCTGTTATGCACAGTTTGCAAATTGTGCAGAGGATGAACAGGAATAGGGGAAACAAATGAGAGATTAGCTGTAGGTGTTTGGATGGGCACATGTCTCTCTAGTTTCACCTCAGGAAGAAGAATTAAGCAAAGGCTCAGCCTGCAGCCCCTGAACCAGACTAGGGCCTAAAGCCATCCTGCGGTATTGCAGCCAGCTCACAAATAGGCGAGTTGAAAAATGGAAATCAGGGGCACAGCAATTCACAAACTTGCAGAGTTATAAGGGACAACTATCATCCAGAAATATATTGAGGTAAGGCAGTGAAGAGGATTTGAATGCAACGCAGAATTTAAGGAAACAGATTTCAAGAGGTAGATTGGAGTCATCTTTAAAGCACATGAAAAGCGACAGAACTTCGACAATGATGTCCTTGGCCAAAAAGGGAGTATGTGTATTTTCTTGAATATATTCGGGAAAAAATGCATACGCCCTTTTTGGCCAAGCAAGCCATCAGGCATTGCAAATCCACACTACATAGAAGTGTCACTTACCTCCGGTCAAAAGGGCCATCCGCAAATAGTGTAAAAACCACAAATACAGGACAGGCCATGGAGAAAAGGGAGCCTAGTTACACCGATGGACAGAATGTAAATTGTCAACAGCCTCTCTGGAGAACTGTATGTTGTTTTCTAAAACAGAGGTACAGAGCATAGCACACTTCCACTCAAGGGCGTGTATTTTGGGAAAACTAAAAATCCACAACACACAGCCACCACAAAGTTTAGGGCTGCTCTGTTTACAAGAACCTCAACTTCGGTACACTTTAAATACCCCAGGAAAGGAAAAAAAAAATAATGGATAAATATGTTGTGGTACTTATATACAATGGAATGTCACTCAGACATAAAATCAATGTCATAAGGCCAATAGCAGCATAATGAGTGGCTTTAGGAACGATGATGCTAAGTGAAATGAGCCACAAAGAAAAAGAAACTTATTGTAATATATCACTTATAGACGGAATGTAAACATGGCTACACATGAACTGAATTTCAAAAAAGAACAGAGTTACACATTTAGAAAACACACTTATGCCTCCTTAAGGGGAAAGGTGACGTGGGGTGATGCATAAAACCAGAGTTTGAAATTAGCACAGATACCATTCCATATACCAAATATCTAACAGACAAGACCTACTCCTTTCTCAATGAACTGGACACAAAACACCCTATTCACTGAAGAGGAATATATCTGACTGGTAAAAATCTTGAAACCTATGTATTTATATGTCTCCATAATGGAATCAAGTGTATGTAGATTGGCATAAACACAGTTCAATGGAACAGGACAGAAAGCCCAGAGATAAACCTACATACCTATGGCTATCTCATCTATGACAAAGGAGCTAAGGATATACAATGGAGAAAAGACAGTCTCTTCAGTAATTGGTGCTGGGAAAACTGGACCCCTACACATAAAAGAATGAAATTAGAACACTCCATAACACCATACACAAAAATAAACTCTAAATTGATTAGAGATCTAAATATAAGACCAGACACTATAAAACACTTAGAGGAAACCATAGGCAGAACACTCTATGACATAAATCACAGCAAGATCCTTTTTGACCCACCTCCTAGAGAAATGGAAATAAAAACAGAAATCAACAAATGGGACCTAATGAAACTTAAAAGCTTTTACACAGTACAGGAAAACATAAACAAGATGCAAAAACAACCCTCAGAATGGGAGAAAATATTTTCAAATGAAGCAATTGACATAGGATTAATCTCCAAACTTTACAAGCACCTCATGTAGCTCAATATCACAAAAACAAACAACCCAATCCAAAATCGGGCAGAAGACCTAAATAGACATTTCTCCAAAGAAGATATACAGATTACCAAGAAACACATGAAAGGATGCTGAACATCACTAATCATTAGAGAAATGCAAATCAAAACTACCGTGAGGTATCACCTCACAGCAGTCAGAGCAGCAATCATCAAAAAAAATCTACAAAACAATAAATGCTGGAGAGGCCTTTATTGGAGAAAAGGGAACACACTTACACTGTGGGTGGGAATGTAAATTGATATGGGCACTAGGGAGAACAGTACGGAGGTTCCTTTAAATAACTAACAATAGAAGTACCATACGACACAACAATCCAACTACTGGGCATTTTCCTTGCGAGAACCATAATTCAAAAAGAGTTATGTACGAAAATGTTCATTTCAGCTCTATTTACAATAGCCAGGACATGGAAGCAACCTAAGTGTCCATCGACAGATGAATGGATAAAGAAGTTCTGGCACATATATACAATGGAATATTACTCAGCCATAAAAAGAAGCAAAACTGACTTATTTGTACTGAGGTGGATGGAATTAGAATCTGTCCTACAAAGTGAAGTAAGTCAGAAAGGGAAAAAGAAATACTGTATGTTAACAGAGATATACGGAATCTAATGAAGAAAAAAAAAAGATTTTGAAGAAATTAGTGGCAGGACAGGATTAAGGACACAGAAGTAGAGAAAGGACTTGAGGACACCGGAAAGGGTATGGGTAAGCTGGAACGAAGTGAGAGAGTGGCATGGACATAAATACATTACCAAATGTAACACTGATAGCTACTGGGATGCTGCCACATAGAAGAGGGAGATCAGCTTGGTGCTTTGTGACCACCTAAAGGGGTGGGATATGGAGTGTGGTAGGGAGATGCAAGAGGGAGGGGATCTGGTGACATTTGTATATGTATAGCTGATTCACTTTGTTATACAGCAGAAACAAACACTCCATTGTAAAGCAATTATACTCCAATAAACGTGTAAAAGGAAAAAAAAAAAGAAAGCCCAGGGATAAACCTACACACCTATGTTCAACTAATCTATGACAAAGGAGGCAAGACTATACAATGGAGATAAGACAGTCTCTTCAATCAGTGGTGCTGGGAAATATGGACAGCTACATGTAAAAGAATGAAATTAGAACACTCCCCAACACCATCCAAAAAATATATTCAAAATGGATTAGAGACCTTAATGTAAGACTGGACAGTATAAAACTCTGAGAGGAAAACTTACGAAGAATACTCTGACATAAATCACAGCAAGATCTTTTTTGATCCACCTCCTATACTAATGAAATAAAAAAGACAACTAAGCAGCTGGAACCTAATGAAACGTAAAAGCTTTTGCAAAGCAAAGGAAACTACAAACAAGACGAAAAGACAACCCTCAGAATGGCAGAAAATATTTGCAAACAAATCAATGGACAATTGCTTAATCTCCAATATATATAAACAGCTCATGCAGCTCAATATTAATAAAACAAACAACCCAATACAAAAATGGAAGAAGATCTAAATAGACATTTATTCCAAGAAGACATAGAGATGGCCAAGACACACATGAAAATCTGCTCAACATCTCTAATTATTAGAGAAATGGAAATCGAAACTACAATGAGGTATCACATCACACCTGTTAGAATGGGCATCATCAGAAAATCTACAAACAACAAATGCTGGAGAGGGTGTGGAGAAAAGGAACCTTCTTCCACTATTGTTGGGAATGTAAATCAATACAATCTCTATGGAGAACAGTATGGAGGTTCCTTTAAAAACTAAAAATAGAATTACCATATAATCCAGCAATCCCACTACTGGGCATATACCCAGAGAAAACCATAAATCAAAAATACACATTCACCACAATGTTCATTGCAGCACTATTTACAATAGCCAGGTAATGAAAGCAACCTAAGTGCCCACAGACAGACGAATGGATAAAGATGTGGTACATATATACAATGGAATATTACTCAGCCATACATAGGAATGAAATTGGGTCATTTGTAGAGACCTTGATGGATCTAGAGACTGTCATACAGAGTGAAGTAAGTCAAAAAGAGAAAAACAAATATTGTATATTAATGCATATATGTGGAACCTAGAAAAATGGTACAGGTGAACCGGTTTGCAGGGCAGAGATAGAGACACAGATGTAGAGAACAAACATATGGACACCAAGGGGGGAATGCCATGTGAGGGTGGTGGTGGGATGAATTGGGAGACTGGGATTCACATGTGCACACTTATATGTATAAAATAGATATCCAATAAGAACCTGCTGTATAAAAGAAATAAATAAATTTTAAAAAATTAAAAATAAATAAATAACATTTAATAAAAAAAACAGAAAAAAGTTTTTCCCTTCATATAGACCTCTTTATATTAATGCATTATTTCCATGTTTATATCTGTAAATTTAAAAAAAGAGTAATAAATAAAATCTACCTTGAACCAAAAAGAAAAAAAGAAAAAAAGAAAAAACAGAACCTACCAGTTATACAGAGGAAAATTGTATCAGGGCACTTGCTCCAGTGGTAAAAATTCTTAAGTTGGTCAGAGGTGGGAAATCGTCTCCCATGCAGTCAGCAGTGCTCCCCCCAACAAGGAGCATCCTCATTGCAAAGCTGGGGCACTGTGTCGAGGCATCTGTGAGTAAATATGAGCTGAGCCCCAGTCCTGCTGCAGCTGAACTCTTCCCACCCTTTCCAGGTAAAACACCTGAATATGTACAAGAACTTGCAAGCCAAGAGGAAGGGCTGTGGAGTCACACAAGCGACAGCACGTAGGCCGACTTGGTGCCTGCAGGCCAGCCAGGATGGTCCTGGCCCCAGATGCTCTTCTGGAAGCTTTCCATTTCCCTGCCTGAGATACCCCTCCTGCCACGGCCCCCACTGCTTTTTTACTTCCTCACCTCTGCCTGGGGAGAAATTCCAGCGGCAGGTATGGGTGACACATCCTCTTCTTTAGCAGGTGGCAGCCTGGCAACTCCTGCAGAATGTCCATCAGAGCGCCCCTCAAACTGGGCCACCCACAAAGCCACGGCCCCTCACTCCCTCCCACCACCCCAGCCACGGCACTGCTGACGGGGCAGAGAATATGGCGCCAGGCACAGAAACAGGGGCTCTTGCTGACTGGAGAGGTCTTTATATTGACCTCAACCCAGGCACACCTGGGGAGGGCTGGCAGGCAGTGTCAGGCTGCCCAAATCAGCCAATCCTCACCCCTCAGGGGCTCACAGTTGCAGAAAATGAAACTTGCTAAACGGGCCAGGCCCAAGGAACAGGTGTGGGCTCCTGAGAGTCAGGATAGACAAGGGGCTTCAGCTGCGCCTTGTTTTCTTATAATTTTATCTGGTCTTTGAGTGGAAAACAACTTCAAGAAGACCCTATCCTAATGAGAGGAACCCAGGAGTCAGGGAGATGAGTGATGGTGGGAGGAGACAGAGTCCTGGTGCCCTGGCTCCAGTGGAAATGTCTTCAAGACCAGGCAGAGAGAGGCTGCACAGTGTGATACCCAGGGTCACAGACCTGTCAGAGCTGCTGTTTGTTAGTTCAAGTCCTGCTCTGAAGTTTTCTGTGTCAGCTGTAAGCGACAGGTGAGCTGGGGGTTCTCTGCAAGGTGGGCTATGTGCACAGCTACTGTGTGTCCAGCCCTGCTGGGGTACCTGCCCAGGGGAGCTCTGTATCCTGAGAAGGGCCTGACTAGGAGAGCCCCATGGGCTGCTGGGTAGCTGCACAGGTGAGCTCCATACCCTGGGAGGGACTTGACCACGAGAGCCCCGTGGGCTGTGGGGTGGGCAGCGCAGCCCAGATGAGCTCCATATCCTGGGATTGGCCTGACCACGATAACCCCATGGGCTGCTGGAGACCTGGTAATGTAAACCAGGACAGTCAGTGAAGCCACCGAGGATATACATCCAGTAGTTCCTATTTCCTACACCCTGCTGGTCATTTTACCATCCACCAGGCCATGGCATTCTGTATTAGACTTCAATGATGCCTTCTTCTGTATTCCATTCATCTCATACTCACAAGAACTTTTGGCTTGTGAGTGGCATGACACAACATGCAACAAAAGCAATAATGCTGTGCCGTCCTGCCCCAATGGTTCAAAAATCCCCACACCATCATTGGGGAAATGTCCTCTAAAGACCTCAAAGTTCTACCTCTGTAAAAGGGAACCCTCCTTCAATATGTAGGTGACATTCTGATCGCCAGGCCTAGTAAAGACGCCTCTGAACCACCTAGCCAGGAAAGGATAGAAGGTGTCCAAGGAAAAGGCTCAAATATCCCAGGCTAAGGTGACATGCCTGGGCTTCATTCTCACAGATATTCGGAGAAACACATCCTAGGATAGGGAAGAAGCCATTTGCAGCCTTACCTCTTCTAAAACTAGAAGACAGCTTAGGGGTTCCTGGGGAGGCAAAGGTTTTATGCATCTGGATCTCTAACTACAGTCTAATAGCTGGGCCTCTACATGAAACACTGACACGAAATGATGATGATTCTTTTGAATAGAATCCAGAAGCAGCCTTTCAAGAATGGAAAGAGCAGTCAATTCAGGCTCTTGCCCAGGAACTCCCTAATTTAGCTAAACCCTTTGACCTTTACATACCCGGTAAACGGTTAATCACCCTTGGAGCCTTAGTGCAATAACTGGGACCACTTGAAATGGAGCAACACAAGAATGCCCTTCAGGTATGATAAACTATGTTCACCAAGGGCTTTGCCCACTGCCCCATCAGTCCAGGATACTGGGGTATCTAAAAAGCTGGAAATCAGCAGCCCACAAGGCCAGCTCCCTCCTAAGGGAAAAGGACCCCACCTGGTGATCCTAACCACCCATCATGCCCTGAAGATGCAGGGGTCTCGCTGCGGACACACTGACCTCGAGTGAGGAGGCCCTCCAACTCCAGCCTCCAGAGAGACAAACGGGGGCAATGGGCCCCCAAGATGACTCGTGTGACCATCACTTGACCTGGAGTTTCTCTCAGAAAACAAGTCTGTGCCCCGAAAGAGCAGACTACTGCTTGCAGGTCTTACTGCACAAAGACAGGAGATAACAAGCTTGGCGGAGGAAACGTATATCACGATTTCACCATAGAAAACCCTACAGACACCACGGTGATGGTGGCCAATATGACTGGCTGGACTGCTGGCTACTTCAAAAGGCCGTTGACTCAGTGGACTTCATGGTCCTGGATCACCACCGACCATGGACTGTCTGGGAGTTGAGCGGCCAGGGCTTTGACACATGGTGCTGTTTGTACATTAATTCAGGGACCTAATTAAAGAAAGCACAGACTACTGGTCCGAGAATCTAGGCTGGCAAATCCGTCAGCCTAAGGTCACCGAACAAATGTGGGGTGGGGTGAAACCTGCCACAGCAGCATCTCTGTGCATCTCTTTCCTGGACCCTTAAAAGTCATTATAATCTATAACACTTCCAATGGTGGTGCTCATGTGACGAGCAGTGAGGCAGGAGGCCTTGGGACAATGAACCTCACCTGGAGGCTCCTGGGGAGAAGTTTTGCCCCTTCCCCCGTGTATGAGGGCTCCCACCTCAGCATGAAGCAGTTACAAAAGAGGTGTCTGCACCCTGAGCACCCCGAGAATGAGGAACGGGACAAAAAGCAGAGGAGGTGTTCGTCTCCGGCAACGTTCATTAAAAATTCCTGGGAGATAAAAGGAGAATCTGGGCAACAAAATAAAGTCTAACCTGTTTTTCCTTTGTGCTTTGTCTAATTTCATGTGCTCCTAGGGTTCCGCATGCAGAGGTCGCACACCCGGGACTTCAGTCACCATTTCCTAGAGCAGAATGGCTGGGTCGACACCTCAGCTAGCGGGGTCCCATGCAGACGCTGCGACATAGAGCCTGAGCTGCAGCCAACCCAGCCCTCGAGAGCTACATCCCCTCCCTCCCGCTGACGCTGCTGGGATCCCTACACAGCAGCCCACCCCACAGCCCGCGGGGGAGTGCACGCTCTCACCTCTCCATTCTGTTTTCAAAATATAAAGTTTCCTTTGCTTCTGAACCAAACTCAGTCTTGATCTGTTGGCTCCAATGACACTGGGCACGGGGACTCCTGTTGGGGTCCACTCTGGAGGATCAGTAACAGAAATTGAGAACATTGTAACTTCAATGAACAGATGTGTGAGCCAAACTATAGTCAACCTAGAGCAGTGTATAAGGCTCGGGTAAAATAAGATGATTCTAAGACTTATATCTGATATTTCCATCACTTTATTATAAGCAAGTTTAGTGAAGACGTCTGTCTTATTTGTCAGGTCAACATTAGAGAAATGAAGTGATTTATTCCCAAGGATGTACATCGAATACTCTTGGCTGAAGCTTTAATCTTGTTTTGAATGTTTTTCCATTGAAAATGATACCTCTCTTTCAGCTTCCCCATTTCTGAGAAGTATAAAATCTTATAATTTATTATTACCAAAGGGGAAAGGTAGGAGAAGGGATAAATTAACAGTTTGGGATTAACACATACACACTGCTATGTATAAAACAGATCATCAACAAGGAACTACTGTATAGCACAGGGAACTACACTGAATATTTTGCAATAACCTATAAGGGGAAATAATCTGAAAAAGAATAGATATTTTTATTGACATCATCTATCACTGACAGATAAAATGTAACCTAAGCAAGGCCGATGGTGGGCACTTCTGACTCTGAAGATTTCAATCATCTAAAGTTTGGACTCTGCCTATTTCCCAATGCCCTTAGTGGACATATATGTAGCCATAGCTTAAAAATTCCCCAGTTTGGGGTTCAGGGAGGCACTGATTTGGAAACATCCCTGGTGTTCTCCTTACATGCACGGGACCATTCCTACGGCTAAAACATGCCTGTCACACCTAGAGGTGGTACACTGTATGATCGGAAACAGTTTGGAAAAGGCACCTCATCTCCTCATCGCCTGGTGCTCGGGTTCACCCCTCCAGCATCTTTCCTAACAATCTCCTAACTTGGAGATATCTGCACCGTCAACATCCTCTTGCACACAGTTTGGAATTTGTCCAGAGGATGAAGCGGAAGGATGAGAAAAATTTAGAGACAAGTCCTAGGTTTTTGGACAGGCACATGCCACTCTAATTTCCAAACCGGAAGACAAATTCATGAAAGGCTAGAATTGCCCACGGAAACAGAATAGGGCTAGAGGAAATCCCGCTGTTTTGTGTCCAGTTTCCAAAAACACAAGTTGAAAAATGGAACTCAGGGGCACTAAAATTCATGAAACTGCAGAGTTGAAAATATCTATCATCCTAAAATGTCTTGAGGTAAGTCACAGAAAAGGACTTGTAAACAAGGGAGAGTGGCAGGAAACAGATTTGAAGAGGTGGAAAGGACTCCCCATTAAAGCAAAAGAAAAGGGACTGAACATCGCCAATGATGCAGTTGGCCAAAAAGGGTGTATGCAGTTTTTCTGAATATATTCAAGTAAAGGCCATACACACTTTTTATGCAACAAAACAGGTGGGCACTGGAAATCAATACTACAAAATGTATCACTTCACATCAGTCAGAAGGGCCATCCACATAAAGTGTAAACACCCGAAATGCAGGACAGGGTGAGGAGAAAAGGGAGCCCTGTGAGGCTGATAGTGGAAATGTAATTTGCCAACGGCCACTCTGGAGAAGTGTATTGTGTTTGCTAAAACATCTAAAAAATGAGCTACAGAGCATAGGGCACTTGTACTCATGGGCGTATACCTTGGGAAAAACAAAAATCGACAAGAAACAGGCACCCCAACGTTTACCACCTCTCTGTTAAAAAGGGCCTCAACTTGGATATAACCTAAATGTCCCTGGAAGGATAAAATGGATAAAAGAGATGGGGTACTTAAGTAGAGTGGAATATTACTCATCCAGAAATCAATGAAATAAGGCCAGTTGTAACAACTCTGTAGGAGATACATACGATCATTCTAAGTGACGTATGTCAGAAAGAAAAAGACACCTATCATAAGATGTCACTTAAAGGTGGAATCAAAAATGGCTACACATGAAATAAATTACAAAACAGAAACATAGTCAAATATGTAGAAAATATACATAAGGCTGCTAAATGGGAAAGGTGGGGAAGGGTAAGGTATTATCCAGGAGGTTGAAATTAGCAAAGATACCATTCCAAGTACCAAATTGAATAACTGACAAGGCCTAAACAGTACCTCAAAGAACTGCACTCAGCCCACTCAAGTCACTGGAAAATAATACATATGACTGGTAAGCATCTGAAAAAGAATTTATTGTTGTCTCACAGTACATGAATCAAGTGGATGTACAGCAGCAAAAAACAGAGCTTTGAAAATCAGCTGTAACCAATATAAAAATAAATTAAAAAATATGTATAAAAACAGTGAGGCAGAGAAAAATTCTTACAACTTTTGTTGAAGGGCTATGATGTAACATGGATTGAACACATGTAGACCCACAGAAGGATGATATATAAGGCTGGAAGCTATGCACGCTAAGAGATGTTAGATAGGCTGGGTGAGGAAATGCACACCTTTTAAAGTAATACTGCCTGGTACCAATTCCATGGGTCGCAAATCTGCAGGTTCAAGGGAATCTTCTGACAGCGAAAACATGCCTGGAAAACCAAGATGAACGTACACCGTGTGCTCAGGAAAGGTGTCTAAAATGCACCTCATTTTTGATCTCCTGGTGCTCGGGTTCGCCATTCCAGCCACATTACTAACAATCACCCTACTTGGAGAATCAGCACCTTTAACCTCCTGTTTCACACTGGTTGCAATTTCTGCAGAGGATAAACGGGATGAGGGGGAACCAATGAGAGACTAGCTGTAGGAGTTTTGACAGGCACATGTCACTCTAATTTCCCTTTAGGAAGAAGAATTAACCAAAGGCACAGCCTGCCTCCACAGAACCAGAATAGGGCTGGAAGCAATACAATGGTTTGGCGGCCAGATCACAAAAAATGCGAGTTGAAAAATGGAGCTCAGGAGCAGACAATTCAAAGACCTGCAAAGATATAAATGATAACCAACGTCCAAAAATATATTCAGGTAAGGCAACGAAGATGATCTGAATGAGCGGCAGAATTGCAGGAAACAGATTTCAAAAGAAGATTGTACTCACAGTTAAAGCATATGAAAAGCAGCAGAATTTCTAAAATGATGCAGTTGGGCAAAAGTGTGTATGCGTTTTTTCCGTGAATATCTTCAGGAAAAAAACACAGAATTTTTGGCCAACCAAGCAATCGGGAAATGCAAGTCTGCTCAACAAAGAAGTCTCAATTTCCACTGCTCAGAAAGGCCATCCAAAAAATGTGTACAAACCAGAAATGCAGGAGAGGCCATGGAGAACACGGAGCCTGGTCAAGCTGATGGGTGGGGTATAAATATCCAAGAGCCACTCTGAAGAAGTGTATGCTGTTTCCTAAAACATCTAAAATACAAAGCCCCCGAGCAAAGGGGACTTCAACTCATGGGCATATGACTTGGGAAGACTAAATATCAACAAGACACAGGCACCCCAAAATTTAGGGCTGCTCTGCATACAAGAACCTCCACTTCGGACACATAAAATATCCCAGGAAAAAGAGAAATGCATAAAGAACTTGTGGTAATTTTGTACAACGGAATATCACTCAGACGTGATATCAATGCCATAAGGCCAGTAGCAGCATAATGAGTGGATTAAGGTACGATGATTCTAAGTGCAATAAGTCACACAGAAAAATAATCTAATCATAAGATATCACTTATAGAGGTAATGTCAACATCACAACACATGAACTGAATTAGGAAAGAGAACAGTGTCTCACATTTAGAAAACACTCTTATGCCTGCTTAAGGGGAAAGTAGAGGTGGGGTGATGCTTAATACCAGAGATTGATATTAGCACAGGTACTATTCCATAAACCAAATACAGAATAGAAAAGACCTACACTTTCCTCAGTGAACGGGACTCAACACCCCTATTCCACGCAGAGGAATATATCTGACTAGTAAAAAATCTTAAAACCTATGTATTGATATGTCTCTGTAAGGGAATCAATTGTGTCTAGACCGGCATAAACACGTTCGAGAAAATCAGTTTAACCCCATTATAAAAATGAATTTCAAAAACAAAACAAAATAACAGCGAAATTCTTACACAATTCCCTCAGGGGTTCTGATGAAACCTGGAATGACCCTATCTGCAAAGACAGCTGGATGAGACATAAGGCTGGACACCGGGGAATGAGAGGACTGGTGAGATTGGGAGAGAAAATGCAGACCCTTTAAAGTAGTAATGCATGCCACCATTCCATGGGTCCCAAATCTCCAGGTAGAAGGGAATATCACTACAGTTATAACATGTATGGGAAACCTAGAGAATGAACACACTGTTTTGGCGAAAGGTTTCTAAAGGTCTCCTAATTTTTCCTCTCCTTGTGCTCCAATTTGGCATTCCAACTGCTTTACTATCAATCTCCCAACTTTGGAGAGTCAACCCCTATAACCTCCTGGTTCGCACAGTTTGCTAATTGTGCAGAGCATGAAAGGGAAGAGGGAGAACCAATCAGAGAGTAGATGAAGGCATTTGGACGGGCACATGTCACTCTAATTTCCCGTTCAGGAAGAAGAATTAACCAAAGCCTCAGCCAACAGCAGGGAACCAGTATAGCCACCCCTGGAACCAGTATAGGTCCTGAAGCAATATTGTGGATTTGCGGTCAGCTCACAAAAATGGGATTTCAAAATTGGAGCTCAGGGGCACAGAAATTCACAAACCTGCAGTTATAAAGAACTACTCAATTCCAAAAATCTGTTGAGGAAAGGCATAGAAGTGGACTTGAAAATGAGGGAGAATTGCACAAAACATATTTCAAGAGGTAAATTAGAATCACCTTTAAAGCTCAGGAAAAGCATCACAACTTCGACAATGATGCACTTGGCCAAAAAGGGCGTATGACTTTTCTCCTGAATATATTCAGGAGAAAAAGCATACGCCCTTTTTGGCCAATCAAGCAAGCGCACAATGCAAATCCACACTACAAAGAATTGTCACTTCCCACCAGTAAAAACGGATATCCGAAAATCTGTAAAAAGCACAAAGGCAAGAGAGAGATGACAAGGGCATGAAGCAATGTGATCCCAAGGGTCATGGAGGATTGTGATGACAAGTGCATGGAGCATTGTGATGACAAGATTATGTAGCATTTGCTGACAAAGGCATGGAGCATTGTGATGACAAGGTTCATGGAGCACTGTGATGACAAGCCTCAAGGAGCATTGTGATTAGAGTGGTCATGGAGCATTGGGATGACAAGGGCATGGATCATTGTGATGACAAGGGTCATGGAGCATTTAGATCACAAGAGTCCCGGATCATTGTGTTGTCAGGGTTCATGGAGCGTTGTGATGACAGTCGTCCTGGAGCATTGTGATGACAGGGGTCATGAAGCATTGTGATGAGAAGGTCATGGAGCATTTGGCTGAAAATATTCATGGAGTATTGTGATGACAGGGGTCATGGAGCATTGTGATGACAAGGTACTGGAGCATTGTGATAAGAAGACCATGGAGCCTTGTGATGACAAGTCTCATGGAGCATTCTGATGAAAAGGGGCATGGAGCATTGTGATTACAGTGGTCTTGGAGCGTTGTGATGACAAGGGCATGGAGCACTGGGATGAGAAGGCCATGGAGTGTTCTGATGACATGCATCACGGAGCACTGTGATGACAAGGGTATGGAGCATTGTGATTACAGGGGTCTTGGAGCACTGTGATGAAAAGGGCATGGATCATTGTGATGAAAAAGCCATGGAGCCTTGTCATGACAGGGTTCAAGGAGCATAGTGACGACAAGTGTCAGGGAGCATTGTGAAGACAAGGGTATTGAGCATTGTGATGACAAATGTCATGGAGCATTGTTATGAGAAGACCATGGATAATTGTGATGACGAGCGTCATGGGGCGTTGTGATGATAAGTGTTATGGAACATTTTGATCAGAAGGATTGGGAGCATTTTGATGAAAGAGGTCATAGAGCATTTTGATTTCATTGTGATGACAATAGCATGAAGCATTATGATGATGGGCATGGTGCATTTTGATGACAGGGTTCATGGAGCAGTGAGATGAAAAGGGGCATGGAGCATTGTGATAACAGCAGTCTTGTAGCATTGTGATGACAAGGGCATGGAGCATTGTGATTACAGGGGCCGTGGAGCATTTTGATGACAAGGGTCATGGAGCCTTGTGATGACAAGGCTGTGGAACATTGTGATGGCATGTGTCATGGAGCATTGTTATGACAGGGGTAATGGAGCATTGTGATAACAAGGGCATGGAGCATTCATCTAAAAAAATTCATGGATTATTGTGATGAGAGGGGGAAGGAGCATTGTGATGACAAGGGCACGGAATATTGAGATACATGGGTCATGCAGGATTGTAATGACCAGCGCATGGAGCATTGTGATAAGAAGGACATCGAGCATTGTGAGGACAAGCGTCATGGAGCTTTGTGATGACAAGGCCATGGAGCAATGTGATGAGAGGGTTCATGGACCATTGTGATGACAATGGCATGCAGCATTGTGATGCCAAGGGTCATGGAGCTTTGTGATGACAAAGGTCATGGAGCATTTTGATGACAAGTGTGTGGTGCACTCTGTTGTGAAGGGCAGGGAGCATTGTGATGACAGGGTCATGGAGAAATTTGATGAAAAGTGTCATGGAACATTTTGATGAAAGTGGTTATGGAACATTGTGATGTCAGGGGTCCTGGAGCATTTTGATGAAAAGGGTCATGGAGCATTTTGATGACAGGGGTTATGGAACATTGTGATGTCAGGGGTCATCGAACATTGTGATGATAAGTGCATGTAGCATTGTGATGACAGGAGTCATGGAACATTTTGATGAAAGTGTTTATGGAACATTGTGTTGTTAGGGGTCCTGGAGCATTTTGATGAAAAGGGTCATGGAGCATTTTGATGACAGGGGTTATGGAACATTGTGATGTCAGGGGTCTTCGAACATTGTGATGATAAGTGCATGGAGCATTGTGATGACAGGAGTCATGGAACATTGTGATGACAGGGCTGAGGGAGTATTGTGATGAATAGTGATGTAACATTGTGATATCAGTGGTGAGAGATCATTTTGATGAGAAGTGCATGGAGCATTGTGATGACAAGGTTTATGGAGCACTGTGATGAAAAGATTGTGGAGCACTGTGATGACAAGCACATGGTGCATTGTGATGACATGGGTCATGGAGCATTGTGCTGAGAAAGGCATAGAGCATTGTGATGACAAGGGTCAAATAGCATTGTGATGAAAAGTTCATGGAGCATTGTGGTGAAAAGTGTCACAGAGATTGGTGATGAAGAGGGCACGTACCATTGTGACGACAAAGGTCAAGAAGCATTGAGATGACTGGAGTCACGGAGCATTGTGATGACATGGGTCATGGAGCACTGTGATAACAAGGGCATGGAGCATTGTGATGACAAGTGTCATGGAGGATTCTTATGACAAAGGTAATGGAGCATTGTGATGACAAATCTTGGAGCATTGTGATGACAAGGGTCAGGGAGCATTGTACTGACAAGTGCATGGAGAATTGTGATGACAAGTGTCATGCAGCACTCTGATGACAAGCTTGTGAAGTATTTTGATGACAATGGCATGGAGCATTCTGATGACATGCGTCACGGAGCTTTGTGATGACAAGGGCATGGAGCATTGTGAGGAGAAGTGCATCGAGCGTTGTGATGACAAGCCTCATGGAGATTTGTGATGACAAATGCATGGAGCAATGTGATGAGAGGGTTCATGGAGCATTGTTATGACAATGTAATGGAGCATTGTGATGCCAAGGGTCAAGGAGCTTTGTGATGACAAAGTCATGGAGCATTTTGATGACAAGGGCATGGTGCATTGTGATGAGAAGTGCAGGGAGCATTGTGATGACATGGGTTATGGAGCATTGTGCTTACATGTGCATCGAGCATTGTGATGACAAATGTCATGGAGCATTGTGCTGAAAATTGCATGGAGCTTTGTGATGAAAAGGGGCACAGAGCATTGTGATGAATAGTTCATGGAGCACTGTGATGACAGAGTCATGGAGCAATCTGATGAAATGTATCATGGAACATTTTGATGACAGGGGTTATGGAACATTGTGATGTCAGGGGTCATGGAGCATTGTGATGAAAAGTGTCATGGAGCATTTTGTGACAGGGGTTATGGAACATTGTGATGTCAGGTGTCAGGGAGCATTGTGAAGATATGGGCATGTAGCATTTTGATGATATGGGCATGTAGCATTTTGATGACAGGGGTCATGGAACATGGTGATGACGGGGTGAGGGAGTATTGTGATGACTAGTGATGGAACATTGTGATATATGTGGTGAGAGAGCATTTAGATGAGAAGTGCATCGAGAATTGTGATGACACGTTTTATGGAGCATAGCAATGAAAAGGATGTGGAGCATTGTGATGACAAGCACATGGCGAATTGTTATGACATGGGTCATGGAGCATTGTGCTGACAAGTGCAAGGAGCATCGTGATGACAAGCGTCATGGAGCATTGTGCTGACAAAGGCATGTAGCATTGTGATGACAAGGCTCATAGGGTTTTGTGATGAAAAGTTCATGGAGCATTGTGGTGACACAGGTCACAGAGCCTTGTGTGACGAGGGCATGGACCACTGTGATGACAAAGGTCATGAAGCATTGTGATGACTGGAGGCACGGAGAACTGTTATGACAAAGGCATGGAGCACTGTGATGACAGGGGCATGGAACATTGGTCTGACAAGTTTCATGGATTAATGTGATGACAGTGTGCATGACGCATTGTGATGACAAGGACATGGAGCATTGTGATGACAAGGTTATGGATTATTGTGAAGACAGGTGTCAGGGAGCATTTTGATGATATATGTCATTGTCCATTGCGATGACAATGGCATGGAGCGTTGTGATGCCAAGTGTCATGGAGGTTTGTGATGACAAATGAAATGGAGCATTTTGATGACAAGGGCTTAGAACATCGTGATGACAAGGGTCATGGAGCATTGTGATGACAAGAGCATGGAGCATTGTGATGACAAATATCACAGAGCCTTGTGTGACGAGGGCATGGACCATTGTGATGACAAAGGTCATGAAGCATTGTGATGATTGGAGTCACGGAGCATTGTGATGGCATGGGTCAGGGAGCATTGTGATGACAACGGCATGGAGCATTGTGATAAAAGAGGCATGGAACATTGGTCTGACAAGTTTCATGGATTATTGTGATGACAGTGGGCATGGCTCATTGTGATGAAAAGGGCATGGAGCATTGTGATGCCAAGTGTCATGGAGCATTGTGATGACAAGTGTTATGGAACATTGTGATCAGAAGGGTTTGGAGCATTTTGATGACAGAGGTCATTGAGCATTTTGATTTCCTTGTGATGACAATAGCATGAAATGTTATGGTGATGGGCACGGTGCATTGTGATGACATGGTTCATGAAGCATTGAGAAGAAAAGTGGCATGGAGCATTGTGATTACAGGGGTGTTGGAGCATTGTGATGACAAGGGCATGGAGCATTGTGATTAGAGGGGTCTTGGAGCATTGTGATGACAAGGGTCATGGAGTCTTGTGATGAAAAGGCCGTGGAACATTGTGATAGCAGGGGTCATGGAGCATTGTTATGACAGGGGTAATGGAGCATTGTGATGACAAGGGTATGGGGCATTGGTCTGAAAAGTTTCATGGATTATTTTGATGAGAGTGGGCATGGAGCACTGTGATGACAAGGGCACGGAACACTGTGATACATAGATCATGCAGGATTGTAATGACAAGGGCATGTAGCATTGTGTTGAGAAGGACATCGAGCATTGTGATTACAAGAGTCATGGAGATTTGGGATGACATGTGCATGGAGCAATGTGATGAGAGGGTTCATGGAGCATTGTGATGACATTGGAATGGAGCATTGTGATGCCAATGGTCATGGAGCTTTGTGATGACAAATGTCATGGAGCATTTTGATGACATGTGTTATGGAGCATTGTGAGGTCAGGGGTCATGGAGCATTGTGATGAAAAGGATCATGGAGCATTTTGATTACATGGCTAATGGAGCATTGTGATATCAGTGGTCATGGAGCACTGTGATGATAAGGGCATGTAGTATTGTGATGACAGAGGTCAGGGAAAATTGTGATGACAAGGGTGAGGGAGTATTTTTATGACTAGTGATGGAACATTGTGATATCAGTGGTGACGGATCATTTTGATGAGAAGTGCATGCAGCATTGTGATGACAAGCTGGTGGAGCATTTTGCTGACAAGCGCATGGAGCATTGTGATGAGAAGGGTCATTGAGTATTGTGCTGAGAAAGGCATGGAGCATTGTGATGACAAGGGTCATGGAGCACTGTGATGAAAAGTTCATGGAGCATTGTGGTGAAACAGGTCACAGAGCCTTGTGATGACGAGGGCTTTGACCATTGTGATGACAAAGATCATGAAGCATTGTGGTGAATGGAGTCATGGGGCATTGTGATGACAGGGGTCATGGAGCATTGTGATGTCAAGGGCATGGAGCATTGTGATGACAGGGGCATGGAGCATTGGTCTCACAAATTTCATGGATTATTGTGATGACAGTGGGCATGGTGCATTGTGATGAAAAGAGCATGGAACATTGTGATGACAACGTCATGGATTATTGTGAAGACAGGTGTCAGGGAACAATGTGATGACATATCTCACGGTCCATTGTGATGCCAATGACAAAGAGCATTGTGATGCCAGTGTCATGGAGGATTGTGATGACAAAGGTAAAGGAGCATTGTGATGATCAGGACATGGAACAATGTGATGGCATGACCGTGGAACATTATGATGAGAAGACCATGGATAATTGTGATGACGAGCATCATGGAGCTTTATGATGAAAAGAGCCATGGAGCATTCTGACATAAGATATCACTTATGAAGGAAATGTAAACATGGCTAAACATGAACTGAATTAGGAAAGAGAACAGAGTCTCACATTTAGAAAACATACTTATGGCTGCTTAGGGGAAAGAAAGGTGGGAAGATGCACAAAACCAGAGTTTGATATTAGCACAGGTACCGTTCCATAATCCAAATACAGAATAGAGAAGACCTACTCCTTCCTCAGTGAACGGTACTCAACACCCCAATTCCCCGCAGAGGAATATATCTGATTAGTAAGAATCTTCTTTTTTTTTTTTTTTTTTTTTGCGGTATGTGGGCCTCTCACTGTTGTGGAATCTCCCGTTGTGGAGCACAGGCTCCGGACACGCAGGCTCAATGGCCATGGCTCATGGGCCAAGCCGCTCCGCGGCATGTGGGATCTTCCCAGACCGGGGCACGAACCCATGTCTCCTGCATCGGCAGGCAGACTCTCAAACACTGAGCCATCAGGGAAGCCCCTGATTAGTAAGAATCTTAAAACCTATGTATCAATATGTCTCCGTAAGGGAATCAAATCTGTCTAGACGGGCATAAACATGTCAGTGAAAATCAGCTCAACCTCATTATAAAAATGAATTTCAAAACAAAACAAAAGAAAAACAGCGAAATTCTAACACAATTCCTTCAGGTGTTATGATGAAACCTGTAATTACCCTATCTAAAACGACAGCTGTATGAGACATAAGGCTCGTCACTTGGGACTGAGAGGATTGGTGAGATTGGGTGAGAAAATGCAGATGCTTTAAAGCAATAATGCATTCCACCAATTCCATGGGTCCCAACTCTCCAGGTAGAAGGGAATATCACAACAGTTATAACATGTATGGGAAACGTAGAGAATGTACACACTGTGAATTCTAAAGGATTCCAAAACTCAACTAATAGTCCCTCTCCTGGTGCTCCAGTTTGACTTTCCAACTGCTTACTATCAATCTCCAAAATTGGAGAGACAGCCACTTTAAACTCCTGGTTCGCACAGGTTGCCAATTTGGCGGAGGATGAAAGGGAAGAGGGAGAACCAATGAGACAGTAGCTGGTAGGCATTTGGACGGGCACATGTTACTCTAATTTCCCGGCAGGAAGAAGAATTAACCAAAGTCTCAGCCACCCGCTGAGAACCAGTATAGGTCCTGAACAAAAATTTTGGACTTGTGGTCAGCTCACAAAAAATGAGTTGAAAAATGGAGCTCAGGGGCACAGAAATTCAAAAACTGGCAGAGTAATAAAGGGCAACTATCGTCCAAAAATCTGTTGACGGAAGGCAACGAGGCAGACATGAAAGGGAGCCAGAAGAGCAGGAAACAGATTTCAAGAGGTACATTGGAATCGCCTTTAAAGCACAGGAAGAGGGTCACAACTTCGACAATGATGCACTTGGCCAAAAAGGGAGTATGCGTTTTCTCCTGAATATATTCAGGAGGAAACACATACGCCCTTTTTAGCCAAGGAAGCAAGCGAGCAATGCAAATCTGCACTACAAAAAGTGTCACTTTCCACCGGTCAAAAGGGACATCCACAAAATGTGTAAAAAGCAGCAAGGCAAGACAGGCCCTAGAGAACAGGGTGCCTAGTTATGCTGATGGGCAGGATGTAAATTGCCAACTGCCTCTCTGGAGGAGTGCAATGTGTTCCCTAAAACAGGTAAACAACAGTGCTACAGAGCCAAGGGCACTTCCAGTGTAGGGAATATACCTTGGGAATATTGAAAATCAATAAGACAGAGCCACACCAAAATTTAGGGCTGCACTGCTTAAAAGACCCTCAACTTGGATACACATTAAATATCCCAGGAAAGACAAAAATGGTTCAAGAAATTGTGTTACTTACGTAGGATGGAATATCCCTCAGCCATGAAATCAATGTCATAAGGCCAGTAGCAGCAAAATGAGTGGATTAAGGTATGATGATTCTAAGTGAAATATGTCACACAGAAAAAGAAACATCATAAGATATCACTTATGAAGATCCTGTAAACATGGCTACACATGAACTGAGTTAGGAAGAGAACAGAGTCTCACATTTAGAAAACACTCTTATGCCTGGTTAAGGTGGAAGGCGAGGTGGGGTGATGCATAAAACAAGAGTTTGATATTAGTACAGGTACCATTCCAAAAACCAACTACGGAATAGACAAGACCTATACCTTCCTCAGTGAAAGGGACTCAAAACCCTATATTTCCCGCAGAGGAATATATCTGACTAGTAAGAATCTTAAAACCTATTTATTGATATTTCTTCGTAAGGGAAAAAAGTGTGTCTAGACTTGCATAAACATGGCAGTGATAATCAGCTCAAACCAAGTACAAAAATGAATTTCAAAAACAAAACAAAAAAAAACAGGGAAATTCTTTACAATTCCTTCAGGGGCTCTGATGAAACATGGAATGACCCTATCTACAATGATAGCTGGATGTGGCATAAGGCAGGACACTTGGTGCTGAGAGGATTGGTGAGATTGGGTCAGCAAATGCAGACCATTTAAAGCAATAATGCGTGGCACACATTCCAAGGATCCCAACTCTCCAGGTTGAAGGGAATATTACTACAGCTATAACATATACAGGAAATATAGAGAATGGACACACTGTGAAAATGAAAGGTTTCTATAACTCAACTAATAGTCCCTCTCCTGGTGCTTCGGTTTGAATTTCAAACTGCTTTACTATCAATCTCCCAAATTGGAGAGACAGCCACTTTAAACTCCTGGTTCTCACAGGTTGCAAATTAGGCAGAGGATGAAAGGAAAGATGGAGAACCAATGAGAGAGTAGCTGTTAGGCATTTGGACGGGCACATGTCACTCTAATTTCCTGGCAGAAAGAAGAATTAACCAAAGTCTCAGCCACCCGCCTGGAACCAATATAGATGCTGAAGCAAAATTTTGGACTTGCAGTCAGCTCACAAAAAACGAGTTCGAAAATGGAGCTCACGGGCACAGCAATTCACAAATTGGCAGAGTAATAAAGGGCAACTATTGTCCAAAAATCTGTTGAGGGAAGGCAACGAGGCGGACTTGAAAGCGAGCCAGAATAGCAGGAAACAGATTTCAAGTAGTACATTGGAATCACCTTTAAAGCACAGGAAGAGGGGCACAATTTCGACCATGATGCACTTGCCCAAAAAGGGCGTATGTGTTTCCTCCTGAATATAATCAGGAGGAAACGCATACGCCCTTTTTGGCCAAGCAAGCACTCGGGCAATGAAATTCTGCAGTACAAAGAAGTATCACTTCCCAGCGTTCAAAATGGACATCTGCAAAATGTGTAAAAACCAGAAAGGCAAGACATGCCCTGGAGAACAGGGAGCCTAGTTATGCTGATGGGCAGGATGTAAATTGCCAACCGCCTCTCTGGAGGAGTGCAATGTGTTCCTTAAAACAAATAAACAACAGAGTTACAGAGCCAAGGGCACTTCCAGTCTAGGGAATATACCTTGGGAAAACTGAAAATCAATAAGACAGAGCCACCCCAAAATTTAGGGCTGCACTGTTTACAAGAAGCTCAACTTTGGTACACCTTAAATATCCCAGGAAAGACAAAATTGGTTCAAGAAATTTTGGTACTTAAGTACGATGGATTATCCCTCAGCCATGAAGTCAATGTCATAAGGCCAGTAGCAGCAAAATGAGTCGATTCAGGTACGATGATTCTAAGTGAAATAAGTCACAGAGAAAAAGAAACTTATCATAAGATATCACTTATGAAGGTCCTGTAATCATGGCTACACATGAACAGAGTTAGGAAAGAGAAAAGAGCCTCTCATTTAGAAAACACTCTTATGCCTGCTTAAGGGGAAAGGAGAGGAGGGGTGATGCATAAAACCAGAGTTTGATATTCGTACAGGTACCATGCCAAAAACCAAATATGAAATAGACAACACCTACACCTTCCTTAGTGAAAGGGACTGAAAACCCCATATTTCCCGCAGAGGAATATATCTGACTAGTAATAATCTTAAAACCTATATATTGATATGTCTCCGTAAGGGAATCAAGTGTGTCTAGACTGGCATTAACATGGCAGTGAGAATCAGGCCAAACCCTCTATAAAAAGGAATTTCAAAAACAAACAAACAAAAAAAACCGGGAAATGCTTTACAATTCCTTCAGGGGCTCTGATGAAACCTAGAATGACCCTATCTACAATGACAGCTGGATGTGGCATAAGGCTGGAGACTTGGGACTGAGAGGATTGGTGAGATTGGGTGAGCAAATGCAAACATTTTAAAGCAATAATGCGTGGCACACATTCCAAGGATCCTAACTCTCCAGGTTGAAGGGAATATTACTACAGTTATAACATGTACGGGAAACCTAGAGAATGGACACACTGTGAATATGAAAGGTTTCTAGAACTCAACTAATAGTCCCTCTCCTGGATCTCCAGATAGAATTTCCAACTGCTTTACTAACAATCTCCCAACTTGGAGAGACAGCCCCTTTAACCTCGTGGTTCGCACAGTTTGCCAATTTGGCAGAGGATGAAAGGGAAGAGGGAGAACCAATGAGAGAGTAGCTGTTAGGCATTTGGACGGGCACATGTCACTCTAATTTCCCAGCAGGAAGAAGAATTAATCAAAGTCTCAGCCACCCACTGGGAACCTGTAGATGTCCTGAACCAAAATTTTGGACTTTCGGTCAGTTCACAAAAAACGAGTTGAATAATTGAGCTCAGGGGCACAGCAATTCACAAACTGGCAGAGTACTAAAGGGCAACTATCATCCAAAAATCTGTTGAGGGAAGGCAACGTGGCAGACTTGAAAGCGATCCAGAATAGCAGGAAACAGATTTCAAGAGGTGCATTGGAATCGCCTTCAAAGCACAGGAAGAGGGGCACAACTTCGACAATGATGCACTTTGCCAAAAAGGGTGTATGCATTTTCTCCTGAATATATTCACGTGAAAACATATACGCCCTTTTTGGCCAAGCAAGCAAGCAGTCAATACAAATGAGCGCTACAAAATGTATCACTTCCCACCGGTCAAAAGGGACATCCGCAAAATGTGTAAAAACCTGAAAGGCAAGACAGGCCCTGGAGAACAGAGAGCCTAGTTATGCTGATGGATGGGATGTAATTTACCAACTGCCTTGTGGAGGAGTTCACTGTGTTCCCTAAAACAAGTGAACAAGAGAGCTACAGAACAAAGGGCACTTCCAGTCTAGGGAATATACCTTGGGAAAACTGAAAATCAATAAGACAGAGCCACCCCAAAATTAGGTCTGCACTGCTTACAAGAACCTCAACTTGGGTACACCTTAAATATCCCAGGAAAGACAAAACTGGTTTAAGAAATTGTATTACCTACGGACGATGGAATATCCCCCAGCCATGCAATCAATGTCATGAGGCCAGTAGCAGCAAAACGAGTGGATTCAGGTACGATGATTCTAAGTGAAATAAGTCACAGAGAAAAAGAAACTTATCATAAGATATCACTTATGAAGGTCCTGTAAACATGGCTACACATGAACTGAGTTAGGAAAGAGAACAGAGACTCACATTTAGAAAACACTCTTGTGCCTGCTTAAGGGGGAAGGAGAGGTGGGGTGATGCATAAAACCAGAGTTTGATATTAGTACAAGTACCGTTCCAGAAACCAAATACGGATTACACAAGACCTACAACTTCCGCATTGAAAGGGACTCAAAACCCCATATTTCCCGCAGAGGAATATATCTGACTAGTAAGAATCTTAAAACCTATGTATTTATATGTCTCCGTAAGGGAATCAAGTGTCTCTAGGCTGGCTTAAACATGGCAGTGAGAATCAGCTCAAACCCACTATAAAAAGGAATTACAAAAGCAAAACAAAAAAACAGGGAAATTCTTTACAATTCCTTCAGGGGCTCTGATGAAACCTGGAATGACCCTATCTACAATGACAGATGGATGTGGCATAAGGCTGGACACCTGGGACTGAGAGGATTGGTGAGATTTGGTGAGCAAATGCAGACCATTTAAAGCAATAATGCGTGGCACACATTCCAAGGATCCCAACTCTCCAGGTTGAAGGGAATATTATTACAGCTATAACATATACGGGAAACAGAGAATGGACACATTGTGAAAACGAAAGGTTTCTAAAACTCAACTAATAGTCCCTCTCCTGGTGCTTCGGTTTGAATTTCCAACTGCTTTACTATCAATCTCCCAACTTGGAGTGGCAGCCACTTTAAATTCCTGGTTCTCACAGGTTCCAAATTAGGCAGAGGATGAAAGGAATGATGGAGAACCAATGAGAGAGTAACTGTTAGGCATTTGGATGGGCACATGTCATTCTAATTTCCTGGCAGAAAGAAGAATTAACCAAAGTCTCAGCCACCTGCCGGGAACCAGTATAGATGCTGAAGCAAAATTTTGGACTTGCAGTAAGCTCACAAAAAACGAGTTGAAAAACGGAGCTCACGGTCACAGCAATTCACAAATTGGAAGAGTAATAAAGGGCAACTATTGTCCAATAATCTGTTGAGGGAAGGCAATGAGGCAGACTTGAAAGCGAGCCAGAATAGCAGGAAACAGATTTCAAGTAGTACATTGGAATCGCCTTTAAAGCACAGGAAGAGGGGCACAATTTCGACCATGATGCACTTGCCCAAAAAGGGCGTATGCGTTTCCTCCTGAATATAATCAGGAGGAAACACATACACCCTTTTTGGCCAAGCAAGCAAGCGGGCAATGAAATTCTGCAGTACAAAAAAGTATCACTTCCCAGCGTTCAAAATGGACATCTGCAAAATGTGTAAAAACCAGAAAGGCAAGACAGGCCCTGGAGAACAGGGAGCCTAGTTATGCTGATGGTCAGGATGTAAATTGACAACCGCCTCTCTGGAGGAGTGAAATATGTTCCCTAAAACAAATAAACAACAGAGTTACAGAGCCAAGGGCACTTCCAGTCTAGGGAATATACCTTGGGAAAACTGAAAATCAATGAGACAGATCCACCCCAAAATTTAGGGCTGCACTGTTTACAAGAAGCTCAACTTGGGTACACCTTAAATATCCCAGGAAAGACAAAATTGGTTCAAGAAATTTTGGTACTTACATACGATGGATTATCCCTCAGCCATGAAATCAATGTCATAAGACCAGTAGCAGCAAAATGAGTGGATTCAGGTACGATGATTCTAAGTGAAATAAGTCACAGAGAAAAAGAAACTTATCATAAGATATCACTTATGAAGGTCCTGTAAACATGGCTACACATGAACAGAGTTAGGAAAGAGAAAAGAGCCTCTCATTTAGAAAACACTCTTATGCCTGGTTAAGGGGAAAGGATAGGAGGGGTGATGCATAAAACCAGAGTTTGATATTCGTACAGGTACCATGCCAAAAACCAAATATGGAATAGACAAGACCTACACCTTCCTCAGTGAAAGGGACTCAAAACCCCATATTTCCTGCAGAGGAATATATCTGACTAGTAATAATCTTAAAACCTATATATTGATATGTCTCCATAAGGGAATCAAGTGTGTCTAGACTGGCATTAACATGGCAGTGAGAATCAGGCCAAACCCACTATAAAAAGGAATTTCAAAAACAACAAACAAAAAAAACAGGGAAATTCTTTACAATTCCTTCAGGGGCTCTGATGAAACCTAGAATAACCCTATCTACAACGACAGCTGGATGTGGCATAAGTCTGGACACTTGGGACTGAGAGGATTGGTGAGATTGGGAGAGCAAATGCAGACCTTTTAAATCAATAATGCGTGGCACACATTCCAAGGGTCCCAACTCTCCAGGTTGAAGGGAATATTACTACAGTTATAACATGTACGGGAAACCTAGAGAATGGACACACTGTGAATATGAAAGGTTTCTAGAACTCAACTAATAGTCCCTCTCCTGGATCTCCAGATAGAATTTCCAACTGTTTTACTATCAATCTCCCAACATGGAGAGACAGCCCCTTTAACCTCGTGGTTCGCACAGTTTGCCAATTTGGCAGAGGATGAAAGGGAAGAGGGAGAACCAATGAGAGAGTAGCTGTTAGGCATTTGGACGGGCACATGTCACTCTAATTTCCCGCCAGGAAGAAGTATTAATCAAAGTCTCAGCCACCCACTGGGAACCTGTAGATGTCCTGAACCAAAATTTTGGACTTGCGGTCAGTTCACAAAAAACGAGTTGAAAAATTGAGCTCAGGGGCACAGCAATTCACAAACCGGCAGAGTACTAAAGGGCAACTATCGTCCAAAAATCTGTTGAGGGAAGGCAACGAGGCACACTTGAAAGCGATCCAGAATAGCAGGAAACAGATTTCAAGAGGTACATTGGAATCGCCTTCAAAGCACAGGAAGAGGGGCACAACTCGACAATGATGCACTTGGCCAAAAAGGGCGTATGCGTTTCCTCCTGAATATAATCAGGAGGGAACACATACGTCCTTCTTGACCAAGCAAGCAAGCGGGCAATGCAAATCTGAACTACAATGAAGTATCATTTCCCAGCGGTCAAAAGGAACATCCGCGAAATGTGAAAAAGCCAGGAAGGCAAGACAGGCAATGGATAACAAGGAGCCTAGTTATGCTGATGGGCAGGATGTAAATTGACAACTGCCTCTCTGGAGGAGTGCATTGTGTTCCCTAAAACAAGTAAACAACAGAGCTACAGAGCCAAGTGCACTTCCAGTCTAGGGAATATATCTTGGGAAAACTGAAAATCAATAAGATAGAGCCTCCCCAAAATTTAGGGATGCATGGCTTACAAGAACCTCAACTTGAGTACACCTTAAATATCCCAGGAAAGACAAAAATGGTTCAAAAAATTGTGGTACTTACATATGATGTAATATCCCTCAGCCATGATATCAATGTAATAAGGCCTGTAGCAGCTAAATGAGTGGATTCAGGTACGATGATTCTAAGTGAAATAAGTCACAAGGAAAAATAAATTTATCGTAAGATATCACTTATGAAGTTCCTCTAAACATGGCTACACATGAACTGAGTTAGGAAAGAGAAGAGAACCTCACATTTAGAAAACATTCTTGTGCCTGCTTAAGGGGGAAGGAGAGGTGGGGTGATGCATAAAACCAGAGTTTGATAATAGTACAGGTACCGTTCCAAAAACCAAATATGGAATAGACAAGACCTACACTTTCCTCAGTGAAAGGGACTCAAAACGCCATATTTCCCGCAGAGGAATATATCTGACTAGTAAGATTCTTAAAATCTATGAATTGATATGTCTCCATAAGGGAATCAAGACTGTCTAGACTGTCATAAACATGGCAGTGAGAATCAGTTCAAACCCACTATAAAAAGGAATTTCAAAAACAAAACAAAAAACAGGGAAATTCTTTACAATTCCTTCAGGGGCTCTGATGAAACCTGGAATGACCCTATGTAAAACGACAGCTGGATATGGCATAAGGCTGGACACTTGGGACTGAGAGGATTGGTGAGATTTGGTGAGCAAATGCAGACCCTTTAAAGCAATAATGTGTGGCACACATTCCAAGGGTCCCAACTCTCCAGGATGAAGGGAATATTACTACAGCTATAAAAGGTACGGGAGACCTACAGAATGGACACACTGTGAATACGAAAGGATTCTAAAACTCAACTAATAATCCCTCTCCTGGTGCTCCGGTTTGACTTTCCAACTGCTTTACTATCAATCTCACAACTTGGAGAGACTGTCCATTTAAACTCCTGGTTCGCACATGTGGCCAGTTTGGTAGAGAATGAAAGGGAAGAGGGAGAACCAATGAGAGAGTAGCTGTTAGGCATTTGGACGGCACATGTCATTCTAATTTTCCGGCAGGAAGAAGAATTAACCAAAGTCTCAGACACCCGCCGGGAACCAGTATAGGTCCTGAACCAAAATTTTGGACTTGCGGTCAGCTCACAATAAACGAGTTGCAAAATGGAGCTCAGGGGCACAACAATGCACAAACTGGCAGAGTAATAAAGGACAACAATTGTCCGAAAATCTGTTGAGGGAAGGCCACGAAGCGGAATTGAAAGCGAGCCAGAATAGCAGGAAACAGATTTCAAGAGGTACATTGGAATCGCCTTTAAAGCACAGGATGAGGGGCACAACTTCAACAATGATGCACTTGGCCAGCAAGAGCGTATGTTTTTTCTCCTTAATATATTAAGGAGAAAACGCGTAGGTCCTTTTTGGCCAAGCAAGCAAGCGGGCAACGCAAATCTGAACTACAATGGAGTATCACTTCCCACCGGTCAAAAGGGACATCCGCAAAATGTGTAAGAACCAGAAAGGCAAGACAGGCCCTGGAGAACAGGGAGCCTAGTTATGATGATGGGCAGGATGTAAATTGCCAACTGCCTCTCTGGAGGAGTGCATTGTTTTCCCTAAAACAAGGAAACAACAGAGCAACAGAGCCAAGGGCACTTCCAGTCTAGGGAATATACCTTGGGAATACTGAAAATCAATAAGACAGTACGACCACAAAATTTAGTGCTGCACTGCTTATAAGAACCTCAACTTGGGTACACCTTAAATATCCTAGGAAAGACAAAATTTGTTCAAGAAATTGTGTTACTTACGTACGATGGAATATCCCTCAGCCATGAAATCAATGTCATAAGGCCAGTAGCAGCAAAATGAGTGGATTCAGGTACAATGATTCTAAGTGAAATAAGTCACAGAGAAAAAGAAACTTATCATAAGATATCACTTATGAAGGTCCTGTAAACATGGCTACACATGAACTGAGTTAGGAAATAGAACAGAGTCTCACATTTAGAAAACACTCTTGTGCCTTCTTAAGGGGGAAGGAGAGGTGGGGTGATGCATAAAACCAGAGTTTGATATTAGTACAGGTACCGTTCCAGAAACCAAATATGGAATACACAAGACCTACACTTTCCTCAGTGAAATGGACTCAAAACCCCATATTTCTCGCAGAGGAATATATCTGACTAGTAAGAATCTTAAAACCTATGTATTGATAAGTCTCCATGATGATGGGTCTGGTTCATTGTGATTACAGAGTTCATGGAGCATTGAGGTGAAAAGTGGCATGGAGCATTTTGATTACAGTTGTCTTGGAGCATTGTGATGACAAGGGCATGGAGCATTGTGATGAGAAGGCCATGGAGCAGATTGATGACATGCCTCATGGAGCTTTGTGATGACATTAGCATGGAGCATTGTGATTACATGGGTCTTGGAGCATTGTGATTACAAGGGTCATGGAACCTTGTGATGACAAGGCCGTGGAACAGTGTCATGACTGGGGTGAGGGAGTATTGTGATGACTAGTGATGGAACATTTTGATATTAGTGGTGAGAGAGCATTTTTATGAGAAGTACATGGAGCATTGTGATGACAAGTTTTATGGAGCATTCTGATGACAAGTTTGTGGAAAATTTTGATAACAAGCGCATGGAGCATTGTGATAACAAGTGTCATGGAGCACTCTGCTGACAAAGGCATGGAGCATTGTGATGACAAGGGCATGAAGCTTGCTATGACAGGGGTCACGGAGCATTGCAATGACCAAGGCATGGAGAATTTTGATGAAAAGAGCATGTAAAATTGTGATGAGATGTGTCAAAGAGCATTGTGATGACAAGGACGTGGAGAATACTGATGACCAGGGCATGGAGCATTGTGATGGCAAGACCGGGGAGCATTGTGATGTGTAGACCATGGATAATTGTGATGACGGGGGTCAGGGAACACTGTAGTGACAAGGGGCATGGAGCATTGTGATAACTGGTGTCATGGAGCATTGTGATGACAGGGGTCATGGAGCATTGTGATGACAAGGTTCATCGAGCATTCGGACGACAAGCTTGTGGAGTATTATGATGACAATTGCATGGAGCATTGTGATGAAAAGGCCATTGAGCATTGTGATGACAAGGGCAAGTAGCAATGTGATGAGAGTGTTCATGGAGCATTGTGATGACAATGGCATGGAGTATTGTGATGCCAAGGGTCATGGAGCTTTTTGATGACAAAGGTCATGGAGCATTTTGATGACAAGTGTGTGGTGCATTGTGATGAGAAGGGCAGGGAGCATTGTGATGACAGGGTCATTGAGCAAGTTGATGAAAAGGGTCAGGGAACATTTTGATGACAGGGGTCATGGAACATTGTGATGTCAGTGGTCATGGAGCACTGTGATGATAAGGGCATGTAGCATTTTGATGACAGGGGTCATGGAACATTATGATGACAGGGGTGAGGGAGTATTGTGATGACTAGTGATGGAACATTGTGATATCAGTGGTGAGAGAGCATTTAGATGAGAAGTGCATGGAGCATTGTGATTAAAAGGTTTATGGATTATTTTGATGACAAGATTGTGGAGCATTGTGATGACAAGTGCATGGCACATTGTGATGACATGTGTCTCGGAGCATTGTGTTGAGAAGCTCATGGAGCATTGTGATGATAAGGGTCATGGAGCATTGTGCTGACAAAGTCATGGAGAATTGTGATGACAAGTGTTACAGAGCATTGTGATGACGAGGGGATGGACCATTGTGATGACAATGGTCATAAAGCATTGTGATGACTGGAGCCAAGGATCATTATGATGTGAGGGGTAATGGAGCATTGTGATTACAAGGGCATGGAGCATTGTGATGACAGGGGCATGGAGCATTGGTCTGACAAGTTTCATGGATTATTGCTATGACAGTGGGCATGGAGCATTTTGATGACAGAGGTCATGGATCATTTTCATTTCAAGGACCATGGCGCATTGTGATGACAAGGGCATCAAGCAATGTGAACCCAAGTTTCATCGAGGATTTTGATGACAATGGGAATGGAGCATTGTGATGACAAGTTCATGAAGCATTTTGCTGACAAATGCATGGAATATTTTGATGACAAGGGTTATGGAGCACTGTGATGACAAGCGTCACTGAACATTGTGATTACAGGGGTCATGGAGCATTGGGATAACAAGGGCATGGATCATTGTGATGAAAAGGGTCATGGAGCATTTTGATGACAAGAGTCCCGGATCATTGTGTTGTCAGGGGTGATGGATCGTTGTGATGACTGTGGTCATGGAGCATTGTGATGACAGGGGACATGGAGCATTGTGATGACAAGGGCATGGTGCATTGTTAATGAGAAGGCCATGAAGCATTCTGATGACATGCGTCATGGAGCTTTGTGATGACAAGGGCATGGAACATTGTGATTACAGGGTCTTGGAGCATTGTGATGACAAGTGTCATGGAGTCTTGTGATGACAAGGCCGTGGAACCTTGTGATGGCAGGGGTCATGGAGCATTGTTATGACAGGAGTAATGGAGCATTGTGATGACAAGGGCATGGAGCATTGGTCTGAAAAGTTTCATGGATTATTGTGACGAGAGTGTGCATAGAGCATTATGATGACAAGGGCAAGGTACACTTTGATACATGGGCCATGGAGGATTGTAATGACAAGGTCATGGAGCATTGTGATGAGAAGGGCATCGAGCACTGTGATGAGAAGCGTCTTGGAGCTTTGTGCTGACAAGAGCATGGAGCAATATGATGAGAGGCTTCATGGAGCATTGTGATGACAATGGCATGGAGCACTCTGTTGCCAAGTGTCATGGAGCTTTGTGATGACAAAGGTCATGTAGCATTTTGATGACAAGGGAGTTGTACATTGTGACGATCAGGGCATGTAGCATTGTGATGACTGGGGTCATGGAACATTGTGATGAACGGGTTTAGGGAGTATTGTGATGATTAGTGATGGAACATTGTGATATCAGTGTTGAGAGAGCATTTTCTTGAGAAGTGCATGGAGTATTGTGATGACAAGTTTTATGGTGCATTGTGATGACAAAGATGTGAAGCATTGTGTTGACAAGCGCATGGCACCTTGTGATGAGATCGGTCATGGAGCAGTGTGCTGACAAGCTCATGGAGCATAGTGATGACAAGTGTCATGGAGCATTGTGCTGACAAAGGCATGGAGCGTTGTGATGCCAAGGTGCACAGAGCATTGTGATTAAAAGTTCATGGAGCATTGTGGTGACAAAGGTCACAGAGCTGCTTTGTGTGACGAGGTCATGGACCATTGTAATGACAAATGTCATGAAGCATTGTGATGAATGAAGTCACGGAGCATTGTGATAACAGTGGTCTTGGAGCATTGTGATGAAAAGGGAACGGATCATTGTGATGAAATAGGCATGGATCCTTGTCATGACAGTGTTCAAGGAGCATACTGATGACAAGTGTCAGGGAGCATTGTGCTGACAAGCTCATGGAGCATTGTGATGACAAGTGTATTGAGCATTGTGATGACAAATGTCATGGAACATTGTGATGAGAAGACCATTGATAATTGTGATGACAAGCGTAATGGGGCGTTGTGATGACAACTGTTATGGAACATTGTGATCACAAGGGTTGGGAACATTGTAATGACAGAGGTCATGGAGCATTTTTATTTCATTGTGATGAAAATAGCATGAAGCATTATGATGATGGGCATGGATCATTGTGATGACAGGGTTCATGGAGCATTGAGATGAAAAGGGGCATGGAGCATTGTGATTAAAGAGATCTTGGAGCATTGTGATGAGAAGGTCATGGACCATTGGGCTGAAAATATTCATGGAGTATTGTGATGACAGGGGTCACGCAGCTCTGTGATGAAAAGCGTCATGGAGCATTCTGATTACAGGGGTCATGGAGCATTGGGATGAAAGGGTTCATGGGGCATTGGTCTGATAAATTTCTTGGATTATTGTGATGACAGTGGGCATGGCGCATTGTGATAAAAAGGGCATGAAGCATTGTTATGACAAGGTCATAGATTATTGTGAAGACAGTTGTCAGGGAGCATTGTGGTGACATATGTCATGATCCATTGTGATGCCAATGGCATGGAGCACTGTGATGCCAAGTGTCATGGAGAAATGTGATGACAAATATAATGGAGCATTTTGATGACAAGGGCTTGGAGCCTTGTGATGACAAGCGTTATGGAGCATTGTGATGACAAGGGAATGGATCATTGTGATGACAAGTGTCATGGAGCATTTTGATGACAAGAGTCCAGGATCATTGTGTTGTCAGGGGTCATGGATCGTTGTGATGACAGTGGTCATGGAGCATAGTGATGACTGGGTTCATGGGGCATTGTGAAGAGAAGGTCATGGAGCATTGGGCTGTAAATATTCATGGAGTATTGTGATGACACGGGTCATGGAGCATTTTGATGACAAGGGAATGGAGCATTGTGATGAAAAGGGCATGGAGCATGTTGATGAGAAGGCAATGGAGCATTTTGAAGACATGCTTCATTAAGCATTGTGATGACAAGGGCATGGAGTATTGTGATTACAGGGGTCTTGGAGTATTGTGATGAAAAGTGCATGGATTATTGGGATGAAAAATGCATGGAGCCTTGTCATGACAGGTTTAAAGGAGCATATTGACGACCATTGTCAGGGAGCATTGTGATGACAAGTTTATTGAGCATTGTGATGACAAAGGTCATGGAGTATTGTGAATAAAATACCATGGATAATTGTGACGATGAGCGTCATGTGGCGTTGTGATGACAATTGTTATGGAACATTGTGTTCACAAGTGTTTAGAGCATAGTGATGACAGAGGTCATGGAGCATTTTGATTTCATTGTGATGACAATAGCATGAAATATTATGGTGATGGGCATGGTGCATTTTAATGACAGGGTTCATGGAGCATTGAGATGAAAAGGGGCATGGTGCATTGTGATTACAGGTGTCTTGGAGCATTGCGATGACCAGGTCATGGAGCATTGTGATGAGAAGCTGAAGGGGCATTCTGAAGACATGCATCATGGAGCTTTGTGATGACAAAGGCATGGAGCATTGTGATTACAGGTGTCTTGGAGCATTGTGATGACAAAGATCAAGGAGCATTGTGTTGAGAAGACCATTGATAATTGTGATGACCAGCCTCATGGGGCATTGTGATGACAAGAGTTATGGAACATTGTGATCAGAAGGGTTTGGAGCATTGTGATGACAGAGGTCATTGAGCATTTTCATTTCATTGTGATGACAATAGCATGAAATATTATGGTGATGGGCATGGTGCATTTTGATGACAGGGTTCATGGAGCATTGAGATGAAAAGGGGCATGGAGCACTGTGATTACAGTGGTCTTGGAGCATTGTGATCACAAGGGCATGGAGCATTGTGATGAGAAGGCCGTGGAGCATTCTGATGACTTGCGTCATGGAGCTTTGTGATGACAAGGGCATGGAGCATTTGATTAGAGGGGTCTTGGAGCATTGTGATGACAAGGTTCATGGAGGCTTGTGATGACAAGGTTGTGGAACTTTGTGATGGCAGGGGTCATGGAGCATTGTTATGACAAGGGCACGGAACACGGTGATACATAGATCATGCAGGATTGTAATGACAAGGACATGTAGCATTGTGATGAGAAGGGCATCGAGCGTTGTGATGACAAGCCTCATGGAGATTTGTGATAACAAGGACATGGAGCAATGTGATGAGAGTGTTCATGGAGCATTGTGATGACAATGGAATGGAGCATTGTGATGCCAAGTGTCATGGAACTTTGTTATGACAAAGTCATGGAGCATTTTGATAACAAGTGCGTGGTGCATTGTGATGAGAAATGCAGGGAGCATTGTGATGACATGGGTTATGGAGCATTGTGCTTACACACGCATTGAGAATTGTGCTGACAACGGTCATGGAGCATTGTGCTGACAATGGCATGGAGCTTTGTGATGACAAGGGTCACAGAGCACTGTGATGAATAGTTCATGGAGCATTGTGGTGACAAAGGTCACAAAGCCTTGTGTGATGAGGTCATGGAACATTGTGATGACAAATGTCATGAAGCACTGTGATGACTGTAGTCACGGAGCATTGTGATGACCGTGTACTTGGATCATTGTGATGACAAGGGCATGGAGCATTGTGATGAGAATGCCATTGAGCATTCAGATGACATGTGTCAGGGAGATTTGTGATGACAAGGGCAGGGAGCATTGTGATTACAAGGGTCTTGCAGCATTGTGATGAAAAGGGAAAGGATCATTGTGATGAAAAAGACATGGATCCTTTTCATGACAGGGTTCATGGAGCATACTGATGACAAGTGTCAGGGAGCATTGTGGTGATAAGATTATTGAGGATTGTGGTGACAAAGGTCATGGAGCATTGTGATGATTAAACCATTCATAATTGTTATGACGAGCGTCATGGGGCATTGTGATGATAAGCGTTATGGAACATTGTGATCACAAGGGTTTTTAGCATTGTGATGACAGATGTCATGGAGCATTTTGATTTCATTGTGATGGCAATAGCATGAAGCATTATGATGATGTGCATGGTGCCTTGTGATGACAGGGTTCATGGAGCATTGAGATAAAAAGGGGCATGGAGCACTGTAATGACAAGGGGCATGGAGCATTGTGATTACAGGGGTCTTGGAGGATTGTGATGACAAGGGCATGGAGCATTGTGATTACAGGGGTCGTGGAGGATTGTGATGACAAGGGCATGGAACATTGTGATTACAGGGGTCTTGGAGCACTGTGATGACAAGTGTCATGGAGCCTTGGATGACAAGGCCGTGGAACATTGTGATGGCAGGGGTCATGGAGCATTTTTATGACAGAGGTAATGGAGCATTGTGATGACAAGGGCATGGAACATTAGTCTGAAAATTTCATGGATTATTGTGATGAGATTCGGCATGGAGCGTTGTGATGACTAGGGCACGGAACACTGTGATACATGTGTCATGGGGGATTGTAATGAAAAGGGCATGGAACATTGTGATGAGAAGAGTATCGAGCATTGTGATGACAAGCGTCATGGAGCATTGTGGTGACAAGGGCATGGAGCAATGTGATGAGAGGTTTCATGTAGCATTGTGATGAAATGGCATGGAGCATTGTGATGCCAAGGGTCATGGAGCTTTGTGATGACAAAGGTCATGGAGCATTTTGATGACAAGGTCGTGGTGCATTTTGATGAGAAAGGCAGGGAGCATTGTGATGACAGGGTCATGGAACAAATTGATTAAAATTGTCATGGAACATTTTTATGACAGGGGTTATGGAACATTGTGATATCAGGGGTCATGGAGCATTTTGATGAAAAGGGTCATGGAGCATTCTGATGAAAAGCTGCATGGAGCATTGTGATTACAGGGGTTTTGAAAAATTGTGATGACAAGGGCAAGGAGCATTTTGATGAGCAGGCAATGGAGCATTCTGATGACATGCCTCATGGAGCATTGTGATGACAAGGACATGGAGCATTGTGGAGACAAAGGTCACCGAGCCTTGTGTGACGAGGGCATGGACCATTGTGATCACAAAGGTCATGAAGCATTGTGATGACTGGGGTCATGGAGCATTGTGATGACTGGGGTCATGGAGCATTGTGATGACAGGGGCATGGAACATTGTTCAGACAAGTTTCATGGATTCTTTGTGATGACAGTGGGCATGGCGCAGTGTGATGACAAGGGCATGGAACATTGTGATGACAAGGTCATGGAGTATTGTGAAGAGAGGTGTCAGGGAGCATTGTGATGACATATGTCATTGTCCATTGTGATGACAATGGCATGGAGCATTCTGAAACCAAGTGTCATGGAGGATTGTGATAACAAAGGTAATGGAACATTTTGATGACAAGTGCTTGGGACATTGTGATGACAAGGGTCATGGAGCATTGTGATGACAAGGGCATGGAGCTTGCTATGACATGGGTCATAGAGCATTGCGATGACAAGTGCATGGAGATTTGTGATGACAAGATCATGTAACATTGTGATAAGAAGTGTCATGAAGCATTGTGATGACAAGGACGTGGTGTATTGTGATGACATGGGACATTTAGCATTGTGATGACCAGGGCATGGAGCATTGTAATGGCAAGACCGTGGAGCATTGTGATGAGAAGTTCACGGATAATTGTGATGGCGAGCGTCATGGAGCACTGTAATGACAAGGGGCATGGAGCATTGTGATTGCAGGGGTCTTGGAGCACTGTGATGACAAGGGAATGGAGCATTGTGATCAGAAGGCCACGGAGCATTCTGATGACATGCGTCATGAATCATTCTGACGACAAGGGCATGGAGCATTGTGATGAGAGATTTCATTGAGCATTGTGATGACAATGGCATGGAGCATTGTGAGGCCAAGTGTCATGGAGCTTTGTGATGACAAATGTCATGGGGCATTTTGACGACAAGGGCATGGTGCATTGCGATGAGAAGGACAGGGAGAATTGTGATGACAGGGTCATGGAGAAATTTGATGAAAAGTGTCATGGAATATTTTGATGACAGGGGTTATGGAACATTGTGATGTCAGGGGTCATGAAGCATTGTGATGAAATGGGTCATGGAGCATTTTGTGACAGGGGTTATGGAACATTGTGATGTCAGGGGTCATGGAGCATTGTGATGATAAGGGCATGTAGCACTGTGATGACAGTGGTCATGGAACACTGTGATGACAGGGGTGAGGGAGTATTGTGATGACTAGTGATGTAACATTGTGATATATGTGGTGAGAGAGCATTTTGATGAGAAGTGCATGGAGCATTGTGATGACAAGTGTTCTGGAGCATAGCAATGAAAATGATGTGCAGTATTGTGATGCCAAGTGCATGGCGCATTGTGATGACATGCGTCATGGAGCATTGTGCTGACAAGCACATGGAGCATTTTGATGACAAGTATCATGGAGCATTGTGCTGACAAAGGCATGGAGCATTTTGATGACAAGGGACACAGAACATTGTGATGAAATATTCATGGAGCATTGTGGTGAAAAAGATCACAGAGTCTTGTGTGACGTGTGCATGGACCATAGTGATAAGATAGTTCATGAAGCATTGTGATGAGTGGAGTCACGGAGCATTGTGATGAAAGGGGTCATGGAGCATTGTGATGACAAGTGCATGGAGCAATGTGATGACAGGGGCATGGAACATTGGTCTGACAAGTTTCATGGATTATTGTGATGACAGTGGGCATGGAGCATTGTGATTACAAGGTCATGGAGCATTGTGGTGACAAAGGCATGGAGCATTTTGATGACAAGGAACACAGAGCATTGTGATGAAATATTCATGGAGCACTGTGGTGTAAAGGATCACAGAGCCTTGTTTGAAGAGGACATGGTCCACTGTGATGACAAAGGTCATGAAACATTGTGATGACTGGAGTCACGGAGCATTGTGATGACAGGGGTCATGGAGCATTGCTCTGACAAGATTATGGAATATTGTGATGAGAGTGGGCATGGCGCATTGTGATGACAAGGGCATGGAACATTGTGATGAGAAGGTCATGGAGTATTGTGAAGACAGGTGTCAGGGAACATTGTGATGACATATGTCATTATCCATTGTGATGACAATGGCATGGAGCATTGTGATACCAAGTGTCATGGAGGATTGTGATGACAAAGGTAATGGAGCATTTTGATGAAAAGGGCTTGGAACATTGTCATGACAAATGTCATGGAGCATTGTGATGACAATGGCATGGAGCATTCTGATGACAAGGGCCATTGAAAATTTTGATGACAACGTCGTGAAGCATTGTGATGACAAGGGCATGGAGCTTGCTATGCCAGTGGCCATAGAGCATTGTGATGACAAGTGCATGGAAAATTGTGATGACAAGATTATGTAACATTGTGATGAGAAGTGTCACGAAGCATTGTGATGACAAGGACGTGGAGAATTGTAATGACTTGGGACATGGAGCACTGTGATGAACAGGGCATGGAGAATTGTGATAGCAAGACCTTGGAGCATTGTGATGAAAAGACCATGGATAATTATGATGAAGAGCGTTATGGATCACTGTAATGACAAGGGGCATAGAGCATTGTGATGACAGGTGTCATGGAGCATTGTGGTGAGAGGGGTCATGGAGCATTGTGATGACAAGGGTAATGGAGCATTGTGATGAGACGGTCATGGAGCATTGGCCTGAAAATATTCATGGAGTATTGTGATTACAGTGGTCAAGGAGCATTGTGATGACAAGGGAATGGAGCATTTTGATGACAATGTCCTGGAGCAGTGTGATGAGAAGACCATGGAGCCTTGTGATGACAAGTCTAATGGAGCATTCTGTTGAATAGCGGCATGGAGCATTGTGATTACAGGGATCTTGGAGCATTGTGATGACAAGGTCATGGAGCATAGTGATGAGAAGGCAATGGATCATTCTGATGACATGTGTCATGGATCTTTGTGATGACAGGGGCATGGAGCATTGTGATTACAAGTGTCTTGGAACATTGTGATGACAAGGGTCACGGAGCCTTGGATGCCAAGGCGGAGGAACATTGTGATGGCATGGGTCATGGAGCATTGTTATGACAGGGGGAATGGAGCATTGTGATGACAAGGGCATGGAACATTGGTCTGAAAATTTCATGGATTATTGTGATGAGATTCGGCATGGAACATTGTGATGACTAGGGCACGGAACACTGTGATACATGTGTCATGGAGGATTGTAATGACAAGCGCATGGAGCATTGTGATGAGAAGAGTATCGAGCATTGTGATGACAAGTGTCATGGAGCATTGTGGTGACAAGGGCATGGAGCAATATGATGAGAGGTTTCATGTAGCATTGTGATGAAATGGCATGGAGCATTGTGATGTCAAGGGTCATAGAGTTTTGTGACGACAAAGGTCAAGGAGCATTTTGATGACAAGGTCGTGGTCCATTGTGATGAGAAGGGCAGGGAGCATTGTGATGACAGGGTCATGGAGCAAATTGATGAAGAGTGTCATGGAACATTTTGATGACAGGTGTTATGGAACATTGCGATGTCAGGGGTCATGGAGCATTTTGATGAAAAGGGTCATGGAGCATTCTGATGAAAAGGTGCATGGAGCATTGAGATTACAGGGGTTTTGAAGGAATGTGATTACAAGGGCATGGAGCATTGTGATAAGAAGGCAATGGAGCATTCTGATGACATGCGTCATGGAGCTTTGTGATGACAAGGACATGGAGCATTGTGATTACAGGGGTCTTGGTGCATTGTGGTGAAAATGGAATGGATCATTGTGATGAAAAATGCATGGAGCCTTGTCGTGACAGGGTTCAAGGAGCATACTGATGACAACTGTCAGGGAGTATTGGGATGATAAGTGTATTGAGCATTGTGATGACAAAGATCATGGAGCATTGTGATGAGAAGACCATGGATAATTGTGATGACCAGCGTCACGGGGCATTGTGATGACAAGGGCATGGAGAATTGTGATCACAGGCGTCATGGAATATTGTGATGACAGGGGTGAGGGAGTATTGTGATGACTAGTGATGGAACATTGTGATATCATTGGTGAGAAGGCATTTTGAGGAGAAGTGCATGGAGCATTGTGATGACAAGGTTTATGGAGCATTTTGATGACAAGGATGTGGAGCATTGTGATGACAAGTGCATGGTGCTTTGTGATGACATGGGTTATGGAGCATTGTGCTGACACGTGCATCGAGCATTGTGATGACAAGGGTCAAGGAGCATTGTGATAAAAATTTCATGGAGCATTGTGGTGACAAAAGTCATAGAGCTTTGTGTGATGTGGTCATGGACCATTGTGATGACAAATGTCATGAAGCATTGTGATGACTGGAGTCACGGAATATTGTGATAACTGGCGTCTTTGAGCATTGTGATGAAAAGCGAATGGATCATTGTGATGAAAAAGGCATGGAGCCTTGTCATGACAGTGTTCAAGGAGGATACTGATGACAAGTGTCAGAGAGCATTGTGATGCAAAGCGTATTGAGAATTGTGGTGACAAAGGTCATGGAGCATTAAGATGAGAAGACCTTGCATAATTGTGATGACGAGCGTCATGGGGCAAGTGATGACAAGTGTTATGGAACACTGTGATCAGAAGGGTTTGGAGCATTGTGATGACAGAGGACATGGAGCATTTTGACTTCATTGTGATGAGAATAGCATGAATCATTATGATGATGGGCATAGTGCATTGTGATGACAGTGTTCATGGCGCATTGAGATGAAAAGTGCCATGGAGAATTGTGATTACAGAGGTCTTGGAGCATTGTAATGACAAGGGTCATGGAGCCTTGTGATGACAAGGCCGTGGAACATTGTGATGGCAGGGGTCATGGAGCATTGTTACGACAGGTGTAATGGAGCATTGTGATGACAATGGCATGGAGCATTGTGATGCCAAGGGTCATGGAGATTTGTGATGACAAATGCCATGGGGCATTTTGATGACAAGGGCGTGGTGCATTTTGATGAGAAGGGCAGGGAGCATTGTGATGACAGGGTCATGGAGCAATTTGAATAAAAGGGTCATGGAATATTTTGATGACAGTGGTTATGGAACATTGTGATGTCAGGGGTCATGAAGCATTTTGATGAAATGGGTCACGGAGCATTTTGTGACAGGGGTTATGGAACATTGTGATGTCAGGGGTCATGGAGCATTGTGTTGAAAAGGGCATGGAGCAATGTGATGAGAGGTGCATGGAACATTGGTCTGACAAGTTTCATGGATTATTGTGATGACAGTGGGCATGGAGCATTGAGATGACAAGGACGTGGAACATTGTGGTGACAAAGGTCACAGAGCCTTGTGTGACGAGGGCATGGACCATTGTGAGGACAAAGGTCATAAAGCATTGTGATGACTGGAGTCACGGAGCATTGTGATGACAGGGGTCATGGAGCATTTTGATGACAAGGGCATGGAGCATTGTGATGACAGGGGCATGAACATTGGTCTGACATGTTTCATGGAATATTGTGATGACAGTGGGCATGGCGCATTTTGATGACAAGGGCATGGAACATTGTGATGACAAGGTCATGGAATATTGAGAAGACAGGTGTCAGGGAGCATTGTGATGATATATGTCATTGTCCATTGTGATGACAATGGCATGGAGCATTGTTATACCAAGTGTCATGGAGGATTGTGATGACAAGGGCATGGAGCATTCTGATGAAAAGGTGCATTGAGCATTTAGATTACAGTGGTTTTGAAGCAATGTGATTACAAGGGCATGGAGCATTGTGATTAGAAGGCAATGGAGCATTCTGATGACATGCGTCATGGAGCTTTGTGATGACAAGGACATGGAGCATTGTGATTACAGGTGTCTTGGAGCATTGTGATGAAAAGGGAATGGATCATTGTGATGAAAAATGCATGGAGCCTTGTCATGACAGGGTTCAAGGAGCATACTGATGACAACTGTCAGGGAGCATTGTGATGATAAGTGTATTGAGCATTATAATGACAAAGATCATGGAGGATTGTGATGACAAGGGTCATGGAGCATTCTGATGACAAGTTTCTGGAGTATTGTGATGACAATAGCATGGAGCATTGTGATGAAAAAGGCATGGTGCATTGTTATGAAAAAGGCATGGAACCTTTTCATGACAGGTTTCAAGGAGCATTCTGACGTCAAGTGTCAGGGAACATTGTCATGACAAGTGTATTGAGAATTGTGATGACAATGGTCATGGAGCATTGTGATGACAGGCATCATGGAGGGTTGTGATGACAAGTGTTATGGAACATTGTGATCACAAGTGTTTGCAGCATTGTGATGACAGAGGTCATGGATCATTTTCATTTCAAGTAGCATGGCGCATTGTCATGACATGGCATGAAGAAATGTGAACCCAAGGTTCATGGAGGATTTTGATGACAATGGGAATAGAGTATTTTGATGACAAGTGCATGGAGCATTGTGATGACAAGGTCATGTAGCATTTTGCTGACAAATGCATGGAGCATTTTGATGACAAGGGTAATGGAGCACTGTGATGACAAGCGTCATGGAGCATTGGGATTACAGGTGTCATGGAGAATTGGGATGGCAAGGGAATGGATCATTGTGATGAAAAAGGCATGGAGCCTTGTCATGACAGTGTTCAAGGAGCATACTGATGACAAGTGTCAGGGAGCATTGTGATGCCAAGTGTATTGAACATTGTGATGACAAAGGTCATGGTACATTGTGATGAGAAGTGCATCGATAATTGTGATGACGAGCGTCATGGGGCGTTATGATGACAAGTGTTATGGAGCATTGTGATCACAAGGGTTTGGAGCATTGTGATGACAGAGGTCATGGAGCATTTTGATTTCATTGTGATGACAATAGCGTGAAGCATTATGCTGATGGGCATGGTTCGTTGTGATGACAATGTTCATGGAGCATTGAGATGAATATTGGCATGGAGCATTGTGATTACTTGGGTCATGGAGCCTTGTGATGAGAATGCCGTGAACCATAGTGATGACAGGAGAGAGGGAATATTGTGATGACTATTGATGGAAAATTGTGATATTAGTGGTGAGACAGCATTTTGATATGAAGTGCATGGAGCTTTGTGATGACAAGTTTTACGGAGCATTGTGATGACAAGGTTGGGGAGCACTATGATGACAAGCGCATGGCAGACTGTGATGACATGGGTCATGGAGCATTGTGCTGACAAGGGCATGGAGCATTGTGATGACAAATGTCATGGAGCATTGTGCTGACAAGGCATGGAGAATTGTGATGACATGGCTCACAGAGCATTGGGATGAAAAGTTCATGGAATATTGTGGTGAAAAAGTTCACAGAGCCTTATGATGATGAGGGCATAGACGATTGTGATGACAAAGTTCATGAAGAATTGTGATGACTGGAGTCACGGAGCATTGTGATGACAAGGTTGGGGAGTATTGTGATGACAGGGGCATGCAGCAATGTGATGACAGGGGCAAGGAACATTGGGCTGAAAAGTTTCATGGATTATTGTGATGACAGTGGGCTTGGAGCATTGTGATGACAAGGGCATGGAGCATTGTGGTGACAAAGGTCACAGAGCCTTGTGTGACGAGGGCATGGAACACTGTGATGACAAGGGTCATGAAGCATTGTGATGACTGGAGTCATGGAGCATTGTGATGACAGGGGTCATGGAGCATTGTGATGACAAGGGCATGGAACTTTGTGATGACAGGGTCAAGGAACATTGGTCTGACAAGTTTCATGGATTACTGTGATGACAGTGGGCATGGCGCATTGTGATGACAAGTTCATGGAACATTGTGATGACAAAGTCATGGAGTATTGTGAAGACAGGTGTCAGGGAGCATTGTGATGACATATGTCATTGTCCATTGTGATGACAATGGCATGGAGCATTGTGATACCAAGTGTCATGGAGGATTGTGATGACAAAGGTAATGGAGCATTTTGATGACAAGGGCTTGGAACATTGTGATGTCAAGGATCAAGGAGCACTGTGATGACAAGGGCATGGAGCATTGTGATGACAAAGGCCATTGAGAAATTTGATGACAATGTAATGAAGCATTGTGATGACAAACGCATGGAGCTTGCTATGACAGGGGTCATAGAGCATTGCGATGACAAATGCATGGAGAATTGTGATGGAAAGATCATATAACATTGTGATGAGAAGTGTCATGGTGCATTATGATGACAAGGATTTGGAGAATTGTAATGACATGGGACATGGAGCATAGTGATGAACAGGGCATGGAGTATTGTGATGGCAAGACCGTGGAGCATTGTGATGAAAAGACCATGGATAATTATGATGAAGAGTGTCATGGATCACTGTAATGACAAAGGGCATGGAGCATTGTGATGACAGGTGTCATGGAGCATTGTGATGAGAGGGGTCATGGAGCATTGTGATGACAAGGGTCAATGAGCATTGTGATGAGAAGTTCATGGAGCATTAGGCTAAAAATGTTCTTGGAGAATTGTGATGACAGGTGTCATGGAGACTTCGATGACAAGGCCGTGGAACATTGTGATGGCAGGTGTCATGGAGCACTTCTATGACAGCGGTAATGGAGCATTGTGATGACTAGGGCACGGAACACTGTGATACATGGGTCATAGAGGATTGTAATGACAAGGTCATGGAGAATTGTGATGAGAAGTGTATCGAGCATTGTGATGACAAGCGTCATGGAGAATTGTGGTGACAAGGGCATGGAGCAATGTGATGGGAGGTTTCATGGAGCATTGTGATGAAATGGCATGGAGCATTGTGATACCAAGGGTCATGGAGTTTTGTGATGACAAAAGTCATGGAGAATTTTGATGACAAGGTCGTGGTGCATTGTGATGAGAAGGGCAGGGAGCATTGTGATGACAGGGTCATGGAGCAAATTGATGAAGTGTCATGGAACATTTTGGTTACAGGGGTTATGGAACATTGTGATGTCAGGGGTCATGTAGCATTTTGATGAAAAGGGTCATGGAGCATTCTGATGAAAAGGTGCATGGAGCATTGAGATTACAGGGGTTTGGAAGAACTGTGATGACAAGGGCATGGAGCATTGTGATGAAAAGCAATGGAGCATTCTGATGACATGCGTCATGGAGCTTTGTGATGACAAGGACATGGTGCATTGTGATTACAGGGGTCTTAGAGCATTGTGGTGAAAAGGGAATGGATCATTGTGATGAAAAATGCATGGAGCCTTGTCATGACAGGGTTCAAGGAGCATACTGATGACAACTGTCAGGGAGCATTGTGATGATAAGTGTATTGAGCATTGTGATGACAAAGATCATGGAGCATTGTGATGAGAAAACCTTGGATAATTGTGATGACCAGCCTCATGGGGCATTGTGATGACAAGTGTTGTGGAACACTGTGATCAGAAAGGTTTGGAGCGTTTTGATGACAGAGGTCATTGAGCATTTTGATTTCATTGTGATGACAATAGCATGAAATATTATGGTGATGGGCACGGTGCATTGTGGTGACAGGGGTCATGGAGCATTGTTATGACAGGTGTAATGGAGCATTGTGATGACAAGACCATGGGGCACTGGTCTGAAAAGTTTCATGGATTATTGTGATGAGAGTGGGCCTGGCACATTGTGATGACAAGGGCCCAGAACACTGTGGTACAGGGTTCATGGCGGACTGTAATGACAAGGGCATGGAGCATTGTTATGAGAAGGGCATCGAGCATTGTGATGACAAGCGTCATGGAGATTTGTGATGACAAAGGTCATGGAGCATTTTGATGACATGGGTTATGGAGCATGGTGAGGTAAGGGGTCATGGAGCATTGTGACGAAAAAGGTCATGGAGCATTTTGATGACATGGGTTATGGAGAATTGTGATGTCAGGGGTCATGGAGCACTGTGATGATAAGGGCATGTAGTATTGTGATGACAGCGGCCATGGAACATTGTGAAGGCAAGGGTGAGGGCGTATTGTGATGAATAGTGATGGAACATTGCGATATCAGTGGTGACAGACCATTTTGATGAGAAGTGCATGGAGCATTGTGATGACAAGCTGGTGGAGCATTTTGCTGACAAGTGCATGGAGCATTGTGATGATAAGTTTCATTGAGTATTGTGCTGAGAAAGGCATGGAGCACTGTGATGAAAAGTTCATGGTGCATTTTGGTGACACAGGTCACAGAGCCTTGTGATGACGAGGGCATTGACCATTGAGATGACAAAGATCATGAGGCATTGTGATGAATGGAGTCATGGAGCATTGTGATGACAAGGGTCATGGAGCATTAGGATGTCAAGTGCATGGAGCTTTGTGATGACAGCGGCATGGAGCATTGGTCTGACAAGTTTCATGGATTATTGTGATGAGAGTGGGCATGGTGCATTGTGATGACAAGAGCATGGAACATTGTGATGACAACGTCATGGATTATAGTGAAGACAGGTGTCAGGGAGCATAGTGATGACATATGTCATGGTCCATCGTGATGCCAATGACATGGAGCATTGTTATGACACATGTCATGGACGATTGTGATGACAAAGGTAAAGGAGCATTGTGATGATCAGGGCATGGAGCAATGTGATGGCAAGACTGTGGAGCATTGTGATGAGAAGACCATGGATAATTGTGATGACGAGCATCATAGAGCATTATGATGACAAGAGCCATGGAGCATTCTGACATAAGATATCACTTATGAAGAAAATGAAAACATGGCTACATATGAACTGAAATAGGAAAGAGAACAGTGTCTCACATTTAGAAAACATACTTATGCCTGCTTAAGGGGAAAGAGAGGTGCGGAGATGTACAAAACCAGAGTTTGATATTAGCACAGGTACAGTTCCGTAATCCAAATACAGAATAGACAAGACCTACTCCTTCCTCACTGAACGGGACTGAACACCCATATGCCCCGCAGAGGAATATATCAGAGTAGTAAGAATATTAAAACCTATGTATTGATATGTCTCCATAAGGGAATGAAGTGTGTCTTGACTGCCAAAAACATGGCAGTGAGAATCAGCTCAAACCCACTATAAAAAGGAATTTCAAATACAAAACAAAAAAACTGGGAAATTCTTTACAATTCCTTCAGGGGCTCTGATGAAACCTGGAATGACCCTATCTACAACGACAGCTGGATGTGGCATAAGGCTGGACACTTGGGACTGAGAGGATTGGTGAGATTCGGTGAGCAAATGAATACCATTTAAAGCAATAACGTGTGGCACACATTCCAATGGTCCCAACTCTCCAGGTTGAAGGGAATATTACTACAGCTATAATATGTACGGGAAACCTAGAGAATGGACACACTGTGAATATGAAAGGTTTCTAAAACTCAAATAATAGTCCCTCTCCTGGTGCTCCGGTTTGACTTTCCAACTGCTTTACTATCAATCTCCAAACTTGGAAAGACAACACCTTTAACCTCCTGGATCACACATGTTGCCAATTTGGCAGAGAATGAAAGGGAAGAGGGAGAACCAATGAGAGAATAGCTGTTAGGCATTTGGACGGGCACATGTCACTCTAATTTCCCAGCAGGAAGAAGAATTAACAAAAGTCTCAGACACCCGCCGGGAACCAGTATAGGACCTGAACCAAAATTTTGGACTTGTGGTCAGCTCACAAAAAACGAGTTGAAAAATGGAGTTAAGGGGCACAGCAAAGCACAAACTGTCAGAGAAATAAGGGACAAAAATCGTCAAAAAATCTGTTGAGGGAAGGCAACGAGGCAGACTTCAAAGCGAGACAGAATAGCAGGAAACAGATTTGAAGAGGTACATTGGAATCACCTTTAAAGCACAGGAAGAGGGGCACAACTTCGACAATGATGCACTTGGCCAAAAAGGGTGTATATGTTTTCTCCTGAATATATTCAGGAGAAAACGCATACGCCCTTTTTGTACAAGCAAGCAAGCGGGCAATGCAAATCTACACTACAATGATGTGTCACTTCCCACCAGTCAAAAGGGACATCCACAAAATGTGTAAAAACCAGACAGCCAAGACAGGCCCTGGAGAACAGGGAGCATACTTATGCTGGTGGGCAGGATGTAAATTGCCAAATGCCTCTCTGGAGGAGTGCATTGTGTTCCCTAAAACAAGTAAACAACAGAGCTACAGAGCCAAGGGTACTTCCAGTCTAGGGAATATACCTTGGGAACATTGAAAACCAATAAGACAGAGCCACCCCAAAATTTAGGGCTGCACTGCTTACAAGAACATCAACTTGGGTACACCTTAAATATCCCAGGAAAGACAAAAATGGTTCAAAAAATTGTGGTATTTACCTACGATGTAATATCCCTCAGCCACGAAATCAATGTCATAAGGCCAGTAGCAGCAAAATGAGTGGATTCAGGTACGATGATTCTAAGTGAAATAAGTCACAGAGAAAAATAAATTTATCATAAGATATCACTTATGAAGGTCCTCTAATCATGGCTACACATGAACTGAGTTAGGAAGGAGAACAGAGCCTCACATTTAGAAAACACACTTGTGCCTGCTTAAGGGGGAAGGAGAGGTGGGGTGATGCATAAAACCAGAGTTTGATATTAGTACAGGTACCGATCCAAAAACTAAATACGGAATAGACAAGACCTACAGTTTCCTCAGTGAAAGGGACTCAAAACGCCATATTTCCCGCAGAGGAATATATCTGACTGGTAAGAATCTTAAAATCTATGTATTCATATGTCTCCATAAGGGAATCAAGTGTGTCTAGACTGGCATAAACATGGCATTGAGAATCAGTTCAAATCCACTATAAAAAGGAATTTCAAAAACAAAACAAAAAAAACAGGGAAATTCTTTACAATTCCTTCAGGGGCTCTGATGAAACCTGGAATGACCCTATCTACAACGACAGCTGGATATGGCATAAGTCTGGACTCTTGGGACTGAGAGGATTGGTGCAATTCGGTGAGCAAATTCAGACTCTTTATAGCAATAATGCGTTGCACACATTCCAATGTTCCCAACTCTCCAGGTTGAAGGTAATATTACTACAGCTATAACATGTACGGGAAACCTAGAGATTGGACACACTGTGAATACGAAAGGTTTCTAAAACTCAACTAATAATCCCTCTCCTGGTGCTCTGGTTTGACTTTCCAACTGCTTTACTATCAATCTCCCAACTTGGAGAGACAGCCCCTTTAAGCTCCTGGTTCTCACAGGTGGCCAAATTTGTAGAGGATGAAAGGGAAGAGGGAGAACCAATGAGAGATTAGCTGTTAGGCATTTGGACTTGCACATGTCATTCTAATTTCCCAGGAGGAAGAAGAATTAACCAAAGTCTCAGACACCCGCCAGGAACCAGTATAGGTCCTGCACCAAAATTTTGGAGTTGCGGTCAGCTCACAAAAAACGAGTTGAAAAATGGAGCTCAGGGTCACAGCAATGCACAAACTGGCAGAGTAGTAAAGGGCAACAATCGTCTGAAAATCTGTTGAGGGAAGGCAACGAGGCAGACTTGAAAGCGAGCCAGAATAGCAGGAAACAGATTTCAAGAGGTACATTGGAATCGCATTTAAAGCACAGGAATAGGGGCACAACTTCGACAATGATGCACTTGGCCAAAAAGGGCGTATGCCTTTTCACCTGAATATATTCAGGAGAAAACGCATACGTGCTTTTTGGCCAAGCAAGCAAGGGGGCAATGCAAATCTGCACTACAATGAAATATCACTTCCCACCGGTCAAAAGGGCCATCCACAAAATGTGTAAAAACCAGAAAGGCAAGATAGGCCCTGGAGAACAGGGAGCCTAGTTATGCTGAAAGACAGGATGTAAATTTCCAACTGCCTCTCTGGAGGAGTGCATTGTGTTCCCTAAAACAAGGAAACAACAGAGCTACAGAGCCAAGGGCACTTCCAGTCTAGGGAATATACCTTGGGAAAACTGAAAATCAATAAGATAGAGCCACACCAAATTTTAGGGCTGCTTATGTAGATGGTTTACTTATGTAGAGTGGAATATTACTCATCCAGAAATCAATGAAATAAGGCCAGTTGTAACAACTCTGGAGGATTTACATACGATCATTCTAAGTGACGTATGTCAGAAAGAAAATGACACATATCATATGATGTCACTTAAAGGTGGAATCAAAAATGGCTACACATGAAATAAATTACAAAACAGAAACATAGTCAAATATGTAGAAAATAGACATAAGGCTGCTAAATGGAAATGTTAGGAAGGTTGAGGTATCATCCAGGAGGTTGAAATTAGCAAAGATACATTCCAAGTACCAAATTGAATAACTGACAAGGTCTACACTGTACCTCAAAGAACTGCACTCAGCCCACTCAAGTCACTGGAAAATAATACATATGAATGGTAAGCATCTGAAAAAGAATTTATTGTTGTCTCACAGTACATGAATCAAGTGGATGTACAGCAGCAAAAAACAGAGCTTTGAAAATCAGCTGTAACCAATATAAAAATAAATTTAAAAATATTTAGAAAAACAGTGAGACAGACAAAAATTCTTACAACTTTTTTTGAAGGGCTATGATGTAACATGGATTGAACACATGTAGACCCACAGCAGGATGATATATAAGGCTGGAAGCTTTGCACACTAAGAGATGTTAGAGAGGCTGGGTGAGGAAATGCAGAACTTTAAAAGAAATACTGCCTGATTCCCATTCCATGGGTCCCAAATCTCCAGGTTCAAGGGAATCTTCTGACAGCGAAAACATGCCTGGGAGACCGAGACGAATGTACACCATGTGATCAGGAAAGGGGTCTAAAATGCACCTCATTTTTGATCTCCTGGTGCTGGGGTTCGCCATTCCAGCCAAATTACTAACAATCTCCCCACTTGGAGAATCAGCACCTTTAACCTCCTGTTTCACACAGTTTGCAATTTGTGCAGAGGATAAATGGGAAGAGGGGGAACCAATGAGAGACTAGCTGTAGGAGTTTTGACAGGCACATGTCACTCTAATTTCCCATTAGGAAGAAGAATTAACCAAAGGTTCAGCCTGCCTCCCCAGAACCAGAATAGGGCCGGAAGCAGTACAATGGTTTGGCGGCCAGCTCACAAAATGCGAGTTGCAAAATGGAGCTCAGAAGCAGACAATTCAAAGACCTGCAAAGATAAAAATGATAACCAACATCCAAAAATATATTCAGGTAAGGCAACGAAGAGGATCTGAATGAGAGGCAGAATTGCAGGAAACAGATTTCAAAAGGGAGATTGTACTCACAGTTAAAGCATATGAAAAGCAGCAGAATTTTTAAAATGATGTAGTTGGGCAAAAGGGTGTATGCGTTTTTTTCATGAATAACTTCAGGAAAAAAACACATACAGACTTTTTGGCCAACCAAGCAAGCCGGAAATGCAAATCTGCACAACAAAGAAGTCTCAATTTCCACTGCTCAGAAAGGCCATCCAAAAAATGTGTACAAACCAGAAATGCAGGAGAGGCCATGGAGAACAGGGAGCTAGTCACGCTGATGGGTGGGGTGTAAATATCCAAGAGCCACTCTGAAGAAGTGTATGCTGTTTCCTAAAACATCTAAAATACAAAGCTACCGAGCATAGGGCACTTCCACTCATGGGCATATAACTTGGGAAGACTAAATATCAACAAGACACAGGCACCCCAAAATTTATGGCTGCTCTGCATACAAGAACCTCAACATCAGTACAACTTAAATATTCCAGGAAAGAGAAAATTGCGTAAAGAACTTGTGGTAATTTTGTACAATTGAATATCACTCAGACATGAAATCAATGTCATAAGGCCAGTAGCAGCATAATGAGTGGATTTAGGTATGACGATTCTAAGTGAAATAAGTCACAGAGAAAAAGAAACTTATCAAAAGATATCACTTATGAAGGTCCTGTAAACATGGCTACACATGAACTGAGGAAAGAGAACAGAGTCTCACATTGAGAAAACACTCTTATGCCTGCTTAAGGGCGAAGGAGAGTTGGGGTGATGCATAAAACCAGAGTTTGATATTAGCACATGTACCATTCCATGAAGCAAATACAGAATAGACAAAACCTACACCTTCCTCAGTGAACGGGACTCAAAACCCGAATTCCCAGCACAGGAATATATCTGACTAGTAAGAAACTTAAAACCTATATATTGATATGTCTCCATAAGGGAATCAAGTGTGTCTAGACAGGCATAAACATGTCGGTGAAAATCAGCTCAACCCCATTATAAAAATGAATTTCAAAAACAAAACAAAACAAAAACAGCGAAATTCTTACACAATTCCTTCAGGGGATCTGATGAAACCTGGAATGACCCCATCTGCAAAGACAGCTAGATGAGACATAAGGCTGGACACTTGGGGCTGAGAGGACTGTTGAGATTGGGTGAGAAAATGCAGACCCTTTAAAGCAGTAATGCATGCCACCCATTCCATGGGTCCCAACTCTCCAGGTAGAAGGGAATATCACTACAGTTATAACATGTATGGGAAACCTAGAGAATGGACACCATGTGATGGCAAATGATTTCTAAAAGGCTCCTAATTTTTCCCCTCCTTGTGCTCCAGTTTGGCATTCCAACTGCTTTACTATCAATCTCCCAACTTGGAGAGTCAGCCCCTATAAGTTCCTGCTTCGCACAGTTTGCAAATTGTGCAGTGGATGAAAGGGAAGAGGGAGAACCAATCAGAGAGTAGCTGTAGGCATTTGGACGGACACATGTCACTCTAATTTCCCGACTGGAAGGAAGAATTATCCAAAGCGTCATCCTGCACCCGCGGAACCAGTTTAGGTCCTGTAGCAAATTTGTGGATTTGCAGTCAGCTCACAAAAACTCGAGGTGAAAATTGGAGCTGAGGGGCACAGCAATTCACAATCCTGCAGAGTTATAAAGGACAACTCTCTTCCAAAAATCTGTTGAAGGAAGGCAACGAAGCAGACTTGAAAATGAGGCAGAATTGCACAAAACATATTTCAAGTGGTAAATTGGAATCGTCTTTAAAGCACAGGAAAAGCGTAACAACTTCGACAATGATGCACTTGGCCAAAAAGGGCATATGCATTTTCTGCTGAATATATCCAGGAGAAAATGAATACGCCCTTTTTGGCCAATCAAGCAAGCCCTCAATGCAAATCCACACTACAAAGAATTGTCACTTCCCACCGGTCAAAAGGGACATCTGAAAATCTGTAAAAACCAGAAAATAAAGACAGAGATAACAAGAGCATGTTGCAATGTGATCCCAAGGGTCATGGAGGACTGTGATGACAAGGTCATGGAGCATTTTGCTGACAAAGGCATGGAGCATTGTGATGACAAGGGTCACGGAGCACTGTGATGACAAGCGTCACGGAGCATTGTGATTACAGGGGTCATGGAGCATTGGGATGACAAGGGCATGGATCATTTTGATGAAGGGTTATGGAGCATTTTGATGAAAAGAGTGCCGGATCACTGTGTTCTCAGGGGTCATGGAGGGTTGTGATGACAGCGGTCATGGAGCATTGTGATGACAAGGGTCATGTAGAAGGGAGAAGAGAAGGTCATGGAGCTTTGGGCTGAAAATATTAATGGAGTATTGTTATGACATGGGTCATGGAGCATTGTGATGACAAGGTCCTGGAGCATGTAAGGAGAAGACCATGGAGCCTTGTGATGACAAGTCTCATGGAGCATTCTGATGAAAATGTGCATGGAGCATTGTGATTACAGGGGTCTTGGAGCATTGTGATGACAATGGCATGGAGCATTTGGATGAGAAGACCATGGAGCGTTCTGATGACATGCGTCATGGAGCTTTTTGATGACAAGGGCATGGGGCATTGTGATTACAGGGGTCTTGGAGCATTGTGATGAAAAGGGCATGGGTCATTGTGATGGAAAAGGCATGGAGCCTTGTCATGATAGGGTTCAAGGAGCATACTGATGACAAGTGTCAGGGAGCATTGTGATGACAAGTGTATTGAGCATTGTGATGACAAAGGGCATGGAGCATTGTTATGAGAATACCATGGATAATTGTGATGACGAGCGTCATGGGGCATTGTGATGACAAGTGTTATGGAACATTGTGATCACAAGGGTTTGGAACATTGTGATGACAGATGTCATGGAGCATTTTGATTTCATTGTGATGACAATAGCATGAAGCATTATGATGATGGGCATGGTGCATTGTGATGACAGGGTTCATGGAGCATTGAGATGAATAGGGGCATGGAGCATATTGATTAAAGTTGTCTTGGAGCATTGTGGTGACAAGGGCATGGATCATTGTGATGAGAAGGCCATGGAGCATTCTGATGACTTGCGTCATGGAGCTTTGTGATGACAAGTCATGGAGCATTGTGATGACAGTGGCATTCAAAATTGGTCTAACAAGTTTCATTGATTATTGTGATGACGGTGGACATGGTGCATTTTGATGACAAGGGCATGGAGCATTGTGATTTCAAGGTCATGGAATATTGTGAGGACAGGTGACAGGGAGTGTTGTGATGACATATGTCATTGTGCATTGAGATGAAAATGTCATAGAGCATTGTGATACCAAGTGTCATGGAGGATTGTGATGACAAAGTAATGGAGCATTGTGATGACAAGGGCTTGGAGCATCGTGATGACATGGGTCATGGAGCACTGTGATGACAAGATCTTGGAGCATTGTGAGGAGAAGGGCCATTGAGAATTTTGATGAGAAGGTCGTGAAGCATTGTGATGAAAAGCGCACCGAGCTTGCTATGACAGGGGTCATGGAGCATTGCGATGACAAGTGCATGGAGAATTGTGATGACAAGAGCATGTAACATTGTGATGAGAAGTGTCATGGAGCATTTTGATGATAAGGACATGTAGAATTGTGATGACAAGTGCATGGAGCATTGGGATGGAAAGACCGTGGAGCACTGTGATGAGAAGACCATGGATAATTGTGAAGATGAGCGTCATAGAGCACTGTAATGACAAGGGGCATAGAGCATTGTGATGACAGGTGTCATGGATCATTGTTATGACAAGTGTCATGGACCATTCTGATTAGAAGCTTGTGGAGTACTGTGATGACAATGGCATGGAGTATTGTGAGGAAAAGGGCATGGAGCATTGTGATGAAAAATGCTTGGAGCCTTTTCATGACAGGGTTCTAGGAGCATTCTGAAAACAAGTGTCAGGGAGCATTGTGATGACAATTGTATTGAGCATTGTGATGACAAAGGTCATGGACCATTGTGATGACTGGTATCATGGAGCGTTGTGATGACAAATGTTATGGAACATTGTGATCACAAGGTTTTTGAGCATTGTGATGACAGAAGTCATGTATCATTTTCATTTCAAGGTGCATGGAACATTGTGATGACAAGGGCATGGAGCTTGCTGTGATAGGGCTCATAGAGCATTGTGATGACAATTGCATGGAGAATTGTGATGATAAGAGCATGTAACATTGTGATGTGAAGTTTCATGGAGCATTTTGATGATAAGGACATGTAGAATTTTGATGACCAGTGCATGGAGCATTGTGATGGAAAGACCGTGGAGCACAGTGATGAGAAGACCATGGATAATTGTGATGATGAGCGTCATGGAGCACTGTAATGACAAGGGGCATAGAGCATTGTGATGACAGTTGTCATGGATCATTGTGATGACAAGTGTCATGGACCATTCTGATGAGAAGCTTGTGGAGTACTGTGATGACAATGGCATGGAGCATTCTGAGGAAAAGGGCATGGAGCATTGTGATGAAAAATGCTTGGAGCCTTTTCATGACAGGGTTCAAGGAGCATTCTGACGACAAGTGTCAGGGAGCATTGTGATGACAAAGGTCATGGAGCATTGTGATGACAGGCATCATGGAGCGTTGTGATGACAAATGTTATGGAACATTGTGATCACAAGGGTTTTGAGCATTGTGATGACAGAAGTCATGTATCATTTTCATTTCAAGGTGCATGGAGCATTGTGATGACAAGGGCATGAAGCATTGTGAACCCAAGATTCATGAAAGGTTTTGATGACAATGGGAATGGAGTATTGTGATGACAAGCGCGTGGAGCATTGTGATGACAAGGTCATGTAGCATTTTGCTGACCAATGCATGGAACATTTTGATGACAAGGGTCATGGAACACTGTGATGACAAGCGTCATGGAGCATTGTGATTAGAGCGGTCACGGAGCATTGGGATGGCAAGGGCATTGATCATTGTGATGAGAAGGGTCATGGAGCATTTTGATGACAAGAGTCCTGGATCATTGTGTTGTCCGGTGTCATGGAGCACTGTGATGACAGTGGTCATGGAGCCTTGTGATGACAAGGGTCATGGAGCATTCTGATGAAAAGGGGTGTGGAGCATTGTGATTACATGGGTCTTGGAGCATTGCGAAGAAAATGGCATGGATGATTGTGATGCAAAAGGCATGGAGCCTTGTCATGACAGGGTTCAAGGAGCATACTGATTACAAGTGTCAGGGAGCATTGTAATGACAAGTGTATTGAGCATTGTGATGACAAAGGTCATGGAGCATTGTGATGAGAAGACCATGGATAATTGTGATGATGAGCATCATGGGGCGTTGTGATGACAAGTGTTATGGAACACTGTGATCACAAGGGTTTGGAGCATTGTGTTGACAAAGGTTATGGAGCATTCTGATTTCATTGTGATGACAATAGCATGAAGCATTATGATGATGGGCATGCTTCATTGTGATTACAGAGTTCATGGAGCATTGAGATGAAAAGTGGCATGGAGCATTTTGATTACAGTTGTCTTGGAGCATTGTGATGACAAGGGCATGGAGCATAGTGATGAGAAGGCCATGGAGCAGTTTGATGACATGCGTCATGGAGCTTTGTCATGACAATAGCATGGAGCATTGTGATTACAGGGGTCTTGGAGCATTGTGATGACAAGGGTCATGGAGACTTGTGATGACAAGGCCGTGGAACATTGTCATGACAGGGGTGAGGGAGTATTGTGATGACTAGTGATGGAACATTTTGATATCAGTGGTGAGAGAGAATTTTGATGAGAAGTACATGGAGCATTGTGATGACAAGTTTTATGGAGCATTCTGATGACAAGTTTGTGGAAAAGTTTGATAACAAGCGCATGGAGCATTGTGATAACAAGGGTCATGGAGCACTCTGCTGACAAAGGCATGGAGCATTGTGATGGCAAGGGTCACAGAGCATTGTGAATGAGAAGTTCATGGAGCATTATGGTGACAAATTTCACAGAGCCCTGTGATGACGAGGGCATGGACCATTTTGATGCCAAAGGCCTTGGAGCACTGTGATGACAATGACATGGAGCACTGTGATGACAACGGCCATTGAGAATTTTGATGACAATGTCGTGAAGGACTGTGATGAAAAGCACTTGGAGCTTGCTATGACAGGGTTCATGGAGCATTGCGATGACAAGTGCATGGAGAATTGTGATGACAAGTTCATGTATCATTGTGATGAGAAGTGTCATGGAGCATTGTGTTGGCAAGACCGTGGAGCACTGTGATGAGAAGACCATGGATAATTGTGATGTCGAGCGTCATGCAGCACTGTAATGACAAGGGGCATGGAGCATTGTGATGACAGGGGTCATGTAGCACTGTGATGAGAAGTTCATGGAGCACTGGGCTGAAAATATTCATTGAGTATTGTGATGGCAGTGGTCATGGATCATTGCGATGACAATGGAATGGAGCATTGTGATGACAAGGTCCTGGATCATTGTGAGGAGAAGACCATGGAGACTTGTGATGACAAGTGTCATGGAGCATTCGGATGAAAAGGGGTGTGGACCATTGTGATTACATGGGTCTTGGAGCATTGTGATGAAAAGTGCATGGATTATTGTGATGAAAAATGCATGGAGCCTTGTCATGACAGGTTTCAAGGAGCATATTGACGACCATTGTCAGGGAGCATTGTGATGACAAGTTTATTGAGCATTGTGATGCCAAAGTCATGGAGTATTGTGAATAAAATACCATGGATAATTGTGATGATGAGCGTCATGGGGCATTGTGATGACAAGTGTTATGGAACATTGTGATCACAAGGGATTAGAGCATTGTGATGACATAGGTCATGGAGCATTTTGATTTCATTGTGATGACAATAGCATGAAGCATTATGATGATGGGCATGGTGCACTGTGATGACAGGGTTCATGGAGCATTGAGATGAAAAGGGGCATGGAGCATTGTGATTACAGGGGTCTTGGAGCATTGCGATGACCAGTTCATGGAGCATTGTGATGAGAAGGTGAAGGCGCATTCTGATGACATGCGTAATGGAGCTTTGTGATGACAAAGGCATGGAGCATTGTGATTACAGGTGTCTTGGAGCATTGTGATGACAAGGGTCATGGAGCCTTGTGATGAGAAGGCCGTGGAACATTGTAATGGCAGTTTTTATGGAGCATTTTTATAACAGGGGTAATGGAGCATTTTCATGACAAGGGCATGGAGCATTGGTCTGAAAATTTTCATGGATTATTGTGATTAGAGGGGGCATGGAGAATTGTGATGACAAGGGCACGGAACACTGTGATACATGGGTCATGGAGGATTGTAATGACAAACCTTGGAGCTTTGTGTTAAGAAGAGCATCGAGCATTGTGATGAAAAGCATCATGGAGCCTGTGATGACAAGGACATGTAACAATGTGATGAGAGGGTTCATGGAGCATTTTGATGACAATGGCAGGGAGCATTGTGATGCCAAGGGTCATGGAGCTTTGTGATGACAAAGGTCATGGAGGGTTTTGATGACAAGGGCGTGGTGTACTGTGATGAGAAGGGCAGTGAGCATTTTGATGAAAGGGTCATGGAGCAATTTGATGAAAAGTGTCATGGGAGATTTTGATGACAGGGGTTATGGAACTTTGTGATGTCAGGGGTCAGGGAGCATTGTGATTAAAAGGGTCATGGAGCATTGTGATGACAGGGGTCATGGAACATTGTGATGAGAGGGGTGAGGGAGTATTGTGATGACAAGTGATGGAACATTATGATATCAGTGATGGGAAAGCATTTTGATGTGAAGTGCATGGAGCATTGTGACAACAAGGTTTACCGAGAACTGTGATGACAAGGTTGTGGAGCATTGTGATGACAAGCACATGTCGCATTGTGATCACACAGGTCATGGGGCCTTTTGCGGAAAAGCGCATGGAGCATTGTGCTGACAAAGGCATTTAGCATAGTTATGACATGAGTAAGAGAACATTGTGATGAAAATTTCATGGAGAATTGTGGTGACAAATATCACAGAGCCTTTTGATGATGAGGGCATCGACCATTGTGATGACAGGTGTCATGGAGCATTTTGATGACTGTGGTCATGGAGCATTGTGAAGACATGGGTCATGGAGCATTGTAATGAGACGGTCATTGAGCATTGGGCTGAAAATGTACATGTAGTATTGTGATGACAGGGGTCATGGAGCATTGTGATGACAAGGGAATGGAGCACTGTGATGACAAGGTCCTGGAGCATTGTGATGAGAGGACCATGGAGCCTTGTGATGACAAGTGTCATGGAGCATTCTGATGACATGCGTCATGGAGCTTTGTGATGACAAGGACATGGAGCATTGTGATTACAGGAGTCTTGGAGCATTGTGATGAAAAGGGCATGGATCATTGTGATGAAAATTGCATGGAGCCTTGTCATGACAGGGTTCAAGGAGCATACTGATGAGAAGTGTCAGGGAGCATTGTGATGACAAGTGTATTGAGCATTGTGATGACAATGATCAAGGAGCACTGTGATGAGAAGACCATTGATAATTGTGATGACCAGCCTCATGGAGCATTGTGATGACAAGAGTTATGGAACATTGTGATCACAAGGGTTTGGAGCATTGTGATGACAGAGGTCATTGAGCATTTTGATTTCATTGTGATGACAATAGCATGAAATATTATGATGATGGACACGGTTCATTGTGATGACAGGGTTCATGGAGCATTGAGATGAAAAGGGGCATGGAACACTGTGATTACAGTGGTCTTGGAGCATTGTGATGACAAGGGCATGGAGCATTGTGATAAGAAGCCCATGGAGCATTCTGATGACTTGCGTCATGGAGCTTTGTGATGACAAGGGCATGGAGCATTTGATTAGAGGGGTCTTTTAGCATTGTGATGACAAGGTTCATGGAGGCTTGTGATGACAAGGCCGTGGAACTTTGTGATGGCAGGCGTCATGGAGCATTGTTATGACAAGGGCACGGAACACGGTGATACATAGATCATGCAGGATTGTAATGACAAGGACATGTAGCATTGTGATGAGAAGGGCATCGAGCGTTGTGATGACCAGCCTCATGGAGATTTGTGATGACAAATGCATGGAGCAATGTAATGAGAGTGTTCATGGAGCATAGTGATGACAATGGAATGGAGCATTGTGATGCCAAGTGTCATGGAACTTTGTGATGAAAAAGGTCATGGAGCATTTTGATAACAAGTGCGTGGTGCATTGTGATGAGAAGTGTAGGGAGCATTGTGATGACATGGGTTATGGAGCATTGTGCTTACACGTGCATCGAGCATTGTGATGACAAGGGTCATGGAGCATTGTGCTGACAATGGCATGGAGCTTTGTGATAAGAAGGGTCACAGAGCATTGTGATGAATAGTTCATGGAGCATTGTGGTGACAAAGGTCACAAAGCCTTGTGTGACGAGGTCATGGAACATTGTGATGACAAATGTAATGAAGCACTGTGATAACTGTAGTCATGGAACATTGTGATGACAGTGTACTTGGAGCATTGTGATGCCAAGGGTATGGAGCATTGTGATGAGAATGCCATGGAGCATTCAGATGACATGTGTCATGGTGTTTTGTGATGACAAGGGCAGGGAGCATTGTGATTACAGGGGTCTTGGAGCATTGTGATGAAAAGGGAAAGGATCATTGTGATGAAAAAGGCATGAAGCCTTTTCAAGACAGTGTTCATAGAGCATACTGATGACAAGTGTCAGGGAGCATTGTGGTGATAAGTGTATTGAGGATTGTGGTGACAAAGGTCATGGAACATTGTGATGATTAAACCATTCATAATTGTGATGAGGAGCGTCATGTGGCATTGTGATGACAAGTGTTATGGAACATTGTGATCACAGGGTTTTTAGCATTGTGATGACAGATGTCATGGAGCGTTTTGATTTCATTGTGATGACAATAGCATGAAGCATTATGATGATGTGCCTGGTGCATTGTGATGACAGGGATCATGGAGCATTGAGATAAAAAGGGGCATGGAGCACTGTGATTACAGGGGCTTGGAGCATTGTGATGACAAGGGCATGGAGCATTGTGATGAGAAGGCCATGGAGCATTCTGATTACATGCGTCATGGATCTTTGTGATGACAAGGGCATGGAGCATTGTGATTACAGGGGTCTTGGAGCATTGTTATGACAAGGGTCATGGAGCCTTGGATGACAAGGCCGTGGAACATTGTGATGACAAGGTCAGGGATTACTGTGAAGACAGGTGTCAGGGAGCATTTTGATGAAATATGTCATGGTCCATTGCGATGACAATTGCATGGAGTATTGTGATGCCAAGTGTCATGGAGGATTGTGATGACAAACGTAATGGAGCATTTTGATGACAAGGGTTTAGAGCATCGTGATGACAAGGGTCTTGGAGCATTGTGATGACAAGGGCATGGAGCACTGTGATGACAGGGGCATGGAACATTGTTTTGACAAGTTTCATGGATTATTTTGATGACAGTGGGCATGGCACATTGTGATGACAAGAGCATGGAGCATTGTGGTGACAAAGGTCACAGAGCCTTGTGTGACGTGGGCATGGATCGTTGTGATGACAAATGTCATAAAGCATTGTGATGACTGGAGTCACGGAGCATTGTGATGACAGGGTTCATGGAGCATTGTGATGAGGAGGGCATAGAGAACTGTGATGACAGGGACATGGAACTTTGGTCTGACAAGTTTCATGGAGTATTGTGATGACAATGGGCATGGCTCATTGTGATGACAAGGGCATGGAGCATTGTGATGACAAGGTCATGGAGTATTGTGAAGACAGGTGTCAGGGAGCATAGTGATGACATATGTCATGGTCCATTGTGATGACAATGGCATGGAGCATTGTGATGCCAAGTGTCATGGTGGATTGTGATGACAAAGGTAATGGAGCATTTTGATAACAAGGGTTTGGGCACCGTGATGACAAGGGTCATGGAGCATTGTGATGACAAGGGCATGGAGGATTGTAATGAAAAGGGCACGGAACACTCTGATACATACATCATGAAGGATTGTAATGACAAGGTCATGGAGCATTGTGATGAGAAGTGCATCGAGCGTTGTGATGACAAGCCTCATGGAGATTTGTGATGACAAGCGCATGGCGCATTGTGATGAAATGGGTCATGGAGCACTGTGCTGACAAAGGCATGGTGCATTTTGATGCCAAGGGTCACCGAGTATTGTGATGAAAAGTTCATGGAGCATTGTGGTGACAAAGGTCACAGAGCCTTGTGTGTCAATGGCATGGAACATTGAGATGACAAAGGTCATGAAGCATTGTGATGACTGGAGTCACGGTGCATTGTGATGAGAGGGTTCATGGAACATTGTGATGACAGGGTTCATGGGGCATTGTGATGAGAAGGTCATGGAGCATTGGGCTGAAAATGTTCATGGAGTATTGTGATGACAGGGGTCATGGGGTATTTTGATGACATGGGAATGGAGCATTGTGATGAAAAGGGCATGGAGTATGGTGATGAGAAGTCCATGGATCATTCTGAAGACAGGTGTCATGAAGCTTTGTGATGACAATGGCATGGAGCATTGTGATTCCAGGGTTCTTGGAGCATTGTGAGGAAAAGGGTGTGGATCATTGTGTTGAAAAATGCATGGAGCCTTGTCATGACAGGGTTCAAGGAGCATACTGACGACAAGTGTCAGGGAGCATTGTGATGACAAGTGTATTGAGCACTGTGATGACAAAGGTAATGGAGTACTGTGAATAGAAGCCCAAGGATAACTGTGATGATGAGCATCATAGGGCGTTGTGATGACAAGTGTTATGGATCATTGTGATCACAAGTGTTTTGAGCATTGTGATGACAGAGGTCATGGAGCATATTGATTTCATTTTGATGACAATTGCATGAAGCATTATGATGATGGGCATGGTGCATTGTGATGACACGGTTCATGGAGCATTGAGATGAAAAGGGTCATGGAGCATTGTGATTACAGGTGTCTTGGACCATAGTGATCACAAGGGAATGTAGCATCTTGAATGAGAAGGCCATGGAGCATTCTGATGACAAGCCTCATGGAGCTTTGTGATGACAAATGTATGCAGAATTGTGATTACAGTGTTTGAAGCATTGTGATGACAAGTGTCATGGAGTCTTGTGATGACAAGGCCGTGTAAACTTGTGAAGGCAGGTGTCATGGAGCATTGTTATGACAGGGGTAATGGAGCATTGTGATGACAAGGGCATGGAGCATTGGTCTGAAATATTTCATCGATTATTGTGATGATAGTGGGCATGGAGCATTGTGATGACAAGGGCACAGAACACTTTGATACATGGGTCATGGAGGATTGTAATGACAAGGGCATGGAGCATTGTGATGAGAAGGGCATCGAGCATTGTGATGACAAGCGTCATGGAGCATTGTGGTGACAAGGGCATGGAGCAATGTGATGAGAGGCTTCATGGAGCATTGTGATGACAATGGCTTGGAGCATTGTGATGCCAACTGTCATGGAGTTTTGTGATGACGAAGGTCATGGAGCATTTTGATGACATGGTCGTGGTGCGTTGTGATGAGAAGGGCAGGGAGCATTGTGCTAACAGGGTAATGGAGGAATTTGGTGAAAATGTCATGGAATATTTTGATGAGAGTAGATATGGAAAATTGTGAAGTCAGGGGTCATGGAGCATTGTGCTGAAAATGGTAATGGAGCATTTTGATGACAGGGATTATGGAGCATTGTGATGTCATTGGTCATGGAGCATTTTGATGATAAGTGCATGTAGCATAGTGATGATAGGGGTCATGGAACATTGTGATGAGAGGGGTGAGGGAGTATTGTGAAGACTAGTGGTGGAACATTGTGATATCAGTGGTAAAAGAGCATTTTGATGAGAAGTGCATGGAGCATTGTGATGACACGGTTTAAGGAGCATTGTGATGACAAGGATGTGGAGCATTGTGATGACAAGCACATGGTGCTTTGTGATGACATGGGTCAAGGAGAATTGTGCTGAAAAGCACATGGAGCATTGTGATGACAAGTGTCATGGATCATTGTGCTGACAAAGGCATGGTGCATTGCGATGACAAGGGTCACAGAGCATTGTGATGAAAAGGTCATGGATCATTGTGATGCAAAATTCATGGAGCCTTGTCATGACAGGGTTCAAGGAGCATACTGATGACAAGTGTCAGTGACCATTGTGATGACAAGTGTATTGAGCATTGTGATGACAAAGGTCATGGAGTATTGTGAATAGAAGTCCATGGATAATTGTGATGATGAGCGTCATGGGGCGTTGTTATGACAAGTGTTATGGAACATTGTGATCACAAGGGTTTGGATCATTGTGATGACAGAGGTCATGGAGCATATTGATTTCATTTTGATGACAATAACATGAAGCATTATGATGATGGGCATGGTGCATTGTGATGACACGGTTCATGGAGCATTGAGATGAAAAGGGTCATTGAGCATTGTGATTACAGAGGTCTAGGAGAATTGTGATGACAAGGGCATGGAGCATCGTGAATGAGAAGGCCATGGAGCATTCTGATGACATGCGTCATGGAGCTTTTTGATGGCAAAAACATGGAGCATTGTGATGACAAGGGTTATGGAGCCTTGTGATGACAAGGCCGTGGAACATTGTAATGGCAGGTGTCATGGAGCATTGTTATAACAGGGGTAATGGAGCATTTTGATGACAAGGGCATGGAGCATTGGTCTGAAAAGCTTCTTGGATTATTGTGATGAGAGGGGGCATGGAGCATTGTGACGACAAGGGCACGGAACACTGTGATACATGGGTCATGGCAGATTGTAATGACAAGGGCATGGAGCATTGTGTTAAGAAGACCATCGAGCATTGTGATGAAGAGCATCACGGAGCCTGTGATGACAAGGGCATGGAACAATGTGATGAGAGTGTTCATGGAGCATTTTGATGACAAGGGCATGGAGCATTGTGATGCCAAGGGTCATGTAGCTTTGTCATGACAAAAGTCATGGAGCATTTTGATGACAAGTGCGTGGTGAACTGTGTATGAGAAGAGCAGGGATCATTGTGATGAAAGGGTCATGGAGCAATTTGATGAAAATTGTCATGGGACATTTTTATGACTGTGGTTATGGAACACTGTGATGTCAGGGGTCATGGAGGATTATGATGAAAAGTGTCATGGAGCATTTTGATGACAGGGGTCCTGGAACATTGTGATGACAGGGGTGAGGGAGTATTGTGATGACTAGTGATGGAACTTTATGATATCAGTGGTGGGAGAGCATTTTGATGTGAAGTGCATGGAGCATTGTGATGACAAGTTTTATGGAGCACTGTGATGACACGGTTGTGGAGCATTGTGATGACAAGCGCATGTCGCATTGTGATGACACAGGTCATGGGGACTTGTGAGGACAAGCGCATGGAGCATTGTGAGGAATATTGTCATGGAGCATTGTGCTGACAAATGCATGGAGCATTGTGATGACAAGGAACACAGAGCATTGTGATGAAAATTTCATGGAGCATTGTGGTGACAAAGATCACAGAGCCTTGTGTGACGAGGGCATGGACCATTGTGAGGACAAAGATCATGAATCATTGTGACGACTGGAGTCACGGAGCATTGTGATGACAGGGGCCATGGAGCATTGTGATTACAAGGGCATGGAACAATGTGAGGACAGGGGCATGGAACATTGGTCTGACATGTTTCATGGATTATTGTGATGACAGTGGGCATGGAGCATTGGTCTGAGAAGTATCATGGATTATTGTGATGAAAATGTGCATGGCGCATTGTGATGACAAGGTCATGGAGCATTGTTATGACCAGGCCATGGATTATTGTGAAGACAGGTATCAGGGAGTATTGTGATAATATATGTCCTGGTGCATTGTGATGACAATGTCATGGAGCATTGTGAAGCCAAGTGTCATGGAGGATTGTGATGAAAAAGGTAATGGAGCATTGTGATGACAAGGGCTTGGAGCATTGTGGTGACAAGGGCCATTGAGAATTCTGATGACAAGGTCGTGAAGCATAGTTATGACAAACGCATGGAGCTTGCTATGACATGGGTCATGGAGCATTGCGATGACAAGTGCATGGAGCATTGTGATTAGAGGGGTCTTGGAGCATTGTGATGACAAGGGCATGGAGCATGGTGATGACAGTGCCATGGAGCATTCTGATGACATGCGTCCTGGAGATTTGTGATGACAAGCACATGGAGCATTGTGATTACAGGGGTCTTGGAGCATTGTGATGAAAACTGCATGGAGCATTGTGAGGAAAAGGCAAAGAGCCTTGTCATGACAGGTTTCAAGTAGCATACTGAAGACAAGTGTCAGGGAGCATTGTGATGACAAGTGTATTGAGCATTGTGTTGACAAAGGTCATGGAGCATTTTGATGAGGAGACCATGGATAATTGTGATGACGAGCGTCATGGAGCATTGTGATGACAAGTGTTATGGAACATTGTGATCAGAAGGGTTTGGAGCATTGTGATGACAGATGTCATGGAGCATTTTGATTTCTTTGTGATGACAATAGCATGAAGCATTATGATGATTGGCATGGTGCATTTTGATGACAGTGTTCATGGAGAATTGAGATGAAAAGGGGTATGGAGCATTGTGATTACAGGGGTCTTGGAGGATTGTGATGACAGTGTTCATGGAGCCTTGTGATGACAATGCCGTGGAACATTGTGATGGCAGGGGTAATGGAGCATTGTGATGACAAGGGCAGGGAACACGGTGATACATGGGTCATGGAGGATTGTAATGACAAGGCATGGATCATTGTGTTGAGAAAGGCATCGAGCATTGTGATGACAAGCGTCATGGAGATTTGGGAGGACAAGTGCATGGAGTAATGTGATGAGATGTTTCATGGATCATTGTTATGACAATGGAATGGAGCATTGTGATGCCAAGGGTCATGGAGCTTTGTGATGACAAAAGTAATGGAGCATTTTGATGACAAGGGCGTGGTGCATTGTGATGAGTAGGGCAGGGAGCATTCTGATGACAGGTTCATGGAACAATTTTATAGAAAGGGTCAGGGAATATTTTGATGACAGGCGTTATGGAACATTGTGAAGTCAGTGGTCATGGAGCATTGTGATGATAAGGGCATGTAGCATTTTGATGACAGGGGTCATGGAACATTGTGATGACAGTGTTGAGGGAGTATTGTGATGACTGGTGATGGAACACTGTGATATCAGTGGTGAGAGAGCATTTAGATGAGAAGTGCATGGAGCATTGTGATGACAAGTTTTATGGAAAATTGTGATGACAAGGTAGTGGAGCATTGTGATGACAAGTGCATGGCACATTATGATGACATTTGTCTTGGAGCATTGTGCTGACAAGCGCATGGAACATTGTGATGACAAGGGTCATGGAGTATTGTGCTGACAATGGCATGGAGCATTGTGATGACAAGTGTCACAGAGCATTGTGATGATGAGGGAATTAACCATTGTGATGAAAAAGTTCATAAAGCATAGTGATGGCTGTAGTCACGGAGCATTATGATGTGAGGGGTCATGGAGCATTGTGATTACAAGGGCATGGAGCATTGTGATGACAGGGGGATGGAGCATTGGTCTGACAATTTTCATGAATTATTGCTATGAGAGTGGACAGGGCACATTGTGATGACAAGGGCATGGAACATAGTTATGACAAGGTCATGTAGTATTGTGAAGACAGGTGTCAGGGAGCACTGTGATGACATATGTCATGTGCATTGTGATGACAATGGCATGGAGCACTGTGATGCCAAGTGTCATGGAGGATTGTGATTACAAATGTAATGGAACCTTGTGATGCCAAGTGTCATGGAGGATTGTGCTGACAAAGGTAATGGAGCATTGTGATGACAATTTCTTTTAGAATTGTGAAGAAAAGGGTCATGGAGCATTGTGATGACAAGGACATGGAGCATTGTGATGACAAGGGCCATTGAGAATTTTGATGCAAACTTCGTGAAGCATTGTGATGACAAGCGCACGGAGCTCGCTATGACAGGGGACATGGAGCATTGCTATGAAAAGTGCATGGAGAACTGTGATGACAAGACCACGTAACATTGTGATGAGAAGTGTCATGGAGTATTGTGATGACCAGGACGTGGAGAATTGTGATGACAAGGGACATGGAGCATTGTGATGACCAGGGCATGGAGCATAGTGATGGCAAGACCGGGGAGCAGTATGATGAGAAGTCCATGGATAATTGTGATGACGAGAGTCATGGAGCACTGTAATGACAACGGGCATGGAGCATTATGATGACAGGTGTCATGGAGCATTGTGATGACAGGGGTCATGGAGCATTGTGATGACATGGGTCATGGAGCATTCGGATGATATGGGTCATGGATCTTTGTGATGACATGTGCATGGAGCATTGCGATTACAGGGTTCTTGGAGAATTGTGATGACAAGGGTCATGGAGCCTTGAGATGATGAGGCCGTGGAACATTGTGACTGCAGGGGTCATGGAGCATTGTTATGACACGGGAAATGGAGCCTTTTGATGACAAGTGCATGGAGCATGGATGTGACAAGTTTTATGGATTATTGTGATGAGAGTGTGCATGGAGCATTGTGATGACAAGGGCACGGAACACGGTGATACATGGACCATGGAACATTGTAATGACAAGGGCCTGCATCATTGTGATGAGAATGGCATCGAGCAGTGTGATGGCAAGCGTCATGGAGCTTTGTGATGACAAGGGCATGGAGCAATGTGATGAGAGGGTTCATGGAGCATTGTGATGACAATGGCATGAAGCATTGTGATGCCAAGGGTCATGGAGCACTGGGATGACAAGCGTCACAGAACATTCTGATTACAGGGGCCATGGATAATTGGGATGACAAGCGCATGGATCATTGTGATGACAAGTGTCATGGAGCATTTTGATGACATGTGTCCCTGATCATTGTGCTGTCACGGGTCATGGAGCGCTGTGTTGACAGTGGTCATGGAGCATTGTGATGACAGGGGTAATGGAGAATTGTGATGGCAAGGGCATGGAGCATTGTGATGAGAAGGCCATGGATCATTCTGATGACATGCATCATGGAGCTTTGTGATGACAAGGGCATGGAGCATTGTGATTATAGGGGTCATGGAACATTGTGATGACAAGGGTGAGGGAGTATAGTGATGACTAGTGATGGAACATTGTGATATCAGTTGTGAGAGAGCATTTTGATGAGAAGTGCATGGTGCATTGTGATGACAAGGTTTATGGAGCTCTGTGATGACAAGGTTGTGAAGCATTGTGATGACAAGCGCATGACACATTGTGATGACATGGGTCATGGAGCATTGTGCTGAGAAGTGCATGGCGCTTTGTTATGACAATGATCATGGAGCATTGTGATGAAAAGTTCATGGAGCATTGTGGTGACAAAGGTGAGAGAGACTTCTGATGACGAGGGCATGGACCACTGTGATGTCAAAGGTCATGAAGCATTGTGATGACTGGAGTCACGGAGCATTGTGATGACAGGCTTCATGGTGCATTTTGATGACAATATCATGGAGCACTGTGATGATAGGGGCATGGAGAATTGGTGTGACAACTTTCATGGATTATTGTGACGAGTGTAGGCATGGTGCATTGTGAAGACAAGGGCATGGAGCATTGTGATGACAAGGGCATGGATCATTGTGATGACAAGGTCATGGAGTATTGTGAAGACAGGTGTCAGGGAGCATGGTGATGACATATGTCATGGTCCATTGTGATGACAATGGCATGGAGGATTGTGATGACAAGAGCATGTAACATGGTGATGAGAAGTGTCATGGAGCATTGTGATGACAAGGGACATGGAGCACTGTGATGTCCAGGGCATGGAGCATTGTGATGGCAACACCGTGAAGCATTGTGATGGCAAGACCATGGAGCATTTTGATGACGAGTGTCATCGAGCACTGTAATGACATGTGGCATGGAGAATTGTGATGTCAGGTGTCATGGATCATTGTGATGACAAGGGACATGGAACATTCTGATGACAAGCTTCTGGAGTATTGTGCAGACAAAGGCAAGGAGCATTGTGATGACAAGGTTCACAGACCATTGTGACGAAAAGTTCATAAAGCACTGTGGTGACAAAGGTCAGTGAGCCTTGTGATGACAAGGGCATGGCCCATTGTGATGACGAAGGTCATGAAGCATTGTGATGACTGGTGTCACGGAGCATTGTGATGACAAGGGCATGGAGCATTGTGATAACAGTGTCATGGAACATTGGTCTGACAAGTTTAATGGATTATTTTGATGACAGTGGGCAAGGCACATTGTGATGACAAGGGCATGGAGAATTGTGATGACAAAGTCAAGTGTATTGTGAAGACAGGTGTCAGGGAGCGTTTTATTGACATATGTCATGGTCCATTGTGATGACAATGGCATGGAGCATTGTGATGCCAATTGTCATGGAGGATTGTGATGACAAAGGTAATGGAGCATTGTGATGATAAGGTCTTGGAGCATTGTAATGACAAGGGTCATGGAGCATTTTGATGAGAAGAGCATGGAGCATTGTGATGACAAGGGCAATTGATAATTATGATGACAAGGTCGTGAAGCGTTGTGATAAAAAACATATGGAGCTTGCTATGACAGGGTTCATGGAGCATTGCGATGACAATTGCATGGAGAATTGTGATGACAAGATCATGTAACATTGTGATGAAAAGTGTCATGGATCCTCGTGATGGCAATACCGTGGAGCACTGTGATGAGAAGACCATGTATAATTGTGATGAGGAGCGTCATGGAGCACTGTAATGACAAGGGGCAAGGAGCATTTTGATGACAGGTGTCATGGAGCATTGTGATAGCAGGGGTCATGGAGCATTGTGATGGCAGGTGTTATGGAGCATTCTGATTACAAGCTTGTGGAGTATTGTGATGACAATGGCATGGAGCATTGTGATGCAAAGGGCATGGAGCATTGTGATGAAAAAGGCATGGAGCCTTTTCATGACAGGTTTCAAGGAGCATTCTGATGACAAGGGTCAGGGAGCATTGTGATGACAAGTGTATTGAGCATTGTGATGAAAAAGGTCATGGAGCATTGTGATGACAAGGGTATGCAGTATTGTTATGACAGGCATCCTGGAGTGTTGTGAAGACAAGTGTTATGGAACAATGTGATCCCAATGATTTGGAACATTGTGATTACAGAGGTCATGGATCATTTTGATTTCAAGGAGCATGGAAAATTGTAATGATAGGGGTAATGGAGCATTGTGATGAGAAGTTCATGGAGCATTGGGCTGAAAATGTTCTTGGAGTATTGTTATGAAAGGGGTCATGGAGCATTGTGATGACAAGGGAATGGAGCATTTTGATGACAAGGTCCTGGAGCAGTGTGATGAGAAGACCATGGAGCCTTGTGACAATAGCATGAAATATTATGGTGATGGGCATGGTGCATTGTGATGACAGGGTTCATGGAGCATTGAGATGAAAAGGGGCACGGAGCATTGTCATTACAGGAGCCTTGGAGCATTGTGATGACAAGGGTATGGAGCATCGTGAATGAGAAGGCCATGGAGCATTCTGATTACATGTGTCATGGATCTTTGTGAGACATTGGTATGGACAATTGTGATTACATTGTCTTGGAGCATTGTGATGAAAATTGTCATGGAGTCTTGTGATTACAAGGTCGTGGAACCTTGTTTGGGCAGGTGTCATGGAGCAGTGTTATGACAGTGGTAATGGTGCGTTGTGATGACAAGGGCATGGAGAATTGGTCTGAAAAGTTTCATGGATTACTGTGATGACAAGGGCATGGAACACTTTGATACATGGATCATGGTGGATTGTAATGACAAGGGCATGAAGCATTGTGATGAGAAGGGCATCAAGCATTGGGATCAAAAGCGTCATGGAGCTTTTTGATGACAAGGGCATGGAGCAATGTGATGAGAGGCTTCATGGAGCATTGTGATGACAATGGCATGGAGCATTGTGATGCTAAGGGCCATGGAGCTTTGTGATGACAAAGGTCATGGAGCATTTGATGACAAGTTCGACATGCATTGTGATGAGAAGGGCAGAGAGCATTGTGATAACAGGGTCATAGAGCAATTTGATGAAAAAGGTCATGGAACATTTTGATGAGAGTGGTTATGGAAATTTGTGGTGTCAGGGGTCATGGAGCATTGTGATGAAAAGGGTATTGGAGTATTTTGATGACAGGGTTTATGGATCATTGTGATGTCATGGGTCATGGAGCATTTAATGATAAGTGCATGTAGCATTGTGATGATAGGGGTCATGGAACATTGTGATGACAGGGGTGAGGGAGTATAGTGAAGACTAGTGAAGGAACATTGTGATATCAGTGGTGAGAGAGCATTTTGATGAGAAGTGCATGGAGCATTGTGATGACACGGTTTATGGAGCATTGTGGTGACACGGATGAGGATCATTGTGATGACATGTGTCAAAAAGCATTGTGCTGAAAAGCGCATGGAGCATTGTGATGACAAGTGTCATGGATCATTGTGCTGACAAAGGCATGGTGCATTTTGATGACAAGGGTCAGAGATCATTGTGATGAATATTTCAGTGAGCATTGTGGTGACAAAGGTCACAGAGCCTTGTGTGACAAGGGCATGGACCATTATGATGACAAAGGTCATGAAGCATTTTGATGACTGGAGTCACGGAGCATAGGGATGAAAGGGGTCATGGAGCATTGTGATGACAGGGTTCATGGGGCATTGTGATGAGAAGGTCATGGAGCATTGGGCTGAAAATGTTCATCGAGTATTGTGATGACAGTGCTCATGTGGCATTTTGATGACAAGGGAATGGAGCATTGTGATGAAATGGGCATGGAGCATGGTGATGAGAAGGCCATGGAGAATTCTGAAGTCATGTGTCATGAAGCTTTGGGATGATAAGGGCATGGAGCATTGTGATTACAGGGGTCTTGGAGCATTGTGAGGAAAAGGGCATGGATCATTGTGATTAAAAAGGCATGGAGCCTTGTCATGACAGGGTTCAAGGAGCATACTGACGACAAGTGTCAGGGAGCATTGTGATGACAAGTGTATTGAGCATTGTGATGACGAAGGTCATGGAGTATTGTGAATAGAAGACCATGGATAATTGTGATGATGCGCGTCATGGGGCATTGTGATGACAAGTGTTATGGAACATTGTGATCACAAGGGTTTGGAGCATTGTGATGACAGAAGTCCTGGAGCGTTTTGATTTCATTTTGATGACAATTGCATGAAGCATTATGATGATGGGCATGGTGAATTTTGATGACACGGTTCATGGAGCATTGAGATGAAAAGGGGCATGGAGCATTGTGATTACAGGGGTCTTGGAGCATTGTGATGATGAGGGCATGGAGCATCGTAAATGAGAAGGCCATGGAGCATTCTGATGACAAGCGTCATGGAGCTTTGTGATGACAAGTGTATGGAGAATTGTGATTACAGTGTCTTGGAACATTGTGATGACAAGTGTCATGGAGTCTTGTGATGACAAGGCCGTGGAACAGTGTGATGGCAGGGGTCATGGAGCATTGTTATGACATGGGTAATGGAGCATTGTGATGACAAGGGCATGGAGCACTGGTCGGAAATATTTCATGGATTATTATGATGAGAATGGGCATGGAGCATTGTGATGACAAGGACAGAGAACACTTTGATACATGGGTCATGGAGGATGGTAATGACAAGGGCACAGAACACTTTGATACATGGGTCATGTAGGATTGTAATGACAAGGGCATGGAACATTGTGATGAGAAAGGCATCGAGCATTGGGATCACAAGCGTCATGGAGCTTTGTGATGACAAGGGCATGGAGCAATGTGATGAGAGGCTTCATGGAGCATTGTGATAACTATGGCATGGAGCATTGTGATTCCAAGGGTCATGGAGCTTTGTGATGACTAAGGTCATGGAGCATTTTGATGACGAGGTCGTGGTGCGTTGTGATGAGAAGTGCAGCGAGCATTGTGATAATAGGTTCATGGAGCAATTTGATGAAAAAGGTCATGGAACATTTTGATGAGTGTGGTTATGGAAAATTGTGATGACACGGGTCATGGAGCATTGAGATGAAATGGGTAATGTAGCATTTTGATGACTGGTGTTATGGAACATTTTGATGGCAGGGGTCATGGAGCATTTTGATGATAAGTGCATGTAGCACTGTGATGATAGGGGGCATGGAACATTGTGATGACAGCGGTGTGGGAATATTGTGAAGACTAGTGATGGAATATTGTGATACCAGTCGTGAGAGGGCATTTTGATGAGAAGTGCATGGAACATTGTGATGACAAAGTTTATGGAGCATTGTGATGACTATGATGTGGAACATTGTGATGACAAGCGCATGGTACATTGTGATGCCATGGGTCAAGGAGCATTGTGATGACAAGCGCATGGAGCATTGTGATGACAAGGGTCATGGATCATTGTGCTGACAAATGCATGGTGCATTGTGATGACAAGGGTCACAGAGCATTGTGATGAAATGTTCATGGAGCATTGTGGTGACAAATGACAGAGAGCCTTGTGTGACAAGGGCATGGACCATTCTGATAACAAAAGTCATGAAGCATTGTGATGACTGGAGTCACGGAGCATTGTGATGACAGGGGTCATGGAGCATTGTGATGAGACGGTCATGGAGCATTGGGCTGAAACTATTCAAGGAGTATTGTGATGCCAGGGGTCATGGGGCAATTTGATGACAAGGGAAAGGAGCTTTGTGATGAAAAGGGCATGGAGCATTGTGATGAGAAGTCCATGGAGCATTCTGAAAACATATGTCATGAAGCTTTGTGATGACAAGGGCATGGAGCATTGTGATTACAGGGGTCTTGGAGCATTGTCAGGAAAAGGGCATGGATCATTGTGATTAAAAAGGCATGGAGCCTTGTCATGATAGGTTTCAAGGAGCATACTGACGACAAGTGTCAGGGAGCATTGTGATGACAAGTGTATTGAGCATTGTGATGACAAAGGGCATGGAGTATTGTGAATAGAAGGCCATGGATAATTGTGATGATGAGAGTCATGGGCCGTTGTGATGACAAGTGTTATGGAACATTGTGATCACAAGGGTTTGGAGCATTGTGATGACAGAGATCATGGAGCATTTTGATTTCATTTTGATGACAATAGCATGAAGCATTATGATGATGGGCATGGTGCATTGTGATGGCACGGTTCATGGAGCATTGAGATGAAAAGGGGCATGGAGCATTGTGATTACAGGGGTCTAGGAGTATTGTGATGACAAGGGCATGGAGCTTGGTGAATGAGAAGGCCATGGAGCATTCTGATGACATGCGTCATGGAGCTTTGTGATGACAAGGACATGGAGCATTGTGATGACAAGGGTTATGGAGCCTTGTGATGACAAGGCCGTGGAACATTGTAATGGCAGGTGTCATGGAGCATTGTTATAACGGGTAATGGAGCATTTTGATGACAAGGCATGGAGCATTGGTCTCAAAACTTTCATGGCTTATTGTGATGAGAGGGGGCATGGAGCATTTTGATGACAAGGGCACTGAACACTGTGATACATGGGTCATGGCGGATTTTAATTAAAAGGGCATGGAGCATTGTGTTAAGAAGAGCATAGAGCATTGTGATGAAAAGCATCATGGAGCCTGTGATGACAATTGCATGGAACAATGTGATGAGAGTGTTCATGGAGCATTGTGATGACAATGGCATGGAGCATTGTGATGCCAAGGGTCATGGAGCTTTGTGATGACAAAGGTCATGGAGCATTTTGATGACAAGGGCGTGGTGAAATGTGATGAGAAGGGCAGAGAGCATTGTGATGAAATGGTCATGGAGCAATTTGATGAAAAGTGTCATGAGATATTTTGATGAAAGGGGTTATGGACCTTTGTGATGTCAGGGGTCATGGAGCATTATGATGAAAAGGGTCATGGAGCATTTTGATGACAGGGGTCCTGGAACATTGTGATGAAAAGGGTGAGGGAGTATTGTGATGACTATTGATGGAACAATATGATATCCGTGGTGGGACAGCATTTTGATGGGAAGTTCATGGAGCATTGTGATGACAAGATTTATGGAGCACTGTGATGAAAAGGTTGTGGAGCATTGTGATGACAAGCGCATGGCGCACTGTGATGACACAGGTCATGGGGCATTGTGCAGACAACTGCATGGAGCATTGTGATGACAATGGTCATGGAGCATTGTGCTGACAAAGATATGGAGCATAGTGATGACATGGGTAACAGAGCATTGTGATGAAAATTTCATGGAGCATTGTGGTGACAAATATCACAGAGCCTTTTGATGACGAGGGCATGGACCATTGTGCTGACAAAGGTCATGAAGCATTGTGATGACTGGAGTCACGGAGCATTGTGATGACAAGGTCCTGGAGCATTGTGATGAGAGGACGATGTAGCCTTGTGATGACAATTCTCATGGAGTATTCTGATGAAAACTGGCATAGAGCATTGTGATTACAGGGGTCTTGGATCCTTGTGATGACAAGGCGGTGGAACATTGTGATGGCATGGGTCATGGAGCATTGTTATGACATGGGCAATGGAGCATTGTGATTACAAGGGAATAGAGCATTTGTCTGAAAAGTTTCATGGATTATTGTGATGAGAGTGGGCATGGAGCATTGTGATGACAAGGTCATGGAACACTGTGATACATGGGTCATGGAGGATTTTAATGAGAAGGACATTGAGCAATGTGATGAGAGTCTTCATGGAGCTTTGTGATGACAAGGGCATGGAGCATTGTGATGACAAATGTCATGGAGCATTTTAATGACAACATTCCCAGATCATTGTGTTGTCAGGGGTCATGGAGCGCAGTGATGACAATGGTCATGGAGCATTGTGATGACAGGGGTCATGGAGCATTGTGATAAGACGGTCATGGAGCATTGGGCTGAAAAAGTTCATGGAGTATTGTAATGACAGGGGTAATGGGGCATTGTGATGACAAGGGAATGGAGCATTGTGATGACAAGGTCCTGGAGCATTGTGATGAGAAGACCATGGAGCCTTGTGATTACAAGTATCATGGAGCATTCTGATGAAAAAGTGCATGGAGCATTGTGATTACAGGGGTCATGGAGCATTGTGATGAAAATGGCATGGAGCATTGTGATGCCAAGGGTCATGGAGCTTTGTGATGACAAAGTTCATGGAGCATTTTGATGAGAAGGTCGTGGTGCATTGTGATGAGAAGGGCAGGGAGCATTGTGATGACAGTGTCATGGAGCAATTTGATGAAAAGGATCATGGAACATTTTGATGACAGTGGTTATGGAACATTGTTATGTCAGGGCTCATGGAGCATTGTGATGAAAAGGGTCATGGAGCATTTTGATGACAGGGGTTACGGAACATTGTGATGTCAGGGTTCATGGAGCATTGTGATGATAAGATCATGTAGCATTGTCATAACAGGGATCATGGAATATTGTGATGACAGGGGGGAGAGAGCATTTTGATGAGAAGTGCATGGAACATTGTGATGACAATGTTTTTGGAACACTGTAACAACAAGTATGTGGAGCATTGTGATGACAAGCGAATGGTGCATTGTGATGACATGGGTTATGGAGCATTGTGCTGACAAGTGCATGGAGCATTGTGATGACAAGGGTCATGTAGCATTGTGCTGACAAAGGCATGGAGCACGGTGATGACAAGGATCACAGAGCATTGTGATGAAAAGTTCATGGAGCATTGTGGTGACAATGGTCACAGAGCCTTGTGTGACGAGGACATGGACCATTGTGATGACAAATGTCATGAAGCCTTGTGATGACTGGAATCACAGAGCATTGAGATGACAGGGGTCTTGGAGCACTGTGATGACAAGGACATGGAGCATTGTGATGAGAAGGCCATGGAGCATTCTGATGACATGCATCATGGAGCTTTGTGATTAAGGTCATGGAGCATTGTGATTACACGGGTCTTGGAGCATTGTGATGAAAATGGTATGGATCATTGTGATGAAAAAGGCATGGAGCCTTGTCATGACAGTGTTCAGGGAGCATACTGATGAAAAGTGTCAGGGATCATTGTGATGACAAGTGTATTGAGCATTTTGATGACAAAGTTCATGGAACACTGTGATGAGAAGACCATGGATAATTGTGATGATGAGTGTCATGTTGCATTGTGATGACAATGGTTATGGAACATTGTGATCACAAGGGTTCGGAGCATTTTGATGACAGAGGTCATGGAGCATATTGATTTCATTGTGATGACAATAGCATGAAGCATGATGACGATGGACATGGTGCATTGTGATGACAGGGTCATGGAGCAATTTGATGAAAAGGGTCATGGAATATTTTGATGACAGTGGTTATGGAACATTGTGATTTCAGGGGCCTTGGAGCGTTGTGATGAACAGGGTGATGGAGCATTTTGATGACAGAGGATATGGAACATTTTGATGTCAGTGGTCATGGAGCATTGTGATGATAGGGGCATGTAGCATTGTGATGTCAGAGGTCATGGAAAATTGTAATAACAGTGCTGAGGGAGTATTGTGATGACTAGTGATGGAACATTGTGATATCAGTGCTGAGAGAGCATTTTGATGAGAAGTGCATGGAGCATTGTGATAACAAAGTTCATGGAGCATTGTGATGACAAGATTTATGGAGCATTGTGATGACAAGGCTGTGGAGAATTGTGATGACAAGTGCATGGCGCATTTTGATGACATGGATCATGGAGCATTGTGCTGAGAACCGAATGGAGCATTGTGAAGACAAGGGTCATGGAGCATTGTGCTGACAAAGGCATGGAACATTGTGATGACAACGATCACAGAGCATTGTGAGGAAAAATTCAGGGAGCATTGTGGTGACAATGGTCACAGAGTCTTGTGATGACGAGGGCATGGACCATTGTGATTAAAAAGGACAGGAAGCATTGTGATGACTTGAGTCACGGAGCATTGTGATGACAAGGGTATGGAGCATTGTGATGACATGGGCATGGTGCATTGTTCTGACAAGTTTCATGGTTTATTGTGATGACAGTGGGCATGGCACATTCTGGTGACAAGGTCATGGTGCATTGTGAAGATAAGGGCATGTAGCACTGTGATGACAGGGGTCATGGAACACTGTGATGACAGGGGTGAGGGAGTATTGTGATGACTAGTGATGGAACATTGTGATATAGGTGGTGAGAGAGCATTTTGAGGATAAGTGCATGGAGCATTGTGGTGACAAGTTTTATGGAGCATAGCGATGAAAATGATGTGGAGCATTGTGATGAAAATTTCATGGAGCATTGTGGTGACAAAGATCTCAGAGCCTTGTGTGACGAGGGCATGGATCATTGTGATGAGAAAGGTCATGAATCATTGTGATGACTGGAGTCACGGAGCATTGTGATGACAGGGTTCATGGAGCATTTTGATGACAAGGGCATCGAGCAATGTGATGACAGGGGCATGGAACATTGGTCTGACAAGTTTCATGGATTATTGTGATGACAGTGGGCATGGAACACTGAGATGAGAAGGGAATGGAGCATTGTGGTGACAAAGGTCACAGAGCATTGTGTGACAAGGGCATGGACCATTGTGAGGACAAAGGTCATGAAGCATTGTGATGACTGGAATCACGGAGCATTGTGATGACAGAGGGCATGGAGCATTGTAATGACAAGGGCATTTAGCATTGTGATGACAGGGGCTTGGAACATAGGCCTGATATGTTTCATGGATTATTGTGATGAGAGTGGGCATGGCGCATTGTGATGACAAGGGCATGGAACATTGTGGTGACAAGGTCATTGAGTATTGTTAAGACAAATGTAATGGAGCATTTTGATGACAAGGCCTTGGAACATTGCGATGACAAGGGTCATGGAGCATTGTGATGAAAAGAGCATGGAGCATTCTGATGAAAAGGTGCATGGAGCATTGAGATTACAGGGGTTTTGAAGCAATGCGATTACAAGGGCATGGAGCATTGTGATGAGAAGGCAATGGAGCATTCTGATGACATGCGCCATGGAGCTGTGTGATGACAATTACATGGAGCATTGTGATTACAGGGGTCTTGGAGCATTGTGATGAAAAGGGAATGGATCATTGTGATGAAAAATGCATGGAGCCTTGTCATGACAGGTTTCAAGGAGCATACTGTTGACAACTGTCAGGGAGCATTCTGATGATAAGTGTATTGAACATTGTGATGACAAAGATCATGGAGCATTTTGATGAGAAGACCATGGATAATTGTGATGACCAGCGTCATGGGGCATTGTGATGACAAGTGTCATGGAACATTTTGATCAGAAGGGTTTGGTGCATTGTGATGAGAGAGGTCATTGAGCATTTTGATTTCATTGTGATGACAATAGCATGAAATATTATGGTGATGGGCACGGTGCATTGTGATGACAGGGTTCATGGAGCATTGAGATGAAAAGGGGCATGGAGCATTGTGATTACAGGGGTGTTGGAGCATAGTGATGACAAGGGCATGGAGCATTGTGATGAGAAGGAAATGGAGCATTCTAAAGACATGCGTCATGGAGCTTTGTGATGACAAGGGAATGGAGAATTGTGATTACAGGGGTCATGGAATATTGTGATGACAGGGGTGAGGGAGTATTGTGATGACTAGTGATGGAACATTGTGATATCATTGGCGAGAAGGCATTTTGAGGAGAAGTGCATGGAACATTGTGATGACAAGGTTTATGGAGCATTTTGATGACAAGGTTGTGGAGCATTGTGATGACAAGTGCATGGTGCACTGTGATGACATGGGTTATGGAGCATTGTGCTGACACGCGCATCGAGCATTGTGATGTCAAGGGTCATGGAGCATTTTGCTGACAAAGGCATGGAGCTTTGTGATGACAAGGGTCACAGAGCATTGTGATAAAAATTTCATGGAGCATTGGGGTGACAAAGGTCACAGAGCTTTCTGTGAGCAGGTCATGGACCATTGTGATGACAAATGTCATGAAGCATTCTGATGACTGAAGTCACAGAGCATTGTGATAACAGGGGTCCTGGAGCATTGTAATGAAAAGGGAATGGATCATTGTGATGAAATAGGCATGGATCCTTGTCATGACAGTGTTCAAGGAGCATACTGATGACAAGTGTCAGGGAGCATTGTGATGACAAGGGCATGGAGCAATGTGATGAGAGACTTCATTGAGCATTGTGATGACAATGGCATGGAGAATTGTGATGTCAAGTGTCATGGAGCATTGTGATGACAAAGGCCATGGGGCATTTGACGACAAGGGCATGGTGCATTGAGATGAGAATGACAGGGAGCATTGTGATGACAGGGTCATGGAGCAATTTGATGAAAAGTGTCATGGAATATTTTGATGACAGTGGTTATGGAACATTGTGATGTCAGGGGTCATGAAGCATTGTGATGAAATGCGTTATGGAGCATTTTGTGACAGGGGTTATGGAACATTGTGATGTCAGGGGTCATGGAGCATTGTGATGAAAAGGGCATGTAGCACTGTGATGACAGGGGTCATGAAATATTGTGATGACAGGGGTGAGCGAGTATTGTGATGACTAGTGATGGAACATTGTGATATATGTGGTGAGAGAGAATTTTGATGAGAAGTGCATGGAGCATTGTGATGAAAAGTGTAATGGAGCATACCAATGATAAGGATGTGGAGTATAGTGATGACAAGCGCATGGCACATTATGATGACATGGGTCATGAAGCATTGTGCTGACAAGCGCATGGAGCATTGTGATGACAAAGGCATGGAACATTTTGATGACAAGGGACACAGAGCATTGTGATGAAATATTCATGGAGCATTGTGGTGAAAAAGATCACAGAGCCTTGTGTGACGAGGGAATGGACCATTGTGATGAGATAGGTCATGAAGCATTGTGATGACTGGAGTCACGGAGCATTGTGATGAAAGGGGTCATGGAGCATTGTGATGACAAGGGCATGGAGCAATGTGATGACAGGGGCATGGAACATTTGTCTGACAAGTTTCATGGATTATTGTGATGACAATCGGCATGGAGCATTGTGATGACAATGGCATGGAGCATTGTGGTGACAAAGGCTTGGAGCATTTTGATGACAAGGGACAAAGAGCATTGTGATGAAATATTCATGGAACATTGTAGTGAAAAAGATCAAAGAGCCTTGTGGGAAGAGGGGATGGACCACTGTGATGACAAAGGTAATGAAGCATTGTGATGACTGGAGTCACAGAGCATTGTGATGACAGGGGTCATGGAGCATTGCTCTGACAAGATTTATGGATTATTGTGATGAGAGTGGGCATGGCGCATTGTAATGACAAGGTCATGGAACATTGTGATGACAATGTCATGGAGTATTGTGAAGACAGGTGTCAGGGAGCATTGTGATGACTTATGTCATTGTCCATTGTGATGGCAATGGCAGGGAGCATTGTGATACCAAGTGTCATGGAGGATTGTGATGACAAAGGTAATGGAGCATTTTGATGACAAGGGATTGGATCATTGTGATGACAAGGGTCATGGAGCATTGTGATGACAAGGGCATGGAGCATTGTGATGACAAGGTCCATTGTGAATTTTGATGACAACGTCGTGAAGCATTGTGATGACAAGCGCATGGAGCTTGCTATGACAGGGGTCATAGAGCATTGCGATGACAAGTTCATGGAGAATTGTGATGACAAGATCATGTAACATTGTGATGAGAAGTGTCACGAAGCATTGTGATGACAAGGACGTGAAGAATTGTAATGACATGGGACATGGAGCATTGTGATAAACAGGGCATGGAGAATTGTGATACCAAGACCGTGGAGCATTGTGATGAAAAGACCATGGATAATTATGATGAAGAGCGTCATGGATCACTGTAATGACAAGGGGCATGGGGCATTGTGATGAGAGGTGTCATGAAGAATTGTGATGAGAGGGGTCATGGAGCATTGTGATGACAAGGGAATGGAGCATTGTGATGACGATGTCCTGGAGCAGTGTGATGAGAAGACCATGGAGCCTTGTGATGACAAGTCTCATGGAGCATTCTGATGAATAGGGGCATGGAGCATTGTGATTACAGGGGTCTTGGAGCATTGTGATGACAAGGGCATGGAGCATTGTGAGGAGAAGGCCATGGAGCATTCTGATGACATGTGTCATGGAGAACTGTAATGACAAGGGCATGGAGCATTAGGATGAGAAGAGTATCGAGCATTGTGATGACAAGCGTCATGGAGTATTGTGGTGACAAGGGCATGGAGCAATGTGATGAGAGGTTTCATGTAGCATTGTGATGAAATGGCATGGAACATTGTGATGCCACGGGTCATGGAGCTTTGTGATGACAAACGTCCTGGAGCATTTTGATGACAAGGTCGTGGTGCATTGTGATGAGAAGGGCAGAGAGCATTGTGATGACAGGGTCATAGAGCAAATTGATGAAAAGTGTCATGGAATATTTTGATGACAGGGGTTATGGAACATTGTGATGTCAGGGGTAATGGAGCATTTTGATGAAAAGGGTCATGGAGCATTCTGACGAAAAGGTGCATGGAGCACTGAGATTACATGGGTTTTGAAGCAATGTGATTACAAGGGCATGGAGCATTGTGATGAGAAGGCATTGGAGCATTCTGATGACATGCTTCATGGAGTTTTGTGATGACAAGGACATGGAGCATTGTGATTACAGGTGCCTTGGAGCATTGTGGTGAAAAGGGAATGGATCATTGTGATGAAAAATGCATGGAGCCTTGTCATGACAGTGTTCAAGGAGCATACTGATGACAACTGTCAGCGAGCATTGTGATGATAAGTGTATTGAGCATTGAGATGACAAAGATCATGGAGCATTGTGATGAGAAGACCATGGATAATTGTGATGACCAGCGTCATGGGGCATTGTGATGACAAGTGTTATGGAACATTGTGATCAGAAGGGTTTGGTGCATTGTGATGACAGAGGACATTGAGGGCTTTGATTTCATTGTGATGACAATAGCATGAAATATTATGGTGACGGAAACGGTGCATGGTGATGACAGGGTTCATGGAGCATTGAGATGAAAAGGGGCATGGAGCATTGTGATTACAGGGCTGTTGGAGCATTGTGATAACAAGGGCATGGAACATTGAGATGAGAAGGGCATGGAGCATTGTGTTGACAAAAGTCACAGAGCCTTGTGTGACGAGGGCATGGAACACTGTGAGGACAAAGGTCATGAAGCATTGTGATGACTGGAGTCTCGGAGCATTGTGATGACAGGGGTCATGGAGCATTGTAATGACAAGGGCATGGAGCATTGTGTTGACAGGTGCGTGGAACATAGGTCTGACATGTTTCATGGATTATTGTGATGACAGTGGGCATGGCACATTGTGATGACAAGGGCATGGAACATTGTGATGACAAGGTCATGGAGTATTGTGAAGACAGGTATCAAGGAGCATTGTGATGACATATGTCTTTGTCCATTGTGATGACAATGGCATGGAGCATTGTGATACGAAGTGTCATGGAGGATTGTGATGACAAATGTAATGGAGCATTTTGATGACAAGTGCTTGGAACATTGCGATGACAAGGGTCATGGAGCATTGTGATGACAAGGGCATGGAGCATTCTGATGAAAAGATGCATGGAGCATTGAGATTACAGGGAATTTGAAGCAATGTGATTACAAGGGCATGGAGCATTTTGATAAGAAGGCAATGGAGCATTCTGATGACATGCGTCATGGAGCATTGTGATGACAAGGACATGGAGAATTGTGATTACAGGGGTCTTGGAGCATTGTGATGAAAAGGGAATGGATCATTGTGATGAAAAATGCATGGAGCCTTGTCATGACAGGGTTCAAGGAGCATACTGATGACAACTGTCAGGGAGCATTGTGATGATAAGTGTATTGAGCATTGTGATGACAAAGATCATGGAGCATTGTGATGAGAAGACAATGGATAATTGTGATGACCAGCGTCTTGGGGCATTGTGATGACAAGTGTTATGGAACATTGTGATCAGAAGGGTTTGGTGCATTGTGATGACAGTGGTCATTGAGCATTTTGATTTCATTGTGATGACAATAGCATGAAATATTATGGTGATGGGCACGGTGCATTGTGATGACAGGGTTCATGGAGCATTGAGATGACAAGGGCATGGAGCATTGTGATGAGAAGGCAATGGAGCATTCTGATGACATGCGTCATGGAGCTTTGAGATGACAAGGACATGGAGCATTGTGATTACAGCGGTCTTGGACCATTGTGATGAAAAGGGAACGGATCATTGTGATGAAAAATGCATGGAGCCTTGTCATGACAGGGTTCAAGGAGCATAGTGATGACAACTGTCAGGGAGCCTTGTGATGATAAGTGTATTGAGAATTGTGATGACAAAGATCATGGAGAATTGTGATGGGAAGACCATGGATAATTGTGATGACCAGCGTCAAGGGGCATTGTGATGACAAGTGTTATGGAACATTGTGATCAGAAGGGTTTGGTGCATTGTGATGACAGAGGTCATTGAGCATTTTGATTTCATTGTGATGACAATAGCATGAAATAATATGGTGATGGTCACGGTGCATTGTGATGACAGGGTTCATGGAGCATTGAGATGAAAAGGGGCATGGAGCATTGTGATTATAGGGGTGTTGGAGCATTGTGATGACAAGGGCATGGATCATTGTGATGAGAAGGCCATGGAGCATTCTGATGACATGCGTCATGGAGCTTTGTGATGACAATGGCATGGAGAATTGTGATTACAGGGGTCATGGAATATTGTGATGACAGGGGTGAGGGTGTATTGTGATGACTAGTGATGGAAAATTGTGATATCAGTGGTGAGAAAGCATTTTGAGGAGAAGTGCATGGAGCATTGTGATGACAAGGTTTATGGAGCATTTTGATGACAAGGATGTGGAGCATTGTGATGACAAGTGCATGGTGCATTGTGATGACATGGGTTGTGGAATATTGTGCTGACACGCGCATCGAGCATTGTGATAACAAGGGTCATGGAGCATTGTGCTGACAAAGGCATGGAGCTTTGTGATGACAAGGGTCACAGAGCATTGTGATAAAAATTTCATGGACCATTGTGGTGACCAAGGTCACAGAGCTTTGTGTGACGAGGTCATGGACCATTGTGATGACAAATGTCATGAAGCACTGTGATGACTGGAGTCACGGAGCATTGTGATAACAGGGGTCTTGGAGCATTGTGATGAAAAGGGAATGGATCATTGTGATGAAAAGGGCATGGAGCCTTGTCATGACAGTGTTCAAGGAGCATACTGATGACAAGTGTCAGCGAGCATTGTGATGCCAAGTCTATTGAGCATTGTGGTGACAAAGGTCATGGAGCATTGTTATGAGAAGACCTTGCATAATTGTGATGACGAGCGTCATGGGGCATGTGATGACAAGTGTTATGGAACATTGTGATCAGAAGGGTTTGGAGCATTGTGATGACAGAGGACATGGAGCATTTTGATTTCATTGTGATGACAATAGCATGAATAATTATGATGATGGGCATGGTGCATTGTGATGACAGTGTTCATGGAGCATTGAGATGAAAAGAGGTATGGAGAATTGTGATTACAGAGGTCTTGGAGCATTGTGATGACAAGGGTCATGGAGCCTTGTGATGACAAGTCCGTGGAACATTGTGATGGCATTGGTCATGGAGCATTGTAATGACAGGTGTAATGGAGCATTGTGATGACAATGGCATGGAGCATTGTGATGCCAAGGGTCATGGAACTTTGTGATGACAAATGTTATGTGGCATTTTGATGACAAGGGCGTGGTGCATTGTGATGAAAAGGCCAGGGAGCATTGTGATGACAGTGCCATGGAGCAATTTGAATAAAAGTGTCATGTAATATTTTTATGACAGGGGTTATGGAACATTGTGTTGTCAGGGGTCATGAAGCATTGTGATGAAATGGGTCATGGAGCATTTTGTGACAGGGGTTATGGAACATTGTGATGTCAGTGGTCATGGAGCATTGTGATGATAAGGGTATGTAGCACTGTGATGAGAGTGGTCATGGAACATTGTGATGACAGGGGTGAGCGAGTATTGTGATGACTAGTGATGGAACATTGTGATGTCAGTGGTGAGAAAGCATTTTGAGTAGAAGTGCATGGAGCATTGTGATGACACGGTTCTTGGAGCATTGAGATGAAAATGGGCATGGAGCATTGTTATTACAGTGGTGTAGGAGCACTGTGATGACAAGTTCATGGAGCATTGTGATGAGAAGGCCATGGAGCATTCTGATGACATGCGTCATGGAGCTTTGTGATGACAAGGGCATGGAGAATTGTGATTACAGGGGTCATGGAATATTGTGATGACGGGGGTGAGGGAGTATTGTGATGACTAGTGATGGAACATTGTGATATCAGTGGTGAGAAAGCATTTTGAGGAGAAGTGCATGGAGCATTGGGATGACAAGGTTTATGGAGCATTTTGATGAAAAGGATGTGGAGAATTGTGATGACAAGTGCATGGTGCATTGTGATGACATGGGTTATGTAGCATTGAGATGAAATAGGGCATGGAGATTTGTGATTACAGACGTCTTGGTGCATTGTGATGACAAGGGTCATGGAGCCTTGTGAAGACAAGGACGTTGAACATTGTGATGGCAGGGGTCATGGAGCATTGTTATGACATGTGTAAAGGAGCACTGTGATGACAAGGGCATGGAGCAATGTGATGAGAGATTTCATTGAGCATTGTGATGACAATGGCATGGAGCATTGTGATGCCAAGTGTCATGGAGATTTGTGATGACAAATGTCATGGGGCATTTTGACGACAAGGGCATGGTGCATTGAGATGAGAAGGACAGGGAGCATTGTGATGACAGGGTCATGGAGCAATTTTATGAAAATGGTCATGGAATATTTTGATGACAGTGGTTATGGAACATTGTGATATCAGGGGTCATGAAGCATTGTGATGAAATGGGTCATGGAGCATTTTGTGACAGGGGTTATGGAACATTGTGATGCCAGGGGTCATGGAGATTTGTGATGATAAGGGAATGTAGCAATGTGATGACAGGGGTCATGGAGCATTGTGATGATAAAGGCATGTAGCACTGTGATGACAGGGGTCATGGAACACTGTGATGACAGAGGTGAGGGTGTATTGTGATGACTAGTGATGTAATATTGTGATACATCTGGTGAGAAAGCATTTTGATGAGAAGTGCATGGGGCATTCTGATGACAAGTGTAATGGAGCATAGCAATGATAAGGATGTGGAGTATTTTGATGACAAGTGTATGGTGCATTGTGATGACATGGGTCATGGAGCATTGTCGTGACAAGTGCATGGAGCATTTTGATGACATGTGTCAGGGAGCATTGTGCTGACAAAGGCATGGAGCATTTTGATGACAAGGGACAAAGAGCATTGTGATGAAATATTCATGGAGCATTGTGGTGAAAAATATCAAAGAGCCTTGTGTGAAGAGGGGATGGACCACTGTGATGACAAAGATTATGAAATATTGTGATGACTGGAGTCCGAGAGCATTGTGATGACAGGGGTCATGGAGCATTGCTCTGACAAGATTTATGGATTATTGTGATGAGAGTGGGCATGGCGCATTGTAATGACATGGTCATGGAACATTGTGATGACAAGGTCAGGGAGTATTGTGAAGACAGGTGTCAGGGAGCATTGTGATGACATATGTCATTGTCCATTGTGATGACAATGGCATGGAGCATTGTGATACAAAGTGTCATGGAGGATTGTGATGACTAAGGTAATAGAGCATTTTGATGACTAGGGCTTGGATCATTGTGATGACAAGTGTCATGGAGCATTGTGATGACAAGGGCATGGAGCATTCTGATGACAAGGGCAATTGAGAATTTTGATGACAACACTGTGAAGCATTGTGATGACAAGCGCATGGAGCTTGCTATGACAGGGGTCATAGAGCATTGCGACGACAAGTGCATGGAGAATTGTGATGACAAGATCATGTAACATTGTGATGAGCAGTGTCACGAAGCATTGTGATGACAAGGACGTGGAGAATTGTAATGACATGGGACATGGAGCATTGTGATGAACAGGGCATAGAGAATTGTGATACCAAGACCGTGGAGCATTGTGATGAAAAGACCATGGATAATTATGATGAAGAGCGTCATGGATCTCTGTAATGACAAGGGGCATGGGGCATTGTGATGACAGGTGTAATGGAGCATTGTGATGAGAGGGGTCATGGAGCATTGTGATGACAAGGGAATGGAGCATTGTGATGACAATGTCCTGGAGCAGTGTGATGAGAAGACCATGGAGCCTTGTGATGACAAGTCTCGTTGAGCATTCTGATGAATAGGGGCATGGATAATTTTAATTACAGGGTTCTTGGAGCATTGTGATGACAAGGGCAAGGAGCATTGTGATGAGAAGGCCATGGAGCATTCTGATGACATGTGTCATGGAGAATGGTAATGACAAGGGCATGGAGCATTGTGATGAGAAGAGTATCGAGCATTGTGATGACAAGCGTCATGGAGCATTGTGGTGACAAGGGCATGGAGCAAAGTGATGAGAGGTTTCATGTAGCATTGTGATGATATGGCATGGAGCATTGTGATGCCAAGGGTCATGGAGCTTTGTGATGACAAAAGTCATGGAGCATTTCGATGACAAGGTCGGGGTTCATTGTGATGAGAAGGGCAGGTAGCATTGTGATGACAGGGTCATGGAGAAAATTGATGAAAAGTGTCATGGAACATTTTGATGACAGGTGTTATGGAACATTGTGATGTCAGGGGTAATGGAGCATTTTGATGAAAAGGGTCATGGAGCATTCTGACGAAAAGGTGCTTGGAGCCTTGAGATTACAGGGGTTTTGAAGCAATGTGATTACAAGGGCATGGAGCATTGTGTTGAGAAGGCAATGGAGCATTCTGATGACATGCTTCATGGAGCTTTGTGATGACAAGGACATGGAGCATTGTGATTACAGCGGTCTTGGAGCATTGTGATGAAAAGGGAATGGATCATTGTGATGAAAAATGCATGGAGCCTTGTCATGACAGGGTTCAAGGAGCATACTGATGACAACTGTCAGGGAGCTTAGTGATGATAAGTGTATTGAGCATTGTGATGACAAGGACATGGAGCATTGTGATTACAGCGGTCTTGGAGCATTGTGATGAAAAGGGAATGGATCATTGTGATGAAAAATGCATGGAGCCTTGTCATGACAGGGTTCAAGGAGCATACTGATGACAACTGTCAGGGAGCATTGTGATGATAAGTGTATTGAGCATTGTGATGACAAAGATCATGGAGCATTGTGATGAGAAGGCCATGGATAATTGTGATGACCAGCGTCATGGGGCATTGTGATGACAAGTGTTATGGAACACTGTGATCAGAAGGGTTTGGTGCATTGTGATGACAGAGGTCATTGAGCATTTTGATTTCATTGTGATGACAATAGCATTAAATATTATGGTGATGAGCACGGTGCATGGTGATGACAGGGTTCATGGAGCCTTGAGAAGGAAAGTGCATGGAGCATTGTGATGAGAAGGCCATGGAGCATTCTGATGACATGCGTCATGGAGTTTTGTGATGACAAGGGCATGGAGAATTGTGATTACAGGGGTCATGGAATATTGTGATGACAGGTGTGAGGGAGTGTTGTGATGACTAGTGATGGAACATTGTGATATCAGTGGTGAGAAGGCATTTTGAGGAGAAGTGTATGGAGCCTTGTGATGACAAGGTATATGAAGCATTTTGATAACAAGGATGTGGAGCATTGTGATGACAAGTGCATGGTGCATTGTGATGACATGGGTTATGGAGCATTGTGCTGACATGTGCATCGAGCATTGTGATGACAAGGGTCATGGAGCATTGTGCTGACAAACGCATGTAGCTTTGTGATGACAAGGGTCACAGAGCATTGTGATAAAAATTTCATGGAGCATTGTGGTGACAAAGTTCACAGAGGTTTGTGTGACGACGTCATGGACCATTGTGATGACAAATGTCATGAAGCATTGTGATGACTGGAGTCACGGAGCATTGTGATAACAGGGGTCTTGGAGCATTGTGATGAAAAAGGAATGGATCATTGAGATTAAAAAAGCATGGAGCCTTGTCATGACAGGGTTCAAGTATCATAGTGATGGCAACGGTCAGGTAGCTTTGTGATGATAAGTGTATTGAGCATTGTGATGACAAAGATCATGGAGCATTGTGATGAGAAGACAATGGATAATTGTGATGACCAGCGTCATGGGGCATTGTGATGACAAGTGTTATGGAACATTGTGATCAGAAGGTTTTGGTGCATTGTGATGACAAAGGTCATTGAGCATTGTGATTTCATTGTGATGACAATAGCATGAAATATTATGGTGATGGGCACGGTGCATTGTGATGACAGGGTTCATGGAGCATTGAGATGAAAAGGAGCATGGAGCATTGTGATTACAGGGGTGTTGGAGCATTGTGATGAGAAGGGCATGGAGCATTGTGATGAGAAGGCCATGGAGCATTCTGATGACATGCGTAATGGAGCTTTGTGATGACAAGGGCATGGAGAATTGTGATTACAGGGGTCATGGAATATTGTGATGATTGGGGAGAGGGAGTATTGTGATGACTAGTGATGGAACATTGTGATATCAGTGGTGAGAAAGCAATTTGAGGAGAAGTGCATGGAGCATTTTGATGACAAGGTTTATGGAGCATTTTATTGACAAGGATGTGGAGCATTTTGATGAGAAGTGCATGGTGCATTGTGATGACATGGGTTATGGAGCATTGTGCTGACACGTGCATCGAGCATTGTGATGACAAGGGTCATGGAGCATTTTGCTGAAAAAGGCTTGGAGCTTTGTGATGACAAGGGTCACAGAGCATTGTGATAAAAATTTCATGGAGCATTGTGGTGACAAATGTCACAGAGCTTTGTGTGACGAGGTCATGGACTATTGTGATGACAAAGGTCATGAAGCATTGTGATGACTGGAGTCACGGAGCATTGTGATGAAAGGGGTCATGGAGCATTGCTCTGACAAGATTTATGGATTATTGTGATGAGAGTCGGCATGGCGCATTGTGATGACATGTGATTGGAACATTGTGATGACAAGGTCATGGCGTATTGTGAAGACAGGTGAGAGGGAGCATTGTGATGACATATGTCATTGTCCATTGTGATGACAATGGCATGGAGCATTGTGATACCAAGTGTCATGGAGGATTGTGATGACAAAGGTAATGGAGCATTTTGATGACAAGGGCTTGGAACATTGTGATGACAAGGGTCATGGAGCATTGTGATGACAATGGCATGGAGCATTCTGATGACAAGGGCCATTGAAAATTTTGATGAAAACGTCGTGAAGCATTGTGATGACAAGCGCATGGAGCTTGCTATGACAGGGGTCATAAAGCATTGCGATGACAAGTGCATGGATAATTGTGATGACAAGATCATGTAACATTGTGATGAGAAGTGTCACGAAGCATTGTGATGACAAGGACGTGGAGAATTGTAATGACATGGGACATGGAGCATTGTGATGAACAGGGCATGGAGAATTGTGATACGAAGACCGTGGAGCATTGTGATGAAAAGACCATGGATATTTATGATGAAGAGCATCATGGATCACTGTAATGACAAGAGGCATGGATCATTGTGATGACAGGTGTCATGGAGCATTGTGATGAGAGGGGTCATGGAGCATTGTGATGACAAGGGTCATTGCTCACTGTGATGAGAAGGTCATGGAGCATTGGCCTGAAAATGTTCATGGAGTATTGTGATGACAGTGGTCAAGGAGCATTGTGATGACAAGGGAATGGAGCATTGTGATGACAAGGTCCTGGAGCAGTGTGATGAGAAGACCGTGGAACCTTGTGATGACAAGTCTCATGGAGCATTCTGATGAATAGGGGCATGGAGCATTGTGATTACAGGGGTCTTGGAGCATTGTGATGACATGGTCATGGAGCCTTGTGATGAGAATGCCATGGAACATTCTGATGACATGTGTCATGGATCTTTGTGATGACAAGGGCATGGGGCATTGTGATTACAGGGGTCTTGGAGCAAAGTGATGACAAGAGTCATGGAGCCTTGGATGCCAAGGTGGTGGAACATTGTGATGGCAGGGGTCATGGAGCATTGTTATGACAGGGGTAATGGAGCATTGTGATGAAAAGGGCATGGAACATTGGTCTGAAAATTTCATGGATTATTGTGATGAGATCCGGCATGAAACATTGTAATGACTAGGGCACGGAACACTGTGATACATGTGTCATGGAGGATTGTAATGAAAAGGGCATGGAGCATTGTGATGAGAAGAGTATCGAGCATTGTGATGACAAGCGTCATGGAGCATTGTGGTGACAAGTGCATGGAGCAATGTGATGAGAGGTTTCATGTAGCATTGTGATGAAATGGCATGGAGCATTGTGATGCCAAGGGTCATGGAGCTTTGTGATGACAAACGTCATGGAGCATTTTGATGACAAGGTCGAGGTGCATTGTGATGAGAAGGGCAGGGAGCATTGTGATGACAGGATCATGGAGCAAATTGATGAAAATTGTCATGGAACATTTTGATGACAGGGGTTATGGAACATTGTGATGTCAGGGGTAATGGAGCATTTTGATGAAAAGGGTCATGGAGCATTCTGATGAAAAGGTGCATGGAGCATTGAGATTACAGGGGTTTTGTAGCAATGTGATTACAAGGGCATGGAGCAATTTGATGAGAAAGCAATGGAGCATTCAGATGACATGCGTAATGGAGCTTTGTGATGACAAGGACAGGAGCATTGTGATTACAGGGGTCTTGGAGCATTGTGATGAAAAGGGAATGGATCATTGTGATGAAAAATGCATGGAGCCTTGTCATGACAGGGTTCAAGGAGCATACTGATGACAACTGTCAGGGAGCATTGTGATGATAAGTGTATTGAGCATTGTGATGACAAACATCATGGAGCATTGTGATGAAAAGACCATGGGTAATAGTGATGACCAGCGTCATGGGGCATTGTGATGACAAGTGTCATGGAACATTGTGATGACAAGGTCATGGAGTATTGTGAAGACAGGTGTCAGGGAGCATTTTGATGACATATGTCATTGTCCATTGTGATGACAATGGCATGGAGCATTGTGATACCAAGTGTCATGGAGGATTGTGATGATAAAGGCAATGGAGCATTTTGATGACAAGGGCTTGGATCATTGTGATGACAAGGGTCATTGAGCATTGTGATGACAAGGGCATGGAGCATTGTGATGACCAGGGCCATTGAGAATTTTGATGACAACTTCGTGAAGCATTGTGATGACAAGCGCATGGAGCTGGCTATGACAGGTGTCATAGAGTATTGCGATGACAAGTGCATGGAGAATTGTGATGACAAGATCATGTAACATTGTGATGAGAAGTGCCACGAAGCATTGTGATGACAAGGACGTGGAGAATTGTAATGACATGGGACATGGAGCATTGTGATGAACAGGGCATGGAGAATTGTGATGACAAGATCATGTAACATTGTGATGAGAAGTGCCACGAAGCATTGTGATGACAAGGACGTGGAGAATTGTAATGACATGGGACATGGAGCATTGTGATGAACAAGGCATGGAGAATTGTGATACCAAGACCGTGGAGCATTGTGATGAAAAGACCATGGATAATTATGATGAAGAGCGTCATGGATCTCTGTAATGACAAGGGGCATGGAGCATTGTGATGACAGGTGTCATGGAGCATTGTGATGACAGGGTCATGGAGCAAATTGATGAAAAGTGTCATGGAACAATTTGATGACAGGGGTTATGGAACATTGTGATGTCTGGGGTAATGGAGCATTTTGATGAAAAGGTTCATGGAGCATTCTGACGAAATGGTGCTTGGAGTATTGAGATTACAGTGGTTTTGAAGCAATGTGATTACAACGGCATGGAGCATTGTGATGAGAAGGCAATGGAGCATTCTGATGACATGCTTCATGGAGCTCTGTGATGACAAGGTCATGGAGCATTGTGATTACAGGGGTCTTGGAGCATTGTGATGAAAAGGGAATGGATCATTGTGATGAAAAATGCATGGAGCCTTGTCATGACAGGATTCAAGGAGCATACTGATGACAACTGTCAGGGAGCATTGTGATGATAAGTGTATTGAGCATTGTGATGACAAAGATCATGGAGCATTGTGATGAAAAGATCATGGATAATAGTGATGACCAGCGTCAAGGGGCATTGTGATGACAAGTGTCATGGAACATTGTGATCAGAAGGGTTTGGTGCATTGTGATGACAGAGGTCATTAAGCATTTTGATTTCATTGTGATGACAATAGCATGAAATATTATGGTGATGGGCACGGTGCATTGTGATGACAGGGTTCATGGAGCATTGAGATGTAAAGGGGCATGGAACATTGTGATTACAGGGGTGTTGGAGCAATGTGATTACAAGGGCATGGAGCATTGTGATGAGAAGGCCATGGAGTATTCTGATGACATGCTTCATGGAGCTTTGTGATGACAAGGGCATGGAGAATTGTCATTACAGGGGTCATGGAATATTGTGATGACAGGGGTGAGGGAGTATTGTGATGACTAGTGATGGAACATTGTGATATCAGTGGTGAGAAAGCATTTTGAGGAGAAGTGCATGGAGCATTGTGATGACAAGACTTATGGAGCATTTTGATGAAAAGGATGTGGAGAATTGTGATGACAAGTGCATGGTGCATTGTGATGACATGGGTTATGGAGCATTGAGATGAAAAGGGGCATGGAGAATTGTGATTACAGAGGTCTTCGTGCATTGTGATGACAAGCGTCATGGAGCCTTGTGATGACAAGGCCGTTGAACAATGTGTTGGCAGGGGTCATGGAGCATTGTTATGACAGGTGTAAAGGAGCACTGTGATGACAAGGGCATGGAACAATGTGATGAGAGATTTCATTGAGCATTGTGATGAAAATGGCATGGAGCATTGTGATGCCAAGTGTCATGGAGCTTTGTGATGACAAATGTCATGGGGCATTTTGATGACAAGGGCATGGTTCATTGAGATGAGAAGGACAGGGAGCATTGTGATGACAGGGTCATGGAGCAATTTGATGAAAAGGGTCGTGGAATATTTTGATGACAGTGGTTATGGAACATTGTGATGTCAGGGGTCATGAAGCATTGTGATGAAATGGGTCATGGAGCATTTTGTGACAGGGGTTATGGAACATTGTGATGTCAGGGGTCATGGAGCATTGTGATGATAAGGGCATGTAGCAATGTGATGACAGGGGTCATGGAGCATTGTGATGATAAGGGCATGTAACACTGTGATGACCGGGGTCATGGAGCACTGTGATGAAAGGGGTGAGGGAGTATTGTGATGACTAGTGATGTAACATTGTGATATATTTGGTGAGAGAGCATTTTGATGAGAAGTGCATGGAGCATTCTGATGACAAGTGTTATGGAGCATAGCAATGTTAAGGGTGTGGAGTATTTTGATGACAAGCGCATGGTGCATTGTGATGACATGGGTCATGGAGCATTGGGGTGACAAGCACATGGAGCATTTTGGTGACATGTGTCATGGAGCATTGTGCTGACAAAGGCATGGAGCATTTTGATGACAAGGGACACAGAGCATTGTGATGAAATATTCATGGAGCATTGTGGTGAAAATGATCACAGAGCCTTGTGTGACGAGGGCATGGACCACTGTGATGAGATAGTTCATGAAGCACTGTGATGACTGGAGTCACGGAACATTGTGATGAAAGGGGTCATGAAGCATTGTGATGACAAGGGCATGGAGCAATGTGATGACAGGGGCATGGAACATTGGTCTGACAAGTTTCATGGATTATTGTGATGACAATGGGCAAGGAGCATTGTGGTGACAAAGGAATGGAGCATTTTGATGACAAGGGACAAAGAGCATTGTGATGAAATATTCATGGAGCATTGTGGTGAAAAAGATCAAAGAGCCTTGTGTGAAGAGGGGATGGTCCACTGTGATGACAAAGGTCATGAAGCATTTTGATGACTGGAGTCACAGAGCATTGTGATGACAGGGGTCAAGGAGCATTGCTCTGACAAGATTTATACATTATTGTGATGAGAGTGGGCATGGTGCTTTGTGATTACAAGGGCTTGGAACATTGTGATGACAAGGTCATGGAGTATTGTAAAGACAGGTGTCAGGGAGCATTGTGATGACATATGTCATTGTCCATTGTGATGACAATGGCATAGAGCATTGTGATAGCAAGTGTCATGGAGGATTGTGATGACAAAGGTAATGGAGCATTTTGATGACAAGGGCTTGGATCATTGTGATGACAAGGGTCATTGAGCATTGTGATGACAAGGTCATGGAGCATTGTGATGACAAGGGCCATTGAGTATTTTGATGACAACGTCGTGAAGCATTGTGATGACAAGCACAAGGAGCTTGCTATGACAGGAGTCATAGAGCATTGCAATGACCAGTGCATGGATAATGGTGATGACAAGATCATGTAACATTGTGATGAGTAGTGTAACGAAGCATTGTGATGACAAGGACGTGGAGAATTATAATGACATGGGACATGGAGCATTGTGATGAACAGGGCATGGAGAATTGTGATACCAAGACCGTGGAGCATTTTGATGAAAAGACCATGGATAATTATGATGAAGAGCGTCATGGATCTCTGTAATGACAAGGGGCATGGGGCATTGTGATGACAGGTGTCATGGAGCATTGTGATGAGAGGGGTCATGGAGCATTGTGATGACAAGGGTCATTGAGCACTGTGATGAGAAGTTCATGGAGCATTGGCTTGAAAATATTCATGGAGTATAGTGATGACAGTGGTCAAGGAGCATTGTGATGATAAGGGAAATGAGCATAGTGATGACAAAGTCCTGGAGCAGTGTGATGAGAAGACCATGGAGCCTTGTGAAGACAAGTCTCATGGAGCATTCTGATAAATAGGGGCATGGAGCATTGTGATTACAGGGGTCTTGGAGCATTGTGATGACAAGGTCATGGAGCATTGTGATGAGAAAGCCAAGGAGCATTCTGATGACATGTGTCATGGATCTTTGTGATGACAAGGGCATGGGGCATTGTGATTACAGGGGTCTTGGAGCAAAGTGATGACAAGAGTCATGGAGCCTTGGATGCCAAGGAGGTGGAACATTGTGATGGCAGGGGTCATGGAGCATTGTTATGACAGGTGTGAGGGAGTATTGTGATGACTAGGGATGTAACATTGTGATATATGTGTTGAGAGAGCATTTTGATGAGAAGTGCATGGAGCATTGTAATGACAAGTTTTATGGAGCATAGCGATGAAAAGGATGTGGAGCATTGTGATGAAAAGAGCATGGCACATTGTGATGACATGTGTCATGGAACATTGTGCTGACAAGGGCATGGAGCATTTTGATGACAAGTGTCATGGAGCATTGTGCTGACAAAGGCATGGAGCACTGTGATGACAAGGGACACAGAGCATTGTGATTAAAATTTCATGGAGCAATGTGGTGACAAAGACAACAGAGCCTTGTGTGATGAGGGCATGGACCATTGTGATGAGAAAGGTCATGAATCATTGTGATGACTGGAGTCACGGAGCACTGTGATGACATGGGTCATGGAGCATTTTGATGACAAGGGCATGGAGCAATATGATGACAGGTGCATGGAACATTGGTCTGACAAGTTTCATGGATTATTGTGATGACAGTGGGCATGGAGCATTGAGATGACAAGGGCATGGAGCATTGTGGTGACAAAGGTCACGGAGCCTTGTGTGACGAGGGCATGGACCATTGTGAGGACAAATGTCATGAAGCATTGTGATGACAGGAGTCACGGAGCATTGTGATGACAGGGGTCATAGAGCATTGTGATGACAAGGGCATGGATCATTGTCATGACAGGGGCATGGAACATTGGTCTGACATGTTTCAGGTATTATTGTGATGACAGTGGGCATGGTGCATTGTGATGACAAGGGCATGGAACATTGTGATGACAAGGTCATGGAGTATTGTGAAGACAGGTATCAAGGAGCATTGTGATGACATATGTCATTGTCCATTGTGATGACAATGGCATGGAGCATTGTGATACCAAGTGTCATGGAGAATTGTGATGACAAATGTAATGGAGCATTTTGATGACAAGGGCTTGGAGCAATGTGATAAGAGATTTCATTGAGCATTGTGATGACAATGGCATAGAGCATTGTGATGCCAAGGGACATGGAGCATTTTGATGACAAAAGTGTATCATTGTGATGACAAGTGCATGGTGCATTGTGATGACATAGGTTATGGAGCATTGTGCTGACACGCGCATCGAGCATTGTGATGACACGGGACATGGAGCATTGTGCTGACAAAGGCACGGAGCTTTGTGATTACAAGGGTCATGGAGCTTTGTGATGACAAATGTCATGGGGCATTTTGATGAAAAGGGCATAGTGCATTGTGATGAGAAGTGCAGGGAGCATTGTGATGACAGGGTCATGGAGCAATTTGAATAAACGTGTCATTGAATATTTTGATGACAGGGGTTATGGAACATTGTGATGTCAGGGGTCATGAAGCATTGTGATGAAATGAGTCATGGAGCATTTTGTGACAGGGTTTATGGAACATTGTGATGTCAGGGGTCATGGAGCATTGTGATGATAAGGGCATGTAGCACTGTGATGACTGTGATCATGGAACATTGTGTTGACAGAGGTGAGGGAGAATTGTGATGACTAGTGATGGAACATTGTGATATATGTGTTGAGAGAGCATTTTGATGAGAAGTGCATGGAGCATTGTAATGACAAGTTTTATGGAGGATTGCGATGAAAAGGATGTGGAGCATTGTGATGAAAAGGGCATGGCACATTGTGATGACATGTGTCATGGAGCACTGTGCTGACAAGCACAGGGAGCATTTTGATGACAAGTGTCATGGAGCATTGTGCTGACAAAGGCATGGAGCAATGTGATGACAAGGGACACAGAGCATTGTGATTAATATTTCATGGAGCATTGTGGTGACAAAGATCACAGAGCCTAGTGTGACGAGGGCATGGACCATTGTGATGAAAAAGGTCATGAAGCATTGTGATGACGGAGTCACGGAGCACTGTGATGACATGGGTCAAGGAGCATTTTGGTGACAAGGGCATGGAGCAATATGATGACAGGGGCATGGAACATTGGTCTGACAATTTTCATTGATTATTGTGATGACAGTGGGCATGGAGCATTGAGATGACAAGGGCATGGAGCATTGTGGTGACAAAGGTCACAGAGCCTTGTGTGACGAGGGCATGGACCATTTTGAGGACAAAGGTCATGAAGCATTGTGATGACTGGAGTCACGGAGCATTGTGATGACAGGGGTCATGGAGCATTGTGATGACAAGGGTAGGGAACATTGTGATGACAGGGGCATGGAACATTGGTCTGACATGTTTCATGGATTATTGTGATGACAGTGGGCATGGCGCATTGTGATGACAAGGGCATGGATCTTTGTGATGACAAGGTCATGGAGTATTGTGAAGACAGGTGTCAGGGAGCATTGTGATGACATATATCATTGTCCATTGTGATGACAATGGCATGGAGCATTGTGATACCAAGTGTCATGGAGGATTGTGATGACAAAGGTAATGGAGCATTTTGATGACAAGGGCATGGAACATTGCGATGACAAGGGTCGTGGAGCATTGTGATGACAAGGGCATGGAGCATTCTGATGAAAAGGTGCATGGAGCATTGAGATTACAGGGGTTTTGAAGCCATGTGATTACAAGGGATTGGAGCATTGTGATGAGAAGGCAATGGAGCATTCTGATGACATGCGTCATGGAGCTTTGTGATGACAAGGACATGGAGCATTGTGATTACAGGGGTCTTGGAGCATTGTGATGAAAAGGGAATGGATCATTGTGATGAAAAATGCATGGAGCCTTGTCATGACAGGGTTCAAGGTGCATACTGATGACAACTGTCAGGGAGCATTGTGATGATAAGTGTATTGAGCATTGTGATGACAAAGATCATGGAGCATTGTGATGAGAAGACCATGGATAATTGTGATGACCAGCGTCATGGGGCATTGTGATGACAAGTGTTATGGAACATTGTGATCAGAAGGGTTTGGTGCATTGTGATGACAGAGGTCATTGAGCATTTTGATTTCATTGTGATGACAATAGCATGAAATATTATGGTGATGGGCACGGTGCATTGTGATGACAGGGTTCATGGAGTATTGAGATGAAAAGGAGCATGGAGCATTGTGATTAGAGTGGGGTGGGAGCAATGTGATGACATGGGCATGGAGCATTGTGATGAGAAGTCCATGGAGCATTCTGATGACATGCATCATGGAGCTTTGTGATGACAAGGGCATGGAGAATTGTGAATACAGGGGTCATGGAATATTGTGATGACAGGGGTGAGGGAGTATGGTGATGACTAGTGATGGAACATTGTGATATCAGTGGTGACAAGGCATTTTGAGGAGAAGTGCATGGAGCATTATGATGACAAGGTTTATGGAGCATTTTGATGACAAGGATGTGGAGCATTGTGATGACAAGTGCATGGTGCACTGTGATGACATGGGTTATGGAGCATTGTGCTGACAAAGGCATGGAGCTTTGTGATGACAAGGGTCATAGGGCATTGTGATAAAAGTTTCATGGAGCATTGTGGTGACAAAGGTCACAGAGTTTTGTGTGACGAGGTCATGGACCATTGTGATGACAAGTTTCATGAAACATTGTGATGCCTGGATTCACGGAGCATTGTGATAACAGGGGTCTTGGAGCATTGTGATGAAAAGGGAATGGATCATTTTGATGAAAAAGGCATGGAGCCTTGGCATGACAGTGTTCCAGGAGAATACTGATGACAAGTGTCAGCGAGCAATGTGATGCCAAGTGTATTGAGCACTGTGGTGAGAAAGGTCATGGAGCATTGTGATGAGAAGACCTTGCATAATTGTGATGACGAGCGTCATGGGGCATGTGATGACAAGTGTTATGGAACATTGTGATCAGAAGGGTTTGGAGCATTGTGATGACAGAGGACATGGAGCATTTTAATTTCATTGCGATGACAATAGCATGAATCATTATGATGATGGGCATGTGCATTGTGATGACAGTGTTCATGGAGCATTGACATGAAAAGTGCCATGGAGAATTGTGATTACAGAGGTCTTGGAGCATTGTGATGACAAGGGTCATGGAGCCTTGTGATGACAAGGCCGTGCAACATTGTGATGGCAGTGGTCATGGAGCATTGTTATGACAGGTGTAATGGAGCATGGTGATGACAAGAGTATGGAGCAATGTGATAAGAGATTTCATTGAGCATTGTGGTGACAATGGCATGGAGCATTGTGATGCCAAAGGTCATGGAGCATTTTGATGACAAAGGTGTAGCATTGTGATGACAAGTGCATGATGCATTGTGATGACATAGGTTATGGAGCATTGTGCTGACATGCGCATCGAGCATTGTGATGACACGGGACATGGAGCATTGTGCTGACAAAGGCATGGAGCTTTGTGATGACAAGGGTCACAGAGCATTGTGATAAAAATTTCATGGAGCATTGTGGTGACAAAGATCACAGAGCTTTGTGTGACGAGGTCATGGACCATTGTGATGACAAGTGTCATGAAGCATTGTGATGACTGGAGTCACAGAGCATTGTGATAACAGGGGTCTTGGAGCATTGTGATGAAAAGGGAATGGATCATTGTGATGAAAAAGGCATGGAGCCTTGTCGTGACAGTGTTCAAGGAGCATACTGATGACAAGTGTCAGCGAGCATTGTGATGCGAAGTGTATGAGTATTGTGGTGACAAAGGTCATGGAGCATTGTGATGAGAAGACCTTGCATAATTGTGATGACGAGCGTCATGGGGCATGTGAGGACAAGTGTTATGGAACATTGTGATCAGAAGGGTTTGGAGCATTGTGATGACAGAGGACATGGAGCATTTGATTTCATTGTGATGACAATAGCATGAATCTTTATGATGATGGGCATGGTGCATTGTGATGACAGTGTTAAAGGAGCATTGACATGAAAAGTGGCATGGAGAATTGTGATTACAGAGGTCTTGGATCATTGTGATGACAAGGGTCATGGAGCCTTGTGATAACAAGGCCGTGGAACATTGTGATGGCAGGGGTCATGGAGCATTGTTATGACAGGTGTAATGGAGCATTGTGATGACAAGGGCATGGAGCAATGTGATGAGAGATTTCACTGAGCATTGTGATGACAATGGCATGGAGCATTGTGATGCCAAGGGTCATGGAGCTTTGTGATGACAAATGTCATGGGGCATTTTGATGAAAAGGGCATAGTGCATTGTGATGAGAAGTGCAGGGAGCATTGTGATGACAGGGTCATGGAGCAATTTGAATAAACGTGTCATTGAATATTTTGATGACAGGGGTTATGGAACATTGTGATGTCAGGGGTCATGAAGCATTGTGATGAAATGAGTCATGGAGCATTTTGTGACAGGGTTTATGGAACATTGTGATGTCAGGGGTCATGGAGCATTGTGATGATAAGGGCATGTAGCACTGTGATGACTGTGGTCATGGAACATTGTGATGACAGAGGTGAGGGAGAATTGTGATGACTAGTGATGGAACATTGTGATATATGTGATGAGAGAGCATTTTGATGAGAAGTGCATGGAGCATTGTAATGACAAGTTTTATGGAGGATTGCGATGAAAAGGATGTGGAGCACTGTGATGAAAAGAGCATGGCACATTGTGATGACATGTGTCATGGAGCACTGTGCTGACAAGCACAGGGAGCATTTTGATGACAAGTGTCATGGAGCATTGTGCTGACAAAGGCATGGAGCAATGTGATGACAAGGGACACAGAGCATTGTGATTAATATTTCATGGAGCATTGTGGTGACAAAGATCACAGAGCCTAGTGTGACGAGGGCATGGACCATTGTGATGAAAAAGGTCATGAAGCATTGTGATGACGGAGTCACGGAGCACTGTGATGACATGGGTCATGGAGCATTTTGGTGACAAGGGCATGGAGCAATATGATGACAGGGGCATGGAACATTGGTCTGACAATTTTCATTGATTATTGTGATGACAGTGGGCATGGAGCATTGAGATGACAAGGGCATGGAGCATTGTGGTGACAAAGGTCACAGAGCCTTGTGTGACGAGGGCATGGACCATTTTGAGGACAAAGGTCATGAAGCATTGTGATGACTGGAGTCACGGAGCATTGTGATGACAGGGGTCATGGAGCATTGTGATGACAAGGGTAGGGAACATTGTGATGACAGGGGCATGGAACATAGGTCTGACATGTTTCATGGATTATTGTGATGACAGTGGGCATGGCGCATTGTGATGACAAGGGCATGGATCTTTGTGATGACAAGGTCATGGAGTATTGTGAAGACAGGTGTCAGGGAGCATTGTGATGACATATATCATTGTCCATTGTGATGACAATGGCATGGAGCATTGTGATACCAAGTGTCATGGAGGATTGTGATGACAAAGGTAATGGAGCATTTTGATGACAAGGGCATGGAACATTGCGATGACAAGGGTCGTGGAGCATTGTGATGACAAGGGCATGGAGCATTCTGATGAAAAGGTGCATGGAGAATTGAGATTACAGGGGTTTTGAAGCCATGTGATTACAAGGGATTGGAGCATTGTGATGAGAAGGCAATGGAGCATTCTGATGACATGCGTCATGGAGCTTTGTGATGACAAGGACATGGAGCATTGTGATTACAGGGGTCTTCGAGCATTGTGATGAAAAGGGAATGGATCATTGTGATGAAAAATGCATGGAGCCTTGTCATGACAGGGTTCAAGGAGCATACTGATGACAACTGTCAGGGAGCATTGTGATGATAAGTGTATTGAGCATTGTGATGACAAAGATCATGGAGCATTGTGATGAGAAGACCATGGATAATTGTGATGACCAGCGTCATGGGGCATTGTGATGACAAGTGTTATGGAACATTGTGATCAGAAGGGTTTGGTGCATTGTGATGAAAGAGGTCATTGAGCATTTTGATTTCATTGTGATGACAATAGCATGAAATATTATGGTGATGGGCACGGTGCATTGTGATGACAGGGTTCATGGAGCATTGAGATGAAAAGGAGCATGGAGCATTGTGATTACAGTGGGGTGGGAGCATTGTGATGACATGGGCATGGAGCATTGTGATGAGAAGTCCATGGAGCATTCTGATGACATGCATCATGGAGCTTTGTGATGACAAGGGCATGGAGAATTGTGAATACAGGGGTCATGGAATATTGTGATGACAGGGGTGAGGGAGTATGGTGATGACTAGTGATGGAACATTGTGATATCAGTGGTGACAAGGCATTTTGAGGAGAAGTGCATGGAGCATTATGATGACAAGGTTTATGGAGCATTTTGATGACAAGGATGTGGAGCATTGTGATGACAAGTGCATGGTGCACTGTGATGACATGGGTTATGGAGCATTGTGCTGACACGCGCATCGAGCATTGTGATAACAAGGGTCATGGAGCATTGTGCTGACAAACACATGGAGCTTTGTGATGACAAGGGTCACAGGGCATTGTGATAAAAGTTTCATGGAGCATTGTGGTGACAAAGGTCACAGAGCTTTGTGTGACGAGGTCATGGACCATTGTGATGACAAGTTTCATGAAACATTGTGATGCCTGGAGTCACGGAGCATTGTGATAACAGGGGTCTTGGAGCATTGTGATGAAAAGGGAATGGATCATTGTGATGAAAAAGGCATGGAGCCTTGGCATGACAGTGTTCCAGGAGAATACTGATGACAAGTGTCAGCGAGCATTGTGATGCCTAGTGTATTGAGCACTGTGGTGAGAAAGGTCATGGAGCATTGTGATGAGAAGACCTTGCATAATTGTGATGACGAGCGTCATGGGGCATGTGATGACAAGTGTTATGGAACATTGTGATCAGAAGGGTTTGGAGCATTGTGATGACAGAGGACATGGAGCATTTTAATTTCATTGCGATGACAATAGCATGAATCATTATGATGATGGGCATGGTGCATTGTGATGACAGTGTTCATGGAGCATTGAGATGAAAAGTGGCATGGAGAATTGTGATTACAGAGGTCTTGGAGCATTGTGATGACAAGGGTCATGGAGCCTTGTGATGACAAGGCCGTGGAACATTGTGATGGCAGGGGACATGGTGCATTGTTATGACAGGTGTAATGGAGCATTGTGATGACAAGGGCATGGAGAAATGTGATGAGAGATTTCATTGAGCATTGTGATGACAATGGCATGGAGCATTGTGATGCCAAGTTTCATGGAGCTTTGTGATGACAAATATCATGGGGCATTTTGATGAAAAGGGCGTAGTGCATTGTGATGAGTAGGGCAGGGACCATTGTGATGACAGGGTCTTGGAGCAATTTGAATAAACGTGTCATGGAATATTTTGATGACAGGGTTTATGGAACATTGTGATGTCAGGGGTCATGGAACATTGTGATGATAAGGGCATGTAGCACTGTGATGACAGTGGTCAGGGAACATTGTGATGACAGGGGTGAGGGAGTATTGTGATGACCAGTGATGGAACATTGTGATATAGGTGTTGAGAGAGCATTTTGATGAGAAGTGCATGGAGCACTTTAATGACAAGTTTTATGGAGCATAGCGATGAAAAGGATGTGGAGCATTGTGATGAAAAGAGCATGGCACATTGTGATGACATGTGTCATGGAGCATTGTGCTGACAAGCGCAGGGACCATTTTGATGACAAGTGTCATGGAGCATTGTGCTGACAAAGGCATGGAGCACTGTGATGACCAGGGACACAGAGCATTGTGATTAAAATTTCATGGAGCATTGTGGTGACAAAGATCACAGAGCCTTGTGTGATGAGGGCATGGACCATTGTGATGAGAAAGGTCATGAATCATTGTGATGACTGGAGTCACGGAGCACTGTGATGACATGGGTCATGGAGCATTTTGATGACAAGGGCATGGAGCAATACGATGACAGGGGCATGGAACATTGGTCTGACAAGTTTCATGGATTATTGTGATGACAGTGGGCATGGAGCATTGAGATGACAAGGGCATGGAGCATTGTGGTGACAAAGGTCACAGAGCCTTTTGTGACGAGGGCATGGACCATTTTGAGGACAAAGGTCATGAAGCATTGTGATTACTGGGGTCACGGAGCATTGTGATGACAGTGGTCATGGAGCATTGTGATGACAAGGGTAGGGAGCATTGTGATGACAAGTGTAGGGAACATTGTGATGACAGGGGCATGGAACATTGGTCTGACATGTTTCATGGAGTATTGTGATGACAGTGGGCATGGCGCATTGTGATGACAAGGGCATGGATCTTTGTGATGACAATGTCATGGAGTATTGTGAAGACAGGTGTCAGGGAGCATTGTGATGACATATATCATTGTCCATTGTGATGACAATGGCATGGAGCATTGTGATACCAAGTGTCATGGAGGATTGTGATGACAAAGGTAATGGAGCATTTTGATGACAAGGGCATGGGACATTGAGATGACAAGGGTCGTGGAGCATTGTGATGACAAGGGCATGGAGCATTCTGATGAAAAGGTGCATGGAGCATTGAGATTACAGGGGTTTTGAAGCAATGTGATTACAAGGGCATGGAGCATTGTGATGAGAAGGCAATGGAGCATTCTGATGACATGCATCATGGAGCTTTGTGATGACAAGGACATGGAGCATTGTGATTACAGGGGTCTTGGAGCATTGTGATGAAAAGGGAATGGATCAATGTGATGAAAAATGCATGGAGCCTTCTCATGAGAGGGTTCAAGGAGCATACTGATGACAACTGTCAGGGAGAATTGTGATGATAATTGTATTGAGCATTGTGATGACAAAGATCATGGAGCATTGTGAGGAGAAGACCATGGATAATTGTGATGACCAGCGTCATGGGGCATTGTGATGACAAGTGTTATGGAACATTGTGATCAGAAGGGTTTGGTGCATTGTGATGACAGAGGTCATTGAGCATTTTGATTTCATTGTGATGACAACAGCATGAAATATTATGGTGATGGGCACGGTGCATTGTGATGACAGGGTTCATGGAGCATTGAGATGAAAAGGGGCATGGAGCATTGTGATTACAGTTGTGTTGGAGCATTGTGATGACAAGGGCATGGAGCATTGTTATGACAAGGGCATGGAGCATTGTGATGAGAAGACCTTGAATAATTGTGATGACGAGCGTCATGGGGCATGTGATGACAAGTGTTATGGAACATTGTGATCAGAAGGGTTTGGAGCATTGTGATGACAGAGGACATGGAGCATTTTGATTTCATTGTGATGACAATAGCATGAATCATTATGATGATGGGCATGGTGCATTGTGATGACAGTGTTCATGGAGCATTGAGATGGAGAGTGGCATGGAGAATTGTGATTACAGAGGTCTTGGAGCATTGTGATAACAAGGGTCATGGAGCCTTGTGATGACAAGGCCGTGGCACATTGTGATGGCAGGGGTCATGGAGCTTTGTTATGACAGGTGTAATGGAGCATTATGATGACAAGGACATGGAGCAATGTGATGAGAGATTTCATTGAACATTGTGATGACAATGGCATGGAGCACTGTGATGCCAAGAGTCATGGAGCTTTGTGATGAAAAATGACAAGGGGCATTTTGATGACATGGGCGTGGTGCATTGTGATAAGGGCAGGGAGCATTCTGATGACAGGGTCATGGAGCAATTTGAATAAACGTGTCATTGAATATTTTGAAGAAAAGTGTTATGGAACATTGTGATGTCAGTGGTCATGAAGCATTGTGATGAAATGGGTCATGGAGCATTGTGTGACAGGGGTTATGGAACATTGTGATGTCAGGGGTCATGGGTCATTGTGATGATAAGGGCATGTAGCACTGTGATGACAGTGGTATGGAACATTGTGATGACAGGAGTGAGTGAGTATTGTGATGACTAGTGATGGAACATTGTGATATATGTGGTGAGAGCCCATTTTCATGAGAAGTGCATGAAGCATTGTGATGACAAGTTTTACGGAACATAGCGATGAAAAGGATGTGGAGCACTGTGATGAAACGAGCATGGCACATTGTGATGACATGTGTCATGAAGCATTGTGCTGACAAGCGCATGGAGCATTTCGATGACAAGTGTCATGGAGCATTGTGCAGACAAAGGCATGGAGCATTATGATGACAAGGGACATAGAGCCTTGTGATGAAAATTTAATGGAGCATTGTGGTGACAAAGATCACAGAGCCTTGTGTTACGAGTGCATGGACCATTGTGAGGACAAAGGTCATGATGCATTGTGATGACTGGAGTCACGGAGCATTGTGATGACAGGGGTCATGGAGCATTGTGATGACAATGGCATGGAGCATTGTTATGACAGGGGCATGGAAAATTGGTCTGACATGTTTCATGGATTATTGTGATGACAGTGGGCATGGCGCATTGTGATGACAATGGCATGGAACATTGTGATGACAAGGTCATGGAATATTGTGAAGACAGGTGTCAGGGAGCATTGTGATGACATATGTCATTGTCCATTGTGATGAATATGGCATGGAGCATTGTGATACCAAGTGTCATGGAGGATTGTGATGACAAAGGTAATGGAGCATTTTGATGACAAGGGCTTGGAACATTGCGATGACAAGGGTCATGTAGCATTGTGATGACAAGGGCATGGAGCATTCTGATGAAAAGGTGCATGGAGCATTGAGATTACAGGGGTTTTGAAGCATTGTGATTACAAGGGCATGGATCATTGTGATGAGAAGGCAATAGAGCATTCTGATGACATGGGTCATGGAGCTTTGTGATGACAAGGACATGGAGCATTGTGATTACAGGGGTCTTGGAGCATTGTGATGAAAAGGGAAAGGATCATGGTGATGAAAAATGCATGGAGCCTTGTCATGACAGGGTTCAAGGAGCATACTGATGACACCTGTCAGGGAGCATTGTGATGATAAGTGTATTGAGCATTGAGATGACAAAGATCATGGAGCATTGTGATGAGAAGACCATGGATAATTGTGATGACCTGTGTCATGGGGCATTGGGATGACAAGTGTTAAGGAACATTGTGATCAGAAGGGTTTGGATCATTGTGATGACAGAGGTCATTGAGCATTTTGATTTCATTGTGATGACAATAGCATGAAATATTATGGTGATGGGCACAGTGCATTGTGATGACAGGTTTCATGGAGCATTGAGATGAAAAGGGGCATGGAGCATTGTGATTACAGGGGTGTTGGAGCATTGTGATGACAAGGGCATGTAGCATTGTGATGAGAAGGCCATGGAGCATTCTGATGACATGCGTCATGGAGCTTTGTGATGACAAGGGCATGCAAAATTGTGATTACAGGGGTCATGGAATATTGTGATGACAGGGGTGAGGGAGTATTATGATGACTAGTGATGGAAGATTGTGATATCAGTGGTGAGAAGGCATTTTGAGGAGAAGTGCATGGAGCATTGTGATGACAAGGTTTATGGAGAATTTTGATGACAAGGATGTGGAGCATTGTGATGAGAAGTGCATGGTGCATTGTGATGACATGGGTTATGGAGCATTGTGCTGACACGCGCATCAAACATTGTGCTGACAAAGGCATGGAGCTTTGTTATGACAAGGGTCACAGAGCATTGTGATAAAAATTTCATGGAGCATTGTGGTGACATAGGTCACAGAGCTTTGTGTGACGACATCATGGACCATTGTGATGACAAATGTCATGAAGCATTGTGATGAATGGAGTCACGGAGCATTGTGATAACAGGGGTCATGGAGCATTTTGATGAAAAGGGAATGGATCATTGTGATGAAAAAGGCATCGAGCCTTGTTATGACAGTGTTCAAGGAGCATAGTGATGACAAGTGTCAGCGAGCATTGTGATGCCAATATATTGAACATTGTGGTGACAAAGGTCATGGAGCATTGTGATGAGAAGACCTTGCATAATTGTGATGACGAGCGTCAAGGGGCATGTGATGACAAGTGGTATGGAACATTGTGATCAGAAGGGTTTTGTGCATTTTGATGACAGAGGTCATTGGGCATTTTGATTTCATTGTGATGACAATAGGATGAAATATTATGGTGATGGGCACGGTGCATTGTGATGACAGGGTTCACGGAGCATTGAGATGAAAAGTGGCATGGAGCATTGTGATTACAGGGGTGTTGGAGCATTGTGATAACAAGGGCATGGAGCATTGTGATCAGAAGGCCATGGAGCATTCTGATGACATGCGTCATGGAGCTTTGTGATGACAAGGGCATGCAGAATTGTGATTACAGGGGTCATGGAATATTGTGATGACACTGGTGAGAGAGTATTGTGATGACTAGTGAAGGAACATTGTGATATCAGTGGTGAGAAGGCATTTTAGGGAGAAGTGCATGGAGCATTGTGATGACAAGGTTTATGGAGAATTTTGATGACAAGGATGTGGAGCATTGTGATGACAAGTGCATGGTGCATTGTGATGACATGGTTCATGGAGCATTGTGCTGACACGCGCATCGAGCATTGTGATGACAAGGGTCACAGAGCATTGTGATAAAAATTTCATGGAGCATTGTGGTGACAAAGGTCACAGAGCTTTGTGTGACAAGGTCATGCACCATTGTGATGACAAATGTCATGAAGCATTGTGATGACTGGAGTCACGGAGAATTGTGATAACAGGGGTCTTGGAGCATTGTGATGAAAAGGGAATGGATCATTGTGATGAAAAAGGCATGGAGCCTTGTCATGACAATGTTCAAGGAGCATACTGATGACAAGTGTCAGCGAGCATTGTGATGCCAAGTGTATTGAGCATTGTGGTGACAAAGGTCATGGAGCATTGTGATGAGAAGAGCTTGCATAATTGTGATGACGAGTGTCATGGGGCATGGGATGACAAGTGTTATGGAACATTGTGATCAGAAGGCTTTGGAGCATTGTGATGAGAGAGGACATGGAGCATTTTGATTTCATTGTGATGACAAGTGTTATGGAACATTGTGATCAGAAGGCTTTGGAGCATTGTGATGACAGAGGACATGGAGCATTTTGATTTCATTGTGATGACAATAGCATGAATCATTACGATGATGGGCAAGGTGCATTGAGATGAATGTTTTCATGGAGCATTGAGATGAAAAGTTGCATGGAGAATTGTGATTACATAGGTCTTGGAGCATTGTGATGACAAGGGACATGGAGCCTTGTGATGACAAGGCCGTGGAACATTGTGATGGCAGGGGTCATGGAGCATTGTTATGACAGGTGTAATGGAACATTGTGATGACAAGGGCATGCAGCAGTGTAATGAGAGATTTCATTGAGCATTGTGATGACAATGGCATGGAGCATTGTGATGCCAACGGTCATGGAGGTTTGTGATGACACATGTCATGGGGCATTTTGATGACAAGGGCGTGGTGCACTGTGATGAGAAGTGCAGGGAGCATTGTGATGACAGGGTCATGGAGCAATTTGAATAAAAGGGTCATGGAATATTTTGATGACAGGGGTTATGGAACATTGTGATGTCACGGGTCATGAAGCATTGTGATGAAACGGGTCATGGAGCATTTTGTGACAGTGGTTATGGAACTTTGTGATGTCAGGGGTCATGGAGCATTGTGATGATAACGGCATGTATCACTGTGATGACATTGGTCATGGAACATTGTGATGACAGGGGTGAGCGAGTATTGTGATTACTAGTGATGGAACATTGTGATATATGTGGTGAGAGAGCATTTTGATGAGTAGTGCATGGAGCATTGTGATGACAAGTTTTATGGAGCATAGCGATGAAAAGGATGTGGAGCATTGTGTTGAATAGAGCATGGCACATTGTGATGACATGTGTCATGGAGCATTGTGCTGACAAGCGCATGGAGCATTTTGATGACAAGTGTCATGGAGCATTGTGCGGACAAAGGCATTCAGCATTGTGATGACAAGGGACACAGAGCATTGTGATGAAAATTTCATGGAGAATTGTGGTGACAAAGATCACAGAGCCTTGTGTGACGAGGGCATGGACCATTGTGATGAGAAATGTCATGAATCATTGTGATGACTGCAGTCACGGAGCATTGTGATGACAGGGGCATGGAACATTGGTCTGACATGTTTCATGGATTATTGTGATGACAGTGGGCATGGCGCATTGTGATGACAAGGGCATGGAACACTGTGATGACAAGGTCATGGAGTATGGTGAAGAGAGGTGTCAGGGAGCATTGTGATGACATATGTCATTGCCCATTGTGATGACAATGGCATGGAATATTGTGATACCAAGTGTCATGGAGGATTGTGATGACAAAGGTAATGGAGCATTTTCATGACAAGGGCTTGGAACATTGCGATGACAAGGGTCATGGAGCATTGTGATGGCAAGTGCATGGAGCATTCTGATGAAAAGGTGCATGGCACATTGAGATTACAGGTGTTTTGAAGCAATGTGATAACAAGGGCATGGAGCATTGTGATGAGAAGGCAATGGAGCATTATGATGACATGCGTCATGGAGCTTTGTGATGACAAGGACATGGAGCATTGTGATTACAGGGGTCGTGGAGCATTGTGATGAAAAGGGAATGGATCATTGTGATGAAAAATGCATGGAGCCTTGTCATGACAGGGTTCAAGGAGCATACTGATGACAACTGTCAGGGAGCATTGTGATGATAAGTGTATTGAGCATTGTGATGACAAAGATCATGGAGCATTGTGATGAGAAGACTATGGATAATTGTGATGACCAGCGTCATGGGGCATTGTGATGACAAGTGTTATGGAACGTTGTGATCAGAAGCGTTTGGTGCATTGTAATGACAGAGGTCATGGAGCATTTTGATTTCATTGTGATGACAATAGCATGAAATATTATGGTGATGGGCATGGTGCATTGTGATGACAGGGTTCATGGAGCATTGAGATGAAAAGGGGCATGGAGCATTGTGATTACAGGGGTTTTGGAGCATTGTGATGACAAGGGCATGGAGCATTGTGATGAGAAGGCCATGGAGCATTCTGATGACATGCGTCATGGAGCTTTGTGATGACAAGGGCATGGAGAATTGTGATTACAATGGTCTTGGGATATTGTGATGACAGGGGTTAAAGATTATTGTGATGACTAGTGATGGAACATTGTGATATCAGTTGTGAGAAAGCATTTTGAGGAGAAGTGCATGGAGCATTGTGATGACAAGTTTTATGGAGCATTTTGATGACAAGGATGTGGAGCATTGTGATGACAAATGCATGGTGCATTGTGATGACATGGGTTATGGAGCATTGTGCTGACAAAGGCATGGAGCTGTGTGTTGACAAGGGTCACAGAGCATTGTGATAAAAATTTCATGGAGCATTGTGGTGACAAAGTCACAGATCTTTCTGTGACCAGGTCATGGACCATTGTTATGACAAATATCATGAAGCATTGTGATGACTGGAGTCACGGAGCATTGTGATAACAGTGGTCTTGGAGCATTGTGATGAAAAGGGAATGGATCATTGTAATGAAAAAGGCATGGATCTTGTCATGAGAGTGTTCAAGGAGCATACTGATGACAAGTGTCAGCGAGCATTGTGATGCCAAGTGTATTGAGCATTGTGATGACAAGTGCATGGTGCATTGTGATGACATGGGTTATGCAGCATTGTGCTGACACGCGCATTGAGCATTGTGATGACAAGGGTAATGGAGCACTGTGCTGACAAAGGCATGGAGCTTTGTGATGACAAGGGTCATGGAGCATTGTGATGACAAGGGCTTGGAGCATTGTGATGACAAGTGTCATGGAGAATTGTAATGACAATGGCAGGGAGCATTGTGATGTCAAGGGACACTAAGAATTTTTATAAAAATATCATGAAGCATTGTGATGACAAGCATATGGAGCTTGCTATGACAGGGTTCAGGGAGCATTGCAATGACAAGTGCACGGAGAATTGTGATGACAAGAGCATGTAACATTGTGATGAGAAATGTCATAGAATATTGTGATGACAAAGAGGTGGAGAATTGTGATGACAAGGGACATGGAGCAATGTGATGGCAAGACCGTGGAGCATTGTGATGAGAAGACCAAGGATAATCGTCGTGACAATCATCATGGAGCATTATGATGACAAGAGCCATGGAGCATTCTGACATAAGATATCACTTATGAAGGAAATGTAAACATGGGTACACATGAACTGAATTAGTAAAGAGAACAGAGTCTCACATATAGAAAACATACGTATGCCTGCTTACGGGGAAAGGAGAGGTGGGTTGATGCATAACACCAGAGTTTGATATTAGCACAGGTACCATTCCATGATCCAAATACAGAATAGACAAGACCTATACCTTCCTCAGTGAATGGGACACAAAACCCAATATTTCCCACCGAGGAATATATCTGACTAGTAAGAATCTTAAAACCTATGTATTGATATGTCACCATAAGGGAATCAGGTGTGTCTAGACTGGCATAAACAAGGCAGTAAGAATCAGTTCAAACCCACCATAAAAAGGAATTTAAAAACAAAACAAAAAAACAGGGAAATTCTTTACAATTCCTTCAGGGGCTCTGATGAAACCTGGAATGACCCTATCTACAATGACAGCTGGATGTGGCATAAGGCTGGACACTTGGGACTGAGAGGATTGGAGAGATTCAGTGAGCAAATGCAGATCATTTAAAGCAATAATGCGTGGCACACATTCCAAGGTCCCAACTCTCCAGGTTGAAGGGAATATTACTACAGCTATAACATGTACGGGAAAACTAGAGAATGGACAGACTGTGAATACGAAAGGTTTCTAAAACTCAACTAATAGTCCCTCTCCTGGTGCTCTGGTTTGAATTTCCAACTGCTTTACTATCAATCTCCCAAATTGCAGAGACAGCCCCTTTAACTTCCTGGTACGCACAGGTTGCTAATTTGGCAGAGGATGAAAGGGAAGAGTGAGACCCAATGAGAGAGTAGCTGTTAGGCATTTGGACGGGCACATGTCACTCTAATTTCCTGGCAGGAAGAAGAATTAACCAAAGGCTCAGCCAGACGCCGGGAACCAGTATAGGTCCTGATCCAACGTTTGGGACTTGCGGTCAGCTCACAAAAAACGAGTTGAAAAATGGATCTCAGGTGCATAGCAATTCACAGACTTGTAGAGTAATAAAGGACAACTATCGTCGAAAAATCTGTTCAGGGAAGGCACCGAGGCGACCTTGAAAGCGAGCCAGAAGAGCAGGAAACCGATTTCAACAGGTACATTGGAATTGCATTTAAAGCACAGGAATAGGGGCACAACTTCGACAATGATGCACTTGGCAAAAAAGGGCGTATGCGTTTTCTCCTGAATATATTCAGGAGAAAACCCATACGCCCTTTTTGGCCAAGCAAGCAAGCGGGCAATGCAAATCTGCACTACAAAGAAGTGTCACTTCCCACCGGTCAAAAGGGACATCCGCAAAATTTGTAAAACCAAAAAGGCAAGACAGGCCCTGGAGAACAGGGAGCCTAGTTATGCTGATGGGCAGGATGTAAATTGACAACTGCCTCTCTGGAGGAATGCATTGTGTTCCCTATAACAAGTAATCAACTGAGCTCCGGAGCCAACAGCACTTCCAGTCTATGGAATATACCTTGCGAACACTGAAAATCAATAATACAGAGCCACCCCAAAATTTAGGGCTGCACTGCTTACAAGAACTTCAACTTGGGGACACCTGAAATATCCCAGGAAAGACAAAAATGGTTCAAGAAATTGTGTTACTTATGTAAGATGGAATATCCCTCAGCCATGAAATCAATGTCATAAGGCCAGTAGCAACAAAATGAGTGGGATAAAGTACGATGATTCTAAGTGAAATAAGTCACAGAGAAAAAGAAACTTATCATAAGATATCACTTATGAAGGTCCTGTAAACATGGATACACATGAACTGAGTTAGGAAAGAGAACAGAGTCTCACAGTAAGAAAACACTCTTATGCCTGCTTAAGGGGGAAGGAGAGGTGGGGTGATGCATAAAACCAGAGTTTCATATTAGTACATGTACCGGTCCAAAAACCAAATACGGAATAGACAACATCTACACCTTCCTCAGTGAAAGGGACTCAAAACCCAATATTTCCCGCTGAGGAATATATCTGACTAGTAAGAATCTTAAAACCTATGCATTGATATGTCTCTGTAAGGGAATCAAGTGCATCTAGACTGGCATAAACATGGCAGTGAGAATCAGATCAAACCCACTATAAAAAGGAATTTCAAAAACAAAACAAAAAACAGGGAAATTCTTTACAATTCCTACAGGGGCTCTGATGAAACCTGGAATGACCCTATCTACAATGACAGCTGGATGTGGCATAAGACTGGACACGTGGGACTGAGAGGATTGGAGAGATTCGGTGAGCAAATGTAGACCATTTAAAGCAATAATGCGTGGCACACATTCCGACCATTTAAAGCAATAATGCGTGGCACAAATTCCAAGGTCCCAACTCTCCAGGTTGAAGGGAATATTACTACAGCGATGACATGTACGGGAAAACTAGAGAATGGACACACTGTGAAAACGAAAGGTTTCTAAAACTCAACTAATAGTCCCTCTCCTGGTGCTCTGGTTTGAATTTCCAACTGCTTTACTATCAATCTCCCAAATTGCAGAGGAAGCCCCTTTATCCTCCTGGTTCGCAAAGGTTGCTAATTTGGCAGAGGTTGAAAGGGAAGAGGGAGAACCAATGAGAGAGTAGCTGTTAGGCATTTGGACGGGCACATGTCACTCTAATTTCCCGGCAGGAAGAAGAATTAACCAAAGTCTCAGCCACCCACCGGGAATCAGTATAGGTCCTGAACCAACATTGTGACTTGCAGTCAGCTCACAAAAAACGAGTTGAAAAATGGATCTCAGGTGCATAGCAATTCAGAAACTGGCAGAGTAATAAAGGACAAATATCGTCCAAAAATCTGTTGAAGGAAGGCATCGAGGCAACCTTTAAAGCGAGCCAGAATAGTAGGAAACAGATTTCAAGACGTACATTGGAATTGCATTTAAAGCACAGGACGAGGGGCACAACTTCGACAATGATGCGCTTGGCAAAAAAGGGCGTATGCGTTTTCTCCTGAATATATTCAGGAGAAAACACATACGCCCTTTCTGGCAAAGCAAGCAAGCGGGCAATGCAAATCTGCACTACATAGAAGTGTCACTTCCCACCGGTCAAAAGCGACATCCGCAAAATGTGTAAAACCAAAAAGGCAAGACAGGCCCTGGAGAACAGGGAGCCTAGTTATGCTGATGGGCAGGATGTAAATTGACAACTGCCACTCTAGAGGAGTGCATTGTGTTCCCTAAAACAAGTAATAAACAGAGCTACAGAGCCAAGGGCACTTCCAGTCTAGGGAATATACCTTGGGAAAACGGAAAATCAATAAGACAGAGCCACCCCAAAATTTAGGTCTGCACTGCTATCAAGAACCTCAACTTGGGTACACCTTAAATATTCCAGGAAAGACAAAAATGGTTCAAGAAATTGTGTTACTTATGTAAGATGGAATATCCCTCAGCCATGAAATAAATGTCATAAGGCCAGTAGCAGCAAAATGAGTGGATTCAGGTATGATGATTCTAAGTGAAATAAGTCACAGAGAAAAATAAACTTAACATAAGATATCACTTATGAAGTTCCAGTAAACATGGCTACACAAGAAATGAGTTAGGAAAGAGAACAGAGTCTCACATTTAGAAAACATTTTTGTGCCTGCCTAAGGGGGATGGAGAGGTGGGGTGATGCATAAAACCAGAGTGTGATATTAGTACATGTACCGTTCCAAAAACCAGCTACGGAATAGACAAGACCTACACCTTCCACAGTGAAAGGGACTCAAAACCCAATATTTCCAGTCGAGGAATATATCGGACTAGTGAGAATCTTAAAACCTATGTATTGATATGTCTCTGTAAGGGAAACAAGTGTGTCTAGACTGGCATAAACATGGCAGGGAGAAACAGCTCAAACCCACTATAAAAAGGAATTTCAAAAACAAAACAAAAAAACAGGGAAATTCTTTGCAATTCCTACAGGGGCTCTGATGAAACCTGGAATGACCCTATCTACAACGACAGCTGGATGTGGCATTAGTCTGGACACTTGGTACTGAGAGGATTGATGAGATTCGGTGAGCAAATGCAGACCATTTTAAGAAATAATGCGTGGCACCCACATTCCAAGGGTCCCCACTCTCAGGTTGAAGGGAATATTACTACATCTATAACATGTACGTGAAACCTAGAGACTGGACACACTGTGAATACGAAAGGTTTCTAAAACTCAACTAATTGTCCCTCTCCTGGTGCTCTGGTTTGACTTTCCAACTGCTTTACTATCAATGTCCCAAATTGGAGAGACAGCCCCTTTAACCTCCTGGTTCGCACAGGTTGCCAATTTGGCAGAGGATGTAAGGGAAGAGGGAGAACCAATGAGAGAGTAGCTGTTAGGCATTTGGACGGGCACATGTCACTCTAATTTCCCGGGAGGAAGGAGAATTAACCAAAGTCTCAGCCACCCTCCGGGAACCAATATAGGTCCTGAACCAAAATTTTGGACTTGCAGTCAGCTCACAAAAAACGAGTTGAAAAACGGAGCTCAGGGGCACAGCTATTCACAAACTGGCAGAGTAATAATGGACAACTATCGTCCAAAAATCTGTTGAGGGAAGGCAACGAGGCGGACTGGAAAGTGAGCCAGAATAGCCGGAAACAGATTTCAAGAGGTACATTGGAATCACCTTTAAAGCACAGGAAGAGGGGCACAACTTCGACAATGATGCAATTGGCCAAAAAGGGCGACTGTGTTTTCTCCTCAATATATTCAGAAGAAAACGCATACGCCCTTTTTGGCCATGCAAGCAAGCGGGCAATGCAAATCTGCACTACAAAGAAGTATCACTACCCAACGGTCAAAAGGGACATCCGCAACATGTGTAAAAAATCAGAAAGGCAAGACAGGCCATGGAGAACAGGGAGCCTACTTATGCTGAAGGGCAGGATGTAAATTGTCAACTGCCTCTCTGGAGGAGTGCATTGTGTTCCCTAAAGCAAGTAAACAACAGAGCTACAGAGCCAAGGGCACTTCCAGTCTAGGGAATATACCTTGGGAAAACTGAAAATCAATAAGACAGAGCCACCCCAAAATTTAGGGCTGCTCTGCTTACAAGAACCTCAACTTGGGTCCACCTAAAATATCCCAGGAAAGACAAAAATGTTTCAAGATATTGTGTTACTTACGTAAGATGGAATATCCCTCAGCCATGAAATCAATGTCATAAGGCAAGTAGCAGCAAAATGAGTCGATTCAGGTACGATGATTCTAAGTGAAATAAGTCACAGAGAAAAAGGAACTTATCATAAGATAACACTTATGAATGTCCTTTATACATGGCTGGATACACATGAACTGAGTTAGGAAAGAGAACAGAGTCCACATTTAGAAAACACTCTTATGCCTGCTTAAGGGGGAAGGAGAGGTGGGGTGATGCATAAAACCAGAGTTTGATATTAGTAGAAGTACCGTTCCAAAAACCAACTACGGAATAGACAAGACCTACACCTTCCTCAGTGAAAGGGACTCAAAAACCCATATTTCCCGCAGAGGAGTATATCTGACTAGTAAGAATCTGAAAACCAATGTATTGATAAGTCTCCGTAAGGGAATCAAGTGTGTCTAGACGGGCATAAACATGGCAGTAAGAATCAGCTCAAACCCACTATAAAAATAATTTCAAAAAAAAACAAAAAAAGGGAAATTCTTTACAATTCCTACAAGGGCTTTGATGAAACCTGGAATGACCCTATCTACAATGACAGCTGGATGTGGCATAAGGCTGGACACTTGGGACTGAGAGGATTGGTGAGATTGGGTGAGCAAATGCAGACAATTTAAAGCAATAATGCGTGGCACACGTTCCAAGGGACCCAACTCTCCAGGTTTAAGGGAATATTACTACAGGTATAACTTGTACAGGGAACCTAGAGAATGGACGCCCTGTGAATACGAAAGGTTTCTAAAACTCAACTAATATTCCCTCTCCTGGTTCTCCGGTTTGACATTCCAACTGCTTTACTATCAGTCTCCCAAATTGGAGAGAGAGCCCCTCAAACCTCCTGGTTCGCACAGAGTTCCAATTTGGCAGAGGATGAAAGGGAAGAGGGAGAACCAATGAGAGACTAGCCTTTAGGCATTTGGACGGGCACATGTCACTCTAATTTCCCGGCAGGAAGAAGAATTAACCAAAGTCTCATCCACCTGCTGGGAACCAGTTTAGGTCCTTAACCAAAATTTTGGAATTGCGGTCAGCTCACAAAAAAACGAGATGAAAAATGGAGCTCAGGGGCACAGCAATTCACAAACTGGCAGGGTAATAAAGGTCATATATCGTTCAAAAATCTGTTGAGGGAAGGCAACGAGACGGACTTGAATGCGAGCCAGAATAGCAGGAAATAGACTTCTAGAGGTACATTGGAATCACCTTTAAAGTACAGGAAGAGGGGCACAACTTCGCAAATGATGCACTTGGCCAAAAAAGGCGTATGTGTTTTCTCCAGATTATATTCAGGAGAAGACGCATACACACTTTTTGGCCAAGCAAGCAAGCGGGCAATGCAAATCTGCACTACAAAGAAGTATCACTTCCCACCGGTCAAAAGGGACATCCACAAAATGTGTAAAAACCAGAAAGGCAAGACAGGCACTGGAGAACAGGGAACCTAGTTATGCTGATGGGCAGGATATAAATTGCCAACTGCCTCTCTGGAGGAGTGCATTGTGTTCCATAAAACAAGTTAACAACAGAGCTACAGAGCCAAGGACACTTCCAGTCTACGGAATATACTTTGGGAAAACTGAAAATCAATAAGACAGAGCCACCCCAAAATATACGGCTGCACTGTTTACAAGAACCTCAACTTGGGTACACCTTAAATATCCCAGGAAAGACAAAAATGGTTCAAGAAATTGTGTTACTTACGTAAGATGGAATATCCCTCAGCCATGAAATCAATGTCATAAGGCCAGTAGCAGCAAAATGAGTGGATTCAGGTACGATGATTCTAAGTGAAATAAGTCACAGAGAAAAAGAAACTTATAAGATATCACTTAGGAAGGTCCTGTAAACATGGCTGGATACACATGGACTGAGTTAGGAAAGAGAACAGAGTCTCACATTTAGAAAACACTCCTGTGCCTGTTTAAGGGTTAAGGAAAGTTGGGGTGATGCATAAAACCAGAGTTTCATATTAGTACAGGTACCGTTCCAAAAACCAACTATGGAATAGACAAGACCTACACTTTCCTCAGTGAAAGGGACTCAAAACCCCATATTTCCCACAGAGGAATATATCTGACTAGTAAGTATCTTAAAACCAATCTATTGATATGTCTCTGTAAGGGAATCAAGTGTGTCTAGAATGGCATGAACATGGCACTGAGAATCACCTCAAACCCACTATAAAAAGCAATTTCAAAAACAAAACAAAAAACAGGGAAATTCTTTACAATTCCTACAGGGGCTCTGATGAAACCTGGAATGACACTATCTACAACGACAGCTGGATGTGGCATAAGGCTGGACACTTGGGACTGAGAGGATTGATGAGATTCGGTGAGCCAATGCAGACCATTTAAATCAATAATGCATGGCACACATTCCAAAGGTCCCAACTCTCCAGGTTGAAGGGAATATTACTACAGCTATAACATGTACGGGAAACCTAGAGAATGGACACACTGTGAATATGAAAGGTTTCTAAAACTCAACTAATACTCCCTCTCCTGGTTCTCCGGTTTGACTTTCCAACTGCTTTACTATCAATCTCCCAACTTGGAGAGACAGCCCCTTTAACCTCCTGGTTCGCACAGGTTGCCAATATGGCAGAGGATGTAAGGGAAGTGGGAGAACCAATGAGAGAGTAGCTGTTAGGCATTTGGATTGGCACATGTCACTCTAATTTCCTGGCAGGAAGGAGAATTAACCAAAGTGTCAGCCACCCTCCGGGAACCAATATAGTTCCTGAACCAAAATTTTGGGCTTGTGGTCAGCTCACAAAAAACGAGTTGAAAAATGGTACTCAGGGGCACAGCAATTCACAAACTGGCAGAGTAATAAAGGACAACAATCGTCCAAAAATATGTTGAAGGAAGGCAACGAGATGGACTTGAAAGCGAGCCAGAATAGCAGGAAACAGATTTCAAGAGGTTCACTGGAATCACATTTAAAGCACAGGAAGAGGGGCACAACTTCGACAATGATGCACTTGGCCAAAAACGGCGTATGTGTTTTCTCCTGAATATATTGAGGAGAAAACACGTACGCCCTTTTTGGCCAAGCAAGCAAGCGGGCAATGCAAATCTGCACTACAAAGGAGTATCCCTTCCCAACGGTCAAAAGGGACATGCACAACATGTGTAAAAAACCAGAAAGGCAAGACAGGCCATGGAGAACAGGGAGCCTAATTATGCTGAAGGGCAGGATGTAAATTGCCAACTGCCTCTCTGGAGGAGTGCATTGTGTTCCCTAAAACAAGTAAAAAACAGAGCTACAGAGCCAAGGGCACTTCCAGTCTATGGAAGATACCTTGGGAAAACTGAAAATCAATAAGACACAGCAAACACAAAATTGAGTACTGCACTGCTTACAAGAACCTCCACTTGGGTACACCTTAAATATCCCAGGAAAGACAAAAATGGTTCAAGAAATTGTGTTACTTACGTACAATGGAATACCCCTCAGCCATGAAATCAATGTCATAAGGCCAGTAGCAGCAAAATGAGTGGATTCAGGTACGATGATTCTAAGTGAAATAAGTCACAGAGAAGAAGAAACTTATCATAAGATATCACTTATGAAGGTCCTGTAAACATGGCTACACATGAACTGAGTTAGGAAAGAGAACAGAGTCTCACATTTAGAAAGCACTCTTATGCCTGCTTAAGGGGGAAGGAGAGGTGGGGTGATGCATAAAACCAGAATGTGATATTAGTACAGGTACCGTTCCAAATACCAACTACGGAAAAGACAAGACCTACACTTTCCTCAGTGAAAGGGACTCAAAACACCATATTTCCCGCAGAGGAATATATCTGACTAGTAAGACTCTTAAAACCTATGTATTGATAGGTCTCCGTAAGGGAATCAAGTGTGTCTAGACTGGCATAAACATGGCAGTGAGAATCAGCTCAAACCCACTATAAAAAGGAATTTGAAAAACAAAAAAAAAAAGGGGGAATTTCTTTACAATTCCTTCAGGGGCTCTTATGAAACCTGGAATGACCCTATATACAACGACACCTGGATGTGGCATAAGGCTGGACACTTGGGACTGAGAGTATTGGTGAGATTCGGTGAGCAAATGCAGACCATTTAAAGCAATAATGCATGGCACACATTCCAAGGGTCCCAGCTCTCCATGTTGAAGGGAATATTACTACAGCCATAACGTGTATGTGAAACCTAGAAAATGGACACATTGTGAATACAAAATGTTTCTAAAACTCAACTAATAGTCCCTCTCCTGGTGCTCTGCTTTCACTTTCCAACTGCTTTACTATTAATGTCCCAACTTGGAGAGACAGCCCCTTTAACCTCCTGGTTCGCACAGGTTGCCAACTTGGCAGAGGATGAAAGGGAAGAGGGAGAATCAATGAGAGTAGCTGTTAGGCATTTGGATGGGCACATATCACTGTAATTTCCGGTCAATGAAAAGAATTAACCAAACTCTCAGCCACCCGCTGGGAAACAGTATAGGTACTGAACCAAAATTTTAGACTTGCGTTCAGCTCACAAAAAACGAGTTGAAAACTGGAGCTCAGGGACAGAGCATTTCAGAAAATGGCCGAGTAATAAAGGAAAACTATCGTCCAAAAATCTGTTGAGGGAAGGCAACGAGGCCGACTTGAAAGCGAGCCAGAAGAGCAGGAAACAGACTTCAAGAGGTACATTGGAATCACCTTTAAAGCACAGGAAGAGTGGCACAACTTAGACAATGATGCACTTGGCAAAAAAGGGCGTATGCGTTTTCTCCTGAATATATTCAGGAGAAAACGCATACGCCCTTTTTGGCCAAGCGAGCAAGCGGGCAATGCAAATCTGCCTTACTAAAAGTATCACTTCCCACTGGTCAAAAGGGACATCCGCAAAATGTGTAAAAACTAGAAACGCAAGACAGGCCCTGGAGAACAAGGATCCTAGTTATGCTGATGGGCAGGATGTAAATTGCCAACTGCCTCTCTGGAGGAGTCAATTGTGTTCCCTGAAACAAGTAAACAACAGAGCTACAGATCCAAGGGCACTTCCAGTCTAGGGAATATACCTTGGGAAAACTGAAAATCAATAAGACATAGCCACCCAAAAATTTAGGCCTGCACTGGCTACAATAACCTCAACTTGGTTACATATTGATGACAAGCGCATGGCGCATTGTGATAACATGGGTCATGGAGCAATGCGCTGACAAGCACATGGAGCACTCTTATGACAAGGGTAAGGGAGCATTGTGCTGAGGAAGGCATAGAATATGGTGATGACCAGTGTCAGAGAGCATTGTGATGAAAAGTTCATGGAGCATTGTAGTGACAAAGTCACAGAGACTTGTGATGACGAGGGTATGGACCATTGTGATGAAAAACGTCATGAATCATTGTTATGACGAGTCACGGAGCATTGTGATGACAGGGTCATGGAGCATTGTGATGACAAGGGCATGGAGCATTGTGATGACAGGGTCATAGAGCATTTCTCTGACAAGATTTATGGACTATTGTGATGAGAGTGGGCATGGCGCATTGTGATGACAAGGGCATGGAGCATTGTGATGACAAGGTCATAGAGTATTGTGAAGAGAGGTGTCAGGGAGCATTGTGATGACATATGTCATGGCCCATTGTGATGACAATGGCATGCGGCATTGTGATGACAGGTGTCATGGAGTATTGTGATGACAAAGGTAATGGAGCATTGTGTTGACAATGGCTTGGAGCACTGTGATAACAAGGGTCAAGGAGCATTGTGATGACAAGGGCATGGAGCATTGTGATGACAACGGACATTGAGAATTTTGATGACAATATCGTGAAGAATCTTGATGACAAAGGCAAGGAGCTTGCTATGACAGGGGTCATATGGCATTGAGATGACAATTTCATGGAAAATTTTGAAGACAAGTGCATGTAACATTGTGATGAGAAGTGTCATGGAGCATTGTGATGACAAGGACGTGGAGAATTCTGATGACAAGGGACATGGAGCATTGTTATTACCAGGGAATGGAGCATTGTGATAGCAAGACCGTGGAGCACTGTGATGAGAAGTCCATGAATAACTGTGATGATGAGCCTCATGGAGCACTGTAATGACAAGGGGCATGGAGCATTCTGATGACAGTTGTCATGGAGCATTGTGATGACAGGGGTCATGGAATATTCTGATGACAGGGGTCATGGAGCATTGTGATGACAAGGGTCACGGAGCATTCTGATGATAAGTTTGTGGACTATAGTGATAACAATGGAATGGAGCATTGTGATGAAAAGGGCATGGATCATTGTGATGAAAAAGGTATGGAGCGTTGTCATGAGAGGGTTCAAGGAGCATACTAATGACAAGTGTCAGGGAGCACTGTGATGACCAGTGTATTGAGCATTGTGATGACAAAGGTCATGGAGCATTGTGATGAGAAGACCATGGAAAATTGTGATGACGAGAGTCATAGACCTTTGTGATGACAAAGGTCATGGAGCATTTTGATGACAATGGTGTTGTGCATTGTGATGAGAAGGGCAGGGAACATTGTGATGACTGGGTCATGGAACAATTTGATGAAAAGGGTCATGGATCATTTTGATGACAGGGGATATGGAACATTGTGATGTCAGGGGTCATGAAGCTTTGTGATGAATAGGGTCATGGAGCATTTTGATGCCAGGGGTTATGGAACATTGTGATATCAGGCGTCATGGACCATTGTGATGACAGGCATCATGGAGCGTTATGATGACAAGTGTTATGAACATTGTGATCACAAGGCTTTGGAGCATTGTGAGGACAGAAGTCATGTATCATTTTCATTTCAAGGAGCATGGATTATTTTGATGACAAGGGCATGAAGCAATGTGAACCCAAGGTTCATGGAGGATTTTGATGACAATGGGAATGGAGTATTGTGATGACAAGTGCATGGAGCATTGTGATTACAAGGTCATGTAGCATTTTGCTGACAAATGTATGGAGCATTTTGATGACAAGAGTCATGGAGCATTGTGATGACAAGCGTCATGGAGCATTGTGATTACAGGGGTCATGGAGCATTGGGATGGCAAGGGCATGGATCATTGTGATGACATGGGTCATGGAGCATTTCGATGACAAGATTCTCAGATCATTGTGTTGTCTGGTGTCATGGAGCGTTGTGATGACAGTGGTCATGGATCATTGTGAATACAGGGGTTATGGAGCATTGTGATGAGAATTTCATGGAGCACTGAGCTGACAATATTCCTTGAGTATTGTGATGGCAGGGCTCATGGATCATTGTGATGACAAGGGAATGGAGCATTGGGATTACAATGTCCTGGAGCATTGTGATGAGAAGACCATGGAGCATTGTGATGACAAGTCTCATGGAGCATTCTGATGAAAAGGGGCATGGAGCATTGTGATTACCGGGGTCTTGGAGCATTGTTATGACAAGGGTCATGGAGCCTTGTGATGACAACACCGTGGAACATTGTGATGGCAGGGGTCATGGAGCACTGTTATGACAGGGGTAGTGGAGCATTGTGATGACAAGGGCATGGAGTATTGGCTTGAAAAGTTTCATGGATTATTGTGATGAGACTGGGCATGGAGCATTGTGATGACAAGGGCACAGAACGACGGTGATTCATGGGTCATGGAGGATTGTAATGACAAGGGCATGGATCATTGTGATGAGAAAGGCATCGAGCATTGTGATGACAAGCATCATGGAGCTTTGTGATGACAAGAGCAAGGAACAATGTGATGATAGGTTTCATGGAGCATTGTGATGAAAATGGCATGGAGCATTGTGATGCCAAGGGTCATGGAGTTTGTGATGACAAAGGTCATGGAGCATTTTGATGACAAGAGCGTTGTGCATTGTGATGAGAAGGGCAGGGAGCATTGTGATGACAGGGTCATGGAGCAATTTGATGAAAATCGTCAGGGAACATTTTCATGACAGGGTTATGGAACATTGTGTTGTCAGTGGTCATGGAGCAATATGATGATAAGGGCATGTAGCATTTTGATGATAGGGGTCATGGAACATTGTGATGAAAGGGGTGAGGGAGTATTGTGATGAGTAGTAATGGAACATTGTGATATCAGTGGTGAGAGAGCATTTAGATGAGAAGTGCAAGGAGCATTGTGATGACAAGGTTTATGGAGCATTGCGATGATAAGGTTGTGGAGCATTGTGCTGACTAGCGCATGGATCATTGTGATGACAAGGGTCATGGATCATTATGCTGACAAAGGCATGGAGCATTGTGATGAAACGTGTTACAGAGAAATGTGATGATGAGGCAATGGACCATTGTGATGACAAAGGTCATAAAGCATTGTGATGACTGGATTCACGGAGAATTATGATGTGCGGGGTCATGGAGAATTGTGATGACAAGGGCATGGAGCATTGTGATGACAAGGGCATGGAGCATTGGTCTGACAAGTTTCATGGATTATTTTGATGACATTCGGCATGGCGGATTGTGGTGACAAGGGCATGGAGCATTGTGATGAAAAGGTCATGGAGTATTGTGAAGACAGGTGTCAGGGAGCATTGTGATGACATATGTCATGTTCCATTGCGATGACAATGGCGTGGGGCATTGTGATGCCAAGTGTCATGGAGGAATGTGATGACAAAGATAATGGGGCATTGTGATGATTAGGGCTTGGAACATTATGATCACAAGGGCCATTTAGAATCTTGATGAGAAGGTCGTTAAGCATTGTGATGACAAAGTCCTGGAGCATTGTGTTGAGAAGACCATGGAGCCTTGTGATGACAAGCCTCATGGACCATACTGATGAAAAGAGGCATGGAGCATTGTGTTTACAGGGATCTTGGAACATTGTGATGACAAGGGCATGGAGCATTGTGATGAGAAGGCCAAGGAGCATTCTGATGACATGCGTCATGGAGCTTTTTGATGACAAGGGCATGGAGCATTGTGAATACAGGCGTCTTGGAGCATTGTGATGACAAGGGCATGGAGCATTGCAATGAGAAGGCGATGGAGCATTCTGATGACATGCATCAAGGAGCTTTGTGATGACAATTGCATGGAGCATTGTGATTACAGGGGTCTTGGAGCATTGTGAGGACAAGAGTCATGGAGCCTTGTGATTAAAAGGCCGTGGATCATTGTGATAGCAGGGGTCATGGAGCATTGTTATGACAGGTGTAATGGAACACTGTGATGACTAGGGCATGGAACATTGGTCTGAAAAGTTTCATGGATTATTGTGATGAGAGTTGGCAAGGAGCATTTTGATGACAAGGGCACAGAACACTCTGATACATGGGTCATGGGGGATTATAATGACAAGGACATGGAGCATTGTGATGAGAAGGGCATCGAGCATTGTGATGGCAAGCGTCATGGAGCTTTGTGATGACAAGGGCATGGAACAATGTGATGAGAGGGTTCATGGAGCATTGTGATGGCAATGACATGGAGCATTGTGATGCCAATTGTCATGGAGATGTGTGACGACAAATGTCATGGAGCATTTTGATGACAAGTTCGTCGTGCATTGTGTTGTGAAGGGCAGGGAGCATTGTGATGACAGGGTCATGGAGCAATTTGATGAAAAGGGTCATGGAATATTTTGATGAGAGGGTTTATGGAACATTGTGATGTCAGGGGTCATGGAGCATTTTGATGAAAAGGGTCATGGAGCATTTTGATGACAGGGGTTATGGAACATTGTGATGTCAGGGGTCATCAAACATTGTGATGATAAGTGCATGTAGCAATGTGACGACAGGGGTCATGGAACATTGTGATGACGGGTGAGGGAGTATTGTGATGACTTTTGATGGAACATAGTGATATCAGTTGTGAGAGAGCATTTTGTTGAGAAGTGCCTGGAGCATATTAATGACAAGGTTTATGGAGCATTGTGATGACAATGTTGTGGAGCACAGTGATGACAAGCGTATGGCATATTTTGATTACATGGGTAATGGAGCAATGTGCTGAGAAGCACATGGAGCATTGTGATGACAAGGGTCATGGAGCATTGTGCTGAGAAAGGCATAGAGCATTGTGATGACAATGGTCAGAGAGCACTGTGATGAAAAGTTCATGGAGCATTGTGGTGACAAAGGTCGCAGAGAATTGTGATGATGAGGGCATGGACCATTGTGATGACAAAGTTCATGAAGCACTGTGATGACTGGAGTCACGGAGCATTGTGATGACAGGGTTCATGGAGCATTGTGATGACAAAGCCGTGTAACATCATTATGACAGTGGTCATGGAGCATTGTTAAGACAGGGGTAATGGAATATTGTGATGGCAATGGTATGGAACATTGTGATGAGAAAGCCATGGAGCATTCTGATGACATGTGTCATTGAGCTGTGTGATGACAAAGGCATGGAGCATTGTGATTACAGGGGTCTTGGATCATTGTAATGACAAGGGTTATGGCACCTTGTGATGACAAGGCCGTGGAACAATTTGATGGCAGGGGTTACGGAGCACTGTCATGACAGGGTTAATGGAGCATTGTGATTACAAGTTTATGGAGCATTGTTCTGAAACTTTTCATGGATTATTGTGATGAGAGTGGGCATGGAGCATTGTGATTACAAGTTTATGGAGCATTGGTCTGAAACTTTTCATGGATTATTGTGATGAGAGTGGGCATGGAGCATTATGATGACAAGGGAAAGGAACACTGTGATACATGGGTCATGGAGAGTTGTATTGACAAGGGCATGGAACATAGTGATGAGAAGGGAGTCGTGCACTTTGATGACAATCATCGTGGAGTTTTGTGATGATAAGGACATGGAAGCAATGTGATGAGAGGCTTCAGGAAGCATTGTGATGACAATGGCATGGATCATTCTGATGCAAAGGGTCATGGAGCTTGGTGATGACAAAGATCATGGAGCATTGTGATGACAAGGGTCACGGAGCACTGTGCTGAGAAACACATAGTGCATTGTGATGACAAAGGTCACAGAGCATTGTGATGAAAAGTTCATGGAGCATTGTGGTGACAAATGTCACAGAGACTTGTGATGACGAGGGCATGGACCATTGTGATGAGAAAGGTCATGAAGCATTGTGATGACAGGAGTCACGGAGCATTGTGATGACGTGTCATGGAGCATTGTGATGACAAGGGCATGCAGCATTGTGATGACAGGGACATGGAACATTGGTCTTACAAGTTTCATGGATTATTGCGATGACAGTGGGAATGGCACATTGTGATGAAAAGGGCATGGAGCATTGTGATGAGAAGCTCATGCATTATTGTGAAGACAGGTGTCTGGGAGCATTGTGAAGACATATGTCATGGCCCATTGTGATGACAATGTCATGGAGCATTGTGATGCCAAATGTCATGGAGGATTGTGATGACAAAGGTAATGGAGCATTTTGATGACAAGCGCATGGAGCATTGTGATGACAAGGGTCATGGAGCACTGTGCTGACAAGGGCATGGAGCATTGTGATGACAAGGGTCATGGAGCATTGTGCTGAGAAAGGCATGGAGCATTGTGATGACAACGGTCAGAGACCATTATGATGATAAGTTCATGGAGCATTTTGGTGACAAATGTCACAGAGCCTTGTGATGACGAGGGCATGGAACATTGTGATGACAAAGGTCATGAAGCATTGGGATGACTGGAGTCACGGAGCATTGTGATGACAGGGGTCATGGAGTATTGTGATGACAAGGGTCATGCAACATAATGATGAGAAGCTTGTGGAGTATTGTGATGACAATGGCATGGATCATTGTGATGAACAGGGCATGGTGCCTTTTCATGACAGGGTTCAAGGAGCATTCTGACGACAAGTGTCAGGGAGCATTGTGACGACAAGTGTATTGAACATTGTGATGACAAAGCTCATGGAGCATTGTGATGACACGGGCATGGAGTATTGTGATGACAGGCATCATGGAGCGTTGTGATGACAAGTGTTTTGGAACAATGTGATTACAACGTTTTGGAGCATTGTGATGACAGAGGTCATGGATCATTCTGATTTCAAGGAGCATGGAGCATTGTGATGAAAGGGGTCATGGAGCATTGTGATGACGGGTCATGGAACATTGTGAAGACAAGTGCATGGAGCATTGTGAAGACAGGGGCATGGAACATTGGTCTTACAAGTTTCATGGATTACTGCAATGACAGTGGGGATGGTGCATTGTGATGACAAGGGAATGGAGCATGGTGATGACAAGGTAATGCAGTATTGTTAAGGCAGGTGTCTGGGAGCATTGTGAAGACATAAGTCATGGCCCATTGTGATGACAATGCCATGGAATATTGTGATGCCAAGTGTCATGGAGGTTTGTGATGACAAAGGTAATGGAGCATTGTGATGACAAGGGCTTGGAGCATTGTGATGACAAGGGACACGGAGCACTATGCTGACAGGGGCATGGAGCATTGTGATTAAACGGGTCATGGAGCATTGTGCTGACAAAGCATGGAGCATTGTGATGACAAGGTAATGTAGAATTTTGCTGACAAATGCATGGAGCATTTTGATGACAAGTGTCATGGAGCACTGTGATGACATGCGTCATGGATCATTGTGATTACAGTGGTCATGAAGCATTGGGATGGCAAGGGCATGGATCATTCTGATGACAAGTGTCATGGAGCATTTTGATTACAAGGGTCCCGGATCATTGTGTTGTCTGGTGTCCTGGAGCGTTGTGATAACTGTGGTCATGGAACATTGTGATGACAGGGGTCATGGAGCATTGTGATCAGAATTTCATGGAGCATTTGGCTGAAAATATTCATTGAGTATTATGATGGCAGGGGTCATGGAGCATTGTGGTGACAATGGAAAGGAGCATTGTGATGGCAAGGTCCTGGAGCATTGTGAGGAGAAGACCATGTAGCCTTGTGATGACAAGTACCATGGAGCATTCTGATGACAAGTGGCATGGAGCATTGTGATTACATGGGTCTTGGAGCATTGTGATGAATAGGGCATGGATGATTGTGATGAAAAAGCATGGAGCCTTGTCATGAGAGTGTTCAAGGAGCATACTGACGACAAGTGTCAGTGAGCATTTTGATGACAAGTGTATTGAGCATTGTGATGAGAAAGGTCATGGAGCATTGTGATGAGAAGACCATGGATAATAGTGATGATGAGCGTCATGGGGAGTTTTGATGACAAGTGTTATGGAACATTGTGAACACAAAGGTTTGGAGCATTATGATGACAGTGTTTATGGAGCATTTTGATTTCATTGTTATGACAATAGCAGGAAGGATTATGATGATGGGCTGGGTTCATTGTGATGACAGAGTTCGTGGAGCATTGTGATTACAGGTGTCTTCGAACATTGTGATGAAAAGGGCATGGAGCATTGTGATGCTAAGGCCATGGAGCTGTCTGATGACAAGTGTCATGGATCTATTTGATAACAAGAGCATGCAGCATTGTGATTACAGGGGACTTGGAGCATTGTGATAACAAGGGTCATGGAGCCTTGTGATGACAAGGACGTGGAACATTGCCATGACAGGCGTGAGGGAGTATTGTAATGACTAGTGATGGAACATTTTGATATCAGCGGTGAAAGAGCATTTTGATGAGTAGTGCATGGAGCTTTGTGATGACAAGGTTTATAGAGTATTGTGATGACAAAGTTGTGGAACATTGTGATGGCAAGTGCATGGCATATTGTGATGACATGGGTCATGGAGCATTGTTCTGACAAGCCCATGGAGCATTGTGATGACAAGGGTCATGGAGCACTCTGCTGAAAAAGGCATGGAGCATTGTGATGACAAGTGTCAAAGAGCATTGTGATGAAAAGTTCATGGAGCATTATGGTGACAAAGTTCACAGAGCCCTGTGATGATGAGGTTATGGACCATTGTGAGGACAAAGGTCATGTAGCATTGTGATGACTGGAGTCATGGACCATTGTGATGACAAGGGCATGGAGCATTGTCATGACAGGAGCATGGAGCATTGGTCTGACAACTTTCATTGATAATTGTGATGATAGTGGGCATGGCGCACTCTGATGACAGCGGCATGGAGCATTAATAAGACCAGGTCATGGAATATGGTGAAGACAGGTGTCAGGGAGCATTGTGGTGACATATGTCATAGTGCATTGTTTTGACAATGGCATGGAGAATTGTGAAGACAAGTGTCATGGAGGATTGTGATGACAGATGTAGTGGAGCATTCTGATGACAAGGGCTTGGAGCATTGTGAGAGAAGACCATGGATAATTGTGATGACCAGCGTCATGTTGAATTGTGATGACAAGTGTTATGGAACATTGTGATCACAAGGATTTGGTGCATTGAAATGACAGACGACATTGAGCATTTTGATTTCATTGTGATGACAAAAGCATGATATATTATGGTGATGGGCACGGTGCATTGTGATGACAGGGTTCATGGAGCATTGAGATGAAAAGGGGAAAGGAGCATTGTGATTCCAGGGGTGTTGGAGCATTGTGATGACAAGGGCATGGAGCTCTGTGAGGAGAAGGCCATGGAGCATTCTGATGACATTGGTCATGGAGCTTTGTGATGACAAGGGCATCGAGATTTGTGATTACAGGGGTCTTGGAGCATTGTGATGGCAAGGGTCATGGAGGCTTGTGATGACAAGACCGTGGAATCTTGTGATGTCAGGGGACATGGAGCATTGTTATGACAGGGGTAATGGAGCATTTTGATGACAAGTACATGGGGCAATGGTCTGAAAAGTTTCATGGAATATTGTGAAGAGAGTTGGCATGGAACAGTGTGATGACAAGGGCATGGAACACTGTGATACATAGACCATGCAGGATTGTAATGACAATGGCATGGAGCATTGTGATGAGAAAGGCATCGAGCATTTTGATGACAAGCGTCATGGAGATTTGGGATGACAAGTACATGGAGCAATGTGATGAGAGGGTCCATGGAGCATTGTGATGATAATGGAATGAAGCATGGTGATGCCAAGGGTCATGGAGATTTGTGATGAAAAATCTCATGTAGCATTTTGATGAAAAGGGCCTGGTGCATTGTGATGAGAAGGGCAGGGAGCATTGTGATGACAGGGTCATGGAGCAATTTGATGAAAAAGGTCATGGAACATTTTGATGACAGGGGTTATAGAACATTCTGATGTCAGGGATGATGGAGCTTTGTGATGAAAATTGTCATGGAGCATTTTGATTACAGGGGTTATGGAACTTTGTGATGTGAGGTGTCATGGAACATTGTGATGATAATGGCATGTAGCATTGTGATGACAGGGGTAATGGAACATTGTGATGACAGGGTTGAAGGAGTATTGTGATGACTAGTGGTGGAACATTGAGATATCAGTGGTGAGAGAGCATTTTGATAAGTGCATGGAGCATTGTGATGACAAGGTTTATGGAGCATTTTGATGACAAGGATGTTGAGCATTGTGATGACAAGTGCATGGCGAATTGTGATGACATTGGTTGTGGAGCATTGTGCTGACACACGCATCGAGCATTGTGATGACAAGAGTCATGGAACATTGTGCTGACAAAGGCATGGAGCTTTGTGATGACAAAGGTCACAGAGCATTGTGATAAAAAGTTCATGGAGCATTGTGGTGACAAAGGTCACAGAGCTTTGTCTGACAAGGTCATGGACCATTGTGATGACAAACGTCATGAAGCATTGTGATGACTGGAGTCACGGAGCATTGTGATAACAGGGGTCTTGGAGCATTGTGAAGAAAAGTGAATGCATCATTGTGATGAAAAATGCAGGGAGCCTTGTCATGACAGTGTTCAAGGAACATAGTGATGACAAGTGTCAGGGAGCATTGTGATGACAAGTGTATTGAGCATTGTGTTGACAAAGGTCATGGAGCATTGTGATGAGAAGACCTTGCATAATTGTGATGACGAGCGTCATGAGGCATTGTGATGACAAGTGTCATGGAACATTGTGATCAGAAGGCTTTGCAGCTTTATGATGACAGAGGACATGGAGCATTTTGATTTCATAGTGATGACAATAGCATGAATCATTATCATGATGGGCATGGTGCATTGTGATGACAGGGTTGATGGAGCCTTGTGATGACAAGGCCGTGGAACATTGTGATGGCAGGGGTCATGGAGCATTGTTATGACAGGTGTAATTGAGCATTGTGATGACAAGGGCATGGAGCAATGTGATGAGAGATTTCATTGAGCATTGTGATGACAATGGCATGGAGCATTGTGATGCCAGGGGTCATGAAGCTTTGTGATGAAAAATGTCATTGAGCATTTTATTGACAAGGGCGTGGTGCATTGTGATGAGAAGGGAAGGGAGCATTGTGATGACAGGGTCATGGAGCAATTTGATGAAAATCCTCATGGAATATTTTGATGACAGGCGTTATGGAACATTGTGATGTCAGGGGTCATGAAGCATTGTGATGAAATGGGTCATGGAGCATTTTGTGGCAGGGGTCATGGAGCATTGTGATGACAAGGGCACGGAGCAATGTGATGACAGGGGCATGGAACATTTGTCTGACAAGTTTCATGGATTATTGTGATGACAGTGGGCATGGAGCATTGTGATGACAAAGGTCACAGAGCCTTGTGTGAAGAGGGCATGGACCACTGTGTTGACAAAAGTCATGAAGCACTGTGATGACTGGAGTCACGGGGCATTGTGATGGCATGGGTCATGGAGCATTTTGCTGACAAGCGCATGGAGCATTTTGATGACAAATGTCATGGAGCATTGTGCTGACAAAGGCATGGAGCTTGGTGATGACAAGGGACACAGAGCATTGTGATGAAATATTAATGGAGCATTGTGGTGACAATGATCACAGAGCCTTGTGTGACGGGGGCATGGACAATTGGTCTGACAAGTTTCATGGATTATTGTGATGACAGTGGGCATGTAGCATTGTGATGACAAAAGTCATGAAGCATTGTGATGATTGGAGGCAAGGAGCATTTTGATGACATGGGTAATGGAGCATTTTGATGACAATGATCACAGAGCCTTGTGTGATGGGGGCATGGACAATCGGTCTGACAAGTTTCATGGATTATTGTGATGACAGTGGGCATGGAGCATTGGGCTGAAAATATTCATGGAGTATTGTGATGACAGGGGTCAAGGGGCATTGTGATTACAAGTGTATTGAGCATTGTGATGACAAAGATCATGGTGCATTGTGATGAGAAGACCATGGATAATTGTGATGACCAGCGTCATGGGGCATTGTGATGACAAGTGTTATGGAACATTGTGATCAGAAGGGTTTGCTGCATTGTGATGACAGAGGTCATTGAGCATTTGATTTCATTGTGATGACAATAGCATGAAGCATTATGATGATGGGCATGGTGCATTGTGATGACAGGGTTCATGGAGAATTGAGATGAAAAGTGGCAAGGAGCATTGTGATTAAAGTGGTCTTGGAGCATTATGATGACAAAGGCATGGAGCATTGTGATGTTAAGGCAATGGAGCATTCTGATGACATGCGTCATGTAGTTTTGTGATGAGAAGGGCATGGAGCCTTGTGAAGACAGTGGCATGGAAAATTGGTGTAACAAGTTTTATGGATTATTGTGATGACAGTGGGCATGGCGAATTGTGATGACAAGGGCATGGAGCATTGTGACGCCAAGTGTCATGGAGGATTGTGATGACAAAGGTAATGGAGCATTGTGATGACAAGGGCTTGGAGCATTGTGATAACAAGGGTCATGGAGCATTGTGATGAAAACGGGCATTGAGAATTTTGATGACAAGGTATGAAGCATTTTGATGAGAAAGCCATGGATCTTGCTATGACAGGTGTCATGGGACATTTCGATGACAGGTGCATGGAGAATTGTGATGAAAAGAGCATGTAAAATTGTGATGAGAAGTGTCATGGAGCATTGTGATGACAAGAACGTGGAGAATTGTGATGACAAGGGACATGGAGCATTGTTATGACCAGGGAATGGAGCATTGTGATCGAAAGACCATGGGCACTGTGATGAGAAGAAAAATGGATAACTGTGATGACGAGCATCATGGAGCACAGTAATGACAAGGGGCATGGAGCATTCTGATGACATGCGTCATGGAGCATTGTGATGACAGAGGTCATGGAACATTGTGATGTCAGGAGTCATGGAGCATTCTGATGATAAGCTTGTGGAGTATTGTGATGACAATGGCATGGAGCATTGTGATGAAAAGGGCATGGATCATTGTGATGAAAAATGCATGGAGCCTTTTCATGACAGATTTAAAGGAGCATTGTGACAACAAGTGTGAGGGAGCATTGTGATGACAAGTGTATTGAGCATTGTGATGAAAATGGTCATGGAGCATTGTGATGACAAGGGCATGTAGTATTGTGATGACAGGCATCATGGAGCATTGTGATGTCAAGTGCTATGGAACATTGTGATCACAAGGGTTTGGAGCATTGTGATGACAGGTCATGGAACACTCTGATACATGGGTCATGAAGGATTGTAATGACAAGGGCATGGAACATTGTGATGAGAAGGGCATCAAGCATTTTGATGACAAGCGTCTTGGAGCTTTGTGATGACCAGGACATGGAACAATGTGATGAGAGGCTTCCTAAAGCATTGTGATGACAATGGCATGGAACATTGTGAGGCAAAGGGTCATGGAGCTTTGTGATGACAAAGGTCATGGAGCACTTTGATGACAAGTGCGTCGTGCATTGTGATTAGAAGGGCAGCGTGCATTGTGATGACAGGGTCATGGAGCAACTTGATAAAAAGTGTCATCGAACATTTTGATGACAGGGGTTATGGAACATTGAGATGTCAGTGTTCATGGAGCATTTTGATGAAATGGGTCATGGAGAATTTTGATGACAGGTGTTATGGAACAATGTGATGTCAGGGGTCATTGAACATTGTGATGATAAGGGCATGTACCATTGTGATGACAGGAGTCATGGAACATTGTGATGACAGGGCTGAGGGACTATTGTGATGACTAGTGATGGAACATTGTGATATCAGTGGTGAGAGAGCATTTTGATGAGAAGTGTATGGAGCATTGTGATGACAATGTTTATGGAGCGTTGTGATGACAAGTTTGTGGAGCATTGTGATGACAAGTGCATGACACATTGTTATGACATGTGTTATGGAGCATTGTGCTGATTAGCACATGGAGCATTGTGATGACAATGGTCATGGAGCATTTATCTGAGGAAGGCATGGAGCATTGTGATGACAAGTGTCACGGAGGATTGTGATCAAAAGTTCATGGAGCATTGTGGTGACAAAGGTCACAGGGACTTGTGATGAAGAGGGGATGGACCATTGTGATGACAAAGGTCATGAATCATTGTTATGACTGGAGTCAAGAAGGACTGTGATGACAGGGGTCATGGAGCATTGTGATGAAAAGGCCATGGAGCATAGTGATGACAGGGCCATAGAGCATAGCTCTGACAAGTTTTATGGATTATTGTGATTACAGTGGGCATGGCACTTTGTGATGACAAGGGCATGGAGCATTGTGATGACAAGGTGATACAGTATTGTAAAGACAGGTGTCAAGGAGCACTGTGATGACATATGTGGTGGTCCATTGTGATGACAATGGCATGGAGCATTGTGTTGCCAAGTGTCATGGAGTATTGTGATGGCAAGGGCTTGGAGCATTGTGATGACAAGGGTCATGGAGCACTGTGATGAAAAGGGCATGGAGCATTGTGATTACAGGGGTCTTGGAGCATTGTGATAAAAGGGCATGGTTCATTGTGATGGAAAAGGCATGGAGCCTTGTTATGACAGGGTTCAAGGAGCATACTGACGACAAGTGTCAGGGAGCATTGTTATGACAAGTAAATTGAGCATTGTGATGACAAAGGTCATGGAGCATTGTGATGAGAAAACCATGGATAATTGTGATGACCAGCGTCATGGGGCGTTGTGATGACAAGTGTTATGGAACATTGTGATCATAAGGTTTTGGAGCATTGTGATGACAGAGTTCATGGAGCATTTTGATTTCATTATGATGCCCATAGCATGAAGCATTATGATGATGAGCATGGTGCATTGTGATTACAGGGTTCATGGAGCATTGAGATGAAAAGGGGCATGGAGAATTGTAATTAAATTGGTCTTGGAGCATTGTGATGACAAGGGCATGGAGCATTGTGATGAGAAGGCAATGTAGCATTCTGATGACATGCGTCATGGAGCTTTGTGATGACAAGGGCATGGAGCATTGTGATGACAGTGGCATGGAAAATTGGTCTAACAAGTTTCATGGATTATTGTGATGACAATGGGCATGGATTATTTTGATGACAAGGGCATGGAGCATTCTGATGATAAGCTTGTGGAGTATTGTGATGACAATGGCATGGAGCATTGTGATGAAAATGGCATGGATCATTGTGATGAAAAATGCATGGAGCCTTTTCATGACAGGTTTCAAGGCGCATTCTGACAACAAGTGTCAGTGAGCACTGTGATGACAAGTGTATAGAGCATTGTGATGACGATGGTCATGGAGCATTGTGATAACAATGGCATGGATTATTGTGATGACAGGCATCATGGATCATTGTGATGTCAAGGGTTATGGAACATTGTGATCACAAGGTTTTGGAGCATTGTGATGACAGGTCTTGGATCATTTTGACTTCAAGGAGCATGGAGCATTGTGATGACAAGGGCATGAAGCAATGTTATCCAAAGTTTCATGGAGGATTTTGATGACAAGCGCATGGGGCATTGTGATGACCATGTCATGTAGCATTTTGCTGACAAAGGCATGGAGCATCGTGATGACAAGTTTCATGGAGCACTGTGAAGACAAGCATCACGGAGCATTGTTATTACAGCGGTCATGGAGAATTGGGATGGCAAGGGCACGAATCATTGTGATGACAAGGGTCAGGGAGCATTTTGATGATAAAAGTCCCAGATTATTGTGTTGTAAGGGGTCATGGAGCATTGTTCTGACAGTGGTCATGGAGCATTGTGATGACGGGGGTCATGGAGCATTGTGATGAGAAGTTCATGGAGCATTGGGCTGAAAATGTTCATGGAGTGTTGTGATGACAGGGGTCATGGAGCATTGTGATGACAAGGGAATGGAGCATCGTGATGACAAGATCCTGGAGCATTGTGATGAGAAGACTATGGAGCTTTGTGATGACAAGTCTCATGGAGCATTCTGATTAAATGGGGCATGGAGCTTTGTGATTAAAGGAGCCTTGGAGCATTGTGATGACAAGGGCATGGAGCATTGTGATGAGAAGGCCATGGAGCATTCTGATGACATGCATCATGAAGCACTTTGATGACCAGGGCATGGAGCATTGTGATTACAGGGGTCTTGGAGCATTGTGATGAAAACGGCATGGATCATTGTGATGAAAAAGGCATGTAGCCTTGTCATGACAGGGTTCAAGGAGTATACTGATGACAAGTGTCAGGGAGCATTGTGATGACCAGTGTATTGAGCATTGTGATGAAAAAGGTCATGGATCATTGTGATGAGAAGACCGTGGATAACTGTGATGACGAGAGTCAAGGGGCGTTGTGAAGACAAGTGTTATGAACATTGTGATCACACGGGTTTGGAGCATTGTGATGACAGAGGTCATGGAGTATTTTGTTGACAAGTGCGTGGTGCATTGTAATGAAAAGGGCAGGGTGCATAGTGATGACAGTGTCATGGAGCAATTTGATGAAAATGGTCAACAAACATTTTTATGACAGGGGTTATGGGACATTGTGATGTCTGGGGTCATGGAGCATTGTGATGAAAAGGGTCATGGAGCATTTTGATGACAGGGATTATGGAACGTTGTGATGTCATGGGTCATCGAACATTGTGGTGATAAGGGCATGTAGCATTGTGATCACAGGGGTCATGGAACATTGGGATGACAGGGGTGAGGGAGTATTGTGATGACTAGTGATGGATCAGTGTGATATCAGTGGTGAGAGAGCATTTTGGTGAGAAGTGTATGGAGCATTGTGATGACAAGGTTTATGGAGCGTTGTGATGACAAGGTTGTGGAGCATTGTGATGACAAGCGTGTGGTGCATTGTTATGACATGTGTTATGGAGCATTGTGCTGACTAGCGCATGAAGCATTGTGATGAAAAGGGTCATGGAGCATCATGCTGAGAAACGCATCGAGCATTGTGATGACAAGGGTCATGGAGCATTGTGATCAAATGTTCATGGAGCATTGTGGTGACAAAGGTCACAGAGACTTGTGATGACGAGGGCATTGAGCATTTTGATGACAAAGGTCATGAATCATTGTTATGACTGGAGTCACGGAGCATTGTGACGACCGGGGTCATGGAGCATTGTGATGACAAGGGCATAGAGGATTGTGATGACAGAGGCATAGAGCATTGCTCTGACAAGTTTTATGGATTATTGGATGACAGTTGGCATGGCTCATTGTGATTACAAGGTCATACATTATTGTGAAAGCAGGTGTCAGGGAGCATTGTGATGACATATGTCACGATCCATTGTGACGACAATGCCATTGGGCATTGTGATGCCAAGTGTCATGGAAGATTGGGATGACAAAGGTAATGGAGAATCGTGATGACAAGGTCAAGGGGCACTCTGATGACAAGATCATGGAGAGTTGTGATGACAAGGGCCATTGAGAATTTTGATGAGAAGGTCGTGAAGCACTGTGATGAGAAGTGCATGGAGCTTGCTATGACAGGGGTCATGGAGCATTGCAATGAAAAGTGCATGGAGAACTGTATTGACAACAGCATGTAACATTTTGATGAGAAGTCTCTTGGAGCATTGTGATGTCAAGGACATGTAGAATTGTGATGACCAGGGCATGGAGCATTGTGATGGGAGGACCGTGGAGCATTGTGATGAGAAGACCATGGATAATTGTGATGATGAGCGTCATCGAGCACTGTAATGACAAGGGGCATGGAGCATTGTGATGACAGGTGTCATGGATCATTGTGAGGACAAGTGTCATGGACCATTCTGATGACAAGCTTGTGGAGTAATGTGCTGAAAAAGGCATGGAGCCTTTTCATGACAGTGCTCCAGCAGCATTCTGATGACAAGTGTCAGGGAGCATTGTGATGACATGTGTATTGAGAATTGTGATGACAAAGGTCATGGAGCATTGTGATGATAGGCATCATGGAGCATTGTGATGACAAGTATTATGGAACATTGTGATCACGAGGATTTGGAGCATTGTGATGACAGAAGTCATGTATCATTTTCATTTAAAGGAGCATAGAGCATTGTGATGACAAGGGCATGAAGCAATGTGAACCCAAGGTTCATGGAGGATTTTGATGACAATGGGAACGGAGTATTGTGATGACAAGCGCATGGAGCATTGTGATGACAAGGTCATATAGCATTTTGCTGACAAATGCATGGAGCATTGTGTTGACAAGCGTCATGGAGCATTGTGTTTACAGGGGCCATGGAGCTTTGGGATGGCAAATACATGGATCATTGTGATGACAAGGGTCATGGAGAATTTTGATGACAAGAGTCCCGTATCATTGTGTTGTCTGGTGTCATGGAGCGTTGTGATGACATTGGTCATGGAGCATTGTGATTACAGGAGATTTGGAGAATTGTTCTGAAAAGTCCATGGATCATTGTGAGGAAAAGGCATGGAGCCTTGTCATGACAGGGTTCAAGGAGCATACTTATGACAAGTGTCAGGGAGCATTGTGATGACAAAGGTCATGGAGCATTGTGATGAGAAGACCATGGATAATTGTGATGAGGAGTGTCATGGGGCATTGTGATGACAAGTGTTATGGAACATTGTGATCACAAGGGTTTGGAGCATTGTGATGACAGAGGTCATGGAGCATTTTGATTTCATTTTGATGACAATACCATGAAGCTTTATGATGATGGGCATGTTGCATTGTGATGACAGTGTTCATGGAGAATTGAGATGAAAAGGGCCATGGAGCCTTGTGATTACAGGGTTCATGGAGCATTGTTATGACAAGGGTCATGGAGCCTTGTCATGACAACGCCCTGGTACACTGTGATGGCAGGGGTCATGGAGCATTGTTATGACTGGTGTAATGGAGCATTGTGATGACAAGTGCATGGAGCATTAGTTTGAAATGTTTCATGGATTATTGTGACGAGAGTGGTCATGGAGCCTTGTGATGACAAGGGCACAGAACACGGTGATACATGGGTTATAGAGGATTGTAATGACAAGGGCATGGATCTTTGTGATGAGAAATGCACCGGGCATTGTGATGACAAGTATCATGGAGCTTTGTGATGACAAGGGCAAGGAGCAATGTGATGATAGGGTTCATGGAACATTGTGATGACAATGGCATGGAGCATTGTGATGCCAAGGGTCATGGAGATTTGTGAGGACAAAGGTCAATGAGCATTTTGATGACAAGAGCATTGTGCATTGTGATGAGAAGGGCAGGGAGCATTGTGATGACAGGATCATGGAGCAATTTGATGAAAAGGGACAGGGAACATTTTGATGACAGGGGTTATGGAACAGTGTGACGTCAGTGGTCATGGAGCATTGTGATGATAACGGCATGTAGCATTTTGATGACAGGGGTCATGGAACATTGTGATGAAAGGGGTGAGGGAGTATTGTGATGACTAGTGATGGAACATTGTGATATCAGTGGTGAGAGAGCATTTAGATGACAAGTTCATGGAGAATTGTGATGACAAGGTTTATGGAGCAATGTGATGACAAGGTTGTGGAGCATTGTGTAGACAAGTGCATGGCATATTGTGATGACCTGTGTTTTGGAGCATTGTGCTGACAAGCGCATGGAGCATTGTGATGACACGTGTTACAGAGCATTGAGATGATGAGGGAATGGACCATTTTCATGAAAAAGGTCATAAAGCATTGTGATGACTGGATTCAAGGAGCATTATGATGTGAGGGGTCATGGAGCATTGTGATTACAAGGGCATGGTGCATTGTGATGAAAATGGCATGGAGCATTGTTATGACAAGGTCATATAGTATTGTGAAGACAGCTGTCAGGGAGCATTGTGATGACATATGTCGTTGTGCATTGTGATGACAATGGCATGAAGCATTGTGATGCCAAATGTCATGGAGGATTGTGATGACAAAGGTAATGGAGCATTGTGATGAGGAGACCATAGAGCCTTGTGATGACAAGTCTCATGGAGCATTCTGATGAAAAGGGGCATGGAGCATTGTGATTACAGGAGGCTTGGAGCATTGTGATGACAAGGGCATGGAGCATTGTGATGAGAAAGCCATGGAGCATTCTGATGACATGCGTCATGAAGCTTTGTGACGGCAAGGTCATGGAGAATTATTATTACAGGTGTCTTGGAGCATTGTGATGAAAAGTTCATGGATCATTGTGATGAAAAAGGCATGGAGCCTTGTCATGGCAGGGTTCACGGAGCATACTGATGACAAGTATCAAGGAGCACTGTGATGACAAAGGTCATGGAGCATTGTGATGTGAAGACAATGGATAATTGTGATGAGGAGCGTCATGGGGCATTGTGATGACAAGTGTTATGGAATATTGTGATCACAAGGGTTTGGAGCATTGTGATGACAGAGGTCATGGAGCATTTTGATTTCATTGTGATGACAATAGCATGAAGCTTTATGATGATGGGCATGGTCCATTGTAATGACAGTGTTCCTGGAGAATTGAGATGAAAAGGGGCATGGAGCCTTGTGATTACAGGGGTCATGGAGCATTGTTATGACAAGGGTCATGGAGCCTTGTGATGACAACGCCATGGAATATTGTGATGGCAGGGGTCATGGAGCATTGTTTTGACAGGTGTAATGGAGCATTGTGATGACAAGGGCATTGAGCATTGGTTTGAAATGTTTCATGGATTATTGTGATGAGAGTGGGAATGGAGCATTGTGATGACCAGGTCACAGAACACGGTGATTCATGGGTCAGGGAGGATTGTAATGACAAGGGCATGGACAATTGTGATGAGAAAGGCATTGAGCATTGTGATGAGAAGCGTCATGGAGCTTTGTGATGACAAGGGCAAGGAGCAATGTGATGATAGTGTTCATGGAGCATTGTGATGACAATGCCATGGAGCATTGTGATGCCAAGGGTCATGGAGCTTTGTGATGACAAATGTCATGTAGCATTTTGATGACAAGGGTGTTGTGCATTGTGATGAGAAGGGCAGGGAGCTTTGTGATGACAGGGTCATGGAGCAATTTGATGAAAAGTGTCGGGGAACATTTTGATGACAGGGGTTATGGAACATTGTGATGTCAGTGGTCATGGAGCATTGTGATGATAAGGGCATGTAGCATTTTGATGACATGGGTCATGGAACATTGTGATGAAAGGGGTGAGGGAGTATTGTGATGACTAGCGATGGAACATTGTGATATCAGTGGTGAGAGAGCATTTAGATGAGAAGTGCATGGAGCATTGTGATGACAAGTTTTATGGAGCATTGTGATGACAAGGTTGTGGAGCATTGTGATGAAAAGTGCATGGCATATTGTGATGAAATTTGTCTTGGAGCATTGTGCTGACAAGCGCATGGAGCATTGTGATGACAAGGTCATGGAGCATTGGGCTGACAAAGGCATGCAGCATTGTGATGACAAATGTTACACAGCACTGTGATGACGAGGGAATGGACCATTGTGATGACAAAGTCATAAAGCATTGTGATGACTGGATTCACGGAGCATTATGATGTGAGGGGTCATGGAGCATTGTGATTACAAGGGCATGGAGCATTGTGATGACAGGGGCATGGATAATTGGTCTGACAAGTTTCATGGATTATTGCTATGAGGGTGGGCATGGCACATTGTGATGACAAGGGAATGGAACATTGTTATTACAAGATCATGTAGTATTGTGAAGACAAGTGTCAGGGAGCATTGTGATGACATACGTCATGGTGCATTGTGATGACAATGGCGTGACGAATTATGATGATGGGCATGATGCACTGTGATGGCAGGGTCATGGAGCAATTTGATGAAAAGGGTCATGGAACATTTTGATGACAGGTGTTTTGGCACATTGTGATATCATGTGTCATGGCGCATTGTGATGATAAGTGCATGTAGCATTGTGATGACGGGGTCCTGGAACATTGTGATGATAGGGGTGAGCAAGTATTGTGATGACTAGTGATGGAACATTGTGATATAAGTGGTGAGAGAGCATTTTGATGAGAAGTGCATGGAGCATTGTGATGACAATGTTTATGGAGCATTGTGATAACAAGGTTGTGGACTATTGTGATGAAAAGCATGTGGCACATTGTAATGACAAGGGTCCTGGAGTATTGTGCTGACAAAGGCAAGGAGCATTGAGATGACAAGTGTCACGGAGCATTGTGATGACGCGGGCATGGACTATTGTGATGACTAAGGTCATGAAGCATTGTGATGAATGGAGTCACGGAGCATTGTGATGACAAGGGCATGGAGCATTGTGATGACAGGGGCATCGAGCATTGGTCTGACAAGTTTCATGGATTATTGTGATGACAGTGGGCATGGCGGATTGTGATGACAAGGGCATGGAGCATTGTGATGACAAGGTCACGGAGTATTGTGAAGAAAGGTATCAGGGAGCATGTGATGTCATATGTCATGGTCCATTGTGATGACAATGGCATGGGGCATTGTGATGCCAAGTGTCATGGAGGATTGTGATGAGAAATATAATGGGGCATTATGATGATTAGGGCTTGGAACATTATGATGACAAGCACATTGAGAATTTTGTTGAGAAGGTCCTGAGACATTGTGATGACAAGGTCCTGGAGCATTGTGATGAGAAAACCATGGAGCCTTGTGAGGACAGGTCTCATGGAGCTTACTGATGAAAAGGGGCATGGAGCATTGTGATTACAGGGGTCTTGGAACATTGTGATGACAAAGGCATGGAGCATTGTGATGAGAAGGCCAAGGAGCATTCTGCTGCCATGCGTCATGGAGCTTTGTGGTGACAAGGGTATGGAGCATTGTGAATACAATGTTTTTGGAGCATTGTGATGACAAGGGCATGGAGCATTGTGATGAGAAGGCCATGGAGCATTCTGATGACATGGGTCTTGGAGCTTTGTGATGACAAGGGCATGGAGCATTGTGATTACAGTGGTCTGGGAGCATTGTGATGACAAGGATCATGGAGCCTTTTGATGACAAGGCCGTGCAATATTGTGATGGCAGGGTTCATGGAGCATTGTTATGACAAGTCTAATGGAGCATTGTGATGACAAGGGCATGGAGAATTGGTCAGAAAATTTCCATGGATTATTGTGATGAGAGTGGGCATGGAGCATTGTGATGACAAGGTCAAGGAACACTGTGATACATGCGTCATGGAGGATTGTAATGACAAGGGCCTGGAGCACTGTGATGAGAAGGGCATCGAGCATTGTGATGACAAGCGCCATGGAGCTTTGTGATGACAAGGGCATGGAGCTTTGTGATGAAAAAGGCATGGAGCCTTTTCATGACAGGGTTCAAGGAGCATTTTGATGACAAGTTCAGGGAGCATTGTGATGACAAGTGTATTGAGCATTGTGAGGACAAATGTCAGGGAGCATTGTGATGACAAGGGCATGGAGTATTGTGATGACAGGCATAATGGAGCGTTGTGATGACAAGTGTTATGGAACATTGTGATCACATGGGCTTGGAGCATTGTGATGACAGAAGTCATAGATCATTTTGATTTCAAGTAGAATGGACCATTGTGATGACAAGGGCATGAAGCAATGTGATCCCAAGGTCCATGGAGGATTGTGATGACAAAGGTAATGGAGTATTTTGATGACAAGCACATGGAGCATTGTGATGACAAGGTCATGTAGCATTTTGCTAACAAAGGCATGGAGCATTGTGATGACAAAGGTCATGAAGAATTGTGATGACTGGAGTCACGGAGCATTATGATGACAGGGGTCATGGAGCATTGTGATGACAAGGGAAAGGAGCATTGTGATGAAAGAGGCATAGAGCATTGCTATGACAAGTTTTATGGATTATTGTGCTGACAGTGGGCATGGCACATTGTGATGACAAGGGCATGGAGCATTGTGATGACAAGGTCATACAGTATTGTGAAGACAGGTGTCAGGGAGCATTGTGATGACATATGTCATGGTCCATTGTGATGACAATGTCATGGGGCATTGTGATGCCAAGTGTCATGGAGGATTGTGATGACAAAGGAAATGGAGCATAGTGATGACAAGGGTCATGGAGCATTGTGATGACAAGATCATGGAGCACTGAGTTGACAAGGGCCATTGAGAATTTTGATGAGAAGATCGTGAAGCTTTGTGATGACAAGCACATGGAGCTTGCTATGAAGGGGTCAGGGAGCATTTCGATGACAATTGCATGGAGAATTGTATTGAGAAGAGCATGTAACATTTTGATTAGAAGTGTCATGGAGCATTGTGATGACAAGGATATGTAGAATTGTGATGACCAGGGCATGGAGCATAGTGATGGCAAGACCGTGGAGCATTGTGATGAGAAGACCATGGATAATTGTGATGACGAGCGTCATGGAGCACTGTAAAGACAAGGGGCATGGAACATTGTGATGACTGGTGTCATGGATCATTGTGATGACAAGGGTCATGGAGCATTCTGATGCCAAGCTTGTGGAGTAATGGGATGACAATGGCATGGAGCATTGTGATGAAAAGGGCATGGAGCATTGTGATGAAAAAGGCATGGAGCCTTTTCATGACAGTGTTCAAGGAGCATTCTGACGACAAGTGTCAGGGAGCATTGTGATGACAAGTGTATTGAGCATTGTGATGACAAAGTTCATGGAGCATTGTGATGACAGGCATCATGGAGCATTGTGATGACAAGTGTTATGGAACATTGTGATCACAAGGATTTGGAGCATTGTGATGACAGATGTCATATATCATTTTCATTTCATGGAGCATGGAGCATTGTGATGACAAGGGCATGAAGCAATGTGAACCCAAGGTTCATGGAGGATTTTGATGACAATGGGAATGGAGTATTGTGATTACAACGCATGGAGCATGTGATGACAAAGTCATGTAGCATTTTGCTGACAAATGCATGTAGCATTTTGATGACAAGTGTCACGGAACACTGTGATGACAAGCGTCATGGAGCATTGTGATTACAGGGGTCATGAGCTTTGGGATGGCAAGGGCATAGATCATTGTGATGACAAGTATCATGCAGCATTTTGATGACAAGATTCCCGATCATTGTGTTGTCATGGGTCATGGAGCATTGTTATGACAGGGCTAATGGAGTATTGTGATGGCAAGGCTATGGAGCATTGTGATGAGAAGGCCATGGAGCATTTTGGTGACATGTGTCATGGAGTTTTGTGATGACAAAGGCATGGATAATTGTGATTACAGGGGTCTTGGTTCATTTTGATGACACGGGTTATGGAGCCTTGTGATGACAAGGCCGTGGATCATTTTGATGGCTTGGGTAATGGAGCATTGTCATGAAGGAGTAAAGGAGCATTGTGATTACAAGGGCATGGAGCTTTGGTCTGAAAAGTTTTATGGATTATTGTGATGAGATAGGGCATGGAACATTGTGATGACAAGGGCATGGAACACTGTGATACATGGGTCATGGAGTATTGTAATGACAAGGGCATGGAGCATTGTGTTGAGAAGGGCATGGAGCATTTTGATGACAAGCATCATGGAGCTTTGTGATGACCAGGACATGGAGCAATGTGATGAGAGGCTTCATGAAGCATTGTGATGACAATAGCATGGAGCATTGTGATGCCATCGGTCATGGAGCTTTGTAATGACAAAGGTCATGGAGCATTTTGATGACAAGGGCGTGGTGCATTGTGATGAGAAGGGCACGGTGCATTGTGATGACAGGGTCATGGAGCAATTTGATGAAAAGGGTCATCGAACATTTTGATGACAGGGGTTATGGAACATTGTGATGTCAGGGGTCATGGAGCATTGTGATGAAAAGTGTCATGGAGCATTTTGATGACAGGGGTTATGGAACATTGTGATGTTAGGGGTAATGGAACATTGTGATGATAAGGGCATATAGCATTGTGATGACAAGGGTCATGGATCATTGTGATGACAGGGGTGAGGGAGTATTTTAATGACTAGTGATGGAACATTGTGATATCATTGGTGAGAGAGCATTTTGATGATTAGTGTATGGATCATTGTGATGACAAGTTTTATGGAGCATTGTGATGACAAGATTGTGGAGCATTTTGATGACAAGCACATGGCGCATTGTGATGACATATGTCATGGAGCATTGTGCTGACTAGAACATCCAGCATTGTTATGACATGTGTTATGGAGCATAGTGCTGACTAGCGCAAGGAGCATTGTGATGACATGGGTCATGGTGATTTGTGCTGAGAAAGGCATGGAACATTGTGATGACAAGGGTCACCGAGCATTGTGATGAAAAGTTCATGGAGCATTGTGGTGACAAAGGTCACAGAGACTTGTGATGATGAGGGCATGGACCATTGTGATGACAAAGGTCATGAAGAATTGTTATGACTGGAGTCACGGAGCATTGTGATGACAGGGGTCATGGAGCTTTGTGATGACAAGGGAAAGGAGCATTGTGATGAAAGAGGCATAGAGCATTGCTATGACAAGTTTTATGTATTATTGTGATGACAGTGGGGATGGCACATTGTGATGACAAGGGCATGGAACATTGTGATGACAAGGTCATACAGTATTGTGAAGACAGGTGTCAGGGAGCATTGTGATGACATATGTCATGGTCCATTGTGATGACAATGTCATGAGGCATTGTGATGCCAAGTGTCATGGAGGATTGTGATGACAAAGGAAATGGAGCATAGTGATGACAAGGGTCATGGAGCATTGTGATGACAAGATCATGGAGCACTGAGTTGACAAGGGCCATTGAGAATTTTGATGAGAAGATCGTGAAGCTTTGTGATGACAAGCACATGGAGCTTGCTATGAAGGGGTCAGGGAGCATTTCGATGACAATTGCATGGAGAATTGTATTGAGAAGAGCATGTAACATTTTGATTAGAAGTGTCATGGAGCATTGTGATGACAAGGATATGTAGAATTGTGATGACCAGGGCATGGAGCATAGTGATGGCAAGACCGTGGAGCATTGTGATGAGAAGACCATGGATCATTGTGATGACGAGCGTCATGGAGCACTGTAAAGACAGGAGGCATGGAACATTGTGATGACTGGTGTCATGGATCATTGTGATGACAAGGGTCATGGAGCATTCTGATGACAAGCTTGTGGAGTAATGTGATGACAATGGCATGGAGCATTGTGAGGAAAAGGGCATGGAGCATTGTGATGAAAAAGACATGGAGCCTTTTCATGACAGTGTTCAAGGAGCATTCTGACGACAAGTGTCAGGGAGCATTATGATGACAAGTGTATTGAGCATTGTGATGACAAAGGTCATGGAGCATTGTGATGACAGGCATCATGGAGCATTGTGATGACAAGTGTTATGGAACATTGTGATCACAAGGATTTGGAGCATTGTGATGACAGAAGTCATGTATCATTTTCATTTCAAGGAGCATGGAGCATTGTGATGACAAGGGCATGAAGCAATGTGAACCCAAGGTTCATGTAGGATTTTGATGACAATGGGAATGGAGTATTGTGATGACAAGCGCATGGAGCATGTGATGACAAGGTCATGTAGCATTTTGCTGACAAATGCATGTAGCATTTTGATGACAAGTGTCATGGAGCACTGTGATGACAAGCGTCATGGAGCATTGTGATTACAGGGGTCATGAGCATTGGGATGGCAAGGGCATGGATCATTGTGATGACAAGTGTCATGGAGCATTTTGATGACAAGAGTCCCGGATCATTGTGTTGTCTGGTGTCATAGAGCTTTGTGATGACTGTGGTCATGGAGCATTGTGATGACAGGGGTCATGGAGCATTGTGAACAGAAGTTCATGGAGCATTGGGATGACAATATTCATTGAGTATTGTGATGGCAGGTGGAATGGAGCATTGTGATGACAATGGAATGGAGCATTGTGATGACAAGGTCCTGGAGCATAGTGAGGAGAAGACCATGGAGCCTTGTGATGACAAGTCTCATGGAGCATTCTGATGAAAAGGAGCATGGAGCATTGGGATTACAGTGGTCTTGGAGCATTGTGATGAATAGGGCATGGGTGATTGTGATGAAAAAGCATGGAGCCTTGTAATGAGAGGGTTCAAGGAGCATACTGACGACAAGTGTCAGGGAGCATTGTGATGATAAGTGTATTGAGCATTGTGATGAGAAAGGTCATGGAGCATTGTGATGAGAAGACCATGGATAATTGTGATGACGAGCATCATGGGGGTTGTGATGACAAGTGTTATGGAACATTGTGATCACAAGGGTTTGGAGCATTGTGATGACAGAGCTAATGGAGCATTTTAATTCCATTGTGATGACAATAGCATGAAGCATTATGATGATGGGAATGGTTCATTGTGATGACAGAGTTCATGGAGCATTGAGATGAAAAGGGGCATGGAGCATTGTGATTACAGTTGTCTTGGAGCATTGTGAAGAAAAGGGCAGGTAGCTTTGTGATGATAAGGCCATGGAGCTGTCTGATGACATGCATCATGGAGCCTTGTGATGACAAGGCCATGGAATATTGTCATGACAGGGGTGAAGGAGTATTGTGATGACTAGAGATGGAACATTTTGATATCAGTGGTGAAAGAGCATTTTGATGAGAAGTGCATGGAGCTTTGTGATGACAAGGTTTATGGAGCATTGTGATGACAATGTTGTGGAATATTGTGATGACAAGTGCATGGCACATTGTGATGACATGGGTCATGGAGCATTGTGCTGACAAGTGCATGGAGCATTGTGATAAAAGGGTCATGTAGCACTCTGCTGACAAAGGCATGGAGCGTTATGTTGACAAGGGTCACAGAGCATTGTGATGAAAACTTCATGGAGCATTATGGTGACAAAGTTCACAGAGTCCTGTGATAACGCGGGCATGGACCATTGTGATGACAAAGGTCATGAAGCATTGTGATGACTGGAGTCACCGAGCATTGTGATGAAAAGGGCATGGAGCAGTGTGATGACAGGGGGATGGAGCATTGGTCTGACAAGTTTCATGGATTATTGTGATGATAGTGGGCATGGCGCACTGTGATGACAAGGGCATGGAACATTGTTATGACAAGGTCATGGAGTATTGTGAAGACAGGTTTCAGGGAGCATTGTGATGACATATGTCATGGTGCATTGTGATGACAATGGCATGGAGCATTGTGAAGCCAAGTGTCATGGAGGATTTTGATGACAAAGTTAATGGAGCATTGTGATGAGAAGGGCTTGGAGCATTGTGATGACAATGGTCATGGAGCATTGTGATGACAACGGCATGGAGCATTGTTATGACAAGGGCCATTGAGAATTTTGATGACAAGGTCGTGTAGCACTTTGATGAAAAGCACATGGAGCTTGCTATGTCAGGTGTCATGGAGCATTGCGATGACAAGCGCATGGAGAATTGTGATGACAAGAGCATGTAACATTGTGATGAGAAGTGTCATGGAGCATTGTGATGGCAAGACGGTGGAGCATTGTGATGAGAAGACCATGGATAATTGTGATGACGATCGTCATGGAGCACTGTAATGACAAGGGGCATGGAGCATTGTGATGACAACGGTCATGGAACATTCTGATGACAAGCTTGTGGAGTATTGTGATGACAATGGCATGGAGCATTGTGATGAAAAGGGCATGGAGCATTGTGATGAAAAAGGCATGGAGCCTTTTCATGACAGGGTTCAAGGAGCATTCTGACGACAAGTGTCAGGGAGCATTGTGATGACAAGTGTATTGAGCATTGTGATGACAAAATTCATGGAGCATTGTGATGACACGGGCAAGGACTATTGTCATGACAGGCATCATGGAGCTTTGTGATGACAAGTGTATTGAGCATTGTGCTGACAAAGGCATGGAGCATTGTGATGACAAGTGTTACAGAGAATTCTCATGACGAGGGAATGGACCATTGTGATGACAAAGGTCGTAAAGCATTGTGATGATTGGATTCACGGAGCATTATGATGTGAGGGGTCATGGAGCATTGTGATTACAAGGGCATGGAGCATTGTGATCACAGGGCCATGGAGAATTGGTCTGACAAGTTTCATGGATTATTGCTATGAGGGTGGGCATGGCACAATGTGCTGACAAGGGAATGGAACATTGTTATGACAAGGTCATGTAGTATTGTTAAGAGAGGTGTCAGGGAGCATTGTGATGACATATGTCATGGTGCATTGTGATGACAATGGCGTGGAGCATTGGGATGCCAAATGTCATGGAGTACTGTGATGACAAATGTAATGGAGCATTGTGATGCCAAGTGACATGACAGATTGTGATGACAAATGTAATGGAGCGTCGTGATGACAACTGCTTCGGGAATTGTGATGAAAAGGGTCATGGAGCATTGTGATGACAAGGACATTGAGCATTGTCATGACTAGGGCCATTGAGAATTTTGATGACAACATCGTGAAGCATTGTGATGACAAGCGCACGGAGCTTACTTTAACAGGGGACATGGAGCATTGCGATGAAAAGTGCATGGAGAATTGTGATGACAAGAGCATGAAATATTGTGATGAGAAGTGTCATAGAGTATTGTGATGACAAGCACGTGGAGAATTGTGATGACAAGGGACAAGTTGCATAGTGATGACCAGGGCAGGGAGCATTGTGATGACATATGTCATGGTCCATTGAGATGACAATGGCATGGAGCATTGTGATGACAGGTGTCATGGGGCATTGTGATGACACCGGTCATGGAGCATTGTGATGACATGTGTCATGGAGCATTCTGATGACAAGCTTGTGGAGTACTGTGATGACAATGGCATGGAGCATAGTGATGAAAAAAGCAGGGAGCATTGTGATGAAAAATGCATGGACCCTTTTCATGACAGGGTTCAAGGAGCATTCTGAAGACAAGTGTCTGGGAGCATTGTGATGACAAGGGCATGGAGAATGGTGATGAGAAGGCCATGGAGCATTCTGATGATATGGGTCATGGAGCTTTGTGATGACAAGGGCATGCAGCATTGTGATTACAGTGGTCTTGGAGCATTGTGATGAAAATCGCATGGATCATTGTGATGACAAATGCATGGAGCCTTGTCATGACAGGATTCAAGGAGGATACTGACGACAAGTGTCAGGGAGCATTGAGATGACAAGTGTATTGAGCATTGTGATGACAAATGTCATGGAGCATTGTGATGAGAAGACCATGGATAATTGTGATGAGGAGCGTCATGGGGAATTGTGATGACAAGTGTTATGGAACATTGTGATCACAAGGGTTTGGAGGATTGTGATGACAGAGGTCATGGAACATTTTGATTTCATTGTTATGAAAATAGCATGAAGCATTATGATGATGGGCATGGTGCATTGTGATGACAGTGTTCATGGAGCATTAGAGATGAAAAGTGGCATGGAGAATTGTGATCACAGGGGTCTTGGAGCACTGTGATGACAAGGGCATGGAGCATTGTGATGAGAAGGCCATGGAGCATTCTGATGACATAAGTCATGGAGCTTCGTGATGACAAGGGCATGGAGCATTGTGATTACAGGGGTCTTGGAGAATTGTGATGACAAGGGTCATGGAGCCTTGTGATCACGAGGCTGTGGATCATTGTGATGGCAGGGGTCATGGAGCATTGTTATGACACGGGTAATGGAGCCTTTCGATGACAAGGGCATGGAGCATTGGTGTGAAAAGATTCATGGATTATTGTGATGAGAAGGGCATTGAGCATTGTGATGACAAGTGTCAGGGAGCTTTGTGATGACAAGTGCATGGAGCAATGTGATGAGAGTGTTCATGGAGCATTGTGATGACAATGGCATGGAGCATTGTGATGTCAAGGGTCATGGAGCACTGGGATGACAAGTGTCACAGACTATTCTGATTACAGGGGTCATGGGGCATTGGGATGACAAGCGCATGGATCATTGTGATGACAAGTGTCATGGAGCATTTTGATGACAAGAGTCCCAGATCATTGTGTTGTCAGGGGTCATGGATCGCTGTGATGACAGTGGTCATGGAGCATTGTGATGTCAGGGGTAATGGAGCATTGTGATGGCAAGGGCGTGTAGCATTCTGATGACATGCATCACGGAGCATTGTGATTACAAGGGCATGGAACCTTTTGATGACACGTGTCATGGAACATTGTGATGACAGGGGTGAGGGAGTATTGTGAGGACTAGTGATGGAACATTGTGATATCAGTGGTGAGAGAGCATTTTGATTCGAAGTTCATGGAGCATTGTGATGACAAGGGCATGGAACATTTTGATGACAGGGGTCACGGAACATTGTGATGACAAGAGTGAGGGAGTATTGTGATGACTAGTGATGGAAAATTGTGATATCAGTGGTGAGAGAACATTTTGATGAGAAGTGCATGGAGCATTGTGATGACAAGTTTTAAGGAGCATTGTGATGACAAGTTTGTGGAGCATTGTGATGACAAGCGCATGGCTCATTGTGATGACATGGGTCATGGAGCATTGTGCTGACAAAGGCATGGAGCATTATGATGACAAGGGTCAAGGAGCATTGTGATGAAATGTTCATGGAGCATTCTGGTGACAAAGGTCACAGAGACGTGTGATGACGAGGGCATGGACCATTGTGATGACAAAGGTCATGAAGCATTGTGATGACTGGAGCCATGGAGCATTGTGATGACAGGGTTCATGGTGCATTGTGATGACAATGGCATGGAGCATTGTGATGATAGGTTCATGGAGAACTGGTCTGACAACTTTCAAGGATTATTGTGATGAGTGACGGCATGGCACATTGTGAAGACAAGGGCATGGAGCATTGTTATGACAAGGGCATGGAGCATTGTGATGACAAGGTCATGGAGTATTGTGAAGACAAGTGTCAGGGAGCATTGTAATGACATATGTCATGGTCCATTTTGATGAAAAGGCATGGAGCATTGTGATGCCATGTGTCATGGAGGATTGTGATGACAAGAGCCTGTAACATGGTGATGAGAAGTGTCATGGAGCATTGTGATGACAAGGGACAGGGAACATTGTGATGTCCAGGGCATGGAGCATTGTGATGGCAAGACCGTGGAGCATTGTGATCGCAAGACCATGGAGCATTTTTTTGACGAGTGTCATCGAGCACTGTAGTGAAACGCGGCATGGAGAATGGTGATGATAGGTGTCATGGATCATTGTGATGACAAGGGTCATGGAGCATTCTGATGACAAGCTTGTGGAGTATTGTGATGACAATGGCATGGAGCATTGTGATGAAACAGGCATGGAGCATTGTGATGAAAAAGACATGGAACCTTTTCATGACAGGGATCAAGGAGCATTCTGACGTTAAGTGTCAGGGAACATTGTGAGGAGAAGTGTATTGAGCATTGTGATAACAATGGTCATGGAGCATTGTGATGAGAGGCATCATGGAGCATTGTGATGAGAAGGCCATGGAGCATTCCGATGACATGCGTCATGGAGCTTTGTGATGAGAAGGGCATGCAGCATTGTGATTTCAGGGGTCTTGGAGCATGGTGATGAAAAGGGCATGGATCATTGTGACGGAAAATGCATGGAGCCTTGTCATGACCGGGTCCAAGGAGCATAGTGACGACAAGTATCAGGGAGCATTGTGATGAAAAGTGTATTGAGCATTGTGATGACAAAGGTCATGGAGCATCGTGATGAGAAATCTATGGATAATTGTGATGACGAGCGTCATGGGGCGTTGTGATGACAAGTGTTATGGAACATTGTGATCACAAGGGTGTGGAGCATCGTGATGACAGGGTTCATGGAGCATTGAGATGAAAAGGGGCATGGAGCATTGTGATTAAAGTGGTCTAGGACCATTGTGATGACAAGGGCATGGACCATTGTGATGAGAATGCAATGGAGCATTCTGTTGACATGTGTCATGCAGCTTTGTGATGACAAGGGCATATAGCATTGTGATGACAGTGGCATGGAACATTGGACTGACAAGTTTGATGGATTATTATGATGACAGTGGGCATGGCACATTGTGATGACAAGGGCATGGAGCATTGTGATGACAAGGTCATGGAATACTCTGAAGACAGGTGACAGGGAGCATTGTGATGACATATGTCATGGTCCATTGAGATGACAATGGCATGGAGCATTGTGATGACAGGTGTCATGGAGCATTGTGATGACACGGGTCATGGAGAATTGTGATGACATGGGTCATGGAGCATTCTGATGACAAGCTTGTGGAGTATTGTGATGACAATGGCATGGAGCATAGTGATGAAAACAGCAGGGAGCATTGTGATGAAAAAGGCATGGACACTTTTCATGACAGGGTTCATGGAGCATTCTGAAGTCAAGTGTCTGGTAGCATTGTGATGACAAGGGCATGGAGCATGGTGATGAGAAGGCCATGGAGCATTCTGATGATATGGGTCATGGAGCTTTGTGATGACAAGGGCATGCAGCATTGTGATTACAGTGGTCTTGGAGCATTGTGATGAAAATCGCATGGATCATTGTGATGAAAAATGCATGGAGCCTTGTCATGACAGGGTTCAAGGAGGATACTGACGACAAGTGTCAGGAAGCATTGAGATGACAAGTGTATTGAGCATTGTGATGACAAATAACATGGAGCATTGTGATGAGAAGACCATGGATAATTGTGATGAGGAGCGTCATGGGGAATTGTGATGACAAGTGTTATGGGACATTGTGATCACAAGGGTTTGGAGGATTGTGATGACAGTGGTCATGGAACATTTTGATTTCATTTTTATGCCAATAGCATGAAGCATTATGATGATGGGCATGGTGCATTGTGATGACAATGTTCATGGAGCATTGAGATGAAAAGTGGCATGGAGAATTGTGATTACAGGGTTCTTGGAGCACTGTGATGACAAGGGCATGGAGCATTGTGATGAGAAGGCCATGGAGCATTCTGATGACATAAGTCATAGAGCTTCGTGATGACAAGGGCATGGAGCATTGTTATTACAGGGGTCTTGGAGAATTGTGATGACAAGGGTCATGGAGCCTTGTGATGACGAGGCCGTGGATCATTGTGATGGCAGGGGTCATGGAGCATTGTTATGACACGGGTAATGGAGCCTTTCGATGACAAGGGCATGGAGCATTGGTGTGAAAATATTCATGGATTATTGTGATGAGAAGAGCATTGAGCATTGTGATGACAAGCGTCAGGGAGCTTTGTGATGACAAGTGCATGGAGCAATGTGATGAGAGGGTTCATGGAGCATTGTGATGACAATGGCATGGAGCATTGTGATGTCAAGGGTCATGGAGCACTGGGATGACAAACGTCACAGACTATTCTGATTTCAGGGGTCATGGAGCATTGGGATGACAAGCGCATGGATCATTGTGATGACAAGTGTTGTGGAGCATTTTGATGACAAGAGTCCCGGATCATTGTGTTGTCAGGGGTCATGGATCGCTGTGATGACAGTGGTCATGGAGCATTATGATGACAGGGGTAATGGAGCATTGTGATGGCAAGGACATGTAGCATTCTGATGATATGCATCACGGAGCATTGTGATGACAAGGGCATGGAACATTTTGATGACAGGGGTCATGGAACGTTGTGATGACAGGGGTGAGGGAGTATTGTGATGACAAGTGATGGAACATTGTGATATCAGTGGTGAGAGAGCATTTTGATGAGAAGTGCATGGAGCATTGTGATGACAAGTTTTAAGGAGCATTGTGATGACAAGGGCATGGAACATTTTGATGACAGGGGTCATGGAACATTGTGATGACAAGGGTAAGGGAGTATTGTGATGACTAGTGATGGAACATTGTGATATCAGTGGTGAGAGAGCATTTTGATGAGAAGTGCATGGAGCATTGTGATGACAAGTTTTAAGGAGCATTGTGATGACAAGTTTGTGGAGCATTGTGATGACAAGCACATGGCTCATTGTGATGACATGTGTCATGGAGCATTGTGCTGACAAAGGCATGGAGCATTATGATGACAAGGGTCACGGAGCATTGTGATGAAAAGTTCATGGAGCATTGTGGTGAAAAAGGTCACAGAGACGTGTGATGACGAGGGCATGGACCATTGTGATGACAAAGGTCATGAAGCATTGTGATGACTGGAGTCATGGAGCATTGTGATGACAGGGTTCATGGTGCATTGTGATGACAATGGCATGGAGCATTGTGATGATAGGTGCATGGAGAACTGGTTTGAGAACTTTCAAGGATTATTGTGATGAGTGACGGCATGGCACATTGTGAAGACAAGGGCATGGAGCATTGTTATGACAAGGGCATGGAGCATTGTGATGACAAGGTCATGGAGTATTGTGAAGACAGGTGTCAGGGAGCATTGTAATGACATATGTCATGGTCCATTTTGATGACAATGGCATGGAGCATTGTGATGCCATGTGTCATGGAGGATTGTGATGACAAGAGCATGTAACATGGTGATGAGAAGTGTCATAGAGCATTGTGATGACAAGGGACAGGGAGCATTGTGATGTCCAGGGCATGGAGCATTGTGATGGCAAGACCGTGGAGCATTGTGATCGCAAGACCATGGAGCATTTTGTTGACGAGTGTCATCGAGCACTGTAGTGATATTGGGCATGGAGAATTGTGATTATAGGTGTCATGGATCATTGTGATGACAAGGGTCCTGGGGCATTCTGATGACATGCTTGTGGAGTAATGTGATGACAAGTGCATGGAGCATTGTGATGAAAAAGGCATGGAGCATTGTGATGAAAAAGACATGGAACCTTTTCATGACAGGGATCAAGGAGCATTCTGACGTCAAGTGTCAGGGAACATTGTGATGACAAGTGTATTGAGCATTGTGATAACAATGGTCATGGAGCATTGTGATGACAGGCATCATGGAGCATTGTGATGAGAAGGCCATGGAGCATTCTGATGACATGCGTCATGGAGCTTTGTGATGACAAGGGCATGCAGCATTGTGATTTCATGGGTCTTGGATGATGGTGATGAAAAGGGCATGGATCATTGTGACGGAAAATGCATGGAGCCTTGTCATGACATGGTTCAAGGAGCATAGTGACGACAAGTATCAGGGAGCATTGTGATGACAAGTGTATTGAGCATTGTGATGACAAAGGTCATGGATCATCGTGATGAGAAAACTATGGATAATTGTGATGACGAGCGTCAGGGGCGTTGTGATGACAAGTGTTATGGAACATTGTGATCACAAGGGTTTGGAGCATTGTGATGACAGGGTTCATGGAGCATTGAGATGAAAAGGGGCATGGAGCATTGTGACTAAAGTGGTCTAGGAGCATTGTGATGACAAGGGCATGGACCATTGTGATGAGAATGCAATGGAGCATTCTGATGACATGCGTCATGCAGCTTTGTGATGACAAGGGCATATAGCATTGTGATGACAGTGGCATGGAACATTGGACTGACAAGTTTCATGGATTATTGTGATGACAGTGGGCATGGCGCATTGTGATGACAAGGGCATGGAGCATTGTGATGACAAGGTCATGGAATACTCTGAAGACAGGTGACAGGGAGCATTGTGATGACATATGTCATGGTCCATTGAGATGACAATTGCATGGAGCATTGTGATGCCAAGTGTAATGGAGGATTGTGATGACAAAGGTAATGGAGCATTGTGATGACAACGGCTTGGAGCATTGTGATAACAAGCATCATGGAATATTGTGATGACAAGGGCATGGAGCATTGTGATGACAACGGACATTTAGAATTTTTATGACAAGGTTTTGAAGCATTTTGATGACAAATGCATGGAGCTTGCTATGACAGGGTGCATGGGGCATTGCGAAGACAAATTCATGGAGAATTGTGATGAGAAGAGCATGTAACATTGTGATGAGAAGTGTCATGGAGCATTGTGATGACAAGGGCATGGAGAATTGTGATGACAAGGGACATGGAGCATTGTTATTACCAGGGAATGGAGCATTGTAATGGCAAGACCGTGGAGCACTGTGATGAGAAGACCATGAATAACTGTGATGACGAGCATCATGGAGCACTCTAATGACAAGGGTCTTGGAGCATTCTGAAGACCGGTGTCATGGAGCATTGTGTTGACATGGGTCATGTAACAATGTGATGACAGGGGTCATGGAGCATTGAGATGGCAAGGTTCATGGAGCATTCTAATGATAAGCTTGTGGAGTATTGTGATGACATTGGCATGGAGCATTGTGATGAAAAGGGCATGGATCATTGTGATGAAAAAGTCATGGAGCCTTGTCATGAAAACCTTCAAGGAGCATACTGATGACAAGTGTCAGGGAGCATTGTGATGACAAGTGTATTGAGCATTGTGATGAAAAGGGCATGGATCATTGTGATGAAAAAGGCATGGAGCCTTGTCATGACAACGTTCAAGGAGCATACTGATGACAAGTGTCAGGGAGCATTGTGATGACAAGTGTATTGAGCATTGTGATGACAAAGGTCATGGAGCATTGTGATGAGAAGACCATGGATAATTGTGATGACGGGAGTCATGGGGCATTGTGATGACAAGTTTTATGAACATTGTGATCACAGTGGTTTGGAGCATTGTGATGACAGAGGTCATGGAGCATTTTGATTTCATTGTGATGACAATAGCTTGAAGCATTATGATGATGTGCATGGTGCATTGTGATGACAGGGTTCACGGAGCATTGAGAAGAAAAGGGGCATGGAGCATTGTGATTACAGGTGCCTTGGAGCATTGTGATGACAAGTGCATGGAGCATTGTGATGGGAAAGCCATGGAGCATTCTGATGTCATGCGTCATGGAGCTTTCTGATGACAAGTGTATGGAGCATTGTGATTACAGGTGTCTTGGAGCATTGTGATGACAAGGGCTTGGAGCATTGTGATGAAAATGGTCATGGAGCATTGAAATGACAAGGGCATGGAGCATTGTGATGACAAGGGCCATTGGGAATTTAGATGACAAGGTTGAGAAGCACTGTGATGAAAAGCACATGGAGCTTGCTATGACAGGTGTCATGGAGCATTGCGATGACAAGTGCATGGAGAATTGTGATGACAAGAGCATGTAACATTGTGATGATAAGTGCATGTAGCATTTTGATGACAGGTGTCCTGCAACATTGTGATGACAGGGGTGATGGAGTATTGGGATGACTAGTGATGGAACATTGTGATATCAGTGGTGAGAGAGCATTTTGATGAGAAGTGCATGGAGCACTGTGATGACAAAGTTTATGCAGCATTGTGATGACAAGGATGTGGAGCATTGGGATGACAAGCACATGATGCATTGTGATGACATGGGTCATGGAGCATTGTGCTAAAAAGCTCATGGAGCATTGTGATGACAAGAGTCATGGAGCATTGTGCTGAGAAACACATAGAGCATTGTGATGACAAGGGTCACAGAGCATTGTGATGAAAAGTTCATGGAGCATTGTGGTGACAAAAGTCACAGAGACTTGTGATGACGAGGGCATGGACCATTGTGATAAGTAAGGTCATGAAGCATTGTGATGACAGGAGTCACGGAGCATTGTGATGACAAGGGTCATGGAGCACTGTGCTGACAAGGGCATGGAGCATTGTGATGCCAAGTGTCATGGAGGACTGTGATGACAAGGGCCATTAAGAATTTTGATGCCAACGTCGTGAAACATTGTGAGGACAAGCGCACTGAGCTTGCTATGACAGGGGATATGGAGCCTTTTCATGACAGTGTTCATGGAGCATTCTGAAGACAAGTGTCAGGGAGCAGTGTGATGACAAGTGCATGGAGCATGGTGTTGAGAAGGCCATGGAGCATTCTGATGACATAAGTCATTGAGCTTCGTGATGACAAGGGCATGGAGCATTGTGATTACAGGGGTCTTGGAGAATTGTGATGACAAGGGTCATGGAGCCTTGTGATGGCGAGGCCGTGGAACATTGTGATGGCAGGGGTCATGGAGCATTGTTATGACACGGGTAATGGAGCCTTTTGATGACAAGGGCATGGAGCATTTCTGTGAAAATTTTCATGGATTATTGTGATGAGAGTGGGCATGGAGCATTGTGATGTCAAGAGCAAGGAACACGGTGATACATGGATCATGGAGGATTGTAATGACATGGGCATGGAGCACTGTGATGAGAAGGGCATCGAGCATTGTGATGACAAGCGTCATGGAGCTTTGTGATGACAAGGGCATGGAGCAATGTGATGAGAGAGTTCTTGGAGCACTGTGATGACAATGGCATGGAACATTGTGATGTCAAGGGTCATGGAGCACTGGGATGACAAGCGTCATGGAGCATTCTGATTACAGGTGTCATGGAGTATTGGGATGACAAGCGCATGGATCATTTTGATGACAAGTGTCATGGAGCATTTTGATGACAAGAGTCCCAGAACATTGTGTTGTCTGGGGTCATGGAGCGCTGTGATGACAGTGGTCATGGAGCATTGTGATGACAGGTGTAATGGAGCATTGTGATGGCAAGGGCATGAAGCATTGTGATGAGAAGGCCATGGAACATTCTGATGACATGCATCATGGAGCTTTGTGATGACAAGGGCATGGAGCATTGTGATTACAGGGGTCATGGAACATTGTGATGACAGGGGTGAGGGAGTATTCTGATGACTAGTGATGGAACATTGTGATATCAGTGGTGAGAGAGCATTTGGATGAGAAGTGCATGGTGCATTGTGATAACAAGGTTTATGGAGCATTGTGATGACAAGGTTGAGGAGCATTGGAATGAGAAGCGCTTGCCACATTGCAATGTCATGGGTCATGGAACATTGTGCTGAGAAGCGCATGGAGCATTGTGATGACAAGGGACATGGAGCATTGTGATGTCCAGGTCATGGAGCATTGTGATGGCATGACCATGGAGCATTTTGATGGCGAGTGTCATCGAGAACTGTAATGACACGGGGCATGGAGAATTGTGATGACAAGTGTCATGGATCATTGTGATGACAAGGGTCAAGGAGCATTCTGATGACAAGCTTGTGGAGTATTGTGATGACAATGGCATGGAGCATTGTGAGGAAAAGGGCATGGAGAAAGTGATTACAAGAGCATGTAACATTGTGATTTGAAGTGTCATGGAGCATTGTGATGGCAAGACGGTGGAGAATTGTGATGAGAAGACCATGGATAATTGTGATGACGAGCGTCATGGAGAACTGTAATGACAAGGGGTATGGAGCATTGTGATGACAGGTGTCATGGAGCATTGTGATGACAGGGGTCATGGAGCATTGTGATGAAAAGGGTCATGGAGCATTCTGATGACAAGCTTGTGGAGTATTGTGATGACAATCGCATGGAGCATTGTGATGAAAAGGGCATGGAGCATTGTGATGAAAAAGGCATAGAGCCTTTTCATGACAGGGTTCGAGAAGCATTCTGACGACAAGTATCAGGGAACATTGTGATGACAAGTGTATTGAGCATTGTGATGACAAAGGTCATGGAGCATTGTGATGACAAGGGCATGGAGTATTGTGATAACAGGCATCATGGAGCGTTGTGATGACAAGTGTGAGGGAGTATTGTGATGACAAGTGATGGAACATTGTGATATCATTGGTGAGAGATCATTTTCATGAGAAGTGCATGGAGAATTGTGATGACAAGTTTTATGGAGCATTGTGATGACCAGGATGTGGAGCACTGTGATGACAAGCACATGACGCCTTGTGATGACATGTGTCATGGAGCATTGTGCTGACAAGCTCATGGAGCATTGTGATGACAAGAGTCATGGAGCATTGTGCTGACAAAGTCATGGAGCATTGTGATGCCAAGGGTCACAGAGCATAGTGATGAAAAGTTCATGGACCATTGTGATGAGAAAGGTCATGAAGCATTGTGATGACTGGAGTCATGGAGCATTGTGATGACAGGGTTCATGGAGCATTGTGATGACAAGGGCATGGAGCATTTTGATGACAGGGTCATGGAGCATTGGTCTGACAAGTTTCATGGATTATTGTGATGACATTGGGCATGGCGCCTTGTTATGACAAGGGAATGCAGCTTTGTGATGACAAGGTCATAGATTATTGTGAAGACCGGTGTCAGGGAGCATTGTGATGACATGTATCATGGTGCATTGTGATGACAATGGCTTGCAGCATTGTGATGACAAGTGTCATGGAGGAATGTGATGACAAAGGTAATGGAGCATTGTGAAGACAAGGGCTTGGAGCATCGTGATGACAACGGTCATTGAGCATTGTGATGAAAAGGGCATGGAACATTGTGATGACAAGGGCAAGAAGCATTGTGATGACAACGGCCATTGAGAAATTGATGACAACGTCGTGAAGCATTGTGATGTCAAGCACATGGAGCTTGCTATGACAGGGTTCATGGAGCATTGCGATGACAAGTGCATGGATAATTGTGATGACAAGAGCATGTAACATTGTAATGAGAAGTATAATGGAGCATTGTGATCACAGGGACGAGGTGAATTGTGATGACAAGGGACCTGGAGCATTGTGATGACCAGGGCATTGAGCATTGTGATGGCAAGACGGTGGAGCATTGTCATGAGAAGACCATGGATAATTGTGATGACGAGTGTCAGGGACAACTGTAATGACAAGGGGCCTGGAGCATTGTGATGACAGGTGTCATGGAGCTTTGTGATAACAGGGGTCATGGAGCATTGTGATGAGAAGATCATGGAGCATTGAGCTGAAAATGTTCATGGAGTATTCTGATGAAAGGGGTCATAGAGCATTGTGATGACAAGGTCCTGGAGCACTCTGATGAGAAGACCATGGAGCCTTGTGATGAGAAGTCTCATGGAGCATTCTGATGAAAACGGGCATGGAGCATTGTGATTACAGGGGTCTTGGAGCATTGTGATGAAAAGGGCATGGATCATTGTCATGAAAAAGTCATGGAGCCTTGTCATGACAGGGTTCAAGGAGAATACTGATGACAAGTGTCAGGTAGCATTGTGATGAAAAGTGTATTGAGCATTGTGATGACAAAGGTCATGGAACATTGTGATGAGAAGTGCATGGATAATTGTGATGATGAGCCTCATGGGGCGTTGTGATGACAAGTGTTATGGAGCATTGTGATCACAAGGGTTGGGAGCATTGTGATGACAGAGGTCATGGAGCATTTTGATTTCATTGTGATGACAATAGCATGAAGCCTTATGATGATGGGCATGGTTCGTTGTGATGACAGGGTTCATGGAGCATTGAGATGAAAAGGTGTATGGAGCACTGTGATTACTCGAGTCATGGAGCCTTGTGATGACAAGGCCGTGTAACATTGTGATGACATGGGTGAGGGAGTATTGTGATGACTAGTGATGGAAAATTGAGATATCAGTGGTGAGAGAGCATTTTGATTCGAAGTGCATGGAGCTTTGTGATGACAATGTTTATGGAGCATTGTGATGACAAGTTTGGGGAGCATTGTGATGACAAGTGCATGGCACACTGTGATGACATGGGTCATGGAGCATTGTTCTGACAAGCGCATGGAGCATTGTGATGACAATGGTCATGGAGCATTGTGCTGACAAAGGCATAGAGCGTTGTTATGACAAGGCTCAGAGAGCATTGGGATGAAAAGATCATGGAGAATTGTGGTGACAAAGTTCACAGAGCCTTGTGATGACGAGGGCAAGGACCATTGTGATGAAAAATGTCATGAAGTATTGTGATGACTGGAGTCACAGAGCATTGTGATTACAAGGGAATGGAGCATTGTGATGACAGCGGCATGGAACATTGGTCTGGCAAATTTCATGGATTATTGTGATGACAGTCGGCATGGCACATTGTGATGACAAGGGCGTGGAGCATAGTGATGACAAGGTCATGGAGTATTGTGAAGACACGTGTCAGTGTTCATTGTGATGACATATGTCATATTCCATTGTGATGACAATGGCATGGAGAATTGTGATGCCAATTGTCATGGAGGATTGTGACGACAAAGGTAATGGAGCATTGTGATGACAAGGGCTTTGAGCATTGTGATGACAATGGTCATGGAGCATTGTGATGAAAAGGGCATGGAGCATTGTGATGACAAGGGCTTTTGAGAATTTTGATGACAAGTTCGTGAAGCACTGTGATGAAAAGCACATGAGGCTTGCTATGACAAGGGTCATGGAGCATTGCGATGACAAGTGCATGGAGAATGTGATTACAAGAGCATATATCATTGTGATTTCAAGGGTCATGGAGCATTGTGATTGCAAGACAGTAGCAAATTTTGATTAGAAGACCATGGATAATTGTGATGACGAGCGTCATGGAGAACTGTAATGACAAGGGGCATGGAGAATTGTGATGACAGGTGTCATGCAGCATTGTGATGACAGGGGTCATGGAGCATTGTGATGACAAGGGTCATGGAGCATTCTGATGACAAGCTTGTGGAGTATTGTGATGACAATGACATGGAGCATTGTGATGAAAAGTGCATGGAGCATTGTGATGAAAAAGGCATAGAGCCTTTCCATGACAGGGTTCGAGAAGCATTCTGACGACAAGTGTCAGGGAGCATTGTGATGACAAGTGTATTGAGCATTGTGATGACAAAGGTCATGGAGCATTGTGATGACAGGCATCATGGAGAGTTGTGATAACAAGTGTTATGGAACAATGTGATCACAAAGGTTTGGAGCACTGTGAAGACAGAGGTCATGGATCATTTTGATATCAAGGAGCATGGAGCATTGTGATGACAGGGGTCATGGAGCATTGTAATGAGAAGGTCATGGAGCATTGAGCTGAAAATGTTCATGGAGTATTCTGATGAAATGGGTCATGGAGCATTGTGATGAGAAGGTCCTGGAGCACTCTGATGAGAAGACCATGGAGCCTTGTGATGAGAAGTCTCATGGAGCATTCTGATGAAAAGGGGCATGGAGCATTGTGATTACAGGGTCTTGGAGCATTGTGATTACAAGGGCATGGAGCATTGTGATAGATGTCCAAGGAGCATTCTGATGACATGTGTCATGGAGCTTTGTGATGACCATTGCAAGGAGCACTGTGATTACAGGGGTCTTGGAGCATTGTGATGAAAAAGGCATGGATCATTGTAATGAAAAAGGCATGGAGCCTTGTCATGGCAGTGTTCAAGGAGCATACTGATGGCAAGAGTCAAGGAGCATTGTGATGACAAGTGTATTGAGCATTGTGATGACAAAGGTCATGGAACATTGTGATGAGAAGACCATGGATAATTGTGAAGACGAGCGTCATGGGGCATTGTGATGACAAGTGTTATGGAACATTGTGATCACAAGGATTTGGAGCATTGTGATGACTGAAGTCATGGAGCATTTTCATTTCATTGTGATGACAATAGCATGAAGCATTATGATGATGGGCATGGTGCATTGTGATGACTGGGATCATGGAGAATTGAGATGAAAAGGGACATGGAGCATTGTGATTAGAGGTGTCTTGGAACATTGTGATGGCAAGGGCATGGAGCATTGTAAATGAGAAGGCCATGGAGCATTCTGATGACATGCGTCATGGAGCTTTGTGAGGACAAGGGCATGGAGCATTTGTCTGAAAATTTTCATGGATTATTGTGATGAGAGTGGGCATGGAGCATTGTGATGAAAAGGACACGGAACACTGTGATACATGGGTCATGGAGGATTGTAATGACAAGGTCATGGAGCATTGTGATGAGAAGGGCATCGAGCATTGTGATGACAAGCGTCATGGAGCTTTGCGATGACAAGGGCATGGAGCAATGTGATGAGAGGCTTCATGAAGCATTGTGATGACAATGGCATGGAGCATTGTGATGCCAAGGGTCATGGAGCTTTGTGATTACAAAGGTCATGGAGCATTTTGATGACAAGAGAGTGGTGCATTGTGATGATAACGGCATGTAGCATTGTGATGATAGGGATCATGGAACATTGTGATGACAGGGGTGAAGGAGTATGGTGATGACTAGTGATGAAACATTGTGATATCAGTGGTGAGAGAGCATTTTCATGAGAAATGCATGGAGCATTGTGATGCCAATGGTCACAGAGCATTGTGATGAAATGTTCATGGAGCATTGTGGTGACAAAGGTCACAGAGACTTGTGATGATGAGGGCATGGACCATCCTGATGACAAAGTCTTGAAGCATTGTGATGACAGGTGTCATGGAGCATTGTGATGACAAGTGCATGGATCATTGTGATGACAGGGGCATGGAGAATCGGTCTGAAAAATTTCATGGATTATTGTGATGACAGTGGGCATTGCACATTGTGATGACAAGGGCATGGAGCACTGTGAAGAAAAGGTCATGGAGTATTGTGAAGTCATGTGTCAGGGAGCATTGTGATGACCTATGTCATGGTGCATTGTGATGACAATGGCATGGAGCATTGTGATGACAAGTGTCATGGAGGATTGTGATGACAAATGTAATGGAGCATTTTGATGACAATGGTCATGGATCATTGTGATGAAAAGGGCATGGAGCATTGTGATGACAAGTGCTTTTGAGAATTTTGAAGACAAGTTCATGAAGCACTGTGATGAAAAGCACATCGAGCTTGCTATGGCAGGGGTCATGGAGCATTGCGATGACAAGTTCATGGAGAATGTGATTACAAGAGCATGTAACATTGTGATTTGAAGTGTCATGGAGCATTGTGATGGCAAGACGGTGGAGCATTGTGATGAGAAAACCATGGATAATTGTGATGACGAGCGTCATGGAGAACTGTAATGACAAGGGGCCTGGAGCATTGTGATGACAGGGGTCATGGAGAATTGTGATGACAAGTGTCATGGAGCATTCTGATGACAAGCTTGTGGAGTATTGTGATGACAATGGCGTGGAGCATTGTGATGAAAAGGGCATAGAGCATTGTGATGAAAAAGGCATAGAGCCTTTTCATGACAGGGTTCGAGAAGCATTCAGACGACAAGTGTCAGGGAGCATTGTGATGACAAATGTATTGAGCATTGTTATGACAAAGGTCATGGAGCATTGTGATGACAAGGGCATGGAGTATTGTGATGACAGGCATCATGGAGCATTGTGATGACAAGTGTTATGGAACAATGTGAACACAAGGGTTTGGAGCACTGTGATGACAGAGGTCATGGATCATTTTGATATCAAGGTGCATGGAGCATTGTGATGACAAACGTCATGGAGCATTGTGATGACAAGGTCCTGGAGCACTCTGATGAGAAGACCATGGAGCCTTGTGATGAAAAGTCTCATGGAGCATTCTGATGAAAAGGGGCATGGAGCATTGTGATTACAGGGGTCTTGGATAATTGTGATTACAAGGGCATGGAGCATTGTGAGAGATTTCCAAGGAGCATTCTGATGACATGTGTCATGGAGATTTGTGATGACAAGGGCATGAATCACTGTGATTGATGGGGTCTTGGAGCATTATGATGAAATGGGCATGGATCATTGTGATGTAAAAGGCATGGAAACTTGTCATGACAGTGCTCAAGGAGCATACTGATGGCAAGAGTCAGGGAGCATTGTGATGACAAGTGTATTGAGCTTTGTGATGACAAATGTTATGGAGCATTGTGATGAGAAGACCATGGATAATTGTGATGACGAGTGTCAAGGGGAGTTGTGATGACAAGTGTTATGGAACATTGTGATCACAAGGGTTTGGAGCATTGTGATGACAGAGGTCATGGAGCATTTTGATTTCATTTTGATGACAATAGCATGAAGCATTATGATGATGGGCATGGTGCATTGTGATGACAGGGTTCATGGAGCATTGAGATGAAAAGGGACATGGAGCATTGTGATTACAGGTGTCTTGGAGCATTGTGATGACAAGGGCATTGAACATTGTGAGTGAGAAGACCATGGAGCATTCTTATGACATGCGTCATAGAGCTTTGTGATGAAAAGGGCATGGAGCATTTGTCTGAAAATTTTCTTGGATTATTGTGATAAGATTTGGCATGGAGTATTGCGATGACAAGGACACGGAACACTGTGATACATGGGTCATGGAGGATTGTAATGAGAAGGACATGGAGCATTGTGATGAGAAGGGCATCGAGCATTGTGATGACAAGCGTCATGGAGCATTGTGATGACAAGGGCATGGAGCAATGTGATGAGAGGCTTCATGAAGTATTGTGATGACAATGGCATGGAGCATTGTGATGCCAAGTGTCATGGAGCTTTGTGATGACAAAGGTCATGGAGCATTTTGATGACAAGGGAGTGGTGCATTGTGATGATAACGGCATGTAGCATTGTGATGATAGGGGTCATGGAACATTGTGATGACAGGGGTGAGGGAGTATTGTGATGACTAGTGATGGATCATTGTGATATCAGTGGTGAGAGAGCATTTTGATGAGAAGTGCATGGAGCACTGTGATGACAAGTTTTATGGAGCATTGTGATGACAAAGATGTGGAACATTGTGATGACAAGTGCATGGCATATTGTGATGACATGGGTCATGGAGCATTGTGCTGACAAGCGAATGTAGAATTGTGATGACAAGGGCATGGAGCATTGTGATGACAATGGTCATTGAACATTGGACTGAGGAAGCCTTGGAGCATTGTGATGACAACGGTCACAGACCATTATGATGAAAATTTCATGGAGCACTGTGGTGACAAATGTCACAGAGCATTGTGAAGACGGGGCATGGACCATTGTGATGACAAAGGTCATGAATCATTGTGATGACTGGAGTCATGGAGCATTGTGATGACAGGGGTCATGGAGGATTGTGATGGCAAGGGCATGGATCATTGTGATGACAAGTATCATGGAGCATTTTGATGACAGGGGTCCTGGATCATTGTGTTGTCTGGTGTCATGGAGTGTTGTGATGACAGTGGTCATGGATCATTGTGATGACAGGGGTCATGGTTCATTGTGATGACAGGGGTCATGGAGCATTGTGATCAGAAGTTCATGGAGCATTGGGCTGACAGTATTCATTGCGTATTGTGATGGCAGGGGTCATGGAGCATTGTGATGACAAGGTCCTGGAGCATTGTGAGGAGAAGACCATGGAGCCTTGTGATGACAAGTATCATGGAGCATTCTGATGAAAAGTGTCATGGAGCATTGTGATTACATGGGTCTTGGAGCATGGTGAAAAATAGGGCATGGATGATTGTGATGAAAGAGCATGGAGCCTTGTCATGAGAGGGTTCAAGGAGCATACTAACGACAAGTGTCAGGGAGCATTGTGAGGACAAAGGTCATGGAGCATTGTGATGAGAAGACCATGGATAATCGTGATGATGAGCGTCATGGGGAGTTGTGATGACAAGTGTTATGGAACACTGTGAACACAAGGCTTTGTAGCATTGTGATGACAGAGTTTATGGTGCATTCTGATTTCATTGTGATGACAATAGCATGAAGCATTATGATGATGGGCATGGTTCATTGTGATGACAGAGTTCATGCAGCATTTTGATGAAAAGGGCATGGAGCATTTTGATGAGAAGGCCATGGAGCTGTCTGATGACATGCGTCATGGTGCTTTGTGATGAAAAGAGCATGGAGCAGTGTGATTACAGGGGTCTTGGAGCATTGTGATGACAAGGGTCATGGAGCCTTGTGATGACAAGGCCGTGGAACATTGTCATGACAGGGGTGTGGGAGTATTGTAATGACTAGTGACGGAACATTTTGATATCTGTGGTGAAAGAGCATTTTAATGAGAAGTTCATGGAGCTTTGTGATGACAAGGTTTATGGAGCATTGGGATGACAAAGATGTGGAACATTGTGATGAAAAGCACATGGCATATTGTGATGACATGGGTCATGGAGCATTGTGCTGACAAGCGCATGGAGCATTGTGATGACAAGGGTCATGGAGCACTCTGCTGACAAAGGCATGGAGCATTGTGATGACAAGGGTCACAGAGCATTGTGATGATAAGTTCATGGAGCATTACGGTGACAAAGTTCACAGAGCCCTGTGATTACGAGGGCATGGACTATTGTGATGACAAAGGTCAAGAAGCAGTGTGATGACTGGAGTCACGTAGCATTGTGATGACAAGGGCATGGAGCATTGTGATGACAAGGGCTTGGAGCATTGTTATGACCAGGTCACGGATTATTGTGAAGACAGGTATCAGGGAGCATTGTCATGATATATGTCATGGTGCATTGTGATGACAATGTCATGTCATGGAGCATTGTGAAGCAAAGTGTCATGGAGGATTGTGATGACAAAGATAATGGAGCATTGTGATGACAAGGGCTTGGAGCACTGTGGTGACAAGGGCCATTGAGAATTTTGATGACAAGGTCGTGAAGCATTGTTATGACAAGCACATGGAGCTTGCTATGACAGGGGTCATGGAACATTGCGATGACAAGTGCATGGAGCATTGTGATTACAGTGGTCTTGGAGCATTGAGATGACGATGGCATGGAGCATTGTGATGCCAAGTGTTATGGAGCTATGTGATGACAAATGTCATGGAGCATTTTGATGACAAGGGCATGGTTCATTGTGATGAGAAGGGCAGGGAGAATTGTGATGACAGGGTCATGGTTCATTGTGATGAGAAGGGCAGGGAGAATTGTGATGACAGGGTCATGGAGCAATTTGATGAAAAGGGTCATGGAACATTTTGATTACATGGGTTATAGAATATTGTGATGTCAGGGGTCATGGAGCAGTGTGATGAAAAGGGTCCTAGAGCATTGTGATGACAAGGGTCGCAGAGCATTGTGATGAAATGTTCATGGAGCATTGTGGTGACAAATGTCAAAGAGACTTGTGATGACGAGGGCATGGACCATTGTGATGAGAAATGTCATGAAGCATTGTGATGACAGGAGTCACGGTGCATTATGATGACGGGTCATGGAGCATTGTGATGACAAGGGCATGGAGCATTGGTCTTACAAGTTTCAAGGATTATTGTGATGACAGTGGGAATGGCGCATTGTGATGACTAGGGCATGGAGCATTTTGATGACAAGGTCATGCAGTATTTGAAGACAGGTGTCTGGGAGCATTTTGAAGACATAAGTCATGGCCCATTGTGATGACAATGCCATGGAGCATTGTGATGCCAAGTGTCATGGAGGTTTGTGATGACAAAAGTAATGGAGCATTGTGATGATAAGGGCTTGGAGCCTTGTGATGACAAGTTTCGTAGCGCACTGTGCTGACAATTGCATGGAGCATTGTGATGACAATGGTCATGGAGCATTTCACTGAGAAAGGCTTGGAGCATTGTGAGGACAACGGTCACAGACCATTATGAGGAAAATTTCATGGAGCATTGTGGTGACAAATATCACAGAGCATTGTGAAAACGAGGGCATGGACCATTGTGATTACAAAGGTCATGAAGCATTGTGATGACTGGAGTCATGGAGCATTGTGTTGACAGGGCTCATGGAGCATTGTGATGGCAAGGGCATGGATCATTGTGATGACAAGTGTCATGGAGCATTTTGATGACAAGTGTCCCGGATCATTGTGTTGTCTGGTGTCATGAAGCGTTGTGATGACAGGGGTCATGGAGCATTGTGATGACAGGGGTCATGGAGCATTGTGATCAGAAGTTCATGGAGCATTGGACTGACAGTATTCATTGAGTATTGTGATGGCATGGGTCATGGATCATTGTGATGACAATGGAATGGAGCACTGTGATGACAAGGTCCTGGAGCATTGTGAGGAGAAGACCATGGAGCCTTGTGATGAGAAGTATCATGGAGCGTTCTGATGAAAAGGGGCATGGAGCATTGTGATTACATGGGTCTTGGAGCATTGTGAAGAATAGGGCATGGATGATAGTGATGAAAGAGCATGGAGCCTTGTCATGAGAGGGTTCAAGGAGCATACTAACGACAAGTGTCAGGGAGCATTGTGATGACAAGTGTATTGAGCATTGTGATGACAAAGGTCATGGAGCATTGTGATGAGAAGACCATGGATAATTGTGATGATGAGCGTCATGGGGAGTTGTGATGACAAGTGTTATGGAACATTGTGAACACAATGGTTTGGAGCATTGTGATGACAGAGGTTATGGTGCATTTTGATTTCATTGTGATGACAATAGCATGAAGCATTATGATGATGGGCATGGTTCATTGTGATGACAGAGTACATGGAGCATTGTGATGAAAAGGGCATGGAGCATTGTGATGAGAAGGCCATGGAGCTGTCTGATGACATGCGTCATGGTGCTTTGTGATGACAAGAGCATGGAGCAGTGTAATTACAGGGCTCTTGGAGCATTGTGATGACAAGGGTCATGGAGCCTTTTGATGACAAGGCCGTGGAACATTGTCATGACAGGGGTGTGGGAGTATTGTAATGACTAGTGACGGAACATTTTGATATCTGTGGTGAAAGAGCATTTTAATGAGATGTGCATGGAGCTTTGTGATGACAAGGTTTATGGAGCATTGGGATGACAAAGATGTGGAACATTGTGATGACAAGCGCATGGCATATTGTGATGATATGGGTCAATGAGCATTGTGCTGACAAGCGCATGGAGCATTGTGATGACAAGGGACATGGAGCACTCTGCTGACAAAGGCATGGAGCATTGTGATGACAAGGGTCAGAGAGCATTGTGATGATAAGTTCATGGAACATTATGGTGAAAATATTCACAGAGCCCTGTGATTACGAGGGCATGGACCACTGTGATGACAAAGGTCAAGAAGCAGTGTGATGACTGGAGTCACGCAGCATTGTGATGACAAGGGCATGGGGCATTGTGATGACAGGGGCATGTAGCATTGGTCTGAGAAGTATCATGGATTATTGTGATGAAAATGTGCATGGCGCAATGTGATGACAAGGGCATGGAGCATTGTTATGACCAGGTCATGGATTATTGTGAAGACAGGTAACAGGGATTATTGTGATGACATATGTCCTGGTGCATTGTGATGACAATGTCATGGAGCATTGTGAAGCCAAGTGTCATGGAGGATTGTGATGACAAAGGTAATGGAGCATTGTGATGACAAGGGCTTGGAGCATTGGGGTGACAAGGGCCATTGAGAATTCTCATGACAAGGTCGTGAAGCACAGTTAGGACAAGCACATGGAGCTTGCTATGACATGGGTTATGGAGCATTGCGATGACAAGTGCATGGAGCATTGTGATTAGAGGGGTCTTGGAGCATTGTGATGACAAGGGCATGGAGCATGGTGATGACAATGCCATGGAGCATTTTGATGACATGCGTCCTGGAGATTTGTGAGGACAAGCACATGGAGCATTGTGATTACAGGGGTCTTGGAGCATTGTGATGAAAATTGCATGGATCATTGTGAGGAAAAGGCAAAGAGCCTTGTCATGACAGGTTTCAAGTAGCATACTGAAGACAAGTGTCAGGGAGCATTGTGATGACAATTGTATTGAGCATTGTGTTGACAAAGGTCATGGAGCATTTTGATGAGGAGACCATGGATAATTGTGATGACGTGCGTCATGGGGCATTGTGATGACAAGTGTTATGGAACACTGTGATCAGAAGGGTTTGGAGCATTGTGATGACAAAGGTCATGGAACATTTTGATTTCATTGTGATGACAATAGCATGAAGCATTATGATGATTGGCATGGTGCATTTTGATGACAGTGTTCATGGAGAATTCAGATGAAAAGGGGTATGGAGCATTGTGATTACAGGGGTCTTGGAGCATTGTGATGACAATGTTCATGGAGCCTTGTGATGACAACGCCGTGGAACACTCTGATGGCAGGGGTAATGGAGCATTGTTATGACAGGTGTAATGGAGCATTGTGATGACAAGGGCATGGAGCACTGGTTTGAAAAGTTTCATGTATTATTGTGATGAGTGTGGGCATGGAGCATTGTGTTGACAAGGGCAGGGAACACGGTGATACATAGGTCATGGAGGATTGTAATGACAAGGCATGGATCATTGTGATGAGAAAGGCATCGAGCAATGTTATGACAAGCGTCATGGAGATTTGGGATGACAAGTGCATGGAGTAATGTGATGAGATGTTTCATGGAGCATTGTGATGACAATGGAATGGAGCATTGTGATGCCAAGGGTCATGAAGCTTTGTGATGACAAATGTAATGGAGCATTTTGATGACAAGGGCGTGCTGCATTGTGATGAATAGGGCAGGGAGCATTCTGATGACAGGTTCATGGAACAATTTGATGGAAAGGGTCAGGGAATATTTTGATGACTGGGGTTATGGAACATTGTGATGTCAGTGGTCATGGAGCATTGTGATGATAAGGGCATGTAGCATTTTGATGACAGGGGTCATGGAACATTGTGATGACAGTGTTGAGGGAGTATTGTGATGACTGGTGATGGAACATTGTGATATCAGTGGTGAGAGAGCATTTAGATGAGAAGTGCATGGAGCATTGTGATGACAAGGTTTATTGAAAATTGTGATGACAAGGTTGTGGAGCATTGTGATGACAAGTGCATGGCACATTGTGATGACATGTGTCTTGGAGCATTGTGCTGACAAGCGCATGGAGCATTGTGATGACAAGGGTAATGGAGCATTGTGCTCACAATGGCATGGAGCATTGTGATGACAAGAGTTACAGATCATTGTGATGACGAGGGAATTAACCATTGTGATGAAAATGTTCATAAAGCATTGTGATGGCTGGAGTCACGGAGCATTATGATGTGAGGGTCATGGAGCATTGTGATTACAAGGGCATGGAGCATTGTGATGACAGGGGCATGGAGCATTGGTCTGACAATTTTCATGAATTATTGCTATGAGAGTGGAGAGGGCACATTGTGATGACAAGGGCATGGAACATAGTTATGAAAAGGTCATGTAGTATTGTGAAGACAGGTGTCAGGGAGCACTGTGATGACATATGTCATGGTGCATTGTGATGAAAATGGCATGAAGCATTGTGATGCCAAGTGTCATGGAGGATTGTGATTACAAACGTAATGGAGCCTTGTGATGCCAAGTGTCATGGAGGATTGTGATGACAAAGGTAATGGAGCATTGTGATGACAATTTCTTTTAGAATTGTGAAGAAAAGGGTCATGGAGCATTGTGCTGACAAGGGCCATTGAGAATTTTGATGCAAACGTCGTGAAGCATTGTGATGACAAGCACACGGAGCTTGTTATGACAGGGGACATGGAGCATTGCTATGAAAAGTGCATGGAGAACTGTGATGACAAGACAACGTATCATTGTGATGAGAAGTGTCATGGAGTATTGTGATGACCAGGACGTGGATAATTGTGATGACAAGGGACATGGAGCATTGTGATGACCAGCACATGGAGCATAGTGATGGAAAGACCGTGGAGCAGTGTGATGAGAAGGCCATGGATAACTGTGATGACGAGAGTCATGGAGCACTGTAATGACAAGGGGCATGGAGCATTGTGATGACAGGTGTCATGGAGCATTGTGATGACAGGGGTCATGGAGCATTGTTATGACATGGGTCATGGAGCATTCTGATGACAAGCTTGTGGAGTTTTGTGATGACAATGGCCTGGAGCATAGTGATGAAAAGGGCATGGAGCATTGTGATGAAAAAGGCATGGAGCCTTTTCATGACAGGTTTCAAGGAGCATTCAGACGACAAATGTCAGGGAGCATTGTGATGACAAGGGCATGGGGCATGGTGATGAGAAGGCCATGGAGACTTCTGATGATATGGGTCATGGAGCTTTGTGATGACAAGGGCAAGGAGCATTGTGATTACAGGGGTCTTGGAGCATTGTGATGAAAAGTGCATGGATCATTGTGATGAAAAAGGCATGGAGCCTTGTCATGACAGGTTTCAAGGAGCATACTGAGGACAAGTGTCAGGGAGCATTGAGCTGACAAGTGTATTGATCATTGTGATGACAAAGGTCATGGAGCATTGTGATGAGAAGACCATGGATAATTGTGATGAGGAGCGTCATGGGGAATTGTGATGACAAGTGTTATGGTACATTGTGATCACAATGGTTTGGAGCACTGAGATGACAGATGTCATGGAGCATTTTGATGACATGCGTCATGGACCTTTGTGATGACAAGTGCATGGAGCATTGCGATTATAGTGTTCTTGGAGAATTGTGATGACAAGGGTCATGGAGACTTGTGATGATGAGGCCGTGGAACGTTGTGATGGCAGGGGTCATGGAGCATTGTTATGACACGGGTAATGGAGCCTTTTGATGACAAGTGCATGGAGCATTGATGTGACAAGTTTTATGTATTATTGTGATGAGAGTGGGCATGGAGCATTGTGATGACAAGAGCACGGAACACGGTGATACATGGACCATGGAACATTGTAATGACAAGGGCCTGCAGCATTGTGATGAGAATGGCATCGAGCAGTGTGATGACAAGCGTCATGGAGCTTTGTGATGACAAGGGCATGGAGCAATGTGATGAGAGGGTTCATGGAGCATTGTGATGACAATGGCATGGAGCATTGTGATGCCAAGGGTCATGGAGCACTGGGATGACAAGCATCACGGAACATTCTGATTACAGGGGTCATGGAGAATTGGGATGACAAGAGCATGGATCATTGTGATGACAAGTGTCCTGGAGCATTTTGATGACAAGTGTCCCAGATCATTGTGCTGTCAGGTGTCATTGAGCGCTGTGTTGAGAGTGGTCATGGAGCATTGTGATGACAGGGGTAATACAGCATTGTGATGGCAAGGGCATGGAGCATTGTGATGAGAAGGCCATGGAGCATTCTGATGACATGCATCATGGAGCTTTGTGATGACAAGGGCATGGAGCATTGTGATTACAGGGGTCATGGAACATTGTGATGAGAGGGCTGAGGGAGTATAGTGATGACTAGTGATGGAACATTGTGATGTCAGTTGTGAGAGAGCATTTTGATGAGAAGTGCATGGTGCATTGTGATGACAAGGTTTATGGAGCACTGTGATGACAAGTTTGTGGATCATTGTGATGACAAGAGCATGACACATTGTGATGACATGGGTCATGGAGCATTGTGCTGAGAAGCGCATGATGCTTTGTGATGACAAGGGTCATGGAGCATTGTGATGAAAAGTTCATGGAGCATTGTGGTGACAAAGGTCACAGAGACATCTGATGACCAGGGCATGGACCACTGTGATGTCAAAGGTCATGAAGCATTGTGATGAGTGGAGTCACGGAGCAATGTGATGACAGGGTTCATGGTGCATTGTGATGACAACGGCATGGAGCACTGTGATGATAGGGGCATGGAGAATTCGTCTGACAACTTTCATGGATTATTGTGATGAGTGTAGGCATGGTGCATTGTGAAGACAAGGGCATGGAGCATTGTGATGACAAGGGCATGGGTCATTGTGATGACAAGTTCATGGAGTATTGTGAAGACAGGTGTCAGGGAGCATTGTCATGGTCCCCTGTGATGACAAGGGCATGGAGAATTGTGATGACAAAGTCAAGTGTATTGTGAAGACAGGTGTCAAGGAGCGTTTTATTGACATATGTCATGGTCCACTGTGATGACAATGGCATGGAGCATTTTGATGCCAAGTGTCATGGAGGATTGTGATGACAAAGGTAATGGAGCATTGTGATGACAAGGGCTTGGAGCATTGTGATGACAAGGGTCATGGAGCATTTTGATGAGAAGAGCATGGAGCATTGTGATGACAAGGGCCATTGATAATTATGATGACAAGGTCGTGAAGCATTGTGATAAAAAACATATGGAGCTTGCTATGACAGGGTTCATGGAACATTGCCATGAGAATTGCATGGAGAATTGTGATGACAAGATCATGTAACATTGTGATGAAAAGTGTCATGTATCCTTGTGATGGCAATACCGTGGAGCACTGTGATGAGAAGACCATGTATAATTGTGATGACGAGCGTCATGGAGCACTGTAATGACAAGGGGAAAGGAGCATTTTGATGACAGGTGTCATGGAGCATTGTGATAGCAGGGGTCATGGAGCATTGTGATGACAGGTGTTATGGAGCATTCTGATGACAAGATTGTGGAGTATTGTGATGACAATGGCATGGAGCATTGTGATGCAAAGGGCATGGAGCATTGTGATGAAAAAGGCATGGAGCCTTTTCATGACAGTGTTCAAGGAGCATTCTGATGACAAGTGTCAGGGAACATTGTGATGACAAGAGTATTGACCATTGTGATGAAAAAGGTCGTGGAGCATTGTGAAGACAAGGGCATGGAGTATTGTGATGACAGGCATCCTGGAGTGTTATGAAGACAAGTGTTATGGAACAATGTGATCACAATGATTTGGAACACTGTGATGACAGGGGTCATGGGTCATTTTTATTTCAAGGGGCATGGAGAATTGTAATGATAGGGTAATGGAGCATTGTGATGAGAAGTTCATGGAGCATTGGGCTGAAAATTTTCTTGGAGTATTGTTATGAAAGGGGTCATGGAGCATTGTGATGACAAGGGAATGGAGCACTGTGATGACAAGGTCCTGGAGCATTGTGATGAGAAGACAATGGAGCCTTGTGATGACAAGTCTCATGGAGCATTCTGATGAAAACGGGCATGGATCATTATGATGACAGTGGTCTTGGAGCATTGAGATGACAAGCTCATGGAGCATAGTGATGAGAAGGCCATGGAGCATTCTAATGACATGCATAATGGAGCGTTGTGATGGCCATGGCATGGAGCATTGAGATTAGAGTGGTCTTGGAGCAATATGATGAAAAGGGCATGGATCATTGTGATGAAAAATGCATGGAGCCTTGTCATGAAAGGGTTCAAGGAGCATTCTGACAACAAGTGTCATGGAGCATTGTGATGACATGTGTATTGAACATTGTGATGACAAAGATCATGGAGCATTGTGATGAGAAGACCATGGATAATTGTGATGACCAGAGTCATGGGGCATTGTGATGACAAGTGTTATGGAACATTGTGATCACAAGGGTTTGGAGCATTGTGATGACAGAGGTCATGGAGCATTTTAATTTCACTGTGATGACAATAGTATGAAGCATTTTGATGATGGGCATGGTGCATTGTTATGACGGGGTTCATGGAACATTGAGATGAAAAGGGGCAGTGAGCATTGTCATTACAGGAGTCTTGGAGCATTGTGATGACAAAGGTATGGAGCATCGTGAATGAGAAGGCCATGGAGCATTCTGATTACATGTGTCATGGATATTTGTGAGACATGGGTATGGAGAATTGTGATTACATTGTCTTGGAGCATTGCAATGAAAAGTGTCATGGAGTCTTGTGATGACAAGGTCGTGGAACCTTGTGTGGGCAGGTGTCATGGAGCAGTGTATTGACAGTGGTAATGGTGCGTTGTGATGACAAGGGCATGGTGAATTGGTCTCAAAAGTTTCATGGATTATTGTGATGACAAGGGCACGGAACACTTCGATACATGGGTCATGGTGGATTGTAATGACAATGGCATTTAGCATTGTGATGAGAAGGGCATCAAGCATTGGGATCACAAGCGTCATGGAGCTTTGTGATGACAAGGGCATGGAGCAATATGATGAGAGGCTTCATGGAGCATTGTGATGACAATGGCATGGAGCATTGTGATGCCAAGGGTCATGGAGCTTTGTGATGACAAAGCTCATGGAGCATTTTGATGACAAGGTCGAGGTGCGTTGTGATGAGAAGGGCAGGGAGCATTGTGATAACAGGGTCTTAGAGCAATTTGATGAAAAAGGTCATGGAACATTTTGATGAGAGTGGTTATGGAAAATTGTGGTGTCAGTGGTCATGGAGCATTGTGATGAAAAGGGTATTGGAGTATTTTGATGACAGGGTTTATGGAACATTGTGATGTCAAGGGTCATGGAGAATTTAATGATAAGAGCTTGTAGCATTGTGATGATAGGGGTCATGGAACATTGTGATGACAGGGGTGAGGGAGTATTGTGAAGACTAGTGATGGAACATTGTGATATCAGTGGTGAGAGAGCATTTTGATGAGAAGTGCATGGAGCATTGTGATGACACGGTTTATGGAGCATTGTGGTGACACGGATGAGTATCATTGTGATGATATGGGTCAAAAAGCATTGTGCTGAAAAGCGCATGGAGCATTGTGATGACAAGTGTCATGGATCATTGTGCTAACAAAGGCATGGTGCATTTTGATGACAAGGGTCACAGAGCATTGTGATGAATATTTCAGGGAGCATTGTGGTGACCAAAGTCACAGAGCCTTCTGTGACAAGGGCATGAACCATTGTGATGACAAAGGTCATGAAGCATTTTGATGACTGGAGTCACGGAGCATTGGGATGACAGGGGTCATGGAGCATTGTGATGACAGGTTTCATGGGGCATTGTGATGAGAAGGTCATGGAGCATTGGGCTGAGAATGTTCATCGAGTATTGTGATGACAGGGCTCATGTGGCATTTTCATGACAACGGAATGGAGCATTGTGATGAAAAGGGCATGGAGCATGGTGATGAGAAGGCCATGGAGAATTCTGAAGTCATGTGTCATGAAGCTTTGTGATGACAAGGGCATGGAGCAATATGATGAGAGGTTTCATGGGCATTGTGATGACTATGGCATGGAGCATTGTGATGCCAAGGGTCATGGAGCTTTCTGATGACAGAGGTCATGGAGCATTTTGATGACAAGGTCGTGGTGCATTGTGATGAGAAGTGCAGCAAGCATTGTGATAAGAGGTTCATGGAGCAATTTGATGAAAAAGGTCATGGAACATTTTCATAAGAGTGGTTATGGAAAATTGTGATGACAGGGGTCATGGAGCATTGAGGTGAAATGGGTAATGTAGCATTTTGATGACACGGGTTATGGAACATTGTGATGGCAGGGGTCATGGAGCATTTTGATGATAAGTGCGTGTAGCATTGTGATGATAGGGGTCATGGAATATTGTGATGACAGCGGTGAGGGAATATTGTGAAGACTAGCGATGGAATATTGTGATACCTGTGGTGAGAGGGCATTTTGATGAGAAGTGCATGGAACATTGTGATGACAAGGTTTATGGAGCATTGTGATGACTATGATGTGGAGCATTGTGATGACAAGCGCATGGTACATTGTGATGCCAAGGGTCAAGGAGCATTGTGATGACAAGCGCATAGAGCATTGTGATGACAAGTGTCATGGATCATTGTGCTGACAAATGCATGGTGCATTGTGATGACAAGGGTCACAGAGCATTGTGATGAAATGTTCATGGATCATTGAGGTGACAAATGACACAGAGCTTTGTGTGAAAAGGGCATGGACCATTCTGATGATAAAAGTCATGAAGCATTGTGATGACTGTGGTCACGGACCATTGTGATGACAGACGTCATGGAGCATGGTGATGACAGGATTCATGGGGCATTGTGATGAGAAGGTCATGGAGCATTGGGCTGAAAATATTCAAGGAGTATTGTGATGACAGGGGTCATGGGGCAATTTGATGACAAGGGAAAGGAGCATTGTGATGAAAAGGGCATGGAGCATGGTGATGAGAAGGCCATGGAGCATTCTGAAGACATATGTCATGAAGCTTTGTAATGACAAGGACATGGAGCATTGTGATTACAGGGGTCTTGGAGCATTGTCAGGAAAAGGGCATGGATCTTTTTGATTAAATAGGTATGGAGCCTTGTCATGACAGGTTTCAAGGAGCATACTGACGACAAGTGTCAGGGAGCATTGTGATGAAAAGTGTATTGAGCACTGTGATGACAAAGTTCATGGAGTATTGTGAATAGAAGGCCATGGATAATTGTGATGATGAGCGTCATGGGGCGTTGTGATGACAAGTGTTATGGAACAATGTGATCACAAGGGTTTGGAGCATTGTGATGACAGAGGTCATGGAACATTTTGATTTCATTTTGATGACAATAGCATGAAATATTATGATGATGGTCATGGTGCATTGTGATGACACGGTTCATTGAGCATTGAGATGAAAAGGGGCATGGAACATTGTGATTACAGGGGTCTTGGAGCATTGTGATGATGAGGGCATGGAGCATCGTAAATGAGAAGGCCATGGAGCATTCTGATGACATGTGTCATGGAGCTTTGTGATGACAGAGGTAATGGAGCACTGTGATGACAAGGGCATGGAGCACTGGTCTGAAATATTTCAATGATTATTATGATGAGAGTGGGCATGGATCATTGTGATGACAAGGGCACAGAACACTTTGATACATGGGTCATGGAGGATTGTAATGACAAGTGCATGGAACACTGTGATGAGAAATGCATCGAGCATTGGTATCACAAGCGTCATGGAGCTTTGTGATGACAAGGGCATGGAGCAATGTGATGAGAGGCTTCATGGGCATTGTGATGACTATGGCATGGAGCATTGTGATGCCAAGGGTCATGGAGCTTTCTGATGACAAAGGTCATGGAGCATTTTGATGACAAGGTCGTGGTGCATTGTGATGAGAAGTGCAGCGAGCATTGTGATAAGAGGTTCATGGAGCAATTTGATGAAAAAGGTCATGGAACATTTTGATGAGAGTGGTTATGGAAAATTGTGATGACAGGGGTCATGGAGCATTGAGATGAAATGGGTAATGTAGCATTTTGATGACACGGGTTATGGAACATTGTGATGGCAGGGGTCATGGAGCATTTTCATGATAAGTGTGTGTAGCATTGTGATGATAGGGGTCATGGAATATTGTGATGACAGCGGTGAGGGAATATTGTGAAGACTAGCGATGGAATATTGTGATACCTGTGGTGAGAGGGCATTTTGATGAGAAGTGCATGGAACATTGTGATGACAAGGTTTATGGAGCATTGTGATGACTATGATGTGGAGCATTGTGATGACAAGCGCATGGTACATTGTGATGCCAAGGGTCAAGGAGCATTGTGATGACAAGCGCATAGAGCATTGTGATGACAAGTGTCATGGATCATTGTGCTGACAAATGCATGGTGCATTGTGATGACAAGGGTCACAGAGCATTGTGATGAAATGTTCATGGATCATTGAGGTGACAAATGACACAGAGCTTTGTGTGAAAAGGGCATGGACCATTCTGATGACAAAAGTCATGAAGCATTGTGATGACTGTGGTCACGGACCATTGTGATGACAGACGTCATGGAGCACGGTGATGACAGGATTCATGGGGCATTGTGATGAGAAGGTCATGGAGCATTGGGCTGAAAATATTCAAGGAGTATTGTGATGACAGGGGTCATGGGGCAATTTGATGACAAGGGAAAGGAGCATTGTGATGAAAAGGGCATGGAGCATGGTGATGAGAAGGCCATGGAGCATTCTGAAGACATATGTCATGAAGCTTTGTAATGACAAGGACATGGAGCATTGTGATTACAGGGGTCTTGGAGCATTGTCAGGAAAAGGGCATGGATCTTTTTGATTAAAAAGGTATGGAGCCTTGTCATGACAGGTTTCAAGGAGCATACTGACGACAAGTGTCAGGGAGCATTGTGATGAAAAGTGTATTGAGCACTGTGATGACAAAGTTCATGGAGTATTGTGAATAGAAGGCCATGGATAATTGTGATGATGAGCGTCATGGGGCGTTGTGATGACAAGTGTTATGGAACAATGTGATCACAAGGGTTTGGAGCATTGTGATGACAGAGGTCATGGAACATTTTGATTTCATTTTGATGACAATAGCATGAAATATTATGATGATGGGCATGGTGCATTTTGATGACACGGTTCATGGAGCATTGAGATGAAAAGGGGCATGGAGCATTGTGATTACAGGGGTCTAGGAGAATTGGTTGACAAAGGCATGGAGCATCGTGAATGAGAAGGCCATGGAGCATTCTGATGACATGCATCATGGAGCTTTGTGATGACAAGAACATGGAGCATTGTGATGACATGGGTTATGGAGCCTTGTGATGACAAGGCCGTGGAACATTGTAATGGTAGGTGTCATGGAGCATTGTTATAACGGATAATGGACCATTTTGATGACAAGGGCATGGAGCATTGGTCTGAAAAGTTTCATGGCTTATTGTGATGAGAGGGGGCATGGAGCATTGTGATGACAAGGGCACGGAACACTGTGATACATGGGTCATGGCGGTTTTCAATGAAAAGGGCATGGAGCATTGTGTTAAGAAGAGCATCGAGCATTGTGATGAAAAGCATCATGGAGCCTGTGATGACAATTACATGGATCAATGTGATGAGAGTGTTCATGGAGCATTTTGATGACAATGGCATGGAGCATTGTGATGCCAAGGGTCATGGAGCTTTGTGATGACAAAAGTCATAGAGCATTTTGATGACAAGGGCGTGATGCACTCTGATGAGAAGGGCAGAGAGCATTGTGATGAAATGGTCATGGAGCAATTTGATGAAAAGTGTCATGGGATATTTTAATGAAAGGGGTTATGGAACATTGTGATGTCAGGGGTCATGGAGCATTATGATGAAAAGGGTCATGGAGCATTTTGATGACAGGGGTCCTGGAACATTGTGATGAAAGGGGTGAGGGAGTATTGTGATGACTATTGATGGAACATTATGATATCCGTGGTGGGACAGCATTTTGATGGGAAGTGCATGGAGCATTGTGATGACAAGATTTATGGAGCACTGTGATGAAAAGGTTGTGGAGCACTGTGATGACGAGCGCATGGCGCATTGTGATCACACAGGTCATGGGGCATTGTGCGGACAAGCGCATGGAGCATTGTGATGACAATGTTCATGGAGCATTTTGCTGACAAATGTATGGAGCATAGTGATGAAATGGGTAACAGAGCATTGTGATGAAAATTTCATGGAGCATTGTGGTGACAAATATCACAGAGCCTTTTGATGATGAGGGAATGAACCATTGTGTTGACAAAGGTCATAAAGCATTGTGATGACTGGAGTCACGGAGCATTGTGATGACAAGGTCCTGGAGCATTGTGATGAGAGGACGATGTAGCCTTGTGATGACAATTCTCATGGAGCATTCTGATGAAAACTGGCATAGAGCATTGTGATTACAGGGGTCTTGGATCCTTGTGATGACAAGGCCGTGGAACATTGTGATGGCAGGGGTCATGGAGCATTGTTATGACATGGGCAATGGAGCATTGTGATTACAAGGGCATCGAGCATTTGTCTGAAAATTTTCATGGATTATTGTGATGAGAGTTGGCATGGAGCGTTGTGATGAAAAGGGCATGGAACACTGTGATACATGGTCATGGAGGATTTTAATGACAAGGGCATGGAGCAATGTGATGAGAGGCACCATGGAACATTGTGATGACAAGGCCAGGGATCATTGTGATGACAAAGGTCTTGGAGCATTTTGATGACAACATTCACAGATTATTGTGTTGTCAAGGGTCATGGAGCGTAGTGATGACAGTGGTCATGGAGCATTGTGATGACAGGGGTCGTGGAGAATTGGGATGAAAATGTTCATGGAGTATTGTGATGACAGGGGTAATGGGGCATTGTGATGACAAGGGAATGGAGCATTGTGATGACAAGGTCCTGGAGCATTGTGATGAGAAGACCATGGAGCCTGGTGATGACAAGTCTCATGGAGCATTCTGATGAAAAAGTGCATGGAGCATTGTGATTACAGGGGTCATGGAGCATTGTGATGACAAGGGCATGGAGCATTGTGATGCCAAGGGTCATGGAGCTTTGTGATGACAAAGTTCATGGAGCAATTTGATGACAAGGTTGTGGTGCATTGTGATGAGAAGGGCAGGGAGCATTTTGATGACAGTGTCATGGAGCAATTTGATGAATAGGATCATGGAACATTTTGATGACAGTGGTTATGGAACATTGTTATGGCAGGGCTCATGGAGCATTGTGATGAAAAGGGTCATGGAGCATTTTGATGGCAGGGGTTATGGAACATTGTGATGTCATGGTTCATGGAGCATTGTGATGATAAGATCATGTGGCATTGTCATGACAGGGATCATGGAACATTGTGATGACAGGGGGGAGAGAGCATTTTGATGAGAAGTGCATGGAGCATTGTGATGACAAGGTTTTTGGAGCACTGTAACGACAAGGATGTGGAGCATTGTGATGACAAGCGCATGGCACACTGTGATGACATGGGTTATGGAGCATTGTGCTGACAAGTGCATGGAGCATTGTGATGACAAGGGTCATGTAGCATTGTGCTGACAAAGGCATGGAGCATGGTGATGACAAGGATCACAGAGCATTGTGATGAAAAGTTCATGGAGCTTTTTGGTGACAATTGTCATAGAACCTTGTGTGACGAGGACATGGACCATTGTGATGACAAATGTCATGAAGCCTTGTGATGACTGGAATCACAGAGCATTGAGATGACAGGGGTCTTGGAGCACTGTGATGACAAGGACATGGAGCATTGTGATGAGAAGGCCATGGAGCATTCTGATGACATGCATCATGGAGCTTTGTGATTAAGGTTATGGAGCATTGTGATAACACGGGTATTGGAGCATTGTGATGAAAATGGTATGGATCATTGTGATGAAAAAGAATGGAGCCTTTTCATGACAGGGTTCAAGGAGCATACTGATGAAAAGTGTCAGGGAGCATTGTGATGACAAGTGTATTGAGCATTGTGATGACAAAGTTCATGGAACACTGTGATGAGAAGGCCATGGATAATTGTGATGATGAGTGTCATGGTGCATTGTGATGACAATGGTAATGGAACATTGTGATCACAAGGGTTCTTAGCATTTTGATGACAGAGGTCATGGAGCATATGGATTTCATTGTGATGACAATAGCAAGAAGCATGATGACGATGGACACGGTGCATTGTGATGACAGGGTCATGGAGCAATTAGATGAAAAGTGTCATGGAATATTTTGATGACAGTGGTTATGGAACATTGTGATTTCAGGGGTCTTGGAGCATTGTGATGTAAAGGGTGATGGAGCATTTTGATGACAGAGGATATGGAACATTTTGATGTCAGGGGTCATGGAGCATTGTGATGATAAGGGCATGTAGCATTGTGATGACAGAGGTCATGGAAAATTGTGATGACAGTGTTGAGGGAGTATTGTGATGAGTAGTGATGGAACATTGTGATATCAGTGCTGAGAGAGCATTTTGATGAGAAGTGCCTGGAGCACTGTGATAACAAAGTTTATGGAGCATTGTGATGACAAGATTTATGGGGCATTGTGATGACAAGGCTGTGGAGAATTGTGATGACAAGTGCATGGCGCATTTTGATGACATGGATCATGGAGCATTGTGCTGAGAACTGAATGGAGTATTGTGAAGACAAGATTCATGGAGCCTTGTGCTGACAAAGGCATGGAACATTGTGATGACAACGATCACAGAGCATTGTGATGAAAAATTCATGGAGCATTGTGGTGACAATGGTCACAGAGCCTTGTGATGTCGAGGGCATGGAGCATTGTGATGAAAAAGGTCATGAAGCATTGTGATGACTGGAGTCACGGAGCATTGTGATGACAAGGGTATGGAGCATTGTGATGACTGGGGCATGGTTCATTGTTCTGACAAATTTCATGGTTTATTGTGATGACAGTGGGCATGGCACATTCTGATGACAAGGTCATGGGGCATTGTGATGAGAAGATCATGGAGTACTGTGAAGACAGGGGTCAGGGAGCATTGTGATGACATATGTCATGGTCCATTTTGATGGCAATGGCATGGAGCATTGTGATGCCAAGTGTCATGGAGGAATGTGATGACAAAGTTAATGGAGCATTGTGATGACAGGGGTTTGGAGCATTGTGAGGACAAGGGTCATGGAGCATTTTGATGACAAGGGCATGGAGGATTGTGATGACAAGGGCCATTGAGAATTCTGATGACAAGTTCGTGAAGCATTGTGATGAAAAGCACATGGAGCTTGCTATGACAGGGGTCATTGAGCATTGCGATGACAAGTGCATGGAGAATTGTGATGACAAGAGCATGTAACATTGTGATGAGAAGTGTCATGGAGCATTGTGATGGAAAGACCGTGGAGCATTGTGATGAGAAGATCATGGATATTTGTGATGATGAGCGTCATGGAGCACTGTAATGACAAGGGGCATGGAGAACTGTGATGACAGGTGTCATGGATCATTGTGATGACAGGGATCATGGAGCATTTTGATGACAAGGGTCTTGGAGCATTCTGATGACAAGCTTGTGGAGTATTGTGATGACAATGGCATGGAGCATTGTGAGAAAAAGGGCATGGAGCATTGTGATGAAAAAGGCATAGAGCCTTTTCATGACAGGGTTTAAGGAGCATTCTGAGGAAAAGTGTTAGGGAGCATTGTGATGACAGGTGTATTGAGCATTGTGATGAAAAAGTTCATGGAGCATTGTGATTACAAGGGCATGGAGTATTGTGATGGCAGGCATCATGGAGCGTTGTGATGACAAGTGTTATGGAACATGGTGATCACAAGTGTTTGGAGCATTGTGATGACAGAGGTCATGGATCATTTTGATTTGAAGAATCATGGAGCATAGTGATGACAAGGGCATGAAGCAATGTGATCCCAAGGTTCATGGAGGATTGTGATGACACTGGTAATGGAGAATTGTGAGGACAAGTGCATGGAGCATTGTGATGACAAGGTCATGTAGCATTTTGCTGACAAAGGCATGGAGCACCGTGATGACAAGTGTCATGGAGCTCTGTGACGACAAGCGTCAGGGACCATTGTGATTACAGGGGTCATGGAGCATGGGTAAGACAAGCTCATGGAATATTCTGATGACAAGTGGCATGGATCATTTTGATGACTGTAGTCATGTAGCATTGTGATGACATGGGTCATGGAGCATTGTGAAGAGAAGGTCATGGAGCATTGGGCTGAAAATATTCATGGAGTACTATGATGACAGGGGTCATGGAGCATTGTGATGAGAAGGGAATGGAGCAATGCGATGAGAAGTTCCTGGAGCATTGTGATGAGAGGGCCATGGCATCTAGTGATGAAAATTGTCATGGAGCATACTGATAAAAAGGTTCATGGAGCATTGTGATTACAGGGGTTTTGCAGCATTGAGAAGAACAGGGCATGGAGCATTGTGATGAGAAGGCCATGGAGCATTCTGATGACATGCGTCATGGAGCTTTGTGATGAAAAGGACATGGAGCATTGTGATACGAGGGGTCTTGGAGGATTGTGATGAAAAGAGCATGGATCATTGTGAGGAAAAATGCATGGAGCCTTGTCATGACAGGGTTCAAGGAGCATACTGACGACAAGTGTCAGGGAGCATTGTGATGACAAGTGTATTGAGCATTGTGATGACAAAGGTCATGGAGCATTGTGATGAGAAGACCATGGATAATTGTAATGACCAGCGTCATGGGGCATTGTGATGACAAGTGTTATGGAACATTGTGATCACAAGGTTTTGGAGCATTGTGATGACAGAGATCATGGAGCATTTTGATTTCATTGTGATGACAATAGCATGAAGCATTATGATGATGGGCATGGTGCATTGTGATGACAGGGTTCATGGAGCAATGAGATGAAAAGGGAATGGAGCATTGTGATGAGAAGGCCATGGAGCATTCTGATGACATGCATCATGGAGCTTTGTGATGACAAAGACAAGGAGCATTGTGATTAGAGGGGTCTTGGAGCATTGTGATGACAAGGGTCATGGAGGCTTGTGATGACAAGGCAATGGAACCATGTGATGGCATGTGTCATGGAGCATTATAATGACAGGGGTAATGGAGCATTGTTATGACATGGGCATGGAGCATTGGTCTGAAAAGTTTCATGGATTATTGTGATGAGACGGGGCATGGAGCATTGTGATGACAAGGGCACGGAACACTATGATACATAGGTCATGGAGGATTGTAATGATAAGGGCATGGAGCATTGTGATGAGAAGGGCATCAAGCATTGTGATGACAAGCGTCATGGAGCTTTGTGATGACAAGGGCATGGAGCAATGTGATGAGACGGTAGAAGGAGCATTTGATGATAATGGCATGGAGCATTGTGAAGCCAATGGTCATGGAGCTTTGTGATGACAAATGTCATGGAGCATTTTGATGACAAGGCCGTGGTGCATTGTGATGAAAAGTGCAGGGAGCATTGTGATGACAGGGTCATGTAGCAATTTGATCAAAAGGGTCATGGAACATTTTGATGAGAGGGGTTATCGAAAATTGTGATGTCAGGTGTCATGGAGAATTGTGATGAAAAGACTCATGGAGCATTTTCTGAGAGGGATTATTGAACATTCTGATGTCAGGGGGCATGGAGCATTGTGAGGAAACGGGTCATGGAGCATTTTGATGACAGGTGATATGGAACATTGTGATGTCAGGGCTCATGGAGCATTGTGATTATAAGGGCATATAGCATTTGGATGACAGGGGTCATGGAACATTGTGATGACAGGGGTGAGGGAGTATTGTGATGACTAGTGATGGAACACTGTGATATCATTGGTGAGAGAACATTTTGATGAGAAGTACATGGAGCATTGTGATGACAAGGTTTATGGAGCATTTTGATGACAAGGATGTGGAGCATTGTGATGACAAGCACCTGGCGCAATGTGATGACATGGGTTATGAAGCATTGTGCTGACAAGCGCATGGAGCATTGTGATGACAAGGGTCATTGAGCATTGTGCTGACAAACGCATGGAGCATTGTGATGACAAGGGTGACAGAGAATTGTGATGAAAAGTTCATGGAGCATTGTCGTCACAAATGTCACAGGGCCTTCTGTGACGAGGTCATGGACCATTGTGATGACAAATGTCATGAAGCACTGCAATGACTGTAGTCACGGAGTATTGTGATTACAGGGTTCTTGGAGCATTGTGATGCCAAGGGCATGGATCATTGTGATGAGAAGGCCATGGAGCATTCTGATGACATGTGTCATGGAGCTTTGTGATGACAAGGGCAGGGAGCATTGTGATTACAGGGGTCTTGGAGCATTGTGATGAAAATGGAATGGATCATTGTGATAAAAAAGGCATGGAGCCTTTTCACAACAGGCTTCATGAAGCATACTAATGACAAGTGTCAGGGAGCATTGTAATGATAAATATATTGAGGATTGTGATGACAAATGTCATGGAGCATTGTGATGAGAAAACCATTCATAATAGTGATGACGAGCGTCATGGAGCATTTTGATGACAAGTGTTATGGAACACTGTGATCTCAAGGATTTGGAGAATTGTGGTGACAGATGTCATGGACCATTTTGATTTCATTGTGATGACAATAGCATGAAGCATTATGATGAGGGGCATGGTGCATTGTGATGACAGGGTTCATGGAGCATTGAGATGAAAAGGGGCATGGAGCATTGTGATTACAGAGGCCTTGGAGCATTGTGATGACAAGGGCATGGAGCATTGTGGTGACAAGGTCATGGAGTATTGTGAAGACAGGTGTCAGGGAGCATTGTGATGACATATGTCATTGTCCAATGTGATGACAATGGCATGGAGCATTGTGATACCAAGTGTCATGGAGGATTGTGATGACAAAGGTAATGGAGCATTTTGATGACAAGGGCTTGGAACATTGAGATGACAAAGGGCATGGAGCATTGTGATGACAAGCGGATGGAGCATTCTGATGAAAAGGTGCATGGAGCATTGAGATTACAGGGGTTTTGAAGCAATGTGATTACAAGGGCATGGAGCATTGTGATGAGAAGGCAATGGAGCATTCTGATGACATGCGTCATGGATTTTTGTGATGACAAGGACATGGAGCATTGTGATTACAGGGGTCTTGGAGCATTGTGATGAAAAGGGAATGGATCATTGTGATGAAAAATTCATGGAGCCTTGTCATGACAGTGTTCAAGGAGCATACTGATGACTACAGTCAGGGAGCATTCTGATGATAAGTGTATTGAGCATTGTGATGACAAAGATCATGGAGCATTGTGATGAGAAGACCATGGATAATTATGATGACCAGCGTCATGGGGCATTGTGATTACAAGAGTTATGGAACATTGTGATCAGAAGGTTTTGGTGCATTGTGATGACAGAGGTCATTGAGCATTTTGATTTCATTGTGATGACAATAGCATAAAATATTATGGTGATGGGAACAGTCCATTGTGATGACAGGTTTCATGGTGCCTAGAGATGAAAAGGGGCATGGAGCATTGTGATTACAGGGGAGTTGGAGCATTGTGATGACAAGGGCATGGAGCATTGTGATGAGAAGACAATGGAGCACTCTAAAGACATGTGTCATGGAGCTTTGTGATGACAAGGGCATGGAGAATTGTGATTACAGGGGTCATGGAATATTGTGATGACAGGGGTGAGGGAGTATTGTGATGACTAGTGATGGAACATTGTGATATCAGTGGTGAGAAGGCATTTTGAGGAGAAGTGCATGGAGCATTGTGATGACAAGGTTTATGGGGCATTTTGATGACAAGGATGTGGAGCATTGTGATGACAAGTGCATGGTGCATTGTGATGACATGGGTTATGGAGCATTTTGCTGACACGCGCATCGAGCATTGTGATGACAAGGGTCATGGAGCATTGTGCTGACAAAGGCATGGAGCTTTGTGATGAGAAGGGTCACAGAGCATTGTGATAAAAATTTCATGGAGCATTGTGGGGACAAAGGTCACAGAGCTTTGTGGGACCAGGTCATGGACCATTGTGCTGACAAATGTCATGAAGCATTGTGATGACTGAAGTCACAGAGCATTGTGATAACAGTGGCCTTGGAGCATTGTAATGAAAAGGGAATGGATCATTGTGATTAAATAGTCATGGATCCTTGTCATGACAGTGTTCAAGGAGCATACTGATGACAAGTGTCAGGGAGCATTGTGATGAATAGTGTATTGAGCATTGTGGTGACAAAGGTCATGGAGCATTGTGATGAGAAGACCTTGCATAATTGTGATGACAAGGGTCATGGAGTATTGTGATGACAAGTGTTATGGAACACTGTGATCAGAAGGGTTTGGAGCATTGTGATGACAGAGGTCATGGAGCATTTTAATTTCATTGTGATTACAATAGCATGAATCATTATGATGATGGGCGTGGTGCATTGTGATGACAGTGTTCATGGAGCATTGAGATGAAAAGGGGCATGGAGAATTGTGATTATAGAGGTCTTGGTGCATTGTGATGACAAGGGTCATGGAGCCTTGTCATGACAAGGCCGTGGAACATTGTGATGGCAGGGTTCATGGAGCATTGTTATGACAGGTGTAATGGAGTATTGTGATGACAAGGTCATGGAGCAATGTGATGAGAGATTTCATTGAGCATTGTGATGACAATGGCATGGAGCATTGTGAGGCCAAGTGTCAGGGAACTTTGTGATGACAAATGTCATGGGGCATTTTGACGACAAGTGCATGGTGCATTGAGATGAAAAGGACAGGGAGCATTGTGATACAGGGTCATGGAGCAATTTATTGAAAAGGGTCATGGAATATTTTGATGACAGTGGTTATGGAACATTGTGATGTAAAGGGTCATGAAGCATTGTGATGAAATGGTCATGGAGCATTTTGTGACAGGGGTGTTGGAACATTGTGATGTCAGGGGTCATGGAGCATTGTGATGATAAGGGCATGTAGCACTGTGATGACAGGGGTCATGGAACACTGTGATGACAGGGGTGAGGGAGTATTGTGATGACTAGTGATGTAACATTGTGATATATGTGGTGAGAGAGCATTTGGATGAGAAGTGCATGGAGCATTGTGATGACCAGTGTTATGGAGCATAGCAATGATAAAGATGTGGAGTATTGTGATGACAAGCGCATGGCGCATTGTGATGACATGTGTCATGGAGCATTGTGCTGACAAGCGCATGGAGCATTTTGATGACAAGTGTCATGGAGCATTGTGCTGAAAAAGGCATGGAACATTTTGATGACAAGGGACACAGAGCATTGTGATGAAATATTCATGGAGCATTGTGGTGAAAAAGATCACAGAGCCTTGTGTGAAGAGGGCATGGACCACTGTGATGACAAAGGTCTTGAAGCATTGTGATGACTGGAGTCACGGAGCACTGTGATGACATGGGTCATGGAGCATTGTGATGAGAAGGGCATGGAGCAATGTGATGACAGGGGCATGGAACATTGGTCTGACTAGTTTCATGGATTATTGTGATGACAGTGTGCATGGAGCTTTGTGATGACAAGGGCATGGAGCATTGTGGTGACAAAGGCATGGAGCATTTTGATGACAAGGAACACAGAGCACTGCGATGAAATATTCATGGAGCATTGTGGTGAAAATGATCACAGAGCCTTGTGTGAAGAGGGCATGGACCACTGTGATGACAAAGGTCTTGAAGCATTGTGATGACTGGAGTCACGGAGCATTGTGATGACAGGGGTCATGGATCATTTCTCTGAAAAGATTTATGGATTATTGTGATGAGAGTGGGCATGGCGCATTGTGATGACAAGGGCATGGAACATTGTGATGACAAGGTCGTGGAGTATTGTGAAGACAGGTGTCAGGGAGCCTTGTGATGACATATGTCATTGTCCATTTTGATGACAATGGCATGGAGCATTGTGATACTAAGTGTCATCGAGGATTGTGATGACAAAGGTAATGGAGCATTTTGATGACAAGGGCTTGGAACATTGTGATGACATGCGTCATGGAGCATTGTGATGACAAGGGCATCGAGCATTGTGATGACAAGGGCCATTCAAAATTTTGAAGACAACGTCGTGAAGCATTGTGATGACAAGCGCATGGAGTTTGCTATGACAGAGGTCATAGAGCATTGCGATGAAAAGTGCATGGAGAATTGTGATGACAAGTTCATGTAACATTGTGATTAGAAGTGTCACGAAGCATTGTGATGACAAGGACGTGGAGAATTGTAATGACATGGGACATGGAGCATTGTGATGAACAGGGCATGGAGAATTGTGATAGCAAGACCGTGGAGCATTGTGATGAGAAGACCATGGATAATTATGATGAAGAGCGTCATGGATCACTGTAATGACAAGGGGCATGGAGCATTGTGATGACAGGTGTCATGGAGCATTGGGATGAGAGGGGTCATGGAGCATTGTGCTGACAAGGGTCATGGAGCATTGTGATGACAGGTTTCATGGAGCATTGTGATGAGAGGGGTCATGGAGCATTGTGATGACAAGGGTCATGGAGCACTGTGATAAGAAGGTAATGGAGCATTGGCCTGAAAATATTCATGGAGTATGGTGATGTCATTGGTCAAGGAGCGTTTTGATGGCAAGGGAATGGAGCATTGTTATGACAAAGTCCTGGAGCAGTGTGATGAGAAGACCATGGAGCCTTGTGATGACAAGTGTCATGGAGCCTTCTGATGAATAGGGGCTTGGAGCATTGTGATTACAGGGGTATTGGAGCATTGTGATGACAAGGGTAATGGAGCCTTGGATGCCAAGGTGGTGGAACATTGTGATGGCAGGGGTCATGGAGCATTGTTATGACAGGGGTAATGGAGCATTGTGATGACAAGGGCATGGAACATCGGTCTGAAAATTTCATGGATTATTGTGATGAGATTCGGCATGGAACGTTGTGATGACTAGGGCACGGAACACTGTAATACATGTGTCATGGAGGATTGTAATGACAAGGGCATGGAGCATTGTGATGAGAAGAGTATCAAGCATTGTGATGACCAGCGTCATGAAGCATTGTGGTGACAAGGGCATGGAGCAATGTGATGAGAGCTTTCATGTAGCATTGTGAAGAAATGGCATGGAGCACTGTGATGACAAGGGTCATGGAGCTTTGTTATGACAAAGGTCATGGAGCATTTTGATGACAAGGTCGTGGTGCACTGTGATGAGAAGGGCAGGGAGCATTATGATGACAGGGTCATGGAGCAAATTGATGAAAAATGTCAAGGAACATTTTGATGACTGGGGTTATGGAACATTGTGATGTCAGGTGTAATGGAGCATTGTGATGATAAGGGCATGTAGCACTGTGCTGACAGTGGTCATGGAACATTGTGATGACAGGGGTGAGGGAGTATTGTGATGACTAGTGGTGGAACATTGTGATATCAGTGGTGAGAAGGCATTTTGAGGAGAAGTGCATGGAGCATTGTGATGACAAGATTTATGGAGCATTTTGATGACAAAGATGTGGAGCATTGTGATGACAAGTGCATGGTGCATTGTTATGACATGGGTTATGGAGCATTGTGCTGACACGTGCATCGAGCATTGTGATGACAAGGGTCATGGAGCATTGTGCTGACAAAGGCATGGAGCTTTGTGATGACAAGGGTCAAAGAGCATTGTGATAAAAATTTCATGGGGCACTGTGGAGACAAAGGTCACAGAGCTTTGTGTGACGAGGTCATGGACCATTGTGATGACAAGTGTCATGAAACATTGTGATGTCTGGGGTCAAGGAGCATTGTGATAACAGGGGTCTTGGAGAATTGTGATGAAAACGGAATGGATCATTGTGATGAAAAAGGCATGGAGCCTTGTCATGACAGTGTTCAAGGAGCATACTGATGACAAGTGTCAGCGAGCATTGTGATGCCAAGTGTATTGAGCATTGTGGTGACAAAGGTCATGGAGCATTGTGATGAGAAGACCTTGCATAATTGTGATGACGAGCATCATGGGGCATGTGATGACATGTGTTATGGAACATTGTGATTAGAAGGGTTTGGAGCATTGTGATGACAGAGGACATGGAGCATTTTGATTTCATTGTGATGACAATAGCATGAATCATTATGATGTTGGGCATGGTGCATTTTGATGACAGTGTTCATGGAGCATTGTGATGAAAAGTGGCATGGAGAATTGTGATTACAGAGGTCTTGGAGCATTGTGATGACAAGGGTCAAGGAGCCTTGTGATGTCAAGGCCGTGGAACATTGTGATGGCAGGTGTCATGGAGCATTGTTATGACAGGTGTAATAGAGCATTGTGATGACAAGGGAATGGAGCAATGTTATGAGAGATTTCATTGAGCATTGTGATGACAATGGCATGGAGCATTGTGATGCCAAGGGTCATGGAAAATTGTGATGACAAATGTCATGGGGCATTTTGAAGACAAGGGCGGGGTGCATTGTGATGAGAAGGGCAGGGAGCATTGTGATGACAGGGTCATGGAGCAATCTGAATAAAAGGGTCATGGAATATTTTGATGACAGGGGTTATGGAATATTGTGATGACAGGGTCATGAAGCATTGTGATGAAATGGGTCATGGAGCATTTTGTGACAGGGGTTATGGAACATTGTGATGTCAGGGGTCATGGAGCATTGTGATGATAAGGGCATGTAGCACTGTGATGACAGGGGTCATGGAACACTGTGATGACAGGGGTGAGGGAGTATTGTGATGACTAGTGATGTAACATTTTGATATATGTTGTGAGAGAGCATTGTGCTGACAAGCACATGCAGCATTTTGATGACAACTGTCATGGAGCATTGTGCTGACAAAGGCATGGAGAATTTTGATGACAAGGGACACAGAGCATTGTGATGAAAATTTCATGGACCGTTTTGGTGACAAAGACCACAGAGTCTTGTGTGATGAGTGCATGTCGCATTGTGAGGACAAAGGTCATGAATCATTGTGATGACTGGAGTCACGGAGCATTGTGATGACAGGGGTCATGGAGCATTGTGATGACAAGGGCATGGAGCAATGTGATGACAGGGGCATGGAACATTTGTCTGACAAGTTTCATGGATTTTTGTGATGACAGTGGGCATGGCACACTGTGATGACAAGGGCATGGAACATTGTGATTACAACGGCATGGAGTATTGTGAAGACAGGTGTCAGGGAGCATTGTGATGATATATGTCATTGTCCATTGTGATGACAATGGCATGGAGCATTGTGATACCAAGTGTCATGGAGTTTTGTGATGACAAATGTAATGGAGCATTTTGATGACAAGTGCTTGGAACATTGCGATGACAAGGGTCATGGAGCATTGTGATGACAAGGGCATGGAGCATTCTGATGAAAAGGTGCATGGAGCATTGAGATTACCGGGGTTTTGAAGCAATGTGATTACAAGGGCATGGAGCATTGTGATGAGAGATTTCATTCAGCATTGTGATAACAATGGCATTGAGCATTGTGATGCAAAGTGTCAGGGAGCTTTGTGATGACAAATGTCATGGGGCATTATGATGACAAGTGCATGGTGCATTGAGATGAGAAGGACAGGGAGCATTGTGATGACAGGGTCATGGAGCAATTGGATGAAAAGGGTCATGGAATATTTTGATGACAGTGGTTATGGAACATTGTGATGTCAGGGGTCATTAAACATTGTGATGAAATGGGTCATGGAGCATTTTGTGACAGGGGTTATGGAACATTGTGATGTCAGGGGTCATGGAGCATTGTGATGATAAGGGCATGTAGCACTGTGATGACAGGGGTCATGGAACACTGTGATGACAGGGGTGAGGGAGTATTGTGATGACTAGTGATGTAACATTTTGATATATGTTGTGAGAGAGCATTGTGCTGACAAGCGCATGCAGCATTTTGATGACAACTGTCATGGAGCATTGTGCTGACAAAGGCATGGAGAATTTTGATGACAAGGGACACAGAGCATTGTGATGAAAATTTCATGGACCGTTGTGGTGACAAAGACCACAGAGTCTTGTGTGATGAGTGCATGTCGCATTGTGAGGACAAAGGTCATGAATCATTGTGATGACTGGAGTCACGGAGCATTGTGATGACAGGGGTCATGGAGCATTGTGATGACAAGGGCATGGAGCAATGTGATGACAGGGGCATGGAACATTTGTCTGACAAGTTTCATGGATTTTTGTGATGACAGTGGGCATGGCACACTGTGATGACAAGGGCATGGAACATTGTGATTACAACGGCATGGAGTATTGTGAAGACAGGTGTCAGGGAGCATTGTGATGATATATGTCATTGTCCATTGTGATGACAATGGCATGGAGCATTGTGATACCAAGTGTCATGGAGTTTTGTGATGACAAATGTAATGGAGCATTTTGATGACAAGTGCTTGGAACATTGCGATGACAAGGGTCATGGAGCATTGTGATGACAAGGGCATGGAGCATTCTGATGAAAAGGTGCATGGAGCATTGAGATTACCGGGGTTTTGAAGCAATGTGATTACAAGGGCATGGAGCATTGTGATGAGAGATTTCATTCAGCATTGTGATAACAATGGCATTGAGCATTGTGATGCAAAGTGTCAGGGAGCTTTGTGATGACAAATGTCATGGGGCATTATGATGACAAGTGCATGGTGCATTGAGATGAGAAGGACAGGGAGCATTGTGATGACAGGGTCATGGAGCAATTGGATGAAAAGGGTCATGGAATATTTTGATGACAGTGGTTATGGAACATTGTGATGTCAGGGGTCATTAAACATTGTGATGAAATGGGTCATGGAGCATTTTGTGACAGGGGTTATGGAACATTGTGATGTCAGGGGTCATGGAGCATTGTGATGATAAGGGCATGTAGCACTGTGATGACAGGGGTCCTGGAACACTGTGATGACAGGGGTGAGGGAGTATTGTGATGACTAGTGATGTAACATTTTGATATATGTTGTGAGAGAGCATTGTGCTGACAAGCGCATGCAGCATTTTGATGACAACTGTCATGGAGCATTGTGCTGACAAAGGCATGGAGAATTTTGATGACAAGGGACACAGAGCATTGTGATTTAATATTCATGGAGCATTGTGGTGAAAAAGATCACAGAGCCTTGTGTGACGAGGGCATGGACCATTGTGATGAGATAGGTCATGAAGCATTGTGATGACTGGAGTTACGGAGCATTGTGATGAAAGGGGTCATGGATCATTGTGATGACAAGGACATGGAGCAATGTGATGACAGGGGCATGGAACATTGGTCTGACAAGTTTCATGGGTTATTGTGATGAGAGTGGGCATGGAGCATTGTGATGACAAGGGCATGGAGCATTGTGGTGACAAAGGCATGGAGCTTATTGATGACAAGGGACACAGAGCATTGCGATGAAATATTCATGGAGCATTGTGGTGAAAAATATCACAGAGCCTTGTGTGAAGAGGTCATGGACAACTGTGGTGACAAAGGTCATGAAGCATTGTGATGACTGGAGTCATGGAGCATTGTGATGACAGGTGTCATGGAGCATTGCTCTGACAAGATTTGTGGATTAATGAGATGAGAGTGGGCATGGTGCATTGTGATGACAAGGGCATGGAACATTGTGATGACAAGGTCGTGGAGTATTGTGAAGACAGGTGTCAGGGAGCATTGTGATGACATATGTCATTGTCCATTGTGATGACAATGGCATGGAGCATTGTGATACCAAATGTCATGGAAGATTGTGATGACAAAGGTAATGGAGCATTTTGATGACAAGGGCTTGGAACATTGTGATGATAAGGGTCATGGATCATTGTGATGACAAGTGCATGGAGCATTTTGATGACAAGGGCCCTTGAGAATTTTGATGACAACGTCGTGAAGCATTGTGATGACAAGCGCATGGAGCTTGCTATGACAGGGTTCATAGAACATTGTGATGACAAACGCATGGAGCTTGCTATTACAGGGTTCATAGAGCATTGCGATGACAAGTGCATGAGGATTGTGATTAGAAGATCATGTAACACTGTGATGAGAAGTGTCACGAAGCATTTTGATGACAAGGCCGTGGAGAATTGTAATGACATGGGACATGGGGCATTGTGATGAACAGGGCATGGAGAATTGTGATAGCAAGACCGTGGAGCATTGTGATGAAAAGTCCATGGATAATTATGATGAAGAGTGTCATGGATCACTGTAATGACAAGGGGAATGGAGCATTGTGATGACAGGTGTCATGGAGCATAGTGATGAGAGGGGTAATGGAGCATTGTGATGACAAGGGTCATGGAGCATTGTGATGACAAGGTCCTGGAGCAGTGTGATGAGAAGACCATGGAGCACTGTGTTGAAAAGTCTCATGGAGAATTCTGATGAATAGGGGCATGGAGCATTGTGATTACAGGGGTCTTGGAGCATTGTGATGACAAGTGCATGGAGCATTGTGATGAGAAGGCCATGGAGCATTCTGATGACATGTGTAATGGATCTTTGTGATGACAAGGGCATGGAGCATTGTGATTACAGGGGTCTTGGAGCTTTGTGATGACAAGGGTCATGGAGCCTTGGATTCCAAGGCGGTGGAACATTGTGATGGCAGGGGTCATGGAGCATTGTTATGACAGGTGCAATGGAACATTGTGATGACAAGGGCATGGAACATTGGTCTGAACATTTCATGAATTATTGTGATGAGATTCGGCATGGAGCATTGTGATGACTAGGGCACAGAACACTGTGATACATGTGTCATGGAGGATTGTAATGACAAGGGCATGGAGCATTGTGATGAGAAGAGTATCGAGCATTTTGATGACAAACGTCATGGAGCATTGAGGTGACAAGGGCATGGAGCAATGTGATGAGAGCTTTCAAGTAGCATTGTGATTAAATTGCATGGAGCATTGTGATGTCAAGTGTCATGGAGCTTTGTGATGACAAAGGTCATGGAGCATTTTGATGACAAGGTCGTAGTGCATTGTAATGATAAGGTCATGTAGCACTGTGATGACAGTGGTCATGGAACATTGGGATGACAGGGGTCAGCAAGTATTGTGATGACTAGTGATGGAACATTGTGATATATGTGGTGAGAGAGCATTTTTATGAGAAGTGCATGGAGGATTGTGATGACAAATTTTATGGAACATAGCGATGAAAAGGATGTGGAGCATTGTATGAAAAGAACTTGGCATATTGTGATGACATTTGTAATGGAGCATTGTGCTGAGAGGCGCATGGAGCATTTTGATGACAAGTGTCATGGAGCATTGTGCTGACAAAGGCATGGAGCATTGTGATGACAAGGGACACAGAGCATTGTTATGAAAATTTCATGGAGCATTGTGGTGACAAAGATCACAGAGCCTTGTGTGACGAGGGCATGGATCATTGTGATTAGAAAGGTCATGAATCATTGTGATGACTGGAATCACGGAGAACTGTGATGACAGGGGTCATGGAGCATTGTGATTACAAGGGCATGGAGCAATGTGATGACACGGGCATGGAACATTGGTCTGACATGTTTCATGGATTATTGTGATGAGAGTGGGCATGGCACATAGTGATGACAAGGGTATGGAACTTTGTGATGACAAAGTCATGGAATATTGTGAAGACAGGTGTCAGGGAGCATTGTGATGACATATGTCATTGTCCATTGTGATGACAATGGCATGGAGCATTGTGATACCAAGTGTCATGGAGGATTGTGATGACAAAGGTAATGGAGCATTTTGATGACAAGGGCTTGGAACATTGCGATGACAAGTGTCATGGAGCATTGTGATGACAAGGGCATGGAGCATTCTGATGAAAAGGTACATGGAGCATTGAGATTACAGGGGTTTTGAAGCAATGTGATTACAAGGGCATGGAGCATTGTGATGAGAAGGCAATGGAGCATTCTGATGACATGCGTCATGGATATTTGTGATGACAAGGACATGGAGCATTGTGATTACAGGGGTCTTGGAGCATTGTGATGAAAAGGGAATGGATCATTGTGATGAAAAATGCATGGAGCCTTGTCATGACAGGGTTCAAGGAGCATACTGATGACAACTGTCAGGGAGCATTGTGATGATAAGTGTATTGAGCATTTTAATGATAAAGATCATGGAGCATTGTTATGAGAAGACCATGGATAATTGTGATGACCAGCGTCATGGGGCATTGTGATGACAAGAGTTATTGAACATTCTGATAAGAAGGGTTTGGTGCATTGTGATGACAGAGGTCATTGAGCATTTTGATTTCATTGTGATGACAATAGCATGAAATATTATGGTGATGGGCACGGTGCATTGTGATGACAGGGTTCATGGAGCATTGAGATGAAAAATGGCATGGATCATTGTGATTACAGGTTGTTGGAGCATTGTGATGACAAGGGCATGGAGCATTGTGATGAGAAGTCCATGGAGCATTCTGATGACATGCTTCATGGAGCATTGTGATGACAAGGGCATGGAGAATTTTGATTACAGGGGTAATGGAATATTGTGATGACAGGGGTGAGGGAGTATTGTGATGACTAGTGATGGAACATTGTGATATCAGTGGTGTGAAGGCATTTTGAGGAGAAGTGCATGGAGCATTGTGATGACAAGGTTTATGGAGCATTTTGATGAAAAGGATGTGGAGCATTGTGAGGACATTGCATGGTGCATTGTGATGACATGGGTTATGGATCATTGTGCTGACACACGCATCGAGCATTGTGATGACAAGGGTCATACAGCATTGTGCTGACAAAGGCATGGAGCTTTTTGATGACAAGGGTCACAGAGCATTGTGATAAAAATTTCATGGAGCATTGTGGTGACAAAGGTCACAGAGCTTTGTGTGACGAGGTCATGGACAATTGTGATGACAAATGTCATGAAGAATTGTGATGACTGGAGTCACGGAGCTTTGTGATAACAGGGGTCTTGGAGCATTGTGATGAAAAGAGAATGGATCATTGTGATGAAAATGACATGGAGCCTTGTCATGACAGTGTTCAAGGAGCATACTGATGACAAGTGTCAGCGAGCATTGTGATGCCAAGTGTATTGAGCATTGTGGTGACAAAGGTCATGGAGTATTGTGATGACAAGGGACACAGAGCATTGTGATGAAAATTTCATGGAGCATTGTGGTGACAAAGGTCACAGAGCATTTTTGACGAGGGCATGGACCATTGCGATGAGAAAGTTCATGAATCATTGTGATGACTGGAGTCACGGAGCACTGTGATGACAAGGGTCATGGACATTGTGATGAGAGGGTCATGGAGCAATATGATGACAGGGGCATGGAACATTGCTCTGACAAGTTTCATGGATTACTGTGATTACAGTGGGCATGGAGCATTGAGATGACAAGGGCATGGAGCATTGTGGTGACAAAGGTCACAGAGCCTTGTGTGACGAGGGCATGGACCATTGTGAGGACAAATGTCATGAAGCATTGTGATGACTGGAGTCACGGATCATTCTGATGACAGGGGTCATGGAGCATTGTGATGACAAGGGCATGGAGCATTGTAATGACAGGGGCATGGATCATTGGCCTGACATGTTTCATGGATTACTGTGATGACAGTGGGCATGGCGAATTGTGATGACAAGGGCATGGAACATTGTGACGACAAGGTCATGGAGCATTGTAAAGACAGGTGTCAGGGAGCATTGTGATGACATATGTCATTGTCCATTGTGATGACTATGGCATGGAGCATTGTGATACCAAGTGTCATGGAGGATTGTGATGACGAAAGTAATGGAGCATTTTGATGACAAGGGCTTGGAACATTGCTATGACAAGGGTCATGGAGCATTGTGATGACAAGGGCATGGAGCATTCTGAGGAAAAGGTGCATAGAGCATTGAGATAACAGGGCTTTTGAAGCAATGTGATTATAAGTGCATGGAGCTTTGTGATGAGAAGGCAATGCAGCATTCTGATGACATGCGTCATGGAGCTTTGTGATGACAAGGACATGGAGCATTGTGATTACAGGGGTCTTGGAGCATTGTGATGAAAAGGGAATGCATCATTGTGATGAAAAATGCAAGGAGCCTTGTCATGACAGGGTTCAAGGAGCATACTGATGACAACTCTCAGGGAGCATTGTGATGATAAGTGTATTGAGCATTGTGATGACAAAGATCATGGAGCGTTGTGATGAGAAAACCATGGATAATTGTGATGACCAGCGTCATGGGGCATTGTGATGACAAGTGTTATGGAACATTGTGATCAGAAGGGTTTTGTGCATTGTGATGACAGAGGTCATTGACCATTTTGATTTCATTGTGAAGACAATAGCATGAAATATTATGGTGATGGGCACGGTGCATTGTGATGACAGGTTTCATGGAGCATTGAGATGAAAAGCGGCATGGAGCATTGTGATTACAGGGATGTTGGACCTTTGTGATGACAAGGGCATGGAGCATTGTGATGAGAAGGCCATGGAGCATTCTGATGACATGCGTCATGGAGCTTTGTCATGACAAGGGCATGGAGAATTGTGATTACAGGGGTCATGGAATATTGTGATGACAGGGATGAGGGAGTATTGTGATGACTAGTGATGGAATATTTTGATAGCAGTGGTGGGAAGGCATGTTGAGCAGAAGTGCATGGAGCATTGTGATGAAAATGTTTATGGAGCATTTTGATGACAAGGATGTGGAGCATTGTGAGGACAAGTGCATGGTGCATTGTGATGACATGGGTTATGGAGCATTTTGCTGACAGGCGCATCGAGCATTGTGATGACAAGGGTCATGGAGCATTGTGCTGACAAGTGTCACAGAGCATTGTGATAAAAATTTCATGGAGCATTGTGGAGACAAATGTCATAGAGCTTTGTGTGATGAGGTCATGGACCATTGTGATGACAAATGTCATGAAGCATTGTGATGACAGGAGTCAAGGAGCATTGTGAAAAAAGGGGTCTTGGAGCATTGTGATGAAAAGGGAATGGATCACTGTGATGAAAAAGTCATGGAGCCTTGTCATGACAGTGTTCAAAGAGCGTACTAATGACAAGTGTCAGCGAGCATTGTGATGCCAAGTGTATTGAGCATTGTGGTGACAAAGGTCATGGAGCATTGTGTTGAGAAGACCTTGCATAATTGTGATGACGATCGTCATGGGGCATGTGATGACAAGTGTTATGGAACATTGTGATCAGAAGGGTTTGGAGCATTGTGATGACAGAGGACATGGAGCATTTTGATTTCATTGTGATGACAATAGCATGAATCATTATGATGATGGGCATGGTGCATTGTGATGACAGTGTTCATGGAGCATTGAGATGAAAAGTGGCATGGAGAATTGTGATTACAGAGGTCTTGGAGCATTGTGATGACAAGGGTCATGGAGGCTTGTGATGACAAGGCCGTGGAACATTGTGATGGCAGGGGTCATGGAGCATTGTAATGACAGGTGTAATGGAGCATTGTGATGACAAGGGCATGGAGCAATGTGATGAGAGATTTCATTAAGCATTGTGATGACAATGGCATGGAGCATTGTGATGCCAAGCGTCATGGAGCTTAGTGATGACAAATCTCATGGGGCATTTTAATGACAAGGCCGTGGTGCATTGTGATGAGAACGGCAGGGTGCATTGTGATGAAAGGGTCATGGTGCAATTTGAATAAAAGTGTCATGGAATATTTTGATGACAGGTGTTATGGAACATTGTGATGTCAGGGCTAATGAAGCATTTTGATGAAATGGGTCATGGAGCATTTTGTGACAGGTGTTATGGAACATTGTGATGACAGGGGTGATGGAGCATTGTGATGATAAGGGCATGTAGCACTGTGATGACAGTGGTCATGGAACATTGTGATGACAGGGTTGAGGGAGTATTGTGATGACTATTTATGGAACATTGTGATATATGTGGTGAGAGAGCATTTTGATGAGAAGTGCATGGATCATTGTGATGACAAGTTTTATGGAGCATAGTGATGAAAAAGATGTGGAGCATTGTGATGAAAACAGCATGGCACATTGTGATGACATGTGTCATGGAGCATTGTGCTGACAATCGCATGGAGCATTTTGATGACAGGTGTCATGGAGCATTCTTCTGACAAAGACATGGAGCACTGTGATGACAAGGGACACAGAACATTGTGATTAACATTTCATGGAGCATTGTGGTGACAAAATCACAGAGCCTTGTGTGACGAGGGCATGGACCATTGTGATGAGAAATGTCATGAATCATTGTGGTGACTGGAGTCACGGAGCACTGTGATGAAAGGGGTCATGGAGCATTGTGATGACAAAGGCATGGAGCAATATGATGACAGGGGCATGGAACATTGGTCTGACAAGTTTCATGGATTATTGTGATGACAGTGGGCATGAAGCATTGAGATGACAAGGGCATGGAGCATTGTGGTGACAAAGGTCACAGAGCCTTGTGTGACGAGGGCATGGACCATTGTGAGGACATAGGTCATGAAGCATTGTGATGACTGGAGTCACGGAGCATTGTGATGACAGGGGTCATGGAGCATTGTGATGACAAGGGCATGGAGCATTGTGATGACAGGGGCTTGGAACATTGGTCTGACATGTTTCATGGATTATTGTGATGACAGTGGGCATAGCGCATTGTGATGACAAGGGCATGGAACATTGTGATGACAAGGTAATGGAGTATTGTGAAGACAGGTGTCAGGGAGCATTGTGATGACATATGTCATTGTCCATTGTGATGACAATGGCTTGGAGCATTGTGATACCAAGTGTCATGGAGGATTGTGATGACAAAGGTAATGGAGCATTTTGATGACAAGGGCTTGGAACATTGTGATGACAAGGGTCATGGAGCATTGTGATGACAAGGGCATGGAGCATTCTGATGAAAAGGTGCATGGAGCATTGAGATTACAGGGGTTTTAAAGTAATGTGATTACTAGGGCATGGAGCATTTTGATGACTTGCGTCATGGAGTTTTGTGATGACAAGGACATGGAGCATTGTGATTACAGGGGTCTTGGAGCATTGTGATGAAAACAGAATGGATCATTGTGAGGAAAAATGCATGGAGCCTTGTCATGACAGGGTTCAAGGAGAATACTGATGACTACTGTCAGGGAGCATTGTGATGATAAGTGTATTGAGCATTGTGATGACAAAGATCATGTAGCACTGTGGTGGGAAGACCATGGATAATTGTGATGACCAGCGTCATGGGGCATTGTGATGACAAGTGTTATGGAACATTGTGATCAGAAGGGTTTGGTGCATTGTGATGACAGAGGTCATTGAGTATTTTGATTTCATTGTCATGACAAGAGCATGAAATATTATGGTGATGGGCATGGTGCATTGTGATGACAGGGTTCACGGAGCATTGTGATGACAAGGGCATGGAGCATTGTGATGAGAAGGCCATGGAGCATTTTGATGACTTGCGTCATGGAGCTTTGTGATGACAAGGGCATGGAGAATTGTGATTATAGGGGTCATGGCATATTGTGATGACAGGTGTGAGGGAGTATTGTGATGACTAGTGATGGAACATTGTGATATCAGTGGTGAGAAGGCATTTTGAGGAGAAGTGCATGGAGCATAGTGATGACAAGGTTTATGGAGCATTTTGATGACAAGGATGTGGAGAATTGTGAGGACAAGTGCATGGTGCATTGTGATGACATGGGTTATGTAGCATTGTGCTGACACGTGCATCGGGCATTGTGATGACAAGGGTCATGGAGCATTGTGCTGAAAAAGGCATGGAGGTTTGTGATGAGAAGGGTCATAGGGCATTGTGATAAAAATTTCATGGAGCATTGTGGTGGCAAAGGTCACAGAGCTTTGTGTGACGAGGTCATGGCCCATTGTGATGACAAGTGTCATGAAGCATTGTGATGACTGGAGTCACGGAGCATTGTGATAACAGGGGTCTTGGAGCATTGTGATGAAAAGGGAATGGATCATTGTGATGAAAAAGGCATGGAGCCTTATCATGACAGTGTTCAAGGAGCATACTGATGACAAGTGTCAGCGGGCATTGTGATGCCAAGTGTATTGAGCATTGTGGTGACAAAGGTCATGGAGCATTGTGATGAGAAGTCCTTGCATAATTGTGATGACGAGCGTCATGGGGCATGTGATGACAAGTGTTATGGTACACTGTGATCAGAAGGGTTTGGAAAATTGTGATGACAGAGGACATGGAGCATTTTGATTTCATTGTGATGACAATAGCATGAATCATTATGATGATGGGCATGGTGCACTGTGATGACAGTGTTCATGGAGCATTGAGATGAAAAGTGGCATGGAGAATTGTGACTACAGAGGTCTTGGAGCATTGTGATGACAAGGGTCATGGTGCCTTGTGATGACAAGCCCGTGGAACATTGTGATGGCAGGGGTCATGGAGCAATTTTATGACAGGTGTAATGGAGCATTGTGATGAAAAGGGCATGGAGCAATGTGATGAGAGATTTCACTGAGCATTGTGATGACAATGGCATGGAGCATTTGATGCCAAGGGTCATGGAGCTTAGTGATGACAAATGTCATGGGGCATTTTAATGACAAGGGCGTGGTGCATTGTGATGAGAAGGTCAGGGAGCATTGTGATGACAAGGTCATAGACCAATTTGAATAAAAGTGTCATGGAATATTTTGATGACAGTGGTTATGGAACATTTTGATGCCAGGGGTCATGAAGCATTGTGATGAAATGGGTCATGGAGCATTTTGTGACAGGGGTTATGGAACATTGTGATGTCAGGGCTCATTGAGCATTGTGATGATAAGGGCATGTAGCACTGTGATGACAGTGGTCATGGAACATTGTGATGACAGGAGAGAGCGAGTATTGTGATGACACGTGATGGAACATTGTGATATATGTGGTGAGAGAGCATTTTGATGAGAAGTGCATGGAGCATTGTGATGACAATTTTATGGAGCATAGCGATGAAAAGGATGCGGAGCAATGTGAAGACTAGAGCATAGCACATTGTGATGACATGTGTCTTGGAGCATTGTGCTAACAACTGCATGGAGCATTTTGATGACAAGTGTCATGGAGCATTGTGCTGACAAAGGCATGGAGCATTGGGATCACTAGGGCCACAGAGTATTGTGATGAAAATTTCATGGAGCATTGGGGTGACAATGATCACAGATCCTTGTGTGATGAGGTCATGGACCATTGTGATGAGAAAGGTCATGAATCATTGTGATGACTGGAGTCACGGAGCACTGTGATGACAGGGGTCATGGAGCATTGTGATGACAGGGCCATGGAGTATATGAATAAATGTGTCATGGAATATTTTGCTGACAGGGGTTATGGAACATTGTGATGTCAGGGGTCATGGAGCATTGTGATGACAAGTGCATGGAGCAATATGATGACAGGGGCATGGAACATTGTTCTGACAAATTTCATGGATTATTGTGATGACAGTGGGCATGGAGCATTGAGATGACAAGGGCATGGAACATTGTGGTGACAAGGTCATGGAGTATTATGAAGACCGGTGTAAGGGAGCATTGTGATGAAATATGTCATTGTCCATTGTGATGACAATGGCATGGAGCATTGTGATAGCAAGTGTCATGGAGGATTGTGATGACAAAATTAATGCAGCATTTTGATGACAAGGGCTTGCAACATTGCGATGACAAGGGTCAAGAAGCATTGTGATGACAAGTGTCATGGAGGATTGTGATGACAAAGGTAATGGAGCATTTTGATGGCAAGGGCTTGTAACATTGGGATGACAAGGGTCATGGATCAATGTGATGACAAGGGCATGAAGCATTCTGATGAAAAGGTGCATGGAGCATTGAGATTACAGGGGTTTTTAAGCAATGTGATTACAAGGGCATGGAACATTGTGATGAGAAGTCAATGGAGCATTCTGATGACATGCGTCATTGAGCTTTGTGATGACAAGGACATGGAGCATTGTGATTACAGGGGTCTTGGAGCATTGTAATGAAAAAGGAATGGATCATTGTGATGAAAAATGCATGGAGCCTTGTCATGACAGGGTTCAAGGAGCATACTGATGACTACTGTCAGGGAGCAATGTGATGATAAATGCATTGAGCATTGTGATGACAAAGATCATGGAGCATTGTGATGAGAAGACCATGGATAATTGTGATGACCAGCGTCATGGGGCATTGTAATGACAAGTGTTATGGAACATTGTGATCAGAAGGGTTTGGTGCATTGTGATGACAGAGGTCATTGAGCATTTTGATTACATTGTGATGAAAATAGAATGAAATATTATGGTGATGGGAACGGTGCATTGTGATGACAGGGTTCATGGAGCATTGAGATGAAAAGTGGCATGGATCATTGTGATTACAGGGGTGTTGGAGCATTGTGATGACAAGGGCATGGAGCATTGTGATGAGAAGGCAATGGAGCATTCTGATGACATGCGTCATGGAGCTTTGTGAAGAAAAGGGCATGGAGAATTGTGATTACAGGGGTCATGGAATATTGTGATGACATGGGTGAGGGAGTATTGTGATGACTAGTGATGGAACATTGTGATATCACTGGTGAGAAAGCATTTTGAGGAGAAGTGCATGGAGCATTGTGATGAAAAGGTTTATGGAGAATTTTGATGACAAGGATGTGGAGCATTGTGATGACAAATGCATGGTGCATTGTGATGACATGGGTTATGGAGCATTGTGTTGACACGCGCATCGAGCATTGTGATGACAATGGTCATGGAGCATTGTGATGACAAGGGCATGGAGGATTGTGATAACAGGGGCATGGAACATTGGTCTGACATGTTTCATGGATTATTGTGATGACAGTGGGAATGGAGCATTGTGATGACAAGGGCTTGGAACATTGTGATGACAAGTTAATGGAGCATTGTGAAGACAGGTGTCAGGGAGCATTGTGATGACAAGGTTTATGGAGAATTTTGATGACAAGGATGTGGAGCATTGTGATGAAAAGTGCATGGTGCATTGTGACGACATGGGTTATGGAGCATTGTTCTGACATCGCATCCAGCATTGTGATGACAAGGGTCATGGAGCATTGTGCTGACAAATGCATGGAGCTTTGTGATGACAAGCGTCACAGAGCATTGTGATAAAAATTTCATGGAGCATTGTGGTGACAAAGGTCACAGAGCTTTTTTTGACGAGGTCATGGACCATTGTGACGACAAATGTCATGAAGCATTGTGAAGAATGGAGTCACGGAGCATTGTGATAACAGGGGTCTTGGAGCATTGAGATGAAAAGGTAATGGATCATTGTGATGAAAAATGCATGGAGCCTTGTCATGACAGTGTTCAAGCAGCAAATTGATGACAACTGTCAGGGTGCATTGTGATGATAATTGTATTGAGCATTGTGATGACAAAGATCATGGAGCATTGTAATGAGAAGACCATGGATAATTGTGATGACCAGCGTCATGGGGCATTGTGATGACAAGTGTTATGGAACATTGTGATCAGAAGGGTTTGGTGCATGATGACAGAAGTCATTGAGGATTTTGATTTCATTGTGATGACAATAGCATGAAATATTATGGTGATGGGCACGGTGCACTGTGTTGACAAGGTTCATGAAGCATTGAGATGAAAAGGGGCATGGGGAATTGTGATTACAGAGGTGTTGGAGCATTGTGATGACAAGGGCATGGAGCATTGTGATGAGAAGGCCATGGAGCATTCTGATGACATGCGTCATGGAGCTTTGTGATGACAAGGACATGGAGAATTGTGATTACAGGGGTCATGGAATATTGTGATGACAGGGGTGAGGGAGTATTGTGATGACTAGTGATGGAACATTGTGATATCACTTGGGAGAAAGCATTTTGAGGAGAAGTACATGGAGCATTGTGATGACAAGGTTTATGGAGCATTTTGATGACAAGGATGTGGAGCATTGTGATGACAAGTTCATGGTGCTTTGTGATGACATGGGTTATGGAGCATTGTGCTGACACGCACATTGAGCATTTTGATGACAAAGGCATGGAGCTTTGTGATGACAAAGGCATGGAGCTTTGTGATGACAAGGGTCTCCGAGCATTGTGATAAAAATTTCATGGAGCATTGTGGTGACAAAGGTCACAGAGCTTTGTGTGACGAGGTCATGGACCACGGTGATGACAAATGTCATGAAGCATTGAGATGACTGGAGTCACGGAGCATTGTGATAACAGGGTCTTGGCGCATTGTGATGAAAAGGGAATGGGTCATTGTGATGAAAAAGGTATGGAGCCTTGTCATGACAGTGTTCAAGGAGCATACTGATGACAATTGTCAGCGAGCATTGTGATGCCAAGTGTATTGAGCATTGTGGTTGCAAAGGTCATGGAGCATTGTGATGAGAAGACCTTGCATAATTGTGATGACGAGCGTCATGGGGTATGTGATGACAAGTGTTATGGAACATTGTGATCAGAAGGATTTTGAGCATTGTGCTGACAGAGGACATGGAGCATTTTGATTTCCTTGTGATGACAATAGCATGAATCATTATGATGATGGTCATGGTGCATTGTGATGACAGTGTTTATGGAGCATTGAGATGAAAAGTGGCATGGAGAATTGTGATTACAGAGGTCTTGGAGCATTGTGATGACAAGGGTAATGGAGCCTTGTGATGACAAGGCCGTGGAACATTGTGAAGGCAGGTGTCATGGAACATTGTTATGACAGGTGTAATGGAGCATTGTGATGACAAGGGCATGGAGCAACGTGATGAGAGATTTCATTGAGCATTGTGATGACAATGGCATGGAGCATTGTGATGCCAAGGGTCATGGAGCTTTGTGACGACAAATGTCATGGGGCATTTTGATGACAAGGGCGTGGTGCATTGTGATGAGAAGGGCAGGGAGCATTGTGATGACAGCTTAATGGAGCAATTTGAATAAAAGGGTCATGGAATATTTTGATGACAGGGCTTATGGAACATTGTGATGTCAGGGGTTATGAAGCATTGTGATGAAATGGGTCATGGAGCATTTTGTGACAGGGGTTATGGAACATTGTGATGTCAGTGGTCATGGAGCATTGTGATGATAAGGGCATGTAGCACTGTGATGACAGTGGTCATGGAACATTGTGATACCAGGGGTGAGCGAATATTGTGCTGACTAGTGATGGAACATTGTCATATATGTTGTGAGAGAGCATTTTGATGAGAAGTGCATGGAGCATTGTGGTGACAAGTTTTATGGAGCATAACAATGAAAAGGATGTGGAAGCATTGTGATGCAAAGAACATGGCACATTGTGATGACATGTGTCATGGAGCATTGTGCTGACAAGCGCATGGAGCATTTTGATGACAAGTGTCATGGAGCATTGTGCTGACAAAGGCATGGAACATTGTGATAACAAGGGAAAAGGAGCTTTGTGATGAAAATTTCATGGAGCATTGTGGTGAAAAAGATCACAGAGCCTTGTGTGAAGAGGGCATGGACCATTGTGATGAGAAAGGTCATGAATCATTGTGATGACTGGAGTCACGAAGCACTGTGATGACAGGGTTCATGGAGCATTGTGATGAAAAAGGCATGGAGCAATGTGATGACAGGGGCATGGAACATTGGTCTGACAATTTTCATGGATTATTGTGATGACAGTGGGCATGGAGCATTGTGATGACAAAGGTCACAGAGCCTTGTGTGACGAGGGCATGGACCATTGTGAGGACAAAGGTCATGATGCATTGTGATGACTGGAGTCACGGAGCATTGTGATGACAGTGTTCATAGAGCATTGTGATGACAGGGTTCATGGAGCATTGTGATGACAAGGGCATGGAGCATTGTGATGACAGGAGCATGGAACATTGGTTTGATATGTTTCATGTATTATTGTGATGACATTGAGCATGGCACATTGTGATGACAAGGGCATGGAACATTGTGATGACAAGGTCATGGATTATTGTGAAGACAAGTGTCAGGGAGAATTGTGATGACATATGTCATTGTCCATTGTGATGACATTGGCATGGAGCATTGTGATACCAAGTGTCATGGAGGAATATCATGACAAAGGTAAAGGAGCATTTTGATGAGAAGGGCTTGGAAGATTGCGATGACATGGGTCATGGAGCAATTTGAATAAATGTGTCATGGATTATTTTGATGACTGGTGTTATGTAACATTGTGAGGTCAGGGGTCATGAATCATTGTGACAAAATGGGTCATGAGGCATTTTGTGACAGGGGTTATGGTACATTGTGATGACAGGCGTCATGGAGAAATGTGATGACAAGGGCATGGAGCAATGTGATGAGAGGGGCATGGAACATTGGTCTGACATGTTTCATGGATTATTGAGATGACAGTGGGCATGGCGCATTGTGGTGACAAGGGCATGGAACACTGTGATGACAAGGTCATGGAGTATTGTGAAGACATGAGTCAGGGAGCATTGTGATGACATATATCATTGTGCATTGTGATGACAATGGCATGCAGCATTGTGATGCCAAGGGTCATGGAGCTTTTTGATGACAAATGTCATGGGGCATTTTGATGACAAGGGCGTGGTGCATTGTGATGAGAAGGGCAGGGAGCATTGTGATGCCAAGGGTCATGGAGCAATTTGAATAAAAGGGTCATGGAATATTTTGATGACAGGGGTTATGGAACATTGTGATGTCAGGGGTCATGAAGCATTGTGATGAAATGGGTCATGGAGCATTTTGTGACAGGGGTTATGGAACATTGTGATGTCAGGGGTCATGGAGCATTGTGATGATAAGGCCATGTAGCACTGTGATGACAGTGGGCATGGAACATTGTGATGACAGGCGTGAGCTAGTATTGTGATGACTAGTGATGGAACATTGTGATATATGGGGTGAGAGAGCATTTTGATGAGAAGTGCATGGAGCATTGTGATGACAAATTTTATGGAGCATAGTGATGGAAAGGATGTGGAGCATTGTGATGAAAAGAGCATGGCACATTGTGATGACGTGTCATGGAGCATTGTGCTGACAAAGCATGGAGCACTGTGATGACAAGGGACACAGAGCATTGTGATGAAAATTTCATGGAGCATTGTGGTGAAAAAGATCACAGAGCCTTGAGTGACGAGGGCATGGACCACTGTGATGAGAAATTTCATGAATCTTTGTGATGACTGGAGTCACGGAGCACTGTGATGACAGGGGTCATGGAGCATTGTGATGACAAGGGCATGGAGCAATATGATGACAGGGGCATGGAACATTGGTCTGACATGTTTCATGGATTATTGTGATGACAGTGGGCATGGAGCATTGAGATGACAAGGGCATGGAGCACTGTGGTGACAAGGTTATGGAGTATTATGAAGACAGTTGTCAGGGAGCATTGTGATGACATATGTCATTGTCCATTGTGATGACAATGGCATGGAGCATTGTGATACCAAGTGTCATGGAGGATTGTGATGACAAAGGTAATGGAGCATTTTGATGGCAAGGGCTTGGAACATTGCGATGACAAGGGTCATGGAGCAATGTGATGACAAGGGCATGGAGCATTCTGATGAAAAGGTGCATGGAGCATTGAGATTACAGGGATTTTGAAGCAATGTGATTACAAGGGCATGGAGCATTGTGATGAGAAGGCAATGGAGAATTCTGATGACATGTGTCATGGAGCTTTGTGATGACAAGGACATGGAGCATTGTGATTACAGGGGTCCTGGAGCATTGTGATGAAATGGGAAGGGATCATTGTGATGAAAAATGCATGGAGCCTTGTCATGGCAGGGTTCAAGGAGCATACTGATGACAACTGTCAGGGAGCACTGTGATGATAAGTGTATTGAGCATTGTGATGACAACTGTCATGGAGCATTTTGATGAGAAGACCATGGATAATTGTGATGACCAGCGTCATTGGGCATTGTGATGACAAGTGTTATGGAACATTGTGGTCAGAAGGGTTTGGTGCATTGTGATGACAGAGGTCATTGAGCATTTTGATTTCATTGTGATGACAATAGCATGAAATATTATGGTGATGGGCACGGTGCATTGTGATGACAGGGTTCATGGAGCATTGAGATGAAAAGGGGCATGGAGCATTGTGATTACAGGGGTGTTGGAACATTGTGATGACAAGGGTATGGAGCATTGTTAAGACAAGGCCTTGGGACATTGTGATGGCAGGGTTCATGGAGCAATTTGAATAAAAGGGTCATGGAATAATTTGATGACAGGTATTATGGTACATTGTGATGTCAGGGGTCATGAATCATTGTGATGAAATTGGTCATGGAGCATTTTGTGACAGGGGTTATGTAACTTTGTGATGTCAGGGGTCATGGAGCATTGTGATGATAAGGGCATGTAGCACTGTGATGACAGTTGTCATGGAACATTGTGATGACATGGGTGAGCGAGTATTGTGATGACTAGTGATGGAACATTGTGATATATGTGTTGAGAGAGCATTTTGATGAGAATGCATGGAGCATTGTGATGACAAGTTTTATGGAGCATAGCGATGAAAAGGATGTGGAGCTTCGTGAAGAAAAGAGCATGGCACATTGTGATGACATGTGTCATGGGGCATTGTGCTGACAAGCGCATGGAACATTTTGATGTCAAGAGTCATGGAGCATTGTGCTGACAAAGGCATGGAGCATTGTGATGATAAGGGACACAGAGCATTGTGATGAAAATTTCATGGAGCATTGTGGTGACAAAGATCACAGAGCCTTGTGTGACGAGGGCATGGACCATTGTGATGAGGAAGGTCATGAATCATTGTGATGACTGGAGTCACGGAGCATTGTGATGACAGGGGTCATGGAGCATTGTGATGACAAGGGCATGGAGCAATGTGATGACAGGCGCACGGAACATTGGTCTGACATTTTTCATGGATTATTGAGATGACAGTGGGCATGGCCCATTGTGATGACAAGGGCATGGAACATTGTGATGACAAGGTCATGGAATATTGTGAAGACAGGTGTCAGGGAGCATTGTGATGACATATGTCATTGTGCATTGTGATGAAAATGGCATGGAGCATTGTGATGCCAAGGGTCATGGATCTTTGTGATGACAAATGTCATGGGGCATTTTGATGACAAGGGCGTGGTGCATTGTGATGAGAAGGGGAGGGAGCATTGTGATGACAGGCTCATGGAGCATTTTGAATAAAAGGGTCATGGAATATTTTGATGACAGTGATTATGGAACCTTGTGATGTCAGGCGTCATGAATCATTGTGATGAAATGGGTCATGGAGCATTTTGTGACAGGGGTTATGGAACTTTGTGATGTCAGGAGTCATGGAGCATTGTGATGATAAGGGCATGTAGCACTGTGATGACAGTGGTCATGGAACATTGTGATGACAGGTGTGAGCCAGTATTGTGATGACCAGTGATGGAATATTGTGATATATGTGGTGAGAGAGCATTTTGATGAGAAGTGCATGGAGCATTGTGATGACAAGTTTTATGGAGTATAGCGATGAAAAGGATGTGGAGCATTGTGATGAAAAGAGCATGGCACATTGTGATGACATGTGTCATGGAGCATTGTGCTGACAAGCGCATTGAGCATTTTGATGAAAAGTGTCATGGAGCATTGTGCTGACAAAGGCATGGAGCATTGTGATGACAAGGTACACAGAACATTGTGATGAAAATTTCATGGAGCATTGTGGTGACAAAGATCACAGAGCCTTATGTGACGAGGGCATGGACCATTGTGATGAGAAATTTCATGAATCATTGTGATGACTGGAGTCACGGAGCACTGTGATGACAGGGGTCATGGAGCATTGTGAGGACAAGGGCTTGGAGCAATATGATGACAGAGGCATGGAACATTGGTCTGACAACTTTCATGGATTATTGTGATGACAGTAGGCATGGAGCATTGAGATGACAAGGGCATGGAGCATTGTGTTGACAAAGGTCACAGAGCCTTGTGTGACGAGGGCAAGGACCATTGTGAGGAAAATGGTCATGAAGCATTGTGATGACTGGAGTCAAGGAGCATTGTGATTACAGGGCTCATGGAGCATTGTGATGACAAGGGCATGGAGCATTGTGATGACAGGGGCATTGAACATTGGTCTGACATGTTTCATGGATTATTGTGATGACAGTGGCCATGGCGCATTGTGATGACAAGGGCATGGAACATTGTGATGACAAGGTCATGGAGAATTGTGAAGACAGTTGTCAGGGAGCATTGTGATGACATATGTCATTGTCCATTGTGATGACAATGGCATGGAGCATTGTGATAGCAAGTGTCATGGAGGATTGTGATGACAAAGGTAATGGAGCATTTTGATGGCAAGGGCTTGGAACATTGCGATGACAAGGGTCATGGAGCATTGTGATGACAAGGGCATGGAGCATTCTGATGAAAAGTTGCATGGAGCATTGAGATTACAGGGGTTTTGAAGCAATGTGATTACAAGGGCATGGAGCACTGTGATGAGAAATCAATGGAGCATTCTGATGACATGCATCATGGAGCTTTGTGATGACAAGGACATGGAGCATTGTGATTACATGGGTCTTGGAGGATTGTGATGACAAGGGAATGGAGCATTGTGAAGACAAGGCCGTGGAACATTGTGATGGCAGGGGTCATGGAGCATTGTTATGACAGGTGTAATGGAGCATTGTGATGACAAGGGCATGGAGCAATGTGATGAGAGATTTCACTGAACATTGTAATGACAGTGGCATGGAGCATTGTGATGCCAAGGGACATGGAACTTTGTAATGACAAATGTCATGGGGCATTTTGATGACAAGGGGGTGGTGCATTGTGATGAGAAGGGCAGGGAGCATTGTGATGACAGGGTCATGGAGCAATTTGAATAAAACGGTCATGGAATATTTTGATGACAGGGGATATGGAACATTGTGATGTCATGGGTCATGAATCATTGTGATGAAATGGGTCATGGAACATTTTGTGACAGGGGTTATGGAACACTGTGATGTCACGGGTGATGGTGAATTGTGTTGATAAGGGCATGTAGCACTGTGATGACAGTTGTCATGGAACATTGTGATGACAGGGGTGAGCAAGTATTGTGATGACTAGTGATGGAACATTGTGACATATACGTTGAGAGAGTATTTTGATGAGAAGTGCATGGAGCACTGTAATGACAAGTTTTATGGAGCATAGCGATGAAAAGAATGTGGAGCATTGTGAAGAAAAGAGCATGGCACATTGTGATGACATGTGTCATGGAGCATTGTGCTGACAAGCGCATTGAGCATTTTGATGAAAAGTGTCATGGGGCATTGTGCTGACAAAGGCATGGAGCATTGTGATGACAAGTGTTATGGAACATTGTGATCAGAAGGTTTTGGTGCATTGTGATGACAGAGGTCATTGAGCATTTTGATTTCATTGTGATGACAATAGCATGAAATATTATGGAGATGGGCACGGTGCATTGTGATGACAGGTTTCATGGAGCATTGAGATGAAAAGGGGCATGGAGCATTGTGATTACAGGGGTGTTGGAACATTGTGATGACAAGGGCATTGAGCATTGTTAAGACAAGGCCTTGGGACATTGTGATGGCAGGGTTCATGGAGCATTGTTATGACAGGTGTAATGGAGCATTGTGATGACAAGGGCATGGAACATTGGTCTGACATGTTTCATGGATTATTGAGATGACAGTGGGCATGGCGCATTGTGATGACAAGGGCATGGAACATTGTGATGACAAGGTCATGGAATATTGTGAAGACAGGTGTCAGGGAGCATTGTGATGACATATGTCATTGTGCATTGTGATTAAAATGGCATGGAGCATTGTGATGCCAAGGGTCATGGATCTTTGTGATGACAAATGTCATGGGGCATTTTGATGACAAGGGCGTGGTGCATTGTGATGAGAAGGGCAGGGAGCATTGTGATGACAGGGTCATGGAGCAATTTGAATAAAAGGGTCATGGAATATTTTGATGACAGGGATTATGGAACATTGTGATGTCAGGGGTCATGAATCATTGTGATGAAATTTGTCATGGAGCATTTTGTGACAGGGGTTATGGAACTTTGTGATATCATGGGTCATGGAGCATTGTGATGATAAGGGAATGTAGCACTGTGATGACAGTGGTCATGGAACATTGTGATGACAGGTGTGAGCCAGTATTGTGATGACCAGTGATGGAACATTGTGATATATGTGGTGAGAGAACATTTTGATGAGAAGTGCATGGAGCATTGTGATGACAAGTTTTATGGAGCATAGCGATGAAAAGGATGTGGAGCATTGTGATGAAAGAGCATGGCACATTGTGATGACATGTCTCATGGAGCATTGTGCTGACAAGCGCATTGAGCATTTTGATGAAACGTGTCATGGAGCATTGTGCTGACATAGGCATGGAGCATTGTGATGACAAGGGACACAGAACATTGTGATGAAAATTTCATGGAGCATTGTGGTGACAAAGATCACAGAGCCTTGTGTGACGAGGGCATGGACCATTGTGATGAGAAATTTCATGAATCATTGTGATGACTGGAGTCACGGAGTACTGTGATGACGGGTCATGGAGCATTGTGATGACAAGGGCATGGAGCAATATGATGACAGGGGCATGGAACATTGGTCTGACAACTTTCATGGATTATTGTGATCAGAGTGGGCATGGAGCATTGAGATGACAAGGGCATGTAGCATTGTGTTGACAAAGGTAACAGAGCCTTGTGTGATGAGGGCAAGGACCATTGTGAGGACAATGGTCATGAAGCATTGTGATGACTGAAGTCACGGTGCATTGTGATGACAGGGGTCATGGAGCATTGTGATGACAAGGGCATGGAGCATTGTGATGACAGGGGCATGGAACATTGGTCTGACATGTTTCATGGATTACTGTGATGACAGTGGGCATGGCACATTGTGATGACAAGGGCATGGAACATTGTGATGACAAGGTCATGGAGTATTGTGAAGACAGTTGTCAGGAGCATTGTGATGACATATGTCATTGTCCATTGTGATGACAATGGCATGGAGCATTGTGATACCATGTGTCATGGAGGATTGTGATGACAAAGGTAATGGAGCATTTTGATGGCAAGGGCTTGGAACATTGCGATGACAAGGGTCATGGAGCAATGTGATGACAAGTGCATGGAGCATTCTGAGGAAAAGGTGCATGGAGTTTTGAGATTACAGGGGTTTTGAAGCAATGTGATTACAAGGGCATGGAGCATTGTGATGAGAAGGCAATGGAGCATTCTGATGACTTGCGTCATGGAGCTTTGTGATGACAAGGATATGGAGCATTATGATTACAGGGGTCTTGGAGCATTGTGATGAAAAGGGAATGGATCATTGTGATGAAAAATGCATGGAGCCTTGTCATGACAGGGTTCAAGGAGCATACTGATGGCAAATGTCAGGGAGCATTGTGATGATAAGTGTATTGAGCATTGTGATGACAAAGATCATGGAGCATTGTGATGAGAAGACATTGGATAATTGTGATGACCAGCCTCATGGGGCATTGTGATGACAAGTGTTATGGAACATTGTGATCAGAAGGGTTTGGAGCATTGTGATGACAGAGGTCATTGAGCATTTTGATTTCATTGTGATGACATTAGCATGAAACATTATGGTGATTGGCACGGTGCACTGTGATGACAGGGTTCACGGAGCATTGAGATGAAAAGGGGCATGGAGCATTGTGATTACAAGGGTGTTGGAGCATTGTGATGACAAGGGCATGGAGCATTGTGAAGACAAGGCCGTGGAGCATTGTGATGGCAGGGGTCTTGGAGCATTGTTATGACAGGAGTAATGGAGCATTGTGATGACAAGGGCATGGAGCAATGTGGTGAGAGATTTCATTGAACATTGTGATGACAATGGCATGGAGCATAGTGATGCCAAAGGACATGGAGATTTGTGATGACAAATGTCATGGGGCATTTTGATTACAAGGGGTTGGTGCATTCTGATGAGAAGGGCAGGGACCATTTTGATGACAGGGTCATGGAGCAATTTGAATAAAAGGGTCATGGAATATTTTGATGAGAGGGGTTATGGAACATTGTGATGTCATGGGTCATGAATCATTGCGATGAAATGGGTCATGGAGCATTTTGTGACAGGGGTTATGGAACACTGTGATGTCATGGGTGATGGAGCATTGTGAGGATAAGGGCATGTAGCACTGTGATGACTGTTGTCATGGATCATTGTGATGACAGGGGTGAGCGAGTATTGTGATGACTAGTGATGGAACATTGTGATATATGTGTTGAGAGAGTATTTTGATGAGAAGTGCATGGAGCATTGTGATGACAAGTTTTATGGAGCATAGCGATGAAAAGGATGTGGAGCATTGTGAAGAAAAGAGCATGGCACATTGTGATGACATGTGTCATGGAGCATTGTGCTGACAAGCGCATGGAGCATTTTGATGTCAAGTGTCATGGAGCATTGTGCTGACAAAGGCATGGATCATTGCGATGACAAGGGACACAGAGCATTGTGATGAAAATTTCATGGAGCATTGTTGTGACAAAGATCACACATCCTTGTGTGACGAGGGCATGGACCATTGTGATGAGAAAGGTCATGAATCATTGTGATGACTGGAGTCACGGAGCACTGTGATGACAGGGTTCATGGAGCTTTGTGATGACAAGGGCATGGAGCATTGTGATGACCGGGGCATGGAACATTGGTCTGACATGTTTCATGGATTATTGTGATGACAGTGGACATGGCGCATTGTGATGACAAGGGCATGGAACATTGTGATGACAAGGTCATGGAGTATTGTGAAGACAGTTGTCAGGGAGCATTGTGATGACATATGTCATTTTCCATTGTGATGACAATGGCATGGAGCATTGTGATACCAAGTGTCATGGAGGATTGTGATGACAAATGTAATGGAGCATTTTGATGGCAAGGGCTTGGAACATTGCGAAGACAATGGTCATGGAGAATTGTGATGACAAGGGCATGGAGCATTCTGATGAAAAGTTGCATGGAGCATTGAGATTACAGGGGTTTTGAAGCAATGTGATTACAAGGACATGGAGCATTGTGATGAGATGTCAATGGACCATTCGGATGACATGTGTCATGGAGCTTTGTGATGACAAGGACATGGAGCATTGTGATTACAGGGTTCTTGGAACATTGTGATGAAAAGGGAATGGATCATTGTGATGAAAAATGCATGGAGCCTTCTCATGACAGGGTTCAAGGAGCATACTGATGACAACTGTCTGGGAGCATTGTGATGATAAGTGTATTGAGCATTGTGATGGCAACGATCATGAAGCATTGTGATCAGAAGACCATGGATAATTGTGATGACCAGCTTCATGGGGCATTGTGATGACAAGTGTTATGGAACACTGTGATCAGAAGGGTTTGGAGCATTGTGATGACAGAGGTCATGGAGCATTTTGATTTCATTGTGATGACAATAGCATGAAATATTATGGTGATGGGCACGGTGCATTGTGATGACAGGTTTCATGGAGCCTTGAGATGAAAAGGGGCATGGAGCATTGTGATTACAGGGGTGTTGGAGCATTGTGATGACAAGGGGATGGAGCATTGTGAAGACAAGGCCGTTTAACATTGTGATGGCAGGGGTCATGGAGCATTGTTATGACAGGTGTAATGGAGCATTGTGATGACAAGGGCATGGAGCATTGTGATGAGAGATTTCATTGAATATTGTGATGACAATGGCATGGAGCACTGTGATGCCAAGGGTCATGGAGATTTGTGATGATAAATGTCATGGGGCATTTTGATGACAAGGGCGTGGTGCATTGTGATGAGACGGGCAGGGAGCATTGTGATCACAGGGTCATGGAGCAATTTGAATAAACGTGTCATGGAATATTTTGATGAGAGGGTTTATGGAACATTGTGATGTCATGGGTCATGAATCATTGTGATGAAATGGGTCATGGAGCATTTGGTGAGAGGTGTTATGGAACACTGTGATGTCAGGGGTGATGGAGCATTGTGATGATAAGGGCATGTAGCACTGTGATGACAGTTGTCATGGAACATTTTGATGACAGGGGTGAGCGAGTATTGAGAATGACTAGTGATGGAACATTTTGATATATGTGTTGAGAGAGGATTTTGATGAGAAGTGCATGGAGCATTGTGATGACAAGACTTATGGAGCATAGCAATGAAAAGGACGTGGAGCATTGTGAAGAAAAGAGCATGGCACATTGTGATGACATGTGTCATGGAGCATTGTGCTGACAAGCGCATGGAGCATTTTGATGTCAAGTGTCATGGAGCATTGTGCTGACAAAGGCATGGAGCATTGTGATGACAAGGGACACAGAGCATTGTGATGAAAATTTCATGGAGCATTGTGGTGACAAAGATCACAGATCCTTGTGTGAAGTGGGCATGGACCATTGTGATGAGAAAGGTCATGAATCATTGTGATGACTGTAGTCACGGAGAATTGTGATGACAGGGGTCATGGAGCATTGTGATGACAAGGGCATGGAGCAATGTGATGACAGGGTCCTGGAACATTGGTCTGACATGTTTCATGGATTATTGAGATGACAGTGGGCATGGCGCATTGTGATGAAAAGGGCATTGAACATTGTGATGACAAGGTCATGGAGTATTGTGAAGACAGGCGTCAGGGAGCATTGTGATGACATATGTCATTGTGCATTGTGATGAAAATGGCATGGAGCATTGTGATGCCCAGTGTCATGGACCTTTGTGATGACAAATGTCATGGGGCATTTTGATGACAGGGCGTGGTGCATTGTGATGAGAAGGGCAGGAAGCATTGTGATGACAGTGTCATGGAGCAATTTGAATAAAAGGGTCATGGAATATTTTTATGACAGGGGTTATGGAACGCTGTGATGTCAGGGGTCATGAATCATTGTGATGAAATGGGTCATGGAGCATTTTGTGACAGGGGTTATGGAACTTTGTGATGTCAGGTGTCATGGAGCATTGTGATGATAAGGGCATGAAGCACTGTGATGACAGTGGTCATGGAACATTGTGATGACACGTGTGAGCCAGTATTGTGAAGACTAGTGATGGAACATTGTGATATATGTGTTGAGAGAGTATTTTGATGAGAAGTGCATGGAGCATTGTGATGACAAGTTTTATGGAGCATAGCGATGAAAAGGATGTGGAGCATTGTGAAGAAAAGAGCATGGCACATTGTGATGACATGTGTCATGGAGCATTGTGCTGACAAAGGCATGGATCATTGTGATGACAAGGGACACAGAGTATTGTGATGAAAATTTCATGTAGCATGGTGGTGACAAAGATCAGAGATCCTTGTGTGATGAAGGCATGGACCATTGTGATGAGAAAGGTCATGAATCACTGTGATGACTGGCGTCACGGAGCACTGTGATGACAGGGATCATGGAGCATTGTGATGACAGGGGAATTGAACATTGGTCTGACATGTTTCATGGACTATTGTGATGACAGTGGGCATGGCGTATTGTGATGACAAGGGCATGGAACATTGTGATGACAAGGTCATGGAGTATTGTGAAGACAGTTGTCAGGGAGCAATGTGATGACATACGTCATTGTCCATTGTGATGACAATGACATGGAGCATTGTGATACCAAGTGTCATGGAGGATTGTCATGACAAAGGTAATGGAGCATTTTGATGGCAAGGGCTTGGAACATTGCGATGACAAGGGTCATGGAGCATTGTGATGACAAGGGCATGGAGCATTCTGATGAAAAGTTGCATGGAGCATTGAGATAACAGGGGTTTTGAAGCAATGTGATTACAAGGGTATGGAGCATTGTGATGAGAAGGCAATGGAGCATTCTGATGACATGCGTCATGGATTTTTGTGATGACAAGGACATGGAGCATTGTGATTACAGGGGTCTTGGAGCATTGTGATGAAAAGGGAATGGATCATTTTGATGAAAAATGCATGGAGCCTTGTCATGACAGGGTTCAAGGAGCATACTGATGACAACTGTCAGGGAGCATTGTGATGATAAGTGTATTGAGCATTGTGATGACAAAGATCATGGAGCATTGTGATGAGAAGACCATGGATAATTGTGATGACCAGCGTCATGGGGCATTGTGAAGACAAGTGTTATGGAACACTGTGATCAGAAGGGTTTGGTGCATTGTGATGACAGAGGTCATTGAGCATATTGATTTCATTGTGATGACAATAGCATGAAATATAATGGTGATGGGCACGGTGCATTGTGATGACAGGTTTCATGGAGCATTGAGATGAAAAGGGGCATGGAGCATTGTGATTACAGGGGTGTTGGAGCATTGTGATGACAAGGGGATGGAGCATTGTGAAGACAAGGCCGTTTAACATTGTGATGGCAGGGGTCATGGAGCATTGTTATGACAGGTGTAATGGAGCATTGTGATGACAAGGGCATGGAGCAATGTGATGAGAGATTTCATTGAACATTGTGATGACAATGGCATGGAGCATTGTGATGCCAAGGAACAGGGAGATTTGTGATGACACATGTCATGGGGCATTTTGATGACAAGTGGGTGGTGCATTGTGATGAGAAGGCCAGGAAGAATTGTGATGACAGGGTCATGGAGCAATTTGAATAAAAGGGTCATGGAATATTTTGATGACAGGGGTTATGGAACATTGTGATGTCATGGGTCATGAATCATTGTGATGAAATGGGTCATGGAGCATTTTGTGACAGGGGTTATGGAACACTGTGATGTCACGGGTGATGGAGCATTGTGATGATAAGGGCATGTAGCACTGTGATGACAGTTGTCATGGAACATTGTGATGACAGGGGTGAGAGAGTATTGTGATGACTAGTGATGGAACATTGTGATATATGTGTTGAGAGAGTATATTGATGAGAAGTGCATGGAGCATTGTGATGACAAATTTTATGGAGCATAGCGATGAAAAGTATGTGGAGCATTGTGAAGAAAAGAGCATGGCACATTGTGATGACATGTGTCATGGAGCATTGTGCTGACAAGCGCATGGAGCATTTTGATGTCAAGTGTCATGGAGCATTGTGCTGACAAAGGCATGGAGCATTGTGATGACAAGGGACACAGAGCATTGTGATGAAAATTTCATGGAGCATTGTGGTGACAAAGATCACAGAGACTTGTGTGACGAGGGCATGGACCATTGTGATGAGAGAGGTCATGAATCATTGTGATGACTGGAGTCACGGAGCACTGTGATGACAGGGGTTATGGAGCTTTGTGATGACAAGGGCATGGAGCATTGTGATGACAGGGGCATGGAACATTGGTCAGACATGTTTCATGGATTATTGTGATGACAGTGGGCATGGCGCATTGTGATGACAAGGGCATGGAACATTGTGATGACAAGGTCATGGAGTATTGTGAAGACAGTTGTCAGGGAGCATTGTGATGACATATGTCATTGTCCATTGTGATGACAATGGCATGGAGCATTGTGATACCAAGTGTCATGGAGGAATGTGATGACAAAGGTAATGGAGCATTTTGATGGCAAGGGCTTGGAACATTGCGATGACAAGGGTCATGGAGCATTGTGATGACAAGTTTTATGGAGCATAGCGATGAAAAGGATGTGGAGCATTGTGATGAAAAGAGCATGGCACATTGTGATGACATGTGTCATGGAGCACTGTTCTGACAAGCGCATGGAGCATTTTGATGACAAGTGTCATGGAGCATTGTGCTGACAAAGGCATGGAGCATTGTGATGACAAGGGACACAGAGCATTGTGATAAAAATTTCATGGAGCATTGTAGTGACAAAGATCACAGATCTTTGTTTGACGAGGGCATGGACCATTGTGATGAGAAAGTTCATGAATCATTGTGATGACTGGAGTCACGGAGCACTGTGATGACAGGGGTCATGGAGCATTGTGATGAGAGGGGCATGGAGCAATATGATGACAGGGGCATGGAACATTGGTCTGACACGTTTCATGGATTATTGTGATGACAGTGGGCATGGAGCATTGAGATGACAAGGGCATGGAGCATTGTGGTGACAAAGGTCACAGAGCCTTGTGTGACGAGGGCATGGACCATTGTTAGGACAAAGGTCATGAAGCATTGTGATTACTGGGGTCACGGAGCATTGTGATGACAGGGGTCATGGAGCATTGTGATGACAAGGGCATGGAACATTGTGATGACAGGGGCATGGAACATTGGTTTGACATGTTTCATGGATTATTGTGATGACAGTGGGCATGGCGCATTGCGATGACAAGGGCATGGAACATTGTGATGACAAGGTCATGGAGTATTGTGAAGACAGGTGTCAGGGAACATTGTGATGAGATATGTCATTGTCCATTGTGATGACTATGGCATGGAGCATTGTGATACCAATTGTCATGGAGGACTGTGATGACAAAGTAATGGAGCATTTTGATGACAAGGGCTTGGAACATTGCGATGACAAGGGTCATGAGGCATGTGATGACAAGGGCATGGAGCATTCTGATGAAAAGGTTCATGGAGCATTGAGATTACAGGGCTTTTGAAGCAATGTGATTATAAGTGCATGGAGCTTTGTGATGAGAAGGCAATGGAGCATTCTGATGACATGCGTCATGGAGCTTTGTGATGACAAGGACAAGGAGCATTGTGATTACAGGGGTCTTGGAGCATTGTGATGAAAAGGGAATGGATCATTGTGATGAAAAATGCAAGGAGACTTGTCATGACAGGGTTCAAGGAGCATACTGATGACAACTGTCAGGGAGCATTGTGATGATAAGTGTATTGAGCATTGTGATGACAAAGATCATGGAGCATTGTGAGGAGAAGACCATGGATAATTGTGATGACCAGCGTCATGGGGCATTGTGATAACAAGTGTTATGGAACATTGTGATCAGAAGGGTTTGGTGCATTGTGATGACAGAGGTCATTGAGCATTTTGATTTCATTGTGATGACAATAGCATGAAATATTATGGTGATGGGCACGGTGCATTGTGATGACATGGTTCATGGAGCATTGAGATTAAAAGAGGCATGGAGCATTGTGATTACAGGGGTGTTGGAGCATTGTGATGACAAGGGCATGTAGCATTGTGGTGAGAAGGCCATGGAGCATTCTGATGACATGCGTCATGGAGCTTTGTGATGACATGGGCATGGAGAATGGTGATTACAGGGGTCATGGAATATTGTGATGACAGGGGTGAGGGAGTATTGTGATGACTAGTGATGGAACATTGTGATATCAGTGGTGAGAAGGCATTTTGAGGAGAAGTGCATGGAGCATTGTGATGACAAGATTTATGGAGAATTTTGATGAAAAGGATGTGGAGCATTGTGATGACAAGTGCATGGTGCGTTTTGATGACATGGGTTAAGGAGCATTATGCTGACACGCGCATTGAGCTTTGTGATGACAAGGGTCATGGAGCATTGTGATAAAAATTTGTTGGAACATTGTTGTGACAAAGGTCACAGAGATTTGTGTGACGAGGTCATGGACCATTGTGATGACAAATGTCATGAAGAATTGTGATGACTGGAGTCACGGAGCATTGTGATAACATGGGTCTTGGAGAATTGTAATGAAAAGGAAATGGATCATTGTGATGAAAAAGGCATGGAGCCTTGTCATGACAGTGTTCAAGGAGCATACTGATGACAAGTGTCAGCGAGCATTGTGATGCCAAGTGTATTGAGCATTGTGGTGAAAAAGGTCATGGAGTATTGTGATGAGAAGACCTTGCATAATTGTCATGATGAGCGTCATGGGGCATGTGATGACAAGTGTTATGGAACCTTGTGATCAGAAGGGTTTTGAGCATTGTGATGACAGAGGACATGGAGCATTTTGATTTCATTGTGATGACAATAGCATGAAATATTATGGTGATGGGCACGGTGCATTGTGATGACAGGTTTCATGGAGCATTGAGATGAAAAGGGGCATGGAGCATTGTGATTCCAGAGGTCTTGGAGCATTGTGATGACAAGGGTCATGGAGCCTTGTGATGACAAGGCCGTGGAACATTGTGATGGCAGGGCTCATGGAGCATTGTTATGACAGGTGTAATGGAGCATTGTGATGACAAGGGCATGGAGCAATGTGATGAGAGATTTCATTGAACATTGTGATGACAATGGCATGGAGCATTGTGATGCCAAGGGTCATGGAGATTTGTGATGACAAATGTCATGGGGCATTTTGATGACAAGGGTGTGGTGCATTGTGATGAGAAGGCCAGGTAGCATTGTGATGACAGGGTCATGGAGCAATTTGAATAAAAGTGTCATGGAATATTTTGATGACAGGGGTTATGGAACATTGTGATGTCATGGGTCATGAATAATTGTGATGAATTGGGTCATGGAGCATTTTGTGACAGGGGTTATGGAACATTGTGATATCAGGGGTCATGGAGCATTGTGATGATAAGGGCATGTAGCACTGTGATGACAGTGGTTATGGAACATTGTGATGACAGGGGTCATGGAATATTGTGATGACAGGGGTGAGCGAGTATTTTGATGAGTAGTGATGGAACATTGTGATATATGTGGTGAGACAGCATTTTGATGAGAAGTGCATGGAGCATTGTGATGACAAGTTTTATAGAGCATAGCGATGAAAAGGATGTGGAGCATTGGGACGAAAAGAGCATGGCACATTGTGATGACATGTGTCATGGAGCATTGTGCTGACAAGCGCATGGAGCATTTTCATGACAAGTGTCATGGAGCACTGTGCTGACAAAGGCATGGAGCATTGTGATGACAAGGGACACAGAGCATTGTGAGGAAAATTTCATGGAGCATTGTGGTGACAAAATCACAGAGCCTTGTGTGACGAGGGCATGGACCATTGTGATGAGAAAGGTCATGAATCATTGTGATGACTGGATTCACGGAGCACTGTGATGACAGGGGTCATGGAGCATTGTGATAACAGGGGCATGGATCAATATGATGACAGGGGCATGGAACATTGGTCTGACAAGTTTTATGGATTATTGTGATGACTGTGGGCATGGAGCATTGAGATGACAAGGGCATGGAGCATTGTGGTGACAAAGTCACAGAGCCTTGTGTGACGAGGGCATGGACCATTGTGAGGACAAAGGTCATGAAGCATTGTGATGACTGGAGTCAAGGAGCATTGTGATTACAGGGCTCATGGAGCATTGTGATGACAAGGGCATGGAGCATTGTGATGACAGGGGCATTGAACATTGGTCTGACATGTTTCATGGATTATTGTGATGACAGTGGCCATGGCGCATTGTGATGACAAGGGCATGGAACATTGTGATGACAAGGTCATGGAGAATTGTGAAGACAGTTGTCAGGGAGCATTGTGATGACATATGTCATTGTCCATTGTGATGACAATGGCATGGAGCATTGTGATAGCAAGTGTCATGGAGGATTGTGATGACAAAGGTAATGGAGCATTTTGATGGCAAGGGCTTGGAACATTGCGATGACAAGGGTCATGGAGCATTGTGATGACAAGGGCATGGAGCATTCTGATGAAAAGTTGCATGGAGCATTGAGATTACAGGGGTTTTGAAGCAATGTGATTACAAGGGCATGGAGCACTGTGATGAGAAATCAATGGAGCATTCTGATGACATGCATCATGGAGCTTTGTGATGACAAGGACATGGAGCATTGTGATTACATGGGTCTTGGAGGATTGTGATGACAAGGGAATGGAGCATTGTGAAGACAAGGCCGTGGAACATTGTGATGGCAGGGGTCATGGAGCATTGTTATGACAGGTGTAATGGAGCATTGTGATGACAAGGGCATGGAGCAATGTGATGAGAGATTTCACTGAACATTGTAATGACAGTGGCATGGAGCATTGTGATGCCAAGGGACATGGAACTTTGTGATGACAAATGTCATGGGGCATTTTGATGACAAGGGGGTGGTGCATTGTGATGAGAAGGGCAGGGAGCATTGTGATGACAGGGTCATGGAGCAATTTGAATAAAACGGTCATGGAATATTTTGATGACAGGGGATATGGAACATTGTGATGTCATGGGTCATGAATCATTGTGATGAAATGGGTCATGGAGCATTTTGTGACAGGGGTTATGGAACACTGTGATGTCACGGGTGATGGTGCATTGTGTTGATAAGGGCATGTAGCACTGTGATGACAGTTGTCATGGAACATTGTGATGACAGGGGTGAGCAAGTATTGTGATGACTAGTGATGGAACATTGTGACATATACGTTGAGAGAGTATTTTGATGAGAAGTGCATGGAGCACTGTAATGACAAGTTTTATGGAGCATAGCGATGAAAAGAATGTGGAGCATTGTGAAGAAAAGAGCATGGCACATTGTGATGACGTGTGTCATGGAGCATTGTGCTGACAAGCGCATTGAGCATTTTGATGAAAAGTGTCATGGGGCATTGTGCTGACAAAGGCATGGAGCATTGTGATGACAAGTGTTATGGAACATTGTGATCAGAAGGTTTTGGTGCATTGTGATGACAGAGGTCATTGAGCATTTTGATTTCATTGTGATGACAATAGCATGAAATATTATGGAGATGGGCGCGGTGCATTGTGATGACAGGTTTCATGGAGCATTTAGATGAAAAGGGGCATGGAGCATTGTGATTACAGGGGTGTTGGAACATTGTGGACAAGGGCATTGAGCATTGTTAAGACAAGGCCTTGGGACATTGTGATGGCAGGGTTCATGGAGCATTGTTATGACAGGTGTAATGGAGCATTGTGATGACAAGGGCATGGAACATTGGTCTGACATGTTTCATGGATTATTGAGATGACAGTGGGCATGGCGCATTGTGATGACAAGGGCATGGAACATTGTGATGACAAGGTCATGGAATATTGTGAAGACAGGTGTCAGGGAGCATTGTGATGACATATGTCATTGTGCATTGTGATGAAAATGGCATGGAGCATTGTGATGCCAACGGTCATGGATCTTTGTGATGACAAATGTCATGGGGCATTTTGATGACAAGGGAGTGGTGCATTGTGATGAGAAGGGCAGGGAGCATTGTGATGACAGGGTCATGGAGCAATTTGAATAAAAGGGTCATGGAATATTTTGATGACAGGGATTATGGAACATTGTGATGTCAGGGGTCATGAATCATTGTGATGAAATTTGTCATGGAGCATTTTGTGACAGGGGTTATGGAACTTTGTGATATCATGGGTCATGGAGCATTGTGATGATAAGGGAATGTAGCACTGTGATGACAGTGGTCATGGAACATTGTGATGACAGGTGTGAGCCAGTATTGTGATGACCAGTGATGGAACATTGTGATATATGTGGTGAGAGAACATTTTGATGAGAAGTGCATGGAGCATTGTGATGACAAGTTTTATGGAGCATAGCGATGAAAAGGATGTGGAGCATTGTGATGAAAGAGCATGGCACATTGTGATGACATGTCTCATGGAGCATTGTGCTGACAAGCGCATTGAGCATTTTGATGAAACGTGTCATGGAGCATTGTGCTGACATAGGCATGGAGCATTGTGATGACAAGGGACACAGAACATTGTGATGAAAATTTCATGGAGCATTGTGGTGACAAAGATCACAGAGCCTTGTGTGACGAGGGCATGGACCATTGTGATGAGAAATTTCATGAATCATTGTGATGACTGGAGTCACGGAGTACTGTGATGACAGGGGTCATGGAGCATTGTGATGACAAGGGCATGGAGCAATATGATGACAGGGGCATGGAACATTGGTCTGACAACTTTCATGGATTATTGTGATCAGAGTGGGCATGGAGCATTGAGATGACAAGGGCATGTAGCATTGTGTTGACAAAGGTAACAGAGCCTTGTGTGACGAGGGCAAGGACCATTGTGAGGACAATGGTCATGAAGCATTGTGATGACTGGAGTCACGGTGCATTGTGATGACAGGGGTCATGGAGCATTGTGATGACAAGGGCATGGAGCATTGTGATGACAGGGGCATGGAACATTGGTCTGACATGTTTCATGGATTACTGTGATGACAGTGGGCATGGCACATTGTGATGACAAGGGCATGGAACATTGTGATGACAAGGTCATGGAGTATTGTGAAGACAGTTGTCAGGAGCATTGTGATGACATATGTCATTGTCCATTGTGATGACAATGGCATGGAGCATTGTGATACCATGTGTCATGGAGGATTGTGATGACAAAGGTAATGGAGCATTTTGATGGCAAGGGCTTGGAACATTGCGATGACAAGGGTCATGGAGCAATGTGATGACAAGTGCATGGAGCATTCTGAGGAAAAGGTGCATGGAGCTTTGAGATTACAGGGGTTTTGAAGCAATGTGATTACAAGGGCATGGAGCATTGTGATGAGAAGGCAATGGAGCATTCTGATGACTTGCGTCATGGAGCTTTGTGATGACAAGGATATGGAGCATTATGATTACAGGGGTCTTGGAGCATTGTGATGAAAAGGGAATGGATCATTTTGATGAAAAATGCATGGAGCCTTGTCATGACAGGGTTCAAGGAGCATACTGATGACAACTGTCAGGGAGCATTGTGATGATAAGTGTATTGAGCATTGTGATGACAAAGATCATGGAGCATTGTGATGAGAAGACCATGGATAATTGTGATGACCAGCGTCATGGGGCATTGTGAAGACAAGTGTTATGGAACATTGTGATCAGAAGGGTTTGGAGCATTGTGATGACAGAGGTCATTGAGCATTTTGATTTCATTGTGATGACATTAGCATGAAACATTATGGTGATTGGCACGGTGCACTGTGATGACAGGGTTCACGGAGCATTGTGATGACAAGGGCATGGAGCATTGTGAAGACAAGGCCGTGGAGCATTGTGATGGCAGGGGTCTTGGAGCATTGTTATGACAGGAGTAATGGAGCATTGTGATGACAAGGGCATGGAGCAATGTGGTGAGAGATTTCATTGAACATTGTGATGACAATGGCATGGAGCATTGTGATGCCAAAGGACATGGAGATTTGTGATGACAAATGTCATGGGGCATTTTGATTACAAGGGGTTGGTGCATTCTGATGAGAAGGGCAGGGACCATTTTGATGACAGGGTCATGGAGCAATTTGAATAAAAGGGTCATGGAATATTTTGATGAGACGGGTTATGGAACATTGTGATGTCATGGGTCATGAATCATTGCGATGAAATGGGTCATGGAGCATTTTGTGACAGGTGTTATGGAACACTGTGATGTCATGGGTGATGGAGCATTGTGAGGATAAGGGCATGTAGCACTGTGATGACTGTTGTCATGGATCATTGTGATGACAGGGGTGAGCGAGTATTGTGATGACTAGTGATGGAACATTGTGATATATGTGTTGAGAGAGTATTTTGATGAGAAGTGCATGGAGCATTGTGATGACAAGTTTTATGGAGCATAGCGATGAAAAGGATGTGGAGCATTGTGAAGAAAAGAGCATGGCACATTGTGATGACATGTGTCATGGAGCATTGTGCTGACAAAGGCATGGATCATTGTGATGACAAGGGACACAGAGCATTGTGATGAAAATTTCATGGAGCATTGTTGTGACAAAGATCACACATCCTTGTGTGACGAGGGCATGGACCATTGTGATGAGAAAGGTCATGAATCATTGTGATGACTGGAGTCACGGAACACTGTGATGACAGGGTTCATGGAGCTTTGTGATGACAAGGGCATGGAGCATTGTGATGACAGGGGCATGGAACATTGGTCTGACATGTTTCATGGATTATTGTGATGACAGTGGACATGGCGCATTGTGATGACAAGGGCATGGAACATTGTGATGACAAGGTCATGGAGTATTGTGAAGACAGTTGTCAGGGAGCATTGTGATGACATATGTCATTTTCCATTGTGATGACAATGGCATGGAGCATTGTGATACCAAGTGTCATGGAGGATTGTGATGACAAATGTAATGGAGCATTTTGATGGCAAGGGCTTGGAACATTGCGAAGACAATGGTCATGGAGAATTGTGATGACAAGGGCATGGAGCATTCTGATGAAAAGTTGCATGGAGCATTGAGATTACAGGGGTTTTGAAGCAATGTGATTACAAGGACATGGAGCATTGTGATGAGATGTCAATGGACCATTCGGATGACATGTGTCATGGAGCTTTGTGATGACAAGGACATGGAGCATTGTGATTACAGGGTTCTTGGAACATTGTGATGAAAAGGGAATGGATCATTGTGATGAAAAATGCATGGAGCCTTCTCATGACAGGGTTCAAGGAGCATACTGATGACAACTGTCTGGGAGCATTGTGATGATAAGTGTATTGAGCATTGTGATGGCAACGATCATGGAGCATTGTGATCAGAAGACCATGGATAATTGTGATGACCAGCTTCATGGGGCATTGTGATGACAAGTGTTATGGAACACTGTGATCAGAAGGGTTTGGAGCATTGTGATGACAGAGGTCATGGAGCATTTTGATTTCATTGTGATGACAATAGCATGAAATATTATGGTGATGGGCACGGTGCATTGTGATGACAGGTTTCATGGAGCCTTGAGATGAAAAGGGGCATGGAGCATTGTGATTACAGGGGTGTTGGAGCATTGTGATGACAAGGGGATGGAGCATTGTGAAGACAAGGCCTTGGAACATTGTGATGGCAGGGGTCATGGAGCATTGTTATGACAGGTGTAATGGAGCATTGTGATGACAAGGGCATGGAGCATTGTGATGAAAAGGGCATTGAACATTGTGATGACAAGGTCATGGAGTATTGTGAAGACAGGCGTCAGGGAGCATTGTGATGACATATGTCATTGTGCATTGTGATGAAAATGGCATGGAGCATTGTGATGCCCAGTGTCATGGACCTTTGTGATGACAAATGTCATGGGGCATTTTGATGACAGGGCGTGGTGCATTGTGATGAGAAGGGCAGGAAGCATTGTGATGACAGTGTCATGGAGCAATTTGAATAAAAGGGTCATGGAATATTTTTATGACAGGGGTTATGGAACGCTGTGATGTCAGGGGTCATGAATCATTGTGATGAAATGGGTCATGGAGCATTTTGTGACAGGGGTTATGGAACTTTGTGATGTCAGGTGTCATGGAGCATTGTGATGATAAGGGCATGAAGCACTGTGATGACAGTGGTCATGGAACATTGTGATGACACGTGTGAGCCAGTATTGTGAAGACTAGTGATGGAACATTGTGATATATGTGTTGAGAGAGTATTTTGATGAGAAGTGCATGGAGCATTGTGATGACAAGTTTTATGGAGCATAGCGATGAAAAGGATGTGGAGCATTGTGAAGAAAAGAGCATGGCACATTGTGATGACATGTGTCATGGAGCATTGTGCTGACAAAGGCATGGATCATTGTGATGACAAGGGACACAGAGTATTGTGATGAAAATTTCATGTAGCATTGTGGTGACAAAGATCAGAGATCCTTGTGTGACAAAGGCATGGACCATTGTGATGAGAAAGGTCATGAATCACTGTGATGACTGGCGTCACGGAGCACTGTGATGACAGGGATCATGGAGCATTGTGATGACAGGGGAATTGAACATTGGTCTGACATGTTTCATGGACTATTGTGATGACAGTGGGCATGGCGTATTGTGATGACAAGGGCATGGAACATTGTGATGACAAGGTCATGGAGTATTGTGAAGACAGTTGTCAGGGAGCAATGTGATGACATACGTCATTGTCCATTGTGATGACAATGACATGGAGCATTGTGATACCAAGTGTCATGGAGGATTGTCATGACAAAGGTAATGGAGCATTTTGATGGCAAGGGCTTGGAACATTGCGATGACAAGGGTCATGGAGCATTGTGATGACAAGGGCATGGAGCATTCTGATGAAAAGTTGCATGGAGCATTGAGATAACAGGGGTTTTGAAGCAATGTGATTACAAGGGTATGGAGCATTGTGATGAGAAGGCAATGGAGCATTCTGATGACATGCGTCATGGATTTTTGTGATGACAAGGACATGGAGCATTGTGATTACAGGGGTCTTGGAGCATTGTGATGAAAAGGGAATGGATCATTTTGATGAAAAATGCATGGAGCCTTGTCATGACAGGGTTCAAGGAGCATACTGATGACAACTGTCAGGGAGCATTGTGATGATAAGTGTATTGAGCATTGTGATGACAAAGATCATGGAGCATTGTGATGAGAAGACCATGGATAATTGTGATGACCAGCGTCATGGGGCATTGTGAAGACAAGTGTTATGGAACACTGTGATCAGAAGGGTTTGGTGCATTGTGATGACAGAGGTCATTGAGCATATTGATTTCATTGTGATGACAATAGCATGAAATATAATGGTGATGGGCACGGTGCATTGTGATGACAGGTTTCATGGAGCATTGAGATGAAAAGGGGCATGGAGCATTGTGATTACAGGGGTGTTGGAGCATTGTGATGACAAGGGGATGGAGCATTGTGAAGACAAGGCCGTTTAACATTGTGATGGCAGGGGTCATGGAGCATTGTTATGACAGGTGTAATGGAGCATTGTGATGACAAGGGCATGGAGCAATGTGATGAGAGATTTCATTGAACATTGTGATGACAATGGCATGGAGCATTGTGATGCCAAGGAACAGGGAGATTTGTGATGACACATGTCATGGGGCATTTTGATGACAAGTGGGTGGTGCATTGTGATGAGAAGGCCAGGAAGAATTGTGATGACAGGGTCATGGAGCAATTTGAATAAAAGGGTCATGGAATATTTTGATGACAGGGGTTATGGAACATTGTGATGTCATGGGTCATGAATCATTGTGATGAAATGGGTCATGGAGCATTTTGTGACAGGGGTTATGGAACACTGTGATGTCACGGGTGATGGAGCATTGTGATGATAAGGGCATGTAGCACTGTGATGACAGTTGTCATGGAACATTGTGATGACAGGGGTGAGAGAGTATTGTGATGACTAGTGATGGAACATTGTGATATATGTGTTGAGAGAGTATATTGATGAGAAGTGCATGGAGCATTGTGATGACAAATTTTATGGAGCATAGCGATGAAAAGTATGTGGATCATTGTGAAGAAAAGAGCATGGCACCTTGTGATGACATGTGTCATGGAGCATTGTGCTGACAAGCGCATGGAGCATTTTGATGTCAAGTGTCATGGAGCATTGTGCTGACAAAGGCATGGAGCATTGTGATGACAAGGGACACAGAGCATTGTGATGAAAATTTCATGGAGCATTGTGGTGACAAAGATCACAGAGACTTGTGTGACGAGGGCATGGACCATTGTGATGAGAAAGGTCATGAATCATTGTGATGACTGGAGTCACGGAGCACTGTGATGACAGGGGTTATGGAGCTTTGTGATGACAAGGGCATGGAGCATTGTGATGACAGGGGCATGGAACATTGGTCAGACATGTTTCATGGATTATTGTGATGACAGTGGGCATGGCGCATTGTGATGACAAGGGCATGGAACATTGTGATGACAAGGTCATGGAGTATTGTGAAGACAGTTGTCAGGGAGCATTGTGATGACATATGTCATTGTCCATTGTGATGACAATGGCATGGAGCATTGTGATACCAAGTGTCATGGAGGATTGTGATGACAAAGGTAATGGAGCATTTTGATGGCAAGGGCTTGGAACATTGCGATGACAAGGGTCATGGAGCATTGTGATGACAAGTTTTATGGAGCATAGCGATGAAAAGGATGTGGAGCATTGTGATGAAAAGAGCATGGCACATTGTGATGACATGTGTCATGGAGCACTGTGCTGACAAGCGCATGGAGCATTTTGATGACAAGTGTCATGGAGCATTGTGCTGACAAAGGCATGGAGCATTGTGATGACAAGGGACACAGAGCATTGTGATAAAAATTTCATGGAGCATTGTAGTGACAAAGATCACAGATCTTTGTTTGACGAGGGCATGGACCATTGTGATGAGAAAGTTCATGAATCATTGTGATGACTGGAGTCACGGAGCACTGTGATGACAGGGGTCATGGAGCATTGTGATGAGAGGGGCATGGAGCAATATGATGACAGGGGCATGGAACATTGGTCTGACACGTTTCATGGATTATTGTGATGACAGTGGGCATGGAGCATTGAGATGACAAGGGCATGGAGCATTGTGGTGACAAAGGTCACAGAGCCTTGTGTGACGAGGGCATGGACCATTGTTAGGACAAAGGTCATGAAGCATTGTGATTACTGGGGTCACGGAGCATTGTGATGACAGGGGTCATGGAGCATTGTGATGACAAGGGCATGGAACATTGTGATGACAGGGGCATGGAACATTGGTTTGACATGTTTCATGGATTATTGTGATGACAGTGGGCATGGCGCATTGCGATGACAAGGGCATGGAACATTGTGATGACAAGGTCATGGAGTATTGTGAAGACAGGTGTCAGGGAACATTGTGATGAGATATGTCATTGTCCATTGTGATGACTATGGCATGGAGCATTGTGATACCAATTGTCATGGAGGACTGTGATGACAAATGTAATGGAGCATTTTGATGGCAAGGGCTTGGAACATTGCGAAGACAATGGTCATGGAGAATTGTGATGACAAGGGCATGGAGCATTCTGATGAAAATTTGCATGGAGCATTGAGATTACAGGGGTTTTGAAGCAATGTGATTACAAGGACATGGAGCATTGTGATGAGATGTCAATGGACCATTCGGATGACATGTGTCATGGAGCTTTGTGATGACAAGGACATGGAGCATTGTGATTACAGGGTTCTTGGAACATTGTGATGAAAAGGGAATGGATCATTGTGATGAAAAATGCATGGAGCCTTCTCATGACAGGGTTCAAGGAGCATACTGATGACAACTGTCTGGGAGCATTGTGATGATAAGTGTATTGAGCATTGTGATGGCAACGATCATGGAGCATTGTGATCAGAAGACCATGGATAATTGTGATGACCAGCTTCATGGGGCATTGTGATGACAAGTGTTATGGAACACTGTGATCAGAAGGGTTTGGAGCATTGTGATGACAGAGGTCATGGAGCATTTTGATTTCATTGTGATGACAATAGCATGAAATATTATGGTGATGGGCACGGTGCATTGTGATGACAGGTTTCATGGAGCCTTGAGATGAAAAGGGGCATGGAGCATTGTGATTACAGGGGTGTTGGAGCATTGTGATGACAAGGGGATGGAGCATTGTGAAGACAAGGCCTTGGAACATTGTGATGGCAGGGGTCATGGAGCATTGTTATGACAGGTGTAATGGAGCATTGTGATGACAAGGGCATGGAGCATTGTGATGAAAAGGGCATTGAACATTGTGATGACAAGGTCATGGAGTATTGTGAAGACAGGCGTCAGGGAGCATTGTGATGACATATGTCATTGTGCATTGTGATGAAAATGGCATGGAGCATTGTGATGCCCAGTGTCATGGACCTTTGTGATGACAAATGTCATGGGGCATTTTGATGACAGGGCGTGGTGCATTGTGATGAGAAGGGCAGGAAGCATTGTGATGACAGTGTCATGGAGCAATTTGAATAAAAGGGTCATGGAATATTTTTATGACAGGGGTTATGGAACGCTGTGATGTCAGGGGTCATGAATCATTGTGATGAAATGGGTCATGGAGCATTTTGTGACAGGGGTTATGGAACTTTGTGATGTCAGGTGTCATGGAGCATTGTGATGATAAGGGCATGAAGCACTGTGATGACAGTGGTCATGGAACATTGTGATGACACGTGTGAGCCAGTATTGTGAAGACTAGTGATGGAACATTGTGATATATGTGTTGAGAGAGTATTTTGATGAGAAGTGCATGGAGCATTGTGATGACAAGTTTTATGGAGCATAGCGATGAAAAGGATGTGGAGCATTGTGAAGAAAAGAGCATGGCACATTGTGATGACATGTGTCATGGAGCATTGTGCTGACAAAGGCATGGATCATTGTGATGACAAGGGACACAGAGTATTGTGATGAAAATTTCATGTAGCATTGTGGTGACAAAGATCAGAGATCCTTGTGTGACGAAGGCATGGACCATTGTGATGAGAAAGGTCATGAATCACTGTGATGACTGGCGTCACGGAGCACTGTGATGACAGGGATCATGGAGCATTGTGATGACAGGGGAATTGAACATTGGTCTGACATGTTTCATGGACTATTGTGATGACAGTGGGCATGGCGTATTGTGATGACAAGGGCATGGAACATTGTGATGACAAGGTCATGGAGTATTGTGAAGACAGTTGTCAGGGAGCAATGTGATGACATACGTCATTGTCCATTGTGATGACAATGACATGGAGCATTGTGATACCAAGTGTCATGGAGGATTGTCATGACAAAGGTAATGGAGCATTTTGATGGCAAGGGCTTGGAACATTGCGATGACAAGGGTCATGGAGCATTGTGATGACAAGGGCATGGAGCATTCTGATGAAAAGTTGCATGGAGCATTGAGATAACAGGGGTTTTGAAGCAATGTGATTACAAGGGTATGGAGCATTGTGATGAGAAGGCAATGGAGCATTCTGATGACATGCGTCATGGATTTTTGTGATGACAAGGACATGGAGCATTGTGATTACCGGGGTCTTGGAGCATTGTGATGAAAAGGGAATGGATCATTTTGATGAAAAATGCATGGAGCCTTGTCATGACAGGGTTCAAGGAGCATACTGATGACAACTGTCAGGGAGCATTGTGATGATAAGTGTATTGAGCATTGTGATGACAAAGATCATGGAGCATTGTGATGAGAAGACCATGGATAATTGTGATGACCAGCGTCATGGGGCATTGTGAAGACAAGTGTTATGGAACACTGTGATCAGAAGGGTTTGGTGCATTGTGATGACAGAGGTCATTGAGCATATTGATTTCATTGTGATGACAATAGCATGAAATATAATGGTGATGGGCACGGTGCATTGTGATGACAGGTTTCATGGAGCATTGAGATGAAAAGGGGCATGGAGCATTGTGATTACAGGGGTGTTGGAGCATTGTGATGACAAGGGGATGGAGCATTGTGAAGACAAGGCCGTTTAACATTGTGATGGCAGGGGTCATGGAGCATTGTTATGACAGGTGTAATGGAGCATTGTGATGACAAGGGCATGGAGCAATGTGATGAGAGATTTCATTGAACATTGTGATGACAATGGCATGGAGCATTGTGATGCCAAGGAACAGGGAGATTTGTGATGACACATGTCATGGGGCATTTTGATGACAAGTGGGTGGTGCATTGTGATGAGAAGGCCAGGAAGAATTGTGATGACAGGGTCATGGAGCAATTTGAATAAAAGGGTCATGGAATATTTTGATGACAGGGGTTATGGAACATTGTGATGTCATGGGTCATGAATCATTGTGATGAAATGGGTCATGGAGCATTTTGTGACAGGGGTTATGGAACACTGTGATGTCACGGGTGATGGAGCATTGTGATGATAAGGGCATGTAGCACTGTGATGACAGTTGTCATGGAACATTGTGATGACAGGGGTGAGAGAGTATTGTGATGACTAGTGATGGAACATTGTGATATATGTGTTGAGAGAGTATATTGATGAGAAGTGCATGGAGCATTGTGATGACAAATTTTATGGAGCATAGCGATGAAAAGTATGTGGATCATTGTGAAGAAAAGAGCATGGCACCTTGTGATGACATGTGTCATGGAGCATTGTGCTGACAAGCGCATGGAGCATTTTGATGTCAAGTGTCATGGAGCATTGTGCTGACAAAGGCATGGAGCATTGTGATGACAAGGGACACAGAGCATTGTGATGAAAATTTCATGGAGCATTGTGGTGACAAAGATCACAGAGACTTGTGTGACGAGGGCATGGACCATTGTGATGAGAAAGGTCATGAATCATTGTGATGACTGGAGTCACGGAGCACTGTGATGACAGGGGTTATGGAGCTTTGTGATGACAAGGGCATGGAGCATTGTGATGACAGGGGCATGGAACATTGGTCAGACATGTTTCATGGATTATTGTGATGACAGTGGGCATGGCGCATTGTGATGACAAGGGCATGGAACATTGTGATGACAAGGTCATGGAGTATTGTGAAGACAGTTGTCAGGGAGCATTGTGATGACATATGTCATTGTCCATTGTGATGACAATGGCATGGAGCATTGTGATACCAAGTGTCATGGAGGATTGTGATGACAAAGGTAATGGAGCATTTTGATGGCAAGGGCTTGGAACATTGCGATGACAAGGGTCATGGAGCATTGTGATGACAAGTTTTATGGAGCATAGCGATGAAAAGGATGTGGAGCATTGTGATGAAAAGAGCATGGCACATTGTGATGACATGTGTCATGGAGCACTGTGCTGACAAGCGCATGGAGCATTTTGATGACAAGTGTCATGGAGCATTGTGCTGACAAAGGCATGGAGCATTGTGATGACAAGGGACACAGAGCATTGTGATAAAAATTTCATGGAGCATTGTAGTGACAAAGATCACAGATCTTTGTTTGACGAGGGCATGGACCATTGTGATGAGAAAGTTCATGAATCATTGTGATGACTGGAGTCACGGAGCACTGTGATGACAGGGGTCATGGAGCATTGTGATGAGAGGGGCATGGAGCAATATGATGACAGGGGCATGGAACATTGGTCTGACACGTTTCATGGATTATTGTGATGACAGTGGGCATGGAGCATTGAGATGACAAGGGCATGGAGCATTGTGGTGACAAAGGTCACAGAGCCTTGTGTGACGAGGGCATGGACCATTGTTAGGACAAAGGTCATGAAGCATTGTGATTACTGGGGTCACGGAGCATTGTGATGACAGGGGTCATGGAGCATTGTGATGACAAGGGCATGGAACATTGTGATGACAGGGGCATGGAACATTGGTTTGACATGTTTCATGGATTATTGTGATGACAGTGGGCATGGCGCATTGCGATGACAAGGGCATGGAACATTGTGATGACAAGGTCATGGAGTATTGTGAAGACAGTTGTCAGGGAGCATTGTGATGACATATGTCATTTTCCATTGTGATGACAATGGCATGGAGCATTGTGATACCAAGTGTCATGGAGGATTGTGATGACAAATGTAATGGAGCATTTTGATGGCAAGGGCTTGGAACATTGCGAAGACAATGGTCATGGAGAATTGTGATGACAAGGGCATGGAGCATTCTGATGAAAATTTGCATGGAGCATTGAGATTACAGGGGTTTTGAAGCAATGTGATTACAAGGACATGGAGCATTGTGATGAGATGTCAATGGACCATTCGGATGACATGTGTCATGGAGCTTTGTGATGACAAGGACATGGAGCATTGTGATTACAGGGTTCTTGGAACATTGTGATGAAAAGGGAATGGATCATTGTGATGAAAAATGCATGGAGCCTTCTCATGACAGGGTTCAAGGAGCATACTGATGACAACTGTCTGGGAGCATTGTGATGATAAGTGTATTGAGCATTGTGATGGCAACGATCATGGAGCATTGTGATCAGAAGACCATGGATAATTGTGATGACCAGCTTCATGGGGCATTGTGATGACAAGTGTTATGGAACACTGTGATCAGAAGGGTTTGGAGCATTGTGATGACAGAGGTCATGGAGCATTTTGATTTCATTGTGATGACAATAGCATGAAATATTATGGTGATGGGCACGGTGCATTGTGATGACAGGTTTCATGGAGCCTTGAGATGAAAAGGGGCATGGAGCATTGTGATTACAGGGGTGTTGGAGCATTGTGATGACAAGGGGATGGAGCATTGTGAAGACAAGGCCTTGGAACATTGTGATGGCAGGGGTCATGGAGCATTGTTATGACAGGTGTAATGGAGCATTGTGATGACAAGGGCATGGAGCATTGTGATGAAAAGGGCATTGAACATTGTGATGACAAGGTCATGGAGTATTGTGAAGACAGGCGTCAGGGAGCATTGTGATGACATATGTCATTGTGCATTGTGATGAAAATGGCATGGAGCATTGTGATGCCCAGTGTCATGGACCTTTGTGATGACAAATGTCATGGGGCATTTTGATGACAGGGCGTGGTGCATTGTGATGAGAAGGGCAGGAAGCATTGTGATGACAGTGTCATGGAGCAATTTGAATAAAAGGGTCATGGAATATTTTTATGACAGGGGTTATGGAACGCTGTGATGTCAGGGGTCATGAATCATTGTGATGAAATGGGTCATGGAGCATTTTGTGACAGGGGTTATGGAACTTTGTGATGTCAGGTGTCATGGAGCATTGTGATGATAAGGGCATGAAGCACTGTGATGACAGTGGTCATGGAACATTGTGATGACACGTGTGAGCCAGTATTGTGAAGACTAGTGATGGAACATTGTGATATATGTGTTGAGAGAGTATTTTGATGAGAAGTGCATGGAGCATTGTGATGACAAGTTTTATGGAGCATAGCGATGAAAAGGATGTGGAGCATTGTGAAGAAAAGAGCATGGCACATTGTGATGACATGTGTCATGGAGCATTGTGCTGACAAAGGCATGGATCATTGTGATGACAAGGGACACAGAGTATTGTGATGAAAATTTCATGTAGCATTGTGGTGACAAAGATCAGAGATCCTTGTGTGACGAAGGCATGGACCATTTTGATGAGAAAGGTCATGAATCACTGTGATGACTGGCGTCACGGAGCACTGTGATGACAGGGATCATGGAGCATTGTGATGACAGGGGAATTGAACATTGGTCTGACATGTTTCATGGACTATTGTGATGACAGTGGGCATGGCGTATTGTGATGACAAGGGCATGGAACATTGTGATGACAAGGTCATGGAGTATTGTGAAGACAGTTGTCAGGGAGCATTGTGATGACATATGTCATTTTCCATTGTGATGACAATGGCATGGAGCATTGTGATACCAAGTGTCATGGAGGATTGTGATGACAAATGTAATGGAGCATTTTGATGGCAAGGGCTTGGAACATTGCGAAGACAATGGTCATGGAGAATTGTGATGACAAGGGCATGGAGCATTCTGATGAAAAGTTGCATGGAGCATTGAGATTACAGGGGTTTTGAAGCAATGTGATTACAAGGACATGGAGCATTGTGATGAGATGTCAATGGACCATTCGGATGACATGTGTCATGGAGCTTTGTGATGACAAGGACATGGAGCATTGTGATTACAGGGTTCTTGGAACATTGTGATGAAAAGGGAATGGATCATTGTGATGAAAAATGCATGGAGCCTTCTCATGACAGGGTTCAAGGAGCATACTGATGACAACTGTCTGGGAGCATTGTGATGATAAGTGTATTGAGCATTGTGATGGCAACGATCATGGAGCATTGTGATCAGAAGACCATGGATAATTGTGATGACCAGCTTCATGGGGCATTGTGATGACAAGTGTTATGGAACACTGTGATCAGAAGGGTTTGGAGCATTGTGATGACAGAGGTCATGGAGCATTTTGATTTCATTGTGATGACAATAGCATGAAATATTATGGTGATGGGCACGGTGCATTGTGATGACAGGTTTCATGGAGCCTTGAGATGAAAAGGGGCATGGAGCATTGTGATTACAGGGGTGTTGGAGCATTGTGATGACAAGGGGATGGAGCATTGTGAAGACAAGGCCTTGGAACATTGTGATGGCAGGGGTCATGGAGCATTGTTATGACAGGTGTAATGGAGCATTGTGATGACAAGGGCATGGAGCATTGTGATGAAAAGGGCATTGAACATTGTGATGACAAGGTCATGGAGTATTGTGAAGACAGGCGTCAGGGAGCATTGTGATGACATATGTCATTGTGCATTGTGATGAAAATGGCATGGAGCATTGTGATGCCCAGTGTCATGGACCTTTGTGATGACAAATGTCATGGGGCATTTTGATGACAGGGCGTGGTGCATTGTGATGAGAAGGGCAGGAAGCATTGTGATGACAGTGTCATGGAGCAATTTGAATAAAAGGGTCATGGAATATTTTTATGACAGGGGTTATGGAACGCTGTGATGTCAGGGGTCATGAATCATTGTGATGAAATGGGTCATGGAGCATTTTGTGACAGGGGTTATGGAACTTTGTGATGTCAGGTGTCATGGAGCATTGTGATGATAAGGGCATGAAGCACTGTGATGACAGTGGTCATGGAACATTGTGATGACACGTGTGAGCCAGTATTGTGAAGACTAGTGATGGAACATTGTGATATATGTGTTGAGAGAGTATTTTGATGAGAAGTGCATGGAGCATTGTGATGACAAGTTTTATGGAGCATAGCGATGAAAAGGATGTGGAGCATTGTGAAGAAAAGAGCATGGCACATTGTGATGACATGTGTCATGGAGCATTGTGCTGACAAAGGCATGGATCATTGTGATGACAAGGGACACAGAGTATTGTGATGAAAATTTCATGTAGCATTGTGGTGACAAAGATCAGAGATCCTTGTGTGACGAAGGCATGGACCATTGTGATGAGAAAGGTCATGAATCACTGTGATGACTGGCGTCACGGAGCACTGTGATGACAGGGATCATGGAGCATTGTGATGACAGGGGAATTGAACATTGGTCTGACATGTTTCATGGACTATTGTGATGACAGTGGGCATGGCGTATTGTGATGACAAGGGCATGGAACATTGTGATGACAAGGTCATGGAGTATTGTGAAGACAGTTGTCAGGGAGCAATGTGATGGCATACGTCATTGTCCATTGTGATGACAATGACATGGAGCATTGTGATACCAAGTGTCATGGAGGATTGTCATGACAAAGGTAATGGAGCATTTTGATGGCAAGGGCTTGGAACATTGCGATGACAAGGGTCATGGAGCATTGTGATGACAAGGGCATGGAGCATTCTGATGAAAAGTTGCATGGAGCATTGAGATAACAGGGGTTTTGAAGCAATGTGATTACAAGGGTATGGAGCATTGTGATGAGAAGGCAATGGAGCATTCTGATGACATGCGTCATGGATTTTTGTGATGACAAGGACATGGAGCATTGTGATTACAGGGGTCTTGGAGCATTGTGATGAAAAGGGAATGGATCATTTTGATGAAAAATGCATGGAGCCTTGTCATGACAGGGTTCAAGGAGCATACTGATGACAACTGTCAGGGAGCATTGTGATGATAAGTGTATTGAGCATTGTGATGACAAAGATCATGGAGCATTGTGATGAGAAGACCATGGATAATTGTGATGACCAGCGTCATGGGGCATTGTGAAGACAAGTGTTATGGAACACTGTGATCAGAAGGGTTTGGTGCATTGTGATGACAGAGGTCATTGAGCATATTGATTTCATTGTGATGACAATAGCATGAAATATAATGGTGATGGGCACGGTGCATTGTGATGACAGGTTTCATGGAGCATTGAGATGAAAAGGGGCATGGAGCATTGTGATTACAGGGGTGTTGGAGCATTGTGATGACAAGGGGATGGAGCATTGTGAAGACAAGGCCGTTTAACATTGTGATGGCAGGGGTCATGGAGCATTGTTATGACAGGTGTAATGGAGCATTGTGATGACAAGGGCATGGAGCAATGTGATGAGAGATTTCATTGAACATTGTGATGACAATGGCATGGAGCATTGTGATGCCAAGGAACAGGGAGATTTGTGATGACACATGTCATGGGGCATTTTGATGACAAGTGGGTGGTGCATTGTGATGAGAAGGCCAGGAAGAATTGTGATGACAGGGTCATGGAGCAATTTGAATAAAAGGGTCATGGAATATTTTGATGACAGGGGTTATGGAACATTGTGATGTCATGGGTCATGAATCATTGTGATGAAATGGGTCATGGAGCATTTTGTGACAGGGGTTATGGAACACTGTGATGTCACGGGTGATGGAGCATTGTGATGATAAGGGCATGTAGCACTGTGATGACAGTTGTCATGGAACATTGTGATGACAGGGGTGAGAGAGTATTGTGATGACTAGTGATGGAACATTGTGATATATGTGTTGAGAGAGTATATTGATGAGAAGTGCATGGAGCATTGTGATGACAAATTTTATGGAGCATAGCGATGAAAAGTATGTGGATCATTGTGAAGAAAAGAGCATGGCACCTTGTGATGACATGTGTCATGGAGCATTGTGCTGACAAGCGCATGGAGCATTTTGATGTCAAGTGTCATGGAGCATTGTGCTGACAAAGGCATGGAGCATTGTGATGACAAGGGACACAGAGCATTGTGATGAAAATTTCATGGAGCATTGTGGTGACAAAGATCACAGAGACTTGTGTGACGAGGGCATGGACCATTGTGATGAGAAAGGTCATGAATCATTGTGATGACTGGAGTCACGGAGCACTGTGATGACAGGGGTTATGGAGCTTTGTGATGACAAGGGCATGGAGCATTGTGATGACAGGGGCATGGAACATTGGTCAGACATGTTTCATGGATTATTGTGATGACAGTGGGCATGGCGCATTGTGATGACAAGGGCATGGAACATTGTGATGACAAGGTCATGGAGTATTGTGAAGACAGTTGTCAGGGAGCATTGTGATGACATATGTCATTGTCCATTGTGATGACAATGGCATGGAGCATTGTGATACCAAGTGTCATGGAGGATTGTGATGACAAAGGTAATGGAGCATTTTGATGGCAAGGGCTTGGAACATTGCGATGACAAGGGTCATGGAGCATTGTGATGACAAGTTTTATGGAGCATAGCGATGAAAAGGATGTGGAGCATTGTGATGAAAAGAGCATGGCACATTGTGATGACATGTGTCATGGAGCACTGTGCTGACAAGCGCATGGAGCATTTTGATGACAAGTGTCATGGAGCATTGTGCTGACAAAGGCATGGAGCATTGTGATGACAAGGGACACAGAGCATTGTGATAAAAATTTCATGGAGCATTGTAGTGACAAAGATCACAGATCTTTGTTTGACGAGGGCATGGACCATTGTGATGAGAAAGTTCATGAATCATTGTGATGACTGGAGTCACGGAGCACTGTGATGACAGGGGTCATGGAGCATTGTGATGAGAGGGGCATGGAGCAATATGATGACAGGGGCATGGAACATTGGTCTGACACGTTTCATGGATTATTGTGATGACAGTGGGCATGGAGCATTGAGATGACAAGGGCATGGAGCATTGTGGTGACAAAGGTCACAGAGCCTTGTGTGACGAGGGCATGGACCATTGTTAGGACAAAGGTCATGAAGCATTGTGATTACTGGGGTCACGGAGCATTGTGATGACAGGGGTCATGGAGCATTGTGATGACAAGGGCATGGAACATTGTGATGACAGGGGCATGGAACATTGGTTTGACATGTTTCATGGATTATTGTGATGACAGTGGGCATGGCGCATTGCGATGACAAGGGCATGGAACATTGTGATGACAAGGTCATGGAGTATTGTGAAGACAGTTGTCAGGGAGCATTGTGATGACATATGTCATTTTCCATTGTGATGACAATGGCATGGAGCATTGTGATACCAAGTGTCATGGAGGATTGTGATGACAAATGTAATGGAGCATTTTGATGGCAAGGGCTTGGAACATTGCGAAGACAATGGTCATGGAGAATTGTGATGACAAGGGCATGGAGCATTCTGATGAAAAGTTGCATGGAGCATTGAGATTACAGGGGTTTTGAAGCAATGTGATTACAAGGACATGGAGCATTGTGATGAGATGTCAATGGACCATTCGGATGACATGTGTCATGGAGCTTTGTGATGACAAGGACATGGAGCATTGTGATTACAGGGTTCTTGGAACATTGTGATGAAAAGGGAATGGATCATTGTGATGAAAAATGCATGGAGCCTTCTCATGACAGGGTTCAAGGAGCATACTGATGACAACTGTCTGGGAGCATTGTGATGATAAGTGTATTGAGCATTGTGATGGCAACGATCATGGAGCATTGTGATCAGAAGACCATGGATAATTGTGATGACCAGCTTCATGGGGCATTGTGATGACAAGTGTTATGGAACACTGTGATCAGAAGGGTTTGGAGCATTGTGATGACAGAGGTCATGGAGCATTTTGATTTCATTGTGATGACAATAGCATGAAATATTATGGTGATGGGCACGGTGCATTGTGATGACAGGTTTCATGGAGCCTTGAGATGAAAAGGGGCATGGAGCATTGTGATTACAGGGGTGTTGGAGCATTGTGATGACAAGGGGATGGAGCATTGTGAAGACAAGGCCTTGGAACATTGTGATGGCAGGGGTCATGGAGCATTGTTATGACAGGTGTAATGGAGCATTGTGATGACAAGGGCATGGAGCATTGTGATGAAAAGGGCATTGAACATTGTGATGACAAGGTCATGGAGTATTGTGAAGACAGGCGTCAGGGAGCATTGTGATGACATATGTCATTGTCCATTGTGATGACTATGGCATGGAGCATTGTGATACCAATTGTCATGGAGGACTGTGATGACAAAGTAATGGAGCATTTTGATGACAAGGGCTTGGAACATTGCGATGACAAGGGTCATGAGGCATGTGATGACAAGGGCATGGAGCATTCTGATGAAAAGTTTCATGGAGCATTGAGATTACAGGGCTTTTGAAGCAATGTGATTACAAGTGCATGGAGCTTTGTGATGAGAAGGCAATGGAGCATTCTGATGACATGCGTCATGGAGCTTTGTGATGACAAGGACAAGGAGCATTGTGATTACAGGGGTCTTGGAGCATTGTGATGAAAAGTGAATGGATCATTGTGATGAAAAATGCAAGGAGACTTGTCATGACAGGGTTCAAGGAGCATACTGATGACAACTGTCAGGGAGCATTGTGATGATAAGTGTATTGAGCATTGTGATGACAAAGATCATGGAGCATTGTGAGGAGAAGACCATGGATAATTGTGATGACCAGCGTCATGGGGCATTGTGATAACAAGTGTTATGGAACATTGTGATCAGAAGGGTTTGGTGCATTGTGATGACAGAGGTCATTGAGCATTTTGATTTCATTGTGATGACAATAGCATGAAATATTATGGTGATGGGCACGGTGCATTGTGATGACAGGGTTCATGGAGCATTGAGATTAAAAGAGGCATGGAGCATTGTGATTACAGGGGTGTTGGAGCATTGTGATGACAAGGGCATGTAGCATTGTGGTGAGAAGGCCATGGAGCATTCTGATGACATGCGTCATGGAGCTTTGTGATGACATGGGCATGGAGAATGGTGATTACAGGGGTCATGGAATATTGTGAGGACAGGGGTGAGGGAGTATTGTGATGACTAGTGATGGAACATTGTGATATCAGTGGTGAGAAGGCATTTTGAGGAGAAGTGCATGGAGCATTGTGATGACAAGATTTATGGAGAATTTTGATGACAAGGATGTGGAGCATTGTGATGACAAGTGCATGGTGCGTTTTGATGACATGGGTTAAGGAGCATTATGCTGACACGCGCATTGAGCTTTGTGATGACAAGGGTCATGGAGCATTGTGATAAAAATTTGTTGGAACATTGTTGTGACAAAGGTCACAGAGATTTGTGTGACGAGGTCATGGACCATTGTGATGACAAATGTCATGAAGAATTGTGATGACTGGAGTCACGGAGCATTGTGATAACATGGGTCTTGGAGAATTGTAATGAAAAGGAAATGGATCATTGTGATGAAAAAGGCATGGAGCCTTGTCATGACAGTGTTCAAGGAGCATACTGATGACAAGTGTCAGCGAGCATTGTGATGCCAAGTGTATTGAGCATTGTGGTGAAAAAGGTCATGGAGTATTGTGATGAGAAGACCTTGCATAATTGTCATGATGAGCGTCATGGGGCATGTGATGACAAGTGTTATGGAACCTTGTGATCAGAAGGGTTTTGAGCATTGTGATGACAGAGGACATGGAGCATTTTGATTTCATTGTGATGACAATAGCATGAAATATTATGGTGATGGGCACGGTGCATTGTGATGACAGGTTTCATGGAGCATTGAGATGAAAAGGGGCATGGAGCATTGTGATTCCAGAGGTCTTGGAGCATTGTGATGACAAGGGTCATGGAGCCTTGTGATGACAAGGCCGTGGAACATTGTGATGGCAGGGCTCATGGAGCATTGTTATGACAGGTGTAATGGAGCATTGTGATGACAAGGGCATGGAGCAATGTGATGAGAGATTTCATTGAACATTGTGATGACAATGACATGGAGCATTGTGATGCCAAGGGTCATGGAGATTTGTGATGACAAATGTCATGGGGCATTTTGATGACAAGGGTGTGGTGCATTGTGATGAGAAGGCCAGGTAGCATTGTGATGACAGGGTCATGGAGCAATTTGAATAAAAGTGTCATGGAATATTTTGATGACAGGGGTTATGGAACATTGTGATGTCATGGGTCATGAATAATTGTGATGAATTGGGTCATGGAGCATTTTGTGACAGGGGTTATGGAACATTGTGATATCAGGGGTCATGGAGCATTGTGATGATAAGGGCATGTAGCACTGTGATGACAGTGGTTATGGAACATTGTGATGACAGGGGTCATGGAATATTGTGATGACAGGGGTGAGCGAGTATTTTGATGAGTAGTGATGGAACATTGTGATATATGTGGTGAGACAGCATTTTGATGAGAAGTGCATGGAGCACTGTGATGACAAGTTTTATAGAGCATAGCGATGAAAAGGATGTGGAGCATTGGGACGAAAAGAGCATGGCACATTGTGATGACATGTGTCATGGAGCATTGTGCTGACAAGCGCATGGAGCATTTTCATGACAAGTGTCATGGAGCACTGTGCTGACAAAGGCATGGAGCATTGTGATGACAAGGGACACAGAGCATTGTGAGGAAAATTTCATGGAGCATTGTGGTGACAAAATCACAGAGCCTTGTGTGACGAGGGCATGGACCATTGTGATGAGAAAGGTCATGAATCATTGTGATGACTGGATTCACGGAGCACTGTGATGACAGGGGTCATGGAGCATTGTGATAACAGGGGCATGGATCAATATGATGACAGGGGCATGGAACATTGGTCTGACAAGTTTTATGGATTATTGTGATGACTGTGGGCATGGAGCATTGCGATGACAAGGGCATGGAGCATTGTGGTGACAAAGTCACAGAGCCTTGTGTGACGAGGGCATGGACCATTGTGAGGACAAAGGTCATGAAGCATTGTGATGACTGGAGTCAAGGAGCATTGTGATTACAGGGCTCATGGAGCATTGTGATGACAAGGGCATGGAGCATTGTGATGACAGGTGCATGGAACATTTGTCTGACATGTTTCATGGATTATTGTGATGACAGTGGGGATGGCTCATTGTTATGACAAGGCCGTGGAACATTGTGATGACAAGGTCATGGATTATTGTGAAGACAAGTGTCAGGGAGCAATGTGATGACATATGTCATTGTCCATTGTGATGACTATGGCATGGAGCATTGTGATACCAAGTGTCATGGAGGATTGTGATGACAAGGGTAATGGAGCATTTTGATGGCAAGGGCTTGGAACATTGCGATGACAAGGGTCATGGAGCATTGTGATGACAAGGGCATGGAGCATTCTGATGAAAAGGTGCATGGAGCATTGAGATTATAGGGGTTTTGAAGCAATGTGATTACAAGGGCATGGAGCATTGTGATGAGAAGGCAATGGAGCATTCTGATGACATGCGTCATGGAGCTTTGTGATGACAAGGACATGAAGCATTGTGATGACAAGGTAATGGAGTATTGTGAAGACAGGTGTCAGGGAGCATAGTGATGACATATGTCATTGTCCATTGTGATGACAATGGCATGGAGCATTGTGATACCAAGTGTCATGGAGGAATGTGATGACAAAGTAATGGATGATTTTGATGACAAGGGCTTGGAACATGGCGATGACAAGGGTCATGGAGCATTTTGAATAAAAGTTTCATGGAATATTTTGATGACAGGGGTTATGGAACATTGTGATGTCAGGGGTCATGAATCAATGCGATGAAATGGGTCATGAGGCATTTTGTGACAGCGGTTATGGAACATGTTGATGTCTAGGGGTCATGGAGCATTGTGATGATAAGGGCATGTAGCACTGTGATGACAGTGGTCATGGAACATTGTGATGACAGGGGTGAGCGAGTATTGTGATGACTAGTGATGGAACATTGTGATATATGTTTTGAGAGAGCATTTTGATGAGAAGTGCATGGTGCATTGTGATGACAATCTTTATGGAGCATAGCGATGAAAAGGATGTGGAGCATTGTGAAGAAAAGAACATGGTACAATGTGATGACATGTGTCATGGAGCATTGTGCTGACAAGCGCATGGAGCATTTTGATGACAAGTGTCGTGGAGCATTGTGCTGACAAAGGCATGGAGCATTGTGATGACAAGGGACACAGAGCATTGTGATGAAAATTTCATGGAGCATTGTGGTGACAAAGATCACAGAGCCTTGTGTGACGAGGGCATGGACCACTGTGAGGACAAAGGTCATGAAGCATTGTGATGAATGGAGTCACGGAGCATTGTGATGACAGGGGTCATGGTGCATTGTGTTGACAAGGGCATGGAGCATTGTGATGAAACGGGCATGGAACATTGGTCTGACATGTTTCATGTTTTATTGTGATGACAGTGGGCATGGCGCATTGTGATGACAAGGGCATGGAACATTGTGATGACAAGGTCATGGAGTATTGTGAAGTCAGTTATTAGGGAACATTTTGATGAAATATGTCATTGTCCATTGTGATGACAAGGGCATGGAGCATTGTGGTGAGAAGGCCATGGAGCATTATGATGACATGCGTCATGGAGCTTTGTGATGACAGGGGCATGGAGAATTGTGATTACAGGGGTCATGGAATAATGTGATGACAGGGGTGAGGGAGTATTGTGATGACTAGTGATGGAACATAGTGATATCAGTGGTGAGAAGGCATTTGGATGAGAAGTGCATGGAGCATTGTGATGACAAGTTTTATGGAGAATTTTGATGACAAGGATGTGGAGCGTTGTGATGAAAAGAGCATGGTGCATTGTGATGATATGGGTTACGGAACATTGTGCTGACACGCGCATCGAGCATTGTGATGACAAGAGTCATGGAGCATTGTGCTGACAAAGGCATGGAGCTTTGTGATGACAAGGGTCACAGAGCATTGTCATAAAAATTTCATGGAGCATTGTGGTGACAAAAGTCACAGAGCTTTGTTTGACGAGGTCATGGACCATTGTGATGACAAATGTCATGAAGCATTGTGATGACTGGAGTCACGGAGCATTGTGATAACAGTGGTCTTGGAGCATTGTGATGACAAGTGCATGGAGCATTGTGATTACATGGGTCTTGGAGCATTGTGATGAAAAGGGAATGGATCATTGTGATGAAAAAGGCATGGAGCCTTTTCATGACAGTGTTCAAGGAGCATACTGATGACAAGTGTCAGCGAGCATTGTGATGCCAAGTGTATTGAGCATTGTGGTGACAAAGGTCATGAAGCAATGTGAATAGAAGACATAGCATAATGGTGATGATGAGCGTCATGGGGCATGTGATGACAAGTGTTATGGAACATTGTGAACAGAAGGGTTTTGAGCATTGTGATGACAGAGCACATGGAGCATTTTGATTTCATTGTGATGACAATAGCATGAATCATTATGATGATGGGCATGGTGCATTGTGATGACAGTGTTCATGGAGCATTGAGATGAAAAGTGGCATGGAGAACTGTGATTACAGAGGTCTTGGAGCATTGTGATGACAAGGGTCATGGAGCCTTGAGATGACAAGGCCGTGGAACGTAGTGATGGCAGGTGTCATGGACCATTGTTATGACAGGTGTAATGGAGCATTCTGATGACAAGGGCATGGAGCAATGTGATGACAAGCTCATGGAGTATTGTGAAGACAGGTGTCAGGGAGCATTGTGATGACATACGTCATTGTCCATTGTGATGACAATGGCATGGAGCATTGTGATACCAAGTGTCATGGAGGATTGTCATGACAAAGGTAATGGAGCATTTTGATGGCAAGGGCTTGGAACATTGCGATGACAAGGGTCATGGAGCATTGTGATGACAAGGGCATGGAGCATTCTGATGAAAAGTTGCATGGAGCATTGAGATAACAGGGGTTTTGAAGCAATGTGATTACAAGGGTATGGAGCATTGTGATGAGAAGGCAATGGAGCATTCTGATGACATGCGTCATGGATTTTTGTGATGACAAGGACATGGAGCATTGTGATTACAGGGGTCTTGGAGCATTGTGATGAAAAGGGAATGGATCATTTTGATGAAAAATGCATGGAGCCTTGTCATGACAGGGTTCAAGGAGCATACTGATGACAACTGTCAGGGAGCATTGTGATGATAAGTGTATTGAGCATTGTGATGACAAAGATCATGGAGCATTGTGATGAGAAGACCATGGATAATTGTGATGACCAGCATCATGGGGCATTGTGAAGACAAGTGTTATGGAACACTGTGATCAGAAGGGTTTGGTGCATTGTGATGACAGAGGTCATTGAGCATATTGATTTCATTGTGATGACAATAGCATGAAATATAATGGTGATGGGCACGGTGCATTGTGATGACAGGTTTCATGGAGCATTGAGATGAAAAGGGGCATGGAGCATTGTGATTACAGGGGTGTTGGAGCATTGTGATGACAAGGGGATGGAGCATTGTGAAGACAAGGCCGTTTAACATTGTGATGGCAGGGGTCATAGAGCATTGTTATGACAGGTGTAATGGAGCATTGTGATGACAAGGGCATGGAGCAATGTGATGAGAGATTTCATTGAACATTGTGATGACAATGGCATGGAGCATTGTGATGCCAAGGAACAGGGAGATTTGTGATGACAAATGTCATGGGGCATTTTGATGACAAGTGGGTGGTGCATTGTGATGAGAAGGCCAGGAAGAATTGTGATGACAGGGTCATGGAGCAATTTGAATAAAAGGGTCATGGAATATTTTGATGACAGGGGTTATGGAACATTGTGATGTCATGGGTCATGAATCATTGTGATGAAATGGGTCATGGAGCATTTTGTGACAGGGGTTATGGAACACTGTGATGTCACGGGTGATGGAGCATTGTGATGATAAGGGCATGTAGCACTGTGATGACAGTTGTCATGGAACATTGTGATGACAGGGGTGAGAGAGTATTGTGATGACTAGTGATGGAACATTGTGATATATGTGTTGAGAGAGTATATTGATGAGAAGTGCATGGAGCATTGTGATGACAAATTTTATGGAGCATAGCGATGAAAAGTATGTGGATCATTGTGAAGAAAAGAGCATGGCACATTGTGATGACATGTGTCATGGAGCATTGTGCTGACAAGCGCATGGAGCATTTTGATGTCAAGTGTCATGGAGCATTGTGCTGACAAAGGCATGGAGCATTGTGATGACAAGGGACACAGAGCATTGTGATGAAAATTTCATGGAGCATTGTGGTGACAAAGATCACAGAGACTTGTGTGACGAGGGCATGGACCATTGTGATGAGAAAGGTCATGAATCATTGTGATGACTGGAGTCACGGAGCACTGTGATAACAGGGGTTATGGAGCTTTGTGATGACAAGGGCATGGAGCATTGTGATGACAGGGGCATGGAACATTGGTCAGACATGTTTCATGGATTATTGTGATGACAGTGGGCATGGCGCATTGTGATGACAAGGGCATGGAACATTGTGATGACAAGGTCATGGAGTATTGTGAAGACAGTTGTCAGGGAGCATTGTGATGACATATGTCATTGTCCATTGTGATGACAATGGCATGGAGCATTGTGATACCAAGTGTCATGGAGGATTGTCATGACAAAGGTAATGGAGCATTTTGATGGCAAGGGCTTGGAACATTGCGATGACAAGGGTCATGGAGCATTGTGATGACAAGTTTTATGGAGCATAGCGATGAAAAGGATGTGGAGCATTGTGATGAAAAGAGCATGGCACATTGTGATGACATGTGTCATGGAGCACTGTGCTGACAAGCGCATGGAGCATTTTGATGACAAGTGTCATGGAGCATTGTGCTGACAAAGGCATGGAGCATTGTGATGACAAGGGACACAGAGCATTGTGATAAAAATTTCATGGAGCATTGTAGTGACAAAGATCACAGATCTTTGTTTGACGAGGGCATGGACCATTGTGATGAGAAAGTTCATGAATCATTGTGATGACTGGAGTCACGGAGCACTGTGATGACAGGGGTCATGGAGCATTGTGATGAGAGGGGCATGGAGCAATATGATGACAGGGGCATGGAACATTGGTCTGACACGTTTCATGGATTATTGTGATGACAGTGGGCATGGAGCATTGAGATGACAAGGGCATGGAGCATTGTGGTGACAAAGGTCACAGAGCCTTGTGTGACGAGGGCATGGACCATTGTTAGGACAAAGGTCATGAAGCATTGTGATTACTGGGGTCACGGAGCATTGTGATGACAGGGGTCATGGAGCATTGTGATGACAAGGGCATGGAACATTGTGATGACAGGGGCATGGAACATTGGTTTGACATGTTTCATGGATTATTGTGATGACAGTGGGCATGGCGCATTGCGATGACAAGGGCATGGAACATTGTGATGACAAGGTCATGGAGTATTGTGAAGACAGGTGTCAGGGAGCATTGTGATGAGATATGTCATTGTCCATTGTGATGACTATGGCATGGAGCATTGTGATACCAATTGTCATGGAGGATTGTCATGACAAAGTAATGGAGCATTTTGATGACAAGGGCTTGTAACATTGCGATGACAAGGGTCATGAGGCATGTGATGACAAGGGCATGGAGCATTCTGATGAAAAGTTTCATGGAGCATTGAGATTACAGGGCTTTTGAAGCAATGTGATTACAAGTGCATGGAGCTTTGTGATGAGAAGGCAATGGAGCATTCTGATGACATGCGTCATGGAGCTTTGTGATGACAAGGACAAGGAGCATTGTGATTACAGGGGTCTTGGAGCATTGTGATGAAAAGGGAATGGATCATTGTGATGAAAAATGCAAGGAGACTTGTCATGACAGGGTTCAAGGAGCATACTGATGACAACTGTCAGGGAGCATTGTGATGATAAGTGTATTGAGCATTGTGATGACAAAGATCATGGAGCATTGTGAGGAGAAGACCATGGATAATTGTGATGACCAGCGTCATGGGGCATTGTGATAACAAGTGTTATGGAACATTGTGATCAGAAGGGTTTGGTGCATTGTGATGACAGAGGTCATTGAGCATTTTGATTTCATTGTGATGACAATAGCATGAAATATTATGGTGATGGGCACGGTGCATTGTGATGACAGGGTTCATGGAGCATTGAGATTAAAAGAGGCATGGAGCATTGTGATTACAGGGGTGTTGGAGCATTGTGATGACAAGGGCATGTAGCATTGTGGTGAGAAGGCCATGGAGCATTCTGATGACATGCGTCATGGAGCTTTGTGATGACATGGGCATGGAGAATGGTGATTACAGGGGTCATGGAATATTGTGATGACAGGGGTGAGGGAGTATTGTGATGACTAGTGATGGAACATTGTGATATCAGTGGTGAGAAGGCATTTTGAGGAGAAGTGCATGGAGCATTGTGATGACAAGATTTATGGAGAATTTTGATGACAAGGATGTGGAGCATTGTGATGACAAGTGCATGGTGCGTTTTGATGACATGGGTTAAGGAGCATTATGCTGACACGCGCATTGAGCTTTGTGATGACAAGGGTCATGGAGCATTGTGATAAAAATTTGTTGGAACATTGTTGTGACAAAGGTCACAGAGATTTGTGTGACGAGGTCATGGACCATTGTGATGACAAATGTCATGAAGAATTGTGATGACTGGAGTCACGGAGCATTGTGATAACATGGGTCTTGGAGAATTGTAATGAAAAGGAAATGGATCATTGTGATGAAAAAGGCATGGAGCCTTGTCATGACAGTGTTCAAGGAGCATACTGATGACAAGTGTCAGCGAGCATTGTGATGCCAAGTGTATTGAGCATTGTGGTGAAAAAGGTCATGGAGTATTGTGATGAGAAGACCTTGCATAATTGTCATGATGAGCGTCATGGGGCATGTGATGACAAGTGTTATGGAACATTGTGATCAGAAGGGTTTGGAGCATTGTGATGACAGAGGACATGGAGCATTTTGATTTCATTGTGATGACAATAGCATGAAATATTATGGTGATGGGCACGGTGCATTGTGATGACAGGTTTCATGGAGCATTGAGATGAAAAGGGGCATGGAGCATTGTGATTCCAGAGGTCTTGGAGCATTGTGATGACAAGGGTCATGGAGCCTTGTGATGACAAGGCCGTGGAACATTGTGATGGCAGGGCTCATGGAGCATTGTTATGACAGGTGTAATGGAGCATTGTGATGACAAGGGCATGGAGCAATGTGATGAGAGATTTCATTGAACATTGTGATGACAATGGCATGGAGCATTGTGATGCCAAGGGTCATGGAGATTTGTGATGACAAATGTCATGGGGCATTTTGATGACAAGGGTGTGGTGCATTGTGATGAGAAGGCCAGGTAGCATTGTGATGACAGGGTCATGGAGCAATTTGAATAAAAGTGTCATGGAATATTTTGATGACAGGGGTTATGGAACATTGTGATGTCATGGGTCATGAATAATTGTGATGAATTGGGTCATGGAGCATTTTGTGACAGGGGTTATGGAACATTGTGATATCAGGGGTCATGGAGCATTGTGATGATAAGGGCATGTAGCACTGTGATGACAGTGGTTATGGAACATTGTGATGACAGGGGTCATGGAATATTGTGATGACAGGGGTGAGCGAGTATTTTGATGAGTAGTGATGGAACATTGTGATATATGTGGTGAGACAGCATTTTGATGAGAAGTGCATGGAGCACTGTGATGACAAGTTTTATAGAGCATAGCGATGAAAAGGATGTGGAGCATTGGGACGAAAAGAGCATGGCACATTGTGATGACATGTGTCATGGAGCATTGTGCTGACAAGCGCATGGAGCACTGTGCTGACAAAGGCATGGAGCATTGTGATGACAAGGGACACAGAGCATTGTGAGGAAAATTTCATGGAGCATTGTGGTGACAAAATCACAGAGCCTTGTGTGACGAGGGCATGGACCATTGTGATGAGAAAGGTCATGAATCATTGTGATGACTGGATTCACGGAGCACTGTGATGACAGGGGTCATGGAGCATTGTGATAACAGGGGCATGGATCAATATGATGACAGGGGCATGGAACATTGGTCTGACAAGTTTTATGGATTATTGTGATGACTGTGGGCATGGAGCATTGAGATGACAAGGGCATGGAGCATTGTGGTGACAAAGTCACAGAGCCTTGTGTGACGAGGGCATGGACCATTGTGAGGACAAAGGTCATGAAGCATTGTGATGACTGGAGTCAAGGAGCATTGTGATTACAGGGCTCATGGAGCATTGTGATGACAAGGGCATGGAGCATTGTGATGACAGGTGCATGGAACATTTGTCTGACATGTTTCATGGATTATTGTGATGACAGTGGGGATGGCTCATTGTTATGACAAGGCCGTGGAACATTGTGATGACAAGGTCATGGATTATTGTGAAGACAAGTGTCAGGGAGCAATGTGATGACATATGTCATTGTCCATTGTGATGACTATGGCATGGAGCATTGTGATACCAAGTGTCATGGAGGATTGTGATGACAAAGGTAATGGAGCATTTTGATGGCAAGGGCTTGGAACATTGCGATGACAAGGGTCATGGAGCATTGTGATGACAAGGGCATGGAGCATTCTGATGAAAAGGTGCATGGAGCATTGAGATTATAGGGGTTTTGAAGCAATGTGATTACAAGGGCATGGAGCATTGTGATGAGAAGGCAATGGAGCATTCTGATGACATGCGTCATGGAGCTTTGTGATGACAAGGACATGAAGCATTGTGATGACAAGGTAATGGAGTATTGTGAAGACAGGTGTCAGGGAGCATAGTGATGACATATGTCATTGTCCATTGTGATGACAATGGCATGGAGCATTGTGATACCAAGTGTCATGGAGGAATGTGATGACAAAGTAATGGATGATTTTGATGACAAGGGCTTGGAACATGGCGATGACAAGGGTCATGGAGCATTTTGAATAAAAGTTTCATGGAATATTTTGATGACAGGGGTTATGGAACATTGTGATGTCAGGGGTCATGAATCAATGCGATGAAATGGGTCATGAGGCATTTTGTGACAGCGGTTATGGAACATGTTGATGTCTAGGGGTCATGGAGCATTGTGATGATAAGGGCATGTAGCACTGTGATGACAGTGGTCATGGAACATTGTGATGACAGGGGTGAGCGAGTATTGTGATGACTAGTGATGGAACATTGTGATATATGTTTTGAGAGAGCATTTTGATGAGAAGTGCATGGTGCATTGTGATGACAATCTTTATGGAGCATAGCGATGAAAAGGATGTGGAGCATTGTGAAGAAAAGAACATGGTACAATGTGATGACATGTGTCATGGAGCATTGTGCTGACAAGCGCATGGAGCATTTTGATGACAAGTGTCGTGGAGCATTGTGCTGACAAAGGCATGGAGCATTGTGATGACAAGGGACACAGAGCATTGTGATGAAAATTTCATGGAGCATTGTGGTGACAAAGATCACAGAGCCTTGTGTGACGAGGGCATGGACCACTGTGAGGACAAAGGTCATGAAGCATTGTGATGAATGGAGTCACGGAGCATTGTGATGACAGGGGTCATGGTGCATTGTGTTGACAAGGGCATGGAGCATTGTGATGAAACGGGCATGGAACATTGGTCTGACATGTTTCATGTTTTATTGTGATGACAGTGGGCATGGCGCATTGTGATGACAAGGGCATGGAACATTGTGATGACAAGGTCATGGAGTATTGTGAAGTCAGTTATTAGGGAACATTTTGATGAAATATGTCATTGTCCATTGTGATGACAAGGGCATGGAGCATTGTGGTGAGAAGGCCATGGAGCATTATGATGACATGCGTCATGGAGCTTTGTGATGACAGGGGCATGGAGAATTGTGATTACAGGGGTCATGGAATAATGTGATGACAGGGGTGAGGGAGTATTGTGATGACTAGTGATGGAACATAGTGATATCAGTGGTGAGAAGGCATTTGGATGAGAAGTGCATGGAGCATTGTGATGACAAGTTTTATGGAGAATTTTGATGACAAGGATGTGGAGCGTTGTGATGAAAAGAGCATGGTGCATTGTGATGATATGGGTTACGGAACATTGTGCTGACACGCGCATCGAGCATTGTGATGACAAGAGTCATGGAGCATTGTGCTGACAAAGGCATGGAGCTTTGTGATGACAAGGGTCACAGAGCATTGTCATAAAAATTTCATGGAGCATTGTGGTGACAAAAGTCACAGAGCTTTGTTTGACGAGGTCATGGACCATTGTGATGACAAATGTCATGAAGCATTGTGATGACTGGAGTCACGGAGCATTGTGATAACAGTGGTCTTGGAGCATTGTGATGACAAGTGCATGGAGCATTGTGATTACATGGGTCTTGGAGCATTGTGATGAAAAGGGAATGGATCATTGTGATGAAAAAGGCATGGAGCCTTTTCATGACAGTGTTCAAGGAGCATACTGATGACAAGTGTCAGCGAGCATTGTGATGCCAAGTGTATTGAGCATTGTGGTGACAAAGGTCATGAAGCAATGTGAATAGAAGACATAGCATAATGGTGATGATGAGCGTCATGGGGCATGTGATGACAAGTGTTATGGAACATTGTGAACAGAAGGGTTTTGAGCATTGTGATGACAGAGCACATGGAGCATTTTGATTTCATTGTGATGACAATAGCATGAATCATTATGATGATGGGCATGGTGCATTGTGATGACAGTGTTCATGGAGCATTGAGATGAAAAGTGGCATGGAGAACTGTGATTACAGAGGTCTTGGAGCATTGTGATGACAAGGGTCATGGAGCCTTGAGATGACAAGGCCGTGGAACGTAGTGATGGCAGGTGTCATGGACCATTGTTATGACAGGTGTAATGGAGCATTCTGATGACAAGGGCATGGAGCAATGTGATGACAAGCTCATGGAGTATTGTGAAGACAGGTGTCAGGGAGCATTGTGATGACATACGTCATTGTCCATTGTGATGACAATGGCATGGAGCATTGTGATACCAAGTGTCATGGAGGATTGTCATGACAAAGGTAATGGAGCATTTTGATGGCAAGGGCTTGGAACATTGCGATGACAAGGGTCATGGAGCATTGTGATGACAAGGGCATGGAGCATTCTGATGAAAAGTTGCATGGAGCATTGAGATAACAGGGGTTTTGAAGCAATGTGATTACAAGGGTATGGAGCATTGTGATGAGAAGGCAATGGAGCATTCTGATGACATGCGTCATGGATTTTTGTGATGACAAGGACATGGAGCATTGTGATTACAGGGGTCTTGGAGCATTGTGATGAAAAGGGAATGGATCATTTTGATGAAAAATGCATGGAGCCTTGTCATGACAGGGTTCAAGGAGCATACTGATGACAACTGTCAGGGAGCATTGTGATGATAAGTGTATTGAGCATTGTGATGACAAAGATCATGGAGCATTGTGATGAGAAGACCATGGATAATTGTGATGACCAGCATCATGGGGCATTGTGAAGACAAGTGTTATGGAACACTGTGATCAGAAGGGTTTGGTGCATTGTGATGACAGAGGTCATTGAGCATATTGATTTCATTGTGATGACAATAGCATGAAATATAATGGTGATGGGCACGGTGCATTGTGATGACAGGTTTCATGGAGCATTGAGATGAAAAGGGGCATGGAGCATTGTGATTACAGGGGTGTTGGAGCATTGTGATGACAAGGGGATGGAGCATTGTGAAGACAAGGCCGTTTAACATTGTGATGGCAGGGGTCATAGAGCATTGTTATGACAGGTGTAATGGAGCATTGTGATGACAAGGGCATGGAGCAATGTGATGAGAGATTTCATTGAACATTGTGATGACAATGGCATGGAGCATTGTGATGCCAAGGAACAGGGAGATTTGTGATGACAAATGTCATGGGGCATTTTGATGACAAGTGGGTGGTGCATTGTGATGAGAAGGCCAGGAAGAATTGTGATGACAGGGTCATGGAGCAATTTGAATAAAAGGGTCATGGAATATTTTGATGACAGGGGTTATGGAACATTGTGATGTCATGGGTCATGAATCATTGTGATGAAATGGGTCATGGAGCATTTTGTGACAGGGGTTATGGAACACTGTGATGTCACGGGTGATGGAGCATTGTGATGATAAGGGCATGTAGCACTGTGATGACAGTTGTCATGGAACATTGTGATGACAGGGGTGAGAGAGTATTGTGATGACTAGTGATGGAACATTGTGATATATGTGTTGAGAGAGTATATTGATGAGAAGTGCATGGAGCATTGTGATGACAAATTTTATGGAGCATAGCGATGAAAAGTATGTGGATCATTGTGAAGAAAAGAGCATGGCACATTGTGATGACATGTGTCATGGAGCATTGTGCTGACAAGCGCATGGAGCATTTTGATGTCAAGTGTCATGGAGCATTGTGCTGACAAAGGCATGGAGCATTGTGATGACAAGGGACACAGAGCATTGTGATGAAAATTTCATGGAGCATTGTGGTGACAAAGATCACAGAGACTTGTGTGACGAGGGCATGGACCATTGTGATGAGAAAGGTCATGAATCATTGTGATGACTGGAGTCACGGAGCACTGTGATAACAGGGGTTATGGAGCTTTGTGATGACAAGGGCATGGAGCATTGTGATGACAGGGGCATGGAACATTGGTCAGACATGTTTCATGGATTATTGTGATGACAGTGGGCATGGCGCATTGTGATGACAAGGGCATGGAACATTGTGATGACAAGGTCATGGAGTATTGTGAAGACAGTTGTCAGGGAGCATTGTGATGACATATGTCATTGTCCATTGTGATGACAATGGCATGGAGCATTGTGATACCAAGTGTCATGGAGGATTGTCATGACAAAGGTAATGGAGCATTTTGATGGCAAGGGCTTGGAACATTGCGATGACAAGGGTCATGGAGCATTGTGATGACAAGTTTTATGGAGCATAGCGATGAAAAGGATGTGGAGCATTGTGATGAAAAGAGCATGGCACATTGTGATGACATGTGTCATGGAGCACTGTGCTGACAAGCGCATGGAGCATTTTGATGACAAGTGTCATGGAGCATTGTGCTGACAAAGGCATGGAGCATTGTGATGACAAGGGACACAGAGCATTGTGATAAAAATTTCATGGAGCATTGTAGTGACAAAGATCACAGATCTTTGTTTGACGAGGGCATGGACCATTGTGATGAGAAAGTTCATGAATCATTGTGATGACTGGAGTCACGGAGCACTGTGATGACAGGGGTCATGGAGCATTGTGATGAGAGGGGCATGGAGCAATATGATGACAGGGGCATGGAACATTGGTCTGACACGTTTCATGGATTATTGTGATGACAGTGGGCATGGAGCATTGAGATGACAAGGGCATGGAGCATTGTGGTGACAAAGGTCACAGAGCCTTGTGTGACGAGGGCATGGACCATTGTTAGGACAAAGGTCATGAAGCATTGTGATTACTGGGGTCACGGAGCATTGTGATGACAGGGGTCATGGAGCATTGTGATGACAAGGGCATGGAACATTGTGATGACAGGGGCATGGAACATTGGTTTGACATGTTTCATGGATTATTGTGATGACAGTGGGCATGGCGCATTGCGATGACAAGGGCATGGAACATTGTGATGACAAGGTCATGGAGTATTGTGAAGACAGGTGTCAGGGAGCATTGTGATGAGATATGTCATTGTCCATTGTGATGACTATGGCATGGAGCATTGTGATACCAATTGTCATGGAGGATTGTCATGACAAAGTAATGGAGCATTTTGATGACAAGGGCTTGTAACATTGCGATGACAAGGGTCATGAGGCATGTGATGACAAGGGCATGGAGCATTCTGATGAAAAGTTTCATGGAGCATTGAGATTACAGGGCTTTTGAAGCAATGTGATTACAAGTGCATGGAGCTTTGTGATGAGAAGGCAATGGAGCATTCTGATGACATGCGTCATGGAGCTTTGTGATGACAAGGACAAGGAGCATTGTGATTACAGGGGTCTTGGAGCATTGTGATGAAAAGGGAATGGATCATTGTGATGAAAAATGCAAGGAGACTTGTCATGACAGGGTTCAAGGAGCATACTGATGACAACTGTCAGGGAGCATTGTGATGATAAGTGTATTGAGCATTGTGATGACAAAGATCATGGAGCATTGTGAGGAGAAGACCATGGATAATTGTGATGACCAGCGTCATGGGGCATTGTGATAACAAGTGTTATGGAACATTGTGATCAGAAGGGTTTGGTGCATTGTGATGACAGAGGTCATTGAGCATTTTGATTTCATTGTGATGACAATAGCATGAAATATTATGGTGATGGGCACGGTGCATTGTGATGACAGGGTTCATGGAGCATTGAGATTAAAAGAGGCATGGAGCATTGTGATTACAGGGGTGTTGGAGCATTGTGATGACAAGGGCATGTAGCATTGTGGTGAGAAGGCCATGGAGCATTCTGATGACATGCGTCATGGAGCTTTGTGATGACATGGGCATGGAGAATGGTGATTACAGGGGTCATGGAATATTGTGATGACAGGGGTGAGGGAGTATTGTGATGACTAGTGATGGAACATTGTGATATCAGTGGTGAGAAGGCATTTTGAGGAGAAGTGCATGGAGCATTGTGATGACAAGATTTATGGAGAATTTTGATGACAAGGATGTGGAGCATTGTGATGACAAGTGCATGGTGCGTTTTGATGACATGGGTTAAGGAGCATTATGCTGACACGCGCATTGAGCTTTGTGATGACAAGGGTCATGGAGCATTGTGATAAAAATTTGTTGGAACATTGTTGTGACAAAGGTCACAGAGATTTGTGTGACGAGGTCATGGACCATTGTGATGACAAATGTCATGAAGAATTGTGATGACTGGAGTCACGGAGCATTGTGATAACATGGGTCTTGGAGAATTGTAATGAAAAGGAAATGGATCATTGTGATGAAAAAGGCATGGAGCCTTGTCATGACAGTGTTCAAGGAGCATACTGATGACAAGTGTCAGCGAGCATTGTGATGCCAAGTGTATTGAGCATTGTGGTGAAAAAGGTCATGGAGTATTGTGATGAGAAGACCTTGCATAATTGTCATGATGAGCGTCATGGGGCATGTGATGACAAGTGTTATGGAACATTGTGATCAGAAGGGTTTGGAGCATTGTGATGACAGAGGACATGGAGCATTTTGATTTCATTGTGATGACAATAGCATGAAATATTATGGTGATGGGCACGGTGCATTGTGATGACAGGTTTCATGGAGCATTGAGATGAAAAGGGGCATGGAGCATTGTGATTCCAGAGGTCTTGGAGCATTGTGATGACAAGGGTCATGGAGCCTTGTGATGACAAGGCCGTGGAACATTGTGATGGCAGGGCTCATGGAGCATTGTTATGACAGGTGTAATGGAGCATTGTGATGACAAGGGCATGGAGCAATGTGATGAGAGATTTCATTGAACATTGTGATGACAATGGCATGGAGCATTGTGATGCCAAGGGTCATGGAGATTTGTGATGACAAATGTCATGGGGCATTTTGATGACAAGGGTGTGGTGCATTGTGATGAGAAGGCCAGGTAGCATTGTGATGACAGGGTCATGGAGCAATTTGAATAAAAGTGTCATGGAATATTTTGATGACAGGGGTTATGGAACATTGTGATGTCATGGGTCATGAATAATTGTGATGAATTGGGTCATGGAGCATTTTGTGACAGGGGTTATGGAACATTGTGATATCAGGGGTCATGGAGCATTGTGATGATAAGGGCATGTAGCACTGTGATGACAGTGGTTATGGAACATTGTGATGACAGGGGTCATGGAATATTGTGATGACAGGGGTGAGCGAGTATTTTGATGAGTAGTGATGGAACATTGTGATATATGTGGTGAGACAGCATTTTGATGAGAAGTGCATGGAGCACTGTGATGACAAGTTTTATAGAGCATAGCGATGAAAAGGATGTGGAGCATTGGGACGAAAAGAGCATGGCACATTGTGATGACATGTGTCATGGAGCATTGTGCTGACAAGCGCATGGAGCACTGTGCTGACAAAGGCATGGAGCATTGTGATGACAAGGGACACAGAGCATTGTGAGGAAAATTTCATGGAGCATTGTGGTGACAAAATCACAGAGCCTTGTGTGACGAGGGCATGGACCATTGTGATGAGAAAGGTCATGAATCATTGTGATGACTGGATTCACGGAGCACTGTGATGACAGGGGTCATGGAGCATTGTGATAACAGGGGCATGGATCAATATGATGACAGGGGCATGGAACATTGGTCTGACAAGTTTTATGGATTATTGTGATGACTGTGGGCATGGAGCATTGAGATGACAAGGGCATGGAGCATTGTGGTGACAAAGTCACAGAGCCTTGTGTGACGAGGGCATGGACCATTGTGAGGACAAAGGTCATGAAGCATTGTGATGACTGGAGTCAAGGAGCATTGTGATTACAGGGCTCATGGAGCATTGTGATGACAAGGGCATGGAGCATTGTGATGACAGGTGCATGGAACATTTGTCTGACATGTTTCATGGATTATTGTGATGACAGTGGGGATGGCTCATTGTTATGACAAGGCCGTGGAACATTGTGATGACAAGGTCATGGATTATTGTGAAGACAAGTGTCAGGGAGCAATGTGATGACATATGTCATTGTCCATTGTGATGACTATGGCATGGAGCATTGTGATACCAAGTGTCATGGAGGATTGTGATGACAAAGGTAATGGAGCATTTTGATGGCAAGGGCTTGGAACATTGCGATGACAAGGGTCATGGAGCATTGTGATGACAAGGGCATGGAGCATTCTGATGAAAAGGTGCATGGAGCATTGAGATTATAGGGGTTTTGAAGCAATGTGATTACAAGGGCATGGAGCATTGTGATGAGAAGGCAATGGAGCATTCTGATGACATGCGTCATGGAGCTTTGTGATGACAAGGACATGAAGCATTGTGATGACAAGGTAATGGAGTATTGTGAAGACAGGTGTCAGGGAGCATAGTGATGACATATGTCATTGTCCATTGTGATGACAATGGCATGGAGCATTGTGATACCAAGTGTCATGGAGGAATGTGATGACAAAGTAATGGATGATTTTGATGACAAGGGCTTGGAACATGGCGATGACAAGGGTCATGGAGCATTTTGAATAAAAGTTTCATGGAATATTTTGATGACAGGGGTTATGGAACATTGTGATGTCAGGGGTCATGAATCAATGCGATGAAATGGGTCATGAGGCATTTTGTGACAGCGGTTATGGAACATGTTGATGTCTAGGGGTCATGGAGCATTGTGATGATAAGGGCATGTAGCACTGTGATGACAGTGGTCATGGAACATTGTGATGACAGGGGTGAGCGAGTATTGTGATGACTAGTGATGGAACATTGTGATATATGTTTTGAGAGAGCATTTTGATGAGAAGTGCATGGTGCATTGTGATGACAATCTTTATGGAGCATAGCGATGAAAAGGATGTGGAGCATTGTGAAGAAAAGAACATGGTACAATGTGATGACATGTGTCATGGAGCATTGTGCTGACAAGCGCATGGAGCATTTTGATGACAAGTGTCGTGGAGCATTGTGCTGACAAAGGCATGGAGCATTGTGATGACAAGGGACACAGAGCATTGTGATGAAAATTTCATGGAGCATTGTGGTGACAAAGATCACAGAGCCTTGTGTGACGAGGGCATGGACCACTGTGAGGACAAAGGTCATGAAGCATTGTGATGAATGGAGTCACGGAGCATTGTGATGACAGGGGTCATGGTGCATTGTGTTGACAAGGGCATGGAGCATTGTGATGAAACGGGCATGGAACATTGGTCTGACATGTTTCATGTTTTATTGTGATGACAGTGGGCATGGCGCATTGTGATGACAAGGGCATGGAACATTGTGATGACAAGGTCATGGAGTATTGTGAAGTCAGTTATTAGGGAACATTTTGATGAAATATGTCATTGTCCATTGTGATGACAAGGGCATGGAGCATTGTGGTGAGAAGGCCATGGAGCATTATGATGACATGCGTCATGGAGCTTTGTGATGACAGGGGCATGGAGAATTGTGATTACAGGGGTCATGGAATAATGTGATGACAGGGGTGAGGGAGTATTGTGATGACTAGTGATGGAACATAGTGATATCAGTGGTGAGAAGGCATTTGGATGAGAAGTGCATGGAGCATTGTGATGACAAGTTTTATGGAGAATTTTGATGACAAGGATGTGGAGCGTTGTGATGAAAAGAGCATGGTGCATTGTGATGATATGGGTTACGGAACATTGTGCTGACACGCGCATCGAGCATTGTGATGACAAGAGTCATGGAGCATTGTGCTGACAAAGGCATGGAGCTTTGTGATGACAAGGGTCACAGAGCATTGTCATAAAAATTTCATGGAGCATTGTGGTGACAAAAGTCACAGAGCTTTGTTTGACGAGGTCATGGACCATTGTGATGACAAATGTCATGAAGCATTGTGATGACTGGAGTCACGGAGCATTGTGATAACAGTGGTCTTGGAGCATTGTGATGACAAGTGCATGGAGCATTGTGATTACATGGGTCTTGGAGCATTGTGATGAAAAGGGAATGGATCATTGTGATGAAAAAGGCATGGAGCCTTTTCATGACAGTGTTCAAGGAGCATACTGATGACAAGTGTCAGCGAGCATTGTGATGCCAAGTGTATTGAGCATTGTGGTGACAAAGGTCATGAAGCAATGTGAATAGAAGACATAGCATAATGGTGATGATGAGCGTCATGGGGCATGTGATGACAAGTGTTATGGAACATTGTGAACAGAAGGGTTTTGAGCATTGTGATGACAGAGCACATGGAGCATTTTGATTTCATTGTGATGACAATAGCATGAATCATTATGATGATGGGCATGGTGCATTGTGATGACAGTGTTCATGGAGCATTGAGATGAAAAGTGGCATGGAGAACTGTGATTACAGAGGTCTTGGAGCATTGTGATGACAAGGGTCATGGAGCCTTGAGATGACAAGGCCGTGGAACGTAGTGATGGCAGGTGTCATGGACCATTGTTATGAGAGGTGTAATGGAGCATTCTGATGACAAGGGCATGGAGCAATGTGATGACAAGCTCATGGAGTATTGTGAAGACAGGTGTCAGGGAGCATTGTGATGACATACGTCATTGTCCATTGTGATGACAATGGCATGGAGCATTGTGATACCAAGTGTCATGGAGGATTGTCATGACAAAGGTAATGGAGCATTTTGATGGCAAGGGCTTGGAACATTGCGATGACAAGGGTCATGGAGCATTGTGATGACAAGGGCATGGAGCATTCTGATGAAAAGTTGCATGGAGCATTGAGATAACAGGGGTTTTGAAGCAATGTGATTACAAGGGTATGGAGCATTGTGATGAGAAGGCAATGGAGCATTCTGATGACATGCGTCATGGATTTTTGTGATGACAAGGACATGGAGCATTGTGATTACAGGGGTCTTGGAGCATTGTGATGAAAAGGGAATGGATCATTTTGATGAAAAATGCATGGAGCCTTGTCATGACAGGGTTCAAGGAGCATACTGATGACAACTGTCAGGGAGCATTGTGATGATAAGTGTATTGAGCATTGTGATGACAAAGATCATGGAGCATTGTGATGAGAAGACCATGGATAATTGTGATGACCAGCGTCATGGGGCATTGTGAAGACAAGTGTTATGGAACACTGTGATCAGAAGGGTTTGGTGCATTGTGATGACAGAGGTCATTGAGCATATTGATTTCATTGTGATGACAATAGCATGAAATATAATGGTGATGGGCACGGTGCATTGTGATGACAGGTTTCATGGAGCATTGAGATGAAAAGGGGCATGGAGCATTGTGATTACAGGGGTGTTGGAGCATTGTGATGACAAGGGGATGGAGCATTGTGAAGACAAGGCCGTTTAACATTGTGATGGCAGGGGTCATGGAGCATTGTTATGACAGGTGTAATGGAGCATTGTGATGACAAGGGCATGGAGCAATGTGATGAGAGATTTCATTGAACGTTGTGATGACAATGGCATGGAGCATTGTGATGCCAAGGAACAGGGAGATTTGTGATGACACATGTCATGGGGCATTTTGATGACAAGTGGGTGGTGCATTGTGATGAGAAGGCCAGGAAGAATTGTGATGACAGGGTCATGGAGCAATTTGAATAAAAGGGTCATGGAATATTTTGATGACAGGGGTAATGGAACATTGTGATGTCATGGGTCATGAATCATTGTGATGAAATGGGTCATGGAGCATTTTGTGACAGGGGTTATGGAACACTGTGATGTCACGGGTGATGGAGCATTGTGATGATAAGGGCATGTAGCACTGTGATGACAGTTGTCATGGAACATTGTGATGACAGGGGTGAGAGAGTATTGTGATGACTAGTGATGGAACATTGTGATATATGTGTTGAGAGAGTATATTGATGAGAAGTGCATGGAGCATTGTGATGACAAATTTTATGGAGCATAGCGATGAAAAGTATGTGGATCATTGTGAAGAAAAGAGCATGGCACCTTGTGATGACATGTGTCATGGAGCATTGTGCTGACAAGCGCATGGAGCATTTTGATGTCAAGTGTCATGGAGCATTGTGCTGACAAAGGCATGGAGCATTGTGATGACAAGGGACACAGAGCATTGTGATGAAAATTTCATGGAGCATTGTGGTGACAAAGATCACAGAGACTTGTGTGACGAGGGCATGGACCATTGTGATGAGAAAGGTCATGAATCATTGTGATGACTGGAGTCACGGAGCACTGTGATGACAGGTGTTATGGAGCTTTGTGATGACAAGGGCATGGAGCATTGTGATGACAGGGGCATGGAACATTGGTCAGACATGTTTCATGGATTATTGTGATGACAGTGGGCATGGCGCATTGTGATGACAAGGGCATGGAACATTGTGATGACAAGGTCATGGAGTATTGTGAAGACAGTTGTCAGGGAGCATTGTGATGACATATGTCATTGTCCATTGTGATGACAATGGCATGGAGCATTGTGATACCAAGTGTCATGGAGGATTGTGATGACAAAGGTAATGGAGCATTTTGATGGCAAGGGCTTGGAACATTGCGATGACAAGGGTCATGGAGCATTGTGATGACAAGTTTTATGGAGCATAGCGATGAAAAGGATGTGGAGCATTGTGATGAAAAGAGCATGGCACATTGTGATGACATGTGTCATGGAGCACTGTGCTGACAAGCGCATGGAGCATTTTGATGACAAGTGTCATGGAGCATTGTGCTGACAAAGGCATGGAGCATTGTGATGACAAGGGACACAGAGCATTGTGATAAAAATTTCATGGAGCATTGTAGTGACAAAGATCACAGATCTTTGTTTGACGAGGGCATGGACCATTGTGATGAGAAAGTTCATGAATCATTGTGATGACTGGAGTCACGGAGCACTGTGATGACAGGGGTCATGGAGCATTGTGATGAGAGGGGCATGGAGCAATATGATGACAGGGGCATGGAACATTGGTCTGACACGTTTCATGGATTATTGTGATGACAGTGGGCATGGAGCATTGAGATGACAAGGGCATGGAGCATTGTGGTGACAAAGGTCACAGAGCCTTGTGTGACGAGGGCATGGACCATTGTTAGGACAAAGGTCATGAAGCATTGTGATTACTGGGGTCACGGAGCATTGTGATGACAGGGGTCATGGAGCATTGTGATGACAAGGGCATGGAACATTGTGATGACAGGGGCATGGAACATTGGTTTGACATGTTTCATGGATTATTGTGATGACAGTGGGCATGGCGCATTGCGATGACAAGGGCATGGAACATTGTGATGACAAGGTCATGGAGTATTGTGAAGACAGGTGTCAGGGAGCATTGTGATGAGGTATGTCATTGTCCATTGTGATGACTATGGCATGGAGCATTGTGATACCAATTGTCATGGAGGACTGTGATGACAAAGTAATGGAGCATTTTGATGACAAGGGCTTGGAACATTGCGATGACAAGGGTCATGAGGCATGTGATGACAAGGGCATGGAGCATTCTGATGAAAAGTTTCATGGAGCATTGAGATTACAGGGCTTTTGAAGCAATGTGATTACAAGTGCATGGAGCTTTGTGATGAGAAGGCAATGGAGCATTCTGATGACATGCGTCATGGAGCTTTGTGATGACAAGGACAAGGAGCATTGTGATTACAGGGGTCTTGGAGCATTGTGATGAAAAGGGAATGGATCATTGTGATGAAAAATGCAAGGAGACTTGTCATGACAGGGTTCAAGGAGCATACTGATGACAACTGTCAGGGAGCATTGTGATGATAAGTGTATTGAGCATTGTGATGACAAAGATCATGGAGCATTGTGAGGAGAAGACCATGGATAATTGTGATGACCAGCGTCATGGGGCATTGTGATAACAAGTGTTATGGAACATTGTGATCAGAAGGGTTTGGTGCATTGTGATGACAGAGGTCATTGAGCATTTTGATTTCATTGTGATGACAATAGCATGAAATATTATGGTGATGGGCACGGTGCATTGTGATGACAGGGTTCATGGAGCATTGAGATTAAAAGAGGCATGGAGCATTGTGATTACAGGGGTGTTGGAGCATTGTGATGACAAGGGCATGTAGCATTGTGGTGAGAAGGCCATGGAGCATTCTGATGACATGCGTCATGGAGCTTTGTGATGACATGGGCATGGAGAATGGTGATTACAGGGGTCATGGAATATTGTGATGACAGGGGTGAGGGAGTATTGTGATGACTAGTGATGGAACATTGTGATATCAGTGGTGAGAAGGCATTTTGAGGAGAAGTGCATGGAGCATTGTGATGACAAGATTTATGGAGAATTTTGATGACAAGGATGTGGAGCATTGTGATGACAAGTGCATGGTGCGTTTTGATGACATGGGTTAAGGAGCATTATGCTGACACGCACATTGAGCTTTGTGATGACAAGGGTCATGGAGCATTGTGATAAAAATTTGTTGGAACATTGTTGTGACAAAGGTCACAGAGATTTGTGTGACGAGGTCATGGACCATTGTGATGACAAATGTCATGAAGAATTGTGATGACTGGAGTCACGGAGCATTGTGATAACATGGGTCTTGGAGAATTGTAATGAAAAGGAAATGGATCATTGTGATGAAAAAGGCATGGAGCCTTGTCATGACAGTGTTCAAGGAGCATACTGATGACAAGTGTCAGCGAGCATTGTGATGCCAAGTGTATTGAGCATTGTGGTGAAAAAGGTCATGGAGTATTGTGATGAGAAGACCTTGCATAATTGTCATGATGAGCGTCATGGGACATGTGATGACAAGTGTTATGGAACCTTGTGATCAGAAGGGTTTTGAGCATTGTGATGACAGAGGACATGGAGCATTTTGATTTCATTGTGATGACAATAGCATGAAATATTATGGTGATGGGCACGGTGCATTGTGATGACAGGTTTCATGGATCATTGAGATGAAAAGGGGCATGGAGCATTGTGATTCCAGAGGTCTTGGAGCATTGTGATGACAAGGGTCATGGAGCCTTGTGATGACAAGGCCGTGGAACATTGTGATGGCAGGGCTCATGGAGCATTGTTATGACAGGTGTAATGGAGCATTGTGATGACAAGGGCATGGAGCAATGTGATGAGAGATTTCATTGAACATTGTGATGACAATGGCATGGAGCATTGTGATGCCAAGGGTCATGGAGATTTGTGATGACAAATGTCATGGGGCATTTTGATGACAAGGGTGTGGTGCATTGTGATGAGAAGGCCAGGTAGCATTGTGATGACAGGGTCATGGAGCAATTTGAATAAAAGTGTCATGGAATATTTTGATGACAGGGGTTATGGAACATTGTGATGTCATGGGTCATGAATAATTGTGATGAATTGGGTCATGGAGCATTTTGTGACAGGGGTTATGGAACATTGTGATATCAGGGGTCATGGAGCATTGTGATGATAAGGGCATGTAGCACTGTGATGACAGTGGTTATGGAACATTGTGATGACAGGGGTCATGGAATATTGTGATGACAGGGGTGAGCGAGTATTTTGATGAGTAGTGATGGAACATTGTGATATATGTGGTGAGACAGCATTTTGATGAGAAGTGCATGGAGCATTGTGATGACAAGTTTTATAGAGCATAGCGATGAAAAGGATGTGGAGCATTGGGACGAAAAGAGCATGGCACATTGTGATGACATGTGTCATGGAGCATTGTGCTGACAAGCGCATGGAGCATTTTCATGACAAGTGTCATGGAGCACTGTGCTGACAAAGGCATGGAGCATTGTGATGACAAGGGACACAGAGCATTGTGAGGAAAATTTCATGGAGCATTGTGGTGACAAAATCACAGAGCCTTGTGTGACGAGGGCATGGACCATTGTGATGAGAAAGGTCATGAATCATTGTGATGACTGGATTCACGGAGCACTGTGATGACAGGGGTCATGGAGCATTGTGATAACAGGGGCATGGATCAATATGATGACAGGGGCATGGAACATTGGTCTGACAAGTTTTATGGATTATTGTGATGACTGTGGGCATGGAGCATTGAGATGACAAGGGCATGGAGCATTGTGGTGACAAAGTCACAGAGCCTTGTGTGACGAGGGCATGGACCATTGTGAGGACAAAGGTCATGAAGCATTGTGATGACTGGAGTCAAGGAGCATTGTGATTACAGGGCTCATGGAGCATTGTGATGACAAGGGCATGGAGCATTGTGATGACAGGTGCATGGAACATTTGTCTGACATGTTTCATGGATTATTGTGATGACAGTGGGGATGGCTCATTGTTATGACAAGGCCGTGGAACATTGTGATGACAAGGTCATGGATTATTGTGAAGACAGGTGTCAGGGAGCAATGTGATGACATATGTCATTGTCCATTGTGATGACTATGGCATGGAGCATTGTGATACCAAGTGTCATGGAGGATTGTGATGACAAAGTTAATGGAGCATTTTGATGACAAGGGATTTTAACATTGCTATGACAAGGGTCATGGAGCATTGTGATGACAAGGGCATGGAGCATTCTGATGAAAAGGTGCATGGAGCATTGAGATTATAGGGGTTTTGAAGCAATGTGATTACAAGGGCATGGAGCATTGTGATGAGAAGGCAATGGAGCATTCTGATGACATGCGTCATGGAGCTTTGTGATGACAAGGACATGAAGCATTGTGATGACAAGGTAATGGAGTATTGTGAAGACAGGTGTCAGGGAGCATAGTGATGACATATGTCATTGTCCATTGTGATGACAATGGCATGGAGCATTGTGATACCAAGTGTCATGGAGGAATGTGATGACAAAGTAATGGATGATTTTGATGACAAGGGCTTGGAACATGGCGATGACAAGGGTCATGGAGCATTTTGAATAAAAGTTTCATGGAATATTTTGATGACAGGGGTTATGGAACATTGTGATGTCAGGGGTCATGAATCAATGCGATGAAATGGGTCATGAGGCATTTTGTGACAGCGGTTATGGAACATGTTGATGTCTAGGGGTCATGGAGCATTGTGATGATAAGGGCATGTAGCACTGTGATGACAGTGGTCATGGAACATTGTGATGACAGGGGTGAGCGAGTATTGTGATGACTAGTGATGGAACATTGTGATATATGTTTTGAGAGAGCATTTTGATGAGAAGTGCATGGTGCATTGTGATGACAATCTTTATGGAGCATAGCGATGAAAAGGATGTGGAGCATTGTGAAGAAAAGAACATGGTACAATGTGATGACATGTGTCATGGAGCATTGTGCTGACAAGCGCATGGAGCATTTTGATGACAAGTGTCGTGGAGCATTGTGCTGACAAAGGCATGGAGCATTGTGATGACAAGGGACACAGAGCATTGTGATGAAAATTTCATGGAGCATTGTGGTGACAAAGATCACAGAGCCTTGTGTGACGAGGGCATGGACCACTGTGAGGACAAAGGTCATGAAGCATTGTGATGAATGGAGTCACGGAGCATTGTGATGACAGGGGTCATGGTGCATTGTGTTGACAAGGGCATGGAGCATTGTGATGAAACGGGCATGGAACATTGGTCTGACATGTTTCATGTTTTATTGTGATGACAGTGGGCATGGCGCATTGTGATGACAAGGGCATGGAACATTGTGATGACAAGGTCATGGAGTATTGTGAAGTCAGTTATTAGGGAACATTTTGATGAAATATGTCATTGTCCATTGTGATGACAAGGGCATGGAGCATTGTGGTGAGAAGGCCATGGAGCATTATGATGACATGCGTCATGGAGCTTTGTGATGACAGGGGCATGGAGAATTGTGATTACAGGGGTCATGGAATAATGTGATGACAGGGGTGAGGGAGTATTGTGATGACTAGTGATGGAACATAGTGATATCAGTGGTGAGAAGGCATTTGGATGAGAAGTGCATGGAGCATTGTGATGACAAGTTTTATGGAGAATTTTGATGACAAGGATGTGGAGCGTTGTGATGAAAAGAGCATGGTGCATTGTGATGATATGGGTTACGGAACATTGTGCTGACACGCGCATCGAGCATTGTGATGACAAGAGTCATGGAGCATTGTGCTGACAAAGGCATGGAGCTTTGTGATGACAAGGGTCACAGAGCATTGTCATAAAAATTTCATGGAGCATTGTGGTGACAAAAGTCACAGAGCTTTGTTTGACGAGGTCATGGACCATTGTGATGACAAATGTCATGAAGCATTGTGATGACTGGAGTCACGGAGCATTGTGATAACAGTGGTCTTGGAGCATTGTGATGACAAGTGCATGGAGCATTGTGATTACATGGGTCTTGGAGCATTGTGATGAAAAGGGAATGGATCATTGTGATGAAAAAGGCATGGAGCCTTTTCATGACAGTGTTCAAGGAGCATACTGATGACAAGTGTCAGCGAGCATTGTGATGCCAAGTGTATTGAGCATTGTGGTGACAAAGGTCATGAAGCAATGTGAATAGAAGACATAGCATAATGGTGATGATGAGCGTCATGGGGCATGTGATGACAAGTGTTATGGAACATTGTGAACAGAAGGGTTTTGAGCATTGTGATGACAGAGCACATGGAGCATTTTGATTTCATTGTGATGACAATAGCATGAATCATTATGATGATGGGCATGGTGCATTGTGATGACAGTGTTCATGGAGCATTGAGATGAAAAGTGGCATGGAGAACTGTGATTACAGAGGTCTTGGAGCATTGTGATGACAAGGGTCATGGAGCCTTGAGATGACAAGGCCGTGGAACGTAGTGATGGCAGGTGTCATGGACCATTGTTATGACAGGTGTAATGGAGCATTCTGATGACAAGGGCATGGAGCAATGTGATGACAAGCTCATGGAGTATTGTGAAGACAGGTGTCAGGGAGCATTGTGATGACATACGTCATTGTCCATTGTGATGACAATGGCATGGAGCATTGTGATACCAAGTGTCATGGAGGATTGTCATGACAAAGGTAATGGAGCATTTTGATGGCAAGGGCTTGGAACATTGCGATGACAAGGGTCATGGAGCATTGTGATGACAAGGGCATGGAGCATTCTGATGAAAAGTTGCATGGAGCATTGAGATAACAGGGGTTTTGAAGCAATGTGATTACAAGGGTATGGAGCATTGTGATGAGAAGGCAATGGAGCATTCTGATGACATGCGTCATGGATTTTTGTGATGACAAGGACATGGAGCATTGTGATTACAGGGGTCTTGGAGCATTGTGATGAAAAGGGAATGGATCATTTTGATGAAAAATGCATGGAGCCTTGTCATGACAGGGTTCAAGGAGCATACTGATGACAACTGTCAGGGAGCATTGTGATGATAAGTGTATTGAGCATTGTGATGACAAAGATCATGGAGCATTGTGATGAGAAGACCATGGATAATTGTGATGACCAGCGTCATGGGGCATTGTGAAGACAAGTGTTATGGAACACTGTGATCAGAAGGGTTTGGTGCATTGTGATGACAGAGGTCATTGAGCATATTGATTTCATTGTGATGACAATAGCATGAAATATAATGGTGATGGGCACGGTGCATTGTGATGACAGGTTTCATGGAGCATTGAGATGAAAAGGGGCATGGAGCATTGTGATTACAGGGGTGTTGGAGCATTGTGATGACAAGGGGATGGAGCATTGTGAAGACAAGGCCGTTTAACATTGTGATGGCAGGGGTCATGGAGCATTGTTATGACAGGTGTAATGGAGCATTGTGATGACAAGGGCATGGAGCAATGTGATGAGAGATTTCATTGAACGTTGTGATGACAATGGCATGGAGCATTGTGATGCCAAGGAACAGGGAGATTTGTGATGACACATGTCATGGGGCATTTTGATGACAAGTGGGTGGTGCATTGTGATGAGAAGGCCAGGAAGAATTGTGATGACAGGGTCATGGAGCAATTTGAATAAAAGGGTCATGGAATATTTTGATGACAGGGGTAATGGAACATTGTGATGTCATGGGTCATGAATCATTGTGATGAAATGGGTCATGGAGCATTTTGTGACAGGGGTTATGGAACACTGTGATGTCACGGGTGATGGAGCATTGTGATGATAAGGGCATGTAGCACTGTGATGACAGTTGTCATGGAACATTGTGATGACAGGGGTGAGAGAGTATTGTGATGACTAGTGATGGAACATTGTGATATATGTGTTGAGAGAGTATATTGATGAGAAGTGCATGGAGCATTGTGATGACAAATTTTATGGAGCATAGCGATGAAAAGTATGTGGAGCATTGTGAAGAAAAGAGCATGGCACATTGTGATGACATGTGTCATGGAGCATTGTGCTGACAAAGGCATGGAGCATTGTGATGACAAGGGACACAGAGCATTGTGATGAAAATTTCATGGAGCATTGTGGTGACAAAGATCACAGAGACTTGTGTGACGAGGGCATGGACCATTGTGATGAGAAAGGTCATGAATCATTGTGATGACTGGAGTCACGGAGCACTGTGATGACAGGGGTTATGGAGCTTTGTGATGACAAGGGCATGGAGCATTGTGATGACAGGGGCATGGAACATTGGTCAGACATGTTTCATGGATTATTGTGATGACAGTGGGCATAGCGCATTGTGATGACAAGGGCATGGAACATTGTGATGACAAGGTCATGGAGTATTGTGAAGACAGTTGTCAGGGAGCATTGTGATGACATATGTCATTGTCCATTGTGATGACAATGGCATGGAGCATTGTGATACCAAGTGTCATGGAGGATTGTGATGACAAAGGTAATGGAGCATTTTGATGGCAAGGGCTTGGAACATTGCGATGACAAGGGTCATGGAGCATTGTGATGACAAGTTTTATGGAGCATAGCGATGAAAAGGATGTGGAGCATTGTGATGAAAAGAGCATGGCACATTGTGATGACATGTGTCATGGAGCACTGTGCTGACAAGCGCATGGAGCATTTTGATGACAAGTGTCATGGAGCATTGTGCTGACAAAGGCATGGAGCATTGTGATGACAAGGGACACAGAGCATTGTGATAAAAATTTCATGGAGCATTGTAGTGACAAAGATCACAGATCTTTGTTTGACGAGGGCATGGACCATTGTGATGAGAAAGTTCATGAATCATTGTGATGACTGGAGTCACGGAGCACTGTGATGACAGGGGTCATGGAGCATTGTGATGAGAGGGGCATGGAGCAATATGATGACAGGGGCATGGAACATTGGTCTGACACGTTTCATGGATTATTGTGATGACAGTGGGCATGGAGCATTGAGATGACAAGGGCATGGAGCATTGTGGTGACAAAGGTCACAGAGCCTTGTGTGACGAGGGCATGGACCATTGTTAGGACAAAGGTCATGAAGCATTGTGATTACTGGGGTCACGGAGCATTGTGATGACAGGGGTCATGGAGCATTGTGATGACAAGGGCATGGAACATTGTGATGACAGGGGCATGGAACATTGGTTTGACATGTTTCATGGATTATTGTGATGACAGTGGGCATGGCGCATTGCGATGACAAGGGCATGGAACATTGTGATGACAAGGTCATGGAGTATTGTGAAGACAGGTGTCAGGGAGCATTGTGATGAGGTATGTCATTGTCCATTGTGATGACTATGGCATGGAGCATTGTGATACCAATTGTCATGGAGGACTGTGATGACAAAGTAATGGAGCATTTTGATGACAAGGGCTTGGAACATTGCGATGACAAGGGTCATGAGGCATGTGATGACAAGGGCATGGAGCATTCTGATGAAAAGTTTCATGGAGCATTGAGATTACAGGGCTTTTGAAGCAATGTGATTACAAGTGCATGGAGCTTTGTGATGAGAAGGCAATGGAGCATTCTGATGACATGCGTCATGGAGCTTTGTGATGACAAGGACAAGGAGCATTGTGATTACAGGGGTCTTGGAGCATTGTGATGAAAAGAGAATGGATCATTGTGATGAAAAATGCAAGGAGACTTGTCATGACAGGGTTCAAGGAGCATACTGATGACAACTGTCAGGGAGCATTGTGATGATAAGTGTATTGAGCATTGTGATGACAAAGATCATGGAGCATTGTGAGGAGAAGACCATGGATAATTGTGATGACCAGCGTCATGGGGCATTGTGATAACAAGTGTTATGGAACATTGTGATCAGAAGGGTTTGGTGCATTGTGATGACAGAGGTCATTGAGCATTTTGATTTCATTGTGATGACAATAGCATGAAATATTATGGTGATGGGCACGGTGCATTGTGATGACAGGGTTCATGGAGCATTGAGATTAAAAGAGGCATGGAGCATTGTGATTACAGGGGTGTTGGAGCATTGTGATGACAAGGGCATGTAGCATTGTGGTGAGAAGGCCATGGAGCATTCTGATGACATGCGTCATGGAGCTTTGTGATGACATGGGCATGGAGAATGGTGATTACAGGGGTCATGGAATATTGTGATGACAGGGGTGAGGGAGTATTGTGATGACTAGTGATGGAACATTGTGATATCAGTGGTGAGAAGGCATTTTGAGGAGAAGTGCATGGAGCATTGTGATGACAAGATTTATGGAGAATTTTGATGACAAGGATGTGGAGCATTGTGATGACAAGTGCATGGTGCGTTTTGATGACATGGGTTAAGGAGCATTATGCTGACACGCGCATTGAGCTTTGTGATGACAAGGGTCATGGAGCATTGTGATAAAAATTTGTTGGAACATTGTTGTGACAAAGGTCACAGAGATTTGTGTGACGAGGTCATGGACCATTGTGATGACAAATGTCATGAAGAATTGTGATGACTGGAGTCACGGAGCATTGTGATAACATGGGTCTTGGAGAATTGTAATGAAAAGGAAATGGATCATTGTGATGAAAAAGGCATGGAGCCTTGTCATGACAGTGTTCAAGGAGAATACTGATGACAAGTGTCAGCGAGCATTGTGATGCCAAGTGTATTGAGCATTGTGGTGAAAAAGGTCATGGAGTATTGTGATGAGAAGACCTTGCATAATTGTCATGATGAGCGTCATGGGGCATGTGATGACAAGTGTTATGGAACCTTGTGATCAGAAGGGTTTTGGGCATTGTGATGACAGAGGACATGGAGCATTTTGATTTCATTGTGATGACAATAGCATGAAATATTATGGTGATGGGCACGGTGCATTGTGATGACAGGTCTCATGGAGCATTGAGATGAAAAGGGGCATGGAGCATTGTGATTCCAGAGGTCTTGGAGCATTGTGATGACAAGGGTCATGGAGCCTTGTGATGACAAGGCCGTGGAACATTGTGATGGCAGGGCTCATGGAGCATTGTTATGACAGGTGTAATGGAGCATTGTGATGACAAGGGCATGGAGCAATGTGATGAGAGATTTCATTGAACATTGTGATGACAATGGCATGGAGCATTGTGATGCCAAGGGTCATGGAGATTTGTGATGACAAATGTCATGGGGCATTTTGATGACAAGGGTGTGGTGCATTGTGATGAGAAGGCCAGGTAGCATTGTGATGACAGGGTCATGGAGCAATTTGAATAAAAGTGTCATGGAATATTTTGATGACAGGGGTTATGGAACATTGTGATGTCATGGGTCATGAATAATTGTGATGAATTGGGTCATGGAGCATTTTGTGACAGGGGTTATGGAACATTGTGATATCAGGGGTCATGGAGCATTGTGATGATAAGGGCATGTAGCACTGTGATGACAGTGGTTATGGAACATTGTGATGACAGGGGTCATGGAATATTGTGATGACAGGGGTGAGCGAGTATTTTGATGAGTAGTGATGGAACATTGTGATATATGTGGTGAGACAGCATTTTGATGAGAAGTGCATGGAGCACTGTGATGACAAGTTTTATAGAGCATAGCGATGAAAAGGATGTGGAGCATTGGGACGAAAAGAGCATGGCACATTGTGATGACATGTGTCATGGAGCATTGTGCTGACAAGCGCATGGAGCATTTTCATGACAAGTGTCATGGAGCACTGTGCTGACAAAGGCATGGAGCATTGTGATGACAAGGGACACAGAGCATTGTGAGGAAAATTTCATGGAGCATTGTGGTGACAAAATCACAGAGCCTTGTGTGACGAGGGCATGGACCATTGTGATGAGAAAGGTCATGAATCATTGTGATGACTGGATTCACGGAGCATTGTGATGACAGGGGTCATGGAGCATTGCTCTGACAAGATTTATGGATTATTTTGATGAGAGTGGGCATGGCGCATTGTGATGACAAGGGCATGGAACATTGTGATGACAAGGTCATGGAGTATTGTGAAGACAGGTGTCAGGGAGCATTGTGATGACATATGTCATTGTCCATTTTGATGACAATTGCATGGAGCATTGTGATACCAAGTGTCATGGAGGATTGTGATGACAAAGGTAATGGAGCACTTTGATGACAAGGGCTTGGAATATTGTGATGACAAGGGTCATGGAGCATTGTGATGACAATGGCATGGAGCATTCTGATGACAAGTGCCATTGAGAATTTTGATGACAACGTCGTGCAGCATGGTGATAACAATCGCATGGAGCTTGCAATGACAGGGGTCATAGAGAATTGCGATGACAAGTGCATGGAGAATTGTGATGACAAGATCATTTAACATTGTGATGAGAAGTGTCACGCATCATTGTGATGACAAGGACGTGGAGATTTGTAATGACATGGGACATGGAGCATTGTGATGAACAGGGCATGGAGAATTGTGATAGCAAGACCGTGGAGCATTGTGATGAAAAGACCATGGATAATTATGATGAAGAGCGTCATGGATCATTGTAATGACAAGGGGCATGGAGCATTGTGATGACAGGTGTCATGGAGCATTGTGATGAGAGGGGTCATGGAGCATTGTGATGACAAGGGTAATGGAACACTGTGATGAGAAGGTCATGGGGCATTGGCCTGAAAATGTTCATGGAGTATTGTGATGACAGTGGTCAAGGAGCATTGTGATGACAAGGGAATGGTGCATTGTGATAACAAGGTCCTGGAGCAGTGTGATGAGAAGACCATGGCGCCTTGTGATGACAAGTCTCATGGAGCATTCTGATGAATAGGGGCATGGAGCATTGTGATTACAGGGGTCTTGGAGCATTGTGATGACAAGGGCATGGAGCATTCTGATGACATGTGTAATGGATTTTTGTGATGACAAGGGCATGGAGCATTGTCATTACAGGGGTCTTGGAGCATTGTGATGACAAGGGTCATGGAGCCTTGGATGCCAAGGCGGTGGAACATTGTGATGGCAGGGGTCATGGAGCATTGTTATGACAGGGGTAATGGAACATTGTGATGACAAGGGCATGGAACATTGGTTTGAAAATTTCATGGATTATTGTGATGAGATTCGGCATGGAACACTGTGATGACTAGGGCACGGAACACTGTGATACATGTGTTATGGAGGATTGTTGACAAGGGCATGGAGCATTGTGATGAGAAGAGTATCGAGCTTTGTGATGACAAGCGTCATGGAGCATTGTGGTGAAAAGGGCATGGAGCAATGTGATGAGAGGTTTCATGTAGCATTGTGATGAAATTGCATGGAGCATTGTGATGCCAAGGGTCATGGAGCTTTGTGATGACAAACGTCATGGAGCATTTTGATGACAAGGTCGTGGTGCATTGTGATGAGAAGGGCAGGGAGCTTTGTGATGACAATGGTCACAGAGCATTGTGATAAAAATTTCATGGAGCATTGTGGTGACAAAGGTCACAGAGCTTTGTGTGACGAGGTCATGGACCATTGTGATGACAAGTGACATGAAGCATTGTGATGACTGGAGTCACGGAGCATTGTGATAACAGGGGACTTGGAGCATTGTGATGAAAAGGGAATGGATCATTGTGATGAAAATGGCATGGAGCCTTGTCATGACAGTGTTCAAGGAGCTTACTGATGACAAGTGACAGCGAGAATTGTGATGCCAAATATATTGAGCATTGTGGTGACAAAGGTCATGGATCATTATGATGAGAAGACCTTGCATAATTGTGATGACGAGCGTCATGGGGCATGTGATGACAAGTGTTATGGAACATTGTGATCAGAAGGGTTTGGAGCATTGTGATGACAGAGGACATGGAGCCTTTTGATTTCATTGTGATGACAATAGCATGAATCATTATGATGATGGGCATGGTGCATTGTGATGACAGTGTCCATGGAGCATTGAGATGAAAAGTGCCATTGAGAATTGTGATTACAGAGGTCTTGGAGCATTGTGATGACAAGGGTCATGGAGCCTTGTGATGACAAGGCCGTGGAACATTGTGATGGCAGGGGTCAAGCAGCATTGTTATGACAGGTGTAATGGAGCATTTTGATGACAAGGGCATGGAGCAATGTGATGAGAGATTTCATTGAGCATTGTGATGACAATGGCATGGAGCATTGTGAAGCCAAGGGTCATGGAGCTTTGTGATGACAAATGTCATGGGGCATTTTGATGACAAGGGCGTGGTGCATTGTGATGAGAAGGGCAGGGAGCATTGTGAATGACAGGGTCATGGAGCAATTTGAATAAAAGTGTCATGGAATATTTTGATGACAGGTGTTATGGAACATTGTGATTTCAGGGGTCATGGAGCATTGTGATGATAACGGCATGTAGCACTGTGATTACAGTGGTCATGGAACATTATGATGACAGGGGTGAGCGAGTATTGTGATGACTAGTGATGGAACATTGTGATATATGTGGTGAGAGAGCATTTTGATGAGAAGTGCATGGAGCATTGTGATGACAAGTTTTATGGAGCATAGCGATGAAAAGGTTGTGGAGCATTGTGATGAAAAGAGCATGGCACATTTTGATGAATTGTGTCATGGAGCATTGTGCTGACAAAGGCATGGATCTTTGTGATGCCAAGGGTCACAGAGCATTGTGATAAAAATTTCATGCAGCATTGTGGTGACACAGGTCATAGAGCTTTGTGTGACGAGGTCATGGACTATTGTGATGACAAATGTCATGAAGCATTGTGATGACTGGAGTCACGGAGCATTGTGATGACAGGGGTCATGGAGCATTGCTCTGAGAAGATTTATGGACTATTTTGATGAGAGTGGGCATGGCGCATTGTGATGACAAGGGCATGGAACATTGTGATGACAAGGTCATGGAGTATTGTGAAGACAGGTGTCCGGGAGCATTGTGATGACATATGTCATTGTCCATTTTGATGAAAATGGCATGGAGCATTGTGATACCAAGTGTCATGGAGGATTGTGATGACAAAGGTAATGGAGCATTTTGATGACAAGGGCTTGGAATATTGTGATGACAAGGGTCATGGAGCATTGTGATGACAATGGCATGGAGCATTCTCATGACAATTGCCATTGAGAATTTTGATGACAACGTCGTGAAGCATGGTGATGACAATCGCATGGAGCTTGCTATGACAGGGGTCATAGAGAATTGCGATGACAAGTGCATGGAGAATTGTGATGACAAGATCATTTAACATTGTGATGAGAAATGTCACGCAGCATTGTGATGACAAGGCTGTGGAGAATTGTAATGACATGGGACATGGAGCATTGTGATGAACAGGGCATGGAGAATTGTGATAGCACGACCGTGGAGCATTGTGATGAAAAGACCATGGATAATTATGATGAAGAGCGTCATGGATCATTGTAATGACAAGGGGCATGGAGCATTGTGATGACAGGTGTCATGGAGCATTGTGATGAGAGGGGTCATGGAGCATTGTGATGACAAGGGTAATGGAACACTGTGATGAGAAGGTCATGGGGCATTGGCCTGAAAATGTTCATGGAGTATTGTGATGACAGTGGTCAAGGAGCATTGTGATGACAAGGGAATGGAGCATTGTGATAACAAGGTCCTGGAGCAGTGTGATGAGAAAACCATGGAGCCTTGTGATGACAAGTCTCATGGAGCATTCTGATGAATAGGGGCATGGAGCATTGTGATTACAGGGGTCTTGGAGCATTGTGATGACAAGGGCATGGAGCATTCTGATGACATGTGTAATGGATTTTTGTGATGACAAGGGCATGGAGCATTGTGATTACAGGGGTCTTGGAGCATTGTGATGACAAGGGCCATGGAGCCTTGGATGCCAAGGCGGTGGAACATTGTGATGGCAGGGGTCATGGAGCATTGTTATGACAGGGGTAATGGAACATTGTGATGACAAAGGCATGGAACATTGGTTTGAAAATTTCATGGATTATTGTGATGAGATTCGTCATGGAACACTGTGATGACTAGGGCAAGGAACACTGTGATACATGTGTTATGGAGGATTGTAATGACAAGGGCATGGAACATTGTGATGAGAAGAGTATCGAGCTTTGTGATGACAAGCGTCATGGAGCATTGTGGTGAAAAGGGCATGGAGCAATGTGATGAGAGGTTTCATGTAGCATTGTGATGAAATTGCATGGAGCATTGTGATGCCAAGGGTCATGGAGCTTTGTGATGACAAACGTCATGGAGCATTTTGATGACAAGGTCGTGGTGCATTGTGATGAGAAGGGCAGGGAGCTTTGTGATGACAAGGGTCACAGAGCATTGTGATAAAAATTTCATGGAGCATTGTGGTGACAAAGGTCACAGAGCTTTGTGTGACGAGGTCATGGACCATTGTGATGACAAGTGACATGAAGCACTGTGATGACTGGAGTCACGGAGCATTGTGATAACAGGGGTCTTGGAGCATTGTGATGAAAAGGGAATGGATCATTGTGATGAAAAAGGCATGGAGCCTTGTCATGACAGTGTTCAAGGAGCTTACTGATGACAAGTGACAGGGAGAATTGTGATGCCAAATATATTGAGCATTGTGGTGACAAAGGTCATGGAGCATTGTGATGATAAGGGCATGTAGCACTTTGATGACAGTGGTCATGGAACATTGTGATGACAGGGGTGAGCAAGTATTGTGATGACTAGTGATGGAACATTGTGATATATGTGGTGAGAGAGCATTTTAATGAGAAGTGCATGGAGCATTGTGATGACAAGTTTTATGGAGCATAGCGATGAAAAGGATGTGGAGCGTTGTGAAGAAAACAGCATGGCACATTGTGATGACATGTGTCATGGAGCATTGTGCTGACAAGGGCATGGAGCATTGTGATTACAGGGTCTTGGAGCATTGTGATGACAAGGGCATGGATCATTGTGATGAAAAAGGCATGGAGCCTTGTCATGACAGTGTTCAAGGAGCATAATGTTGACAAGTGTCAGCGAGCATTTGATGCCAAGTGTATTGAGCCTTGTGGTGACAAAGGTCATGGAGCATTGTGATGAGAAGACCTTGCATAATTGTGATGACGAGCGTCATGGGGCATGTGATGACAAGTGTTATGGAACATTGTGATCAGAAGGGTTTGGAGCATTGTGATGACAGAGGACATGGAGCATTTTGATTGCATTGTGATGACAATAGAATGAAATATTATAGTGTTGGGCATGGTGCATTGTGATGACAGTGTTCATGGAGCATTGAGATGAAAAGGGGCATTGAGAATTGTGATTACAGAGGTTTGGGGCATTGTTATGACAAGGGCATGGAGCATTGTGATGAGAAGGCCGTGGAGCATTCTGATGACATGCGTCATGGAACTTTGTGATGACAAGGGCATGGAGAATTGTGATTACAGGGGTCATGGAATATTGTGATGACAGGCGTGAGGGAGTATTGTGGTGACTAGTGATGGAACATTGTGATATCAGTGGTGAGAAGGCATTTTGAGGAGAAGTGCATGGAGCATTGTGATGACAAGGTTTATGGAGCATTTTGATGACAATGATGTGGAGCATTGTGATGACAAGTGCATGGTGCATTGTGATGACATGGGTTATGGAGCATTGTGCTGACACGCGCATCGAGCATTGTGATGACAAGGGTCATGGAGCATTGTGCTGACAAAGGCATGGAGCTTTGTGATGACAAGGGTCACAGAGCATTGTGATAAAAATTTCATGGAGCATTGTGGTGACAAAGGTCACAGAGCATTGTGTGACCAGGTCATGGACCATTGTGATGACAAATGTCATGAAGCATTGTGATGACTGAAGTCACAGAGCATTGTGATAACAGTGGTCTTGGAGCATTGTAATGAAAAGGGAATGGAACATTGTGATGAAATAGGCATGGATCGTTGTCATGACAGTGTTCAAGGAGCATACTAATGACAAGTGTCATGGAGCATTGTGATGACAAGTGTATTGAGCATTGTGGTGACAAAGGTCATGGAGCATTGTGATGAGAAGACCTTGCATAATTGTGATGACGAGCGTCATGGGGCATGTGATGACAAATGTTATGGAACATTGTGATCAGAAGGGTTTGGAGCATTGTGATGACAGAGGACATGGAGCATTTTAATTTCATTGTGATGACAATAGCATGAATCATTATGATGATGGGCATGGTGCATTGTGATGACAGTGTTCATGGAGCATTGAGATGAAAAGTGCCATGGAGAATTGTGATTACAGAGGTCATGGAGCGTTGTGATGACAAGGGTCATGGAGCCTTGTGATGAAAAGCCCGCAGAACATTGTGATGGCAGGGGCCAAGGAGAATTGTTATGACATGTGTAATGGAGCATTGTGATGGCAAGGGCATGGAGCAATGTGATGAGAGATTTCATTGAGCATTGTGATGACAATGGCATGGAGCATTGTGATGCCAAGGGTCATGGAGTTTTGTGATGACAAATGTCATGGGGCATTTTGATGACAAGGGTGTGGTGCATTGTGATGAGAAGGGCAGGGAGCATTGTGATGACAGTGTCATGGAGCAATTTGAATAAAATGGTCATGGAATATTTGGATGACAGGGGTTATGGAACATTGTGATATCAGGGGTCACGAAGCATTGTGATGAATTGGGTCATGGAGCATTTTGTGACAGGGGTTACGGAACATTGTGATTTCAGAGGTCATGGAGCATTGTGATGATAAGGGCATGGAGCACTGTGATGACATTGGTCATGGAACATTATGATGACAGGGGTGAGCGAGTATTGTGATGACTAGTGATGGAACATTGTGATATATGTGGTGAGAGAGCATTTTGATGAGAAGTGCATGGAGCATTGTGATGACAAGTTTTATGGAGCATAGTGATGAAAAGGATGTGGAGCATTGTGTTGAAAAGAGCATGGCACATTGTGATGACTTGTGTCATGGAGCATTGTGCTGACAAGCGCATGGAGCATTTTGATGACAAGTGTCATGGAGCCTTGTGCGGACAAAGCATGGAGCATTGTGATGACAAGGGACACAGAGCATTGTGATGAAAATTTCCTGGAGCATTTTGGTGACAAATATCACAGAGCCTTGTGTGACGAGGGCATGGACCATTGTGATGAGAAAGGTCATGAATCATTGTGATGACTGGAGTCACGGAGCATTGTGATGACAGGGTTCATGGAGCATTGTGATGACAAGGGCATGGAGCAATATGATGACAGGGGCATGGAACATTGGTCTGACAAGTTTCATGGATTATTGTGATGACAGTGGGCATGGAGCATTGAGATGACAAGGGCATGGTGCATTGTGGTGACAAAGGTCACAGAATCTTGTGTGATGAGGGCAGGGACCATTGTGAGGACAAAGTTCATGAAGCATTGTGATGACTGGAGTCATGGAGCACTGTGATGACAGGGGTCATGGAGCATTGTGATGAAAAGGGCATGGAGCATTGTGATGACAAGGGCATGGAATATTGGTCTGACATGTTTCATGGATTATTGTGATGACAGTCGGCATGGCACATTATGATGACAAGGGCATGTAACGTTGTGATGACAAGGTCATGGAGTGTTGTGAAGACAGGTGTCAGAGAGCATTGTGATGACATATGTCATTGTCCATTGTGATGACAATGGCATGGAGCATTGTGATACGAAGTTTCATGGAGGATTGTGATGACAAAGGTAATGGAGCATTTTGATGACAAGGACTTGGAACATTGCGATGACAAGGGTCATGGAGCATTGTGATGACAAGGGCATGGAGCATTCTGATGAAAAGGTGCATGGAGCATTGAGATTACAGGGGTTTTGAAACAATGTGATTACAAGGGCATGGAGCATTCTGATGAGAAGGCAATGGAGCATTCTGATGACATGCGTCATGGAGTTTTGTTATGACAAGGACATGGAGCTTTGTGTTTACGGGCGGCTTGGAGCATTGTGATGAAGAGTTAATCGATCATTGAGATGAGAAATGCATGGAGCCTTGTCATGACAGGGTTCACGGAGCATACTGATGACAACTGTCAGGGAGCATTGTGATGATAAGTGTATTGAGCATTGTGATGACAAAGATCATGGAGCATATTGATGAGCAGACCATGGATAATTGTGATGACCAGCGTCATGGGGCACTGTGATGACAAGTGTTATGGAACATTGTGATCAGAAGGGTTTGGTGCATTGTGATGACAGAGGTCATTGAGCATTTTGATTTCACTGTGATGACAATAGCATGAAATATTATGGTGATTGGCACGGTGCATTGTGATGACAGTGTTCATGGAGCATTGAGATGAAAAGGGGCATGGAGCATTGTGATTACAGGAGTGTTGGAGCATTGTGATGAGAAGGCCATGGAGCATTCTGATGACATGCGTCATGCAGCTTTGTGATGACAAGGGCATGGAGAATTGTGATTACAGGGGTCATGGAATATTGTGATGACAGGGGAGAGGGAGTATTGTGATGACTAGTGATGGAACATTGTGATAAAAGTGGTGAGAAGGCATTTTGAGGAGAAGTGCATGGAGCTTTGTGATGACAAGGTTTATGGAGCATTTTGATGACAAGGATGTGCAGCATTGTGATGAGATGACCATGGATAATCGTGTTGACAAGCATCATGGGGCATTATGATGACAATATCCATGGTGCATTCTGACATAAGATATCACTTATGAAGGAAATGTAAACATGGGTACACATGAACTGATTTAGTAAAGAGAACAGAGTCTCACATATAGAAATTATACTTATGCCTGCTTACGGGGAAAAGAGAGGTGCGGAGATGCATAAAACCAGAGTTTGATATTAGCACAGGTACCATTCCATAATCCAAATACAGAATAGACAAGACCTACTCCTTCCTCAGTGAACGGGACTCAACACCCCTATTGTCTGCAGAGGAATATATCTGACTATTAAGAATCTTAAAGCCTATTTATTGATATGCCTCCGTAAGGGAATCAAGTGTGTCTAGACTCGCATAAACATGGCAGTGAAAATCAGCTGAAACCCACGATAAAAAGGAATTTAAAAACAAAACAAAAAAAACAGGGAAATTCTTTACAATTCCTTAAGGGGCTCTGATGAAACCTGGAATAACCCTATATAAAACGACAGCTGGAGGTGGCATAAGGCTGGACACTTGGGACTGAGAGGATTGGTGAGATTCGGTGACCAAATGCAGACCATTTAAATCAATAATGCGTGACACACATTCCAAGGTCCCAACTCTCAAGGTTGAAGGGAATATTACTACAGCTATAATATGTACGGGAAACCTAAAGAATGGACACACTTTGAATACGAAAGGTTTCTAAAACTCAACAAATAGTCCCTCTCCTGGTGCTCCGGTTTGACTTTCCAACTGCTTTACTATCAATGTCCCAACTTGGAGAGACAGCCCCTTTAAACTCCTAGTTCACACAGCTTGCCAATTTGGCAGAGGATGTAAGGGAAGAGGGAGAACCAATGAGAGAGTAGCTGTTAGGCATTTGGACGGGCACATGTCACTCTAATTTCCTGGCAGGAAGGAGAATTAACCAAAGTCTCAGCCACCCTCCGGGAAACAATATAGGTCCTGAACCAAAATTTTTGACTTGTGGTCAGCTCAGAAAAAACGAGTTGAAAAATGGAGCTCAGGGGCACAGCAATTCAGAAAATGGCCGAGTAATAAAGGACAACTATCTTCTAAAAATCTGTTGGGGGAAGGCAACGAGGCGGACGGAAAGTGAGCCAGAATAGCAGGAAACAGATTTCAAGAGGTACATTCGAATCACATTTAAAGCACAGGAAGAGGGGCACAACTTCGACAATGATGCACTTGGCCAAAAAGGGCGTGTTTGTTTTCTCCTGAATATATTCAGGAGAAAACGCATACGCCCATTTGGCCAAGCAAGAAAGTGGGCAATGCAAATCTGCACTACAAAGAAGTATCACTTCCCAACGGTCAAAAGGGACATCTGCAAAATGTGTAAAAAACAGAAAGGCAAGACAGGGCCTGGAGAACAGTGAGCCTACTTATGCTGATGGGCAGTGTGTAAATTGCCAACTGACTCTCTGGCGGAGTGCATTGTGTTACCTAAAACAAGTAAACAACAGAGCTACAGAGCCAAGGGCTCTTCCAGTCTAGGGAATATACCTTGGGAAAACTGAAAATCAATAAGACAGAGCCACCCCCAAATTTAGGGCTGCTCTGCTTACAATAACCTCAACTTGGGTCCACCTAAAATATCCCATGAAAGACAAAAATGGTTCAAGAAATTGTGTTACTTACGTACGATGGATTATCCCTCATCTATGAAATCAAGGTCATAAGGCCAGTAGCAGCAAAAGGATTGGATTCAGGTACGATGATTCTAATGAAATAACTCACAGAGAAAAAGAAACTTAACATAAGATATCACTTATGCAGGTACTGTAAACATGGCAACACATGAACTGATTTAGGAAAGAGAACAGAGTCTCACATTTAGAAAACACTCTTATGCCTTCTTAAGGGGGAAGCAGAGGTGGGGTGCTGCATAAAATCAGAGTGTGATATTAGCACAGTTACTGTTCCAAAAACCAGCTACGGAATAGACAAGACCTACACCTTCCTCAGTGAAAGGGACTCAAGACCCCATATTTCCCACAGAGGAATATATCTGACTAGTAAGAATCTTAAAACCTATGTATTGATATGTCTCCGTAAGGGAATCATGTGTGTATAGACTGGCAAAAGCATGGCAGTGAGAATCAGCTCAAACCCACTATAAAAAAAGGAGATTCATATACAAAACAAAAAAACAGAGAAATTCTTTACAATTCCTTCAGGGGCTCTGATGAAACCTGGAATGACCCTATCTACAACGACAGCTGGATGTGGCATAAGGCTGGACACTTGGGACGGAGAGGATTGGTGAGATTCGGTGAGCAAATGCAGACCATTTAAAGCAATAATGTGTGTCACACATTCCAAGGGGCCCAACTCTCCAGGTTGAAGGGAATATTACTACAGCTATAATATGTACGGGAAACATAGAGAATGGACACACTGTGAATACGAAAGGTTTCTAAAACTCAACTAATAGTCTCTCTCCTGGTGCTACGGTTTGACTTTCCAACTGCTTTACTATCAATGTCCCAACTTGGAGAGACAGCCCCTTTAACCTCCTGCTTCGCACAGGTTGCCAATTTGGCAGAGGATGAAAGGGAAGAGGGAGAAACAATGAGAGAGTAGCTGTTAGGCATTTTGACGGCCACATGTCACTCTAATTTCCTATCAGGAAGAAGAATTAACCAAAGTCTCAGCCACCTGCCGGGAACCACTATAGGTCCTGAACCAAAATTTTGGACTTGCGGTCAGCTCACAAAAAACGAGATGAAAAATAGAGCTCAGGGGCACAGCAATTCACAAACTGTCAGTGTAATAAAGGACAACTATCGTTCAAAAATCTGTTGAGGGAAGGCCACGAGACGGAATTGAAATCGTGCTAGAATAGAAGGAAATAGATTTCTAGAGGTACATAGGAATCACCTTTAAAGAACGGGAAGAAAGGCACCACTTCGCCAATGATGCACTTGACCAATAAAGGCATATGCGTTTTCTCCAGATTATATTCAGGACAAAACGCATACACACTTTTTGGCCAAGCAAGCAAGCAGGCAATGCAAATCTGCACTACAAAGAAGTATCACTTCCCAACAGTCAAAAGGGACATCCACAAAATGTGTAAAAACGAGAAAGGCAAGACAGGCACTGGAGAACAGGGAACCTAGTTATGCTGATGGGCGGGATGTAAATTGCCAACTGCCTCTCTGGAGGAGTGCATTGTGTTCCCTAAAACAAGTTAACAACAGAGCTACGGAGCCAAGGACACTTCCAGTCTAGGGAATATACTTTGGGAAAACTGAAAATCAATAAGACAGAGCCACCCCAAAATTTAGGGCTGCACTGCTTACAAGAACCTCAACTTGGGTACACCTTAAATATCCCAGGAAAGACAAAAATGGTTCAAGAAATTGTGTTACTTACATAAGATTGAATAGCCCTCAGCCATGAAATCAATGTCATAAGGCCAGTAGCAGCAAAATGAGTGGATTCAGATATGATGATTCTAAGAGAAATAAGTCACAGAGAAAAATAAACTTATAAGATATCACTTATGAAGGTCCTGTAAACATGGCTGGATACACATGGACTGAGTTAGGAAACAGAACAGAGTCTCACATTTAGAAAACACTGTTATGCCTGCTTAAGGGGGAAGGAGAGGTGGGGTGATGCATAAAACCAGAGTTTGATATTAGTACAGGTACCATTCCAAAAACCAACTATGGAATAGACAAGACCTACACTTTCCTCAGTGAAAGGGACTCAAACCCCATATTTCCCACAGAGGAATATATCTGACTAGTAAGTAACTTAAAACCAATCTATTGATATGTCTCTGTAAGGGAATCAATTGTGTCTAGACTGGCATAAACATGGCACTGAGAATCAGCTCAAACCCACTATAAAAAGGAATTTCAAAAACAAAACCAAAAACAGGGAAATTGTTTACAATTCCTACAGGGGCTCTGATGAAACCTGGAATGACCCTATCTACAACGACAGCTGGATGTGGCATAAGGCTGGACACTTGGGACTGAGAGGATTGATCAGATTCGGTGAGCCAATGCAGACCATTTAAATCAATAATGCTTGGCACACATTCCGAGGGTCCCAGCTCCCCAGGTTGAAGGGAATATTACTACAGCTATAACATGTACGGGAGACCTAGAGAATGGGCACACTGTGAATACGAAAGGTTTCTAAAACTCAACTAATAGTCCCTCTCCTGGTGCTCCGGTTTGACTTTCCAACTGCTTTACTATCAATGTCCCAACTTGGAGAGACAGCCCCTTTAACATCCTGTTTCGCACAGGTTGCCAATTTGGCAGAGGATTAAAGGGAAGAGGGAGAACCAATGAGAGGGTAGCTGTTAGGCATTTGGACGGGCACATGTCACTCTAATTTCCTGGCAGGTAGAAGAATTAGCCAAAGTCTCAGCCACCCTCCGGGAACCAGTATAGTTCCTGAACCAAAGTTTTGGACCTGCCGTCAGCTCACAAAAAACGATTTGAAAAATGGAGCTCAGGGGCACAGTAATTCACAAACTGGCAGAGTAATAAAGGACAACTATCGTCCAAAAATCTGTTGAGGGAAGGCAACGAGCCGGACTTGAAAGCGAGCCAGAATAGCAGGAAACAGATTTCAAGAGGTACATTGGAATCCCCTTTAAAGCACAGGAAGAGGGGCACAACTTCGAAAATGATGCACTTGGCTAAAAAGGGCGTATGCATTTTCTCCAGAATATATTCAGGAGAAAACGCATACACCCTTTTTGGCCAAGCAAGCAAGCGGGCAATGCAAATCTGCACTAAAAAAAGTATCACTTCCCACCAGTAAAAAGGGACATCCGCAAAATGTGTAAAAACCAGAACGGCAAGAAAGGCCCTGGAGAACAGGGAGCCTAGTTATGCTGATGGGCAGGATGTAAATTGACACCTGCCTCTCTGGAGGAGTGCATTGTGTTCCCTAAAACAAGTAAACAACAGAGCTACAGAGCCAAGGGCATTTCCAGTCTAGGGAAGATACCTTGGGAAAACTGAAAATCAATAAGACAGAGCAAACACAAAATTGAGGTCTGCACTGCTTACAAGAACCTCAACTTGGGTACACCTTAAATATCCCAGGAAAGACAAAAATGGTTCAAGAAATTGTGTTACTTACGTACAATGGTATACCCCTCAGCCATGAAATCAATGTCATAAGGCCAGTAGCAGCAAAATGAGTGGATTCAGGAACGATGATTCTAAGTGAAATAAGTCACAGAGAAGAAGAAACTTATCATAAGATATCACTTATGAAGTCCCTGTAAACATGGATACACATGAACTGAATTACGAAAGAGAACAGAGTCTCACATTTAGAAAACACTCTTATGCCTGCTTAAGGGGGAAGGAGAAGTGGGGTGATGCATAAAACCAGAGTGTGATATTAGTACAGGTACCGTTCCAAAAACCAACTACGGAAAAGACAAGACCTACACCTTCTTCAGTGAAAGGGACTCAAAACCCCATATTTCAAGCAGAGGAATATATCTGACTAGTAAGAATCTTAAAACCTATGTATTGATATGTCTCCATAAGGGAATCAAGTGTGTCTACACTGGTATCAACATGGCAGTGAGAATCAGCCCAAATCCACTATAATAAGGAATTTCAAAAACAAAAACAAAAAAACAAGGAAATTCTTTGCAATTCCTTCAGGGGCTCTGATGAAACCTGGAATGACCCTATCTACAAAGACAGCTGGATGTGGCATAAGGCTGGACACTGGGGACTGAGAGGATTGGTGAGATTCGGTGAGCAAATGCAGACCATTTAAATCAATAATGCGTGGCACACATTCCAAGGGTCCCAACTGTCCAGGTTGAAGGGAGTATTACTACAGCTATAACATGTATGGGAAGCCTAGACAATGGACACACTGTGAATACGAAAGGTTTCTAAAACTCAACTAATAGTCCCTCTCCTGGTGCTCCGGTTTGACTTTTCAACTGCTTTACTATCAATCTCCCAACTTGGAGAGACAGCCCCTTTAACCTCCTGGTTCGCACAGGTTGCCAATTTGGCAGAGGATGTAAGGGAAGAGGAAGAACCAATGAGAGAGTAGCTGTTACACATTTGGAGGGGCACATGTCACTCTAATTTCCCGACAGGTAGAAGAATTAGCCAAAGTCTCAGCCGCACGCCGGGATCCAGTAGAGTTCCTGAACGAAAGTTTTGGACCTGCCGTCAGCTCCCAAAAAACGAGTTGAAAAATGGAGCTCATGGGCACAGCAATTCACAAACTGGCAGAGTAATAAAGGACAACTATCATCCAAAAATCTGTTGAGAAAAGGCAAGGAGGTGGATTGAAAGCGAGCCAGAATAGCAGGAATCAGAATTCAAGAGGTACATTGGAATCCCCTTTAAAGAACAGGAAGAGGGGCACAACTTCGACAATGATGCACTTGGCCACAAAGGGTGTATGCATTTTCTCCTGAATATATTAAGGAGAAACCGCATACACCCTTTGTGGCCAAGCAAGCAAGCCGGCAATGCAAATCTGCACTACAAAGAAGTATCACTTCCCACTGGTCAAAAGGGACATCCGCAAAATATGTAAAAACTAGAAACGCAAGACAGGCCCTGGAGATCAACGAGCCTAATTATGCTGATGGGCAGGATTTAAATTGCCAACTGCCTCTCTGGAGGAGTGAATTGTGTTCCCTAAAACAAGTAAACAACAGAGCTACAGATCCAAGGGCACTTCCAGTCTAGGGAATATACCTTGGGAAAACTGACAATCAGTAAGACATAGCCACCCATAAATTTAGGGCTGCACTGCTTACAATAACCTCAACTTGCTTACATTTTGATGACAAGCACAAGGCGCATTGTGATAACATGGGTCATGGAGCAATGTGCTGACAAGCACATGGAGCACCCTTATGACAAGGGTCAGGGAGCATTGTGCTGAGGAAGGCATAGAATATGGTGATGACCAGTGTCAGAGACCATTGTGATGAAAAGTTCATGGAGCATTGTGGTGACAAAGTCACAGAGACTTGTGATGATGAGGGTATGGACCATTCTAATGACATACGTCATGAATCATTGTTATGACAAGTCATGGAGCATTGTGATGAAAAGGGCATGGAGAATTGTGGTGACAGGGTCATAGAGCATTGCTCTGACAAGATTTATGGACTATTGTGATGAGAGTGGGCATGGCGCATTGTGATGACAAGGGCATGGAGCATTGTGATGAAAAGGTCATAGAGTATTGTGAAGAGATGTGTCAGGGAGCATTGTGATGACATATGTCATGGCCCATTGTGATGACAATGGCATGGGGCATTGTGATGCCAGGTGTCATGGAGTATTGTGATGACAAAGGTAATGGAGCATTGTGTTGACAACGGCTTGGAGCACTGTGATAACAAGGGTCATGGAGCATTGTGATGACAAGGGCATGGAGCATTATGAGGACAACGGACATTGAGAATTTTGATGACAATATCGTGAAGAATTTTGATGACAAAGGCATGGAGCTTGCTATGACAGGGGTCATATGGCATTGATATGAAAATTTCAAGGAAAATTTTGATGACAAGTGCATGTAACATTGTGATGAGAAGTGTCATGTAGCATTGTGATGAGAAGTGTCATGGAGCATTGTGATGACAAGGACGTGGAGAATTCTGATGACAAGGGACATGGAGCATTGTTATTACCAGGGAATGGAGCATTGTGTTTACCAGGGAATGGAGCATTGTGATAGCAAGACCGTGGAGCACTGTGATGAGAAGGCCATGAATAACTGTGATGACGAGCCTCATGGAGCACTGTAATGACAAGGGGCATGGAGCATTCTGATGACAGTTGTCATGGAGCATTGTGATGACAGGGGTCATGGAACATTGTGATGACAGTGGTCATGGAGCATTGTGATGACAAGGGTCACGGAGCATTATGATGATAAGCTTGTGGAGTATTGTGATGACAATGGCATGGAGCATTGTGATGAAAAGGGCATGGATCATTGTGATGAAAAAGGCATGGAGCGTTGTCATGAGAGGGTTCAAGGGGCATACTGATGACAAGTGTCAGGGAGCATTTTGATGACCAGTGTATTGAGCATTGTGATGACAAAGGTCATGGAGCATTGTGATGAGAAGACCATGGAATATTTTGATGACGAGAGTCATGGACCTTTGTGATGACAAATGTCATGGAGCATTTTGATGACAATGGCGTTGTGCATTGTAATGAGAAGGGCTGGGAACACTGTGATGACAGGGTCATGGAACAATTTGATGAAAAGAGTCATGGATCATTTTGATGACAGGGGATATGGAATATTGTGATGTCAGGGGTCATACAGCTTTGTGATGAATAGCGTCATGGAGCATTTTGATGCCAGGGGTTATGGAACATTGTGATATCAGGCGTCATGGAGCATTGTGATGACAAGGGCATGGAGCATTGGTCTGAAAATTTCATGGATTATTGTGATGAGAGTGGGCATGGGGCATTGTGATGACAAGGGCATGGAACACTGTGATACATGGGTCATGGAGGATTGTAATGACAAGGGCATGGAGCATTGTGATGAGAAGGGCATCAAGCATTGTGATGACAAATGTCATGGAGCTTTGTGATGACAAGGGCATGGAACAATGTGATCAGAGGGTTCATCGAGCATCGTGATGACAATGGCATGGAGCATTGTGATGCCAAGGGTCATAGAGATATGTGACGACAAATGTCATGGAGCATTTTGATGACAAGGGCGTGGTGCATTGTGTTGTGAAGGGAAGGGAGCATTGTGATGACAGAGTCGAGGAGCAATTTGATGAAAAGGGTCATGGAAGATTTTGATGATATGGGTTATGGAACATTGTGATGTCAGGGGTCATGGAGCATTTTGCTGAAAAGGGTCATGGAGCATTTTGATGACAGGGGTTATGGAACATAGTGATGTCAGGGGTCATGGAACATTGTGATTACAGGGGTGAGGAAGTATTGTGATGACTAGTGATGGAACATAGTGATATCAGTTGTGAGAGAGCATTTTGTTGAGAAGTGCATGGAACATTGTGATGACCAGGATTTAAGGAGAATTGTGATGACAACGTTGTGGAGCATTGTGATGACAAGCGCATGGCATATTGTTATAACATTGGTCATGGAGCAATGTGCTGACAAGCACATGGAGCATTGTGATGAAAAGGGGGATGGAGCACTGTGCTGAGAAAGGCATAGAGCATTTTGATGACAAGGTTCAGAGAGCATTGTTATGAAAAGTTCATGGAGCATTGTGGTGACAAAGTCACAGAGACTTGTGATGACGAAAGCATGGACCATTGTGATGACAAATTTCATAAAGCACTGTGATGACTGGAGTCACGGAGCATTGTGATGACACGGGAATGGAGCATTGTGATGACATGGGCATAGAGCATTGCTCTGACAGGTTTTATGGATTATTGTGATGACAGTGGGCATGGCACATTGTGATTACAAGGGCATGGAGCATTGTGATGACAAGGTCATACAGTATTGTGAAGACAGGTGTCAGGGAGTATTGGGATGATATATGTCATGGTCCATTGTGATGAGAATGGCATGGGACATTGGAATGCCAAGTGTCATGGAGGATTGTGATGACAAAGGTAATGGAGCATTGTGATGACAAGGGCTTGGAGCTTCGTGATGACAAGGTCATGAAGCATTGTGATGACAACATCATGGAGCATTGTGATGACAAGGGCCTTTGAGAATTTTGATGACGAGGTCGTGAAGCATTGTGACGACAAGCGCATGGAGCTTGCTATGACAGGGGTCATGGAGCATTGCAATGACAATTGCATGGAGAATTGTACTGACAAGAGAATGTAACATTTTGTTGAGAAATGTCATGGAGGATTGTGATGAAAACGACATGTAGAATTGTGATGACCAGGGCATGGAGCATTGGGATGACAAGACCGTGGAGCATTGTCATGAGAAGACCACAGATAATTGTGATGAGGATCGTCATGGAGCACTGTAATGAAAAGGGGCATGGAGCATTGTGATGACAGGGGTCATGGAGCATTGTGATGACAAGTGTCATGGACCATTCTGATGACAAGCTTGTGGAGTAATGTGATGACAATGGCATGGAGCATTTTGATGAAAAGGGCATGGAGCATTGTGATGAAAAAGGCATGGAGCCTTTTTATGACAGTGTTCAAGGAGCATTCTGATGACAATTCTCAGGGAGCATTGTGATGACAAGTGTATTGAGCATTGTGATGACAAATTTCATGGAGCATTGTGATGACAGGCATCATGGAGCATTATGATGACAAGTGTTATGAACACTGTTATCACAAGGCTTTGGAGCATTTTGATGACAGAAGTCATGTATCATTTTCATTTCAAGGAGCATGGATCACTGTGATGACAAGGGCATGAAGCAATGTGAACCCAAGGTTCATGGAGTATTTTGATGACAATGGGAATGGAGCAATGTGATGACAAGCGCATGGAGCATTGTGATGACAAGGTCATGTAGCATTTTGCTGACAAATGTATGGAGCATTTTGATGACAAGTGTCATGGAGCATTGTGATGACAAGCGTCATGGAGCATTGCGATTACAGGGGTCATGGAGCATTGGGATGGCAAGGGCATGGATCATTTTGATGACAAGGGTCATGGAGCATTTCGATGACAAGATTCCCAGATCATTGCGTTGTCTGGTGTCATGAAGCGTTGTGATGACAGTGGTCATGGAGCATTGTGATGACAGGGGTCATGGAGCATTGTGATGAGAATTTCATGGAGCACTAAGCTGACAATATTCCTTGAGTATTGTGATGGCAGGGCTCATGGAGCATTGTGATAACAAGGGAATGGAGCATTGGCATGACAATGTCCTGGAGCATTGTGATGAGAAGACCATGGAGCATTGTGATGACAAGTCTCATGGAGCATTCTGATGAAAAGGGGCATGGATCATTGTGATTACAGGGGTCTTGGAGCATTGTTATGACAAGGGTCATGGAGCCTTGTGATGACAACACCGTTGAACATTGTGAAGACTGGTGTCAGGGAGCATTGTGATGACATGTGTCATGTTCCATTGCGATGACAATGGTGTGTGGCATTGTGATGCCAAGTATCATGGAGGAATGTGATGACAAAGATAATGGGGCATTGTGATCATTAGGGCTTGGAACATTATGATCACAAAGGCCATTTAGAATCTTGATGAGAAGGTCGTGAAGCATTGTGATGACAAAGTCCTGGAGCATTGTGTTGAGAATACCATGGAGCGTGTGATGACAAGTTTCATCGACCATACTGATGAAAAGAGGCATGGAGCATTGTGTTTACAGGGGTCTTGGAACATTGTGATGACAAGGGCATGGAGCATTGAGATGAGAATGCCAAGGAGCATTCTGATGACAGGCGTCATGGAGCTTTTTGATGACAAGGGCATGGAGCATTGTGAATACAGGGGTCTTGAGCATTGTGATGACAAGGGCATGGAGCATTGTGATGAGAAGAACATGGAGCATTCTGATGACATGCGTCAAGGAGCTTTGTGATGACAATTGCATGGAGCATTGTGATTACAGGGGTCTTGGAGCATTGTGATGACAAGAGTCATGGAGCCTTGTGATTAAAAGACCGTGGATCATTGTGATATCAGGGGTCATGGAGCATTGTTATGACAGGTGTAATGGAGCACTGTGATGACTAGGGCATGGAGCATTGGTCTGAAAAGTTTCATGGATTATTGTGATGAGAGTGGGCATGGAGCATTCTGATGACAAGGGCACAGAACACTGTGATACATGGGTCATGGGGGATTATAATGACAATGACATGGAGCATTGTGATGAGAAGGGCATGGAGCATTGTGATGGCAAGCGTCATGGAGCTTTGTGATGACAAGGGCATGGAACAATGTGATGAGAGTGTTCATGGAGCATTGTGATGACAATGACATGGAGCATTGTGATGCCAATTGTCATGGAGATGTGTGACGACAAATGTCATGGAGCATTTTGATGACAAGTTCGTGGTGCATTGTGTTGTGAAGGGAAGGGAGTATTGTGATGACAGGGTCATGGAGCAATTTGATGAAAAGGGTCATGGAAGATTTTGATGACAGGGTTTATGGAACATTGTGATGTCAGGGGTCATGGAGCATTTTGATGAAAAGGGTCATGGAGCATTTTGATGACAGGGGTTATGGAACATTGTGATGTCAGGGGTCATCGAACATTGTGATGATAATTGCATGTAGCAATGTGATGACAGGGGTCATGGAACATTGTGATGACAGGGGTGAGGGAGTATTGTGATGACTTGTGATGGAACATAGTGATATCAGTTGTGAGAGAGCATTTTGTTGAGAAGTGCCTGGAGCATATTGATGACAAGGTTTATGGAGCATTGTGATGACAATGTTGTGGAGCACAGTGATGACACGCGCATGGCACATTTTGATAACATTGGTGATGGAGCAATGTGCTGAGAAGCACATGGAGCACTGTGATGACAAGGGTCATGGAGTATTGTGCTGAGAAAGGCATAGAGCATTGTGATGACAATTGTCAGAGAGCATTGTGATGAAAAGTTCATGGAGCATTGTGGTGACAAAGGTCACAGAGAATTGTGATAATGAGGGCATGGACCATTGTGATGACAAAGTTCATGAAGCACTGTGATGACTGGAATCACGGAGCATTGTGATGACAGGGTTCATGGAGCATTGTGATGACAAGGCCGTGGATCATCATTATGACAGTGGTTATGGAGCATTGTTATGACAGGGGTATTGGAATATTGTGATAGCAAGGGTATGGAGCATTGTGATGAGAAAGCCATGGAGCATTCTGATGACATGCGTCATTGAGCTGTGTGATGACAAAGGCATGGAGCATTGTGATTACAGGGGTCTTGGATCATTGTAATGATAAGGGTTATGGAGCCTTGTTATGACAAGGCCGTGGAACATTTTGATGGCAGGGGTTATGGAGCATTTTTATGACAGGGGTAATGGAGCATTGTGATTACAAGTTTATGGAGCATTGGTCTGAAACTTTTCATGATTATTTTGATGAGAGTGGGCATGGAGCATTATGATGACAAGGGAAATGAACACTGTGATACATGGGTCATGGAGAATTGCATTGACAAGGGCATGGTACATTGTGATGAGAAGGGAATCGTGCATTTTGATGACAATCAACGTGGAGCTTTGTGATGATAAGGACATGGAAGCAATGTGATGAGAGGCTTCAGGAAGAATTGTGATGACAATGGCATGGATCATTCTGATGCCAAGGGTCATGGAGCTTGGTGATGACAAAGATCATGGAGCATTTTGATGACAAGCGCATGGAGCATTGTGATGCCAAGGGTCATGGAGCTTGGTGATGACAAAGATCATGGAGCATTTTGATGACAAGAGCATGGAGCATTGTGATGACAAGGGTCACAGAGCATTGTGCTGAGAAAAGCATAGTGCATTGTGATGACAAAGGTCACAGAGCATTGTGATGAAAAGTTCATGGAGCATTGTGGTGACAAAGGTCACAGAGACTTGTGATGATGAGAGCATGGACGATTGTGATGAGAAAGGTCATGAAGCATTGTGATGACAGGAGTCATGGAGCACTGTGATGACGTGTCATGGAGCATTGTGATGACAAGGGCATGCAGCAATGTGATGACAGGGGCATGGAACATTGGTCTTACAAGTTTCATGGATTATTGCGATGACAGTGGGAATGGCACATTGTGATGAAAAGGGCATGGAGCATTGTGATGACAAGCTCATGCATTATTGTGAAGACAGGTGTCTGGGAGCATTGTGAAGACATATGTCATGGCCCATTGTGATGACAATGCCATGGAGCATTGTGATGCCAAATGTCATGGAGGATTGTGATGACAAAGGTAATGGATCATTTTGATGACAAGCGAATGGAGCAACGTGATGACAAGGGTCATGGAGCACTGTGCTGACAAGGGCATGGAGCATTGTGATGACAAGGGTCATGGAGCATTGTGCTGAGAAAGGCACGGAGCATTGTGATGACAACAGTCACAGACCATTATGATGAAAAGTTCATGGAGCATTGTGGTGACAAATGTCACAGAGCCTTGTGATGACGAGTGCATGGACCATTGTGATGACAAAGGTCATGAATCATTGGGATGACTGGAGTCACGGAGCATTGTGATGACAGGGGTCATGGAGCATTGTGATGACAAGGGTCATGCAACATAATGATGACAAGCTTGTGGAGTATTGTGATGACAATGGCATGGATCATTGTGTTGAACAGGGCATGGAGCAATGTGATGAAAAAGGCATGGTGCCTTTTCATGACAGGGTTCAAGGAGCATTCTGACGACAAGTGTCAGGGAGCATTGTGATGACAAGTGTATTGAACATAGTGATGACAAAGCTCATGGAGCATTATGATGACACGGGCATGGATTATTGTGATGACAGGCATCAGGGAGCGTTGTGATGACAAGTGTTTTGGAACAATGTGATCTCAAGGGTTTGGAGCATTGTGATGACAGAGGTCATGGATCATTTTGATTTCAAGGAGCATGGAACATTGTGATGAAAGTGGTCATGGAGCATTGTGATGACGGGTCATGGAGCATTGTGAAGACAAGGGCATGGAGCATTGTGAAGACAGGGGCATGGAACATTGGTCTTACAAGTTTCATGGATTACTGCAATGACAGTGGGAACGGTGCATTGTGATGACAAGGGCATGGAGCATGGTGATGACAAGGTAATGCAGTATTGTGAAGACAGGTGTCTGGGAGCATTGTGAAGACATAAGTCGTGGCCCATTGTGATGACAATGCCATGGAGTATTTTGATGCCAAGTGTCATGGAGGTTTGTGATGACAAAGGTAATGGAGCATTGTGATGACAAGGGCTTGGAGCATTGTGATGACAAGGGTCACGGAGCACTATGCTGACAGGGGCATGGAGCATTGCGATGAAACGTGTCATGGAGCATTGTGCTGACAAAGGCATGGAGCATTGTGATGAGAAGGTAATGTAGAATTTTGCTGACAAATGCATGGAGCATTTTGATGACAAATGTCATGGAGCACTGTGATGACATGCGTCATGGAGCACTGTGACTACAGGGGTCGTGAAGCATTGGGATGGCAAGGGCATGGATCATTCTGATGACAAGTGTCATGGAGCATTTTGATTAAAAGGGTCCCGGATAATTGTGTTGTCTGGTGTCATGGAGCGTTGTGATGACTGTGGTCATGGAACATTGTGATGACAGGGGTCATGGAGCATTGTGATCAGAATTTCATGGAGCATTGGGCTGAAAATATTCATTGAGTATTATGATGGCAGGGGTCATGGAGCATTGTGGTGACAATGGAAAGGAGCATTGTGATGACAAGGTCCTGGAGCATTGTGAGGAGAAGACCATGTAGCCTTGTGATGACAAGTATCATGGAGCATTCTGATGAAAAGGGGCATGGAGCATTGTGATTACATGGGCCTTGGAGCATAGTGATGAATAGGGCATGGATGATTGTGATGAAAAAGCATGGAGCCTTTTCATGCGAGGGTCAAGGAGCATACTGACGACAAGTGTCAGGGAGCATTGTGATGACAAGTGTATTGAGCTTGTGATGACAAAGGTCATGGAGCATTGTGACGAGAAGACGATGGATAATTGTGATGACGAGTGTCATGGGGAGTTGTGATGACAAGTGTTATGGAACATTGTGAACACAAGGGTTTGGAGCATTGTGATGACAGTTTTTATGGAGCATTTTGATTTCATTGTTATGACAATAGCATGAAGCATTATGATGATGGGCATGGTTCATTGTGATGACAGAGTTCATGGAGCATTGAGATGAAAAGGGGCATGGAGCATTGTGATTACAGGTGTCTTGGAGCATTGTGATGAAAAGGGCATGGAACATTGTGATGCTAAGGGCATGGAGCTGTCTGATGACAAGCGTCATGGAGCTATGTGATGACAAGAGCATACAGCATTGTGATTACAGGGTTCTTTGAGCATTGTGATGACAAGGTTCATGTAGCCTTGTGATGACAAGGACGTGGAACATTGTCATGACAGGCGTGAAGGAGTATTGTAATGACTAGTGATGGAACATTTTGATATCAGCGGTGAAAGAGCATTTTGATGTGAAGTGCATGGAGTTTTGTGATGACAAGGTTTATAGAGTATTGTGATGACAATGTTGTGGAACATTGTGATGACAAGTGCATGGCACATTGTGATGACATGGGTCATGGAGAATTGTTCTGACAAGCCCATGGAGCATTGTGATGACAAGGGTCATGGAGCACTCTGCTGACAAAGGCATGGAGCATTGTGATGACAAGGGTCACAGACCATTGTGATGAAAAGTTCATGGAGAATTATGGTGACAAGTTCACAGAGCCCTGTGATGACGAGGTTATGGACCATTGGGAGGACAAAGGTCATGAAGCATTGTGATAACTGTAGTCACAGACCATTGTGATGACAAGGGCATGGAGCATTGTGATGACAGGAGCATGGAGCATTTGTCTGACAACTTTCATTGATTATTGTGATGATAGTGGACATGGCGCACTGTGATGACAGCGGCATGGAGCATTGATACGACCAGGTTATGGAGTATGGTGAAGACAGGTGTCAGGGAGCATTGTGATGACATATGTCATGGTGCATTGTGGTGACAATGACATGGAGCATTGTGAAGCCAAGTGTCATGGAGGATTGTGATGACAAATGTAATGGAGCATTCTGAAGACAAGGGCTTGGAGCATTGTGAGAGAAGACCATGGATAATTGTGATGACCAGCATCATGGGGCATTGTGATGACAAGTGTTATGGAACATTATGATCACAAGGATTTGGTGCATTATAATGACAGACAACATTGAGCATTTTGATTTCGCTGTGATGACAAAAGCATGAAATATTATGGTGATGCGCACGGTGCATTGTGATGACAGGGTTGATGGAGCATTGAGATGAAAAGGGACATGGATCATTGTGATTCCAGGGGTGTTGGAGCATTGTGATGACAAGGGCATGGAGCACTGTCAGGAGAAGGCCATGGAGCATTCCGATGACATGCGTCATGGAGCTTTGTGATGACAAGGGCATCGAGATTTGTGATTACAGGGGTCTTGGAGCATTGTGATGACAAGGGTCATGGAGGCTTGTGATGACAAGACCGTGGAATCTTGTGATGGCAGGGGTCATGGAGCATTGTTATGACAGGGGTAATGGAGCATTGTGATGACAAGGACATGGGGCAATCGTCTGATAAGTTTCATGGATTATTGTGAAGAGAGTGGGCATGGAGCAGTGTGATGACAAGGGCACGGAACACTGTGATTCATAGATCATGCAGGATTGTAATGACAATGGCATGGAGCATTGTGATGAGAAGGGCATCGAGCATTGTGATGACAAGCGTCATGGAGATTTGGGATGACAAGTGCATGGAGCAATGTGATGAGAGGGTCCATGGAGCATTGTGATGATAATGGAATGGAGCATTGTGATGCCAAGGGTCATGGAGCTTTGTGATGACAAATGTCATGTAGCATTTTGATGACAAGGGCCTGGTGCATTGTGATGAGAAGGGCAGGGAGCATTGTGATGACAGGGTCATGGAGCAATTTGATGAAAAGTGTCATGGAACATTTTGATGACAGGGGTTATAGAACATTCTGATGTCAGGGATCATGGAGCTTTGTGATGAAAAGGGTCATGGAGCATTGTGATTACAGGGGTTATGGAACTTTGTGATGTCAGGTGTCATGGAGCATTGTGATGATAATGGCATGTAGCACTGTGATGACCGGGGTAATGGAACATTGTGATGACAGGGTTGAAGGAGTATTGTGATGACTAGTGGTGGAACATTGAGATATCAGTGGTGAGAGAGCATTTTGATAAGTGAATGGAGCATTGTGATGACAAGGTTTATGGAGCATTTTGATGACAAGGATGTTGAGCACTGTGATGACAAGTGCATGGTGCATTGTGATGACATTGGTTATGAAGCATTGTGCTGACACGCGCATCGAGCATTTTGATGACAAGGGTCATGGAGTATTGTGCTGACAAAGGCATGGAGTTTTGTGATGACAAGGCTCACAGAGCATTGTGATAAAAAGTTCATGGAGCATTGTGGTGACAAAGGTCACAGAGCTTTGTGTGACAAGTTCAAGGACCATTGTGATGACAAATGTCATGAAGCATTGAGATGACTGGAGTCACGGAGTTTTGTGATAACAGGGGTCTTGGAGCATTGTGAAGAAAAGGGAATGCATCATTGTGATGAATAATGCAGGGAGCCTTGTCATGACAGTGTTCAAGGAGCATAGTGATGACAAGTGTCAGGGAGCATTGTGATGACAAGTGTAATGAGCATTGTGTTGACAAAGATCATGGAGCATTGTGATGTGAAGACCATGGATAATTGTGATGACAAGCGTCATGGGGCTTTATGATGACAAGTGTTATGGAAATTTGTGATCACAAGGGTTTGCAGCTTTGTGATGACAGAGGTCATGGAGCATTTTGATTTCATAGTGATGACAATAGCATGAATCATTATGATGATGGGCATGGTGCATTGTGATGACAGGGTTGATGGAGAATTGAGATGAAAAGGGGCATGGAGAATTGTGATAACAGAGGTCTTGGAGCATTGTGATGACAAGGGTCATGGAGCCTTGTGATGACAAGGCCGTGGAACATTGTGATGGCAGTGGTCATGGAGCATTGTTATGACAGGTGTAATTGAGCATTGTGATGACAAGGGCATGGAGCAATGTGATGAGAGATTTCATTGAGCATTGTGATGACAATGGCATGGAGCATTTTGATGCCAGGGGTCATGGAGCTTTGTGATGAAAAATGTCATTAGGCATTTTAAAGACAAGGGCGTGGTGCATTGTGATGAGAACGCAGGGAGCATTGTGATGACAGGGTCACGGAGCAATTTGATGAAAAGCGTCATGGAATATTTTGATGACAGGCGTTATGGAACATTGTGATGTCAGGGGTCATGAAGCATTGTGATGAAATGGGTCATGGAGCATTTTGTGACAGGGGTTATGGAACATTGTGATGTCAGGGGTCATGGAGCATTGTGATGACAAGGGCACAGAGCAATGTGATGACAGAGGCATGGAACATTTGTCTGACAAGTTTCATGGATTATTGTGATGACAGTGGGCATTTAGCATTGTGATGAAAAGGGTTACAGAGCCTTGTGTGAAGAGGGCATGGACCACTGTGTTGACAAAGGTCATGAAGCACTGTGATGACTGGAGTCACGGAGCATTGTGATGGCAGGGGTCATGGAGCATTGTGCTGACAAGCGCATGGAGCATTTTGATGACAAGTGTCATGGAGCATTGTGCTGACAAAGGAATGGAGCATGGTGATGACAAGGGACACAGAGCATTGTGATGAAATATTCATGGAGAATTGTGGTGACAAAGATCACAGAGCCTTGTGTGACGGGGGCATGGACAATTGGTCTGACATGTTTCATGGATTATTGTGATGACAGTGGGCATGGAGCATTTTGATGACAAAAGTCATGAAGCATTGTGATGACTGGAGTCACGGAGCATTTTGATGACATGGGTAATGGAGCATTGTGATGACATGGGCATGGAGTATTGTGATGACAGTGGCATGGAACATTTGTCTGACAAGTTTCATGGATTATTCTGATGACATTGGGCATGGCGCATTGTGATGACAAGGGCATGGAACATTGTGATGACAAGGTCATGGAGTATTGTGAAGACAGGTGTCAGGGAGCATTGTGATGACATATGTCATTCTCCATTGTGATGGCAATGGCATGGAGCATTGTGATACCAAGTGTCATGGAAGATTGTGATGACAAATGTAATGGAGCATTTTGATGACAAGGGCTTGGAACATTGTGATGACTAGTGTCATGGAGCATTGTGATGAGAGGGGTCATGGAGCATTGTGATGACAAGGGTCATGGAGCATTGTTATGAGAAGGTCATGGAGCATTGGGCTGAAAATATTCATGGAGTATTGTGATGACAAGGGCATGGAGCATTCTGATGATAAGCTTGTGGAGTATTGTGATGACAATGGCATGGAGCATTGTGATCAAAATGGCATGGATCATTGTGATGAAAAATGCATGGAGCCTTTTCATGACAGGTTTCAAGGAGCATTCTGACAACAAGTGTCAGTGAACATTGTGATGACAAGTATATTGAGCATTGTGATGACGATGGTCAAGGAGCATGGTGATGACAATGGCATAGAGTATTGTGATGACACTCATCATGGATCATTGTGATGTCAAGGGTTATGGAACATTGTTATCACAAGGTTTTGGAGCATTTTGATGACAGGTCATGGATTATTTTGATTTCAAAGAGCATGGAGCATTGTGATGACAAGGGCATGAAGCAATGTGATCCAAAGTTTCATGGAGGATTTTGATGACAAGCGCATGGGGCTTTGAGATGACAATGTCATGTAGCATTTTGGTGACAAAGGCATGGAGCATCGTGATGACAAGTTTCATGGAGCACTGTGAAGACAAGCATCACGGAGCATTGTGATTACAGCGGTCATGGAGAATTGGGATGGCAAGGGCACGGATCATTGTGATGACAAGGGTCAGGGAGCATTTTGATGATAAAAGTCCCAGATTATTGTGTTGTAAAGGGTCATGGAGCATTGTGATGACAGTGGCCATGGAGCATTGTGATGACAGGGGTCATGGAGCATTGTGATGAGAAGTTCATGGAGCATTGGTCTGAAAATATTCATGGAGTATTGTGATGACAGGGGTCATGAAGCATTGTGATGACAAGGGAATGGAGCATCGTGATGACAAGATCCTGGAGCATTGTGATGAGAACACTATGGAGCATTGTGATGACAAGTCTCATGGAGCATTCTGATGAAATGGGGCATGGAGCATTGTGATTAAAGGAGCCTTGGAGCATTGTGATGACAAGGGCATGGAGCATTGTGATGAGAAGGCCATGGAACATTCTGATGACATGCGTCATGAAGCACTGTGATGACCAGGGCATGGAGCATTGTGATTACAGGGTTTTGGAGCATTGTGATGACAAGTGTCATGGAGCATTGTGATGACAAGGCTGGGAAATATTGTGATGGTAGGGGTCATGGAGCATTGTTATGACAGGGGTAATGGAGCATTGTGATTACAAGGGTATGGAGCATTGTTCTTAAAATTTTCATGGATTATTTTGATGAGAGTGGGCATGGCGCATTGTGATGACAAGGTCACACAACACTGTGTTACATGGGTCATGGAGGATTGTAATGACAAGGGCATGGAGCATTGTGATGAGAAGGGCATCGAGCATTTTGATGACAAGCATCGTGGAGCTTTGTGATGACAAGGACATGGAAGCAATGTGATGAGAGGCTTCAGGAAGCACTGTGATGACAATGACATGGAGCATTGTGATGCCACGCGTCATAGAGCTTTGTGATGACAAAGGTCATGGAACATTTTGTTGACATGTGCGTGGTACATTATGATGAGAAGGGCAGGGTGCATTGTGATGACAGGGTCATGGAGCAATTTGATGAAAAGGGTCATCGAACATTTTGATGACAGTGGTTATGGAACATTGTGATGTCAGGGGTCATGGAGCATTGTGATGAAAAGGGTCATGGAGCATTTTGATGACAGGGATTATGGAACGTTTTGATATCAGGGGTCATCGAACATTCTGGTGATAAAGGCATGTAGCATTGTGATTATTGGGGTCATGGAACATTGTGATGACAGGGGTGAGGGAGTATTGTGATGACTAGTGATGGAACACTGTGATATCAGTGGTGAGAGAGCATTTTGATGAGAAGTGTATGGAGCATTGTGATGACAATGTTTATGGAGCGTTGTGATGACAAGGTTGTGGAGAATTGTGATGACAAGCACGTGGTGCATTGTTATGGCATGTGTCATGGAGCATTGTGCTGACTAGCGCATGGAGTATTGTGATGAAATGGGTCATGGATCATTGTGCTGAGAAAGGCACGGAGCACTGTGATGACAAGGGTCACGGAGCATTGCGATCAAAAGTTCATGGAGCATTATTGTGACAAAGGTCACAGAGACTTGTGATGACGAGGGCATGGAGCATTTTGATGACAAAGGTCATGAATCATTGTTATGACTGGAGTCACGGAGCATTTTGATGACAGGTGTCATGGATCATTGTGATGACAAAGGTCATGGACCTTTCTGATGACAAGCTTGTGGAGTAATGTGATGACAATGGCATGGATCATTGTGATGAAAAAGGCATGGAGCCTTTTCATGACAGTGTTCAAGGAGCATTCTGATGACAAGTGTCAGGGAGCATTGTGATGACAAGTGTATTGAGCATTGTGATGACAAAGGTCATGGAGCATTGTGATGACAGGCATCATGGAGCATTGTGATGACAAGTGTTATGGAGCACTGTGATGACAGAAGTCATGTATCATTTTCATTTCAAGGAGCATGGAGCATTGTGATGACAAGAGCATGAAGCAATGTGAACCCAAGGTTCATGGAGGATTTTGTTGAAAATGGGAACGGAGCATTGTGATGACAAGTGCATGGAGCATTGTGATGACAAGGTTATGTAGCATTTTGCTGACAAATGCATGGAGCATTTTGATGACAAGGGTCATGGAGCATTGTGATGACAAGCGTCATGGAGCATTGTTTTTACAGGTGTCATGGAGCATTGGGATGGCAAAGACATGGATCATTGTGATGACAAGGGTCATGGAGCATTTTGATGACAAGAGTCCCGCATCATTGTGTTGTCTGGTGTCATGGAGCGTTGTGATGACAGTGGTCATGGAACATTGTGATGCCAGGGGTCAGGGAGCATTGTGATGAGACGTACATGGAGCATTGGTTTGACAATATTCATTGAGTATTTTGGTGGCAGCGGTCATAGAGCATTGTGATGACAAGGGAATGGAGCATTGTGATGACAAGTCTCATGGAACATTCTGATGAAAAAGGGCATGGAGCATTGTGATTACAGGGGTCTTGGAGCATTGGGATGACAAGGGCATGGAGCATGGTGATGACAATGCCAGGAGCATTCTGATGACATGTGTCATGGAGCTTTGTGATGACAAGTGCATGGAGCATTGTGATTAGAGGGGTCTTGGTGCATTGTGATGAAAAGTCCATGGATCATTGTGAGGAAAAGGCATGGAGCCTTGTCATGACAGGGTTCAAGGAGCATACTGATGACAAGTGTCAGGGAGCATTGTGATGACAAAGGTCATGGAGCACTGTGATGAGAAGACCAATGATAATTGTGATGAGGAGTGTCATGGGGAATTGTGATGACAAGTGTTATGGAACATTGTGATCAAAAGGGATTGGAGCATTGTGATGACAGAGGTCATGGAGCATTTTGATTTCATTGTGATAACAATAGCATGAAGCTTTATGATGATGGGCATGGTGCATTGTGATGAGAGTGTTCACGGAGAATTGAGATGAAAAGGGACATGGAGCCTTGGGATTACAGGGGTCTTGGAGCATTGTTATGACAAGGGTCATGGAGCCTTGTCATGACAACACCGTGGTACGTTGTGATGGCAGGGCTCATGGAGCATTGTTATGACAGGGGTAATGGAGCATTGTGATGACAAAGACATGGAGCATTGGTTTGAAAAGTTTCATGGATTATTGTGACGAGAGTGGTCATGGAGCATTGTGATGACAAGGGCACAGAACACGGTGATACACGGGTTATGGAGGATTGTAATGACAAGGGCATGGATCATTGTGATGAGAAAGGCACCGAGCATTGTGATGACAAGAGCCCAGAACACGGTGATACATGGGTTATGGAGGATTGTAATGACAAGGGGATGGATCATTGTGATGAGAAAGGCATCGAGCATTGTGATGACAAGCGTCATGGAGTTTTGTGATGACAAGGGCAAGGAACAATGTGATGATAGGGTTCATGGAACATTGTGATGACAATGGCATGGAGCATTGTGATGCCAAGGGTCATGGAGATTTGTGAGGACAAAAGTCAATGAGCATTTTTATGACAAAAGCATAGTGCATTGTGATGAGAAGGGCAGGGAGCATTGTGATGACAGGATCATGGAGAAATTTAATGAAAAATATCAGGGAACATTTTGATGACAAGGGTTATGGAACGGTGTGACGTCAGTGGTCATGGAGCATTGTGATGATAAGCACATGTAGCATTTTGATAACAGGGGTCATGGAACATTGTTATGAAAGGGGTGAGGGAGTATTATGATGACTAGTGATGGAACATTGTGATATCAGTAGTGAGAAAGCATTTAGATGAGAAGTGCATGGAGAATTGTGATGACAATGTTTATGGAGCATTATGGTGAAAAGGTTGTGGAGCATTTTGATGACAAGTGCATCGCATATTGTGATGACTTGTGTCTTGGAGCATTGTGCTGACAAGCGCATGGAGCCTTGTGATGACAACGACCATGGAGCATTGTGCTGACAAAGGCATGGAGCATTGTGATGACACGTGTTACAGAGCATTGTGATGACGAGGGAATGGACCATTGTGATGAAAAAGATCATAAATCATTGTGATGACTGGATTCATGGAGCATTATGATGTGAGGGTTCATGGAACATTGTGATTACAGGGGTCTTGGAGCATTGTGATGACAAGGGCATGGATCATTGTGATGAGAAGGCCATGGAGCATTCCGATGACATTCATCATGGAGTTTTGTGAAGACAAGGGCATGGAGCATTGTGAATACCGGGGTCTTGGAGCATTGTGATGAAAAGGGCATGGATCATTGTGATGAAAAAGGCATGGAGTCTTGTCATGACAGGGTTCAAGGAGCATACTGACGACAAGTGTCAGGGACCATTATGATGACATGAGTATTGAGCATTGTGATGACAAATATCATGGAGCATTGTGATGAGAAAACCATGGATAATTGTGATGACGAGCATCATGGGGCGTTGTGATGACAAGTGTTATGGAATATCGTGATCACAAGTGTTTGGAGCATTGTGATGACATAGGTCATGGAGCATTTTGATTTCATTGTGTTGACAATAGCATGAAGCATTATGATGATGGGCATGGTGCATGGTGATGACAAGGGTCATGGATCCTTGTGATGACAAGGCCATGGAACATCGTGATGACAGTGGTCATGGAGCATTGTTATGACTGGGGTAATGGAGTATTGTGATGGCAAGGGTATTGAGCATTGAGATGAGAAAACCATGGAGCATTCTGATGACATGCGTCATGGAGCTTTGTGATGACAAAGGCATGGAGCATTGTGATTACAGGGGTCTTGGATCATTGTGATGACAAGGGTTATGGAGCCTTCTGATGACAAGGCCATGGATCATTTTGATGGCAGGGGTAATGGAGCATTGTGATTACAATTGTATGGAGCATTGGTCTGAAAAGTTTCATGGATTATTGTGATGAGAGTGGGCATGAAGCATTGTGATGACAAGGTCACACAACACGGTGTTACATGGGTCATGGAGGATTGTAATGACAAGGGCATGGAGCATTGTGATGAGAAGGGCATCGAGCATTTTGATGACAAGCATCGTGGAGCTTTGTGATGATAAGGACATGGAAGCAATGTGATGAGAGGCTTCAGGAAGCACTGTGATGACAATGGCCTTGATCATTGTGATGCCAAGGGTCATGGAGCTTTGTGATGACAAAGGTCATAGAGCATTTTGTTGACAAGTGCGTGGTGCATTGTAATGAGAAGGGCAGGGTGCATAGTGATGACAGGGTCATGGAGCAATTTGATGAAAATGGTCATCGAATATTTTGATGACAGGGGTTATGGAACATTGTGATGTCAGGGGTCATGGAGCATTGTGATGAAAAGGGTCAGGGAGCATTTTGATGACAGGGATTATGGAACGTTGTGATGTCAGGGGTCATGGAGCATTGTGATGAAAAGGGTCAGGGAGCATTTTGATGACAGGGATTATGGAACTTTGTGATGTCAGGGGTCATCGAACATTGTGGTGATAAGGGCATGTAGCATTGTGATTACTGGGGTCATGGATCATTGTGATGACAGGGGTGAGGGAGTATTGTGATGACTAGTGATGGAACATTGTGATATCAGTGGTGACAGAGCATTTTGATGAGAAGTGTATGGAGCATTGTGATGACAAGGTTTATGGAGCGTTGTGATGACAAGGTTGTGGAGCATTGTGATGACATGCATGTGGTGCATTGTTATGACATGTGTTATGGAGCATTGTGCTGACTAGCGCATGGAGCATTGTGATGAAAAGTGTCATGGAGCATCGTGCTGAGAAACGCATGGAGCATTGTGATGACAAGGGTCATGGAGCATTGTGATCAAAAGTTCATTGAGCATTGTGGTGACAAAGGTCACAGAGACTTGTGATGACGAGGGCATGGACAATTTTGATGACAAATTTCATGAATCATTGTTATGACTGGAGTCACGGAGCATTGTGACGACCGGGGTCATGGAGCACTGTGATGACAAGGGCATGGAGGATTGTGATGACAGAGGCATAGAGCATTGCTCTGACAAGTTTTATGGATTACTGGATGACAGTTGGCATGGCTCATTGTGATGACAAGGGCATGGAGCATTGTGATGACATGGTCATACATTATTGTGAAGGCAGGTGTCAGGGAGCATTGTGATGACATATGTCACGATACATTGTGATGACAATGCCATTGGGCATTGTGATGCCAAGTGTCATGGAAGATTGGGATGACAAATGTAATGGAGCATTGTGATGACAACGTCAAGGAGCACTGTAATGACAAGATCATGGAGAGTTGTGATGACAAGGGCCATTGAGAATTTTGATGAGAAGGTCGTGAAGCATTGTGATGAGAAGCACATGGAGCTTGCTATGACAGGGGTCATGGAGCATTGCAATGAAAAGTGCATGGAGAACTGTATTGACAACAGCATGTAACATTTTGATGAGAAGTGTCTTGGAGCATTGTGATGTCAAGGACATGTAGAATTGTGATGACCAGGGCATGGAGCATTGTGATGGCAGTACCGTGGAGCATTGTGATGAGAAGACCATGGATAATTGTGATGATGAGCGTCATGGAGCACTGTAATGACAAGGGGCATGGAGCATTGTGATGACAGGTGTCATGGATCATTGTGATGACAAGTGTCATGTACCATTCTGATGACAAGCTTGTGTAGTAATGTGCTGAAAAAGGCATGGAGCCTTTTCATGACAGTGCTCCAGGAGCATTCTGACGACAAGTGTCAGGGAGCATTGTGATGACATGTGTATTAAGAATTGTGATGACAAAGGTCATGGAGCATTGTGATGATAGGCATCATGGAGCATTGTGATGACAAGTATTATGGAACATTGCGATCACAAGGAATTGGAGCATTGTGATGACAGAAGTCATGTATCATTTTCATTTCAAGGAGCATAGAGCATTGTGATGACAAGGGCATGAAGCTATGTGAACCCAAGGTTCATGGAGGATTTTGATGACAATGGGAACGGAGGATTGCGATGACAAGCGCATGGAGCATTGTGATGACAAGGTCATGTAGCATTTTGCTGACAAATGCATGGAGCATTGTGATAACAAGCGTCAGGGAGCATTGTGTTTACAGGGGTCATGGAGCTTTGAGATGGCAAGCCATGGATCATTGTGATGACAAGGGTCATGGAGAATTTTGATGACAAGTGTCCCGCATCATTGTGTTGTCTGGTGTCATGGAGCGTTGTGATGACATTGGTCATGGAGCATTGTGATGCCAGGGGTCATCGAGCATTGTGATGAGAAGTTCATGGAGTATTGGGCGGACAATATTCATTGAGTATTGTTATGGTGGGTGTCAATGAGCATTGTGATGACAAGGGAATGGAGCATTGTGATGAAAATGTCCTAGGGCATTGTGATGAGAAGACCATGGAGTATTGTGATGACAAGTCTCATGGAACATTCTGAGAAAAGGGGCATGGAGCATTGTGATTACAGGGGTCGTGGAGCATTGGGATGACAAGGGCATGGAGCATGGTGAGGACAATGCCAGGAGCATTCTGATGATATTCGTCATGGATATTTCTGATGACAAGGGCATGGAGCATTGTGATTACAGGGGTTTTGGAGCATTGTGATGAAAAGTCCATGGATCATTGTGAGGAAAAGGCATGGAGCCTTGTCATGACAGGGTTCAAGGAGCATACTGAAGACAAGTGTCAGGGAGCATTGTGATGACAAAGGTCATGGAGCATTGTGATGAGAAGACCATGGATAATTGTGATAACCAGCGTCATGGGGCATTGTGATGACAAGTATTATGGAACATTGTGATCACAAGGGTTTGGAGCATTGTGATGACAGAGGTCATGGAGCATTTTGATTTCATTGTGATAACAATAGCATGAAGCTTTATGATGATGGGCATGTTGCATTGTGATGAGAGTGTTCACGGAGAATTGAGATGAAAAGGGGCATGGAGCCTTGTGATTACAGGGGTGTTGGAGCATTGTTATCACAAGGGTCATGGAGCCTTGTCATGACAACGCTCTGGTACACTGTGATGGCAGGGGTCATGGAGCATTGTTATGACAGGTGTAAGGGAGCATTGTGATGACAAGGACATGGAGCATTAGTTTGAAAAATTTCATGGATTATTGTGACGAGTGTGGTCATGGAGCATTGTGATGACAAGGGCCCAGAACACGGTGATACATGGGTTATGGAGGATTGTAATGACAAGGGCATGGATCATTGTGATGAGAAAGGCATCGAGCATTGTGATGACAAGCGTCATGGAGCTTTGTGATGACAAGGGCAAGGAGCAATGTAATTATAGGGTTCATGGAACATTGTGATGACAATGGCATGGAGCATTGGGATGCCAAGGGTCATGGAGATTTGTGAGGACAAAGGTCAGTGAGCAACTCGATGACAAGGGCATTGTGCATTGTGATGAGAAGGGTAGGGCGCATTGTGATGACAGGATCATGGAGCAATTTGATGAAAAGGGTCAGGGAACATTTTGATGACAGGGGTTAGGGAACAGTGTGACGTCAGTGGTTATGGAGCATTGTGATGATAAGGGCATGTAGCATTTTGATGACAGGGGTCATGGAACATTGTGATGAAAGGGGTGAGGGAGTATTGTGATGACTAGTGATGGAACATTGTGATATCAGTGGTGAGAGAGCATTTAGATGAGAAGTTCATGGAGCATTGTGATGACAAGGTTTATGGAGCGTTGTGATGACAAGGTTGTGGAGCATTGTGAAGACAAGTGCATGGCATATTGTGATGACCTGTGTCTTGGAGCATTGTGCTGACAAGCGCATGGAGCATTGTGATGACAACGACCATGGAGCATTGTGCTGACAAAGGCATGGAGCGTTGTGATGAGAAAGCCATGGAGCATTCTGATGACATGCGTCATGAATCTTTGTGATGACAAGGGCATGGAGAATTTTTATTACATGGGACTTGGAGCATTGTGATGAAAAGTCCATGGATCATTGTGATGAAAAAGGCATGGATCCTTGTCATGACAGGGTTCAAGGAGCATACTGATGACAAGTGTCAAGGAGCATTGTGATGACAAAGGTCATGGAGCATTGTGATGTGAAGACCATGGATAATTGTGATGAGGAACGTCATGGGGCATTGTGATGACAAGTGTTATGGAACATTGTGATCACAAAGGTTTGGAGCATTGTGATGACAGAGGTCATGGAGCATTTTGATTTCATTGTGATGTCCATAGCATGAAGCTTTATGATGATGGGCATGGTGCATTGTAATGACAGTGTACATGGAGAATTGAGATGAAAAGGGGCATGGAGCCTTGTGATTACAGGGGTCATGGAGCATTGTTATGACCAGGGTCATGGAGCCTTGTGATGATAACGCCGTGGAATATTGTGATGGCAGGGGTCATGGAGCATTGTTATGACAGGTGTAATGGAGCATTGTGATGACAAGGGCATTGAGCATTGGTTTGAAATGTTTCATGGATTATTGTGATGAGAGTGGGCATGGAGCATTGTGATGACAAGGTCACAGAACACGGTGATTCATGGGTCATGGAGGATTGTAATGACAAGGGCATGGACCATTGTGATGAGAAGGGCATTGAGCATTGTGATGACAAGCGTCATGGAGCTTTGTGATGACAAGGGCAAGGAGCAATGTGATGATAGGGTTCATGGAGCATTGTGATGACAATGGCATGGAGCATTGTGATGCCAAGGGTCATGGAGCTTTGTGATGACAAAGGTCATGGAGCATTTTGATGACAAGAGCGTTGTGCATTGTGATGAGAAGGGCAGGGAGCATTGTGATGACAGGGTCATGGAGCAATTTGATGAAAAGTGTCGGGGAATATTTTGATGACAGGGGTTATGGAACATTGTGATGTCAGTGGTCATGGAGCACTGTGATGATAAGGGCATGTAGCATTTTGATGACAGTGGTCCTGGAACATTGTGATGAAAGGGGTGAGGGAGTATTGTGATGACTAGTGATGGAACATTGTGATATCAGTGGTGAGAGAGCATTTAGATGAGAAGTGCATGGGGCATTGTGATGACAAGGTTTATGGAGCATTGTGATGACAAGTTTGTGGATCATTGTGATGACAAGTGCATGGCATATTGTGATGACATGTGTCTTGGAGCATTGTGCTGACAAGCGCATGGAGCATTGTGATCACAAGGTCATGGAGCATTCTGCTGACAAAGGCATGCAGCATTGTGATGACAAGTGTTACAGAGCACTGTGATGACGAGGGAATGGACCATTGTGATGACAAAGGTCATAAAGCATTGTGATGACTGGATTCACGGAGCATTATGATGTGAGGGGTCATGGAGCATTGTGATTACAAGGGCATGGAGCATTGTGATGACAGGGGTATGGAGACTTGGTCTGACAAGTTTCATGGATTATTGCTATGAGGTTGGGCATGGCACATTGTGATGACAAGGGAATGGAACATTGTTATGACAAGATCATGTAGTATTGTGAAGACAAGTGTCAGGGAACATTGTGATGACATATGTCATGGTGCATTGTGATGACAATGGCGTGACGAATTATGATGATGGGCATGATGCATTGTGATGACAGGGTTCATGGAGCATTGAGATGAAAAGGGGCATGGAGCATTGTGATTACAGGGGTCTTGGAGCATTGTGATGACAAGGGCATGGAGCAATGTGATGAGAAGGCCATTGAGCATTCTGATGACATGTGTCATTGTGCTTTGTGATGACAAGGGCATGGAGCATTGTGACTACAGGGTCTTGGAGCATTGTGAAGACAAGTGTAATGGAGCATTGTGATGAAACGGCTGTAGGGCATTGTGATGGCAGGGGTCATGGAGCATTGCTATGTCAGGGGTAATGGAGCTTTGTGATGAGAAGGGCAATGAGCATTGGTCTGAAAAGTTTCATGGATTATTGTGATGAGAGTGGGCATGGAGAATTTTGATGACAAGTTCATGGAACACTGTGATACATTGGTCATGGAGGATTGTAATGACAAGGGCTTGGAGCATTGTCATGAGAAAGGCATCGAGCATTGTGATGACAAGCATCATGGAGCTTTGTGATCACAAGGGTATGGATCAATGTGATGAGTGCGTGCATGGAGCATTGTGATGACAATGACATGGAGCATTGTGATGCCAAGGCTCATCGAGCTTTGAGATGACAAATGTCATGGAGCATTTTGATGACAAGTGCGTTGTGCATTGTGATGAGAAGGGCAGGGAGCATTGTGATGACAGGGTGATGGAGCAATTAGATGAAAAGTGTCATGGAACATTTTGATGACAGGTGTTTTGGCACATTGTGATATCATGAGTCATGGCGCATTGTGATGATAAGTGCATGTAGCATTGTGATGACGGGGTCCTGGAACATTGTGATGACAGGGGTGAGCGAGTATTGTGATGACTAGTGATGGAATATTGTGATATAAGTGGTGAGAGAGCAATTTGATGAGAAGTGCATGGAGCATTGTATTAACAATGTTTATGGAGCATTGTGATAACAAGGTTGTGGACTATTGTGATGAAAAGCATGTGGCACATTGTGATGACAAGGGTCCTGGAGTATTGTGCTTACAAAGGCAAGGAGCATTGAGATGACAAGGGTCACGGAGCATTGTGATGACGCGGGTATGGACTATTGTGATGACTATGGTCATGAAGCATTGTGATGACTGGAGTCACGGAGCATTGTGATGACAAGGGCATGGAGCATTGTGATGACAGGGGCATGGAACATTGGTCTGACAAGTTTCATGGATTATTGTGATGACACTGGGCATGGAGCATTGTGATGACAATGGTCACAGAGCCTTGTGTGAAGAGGGTATGGACCACTGTGTTGACAAAGTTCATGAAGCACTGTGATGACTGGAGTCACGGAGCACTGTGATGTCAGGGGTAATGGAGCATTGTGCTGACAAGCACATGGAGCATTTTGATGACAAGTGTCATGGAGCATTGTGCTGACAAAGGCATGGAACATGGTGATGACAGGGGACACAGAGCACTGTGATGAAATATTCATGGAGCATTGTGGTGACAAAGATCACAGAGCCTTGTGTGACTGGGGCATGGACAATTGGTCTGACAAGTTTCATGGATTATTGTGATGACAGTGGGCATGGAGCATTGTGATGACAAAAGTCATGAAGCATTGTGATGACTGGAGTCACGGAGCATTGTGATGACAGGGGTCATGGAATATTGTGATGACATGGGCATGGAGTATTGTGATGACAGTGGCATGGAACATTTGTCTGGCAAGTTTCATGGATTATTCTGATGACAGTGGGCATGGCACATTGTGATGACAAGGGCATGGAACATTGTGATGACAAGGTCATGGAGTATTGTGAAGACAGGTGTCAGGGAGCATTGTGATGACATATGTCATTGTCCATTGTGATGACAATTGCATGGAGCATTGTGATACCAAGTGTCATGGAAGATTGTGATGACAAATGTAATGGAGCATTTTGATGACAAGGGCTTGGAACATTGTGATGACAAGGGTCATGGAGCATTGTGATGACAAGGGTCATGGAGCATTGTGATGAGAAGGTCATGGAGCATTGGGCTGAAAATATTCATGGATTATTGTGATGACAGGGGTCAAGGAACATTGTGATGACAAGTGTATTGAGCATTGTGAAGATAAAGGTCATGGAGCATTGTGATGAGAAAACCATGGATAATTGTGATGACGAGCGTCTTGGGGCGTTGTGATGACAAGTGTTATGGAGCCTTGTGATCACCAGGATTTGGAGCATGGTGATGACAGAGGTCATGGAGCATTTTGATTTCATTGTGATGACAATAGCATGAAGCATTATGATGATGGGCATGGTGCATTGTGATGACAGTGTTCATGGAGAATTGAGATGAAAAGTGGCAAGGAGCATTGTGATTAAAGTGGTCTTGGAGCATTATGATGACAAAGGCATGGAGCATTGTGATGAGAAGGCAATGGAGCATTCTGATGACATGCGTCATGTAGTTTTGTGATGAGAAGGGCATGGAGCATTGTGAAGACAGTGGCATGGAAAATTGGTGTAACAAGTTTTATGGATTATTGTGATGACAGTGGGCATAGCGAATTGTGATGACAAGGGCATGGAGCATTGTGACGCCAAGTGTCATTGAGGATTGTGATGACAAAGGTAATGGAGCATTGTGATGACAAGGGCTTGGAGCATTGTGATAACAAGGGTCAGGGAGCATTGTGATAAAAACGGGCATTTAGAATTTTGATGACAATTTATGAAGCATTTTGATGACAAAGCCATGGATCTTGCTATGACAGGTGTCATGGGACATTTCGATGACAGGTGCATGGAGAATTGTGATGACAAGAGCATGTAAAATTGTGATGAGAAGTGTCATGGAGCATTTTGATGACAAGAACGTGGAGAATTGTGATGACAAGGGACATGGAGCATTGCTATGACCAGGGAATGGAGCATTGTGATTGAAAGACCATGGAGCACTGTGATGAGAAGAAAAATGGATAACTGTGATGACGAGCATCATGGAGCACTGTAATGACAAGGGGCAAGAAGCATTCTGATGACAGGCGTCATGGAGCATTCTGATGAAAGAGGTCATGGAACATTGTGATGACAGTGGTCATGGAGCATTCTGATGATAAGCTTGTGGAGTATTGTGATGACAATGGCATGGAGCATTGTGATGAAAAGGGCATGGATCATTGTGATGAAAAATGCATGGAGCCTTTTCATGACAGATTTAAAGGAGCATTCTGACAACAAGTGTCAGGGAGCATTGTGACGACAAGTGTATTGAGCATTGTGATGAAAATGGTCATGGAGCATTGTGATGACAAGGGCATGTAGTATTGTGATGACAGGCATCATGGAGCATTGTGATGTCAAGTGTTATGGAACATTGTGATCACAAGGGTTTGGAGCATTGTGATGACAGGTCATGGAACACTCTGATACACGGGTCATGAAGGATTGTAATGACAAGGGCATGGAGCATTGTGATGAGAAGGGCATCAAGCACTTTGATGACAAGCGTCTTGGAGCTTTGTGATGACCAGGACATGGAACAATGTGATAAGAGGCTTCATGAAGCATTGTGATGACAATGGCATGGAACATTGTGATGCAAAGTGTCATGGAGCTTTGTGATGACAAAGGTCATGCAGCACTTTGATGACAAGTGCGTCGTGCATTGTGATTATAAGGGCAGCGTGCATTGTGATGACAGGATCATGGAGCAATTTGATGAAAAGTGTCATCGAACATTTTGATGACAGGGGTTATGGAACATTGTGATGTCAGGGTTCATGGAGCATTTTGATGAAATGGGTCATGGAGAATTTTGATGACAGGTGTTATGGAACATTGTGATGTCAGGGGTCATTGAACATTGTGATGATAAGGGCATGCACCATTGTGATGACAGGGGTCATGGAACATTGTGATGACAGGGGTGAGGGACTATTGTGATGACTCGTGATGGAACATTGTGATATCAGTGGTGAGAGAGCATTTTGATGAGAAGTGTATGGAACATTGTGATGACAATGTTTATGGAGCGTTGTGATGACAAGGTTGTGAAGCATTGTGATGACAAGTGCATGACACATTGTTATGACATGTGTTATGGAGCATTGTGCTGATTAGCACATGGAGCATTGTGATGACAATGGTCATGGAGCATTGTGCTGAGGAAGGCATGGAGCATTGTGATGACAAGGGTCACGGAGCATTGTGATCAAAAGTTCATGGAGCATTGTGGTGACAAAGGTCACAGGGACTTGTGATGAAGAGGGCATGGACCATTGTGATGACAAAGGTCATGAATCATTGTTATGACTGGAGTCAAGGAGGACTGTGATGACAGGGGTCATGGAGCATTGTGATGAAAAGGGCATGGAGCATTGTGATGACAGGGCCATAGAGCATAGCTCTGACAAGTTTTATGGATTATTGTGATGACAGTGGGCATGGCGCTTTGTGATGACAAGGGCATGGAACATTGTGATGACAAGGTGATACAGTATTGTGAAGACAGGTGTCAGGGAGCACTGTGATGACATATGTGGTGGTCCATTGTGATGACAATGGCATGGAGCATTGTGATGCCAAGTGTCATGGAGGATTGTGATGACAAGGGCTTGGAGCATTGTGATGAAAAGGGTCATGGAGCATTGTGATGAAAAGGGCATGGAGCATTGTGATTACAGGGGTCTTGGAGCATTGTGATGAAAAGGGCATGGATCATTGTGTTGGAAAAGGCATGGAGCCTTGTTATGACAGGGTTCAAGGAGCATACTGACGACAAGTGTCAGGGAGCATTGTGTTGACAAGTAAATTGAGCATTGTGATGACAAAGGTCATGGAGCATTGTGATGAGAAAACCATGGATAATTGTGATGACGAGCATCATGGGGCGTTGTGATGACAAGTGTTATGGAACATTGTCATCACAAGGGTTTGGAGCATTGTGATGACAGAGTTCATGGAGCATTTTGATTTCATTATGATGACCATAGCATGAAGCATTATGATGATGAGAATGGTGCATTGTGATGACAGGGTTCATGGAGCATTGAGATGAAAAGGGGCATGGAGAATCGTGATTAAATTGGTCTTGCAGCATTGTGATGACAAGGGCATGGAGCATTGTGATGAGAAGGCAATGCATCATTCTGATGACATGTGTCATGGAGCTTTGTGATGACAAGGGCTAGGAGCATTGTGATGACAGTGGCATGGAAAATTGGTCTAACAATTTTCATGGATTATTGTGATGACAGTGTGCATGGATTATTTTGATGACAAAGGCATGGAGCATTCTGATGATAAGCTTGTGGAGTATTGTGATGACAATGGCATGGAGCATTGTGATGAAAATGGCATGGATCATTGTGATGAAAAATGCATGGAGCCTTTTCATGACAGGTTTCAAGGAGCAATCTGACAACAAGTGTCAGTGAGCATTGTGATGACAAGTGTATTGAGCATTGTGATGACGATGGTCAAGGAGCATGGTGATGACAATGGCATGGAGTATTGTGATGACAGGCATCATGGATCATTGTGATGTCAAGGGTTATGGAACATTGTGATCACAAGGTTTTGGAGCATTTTGATGACAGGTCATGGATCAATTTGATTTCAAAGAGCATGGAGCTTTGTGATGACAAGGTCATGAAGCAATGTGATCCAAAGTTTCATGGAGGATTTTGATGACAAGCACATGGGGCTTTGTGATGACAATGTCATGTAGCATTTTGATGACAAAGGCATGGAGCATCGTGATGACAAGTTTCATGGAGCACTGTGAAGACAAGCATCACGGAGCATTGTGATTACAGCGGTCATGGAGATTTGGGATGGCAAGGGCACGGATCATTGTGATGACAAGGGTCAGGGAGCATTTTGATGATAAAAGTCCAGGATTATTGTGTTGTAAGGGGTCATGGAGCATTGTGATGACAGTGGTCATGGAGCATTTTGATGACAGGGGTCATGGAGCATTGTGATGAGAAGTTCATGGAGCATTGGGCTGAAAATGTTCATGGAGTATTGTGATGACAGGGGTCATGGAGCATTGTGATGACAAGGGAATGGAGCATCGTGATGACAAGATCCTGGAGCATTGTGATGAGAAGACTATGGAGCTTTGTGATGACAAGTCTCATGGAGCATTCTGATGAAATGGGGCATGGAGCATTGAGATTAAAGGAGCCTTGGAGCATTGTGATGACAAGGGCATGGAGCATTGTGATGAGAAGGCCATGGAGCATTCTGATGACATGCGTCATGAAGCACTGTGATGACCGGGGCATGGAGCATTGTGATTACAGGGGTCTTGCAGCATTGTGATGAAAACGGCATGGGTCATTGTGATGAAAAAGGCATGTAGCCTTGTCATGACAGGGTTCAATGAGTATACTGATGACAAGTGTCAGGGAGCATTAAGAGGACCAGTGTATTGAGCATTGTGATGACAAAGGTCATGGAGCATTGTGATGAGAAGACCGTGGATAATTGTGATGACGAGAGTCATGGGGCGTTGTGAAGACAAGTGTTATGAACATTGTGATCACAAGGGTTTGGAGCATTGTGATGACAGATGTCATGGAGCATTTTGATTTCATTGTGATGACAATAGCATGAAGCATTATGATGATGGGCATAGTGCATTGTGATGACAGGGTTCATGGAGAATTGAGATGAAAAGGGGCATGGAGAACTGTGATTACAGGGTTCTTGGAGCATTGTGATGACAAGGGCATGGATCATTGTGATGAGAAGGCCATGGAGCATTCTGATGACATGCATCATGGAGCTTTGTGATGACAAGGGCATGGAACATTGTGATTACAGGGTTTTGGAGCATTGTGATGACAAGTGTCATGGAGCATTGTGATGACAAGGCTGGGAAACATTGTGATGGCAGGGGTCATGGAGCATTGTTATGACAGGGGTAATGGAGCATTGTGATTACAAGGGTATGGAGCATTGGTCTGAAAATTTTCATGGATTATTGTGATGAGAGTGGGCATGGCACATTGTGATGACAAGGTCACACAACACTGTGTTACATGGGTCATGGAGGATTGTAATGACAAGGGCATGGAGCACTGTGATGAGCAGGGCATCGAGCATTTTGATGACAAGCATCGTGGAGCTTTGTGATGACAAGGACATGGAAGCAATGAGATGAGAGGCTTCAGGAAGTACTGTGATGACAATGACATGGAGCATTGTGATGCCACGGGTCATGGAGCTTTGTGATGACAAAGGTCATGGAGCATTTTGTTGACAACTGCGTGGTGCATTATGATGAGAAGGGCAGGGTGCATTGTGATGACAGGGTCATGGAGCAATTTGATGAAAAGGGTCTTCGAACATTTTGATGACAGGTGTTATGGAACATTGTGATGTCAGGGGTCATGGAGCATTGTGATGAAAAGGGTCATGGAGCATTTTGATGACAGGGATTATGGAACGTTGTGATATCAGGGGTCATCGAACATTGTGGTGATAAAGGCATGTAGCATTGTGATTACTGGGGTCATGGAACATTGAGATGACAGGGGTGAGGGAGTATTGTGATGAGTAGTGATGGAACACTGTGATATCAGTGGTGAGAGAGCATTTTGATGAGAAGTGTATGGAGCATTGTGATGACAATATTTATGGAGCGTTGTGATGACAAGGTTGTGGAGCATTGTGGTGACAAGCGCGTGGTGCATTGTGATGACATGTGTCATGGAGCATTGTGCTGACTACCGCATGGAGCATTGTGATGACAAGGGTCACGGAGCATTGTGATCAAAAGTTCATGGAGCATTGTTGTGACAAAGGTCACAGAGACTTGTGATGACGAGGGCATGGAGCATTTTGATGACAAAGGTCATGAATCAATGTTATGACTGGAGTCACGGAGCACTGTGATGACAGGGGTCATGGAGCATTGTGATGGCAGGTGTCATGGATCGTTGTGATGACAAAGGTCATGGACCATTCTGATGACAAGCTTGTGGAGTAATGTAATGACAATGGCGTGGAGCATTGTGATGAAAAGGGCATGGAGCATTGTGATAAAAAATGCATGGAGCCTTTTCATGACAGTGTTCAAGGAGCATTTTGACGACAAGTGTCAGGGAGCATTGTGATGACAAGTGTATTGAGCATTGTGATGACAAAGGTCATGGAGCGTTGTGATGACAAGGGCATGGAGTATTGTGTTGACAGGCATCATGGAGCGTTGTGATGACAAGTGTTATGGAACAATGTGATCACAAGGGTTTGGAGCACTGTGATGACAGAGGTCATGGATCATTTTGATATCAAGGAGCATGGAGCATTGTGATGACAGGGGTCATGGAGCATTGTAATGAGAAGATCATGGAGCATTGACCTGAAAATATTCATGGAGTATTCTGATGAAATGGGTCATGGAGCATTGTGATGACAAGGTCCTGGAGCACTCTGATGAGAAGACCATGGAGCCTTGTGATGAGAAGTCTCGTGGAGCATTCTGATGAAAAGGGGCATGGAGCATTGTGATTACAGGGGACTTGGAGCATTGTGATTACAAGGGCATGGAGCATTTTGAGAGATGTCCAAGGAGCATTCTGATGGCATGCGTCATGGAGCTTTGTGATGACCATGCAAGGAGCATTGTGATTACAGGGGTCTTGGAGCATTGTGATGAAAAAGGCATGGATCATTGTAATGAAAAAGGCATGGAGCCTTGTCTTGACAGGGTTCAAGGAGCATACTGATGGCAAGAGTCACGGAGCATTGTGATGACAAGTGTATTGAGCCTTGTGATGACAAAGGTCATGGAACATTGTGATGAGAAGACCATGGATAATTGTGAAGACGAGCGTCATGGGGCGTTGTGATGACAAGTGTTATGGAACATTGTGATCACAAGGGTTTGGAGCATTGTGATGGCAGAGATAATGGAGCATTTTAATTTCATTTTGATGACAATAGCATGAAGCATTATGATGATGGGCATGGTGCATTTTGATGACAGGGTTCATGGATCATTGAGATGACAAGTGCATGGAGCATTGTGATTACAGGTGACTTGGAGCATTTTGATGGCAAGTGCATGGAGCATTGTGAATGAGAAGGCCATGGAACATTCTGATCACATGTGTCATTGAGCTTTGTGATGACAAGGGCATGGAACATTTGTCTGAAAATTTTCATGGATTATTGTGATGAGAGTTGGCATGGAGCATTGTGATGAAAAGGACACGGAACACTGTGATACATGGGTCATGGAGAATTGTAATGACAAGGTCATGGAGCATTGTGATGAGAAGGGCATCGAGCATTGTGATGACAAGCGTCATGGAGCTTTGCGATGACAAGGGCATGGAGCAATGTGATGAGAGGCTTCATGAAGAATTGTGATGACAATGGCATGGAGCATCGTGATGTCAAGGGTCATGGAGCTTTGGGATGACAAAGGTCATGGAGCATTTTGATGACAAGGGAGTGGTGCATTGTGATGATAACGGCATGTAGCATTGTGATGATAAGGGTCATGGAACATTGTGATGACAGGGGTGAAGTAGTATTGTGATAACTAGTGATTGAACATTGTGATATCAGTGTTGAGAGAGCATTTTCATGAGAAGTGCATGGAGCATTGTGACGCCAAGTGTCACAGAGCATTGTGATGAAATGATCATGGAGCATTGTGGTGACAATGTTCACAGAGACTTGTGATGATGAGGGCATGGACCATTCTGATGACAAAGTCTTGAAGCATTGTGATGACTGGAGATACGGAGCATTATGATGATAGGTGTCATGGAGCATTGTGATGAAAAGTCCATGGATCATTGTGATGACAGGGGCATGGAGCATCGGTCTGAAAAATTTCATGGATTATTGTGATGACAGTGGGCATTGCACATTGTGATGACAAGGGAATGGAGCAGTGTGATGACAAGTGTCATGGAGGACTGTGATGACAAAAGTAATGGAGCATTTTGATGACAATGGTCATGGATCATTGTGATGAAAAGGGAATGGAGCATTGTGATGACAAGGTCTTTTGAGAATTTTGATGACAAGTTCGTGAAGCATTGTGATGAAAAGCACATGGAGCTTGCTATGACAGGGATCATGGAGCATTGCAATGACAATTTCATGGAGAATGTGATTACAAGAGCATGTAACATTGTGATTTGAAGTGTCATTGAGCATTGTGATGGCAAGACGGTGGAGCATTGTGATGAGAAGACCATGGATAATTGTGATGACGAGCGTCATGGAGAACTGTAATGACAAGGGTCCTGGAGCATTGTGATGACAGGGGTCATGGAGAATTGTGATGACAAGTGTCATGGAGCATTCTGATGACAAGCTTGTGGAGTATTGTGATGACAATGGCGTGGAGCATTGTGATGAAAAGGGCATGGAGCACTGTGATGCAAAAGTCATAGAGCCTTTTCATGACAGGGTTCTAGAAGCATTCTGACGACAAGGGTCAGGGAACATTGTGATGACAAGTGTATTGAGCATTGTGATGACAAAGGTCATGGAGCATTGTGATGACAAGGGCATGGAGTATTGTGATGACAGGCATCATGGAGCTTTGTGATGACAAATGTTATGGAACAATATGATCACAAGGTTTTGGATCACTGTGATGACAGAGGTCATGGATCATTTTGGTATCAAGGAGCATGGAGCATTGTGATGACAGGGGTCATGGAGCATTGTGATGAGAAGATCATGGAGCATTGAGGTGAAAATGTTCATGGAGTATTCTGATGAAAGGGGTCATGGAGCATTGTGATGACAAGGTCCTGGAGCATTGTGATGAGAAGACCATGGAGCCTTGTGATGAGAAGTCTCATGGAGCATTCTGATGAAAAGGGGCATGGAGCATTGTGATTACAGGGGTCTTGGAGTATTGTGATTACAAGGGCATGGAGCATTGTGAGAGATGTCAAAGGAGCATTCTGATGACATGCGTCATGGAGCTTTGTGATGAACAGGGCATGGAGCATTGTGATTACAGTGGTCTTGGAGCATTATGATGAAAAGGGCATGGATCATTTTGAGGATAAAGGCATGGAGCCTTGTCATGACAGGGTTCAAGGAGCATACTGACGACAAGTGTTAGGGAGCATTGTGATGACAAGTGTATTGAGCATTGTGATGACAAAGGTCATGGAACTTTGTGATGAGAAGTGCATGGATAATTGTGATGACGAGCCTCATGGGTCGTTGTGATGACAAGTGTTACGGAGCATTGTGATCATAAGGGCTTGGAGCATTGTGATGACAGAGGTCATGGAGCATTTTGATTTCATTGTGATGAAAATAGCATGAAGCATTATGATGAAGGGCATGGTTCGTTTTGATGACAGGGTTCATGAAGCATTGAGACGAAAAGTGGTATGGAGCATTGTGATTACTCGGGTCATGGAGCCTTGTGATGACAAGGCCGTGGAGCATTGTGATGACAGGGATGAGGGAGTATTGTGATGACTAGTGATGGAACATTGTGATATCAGTGGTGAGATAGCATTTTCATGAGAAGTGTATGGAGCATTGTGATGACAATGTTTATTTAGCATTGTGATGACAAGAATGTGGAGCATTGTGATGACAACCGCATGGCACATTGTGATCACATTCGTCATGGAGCATTGTGCTGAAATGTTCATGGAGCATTGTGGTGACAAAGGTCACAGAGACTTGTGATGATGAGGGCATGGACCATTGTGATGACACAGTCTTGAAGCATTGTGATGACTGGAGTCACGGAGCATTGTGATGACATGTGTCATGGAGCATTGTGATGACAGGTGTCATGGAGCATTGTGATGACAAGTGCATGGAGCATTGTGATGACAGGAGCATGGAGCATCGGTCTGAAAAATTTCATGGATTTTTGTGATGACAGTGGACATTGCGCATTGTGATGACAAGGGCATGGAGCACTGTGAAGAAAAGGTCATGGAGTACTGTGAAGTCAGGTGTCAGGGAGCATTGTGATGACCTATGTCATGGTGCCTTGTGATGACAATGGCATGGAGAATTGTGATTACAAGTGTCATGGAGGATTGTGATGACCAGCGCTTGGAGCATTGTGATGAGAATTGTCATGGAGCATTGTGATGACAAGAGCATGGAGCATTGTGATGACTAGGGCCAGTGAGAATTTTGATGCCAACCTCGTGAAACATTGTGATGACAAGCACATGGAACTTGCTATGACAGGTGTCATGGAGCAATGTGATGACAAGTGCATGTATAATTGTGATGACAATAGCATGTAACTTTGTGACGATAAGTGTCATTAAGCATTGTGATGACATGGACGTGGAGAAATGTAATGACAAGGGACATGGAGCACTCTGAATACCAGGGCATTGAGCATTGTCATCGCAAGACCGTGGAGCATTGTGATGAGAAGGTCATGGATAATTGTGATGACGAGCATCATGGAGCACTGTAATGACAAGGGAAATGGAGCATTTTGATGACAGGTGTCATGGATCATTGTGATGACAGGGGTCATGGAGCATTCTGATGAAAAGCTTGTGGAGTATTGTGATGACACTGGCATGGAGCATTGTGATGAAAAGGGCATGGAGCATTGTTATGAAAAAGGCATGGAGCCTTTTCATTACAGGTTTCAAGGAGCATTCTGACGACAAGTGTCAGGGAACATTGTGTTGACAAGTGTATTTAGCATTGTGATGACAAAGTTCATGCAGCATTGTAATGACAGGCATCATGGAGCGTTTTCATGACAAGTGTTAAGGAACATTGTGATCACAAGGTTTTGTAGCATTGTGAGGACAGAGGTCATGGATCATTTTGATTTCAAGGAGCATGGAGCATTGTAATGACAAGGCCGTGAAGAAATGTGAACCCAAGGTTCACCGAGGAGTTTGATGACAATGGGAATGGAGTATTGTGATGACAAGCGCAAGGAGCATTGTGATGACAATGTCATGAAGCATTTTGCTGACAAAGGCATGGAGCATTTTGATGACAAGTGTCATGGAGCACTGTGATGACAAGCGTCATGGAACATTGTGATTACAGGGGTCATGGAGCATTGGGATGGCAAGGGCATTGATCATCGTGATGACAAGTGTCATGGAGCATTTTGATGACAAGAGTCCCTGATCATTGTGTTGTCAGGGGTCATGGAGCATTGTGATGACAGTGGTAATGGAGCATTTTGATGACAGTGTTCTTGGAGCATTGTTATGAGAAGGTCATAGAGCATTGGGCTAAAAATATTTGTGGAGTATTGTGAAGGCGGTGGTCATGGAGCATTGTGATGACAAGGGAATGGAGCATTGTGTTGAGTAGATACTGAAGCATTGTGATGAGAAAACATTGGAGCCTTGTATTGACGAGTCTCATGGAGCATTCTGATGAAAAGGGGCATGGAGAATTGTGATTACATGGGTCTTGGAACATTGTGAAGAAAACGGCATGGATCATTGTGATGAAAAAGGCATGGAGCCTTGTCATGACAGGGACCAAGGAGCATAATGACGATAAGTGTCAGGGAGCATTGTGATGACAAGTGTATTGAGCATTGTGATGACAGAGGTCATGGAGCATTGTGATGAGAAGACCATGGATAATTGTGATGACGAGCGTCATGGGGCGTTGTGATGACAAGTTTTATGAAACACTGTGATCACAAGGGTTTGGAACATTGTGATGACATAGGTCATGGAGCATTTTGATTTCACTGTAATGATAATAGCATGAAACATTATGATGATGGGCATGGTTCATTGTGATGACAGGGTTCATGGAGCACGGAGATGAAAAGGGGCATGTAACATTGTGATTACAGGGGTCTTGGAGCATTGTGATGAGAAGGTCATGGAGCATTGGGCTGAAAACGTTCATGGAGCATTGTGATTACTGGGGTCATGGAGCACTATGATGACAAGGGTCATGGAGCATTGTGATGACAAGCATCACGGAACATTCAGATTAAAGGTGTCATGGAGCATTGGGATGACAAGGGCATGGATCATTGTGATGACAAGTGTCATGGAGATTTTTGATGACAAGATTCCCGGACCATTGTGTTGTGAGGGGTCATGGAGCGCGGGGATGACAGTGGTCATGGAGCAGTGTGATGACAGTGCTCATGGTGCATTGTGATGAGAAGGTCATGGATCGTTGGGCTGAAAATGTGCATGGAGTATTGTGATGACAGGGGTCATGGAGCATTGTGATGACAAGGGAATGGAGCATTGTGATGACAAGGTCCTGGAGAATTGTTTTGAGAAGACCATGGCGTCTTGTGATGACATACCTCATGTAGCATTCTGATGAAAAGCAGCATGGAGCATTGTAATTACTGGGGTCTTGGAGCATTGAGATGACAAGGGCATGGAGCATGGTGATTTGAAGGCCATGGAGCATTCTGATGACATGCGTCATGGAGCTTTGTGAAGACAAGCACTTGGAGCATTGTGATTACCGGGGTCTTGGAGCATTGTGATGAAAAGGGCATGGATCATTGTGATGAAAAATGCATGGAGCCTTGTCATGACAGGGTTCAAGGAGCACACTGAGGACAAGTGTCAGGGAGCATTGAGATGACAAGTGTATTGAGCATTGTGATGACAAAGGTCATGGAGCATTGTGATGAGAAGACCATGGATAATTGTGTTGATGAGCGTAATGGGGCGTTGTGGTGCCAAGTGTTATGGAAAATTGTGATCACAAGTGTTTGGAGCATTTTGGTGTCAGATGTCATGGAGCATTTTGATTTCATTTTGATGACAATAGCATGAAGCATTATGATGATGGGCATGGTGCATTGTGATGACAGGATTCATGCAGCATTGAAATGAAAAGTGGCATGGAACATTATGATGACAGATGTCACGAAGCATTGTGATGACTGGAGTCACGGAGCATTGTGATGACATGGGTCATGGAGCATTGTGATGAGAAGGGAATGGAGCAATGCGATGGAAGGTCCTGGAGCACTGTGATGAGAGGGCCATGGCGCCTTGTGATGAAAATTGTCATGGATCATACTGATAAAATGGTTCATGGAGCATTGTGATTACAGGGGTTTTGTAGCATTGTGAAGAACAGGGCACGGAGCATTGTGATGAGAAGGTCATGGAGCATTCTCATGACATGCGTCATGGAGCTTTGTGATGAAAAGGACATGGAGCATTGTGATTAGAGGCGTCTTGGAGGATTGTGATGAAAAGGGCATGGATCATTGTGATGAAAAATGCATGGAGCCTTGTCATGACAGGGTTCAAGGAGCATACTGACGACAAGTGTCAGGGAGCATTTTGATGATAAGTGTATTGAGCATTGTGAGGACAAAGGTCATGGAGCATTGTTATGATAAGACCATGGATAATTGTAATGACCAGCGTCATGGGGCATTGTGATGACAAGTGTTATGGAACATTGTGATCACAAGGTTTTGGAGCATTGTGATGACAGAGGTCATGGAGCATTTTGATTTCATTGTGATGACAATAGCATGAAGCATTATGATGAAGGGCATGGTGCATTGTGATGACAGTGTTCATGGAGCATTGAGATGAAAAGTGGCATGGAGAATTGTGATTACAGAGGTCTTGGAGCATTGTGATGACAAGGGTCATGGAGCCTTGTGATGACAAGGCCGTGGAACATTGTGATGGCAGGGGTCATGGAGAATTGTTATGACAGGTGTAATGGAGCATTGTGATGACAAGGGCATGGAGCAATGTGATGAGAGTTTTCATTGAGCATTGTGATGACAATGGCATGGAGCATTGTGATGACAAGCGCATGGAGCAATGTGATGACTGGGGCAAGGAACATTGGTCTGACAAATTTCATGGATTATTGTGATTACAGTGGGCATGGAGCATTGAGATGATACGGGCATCTAGCAATGTGGTGACAAACTCACTGAGCCTTGTGTGTCGAGGGCATGGACCATTGTGAGGACAAATTTCATGAAGCATTGTGATGACTGGAATGACGGAGCATTGTGATAACAGGGGTCTTAGGAGCATTGTGATGAAAAGTGAATGGATCATTATGATGAAAAAGGCATGGAGCCTTGTCATGACAGTGTTCAAGGAGCATACTGATCACAAGTGTCAGCGAGCATTGTGATGCCAAGTGTATAGAGCATTGTGGTGACAAAGGTCATGGAGCATTGTGATGAGAAGACCTTGCATAATTGTGATGACGAGCGTCATGGGGAATGTGATGACAAGTGTTATGGAACATTGTGATCAGAAGGGTTTGGAGCATTTTGATGACAGAGGACAAGGAGCATTTTGATTTTATTGTGATGACAATAGCATGAATCATTATGATGATGGGCATGGTGCATTGTGATGACAGTGTTCATGGAGCATTGAGATGAAAAGTGGCATGGAGAATTGTTATTGCAGAGGTCTTGGAGCATTGTGATGACAAGGGTCATGGAGCCTTGTGACGACAAGGCCGTGGAACATTGTGATGGCAGGGGTCATGGAGCATTGTTATGACAGGTGTAATGGAGCATTGTGATGGCAAGGGCATGGAGCAATGTGATGAGAGATTTCATTGAGCATTGTGATGACAATGGCATGGAGCATTGTGATGCCAAGGGTCATGGAGCTTTGTGATGACAAATGTCATGGGGCATTTTGATGACAAGGGTGTGGTGCATTGTGATGACAGGGTCATGGAGCAATTTGAATATAAGTGTCATAGAATATTTTCATGACAGTGGTTACGGAACATTGCGATGTCAGGGGTCATGAAGCATTGTGATGAAATGGGTCATGGAGCATTTTGTGACAGGGGTTATGGAACATTGTGATGTCAGGGGTCATGAAGCAGTGTGATGATAAGGGCATGTAGCACTGTGATGAGAGTGGTCATGGAACATTGTGATGACAGGGGTGAGAGAGTATTGTGATGACTAGTGATGGAACACTGTGATATATGTTGTGAGAGAGCATTTTGATGAGAAGAGCATGGAGCATTGTGATGACAAGTTTTATGAAGCATAGCGATGAAAATGCTGTGGAGCATTGTGATGAAAAGAGCATGACACATTGTGATGAAAAGTGTCATGGAGCATTGTGCTGACAAAGGCATGGAGTATTGTGATGACAAGGGACAAAGAGCATTGTGATGAAAGTTTCATGGAGCATTGTGGTGACAAGGATCACAGAGCCTTGTGTGACGAGGGCATGGACCATTGTGAGGACAAAGGTCATGAATCATTGTGATGACTGGAGTCACGAACCATTGTGATGACAGGGGTCATGGAGCATTGTGATGACAAGGGCATGGAGCAATGTGATGATAGGGGCATGGAATATTGCTCTGACAAGATTTATGGATTATTGTGATGACAGAGGGCATGGCGCATTGTGATGACAATGGCATGGAACATTGTGATGACAAGGTCATGGAGTATTGTGAAGACAGGTGTCAGGGAGCATTGTGATGACATATGTCATTGTCCATTGTGATGACAATGGCATGGAGCATTGTGACACCAAGTGTCATGGAGGATTGTGATGACAAACGTAATGGAGCATTTTGATGACAAGGGCTTGGAACATTGTGATGACAAGGGTCATGGAGCATTTTGATGACAAGGGCATGGAGCATTGTGATGACAAGGGCCATTGAGAATTTTGATGACAACGTCATGAAGCATTGTGATGACAAGCGCATGGAGTTTGCTATGACAGTGGTCATAGAGCATTGCGATGACAAGTGCATGGAGAATTGTGATGACAAGATCACGTAACATTGTGATGAGAAGTGTCACGAAGCATTGTGATGACAAGGACGTGGAGAATTGTACTGACATGGGACATGGAGCATTGTGATGAACAGGGCAAGGAGAATTGTGATAGCAAGACTGTGGAGCATTGTGATGAAAAGACCATGGATAATTATGATGAAGAGCGTCATGGATCACTGTAATGACAAAGGGCATGGAGCATTGTGATGACAGGTGTCATGGAGCATTGTGATGAGAGGGGTCATGGAGCATTGTGATGACAAGGGTCATGGAGCACTGTGATGAGAAGTTCATGGAGCATTGGCCTGAAAATATTCATGGAGTATTGTGATGACAGTGGTCAAGGAGCATTGTGATGACAAGGGAATGCAGCATTGTGATGACAAGGTCCTGGAGCAGTGTGAACAGAAGACCATGGAGCCTTGTGATGACAAGTCTCATGGAGCATTCTGATGAATAGGGGCATGGAGCATTGTGATTACAGGGGTCTTGGAGCATTGTGATGAGAAGACCATGGAGCATTCTGATGACATGTGTCATGGATCTTTGTCAAGACAAGGGCATGGAGCATTGTGATTACAGGGGTCTTGGAGCATTGTGATGACAATGGTCATGGAGCCTTGGATGCCAAGGCGGTGGAATATTTTGATGGCAGGGGTCATGGAGCATTGTTATGACAGGGGTAATGGAGCATTGTGATGACAAGGGCATGGAACATTGGTCTGAAAATTTCATGGATTATTGTGATGAGATTGGGCATGGAACATTGTGATGACTAGGGCACGGAACACTGTGATACATGTGTTATGGAGGATTGTAATGACAAAGGCATGGATCATTCTGATGAGAAGTCTATCGAGCACTGTGATGACAAGCGTCATGGAACATTGTGGTGACAATGGCATGCAGCAGTGTGATGAGAGGTTTCATGTAGCATTGTGATGAAATGGCATGGAGCATTGTGATGCCAAGGGTCAAGGAGCTTTGTGATGACAAAGTCATGGAGGATTTTGATGACAAGGTCGCGGTACATTGTGATGAGAAGGGCAGGGAGCATTGTGATGACAGGGTCATGGAGCAAACTGATGAAAAGTGTCATGGAACAATTTGATGACAGGGGTTATGGAACATTGTGATGTCAGGGGTAATGGAGCATTTTGATGAAAAGGGTCATGGAGTATTCAGATGAAAAGGTTCATGGAGCGTTGAGATTACAGGGGTTTTGAAGCAATGTGATTACAAGGGCATGGATCATTGTGATGAGAAGGCAATGGAGCATTCTGATGACATGTGTCATGGTGCGTTGTGATGACAAGGACATGGAGCATTGTGATTACAGGGGTCTTGGAGCATTGTGATGAAAACGGAATGGATCTTTGTGATGAAAAATGCATGGAGCCTTGTCATGACAGGGTTCAAGGAGCATACTGATGACAACTGTCAGGGAGCATGGTGATGATAAGTGTATTGAGCGTTGTGATGACAAAGGTCATGTAGCACTGTGATGAGAACACCATGGATAATTGTGATGACCAGCGTCATGGGGCATTGTGATGACAAGTGTTATGGAACATTGTGATCAGAAGTGTTTGGTGCATTGTGATGACAGAGGTCATTGAGCATTTTGATTTCATTGTGATGACAATAGCATGAAATATTATGGTGATGGGCACGGTGCATTGTGATGACAGGGTTCATGGAGCATTGAGATGAAAAGGGGCATGGAGCATTGTGATTACAGGGGTGTTGGAGCACTGTGATGACCAGGTCATGGAGCATTGTGATGAGAAGGCCATGGAGCATTCTGATGACATGCGTCATCTAGTTTTGTGATGACAAGGGCATGGAGAATTGTGATTACATGGGTCATGGAATATTGTGATGACAGGGGTGAGGGAGTATTGTGATGACTAGTGATGGAACATTGTGATATCAGTGGTGGGAAAGCATTTTGAGGAAAAGTGCATGGAGCATTGTGATGACAAGTTTTATGGAGCATTTTGATGACAAGGATGTGGAGCATTGTGCTGACACGCGCATCGAGCATTGTGATGACAAGGGTCATGGAGCATTGTGCTGACAAAGGCATGGAGCTTTGTGATGACAAGGGTCAAAGAGCATTGTGATAAAAATTTCATGTAGCATTGTGGTGACAAAGGTCACAGAGCCTTGTGTGACGAGGGCATGGACCACTGTGAGGACAAATGTCATGAAGCATTGTGATGACTGGTGTCACGGAGCATTGTGATAACAGGGGTCTTGGAGCATTGTGATGAAAAGGGAATGGATCATTGGGATGAAAAAAGCATGGAGCCTTGTCATGACAGTGTTCAAGGAGCATAAGGATGACTAGTGTCAGCGAGCATTGTGATGCCATGTGTATTGGGCATTGTGGTGACAAAGGTCATGGAGCATTGTGATGAGAAGACCTTGCATAATTGTGATGACGAGCGTCATGGGGAATGTGATGACAAGTGCTATGGAACATTGTGGTCAGATGGGTTTGGAGCATTGCGGTGACAGAAGACATGGAGCATTTTGATTTCATTGTGATGACAATAGAATGAATCATTATGATGATGGGCATGGTGCATTTTGATGACAGGGTTCACGGAGCATTGAGATGAAAAGTGGCATGGAGAATTGTGATTACAGAGGTCTTGGAGCATTGTGATGACAAGGGTCATGGAGCCTTCTGATGACAAGGCCGTGGAACATTGTGATGGCAGAGGTTCATGGAGCATTGTTATGACAGGTGTAATGGAGCATTGTGATGACAAAGGCATGGAGAAATGTGATGAGAGATTTCATTGAGCATTGTGATGCCAAGGGTCATGGAGCTTTGTGATGACAAATGTCATGGGGCATTTTGATGACAAGGGCGTGGTGCATTGTGATGAGTAGGGCAGGGAGCATTGTGATGACAGGGTCATGGAGCAATTTGAATAAAAGGGTCATGGAATATTTTGATGACAGGGGTTATGGAACATTGTAATGTCAGGGGTCATGAATCATTGTGATGAAATGGATCATGGAGCATTTTGTGACAAGGGTTATGGAAAATTGTGATGTCAGGGGTCCTGGAGCATTGTGATGATAAGGGCATGTAGCACTGTGATGAGAGTGGTCATGGAACGTTGTGATGACAGGTGTGAGCGAGTATGGTGATGACTAGTGATGGAACATTTTGATATATGTGGTGAGAGAGCATTTTGATGAGAAGTGAATGGAGCATTGTGATGACAAGTTTTATGGAGCATAGCGATGAAAAGGATGTGGAGCATTGTGAGGAAAAGAGCATGGCACATTGTGATGACATGTGTCATGGAGCATTGTGATGACAAGCACATGGAGCATTTTGATGACAAGTGTCATGGAGTATTGTGCTGACAAATGCATGGAGCATTGTGATGACAAGGGACACAGAGCATTGTGATGAAAATTTCATGGAGCATTGTGGTGACAAAGGTCACAGCGCCTTGTGTGACGAGGGCATGGACCATTGTGATGAGAAAGGTCATGAATCATTGTGATGACTGGAGTCATTGAGCACTGTGATGACCGGGGACATGGAGCATTGTGATGACAGGGGCATGGAGCAATGTGATGACAGGGGCATGGAACATTGGTCTGACAAGTTTCATGGATTATTGTGATGACAGTGGGCATGGAGCATTGAGATGACAAGGGCATGGAGCATTGTGGTGACAAAGGTCACAGAGCCTTGTGTGACGAGGGCATGGACCATTGTGAGGAAAAACATCATGAATCATTGTGTTGACTGGAGTCACGGAGCATTGTGATGACAGGGGTCATGGAGCATTGTGATGACAAGGGCATGGAGCATTGTGATGACAGGGGCATGGAACATTGGTCTGACATGTTTCATGGATTATTGTGATGACAGAGGGCATGGCACATTGTAAAGACAAGGGAATGGAACATTGTGATGACAAGCTCATGGAGTATTGTGAAGACAGGTGTCAGGGAGCATTGTGATGACATATGTAATTTTCCATTGTGATGACAATGGCATGGAGCCTTGTGATACCAAGTGTCATGGAGGATTGTGATGACAAAGGTAATGGAGCATTTTGATGACAAGTGCTTGGAACATTGCGATGAAAATGGTCATGGAGCATTGTGATGACAAGGGCATGGAGCATTCTGATGAAAAGTTGCATGGAGCATTGAGATTACAGGTGTTTTGAAGCAATGTGATTACAAGGGCATGGAGCATTGTGATGAGAAGGCAATGGAGCATTCTGATGACATGCGTCATGGAGCTTTGTGATGACAAGGACATGGAGCATTGTGATTACAGGGGTCTTGGAGCATTGTGATGAAAATGGTATGGATCATTGTGATGTAAAATGCATGGAGCCTTGTCATGACAGGCTTCAAGGAGCATACTGATGACAACGGTCAGGGAGCATTGTGATGATAAGTGTATTCAGCATTGTGATGACAAAGATCATGGAGCATTGTGATGAGAAGACCATGGATAATTGTGATGACCAGCATCATGGGGCATTGTGATGACAAGTGTTATGGAACATTGTGATCAGAAGGGTTTGGTGCATTGTGATGACAGAGGTCATTGAGCATTTTGATTTCATTGTGATGACAACAGCATGAAATATTATGGTGATGGGCACGGTGCATTGTGATGACAGGGTCCATGGAGCATTGAGATGAAAAGTGGCATGGAGCATTGTGATTACAGTGGTGTTGGAGCATTGTGATGACAATGGCATGGAGCATTGTGATGAGAATGCCATGGAGCATTCTGATGACATGTGTCATGGAGCTTTGTGATGACAAGGGCATGGAGAATTGTGATTACAGGCGTCATGGAATATTGTGATGACAGGGGTGAGGGAGTATTGTGATGACTAGTGATGGAATATTGTGATATCAGTGGTGAGAAGGCATTTTGAGGAGAAGTGCATGGAGCTTTGTGATGACAAGGTTTATGGAGCATTTTGATGACAGGGATGTGGAGCATTGTGATGACAAGTGCATGGTGCATTGTGATGACAAGGGTTAAGGAGCATTGTGCTGACACACGCATCGAGCATTGTGATGACAAGGGTCATGGAGCATTGTGCTGACAAAGGCATGGAGCTTTGTGATGGCAAGGGTACCAGTGCATTGTGATAAAAATTTCACGGAGCATTGTGGTGACAAAGGTCACAGAACTTTGTGTGACGAGGTCATGGACCATTTGGATGATAAGTGTCATGAAGCACTGTGATAACTGGAGTCACGGAGCATTGTGATAACAGGGATCTTGGATCATTTTGATGAAAAAACAATGGATCATTGTGATGAAAAAGGCATGGAGCCTTGTCATGACAGTGTTCAAGGAGCATACTGATGACAAGTGTCAGCGAGTATTGTGATGCCAAGTGTATTGAGCTTTGTGGTGACAAAGGTCATGGAACATTGTGATGAGAAGACCTTGCATAATTGTGATGACGATCGTCATGGGGCATGTGATGACCAATGTTATGGAACATTGTGATCAGAAATGTTTGGAGCACTGTGATGACAGAGGACATGGAGCATTTTGACTTCATTGTGATGACAATAGCATAAATCATTATGATGATGTGCATTGTGCATTGTGATGACACTGTTCATGGAGCATTGAGATGAAAAGTGGCATGGAGAATTGTGATTACAGAGGTCTTGGATCATTGTGATGACAAGGGTCATGGAGCCTTGTGATGACAAGGACATGGAACATTGTGATGGCAGGAGTCATGGAGCAATGTTATGACAGGTGGAATGGAGCATTGTGATGACAAGGACATGGAGAAATGTGATGAGAGATTTCATTGAGCATTGTGATGCCAAGGGTCATGGAGCTTTGTGATGACAAATGTCACGGGGCATTTTGATGACAAGGGCGTGGTGCATTGTGATGAGAAGGGCAGGGAGCATTATGATGACAGGGTCATGGAGCAATTTAAATAAAAGGGTCATGGAATATTTTGATGACAGGGGTTATGGAACATTGTGATGTCAGGGGTCATGAAGCATTGTGATGAAATGGATCATGGAGCATTTTGTGACAGGGGTTATGGAACATTGTGATGTCAGGGGTCATGGAGCATTGTGATTATAAGGGCATGTAGCACTGTGATGAGAGTGGTCATGGAACGTTGTGATGACAGGGGTGAGCGAGTATTTTGATGACTAGTGATGGAACATTGTGATATATGTGGTGAGAGAGCATTTTGATGAGAAGTGAATGGAGCCTTGTGATGACAAGTTTTATGGAGCATAGCGATGAAAAGGATGTGGAGCATTGTGATGAAAAGAGCATGGCACATTGTGATGACATGTGTCATGGAGCATTGTGCTGACAAGCGCATGGAGCATTTTGATGACATGTGTCATGGAGAATTGTGCTGACAAAGGCATGGAGCATTGTGATGACAAGGGACACAGAGCATTGTGATGAAAATTTCATGGAGCATTGTGGTGACAAAGATCACAGAGCCTTGTGTGACGAGGGCATGGACCATTGTGATGAGAAAGGTCATGAATCATTGTGATGACTGGAGTCATTGAGCACTGTGATGACAGGGGACATGGAGCATTGTGATGACAGGGGCATGGAGCAATGTGATGACAGGGGCATGGAACATTGGTCTGACAATTTTCATGGATTATTGTGATGACAGTGGGCATGGAGCATTGAGATGACAAGGGCATGGAGCATTGTGGTGACAAAGGTCACAGAGCCTTGTGTGATGAGGGCATGGACCATTGTGAGGACAAAGGTCATGAATCATTGTGATGACTGGAGTCACGGAGCATTGTGATGACAGGGGTCATGGAGCATTGTGATGACAAGGGCATGGAGCATTGTGATGACAGGGGCATGGAACATTTGTCTGACATGTTTCATGCATTATTGTGATGACAGAGGGCATGGCACATTGTGATGACAAGGGCATGGAACATTGTGATGACAAGCTCATGGAGTATTGTGAACACAGGTGTCACGGAGCATTGTGATGACATATGTCATTTTCCATTGTGATGACAATGGCATGGAGCATTGTGATACCAAGTGTCATGGAGGATTGTGATGACAAAGGTAATGGAGCATTTTGATGACAAGTGCTTGGAACATTGCGATGAAAATGGTCATGGAGCATTGTGATGACAAGGGCATGGAGCATTCTGATGAAAAGTTGCATGGAGCATTGAGATTACAGGTGTTTTGAAGCAATGTGATTACAAGGGCATGGAGCATTGTGATGACAAGGCAATGGAGCATTCTGATGACATGCATCATGGAGCTTTGTGATGACAAGGACATGGAGCATTGTGATTACAGGGGTCTTGGAGCATTGTGATGAAAATGGTATGGATCATTGTGATGAAAAATGCATGGAGCCTTGTCATGACAGGCTTCAAGGAGCATACTGATGACAACTGTCAGGGAGCATTGTGATGATAAGTGTATTGAGCATTGTGATGACAAAGATCATGGAGCATTGTGATGAGAAGACCATGGATAATTGTGATGACCAGCGTCATGCGACATTGTGATGACAAGTGTTATGGAACATTTTGATCAGAAGTGTTTGGTGCATTGTGATGACAGAGGCAATTGAGCATTTTGATTTCATTGTGATGACAATAGCATGAAATATTATGGTGATGTTCACGGTGCATTGTGATGACAGGGTTCATGGAACATTGAGAGAAAAGGGGCATGGAGCATTGTGATTACATGGGTGTTGGAGCATTGTGATGACAAGGGCATGGAGCATTGTGATGAGAAGGCCATGGAGCATTCTGATGACATGTGTCATGGAGCTTTGTGATGACAAGGGCATGGAGAATTGTGATTACAGGGGTCATGGAATATTGTGATGACAGGGGTGAGGGAGTATTGTGATGACTAGTGATGGAACATTGTGATATCAGTGGTGAGAAGGCATTTTGAGGAGAAGTGCATGGAGCTTTGTGATGACAAGGTTTATGGAACATTTTGATGACAAGGATGTGGAGCATTGTGATGACAAGTGCATGGTGCATTGTGATGACAAGGGTTAAGGAGCATTGTGCTGAAACACGCATCGAGCATTGTGATGACAAGGGTCATGGAGCATTGTGCTGACAAAGGCATGGAGCTTTGTGATTACAAGTTTACCAGAGCATTGTGATAAAAATTTCATGGAGCATTGTGGTGATAAAGGTCACAGAACTTTGTGTGACGAGGTCATGGACCATTTTGATGATAAGTATCATGAAGCACTGTGATAACTGGAGTCACGGAGCATTGTGATAACAGGGATCTTGGATCATTTTGATGAAAAAAGAATGGATCATTGTGATGAAAAACGCATGGAGCCTTGTCATGACAGTGTTCAAGGAGCATACTGATGACAAGTGTCAGCGAGTATTGTGATGCCAAGTGTATTGAGCTTTGTGGTGACAAAGGTCATGGAGCCTTGTGATGAGAAGACCTTGCATAATTGTGATGACGATCGTCATGGGGCATGTGATGACAAGTGTTATGGAACATTGTGATCAGAAAGGTTTGGAGCACTGTTATGACAGAGGACATGGAGCATTTTGACTTCATTGTGATGACAATAGCATGAATCATTATGATGATGGGCATGGTGCATTGTGATGACACTATTCATGGGGCATTGAGATGAAAAGTGGCATGCAGAATTGTGATTACAGAGGTCTTGGAGCATTGTGATGACAAGGGTCATGGAGCATTGTGATGACAAGGTCTTGGAGCATTGTGATGACAAGTGTCATGGAGAATTTTGATGACAATGGCAGGGAGCATTGTGATGTCAAGGGACATTGAGCATTTTTATAACAATATCATGAAGCATTGTGATGACAAGCATATCGAGCTTGCTATGACAGGGTTCAGGGAGCATTGCGATGACAAGTGCACGGACAATTGTGATGACAAGAACATGTAACATTTTGATGAGAAATGTCATGGAATATTGTGGTGACAAAGAGGTGGAGAATTGTGATGACAAGGGACATGGAGCAATGTGATGGCAAGACCGTGGAGCATTGTGATGAGAAGACCATGGATAATCGTGGTGACAAGCATCATGGAGCATTATGATGACAAGAGCCATGGAGCATTCTCTCATAAGATATCACTTATGAAGGAAATGTAAACATGGGTACACATGAACTGAATTAGTAAAGAGAACAGAGTCTCACATATAGAAAACATACTTATGCCTGCTTACGGGGAAAAGAGATGTGGGGAGATGCATAAAACCAGAGTTTGATATTAGCACAGGTACCATTCCATAATCCAAATACAGAATAGACAAGACCAAGTCCTTCTTCAGTGAACGGGACTCAACACCCCTATTCTCTGCAGAGGAATATATCTGACTAGTAAGAATCTTAAAACCTATTCATTGATATGTCTCCGTAAGGGAATCAAGTGTGTCTAGACTGGCATAAACATGGCAGTGAAAATCAGCTGAAACGCACGATAAAAAGGAATTTAAAAACAAAACAAAAAAACAGGGAAATTCTTTACAATTCCTTCACGGGCTCTAATGAAACCTGGAATGACCCTATCTACAACGACAGTTGGATGTGGCATAAGGCTGGAAACTTGGGACAGAGACGATTGGTCAGATTGGGTGAGCTAATGCAGACCCTTTAAAGCAATAATGCGTGGCACCCATTCCTTAGGTCCCTACTCTCCAAATAAAAGGGAATATTACTACAGCTATAACATGTACGGGAAACCTAGAGAATGGACCCACTGTGAATACGAAAGGTTTCTAAAACTCAACTAATAGTCCCTCTCCTCGTGCTCCGGTTTCACTCTCCAACTGCTTTACTATCAATCTCCCAACTTGGAGAGACAGACCATTTAACCTCCTGGTTCGCACATTTTGCCATATTGGCAAAGGATGAAAGGGAAGAGGGAGTACCAATGAGAGAGTAGCTGTTAGGCGTTTGGACGGGCACATGTCACTCTAATTTCCAGGCACGAAGAAGAATAAACCAAAGTCTCAGCCAACCCCCGGGAACAAGTATAGGTCCTGAACCAACATTTGGGATTTGCGGTCAGCTCACAAAAAAACGAGTTGAAAAATGGAGCTCAGGGACACAGCAATTCACAAACTGGCAGAGTAATAAGGACAACAATCTTCCAAAAATCTGTTGAGGGAAGGCAACGAGGTGGACTTGAAAGCGAGCCAGAATAGTAGGAAACAGATTGCAAGACGTACATTGGAATCTCCTTTAAGACACAGGAAGAGGGGCACAACTTCGACAATGATGCACTTGGCCAAAAAGGGTGTATGCATTTTCTCCTGAATATATTCAGGAAAAACGCATACACCCATTTTGGCCAAGCAAGCAAGCATGCAATGCAAATCTGCACTACAAAGAAGTATCACTCCCAACCGGTGAAATGGGACATCCGTAAAATGTGTAAAAGCCAGAAAGGCAAGACAGGCCCAGGAGAACAGGGAGCCTAGTTATGCTGATGGGCAGGATGTAAATTGCCAACTGCCTCTCTGGAGGAGTGCATTGTGTTCCCATAAACAAGTTAACAACAGAGCTACAGAGCCAAGGGCACTTCCAGTCTAGGGAATATACCTTGGGAAAACTGAAAATCAATAAGACAGAGCCACCCCAAAATTTAGGGCTGCACTGCTTACAAGAACCTAAACTTGGGTAAAACCTTAAATATCCCAAAAAGACAAAAATGGTTCAAGAAATTGTGTTACTTACGTAAGATGGAATACCCCACAGCCATGAAATCAATGTCATAAGGCCAGTAGCAGCAAAATGAGTGGATACAGGTACGATGATTCTAAATGAAATAAGTCACAGAGAAAAAGAAACTTATCATAAAATATGACTTATGAAGGTCCTGTAAACATGGCTATACAAGAACTGAGTTAGGAAAGAGAACAGAGTCTCACAATTAGAAAACACTATTGATCCGGCGTAAGGGGAAAGGAGAGGTGGGGTGATGCATAAAACCAGAGTTTGATATTAGTACAGGTACCGATCCAAAAACCAACTACGGAATACACAAGACCTACACCTTGCTCAGTGAAAGGGACTCAAAACACAATATTTCCCGCCGAGGAATATATCTGACTAGTAAGAATCTTAAAACCAATGTATTGATATGTCACCATAAGGGAATCAAGTGTGTCTAGACGGGCATAAACATGGCAGTAAGAATCAGCTCAAACCCACTATAAAAAGAATTTCGAAAACCAAACAAAAAAACAGGGAAATTCTTTACAATTCCTTCAGGGGCTCTGATGAAACCTGGAATGACCCTATCTGAAACGTCAGCTGCATGTGGCATAAGGTTGGACACTTGGGACTGAGAAGATTGTTGAGATTTGGTGAGCAAATGCAGACCATTTAAAGCAATAATGCATGGCACACATTCCAAGGTTACCAACTCTCCAGGTTGAAGGGAATATTACTACAGCTATAACATGTACGGGAAAACTAGAGAATGGACACACTGTGAATACGAAAGGTTTCTAAAACTCAACTAATAGTCCCTCTCCTGGTGCTCCGATTTGAATTTCCAACTGTTTTACTATCAATCTCCCAAATTGCAGAGACAGCCCCTTTATCCTCCTGGTTCGCACAGGTTGCTAATTTGGCAGAGGATGAAAGGGAAGAGGGAGAACCAATGAGAGAGTAGCTGTTAGGCATTTGGACGAGCACATGTCACTCTAATTTCCCGGCAGGAAGAAGAATTAACCAAAGTCTCAGCCACCCGCCGGGAACATGTATAGGTCCTGAACCAACGTTTGGGACTTGCAGTCAGCTCAAAAAAGCGAGTTGAAAAATGGATCTCATGATCATAGCAATTCACAAACTGGAAGAGTAATAAAGGACAACTATCGTCCAAATATCTGTTGAGGGAAGGAAACGAGGCGGACTTAAAAGCGAGCCAGAAATGCAGGAAACAGATTTCAATAGGTACATTTGAATCACCTTTAAAGCACAGGAAGAGGGGCACAACTTCGACAGTGAGGCACTTGGATAAAAAAGGGCGTATGCGTTTTCTCCTGAATATATTCAGGAGAAAACGCATACGCCCTTTTTGGCCAAGCAAGCAAGCAGGCAATGCAAATCTAAACTACAAAGAAGTATCACTTCCCACTGGTCAAAAGGGACATCCACAAAATGTGTAAAAACCAGACAGGCAAGACAGGGCCGGGAGAACATTGAGCCTACTTATGCTGATGGGCTGGATGTAAATTGCCAACTCCCTCTCTGGAGCAGTGCATTGTGTTCCCTAAAAGAAGTAAACAACAGAGCTACAGAGCCAAGGGCACTTCCAGTCTAGGGAAGATACCTTGGGAAAATTGAAAATCAATAAGACAGAGTTACCCCAAAATTTACGGCTGCACTGCTTACAATAACCTCAAGTTGGGTCCACCTAAAATATCCCAGGAAAGACAAAAATGGTTCAAGAAATTGTATTACTTACGTAGGATGGATTATCCCTCAGCTACGAAATCAATGTCATAAGGCCAGTAGCAGCAAACGGATTGGATTCAGATACGATGATTCTAAGTGAAATACATCACAGAGAAAAAGAAACTTAACATAAGATATCACTTATGAAGGTACTGTAAACATGGCTACACATGATCTGAGTTAGAAAAGAGAACAGAGTCTCACATTTAGAAAACACTCTTATGCCTGCTTAAGGGGGAAGGAGAGGTGGGGAGCTGCATAAAACCAGAGTGTGATATTAGTAAAGGTACAGTTCCAAAAACGACATACGGAATAGGCAAGACCTGCACCTTCCTCAGTAAAAGGGACTCAAGACCCCATATTTCCCACAGAGGAATATATCTGACTAGTAAGAATCTTAAAACATATGTATAAGGGAAACATGTGTGTATAGACTGGCAAAAACATGGCAGTGAGAATCAGCTCAAACCCACTATAAAAAGGAGATGCAAAAACAAAACAAAAAAACAGGGAAATTCTTTACAATTCCTTCAGGGGCTCTGATGAAACCTGGAATGACTCTATCTACAATGACAGCTGGATGTGGCATAAGGCTGGACACTTGTGACTGAGAGGATTGGTGAGATTCGGTGAACAAATGCAGACCATTTAAAGCAATAATGCGTGTCACACATTCCTAGGGTCCCAACTCTCCAGGTTGAAGGGAATATTACTACAGCTATAACATGTACAGGAGACCTAGAGAATGGACACACTGTGAATATGAAAGGTTTCTAAAACTCAACTAATACTCCCTCTCCTGGTGCTCCGGTTTGACATTCCAACTGCTTTATTATGAATCTCCCAACTTGGAGAGACAGCCCCTTTAACCTCCTGGTTCGCACAGGTTGCCAATTTGTCAGAGGATGTAAGGGAAGAGGGAGAACCAATGAGAGAGTAGCTGTTAGGCATTTGGACGGGCACATGTCACTCTAATTTCCCAGCAGGAAGGAGAATTAGCCAAAGTCTCAGCCACCCTGCGGGAACCAATATAGGTCCTGAACCAAAATTTTGGACTTACGGTCAGCTCACAAAAAACGAGTTGAAAAATGGAGCTCAGGGGCACAGCAATTCACAAACTGGCAGAGTAATAATGGACAACTATCGTCCAAAAATCTGTTGAGGGAAGGCAATGAGGCGGACTTGAAAGCGAGCCAGAATAGCAGGAAACAGATTTCTAGAGGTACATTGGAATCACCTTTAAAGCACAGGAAGAGGGGCACAACTTCGACAGTGATGCACTTGGCTAAAAAGGGCATATGCGTTTTCTCCTGAATATATTCAGGAGAAAACGCATATGCCCTTTTTGGCCAAGCAAGCAAGCGGGCAATGCAAATCTGCACTACAAAGAAGTATCACATCCCACCGGTCAAAAGGGACAGCCACAATATGTGTAAAAAAACAGAAAGGCAAGACAGGCCCTTGAGAACAGGGAGCCTAGTTATGCTTATGGGCAGGATGTAAATTGCCCACTGCCTCTCTGGAGGAATGCATTGTGTTCCCTAAAACAAGTAAACAACAGAGCTACAGAATGAAGGGCACTTCCACTCTAGGGAATATACCTTGGGAAAACTGAAAATCAATAAGACAGAGCCACCACAAAATTTACGGCTGCACTACTTATAAGAACCTCAACTTGGGTCCACGTAAAATATCCTAGGAAAGACAAAAATGGTTCAAGAAATTGTGTTACTTACTTACGATGGAATATCCCTCAGCCATGAAATCAATATCATAAGGCCAGTAGCACCAAAATGAGTGTTTCAGGTACGATGATTGAAAGTAAAATAAGTAACACAAAAAAAGAAACTTATCATAAGATATCACTGATGAAGGTCCTGTAAACATGGCTGGATACACATGAACTGAGTTAGGAATGAGAACAGAGTCTCACATTTAGAAAACACTCTTATGCCTGCTTAAGGGGGAAGGAGAGGTGGGGTGATGCATAAAACCAGAGTTTGATATTAGTAAAGGTACCGTTCCAAAAACCAACTATGGAATAGACAAGGCCTACACCTTCCTCAGTGAAAGGGACACAAAAACCCATATGTCCCGCACAGGAATATATCTGACTAGTAAGAATCTTAAAACCAATGTACTGATAAGTCTCCATAAGGGAATGAAGTGTGTCTAGACTCGCATAAACATGGCAGTGAGAATCAGCTCAAACCCACTATAAAAAGAATTTCAATAACAAAACAAAAAAACAGGGAAATTCTTTACAATTCCTTCAGGGTCTCTGATGAAACCTGGAATGACCCTATCTACAACGACAGCTGGATGTGGCATAATGCTGGACACTTGGGACTGAGAGGATTGGTGAGATTCGGTGAGCAAATGCAGACCATTTAAAGAAATAATGCGTGGAACACATTCCAAGGGTCCCAACACTCCCAGTTGAAGGGAATACTACTACAGCTATAACATGTACGGGAAACATAGAGAATGGACACACAGTGAATATGAAAGGTATCTAACCCTCAACTAATAGTCCCTCTCTTGGTGCTCCGGTTTGAATTTCCAACTGCTTTACTATCAATCTCCCAAATTGGAGAGACAGCCCCTTTAACCTCCTGGTTCGCACAGGTTGCAAATTTGGCAGAGGATGAAAGGGAAGAGGTAGCCCTAATGAGAGAGTAGCTGTTAGGCATTTGGACTGGCACTTGTCACTCTAATTTCCCGGCAGAAAGATGAATTAACCAAAGTCTCAGCCACCCGCCGGGAACCAGTATAGATCCTGAACCAAAATTTTGGACATGCGGTCAGCTCACAAAAAATGACTTGAAAAATGGAGCTCAGGGGCACGGCAATTCACAAAGTGGCAGAGAAATAAAGGGCAACTATCGTTCAAAAATTTGTTGAGGCAAGGCAAAGAGGTGGAATTGAATGTGAGCCAGAATATCAGGAAACAGGTTTCAAGAAGTACATTGGAATCACATTTAAAGCACAGGAAGAGGGGCACAATTTCGACAATGATGCACTTGCCCAAAAAGGGCGTATGTGTTTCCTCCTGAATATATTCAGGAGAAAACGCATACGCCCTTTTTGGCCAAGCAAGCAAGCGAGCAATGCAATTCTGCAGTACAAAGAAGTATCACTTCCCAGTGGTCAAAAGGGACATCCGCAAAATGTGTAAAAACCAGAAAGGCAAGACAGGTACTGGAGAAGAGGGAGCCTAGTTATGCTGATGGGCAGCATATAAATTGACAACCACCTCTCTGGAGGAGTGCAATGTGTTCCCTAAAACAATTAAACAACAGAGCTACAGAGCCAAGGGCACTTCCAGTCTAGGGAATATACCTTGGGAAAACTGAAAATCAATAAGGCAGAGCCACCCCAAAATTTAGGGATGCACTGCTTACAAGAACTTCAACTTGGGTACACCTTAAATATCCCAGGAAAGACAAAATTGGTTCAAGAAATTGTGGTACTTACGTACGACGGAATATCCCTCAGGCATGAAATCAATGTCATAAGGCCAGTAGCAGCAAAATGAGTGGATTCAGGTACGATGATTCTAAGTGAAATAAGTCACACAGAAAAAGAAACTTTACATAAGATATCACTTATGAGGGTCCTGTAAACATGGCTACACATGAACTGAGTTAGGAAAGAGAACAGAGTCTCACATTTAGAAAATATTCTTATGCCTGCTTAAGGGGAAAGGAGAGGTTGGGTGATGCATAAAACCACAGTTTGATATTAGTACAGGTACCGTTCCAAAAACCAACTACGTATTATACAAGTCCTAAACCTTCCTCAGTGAAAGGGACTGAAAACCCCATATTTCCCGCAGAGGAATATATCTGACTAGTAAGAATCTTAAAACATATTTATTGATATGTCTCCATAAGGGAATCAAGTGTGTCTAGACAGGCATAAACATGGCAGTGAGAATCATCTCAAACACACTATAAAAAGGAATTTCAAAAACAAAACAAAAAAATAGGGAAGTTCTTTACATTTCCTTCAGGGGCTCTGATGAACCCTGGAATGACCCTATCTACAACGACAGCTGGATGTGGTATAAGGCGGGACACTTGGGACTGAGAGGACTGGTAAGATTGGATCAGCAAATGCAGACAACTTAAAGCAATAATGCGTGGCACACATTCCAAGGATCCCAACTCTCCAGGTTGAAGGGAATATTACTACAGTTATAACATGTACGGGAAACCAAGAGAATGGACACACTGTTTATATGAAAGGTTTCTAAAACTCAAACAATACTCCTTCTCCTGGTGCCTCGGTTTGAATTTCCAACTGCTTTACTATCAATCTCCCAACTTGGAGAGACAGCCCCTTTAAACTCCTGGTTCTCACAGGTTGCAAATTAGGCAGAGGATGAAAGGAAAGATGGAGAACCAATGAGAGAGTAGCTGTTAGGCATTTGGACGGGCACATGTCACTCTAATTTCCCGGCAGAAAGATGAATTAACCAAAGTCTCAGCCACCCGCCGGGAACCAGTATAGATCCTGAACCAAAATTTTGGACATGCGGTCAGCTCACAAAAAACGACTTGAAAAATGGATCTCAGGGGCACGGCAATTCACAAAGTGGCAGAGTAATAAAGGGCAACTATCGTCCAAAAATTTGTTGAGGCAAGGCAAAGAGGTGGACTTGAAAGTGAGCCAGAATATCAGGAAACAGGTTTCAAGAGGTACATTGGAATCACATTTAAAGCACAGGAAGAGGGGCACAATTTCGACAATGATGCACTTGCCCAAAAAGGGCGTATGTTTTTCCTCCTGAATATATTCAGGAGAAAACGCATACGCCCTTTTTGGCCAAGCAAGCAAGCGAGCAATGCAATTCTGCAGTACAAAGAAGTATCACTTCCCAGTGGTCAAAAGGGACATCCGCAAAATGTGTAAAAACCAGAAAGGCAAGACAGGTCCTGGAGAAGAGGGAGCCTAGTTATGCTGATGGGCAGCATATAAATTGACAACCACCTCTCTGGAGGAGTGCAATGTGTTCCCTAAAACAATTAAACAACAGAGCTACAGAGCCAAGGGCACTTCCAGTCTAGGGAATATACCTTGGGAAAACTGAAAATCAATAAGGCAGAGCCACCCCAAAATTTAGGGATGCACTGCTTACAAGAACTTCAACTTGGGTACACCTTAAATATCCCAGGAAAGACAAAATTGGTTCAAGAAATTGTGGTACTTACGTACGACGGAATATCCCTCAGGCATGAAATCAATGTCATAAGGACAGTAGCAGCATAATGAGTGGATTCAGGTACGTTGATTCTAAGTGAAATAAGTCACACAGAAAAAGAAACTTTTCATAAGATATCACTTATGAGGGTCCTGTAAACATGGCTACACATGAACTGAGTTAGGAAAGAGAACAGAGACTCACATTTAGAAAACACTCTTATACCTGCTTAAGGGGAAAGGAAAGGAGGTGAGATGAATAAAACCAGAGTTTGATATTCATACAGATACCGTTCCAAAAACCAAATATGAAATAGACAAGACCTACACCTTCCACAGTGAAAGGGACTCAAAACTCCATATTTCCCGCAGAGGAATATATCTGACTAGTAAGAATCTTAAAACCTATGTATTTATATGTCTCCATAAGGGAATCAAGTAGGTCTAGACTGGCATAAGCATGGCAGTGAGAATCAGCTCAAACCCACTATAAAAAGGAATTTCAAAAACAAAACAAAAAAACAGGGAAATTGTTTACAATTCCTTCAGGGGCTCTGATGAAACCTGGAATGACCGTATCTACAACAACAGCTGGATGTGGCATAAGGCTGGACACGTGGAACTGAGAGGATTGGTGATATTCGGTGAGCAAATGCAGACCATTTAAAGCAATAATGCGAGGCACACATTCCAAGGGTCCCAACTCACCAGGTTGAAGGGAATATTACCTAGCTATAACATGTACAGGAAACCTAGAGAATGGACACAATGTGAATACAAAAGGTTTCTAAAACTCAACTAACTGTCCCTCTCCTGGTGCTCTGGTTTGAATTTCCAACTGCTTTACTATCAATCTCTCTAATTGGAGAGACAGCCCCTTTAACCTCCTGGTTCGCACAGGTTGCCAATCAGGCAGAGGATGAAAAGGAAGTGGGAGAACCAATGACAGAGTAGCTCTTAGGTATTTGGACGGGCACATGTCACTCTAATTTCCCGACAGGAAGAAGAATTAAACAAAGTCTCAGCCCCCCCTGGGAATAAGTATGGGTCCTGAAGCAAAATTGTGGATTTGCGGTCAGCTCACATAAAACGTGTTGAAAAATCGAGCTTCAGGGCACAGCAATTCACAAACTGGCAGATTAATAAAGGAGAACTATCGTGCAAAAATCTCTTCAGGGAAAGCAATGAGGCGGACTTGAAATCAAGGTAGAATAGTAGTAAACAGATATCATGAGGTACATTGGAATCGCCTTTAAAGCACAATAAGAGGGGCACAACTTCGACAATGATTCACTTGGCCAAAAAGAGTGTATGCGTTTTCTCCTGAATGTATTCAGGAGAAAACGCATACACACTTTTTGGCCAAGCAAGCAAGCGGGCAATGCAAATCTGCACTACAAAGAAGTATCACTTCCCATTGGTCAAAAGGGACATCCACAAAATGTGTAAAAACCAGAAAGGCAAGACAGGCCCTGGAGAACAGGGAGCCTAGTTATGCTAATGGGCGGGATGTAAATTGCCAACTGCCTCTCCGGAGGAGTGCATTGTGTTCCCTAAAACAAGTAAACAACAGAGCTACAGAGCCAAGTGCACTTCCAGTCTAGGGAATATACCTTGGTAAAACTGAAAATCAAAAAGACAGAGCCACCCCAAAATTTAGGGCTGCACTGCTTACAAGAACCTCAACTTGGGTACAGCTTAAATATCCCAGGAAAGACAAAAATGGTTTAAGAAATTGTGTTACTTTCGTAAGATGGTATATCCCTCATCCATGAAATCAATGTCTTAAGGCCAGTAGCAGCAAAATGAGTGGATTCACGTACGATGATTCTAAGTGAAATAAGTCACAGAGAAAAAGTAACTTATCATAAGATATCACTTATGAAGGTCCTGTAAACATGGCTACACATGAACTGAATTAGGAAAGAGAACAGAGTCTCACATTTAGAAAACATTCTTATGCCTGCTTAAGGTGGAAGGAGAGGTGGGGTGATGCATAAAACCAGAGTTTAATATTAGTACAGGTACCGTTCCAAAAACCAACTACGGATTATACAAGTCCTACAACTTCTTCAGTGTAAGGGACTCAAAACCCCATAATTCCCGCAGAGGAATATATCTGACTAGTAAGAATCTTAACACTTATGTATTGATATTTCTCCGTAAGAGAATCAAGTGTGTCTAGACAGGCATAAACATGGCAGTGAGAATCAGCTCAAACACACTATAAAAAGGAATTTCAAAAACAAAACAAAAAAACAGGGAAATTCTTTACAATTACTTCAGGGGCTCTGATGAAACCTGGAATGACCCTATCTACAACGACAGCTGGATGTGGCATAAGGCTGGACACTTGGGACTGAGAGCATTAGTGAGATTGGGTCAGCAAATGCAGATCATTTAAAGCAATAATGCGTGGCACACATTCCAAGGGTCCCAACTCTCCAGGTTGAAGGGACTATTACTACAGCTATAATATGTACGGGAAACCTAGAGAATGGACACACTGTGAATACGAAAGGTTTCTAAAACTCAACTAATAGTCTGTCTCCTGGTGCTCCGGTTTCATTTTCAAACTGCTTTACTATCAATCTCCCAACTTGAAGAGACAGCCCCTTTAACTTCCGGGTTCGCACAGGTTGCCAATTGGGCAGAGGATGAAAGGGAAGAGGGAGAAACAATGAGAGAGTAGCTGTTAGGCATTTGGACGGGCACATGTCACTCTAATTTCCTATCAGGAAGAAAAATTAACCAAAGTCTCAGCCACCTGTCGGGAACCAGTATAGGTCCTGAACCAAAATTATGGACTTCCGGTCATCTCACAAGAAACGAGATGAAAAATGGAGCTCAGGGGCACAGCAATTCACAAACTGGCAGCCTAATAAAGGACAACTATCGTTCAAAAATCTGTTGAGGGAAGGCAAGGAGACGGACTTGAAAGCGAACCAGAATAGCAGTAAATAGATTTCTAGAGGTACATTGGAATCAACTTTAAAGCACAGGAAGAGGGGCACGACTTCGACAATGATGCACTTTGCCAATAAAGGCATACGGGTTTTCTCCAGATTATATTCAGAAGAAAACGCATACACCAATTTTGGCCAAGCAAGCAAGCGGGCAATGCAAATCTGCTCTACAAAGAAGTATCACTTCCCACCGTTCAAAAGGGACATCCACAAAATGTGTAAAAACCAGAAAGGCAAGACAGGCACTGGAGAACATGGAACCTAGTTATGCTGATGGGCAGGATGTAAATTGCCCACTGCCTCTGTGGAGGACTGCATGGTGTTCCCTAAAACAAGTTAAAAACAGAGCTACAGAGTCAAGGACACTTCCAGTCTAGGGAATATACTTTGGGAAAACTGCAAATCAATAAGACAGAGCCACCCCGAAATTTAGGGCAGCACTGCTTATAAGAACCTCAACTTGGGTACACCTTAAATATCCCAGGAAAGACAAAAATGGTTCAAGAAATTGTGTTACTTATGTAAGATGGAATATCCCTCAGCCATGAAATCAATGTCATAAGGCCAGTAGCAGGAAAATGAGTGGATTCAGGTACGATGATTCTAAGTGAAATAAGTCACAGAGAAAAGGAAACTTATAAGATAACACTTATGAAGGTCCTGTAAACATGGCTGGATACACATGGACTGAGTTTGGAAAGAGAACAGAGTCTCACATTTAGAAAACACTCTTGTGTCTGCTTAAGGGTCAAGGAAAGGTGCGGTGATGCATAAAACCAGAGTTTCATATTAGTACTGGTACCGTTCCAAAAACCAACTATGGAATAGACAAGACCTACACTTTCCTCAGTGAAAGGGACTCAAAACCCCATATTTCCCAAAGAGGAATATATCTGACTAGTAAGTATCTTAAAACCAATCTATTGATATGTCTCTGTAAGGGAATCAAGTGTGTGTAGACTGGCATAAACATGTCACTGAGAATCAACTCAAACCCACTATTAAAAGGAATTTCAAAAACAAAACAAAAAACAGGTATATTCTTTACAATTCCTACAGGGGCTCTGATGAAACCTGGAATGACCCAATCTACAATGACAGCTGGATGTGGCATAAGCCTGGACACTTGGGACTGAGAGGATTGATGAGATTTGGTGAGCCAATGCAGACCATTTAAAGCAATAATGTGTTGCACACATTCCGAGGGTCCCAGCTCTCCAGGTTGAAGGGAATATTACTACAGCTATAACATGTACGGGAGACCTAGAGAATGGACACACTGTGAATACGAAAGGTTTCCAAAACTCAACTAATAGTCCCTCTCCTGGTGCTCCGGTTTGACTTTCCAACTGCTTTACTATCAATCTCCGAACTTGGAGAGACAGCCCCTTTAAACTCCTGGTTCGCACAGGTTGCAAATTAGGCAGAGGATGAAAGGAAAGATGGAGAACCAATGAGAGAGTAGCTGTTAGGCATTTGAATGGGCACATGTCACTCTAATTTCCCGGCAGAAAGAAGAATTAACCAAAATCTCAGCCACCCGCTGGGAACCAGTATAGGTCCTGAACCAAAATTTTGGACTTGTGGTCAGCTCACAAAAACGACTTGAAAAATGGAGCTCAGGGCCACGGTAATTCACAAACTGGCAGAGTAATAAAGGGCAACGATCGTCCAAAAATCTGTTGAGGTAAGGCAACAAGGTGGACTTGAATGTGAGCCAGAATATCAGGAAACAGATTTCAAGAGGTACATTGGAATCGCCTTTAAAGCACAGGAAGAGGGGCACAATTTCGACAATGATGCACTTGCCCAAATAGGGTGTATACGTTTCCTCCTGAATATATTCAGGAGGAAACGCATACGCCCTGTTTGGCCAAGCAAGCAAGCGGGCAATGCAAATCTGCACTACAAAGAAGTTTCACTTCCCACCGTTAAAAAGGAACATCCGCAAAATGTGTAAAAACCTGAAAGGCAAGACACGCCCTGTAGAACAGGGATCCTAGTTATGCTGATGGGCAGGATATAAATTGCCAACCGCCTCTCTGGAGGAGAGCAATATGTTGCCTAAAACAATTAAACAACAGAGCTACAGAGCCAAGGGCACTTCCAGTGTAGGGAATATACCTTGGGAAAACTGAAAATCAAAAAGACAGAGCCACACAAAAATTTAGGGCTACACTGCTTACAAGAACCTCAACTTGGTTACATTTTGATGACAAGTGCATGGCGCATTGTGATAACACGGGTCATGGAGCAATGTGCTGACAAGCACATGGAGCACTCTTATGACAAGTGTCAGGGAGCATTGTGCTGAGGAAGACATAGAATATGGTGATGACCAGTGTCAGAGAGCATTGTGATGAAAAGTTCATGGAGCATTGTGGTTACAAAGTCACAGAGACTTGTGATGACGGGGGTATGGACCATTTTTATGACAAACGTCATGAATCATTGTTATGACGACTCACGGAGCATTGTGATGACAGCGTCATGGAGCATTGTGATGGCAAGGGCATGGAGCATTGTGATGACAGGGTTATGGAGCATTTCTCTGACAAGATTTATGGACTATTGTGATGAGAGTGGGCATGGCACATTGTGATGACAAGTGCATGGAGCATTGTGATGACAAGGTCATAGAGTATTGTGAAGAGAAGTGTCAGGGAGCATTGTGATGACATATGTCATGGCACATTGTGATGAAAATGGCATGGGGCATTGTGATGCCAGGTGTCATGGAGTATTGTGATGACAAAGGTAATGGAGCATTGTGTTGAGAACGGCTTGGAGCACCGTGATAACAAGGGTCATGAAGCATTGTGATGACAAGGGCATGGAGCATTGTGAGGACAACGGACATTGAGAATTTTGATGACAATGTCGTGAAGAATTTTGATGACAAAGGCATGGAGCTTGCTATGACAGGGGTCATATGGCATTGAGATGACAATTTCATGGAAAATTTTGATGACAAGTGCATGTAACATTGTGATGAGAAGTGTCATGGAGCATTGTGATGACAAGGACCTGGAGAATTCTGATGACAAGGGACATGGAGCATTGTTATTACCAGGGAATGGAGCATTGTGATTACCAGGGAATGGAGCATTGTGGCAGCAAGACCGTGGAGCACTGTGATGAGAAGGCCATGAATAACTGATGACGAGCCTCATGGAGCACTGTAATGACAAGGGGCATGGAGCATTCTGATGACAGTTGTCATGGAGCATTGTGATGACAGGGGTCATGGAACATTGTGATGACAGTGTTCATGGAGCATTGTGATGACAAGGGTCACGGAGCATTCTGATGATAAGCTTGTGGAGTATTGTGATGACAATGGCATGGAGCATTGTGATGAAAAGGGCATGGATCATTGTGATGAAAAATGCATGGAGCGTTGTCATGAGAGGGTTCAAGGAGCATACTAATGACAAGTGTCAGGGAGCATTGTGATGACCAGTGTATTGAGCATTGTGATGACAAAGGTCATGGAGCTTTGTTATGAGAAGACCATGGAAAATTTTGATGACGAGAGTCATGGACCTTTGTGATGACAAAGGTCATGGAGCATTTTGATGACAATGGCGTTGTGCATTGTGATGAGAAGGACAGGGAAATTTGTGATGACAGGGTCATGGAACAATTTGATGAAAAGAGTCATGGATCATTTTGATGACAGGGGATATGGAACATTGTGATGTGAGGGGTCAAGGAGCTTTGTGATGAATAGGGTCATGAAGCATTTTGATGCCAGGGGTTATGGAACATTGTGATATCAGGCGTCATGGAGCATTGTGATGACAAGGGCAAGGAACACTGTGATACATGGGTCATGGAGGATTATAATGACAAGGACATGGAGCATTGTGATGGGAAGGGCATCGAGCATTGTGATGGCAAGCGTCATGGAGCTTTGTGATGACAAGGGCATGGAACAATGTGATGAGAGGTTTCATGGAGCATTGTGATGACAATGACATGGAGCATTGTGATGCCAATTGTCATGGAGATGTGTGACGACAAAAGTCATGGAGCATTATGATGACAGGTTCGTGGTGCATTGTGTTGTGAAGGGAAGGGAGCATTGTGATGACAGGGTCATGGAGCAATTTGATGAAAAATGTCATGGAAGATTTTGATGACAGGGGTTATGGAACATTGTGATGTCAGGGGTCATCGAACATTGTGATGATAAGTGCATGTAGCAATGTGATGACAGGGGTCATGGAACATTGTGATGACAGGGATGAGGGAGTATTGTGATGACTTGTGATGGAACATAGTGATATCAGTTGTGAGAGAGCATTTTGTTGAGAAGTGCCTGGAGCATATTGATGACAAGGTTTATGGAGCATTGTGATGACAATGTTGTGGAGCACAGTGATGACACGCGCATGGCACATTTTGATAACATGGGTCATGGAGCAATGTGCTGAGAAGCATATGGAGCATTGTGATGACAAGGGTAATGGAGCATTGTGCTGAGAAAGGCATAGAGCATTGTGATGACAATGGTCAGAGAGCATTGTGATGAAAAGTTCATGGAGCATTGTGGTGACAAAGGTCACAGAGAATTGTGATGATGAGGGCATGCACCATTATGATGACAAAGTTCATGAAGTACTGTGATGACTGGAGTCACCGAGCATTGTGATGACAGGGTTAATGGAGCACTGTGATGACAAGGCCGTGGAACATCATTATGACAGTGGTCATGGAGCATTGTTATGACAGGGGTAATGGAATATTGTGATGGCAATGGTATGGAGCATTGTGATGAGAAAGCCATGGAGCATTCTGATGACATGCGTCATTGAGCTGTGTGATGACAAAGGCATGGAGCATTGTGATTACAGGGGTCTTGGATCATTGTAATGACAAGGGTTATGGAGCCTTGTGATGACAAGGCCGTGGAACATTTTGATGGCAGGGGTTATGGAGCATTGTCATAACAGGAGTAATGGAGCACTGTGATTACAAGTTTATGGAGCATTGGTCTGAAACTTTTCATGGATTATTGTGATGAGAGTGGGCATGGAGCATTATGATGACAAGGGAAAGGAACACTGTCATACATGGGTCATGCAGAATTGTATTGACAAGGGCATGGAACATTGTGATGAGAAGGAAATCGTGCATTTTGATGAAAATCATCGTGGAGTTTTGTGATGATAAGGACATGGAAGCAATGTGATGAGAGGATTCAGGAAGCATTGTGACAACAATGGCATGGATCATTCTGATGCCAAGGGTCATGGAGCTTGGTGATGTCAAAGATCATGGAGCATTTTGATGACAAGCCCATGGAGCATTGTGATGACAAGGGTCACGGAGCATTGTGCTGAGAAACGCATAGTGCATTGTGATGACAAAGGTCACAGAGCATTGTGATGAAAAGTTCATGGAGCATTGTGGTGACAAAGGTCACAGAGACTTGTGATGACGAGGGAATGGACGATTGTGATGAGAAAGGTCATGAAGCATTGTGATGACAGGAGTCACGGAGCATTGTGATGACGTGTCATGGAGCATTGTGATGAAAAGAGCATGCAGCATTGTGATGAGAGGGGCATGGAACATTGGTCTTACAAGTTTCATGGATTATTGCGATGACAGTGGGAATGGCACATTGTGATGAAAAGGGCATGGAGCATTGTGATGACAAGCTCATGCATTATGGTGAAGACAGGTGTCTGGGAGCATTGTGAAGACATATGTCATGGCCCATTGTGATGACAATGCCATGGAGCATTGTGATGCCAAGTGTCATGGAGGATTGTGATGACAAAGGTAATGGAGCATTTTGATGACAAACGCATGGAGCATTGTGATGACAAGGGTCATGGAGCACTGTGCTGACAAGGGTATGGAGCATTGTGATGACAAGGGTCATGGAGCATTGTGCTGAGAAAGGCATGGAGCATTGTGATGACAACAGTCACAGACCATTATGATGAAAAGTTCATGGAGCATTGTGGTGAAAAAAGTCACAGAGCCTTGTGATGACGAGGGCATGGAACATTGTGATGACAAAGGTCATGAAGCATTGTGATGCCAGGAGTCACGGAGCATTGTGATGACAGGGGTCATGGAGCATTGTGATGACAAGGGTCATGCAACATAATGATGACAAGCTTGTGGAGTATTGTGATGACAATGGCATGGATCATTGTGATGAACAGGGCATGGAGCATTGTGATGAAAAAGGCATGGTGCCTTTTCATGACAGGGTTCAAGGAGCATTCTGACGACATGTGTTAGGGAGCACTGTGATGACAAGTGTATTGAACATTGTGATGACAAAGCTCATGGAGCATTGTGATGACACGGACATTGAGTATTGTGATGACAGGCATCATGGAGCGTTGTGATGACAAGTGTTGTGGAACAATGTGATCACAAGGGTTTGGAGCATTGTGATGACAGAGGTCATGGATCATTTTGATTTCAAGGAGCATGGAGCATTGTGATGAAAGGGGTCATGGAGCATTGTGATGACGGGTCATGGAGCATTGTGAAGACAAGTGCATGGAGCATTGTGAAGACGGGGTATGGAACATTGGTCTTACAAGTTTCATGGATTACTGCAATGACAGTGGGAATGGTGCATTGTGATGACAAGGGCATGGAGCATGTTGATGACAAGGTAATGCAGTATTGTGAAGACAGGTGCCTGGGAGCATTGTGAAGACATATGTCGTGGCCCATTGTGATGACAATGCCATGGAGTATTGTGATGCCAATTTTCATGGAGGTTTGTGATGACAAAGGTAATGAAGCATTGTGATGACAAGGGCTTGGAGCATTGTGATGACAAGGGTCACGGAGCACTATGCTGACAGGGGCATGGAGCATTGCGATGAAACGTGTCATGGAGCATTGTGCTGACAAAGGCATGGAGCATTGTGATGAGAAGGTAATGTAGTATTTTGCTGACAAATGCATGGAGCATTTTGATGACAAGTGTCATGGAGCATTGTGATTACAGGGGTCATGAAGCATTGGGATGGCAAGGGCATGGATCATTCTGATGACAAGTGTCATGGAGCATTTTGATTACAAGGGTCCCGGATCATTGTGTTGTCTGGTGTCATGGAGCGTTGTGATGACTGTGGTCATGGAACATTGTGATGACAGGGGTCATGGAGCATTGTGATCAGAATTTCATGGAGCATTGGGCTGAAAATATTCATTGAGTATTATGATGGCAGGGGTCAATGAGCATTGTGGTGACAATGGAAAGGAGCATTGTGATGACAAGGTCCTGGAGCATTGTGAGGAGAAGACCATGTAGCCTTGTGATGACAAGTATCATGGAGCATTCTGATGAAAAGGGGCATCGAGCATTGTGATTACATGGGTCTTGGAGCATTGTGATGAATAGGGCATGGATTATTGTGATGAAAAAGCATGGAGCCTTGTCATGAGAGGGTTCAAGGAGCATACTGATGACAAGTGTCAGGGAGCATTGTGATGACAATGGTCATGGAGCATTGTGATGAGAAGACCATGGATAATTGTGATGATGAGCGTCATGGGGAGTTGTGATGACAAGTGTTATAGAACATTGTGAACACAAGGGTTTGGAGCATTGTGATGACAGTGTTTATGGAGCACTTTGATTTCATTGTGATGACAATAGCATGAAGCATTATGATGATGGGCATGGTTCATTGTGATGACAGAGTTCATGGAGCATTGAGATGAAAAGGGGCATGGAGCATTGTGATTACAGGTGTCTTGGAGCATTGTGATGAAAAAGGTATGGAACATTGTGATGCTAAGGCCATGGAGCTGTCTGATGACAAGCGTCAAGGAGTTATGTGATGACAAGAGCATGCAGCATTGTGATTAGCGGGCTCTTGGAGCACTGTGATGACAAGCGTCATGGAGCCTTGTGATGACAAGGACGTGGAACATTGTCATGACAGGCGTGAGGGAGTATTGTAATGACTAGTGATGGAACATTTTGATATCAGCGGTGAAATAGCATTTTGATGAGAAGTGCATGGAGCTTTGTGATGACAAGGTTTATAGAGTATTGTGATGACAAAGTTGTGGAACATTGTGATGACAAGTGCATGGCACATTGTGATGACATGTGTCATGGAGCATTGTTCTGACAAGCCCATGGAGCATTGTGATGACAAGGGTCATGGAGCACTCTGCTGACAAAGGCATGGAGCATTGTGATGACAAGGGTCACAGAGCATTGTTATGAAAAGTTCATGGAGCATTATGGTGACAAAGTTCACAGAGCCCTGTGATGACAAGGTTATGGACCATTGTGAGGACAAAGGTCATGAAGCATTGTGATGACTGGAGTCACGGAGCATTGTGATGACAGGTGTCATGGAGCATTGGTCTGACAACTTTCATTGATTATTGTGATGATAGTGGGCATGGTGCACTGTGATGACAGCAGCATGGAGCATTGATATGACCAGGTCATTGAGTATGGTGAAGACAGGTGTCAGGGAGCATTGTGATGACATATGTCATGGTGCATTGTGATGACAATGGCATGGAGCATTGTGAAGGCAAGTGTCATGGAGGATTGTGATGACAAATGTAATGGAGCATTCTGATGACAAGGGCTTGGAGCATTGTGAGAGAAGACCATGGATAATTGTGATGACCAGCGTCATGGGGCACTGTGATGACAAGTGTTATGGAACATTGTGATCACAAGGATTTGGTGCATTGTAATGACAGTCGTCATTGAGCATTTTGATTTCATTGTGATGACAAAAGCATGAAATATTATGGTGATGGGCACGGTGAATTGTGATGACAGGGTTGATGGAGCATTGAGATGACAAGGGCATGGAGCAATGTGATGACAGGGGCATGGAACATTGGCCTGACAATTTTCATGGATTATTGTGATGACAGTGGGCATAGAGCATTGAGATGACAAGGGCATGGAGCATTGTGGTGACAAAGGTCACAGAGCCTTGTGTGACGAGTGCATGGACCATTATGAGGAGAAAGGTCATGAAGCATTGTGATGACTGGAGTCACGTAGCATTGTGATGACAGGGGTCATGGAGCATTGTGATGACAATGGCATGCAGCATTCTGATGATAAGCTTGTGGAGTACTGTGATGACAATGGCATGGAGCATTGTGAAGAACATGGCATGGATCATTGTGATGAAAAATGCATGGAGCCTTTTCATGACAGGTTTCAAGGAGCATTCTGACAACAAGTGTCGGTGAGCATTGTGATGACAATTGTATTGAGCATTGTGATGACGATGGTCATGGAGCATTGTGATGACAATGGCATGGAGTATTGTGATGACAGGCATCATGGATCATTGTGATGTCAAGGGTTATGGAACATTTTGATCACAAGGTTTTGGAGCATTGTTATGACAGGTCATGGACCATTTTGATTTCAAGGAGCCTGGAGCATTGTGATGACAAGGGCATGAAGCAATGTGATCCAAAGTTTCATGGAGGATTTTGATGACAAGCGCATGGGGCTTTGTGATGACAATGTCATGTAGCATTTTGCTGACAAAGGCATGGAGCGTCGTGATGACAAGTTTCATGGAGCACTGTGAAGACAAGCATCACGGAGCATTGTGATTACAGCGGTCATGGAGAATTGGGATGGCAAGGGCACGGATCATTGTGATGACAAGGGTCAGGGAGCATTTTGCTGATAAAAGTCCCGGATTATTGTGTTGTAAGGGGTCATGGAGCATTGTGATGACAGTGGTCATGGAGCATTGTGATGACATGTGTCATGGAGCATTGTGATGAGAAGTTCATGGAGCATTGGTCTGAAAATGTTCATGGAGTATTGTGATGACAGGGGTCATGGAGCATTGTGATGACAAGGGATTGGAGCATCGTGATGACAAGATCCTGGAGCATTGTGATGAGAAGACTATGGAGCTCTGTGATGACAAGTCTCATGGAGCATTGTGATGAAATGGGGCATGGAGCATTGTGATTAAAGGAGCCTTGGAGCATTGTGATGACAAGGGCATGGAGCATTGTGATGAGAAGGCCATGGAGCATTCTGATGACATGCGTCATGAAGCACTGTGATGACCAGGTAATGGAGCATTGTGATTACAGTGGTCTTGGAGCATTGTGAAGAAAACGGCATGGATCATTGTGATGAAAAAGGCATATATCCTTGTCAAGACAGGGTTCAAGGAGTATACTGATGACAACTGTCTGGGAGCATTGTGATGACCAGTGTATTGAGCATTGTGATGAAAAAGGTCATGGAGTATTGTGATGAGAAGACAGTGGATAATTGTGATGACGAGAGTCATGGGGCGATGTGAAGAGAAGTGTTATGAACATTGTGATCACAACGGTTTTGAGCATTGTGATGACAGATGTCATGGAGCATTTTGATTTCATTGTGATGACAATAGCATGAAGCATTATGATGATGGGCATGGTGCATTGTGATGACAGGGTTCATGGAAAATTGAGATGAAAAGGGGCATGGAGAACTGTGATTACAGGGGTCTTGGAGCATTGTGATGACAAGGACATGGATCATTCTGATGAGAAGGCCATGGAGCATTCTGATGACATACATCATGGAGCTTTGTGATGACAAGGGCATGGAGCATTGTGATTACAGGGTCTTGGAGCATTGTGATGACAAGTGTCATGGAGCATTGTGATGACAAGGCTGGGAAACATTGTGATGGCAGGGGTCATGGAGCATTGTTATGACAGGGGTAATGGAGCATTGTGATTACAAGGGTATGGAGCATTGGTCTGAAAAGTTTCATGGATTATTGTGATGAGAGTGGGCATGGCGCATTGTGATGACAAGGTCACACAACACTGTGTTACATGGGTCATGGAGGATTGTAATGACAAGGGCATGGAGCATTGTGATGAGAAGGGCATCGAGCATTTTGATGACAAGCATCATGGAGCTTTGTGATGACAAGGACACGGAAGCAATGTGATGAGAGGCTTCAGGAAGCACTGTGATGACAATGACATGGAGCCTTGTGATGCCAAGGATCATGGAGCTTTGTGATGACAAAGGTCATGGAGCCTTTTGTTGACAAGTGCATGGTGCATTGTGAAGAGAAGGGCAGGGTGCATTGTGATGACAGGGTCATGGAGCAATTCGATGAAAGGGCTCATCGAACATTTTGATAAGAGGGGTTATGGAACATTGTGATGTCAGGGGTCATGGAGCATTGTGATAAAAAGCGTCATGGAGCATTTTGATGACAGGGATTATGGAACGTTGTGATATCAGGGGTCATCGAACATTGTGGTGATAAAGGCATGTAGCATTGTGATTACAGGGGTCATGGAACATTGTGATGAGAGTGGTGAGGGAGTATTGTGATGACTAGTGATGGAACATTGTGATATCATTGGTGAGAAAGCATTTTGATGAGAAGTGCATGGAGCATTGTGATGACAAGCTGGTAGAGCACTGTGTTGACAAGCGCATGGAGCATTGTGATGACAAGTGTCTTTGCGTATTGTGCTGAGAAAGGAATGGAGCATTGTGATGACATAGTTTATGGAGCGTTGTGATGACAAGGTTGTGGAGCATTGTGATGACAAGCGCGTGGAGCATTGTTATGACATGTGTTATGAAGCATTGTTCTGACTAGCGCATGGAGCATTGTGATGAAAAGGGTCATGGAGCATTGTGCTGAGAAAGGCATGGAACATTGTGATGACAAGTGTCACGGAGCATTGTGATCAAAAGTTCATGGAGCATTGTGGTGACAAAGGTCACAGAGACTTGTGATGACGAGGGCATGGAGCATTTTGATGACAAAGGTCAGGAATCATTTTTATGACTGGAGTCACGGAGCATTGTGATGACCGGGGTCATGGAGCATTGTGATGACAGGTTTCATGGATCACTGTGATGACAAAGGTCATGGACTATTCTGATGACAAGCTTGTGGAGTAATGTGATGACAATGGTATGTATCATTGTGATGAAAAGGGCATGGAGCATTGTGATGAAAAAGGCATGGAGCCTTTTCATGACAGTGTTCAAGGAGCATTCTGACGACAAGTGTCAGGGAGCATTGTGATGACAAGTGTATTGAGCATTGTGATGACAAAGGTCATGGAGCATTATGATGACTGGCATCATGGAGCATTGTGATGACAAGTGTTATGGAACATTGTGATGACAAAAGTCATGAAACATTTTCATTTCAAGGAGCAAGGAGCATTGTGATGACAAGGTTATGTAGCATTTTGCTGACAAATGCATGGAGCATTTTGATGACAACGGTCATGGAGCATTGTGATGACAAGCGTCATGGAGCATTGTTTTTACAGGGGTCATGGAGCATTGGGATGGCAAAGACATGGATCATTGTGATTACAAGGGTCATGGAGCATTTTGATGAAAAGAGTCCCGCATCATTGTGTTGTCTGGTGTCATGGAGCGTTGTAATGACAGTGATCATGGAACCTTGTGATGCCAGTGGTCATGGAGCATTGTGATGAGAAGTTCATGGAGCATTGGTTTGACAATATTCATTGAGTATTGTGGTGGCAGGGGTCATGGAGCATTGTGATGACAGGGGAATGGAGAATTGTGATGATAAGTCTCATGGAACATTCTGATGAAAAAGGGCATGGAGCATTGTGATTACAGGGGTCTTGGAGCATTGGGATGACAAGGGCATAGAGCATGGTGATGACAATGCCAGGAGCATTCTGATGACATGTGTCATGGAGCTTTGTGATGACAAGTGCATGGAGCATTGTGATTACAGGGGTCTTGGAGCATTGTGATGAAAAGTCCATGGATCATTGTGAGGATAAGGCATGGAGCCTTGTCATGACAGGGCTCAAGGAGCATACTGATGACAAGTGTCAGGGAGCATTGTGATTACAAAGGTCATGGAGCATTGTGATGAGAAGACCATGGATAATTGTGATGAGGAGTGTCATGGGGCATTGTGATGACAAGTGTTATGGAATATTGTGATCACAAGGGTTTGGAGCATTGTGATGACAGAGGTCATGGAGCACTTTGATTTCATTGTGATGACAATAGAATGAAGCTTTATGATGATGGGCATGGTGCATTGTGATGACAGTGTTCACGGAGAATTGAGATGAAAAGGGACATGGAGCCTTGGGATTACAGGGGTCTTGGAGCATTGTTATGACAAGGGTCATGGAGCCTTGTCATGACAACACCGTTGTACATTGTGATGGCAGGGCTCAAGGAGCATTGTTATGACAGGGGTAATGGAGCATTGTGATGACAAGGACATGGAACATTGGCTTGAAAAGTTTCATGGATTATTGTGACGAAAGTGGTAATGGAGCATTGTGATGACAAGGGCACAGAACACAGTGATACATGGGTTATGGAGGATTGTAATGACAAGGGTATGGATCATTGTGATGGGAAAGGCACCGAGCATTGTGATGACAAGGGCCCAGAACACGGTGATACATGGGTTATGGAGGATTGTAATGACAAGTGGAAGGATCATTGTGATGAGAAAGGCATCGAGCATTGTGATGACAAGCGTCATGGAGCTTTGTGATGACAAGGGCAAGGAGCAATGTGATGATAGGGTTCATGGAACATTGTGATGACAATGGCATGGAGCATTGTGATGACAAGGGTCATGGAGATTTGTGAGGACAAAAGTCAGTGAGCATTTTTATGACTAGAGCATTGTGCATTGTGATGAGAAGGACAGGGAGCATTGTGATGACAGGATCATGGAGCAATTTGATGAAAAAGGTCAGGGAACATTTGGATGACAGGGGTTATGGAACAGTGTTACGTCAGTGGTCATGCAGCATTGTGATGATAAGCACATGTAGCATTTTGATGACAGGGGTCATGGAACATTGTGATGAATGGGGTAAGGGAGTATTATGATGACTAGTGATGGAACATTGTGATATCAGTGGTGAGAGAGCATTTAGATGAGAAGTGCATGGATAATTGTGATGACAAGGTTTATGGAGCATTTTGATGATAAGGTTGTGGAGCATTTTGATGACAAGTGCGTGGGATTTGTGATGACTTGTGTCTTGGAGCATTGTGCTGACAAGCACATGGAGCCTTGTGATGACAACGACCATGGATCATTGTGCTGACAAAGGCATGGAGCATTGTGATGACACGTGTTACAGAGCATTTTGATGACGAGGGAATGGACCATTGTGATGAAAAAGATCATAAATCATTGTGATGAGTGGATTCATGGAGCATTATGATGTGAGGGATCATGGAGCATTGTGATTACAAGGGCATGGAGCATTGGAATGACAGGGGCATGGAGCATTGGTCTGACAAGTTTCATGGATTATTGCTATGACAGTGGGCGTGTCGCATTGTGATGACAAGGGAATGGAGCATTGTTATGACAAGGTCATGTTATGTTGTGAAGACAGGTGTCAGGGAACATTATGATGACATATGTCATGGTGCATTGTGATGACAATGGCATGGAGCACTGTGATGCCAAGTGTCATGGAGGATTGTGATGACAAATGTAATGGAGCATTGTGATGAGAAGACCCTAGAGCCTTGTGATGACAAGTCTCATGGAGCATTCTGATGAAAAGGGGCATGGAGCATTGTGATTACAGGGGTCTTGGAGCATTGTGATGACAAGGGCATGGATCATTGTCATGAGAAGGCCATGGAGCATTCCGATGACATTCATCATGGAGTTTTGTGAAGACAAGGGCATGGTGCATTGTGAATACCGGGGACTTGGAGCATTATGATGAAAAGGGCATGGATCATTGTGATGAAAAATGCATGGAACCTTGTCATGACAGGGTTCAAGGAGCATACTGACGACAAGTGTCAGGGACCATTATGATGACATGAGTATTGAGCATTGTGATGACAAAGGTCATGGGGCATTGTGATGAGAAGACCATGGATAACTGTGATGATGAGCATCATGGGGCATTGTGATGACAAGTGTTATGGAATATCGTGATCACAAGTGTTTGGAGCATTGTGATGACACAGGTCATGGAGCATTTTGATTTCATTGTGTTGACAATAGCATGAAGCATTATGATGATGGGCATGGTGCATTGTGATGACAAGGGTCATGGATCCTTGTGATGAGAAGGCCGTGGAACATCGTGATGACAGTGGTCATGGAGCATTGTTATGACTGGGGTAAAGGAGTATTTTGATGGCAAGGGTATGGAGCATTTTGATGAGAAAGCCATGGAGCATTCTGATGACATGCATCATGGAGCTTGTGATGACAAAGGCATGGAGCATTGTGATTACAGGGGTCTTGGATCATTGTGATGACAAGGGTTATGGAGCCTTGTGATGACAAGGCCGTGGATCATTTTGATGGCAGGGGTAATGAAGCATTGTCATGACCGGGGTAATGGAGCATTGTGATTACAACTGTATGGAGCATTGGTCTGAAAAGTTTCATGAATTATTGTGATGAGAGTAGGCATGGCGCATTGTGATGACAAGGTCACACAACACTGTGTTACATGGGTCATGGAGGATTGTAATGACAAGGGCATGGAGCATTGTGATGAGAAGGTCATCGAGCATTTTGATGACAAGCATCGTGGAGCTTTGTGATGACAAGGACACGGAAGCAATGTGATGAGAGGCTTCAGGAAGCACTGTGATGACAATGGCATTGATCATTGTGATGCCAAGGGTCATGGAGCTTTGTGATGACACAGGTCATGGAGCATTTTGTTGACAAGTGCGTGGTGCATTGTAATGAGAAGGGCAGGGTGCATTGTGATTACAGGGTCATGGAGCAATTTGATGAAAATGGTCATCGAACGTTTTGATGACAGGGGTTATGGAACATTGTGATGTCAGGGTTCATGGAGCATTGTGATGAAAAGGGTCATGGAGCATTTTGATGACAGGGATTATGGAACGTTGTGATGTCAGGGGTCATCGAACATTGTGGTGATAAGGGCATGTAGCATTGTGATTACAGGGGTCATGGAACATTGTGATATCAGTGGTGAGAGAGCATTTTGATGAGAAGTGTATGGAGCATTGTGATGACAATGTTTATGTAGTGTTGTGATGACAAGGTTGTGGAGCATTGTGATGACAAGCGTGTGGTGCATTGTTATGACATGTGTTATGGAGCATTGTGCTGACTAGCTCATGGATCATTGTGATGAAAACGGTCATGGAGCATCGTGCTGAGAAAGGCATGGAGCATTGTGATGACAAGGGTCATGGAGCATTGTGATCAAAATTTCATGGAGCATTGTTGTGACAAAGGTCACAGAGACTTGTGATGACGAGGGCATGGAGCATTTTGATGACAAAGGTCATGAATCATTGTTATGACTGGAGTCACGGAGCATTGTGATGACCGGGGTCATGGAGCATTGTGATGACAAGGGCATGGAGGATTGTGATGACAGAGGCATAGAGCGTTGCTCTGACAAGTTTTATGGATTATTGGATCACAGTTGGCATGGCTCATTGTGATGACAAGGGCATGGAGCATTGTGATGACAAGGTCATACATTATTGTGAAGGCAGGTGTCAGTGAGCATTGTGATGACATATTTCACGATCCATTGTGATGACAATGCCATTGGGCATTGTGATGCCAAGTGTCATGGAAGATTGGGATGACAAATGTAATGGAGCATTGTGATGACAAGGGCTTTGAGCATCGTGATGACAAGGTCAAGGAGCACTCTGATGACAAGATCATGGGGAGTTGTGATGAGAAGGTCCATTGAGAATTTTGTTGAGAAGGTCGTGAAGCATTGTGATGAGAAGCGCATGGAGCTTGCTATGACAGGGGTCATGGAGCATTGCAATGAAAAGTGCATGGAGAATTGTATTGACAAGATCATGTAACATTGTGATGAGAAGTGTCTTGGAGCATTGTGATGTCAAGGACATGTAGATTTGTGATGACCAGGGCATGGAGCATTGTGATGGCAGGACCGTGGAGCATTGTGATGAGAAGACCATGGATAATTGTGATGATGAGCGTCATGGAGCACTGTAATGACAAGGGGCATGGAGCATTGTGATGACAGGTGTCATGGATCATTGTGATGACAAGTGTCATGGACCATTCTGATGGCAAGCTTGTGGAGTAATGTGCTGAAAAAGGCATGGAGCCTTTTCATGACAGTGCTCCAGGAGAATTCTGACGACAAGTGTCAGGGAGCATTGTGATGACATGTGTATTGAGAATTGTGATGACAAAGGTCATGGAGCATTGTGATGATAGGCATCATGGAGCATTGTGATGACAAGTATTATGGAACATTGTGATCACAAGGATTTGGAGCATTGTGATGATAGAAGTCATGTATCATTTTCATTTCAAGGAGCATAGAGCATTGTGATGACATGGGCATGAAGCAATGTGAACCCAAGGTTCATGGAGGATTTTGATGACAATGGGAACGGAGTATTGTGATGACAAGCACATTGAGCATTGTGATGACAAGGTCATGTAGCATTTTGCTGACAAATGCATGGAGCATTGTGATGACAAGCGTCATTGTGCATTGTGTTTATGGGGGTCATGGAGCTTTGGGATGGCAAAGACATGGATCATTGTGATGACAAGGGTCATGGAGAATTTTGATGACAAGAGTCCCGGATCATTGTGTTGTCTGGTGTCATGGAGCGTTGTGATGACATTGGTCATCGAGCATTATGATGACAGTGGTCATCGAGCATTGTGATGAGAATTTCATAGAGTATTGGGCTGACAATATTCATTGAGTATTATTATGGCGGGTGTCAATGAGCATCGTGATGACAAGCGAATGGAGCATTGTGATGACAAAGTCCTGGGGCATTTTGATGAGAAGAATATGGAGTATTGTGATGACAAGTCTCATGGAACATTCTGATGAAAAAGGGCATGGAGCATTGTGATTAAAGGGGTCTTGGAGCATTGGGATGACAAGGGCATGGAGCATGTTGATGACAATGCCAGGAGCATTCTGATGACATGCGTCATGGATATTTCTGATGACAAGGACATGGAGCATTGTGATTACAGGGGTTTAGGAGCATTGTGATGAAAAGTCCATGGATCATTGTGAGGAAAAGGCATGGAGCCTTGTCATGACAGTGTTCAAGGAGCATACTGAAGACAAGTGTCAGGGAGCATTGTGATGACAAAAGTCATGGAGCATTGTGATGAGAAGACCAAGGATAATTTTGATGACCAGCGTCATGGGGCAATGTGATGACAAGTGTTATGGAACATTGTGATCACAAGGGTTTGGAGAATTGTGATGACAGAGGTCATGGAACATTTTGATTTCATTGTGATGACAATAGCATGAAGCTTTATGATGATGTGCATGTTGCATTGTGATGACAGTGTTCATGGAGAATTGAGATGAAAAGGGGCATGGAGCCTTTTGATTACAGGGGTCTTGGAGCATTGTTATGACAAGGGTCATGGAGCCTTGTCATGACAACGCCCTGGTACACTGTGATGGCAGGGGTCATGGAGCATTGTTATGACAGGGGTAATGGAGCATTGTGATGACAAGTGCATGGAGCATTGGTTTGAAAAGTTTCATGGATTATTGTGACGAGAGTGGTCATGGAGCATTGATATGACAGGGGTAATGGAGCATTGTGATGACAAGTGCATGGAGCATTGTTTTGAAAAGTTTCATGGATTATTGTGACGATAGTGGTCATGGAGCATTGTGATGACAAGGGCCCAGAACACGGTGATACATGGGTTATGGAGGATTGTAATGACAAGGGCATGGATCATTGTGATGAGAAAGGCATCGAGCATTGTGATGACAAGCGTCATGGAGCTTTGTGATGACAAGGGCAAGGAGCAATGTGATGATAGGGTTCATGGAACATTGTGATGACAATGGCATGGAGCATTGTGATGCCAAGGGTCATGGAGATTTGTGAGGACAAAGGTCAATGAGCATTTTGATGACAAGAGCATTGTGCATTGTGATGAGAAGGGCAGGGAGCATTGTGATGACAGGATCATGGAGCAATTTGATGAAAAGGGTCAGGGAACATTTTGATGACAGGGGTTATGGAACAGTGTGACGTCAGTGGTCATGGAGCATTGTGATGACATGGGTCATGGAGCATTGGTCTGACAATTTTCATGAATTATTGCTATGAGAGTGGACAGGGCACATTGTGATGACAAGGGCATGGAACATAGTTATGAAAAGGTCATGTAATATTGTGAAGACAGATGTCAGGGAGCACTGTGATGACATATGTCTTGGTGCATTGTGGTGACGATGGCATGGAGCATTGTGATGCCAAGTGTCATGGAGGATTGTGATTACAAATGTAATGGAGCCTTGTGATGCCAAGTGTCATGGAGGATTGTGATGACAAAGGTAATGGAACATTGTGATGACAATTTCCTTTAGAATTGTGAAGAAAAGGGTCATGGAGCATTGTGATGACAAGCACATGGAGCATTGTGATGACAAGGGCCATTGAGAATTTTGATGCAAACGTCTTGAAGCATTGTGATGACAAGCACACGGAGCTTGCTATGACAGGGGACATGGAGCATTGCTATCAAAAGTGCATGGAGAACTGTGATGACAAGACCACGTAACATTGTGATGAGAAGAGTCATGGATTATTGTGATGACAAGGACGTGGAGAATTGTGATGACATGGGTCATGGAGCATTGTGCTGAGAAGCGCATGGCGCTTTGTGATGACAAGGGTCATGGAGCATTGTGATGAAAAGTTCATGGAGCATTGTGGTGACAAAAGTCACAGAGACTTCTGATGACCAGGGCATGGAGCACTGTGATGTCAATGGTCATGAAGCATTGTGATGACTGGAGTCACGGAGCATTGTGTTGACAGGTTTCATGGTGCATTGTGATGACAACGGCATTGAGCAATGTGATCATAGGGGCATGGAGAATTGGTCTGACAACTTTCATGGATTATTGTGATGAGTGTAGGCATGGTGCATTGTGATGACAAGGGCATGGAGCATTGTGATGACAAGGGCATGGATCATTGTGATGACAAAGTCATGGAGTATTGTGAAGACAGCTGTGAGGGATCATGGTGATGACATATGTCATGGTCCATTGTGATGACAATGGCATGGAGGATTGTGATGACAAGAGCATGTAACATGGTGATGAGAAATGTCATGGAGCATTTTGATGACAAGGGACATGGAGCATTGTGATGTCCAGGGCATGGAGCATTGTGATGGCAAGACCGTGGAGCATTGTGATAGCAAGACCATGGAGCATTTTGATGACGAGTGTCCTCGAGCATTGTAATGACACGTGGCATGGAGAATTGTGATGACAGGTGTCATGGATCATTGTGATGACAAGGGACATGGAGCATACTGATGACAAGCTTCTGGAGCATTGTGCAGACAAAGGCAAGGAGCATTGTGATGACAAAGTTCACAGAGCATTTTGACGAAAAGTTCATGGAGCACTGTGGTGATAAAGGTCACTGAGCCTTGTGATGACGAGGGCATGGCCCATTGTGATGACAAAGGTCATGAAGCATTGTGATAACTGGTGTCACTGAGCATTGTGATGACAAGGGCATGGAGCATTGTGATAACAGTGGCATGGAACATTGGTCTGACAAGTTTCATGGATTATTTTGATGACAGTGGGCAAGGCACATTGTGATGACAAGGGCATGGAGAATTGTGATGACAAAGTCAAGTGTATTGTGAAGACAGGTGTCAGGGAGCGTTCTATTGACATATGTCATGGTCCATTGTGATGACAATGGCATGGAGCATTGTGATGCCAAGTGTCATGGAGGATTGTGATGACAAAGGTAATGGAGCATTGTGATGACAAGGGCTTGGACCATTGTGATGACAAGGGTCAAGGAGCATTTTGATGAGAAGAGCATGGAGCATTGTGATGACAAGGGCCATTGATAATTATGATGACAAGGTCGTGAAGCGTTGTGCTAAAAAACATATGGAGCTTGCTATGACAGGGTTCATGGAGCATTGCGATGACAATTGCATGGAGAATTGTGATGACAAGATCATGTAACATTGTGATGAAAAGAGTCATGGATCCTTATGATGGCAATACCGTGGAGCACTGTGATGAGAAGACCATGTATAATTGTGATGACGAGCATCATGGAGCACTGTAATGACAAGGGGCAAGGAGCATTTTGATGACAGGTGTCATCGAGCATTGTGACAGCAGGGGTCATGGAGCATTGTGATGACAGGTGTTATGGAGCATTCTGATGACAAGCTTGTGGAGTATTGTGATGACAATGGCATGGAGCATTGTGATGCAAAAGGCATGGAGCATTGTGATGAAAAAGGCATGGAGCCTTTTCATGACAGGTTTCAAGGAGCATTCTGACGACAAGTGTCATGGAGCATTGTGATGATAAGTGTATTGAGCATTGTGATGACAAAGATCATGGAGCATTGTGATGAGAAGACAATGGAGCCTTGTGATGACAAGTCTCATGGAGCATTCTGATGAAAAGGGGCATGGATAATTATGATGACAGTGGTCTTGGAGCATTGAGATGACAAGGTCATGGAGCATAGTGATGAGAAGGCCATGGAGCATTCTGATGACATGCATAATGGAGCTTTGTGATGAAAAGAGCAAGGAGCATTGAGATTAGAGTGGTCTTGGAGCATTGTGATGAAAAGGGCATGGATCATTGTGATGAAAAATGCATGAAGCCTTGTCATGAAAGGGTTCAAGGAGCATTCTGACGACAAGTGTCATGGAGCATTGTGATGATAAGTGTATTGAGCATTGTGATGACAAAGATCATTGAGCATTGTGATGAGAAGACCATGGATAATTGTGATGACCAGCGTCATGGGGCATTGTGATGACAAGTGTTATGGAACATTGTGATCACAAGGGTTTGGAGCATTGTGATGACAGAGGTCATGGAGCATTTTAATTTCATTGTGATGACAATAGTATGAAGCATTTTGATGATGGGCATGGTGCATTTTTATGACAGGGTTCATGGAGCATTGAGATGAAAAGGGGCATGGAGCATTGTCATTTCAGGAGTCTTGGAGCATTGTGATGACAAGGGTATGGAGCATGGTGAATGAGAAGGCCATGGGGCATTCTGATTACATGTGTCATGGATCTTTGTGATGGCATGGGTATGGAGAATTGTGATTACATTGTCTTGGAGCATTGTGATGAAAACTGTCATGGAGTCTTGTGATGACAATGTCGTGGAACCTTGTGTGGGCAGGTGTCATGGAGCAGTGTTATGACAATGGTAATGGTGCGTTGTGATGACAAGGGCATGGATAATTGGTCTGAAAAGTTTCATGGATTATTGTGATGACAAGGGCACGGAACACTTTGATACATGGGTCATGGTGGATTGTAATGACAAGGGCATGTAGCATTGTGATGAGAAGGGCATCGAGCATTGGGATCACAAGCGTCATGGAGCTTTGTGATGACAAGGGCATGGAGCAATGTGATGAGAGGCTTCATGGAGCATTGTGATGACAATGGCATGGAGCATTGTGATGCTAAGTGTCATGGAGCTTTGTGATGACAAAGGTCATGGAGCATTTTAATGACAAGGTCGAGGTGCGTTGTGATGAGAAGGGCAGGGAGCATTGTGATAACAGGGTCATAGAGCAATTTGATGAAAAAGGTCATGGAACATTTTGATGAGAGTGCTTATGGAAAATTGTGGTGTCAGGGGTCATGGAGCATTGTGATGATAAGGGTATTGGAGTATGTTGATGACAGGGTTTATGGAACATTGTGATGTCATGGGTCATGGAGCATTTAATGATAAGTGTATGTAGCACTGTGATGATAGGGGTCATGGAACATTGTGATGACAGGGGTGAGGGAGTATTGTGAAGACTAGTGATGCAACATTGTGATATCAGTGGTGAGAGAGCATTTTGATGAGAAGTGCATGGAGCATTGTGATGACACGGTTTATGGAGCATTGTGGTGACAAGGATGGGGAGCATTGTGATGACATGGGTCAAAAAGCATTGTGCTGAAAAGCGCATGGAGCATTGTGATGACATGTGTCATGGATCATTGTGCTGACAAAGGCATGGTGCATTTTGATGACAAGGGTCACAGAGCATTGTGATGAATATTTCAGGGAGCATTGTGGTGACAAATGTCACAGAGCCTTGTGTGACAAGGGCATAGACCATTCTGATGACAAAGGTCATGAAGCATTTTGATGACTGGAGTCACGGAGCATTGGGATGACAGGGGTAATGGAGCACTGTGATGACAGGGTTCATGGGGCATTGTGATGAGAAGGTCATGGAGCATTGGGCTGAAAATGTTCATCGAGTATTGTGATGACAGGGCTCATGTGGCATTTTGATGACAAGGGAATGGAGCATTGTGATGAAAAGGGCATGGAGCATGGTGATGAGAAGGCCATGGAGAATTCTGAAGTCATGTGTCATGAAGCTTTGGGATGACAAGGGCATGGAGCATTGTGATTACAGGGGTCTTGGAGCATTGTGAGGAAAAGGGCATGGATCATTGTGATTAAAAAGGCATGGAGCCTTGTCATGACAGGGTTCAAGGAGCATACTGACGACAAGTGTCAGGGAGCATTGTGATGACAAGTGTATTGAGCATTGTGATGACAAAGGTCATGGAGTATTGTGAATAGAAGACCATGGATAATTGTGATGATTAGCGTCATGGGGCGTTGTGATGACAAGTGTTATGGAACATTGTGATCACAAGGGTTTGGAGCATTGTGATGACAGAGGTCCTGGAGCGTTTTGGTTTCATTTTGATGACAATTGCATGAAGCATTATGATGATGGGCATGGTGCATTGTGATGACACGGTTCGTTGAACATTGAGATGAAAAGGGGCATGGAGCATTGTGATTACAGGGGTCTTTGAGCATTGTGATGATGAGGGCATGGAGCATCGTAAATGAGAAGGCCATGGAGCATTCTGATGACATGCGTCATGGAGCTTTGTGATGACAAGTGTATGGAGAATTGTGATTACAGTGTCTTGGAACATTGTGATGACAAGTGTCATGGAGTCTTGTGATTTTAAGGCCGTGGAACATTGTGATGGCAGGGATCATGGAGCATTGTTATGACAGGGGTAATGGAGCATTGTGATGACAAGGGCATGGAGCACTGGTCTGAAGTATTTCATGGATTATTATGATGAGAGTGGGCATGGAGCATTGTGAGGACAAGGGCACAGAACACTTTGATACATGGGTCATGGAGGATGGTAATGACAAGGGCACAGAACACTTTGATACATGGGTCATGGAGGATTGTAATGACAAGGGCATGGAACATTGTGACGAGAAAGGCATCGAGCTTTGGGATCACAAACGCCATGGAGCTTTGTGATGACAAGGGCATGGAGCAATGTGATGAGAGGCTTCATGGAGCATTGTGATGACTATGGCATGGAGCATTGTGATGCCAAGGGTCATGGAGCTTTGTGATGACAAAGGTCATGGAGCATGTTGATGACGAGGTCGTGGTGCATTGTGATGAGAAGTGCAGCGAGCATTGTGATAATAGGTTCATGGAGCAATTTGATGAAAAAACGTCCTGGAACATTTTGATGAGAGTGGTTATGGAAAATTGTGATGACAGGGGTCATGGAGCATTGAGATGAAGTGGGTAATGTCGCATTTTCATGACAGGGGTTATGGAATATTGTGATGGCAGGGGTCATGGAGCATTTTGATGATAAGTGCATGTAGCACTGTGATGATAGGGGGCATGGAACATTGTGATGACAGCGGTGAGGGAATATTGTGAAGACTAGTGATGGGATATTGTGATACCAGTTGTGAGAGCGCATTTTGATGAGAAGAGCATGGAACATTGTGATGACAAGGTTTATGGAGCATTGTGATGATTATTATGTGGAGCATTGCAATGACAAGCGCATGGTACATTGTGATGCCATGGGTCAAGGAGCATTGTGATGACAAGCGCATGGAGCATTGTGATGACAAGTGTCATGGATCATTGTGCTGACAAATGCATGGTGCATTGTGATGACAAGGGTCACAGAGCATTGTGATGAAATGTTCATGGGGCATTGTGGTGAGAAATGACACAGCGCCTTGTGTGACAAGGGCATGGGCCATTCTGATGACAAAAGTCATGAAGCAGTGTGATGACTGGAGTCTCGGAGCATTGTGATGACAGGGGTCATGGAGCATTGTGATGACAGTATTCATGGGACATTGTGATGAGAAGGTCATGGAGCATTGGGCTGAAAATATTCAAGGAGTATTGTGATGACAGGGGTCATGGGGCAATTTGATGACAAGGGAAAGGAGCATTGTGATGAAAATGGCATGCAGCATGGTGATGAGAAGGCCATGGAGCATTCTGAAGACATATGTCATGAAGCTTTGTGATGACAAGGGCATGGAGCATTGTGATTACAGGGGTCTTGGAGCATTGTCAGGAAAAAGGCATGGATCATTGTGAGTAAAAAGGCATGGAGCCTTGTCATGACAGGTTTCAAGGAGAATACTGACGACAAGTGTCAGGGAGCATTGTGATGACAAGTTTATTGAGCATTGTGATGACAAAGGTCATGGAGTATTGTGAATAGAAGGCCATGGATAATTGTGATGATGAGCCTCATGGGGCGTTGTGATGACAAGTGTTATGGAACATTGTGATCACAAGGGTTTGGAGCATTGTGATGACAGAGGTCATGGAGCATTTTGATTTCATTTTGATGACAATAGCATGAAGCATTATGATGATGGGCATGGTGCATTGTGATGACACTGTTCATGGAGCATTGAGATGAAAAGTGGCATGGAGCATTGTGATTATAGGGGTCTAGGAGAATTGTGATGACAAGGGCATGGAGCATCGTGAATGAGAAGGCCATGGAGCATTCTGATGACATGCGTCATGGAGCTTTGTGATGACAAGGACATGGAGCATTGTGATGACAAGGGTTATGGAGCCTTGTGATGACAAGGCCGTGGAACATTGTAATGGCAGGTGTCATGGAGCATTGTTATAACGGGTAATGGAGCATTTTGATGACAAGGCATGGAGCATTGTTCTGAAAAGTTTCATGTCTTATTGTGATGAGAGGGGGCATGGAGCATTGGGATGATAAGGGCACGGAACACTGTGATACATGGGTCATGGCGGATTTTAATGAAAAGGGCATGGAGCATTGTGTTAAGAAGAGCATCGAGCATTGTGATGAAAAGCATCATGGAGCCTGTGATGACAATTGCATGGAACAATGTGATGAGAGTGTTCATGGAGCATTTTGATGACAATGGCATGTAGCATTGTGATGCCAAGGGTCATGGAGCTTTGTGATGACAAAGGTCATGGAGCATTTTGATGACAAGGGCGTGGTGCACTGTGATGAGAAGGGCAGAGAGCATTGTGATGAAATGGTCATGGAGCAATTTGATGAAAAGTGTCAAGGGATATTTTGATGAAAGGGTTTATGGAACTTTGTGATGTCAGGGGTCATGGAGCATTATGATGAAAAGGGTCATGGAGAATTTTGATGACAAGGTTCCTGGAACATTGTGATGACAGGGTTGAGGGAGTATTGTGATGACTATTGATGGAACATTATGATATCCGTGGTGGGACAGCATTTTGATGGGAAGTGCATGGAGCATTGTGATGACAAGATTTATGGAGCACTGTGATGAAAAGTTATTGGAGCATTGTGATGACAAGCGCATGGCACATTGTGATGACACAGGTAATGGGGCATTGTGCGCACAAGCGCATGGAGCATTGTGATGACAATGGTCATGGAGCATTGTGCTGACAAAGGTATGGAGCATAGTGATGACATGGGTAACAGAGCATTGTGATGAAAATTTCATGGAGCATTGTGGTGACAAATATCACAGAGCCTTTTGATGACGGGGGCATGGACCATTGTGTTGACAAAGGTCATGAAGCATTGTGATGACTGGAGTCACGGAGCATTGTGATGACAAGGTCCTGGAGCATTGTGATGAGAGGACTATGTAGCCTTGTGATGACAATTCTCATGGAGCATTCTGATGAAAACTGGCATGGAGCATTGTGATTACAGGGGTCTTGGAGCATTTGATGAAAATGGCATGGAGCACTGTGATGCCAAGGGTCATGGAGCTTTGTGATGACAAAGTTCATGGAGCATTTTGATGACAAGGTCGTGGTGCATTGTGATGAGAAGTGCAGGGAGTATTGTGATGACAGTGTCATGGAGCAATTTGATGAAAAGGGTCATGGAAAATTTTGATGACAGTAGTTATGGAACATTGTTATGTCAGGGTTCATGGAGCATTGTGATGAAAAGGGTCATGGAGCATTTTGATGACAGGGGTTATGGAACATTGTGATGTCATGGTTCATGGAGCATTGTGATGATAAGATCATGTAGCACTGTCATGACAGGGATCATGGAACATTGTGATGACAGGGGGGAGAGAGCATTTTGATGAGAAGTGCATGGAGCATTCTGATGAGAAAGTTATTGGAGCACTGTAACGACAAGGATGTGAAGCATTGTGATGATAACCGCATGGTGCATTGTGATGACATGGGTTATGGAGCATTGTGCTGACAAGTGCATGGAGCATTGTGATGACAAGGGTCATGGAGCATTGTGCTGACAAAGGCATGGCGCATGGTGATGACAATGATCACAGAGCATTGTGATGAAAAGTTCATGGAGCATTGTGGTGACAATGGTCACAGAGCCTTGTGTGACGAGGACATGGACCATTGTGATGACAAATGTCAGGAAGCCTTGTGATGACTGGAATCACAGAGCATTGAGATGACAGGGGTCTTGGAGCATTGTGATGAGAAGGCCATGGAGAATTCTGATGACATGCATCATGGAGCTTTGTGATTAAGGTCATTGAGCATTGTGATTACACGGGTCTTGGAGCATTGTGATGAAAATGGTATGGATCATTGTGATGAAAAAGGCATGGAGCCTTATCATGACAGGGTTCAAGGAGCATACTGATGAAAAGTTTCAGGGAGCATTGTGATGACAGTTGTATTGAGCATTGTGATGACAAAGTTCATGGAGCATTGTGATGCCAAAGTTCATAGAACACTGTGATGAGAAGACCATGGATAATTGTGATGATGAGTGTCATGGTGCATTGTGATGACAATGGTTATGGAACATTGTGATCACAAGGGTTCGGAGCATTTTGATGACAGAGGTCATGGAGCATATTGATTTCATTGTCATGACAATAGCATGAAGCATGATGACGATGGACATGGTGCCTTGTGATGACAGGGTCATGGAGCAATTTGATGAAAAGTGTCATGGAACATTTTGATGACAGTTGTTATGGAACATTGTGATTTCAGGAGTCTTGGAGCATTGTGATGAAAAGTGTGATGGAGCATTTTGATGACAGAGGACACGGAACATTTTGATGTCAGGAGTCATGGAGCATTGTGATGATAAGGGCATGTAGCATTGTGATGACAGAGGTCATGGAAAATTGTGATGACATTGGTGAGGGAGTATTGTGATGACTAGTGATGGAACATTGTGATATCAGCGCTGAGAGAGCATTTTGATGTGAAGTGCATGCAGCATTGTGATAACAAAGTTTATGGAGCATTGTGATGACAAGATTTATGGAGCATTGTGATGACAAGTCTGTGGAGAATTGTGATAACAATTGCATGGCGCCTTTTGATGACATGGATCATGGAGCATTGTGCTGAGAACCGAATGGAGCATTGTGAAGACAAGGGTCATGGGCATTGTGCTGACAAAGGCATGGAACATTGTGATGACAACGTTCACAGAGCATTGTGATGAAAAATTCATGGAGCATTGTGGTGACAATGGTCACAGAGCCTTGTGATGACGAGGGCATGGACCATTGTGATGAAAAAGGTCATGAAGCATTGTGATGACTGGAGTCATGGAGCATTGTGATGACAAGGGTATGGAGCATTGTGATGACAGGGGCATTGTGCATTGTTCTGACAAGTTTCATGGTTTATTTTGATGTCAGTGGGCATGGCACATTCTGATGACAAAGTCATGGAGTATTGTGATGAGAAGATCATGGAGTACTGTGAAGACAGGGGTCAGGGAGCATTGTGATGACATATGTCATGGTCCATTTTGATGACAATGGCATGGAGCATTGTGATGCCAAGTGTCATGGAAGATTGGGATGACAAATGTAATGGAGCATTGTGATGACAAGGGCTTTGAGCATCGTGATGACAAGGTCAAGGAGCACTCTGATGACAAGATCATGGGGAGTTGTGATGAGAAGGTCCATTGAGAATTTTGTTGAGAAGGTCGTGAAGCATTGTGATGAGAAGCGCATGGAGCTTGCTATGACAGGGGTCATGGAGCATTGCAATGAAAAGTGCATGGAGAATTGTATTGACAAGATCATGTAACATTGTGATGAGAAGTGTCTTGGAGCATTGTGATGTCAAGGACATGTAGATTTGTGATGACCAGGGCATGGAGCATTGTGATGGCAGGACCGTGGAGCATTGTGATGAGAAGACCATGGATAATTGTGATGATGAGCGTCATGGAGCACTGTAATGACAAGGGGCATGGAGCATTGTGATGACAGGTGTCATGGATCATTGTGATGACAAGTGTCATGGACCATTCTGATGGCAAGCTTGTGGAGTAATGTGCTGAAAAAGGCATGGAGCCTTTTCATGACAGTGCTCCAGGAGAATTCTGACGACAAGTGTCAGGGAGCATTGTGATGACATGTGTATTGAGAATTGTGATGACAAAGGTCATGGAGCATTGTGATGATAGGCATCATGGAGCATTGTGATGACAAGTATTATGGAACATTGTGATCACAAGGATTTGGAGCATTGTGATGATAGAAGTCATGTATCATTTTCATTTCAAGGAGCATAGAGCATTGTGATGACATGGGCATGAAGCAATGTGAACCCAAGGTTCATGGAGGATTTTGATGACAATGGGAACGGAGTATTGTGATGACAAGCACATTGAGCATTGTGATGACAAGGTCATGTAGCATTTTGCTGACAAATGCATGGAGCATTGTGATGACAAGCGTCATTGTGCATTGTGTTTATGGGGGTCATGGAGCTTTGGGATGGCAAAGACATGGATCATTGTGATGACAAGGGTCATGGAGAATTTTGATGACAAGAGTCCCGGATCATTGTGTTGTCTGGTGTCATGGAGCGTTGTGATGACATTGGTCATCGAGCATTATGATGACAGTGGTCATCGAGCATTGTGATGAGAATTTCATAGAGTATTGGGCTGACAATATTCATTGAGTATTATTATGGCGGGTGTCAATGAGCATCGTGATGACAAGCGAATGGAGCATTGTGATGACAAAGTCCTGGGGCATTTTGATGAGAAGAATATGGAGTATTGTGATGACAAGTCTCATGGAACATTCTGATGAAAAAGGGCATGGAGCATTGTGATTAAAGGGGTCTTGGAGCATTGGGATGACAAGGGCATGGAGCATGTTGATGACAATGCCAGGAGCATTCTGATGACATGCGTCATGGATATTTCTGATGACAAGGACATGGAGCATTGTGATTACAGGGGTTTAGGAGCATTGTGATGAAAAGTCCATGGATCATTGTGAGGAAAAGGCATGGAGCCTTGTCATGACAGTGTTCAAGGAGCATACTGAAGACAAGTGTCAGGGAGCATTGTGATGACAAAAGTCATGGAGCATTGTGATGAGAAGACCAAGGATAATTTTGATGACCAGCGTCATGGGGCAATGTGATGACAAGTGTTATGGAACATTGTGATCACAAGGGTTTGGAGAATTGTGATGACAGAGGTCATGGAACATTTTGATTTCATTGTGATGACAATAGCATGAAGCTTTATGATGATGTGCATGTTGCATTGTGATGACAGTGTTCATGGAGAATTGAGATGAAAAGGGGCATGGAGCCTTTTGATTACAGGGGTCTTGGAGCATTGTTATGACAAGGGTCATGGAGCCTTGTCATGACAACGCCCTGGTACACTGTGATGGCAGGGGTCATGGAGCATTGTTATGACAGGGGTAATGGAGCATTGTGATGACAAGTGCATGGAGCATTGGTTTGAAAAGTTTCATGGATTATTGTGACGAGAGTGGTCATGGAGCATTGATATGACAGGGGTAATGGAGCATTGTGATGACAAGTGCATGGAGCATTGTTTTGAAAAGTTTCATGGATTATTGTGACGATAGTGGTCATGGAGCATTGTGATGACAAGGGCCCAGAACACGGTGATACATGGGTTATGGAGGATTGTAATGACAAGGGCATGGATCATTGTGATGAGAAAGGCATCGAGCATTGTGATGACAAGCGTCATGGAGCTTTGTGATGACAAGGGCAAGGAGCAATGTGATGATAGGGTTCATGGAACATTGTGATGACAATGGCATGGAGCATTGTGATGCCAAGGGTCATGGAGATTTGTGAGGACAAAGGTCAATGAGCATTTTGATGACAAGAGCATTGTGCATTGTGATGAGAAGGGCAGGGAGCATTGTGATGACAGGATCATGGAGCAATTTGATGAAAAGGGTCAGGGAACATTTTGATGACAGGGGTTATGGAACAGTGTGACGTCAGTGGTCATGGAGCATTGTGATGACATGGGTCATGGAGCATTGGTCTGACAATTTTCATGAATTATTGCTATGAGAGTGGACAGGGCACATTGTGATGACAAGGGCATGGAACATAGTTATGAAAAGGTCATGTAATATTGTGAAGACAGATGTCAGGGAGCACTGTGATGACATATGTCTTGGTGCATTGTGGTGACGATGGCATGGAGCATTGTGATGCCAAGTGTCATGGAGGATTGTGATTACAAATGTAATGGAGCCTTGTGATGCCAAGTGTCATGGAGGATTGTGATGACAAAGGTAATGGAACATTGTGATGACAATTTCCTTTAGAATTGTGAAGAAAAGGGTCATGGAGCATTGTGATGACAAGCACATGGAGCATTGTGATGACAAGGGCCATTGAGAATTTTGATGCAAACGTCTTGAAGCATTGTGATGACAAGCACACGGAGCTTGCTATGACAGGGGACATGGAGCATTGCTATCAAAAGTGCATGGAGAACTGTGATGACAAGACCACGTAACATTGTGATGAGAAGAGTCATGGATTATTGTGATGACAAGGACGTGGAGAATTGTGATGACATGGGTCATGGAGCATTGTGCTGAGAAGCGCATGGCGCTTTGTGATGACAAGGGTCATGGAGCATTGTGATGAAAAGTTCATGGAGCATTGTGGTGACAAAAGTCACAGAGACTTCTGATGACCAGGGCATGGAGCACTGTGATGTCAATGGTCATGAAGCATTGTGATGACTGGAGTCACGGAGCATTGTGTTGACAGGTTTCATGGTGCATTGTGATGACAACGGCATTGAGCAATGTGATCATAGGGGCATGGAGAATTGGTCTGACAACTTTCATGGATTATTGTGATGAGTGTAGGCATGGTGCATTGTGATGACAAGGGCATGGAGCATTGTGATGACAAGGGCATGGATCATTGTGATGACAAAGTCATGGAGTATTGTGAAGACAGCTGTGAGGGATCATGGTGATGACATATGTCATGGTCCATTGTGATGACAATGGCATGGAGGATTGTGATGACAAGAGCATGTAACATGGTGATGAGAAATGTCATGGAGCATTTTGATGACAAGGGACATGGAGCATTGTGATGTCCAGGGCATGGAGCATTGTGATGGCAAGACCGTGGAGCATTGTGATAGCAAGACCATGGAGCATTTTGATGACGAGTGTCCTCGAGCATTGTAATGACACGTGGCATGGAGAATTGTGATGACAGGTGTCATGGATCATTGTGATGACAAGGGACATGGAGCATACTGATGACAAGCTTCTGGAGCATTGTGCAGACAAAGGCAAGGAGCATTGTGATGACAAAGTTCACAGAGCATTTTGACGAAAAGTTCATGGAGCACTGTGGTGATAAAGGTCACTGAGCCTTGTGATGACGAGGGCATGGCCCATTGTGATGACAAAGGTCATGAAGCATTGTGATAACTGGTGTCACTGAGCATTGTGATGACAAGGGCATGGAGCATTGTGATAACAGTGGCATGGAACATTGGTCTGACAAGTTTCATGGATTATTTTGATGACAGTGGGCAAGGCACATTGTGATGACAAGGGCATGGAGAATTGTGATGACAAAGTCAAGTGTATTGTGAAGACAGGTGTCAGGGAGCGTTCTATTGACATATGTCATGGTCCATTGTGATGACAATGGCATGGAGCATTGTGATGCCAAGTGTCATGGAGGATTGTGATGACAAAGGTAATGGAGCATTGTGATGACAAGGGCTTGGACCATTGTGATGACAAGGGTCAAGGAGCATTTTGATGAGAAGAGCATGGAGCATTGTGATGACAAGGGCCATTGATAATTATGATGACAAGGTCGTGAAGCGTTGTGCTAAAAAACATATGGAGCTTGCTATGACAGGGTTCATGGAGCATTGCGATGACAATTGCATGGAGAATTGTGATGACAAGATCATGTAACATTGTGATGAAAAGAGTCATGGATCCTTATGATGGCAATACCGTGGAGCACTGTGATGAGAAGACCATGTATAATTGTGATGACGAGCATCATGGAGCACTGTAATGACAAGGGGCAAGGAGCATTTTGATGACAGGTGTCATCGAGCATTGTGACAGCAGGGGTCATGGAGCATTGTGATGACAGGTGTTATGGAGCATTCTGATGACAAGCTTGTGGAGTATTGTGATGACAATGGCATGGAGCATTGTGATGCAAAAGGCATGGAGCATTGTGATGAAAAAGGCATGGAGCCTTTTCATGACAGGTTTCAAGGAGCATTCTGACGACAAGTGTCATGGAGCATTGTGATGATAAGTGTATTGAGCATTGTGATGACAAAGATCATGGAGCATTGTGATGAGAAGACAATGGAGCCTTGTGATGACAAGTCTCATGGAGCATTCTGATGAAAAGGGGCATGGATAATTATGATGACAGTGGTCTTGGAGCATTGAGATGACAAGGTCATGGAGCATAGTGATGAGAAGGCCATGGAGCATTCTGATGACATGCATAATGGAGCTTTGTGATGAAAAGAGCAAGGAGCATTGAGATTAGAGTGGTCTTGGAGCATTGTGATGAAAAGGGCATGGATCATTGTGATGAAAAATGCATGAAGCCTTGTCATGAAAGGGTTCAAGGAGCATTCTGACGACAAGTGTCATGGAGCATTGTGATGATAAGTGTATTGAGCATTGTGATGACAAAGATCATTGAGCATTGTGATGAGAAGACCATGGATAATTGTGATGACCAGCGTCATGGGGCATTGTGATGACAAGTGTTATGGAACATTGTGATCACAAGGGTTTGGAGCATTGTGATGACAGAGGTCATGGAGCATTTTAATTTCATTGTGATGACAATAGTATGAAGCATTTTGATGATGGGCATGGTGCATTTTTATGACAGGGTTCATGGAGCATTGAGATGAAAAGGGGCATGGAGCATTGTCATTTCAGGAGTCTTGGAGCATTGTGATGACAAGGGTATGGAGCATGGTGAATGAGAAGGCCATGGGGCATTCTGATTACATGTGTCATGGATCTTTGTGATGGCATGGGTATGGAGAATTGTGATTACATTGTCTTGGAGCATTGTGATGAAAACTGTCATGGAGTCTTGTGATGACAATGTCGTGGAACCTTGTGTGGGCAGGTGTCATGGAGCAGTGTTATGACAATGGTAATGGTGCGTTGTGATGACAAGGGCATGGATAATTGGTCTGAAAAGTTTCATGGATTATTGTGATGACAAGGGCACGGAACACTTTGATACATGGGTCATGGTGGATTGTAATGACAAGGGCATGTAGCATTGTGATGAGAAGGGCATCGAGCATTGGGATCACAAGCGTCATGGAGCTTTGTGATGACAAGGGCATGGAGCAATGTGATGAGAGGCTTCATGGAGCATTGTGATGACAATGGCATGGAGCATTGTGATGCTAAGTGTCATGGAGCTTTGTGATGACAAAGGTCATGGAGCATTTTAATGACAAGGTCGAGGTGCGTTGTGATGAGAAGGGCAGGGAGCATTGTGATAACAGGGTCATAGAGCAATTTGATGAAAAAGGTCATGGAACATTTTGATGAGAGTGCTTATGGAAAATTGTGGTGTCAGGGGTCATGGAGCATTGTGATGATAAGGGTATTGGAGTATGTTGATGACAGGGTTTATGGAACATTGTGATGTCATGGGTCATGGAGCATTTAATGATAAGTGTATGTAGCACTGTGATGATAGGGGTCATGGAACATTGTGATGACAGGGGTGAGGGAGTATTGTGAAGACTAGTGATGCAACATTGTGATATCAGTGGTGAGAGAGCATTTTGATGAGAAGTGCATGGAGCATTGTGATGACACGGTTTATGGAGCATTGTGGTGACAAGGATGGGGAGCATTGTGATGACATGGGTCAAAAAGCATTGTGCTGAAAAGCGCATGGAGCATTGTGATGACATGTGTCATGGATCATTGTGCTGACAAAGGCATGGTGCATTTTGATGACAAGGGTCACAGAGCATTGTGATGAATATTTCAGGGAGCATTGTGGTGACAAATGTCACAGAGCCTTGTGTGACAAGGGCATAGACCATTCTGATGACAAAGGTCATGAAGCATTTTGATGACTGGAGTCACGGAGCATTGGGATGACAGGGGTAATGGAGCACTGTGATGACAGGGTTCATGGGGCATTGTGATGAGAAGGTCATGGAGCATTGGGCTGAAAATGTTCATCGAGTATTGTGATGACAGGGCTCATGTGGCATTTTGATGACAAGGGAATGGAGCATTGTGATGAAAAGGGCATGGAGCATGGTGATGAGAAGGCCATGGAGAATTCTGAAGTCATGTGTCATGAAGCTTTGGGATGACAAGGGCATGGAGCATTGTGATTACAGGGGTCTTGGAGCATTGTGAGGAAAAGGGCATGGATCATTGTGATTAAAAAGGCATGGAGCCTTGTCATGACAGGGTTCAAGGAGCATACTGACGACAAGTGTCAGGGAGCATTGTGATGACAAGTGTATTGAGCATTGTGATGACAAAGGTCATGGAGTATTGTGAATAGAAGACCATGGATAATTGTGATGATTAGCGTCATGGGGCGTTGTGATGACAAGTGTTATGGAACATTGTGATCACAAGGGTTTGGAGCATTGTGATGACAGAGGTCCTGGAGCGTTTTGGTTTCATTTTGATGACAATTGCATGAAGCATTATGATGATGGGCATGGTGCATTGTGATGACACGGTTCGTTGAACATTGAGATGAAAAGGGGCATGGAGCATTGTGATTACAGGGGTCTTTGAGCATTGTGATGATGAGGGCATGGAGCATCGTAAATGAGAAGGCCATGGAGCATTCTGATGACATGCGTCATGGAGCTTTGTGATGACAAGTGTATGGAGAATTGTGATTACAGTGTCTTGGAACATTGTGATGACAAGTGTCATGGAGTCTTGTGATTTTAAGGCCGTGGAACATTGTGATGGCAGGGATCATGGAGCATTGTTATGACAGGGGTAATGGAGCATTGTGATGACAAGGGCATGGAGCACTGGTCTGAAGTATTTCATGGATTATTATGATGAGAGTGGGCATGGAGCATTGTGAGGACAAGGGCACAGAACACTTTGATACATGGGTCATGGAGGATGGTAATGACAAGGGCACAGAACACTTTGATACATGGGTCATGGAGGATTGTAATGACAAGGGCATGGAACATTGTGACGAGAAAGGCATCGAGCTTTGGGATCACAAACGCCATGGAGCTTTGTGATGACAAGGGCATGGAGCAATGTGATGAGAGGCTTCATGGAGCATTGTGATGACTATGGCATGGAGCATTGTGATGCCAAGGGTCATGGAGCTTTGTGATGACAAAGGTCATGGAGCATGTTGATGACGAGGTCGTGGTGCATTGTGATGAGAAGTGCAGCGAGCATTGTGATAATAGGTTCATGGAGCAATTTGATGAAAAAACGTCCTGGAACATTTTGATGAGAGTGGTTATGGAAAATTGTGATGACAGGGGTCATGGAGCATTGAGATGAAGTGGGTAATGTCGCATTTTCATGACAGGGGTTATGGAATATTGTGATGGCAGGGGTCATGGAGCATTTTGATGATAAGTGCATGTAGCACTGTGATGATAGGGGGCATGGAACATTGTGATGACAGCGGTGAGGGAATATTGTGAAGACTAGTGATGGGATATTGTGATACCAGTTGTGAGAGCGCATTTTGATGAGAAGAGCATGGAACATTGTGATGACAAGGTTTATGGAGCATTGTGATGATTATTATGTGGAGCATTGCAATGACAAGCGCATGGTACATTGTGATGCCATGGGTCAAGGAGCATTGTGATGACAAGCGCATGGAGCATTGTGATGACAAGTGTCATGGATCATTGTGCTGACAAATGCATGGTGCATTGTGATGACAAGGGTCACAGAGCATTGTGATGAAATGTTCATGGGGCATTGTGGTGAGAAATGACACAGCGCCTTGTGTGACAAGGGCATGGGCCATTCTGATGACAAAAGTCATGAAGCAGTGTGATGACTGGAGTCTCGGAGCATTGTGATGACAGGGGTCATGGAGCATTGTGATGACAGTATTCATGGGACATTGTGATGAGAAGGTCATGGAGCATTGGGCTGAAAATATTCAAGGAGTATTGTGATGACAGGGGTCATGGGGCAATTTGATGACAAGGGAAAGGAGCATTGTGATGAAAATGGCATGCAGCATGGTGATGAGAAGGCCATGGAGCATTCTGAAGACATATGTCATGAAGCTTTGTGATGACAAGGGCATGGAGCATTGTGATTACAGGGGTCTTGGAGCATTGTCAGGAAAAAGGCATGGATCATTGTGAGTAAAAAGGCATGGAGCCTTGTCATGACAGGTTTCAAGGAGAATACTGACGACAAGTGTCAGGGAGCATTGTGATGACAAGTTTATTGAGCATTGTGATGACAAAGGTCATGGAGTATTGTGAATAGAAGGCCATGGATAATTGTGATGATGAGCCTCATGGGGCGTTGTGATGACAAGTGTTATGGAACATTGTGATCACAAGGGTTTGGAGCATTGTGATGACAGAGGTCATGGAGCATTTTGATTTCATTTTGATGACAATAGCATGAAGCATTATGATGATGGGCATGGTGCATTGTGATGACACTGTTCATGGAGCATTGAGATGAAAAGTGGCATGGAGCATTGTGATTATAGGGGTCTAGGAGAATTGTGATGACAAGGGCATGGAGCATCGTGAATGAGAAGGCCATGGAGCATTCTGATGACATGCGTCATGGAGCTTTGTGATGACAAGGACATGGAGCATTGTGATGACAAGGGTTATGGAGCCTTGTGATGACAAGGCCGTGGAACATTGTAATGGCAGGTGTCATGGAGCATTGTTATAACGGGTAATGGAGCATTTTGATGACAAGGCATGGAGCATTGTTCTGAAAAGTTTCATGTCTTATTGTGATGAGAGGGGGCATGGAGCATTGGGATGATAAGGGCACGGAACACTGTGATACATGGGTCATGGCGGATTTTAATGAAAAGGGCATGGAGCATTGTGTTAAGAAGAGCATCGAGCATTGTGATGAAAAGCATCATGGAGCCTGTGATGACAATTGCATGGAACAATGTGATGAGAGTGTTCATGGAGCATTTTGATGACAATGGCATGTAGCATTGTGATGCCAAGGGTCATGGAGCTTTGTGATGACAAAGGTCATGGAGCATTTTGATGACAAGGGCGTGGTGCACTGTGATGAGAAGGGCAGAGAGCATTGTGATGAAATGGTCATGGAGCAATTTGATGAAAAGTGTCAAGGGATATTTTGATGAAAGGGTTTATGGAACTTTGTGATGTCAGGGGTCATGGAGCATTATGATGAAAAGGGTCATGGAGAATTTTGATGACAAGGTTCCTGGAACATTGTGATGACAGGGTTGAGGGAGTATTGTGATGACTATTGATGGAACATTATGATATCCGTGGTGGGACAGCATTTTGATGGGAAGTGCATGGAGCATTGTGATGACAAGATTTATGGAGCACTGTGATGAAAAGTTATTGGAGCATTGTGATGACAAGCGCATGGCACATTGTGATGACACAGGTAATGGGGCATTGTGCGCACAAGCGCATGGAGCATTGTGATGACAATGGTCATGGAGCATTGTGCTGACAAAGGTATGGAGCATAGTGATGACATGGGTAACAGAGCATTGTGATGAAAATTTCATGGAGCATTGTGGTGACAAATATCACAGAGCCTTTTGATGACGGGGGCATGGACCATTGTGTTGACAAAGGTCATGAAGCATTGTGATGACTGGAGTCACGGAGCATTGTGATGACAAGGTCCTGGAGCATTGTGATGAGAGGACTATGTAGCCTTGTGATGACAATTCTCATGGAGCATTCTGATGAAAACTGGCATGGAGCATTGTGATTACAGGGGTCTTGGAGCATTTGATGAAAATGGCATGGAGCACTGTGATGCCAAGGGTCATGGAGCTTTGTGATGACAAAGTTCATGGAGCATTTTGATGACAAGGTCGTGGTGCATTGTGATGAGAAGTGCAGGGAGTATTGTGATGACAGTGTCATGGAGCAATTTGATGAAAAGGGTCATGGAAAATTTTGATGACAGTAGTTATGGAACATTGTTATGTCAGGGTTCATGGAGCATTGTGATGAAAAGGGTCATGGAGCATTTTGATGACAGGGGTTATGGAACATTGTGATGTCATGGTTCATGGAGCATTGTGATGATAAGATCATGTAGCACTGTCATGACAGGGATCATGGAACATTGTGATGACAGGGGGGAGAGAGCATTTTGATGAGAAGTGCATGGAGCATTCTGATGAGAAAGTTATTGGAGCACTGTAACGACAAGGATGTGAAGCATTGTGATGATAACCGCATGGTGCATTGTGATGACATGGGTTATGGAGCATTGTGCTGACAAGTGCATGGAGCATTGTGATGACAAGGGTCATGGAGCATTGTGCTGACAAAGGCATGGCGCATGGTGATGACAATGATCACAGAGCATTGTGATGAAAAGTTCATGGAGCATTGTGGTGACAATGGTCACAGAGCCTTGTGTGACGAGGACATGGACCATTGTGATGACAAATGTCAGGAAGCCTTGTGATGACTGGAATCACAGAGCATTGAGATGACAGGGGTCTTGGAGCATTGTGATGAGAAGGCCATGGAGAATTCTGATGACATGCATCATGGAGCTTTGTGATTAAGGTCATTGAGCATTGTGATTACACGGGTCTTGGAGCATTGTGATGAAAATGGTATGGATCATTGTGATGAAAAAGGCATGGAGCCTTATCATGACAGGGTTCAAGGAGCATACTGATGAAAAGTTTCAGGGAGCATTGTGATGACAGTTGTATTGAGCATTGTGATGACAAAGTTCATGGAGCATTGTGATGCCAAAGTTCATAGAACACTGTGATGAGAAGACCATGGATAATTGTGATGATGAGTGTCATGGTGCATTGTGATGACAATGGTTATGGAACATTGTGATCACAAGGGTTCGGAGCATTTTGATGACAGAGGTCATGGAGCATATTGATTTCATTGTCATGACAATAGCATGAAGCATGATGACGATGGACATGGTGCCTTGTGATGACAGGGTCATGGAGCAATTTGATGAAAAGTGTCATGGAACATTTTGATGACAGTTGTTATGGAACATTGTGATTTCAGGAGTCTTGGAGCATTGTGATGAAAAGTGTGATGGAGCATTTTGATGACAGAGGACACGGAACATTTTGATGTCAGGAGTCATGGAGCATTGTGATGATAAGGGCATGTAGCATTGTGATGACAGAGGTCATGGAAAATTGTGATGACATTGGTGAGGGAGTATTGTGATGACTAGTGATGGAACATTGTGATATCAGCGCTGAGAGAGCATTTTGATGTGAAGTGCATGCAGCATTGTGATAACAAAGTTTATGGAGCATTGTGATGACAAGATTTATGGAGCATTGTGATGACAAGTCTGTGGAGAATTGTGATAACAATTGCATGGCGCCTTTTGATGACATGGATCATGGAGCATTGTGCTGAGAACCGAATGGAGCATTGTGAAGACAAGGGTCATGGGCATTGTGCTGACAAAGGCATGGAACATTGTGATGACAACGTTCACAGAGCATTGTGATGAAAAATTCATGGAGCATTGTGGTGACAATGGTCACAGAGCCTTGTGATGACGAGGGCATGGACCATTGTGATGAAAAAGGTCATGAAGCATTGTGATGACTGGAGTCATGGAGCATTGTGATGACAAGGGTATGGAGCATTGTGATGACAGGGGCATTGTGCATTGTTCTGACAAGTTTCATGGTTTATTTTGATGTCAGTGGGCATGGCACATTCTGATGACAAAGTCATGGAGTATTGTGATGAGAAGATCATGGAGTACTGTGAAGACAGGGGTCAGGGAGCATTGTGATGACATATGTCATGGTCCATTTTGATGACAATGGCATGGAGCATTGTGATGCCAAGTGTCATGGAGGAATGTGATGACAAAGTTAATGGAGCATTGTGATGACAGGGGTTTGGAGCATTGTGAGGACAAGGGTCATGGAGCATTTTGATGACAAGGACATGGAGGATTGTGATGACAAGGGCCATTGAGAATTCTGATGACAAGTTCCTGAAGCACTGTGAGGAAAAGCACATGGAGCTTGCTATGACAGGGGTAATTGAGCATTATGATGACAAGTGCATGGAGAATTGTGATGACAAGAGCATGTAACATTGTGATGAGAAGTGTCATGGAGCATTGTGATGGAAAGACCGTGGAGCATTGTGATGAGAAGATCATGGATATTTGTGATGACGAGCGTCATGGAGCACTGTAATGGCAAGGGGCATGGAGCATTGTAATGACAGGTGTCATGGAGCATTGTGATGACAGGGGTCATGGAGCATTGTGATGACAAGGGTGTTGGAGCATTCTGATGACAAGCTTGTGGAGTATTGTGATGACAATGGCATGGAGCATTGTGAGAAAAAGGGCATGGAGCATTGTGATGAAAAAGGCATGGAGCCTTTCCATGACAGGGTTCAAGGAGCTTTCTGAGGAAAAGTGTCAGGGAGCATTGTGATGACAGGTGTATTGAGCATTGTGATGACAAAGTTCATGGAGCATTGTGATGACAAGGGAATGGAGTATTGTGATGCCAGGCATCATGGAGCTTTGTGATGACAAGTGTTATGGAACATGGTGATCACAAGTGTTTGGAGCATTGTGATGACAGAGGTCATGGATCATTTTGATTTCAAGAATCATGGAGCATTGTGATGAAAAGGCCATGAAGCAATGTGATCCCAAGGTTCATGGAGGATTGTGATGACACTGGTAATGGAGAATTGTGAGGACAAGTGCATGGAACATTGTGATGACAAGGTCATGTAGCATTTTGCTGACAAAGGCATGGAGCACCGTGATGACAAGTGTCATGGAGCTCTGTGACGACAAGCATCAAGGACCATTGTGATTACAGGCGTCATGGAGCATGGGGATGACAAGCGCATGGAATATTCTGATGACAAGTGGCATGGATCATTTTGATGACTGTGGTCATGTAGCATTGTGATGACATGTGTCATGGAGCATTGTGATGAAAAGGTCATGGAGCATTGGGCTGAAAATATTCATTGAGTACTGTGATGACAGGGGTCATGGAGCATTGTGATGAGAAGGGAATGCAGCAATGCGATGAGAAGGTCCTGGAGCATTGTGATGAGAGGGCTCTGGCGCCTTGTGATGACCATTGTCATGGAGCATACTGATAAAAAGGTTCATGGAGCATTGTGATTACAGGGGTTTTGTAGCTTTGTGAAGACCAGGGCATGGAGCATTGTGATGAGAAGGCCATGGAGCATTCTGATGACATGCGTCATGGAGCTTTGTGATGAAAAGGACAGGGAGCATTGTGATTAGAGGGGTCTTGGAGGATTGTGATGAAAAGGGCATGGATCATTGTGATGAAAAATGCATGGAGCCTTGTCATGACAGGGTTCAAGGAGCATACTGACGACAACTGTCAGGGAGCATTGTGATGACAAGTGTATTGAGCATTGTGATGACAAAGGTCATGGAGCATTGTGGTGAGAAGACCATGGATAACGTGATGACGAGCATCATGGAGCACTGTAATTACAAGGGGCATGGAGCATTGTGATGACAGGGGTCTTGGAGCATTGTGATGAGAAGGGTCATGGAGGATACTGATGACAAGCTTGTGAAGTATTGTGATGACAATGGCATCGAGCATTGTGATGAAAGGGGCCTGGAGCCTTTTCATGACACGGTTCAAGGAGCATTCTGATGAGAAGTGACAGGGAGCATTGTGATGACAAGTGTATTGAGCATTGTGATGACAAATATCATAGAGCATTGTCATGAGAAGTCCATGAATAATTGTGATGACAGGCATCAAAGTGTGTTGTGATGACAAGTGTTATGGAACATTGTGATCACAAGTGTTTGGGGCATTGTGATGACAGAGATCATGGATCATTTTGATTTCCAGGAGAATGGAGCATTTTGATGACAAGGACACGAAACAATGTGATCCCAACCTTCATAGAAGATTTTGATGACAATAGTAATGGAGAATTATGATGACAAACACATGGAGCATTGTGATGACAAGGTAATGTAGCATTTTGCTGACAAAGGCATGGAGCATTGTGATGACAAGGGTCACGGATCAATGTGTTGACAAGCGTCACAGAGCATTGTGATTACAGGGGACATGGAACACTGGGATGACAAGGGCATGGATCATTGTGATGACAATGATCATGGAGCATTTTGATGCCAGTGGTCATGGAGCATTTTGATGACATGGGTCATGAAACATTGTGATGAGAAGGTCATGGAGCATTGGGCTCAAAATATTCATGGAGTATTGAGATGACAGGTGTCATAGAACATTGTGATGACAAGGGAATGGAGAATTGTGATGACAAGGTCCTGGAGCATTGTGATGAGAAGACCATGGACCCTTGTGATGAAAAGTCTCATGGAGCATTCTGATGAAAAGGGGCATAAAGCACTGTTATTACAGGGTTCTTGGAGAATTGTGATGAAAATGGCATAGAGCTTTGTGATGACAGGGACATGGAACATTGGTCTGACAAGTTTCATGGATTATTGTGATGACAGTGGACATGGTGCATTGTGATGACAAGGGCATGGAGCATTGTGATGACAAGGTCATGGAGAAATGTGAAGACCGGTGTCCGGGAGCATTGTGATGACATATGTCATGGTCCATTGTGATGACAATGGCATGGAGCATTGTGATGTCAAGTGTCATGGAGGACTGTGATGACAAAGGTAATGGAGCATTGTGATGACATAGGCTTGGAGCATTGTGATGACGAGGGCATGGACCATCGTGATGACCAGGGCCATTGATAATTTTGATGACAATTCATGAAGCATTGTGATGACAACCACATGGAGCTTGCTATGACAGGGGTCATGGAGCATTGCGATTAATAGTTCATAGAGAATTGTGATGAAAAAGCATATAACACTGTGAGTAGAAGTGTCATGGATCGTAGTGATGCCAAGGACGTGGAGAATTTTGATCACCAAAGACATGGAGCATTGTGATGACCAGGGCATGCAGCTTTGTGATGGCAAGAACGTCGAGCATTGTGATGAGAAGACCATGGATAATTGTGAAGATGAGTGTCATGGAGCACTGTAATGACAAGGGGCATGGAGCATTGTGATGACAGGTGTTATGGAGAATTGTAATGACAGAGGTCATGGAGCATTGTGATGACAAGGGTCATGGAGCATTCTGATGACAAGCTTGTGGAGTATTGTGAGAACAATGGCATGGAACATTGTGATGAAAAGGGAATGGAGCATTGTGATGAAAAACGCAAGGAGCCTTTTCATGACAGGGTTCAAGGAGCATTCTGAAGACAAGGGTTAGGGAGCATTGTGATGACAAGTGTATTGATAATTGTGATGACAAAGGTCATGGAGCATTGTGATGACAAGGGCATGGTGTATTGTTATGACAGGCATCATGGAGCGTTGTGATGACAAGTGTTATGGAACACTGTGATCACAAAGGTTTGGAGCATTGTGATGACAGGGGTCATGGACCATTTTGATTTAAAGGAGTATGGAGCATTGTGATGCCAATGGTCATGGAGCTTTGTGATGACAAAGGTCATGGAGCATTTTGATGACAAGGTGGTGGTTCATTGTGATGAGAAGGGCATGGAGCATTGTGATGACAAGGTCATGGAGCATTTTGATGACAAAGGCATGGAGCATTGTGATGACAAGTGTCATGGAGCACTGTGATGACAAGCGTCACGGAGCATTGTGATTACGGGGTCATGGAGCATTGGGATGACATGGGCATGGATCATTGTGATGACAAGTGTCATGGAGCATTTTGATGACAAGAGTCCCGGATCATTGTGTTCTCAGGGGTCATGGAGGGTTGTGATGACATTGGTCATGGAGCATTGTGATGACAGGTGTCATGGAGCATTGTGATGAGAATGTCATGGAACACTGGGCTGAAAATGTTCATGGAGTATTGTGATGACAGGAGTCATGGAGCATTGTGATGAGAAGAGAAAGGACCATTGTGATGACAAGGTCCTGGAGCATTGTGATGAGAAAACCATGGAGCCTTGTGATGACATTCTCATGGAGCATTCTAATGAAAATGGGCATGGAGCATTTTGATTACAGGGGTCGCGGAGCATTCTGATGACAAGGGAATGGTGCATTGTGATGAGAAGGCCATGGAGCATTCTGAAGACATGCATCATGGAGCTTTGTGATGACAAGGGCATGGAGCACTGTGATTTCATGTGTATGGAGCCTTGTGATGACAAGGGTCATGGAGCCTTGTGATGACAAGGCTGTGGAACATTGTGATGACTGGGATCATGGAGCATTTTTATGACAGGGGTAATGGAGCATTGTGATGACAAGGCCATGGGGCATTGGTCTGAAAAATTTCATGGATTATTGTGATGAGAGTGGGCCTGGAGCATTGTGATGACAAGGGCCTGGAACACTGTGGTACAGGGTTCATGGAGGACTGTAATGACAAGGCCATGGAGCATTGTTATGAGAACGGCATCGAGCATTGTGATGACAAGCATCATGGAGATTTGTGATGACAAGGGCATGGAGCAATGTGATGAGAAGGTTCCTGAGGCATTGTGATGACAATGACATGGAGCATTGTGACGCCAAGAGTCATTGAGCTTTGTGATGACAAAAGTTATGGAGCATTTTGATGACATGTGTTATGGAGCATTGTGAGGTCAGGGGCCATGGAGCACTGTGAAGATAAGGACATGTAGTATTGTAATGACAGGGGTCATGAAACATTGTGATGAGAAGCGTGAGGGAGTATTGTGATGACTAGTTATCGAACATTGTGATATCAGTGGTGACAGAGCATTTTGATGAGAAGTATTTGGAGCATTGTGATGAAAAGCTGGTGGAGCATTTTGTTGACAAGCGCATAGAGCATTGTGATGACAAGTGTCTTTGCGTATTGTGCTGAGAAAGGCATGGAGCATTGTGATGACAAGGGTCATGGAGCAGTGTTATGAAAAGTTCATGGAGCATTGTGGTGACAGAGGTCACAGAGTCTTGTGATGACGAGGGCATTGACCATTGTGATGACAAAGATCATGAAGCATTGTGATGAATGGAGTCACGGAGCATTGTGATGACAGCGGTCATGGAGCACTGGGATGTCAAGGGCATGGAGCATTGTGATGACAGGGGCATGGAGCATTTTGATGGTTAAACCATGAAGCATTGTGATGAGAAGATCTTGGGTAATTGGGTTGAGGAGCATCATGGAGCACGGTACTGACAAGGGGCATGGAGCATTGTGATGACAGGTGTCAGGGAACATTGTGATGACAGAGGTCATGGAGCATTGTGATGACAAGGGCTTGTAGCATTGTGATGACAAGTGTCATGGAGCATTGTGATGACAATGGCATGGAGCATTGTGATGACAACCTCATGGATTATTGTTACGACAGGTGTCAGGGAGCACTGTGATGACATATGTCATGTTCCATTGTGATGCCAATGACATGGATCATTGTGATGACAAGGGCCATTGAGAATTTTAATGACCAGGTCTTGAAACATAGTGATGACAAGCGCATGGAGCTTGCTATGATAGGGGTCCTGGAGCATTGTGATGACAAGTGCATGCAGAATTGTGATGACAAGAGCATATAACATTGTGAGGAGAAGTGTCAAGGAGCATTGTGATGACAAGGACGTGGAGAATTGTGATGACAAGGGACATGGAGCATTGAGATGACCAGGGCATGGAGAATTGTGATGGTAAAACGCTGAAGCACTGTTATGAGAAGACCTTGGGTAATTGTGATGACGAGCATCATGGAGCACTGTACTGACAAGGGGCATGGAGCATTGTGATGACAGGTGTCAGGGATCATTGTGATGACAGAGGTCATGGAGCATTGTGATGACAAGGGCATGGAGCATTGTGATGAAAAGGGCTTGGAGTATTGTGATGACAAGTGTCATGGAGCATTGTGATGACATTGGCATGCAGCATTGTCATAACAAGGGACATTGAGAATTTTTATAACAATGTCATGAAGCCTTGCGATGACAAGCATATGGAGCTTGCTATGACATGGGTCAGGGAGCATTGCGATGACAAGTGCATGGAGAATTGGGATGACAAGAGCATGTAACATTGTGATCAGAAGTGTCAGGGAGCATTGTGATGACAAAGAGGTGGAGAATTGTGATGACAAGGGACATGGAGCACTGTGATGACCAGGGCATGGAGCAATGTGATGGCAAGACGGTGGAACATTGTGATGAGATGGCCATGGATAATTGTGATGACGAGCATCATGGAGCATTATGATGACAAGAGCCGTGGAGCATTCTGACATAAAATATCACTTAAGAAGGAAATGTAAACATGGCTGCACATGAACTGAATTAGGAAAGAGAAGAGAGTCTCACATTTAGAAAACATACTTATGCCTGCTTAAGGGGAAAGGAGAGGTGGGGAGATGCACAAAACCAGAGTTTGATATTAGCACAGGTACCGTTGCATAATGCAAATACAGAATAGACAAGACCTACTCCTTCCTCAGTGAACGGGACTCAACAGCCGTATTCCCACAGAGGAATATATCTGACTAGTAAGAATCTTAATACCTACGTATTGATATGTCTCCGTAAGGGAATCAAGTGTGTCTAGACCGGCATAAACACGTCAGTGAAAATCAGCTCAACCTCATTATATAAATGAATTTCAAAAACAAAACAAAAAAACAGCGAAATTCTAACACAATTCCTTCAGGTGTTCTGATGAAACCTGGAATGACCCCATCTAAAATGACAGCTGGATGAGACATAAGGCTGGACACTTGGGACTGAGAGGATTGGTGAGATTGGATGAGAAAATGCAGACCGTTTAAAGCAATAATGCATGCCACCAATTCCATGGGTCACAACTCGACAGGTAAAAGGGATTATCACTACAGTTATAACATGTACGGGAAACTTAGAGAATGGACACACTGTGAATACGAAAGGATTCTAAAACTCAACTAATAGTCCCTATCCTGGTGCTCCAGTTTGAGTTTCCAACTGCTTTACTATCAAGCTCCCAACTTGGAGAGACAGACCCTTTAACCTCCTGGTTCGCACAGGTTGCCAATTTGGCAGAGGATGAAAGGGAAGAGGGAGAACCAATGAGAGAGTAGCTGTGAGGCATTTTGACGGGCACATGTCAATCTAATTTCCCGTGAGGAAGAAAAATTAACCAAAGTCTCAGCCGCCCGCCAGGAACCAGTATAGGTCCTTAACCAAAATTGTGGATTTGCTGTCAGCTTACAAAAAACGAGTTGAAAAATGGAGCTCTGGGGCACAGCAATTCACAAACTGGCAGCGTAATAAAGGACAACTATCGTCCAAAAATCTGTTGAGGGATGGCAATGAGGCAGACTTGAAAACGAGGCACAATAGCATGAAAGAAATTTCAAGAGGTACATTGGAATCGCCTTTTAAGCACAGCAAGAGGGGCTCATTGTGGACAATGATGCACTTGTCCAAAAAGTGCATATGCGTTTTCTCCAGAATATATTTAGGAAAAAACGCATATGCCCATTTTAGGCCAGAAAGCAATCGGGCAATGCAAATCTGCACTACAAAGAAGTATCACTACCCACCGGTCAAAAGGGACATACGCAAAATGTGTAAAAACAAGAAAGGCAAGACAGCTCCTGGAGAACAGGGAGCCTAGTTATGCTGATGGGCACGATGTAAACGGGCAACAGCCTCTCTGTAAGAGTGCAATGTGTTCCCTAAAACAGGTAAACAACAGAGCTACAGAGCCAAGGGCACTTCCAGTCTAGGGAATATACCTTGGGAAAACTGAAAATCAATAAGACAGAACCACCGAAAAATTTAGGGCTGCACTGCTTACAAGAACCTCAACTTGGGTACACCTTCGAAATCTCAGGAAAGACAAAAATGATTCAAGAAATTGTGGTACTTACGTATGATGGAATATGCCTCAGCCATGAAATCAATGTCATAAGGCCAGTAGCAGCAAAATGAGTGGATTGAGGTACGATGATTCTAAGTGAAATAAGTCAGAGAAAAAGAAAATTATCATAAGATATCACTTATGAAGGTCCTGTAAACATGGCTACACCTGAACTGAGTTAGGAAAGATAACACAGTCTCACATTTAGAAAACACACTTACGCCTGCTTAAGGGGGATGGAGAGGTGGGGTGATTCATAAAACCAGAGTATGATATTAGTACATGTACAGTTCCAAAAACCAACTACGGAATAGAAAAGACCTGCAACTTCCTCAGTGAAAATGACTCAAAACACAATATTTCCCGCAGAGGAATATATCTGACTAGTAAGAATCTTAAAAACTATGTATTGATATGTCTACAAAAGGGAATCAAGTGTTTCTAGACTGGCATAAACATGGCAGTGAGAATCAGCTGAAACCCACTATAAAAAGGAATTTCAAAAACAAAACAAAAAAACAGGGAAATTCTTCACAATTCCTTCAGGTGCTCTGATGAAATCTATAATGACCCTATCTACAACGACAGCTGGATGTGGCATAAGGCTGGACACTTGGGACTGAGAGGATTGGTGAGATTCGGTGAGCAAATGCAGACCATTTAAAGCAATAATGCGTAGCACACATTCCAAGTGTCCCAACTCTCCAGGTTGAAGGGAATACAACTACAGCTGTAACATGTACGGGAAACCTAGAGAATGGACACACTGTGAATAAAAAACGTTTCTAAAACTCAACTAATATTCACTCTCCTGGTGCTCCGATCTGATTTTCCAACTGCTTTACTATCAATCTCCCAACTTGGAGAGACAGCCCCTTTAACATCCTTGTTCCCACATGTTGCCAGTTTCTCAGAGGATAAAAGGGAAGAGGGAGAACCAATGAGAGAGTAGCTGTTAGGCATTTGGATGGCCACATGTCACTCTAATTTCCTGGCAGGAAGAAGAATTAATCAATGTCTCAGCCCCCCGCCGGGAAACAGTATAGTTCCTGAACCAAAATGTAGGACCTGCGGTCAGCTCACAAAAATCGATTTAAAAAATGGAGCTCAGGGGCACAGCAATTCACAAACAGGCAGAGTAATAAAGGAAAACTATCGTCCAAAAATCTGTTGAGGGAAGGCAACGAGGCGGACTTTAAAGCGAGCCAGAATAGCAGGAAACAGATTTCAAGAGGTACATTGGAATCGCCTTTAAAGCACAGGAAGAGGGGCACAACTTCGACAATGATGCACTGATCCAAAAAGGGTGTATGCGTTTTCTCCTGAATATATTCAGGAGAAAACGCATACGAACTTTTTGGCCAAGCAAGCAAGTGGGCAATGCAAATCTGCACTACAAAGAAGTATCACTTCCCACCGGTCAAAAGGGTCCTCCACAAAATGTGTAAAAACCAGAAAGGCAAGACAGGCCCTAGAGAACAGGGAGCCTAGTTATGCTGATGGACAGGATGTAAATTGCCAACTGCCTCTCTGGAGTAGTGTATTGTGTTCCTTAAAACAGGTAAACAACAGAGCTACAGAGCCAAGGCTACTTCCAGTCTAGGGAATGTACTTTGGGAATCCTGAAAATCAATAAGTCAGAGCCACCCCAAAATTTAGGGCTGCACTCCTTACAAAAACGTCAACTTGGGTACACCTTAAATATCCCAGCAAAGACAAAAATGGCTCAAGAAATTGTGGTACTTACGTAGGATGGAATATCCCTCAGCCATGAAATCAATGTCATAAGGTCAGAAGCAGTAAAATGGGTGCTTTTAGGTACGATGATTCTAGGTGAAATAAGTCACAGAGAAAAAGAAACTTATCATAAGATATCACTTATGAAGGTCCTGTTAACATGGCTACACATGAACTGAGTTAGGAAAGAGAACAGAGTCTCATATTTAGAAAACACACTTACGCCTGATTAAGGGGGAAGGAGAGGGGGGTGATGCATAAAACCAGAGTTTGATATTAGTACAGGTACCATTCCAAAAACCAACTACGGAATAGACAAGACCTACACCCTCCTCAGTGAAAGGGACTCAAAACCCCATATTTCCCGCAGAGGAATATATCTGACTAGTAAGAATCTTAAAACATATGTATTGATATGTCTCCGTAAGGGAATCAAGTGTGTCCTAACTGGCATAAACGTGGCAGTGAGAATCATCTCAAACCCACTATACAAAGGAATTTCACAAACAGCACAAACAAACAGGGAAATTCTTTACATTTCCTTCAGGGGCTCTGAGGAAACCTGGAATGACCCTATCTACAAGGACAGCTAGATGTGGCATAAGGCTGGACACTTGGGACTGAGAGGATTGGTGAGATTCGGTTAGCAAATGCAAACCTTTTAAACCAATAATGCGTGGCACACATTCCAAGGGACCCAAATCGCCAGGTTGAAGGGAATATTACTACAGCTGTAACATGTACGGGAAACCTAGATAATGGACACACTGTGAATACGAAACGTTTCTGAAACTCAACTAATTGTCCCTCTCCTGGAGCTCTGGTTTGACTTTCCAACAGCTTTACTATCAATCTCCCAACTTGGAGAGAAAGCCCCTTTAACCTCCTGGTTCGCACAGGTTGCCAATTTGCAGAGGATGAAAGGGAAGAGGGAAAACCATTGAGAGAGTAGCTGTTAGGCATATGGACGGGCACATGTCACTCTAACTTCCCGGCAGGAAGAAGAATTAACCAAGGTCTCAGCCACCCGCCGGGAAGCAGTATAGGTCCTGAACCAAGATTTTGGACTTTTGGTCAGCTCACAAAAAACGAGTTGATAAATGGAGCTCAGGGGCACAGCAATTCACAAACTGGCAGAGTAATAAAGGACAACTATCGTCCAAAAATATCTTGAGGGAAGGCAACGAGGCGGACTTGAAAGCGAGCCAGAATAGCAGGAAACAGAGTTCAAGAGGTACACTGGAATCACCTTTAAAGCACAGGAAGAGGGGCACAACAAAGACAATGATGCACTTGTCCAAAAAGGGCGTATGTGTTTTCTCCTGAATATATTCAGGAGAAAACGCATACGCCCTTTTTGGCCAAGCAAGCAAGCGGGCAATGCAAATCTGCACTACAAACAAGTATCACTGCCCGCCAGTCTAAAGGGTCTTCCACAAAATGTGTAAAAACCAGAAAGGCAAGACAGGCCCTGGAGAACAGGGAACCTAGTTATGCTGATGGGCTGAATGTATATTGCCAACTGCCTCTCTGGAGGAGTGCATTGTGTTCCCTAAAACAAGTAAACAACAGAGCTACAGAGCCAAGGGCACTTCCAGTCTAGAGAATATACCTTGGGGAACCTGAAAATCAATAAGACAGAGCCACCCCAAAATTTAGGGCTGCACTGCCTACAAGAACCTCAAATTGCGTACACCTGAAATATCGCAGGAAAGACAAAAATGGTTCAAGTATTTGTGTTACTTACGTACGATGGAATATCACTCAGCCATGAAATCAATGTCATAAGGCCAGTAGCAGTAAAATGAGTGGATTCAGGTACGATGATTCTAAGTGAAATAAGTCACAGAGAAAAAGAAACTTATCATAAGATATCACTTATGAACGTCCTGTTAACATGGCTACACATGAACTGAGTTAGGAAAGAGAACAGAGTCTCATATTTAGAAAACACTCTTATGCCTGCTTAAGGGGGAAGGAGAGGTGGGGTGATGCATAAAACCAGAGTTGATATTAGTACATGTACCGTTCCAAAACCAACTACGGAAGAGACAAGCCCTACACCTTACTCAGTGAAAATGACACAAAACATCCTATTTCCCACAGAGGAGTATATCTGACTAGTAAGATTATTAAAACCTATGTATTGATATGTCTCCATAAGGGAAACAAGTGTTTCTAGACTGGCATAAACATGGCAGTGAGAATCAGCTCAAACACACTATAAAAAGGAATTTCAAAAACAAAACAAAAAAACAGGGAAATTCTTTACAATTCCTTCAGGGGCTCTGATGAAACCTGGAATGACCCTATCTACAACGACAGCTGTATGTGGCATAAGGCAGGACACATGGGACTGAGAGGATTGGTGAGATTTGGTGAGCAAATGCAGACGATTTAAAGCAATAATGCGTGGCACACATTCCAAGGGTCCCAACTCTCCAGGTTGAAGGGAATATTTCTACAGCTATAACATGTACGGGAAACCTAGAGAATGGACACACTGTGAATACAAAACGTTTTTAAAACTTAACTAATAGCCCCTCTCCTGGTGCTCCTGTTTGAATTTCCAACTGCTTTACTATCAATCAGCCAACTTGGAGAGACAACTCCTGTAACCTCCTGGTTCTCACATGTTGTCAATTGGTAGAGGATGAAAGTTAAGATGGAGAACCAATGAGAGAGTAGCTGTTAGGCATTTGGACGAGAACATGTCACTCTAATTTCCCAGCAGGAAGAAGAATTAATCAAATCTCAGCCAGCCACTGGGAACCATTACAGTTCCTGAACCAAAATTTTGGTCTTGCGTACAGCTCACAAAAAACGAGTTGAAAAATGGAGCTCAGGGGCACAGCAATTCACAAACTGGCAGAGTAATAAAGGACAACTATCACCCAAAAATCTGTTGAGGGAAGGCAACGAGGCGGACTTGAAAGCGAGCCAGAATACCAGGAAACAGATTTTAAGAGGTACATTGGAATCGCCTTTAAAGCACAGGAAGAGGGGCACAACTTCGTCAATGATGCACTTGGCCAAAAAGGGCATATGCGTTTTCTCCGGAATATATTCAGGAAAAAATGCATATGCCCTTTTTGGCCAAGCAAGCAAGCGGGCATTGCAATTCTGCACTACAAAGAACTATCACTGCCCACCTGTCAAAAGGGATATCCACAAAATGTGTAAAAACCAGAAATGCAAGACAGGCCCTGGAGAACAGGGAGCATAGTTATGCTGTTGGGCAGGATGTAAATTGCCAACTGCCTGTCTGGAGGGGTTCACTGTGTTCCCTAAACAAGTAAACAACAGAGCTACAGAGCCAAGGGCACTTCCAGTCTAGGGAATATGCCTTGGGAAACGTGAAAATCAATAAGACACTGCCACCCCAAAATTTAGGGCTGCACTGCTTTCAAGAACCTCAACTTTGGTATACCTTAAATATCCCAGGAAAGACAAAAATGGTTCAAGAAATGGTGGTACTTACATACGATGGAATATCCCTCAGCCATGAAATCAATGTCATAAGGCCAGTAGCAGCAAAATGAATGGATTCAGGTACGATGATTCTAAGTGAAATAAGTCACAGAGAAAAAGAGACTTATCATAAGATATCACTTATGAAGTTCCTGTAAACATGGCTACACATGAACAGAGTTAGGAAAGAGAACAGAGTAACCAATCTTATCATAAGATATGACTCATAGTGGGAATGTACACATGACTACACATGAACTGAATTACAAACACAACAGAGTCACACATTTAGAAAACAATCTTCTACCTGCTAAAGGGGAAAGGCGAGGTGGGGTAATGCATAAAACCACAGTTTTAAATTAGCACAGATACCGATAAATAAACCAAGTATGTAATAGACAACACCTACTCCCAGCACAATGAACTGTTCTCAACACCCCCTATTCATTGCAGAGGAATATATCTGACTTTAAGAATTTTAAAACATATGTATTCTCATGTCTCCATAAAGGAATCATGTGTGTGTATAATGGCATGAACACAGCACTGAAATTCAGCTAAACCCCCTTATAAAAATAAATTTCAAAAGCAAAATGCAAAAACAGCGAAACAGATAGAATGTCTTAAATATTACGTTCAGGGCCTGTAATGCAACCTGGATTGACCACCTTTACACCCACAGCTGGATGAGACATAAGACTGGACACTAGGGTCTGACAAGATTGCTGAGGTTGTGTGAGCAAAAGAACACCACTTAGAGCAATACTGTGTGCTACCCATTCTAGTGGCCCCAACTCTCCATGTTTAAGGGAATCTTCCTACAGTTAAAACATGCATGGGAAACCCAGTGTATGGTACACTGTGTAATCGGGAAAGTTTTCTAAAAGGTACCTCATTTTTCCTTTCCTCGTGCTCGGCTTTGCCATTCCATCTGCATTACTAAAAATCTCCCCACTTGGAGTGTCACTGCCTTTACCCTCCTGTTGTGCACAGTTTGCAAATTGTGCAGAGGATTAACAGGAAGAGGGGAAACAAATGAGACATTAGCTGTAGGTGTTTGGATGGGCACATATCTCTCTAGTTTCCCATCAGGAAAAAGAATTAAAAACAGGCTCAGCCTGAAACCGCGGAACCAGACTAGGGCCTAAAGCCATCCTGCGGTATTGCAGCCAGCTCACAAATAAGCGAGTTGAAAAATGGAAATCAGGGGCACAGCAATTCACAAACTTGCAGAGTTATAAAGGACAACTATCATCCAGAAATATATTGAGGTAAGGCAGTGAAGAGGATTTGAAAGCAAGGCAGAATTGAAGGAAACACATTTCAAGAGGTAGATTGGAGTCGTCTTTAAAGCACATGAAAAGCGACAGATCTTCGACAATGTTGCCCTTGGCTGAAAAGGGTGTATGTGTATTTTCTTGAATATATTCAGGAAAAAATGCATACGCCCTTTTTGGCCAAGCAAGCCATCAGGCATTGCAAATCCACACTACAAAGAAGTGTCACTTAGCTCCGGTCAAAAGGGCCCTCCGCAAATTGTGTAAAAACAACAAATACAGGACAGGCCATGGAGAAAAGGGAGCCTGGTTGTGCCGATGGACAGGATGTAAATTGCCAACAGCCTCTCTGGAGAACTGTATGTTGTTTTCTAAAACAGAGCTACAGAGCATAGCACACTTCCACTCATGGGCGTGTATTTTGGGAAAACTAAAAATCCACAACACACAGCCAGCCCAAAGTTTAGGGCTGCTCTGTTTACAAGAACCTCGACTTCGGTACACTTTAAATATCCCAGGAAAGGGAAAAAAAATGGATAAATATGTTGTGGTACTTATAAACAATGGAATGTCACTCAGACATAAAATCAATGTCATAAGGCCAATAGAAGCATAATGAGTGGCTTTAGGTACGATGATGGTAATTGAACTGAGCCACAAAGAAAAAGAAACTTATTGTAATATATCACTTATAGAGGGAATGTAAACATGGCTACACATGAACTGAATTTCAAAAGAGAACAGAGTTACACATTTAGAAAACACACTTATGCCTCCTTAAGGGGAAAGGTGATGTGGGGTGATGTGTAAAAGCAGAGTTTGAAATTAGTACAGCTACCATTCCATATACCAAATATGTAATAGACAAGACCTACTCCTTTCTCAATGAACTGGACACAAAACACCCTATTCACTCAAGAGGAATATATCTGACTGGTAATAATCTTGAAACCTATGTATTTATATGTCTCCATAATGGAATCAAGTGTATGCAGATTGGCATAAACACAGATCAATGGAACAGGACAGAAAGTGCAGAGATTACCTATATACCTATGCCTATCTAACCTATGACAAAGGAGCTAAGGATATACAATGGAGAAAAGACAGTCTCTTCAGTAATTGCTGCTGGGAAAACTGGACCCCTACACATAAAATAATGAAATTAGAACACTCCATAACACCATACACAAAAATAAACTCTAAATTGATCAGAGATCTAAATATAAGACCAGACACTATAAAACACTTAGAGGAAACCATAGGCAGAACACTCTATGACATAAATCACAGCAAGATCCTTTTTGACCCACCTCCTAGAGAAATGGAAATAAAAACAGAAAACAACAAATGGGACCTAATGAAACTTAAAAGCTTTTACACAATACAGGAAAACATAAACAAGATGCAAAAACAACCCTCAGAATGGGAGAATATATTTTCAAATGAAGCAATTGACAAAGGATTAATCTCCAAACTTTACAAGCACCTCATGTAGCTCAATATCACAAAAACAAACAACCCAATCCAAAAACGGGCAGAAGACGTAAATAGACATTTCTCCAAAGAAGATATACAGATTACCAAGAAACACATGAAAGGATGCTGAACATCACTAATCATTAGAGAAATGCAAATCAAAACTACCGAGAGGTATCACCTCACAGCAGTCAGAGTGGCAATCATCAAAAAAATCTACAAAACAATAAATGCTGGAGAGGCCTTTATTGGAGAAAAGGGAACACACTTGCACTGTGGGTGGGAATGTAAATTGATATGGGCACTAGGGAGAACAGTAAGGAGGTTCCTTTAAATAACGAACAATAGAAGTACCATACGACACAACAATCCAACTACTGGGCATTTGCCTTGTGAAAACCATAATTCAAAAAGAGTTATGTACAAAAATGTTCATTGCAACTCTATTTACAATAGCCAGGACATCGAAGCAACCTAAGTGTCCATCGACAGATGAATGGATAAAGAAGGTATGGCACATATATACAATGGAATATCACTCAGCCATAAAAAGAAGCAAAACTGAGTTATTTGCACTGAGGTGGATGGACTTAGAATCTGTCCTACACAGTGAAGTAAGTCAGAAAGGGAAAAACAAATACTGTATGTTAACAGAGATATACGGAATCTAATGAGGAAAAAAAAAAAGATTTTGAAGACCCTAGTGGCAGGACAGGATTAAGGATACAGACATAGGGAAAGGAAGTGAGGACACCGGAAGGGGGATGGGTAAGATGGGACGAAGTAAGAGAGTGGCATGGACATAAATACATTACCACATGTAATACTGATAGCTACTGGGAAGCAGCCACATAGAACAAGGAGATCAGCTCGGTGCTTTGTGACCACCTAAAGGGGAGGGATATGGAGTGTGGGAGGGAGATGCAAGAGGGAGGGGATCTGGTGATATTTGTATATGTATAGCTGATTCACTTTGTGATACAGGAGAAACTAACACTCCATTGTAAAGCAATTATACTCCAATAAAGGTGGAAAAGGAAAAAAAAAAAAAAAAAAGAAAGCCCAGGGATAAACCTACACACCTATGCTCAACTAATCTATGACAAAGGAGGCAAGACTTTACAATGGAGAAAAGAGAGTTTCTTCAGTCAGTGGTGCTGGGAATTATGGACAGCTATATGTAAAAAATGAAATTAGAACACTCCCCAACACCATACATAAAAATATATTCAAAATCGATTAGAGACCTTAATGTAAGACCGGACAGTATAAAACTCTGAGAGGAAAACTTACGAAGAATACTCTGACGTAAATCACAGCAAGATCTTTTTTTGATCCATCTCCTATAGTAATGAAATAAAAAAAAAAAGACGCTAAACAGATGGGACCTAATGAAACGTAAAAGCTTTTTCAAAGCAAAGAAAACTACAAACAAGATGAAAAGACAACCCTCAGAATGGCAGAATATATTTGCAAACGAATCAATGGACAAATGATTAATCTCCAATATATATAAACAGCTCATGCAGCTCAACATTAATAAGACAAAAAACCCAATACAAAAATGGAAGCAGATCTAAATAGACATTTCTTCCAAGAAGACATAGAGATGGCCAAGACGCACATGAAAATCTGCCCAACATCACTAATTATTAGAGAAATGGAAATCGAAACTACAATGAGGTATCACGTCACACCTGTTAGAATGGACATCATCAGAAAATCTACAAACAACAAATGCTGGAGAGGGTGTGGAGAAAAGGAACCTTCTTCCACTATTGTTGGGAATGTAAATCGATACAGTCTCTATGGAGAACAGAATGGAGGTTCCTTAAAAAACTAAAAATAGAATTACCATATAATCCAGCAATCCCACTACTGGGCATATACCGAGAGAAAACCATAAATCAAAAAGACACATTCACCACAATGTTCATTGCAGCACTATTTACAATAGCCAGGTAATGAAAGCAACCTAAGTGCCCACAGACAGACGAATGGATAAAGATGTGGTACATATATACAATGGAATATTACTCAGCCATACATAGGAATGAAATTGGGTCATTTGTAGAGACCTTGATGGATCTAGAGACTGTCATACAGAGTGAAGTAAGTCAGAAAGAGAAAAACAAATATTGTATATTAATGTATATATGTGGAACCTAGAAAAATGGTACAGATGAGCCTGTTTGCAGGGCAGAGATAGAGACACAGATGTAGAGAACAAACATATGGACACCAAGGGGGGAACACCATGGGAGGGTGGTGGTGGGATGAATTGGGAGACTGGGATTCACATGTGCACACTTATATGTATAACATAGATATCCAATAAGAACCTGCTGTATAAAAGAAATAAATAAATTTTAAAAAATTAAAAATAAATAAATAACATTTAATAAAATAAAACAGAAAAAAAGTTTTTCCCTTCATATAGACGTCTATATATAAATGCATTATGTCCATGTTTATATCTCTAAATTAAAAAAAAAAAGAGGAATAAATAAAACCTACCTTGAACCAAAAAGAAAAAAAGGAAAAAAAAAAACAAAACAACAGAACCCACCATTTAAACAGAGGAAAATCGTATCAGGGCACTTGTTCCAGTGGTAACAAATTCTTAAGTTTGTCAGAAGTGAGAAATCATCTCCCATGCAGTCAGCAGCGCTCCCCCCCACAAGGAGCATCCTCATTGCAAAGCTGGGGGACTATGTTGAGGCGTCTGTGAGTAAATGTGAGCTGTACCCCAGTCCTGCTGCAGCTGAAATCTTCCCACCCTTTCCAGGTAAAACACCTGAATATGTACAAGAACTTGCAAGCCTAGAGGAAGGGCTGTGGAGCCACAGCAGCGACAGCATGCAGGCCGACTTGGTGCCAGCAGGCCAGCCAGGATGGTCCTGGCCCCAGATGCTCTTCTGGAAGCTTTCCATTTCCCTTCCTGAGATACCCCTCCTGCCACAGCCCCCACTGCTTTTTTACTTCCTCACCTCTGCCTGGGGAGAAATTCCAGTGGCAGGTATGTGTGACACATCCTCTTCTTTAGCAGGTGGCAGCCTGGCAACTCCTGCAGGAAGTCCAGCAGAGCCCCACTCACACTGGGCCACCCACAAAGCCACGGCACCTCACTCCCTCCCACCACCCCAGCCCCGACACTGCTGACGGGGCAGAGAATATGGCATCAGGCACAGCTACAGGAGCTCTTGCTGACTGGAGAGGTGCTTATATTGATCTCAACCCAGGCACACCTGGGGAAGGCTGGCAGGCCGTGTCAGGCTCCCCAAATCAAACAATCCTCACCCCTCAGGGGCTCACAGTTGCAGAAAATGAGCCTTGCTAAACGGGCCAGGCCCAAGGAACAGGTGTGGGCTCTTGAGAGTCAGGATAGACAAGGGGCTGCAGCTGCGGCTTGTTTTCTTATCATTTTATCTGGTCCATGAGTGGAAAACAACTTCAAGAAGACCCTATAGTAATGAGAGGAACCCAGGAGTCAGGGAGAGGAGTGATGGTGGGTGGAGATAGAGGCCTGGTGCCCTGGCTGCAGTGGAAGTGTCTGGAAGACCAGGCAGAGAGAGGCCACACAGAGTGATACCTGGGGTCACAGACCTGTCAGAGCTGCTGTTTGTTAGTTCAAGTCCTGCTCTGAGGGGTTCTGTGTCAGCTGTGAGCGACAGGTGAGTTGGGGGTTCTCTGCAAGGTGGTCTATGTGCACGGTTCCTTTGTTTCCAGCCCTTCTGGTGTACCTTCCCAAAGGGAGCTCCATATGCTGGTAAGGGCCTGACTATGAGAGCCCCATGGGCTGCTGGGGAACTGCACAGGTGAGCTCCATACCCTGGGAGGGACTTGACCACGAGAGCCCCGTGGGCTGCAGGGGTGGACGTGCAGCCCAGGTGAGCTCCATATCCTGGGATTGGCCTGACCACGAGAGCCCCATGGGCTGCTGGAGACCTGGTAAAGTATATCAGGACAGTCAGTGAAGCCACCGAGGATATACATCCAGTAGCTCCTATTTCCTACACACTGCTCATCAGTCTACCATCCACCAGGCCATGGCATTCTGTATTAGACTTCAATGATGCCTTCTTCTGTATTCCACTCATCTCAGAGTCACAAGAATTTTTGGCTTGTGAGTGGCAGGACACAACATGCAACAAAAGCAATAATGCTGGGCCGTCCTGCCCCAATGGTTCAAAAATCCCCACACCATCATTGGGGAAATGTCCTCTAAAGACCTAAAAGTTCTACCTCTGTAAAAGGGAACCCTCCTTCAATATGCAGATGACATTCTGATCGCCAGGCCTACTAAAGACGCCTCTGAACTACCTAGCCAAGAAAGGATAGAAGGTGTCCAAGAAAAAGGCTCAAATATCCCAGGCTAAGGTGATATGCCTGGGCTTCATTCTCACAGATATTCGGAGAAACGCATCCCAGGATAGGGAAGAAGCCATTTGCAGCCTTACCTCTTCTAAAACTAGAAGACAGCTTAGGGGTTCCTGGGGAGGCCAAGGTTTTCTGCATCTGGATCCATAACTACAGTCTAATAGCTGGGTCTCTACATGAAACACTGACACGAAAAGATGATGATCCTTTTTAATAGAATCCAGAAGCAGCCTTTCAAGAATGGAAAGAGCAGTCAATTCAGGCCCTTGCCCAGGAACTCCCTAATTAAGCTAAACCCTTTGACCTTTACATACCCGGTCAAAGGTTAATCGCCCTTGGAGCCTTAGTGCAAAAACTGGGACCACTTGAAATGGAGCAACATAAGAATGCCCTTCAGGTATGATAAACTATGGTCACCAAGGGCTTTGCCCACCGACCCATCAGGCCAGGATACTGGGGTATCTAAAAAGGTGGAAATCAGCAGCCCGCAAGGCCAGCTCCCTCCTAAGGGAAAAGGACCCCACGTGGTGATCCTAACCACCCATCATGCCCTGAAGTTGCAGGGGTTGCTCTGTGGACACACTGACCTCGAGTGAGGAGGCCCTGCAACTCCTACATCCAGAGAGATAAACGGGAGCAATGGGCCCCCAAGATGACTCGTGTGACCATCACTTGACCTGGAGTTTCTCTCAGAAAACAAGTCTGTGCCCCAAAACAGCAGACTACTGCTTGCAGGACTTTCTGCACCCAGATGGGAGCTAATAAGCTTGGCGGGGGAAACGTATATCACGCTTTCACCATAGAAAACCCTACAGAAACCTGGTGATGGTGGCCAATATGACCGGCTGGACTGCTGACTACTTCAAAAGGCCGTTGAATCAGTGGACGTCATGGTCCTGGATCACCACTGACCCTGGACTGTCTGGGAGTTGAGCGGGCAGGGCTCTGACACATGGTGCTGTTTATACATTAATTCAGGGACCTAATTAAAGAAAGCACAGACTACTGGTCAGAGCCTCTAGGCTGGGAAAAACCGTCAGCCTAAGGTCGATGAACAAATGTGGGGTGGGGTGAAACCTGCCACAGCAGCATCTCTGTGCATGTCTTTCCTGGACCCTTAAAGGTCATTAGAATCTATAACACTCCAAAGCTGGTGCTCAGGTGGACGAGCAGTGAGGCGGGAAGCCTTGGGACAATCAACCTCACCTGGAGGCTGCTGGGGAGAAGTTTTGCCCCTCCCCCCATGTATGAGGTTTCCCACCTCAACATGAAGCAGTTACAAAAGAGGGGTCTGCACCCTCAGCACCTCAAGAATGAGGAACGGGACAAAAAGCAGAGGAGGTGTTCATCACCGGCAACATTCATTAAAAATTCCTGGGAGATAAAAAGAGAATCTGGGCAATAAAATAAAGTCTAACCTGTTTTTCCTTTGTGCTTTGTCTAATTTCAAGTGCTCCTAGGGTTCCACATGCAGAGGTCCCACACCCGGCACTTCAGACCCGATTTCCTAGTGCAGAATGGCTGGGCTGACATCTCAGCTAGCGGGGTCCCATGCAGACTCCGCGACATAGAGCCTGACGTGTAGCAAACCCAGCCATCGAGAGCTCCATCCCCTCCCTCCTGCTGACGCTGCCGGGATCCCTACAAAGCAGCCCAGCCCAAAGCCCACGGGGGAGTGCACGCTCTCACCTCTCCATTCTGTTTTCAAAATATAAAGTTTCCTTTGCTTCTGAACCAAACTCAGTCTTGTTCTGTTGGCTCCAATGACACTGGGCACAGGGACTCCTGTTGGGGTCCACTCTGGAGGATCAGTAACAGAAATTGAGAACATTGTAACTTCAATGAACAGATGTGTGAGCCAAACTGTAGTTAACATAGAGCAGTGTATAAGGCTCGGGTAAAATAAGATGTTTCTAAGACTTATATTTGATATTTCCATCACTTTATTATAAGCAAGTTCAGTGAAGACGTCTGTCTTATTTGTCAGGTCAACATTAGAGAAATGAAGTGATTTATTCCCAAGGATGTACATCGAATACTCTTGGCTGAAGCTTCAATCTTGTTTTGAATGCTTTTCCATTGAAAATGATACCTCTCTTTCAGCTTCCCCATTTCTGAGAAGTATAAAATCTTATAATTTATTATTACCAAAGGGGAAAGGTAGGAGAAGGGATAAGTTAACAGTTTGGGATTAACACATACACACTGCTATGTATAAAACAGATCATCAACAAGGAACTACTGTATAGCACAGGGAACTACACTGAATATTTTGCAATAACCTATAAGGGGAAATAATCTGAAAAAGAATAGATATTTTTATTGACATCATCTATCAATGACAGATAAAATGTAAACTAAGCAAGGCCGATGGTGAGCACTTCTGATCCCAAAGATTTCAATCATCTAAAGTTTGGACTCTGCCTATTTCCCAAGGCCCTTAATGGACATATGTTTAGCCGTAGCTTAAAAATTCCCCAGTTTGGGGTTCGGGGAAGCACTGATTTGGAAAAATTCCTGGTGTTCTCCTTACATGCACGGGACCATTCCTATGTCTAAAACATGCCTATCACACCTAGAGGATGGTACACCGTTTGATCGGAAACAGTTTGGAAAAGGCACCTCATCTCCTCATCGCCTGGTGCTCGGATTCACACCTCCAGCATCTTTCCTAACAATCTCCTCACTTGGGGATATCAGCACCGTCAACATCCTGTTGCACACAGTTTGGAATTTGTCCGGAGAATGAAGCGGAAGGATGAGAAAAATTTAGAGACAAGTCCTAGGTGTTCAGACAGGCACATGCCACTCTAATTTCCAATCCGGAAGGCAAATTCATCAAAGGCTAGAATTGCCCACGGAAACAGAATAGGGCTAGAGGAAATCCCACTGTTTTGTGTCCAGTTTCCAAAAACACAAGTGGAAAAATGGAACTCAGGGGCACTAAAATTCATGAAACTGCAGAGTTAAAAATATCTATCGTCAAAAAATGTCTTGAGGTAAGTCACAAATAAGGGCTTGTAAGCAAGGGAGATTGTCAGGAAACAGATTTGAAGAGGTGGAAAGGACTCCCCATTAAAGCAAAAGAAAAGGGGCTGAACATCGCCAATGATGCAGTTGGCCAAAAAGGGCGTATGCATTTTTTTCTGAATATATTCAAGTAAAGGCCATACACACATTTTATCCAACCAAACAGGTGGGCACTGGAAATCTATACTACAAAATGTATCAGTTCACATCTGTCAGAAGGGCCATCCACATAAAGTGTAAACACCAGAAATGTAGGACAGGGTGAGGAGAAAAGGGAGCCCTGAGAGGCTGATAGTGGAAATGTAATTTGCCAACGGCCACTCTGGAGAAGTGTATTGTGTTTGCTAAAACATCTAAAAAATGAGCTACAGAGCATAGGGCACTTGCACTCATGGGCGTATACCTTGGGGAAAACAAAAATCGACAGAAAACAGGCACCCCAACGTTTACCACCTCTCTGTTAAAAAGGGCCTCAACTTGGATATAACCTAAATGTCCCTGGAAGGATAAAATGGATAAAAGAGTTGGGGTATTTATGTAGAGTGGAATATTACTCATCCAGAAATCAATGAAATAAGGGCAGTTGTAACAACTGTGGAGGAGTTACATATGATTATTCTAAGTCACATATGACAGAAAGAAAAAGACACATATCATAAGATGTCACTTAAAGGTGGAATCAAAAATGGCTACACATGAAATAAATTACAAAATAGAAACATAGTCAAATATGTAGAAAATAAACATAAGGCTGCTAAATGGGAAAGGTGGGGAAGGGTGAGGTATTATTCAGGAGGCTGAAATTAGCAAAGACACCATTCCAAGTACCAAATTGAATAACTGACACGGCCTACACGATACCTCAAAGAACTGCACTCAGCGCACTCAAGTCACTGGAAAATAATATATATGACTGGTAAGCATCTGAAAAAGAATTTATTGTTGTCTCACAGTACATGAATCAAGTGGATGTACAGCAGCAAAAAACAGAGCTTTGAAAATCAGCTGTAACCAATATAAAAATAAATTTAAAAATATTTATAAAAACAGTGAGACAGACAAAACTTCTTACAACATTTGTTGAAGGGCTACGATGTAACATGGATTGAACACATGTAGACCCACAGCAGGATGATATATAAGGCAGGAAGCTATGCACGCTAAGAGATGTTAGAGAGGCTGGGTGAGTAAAGGCAGACCTTTTAAAGTAATACTGCCTGATTCCCATTCCTTGGGTCCCAAATCTGCAGGTTCAAGGGAATCTTCCGACAGCGAAAACATGCCTGGGAAACCGAGACGAATGTACACCGTGTGACCAGGAAAGGTGTCTAAAATAAACCTCATTTTTGACCTTCTGGTGCTGGGGTTCGCCATTCCAGCCAAATTACTAACAATCTCCCCACTTGGAGAATCAGCACCTTTAACCTCCTGTTTCACACAGTTTGCAATTTGTGCAGAGGATAAACGGGAAGAGGGGGAAACAATGAGAGACTAGCTGTAGGAGTTTTGACAGGCACATGCCACTCTAATTTCCTATTAGGAAGAAGAATTAAACAAAGGCTCAGCCTGCCTCCCCAGAACCAGAATAGGGCCGGAAGCAATACAATGGTTTGGCGACCAGCTCACAAAAAATGTGAGTTGCAAAATGGGGCTCAGGAGCAGACAATTCAAAGACCTGCAAAGATAAAAATGATAACCAACGTCCAAAAATATATTCAGGTAAGGCAACGAAGAGGATCTGAATGAGAGGCAGAATTGCAGGAAACAGATTTGAAAACGTAGAATGGACTCACATTTAAAGCATATGAAAAGCAGCAGAATTTCTAAAATGATGCAGTTGGGCAAAAGGGTGTATGCATTTTTTTCGTGAATATCTTCAGGAAAAAAACATATACAGAGTTTTTGGCCAACCAAGCAAGCGGGAAATGCAAATCCGCACAACAAAGAAGTCTCAATTTCCACTGCTCAGAAAGGCCATCCAAAAAATGTGTACAAACCATAAATGCAGGAGAGGCCATGGAGAACAGGGAGCTAGTCACACTGATGGGTGTGGTATAAATATCCAAGAGCCACTCTGAAGAAGTGTATGCTGTTTCCTAAAACATCTAAAATACAAAGCTACCGAGCATAGGGCACTTCCACTCATGGGCATATAACTTGGGAAGACTAAATATCAACAGGACACAGGCACCCCAAAATATAACGCTGCTCTGCATACAAGAACCTCAACTTCAGTACAACTTAAGTATTCCAGGAAAGAGAAAATTGCGTAAAGAACCTGTGGTAATTTTGTACAACGGAATATCACTCAGACATGAAATCAATGTCATAAAGCCAGTAACAGCATAATGAGTGAATTTAGGTACGATGATTCTAAGTGAAATAAGTCACACAGAAAAAGAAACTTATCATAAGATATCACTTATGAAGGTCCTGTAAACATGGCTACACATGAACTGAGTTAGGAAAGAGAACAGAGTCTCACATTGAGAAAACACTCTTATGCCTGATAAGGGGAAAGGAGAGGTGGGGTGATGCATAAAACCAGACTTTGATATTAGCACTGGTACCATTCCATGAAGCAAATACAGAATAGACAAATCCTACACCTTCCTCTGTGAACGGGACTCAACACCCCTATTCCACACAGAGGAATATATCTGACTAGTAAGAATCTTAAAACCTATATATTGATATGTCTCCATAAGGGAATCAAGTGTGTCTAGACAGGCATGAACACGTCAGTGAAAATCAGCTCAACCCCATTATAAAAATGAATTTCAAAAGCGAAACAAAAAAAAACAGCGAAATTCTTACACAATTCCTCAGGGATTCTGATGAAACCTGGAACGACCCTATCTGCAAAGACAGCTAGATGAGACCTAAGGCTGGACACTTGGGGCTGAGAGGACTTGTGAGATTGGATGAGAAAATGCAGATCCTTTAAAGCAGTAATGCATGCCACCCATTCCATGGGTCCCAACTCTCCAGGTAGAAGGGAATATCAATACAGTTATAACATGTATGGGAAACCTAGAGAATGGACACCCTGTGATGGCAAAAGATTTCTAAAAGGCTCCTAATTTTTCCTCTCCTTGTGCTCCAGTTTGGCAATCCAACTGCTTTACTATCAATCTCCCAACTTGGAGAGTCAGCCCCTATAAGCTACTGGTTCGCACAGTTTGCAAATTGTACAGTGGATGAAAGGAAAGAGGGAGAACAAATCAGAGAGTAGCTGTAGGCATTTGGACGGACACATGTCACTCTAATTTCCCGTCTGGAAAGAAGAATTAACCAAAGCTTCAGCCTGCACCCCTGGAACCAGTATAGGTCCTGTAGCAAAATTGTAGATTTGCGGTCAGCTCACAAAAACACGAGTTGAAAATTGGAGCTCAGGGGCACAGCAATTCACAAACCTGCAGAGTTATAAAGGACAACTCTCTTCCAAAAATCTGTTGAGGGAAGGCAACGAAGCAGACTTGAAAATGAGGCCGAATTGCAGAAAACATATTTCAAGAGTTAAACTGGAATTGCCTTTAAAGCACAGGAAAAGCGTAACAACTTCGACAATGATGCACTTGGCCAAAAAGGGCGTATGCATTTTCTGCTGAATATATTCAGGAGAAAAGGCATACGCCCTTTCTGGCCAATCAAGCAACCACGCAATACAAATCCACACTACAAAGAATTGTCACTTCCCACCGGTCAAAAGGGACATCCGAAAATCTGTAAAAACCAGAAAATAAAGACAGAGATGACAAGAGCATGTTGCATTGTGATCCCAGGGGTCATGGAGGATTGTGATGACAAGGCCATGTAGCATTGTGCTGACAAAGGCACGGAGCATTGTGATGACAAGGGTCATGGAGCACTGTGATGACAATTTTCACGGAGCATTGTGATTACATGGATCATGGAGCATTGAGATGACAAGGGCATGGATCATTGTGATGACAAGGGTTATGGAGCATTTTGATGACAAGAGTCCCGTATCACTGTGTTGTCAGGGGTCATGGAGGGTTGTGATGACAGAGGTCATGGAGCATTGTGATGACAAGGGTCATGGAGAAGTGAGATGAGAATGTGATGTATCTTTGGGCTGAAAAGTTTCATGGAGTATTGTGAAGACAGGGGTCATGGAGCACTGTGATGACAAGGTCCTGGAGCACTGTGATGAGAAGACCATGGAGCCTTGTGATGACAAGTCTCATGGAGCATTCTGATGAAAAGGGGCAAGGAGCACTGTGATTACAAGGGTCTTGGAGAATTGGGATGACAAGGGCATGGAGCATTTGGTTGAGAAGACCATAGAGCGTTCTGATGACATGCATCATCGAGCTTTGTGATGACAAGGGCATGGAGCATTGTGATTACAGGGGTCTTGGAACATTGTGATGAAAAGGGCATGAATCATTGTGATGGAGAAGGCATGGAGCCTTGTCATGACAGGGTTCAAGGAGCATACTGACGACAAGTTTCAGGGAGCATTGTGATGACAAGTGTATTGAGCATTGTGATGACAAAGGTCATGGAGCATTGTGATGAGAAACCCCTGTAAAATTGTGATGACGAGCGTCATGGGGCGTTTTGATGACAAGTGTTATGGAACATTGTGATAACAACGGTTTGGAGCATTTTGATGACAGAGGTCATGGAGCATTTTGATTTCATTGTGATGAAAATAGCAAGAAGCATTATGTTGATGGGCATGGTGCATTGTGATGACAGGGTTCATGGAGCATTGAGATGAAAAGGGGCATGGAGCATTGTGATTAAAGTGGTCTTGTAGCATTGTGATGACAAGGGCATGGAGCATTGTGATGAGAAGTCAATGGAGCATACTGATGGCATGCGTCATGGAGCTTTGTGATGACAAGGACATGGAGCATTGTGATGACAGTGGCATGGAAAATTGGTCTAAAAAGTTTCATGGATTATTGTGATGACAGTGGGCATGGCGCATTGTGATGCCAAGGGCATGGAGCATTGTGATTACAAGGTCATGGATTATTGTGAAGACAAGTGACAGGGAGCGTTGTGATGACATATGTCACGGTCCATTGAGATGACAATGGCATGGAGCATTGTGATGCCAAGTGTCATGGAGGATTGTGATGACAAAGGTAATGGAGCATTGTTATGACAAGGGCTTGGAGCATTGTGATGAGAAGTGTCATGGAGCATTGTGATGACAGGGGCATGGAGCATTGTGAAGACAACGGACATTGGGAATTTTGGTGACAAGGTATGAAGCGTTTTGATGACAAATGCATGGAGCTTGCTATGACAGGTGTCATGGGGCATTGCGATGACAGATGTATGGAGAATTGTGATGACAAGATCATGTAACATTTTGATGAGAAGTGTCATGGAGCTTTGTGATGAGAGTGGGCCTGGAATATTGTGATGACAAGGGCACGGAACACTGTGATACATGGGTCAATGAGGATTGTAATGACAAGGGCATGGAGCACTTTGATGAGAAGGGCATCGAGCATTGTAACAAGCGTCATGGACCTTTGTTATGACAAGGGCATGGAGCAATGTGCTGAGAGGCTTCATGGAGCATTGTGATGAGAAGACCATGGAGCCTTGTGATGACAAGTCTCACAGAGCATTCTGATGAAAAGGGGCATGGAGCATTGTGATTACATGGGTCTTGGAGCATTGTGATTACAAGGGCATGGAGAATTGTGATTAACGGGGTCATGGAATATTGTGGTGACAGGGGTGAGGGAGTATTGTGATGACTAGTGATGGAAAATTGTGATATCAATGGTGAGAAAGCATTTTGAGGAGATGTGCATGGAGCATTGTGATGACAAGGTTTATGGAGCATTTTTTGACAAGGATGTGGAGCATTGTGATGACATATGTTATGGAGCATTGTGCTGACACGCGCATCGAGCATTGTGATGAAAAGGGTCATATAGCATTGTGCTGACAAAGGCATGGAGCTTTATGATGACAAGGGTCACAGAGCATTGTGATAAAAATTTCATGGAGCATTGTGGTGACAAAGGTAACAGAGCTTTGTGTGACGATGTCATGGACCACTGTGATGACAAATGTCCTGAATCATTGTGATGACTAGAGTCACGGAGCTTTGGATAACAGGGGTCTTGGACCTTTGTGATGAAAAAGGCATGGAGCCTTGTCATGACAGTGTTCAAGGAGCATACTGATGACAAGTGTCAGCGAGCATTGTGATGCCAAGTGTATAGAGCACTGTGGTGACAAAGGTCGTGGAGAATTGTGATGAGAAGACCTTGCATAATTGTGATGATGAGCGTCATGGGGCATGTGATGACAAGTGTTATGGAACATTGTGATCAGAAGGGTTTGGAGCATTGCGGTGACAGAGGACATGGAGCATTTTGATTTCATTGTGATGACAATAGCATGAATCATTATGATGATGGGCATGGTGCATTGTGATGACAGTGTTCATGGAGCATTGAGATGAAAAGTGGCATGGAGAATTGTGATTACAGATGTCTTGGAGCATTGTGATGACAAGGGTCATGGAGCCTTGTGATGACAAGGCCGTGGAACACTGTGATGGCAGGGGTCATGGAGCATTTTTATGACAGGTGTAATGGAGCATTGTGATGACAAGGGCAGGGAGCAATGTGATTAGAGATTTAATTGAGCATTGTGATGACAATGGCATGGAGCATTGTGATGCCAAGGGTCATGGAGCTTTGTGATGACAAATGTCATGGGGCATTTTGATGACAAGGGCGTGGTGCATTTTGATGAGAAGGGCAGGGAGCATTGTGATGACAGGGTCATGGAGCAATTTGATGAAAAGTGTCATGGAATATTTTGATGACAGGGGTTATGGAACATTGTGATATCAGGGGTCATGAAGCATTGTGATTAAATGGGTCATGGAGCATTTTGTGACAGGGGTTATGGAACATTGTGATGTCAGGAGTCATGCAGCATTGTGATGATAAGGGCATGGAGCAATGTGATGACAGGGGCATGGAACATTGGTCTGACAAGTTTCATGGATTATTGTGATGACAGTGGGCAAGGAGCATTGAGATGACAAGGGCATGGAGCATTGTAGTGACAAAGGTCACAGAGCCTTGTGTGACGAGGGCATGGACCATTGTGAGGACAAAGGTCATGAAGCATTGTGATGACTGGAGTCAAGGAGCATTGTGATGACAGGAGTGAGAGAGTATTGTGATGACTAGTGATGGAACATTGTGATATATGTGGTGAGAGAGCATTTTGATGAGAAGTGCATGGAGCATTGTGATGACAAGTTTTATGGAGCATAGTGATGAAAAGGATGTGGAGCATTGTGATGAAAAGAGCATGGCACATTATGATGACTTGTGTCATGGAGCATTGTGCTGACAAGCGCATGGAGCATTTTGATGACAAGTGTCATGGAGCATTGTGCTAACAAAGGCATGGAGCATTGTGATGACAAGGGACACAGAGCATTGTGTTGAAAATTTCATGGAGCATTGTCATGACAAGGACATGGATCAATATGATGACAGGGGCATGGAACATTGTTTTGACAAGTTTCATGGATTATTGTGATGAGAGTGGGCATGGAGCTTTGAGATGACAAGGGCATGGAGCATTGTGGTGAAAAAGGTCACAGAGCATTTTGTGACGAGGGTATGGACCATTGTGAGGACAAAGGTCATGAAGCATTGTGATGACTGGAGTCACGGAGCATTGTGATGACAGGGGTCATGGAGCATTGTGATGACAAGGGCATGGAGCATTGTGAGGACATGGGCATGGAACACTGGTCTGACATGTTTCATGGATTATTGTGATGACAGTGGGCATGGCGCATAGTGATGACAAGGACATGGAACATTGTGATGACAAGGTCATGGAATATTGTGAAGACAGGTGTCAGGGAGCATTGTGATGACATATGTCATTGTCCATTGTGATGACAATGGCATGGGGCATTGTGTTACCAAGTGTCATGGAGGATTGTGATGACAAAGGTAATGGAGCATTTTGATGACATGCGTCATGGAGCTTTGTGATGACAAGGACATGGAGCATTGTGATTACAGTGGTCTTGGAGCATTGTGATGAAAAGGGAATGGATCATTGTGATGAAAAATGCATGGAGCCTTGTCATGACAGGGTTCAAGGAGCATACTGATGACAACTGTCAGGGAGGATTGTGATGATAAGTGTATTGAGCATTGTGATGACAAAGATCATGGAGCATTGTGATGAGAAGACTATGGATAACTGTGATGACCAGCATCATGGGGCATTGTGACGACAAGTGTTATGGAACATTTTGATCAGAAGGGTTTGGTGCATTGTGATGACAGAGGTCATTGAGCATTTTTATTTCATTGTGATGACAATAGCATGAAATATTATGGTGATGGGCACGGTGCATTGTGATGACAGGGTTCATGGAGCATTGAGATGAAAAGGGGCATGGAGCATTGTGATTACAGGGTTGTTGGAGCATTGTGATGACAAGGGACACAGAGGATTTTGATGAAAAGTTCATGGAGCATTGTGGTGACAAAATTACAGAGACTTGTGATGATGAGGTCATGGACCATTGTGATGACAAATTCTTGAAGCATTGTGATGACTGGAGTCATGGAGCATTTTGATGACAGGTGTCATGGAGCATTGTGATGACAAGTGCATGGAGCATTGTGATGACAGGGGTCATGGAGCACTGTGATGACATGGGTCACGGAGCATTGTGATGACAAGCCTCACGGAACATTCTGATTAAAGTTTTCATGGAGCATTGGGATGACAAGGGCATGGATCATTGTGATGACAAGTGTCATGGAGATTTTTGATGACAAGATTCCCGGATCATTGTGTTGTGAGGGGTCATGGAGCGCGGGGATGACAGTGGTCATGGATCATTGTGATGACAGGGGTCATGGTGCATTGTGATGAGAAGGTCATGGATCATTGGGCTGAAAATATTCATGGAGTATTGTGATGACAGGGGTCATGGAGCATTGTGTAGACAAGGGAATCGAGCATTGTGATGAGAAGTTCCTGGAGCATTGTGTTGAGAAGACCATTCAGTCTTGTGATGACAAGTCTCATGGAGCATTCTGATGAAAAGTGGCATGGAGCATTGTGATTACAGGGGTGTTGGAGCACTGTGATGACTAGGGCATGGACCATTGTGATGAGAAGGCCATGGAGCATTCTGATGACATGCGTCATGGAGCTTTGTGACAACAAGGGCATGGAGAATTGTCATTACAGTGGTCATGGAATATTGTAATGACAGTGGTGAGTGAGTATTGTGATGACTAGTGATGGAACATTGTGATATCAGTGGTGAGAAGGCATTTTGAGGAGAAGCGCATGGATCATTGTGATGACAAAGTTTATGGAGCATTTTGATGACAAGTATGAGGAGCATTGTGATGACAAGTGCATGGAGCATTGTGATGACATGGGTTATGGAGCATTGTGCTGACACGAGCATCGAGCATTGTGATGACAAGGGTCACAGAGCATTATGATAAAAATTTCATGGAGCAATGTGGTGAAAAATGTCACAGAGCTTTGTGTTATGAGGTCATGGACCATTGTGATGACAAATGTCATGAAGCATTGTGATGACTGGAGTCACGGAGCATTGTGATAACAGTGGTCTTGGAGCATTGTGATGAAAAGGGAATGGATCATTGTGATGAAAAAGGCATGGAGCCTTGTCATGACAGTGTTCAAGGAGCACACTGATGACAAGTGTCAGCGAGCATTGTGATGCCAAGTGTATTGAGCATTGTGGTGACAAAGGTCATGGGGCATTGTGATGAGAAGACCTTGCATAATTGTGATGACGAGCGTCATGGGACATGTGATGACAAGTGTTATGGAACATTGTGATCAGAAGGGTTTGGAGCATTGTGATGACAGAGGACATGGAGCATTTTGATTTCATTGTGATGACAATAGCATGAATCATTATGATGAAGGGCATGGTGCATTGTGATGACAGTGTTCATGGAGCATTGAGATGAAAAGTGACATGGAGAATTGTGATTACAGAGGTCTTGGAGCATTGTGATGACAAGGGTCATGGAGCCTTGTGATGACAAGGCCGTGGAACATTGTGATGGCAGGGGTCATGGAGAATTGTTATGACAGGTGTAATGGAGCATTGTGATGACAAGGGCATGGAGCAATGTGATGAGAGTTTTCATTGAGCATTGTGATGACAATGGCATGGAGCATTGTGATGACAAGCGCATGGAGCAATGTGATGACTGGGGCAAGGAACATTGGTCTGACAAATTTCATGGATTATTGTGATTACAGTGGGCATGGAGCATTGAGATGATATGGGCATCTAGCAATGTGGTGACAAACTCACTGAGCCTTGTGTGTCGAGGACATGGACCATTGTGAGGACAAATTTCATGAAGCATTGTGATGACTGGAGTCACGGAGCATTGTTAAGACAGGGTTCATGGAGCATTGTGATGACAAGGCCATGGAGCATTGTGATGACAGGGGCATGGAACATTGGTCTGACATGTTTCATGGATTATTGTGATGACCGTGGGCATGGCGCATTGTGATGACAAGGGCAGGGAACATTGTGATGACAAGGTCATGGAATATTGTGAAGACAGGTGTCAGGGAGCATTGTGATGACATATGTCATTGTTCATTTTGATGACAATGGCATGGAGCATTGTGATACCGAGTGTCATGGAGGATTGTGATGACAAATGTAATGGAGCATTTTGATGACAAGGGCTTGGAACATTGTGATGACAATGGTCATGGAGCATTGTGATGGCAAGGGAATGGAGCATTGTGATGACAAGGGTCATGGAGGCTTGTGATGACAAGGCCATGGAACCTTGAGATGGTAAGTGTCATGGAGCATTATTATGACAGGTGTAATGGAGCATTGTGATGACAAGGACGTGGAGCACTGGTCTGAAAGGTTTCATGGATTATTGTGATGAGAGTGGGCATGGAGCATTGTGATGTCAAGGGCACGGAACACTATGATACATAGGTCATGGAGGATTTTAATGATAAGGGCATGGAGCATTGTGATGAGAAGTGTATTGAGCATTGTGATGACAAGCGTCATGGAGCTTTGTGATCACAAGAGCATGGAGCAATGTGTGAGAGGGTTCAAGGAGCATTTGATGATAATGGCATGGAGCACTGTGATGCCAATGGTCATGGAGCTTTGTAATGAAAAATCTCAAGGAGCATTTTGATGACAAGGCCATGGTGCATTGTGATTAGAGGTGCAGGGAGCATTGTGATGACAGGGTCATGGAGCAATTTGATGAAAAGTTTCATGGAACATTTTGATGAGAGGGGTTATGGAAAATTGTGATGTCAGGTGTCATGGAGCATTGTGATGAAAAGGGTCATGGTGCAGTTTGTGACAGGGATTATTGAACATTCTGATGTCAGGGGGCATGGAGCATTGTGATGAAACGGGTCATGGAGCATTTTGTGACAGTGATTATTGAACCTTCTGGTGTCGGGGGCATGGAGCATTGTGATGAAACGGGTCATTGAGCATTTCGATGACAGGTGTCATGGAGCATTGTGATGATAAGGGCATATAGCATTTTGATGACAGGGGTCATGGAACATTGTGATGACAGGGGTGAGGGAGTATTGTGATGACTAGTGATGGAATACTGTGATATCATTGGTGAGAGAGCATTTTGATGAGAAGTGTATGGAGCATTGTGATGACAAGGATGTGGAGCATTGTGACGACAAGCACATGGCTCACTGTGATGACATGGGTTAAGAAACATTGTGCTGACAAGCGCATGGAACATAGTGATGACAAGGGTCATTGAGCATTATGCTGACAAACGCATGGAGCATTGTGATGACAAGGGTGACAGAGCTTTGTGATGAAGAGTCCATGGAGCATTGTGGTGACAAAGGTCACAGAGCCTTCTGTGACGAGGTCATGGACCATTGTGATGACAAATGTCATGAAGCACTGCGATGACTGTTGTCACGGAGCATTGTGATTACAGGGTTCTTGGAGCTTTGTGATGACAAAGTCATGGGGCATTAGGTGACAAGGGCGTGGTGCATTGAGATGAGAAGGGCAGGGAGCATTGTGATGACAGGGTCATGGAGAATGTTGATGAAAAGGGTCATGGAATATTTTGATGACAGGGGTTATGGAATATTGTAATGTCAGGGGTCAAGAAGCATTGTGATGAAATGGGTCATGGAGCATTTTCTGACAGAGTTTATGGAACATTGTGATGTCAGTGGTCATGGTGCATTGTGAAGATAAGGGCATGTAGCACTGTGATGACAGGTGTCATGGAACACTGTGATGACAGGGGTGAGGGAGTATAGTGATGACTAGTGATGGAACATTGTGATATATGTGGTGAGAGAGCATTTTATTGAGAAGTGCATGGAGCATTGTGATGACAAGGGCAAGGAGCAATGTGATGACAGGGGCATGGAACATTGGTCTGACATGTTTCATGGATTATTGTGATGACAGTGAGCTTGGAGCATTTTGATGAAAATGGCATGCAGCATTGTGGTGACAAAGGTCACTGAGCGTTGTGTGACGAGGTCATGCACCATTGTGATGGCAAAGGTCATGAAGCATTGTGATAACTGGAGTCACGGAGCACTGTGATGACAGGGGTTATGGAACATTGTGATGACAAGGGCATGGAACATTGTGATGACAAGGTCATGGAGTATTTTGAAGACAGGTGTCAGGGAGCATTGTGATGACATATGTCATTGTCCATTGTGATGACAATGGCATGGAGCATTGTGATACCAAGTGTCATGGAGGATTGTGATGACAAAGGTAATGGAGCATTTTGATGACAAGGGCTTGGAACATTGTGATGACAATGGTCATGGAGCATTGTGATGGCAAGGGAATGGAGCATTGTGATGACAACGGCCATTGAGAATTTTGATGAAAACGTCGTGAAGCACTGTGATGAAAAGCACATGGAGCTTGCTATGACTGTGGTCATAGAGCATTGCGATGACAGGTGCATGGAGAATTGTGAAGACAAGATCATGTAACATTGTTATGAGAAGTGTTAAGGATCATTGTGATGACAAGGACGTGGACTATTGTAATGACAAGGCATATGGAGCATTGTGATGGCAAGACCGTGGAGCATTGTGATGAGAAGGCCATGGATAATTGTGATGACGAGCATCATGGAGCACTGTAATGACAAGGGGCATCTAGCATTGTGTGGACGGGGGTTATGGAGCATTGTGATGACAAGGGTCATGGAGGATACTGATGACAAGCTTGTGAAGTATTGTGATGAAAATGGCATCGAGCATTGTGATGAAAGGGGCATGGAGCCTTTTCATGACACGGTTCAAGGAGCATTCTGATGAGAAGTGACGGGGAGCATTGTGATGACAAGTGTATTGAGCATTGTGATGACAAATGTCATGGAGCATTGTCATGAGAAGTCCATGGATAATTGTGATGACAGGCATCAAACTGTGTTGTGATGACAAGTGTTATAGAACTTTGTGATCACAAGTGTTTGGAGCATTGTGATGACAGAGGTCATGGATCATTTGATTTCAAGGAGCATGGAGCATTTTGATGACAAGGGCATGAAGCAATGTGATCCCAACGTTCATGGAGGATTTTGATGACAATGGTAATGGAGAATTATTATGACAACCGCATGGAGCATTGTGATGACAAGATAATGTAGCATTTTGCTGACAAAGGCATGGAACATTGTGATGACAAGGGTCACGGAGCAATGTGATGACAAGCGTCACAGAGCATTGTGATTACAGGGGCCATGGAACACTGGGATGACAAGGGCATGGATCATTGTGATGACAATGATCATGGAGCATTTTGATGCCAGTGGTCATGGAGCATTGTGATGACATGGGTCATGAAACATTGTGATGAGAAGGTCATGGAGCATTGGGCTGAAAATGTTCATGGAGTATTGAGATGACAGGTGTCATAGAACATTGTGATGACAAGGGAATGGAGAATTGTGATGACAAGGTTCTGGAGCATTGTGATGAGAAGACCATGGACCCTTGTGATGAAAAGTCTCATGGAGCATTCTGATGAAAAGGGGCATAGAGCATTGTGATTACAGGGTTCTTGGAGCATTGTGATGAAATGGCATGGAGCATTGTGATGACAGGGGCATGGAGCATTGGTCTGACAAGTTTCATTGATTATTGTGATGACAGTGGGCATGGTGCATTGTGATGACAAGGGCATGGAGCATTGTGATGACAAGGTCATGGAGAATTGTGAAGACCGGTGTCAGGGAGCATTGTGATGACATATGTCATGGTCCATTGTGATGACAATGGCATGGAGCATTGTGATGCCAAGTGTCATGGAGGATTGTGATGACAAAGGTAATAGAGCATTGTGATGACATAGGCTTGGAGCATTGTGATGACGAGGGCATGGACCATTGTGATGACAAGGGCCATTGATAATTGTGATGATAATTCTTGAAGCATTGTGATGACAACTACATGGAGCTTGCTATGACAGGGGACATGGAGCATTGCGATTAAAAGTGCTAGAGAATTTTGATGACAAAGCATATAACACTGTGAGTAGAAGTGTCATGGAGCGTAGTGATGCCAAGACCGTGGAGAATTGTGATCAACAAAGACATGGAGCACTGTGATGACCAGGGCATGCAGCATTGTGATGGCAAGACCGTGGAGCATTGTGATGAGAAGACCATGGATAATTGTGAAGATGAGTGTCATGGAGCACTGTAATGACAAGGGGCATGGAGCATTGTGATGACAGGTGTTACGGAGAATTGTGATGACAGAGGTCATGGAGCAATGTGATGACAAGGGTCTTGGATCATTCTGATGACAGGCTTGTGGAGTATTATGATGACAATGGCATGGAGCATTGTGATGAAAAGGGCATGGAGCATTCTGATGAAAAAGGCATGGAGCCTTTTCATGACAGGTTTCAAGGAGCATTCTTAAGAAAAGGGTTAGGTAGCATTGTGATGACAAGTGTATTGAGAATTGTGATGACAAAGGTCATGGAGCACTGTGATGACAAGGGCATGGTGTATTGTGATGACAGGCATCATGGAGCGTTTTGATGACAAGTGTTATGGAACATTGTGATCACAAAGGTTTGGAGCATTGTGATGACAGGGGTCATGGAGCTTTGTGATGACAAAGGTCATGGAGCATTTTGATGACAAGGTTGTGGTGCATTGTGATGAGAAGGGCATGGAGCATTGTGATGACAAGGCCATGGAGCATTTTGATGACAAAAGCATGGAGCATTGTTATGACAAGGGACATGGAGCATTGTGATGTCCAGGTCATGGAGCATTGTGATGGCAAGACCATGAAGTATATTGATAACGAGTGTCATCGAGCACTGTAATGACACAGGGCATGGAGAATTGTGATGACAAGGGTCAAGGAACATTCTGAAGACAAGCTTGTGGAGTATTGTGATGACAATGGCATGGATCATTGTGATGAAAAAGGCATAGAGCCTTTTCATTACAGGGTTCGAGAAGCATACTGACGGCAAGTGTCAGGGAGCATTGTGATGAAAAGTGTATTGAGCATTGTGATGACAAAGGTCATGGAGCGTTGTGATGACAAGTGTTATGGAACAATGTGATCACAAGGGTTTGGAGCACTGTGATGACAGAGGTCATGGATCATTTTGATATCAAGGGGCATGGAGCATTGTGATGACAGGGGTCATGGAGCATTGTGATGAGAAGATCATGGAGCATTGAGCTGAAAATGTTCATGGAGTATTCTGATGAAAGGGGTCATGGGGCGTTGTGATGACAAGTGTTATGGAACATTGTGATCAGAAGGGTTTGGAGCATTGTGATGACAGAGGTCATGGAGCATTTTGATTTCATTGTGATGACAATAGCATGAAGCATTATGATGATGGACATGGTGCATTGTGATGACAGGGTTCATGGAACATTGAGATGAAAATGGACATGGAGCATTGTGATTACAGGTGTCTTGGAGTATTGTGATGACAAGGGCATGGAGCATTGTGAATGAGAAGGCCATGGAGCATTCTGATGACATGCGTCATGGAGCTTTGTGATGACAAGGGCATGGAGCATTTGTCTGAAAATTTTCATGGATTATTGTGATGAGAGTGGGCATGGAGCATTGTGATGACAAGGACACGGAACACTGTGATACATGGGTCATGGAGGATTGTAATGACAAGGTCATGGAGCATTGTGAATGGAAGGGCATCGAGCATTGTGATGACAAGGGTCATGGAGCTTTGTGATGACAAAGGTCATGGAGCATTTTGATGACAAGGGAGTGGTGCATTGTGATGATAATGGCATGTAGCATTGTGATGATAGGGGTCATGGAACATTGTGATGACAGGGGTGAGGGAGTATTGTGATGACTAGTGATGGAACATTGTGATATCAGTGGTGAGAGAGCATTTTCATTAGAAGTTCATGAAGCATTGTGATGACAATGTTTATGGAGCATTGTGATGACAAGGATGTGGATCATTGTGATGACAACCACATGGCGCATTGTGATCACATCGGTCATGGAGCACTGTGCTGACAAGCTCATAGAGCATTGTGATGACAAGTTCATGGAACATTGTGCTGACAAAGGCATGGAGCATTTTGATGCCAAGGGTCACAGAGCATTGTGATGAAATGTTCATGGAGCATTGTGGTGACAAAGGTCACAGAGACTTGTGATGATGAGGGCATGGACCATTGTGATGACAAAGTCTTGAGGCATTGTGATGACTGGGGTCACGGAGCATTGTGATGACAGGTGTCATGGAGCATTGTGATGACAAGTGCATGGAGCATTGTGATGACAGAGGCATGGAGCATCGGTCTAAAAAATTTTATGGATTATTGTGATGTCAGTGGGCATTGCACAATGTGATGACAAGGGCATGGAGCACTGTGAAGAAAAGGTCATGGATTATTGTGAAGTCAGGTGTCAGGGAGCATTGTGATGACCTATGTCATGGTACATTGTGATGACAATGGCATTGAGCATTGTGATGACAAGTGTCATGGAGGATTGTGATGACAAAGGTAATGGAGCATTGTGATGACAATGGTCATGGAGCATTGTGATGAAAAGGGCATGGAACTTTGTGATGACAAGGGCTTTTGAGAATTTTGATGACATGTTCGTGAAGCACTGTGATGAAAAGCACATGGAGCTTGCTATGACAGTGGTCTTGGAGCATTGCCATGACAAGTGCATGGAGAATGTGATTACAAGAGTATGTAACATTGTGCTTTGAAGTGTCATGGAGCATTGTGATGGCAAGATGGTGGAGCATTGTGATGAGAAGACCATGGATAATTGTGATGACGAGCGTCATGGAGAACTGTAATGACAAGGGGCCTGGAGCATTGTGATGACAGGTGTCATGGAGCATTGTGATGACAGGGGTCATGGAGAATTGTGATGACAAGGGTCATGGAGCATTTTGATGACAAGCTTGTGGAGTATTGTGATGACAATGGCATGGAGCATTGTGATGAAAAGGGCATGGTGCATTGTGATGAAAAAGGCATAGAGCCTTTTCATGACAGGGTGCGAGAAGCATTGTGACGACAAGTGTCAGGGAGCATTGTGATGACAAGTGTATTGAGCATTGTGATGACAAAGGTCATGGAGCATTGTGATGACAAGGGCGTGGATTATTGTGATGACAGGCATCATGGAGCGTTGTGATGACAAGTGTTATGGAACAATGTGATCACAAGTGTTTGGAGCACTGTGATGACAGAGGTCATGAATCATATTGATATCAAGAGCATGGAGCATTTTGATGACAGGGGTCATGGAGCATTGTGATGAAAAGATCATGGAGCATTGAGCTGAAAATATTCATGGAGTATTCTGATGAAAGGGGTCATGGAGCATTGTGATGACAAGGTCCTGGAGCACTCTGATGAGAAGACCATGGAGCCTTGTGATGAGAAGTCTCATGGAGCATTCTGATGAAAAGGGGCATGGAGCATTGTGATTAGAGGGTTCTTGGAGCATTGTGATTACAAGGGCATGGAGCATTGTGATGACAAAGGTCATGGAACATTGTGATGAGAAGTTCATGGATAATTGTGATGACGAGCCTCATGGGGCGTTGTGATGACAAGTGTTATGGAGCATTGTGATCACATTGGTTTGGAGCATTGTGATGACAGAGGTCATGGATCATTTTGATTTCATTGTGATGACAATAGCATGAAGCATTATGATGATGGGCATGGTTCGTTGTGATGACAGGGTTCATGGAGCATTGAGATGAAAAGGGGTATGGAGCTTTTTGATTACTCGGGTCATGGAACATTGTGATGACAGGGGTGAGGGTGTATTGTGATGACTAGTGATGGAAAATTGTGATGTCATTGGTGAGAGAGCATTTTGATTCGAAGTGCATGGAGCTTTGTGATGATAATGTTTATGGAGTATTGTGATGACAAGTTTGGGGAGCACTGTGATGACAAGTGCATGGCGCACTGTGATGACATGGGTCATGGAGCATTGTTCTGACAAGCGCATGGAGCATTGTGAGGACAAGGGTCATGGAGCATTGTGCTGACAAAGGCATGCAGCATTGTGATGACAAGGCTCAGAGAGCATTGGGATGAAATGTTCATGGAGCATTTTGGTGACAAAGTTCACAGAACCTTGTGATGACGAGGGCATGGACCATTGTGATGAAAAAGTTCTTGAAGCATTGTGATGACTGGAGTCACAGAGAATTGTGATGACAAGGGAATGGAGCATTGTGATGACGGGCATGGAGCATTGGTGTGACAAGTTTCATGGATTTTTGTGATGACAGTCGGCATGGCCCATTGTGATGACAAGGGCATGGAGCATTGTGATGACAAGGTCATGGAGTATTGTGAAGACAGGTGTCAGGTTGCATTGTGATGGAATATGTCATGTTCCATTGTGATGACAATGGCATGGAGAATTGTGATGCCAATTGTCATAGAGCATTTTGAAGACAAAGGTAATGGAGCATTGTGATGACAAGGGCTTGGAGCATTCTGATGACAATGGTCATGGAGCATTGTGATGAAATGTGCTTTTGAGAATTTTGATGACAATTTCGTGAAGCACTGTGATGAAAAGCAAATGGAGCTTGCTATGACAGGGGTCATGGAGCATTGCGATGACAAGTGCATGGAGAATGTGATTACAAGAGCATGTAAAATTGTGATTTGAAGTGTCCTGGAGCATTGTGATGGCAAGGCGGTGGAGCATTGTGATGAGAAGACCATGGATAATTGTGATGACGAGCGTCATGGAGAACTGTAATGACAAGGGGCATGGAGCATTGTGATGACAGGGGTCATGGAGCATTGTGATGACAACGGTCATGGAGCCTTCTGATGACAAGCTTGTGGAGTATTGTGATGACAATGGCATGGAGCATTGTGATGAGGAGACCATGGAGCCTTGTGATGAGAAATCTCATGGAGCATTCTGATTAAAAGGGGCATGGAGCATTGTGATGCCAAGGGTCATGGAGCTTTGTGATGTCAAATGTCATGGAGCATTTTGATGACAATGGAATGGTGCATTGTGATGATAGGGTCATGGAACATTGTGATGACAGTGGTGAGGGAGTATTGTGATGACTAGTGATGGAACATTGTGATATCAGTGGTGAGAGAGCATTTTCATGAGAAGTGCCTGGAGCATTGTGATGACAATGTTTATGGAGCATTGTGATAACAACGATGTGGAGCATTGTAATGACAACCGCATGGCACATTGTGATCACATCGGTCATGGAGCATTGGGCTGACAAGCTCATAGAGCATTGTGATGACAAGTGTCATGGAACATTGTGCTGACAAAGGCATGGAGCATTGTGATGCCAAGGGTCACAGAGCATTGTGATGAAAAGTTCATGGAACATTTTGGTGACAAATGTCACAGAGACTTGTGATGATGAGGGCATGGACCATTGTGATGACAAAGTCTTGAAGCATTGTGATGACTGGAGTCACGGAGCATTGTCATGACATGTGTCATGGAGCATTTTAATGACAAGTGCATGGAGCTTTGTTATGACAGGGGCATGGAGCATCGGTCTGAAAAATTTCATGGATTATTGTCATGACAGTGGGCATGGCACATTGTGAATGCAAGGGCATGGAGCACTGTGAAGAAAAGGTCATGGAGTATTGTGAAATCAGGTGTCAGGGAGCATTGTGATGACCTATGTCATGGTGCATTGTGATGACAATGGCATGGAGCATTGTGATGACAAGTGTCATGGAGGATTGTGATGACAAAGGTAATGGAGCATTGTGATGAAAAGCGCTTGGAGCATTGTGATGAGAAGTGTCATGGAGCATTGTAATGACAAGGGCATGGAGCATTGTGATGACCAAGGCCACTGAGAATTTTGATGCCAACGTCGTGAAACATTGTGATGACAAGCACATCGAACTTGTATGACAGGTGTCATGGAGCATTGTGATGACAAGTGCATGGATAATTGTGATGACAATAGCATGTAACTTTGTGACGAGAAATGTCATGGAGCATTGTTATGACAAGCTGGTGGAGAATTGTGATGACAAAGGACATGGAGCACTGTAATGACCAGGGCATTAAGCATTGTGATTGCAAGACCGTGGAGCATTGTGATGAGAAGGTCATGGATAATTGGGATGACGAGCGTCATGGAGCACTGTAATGACAAGGGAAATGGAGCATTTTGATGACAGGTGTCATGGATCATTTTGATGAGAGGGGTCATGGAGCATTCTGATGACAAGCTTGTGGAGTATTGTGATGACACTGGCAGGGAGCATTGTGATGAAAAGGGCATGGAGCATTGTGATGAAAAAGGCATGGAACCTTTTCATGACAGGGTTCAAGGAGCATTCTGACGACAAGTGTCAGGGAACATTGTGATGACAAGTGTATTGAGCATTGTGATGACAAAGGTCATGGAGCATTGTGATGACAAGGGCATGGAGTATTGTGATGACAGGCATCATGGAGCGTTGTGATGACAAGTGTTATGGAACATTGTGATCACAAGGGTTTGGAGCATTGTGATGACAGAGATCATGGATCATTTTCATTTCAAGGAGCATGGAACATTTTGATGACCAGGGCATGAAGCAATGTGAACCCAAGGTTCACCGAGGATTTTGATGACAATGGGAATGGAGTATTGTGATGTCAAGTGCATGGAGCATTGTGATGACAATGTCATGAAGCATTTTGCTGACAAAAGCATGGAGCATTTTGATGACAAGAGTCATGGAGCACTGTGATGCCAAGCATCACGGAGCATTGTGATTACAGGGGTCATGGAGCATTGGGATCTCAAGGGCATGGATCATCGTGATGACAAGGGTCATGGAGCATTTTGATGACAAGATTCCCCGATCATTGTGTTGTCAGGGGTCATGGAGCATTGTGATGACAGTGGTAATGGAGCATTGTGATGAGAAGGTCATAGAGCATTGGGCGAAAAATATTCATGGAGTATTGTGAAGGTGGCTGTCATAGAGCATTGTGATGACAAGGGAATGGAGCATTGTGATGAGAAGGTACTGAAGCACTGTGATAAGAAAACATTGGAGCCTTGTATTGACGAGTCTCATGGAGCATTCTGATGAAAAGGGGCATGGAGAATTGTGATTACATGGGTCTTGGAACATTGTGAAGAAAAGGGCATGGATCATTGTGATGAAAAGGTCATGGAGCCTTGTCATGACTGGGTTCAAGGAGCATAATGACGACAAGTGTCAGGGAGCATTGTGATGACAAGTGTATTGAACATTGTGATGACAAAGGTCATGGAGCATTGTGATGAGAAGACCATGGATAATTGTGATGACGAGCGTCATGGGGCATTGTGATGACAAGTTTTAGGGAACACTGTGATCACAAGGGTTTGGAACATTGTGATGACAGAGGTCATGGAGCATTTTGATTCCATTGTAATGAAAATAGCATGAAACATTATGATGATGGGCATGGTTCATTGTGATGACAGGGTTCATGGAGCACGGAGATGAAAAGGGGCATCGAGCATTGTGATTAAAGGGGTCTTGGAGCATTGTGATGAGACGTTCATGGAGCATTTGTCTGAAAATGTTCATGGAGAATTGTGATTACAGGGGTCATGCAGCACTGTGATGACAAGGGTCATGGAGCATTGTGATGACAAGCGTCACGGAATATTCTGATTAAAGGTGTCATGGAACATTGTGATGACAAGGGCATGGATCATTTTGATGACAAGTATCATGGAGATTTTTGATGACAAGAGTCCCGGATCATTGTGTTGTGAGGGTTCATGGAGCGTGGGGATGACAGTGGTCATGGATCATTGTGATGACAGGGGTCATGGTGCATTGTGATCAGAAGTTCATGGATCATTGGGCTGAAAATGTGCATGGAGTATTGTGATGACAGGGGTCATGGAGTATTGTGATGACAAGGGACTGGAGCATTGTGATGAAAAGGTCCTGGAGCATTGTGCTGAGAAGACCATGGAGTCTTGTGATGACAATTCTCATGGAGCATTCTGATGAAAAGTGGCATGGAGCATTGTAATTAATGACGTCTTGGAGCATTTAGATGACAAGGGCATGGAGCATGGTGATGAGAAGGCCATGGAGCTTTCTGATGACATGCGTCATGGAGCTTTGTCAAGACAAGCACATGGAGCATAGTGATTACCGGGATCTTGGAGCATTGTGATGAAAAGGGCATAGATCAGTTCGATGAAAAATGCATGGAGCCTTGTCATGACAGGGTTCAAGCAGTGTACTGAGGACAAGTGTCAGGGAGAATTGAGATGACAAGTGTATTGAGCATTGTGATGACAAAGGTCATGGAGCATTGTGATGAGAAGACCATGGATAATTGTGATGACGAGCGTAATGGGGTGTTGTGATGCCAAGTGTTATGGAACATTGTGATCACAAGGGTTTGGGGCATTTTGGTGTCAGAGGTCATGGAGCATGGTGATTTCATTGTGATGACAATAGCATGAAGCATTATGATGATGGGCATGGTGCATTGTGATGACAGCGTTCATGCAGCATTGAGATGAAAAGTGGCATGGAATATTGTGATGACAAATGTCATGAAGCATTGTGATGACTTGAGTCACAGAACATTGTGATGACAGAGGTCATGGAGCATTGTGATGAAAAGGGCATGGAGCATTTGGATGAAAGGGGCATGTAGCATTGGTCTGACATATTTCATGGATTATTGTGATGACAGAGGGCATGGCACATTGTGATAACTAGTGCATGGAGCATTGTGATGACAAGGTCATTGATTATTGTGAAGAAAGGTGCCAGGGAGCATTGTGGTGACATATGTCACGGTGCATTGTGATGACAATGGCATTGAGTATTGTGATGCCAAGTGTCATGGATATATGTGATGACAAATGTAATGGAGCATTTTGATGACAAGGGCTGGGAGCATTGTGATTACAAAGGTAATGGAGCATTATGATGACAAGGGAATTGATCACTGTGATGACAAGGGTCATGGAGCATTTTGATGACAAAAGTCCCGAATCATTGTGTTGTCAGTTTTCATGGAGCATTGTGATGACATGGTTCATGGAGCATTGTGATGAGAGCGGTCATGGAGCATTGTGATGACAAGGGTCTTGGAGCATTCTGATGACAAGCTTGTGGAGTATTGTGATGACAATGGCATGGAGCATTGTGAGAAAAATGGCATGGAGCATTTTGATGAAAAAGGCATGGGGCCTTTTCAAGACAGGATTCAAGGAGCATTCTGAGGAAAAGTGTCAGGGAGCATTGTGATGACAAGTGTATTGAGCATTGTGATGACAAAGTTCATGGAGGATTGTGATGACAAGGGCATGGATTATTGTGATGACAGGCATCATGGAGCGTTGTGATGACAAGTGTTATGGAGCGTTGTGATGACAAGTGTTATGGAACATTGTGATCACAAGTTTTTGGAGCATTGTGATGAGAGAGGTCATGGATCATTTTTATTTCAAGAATCATGGAGCATTGTGATGACAAGGGCATGAAGCAATGTGATCCCAAAGTTCATTGAGGATTGTGATGACACAGGTAATGGAGGATTGTGATGACAAGGTCATGTAGCATTTTGCTGACAAAGGCATGGAACACCGTGATGACAAGTGTCATGGAGTTTTGTGACAACAAGCGTCAAGGACAATTGTGATTACAGGGGTCATGGAGCATGGGGATGACAAGCGCATGGAATATTCTGATGACAAGTGGCATGGATCATTTTGATGGCTGTGGTCATGTAGCATTGTGATGATATGGGTCATGGAGCACTGTGATGAGAAGGTCATGGAGCACTGGGCTGAAAATATTCATGGAGTACTGTGATGACAGGGGTCATGGAGCATTGTGATGAGAAAGGAATGGAGCATTGTGATGACAAGTGTCATGGAGCATTGTGCTGACAAAGGCATGGAGCATTGTGATGACAAGGGACACAGAGCATTTTGAAGAAAAGTTCATGGAGCATTGTGGTGACTAAGATCACAGAGCCTCGTGTGACGAGGGCATGGATCATTGGTCTGACAATTTTCATGGATTATTGTGATGACAGTGGGCATGGAGCATTGTGATGACAAGGGCATGGAGCATTGTGGTGACAAAGATCACAGAGCCTTGTGTGATGAGGGCATGGACCATTGTGATGACAAAGGTCATGAAGCATTGTGATGACTGGAGTCACGGAGCATTGTGATGACAGGTGTCATGGAGCATTGTGATGACAAGGGCATGGAGCATTGTGATGACAGCGGCATGAAACATTAATCTGACAAGTTTCATGGATTATTGTGATGACAGTGGGCATGGTGCATTGTGATGATAAGGGCGTGGATCATCGTGATGACAAGTGTCATGGAGCATTTTGATGACAAGAGTGCCGGATCATTGTGTTGTCAGAGGTCATGGAGGGTTGTGATGACATTGGTCATGGAGCATTGTGATGACAGGTTTCAAGGAGCACTGTGATGAGAATGTCATGGAACACTGTGCTGAAAATGTTCATGAAGTATTGTGATGACAGGAGTCATGGAGCATTGTGATGACAAGAGAAAGGAGCATTGTGATGACAAGGTCCTGGAGCATTGTGATGAGAAAACCAGGGAGCCTTGTGATGACATTCTCATGCAGCATTCTAATGAAAATGGGCATGGAGCATTGTTATTACAGGGGTTGTGGAGCATTCTGATGACAAGGGAATTGTGCATTGTGATGAGAAAGCCATGGAGCATTCTGAAGACATGTATCATTGAGCTTTGTGATGACAAGGACATGGAGCCTTGTGATGACAAGGCTGTGGAACATTGTGATGACTGGGATCATGGAGCATTGTTATGACAGTGGTAATGGAGCATTGTGATGACAAGGCCATGGGGCATTGGTCTGAAAAGTTTCATGGATTATTGTGATGAGAGTGGGCCTGGAGCACTGTGATGACAAGGGCCTGGAACCCTGTAGTACAGGGTTCATGGAGGACTGTAATGACAAGGGCATGGAGCATTGTTATGAGAAGGGCATCGAACATTGTGATGACAAGCGTCATGGACATTTGTGATGACAAGGGCATGGAGCAATGTGATGAGAAGGTTCCTGGAGCATTGTGATGACACTGACATGGAGCATTGTCATGCCAAGGGTCATTGAACTTTGTGATGACAAAACTTACGGAGCATTTTGATGACATGTGTTATGGAGCATTTTGAGGTCAGGGGTCATGGAGCACTGTGATGATAAGTGCATACAGTATTGTGATGACATGGGTCATGGAACATTGTGATGAGAAGGGTGAGGGAGTATTGTGATGAATAGTTATGGAACAGTGTGATATCAGTGGTGAAAGAGCATTTTTATGAGAAGTGCATGGAGCATTGTGATGACAAGCTGGTGGAGCATTTGTTGACAAGCGCATGGAGCATTGTGATGACAAGTGTCTTTACGTATTGTGCTGAGAAAGGCATGGAGCATTGTGATGACAAGGGTCATGGAGCATTGTGATGAAAAGTTCATGGAGCATTGTGGTGACAGGTCACAGAGCCTTGTGATGACGAGGGCACTGACCATTGTGATCACAAAGATCATGAAGCATTGTGATGAATGGAGTCACGGAGCATTGTGATGACAGTGGCCATGGAGCATTGGGATGTCAAGGGCATGGAGCATTGTGATGACAGGGGCATGCAGCATTTTGATGGTAAAAACCTGAAGCATAGTGATGAGAAGACCTTGGGTAATTGTGATGACGAGCATCATGGAGCACTGTACTGACAAGGGGCATGGAGCATTGTGATGACAGGTGTCAGGGAACATTGTGATGAGAGAGGTCATGGAGCATTGTGATGACAAGGGCATGGAGCATTGTGATGACAAGGGCTTGGAGCATTGTGATGACAAGTGTCATGGAGCATTGTGATGACAATGGCATGGAGCACTGTGATGACAACGTCATGGATTATTGTTAAGATAGGTGTCAGGGAGCATTGTGATGACATATGTCATGTTCCATTGTGATGCCAATGACATGGAGCATGGTGATGCCAAGTGTCATGGAGGATTGTGATGACAAAGGTAAAGGAGCTTTGTGATGACAGGGGCATGGATCATTGTGATGACAAGGGTTTGGAGCATTGTGATGACAAGTGTCATGGAGCATTGTGATGACATTGGCATGCAGCATTGTGATGACAAGGGACATTGAGAATTTTTATAACAATGTCATGAAGCATTGTGATGACAAGCATATGGAGCTTGCTATGACATGGGTCAGGGAGCATTGCGATGACAAGTGCATAGAGAATTGTGATGACAAAAGCATTTAACATTGTGATGAGAAGTGTCATCGAGCATTGTGATGACAAAGAGGTGGAGAATTGTGATGACAAGGGACATGGAGCATTGTGATGACCAGGGCATGGAGCAAGGTGATGGCAAGACAGTGGAGCATTGTGATGTGAAGGCCATGGATAATTGTGATGACGAGCATCATGGAGCATTATGATGACAAGAGCCGTGGAGCATTCTGACATAAGATATCACTTATGAAGGAAATGTAAACATGGCTACACATGAACAGAATTAGGAAAGAGAACAGAGTCTCACATTTAGAAAACTTACTTATGCCTGCTTAAGGGGAAAGGAGAGGTGGGGAGAAGAAGAAAACCACAGTTTGATATTAGCACAGGTACAGTTGCATAATCCAAATACAGAAGAGACAAGACCTACTCCTTCCTCAGTGAACGGGACTCAACAGCCCTATTCCCACAGAGGAATATATCTGACTAGTAAGAATCTTAACACCTACGTATTGATATGTCTCCATAAGGGAATCAAGTGTGTCTAGACTGGCATAAACACGTCAGTGAAAATCAGAACAACCTCATAATATAAATGAATTTCAAAAACAAAACAAAAAAAGAGCGAAATTCTAACACAATTCCTTCAGGTGTTCTGATGAAACCGGGAATGACCCTATCTAAAATGACAGCTGGATGAGACATAAGGCTGGAACACTTGGGACTGAGAGGATTGGTGAGATTGGATGAGAAAATGCAGACCGTTTAAAGCAATAATGCATGCCACCAATTCCATGGGTCCCAAGTCGACAGGTAAAAGGGAATATCACTACAGTTATAACATGTATGGGAAACATAGAGAATGGACACACTGTGAATACGAAAGGATTCTAAAACTCAACTAATAGTCCCTATCCTGGTGCTCCAGTTTGAGTTTCCAACTGCTTTATTATCAATCTCCCAACTGGAGAGACAGCCCCTTTAACCTCCTGGTTCTCACAGGTTGCCAATTTGGCAGAGGATGAAAGGGAAGAGGGAGAACCAATGAGAGAGTAACTGTTAGGCATTTGGACGGGCACATGTCACTCTAATTTCCCGTCAGGAAGAAATATTAACCAAAGTCTCAGTCAGCTGCCAGGAACCAGTACAGGTCCTCAACCAAAATTGTGGATTTGCTGTCAGCTTACAAAAAACGAGTTGAAAAATGGAGCCCTGGGGCACAGCAATTCAAAAAATGGCAGCGTAATGAATGACAACTATCGTCCAAAAATCTTTTGAGGGATGGCAATGAGGCGGACTTGAAAACGAGGCACAATAGCATGAAACAAATTTCAAGAGGTACTTTGGAGTCGCCTTTTAAGCACAGCAAGAGGGGCTCACTGTCGACAATGATGCACTTGGCAAAAAAGTGCATATGAGTTTCCTCCAGAATATATTCAGGAGAAAATGCATATGACCTTTTTGGCCAAGCAAGCAAGCGGGCAATGCAAATCTGCACTACAAAGCAGTATCACTTCCCACTGGACAAAAGGGACATCTGCAAAATGTGTAAAAACTAGAAAGGCAACACAGGCCCTCAAGAACAGGGAGCCTAGTTATGCTGGTGGGCGGGATGTAAATTGCCAACTGCCTCTCTGGAGGAATGCATTGTGTTCCCCCAAAAAAGTAAACAACAGAACTACAAAGCCAAGTGCACTTCCAGGCTAGGGAATATACCTTGGGAAAACTGAAAATCAATAAGACAGAGCCACCCCAAAATTTAGGGCTGCACTGCTAACAAGAACCTCAACTTGGGTACACCTGAAATATCCCAGGAAAGACAAAAATGGTTCAAGAAATTGTGGTACTTACGTATGATGGAATATCTCTCAGCCATGAAATCAATGTCATAAGGCCAGTAGCAGCAAAATGAGTGGATTCAGGTACGATGATTCTACGTGAAATAAGTCATAGAGAAATAGAAACTTATCATAAGATATCACTTATGAAGGTCCTGTAAACATGGCTACACATGAAATGAGTTAGGAAAGAGAACAGAGTCTCACATTTAGAAAACACTATTATGCCTGCTAAGTGTAAAGGAGAGGTTTGGTGATGCATAAAACCAGAGTTTGATATTAGTACAGGTACCGATCCAAAAACCCAATACGGAATATACAAGACCTACCCTCTCCTCAGTGAAAGGGACTCAAAACCCCATATTTCCCACAGAGAAATATATCTGACTATTAAGAATCTTAAAAACTATGTATTGATATGTCTCTGTAATGGAATCAAGTGTGTCTAGACAGGCATAAACATGGCAGTGAGAAGCAGCTCACACCCACTATAAAAAGGAATTTCAAAAACAAAACAAAAAAACAGGGAAATTCTTCACTATTCCTTCAGGGGCTCTGATGAAACGTGGAATGACCCTATCTACAACGACAGCTGGATGTGGCATAAGGCTGTACACGTGGGTCTGAGAGGACTGGTGAGATTCGGTGAGCAAATGCAGACCATTTAAAGCAATAAAGCGTGGCACACATTCCAAGGGTCCCAACTCTCCAGGTTGAAGGCAATATTACTACAGCTAAAACATGTACAGAAAACCTAGAGAATGGACACACTTTGAATACGAAAGGTTTCTGAAACTCAACAATAGTCCCACTTCTGGTGCTCCGGTTAGAATTTCCAACTGCTTTACTATCAGTCTCCTAACTTGGAGAGACAGACCCTTTAACATGCTTGTTAGCACAGGTTGCCAATTTGGCAGAGGATAAAAGGGAAGAGGGAGAACCAATGAGAGAATAGCTGTTAGGCATTTGGACGGGCACATGACACTAAAATTCCCTGGCAGGAAGAAGGATTAACCAAAGTCTCAGCCACCCGCCGGGAACGAGTATAGGTCCTGAAACAAAATTTTGGACTTCCGGTCAGCCTACAAAAAACGAGTTGAAAAATGGAACTCAGGCCACTGCAATTCACAAACTGGCAGAGTAATAAAGGACAACTATCGTCTAAAAATCTGTTGAGGGAAGGCAACGAGGAGGTGGACTTGAAAGCGAACCAGAATAGCAGGAAACTGATTTCCAGAGGTACATTGGAATCGCCTTTAAAGGACAGGAAGTGGGGCACAACTTCGACAATGATGCACTTGGCCAAAAAGGGCGTATGCGTTTTCTCCTTAATATATTCAGGAGAAAACGCATACGCCCTTTTTTGCCAAGCAAGCAAGCGGGCAATGCAAAGCTGCACTACAAAGAAGTATCACTACCCACCAGTCAAAACGGACATCGCAAAATGTGGGAAAACCAGAAAGGCAAGACATGCCCTGGAGAACAGGGAGCCTAGTTATGCTGATGGGCAGGATGTAAATTGCCAACTGCCTCTCTGGAGGAGTGCATTCTGTTCGCTAAAACAAGTAAAAAACAGAGCTACAGACCGGAGGGCACTTCCAGTCTATGGAATATATCTTGGGAGAAATGAAAATCAATAAGACAGAGCCACCCCAAAATTTAGGGCTGCTCTGCTTACAAGAACCTCAACTGGGGTACACCATAAATGTCCCAGGAAAGACAAAAATTGTTCAAGATATTCTGGTACTTACGTACGATGGAATATCCCTCAGCCATGAAATCAATGTCATAAGGCGAGTAGCAGCAAAATGAGTGGATTCAGGTACGATGATTCTAAGTGAAATAAGTCACAGAGAAAAAGAACCGTATCATAAGATATCACTTATGAAGGTCCTGTAAACATGGCTACACATGAACTGAGTTAGGAAACAGTACAGAGTAACGAATCTTATCATAAGTTATGACTCATAGCGGGAATGTAGACATGGCTACACATGAACTGAATTACAAACACAACAGAGTCACACATTTAGAAAACAATCTTCTACCTGCTTAAGGGGAAATGCGAGGTGGGGTAATGCATAAAACCACAGTTTTAAATTAGCACAGATACCGATACATAAACCAAGTATGTAATAGACAACACCTACTCCCAGCACAATGAACTGGACTCAACACCCCCTATTCATTTCAGAGGAATATATCTGACTTTAAGAATTTTAAAACATATGTATTCTCATGTCGCCATAAAGGAATCATGTGTGTGTATAACGGCATGAACACTGCACTGAAATTCAGCTAAACCCCCTGTATAAAAATAAATTTCAAAAGCAAAATGCAAAAACAGCGAAACAGAGAGAAATTCTTAAAAATTACGTTCAGGGCCTGTGATGCAACGTGGATTGAACAACTTTACACCCACCTCTGGATGAGGCAGAAGACTGGACACTTGGAGCTGACAAGATTGCTGAGGTTGTGTGAGCAAAAGAACACCACTTAGAGCAATACTTTGTGCTACCCATTCTAGTGGTCACAACTCTCCAGGTTTAAGGGAATCTTCCTACAGTTAAAAATGCATGGGAAACCCAGTGGTTGGTACACTGTGTAATCGGGAAAGTTTTCTAAAAGTTACCTCATTTTTCCTTTCATCGTGCTGGGCTTCGCCATTCCATCTGCATTACTGAAAATCTCCCCACTTGGAGTTTCAGTGGCTTTACCCTCCTGTTATGCACAGTTTGCAAATTGTGCAGAGGATGAACAGGAAGAGGGGAAACAAATGAGAGATTAGCTGTAGGTGTTTGCATGGGCACATGTCTCTCTAGTTTCACCTCAGGAAGAAGAATTAACCAAAGGCTCAGCCTGCAGCCCCGGAACCAGACTAGGGCCTAAAGCCATCCTGCAGTATTGCAGCCAGCTCACAAATAGGCGATTTGAAAAATGGAAATCAAGGGCACAGCAATTCACAAACTTGCAGAGTTATAAGGGACAACTATCATCCAGAAATATATTGAGGTAAGGCAGTGAAGAGGATTTGAATGCAAGGCAGAATTTAAGGAAACAGATTTCAAGAGGTGGATTGGAGTCATCTTAAAAGCACATGAAAAGTGACAGATCTTCGACAATGATATCCTTGACCAAAAAGGGAGTATGTGTATTTTCTTTAATATATTCAGGAAAAAAATGCATATGCCCTTTTTGGCCAAGCAAGCCATCAGGCATTGCAAATCCACACTACATAGCAGTGTCACTTACCACCGGTCAAAAGGGCCATCCGCAAATAGTGTAAAAACCACAAATACAAGAGAGGCCATGGAGAAAAGGGAGCCTGGTTACGCCGATGGACAGAATGTAAATTGTCAACAGCCTCTCTGGAGAACTGTATGTTGTTTTCTAAAACAGAGGTACAGAGCATAGCACACTTCCACTCATGGGCGTGTATTTTGGGAAAACTAAAAATCCACAACACACAGCCACCCCAAAATTTATGGCTGCTATGTTTACAAGAACCTGAACTTTGGTACACTTTAAATACACCAGAAAAGGAAAAAAAATAATGGATAAAGATGTTGTGGTACTTATATACAATGGAATGTCACTCAGACATAAAATCAATGTCATAAGGCAAATAGCAGCATAGTGAGTGGCTTTAGGTACGATGATGCTAAGTGAAATGAGCCACAAAGAAAAAGAAACTTATTGTAATATATCACTTCTACAGGGAATGTAAACATGGATACACATGAACTGAATTTCAAAAGAGAACAGAGTTACACATTTAGAAAACACACTTATGCCTCCTTAAGGGGAAAGGTGACGTGGGGTGATGCGTAAAACCAGAGTTTGAAATTAGCACAGATACCATTCCATATACCAAATATGTAATAGACAAGACCTACTCCTTTCTCAATGAACTGGACACAAAACACCCTATTCACTGAAGAGGAATATGTCTGACTGCTAATAATCTTGAAACCTATGTATTTATATGTCTCCATAATGGAAACAAGTGTATGCAGATTGGCATAAACACAGATCAATGGAACAGGACAGAAAGCTCAGAGATAAACCTACATACCTATGGCTATCTCATCTATGACAAAGGAGCTAAGGAGATACAATGGAGAAAAGACAGTCTCTTCAGTAATTGGTGCTGGGAAAACTGGACCCCTACACATAAAAGAATGAAATTAGGACACTCCATAACACCATACACAAAAATAAACTCTAAATTGATTAGAGATCTAAATATAAGACCAGACACTATAAAACACTTAGAGGAAACCATAGGCATAACACTCTATGACATAAATCACAGCAAGATCCTTTCTGACCCACCTCCTAGAGAAATGGAAATAAAAACAGAAATCAACAAATGGGACCTAATGAAACTTAAAAGCTTTTACACAGTACAGGAAAACATAAACAAGATGCAAAAACAACCCTCAGAATGGGAGAAAATATTTTCAAATGAAGCAATTGACAAAGGATTAATCTCCAAACTTTACAAGCACCACATGTAGCTCAATATCACAAAAACAAACAACCCAATTCAAAAACGGGCAGAAGACCTAAATAGACATTTCTCCAAAGAAGATATACAGATTACCAAGAAACACATGAAAGGATGCTGAACATCACTAATCATTAGAGAAATGCAAATCAAAACTACTGTGAGGTATCACCTCACAGCAGTCAGAGTGGCAATCATCAAAAAAAATCTACAAAACAATAAATGCTGCAGAGGCCTTTATTGGAGAAAAGGGAACACACTTGCACTGTGGGTGGGAATATAAATTGATATGGGCACAAGGGAGAACAGTACAGAGGTTCCTTTAATTAACTAACAATAGAAGTACCAAACGACACAACAATCCAACTACTGTGCATTTGCCTTGCGAAAAGCATAATTCAAAAATAGTTATGTACGAAAATGTTCATTTCAGCTCTATTTACAATAGCCAGGACATGGAAGCAACCTAAGTGTCCATCGAGAGATGAATGGATAAAGAAGATCTGGCACATATATACAATGGAATATTACTGAGCCATAAAAAGAAGCAAAACTGACTTATTTGTCCTGAGGTGGATGGACTTAGAATCTGTCCTACACAGTGAAGTAAGTCAGAAAGGGAAAAACAAATACTGTATGTTAACAGAGATATACGGAATCTAATGAAGAAAAAAAAAAGATTTTGAAGAACTTAGTGGCAGGACAGGATTAAGGACACAGAAGTAGAGAAAGGACTTGAGGACACCGGAAAGGGGATGGGTAACCTGGGACGAAGTGAGAGAGTGGCATGGACATAAATACATTACCAAATGTAACACTGATAGCTAATGGGATGCTGCCACATAGAAGAGGGAGATCAGCTTGGTGCTTTGTGACCACCTAAAGGGGTGGGATATGGAGTGTGGGAGGGAGATGCAAGAGGGAGGGGATCTGGTGACATTTGTATATGTATAGCTGATTCACTTTCTTATACAGCAGAAACAAACACTCCATTGTAAAGCAATTATACTCCAATAAACGTGTAAAAGGAAAAAAAAAAAAGAAAGCCCAGGGAAAAACCTACACACCTATGGTCAACTAATCTATGACAAAGGAGGCAAGACTATACAATGGAGATAAGACAGTCTCTTCAATCAGTGGTGCTGGGAAATATGGACAGCTACATGTAAAAGAATGAAATTAGAACACTCCCCAACACCATCCATAAAAATATATTCAAAATGGATTAGAGACCTTAATGTAAGACTGGACAGTATAAAACTCTGAGAGGAAAACTTATGAAGAACACTCTGACGTAAATCACAGCAAGATCTTTTTTGATCCACCTCCTATACTAATGAAATAAAAAAGAAAACTAAACAGCTGGGACCTAATGAAACGTAAAAGCTTTTGCAAAGCAAAGGAAACTACAAACAAGATGAAAAGACAACCCTCAGAATGGCAGAAAATATTTGCAAACGAATCAATGGACAATTGCTTAATCTCCAATATATATAAACAGCTCATGCAGCTCAATATTAATAAAACAAACAACCCAATACAAAAATGGAAGCAGATCTAAATAGACATTTATTCCAAGAAGACATAGAGATGGCCAAGACACACATGAAAATCTGCTCAACATCACTAATTATTAGAGAAATGGAAATCGAAACTACAATGAGGTATCACGTCACACCTGTTAGAATGGACATCATCAGAAAATCTACAAACAACAAATGCTGGAGAGGTTGTGGAGATAAGGAACCTTCGTCCACTATTGTTGGGAATGTAAATCAATACAGTCTCTATGGAGAACAGTATGGAGGTTCCTTTAAAAACTAAAAATAGAATTACCATATAATCCAGCAATCCCACTACTTCGCATATACCCAGAGAAAACTATAAATCAAAAAGACACATTCACCATAATGTTCATTGCAGCACTATTTACAATAGCCAGGTAATGAAAGCAACCTAAGTGCCCACAGACAGACGAATGGATAAAGATGTGGTACATATATACAATGGAATATTACTCAGCCATACATAGGAATGAAATTAGGTCATTTGTAGAGACCTTGATGGATCTAGAGACTGTCATACAGAGTGAAGTAAGTCAAAAAGAGAAAAACAAATATTGTATATTAATGCATATATGTGGAACCTAGAAAAATGGTACAGGTGAACCGGTTTGCAGGGCAGAGATAGAGACACAGATGTAGAGAATAAACATATGTACACCAAGGGGGGAATGCCATTTGAGGGTGGTTGTGGGATGAATTGGGAGACTGGGATTCACATGTGCACACTTATATGTATAAAATAGGTATACAATAAGAACCTGCTGTATAAAAGAAAGAAATAAATTTTAAAAAAATTAAAAATAAATAAATAACATTTAATTAAAAAAAACAGAAAAAAATTATTTCCCTTCATATAGACCTCTTTATATTAATGCATTATTTCCATGTTTATATTTGTAAATTAAAAAAAAAGAGGAATAAATAAAATCTACCTTGAACCAAAAAGAAAAAAAATAAAGAAAAAAAAAAAAAACAGAACCTACCAGTTATACAGAGGAAAATTGTATCAGGGCACTTGCTCCAGTGGTAAAAATTCTTAAGTTGGTCAGAGGTGTGAAATCGTCTCCCATGCAGTCACCAGCGCTCCCCCCCACAAGGAGCATCCTCATTGCAAAGCTGGGGGACTGTGTCGAGGCGTCTGTGAGTAAATGTTAGCTGAGCCCCAGTCCTGCTGCAGCTGAACTCTTCCCAACCTTTCCAGGTGAAACACCTGAATATGTACAAGAAATTGCAAGCCTAGAGGAAGGGCTGTGGAGTCACACAAGCGACAGCACATAGGCCGACTTGGTGCCAGCAGGCCAGCCAGGATGGTCCTGGCCCCAGATGCTCTTCTGGAAGCTTTCCATTTCCCTGCCTGAGATACCCCTCCTGCCACGTCCCCACTGCTTTTTTACTTCCTCACCTCTGCCTGGGGAGAAATTCCAGCGGCAGGTATGTGTGACACATCCTCTTCTTTAGCAGGTGGCAGCCTGGCAACTCCTGCAGAAAGTCCATCAGAGCCCCCCTCAAACTGGGCCACCCACAAAGCCACGGCCCCTCACTCCCTCCCACCACCCCAGCCCCGGCACTGCTGACGGGGCAGAGAATATGGCACCAGGCACAGCAACAGGGTCTCTTGCTGACTGGAGAGGTGTTTATATTGACCTCAACCCAGGCACACCTAGGGAGGGCGAGCAGGCAGTGTCAGGGTGCCCAAATCAGCCAATCCTCAGCCCTCAGGGGCTCACAGTTGCAGAAAATGAACCTTGCTAAACAGGCCGGTCCCAAGGAACAGGTGTGGGCTCCTGAGAGTCAGGATAGACAAGGGGCTGCAGCTGCAGCTGGTTTTCTTATCATTTTATCTGTTCTATGAGTGGAAAACAAATTCAAGAAGACCCTATCCTAATGAGAGGAACCCAGGAGCCAGGGAGAGGAGTGATGGTGGGTGGAGACAGAGGCCTGGTGCCCTGGCTGCAGTGGAAGTGTCTGGAAGACCAGGCAGAGAGAGGCTGCACAGAGTGATACCCAGGGTCACAGACCTCTCAGAGCTGCTGTTTGTTAGTTCAAGTCCTGCTCTGATGTGTTCTGTGTCAGCTGTGAGCGACAGGTGAGCTGGGGGTTCTCTGCAAGGTGGGCTATGTGCACAGTTCCTGTGTTTCCATCCCTGCTGGGGTACCGGCCCAGGGGAGCTCTGTATCCTGGGAAGGGCCTGACTAGGAGAGCCCCATGGGCTTCTGAGTAGCTGCACAGGTGAGCTCCATACCCTGGGAGGGACTTGACCACGAGAGCCCCGTGGGCTGTGGGGTGGGCGGCGCAGCCCAGGTGAGCTCCATATCCTCAGATTGGCCTGACCACGAGAGCCCCATGGGCTGCTGGAGACCTGGTAAAGTATATCAGGACAGTCAGTGAAGACACCGAGGATATACATCCAGTAGTTCCTATTTCCTACACCCTGCTGGTCATTCTACCATCCACCAGGCCATGGCATTCTGTATTAGACGTCAATGATGACCTCTTCTGTATTCCATTCATCTCAGAGTCACAAGAACTTTTGGCTTGTGAGTGGCAGGACACAACATGCAACAAAACCAATAATGCTGGAGCGTCCTGCCCCAATGGTTCAAAAATCCCCACACCATCATTGGGGAAATGCCCTCTAAAGACCTAAAAGTTCTACCTCTGTAAAAGGGAACCCTCTTTCAATATGCAGATGACATTCTGATCGCCAGGCCTACTAAAGACGCCTCTGAACTACCTAGCCAAGAAAGGATAAAAGGTGTCCAAGGAAAAGGCTCAATTATCCCAGGCTAAGGTGACATGCCTGGGCTTCATTCTCACAGATATTCGGAGAAACACATCCCAGGATAGGGAAGAAGCCATTTGCAGCCTTACTTCTTCTAAAACTGGAAGACAGGGGCTTCCCTGGTGGCGCAGTGGTTGAGAGTCCGCCTGCCGATGCAGGGGACACGGGTTCGTGCCCCGGTCCGGGAAGATCCCACATGCTGCGGAGCGGCTGGGCCAGTGAGCCATGGCCACTGAGCCTGCGCGTCCGGGGCCTGTGCTCCGCAACGGGAGAGGCCACAACAGTGAGAGGCCTGCGTACCACAAAAAAAAAAAAAAAAAAAAACTGGAAGACATCTTAGGGGTTCCTGGAGAGGCCAAGTTTTTATGCATCTGGATCCCTAACTACAGTCTAATAGCTGGGCCTCTACATGAAACACTGACATGAAATGATGATGATTCTTTTGAATAGAATCCAGAAGCAGCCATTCAAGAATGGAAAGAGCAGTCAATTCAGACCCTTGCCCAGGAACTCCCTAATTTAGCTAAACCCTTTGTCCTTTACACACCCGGTCAAAGGTTAAGCGCCCTTGGAGCCTTAGTGCAAAAACTGGGACCACTTGAAATGGAGCAACACAAGAATGCCCTTCAGGTATGAATAACTATGGTCACCAAGGCCTTTGCCCACTGCCCCATCAGGCCAGGATACTGGGGTATCTAAAAAGCTGGAAATCAGCAGCCCGCAAAGCCAGCTCCCTCCTAAGGGAAAAGGAACCCACGTGGTGATCCTAACCACCCATCATGCCCTGAAGTTGCAGGGGTCGCGCTGCGGACACACTGACTTGAGTGAGGAGGCCCTCCAACTCCATCCTCCAGAGAGACAAACGGGGGCAATGGGCCCCCAAGATGACTCATGTGACCATCACTTGACCTGGAGTTTCTCTCAGAAAACAAGTCTGTGCCCCGAAAGACCAGACTACTGCTTGCAGGACTTACTGCACCCAGACGGGAGCTAACAAGCTTGGCGGAGGAAACGTATATCACGATTTCACCATAGCAAACCCTAAAGACACCGCGGTGATGGTGGCCAATATGACCGGCTGGACTGCTGGCTACTTCAAAAGGCTGTTAACTCAGTGGACGTCATGGTCCTGGATCACCACCGACCCTGGACTGTCTGGCAGTTGAGCGGGCAGGGCTTTGACACATGGTGCTGTTTGTACATTAATTCAGGGACCTAATTAAAGAAAGCACAGACTACTGGTCAGAGCATCTAGGCTGGCAAATCCGTCAGCCTAAGTTCACCGAACAAATGTGGGGTGGGGTGAAACCTGCCACAGCAGCATCTCTGTGCGTCTCTTTCCAGGACCATTAAAGGTCATTAGAATCTATAACACTTCCAATGCTGGTGCTCAGGTGGACGAGCAGTGAGGCAGGAGGGCTTGGGAGAATCAACCTCACCTGGAGGCTGCTCGGGAGAAATTTTACCCCTCCCCCCGTGTATGAGGGCTCCAACCTCAGCATGAAGCAGTTACAAAAGAGGTGTCTGCACCCTCAGCACCCCAAGAATGAGGAACGGGACAAAAAGCAGAGGAGGTGTTCGTCTCCGGCAACGTTCATTAAAAATTCCTGCGAGATAAAAAGAGAATCTGGGCAATAAAATAAAGTCTAACCTGTTTTTCCTTTGTGCTTTGTCTAATTTCATGTGCTCCTAGGGTTCCGCATGCAGAGTTCCCACACCCGGCACTTCAGACCCGATTTTCTAGTGCAGGATGGCTGGGTCGACACCTCAGCTAGCGGGGTCCCTCACAGACTCTGCGAAATAGAGCCTGAGCTGCAGCCAACCCAGCCCTCGAGAGCTCCATCCCCTCCCTCCTGCTGACGCTGCTGGGATCCCTACACAGCAGCCCAGCCCACAGCCCGTGGGGGAGTGCACACTCTCACCTCTCCATTCTGTTTTCAAAATATAATGTTTCCTTTGCTTCTGAACCAAACTCAGTCTTGATCTGTTGGCTCCAATGACACTGGGCACAGGGACTCCTGTTGTGGTCCACTCTGGAGGATCAGTAACAGAAACTGAGAACATTGTAACTTCAATGAACAGATGTGTGAGCCAAACTGTAGTCAACCTAGAGCAGTGTATAAGGTTCGGGTAAAATAAGATGTTTCTAAGACTTACATCTGATATTACCATCACTTTATTATAGGCAAGTTTAGTGAAGACGTCTGTCTTATTAGTCAGGTCAACATTAGAGAAATGAAGTGATTTATTCCCAAGGATGTACATCAAATAATCTTGGCTGAAGCTTTAATCTTGTTTTGAATGCTTTTCCATTGAAAATGATACCTCGCTTTCAGCTTCCCCATTTCTGAGTAGTATACAATCTTATAATTTATTATTACCAAAGGGGAAAGGTAGGAGAAAGGATAAATTAACAGTTTTGAATTAACACATACACACTGCTATGTATAAAACAGATAATCAACAAGGAACTACTGTATAGCACAGGGAACTACACTGAATATTTTGCAATAACCTATAAGGGGAAATAATCTGTAAAAGAATAGATATTTTTATTGACATCATCTATCAATGACAGATAAAATGTAACCTAAGCAAGGACAATGGTGAGCACTTCTGACTCTGAAGATTTCAATCATCTTAAGTTTGGACTCTGCCTATTTCCCAAGGCCCTTAATGGACATATATGTAGCCATAGCTTAAAAATTCCCCAGTTTGGTGTTCAGGGAGGCACTGATTTGGAAAACTCCCTGGTGTTCTCCTTACATGCACGGGACCATTCCTACGGCTAAAACATGCCTGTCACACCTAGAGGATGGTACACCGTTTGATCGGAAATAGTTTGGAAAAGGCACCTCATCTCCTCATCGCCTGGTTCTCGGGTTCACCCCTCCAGCATCTTTCCTAACAATCTCCTCACTTGGGGATATTAGCACCGTCAACATCCTGTTGAACACAGTTTGGAATTTGTCCAGAGGATGAAGTGGAAGGATGAGAAAAATTTAGAGACAAATCCTAGGTGTTCGGACAGGCACATGCCACTCTAATTTCCAATCCGGAAGACAAATTCATCAAAGGCTAGAATTGCCCACGGAAACAGAATAGGGCTAGAGGAAATCCCACTGTTTTGTGTCCAGTTTCCAAAAACACAAGTTGAAAAATGGAACTCAGGGGCACTAAAATTCATAAAACTGCAGAGTTGAAAATATCTATCGTCAAAAAATGTCTTGAGGTAAGTCACAGAAAAGGACTTGTAAGCAAGGGTGAGTGGCAGGAAACAGATTTGAAGAGGTGGAAAGGACTCCCCATTAAAACACAAGAAAAGGGGCTGAACATCGCCAATGATGCAGTTGGCCAAAAAGGGCGTATGCATTTTTTCTGAATATATTCAAGTAAAGGCCATACACACATTTTATCCAACCAAACAGGTGGGCACTGGAAATCAATACTACAAAATATATCACTTCACATCAGTCAGAAAGGCCATCCACATAAAGTGTAAACACCGGAAATGCAGGACCGGGTGAGGAGAAAAGGGAGCCCTGTGAGGCTGATAGTGGAAATGTAATTTGCCAATGGCCACTCTGGAGAAATGCATTGTGTTTGCTAAAACATCTAAAAAATGAGCTACAGAGCATAGGACACTTGCACTCATGGGTGTATACCTTGGGAAAAACAAAAATCGACAGAAAACAGGCACCCCAACGTTTACCACCTCTCTGTTAAAAAGGGCCTCAACTTGGATATAACCTAAATGTCCTTGGAAGGATAAAATGGATAAAAGAGATGGGGTACTTATGTAGAGTGGAATATTACTCATCCAGAAATCAATGAAATAAGGCCAGTTGTAACAACTCTGAAGGAGATACATACGATCATTCTAAGTGACGTATGTCAGAAAGAAAAAGACACATATCATAAGATGTCACTTAAAGGTGGAATCAAAAATGGCTACACATGAAATAAATTACAAAACAGAAACATAGTCAAATATGTAGAAAATAGACATAAGGCTGCTAAATGGGAAAGGTGGGGAAGGGTGAGGTATTATCCAGGAGGTTGAAATTAGCAAAGATACCATTCCAAGTACCAAATTGAATAACTGACAAGGCCTACACGGTACCTCAAAGAACTGCACTCAGCCCACTCAAGTCAATGGAAAATAATACATATGACTGGTAAGCATCTGAAAAAGAATTTATTGTTGTCTCACAGTACATGAATCAAGTGGATGCACAGCAGCAAAAAACAGAACTTTGAAAATCAGCTGTAACCAATATAAAAATAAATTTAAAAATATGTATAAAAAGTGAGAGAGACAAAAATTCTTACAACTTTTGTTGAAGGGCTACGATGTAACATGGATTGAACACATGTAGACCCACAGCAGGATGATATATAAGGCTGGAAGCTATGCACGCTAAGACATGTTAGAGAGGCTGGGTGAGGAAATGCAGACCTTTTAAAGTAATACTGCCTGGTACCCATTCCATGGGTCCCAAATCTGCAGTTTCAAGGGAATCTTCTGACAGCGAAAACATGCCTGGAAAACCAAGATGAACGTACACCGTGTGCTCAGGAAAGGTTTCTAAAATGCACCTCATTTTTGATCTCCTGGTGTTGGGGTTCGCCATTCCAGCCACATTACTAACAATCTCCCCACTTGGAGAATCAGCACCTTTAACCTCCTGTTTCACACAGTTTGCAATTTGTGCAGAGGATAAACGGGAAGAGGGGGAAACAATGAGAGACTAGCTGTAGGAGTTTTGACAGGCACATGTCACTCTAATTTCCCATTAGGAAGAAGAATTAACCAAAGGCACAGCCTGCCTCCCCAGAACCAGAATAGGGCCGGAAGCAATACAATGGTTTGGCGGCCAGCTCACAAAAAATGCGAGTTGAAAAATGGAGCTCAGGAGCAGACAATTCAAAGACCTGCAAAGTTATAAATGATAACCAACATCCAAAAATATATTCAGGTAAGGCAACAAAGAGGATCTGAATGAGCGGCAGAATTGCAAGAAACAGATTTCAAAAGGTAGATAGTACTCACAGTTAAAGCATATGAAAAGCAGCAGAATTTCTAAAATGATGCAGTTGGGCAAAAGGGTGTATGCGTTTTTTTCGTGAATATCTTCAGAAAAAAAACACATACAGAGTTTTTGGCCAAGCAAGCAAGCGGGAAAGGCAAGTCCGCTCAACAAAGAACTCTCAATTTCCACTGCTCAGAAAGGCCATCCAAAAAATGTGTACAAACCAGAAATGCAGGAGAGGCCATGGAGAACACGGAGCCTGGTCATGCTGATGGGTGGGGTATAAATATCCAAGAGCCACTCTGAAGAAGTGTATGCTGTTTCCTAAAACATCTAAAATACAAAGCCCCCGAGCAAATGGGACCTCAACTCATGGGCATATGACTTGGGAAGACTAAATATCAACAAACAAAGGCACCCCAAAATTTAGGGCAGCTCTGCATACAAGAACCTCCACTTCGGTACACATAAAATATGCCAGGAAAAAGAGAAATGCATAAAGAATATTTGGTAATTTTGTACAACGGAAAATCACTCAGACGTGATATCAATGCCATAAGTCCAGTAGCAGCATAATGAGTGGATTAAGGTACGATGATTCTAAGTGCAATAAGTCACACAGAAAAAGAATCTAATCATAAGATATCACTTATAGAGGTAATGTCAACATCACAACAAATGAACTGAATTAGGAAAGAGAACAGAGTCTCACATTTAGAAAACACTCTTATGCCTGCTTAAGGGGAAAGTAGAGGTGGGGTGATGCATAAAACCAGAGTTTGATGTTAGCACAGGTACCATTCCATAAACCAAATACAGAATAGACAAGACCTACACTTTCCTCAGTGAACGGGACTCAACACCCATATTCCACGCAGAGGAATATATCTGACTAGTAAAAAATCTTAAAACCTATGTATTGATATGTCTCCATAAGGGAATCAATTGTGTCTAGACTGGCATAAACACGTCCGTGAAAATCAGTTCAACCCCGTTATAAAAATGAATTTCAAAAACAAAACAAAATAACAGCGAAATTCTTACACAATTCTTTCAGGGGTTCTGATGAAACCTGGAATGACCCTATCTGCAAAGACAGCTGGATGAGACATAAGGCTGGACACCGGGGAATGAGAGGACTGGTGAGATTGGGAGAGAAAATGCAGACCCTTTAAAGTAGTAATGCATGCCACCATTCCATGGGTCCCAAATCCCCAGGTAGATGGGAATATCACTACAGTTATAACATGTATGGGAAACCTAGAGAATGAACACACTGTTTTGGCGAAAGGTTTCTAAAAGTCTCCTAATTTTTCCTCTCCTTGTGCTCCAATTTGGCATTCCAACTGCTTTACTATCAATCTCCCAACTTTGGAGAGTCAACCCCTATAACCTCCTGCTTCGCACATTTTGCTAATTGTGCAGAGGATGAAAGGGAAGAGGGAGAACCAATCAGAGAGTAGATGAAGGCATTTGGACGGGCACATGTCACTCTAATTTCCCATTCAGGAAGAAGAATTAACCAAAGCCTCAGCCAACAGCAGGGAACCAGTATAGCCACCCCTGGAACCAGTATAGGTCCTGAAGCAATATTGTGGATTTGCAGTCAGCTCACAAAAATGGGATTTCAAAATTGGAGATCAGGGGCACAGAAATTCACAAACCTGCAGTTATAAAGAACTACTCAATTCCAAAAATCTGTTGAGGAAAGGCAAAGAAGTGGACTTGAATATGAGGCAGAATTGCACAAAACATATTTCAAGAGGTAAATTAGAATCGCCTTTAAAGCTCAGGAAAAGCATCACAACTTCGACAATGATGCACTTGGCCAAAAAGGGCGTATGACTTTTCTCCTGAATATATTCAGGAGAAAACGCATACGCCCTTTTTGGCCAATCAAGCAAGCGCACAATGCAAATCCACACTACAAAGAATTGTCACTTCCAACCGGTAAAAAGGGATATCTGAAAATCTGTAAAAACCACAAAGGCAAGAGAGAGATGACAAGGGCATGAAGCAATATGATCCCAAGGGTCATGGAGGATTGTGATGACAAGTGCATGGAGCACTGTGATGACAAGATTATGTAGCATTTGCTGACAAAGGCATGGAGCATGGTGATGACAAGGTTCATGGAGCACTGTGATGACAAGCCTCAAGGAGCATTGTGATTAGAGTGGTCATGGAGCATTGGGATGACAAGGGCATGGATCATTGTGATGACAAGGGTCATGGAGCACTTTGATCACAAGAGTCCCGGATCATTGTGTAGTCAGGGTTCATGGAGCGTTGTGATGACAATGGCATGCAGCATTGTGATGCCAAGGGTCATGGAGCTTTGTGATGACAAAGGTCATGGAGCATTTTGATGACATGTGTGTGGTGCACTCTGTTGTGAAGGGCGGGGAGCATAGTGATGACAGGGTCATGGAGAAATTTGATGAAAATTGTCATGGAACATTTTGATGAATATGGTTATGGATCGTTGTGATGTCAGCGGTCCTGGAGCATTTTGATGAAAAGGGTCATGGAGCATTTTGATGACAGGGGTAATGGAACATTGTGATGATAAGTGCATGTAGCATTGTGATGACAGGAGTCATGGAACATTGTGATGACAGCGGTGAGGGAGTATTGTGATGAATAGTGATGGAACATTGTGATATCAGTGGTGAGAGATCATTTTGATGAGAAGTGCATGGAGCATTGTGATGACAAGGTTTATGGAGCACAGTGATGAAAAGATTGTGGAGCACTGTGATGACAACTGCATGGCACATTGTGATGACATGGGTCATGGAGCATTGTGCTGAGAAAGGCATAGAGCATTGTGATGACAAGGGTCAAATAGCATTGTAATGAAAAGTTCATGGAGCATTGTGGTGAAAAATGTCACAGAGATTGGTGATGATGAGGGCATGTACCATTGTGACGACAAAGGTCATGAAGCATTGAGATGACTGGAGTCACGGAGCATTGTGATGACAGGGGTCATGGAGCATTGTGATAACAATGGCATGGAGCATTGTGATGACAAGTGTCATGGAGGATTTTGATGACAAAGGTAATGAAGCATTGTGATGACTATCGCTTGGAGCATTGTGATGACAAGGGTCAGGGAGCATTGTACTGACAAGTGCATGGAGAATTGTGATGACAAGTGTCATGCAGCACTCTGATGACAAGCTTGTGAAGTATTTTGATGACAATGGCATGGAGCATTCTGATGACATTCGTCATGGAGCTTTGTGATGACAAGGGCATGGAGCATTATGAGGAGAGGTGCATCGAGCGTTGTGATGACAAGCCTCATGGAGATTTGTGATGACAAATGCATGGAGCAATGTGATGAGAGGGTTCATGGAGCATTGTTATGACAATGGAATGGAGCATTGTGATGCCAAGGGTCATGGAGCATTTTGATGACAAGGGCGTAGTGCATTGTGATGAGAAGTGCAGGGAGCATTGTGATGACATGGGTTATGGAGCATTGTGCTTACATGTGCATCGAGCATTGTGATGACAAATGTCATGGAGCATTGTGCTGAAAATTGCATGGAGCTTTGTGATGACAAGGGTCACAGAGCATTGTAATGAATAGTTCATGGAGCATTTTGATGACAGTCATGGAGCAATGTGATGAAATGTATCATGGAACATTTTCATGACAGGGTTTATGGAACATTGTGATGTCAGGCGTCATGGAGCATTGTGATGAAAAGTGTCATGGAGCATTTTGTGACAGGGGTTATGGAACATTGTGATGTCAGGGTTCATGGAGCATTGTGAAGATATGGGCATGTATCATTGTGATGATATGGTCATGTAGCATTTTGATGACAGGGTTCATGGAACATCGTGATGACGATGTGAGGGAGTATTTTCATGACTAGTGATGGAACATTGTGATATATGTGGTGAGAGAGCATTTAGATGAGAAGTGCATGGAGAATTGTGATGACACGTTTTATTGAGCATAGCGATGAAAAGGATGTGGAGCATTTTGATGACAAGCGCATGGCGAATTGTTATGGCATGGGTCATGGAGCATTGTGCAGACAAGCGCATGGAGCATCGTGATGACAAGCGTCATGGAGCATTGTGCTGACAAAGGCATGTAGCATTGTGATGACAAGGCTCATAGGGTTTTGTGATGAAAAGTTCATGGAGCATTGTGGTGACAAAGGTCACAGAACCTTGTGTGACGAGGGCATGGACCATTGTGATGACAAAGGTCATGAATCATTGCGATGACTGGAGGCACGGAGCACTGTGATGACAAGGGCATGGAGCACTGTGATGACAGGGGCATGGAACATTGGTGTGACAAATTTCATGGATTATTGTGATGACAGTGTGCATGACGCATTGTGATGACAAGGGCATCGAGCATTGTGATGACAAGGTAATGGATTATTGTGAAGACAGGTGTCAGGGAGCATTTTGATGACATATGTCATTGTACATTGCGATGACATTGGCATGGAGTGTTGTGATGCCAAGTGTCATGGAGGATAGTGATGACAAATGTAATGGAGCATTTTGATGACAAGGGCTTAGAACATCGTGATGACAAGGGTCATGGAGCATTGTAATGAGAAGAGCATGGAGCATTGTGATGACAAATGTCACAGAGCCTTGTGTGACGAGGGCATGGACCATTGTGATGACAATGGTCATGAAGCATTGTGATGATTGGAGTCACGGAGCATTGTGATGACATGGGTCAGGTAGCATTGTGATGACAAGGGCATGGAGCATTGTGATAAAAAGGGGCATGGAACATTGGTCTGACAAGTTTCATGGATTATTGTGATGACAGTGGTCATGGCACATTGTGATGACAAGGGCATGGAGCAGTGTGGTGACAATGGTCACAGAGCCTTGTGTGAAGAGAGCATGGAACATTGTGATTTAAAATGTCATATAGCATTGTGATGACTAGAGTCATGGAGCATTGTGGTGACAGGGGCATGGATCATTGGTCTGACAATTTTCATGGATTATTGTGATGACAGTGGGCATGGCTCATTGTGATGACAAGGGCATGGAGCATTGTGATGACAAGGTCATGGAGTACTGTGAAGACAGATGTCAGGGAGCATTTTGATGACATATGTCATGGTCCATTGCGATGACAATGGCATGGTGTATTGTGATGCAAAGTGTCATGGAGCATTGTGATGACAAGTGTTATGGAACATTGTGATCAGAAGGGTTTGGAGCATTGTGATGACAGAGGTCATTGAGCATTTTGATTTCCTTGTGATGACAATAGCATGAAATATTATGGTGATGGGCACGGTGCATTGTGATGACATGGTTCATGAAGCATTGAGAAGAAAAGTGGCATGGAGCATTGTGATTACAGGGGTCTTGGGGCATTGTGATGACAAGGGTCACGGAGGCTTCTGATGACAAGGCCGTGGAACATTTTGATAGCAGAGGTCATGGAGCATTTTTATGGCAGGTGTAATTGAGCATTGTGATGACAAGGGTATGGGGCATTGATCTGAAAAGTTTCATGGATTATTTTTATGAGAGTGGGCATGGAGCATTGTGATGACAAGGGCACAGAACACTGTGATACATAGATCATGCAGGATTGTAATGACAAGGGCATGTAGCATTGTTTTGAGAAGGACATCGAGCATTGTGATTACAAGAGTCATGGTGATTTGGGATGACAAGTGCATGGAGCAATGTGATGAGAGGCTTCATGAATCATTGTGATGACACTGGAATGGAGCATTGTGATGCCAATGGTCACGGAGCTTTGTGATGACAAATGTCATGGAGCATTTTGATGACATGTGTAATGGAGCATTGTGAGGTCAGTGGTCATGGAGCATTGTGATGAAAAGGGTCATGGAGCATTTTGATTACATGGGTTATGGAGCATTGTGATGTCAGGGGTCATGGAGCACTGTGATGATAAGGGCATGTAGTATTGTGATGACAGAGGTCAGGGAAAATTGTGATGACAAGGGTGAGGGAGTATTGTTATGACTAGTGACGGAACATTGTGATATCAGTGGTGACGGATCATTTTGATGAGAAGTGCATGCAGCATTGTGATGACAAGCTGGTGGAGCATTTTCCTGAAAAGCGCATGGAGCATTGTGATGACAATGGTCATTGAGTATTGTGCTGAGAAACGCATGGAGCATTGTGATGACAAGGGTCATGGAGCATTGTGATGAAAAGTTCATGGAGCATTGTGGTGACACAGGTAACAGAGCCTTGTGATGACGAGGGCATTGACCATTGTGATGACAAAGATCATGAAGCATTGTGGTGAATGGAGTCACGGAGCATTGTGATGACAGGGGTCATGGAGCATTAGGATGTCAAGGGCATGGAGCATTGTGATGACAGGGGCATGGAACATTGGTCTGACATGTTTCATGGATTATTGTGATGACACTGGGCATGGAGCATTTTGATGACAAGGGCATGGAGCATTGTGATGAGAGGGGCATGGAGCATTGGTCTCACAAATTTCATGGATTATTGTGATGACAGTGGGCATGGTGCATTGTGATGAAAAGAGCATGGAACATTGTGATGACAACGTCATGGATTATTGTGAAGACAGGTGTCAGGGAACAATGTGATGACATGTCACGGTCCATTGTGATGACAATGACATGGAGCATTGTGATGCCAAGTGTCATGGAGGATTGTGATGACAAAGGTAAAGGAGCATTGTGATGATCAGGACATGGAGCAATGCGACGGCAAGACCGTGGAGCATTGTGATGAGAAGACCATGGATAATTGTGATGACGAGCATCATGGAGCTTTATGATGAAAAGAGCCATGGAGCCTTCTGACATAAGATATCACTTATGAAGGAAATGTAAACATGGCTAAACATGAACAGAATTAGGAAAGAGAACAGAGTCTCACATTTAGAAAACATACTTATGGCTGCTTAGGGGAAAGAAAGGTGGGAAGATGCACAAATCCAGAGTTTGATATTAGCACAGGTACCGTTCAATAATCCAAATACAGAATAGACAAGACCTACACTTTCCTCAGTGAACGGGACTCAACACCCTTATTCCCCGCAGAGGAATATATCTGATTAGTAAGAATCTTTTTTTTTTTTTTTTTTTTTTTTTTTTTTGCGGTATGTGGGCCTCTCACTGTTGTGGCCTCTCCGGTTGCGGAGAACAGGCTCCGGACACGCAGGCTGAATGGCCATGGATCATGGGACAAGCCGCTCCGCGGCATGTGGGATCCTCCCAGACCAGGGCACGAACCCGTGTCCCCTGCAGCGGCAGGCGGACTCTCAACCACTGCGCCACCAGGGAAGCCCCTGATTAGTAAGAATCTTAAAACCTATGTATCGATATGTCTCCGTAAGGGAATCAAGTCTGTCTAGACCGGTATAAACACGTCAGTGAAAATCAGCTCAACGTCATTATAAAAATGAAATTCAAAAACAAAACAAAAAAAAACACCGAAATTCTAACAGAATTCCTTCAGGTGTTATGATAAAACCTGTAATGACCCTATCCAAAACTACAGCAGGATGAGACATAAGGCTGGTCACTTGGGACTGAGAGGATTGGTGAAATTGGGTTAGAAAATGCAGACGCTTTAAAGCAATAATGCATTCTACCAATTCCATGGGTCCAACTCTCTAGGTAGAAGGGAATATCACTACAGTTATAACATGTATGGGAAACGTAGAGAAAGTACACACTGTGAATTCTAAAGGATTCTAAAACTCAACTAATAGTCCCTCTCCTGGTTCTCCAGTATGACATTCGAACTGCTTTACTATAAATCTCCCAAATTGGAGAGACAGCCCCTTTAACCTCCTGGTTCACACAGGTTGCAAATTTGGCAGAGGATGAAAGGGAAGAGGGAGAACCAATGAGAGAGTAGCTGTTAGGCATTTGGACGGGCACATGTCACTCTAATTTCCCGGGAGGAAGAAGAATTAACCAAAGTCTCAGCCAGCCGCCGGCAACCAGTATAGGTCCTAAACCACAATTTTGGACTTGTGGTCAACTCACAAAAAAAGAGTTGGAAAATGGAGCTCAGGGACACAGCAATTCACAAACTGGCAGAGTAATAAAGGACAACTATTGTCCAAAAATCTGTTGAGGGAAGGCAACGAAGCAGACTTGAAAGCGAGCCAGAATAGCAGGAAACAGATTTCAAGAGGTACGTTGGAATCGCCTTTAAAGCACAGGACGAGGGGAACAACTTCGACAATGATGCAATGGGCCAAAAAGGGCGTATGCGTTATCTCCTGAATATATTCAGGAGAAAACGCATACGCCCTTTCTGGTCTAGCAAGCAAGCAGGCAATGCAAATCTGCAGTACAAAGCAATATCACTTCCCACCGGACAAAAGGGACATCCGCAAAATGTGTAAAAACTAGAAAGGCAAAACAGGCCCTGGAGAACAGGGAGCCTAGTTATGCTGACGGGCGGGATGTAAATTACCAACTGCCTCTCTGGAGGAGTGCATTGTGTTCCCTAAAACAAGTAAGCACCAGAGCTACAGAGCCAAGTGCACTTCCAGTCTAGGGAATATACCTTGGTAAAACTGAAAATCAATAAGACAGAGCCACCCCAATATTTAGGGCTGCACTGCTTACAAGAACCTCAACTTGGGTACACCTGAAATATCCCAGGAAAGCCAAAAATGGTTCAAGAAATTGTGGTACTTACGTACGATGGAATATCCCTCAGCCATGAAATCAATGTCATAAGGCCAGTAGCAGCAAAAGGAGTGGATTCAGGTACGATGATTCTAAGTGAAATAAGTCACAGAGAAAAAGAATCTTATCATAAGATATCACTTATGAAGGTCCTGTAAACATGGATACACATGAACTGAGTTAGGAAAGATAACAGAGTCTCACATTTAGAAAACACTCTTATGCCTGCTTAATGGGGAAGAAGAGGTGGGGTGATGCATAAAATCAGAGTTTGATATTAGTACAGGTACCGTTCCAAATACCAAATACGGAATAGACAAGAACTACACCATCCTCAGTAAAAGGGACTCAAAACTAAAATATTTCCCGCCGAGGAATATATCTGATTAGTAAGAATCTTAAAACCTATGTATTGATATGTCTCCATATGGGAATCAAGTGTGTCGAGACTGGCATAAACATGGCAGTGACAATCAGCTCAAACCCAGTATAAAAAGGAATTTTAAAAACAAAACAAAAAAACAGGGAATTTCTTTACAATTCCTTCAGGGGCTCTGATGAAATCTGGAAGGACACTATGTACAATGAAAGCTGCATGTGACATAAGGCAGGACACTTGTGACTGAGAGGATTGGTGAGATTCGGTGAGCAAATGCAGACCATTTAAAGCAATAATGCGTGGCACACATTCCAATGGTCCCAACTCTCCAGTTTGAAGGGAATATTACTACAGCTGTAACATGTACGGGAAACCTAGAGAATGGACACACTGTGAATACGAAAGGTTTCTAAAACTCAACTAATATTCACTCTCCTGGTGCTCCTGTCTGATTTTCCAACTGCTTTACTATCAATCTCCCAACATGGAGAGACAGACCCTTTAACCTCCTGGTTCTCACATGTTGCCAATTGGCAGAGGATGAAAGGTAAGATGGAGAACCAATGAGAGAGTAGCTGTTACGCAGTCGGACTGGCACATGTCACTCTAATTTCCCGGCAGGAAGAAGAATTAATCAATGTCTCAGCCACCCGCGTGGACCCAGTATAGGGCCTGAACGAAAATTTTGGACTTGCGGTCAGCTCACAAAAACGAGTTGAACAATGGAGCTCAGGGGCACAGCAATTCACAAACGGGCAGAGTAATAAAGGACAACTATCGTCCAAAAATCTGTTCATGGAAGGCAACGAGGTGGACTTGAAAGCGAGCCAGAATAGCAGGAAACAGATTTCAAGAGGTACATTGGAATCGCCTTTAAAGCACAGGAAGTGGGGCACAACTTCGACAATGATGCAATGGGCCAAAAAGGGCGTATGTGTTATCTCCTGAATATATTCAGGAGAAAACGCATACGCCCTTTTGGCCGAGCAAGCAAGTGGGCAATGCAAATCTGCACTACAAAGAAGTTTCACTACCCACCAGTCAAAACGGACATCGCAAATTGTGTAAAAACCAGAAAGGCAAGACATGCCCTGGAGAACAGGGAGCCTAGTTATGCTGATGGGCAGGATGTAAATTGCCAACTGCCTCTCTGGAGGAGTGCATTGTGTTCACTAAAACAAGAAAAAAACAGAGCTATTGAGCCGAGGGCACTTCCAGTCTATGGAATATATCTTGGGAGAAATGAAAATCAATAAGACAGAGCCATCCCAAAATTTAATGCTGCTCTGCTTACAAGAACCTCAACTTGGGTACACCTTATATATCTCAGGAAAGACAAAAATGGTTCAAGAAATTGTGATACTTACGAACGATGGAATATCCCTCAGCCATGAAATCAATGTCATAAGGCCAGTAGCAGCAAAATGAGTGGAACAGGTACGATGATTGTAAGTCACAGAGAAAAAGAAAGTTATCATAAGATATCACTTATGAAGGTCCTGCAAAGATGGCTACACATGAACTTAGTTAGGAAAGAGAAATGAGTAACGAATCATATCATAAGATATGACTCATAGCGGGAATGTACACATGGCTACACTTGAACTGAATTACAAACACAACAGAGTCACACATTTAGAAAACAATCTTCTACCTTCTTATGGGGAAAAGCGAGGTGGGGTAATGCATAAAACCACAGTTTTGAATAAGCACAGATACCGTTACATAAACCAAGTATGTAATAGACAACACCTACTCCCGGCACAATGAACTGGACTCAACACCCCCTATTCATTGCAGAGGAATATATCTGACTTTAAGAATTTTAAAACATATGTATTCTCATGTCTCCATAAAGGGATCATGTGTGTGTATAACGGCATGAACACTGCACTGAAATTCAGCTAAACCCCCTTATAAAAATAAATTTCAAAAGCAAAATGCAAAAACAGTGAAACAGAGAGAAATTCTTAAAAATTACGTTCAGGGCCTGTGATGCAACCCGGATTGACCACCTTTACACCCACAGCTGGATGAGACATAAGACTGGACACTTGGAGCTGACAAGATTGCTGAGGTTTTGTGAGCAAAAGAACACCACTTAGAGCAATACTGTGTGCTACCCATTCTAGTGGCCCAAACTCTCCAGGTTTAAGGGAATCTTCCTACAGTTAAAACATGCATGGGAAACCCAGTGGATGGTACACTGTGTAATAGGGAAAGTTTTCTAAAAGGTACCTCATTCTTCTTTTCGTCATGCTCGGCTTCGCCATTCCATCCGCATTACTGAAAATCTCCCCACTTGGAGTGTCAGCGGATTGACCCTCCTGTTATGCACAGTTTGCAAATTGTGCAGAGGATGAACAGGAAGAGGGGAAACAAATGAGAGATTAGCTGTAGGTGTTTGGATGGGCACATGTCTCTCTAGTTTCACATCAGGAAGAAGAATTAACCAAAGGCTCAGCCTGCAGCCCCGGAACCAGACTAGGGCCTAAAGCTATCCTGCGGTATTGCAGACAGCTCACAAATAGGCGGTTTGAAAAATGGAAATCAGGGGCACAGCAATTCACAAACTTGCAGAGTTATAAGGGACAACTATCATCCAGAAATATATTGAGGTAAGGCAGTGAAGAGGATTTGAATGCAAGGCAGAATTGAAGGAAACAGATTTCAAGAGGTAGATTGGAGTCGTCTTTAAAGCACAAGAAAAGCGACAGAACTTCAACAATGTTATCCTTGGCCAAAAAGGGAATATGTGTATTTTCTTGAATATATTCGGGAAAAAATGCATACACACTTTTTGGACAAGCAAGCCATCAGGCATTGCAAATCCACACTACATAGAAGTGTCACTTACCTCCGGTCAAAAGGGCCATCCGCAAATAGTGTAAAAACAACAAATACAGGACAGGCCATGGAGAAAAGGGAGCCTGGTTACACCGACGGGCAGAATGTAAATTGTCAACAGCCTCTCTGGAGAACTGTATGTTGTTTTCTAAAACAGAGGTACAGAGCATAGCACACTTCCACTCAAGGGCGTGTATTTTGGGAAAACTAAAAATCCACAACACACAGCCACCCCAAAGTTTAGGGCTGCTCTGTTTACAAGAACCTCAACTTCAGTACACTTTAAATATCCCAGGAAAGGAAAAAAATAATGGATAAATATGTTGTGGTACTTATAAACAATGGAATGTCACTCAGACATAAAATCAATGTCATAAGGCCAATAGCAGCATAATGAGTGGCTTTAGGTATGATGATGCTAATTGAAATGAGCCACAAAGAAAAAGAAACTTATTGTAATATATCACTTATAGAGGGAATGTAAACATGGCTACACATGAGCTGAATTTCAAAAGAGAACAGAGTTACACATTTAGAAAACACACTTATGCCTCCTTAAGGGGAAAGGTGACGTGGGGTGATGCGTAAAACCAGAGTTTGAAATTAGCACAGATACCATTCCATATACCAAATATCTAATAGACAAGACCTACTCCGTTCTCAATGAACTGGACACAAAACACCTATTCATTGAAGAGGAATATATCTGACTGGTAAAAATCTTGAAACCTATGTATTTATATGTCTCCATAATGGAATCAAGTGTATGTAGATTGGCATAAACACAGTTCAATGGAACAGGACAGAAAGCCCAGAGATAAACGTACATACCTATGGCTATCTCATCTATGACAAAGGAGCTAAGGATATACAATGGATAAAAGACAGTCTCTTCAGTAATTGGTGCTGGGAAAACTGGACCCTTACACATAAAATAATGAAATTAGAACACTCCATAACACCATACACAAAAATAAACTCTAAATTGATTAGAGATCTAAATATAAGACCAGACACTATAAAACACTTAGAGGAAACCATAGGCAGAACACTCTATGACATAAATCACAGCAAGATGCTTTTTGACCCACCTCCAAGAGAAATGGAAATAAAAACAGAAATCAACAAATGGTACCTAATGAAACTTAAAAGCTTTTACACAGTACAGGAAAACATAAACAAGATGCAAAAACAACCCTCAGAATGGGAGAATATATTTTCAAATGAAGCAATTGACAAAGGATTAATCTCCAAACTTTACAAGCACCACATGTAGCTCAATATCACACAAACAAACAACCCAATTCAAAAACGTGCAGAAGACGTAAATAGACATTTCTCCAAAGAAGATATGCAGATTACCAAGAAACACATGAAAGGATGCTGAAAATCACTAATCATTAGAGAAATGCAAATCAAAACTACTGTGAGGTATCACCTCACAGCAGTCAGAGTGGCAATCATCAAAAATATCTACAAAACAATAAATGCTGGAGAGGCCTTTATTGGAGAAAAGGGAACACACTTGCACTGTGGGTGGGAATGTAAATTGATATGGCCACTAGGGAGAACAGTACGGAGGTTCCTTTAAATAACTAACAATATAAGTACCAAACGACACAACAATCCAACTACTGGGCATTTGCCTTGCGAACACCATAATTCAAAAAGAGTTATGTACAAAAATGTTCATTTCAGCTCTATTTACAATAGCCAGGACATGGAAGCAACCTAAGTGTCCATCGACAGATGAATGGATAAAGAAGATCTGGCACATATATACAATGGAATATTACTCAGCCATAAAAAGAAGCAAAACTGACTTATTTGTACTGAGGTCGATGGACTTAGAATCTGTCCTACAAAGTGAAGTAAGTCAGAAAGGGAAAAACAAATACTGTATGTTAACAGAGACATACGGAATCAAATGAAGGAAAAAAAAGATTTTGAAGAACTTAGTGGCAGGACAGGATTAAGGACACAGAAGTAGAGAAAGGACTTGAGGACATCGGAAGGAGGATGGTTAAGCTGGGACGAAGTGAGAGAGTGGCATGGACATAAATACATTACCAAATGTAACACTGATAGCTACTGGGATGCTGCCACATAGAAGAGGGAGATCAGCTCGGTGCTTTGTGACCACCTAAAGGGGTGGGATATGGAGTGTGGGAGGGAGATGCAAGAGGGAGGGGATCTGGTGACAGTTGTATATGTATAGCTGATTCACTTTGTTATACAGCAGAAACAAACACTCCATTGTAAAACAATTATACTCCAATAAAGGTGTAAAAGGAAAAAAAAAAAGAAAGCCCAGGGATAAACCTACACACCTATGGTCAACTAATCTATGACAAAGGAGTCAAGACTATACAATGGAGATAAGACAGTCTCTTCAATCAGTGGTGCTGGGAAATATGGACAGCTACAGGTAAAAGAATGAAATTAGAACACTCCCCAACACCATCCATAAAAATATATTCAAAATGGATTAGAGACCTTAATGTAAGACTGAACAGTATAAAACTCTGAGAGGAAAACTTACGAAGAATACTCTGACGTAAATCACAGCAAGATCTTTTTTGATCCACCTCCTATACTAATGAGATAAAAAAGAAAACTAAACAGCTGGGACCTAATGAAACGTAAAAGCTTTTGCAAAGCAAAGGAAACTACAAACAAGACGAAAAGACAACCCTCAGAATGGCAGAAAATATTTGCAAACGAATCAATGGGCAAATGCTTAATCTCCAATATATATAAACAGATCATGCAGCTCAATATTAATAAAACAATCAACCCAATACAAAAATGGAAGAAGATCTAAATAAACATTTATTCCAAGAAGACATAGAGATGGCCAAGACACACATGAAAATCTGCTCAACATCTCTAATTATTAGAGAAATGGAAATTGAAACTACAATGAGGTATCACGTCACACCTGTTAGAATGGGCATCATCAGAAAATCTACAAACAACAAATGCTGGAGAGGGTGTGGAGAAAAGGAACCTTCTTCCACTATTGTTGGGAATGTAAATCGATACAGTCTCTATGGAGAACAGTATGGAGGTTCCTTTAAAAACTAAAAATAGAATTACCATATAATCCAGCAATCCCACTAATGGGCATATACCCAGAGAAAACCATAAATCAAAAAGACAATTCACCACAATGTTCATTGCAGCACTATTTACAATAGCCAGGTAATGAAAGCAACCTAAGTGCCCACAGACAGACAAATGGATAAAGATGTGGTACATATATACAATGGAATATTACTCAGCCATACATATGAATGAAATTGGGTCATTTGTAGAGACCTTGATGGATCTAGAGACTGTCATACAGAATGAAGTAACTCAGAAAGAGAAAAACAAATATTGTATATTAATGCATATATGTGGAACCTAGACAATTGGTACAGATGAACCGTTTTGCAGGGCAGAGATAGAGACACAGATGTAGAGAACAAACATATGGACACCAAGGGGGGAATGCCATGTGAGGGTGGTGGTGGGATGAATTGGGAGACTGGGATTTACATGTGCACACTTATATGTATAAAATAGATATCCGATAAGAACCTGCTGTATAAAAGAAATAAATAAATATTTAAAAATTAAAAATAAATAAATAACATTTAATAAAAAACAGAAAAAAAAATTTTCCCTTCATATAGACCTCTTTATATTAATGCATTATTTCCATGTTTATATCTGTAAATTAAAAAAAAGAGGAATAAATAAAATCTACTTGAACCAAAAAAAAAAAAAAAAAAACAGAACCTACCAGTTATAAAGAGGAAAATTTTATCAGGGCACTTGTTCCAGTGGTAAAAATTCTTAAGTTGGTCAGAGGTGCGAAATCGTCTCCCATGCAGTCAGCAGCGCTCCCCCCCACAAGGAGCATCCTCATTGCAAAGCTGTGGGACTGTGTCGAGGCGTCTGTGAGTAAATGTGAGCTGAGCCCCAGTCCTGCTGCAGCTGAACTCTTCCCACCCTTTCCAGGTAAAACACCTGAATATGTACAAGAACGTGCAAGCCTAAAGGAAGGGCTGTGGAGTCACACAAGCGACAGCACGCAGGCCGACTTGGTGCCTGCAGGCCAGCCAGGATGGTCCTGGCTCCAGATGCTCTTTTGGAAGCTTTCCATTTCCCTGCCTGAGATACCCCTCCTGCCACGGCCCCCACTGCTTTTTTACTTCCTCACCTCTGCCTGGGGAGAAATTCCAGTGGCAGGTATGGGTGACAAATACTCTTCTTTAGCAGGTGGCAGCCTGGCAACTCCTGAAGAATATCCATCAGAGCCCCCCTCATACTGGGCCACCCACAAAGCCACTGCCCCTCACTCCCTCCCACGACCCCAGGCCCGGCACTGCTGACAGGGCAGAGAATATGGCGCCAGGCACAGCTACAGGGGCTCTTCCTGACTGGAGAGGTGTTTATATTGACCTCAACCCAGGCACACCTGGGGAGGGCTGGCAGGCAGTGTCAGGCTGCCCAAATCAGCCAATCCTCACCCTTCAGGGGCTGACAGTTGCAGAAAATGAAACTTGCTAAACGGGCCAACCCCAAGGAACAGGTGTGGGCTCCTGAGAGTCAGGATAGACAAGGGGCTGCAGCTGCGGCTTGTTTTCTTATCATTTTATCTGGTCTATGAGTGGAAAACAACTTCAAGAAGACCCTATCCTAATGAGAGGAACCCAGCAGTCAGGGAGAGGAGTGATGGTGGTTGGAGACAGAGGCCTGGTGCCCTGGCTGCAGTGGAAGTGTCTGGAAGTCCAGGCAGAGAGAGGCTGCAGAGACTGATACACAGGGTCACAGACCTGTCATAGCTTCTGTTTGTTAGTTCAAGTCCTGCTCTGAGGTGTTCTGTGTCAGCTGTGAGCGAGAGGTGAGCTGGGGGTTCTCTGCAAGGTGGGCTATGTGCACAGTTCCTATATGTCCAGACCTGCTGGGGTACAGGCCCAGGGGAGCTCTGTAACCTGGGAGGGGACTGACTAGGAGAGCCCCATGGGCTGCTGGGTAGCTGCACAGGTGAGCTCCATACCCTGGGAGGGATGACCACGAGAGCCCCGTGGGCTGTGGGGTGGGCGGCACAGCCCAGGTGAGCTCCATATCCTGGTATTGGCCTGACCACGAGAGCCCCATGGGCAGCTGGAAACCTGGTAAAGGATATCAAGACAGTCAGTGAAGCCACCGAGGATATACATCAAGTAGCTCCTATTTCCTACACCCTGCTGGTCATTCTACCGTCCACCAGGCCATGGCATTCAGTATTAGACTTCAATGATGCCTTCTTCTGTATTCCATTCATCTCAGAGTCACAAGAACTTTTGGCTTGTGAGTGGCAGGACACAACATGCAACGAAAGCAATAATGCTGGGCCGTCCTGCCCCAATGGTTCAAAAATCCCCACACCATCATTGGGGAAATGTCCTCTAAAGACCTAAAAGTTCTACCTCTGTAAAAGGGAACCCTCCTTCAATATGCAGATGACATTCTGATCGCCAGGCCTACTAAAGACGCCTCTGAACTACCTAGCCAAGAAAGGATAGAAGGTGTCCAAGGAAAAGGCTCAAATATCCCAGGCTAAGGTGACATGCCTGGGCTTCATTCTCACAGATATTCGGAGAAACGCATCCCAGGATAGGGAAGAAGCCATTTGCAGCCTTACCTCTTCTAAAACTAGAAGACAGCTTAGGGGTTCCTGGGGAGGCCAAGGTTTTCTGCATCTGGATCCCTAACTACAGTCTAATACCTGGGCCTCTACATGAAACACTGACATGAAATTATGATGATCCTTTTCAATAGAATCCAGAAGCAGATTTTCAAGAATGGAAAGAGCAGTCAATTCAGGCCCTTGCCCAGGAACTCCCTAATTTAGCTAAACCCTTTGACCTTTCCATAAACGGTGAAGGTTAATCACCCTTGGAGCCTTAGTGCAAAAACTGGGACCACTTGAAATGGAGCAACACAAGAATGCCCTTCAATGATAAACTATGGTCACCAAGGGCTTTGCCCCCTGCCCCATCATGCCATGATACTGGGGTATCTAAAAAGCTGGAAATCAGCAGCCCGCAAGGCCAGCTCCCTCCTAAGGGAAAAGGAACCCACGTGGTGATCCTAACCACCCATCATGCCCTGAAGTTGCAGGGGTCGCTGTGCGGACACACTGACCTCGAGTGAGGAGGCCTCCAACTCCAACCTCCAGAGAGACAAACGGGGGCAATGGGCCCCCAAGATGACTCATGTGACCATCACTTGACATGGAGTTTCTCTCAGAAAACAAGTCTGTGCACCGAAAGAGCAGACTACTGCTTGCAGGACTTACTGCACCAAGACGGGAGCTAACAAGCTTGGCGGAGGAAAAGTATATCATGATTTCACCATAGAAAACCCTACAGACACCGCTGTGATGGTGGCCAATATGACTGCCTGTACTGCTGGCTACTTCAAAAGGCCATTGACTCAGTGGACGTCATGGTCCTGGATCACCACCGACCCTGGATTTTCTGGGAGTTGAGCGGGCAGGGCTCTGAAACATGGTGCTGTTTGTACATTAATTCAGGGACCTAATTAAAGAAAGCACAGACTACTGGTCAGAGCATCTAGGCTGGCAAATTCGTCAGCCTAAGGTCACCGAACAAATGTGGTGTGGGGTGAAACCTGCCACAGCAGCATCTCTGTGCATCTCTTTCCTGGACCCTTAAAGGTCATTAGAATCTATAACACTTCCAATGCTGGTGCTCAGGTGGACGAGCAGTGGGGCAGTAGTCCTTGGGACAATCAAACTCACATGGAGGCTCCTGGGGAGAAGTTTTGCCCCTCCCCCCGTGTATGAGGGCTCCCACCTCAGCATGAAGCAGTTACAAAGGAGGGGTCTTCACCCTAAGCATCCTAAGAATGAGGAATGGGACAAAAAGCAGAGGAGGTGTTCGACTCTGGCAACGTTCATTAAAAATACCTGGGAGATAAAAAGAGAATCTGGGCAATAAAATAAAGTCTAACCTGTTTTTCCTTTGTGCTTTGTCTAATTTCACGTGCTCCTAGGGTTCCGCATGCAAAGGTCCCACACCCGGCACTTCAGACGCGATTTCCTAGTGCAGAATGGCTGGGTCGACACCTCAGCTAGCAGGGTCCCATGCAGACTCTGCGACATAGAGCCTGAACTGCAGCCAACCCAGGCCTCCAGAGCTCCATCCCCTCCCTCCTGCTGACGATGCCGGGATCCCTACACAGCAGCCCAGCCCACAGCCCACGGGGGAGTGCACGCTCTCACCTCTCCATTCTGTTTTCAAAATATAAAGTTTCCTTTGCTTCTGAACCAAACTCAGTCTTGATCTGTTGGCTCTAATGACAATGGGAATGGGGACTCCTGTTGGGGTCCACTGTGGAGGATCAGTAACAGAAATTGAGAACATTGTAACTTCAATGAACAGATGTGTGAGCCAAACTGTAGTCATCCTAGAGCAGTGTATAAGGCTCGGGTAAAATAAGATGTTTCTAAGACTTACATCAGATATTTCCGTCACTTTATTATAAGCAAGTTTAGTGAAGACGTCTGCCTTATTTGTCGGGTCAACATTAGAGAAATGAAGTGATTTATTCCCAAGGATGTATATCGAATACTCTTGGCTGAAGCTTTAATCTTGTTTTGAATGCTTTTCCATTGAAAATGATACCTCTCTTTCAGCTTCCCCATTTCTGAGAAGTATAAAATCTTATAATTTATTATTACCAAAGGGGAAAGGTTGGAGAAGGCATAAATTAACAGTTTGGGATTAACACATACACACTGCTATGTATAAAACAGATCATCAACAAGGAACTACTGTATAGCACAGGGAACTACACTGAATATTTTGCAATAACCTATAAGGGGAAATAATCTGAAAAATAATAGATATTTTTATTGACATCATCTATCAATGACAGATAAAATGTAACCTAAGCAAGGCCGATGGTGAGCACTTCTGACTCTGAAGATTTCAATCATCTAAAGTTTGGTCTCTGCCTATTTCCCAAGGCCCTTAATGGACATATATGTAGCCGTAGCTTAAAAACTCCCCAGTTTGGGGTTCAGGGAGGCACTGATTTGGAAAAATCCCTTGTGTTCTCCTTACATACACGGGACCATTCCTAAGGCTAAAACATTCCTGTCACACCTAGAGGATGGTACACCTTTTGATCGGAAACAGTTTGGAAAAGGCACCTCATCTCCTCATCGCCTGGTTCTCGGGTTCACCCCTCCAGCATCTTTCCTAACAATCTCCTCACTTGGGGATATCAGCACCGTCCACATCCTGTTGCACACAGATTGGAACTTATCCAGAGGATGAAGCGGAAAGATGAAAAATATTCAGAGACAAGTCCTAGGTGATCGGACAGGCACATGCCACTCTAATTTCCAATCCGGAAGACAAATTCATCAAAGGCTAGAATTGCCCACGGAAACAGAATAGGGCTAGAGGAAATCCCACTGTTTTGTGTCCAGTTTCCAAAAACACAAGTTGAAAATGGAACTCAGGGGCACTAAAATTCATGAAACTGCAGAGTTGAAAATATCTATCGTCAAAAAATGTCTTGAGGTAAGTCACAGAAAAGGACTTGTAAGCAAGGGAGAGTGACAGGAAACAGATTTGAAGAGGTGGAAAGGATTCCCCATTAAAGCAAAAGAAAAGGGGCTGAACATCGCCAATGATGCAGTTGGCCAAAAAGGGCGTATGCATTTTTTCTGAATATATTCAAGTAAAGGCCATACACACTTTTTATCCAACCAAACAGGTGGGCACTGGAAATCAATACTTCAAAATGTATCACTTCACATCAGTCAGAAGGGCCATCCACATAAAGTGTAAACACCCGAAATGCAGGACAGGGTGAGGAGAAAAGGGAGCCCTGTGAGGCTGATAGTGGAAATGTAATTTGCCAATGGATGCTCTGGAGAAATGTATTGTGTTTGCTAAAACATCTAAAAAATGAGCTACAGAGCATAGGGCACTTGCACTCATGGGCGTATACCTTGGGAAAAACAAATATCAACAGAAAACAGGCACCACAACGTTTACCACCTCTCTGTTAAAAAGGGCCTCAACTTGGATATAAAATAAATGTCCCTGGAAGGATAAAATGAATAAAAGAGATGGGGTACTTATGTAGAGTGGAATATTACTCATACAGAAATCAATGAAATTAGGCCAGTTGTAACAACTCTGGAGGAGATACATACGATCATTCTAAGTGACGTATGTCAGAAAGAAAAAGACACATATCATAAGATGTCACTTAAAGGTGGAATCAAAAATGGCTACACATGAAATAAATTACAAAACAGAAACATAGTCAAATATGTAGAAAATAGACATAAGGCTGCTAAATGGGAAAGGTGGGGAAGGGTGAGGTATTATCCAGGAGGTTGAAATTAGCAAAGATACCATTCCAAGTACCAAATTGAATAACTGACAAGGCCTACACGGTACCTCAAAGAACTGCACTCAGCACACTCAAGTCACTGGAAAATAATGCATATGACTGGTAAGCATCTGAAAAAGAATTTATTGTTGTCTCACAGTACATGAATCAAGTGGATGTACAGCAGCAAAAAACAGAGCTTTGAAAATCAGCTGAAACCAATATAAAAATAAATTTAAAAATATTTAGAAAAACAGTGAGACAGACAAAAATTCTTACAACTTTTGTTGAAGGGCTATGATGTAACATGTATTGAACACATGTAGACCCACAGCAGGATGATATATAAGGCTGGAAGCTATGCACGCTAAGACATGTTAGAGAGGCTGGGTGAGGAAATGCAGAACTTTAAAAGAAATACTGCCTGATTCCCATTCCATGGGTCCCAAATCTGCAGGTTCAAGGGAATCTTCTGACAGCGAAATATGCCTGGAAAACCAAGATGAACGTACACCGTGTGCTCAGGAAAGGTGTCTAAAATGCACCTCATTTTTGATCTCCTGGTGCTGGTGTTCGCCATTCCAGCCACATTACTAACAATCTCCCCACTTGGAGAATCAGCACCTTTAACCTCCTGTTTCACACAGTTTGCAATTTCTGCAGAGGATAAACGGGAAGAGGGGGAAACAATGAGAGACTAGCTGTAGGAGTTTTGACAGGCACATGTCACTCTAATTTCCCATTAGGAAGAAGAATTAACCAAAGTCTCAGCCTGCCTCCCCAGAACCAGAATAGGGCCGGAAGCAATACAATGGTTTGGCGGCCAGCTCACAAAAAATGCTAGTTGAAAAATGGAGCTCAGGAGCAGACAATTCAAAGACCTGCAAAGATATAAATGATAACCAACGTCCAAAAATATATTCAGGTAAGGCAACGAAGAGGATCTGAGTGAGAGGCAGAATTGCAGGAAACAGATTTCAAAAGGCAGATTGTACTCACAGTTAAAGCATATGAAAAGCAGCAGAATTTCTAAAATGATGCAGTTGGGCAAAAGGGTGTATGCGTTTTTTTCGTGAATATCTTCAGGAAAAAACAAATACAGAGTTTTTGGCCAAGCAAGCAAGCGGGAAATGCAAATCTGCACAACAAAGAAGTCTCAATTTCCACTGCTCAGAAAGGCCATCCAAAAAATGTGTACAAACCAGAAATGCAGGAGAGGCCATGTAGAACAGGCAGCCTCCTCACGCTGATGGGTGGCGTATAAATATCCAAGAGCCACTCTGAAGAAGTGTATGCTGTTTCCTAAAACATCTAAAATACAAAGCCCCCGAGCAAAGGGGAATTCAACTCATGGGCATATGACTTGGGAAGACTAAATATCAACAAACAAAGGCACCCCAAAATTTAGGGCTGCTCTGCATACAAGAACCTCCACTTCGGTACACATAAAATATCCCACGATAAAGAGAAATGAATAAAGAACTTGTGGTAATTTTGTACAACGCAATATCACTCAGACGTGATATCAATGCCATAAGGCCAGTATCAGCATAATGAGTGTATTAAGGTACGATGATTCTAAGTGAAATAAGTCACACAGAAAAAGAATCTAATCATAAGATATCACTTATAGAAGTAATGTCAACATCACAACACATGAACTGAATTAGGAAAGAGAACAGAGTCTCACATTTAGAAAACACTCTTATGCCTGCTTAAGGGGAAAGTAGAGGTGGGGTGATGCATAAAACCAGAGTTTGATAATAGCACAGGTACCATTCCATAAAACAAATACAGAATAGACAAGACCTACACTTTCCTCAGTGAACGGGACTCAACACCCCTATTTCCCGCAGAGGAATATATCTGACTAGTAAAAATCTTAAAACCTATGTATTGATATGTCTCCGTAAGGGAATCAATTGTGTCTAGACCGGCATAAACATGTCCGTGAAAATCAGTTCAACCCCATTATAAAAATGAATTTCAAAAACAAAACAAAATAACAGCGAAATTCTTACACAATTCCTTCAGGGGTTCTGATGAAACCTGGAATGACCCTATCTGCAAAGACAGCTGTATGAGACATAAGGCTGGACACCGGGGAATGAGAGGACTGGTGAGATTGGGAGAGAAAATGCAGACCCTTTAAAGTAGTAATGCATGTCACCATTCCATGTGTCCCAAATCTCCAGGTAGAAGGGAATATCACTACAGTTATAACATGTATGGGAAACCTAGAGAATGAACACACTGTTTTGGCGAAAGGTTTCTAAAAGTCTCCTAATTTTTCCTCTCCTTGTGCTCCAGTTTGGCATTCCAACTGCTTTACTATCAATCTCCCAACTTTGGATAGTCAACCCCTATAACCTCCTGTTTCACACAGTTTGCTAATTGTGCGGAGGATGAAAGGGAAGAGGGAGGACCAATCAGAGAGTAGATGAAGGCATTTGGACGGGCACATGTCACTCTAATTTCCCGTTCAGGAAGAAGAATTAACCAAAGCCTCAGCGAACAGCAGGGAACCAGTATAGCCACCCCTGGAACTAGTATAGGTCCTGAAGCAATATTGTGGATTTGCGGTCAGCTCACAAAAATGGGATTTCAAAATTGGAGCTCAGGGGCACAGAAATTCACAAACCTGCAGTTATAAAGAACTACTCAATTCCAAAAATCTGTTGAGGAAAGGCAAAGAAGTGGACTTGAAAATGAGACAGAATTGCACAAAACATATTTCAAGAGGTAAATTAGAATCACATTAAAGCTCAAGAAAAGCATCACAACTTCGACAATGATGCACTTGGCCAAAAAGGGCGTATGACTTTTCTCCTGAATATATTCAGGAGAAAACGCATACGCCCTTTTTGGCCAATCAAGCAAGCGCACAATGCAAATCCACACTACAAAGAATTGTCACTTCCCACTGGTAAAAAGGGATATCCGAAAATCTGTAAAAACCACAAAGGCAAGAGAGAGATGACAAGGGCATGAAGCAATGTGATCTCAAGGGTCATGGAGGATTGTGATGACAAGTGCATGGAGCATTGTGATGAAAAGATTATGTAGCATTTGCTGACAAAGGCATGGAGCATTGTGATGACAAGGTTCATGGAGCACTGTGATGACAAGCCTCAAGGAGCATTGTGATTAGAGTGGTCATGGAGCATTGGGATGACAAGGGCATGGATAATTGTGATGACAAGGTTCATGGAGCACTGTGATGACAAGCCTCAAGGAGCATTGTGATTAGAGTGGTCATGGAGCATTGGGATGACAAGGGCATGGATCATTGTGATGACAAGGGTCATGGAGCATTTTGATTACATGAGTCCCGGATCATTGTGTTGTCAGGGTTCATGGAGCGTTGTGATGACAGTGTTCCTGGAGCATTGTGGTGAGAGTGGTCACGGAGCACTAAGATGAGAAAGTCTTGGATCATTGGGCTGAAAATGTTCATGGAGTATTGTGATGACAGGGGTCATGGAGCATTGTGATGACAAGGTACTGGAGCATTGTGATAAGAAGACCATGGAGCTTTGTGAGGACAAGTCTCATGGAGCATTCTGATGAAAAGAGGCATGGAGCATTGTGATTAGATGGGTCTTGGAGCATTGAGATTAGAAGGGCATGGAGCATTGGGATGAGAAGGCCATGGAGCGTTCTGATGACATGCATCACGGAGCATTGTGATGACAACGGTACGGAGCAATGTGATTACACGGGTCTTGGAGCACTGTGATGAAAAGGGCAAGGATCATTGTGATGAAAAAGGCATGGAGCCTTGTCATGACAGGGTTAAAGGAGCATACTGACGAAAAGTGTCAGGGAGCATTGTGATGACAAGGGTATTGAGCATTGTGATGACAAAGGTCATGGAGCATTGTGATGAGAAGACAATGGATAATTGTGATGACGAGCATCACAGGGCGTTGTGATGATAAGTGTTATGGAATATTTTGATCACAAGGGTTTGGAGCATTGTGATGACAGAGGTCATGGAGCATTTGATTTCATTGTTATGACAATAGCATGAAGCATTATGATGATGGTCATGGTGCATTGTGATGACAGGGTTCATGGAGCATTGAGATGAAAAGGGGCATGGAGCATTGTGATAACAGCACTCTTGGAGCATTGTGATGACAAGGGCATGGAGCATTGTGATGACAAGGCCATGGAGCATTCTGATGACATGCGTCATGGAGCTTTGTTATGACAAGGGCATGGAGCATTGTGATGACAAGGGCATGGAGTATTGTGATGACAGGGGCATGGAACATTGGTCTGACATGTTTCATGGATTATTGTGATGACACTGGGCATGGCGCATTGTGATGACAAGGGCATGGAGCATTGTGATGACAAGGGCATGGAATATTGTGAAGACAGGTGTCAGGGAGCATTGTGATGACATATGTCATTGTCCATTGTGATGACAATGGCATGGAGCATTGTGATACCAAGTGTCATGGAGGATTGTGATGACAAAAGTAATGGAGCATTTTGATGACAAGGGCTGGAACTTTGCGATGAGAAGGGTCATGGAGCATTGTGATGACAAGGGCATGGAGCATTCTGATGAAAATATGCATGGAGCATTCAGATTACAGGGGTGTTGGAGCATTGTGATGACAAGGGTATGGAGCATTGTGATGAGAAGGCCATGGAGCATGCTGATGGCATGCGTCATGGAGCTTTGGATGACAAGGGCATGGAGAATTGTGATTACAGCGGTCATGTAATATTGTGATGACAGGGGTGAGGGAGTATTGTGATGACTAGTGATGGAACATTGTGACATCAGTGGTGAGAAGGCATTTTGAGGAGAAGTGCATGGAGCATTGTGATGACAATGTTTATGGAGAATTTTGATGACAAGGATGTGGAGCATTGTGATGACAAGTGCATGGACAATTGTGATGACATGGGTTATGGAGCATTGTGCTGAAACGCGCATCGAGCATTGTGATGACAAGGGTCATGGAGCATTGTGATGACAAGGGCATGGAGCAATGTGATGACAGGGGCATGGAGCATTGGTCTGACAATTTTCATGGATTAATGTGATGACAGTGGGCATGGCGCACTGTGATGACAAGGGCATGGAGCATTGTGATGACAAGGTCATGCAGAATTGTGAAGACAGGAGTCCGGGAGCATTGTGATGACATATGTCATTGTCCATTGTGATGACAATGGCAAGGAGCATTGTGATGAAAAGTTCAGGGAGAATTATGGAGACAAAGTTCACGGAGCCCTGTGATGACGAGTGCATGGACCACTGTGATGACAAAGGTCATGAATCATTGTGATGACTGGAGTCATGGAGCATTGTCATGACAAGGGCATGGAGCATTGTGATGACAGGGGCATGGAACATTGGTCTGACAAGCTTCATGGATTATTGTGATGATAGTGGGAATAGCACATTGTGATGACTAGGGCATGGAGGATTGTTATGACCAGGTCATGGAGTATTGTGAAGACAGGCGTCAGGGAGCATTATGATGACATATGTCATGGTGCATTGTGATGACAATGGCATGGAGCATTGTGATGAAAAGTGCATGGATCATTGTGATGACTGGGGTCATGGAACATTGTGATGGCATGCCTGAGGGAGTATTGTGATGACTAGTGATGGAACATTGTGATATCAGTGGTGAGAGACCATTTTCATGAGAAGTGCATGGAGCATTGTTATGACAAGTTTTATGGAGCATTGTGATGACAAGGATGTGGAGCATTGTGATGACAAGCGCATGGTGCCTTGTGATGACATTGGTCATGGAGCATTGTGATGAGAAGTGTCATGGATCATTGTGATGGCAAGTCCGTGGATCACGTTGATGAGAAGACCAATGATAATTGTGATGACGAGCGTCATGGAGCACTGTAATGACAAGAGGCAAGGAGCATTGTGATGACAGGTGTCATGGAGCATTGTGATAACAGGGGTCATGGAGCACTGTGATGACAAGGGTCATGGAGCATTCTGATGACAAGCTTGTGGAGTATTGTGATGACAATGGCATGGAGGATTGTGATGAAAAGGGCATGGAGCATTGTGATGAAAAAAGCATGGAGTCTTTTCATGAAAGGTTTCAAGGAGCATTCTGACGACAAGTGTCAGGAAGCATTGTGATGACAAGTGTATAGAGAATTGTCATGACAATGATCATGGAGCATTGTGATGACAAGGCATGGAGTATTGTGATATCAGACATCATGGAGCATTGTGATGACAAGTGTTATGGAACATTGTGTTCACAGGTGTTTTGAGCATTGTGATGACAGAGGTCATGGATCATTTTGATTTCAAGGAGCATGAGAAATGTGATGACAATGGCAAGAATCATTGTGAACCCAAAATTCATGGAGGATTGTGATGACAATGGTAATGGAGGATTGTGATGACAAGTGCATGGAGCATTGTGATGACAAGGTCATGTAGCATTTTGCTGACAAAGGCATGGAGCATTGTGATGACAATGGTCATGGAGCACTGGGATTAGAAGCATCATGGAGCATTGTGATAACAGGGGTCATGGAGCATTGGGAAGGCAAGCGTATAGATCATTGAGATGAAAAGGGTCATGGAGACTTTTGACGACAAGAGTCCCGGATCACTGTATTGTCAGGGGTCATGGCACGTTGTGGTGACAGTGGAAATGGAGCATTGTGATGACAGGTGTCATGAAGCATTGTGATGAGAAGACCATGGAGCATTGTGATGACAAGTCTCATGGAGCAATCTGATGAAAAGGGGCATGGAGCATTGTGATTACAGGTTTCGTGGAGCACTGTGATGACAAGGGCATGGAGCATGGTGATGACACGGTCATGTAGCATTTTGCTGACAATGCCTTGGAGCATTCTGATGACATGCGTCATGGAGCTTTGTGATGACAAGCGCATGGAGCATTGTGATTACAGGGGCCTTGGAGCATTGTAATGAAAAGTGCATGGATCATTGTGAGGAAATGGCATGCAACCCTGTCATGACAGGTTTCAAGGGGCATACTGAAGACCAGTGTCAGGGAGCATTGTGATGACAAGTGTATTGAACATTGTGTTGACAAAGGTCATGGAGCATTGTGATGAGAAGACCATGGATAATTGTGATGAGGAGCGTCATGGGGCATTGTGATGACAAGTGTTATGGAACACTGTGATCAGAAGGGTTTGGAGCATTGTGATGACAAAGGCCATGGAACATTTTGATTTCATTGTGATGACAATAGCATGAAGCATTATGATGATGGGCATGCTGCATTGTGATGACAGGGTTCATGGAGCATTGAGATGAAAAGGGGCATGGAGCATTGTGATTACAGGGGTCTTGGAGCATTGTGATGACAAGGTACATGGAGCCTTGTGATGACAATGCTGTGGAATATTGTGATGGCAGGGGTCATGGAGCATTGTTATGACAGGGCTAATGGAGCATTGTGATGACAAGGGCATGGAGCATTGGTTTGAAATGTTTCATGGATTATTGTGATGACAGTGGGCATGGAGCATTGTGATGACAAGGGCAGGGAACACGGTGATACATGGGTCATTGAGGATTGTAATGACAAGGCATGGAGCATTGTGATGAGAAAGGCATGGAGCATTGTGATGACAAGTGTCATGGAGCTTTGTGATGACAAGGGCAAGGAGGAATGTGATGAGAGTGTTCATGGAGCACTATGATGACAATGGCTTGGAGCATTGTGATGTCAAGGGTCATGGAGCTTGGTGATTACAAAGGTCAAGGAGCATTTTGATGACAAGAGTGTGGTGCATTGTGATGAGTACGGCAGGGAGCATTGTGATGAAAGGGTCATGGAACAATTTGATGAAAAGGGTCAGGGAACATTGTGATGAAAGGGGTTATGGAACATTGTGATGTCAGTGGTCATGGAGCATTGTGATGATAAGGGCATGTAGCATTTTGATGACAGGGGTCATGGAACATTGTGATGACAGGGGTGAGGGAGTATTGTGATGACAAGTGATGGAACACTGTGATATCAGTGGTGAGAGAGCATTTAGATGAGAAGTGCACGGAGCATTGTGATGACAAGCTTTATGGAGCTTTGTGATGACAAGGTTGTGGAGCATTGTCATGACAAGTGCATGGCACATTGTGATGACATGTGTCTTGGAGCATTGTGCTGAGAAGCGCATGTAGGATTGTGATGACAAGGGTCAGGGAGCATTGTGCTGACAAAGGCATGGAGCATTGTGATGACAAGTTTTACAGAGCATTGTCATGACGAGGGAATGGACCACTGTGATGACAAAGGTCATAAAGCATTGTGATGACTGGAGTCACGGAGCATTATGATGTGAGGGGTCATGGAGCATTGTGATTACAAGGGCATGGAGCTATGTGATGACAGGGGCATGGAGAATTGGTCTGACAAGTTTCATGGATTATTGGTATGAGGGTGGGCATGGCACATTGAGATGACAAGGGCATGGAACATTTTTATGCCTAGGTCATGTAGTATTGGGAAGACAGGTGTCAGGGAGCATTGTGATGACATATGCCATGGTGCATTGTGATGACAATGGCGTGGAGCATTGTGATGCCAAGTGTCATGGAGGATTGTGATGACAAATGTAATGGAACATTGTATGACAATTGCTTGGAGAATTGTGATGAAAAGGGTCATGGAGCATTGTGAGGACCAGGGCAGGGAGCATTGTGATGGAAAGACCGTGCAGCATTGTGATGAGAAGACCATGGATAATTGTGATGACGAGCGTCATGGAGCACTGTAATGACAAGAGACATGGAGCTTTGTGATTACAGGGGTCATGGAGCATTGTGATGACAGGGGTCATGGAGCATTGTGATGACATGGGTCATGGAGCATTCTGATGACAAGCTTCTGGAGTATTGTGATGACAATGCCATGGAGCATAGTGATGAAACGTCATGGAGCATTGTGATAAAAAAGGCATGGAGCCTTTTCATGACAGGGTTCAAGGAGCATTCTGAAGACAAGTGTCAGCGAGCAGTGTGATGACAAGGGCATCGAGCACGGTGATGAGATGGCCATGGAGCATTTTGATGATATGGGTCATGGAGCTTTGTGATGACAAGGGCAAGGAGCATTGTGATTACTGGGGTTTGGAACATTGTGATTAAAAGCGCATGGATCATTGTGATGAAAAAGACATGGAGCCTTGTCATGACAGGGTTCAAGAAGCATATTGACGACAAGTGGCAGGGAGCATTGAGATGACAAGTGTATTGAGCATTGTGATGACAAAGGTCATGGAGCATTATGATGAGAAGACCATGGATAATTGTGATGAGGAGCATCATGGGGAATTGTGATTACAAGTGTTATGAAACCTTGTGATCACAAGGGTTTGGAGCATTGTGATGACAGAGGTCATGTAGCATTTTGATTTCATTGTGATGACAATAGCATGAAGCATTATGATGATGGGCATGGTGCATTGTGATGACAGGGTTCATGGAGCATTGAGATGAAAAGGGACATGGAGCATTGTGATTACAGGTGTCTTAGAGCATTGTGATGACAAGGGCATGGAGCATTGTGAATGAGAAGGCCATGGAGCATTCTGATGACATGCATCATGCAGCTTGGTGATGACAAGGGCATGGAGCATTTGTCTGAAAATTTTCATGGATTATTGTGTTGAGAGTGGGCATGGAGCATTGTGATTACAAGGGCATGGATTATTGTGATGACAAGGGCTTGGAGCATTGTGAAGACAAGTGTCATGGAGCATTGTGATGACAATGGCATGGAGCATTGTGATGACAACATCATGGATTATTGTTAAGATAGGTGTCAGGGAGCATTGTGATGACATATGTCATATTCCATTGTGATGCCAATGACATGGAGCATTGTGATGCCAAGTGTCATGGAGGATTGTGATGACAAAGGTAAAGGAGCTTTGTGATGACAAGGGCATGGATCATTGTGATGACAAGGGCCATTGAGAACTTTAATGACCAGGTCTTGAAACATTGTGATGACAAGCGCATGGAGCTTGCTATGACAGGGTTCCTGGAGCATTGTGATGACAAGTGCATGCAGAATTGTGATAACAAGAGCATATAACATTGTGAGGAGAAGTGTCAAGGAGCATTGTGATGATAAGGACATGGAGAATTGTGATGACATGGGACATGGAGCATTGAGATGACCAGGGCATGGAGCATTGTGATGGTAAAACCCTGAAGCTTTGTGATGAGAAGACCTTGGTTAATTGTGATGGTGAGCATCATGGAGCACTGTACTGACAAGGGGCATGGAGCATTGTGATGACAGGTGTCAGGGAACATTGTGAAGACAGAGGTTATGGAGCATTGTGATGACAAGGGCATGGAGCATTGTGATGACAAGGGCTTGGAGAATTGTGATGACAAGTGTCATGGAGCATTGTGATGACATTGGCATGCAGCATTGTGATGACAAGGGACATTGAGAATTTTTATAACAATGTCATGAAGCATTGTGATGACAAGCATATGGAGCTTGCTATGACATGGGTCAGGGAGCATTGCAATGACAAGTGCATGGTGAATTGTGATGACAAAAGCATTTAACATTGTGATGAGACATGTCATTTAGCATTGTGATGACAAAGAGGTGGAGAATTGTGATGACAAGGTACATGGAGCATTGTGATGACCAGGGCATGGAGCAATGTGATGGCAAGACGGTGGAGCATTGTGATGAGAAGGCCATGGATAATTGTGATGACGAGCATCATGGAGCATTATGATGACAAGAGCCGTGGAGCATTCTGACATAAGATATCACTTATGAAGGAAATGTAAGCATGGCTACACATGAACAGAATTAGGAAAGAGAACAGAGTCTCACATTTAGAAAACTTACTTATGCATGCTTAAGGGGAAAGGAGAGGTGGGGAGATGAACAAAAACAGAGTTTGATATTAGCACAGGTACCTTTGCATAATCCAAATACAGAAGAGACAAGACCTACTCCTTCCTCAGTGAATGGGACTCAACAGCCCTATTCCCGCAGAGGAATATATCTCACTGGTAAGAATCTTAACACCTACGTATTGATATGTCTCCATAAGGGAATCAAGTGTGTCTAGACCGGCATAAACACGTCAGTGAAAATCAGCTCAACCTCATTATATAAATGAATTTCAAAAACAAAAACAAAAAAAACAGCGAAATTCTAACACAATTCCTTCAGGTGTTCTGATGAAACCTGGAATGACCCTATCTAAAATGACAGCTGGATGAGACATAAGTCTGGACACTTGGGACTGAGAGGATTGGTGAGATTGGATGAGAAAATGCAGACCGTTTTAGACAATAACGCATGCCACCAATTCCATGGGTCCCAACTCGCCAGGTAAAAGGGAATATCACTACAGTTATAACATGTATGGGAAACGTAGAGAATGGACACACAGTTAATACGAAAGGATTCTAAAACTCAACTAATAGTCCCTCTCCTGGTGCTCCAGTTTGAGTTGCCAACTGCTTTACTATCAATCTCCCAACTTGGAGAGACAGACCTTTTAACCTCCTGGTTCTCACAGGTTGCCAATTTGGCAGAGGATGAAAGTGAAAGGGAGAACCAATGAGAGAGTAGCTGTTAGGCATTTGGACCGGCACATGTCACTGTAATTTCCCGTCAGGAAGAAATATTAACCATAGTCTCAGCCATCCACCAGGAACCAGTACAGGTTCTCAACCAAAATTGTGGATTTGCTGTCAGCTTACAAAAAACGAGTTGAAAAATGGAGCTCTGGGGCACAGCAATTCAAAAACTGGCAGTGTAATGAACGACAACTATCGTCCAAAAATCTTTTGAGGGATGGCAATGAGGCGGACTTGAAAACGAGGCACAATAGCATGAAACAAATTTCAAGAGGTACTTTGGAATCACCTTTTAAGCACAGGAAGAGGGGCACAAATTTGACAATGATGCAATGGGCCAAAAAGTGTGTATGCGTTTTCTCCTGAATATATTCAGGAGAAAACGCATACGCCCTTTTTGGCCGAGCAAATAAGCGGACAATGCAAATCTGCAATACAAAGCAGTATCACTTCCCACCAGACAAAAGGGACATCTGCAAAATGTGTAAAAACTAGAAAGGCATCACAGGCCCTGGAGAACAGGGAGCCTAGTTATGCTGATGGGCAGGATGTATATTGCCAACTCCCTCTCTGGAGGAGTGCATTGTGTTCCCTAAAACAAGTAAACAACAGAGCTACAGAGCCAAGTGTACTTCCAGTCTAGGGAATATACCTTGGGAAAAATGAAAATCAATAAGACAGAGGCACCCCAAAATTTAGGGCTGCACTGCTTACAAGAACCTCAACTTGGGTACACCTGAAATATCCCAGGAAAGACAAAAATGGTTCAAGAAATTGTGGTATTTCCGTACGATGGAATATCCCTCAGCCATGAAATCAATGTCATAAGGCCAGTAGCAGCAAAATGAGTGGATTCAGGTACGATGATTCTAAGTGAATAAGTCACAGAGAAATAGAAACTTATCATAAGATATCACTTATGAAGGTCCTGTAAACATGGCTACACATGAACTGAGTTAGGAAAGAGAAGAGAGTCTCACATTTAGAAAATATTCTTATGCCTGCTTAAGGGGGAAGGAGAGGTGGGGTGATGCATAAAACCAGAGTTTGATATTAGTACATGTACCGTTCCAAAAACCAAATACGGAATAGACAAGACCTACACTTTCCTCACTGAAAGGGACTCAAAACGCCATATTTCCCGCAGAAAAATATATCTGACTAGTAAGAATCTTAAAACCTATGTATTGATTTGTCTCCTTAAGGGAATCAAGTGTGTCTAGACTGGAATAAACATGGCAGTGAGAATCAGCTCAAATACACTATAAAAAGGAATTTTAAAAACAAAACAAAAAAAAAGGGAAATTCTTCACAATTCCTTCAGGGGCTCTGATGAAACCTGGAATGACCCTATCTACAATGACAGCTGGAAGTGGCATAAGGCTGGACACGTGGGACTGAGAGGACTGGTGAGATTCGGTGAGCAAATTCAGACTATTTAAAGCAATAATGCATGGCACACATTCCACGGTTCCCAACTCTCCAGGTTGAAGGGAATATTAGTACAGCTAAAACATGTACGGGAAACCTAGAGAATGGACACACTGTGAATACGAATGGTTTCTAAAACTAAAATAGAGTCCCTCTCCTGGTGCACCGGTTTGTATTTCCAACTGCTTTACTATCAATCTCCCAAATTGGAGAGACAGGCCCTTTAACCTCTTGGTTCGCACAGGTTCCCAAATTGGAAGAGGATGAAAGGGAAGAGGGAGAACCAATGAGAGAGTAGCTGTTAGGCATATGGACGGGCACATGTCACTCTAATTTCCCGGTAGGAAGAAGAATTAATAAAATTCTCAGCCACTCGCTGGGAACCAGTATAGGTACTGAACCAATATTTTGGACTTGCGTACAGCTCAAAAAAAACGAGTTGAAAAATGGACCTCAGGGGAACAGCAATTCACAATCTGGCAGAGTAATAAGGGAAAACTATCGTCCAAAAATCTGCTGAGGGAAGGCAAAGTGGCGGACTTGAATGCGATCCAGAATAGCAGGAAACAGATTTCAAGTGGTACATTGGAATCGCCTTTAAAGCACAGGAAGTGGGACACAACTTCGACAATGATGCACTTGGACAAAAAGGGCGTATGAGTTTTCTCCTGAATATATTCAGGAGAAAACGCATACGCCCTTTTTGGACAAGCAAGCAAGCGGGCAATGCAAATCTGCACTACAAAGCAGTATCACTTCCCACCGGCCAAAAGGGACATCCACAAAATGTGTAAAAACCAGAAAGGAAAGACAGGCCCTGGAGAGCAGGGAGCCTAGTTATGCTGATGGGCAGGATGTACATTGACAACTGCCTCTCTGGAGGAGTGCATTGTGTTCCCTAAAACAAGTAAACAACAGAGCTACAGAGCCAAGGGCACTTCCAGTCTAGGGAATATACATTGGGAAACGTGAAAATCAATAAGACAGAGCCACCACAAAATTTGGGGCTGCACTGCTTAAAAGAACCTCAACTTGGGTACACCTTAAATATCCCAGGAAAGAAAAAAATGGTGCAAGAAATTGTGGTACCTACGTACGATGGAATATCCCTCAGCCACGAAATCTATGTCATAAGGCCAGTAGCAGCATAATGAGTGGATACATGTACGATGATTCTAAGTGTAATAACTCACAGAGAAAAAGAAACTTATCATATGATATCACTTATGAATATCCTGTAAACATGGCTACACATGAACTGAGTTAGGAAAGGGAACAGAGTCTCACATTGTGATAACACTCTTATGCCTGCTTAAGGGGGAAGGAGTGATGGGGTGATGCATAAAACCAGAGTTTGATATTAGTACAGGTACCGTTCCAAAAACCAACTACAGAATAGACAAGACCTACACCCTCCTCAGTATAAGGGACACAAAACACCATATTTCCCACAGAGGAATATATCTGACTAGTAAGAACCTTAAAACCTATGTATTGATATGTCTCAGTAATGGAATCTAGAGTGTCCTAACTGGCATAAACATGGCAGTGAGAATCAGCTCACACCCACTATAAAAATGAATTTCAAAATCAAAACAAAAAAACAGGGAAATTCTTTATATTTCCTTCAGGGGCTCTGAGGAAACGTGGAATGACCATATCTACAACAACAGCTGGATGTGGCATAAGGCTGGACACTTGGGACTGAGAGGATTGGTTAGATTCGGTGAGCAAATGCAGACCATTTAAAGCAATAATGCGTGGCACACATTGCAAGGGTCCCAACTCTCCAGGTTGAAGGGAATATTACTACAGCTATAACATGTACGGGAAACCTACAGAATGGACACACTGTGAATACGAAAGGTTTCTATAACACAGGTAATAGTCCCTCTCCTGGTGCTCTGGTTTGACTTTCCAACTGCTTTACTATCAATCTCCCAAGTGGAGAGACAGCCCCTTTAACCTCCTGGTTCGCACAGGTTTCCAATTTGGCAGAGGATGAAAGGGAAGAGGGAGAACCAATGAGAGAGTAGCTGTTAGGCATTTGGATGGGCACATGTCACTCTAATTTCCTGGCAGGAAGAAGAATTAACCAAAGTCTCAGCCCCCAGCCGGGAACCAGTATAGGTCTTGAACCAAAGTGTTGGACTTGCCGTCAGCTCACAAAAAAACGAGTTGAAAAATGGAGCTCAGGGGCACAGCAATCCAAAAACTGGCAGAAAATAAAGGAAAACTATCGTCCAAAAATCTGTTGAGGGAAGGCAACGAGGGGGAATTTAAAGCGAGCCCGAATAGCAGGAAACAGATTTCAAGAGGTACATTGGTATCGCCTTTAAAGCACAGGAAGAGGAGCACAACTTCGACAATGATGCACTAGGCCAAAAAGGGAGTATGTGTTTTCTCCTGAATATATTCAGGAGAAAATGCATACGAGCTTTTTTGCCAAGCAAGCAAGCGGGCAATGCAAATCTGCACTATAAAGAAGTATCACTTCCCACCGGTCAAAACGGATATCCACAAAATGTGTACAAACCAGAAAGGCAGGACAGGCGATGGAGAACAGGGAGCCTAGTTATGCTGATGGGCAGGATGTAAATTGCCAACTGCCTCTCTGTAGGAGTGCATTGTGTTCCCTAAAACAAGTAAACAACAGAGCTACAGAGCCAAGTGTACTTCCAGTCTCGGGAATATACCTTAGCAATTCAGAAAATCAATAAGACAGAGCCACCACAAAATTTAGGGCTGCAAGGCTTACAAAAACGTCAACTTGGGTACACCTTAAATATCCCAGGAAAGACAAAAATGACTCAAGAAATTGTGGTACTTACGTACGATGGAATATCCCTCAGCAATGAAATCAATGTCATAAGCCAGAAGCAGCAAAATGAGTGGTTTCAGGTACGATGATTCTAGGTGATATAAGTCACAGAGAAAAAGAAACTTATCATAAGATATCACTTATGACGGTCCTGTAAACATGGCTACACATGAACTGAGTTAGGAAAGAGAACAGAGTCTCACATTTAGAAAACACTCTTATGCCTGCTTAAGGGTGAAGGAGCGGTGGGGTGATGGATAAAATCAGAGTTTGATATTAGTACAGGTACCGTTCCAAAAACCAACTACGGAATACACAAGACCTACACCTTCCTCAGTGAAAGGGACTCAAAACCCCATATTTCCCGCCGAGGAATATATCTGACTAGTAAGAATCTTAAAACCTATGTATTGATATGTCTCCGTAAGGGAATCAAGTGTGTCTAGACCATCATAAACATGGCAGTGAGAATCGGCTCAAACTCAGTATGAAAAGGAAATTCAAAAACAAAACAAAAAAACAGGGAAATTCTTTACAATTCCTTCAGGGGCTCTGATGAAACCTGGAATGACCCCATCTACAACAACAGCTGGATGTGGCATAAGGCTGGACCCTTGGGACTGAGAGGATTGGTGAGATTCGGTGAGCAAATGCAGACCATTTAAAGCAATAATGTGTGGCACACATTCCTAGGGACCCAAACCTCCAGGTTGAAGGGAATATCACTACAGCTATAACAGGTACGGGAAACCTAGAGAATGGACACACTGTGAATACGAAAGGTTTCTAAAACTCAACTAATTGTCACTATCCTGGTGCTCTGGTTTGACTTTCCAATTGCTTTACTATCAATCTCCCAACTTGTAGAGACAGACTCTTTAACCGCTTGGTTCGCACAGGTTGCCAATTTGGCAGAGGATGAAAGGGAAGAGGGAGAACCAATGAGAGAGTAGCTGTTAGGCATTTGGACAAGCACATGTCAATCTAATTTCCTGGCAGGAAGAAGAATTAACCAAAGTCTCAGCCACACGCCGGGAACCAGTATAAGTCCTGAAGCACAATTTTGGACTTGCGGTCAGCTCACAAAAAACGAATTGAAAAATGGAGCTCAGGGGCCCAGCAATTCACTAACGGGCAGAGTAGTAAAGGACAACTATCGTCCAAAAATCTGTTGAGGGAAGGCAACGAGGTGGACTTGAAAGCGATCCAGAAATGCAGGAAACAGATTTAAAGAGGTACATTGGAATCACCTTTAAATCACAGGAAGAGGGGCACAACTTCGAAAATGATGCACTTGGCCAAAAAGGGCGTATGCGTTTTCTCCTGAATATATTCAGGAGAAAAAGCATACACCCTTTTAGGCCAAGCAAGCAAGCGGGCAATGCTAATATGAACTAAAAGAAGTATCACTTCCCACCGGTAAAAAGGGACATAAGCAAAATGTGTAAAACCAGAAAGGCAAGACAGGCCCTGGAGAACAGGGAGCCTAGTTATGCTGATGGGCAGGATGTAAATTACCAACTGCCTCTGGGGAGGAGTGCATTGTGTTCCCTAAAACAAGTAAACAACTGAGCTACAGAGCCAAGGGCAATTCCAGTCTAGGGAATATACATTGGCAAAATTGACAATCAATAAGACAGATCCACCCAAAATTTAGGGCTGCACTGCTTACAAGAACCTCAACCTGGGTACACCTTAAGTATCCCAGTAAAGACAAAAATGGTTCAAGAAATTGTGGTACTTACGTATGATGGAATATCCCTCAGCCATGAAATCAATGTCATAAGGCCAGTAGCTTCAAAATGAGTGGATTTAGGTACGATGATTCTAAGAGAAATAAGTCAGAGAGAAAAAGAAACTTATCATAAGATATCACTTATGAGGTTCCTGTAAATATGGATACACATGAACTGATTTAGGAAGGAGAACAGAGTCTCCCATTTAGAAAACACTCTTATGCCGGCTTAAGGAGGAAGGAGAGGTGGGGTGATGCATAAAACCAGAGTTTGATATTAGTACAGGTACCGTTCCAAAAACCAAATGAGGAATAGTCAAGACCTACACTTTCCGCAGTGAAAGGGATTCAAACCCCATATTTCCCACAGAGGAATATATCTGATTAGTAACAATCTTAAAACCTATGGGTTGATATGTCTCCATTAGGGAATAAAGAGAGTCTAGACCAGCATAAACATGGCAGTGAGAATCAGCTCAAACCCACTATAACAAGGAACTTCAAAAACAAACCAAAAAAACAGGGAAATGCTTTACAATTCCTTCAGGGTCTCTGATGAAACCTGGAATTATCCTATCTACAACGACAGCTGTATGTGGCATAAGGCTGGACACTTGGGACTGAGAGGATCGGTGAGTTTCGGTGAGCAAGTGCAGACCATTTAAATCAATAATGAGTGGCACACATAGCAATGGTCCCAACTCTCTAGGTTGAAGGGAATATTACTACAGCTATAACATGTACAGGAAACCTAGAGAATGGACACACTGTGAATACGAAATGTTTCTAAAACTCAACAATAGTCCCTCTCCTGGTGCTCCGGTTTGAATTTCCAACTGCTTTACTATCAATCTCCCAACTTAGAGAGACAGACCCTTTAACCTGCTTGTTAGCACAGGTTGCCAATTTGGCAGAGGATGAAAGCGAAGAGGGAGAACCAATGAGAGAGTAGATGTTAGGCATTTGGAGGGGCACATGACACTCAAATTTCCCGGCAGGAAGAAATATTAACCAAAGTCTCAGCCACCCGCCCGGATCCAGTATAGGTCCTGAACCAAAATTTTGGACTTGCGGTCAGCTCACAAAAAACGCGTTGATAAATGGAACTCAGGGGCACTGCAATTCACAAACTGGCAGAGTAATAAAGGACAACTATCGTCCAAAAATCTGTTGAGGGAGGGCAACGAGGTGGACTTGAAAGCGAACCAGAATAGCAGGAAAAAGATTTCAAGAGGTACATTGGAATCGCCTTTAAAGCACAGGAAGAGGGGCACAACTTCGACAATGATGCAATTGGCCAAACAGGGCGTATGCGTTTTCTCCTGAATATATTCAGGAGAAAACACATACGCCCTTTATAGCCAGGCAAGCAAGCGGGCAATGCAAATCAGCACTACAAAGGAGTATCACTACCCACCAGTCAAAACGGACATCGCAAAATGTGTACAAACCAGAAAGGCAAGACATGCCCTGGAGAACAGCTTGCCTAGATATGCTGATGGGCAGGATGTAAATTGCCAACTGCCTCTCTGGAGGAGTGCATTGTGTTCCCTAAAACAAGTAAACAACAGAGCTACGGAGCCAAGGGCACTTCCAGTCTAGGGAATATAACTTGGGAAAACTGAAAATCAATAAGACAGAGCCACCCCAATATTTAGGGCTGCACTGCTTACAAGAACCTCAACATGGGTACACCTTAAATATCCCAGGAAAGACTTAAATGGTTCAAGAGATTGTGTTACTTAAGTAAGATGGAATATCCCTCAGCTATGAAGTCAATGTCATGAGGCCAGTAGCAGCAAAATGAGTGGCTTCAGGTACGTGGATTCTAAGTGCAATAAGTCACAGAGAAAAAGAAACTTATCATAAGTTATCACTTATGACAGTCCTGTAAACATGGCTACACATGAACTGAGTTAGGAAAGAAAACAGAGCCTCACATTTAGAAAAAAGTCTTATGTCTGCTTAAGGGGGAAGGAGAGTTGGGATGATGCATAAAACCAGAGTTTGATATTAGTACAGGTACCGTTCCAAAAACCAACTACGGAATAGACAAGACCTACACCTTCCTCAGTGAAAGGGACTCAAAACACCATATTTCCCCCAGAGGAGTGTATCTGACTAGTAAGAATCTTAAAACGTATATATTGATATGTCTCCATAAGGAAATCACATGTGTCTAGAGTGGCATAAACATGGCAGTGAGAATCGGCTCAAACTCAGAATAAAAAGGAAATTCAAAAACAAAACAAAAAAAACAGGGAAATTCTTTACAATTCCTTCAGGGGCTCTGATGAAACCTGGAATGACCCTATCTACAACGACAGCTGGATGTGGCATAAGGCTGGACCCTTGGGACTGAGAGCATTGGTGAGATTTGGTGAGCAAATTCAGACCATTTAAAGCAATAATACATGGCACACATTCCTAGGAACCCAAATCTCCCGGTTTAAGGGAATACTACTACATTATAACATGTACAGGAAACCTAGAGAATGAATACGAAAGGTTTCTGAAACTCAACAAATAGTCCCTCTCCTGGTGCTCCGGTTTGAATTTCCAACTGCTTTACTATCAATCTCCCAACTTGGAGAGACAGACCCTTTAACCTCCTGGTTAGCACACGTTGCCAATTTGGCAGAGGATGAAAGGGAAGAGGGAGAACCCATGAGAGAGTAGCTGTTAGTCATTTGGACTGGCACATGACACTCTAATTTTCCGGCAGGAAGAAGAATTAACCAAAGTCTCAGCCACCCGCCGGGAACCAGTATACGTCATGACCAAAATTTTGGACTTGCGGTCAGCTCACAAAAAAACGAGTTGAAAAATGGAACTCAGGGGCACAGCAATTCACAAACTTGCAGAGTAATAAAGGACAACTATCGTCCCAAAATCTGTTAAGGGAAGGCAACGAGGCAGACTTGAATGCGAGCCAGAAATGCAGGAAACAGATTTAAAGAGGTACATTGGAAATGCCTTTAAAGCACAGGAAGAGGGGCACAACTTCGACAATGATGCACTTGGCCAAACAGGGCATATTCGTTTTCTCCTGAATATATTCAGGGGAAAATGCATACGCCCTATATGGCCAAGCAAGCAAGCGGGCAATGCAAGTCTGCACTACAAAGCAGTATCAGTACCCACCTGTCAAAACGGACATCGCAAAATGTGTAAAAACCAGAAAGGCAAGACATGCCCTGGAGAACATGGAGCCTAGGTATGTTGATGGGCTGGATGTAAATTGCCAACTGCCTCTCTGGAGGAGTGCATGGTGTTCACTAAAACAAGTAAAAAACAGAGCTACAGAGCTGAGGGCACTTCCAGTCTAAGGAATATACCTTGGGAGAACTGAAAAATCAATAAGACAGAGCCACCCCAAAATTTAGGGCTGCTCTGCTTACAAGAACCTCAACTTGGGTTCACCATAAATATCTCAGGAAAGACAAAAATTGTTCAAGAAATTGTGGTACTTATGTACGATGGAATATCCCTCAGCCATGAAATCAATGTCATAAGGCGAGTAGCAGCAAAATGAGTGGATTCAGGTACGATGATTCTAAGTGAAATAAGTCACAGAGAAAAAGAAACTTATCATAAGATATCACTTATGAAGGTCCTGTAAAGATGGCTACACATGAACTGAGTTAGGAAAGAGTAGAGTAACGAATCTTATCATAAGATATGACTCATAGCGGGAATGTACACATGGCTACACATGAACTGAATTACAAACACCACAGATTCACACATTTAGTAAACAAACTTCTGCATGATTAAGGGGAAAGGCGAGGTGGGGTGATACATAAATCTACAGTCCAAAATTAGCACAGATACAGTTCCATAAATCAAGTACGTAATAGACAGCACCTACTCCCGGCATAATGAACTGGACTCAACAACCCCTATTCATTGCAGAGGAATATATCTGACTAGTAACAATTTTAAAACATATGTATTCTCATGTCTCCATAAAGGAATCATGTGTGTGTATAACGGCATGAACACTGCACTGAAATTCAGCTAAACCCCCCGTATAAAAATAAATTTCAAAAGCAAAATGTAAAAACAGCGAAACAGAGAGAAATTCTTAAAAATTACGTTCAGGGCCTGTGATGCAATGTGGATCGACCAACTTTACACCCACCTCTGGATGAGACATAAGACTGGACATTTGGAGCAGACAAGATAGCTGAGGTTGTGTGAGCAAAAGAACACCACTTAGAGCAATACTTTGTGCTACGCATTCTAGTGGTCCCAACTCTCCAGGTTTAAGGGATTCTTCCTACAGGTAAAAATGCATGGGAAACCCAGTGGTTAGTACAATGTGTAATCGGGAAAGTTTTCTAATAGCTACCTCATTTTCCCTTTCATCGTGCTGGGCTTCGCCATTGCATCTGCATTACTGAAAATCTCCCCACTTGGAGTTTCAGCGGCTTTACCCTCCTGTTATGCACAGTTTGCAAATTGTGCAGAGGATGAACAGGAAGAGGGGAAACAAATGAGAGATTAGCTGTAGGTGTTTGGATGGGCACATGTCTCTCTAGTTTCACCTCAGGAAGAAGAATTAACCAAAGGCTCAGCCTGCAGCCCCGGAACCAGACTAGGGCCTAAAGCCATCCTGCGGTATTGCAGCCGGCTCACAAATAGGCGATTTGAAAAATGGAAATCAGGGGCACAGCAATTCACAAACTTGCAGAGTTATAAGGGACAACTATCATCCAGAAATATATTGAGGTAAGGCAGTGAAGAGGATTTGAATGCAAGGCAGAATTTAAGGAAACAGATTTCAAGAGGTAGATTGGAGTCGTCTTTAAAGCACATGAAAAGTGACAGAACTTCGACAATGATGTCCTTGGCCAAAAAGGGAGTATGTGTATTTTCTTGAATATATTCAGGAAAAAATGCATACGCCCTTTTTGGCCAAGCAAGCCATCAGGCATTGCAAATCCACACTACTTAGAATTGTCACTTACCACCGGTCAAAAGGGCCATCCGCAAGTAGTGTAAAAACCACAAATACAAGACAGGCCATGGAGAAAAGGGAGCCTGGTTATGCCGATGGACAGAATGTAAATTGTCAACAGCCTCTCTTGAGAACTGTATGTTGTTTTCTAAAACAGAGGTACAGAGCATAGCACACTTCCACTCATGGGCGTGTATTTTTGGAAAACTAAAAATCCACAACACACTGCCACCCCAAAGTTTATGGCTGCTCTGTTTACAAGAACCTCAACTTCGGTACACTTTAAATACACCAGGAAAGGAAAAACAAATAATGGATAAAGAGGTTGTGGTACTTATATACAATGGAATGTCACTCAGACATAAAATCAATGTCATAAGGCCAATAGCAGCATAATGAGTGGCTTTAGGTACAATGATGCTAAGTGAAATGAGCCACAAAGAAAAAGAAACTTATTGTAATATATCACTTATAGAGGGAATGTAAACATGGATACACATGAACTGAATTTCAAAAGAGAACAGAGTTACACATTTAGAAAACACACTTATGCCTCTTTAAGGGGAAAGGTGTTGTGGGGTGATGTGTAAAAGCAGAGTTTGAAATTAGCACAGATACCATTCCATATACCAAATATGTAATAGACAAGACCTACTCCGTTCTCAATGAACTGGGCACAAAACACCCTATTCACTGAAGAGGAATATATCTGACTGGTAAAAATCTTGAAACCTATGTATTTATATGTCTCCATAATGGAAACAAGTGTATGCAGATTGGCATAAACACATATCAATGGAACAGGACAGAAAGCGCAGAGATCAACCTACATACCTATGCCCATCTCATCTATGACAAAGGAGCTCAGGATATACAATGGAGAAAAGACAGTCTCTTCAGTAATCGGTGCTGGAAAAACTGGACCCCTACACATAAAAGAATGAAATTAGTACACTCCATAACACCATACACAAAAATAAACTCTAAATTGATCACAGATCTAAATATAAGACCAGAAACTATAAAAAACTTAGAGGAAACCATAGGCAGAACACTCTATGACATAAATCACAGCAAGATCCTTTTTGACCCACCTCCTAGAGAAATGGAAATAAAAACAGAAATCAACAAATGGGACCTAATGAAACTTAAATGCTTTTACACAGTACAGGGAAACATAAACAAGATGCAAAAACAACCCTCAGAACGGGAGAAAATATTTTCAAATGAAGCAATTGACAAAGGATTAATCTCCAAACTTTACAAGCACCTCATGTAGCTCAATATCACAAAAACAAACAACCCAATCCAAAAACGGGCAGAAGAGCTAAATAGACATTTCTCCAAAGAAGATGTACAGATTACCAAGAAACACATGAAAGGATGCTGAACATCACTAATCATTAGAGAAATGCAAATCAAAACTACTGTGAGGTATCACCTCACAGCAGTCAGAGTGGCAATCATCAAAAAAAATCTACAAAACAATAAATGCTGGAGAGGCCTTTATTGGAGAAAAGGGAATACACTTGCACTGTGGGTGGGAATGTAAATTGATATGGGCACAAGGGAGAACAGTACAGAGGTTCCTTTAATTAACTAACAATAGAAGTACCAAACGACACAACAATCCAACTACTGTGCATTTGCCTTGCGAAAAGCATAATTCAAAAAGAGTTATGTACAAAAATGTTCATTGCAACTCTATTTACATTACCCAGGACATGGAAGCAACCTAAGTGTCCATCGACAGATGAATGGATAAAGAAGATCTGGCACATATATACAATGGAATATCACTCAGCCATGAAAATAAGCAAAACTGAGTTATTTGCACTGAGGTGGATGGACTTAGAATCTGTCCTACACAGTGAAGTAAGTCAGAAAGGGAAAAAAAAATACTGTATGTTAACAGAGATAGACGGAATCTAATGAAGAAAAGAAAAAAAGATTTTGAAGACCCTAGTGGCAGGACAGGATTAAGGACACAGACATAGGGAAAGGACTTTAGGACACCGGAAGGGGTATGGGTAAGATGGGACGAAGTCAGAAAGTGGCATGGACATAAATACATTACCACATGTAATACTGATAGCTACTGGGAAGCAGACACATAGAACAGGGAGATCAGCTCGGTGATTTGTGACCACCTAAAGGGGTGGGATATGGAGTGTGGGAAGGAGATGCAAGAGGGAGGGGATCTGGTGATATTTGTATATGTATAGCTGATTCACTTTGTTATACAGCAGAAACTAACACTCCATTGTAAAGCAATTATACTCCAATAAAGGTGTAAAAGGAAAAAAAAAAAAGAAAGCCCAGGGATAAACCTACACACCTATGCTCAATTAATCTATGACAAAGGAGGCAAGACTTTACAATGGAGAAAAGAGAGTTTCTTCAGTCAGTGGTGCTGGGAATTATGGACAACTGTATGTAAAAGAATGAAATTAGAACACTCCCCCTTGGGCTTCCCTGGTGGCGCAGTGGTTGGGAGACCGCCTGCCGATGCAGGGGACACGGGTTCGTGCCCCGGTCTGGGAAGATCCCACGTGCCGCGGAGCGGCTGGGCCCGTGAGCCATGGCTGCTGGGCCTGCGCATCCGGAGCCTGTGCTCCGCGACGGGAGAGGCCACAACGGTGAGAGGCCCGCGTACCGCAAAAAAAAAAAAAAAAAAAAAAAAAATAAGAACACTCCCCAACACCATACATAAAAATATATTCAAAATCGATTAGAGACCTTAATGTAAGACCGGAGAGTATAAAACTCTGAGAGGAAAACTTACGAAGAATACTCTGACGTAAATCACAGCAAGATCTTTTTTGATCCATCTCCTATAGTAATGAAATAAAAAAAGAAGCTAAACAGATGGGACCTAATGAAACGTAAAAGCTTTTGCAAAGCAAAAGAAACTACAAACAAAACGAAAAGACAACCCTCAGAATGGCAGAATATATTTGCAAACGAATCAATGGACAAATGATTAATCTCCAATATATATAAACAGCTCATGCAGCTCAACATTAATAAGACAAAAAAACAAATACAAAAATGGAAGAATATCTAAATAGACATTTCTTCCAAGAAGACATAGAGATGGCCAAGACGCACATGAAAATCTGCTCAACATCACTAATTATTAGAGAAATGGAAATCGAAACTACAATGAGGTATCACGTCACACCTGTTAGAATGGGCATCATCAGAAAATCTACAAACAACAAATGCTGGAGAGGGTGTGGAGAAAAGGAACCTTCTTCCACTATTGTTGGGAATGTAAATCGATACAGTCTCTATGGAGAACAGAATGGAGGTTCCTTAAAAAACTAAAAATAGAATTACCATATAATCCAGCAATCCCACTACTGGGCATATAACGAGAGAAAACCATAAATCAAAAAGACACATTCACCACAATGTTCATTGCAGCACTATTTACAATAGCCAGGTAATGAAAGCAACCTAAGTGCCCACAGACAGACGAATGGATAAAGATGTGGTACATATATACAATGGAATATTACTCAGCCATACATAGGAATGAAATTGGGTCATTTGTAGAGACCTTGATGGATCTAGAGACTGTCATACAGAGTGAAGTAAGTCAGAAAGAGAAAAACAAATATTGTATATTAATGCATATATGTGGAACCTAGAAAAATGGTACAGATGAACCGGATTGCAGGGCAGAGATAGAGACACAGATGTAGAGAACAAACATATGGACACCAAGGGGGGAACACCATGGGAGGGTTGTGGTGGGATGAATTGGGAGACTGGGATTCACATGTGCACACTTATATGTATAACATAGATATCCAATAAGAACCTGCTGTATAAAAGAAATAAATAAATTTTAAAAAATTAAAAATAAATAAATAACATTTAATAAAATAAAACAGAAAAAAAGTTTTTCCCTTCATATAGACATCTTTATATAAATTCATTATTTCCATGTTTATATCTCTAAATTAAAAAAAGGAGGAATAAATAAAACCTACCTTGAACCAAAAAGAAAAAAGGAAAAAAAAAAAAAAAAAAAAACAGAACCCACCTGTTATACAGAGGAAAATCGTATCACGGCACTTGTTCCAGTGGTAACAAATTCTTAAGTTGGTCAGAAGTGGGAAATCATCTCCCATGCAGTCAGCAGCGCTCCCCCCCACAAGAAGCATCCTCATTGCAAAGCTGGGGGATTTTGTGGAGGCGTCTGTGAGTAATTGTGAGATGTACCCCAGTCCTGCTGCAGCTGAAATCTTCCCACCCTTTCCAGGTAAAACACCTGAATATGTACAAGAACTTGCAAGCCTAGAGGAAGGGCTGTGGAGCCACACCAGCGACAGCATGCAGGCCGACTTGGTGCCAGCAGGCCAGCCAGGATGGTCCTGGCCCCAGATGCTCTTCTGGAAGCTTTCCATTTCCCTGCCTGAGATACCCCTCCTGCCATGGCCCCCACTGCTTTTTTACTTCCTCACCTCTGCCTGGGGAGAAATTCCAGTAGCAGGTATGGATGACACATCCTATTTTTTAGCAGGTGGCAGCCTGGCAACTCCTGCAGAAAGTCCAGCAGAGCCCCACTCACACTGGGCCATCCACAAAGCCACGGCCCCTCACTCCCTCCCACCACCCCAGCCCCGACACTGCTGACGGGGCCGAGAATATGGCATCAGGCACAGCTACGGGAGCTCTTGCTGACTGGAGAGGTGCTTATATTGATCTCAACACAGGCACACCTGGGGAGGGCTGGCAGGCAGTGTCAGGCTGCCCAAATCAGCCAATCCTCACCCCTCAGGGGCTCACAGTTGCAGAAAATGAACCTTGCTAAACGGGCCAGGCCCAAGGAACAGGTGTGGGCTCTTGAGAGTCAGGATAGACAAGGGGCTGCAGCTGCGGCTTGTTTTCTTATCATTTTATCTGGTCCATGAGTGGAAAACAACTTCAAGAAGACCCTATCCTAATGAGAGGAACCCAGGAGTCAGGGAGAGGAGTGATGGTGGGTGGAGATAGCGGCCTGGTGCCCTGGCTGCAGTGGAAGTGTCTGGAAGACCAGGCAGAGAGAGGCCGCACAGAGTGATACCTGGGGTCACAGACCTGTCAGAGCTGCTGTTTGTTACTTCACGTCCTGCTCTGAGGTGTTCTGTGTCAGCTGTGAGCGACAGGTGAGCTGGGTGTTCTCTGCAAGGTGGTCTATGTGCACGGTTCCTGTGTGTCCAGCCCTTTTGGGGTACCTGCCCAAAGGGAGCTCCATATCCTGGTAAGGGACTGACTATGAGAGCCCCATGGGCTGCTGGGTAGCTGCACAGGTGAGCTCCATACCCTGGGAGGGACTTGACCACGAGAGCCCCGTGGGCTGTGGGGGTGGAGGTGCCGCCCAGGTGAGCTCTATATCCCGGGATTGGCCTGACCACGAGAGCCCCATGGGCTGCTGGAGACCTGGTAAAAAATATCAGTACAGTCAGTGAAGCCACCGAGGATATACATCAAGTAGCTCCTATTTCCTACACCCTTCTGGTCAGTCTACCATCCACCAGGCCATGGCCTTCTGTATTAGACTTCAATGATGCCTTCTTCTGTATTCCACTCATCTCAGAGTCACAAGAATTTTTGGCTTGTGAGTGGCAGGACACAACATGCAACAAAAGCAATAATGCTGGGCCGTCCTGCCCCAATGGTTCAAAAATCCCCACACGATCATTGGGGAAATGTCCTCTAAAGACCTAAAAGTTCTACCTCTGTAAAAGGGAACCCTCCTTCAATAAGCAGATGACATTCTGATCACCAGGCCTACTAAAGATTCCTCTGAACTACCTAGCCAGAAAGGATAGAAGCTGTCCAAGACAAAGGCTCAAATATCCCAGGCTAAGGTGACATGCCTGGGCTTCATTCTCACAGATATTCGGAGAAACGCATCCCAGGATAGGGAAGAAGCCATTTGCAGCCTTACCTCTTCTAAAACTAGAAGTCAGCTTAGGGGTTCCTGGGGAGGCCAAGGTTTTCTGCATCTGGATCCCGAACTACAGTCTAATAGCTGGGTCTCTACATGAAACACTGACACGAAAAGATGATGATCCTTTTTAATAGAATACAGAAGCAGCCTTTCAAGAATGGAAAGAGCAGTCAATTCAGGCCCTTGCCCAGGAACTCCCTAATATAGCTAAACCCTTTGACCTTTACATACCCGGTCAAAGGTTAATCACCCTTGGAGCCTTAGTGCAAAAACTGGGACCACTTGAAATGGAGCAACACAAGAATGCCCTTCAGGTATGATAAACTATGCTCACCAAGGGCTTTGCCCACCGCCCCATCAGGCCAGGATACTGGGGTATCTAAAAAGCTGGAAATCTGCAGCCCACAAGGCCAGCTCCCTCCTAAGGGAAAAGGACCCCACGTGGTGATCCTAACCACCCATCATGCCCTGAAGTTGCAGGGGTCGCTCTGTGGACACACTGACCTCGAGTGAGGAGGCCCTCCAACTCCAACCTCCAGAGAGACAAACGGGGGCAATGGGCCACCAAGAAGACACGTGTGACCATCACTTGACCTGGAGTTCCTCTCAGAAAACAGGTCTGTGCCCCAAAAGAGCAGACTACTGCTTGCAGGACTTACTGCACCCAGACGGGAGCTAATAAGCTTGGCGGGGGAAACGTATATCACGCTTTCACCATAGAAAACCCTACAGAAACCACAGTGATGTTGGCCAATATGACCGGCTGGACTGCTGGTTACTTCAAAAGGCCGTTGACTCAGTGGACGTCGTGGTCCTGGATCACCACTGACCCTGGACTGTCTGTGAGTTGAGGGTGTAGGGCTCTGACACATGGTGCTGTTTATGCATTAATTCAGGGACCTAATTAAACAAAGCACAGACTACTGGTCAGAGCGTCTAGGCCGGCAAAAACCGTCAGCCTAAGGTCGCTGAACAAATGTGGGGAGGGGTGAAATCTGCCACAGCAGCATCTCTGTGCATCTCTTTCCTGGACCCTTAAATGTCATTAGAATCTATAACACTTATAATGTTGGTGCTCAGGTGGACGAGCAGTGAGGCAGGAAGCCTTGGGACAATCAACCTCACCTGAAGGCTGCTGGGGAGAAGTTTTGCCCCTCCCCCCGTATATGAGGGCTCCCACCTCAGCATGAAGCAGTTACAAAAGAGGGCTCTGCACCCTCAGCACCCCAAGAATGAGGAACGGGACAAAAAGCAGAGGAGGTGTTCATCACCGGCAACATTCATTAAAAATTCCTGGGAGATAAAAAGAGAATCTGGGCAATAAAATAAAGACTAACCTGTTTTTCCTTGGTGCTTTGTCTAATTTCACGTGCTCCTAGGGTTCCACATGCAGAGGTCCCACACCCGGCACTTCAGACCCGATTTCCTAGTGCAGAATGGCTGGGCCGACACCTAAGCTAGTGGGGTCCCATGCAGCCTCCACGACATAGAGCCTGAGCTGCAGCCAACCCAGCCCTCGAGAGCTCCATCCCCTCCCTCCTGCTGATGCTGCCGGGATCCCGACACAGCAGCCCAGCCCACAGCCCGCGGGGGAGTGCACGCTCTCACCTCTCCATTCTGTTTTCAAAATATAAAGTTTCCTTTGCTTCTGAACCAAACTCAGTCTTGATCTGTTGGCTCCAATGACACTGGGTGCGGGGACTCCTGTTGGGGTCCACTCTGGAGGATCAGTAACAGAAATTGAGAACATTGTAACTTCAATGAACAGATGTGTGAGCCAAACTGTAGTTAGCATAGAGCAGTGTATAAGGCTCACGTAAAATAAGATGTTTCTAAGACTTACATTTGATATTTCCATCACTTTATTATAAGCAAGTTCAGTGAAGACGTCTGTCTTATTTGTCAGGTCAACATTAGAGAAATGAAGTGATTTATTCCCAAGGGATGTACATCGAATACTCTTGGCTGAAGCTTCAATCTTGTTTTGAATGCTTTTCCATTGAAAATGATACCTCTCTTTCAGCTTCCCCATTTCTGAGAAGTATAAAAATTTATAATTTATTATTACCAAAGAGGAAAGGTAGGAGAAGGGATAAATTAACAGTTTGGGATTAACACATACACACTGCTATGTATAAAACAGATCATCAACAAGGAACTACTGTATAGCACAGGGAACTACACTGAATATTTTGCAATAACCTATAAGGGGAAATAATCTGAAAAAGAATAGATATTTTTATTGACATCATCTATCAATGACAGATAAAATGTAACCTAAGCAAGGCCGATGGTGAGCTCTTCTGATCCCGAAGATTTCAATCATCTAAAATTTGGACTCTGCCTATTTCCCAAGGCCCTTAATGGACATATATGTAGCCGTAGCTTAAAAATTCCCCAGTTTGGGGTTCGGGGAGACACTGATTTGGAAAAATTCCAGGTGTTCTCTGTACATGCACGGGACCATTCCTACGGCTAAAACATGCCTGTCACACCTAGAGGATGGTACACCGTTTGATTGGAAACAGTTTGGAAAAGGCACCTTATCTCTTCATCGCCTGGTGTTCGGGTTCACCCATCCAGCATCTTTCCTAACAATCTCCTCACTTGGGGATATCAGCACCGTCAACATCCTGTTGCACAGAGTTTGGAATTTGTCTGGAGGATGAAGCGGAAGGATGAGAAAAAATTAGAGACAAGTCCTAGGTGTTCAGACAGGCACATGCCACTCTAATTTCCAATCCGGAAGACAAATTCATCAAAGGCTAGAATTGCCCACGGAAACAGAATAGGGCTAGAGGAAATCCCGCTGTTTTGTGTCCAGTTTCCAAAAACATAAGTTGAAATCTGGAACTCAGGGGCACTAAAATTCATGAAACAGCAGAGTTGAAAATATCTATCGTCAAAAAATGTCTTGAGGTAAGTCACAGAAAAGGACTTGTAAGCAAGGGAGAGTGGCAGGAAACAGATTTGAGGAGGTAGAAAGGACTCCCCATTAAAGCACAAGAAAAGGGGCTGAACATCGCCAATGATGCAGTTGGCCAAAAAGGGCGTATGCATTTTTTTCTGAATATATTAGAGTAAAGGCCATACACACATTTTATCCAACCAAACAGGTGGGCACTGGAAATCAATATTACAAAATGTATCACTTCACATCAGTCAGAACGGCCATCCACATAAAGTGTAAACACCAGAAATGTAGGACAGGGTGAGGAGAAAAGGGAGCACTGTGAGGCTGATATTGGAAATGTAATATGCCAACGGCCACTCTGGAGAAGTGTATTGTGTTTGGTAAAACATCTAAAAAATGAGCTACAGAGCATAAGGCACTTGCACTCATGGGCGTATACCTTGGGGAAAACAAAAATCTACAGAAAACAGGCACCCCGACGTTTACCACCTCTCTGTTAAAAAGGGCCTCAACTTGGATATAACCTAAATGTCCATGGAAGGATAAAATGGATAAAAGATTTGGGGTACTTATGTAGAGTGGAATATTACTCATCCAGAAATCAATGAAATAAGGCCAGTTGTAACAACTCTGGAGGAGTTACATATGATCATTCTAAGTGACATATGACAGAAAGAAAAAGACACATATCAAAATATGTCACTTAAAGGTGGAATCAAAAATGGCTACACATGAAATAAATTACAAAATAGAAACATAATCAAATATGTAGAAAATAGACATAAGGCTGCTAAATGGGAAAGGTGGGGAAGGGTGAGGTATTATCCAGGAGGTTGAAATTAGCAAAGACACCATTCCAAGTACCAAATTGAATAACTGACAAGGCCTACACGGTACCTCAAAGAACTTCACTCATCGCACTCAAGTCATTGAAAAATAATATATATGACTGGTAAGCATCTGAAAAAGAATTTATTGTTGTCTCACAGTACATGAATCAAGTGGATGTACAGCAGCAAAAAACAGAGCTTTGAAAATCAGCTGTATCCAATATAAGAATAAATTTAAAAATATTTATAAAAACAGTGAGACAGACAAAACTTCTTACAACTTTTGTTGAAGGGCTACGATGTAACATGGATTGAACACATGTAGACCCACAGCAGGATGATATATAAGGCAGGAAGCTATGCACGCTAAGAGATGTTAGAGAGGCTGGGTGAGTAAAGGCAGACCTTTTAAAGTAATACTGCCTGATTCCCATTCCTTGGGTCCCAAATCTGCAGGTTCAAGGGAATCCTCCGACAGAGAAAACATGCCTGGAATACTGAGACGAATGTACACCATGTGATCAGGAAAGGTGTCTAAAATACACCTCATTTTTGATCTCCTGGTGCTGGGGTTCGCCATTCCAGCCAAATTACTAACAATCTCCCCCTTGGAGAATCAGCACCTTTAACCTCCTGTTTCACACAGTTTGCAATTTGTGCAGAGGATAAACGGGAAGAGGGGGAACCAATGAGAGACTAGCTGTAGGAGTTTTGACAGGCACATGTCACTCTAATTTCCCATTAGGAAGAAGAATTAACCAAAGGCTCAGCCTGCCTCCCCAGAACCAGAATAGGGCCGGAAGCAATACAATAGTTTGGCGGCCAGCTCACAAAAAATGCGAGTTGCAAAATGGGGCTCAGGAGCAGACAATTCAAAGACCTGCAAAGATAAAAATGATAACCAACGTCCAAAAATATATTCAGGTAAGGCAACGAAGAGGATCTGAATGAGAGGCAGAATTGCAGGAAACAGATTTCAAAAGGTAGATTTGACTCACATTTAAAGCATATGAAAAGCAGCAGAAATTCTAAAATGATGCAGTTGGGCAAAAGGGTGTATGCGTTTTTTTAGTGAATATCTTCAGGAAAAAAACACATACACAGTTTTTGGCCATCCAAGCAAGCGGGAAATGCAAATCTGCACAACAAAGCAGTCTCAATTTCCACTGCTCAGAAAGCCCATCCAAAAAATGTGTACAAACCATAAATGCAGGAGAGGCCATGGAGAACAGGGAGCTAGTCACACTGATGGGTGTGGTATAAATATCCAAGACCCACTCTGAAGAAGTGTATGCTGTTTCCTAAAACATCTAAAATACAAAGCTACCGAGCATAGCGCACTTCCACTCATGAGCATATAACTTGGGAAGAATAAATATCAACAACACAGAGGCACCCCAAAATTTAAGGCTGCTCTGCATACAAGAACCTCAACTTCAGTACAACTTAAGTATTCCAGGAAAGAGAAAATTGCATGAAGAACTTGTGGTAATTTTGTACAACGGAATATCACTCAGACATGAAATCAATGCCATAAGGCCAGTAGCAGCATAATGAGTGGATTTAGGTACGATGATTCTAAGTGAAATAAGTCACAGAGAAAAAGAAACTTATCATAAGATATCACTTATGAAGGTCCTGTAAACATGGCTACACATGAACTGAGTTAGGAAAGAGAACAGAGTCTCACATTGAGAAAACACTCTTAGGCCTGCTTAAGGGGAAAGGAGAGGTGGGGTGATGCATAAAACTAGACTTTGATATTAGCACTGGTACCATTCCATGAAGCAAATACAGAATAGACAAATCCTACACCTTCCTCTGCGAACAGGACTCAACACCCCTATTCCACACAGAGGAATATATCTGACTAGTAAGAATCTTAAAACCTATATATTGATATGTCTCCATAAGGGAATCAAGTGTGTCTAGACAGGCATGAACACGTTGGTGAAAATCAGCTCAACCCCATTATAAAAATGAATTTCAAAAACAAAACAAAAAAAAATAGCGAAATTCTTACACAATTCCTTCAGGGGTTCTGATGAAACCTGGAACGACCCTATCTGCAAAGACAGCTAGATGAGACATAAGGCTGGACACTTGGGGCTGAGAGGATTTGTGAGATTGGGTGAGAAAATGCAGACCCTTTAAAGCAGTAATGCATGCCACCCATTCCATGGGTCCCAACTCTCCAGGTAGAAGGGAATATCAATACAGTTATAACATGTATGGGAAACCTACAGAATGGACACCCTGTGATGGCAAAAGATTTCTAAAAGGCTCCTCATTTTTCCTCTCCTTGTGCTCCAGTTTGGCATTCCAACTGCTTTACTATCAATCTCCCAACTTGGAGAGTCAGCCCCTATAAGCTACTGGTTCGCACAGTTTGCAAATTGTGCAGTGGATGAAAGGAAAGAGGGAGAACAAATCAGAGAGTAGCTGTAGGCATTTGGACGGACACATGTCACTCTAATTTCCCGTCCGGAAGGAAGAATTAACCAAAGCCTCAGCCTGCACCCCCGGAACCAGTATAGGTCCTGTAGCAAAATTGTAGATTTGCGGTCAGCTCACAAAAACACGAGTTGAAAATTGGAGCTCAGGGGCACAGCAATTCACAAACCTGCAGAGTAATAAAGGACAACTCTCTTCCAAAAATTTGTTGAGGGAAGGCAACGAAGCAGACTTGAAAATGAGGCAGAATTGCAGAAAACATATTTCAAGAGTTAAACTGGAATCGCCTTTAAAGCACAGGAAAAGCGTAACAACTTCGACAATGATGCACTTGGCCAAAAAGGGCGTATGCATTTTCTGCTGAATATATCCAGGAGAAAAGGCATACGCCCTTTCTGGCCAATCAAGCAACCCCGCAATACAAATCCACACGACAAAGAATTGTCACTTCCCACCGTTCAAAAGGGACATCCGAAAATCTGTAAAAACCAGAAAATAAAGACAGAGATGACAAGAGCATGTTGCAATGTGATCCCAGGGGTCATGGAGGATTGTGATGACAAGGCCATGTAGCATTGTTCTGACAAAGGCATGGAGCATTGTGATGACAAGGGTCACGGAGCACTGTGATGACAATCGTCACTGAGCATTGTGATTACATGGATCATGGAGCATTGGGATGAAAAGGGCATGGATCATTGTGATGACAAGGGTTATGGAGAATTTTGATGACAAGAGTCCCGGATCACTGGGTTGTCAGTGGTCATGGAGGGTTGTGATGACAGTGGTCATGGAGCATTGTGATGACAAGGGTCATGGAGAAGTGAGATGAGAAGGTCATGGATCTTTGGGCTGAAACTGTTCATGGAGTATTGTGAAGACAGGGGTCATGGAGCACTGTGATGACAAGGTCCTGGAGCACTGTGATGAGAAGACCATGGAGCCTTGTGATGACAAGTCTCATGGAGCATTCTGATGAAAAGGGGCAAGGAGCATTGTGATTACAAGGGTCTTGGAGCATTGGGATGACAAGGGCATGGATCATTGTGATTACAGTGGTCTTGGAGCATTGTGATGAAAAGGGCATGAATCACTGTGATGGAAAAGGCATGGAGCCTTGTCATGACAGGGTTCAAGGAGCATACTGATGACAAGTGTCAGGGAGAATTGTGATGACAATTGTATTGAGCATTGTGATGACAAAGGTCATTGAGCATTGTGATGAGAAACCCCTGTATAATTGTGATGACGAGCATTATGGGGCGTTGTGATGACAAGTGTTATGGAACATTGTGATAACAACGGTTTGGAGCATTGTGATGACAGAGGTCATGGAGCATTTTGATTTCATTGTGATGACAATAGCAAGAAGCATTATGATGATGGGCATGGTGCATTGTGATGACAGAGTTCATGGAGCACTGAGATGAAAAGGGGCATGGAGCATTGTGATTACATGGGTCTTGGAGCATTGTGATTACACGGGCATGGAGAATTGTGAGAGAAGGCCAAGGAGCATTCTGATGACATGCGTCATGGAGCTTTGTGATGGCCAGGGCAAAGAGCATTGTGATTACAGGGGTCATGGAGCATTATGATGAAAAGGCTCTGGATCATTGTGATGAAAAAGGCATGGAGCCTTGTCATGACAGGGTTCAATGAGCATACTGATGGCAAGACTCAGGGAGCATTGTGATAACAAGTGTATTGAGCATTGTGATGACAAAGGTTATGGAGCATTGTGAGGAGAAGACCATGGATAATTGTGATGATGAGCGTTATGGGGCATTGTTTTGACAAGTGTTATGGAACATTGTGATCACAAGGGTTTGGAGCATTGTGATGACAGAGGTCATGTAGCATTTTGCTTTCATTGTGATGACAATAGCATGAAGCATTATGATGATGGGCATTGTGCATTGTGATGAGAGGGTGCAAGGAGCATTGAGATGAAAAGGGGCATGGAGCATTGTGATTACAGGGGTGTTGGAGCATTGTGATGACAAGGGCATTGAGTATTGTGATGGCAATGGTCATGGAGCATTTTCATGACTAGTGTCCCGGATCATTGTGTTGTCAAGGGTCATGGAGCATTGTGAAGACAGGGGCATGGAACATTGGTCTGACAAGTTTCATGGATTATTGTGATGACAGTGGGCATGGCGCCTTGTGATGACAAGGGAATGGAGCATTGTGATGACAAGGTCATGGATTATTGTGAAGACAGGTGTCAGGGAGCATTGTGATGACATATGTCAAGGTGCATTGTGATGACAATGGCATGGAGCATTGTGATGCCAAGTGTCCTGGAGGATTGTGATGACAAATGTAATGGAGCATTGTGATGACAAGGGCTTGGAGCATTGTGATGAGAAGTTTCATGGAGCATTGTGATGACAAGGGCATGGAGCATTGTGATGACAACGGCCATTGAGAATTTTAATGACGTCATGAAGCATTGCGATGACAAGCACATGGAGATTGCTATGACAGGGGTCATGGAGTATTGCGAAGACAAGTGCATGGATAATTGTGATGACAAGAGCATGTAACATTGTGATGAGAAGTGTCATGGCGCATTGTGATGAGAGGGACGTGGAGAATTGTGATGACAAGGGACATGGAGCATTGTGATGACCAGGGCATTCAGCATTGTGATGGCAAGACCGTGGAACATTGTGATGAGAAGATCATGGGTAATTGTGATGACGAGCGTCATGGAGCACTGTAATGACAAGAGGAATGGAGCATTGTGATGACAGGTGTCATGGATCATTTTGATGAGAGGGGTCATGGAGCCTTCTTATGACCAGCTTGTGGAGTATTGTGATGACACTGACATGGAGCATTGTGATGAAAAGGGCATGGAGCATTGTGATGAAAAAGGCATGGAGTCTTTTCATGACAGGTTTCAAGGAGCATTCTGACGACAAGTGTCAGGGAGCATTGTGATGACAAGTGTATTGAGCATTGTGATGACAAATTTCATGCAGCATTGTGATGACAGGCATCATGGAGCGTTGTGATGACAAGGGTTATGGATCATTGTGATCAGAAGGGTTTGGAGCATTGTGATGAGAGTGGGCATGGAACATTTTCATTTCAACAACCATGGAGCATGTGATGACAAGGGCATGAAGCAAGGTGAACCCAAGTTTCATCGAGGATTTTGATGACAATCGGAATGGAGTACTGTGATGACAAGCACATGGAGCATTGTGATGACAAGGTCATGTAGCATTTTGCTGACAAATGCACGGAACATTTTGATGACAAGGGTCATGGAGCACTGTGATGACAAGCGTCACGGAGCACGGTGATTACAGGGGTCATGGAGCTTTGGGATGGCAAGGGCATGGATCATTTTGATGACAAGGGTAATGGAGCATTCAGATGACAAGTGTCCCGGATCATTTTGTTGTCAAGGGTCATGGAGCGTTGTGATTACAATGGTCATGGAGCATTTTGATGACAAGGGATTGGTACATTGTGACGATAAGGGCATGTAGCATTGTGATGACTGGGGTTATGGAACATTGTGATGACAGGGTTGAGGGAGTATTGTGATGAATAGTGATGGAACATTGTGAAATCAATGGTGAGAGAGCATTTTGATGAGCAGTGCATTGAGCATTGTGATTACAAGTTTTATGGAGCATTGTGATGACTAGCATGTGGAGCATTGTGATGACAAGTGCATGGCGCATTGTGATGACATGTGTCAAGGAGCATTGTGCTGAAATGCGCAAGGAGCATTGTGATGACATGTGATATGGATCATTGTGCTGACAAAGGCATGGTGCATTGTGATGACAAGGGTCACAGAGCACTGTGATGAAAAGTTCCTGGAACATTGTGGTGACAAATGTCACAGAGCATTGTGTGACAGGGGCATGGACCATTGTGATGAGACAGGTCATGAATCATTTTGATGACTGGAGTCACAGAGCATTGTGATGACAGGGGTCATGGAGCATTGAGATGAAAAGGGGCATGAAGCATTGTGATTAGAGGGGTCTTGGACCATTGTGATGACAAGAGCATGGAGCATTGTGATGAGAAGGCCATGGAGTATTGTGATGATATGTGTCATGGATCTTTGTGACAACAAAGGCATGGAACATTGTGATTACAGGGGTCTTGGAGCATTGTGATGACAAGGGTCATGGAGCCTTGGATGAAAAGGCCGGGGAACATTTTGAAGGCAGGGGTCATGGAGCATTGTTATGACAAGCGTCATGGAGCATTGCGATGACAAGTGCATGGAGAATTGTATTGACAAGAGGATGTAACATTTTGATGAGAAGTGTCATGGAGCACTGTGATGACAAGGACATGTAGAATTGTGATGACCAGGGCATGGAGCATTGTGATGGCAAGACCGTGGAGCATTGTGATGAGAAGACCATGGATAATTGTGATGATGAGCGTCATGGATCACTGTAATGACAAAGGGCATGGAGCATTGTGATGAGAGGGGTCATGGAGCATTGTGTTGACAAGGGTCAATGAGCATTGTGATGAGAAGATCATGGAGCATTAGGCTGAAAAGGTTCATGGAGTATTGTGATGACAGTGGTCATGGAGACTTGGATGACAAGGCCGTGGAACATTGTGATGACGGGGTCATGGAACATTTCTATTACAGGGGTAATGGAGCATTGTGATGACTAGGGCACTGAACACTGTGATACATGTGTCATAGAGGATTGCAATGACAATGTCATGGAGCATTGTGATGAGAAGTGTATCGAGCACTGTGATGACATGCGTCATGGAGCATTGTGGTGACAAGGGCATGGAGCAATGTGATGGGAGGTTTCATGGAGCATTGTGATGAAATGGCAAGGAACATTGTGATGCCAAGGGTCATGGAGTTTTGTGATGACAAAAGTCATGGAGCATTTTGATGACAAGGTCGTGGTGCCTTGTGATGAGAAGGGCAGGGAGCATTGTGATGACAGGGTCATGGAGCAAATTGATGAAGTGTCATGGAACATTTTGATTACAGTGGTTATGGAACATTGTGATGTCAGGGGTCATGTAGCATTTTGATGTAAAGGGTCATGGAGCATTCTGATGGAAAGGTGCATGGAGCATTGTGATTACAGGGGTTTGGAAGAATTGTGATGACAAGGGCATGGAGCATTGTGATGAGAAGCAATGGAGCATTCTGATGACATGCGTCATGGAGTTTGTGATGACAAGGACATGGAGCATTGTGATTACAGGGGTCTTGGAGCATTGTGATGAAAAGGGAATGGATCATTGTGATGAAAAATGCATGGAGCCTTGTCATGACAGGGTTCAAGGAGCATACGGATGACAACTGTCAGGGAGCATTGAGATGATAAGTGTATTGAGCATTGTGATGACAAAGATCATGGAGCATTGTGATGAGAAGACCATGGATAATTGTGATGACCAGCGTCATGGGGCATTGTGATGACAAGTGTTATGGAACACTGTGATCAGAAAGGTTTGGAGCATTTTGATGACAGAGGTCATTGAGCATTTTGATTTCATTGTGATGACAATAGCATGAAATATTATGGTGATGGGCACGGTGCATTGTGATGACAGGGGTCATGGAGCATTGTTATGACAGGTGTAATGGAGCATTGTGATGACAAGGCCATGGGGCATTGGTCTGAAAATTTTCATGGATTATTGTGATGAGAGTGGGCCTGGAGCACTGTGATGACAAGGGCCCAGAACACTGTGGTACAGGGTTCATGGAGGACTGTAATGACAAGGGCATGGTGCATTGTTATGAGAAGGACATCGAGCATTGTGATGACAATCGTCATGGAGATTTGTGATGACAAAGGTCATGGAGCATTTTGATGACATGGGTTATGGAGCATGGTGAGGTAAGGGGTCATGGAGCATTGTGACGAAAAAGGTCATGGAGCATTTTGATGACATGGGTTAGGGAGAATTGTGATTTCAGGGGTCATGGAGCACTGTGATGATAAGGGCATGTAGTATTGTGATGACAGCGGTCATGGAACATTGTGATGACAAGGGTGAGGGAGTATTGTGATGACTAGTGATGGAACATTGTGATATCAGTGGTGACAGAGCATTTTGATGAGAAGTGCATGGAGTATTGTGATGACAAGCTGGTGGAGCATTTTGCTGAAAAGCGCATGGAGCATTGTGATGACAAGTGTCATTGAGTATTGTGCTGAGAAAGGCATGGAGCATTGTGATGAAAAGTTCATGGTGCATTGTGGTGACACAGGTCACAGAGCCTTGTGATGACGAGGGCATTTACCATTGTGATGACAAAGATCATGAAGCACTGTGATGAATGGAGTCATGGAGCATTGTGATGACAAGGGTCATGGAGAATTGGGATGTCAAGGGCATGGAGCATTGTGATGACAGGGGCATGGAGCATTGGTCTGACAAGTTTCATGGATTATTGTGATGACAGTGGACATGGTGCATTGTGATGACAAGAGCATGGAACATTGTGATGACAACGTCATGGATTATAGTGAAGACAGGTGTCAGGGAACAATGTGATGACATATGTCACAGTCCATTGTGATGCCAATGACATGGAGCATTGTGATGACACATGTTATGAACGATTGTGATGACAAAGGTAAAGGAGCATTGGGATGATAAGGGCATGGAGCAATGTGATGGCAAGAATGTGGAGCATTGTGATGAGAAGACCATGGATAATTGTGATGACGAGCATCATAGAGCATTATGATGACAAGAGACATGGAGCATTCGGACATAAGATATCACTTATGAAGGAAATGTAAACATGGCTACATATGAACTGAATTAGGAAAGAGAACAGTGTCTCACATTTAGAAAACATACTTATGCCTGCTTAAGGGGAAAGAGAGGTGGGGAGATGTTCAAAACAAGAGTTTGATATTAGCACATGTACCGTTCCATAATCCAAATACAGAATAGAAAAGACCTACTCCTTCCTCAGTGAACGGGACTGAACACCCACATTCCCCGCAGAGGAAAACATCAGAGTAGTAAGAATCTTAAAACCTATCTATTGATATGTCTCCATAAGGGAATGAAGTGTGTCTTGACTGCCATTAACATGGCAGTTAGAATCAGCTCAAACACACTATAAAAAGGAATTTCAAAAACAAAACAAAAAAACAGGGAAATTCTTTACAATTCCTTCAGGGGCTCTAATGAAACCTGGAATGACCCTATCTACAACGACAGCTGGATGTGGCATAAGGCTGGACCCTTGGGACTGAGAGGATTGGTGAGATATGGTGAGCAAATGCAGACCCTTTAAAGCAATAATGTGTGGCACAATTTCAAAGGTTCCCAACTCTCCAGGTTGAAGGGAATATTACTACAGCTATAACAAGTACGGGAAACCTAGAGAATGGACACACTGTGAATACGAAAGATTTCTAAAACTCAACAATAATCCCTCTCCTGGTGCTCCGGTTTGACTTCCAACTGCTTTACTATCAATCTCCCAACTTGGAGAGACAGCCCGTTTAACCTCCTGGTTCAAACAGGTGGCCAATTTTGTAGAGGATGAAAGGGAAGAGGGAGAACCAATGAGAGAGTAGCTGTTAGGCATTTGGACAGGCATATGTCATTCTAAATACCCGGCAGGAAGAAGAATTAACCAAAGTCTCAGACACCCGCCGTGAACTGGTATAGGTCCTGAACCAAAATTTTGGAATTGCGGTCAGCTCACAAAAAACGAGTTGAAAAAAGGAGCTCAGGGGCAGAGCAATGCACAAATTGGCAGAGTAGTAAAGGACAACAATCGTCCGAAAATCTGTTGAGGTAAGGCAATGAGGCGGACTTCAAAGCGAGCCCGAATAGCAGGAAACAGATTTCAAGAGGTACATTGGAATCGCCTTTAAAGCACAGGAATAGGGGCACAACATCGACAATGATGCACTTGTCCAAAAAGGGCTTATGAGTTTTCTCCTGAATATATTCAGGAGAAAACGCATACGTGCTTTTTGGCCAAGCAAGCAAGCAGGCAATGCAAATCTGCACTACAATGAAGTATCAATTCCCACCGGTCAAAAGGGACATCCGCAAAATGTGTAAAATCCAGAAAGGCAAGATAGGCCCTGGAGAACAGGGAGCATTGTTATGCTGATGGACAGGATGTAAATTGCCAACTGCCTCTCTGGAAGAGTGCACTGTGTTCCCTAAAACAAGGAAACAACAGAACTACAGAGCCAAGGGCACTTCCAGTCAAGGGAGTATACATTGGGAAAACTGAAAATCAATAATACAGAGCCACCACAAAATTTAGGGCTGCACTGCTTACAAGAACCTAAACTTGGGTACGCCTTAAATATCCCAGGAAAGACAAAAATGGTTCAGGAAATTGTGTTACTTACATACGATGGAATATCAGTCAGCCATGAAATCAATGTCATAAGGCCAGTAGCAGCAAAATGAGTGGATTCAGGTACGATGATTCTAAGTGAAATAGGTCACAGAGAAAAAGAAACATATCATAAGATATCACTTATGAAGGTCCTGTAAACATGGCTACACATGAACTGAGTTAGGAAACAGAACAGAGTCTCACATTTAGAAAACACACTTATGTCTGCTTAAGGGGGAAGGAGAGGTGGGTGATGCATAAAACCAGAGTTTGATATTAGTACATGTACCGTTCCAAAAACCAACTACGGAATAGAAAAGACCTACACTTTCCTCAGTGAAAGGGACTCAAAACCCCATATTTCCCTCAGAGGTATATATCTGACTAGTAAGAAACTTAAAACCTATGTATTGATATGTCTCCATAAGGGAATGAAGTGTCTTGACTGCCATAAACATGGCAGTGAGAATCAGCTCAAACCCACTATAAAAAGAAATTACAAAAACAAAACAAAAAAACAGAGAAATTCTTTACAATTCCTTCAGGGGCTCTGATGAAACATGGAATGACCCTATCTACAATGAGAGCTGGATGTGGCATAAGGCTGGACACTTGCGACTGAGAGGATTGGTGAGATTCAGTGAGCAAATGCAGACCATATAAAGCAATAATGTGTGGCACACATTCCTGGGGTCCCAACTCTTGAGGTTGAAGGGAATATTACTACAGCTATAACATGTACGGGAAACCTAGAGAATGGACACACTGGGAATATGAAAGGTTTCTATAACTCAACTAATAGTCCCTCTCCTGGTGCTCTGGATAGAATTTCCAACAGCTTTATTATCAATCTCCCAACTTGGAGAGACAGCCCCTTTAATCTCCTGGTTCTCACATGTGGCCAATTTTGTAGAGGATGAAAGGGAAGAGGGAGAACCAATGAGAGAGTAGCTGTTAGGCATTTGGACAGGCACATGTCATTCTAATTTCCCGGCAGGAAGAAGAATAATGCAAAGTCTTAGATACCCGTCAGGAACCAGTATAGGTCCTGAACAAAAATTTTGGACTTGCGGTCAGCTCCCAAAAAACGAGTTGATAAATGGATCTTAGGGGCACAACAATGCACAAAATGTCAGAGAAATAAAGGAGTACAATCGTCCAAAATTCTTTTGAGGGAAGGCAACGAGGCGGACTTGAAAGTGAGCCAGAATAGCAGGAAACAGATTTCAAGAGGTACATTGGAATCGCCTTTAAAGCACAGGAAGAGGGGCACATCTTCAACAATGATGCACTTGGCCAGAAATGGCGTACGTGTTTTCTCCTGAATATATTCAGGAGAAAACGCATACGTCCTTTTTGGCCAAGCAAGCAAGCGGGCAATGCAAATCTGAACTACAATGAAGTATAACTTCCCACCGGTCAAAAGGGACATTCACAAAATGTGTAAAAACCAGAAAGTCAAGGCAGGCCCTGGAGAAGTGGGAGCCTAGTTATGCTGATGGGCAGGATGTAAATTGCCAACTGCCTCTCAGGAGGAGTGCATTGTGTTCCCTAAAACAAGGAAACAACAGAACAACAGAGCCAAGGGCACTTCCAGTCTAGGGAATATACCTCGGGAATACTGAAAATGAATAAGACAGAGCCACCGCAAAATTTAATGCTGCACTGCTTACAAGAACCTCAACTTGGGTACACCTTAAATATCCTAGGAAAGACAAAAATGGGTCAAGAAATTGTGTTACTTATGTATGATGGAATATCCCTCAGCCATGAAAACAATGTTACAAGGCCAGGAGCAGCAAAATGAGTGTATTCAGGTACGATGTTTCTAAGTGAAATAAGTCACAGAGGAAACGAAACTTATCATAAGATATCACTTATGAAGGTCCTGTAAACATGGCTACAGATGAACTGAGTTAGGAAAGAGAACAGAGTCTCACATTTAGAAAACACTCTTATGTCTGCTAAAGGGGGAAGGAGAGGTGGGGTGATGCATAAAACCAGAGTTTGATATTAGTACAGGTACCGTTCCAAAAACCAAATACGGAATAGACAAGACCTACACTTTCCTCAGTGAAATGGACTCAAAACCCCATATTTTTCGCAGAGGAATATATCTGACTAGTAAGAATCTTAAAACCTATATATTGATAAGTCTCCATAAGGGAATCAAGTGTGTCTAGACTGGCATAAACAAGGCAGTTAGAATCAGCTCAAACCCACTATAAAAAGGAATTTCAAAAACAAAACAAAAAAACAAGGAAATTCTTTACAATTCCTTCAGGGTCTCTGATGAAACCTGGAATGACACTATCTACAATGACAGCTGGATGTGGCATTAGGCTGGACACTTGAGACTGAGAAGATTGGTGAGACTTGGTGAGAAAATGCAGACCATTTAAAGCAATTATGCGTGGCACACATTCCAATGGTCCCAACTCTGAAGGATGTAGGGAATATTACTACAGATATAACATGTACGGGAAACCTAGAGAATGGACACAGTGTGAATACAAAAGGTTTCTAAAACTCAACTAATAGTCCCTCTCCTGGTGCTCTGGTTTGAATTTCCAACTGCTTTATTATCAATCTCCCAACCTGGAGAGATAGCCCCTTTAACCTCCTCGTTCGAAAAGGTTGACAAATTGGCAGAGGATGAAAGGGAAGTGGGAGAACCAATGAGAGAGTAGCTGTTAGGCATTTGGACGGGCACATGTCACTCTAATTTCCCGGCAGGAAGAAGAATTAAACAAAGTCTCAGACACCCGCCGGGAACCAGTATAGGTGCTGAACCAAATTTTTGGACTTGTGGTCAGCTCACAAAAACGAGTTGAAAAATGGAGCTCAGGGGCACAGCAATTCACAAACTGGCAGAGTAATAAAGCAAAACAATCGTCCAAATATCTGTTGAGGGAAGGCAACGAGGCAGACTTCAAAGCGAGCCAGAATAGCAGGAAACAGATTTCAAGAGGTACATTGGAATCACCTTTAAAGCACAGGAAGAGGGGCACAACTTCGACAATGATGCAATTGGCCAAAAATGGCGTATGAGTTTTCTCCTGAATATATTCAGGAGAAAACACATACGTCTTTTTCCGCAAAGCAAGCAAGCGGGCAATGCAAATCTGAAGTACAGTGAAGTATCATTTCCCAGCGGTCAAAAGGGACATCCACAAAATGTGTAAAAGCCAGAAAGGCAAGACAGGCAATGGAGAACAGGGAGCCTAGTTATGCTGATGGGCAGGATGTAAATTGCCAACTGCCTCTCTGGAGGAGTGCATTGTGTTCCCTAAAAAAAGTAAACAACAGAGCTACAGAGCCAAGGGCACTTCCAGTCTAGGGAATATACCTTGGGAAAATTGAAAATCAATAAGATAGAGCCACCCCAAAATTTAGGGCTGCACTGCTTACAAGAACCTCAACTTGGGTACACCTTGAATATCCCAGGAAAGACAAAAATGATTCAAAAAATTGTCTTATTTACATACGATGTAATATCCCTCAGCCATGAAATCAATGTCATAAGGCCAGTAGGAGCAAAATTAGTGGATTCAGGTACGATGATTCTAAGTGAAATAAGTCACAGAGAAAAATAAATTTATCAGAAGATATCACTTATGAAGGTCCTCTAAACATGGCTACACATGAAATGAGTTAGGAAAGAGAACAGAGTCTCACATTTAGCAAAAACTCTTGTGCCTGCTTAAGGGGGAAGGAGAGGTGGGGTGATGCATAAAACCAGAGATTGATATTAGTACAGGTTCCATTCCAAAAACCAAATACGGAATAGACAAGACCTCCACTTTCCTCAGTGAAAGGGACTCAAAACGCCATATTTCCCGCAGAGGAATATATCTGACTGGTAAGAATCTTAAAATCTATGTATTGATATGTCTCCGTAAGGGAATCAAGTGTGTCTAGAATGGCATAAACATGGCAGTGAGTATCAGTTCAAACCCACTATAAAAAGGAATTTCAAAAACAAACCAAAAAAACAGAGAAATTATTTACAATTCCTTCAGGGGCTCTGATGAAACCTGGAATGACCCTATCTAAAATGACAGCTGGATGTGGCATAAGGCTGGACACTTGGGACTGAGAGGATTGGTGAGATTCGGTGAGCAAATGCAGACCCTTTAAAGCAATAACGCGAGGCCCACATTCCAATGGTACCTATTCTCCTGGTTGAAGGGAATATTACTACAGCTATAACATGTACGGGAACCCTAGAGAATGGAAACAGTGTGAATATGAAAGCTTTCTAAAACTCAACTAATAATCCCTATCCTGGTGCTCCGGTTTGACTTTCCAACAGATTTACTACCAATCTCCCCACTTGGAAAGACAGCCTCTTTAACCTCCTGGTTCGCACAGGTTGCCAATTTGGCAGAGGATGAAAGGGAAGAGGGAGAACCAATGAGAGAGTAGCTATTAGGCATTTGGCCGGGCACATGTCACTCTAATTTCCCGGAAGGAAGAAGAATTAACCAAATATTCAGCCACGCACCGGGAACCCGTATAGGTCTTGAACCAAAATTTTGGACTTGCGGTCAGCTCCCAAAAACGAGTTGAAAAATGGGTCTTAGGGGCACAACAATGCACAAACTATCAGAGAAATACAGGACAACAATCGTCCAAAAATCTTTTGAGGGAAGGCAACGAGGCGGACTTGAAAGTGAGCCAGAATAGCAGGAAACAGATTTCAAGAGGTACATTGGAATCGCCTTTAAAGCACAGGATGCGGGGCACAACTTCAACAATGATGCACTTGGCCAGAAATGCCGTACGTGTTTTCTCCTGAATATATTCAGGAGAAAGCGCATACGTCCTTTTTGGCCAAGCAAGCAAGCGGGCAATGCAAATCTGAACTACAATGAAGTATCACTTCCCACCGGTCAAAAGGGACATCCACAAAATGTGTAAAAACCAGAAAGTCAAGGCAGGCCCTGGAGAACAGGGAGCCTAGTTATGCTGATGGGCAGGATGTAAATTGCCAACTGCCTCTCTGGAGGGGTGCATTGTGTTCCCTAAAACAAGGAAACAACAGAGCAACAGAGCCAAGGGCACTTCCAGTATAGGGAGTATAGTTTGGGAAAACTGAATATCAATAAGACAGAGCCACCGCAAAATTTAGGGCTGCACTGCTTACAAGAACCTCAACTTGGGTACACCTAAAATATCCCTGGAAAGACAAAAATGGTTCAAGAAATTGTGTTACTTACATATGATGGAATATCAGTCAGACATGAAAACAATGTCATAAGGCCAGTAGCAGCAAAATAATTGGATTAAGGTATGATAATTCTAAGTGAAATAAGTCACAGAGAAAAAGGAACATATCATAAGATATCACTTATGAAGGTCCTGTAAACATTGCTACACATGAACTGAGTTAGGAAACAGAACAGAGTCTCACATTTAGGAAACACTCTTATGTCTGCTAAAGGGGGAAGGAGAGGTGGGTTGATGCATAAAAACAGAGTTTGATACTAATACAAGTACCGTTCCAAAAACCACCTACGGTATAGAAAAGACCTACACTTTCCTCAGTGAAAGGGACTCAAAACCCTTATTTCCCGCAGAGGTATATATCTGACTAGTAAGAAACTTTAAACCTATGTATTGATATGTCTCCATAAGGGAATGAAGTGTGCCTTGACGGCCATAAACATGGCAGTGTGAATCAGCTCAAACGCACTATAAAAAGAAATTTCAAAACAAAACAAAAAAACTGAGAAATTCCTTGCAATTCCTTCAGGTGCTCTGATGAAACCTGGAATGACCCTATCTACAATGACAGCTGGATGTGGCATTAGGCTGGACACTTGGGACTGAGAGGATTGGTGAGATTCGGTGAGCAAATGCAGACCCTTTAAAGCAATAACACGAGGCCTACATTTCAAGGGTCCCTATTCTCCGGGTTGAAGGGAATATTACTACAGCTATAACATGTTGGCAAACCTAGAGAATGGACACACTGTGAATATGAAAGATTTCTAATACTCAACTAATAGTCCCTCTCCTGGTGCTCTGGTTTGAAATTCCAACAGCTTTATTATCAATCTCCCAACTTGGAGAGACAGCCCCTTTAACCTCCTGGTTCTCACAGGTGGCCAATTTTGTAGAGGATGAAAAGGAAGAGGGAGAACCAATGAGAGAGTAGCTATTAGGAATTTGGACAGGCACATGTCATTCTAATTTCCCGGCAGCAAGAAGAATTATCCAAAGTCTCAGACACCCGCGGGGAACCAGTATAGGTCGTGAACCAGAATTTTGGACTTACAGTCAGCTCACAAAAAACGAGTTGAAAAATTGTTCTTAGGGGCACAACAATGCACAAAATGTCAGAGAAATAAAGGACTACAATTGTCCAAAAATCTTTTGAGGAAAGGCAACGAGGCGGACTGGAAAGTGAACCAGAATAGCAGGAAACAGATTTCAAGAGGTACATTGGAATCGCCTTTAAAGCACAGGAAGAGGGGCACAACTTCAACAATGATGCACTTGGCCAGAAATGGCGTACGTGTTTTCTCCTGAATATATTCAGGAGAAAATGCATACGTCCTTTTTGGCCAAGCAAGCAAGCGGGCAATGCAAATCTGAACTACAATGAAGTATCACTTCCCACCGGTCAAAAGGGACATCCACACAATGTGTAAAAACCAGAAAGTCAAGGCAGGCCCTGGAGAACAGGGAGCCTAGTTATGCTGATGGGCAGGATGTAAATTGCCAACTGCCTCTCTGGAGGAGTGCATTGTGTTCCCTAAAACAAGGAAACAACAGAGCAACAGAGCCAAGGGCACTTCCAGTCTAGGGAATATACCTCGGGAAGACTGAATATCAATAAGACAGCGCCACCGCAAAATTTAGTGCTGCATTGCTTACAAGAACCTCAACTTGGGTACACCTTAAATATCCAAGGAAAGACAAAAATGGGTCAAGAAATTGTGTTACTTACGTATGATGGAATATCCCTCAGCCATGAAAACAATGTTATAAGGCCAGGAGCAGCAAAATGAGTGTATTCAGGTACGATGTTTCTAAGTGAAATAAGTCACAGAGGAAAAGAAACTTACAATAAAATATCACTTATGATTGTCCCGTAAACATGGCTACAGATGAACTGAGTTAGGAAAGAGAACAGAGTATCACATTTAGAAAACACTCTTATGTCTGCTAAAGGGGGAAGGAGAGGTGGGGTGATGCATAAAACCAGAGTTTGATATTAGTACAGGTACCGTTCCAAAAACCAAATACGGAATAGACAAGACCTACACTTTCCTCAGTGAAATGGACTCAAAACCCCATATTTCTCGCAGAGGAATATATCTGACAAGTAAGAATCTTAAAACCTATATATTGATAAGTCTCCATAAGGGAATCAAGTGTGTCTAGACTGGCATAAACATGGCATTTAGAATCAGCTCAAACCCACTATAAAAAGGAATTAGAAAAACAAAACAAAAAAACAAGGAAATTCTTTACAATTCCTTCAGGGGCTCTGATGAAACCTGGAATGACCCTATCTACAATAACAGCTGGATGTGGCATTAGGCTGGACACTTGAGACTGAGAGGATTGGTGAGATTTGGTGAGCAAATGCAGACCATTTAAAGCAATAATGCGTGGCACACATTCCAAGGGTACAAACTCTCCAGGTTGTAGGGACTATTACTACAGTTATAACATGTACGGGAAACCTAGAGAATGGACACAGTGTGAATACAAACGGTTTCTAAAACTCAACTAATAGTCCCTCTCCTGGTGCTCTTGTTTGAATTTCCAACTGCTTTATTATCAATCTCCGAAATTGGAGAGATATCCCATTTAACCTCCTGGTAAGAACAGGTTGCCAATTTGGCAGAGGATGAAAGGGAAGAGGGAGAACCAATGAGAGAGTAGCTGTTAGGCATTTGGACGGGCACATGACACTCTAATTTCCCGGCAGGAAGAAGAATTAACCAAAGTCTCAGGCACCCGCCGGGAACCAGTATAGGTCCTGAACCAAAATTTTGGACTTCCGGTCAGCTCACAAAAAACGAGTTGAAAAATGAAGCTCAGGGGCACAGCAATTCACAAACTGGCAGAGTAGTAAAGGACAGCAATCGTCCAAATATCTGTTGAGGGAAGACAACGAGGCGGACTTGAAAGCGACCCAGTATAGCAGGAAACGGATTTCAAGAGGGACATTGGAATCGCCTTTAAAGCACAGGAAGAGGGGCACAACTTCGACAATGATGCACTTGGCAAAAGAGGGCAAATGTGTTTTCTCCTGAATATATTCAGGAGAAAACGCATACGCCCTTATTGGCTAAGCAAGCAAGCGGGAAAGCAAATCTGCACTACAAAGAAGTATTATTTCCCAGTGGTCAAAAGGTACATCCGCAAAATGTGTAAAAGCCAGAAAGGCAAGAGAGGCAATGCAGGACAGGGAGCCTTGTTATGCTGATGGGCAGGATATAAATTGCCAACTGCCTCTCTGGAGGAGTGCATTGTGTTCCCTAAAACAAGTAAACAACAGAGCTACAGAGCCAAGGGCACTTCCATTCTAGGGAACATAACTTGTGAAAAATGAAAATCAATAAGACAGAGCCACCTCAAATTTTAGGGCTGCACTGCTTACAAGAACCTCGACTTGGGTACACCTTAAATATCCCAGGAAAGACAAAAATGGTTCAAAAAATTGTGGGATTTACATACGATGGAATATCCCTCAGCTGTGAAATCATTGTCATAAGGCCAGTAGCAGCAAAATGAGTGGATTCAGGTACGATGATTCTAAGTGAAATAAGTCAAAGAGAAAAATAAATTTATCATAAGATATCACTTATGAACGTCCTCTAAACATGGCTACACATGAACTGAGTTAGGAAAGAAAACAGAGCCTCACATTTAGAAAACACTCTTGTGCCTGCTTAAGGGGGAAGGAGAGGTGGTGTGATGCATAAAACCGGAGTTTGATATTAGTACATGTACCGTTCCAAAAACCAAATACGGAATAGACAAGGCCTACACTTTCCTCAGTGAAAGGGATTCAAAACGCCATATTTGCTGCAGAGGAATACATCTGTCTGGAAAGAATCTTAAAATCTATGTATTGATATGTCTCTGTAAGGGAATCAAGTGTGTCTAGACTGGCATAAACATGGCAGTGAGTATCAGTTCAAACCCACTATAAAAAGGAATTTGAAAATCAAAACAAAAAAACAGGGATATTCTTTACAATTCCTTCAGGGGCTCTGATGAAACCTGAAATGACCCTATCTACACCGACAGCTGGATGTGGAATAAGGCTGGACACTTGGGACTGACAGGATTGGTGAGATTCGGTGAGCAAATGCAGACCCTTTAAAGCAATAACGTGAGGCCCACATTCCAAGGGTCCCTATTCTCCTGGTTGAAGGGAATATTACCTCAGCTATAACATGTACGGGAACCCTAGAGAATGGACACAGTGTGAATATGAAAGATTTCTAAAACTCAACTAATAATCCCTCTCCTGGTGCTCCGGTTTGACTTTCCAACAGATTTACTACCAATCTCCCCACTTGGAAAGACAGCCTCTTTAACCTCCTGGTTCGCACAGGTTGCCAGATTGGCAGAGGATGAAAGGGAAGAGGGAGAACCAATGAGAGAGTAGCTTTTTGGCATTTGGACGGGCACATTTCTTTCTAAGTTCCCAGCAGGAAGAAGAATTAACCAAAGTCTGAGAAACCCGGCGGGAACCAGTATAGATCCTGAACCAAAATTTTGGACTTGAGGTCAGCTCACAAAAACGAGTTGAAAAATGGAGCTCAGTGGCACAGCAATGCACAAACTGGCAGAGTAGTAAAGGACAACAATCGTCCGAAAATCTGTTGAGGGAAGGCAACGAGGCGGACTTGAAAGCGAGCCAGAATAGCAGGAAAAAGATTTCAAGAGGCACATTGGAATCACATTTAAAGCACAGGAATAGGGGCACAACTTCGACAATGATGCACTTGGCCAAAAAGGGCTTATGCGTTTTCTCCTGAACATATTCAGGAGAAAATGCATACGCCCTTTTTGGCCAAGCAAGCAAGCGGGCAATGCAAATCTGCACTACAATGAAGTATCACTTCCCACCGGTCAAAAGGGACATCCGCAAAAGGTGTAAAATCCAGAAAGGAAAGAGAGGCCCTGGAGAACAGGGAGCATAGTTATGCTGATGGACAGGATGTAAATTGCCAACTGCCTCTCTGGAGGAGTGCACTGTGTTCCCTAAAACAAGGAAACAACAGAGCTACAGAGCCAAGTGCACTACCAGTCTAGGGAGTATACCTTCGGAAAAATGAAAATCAATAAGACAGAGCCACCGCAAAATTTAGGCCTGAACTGCTTACAAGAACCTCAACTTGGGTACACCTTAAATATCCCAGGAAAGACAAAAATGGTTCAAAAAATTGTGGGATTTACATACGATGGAATATCCCTCAGCCATGAAATCAATGTCATAATGCCAGTAGCAGCAAAATGAGTGGATTCAGGTACGATGATTCTAAGTGAAATAAGTCACAGAGAAAAAGAAACTTATCATACGATATCACTTATGAAGGTCCTGTAAACATGGCTACACATGAACTGAGTTAGGAAAGAGAACAGAGTCTCACATTTAGAAAACACTCTTTTGCCTGCTTAAGGGGGAAGGAGAGGTGGGGTGATGCATAAAACCAGAGTTTGATATTAGTACATGTACCGTTCCAAAAACCAAATACGGAATAGACAAGACCTACACTTTCTTCAGTGAAAGGGACTCAAAACACCATATTTCCTGCAGAGGAATATATCTGACTCGTAAGAATCTTAAAATATATGTATTCCTATGTCTCCGAAAGGGAATCAAGTTTGTCTAGACTGGCATAAACATGGCAGTGAGAATCAGTTCAAACCCACTATAAAAAGGAATTTCAAAAATAAAACAAAAAAAAAACAGGGGTATTCTTTACAATTCCTTCAGGGGCTCTGATGAAACCTGGAATGACCCTATCTACAACGACAGCTGGATGTGGCATAAGGCTGGACACTTGGGACTGAGAGGATTGGTGAGATTTGGTGAGCAATTGCAGACCCTTTAAAGAAATAATGTGTGGCACACATTCCAAGGGTCCCAACTCTCCAGGATGAAGGGAATATTACTACAGCTATAACAGGTACGGGAGACCTAGAGAATGGACACACTGTGAATACGAAAGGTTTCTAAAACAACTAATAATCCCTCTCCTGGTGATTCGGTCTGACTTTCCAACAGATTTACTACCAATCTCCCAACTTGGAGAGACAGCCCCTTTAAGCTCCTGGTTCTCACAGGTGGCCAATTTGGTAGAGAATGAAAGGGAAGAGGGAGAACCAATGAGAGAGTAGCTGTTAGGCATTTGGACGGGCACATGTCATTCTAATTTCCCGGCAGGAAGAAGAATTAACCAAAGTCTCAGACACCCGCCGGGAACCAATATAGTTCCTGAACCAAAATTTTGGACTTGCGGTCAGCTCACAAAAAACGAGTTGAAAAATGGAGCTCAGGGGCACAGCATTGCACAAACTGGCAGAGTAATAAAGAACAACAGTCATCCGAAAATCTGTTGAGGGAAGGCAACGAGGCGGACTTGAAAGCGAGCCAGAATAGCAGGAAACAGATTTCAAGAGCTACATTGGAATCACATTTAAAGCACAGGAATAGGGGCACAACTTCGACAATGATGCACTTGGCCAAAAAGGGCGTATGCGTTTTCTCCTGAATATATTCAGGAGAAAACGCATACGTGCTTTTTGTCCAAGCAACAAGCGGGCAATGCAAATCTGCACTACAATGAACTATCACTTCCCACCGGTCAAAAGGGCCCTCCGCAAAATGTGTAAAAAACAGAAAGGCAAGATAGGCCCTGGAGAACAGGCAGCCTAGTTATGCTGATGGACAGGATGTAAATTGCCAACTGCCTCTCTGGAGGAGTGCATTGTGTTCCCTAATACAAGGAAACAACAGAGCTACAGAGCCAAGGGCACTTCCAGTCTAGGGAATATACCTTGGGAAAACTGAAAATCAATAAGATAGAGCCACCCCAAAATTTAGGGCTGCTTATGTAGATGGTTTACTTATGTAGAGTGGAATATTACTCATTCAGAAATCAATGAAATAATGCTAGTTGTAACAACTCTGGAGGATTTACATATGATCATTCTAAGTGACGTATGTCAGAAAGAAAAAGACACGTATCATAAGATGTCACTTAAAGGTGGAATCCAAAATGGCTACACATGAAATAAATTACAAAACAGAAACATAGTCAAATATGTAGAAAATAGACATAAGGCTGCTAAATGGAAAGGTGAGGAAGGGTGAGGTATTATCCAGGAGGTTGAAATTAGCAAAGATACCATTCCAAGTACCAAATTGAATAACTGACAAGGCCTACACGGTATCTCAAAGAACTGCACTCAGCCTACTCAAGTCACTGGAAAATAATACATATGAATGATAAGCATCTGAAAAAGAATTTATTGTTGTCTCACAGTACATGAATCAAGTGGATGCACAGCAGCAAAAAACAGAGCATTGAAAATCAGCTGTAACCAATATAGAAATAAATTTAAAAATATTTAGAAAAACAGTGAGACAGACAAAAATTCTTACAACTTTTGTTGAAGGGCTATGATGAAACATGGATTGAACACATGTAGACGCACAGCAGGATGATATATAAGGCTGGAAGCTTTGCACGCTAAGAGATGGTAGAGAGGCTGGGTGAGGAAATGAAGAACTTTAAAATAAATACTGCCTGATTCCCATTCCATGGGTTCCAAATCTGCAGGTTCAAGGGAATCTTCTGACAGTGAAAACATGCCTGGGAGACCGAGATGAATGTACACCGTGTGATCAGGAAAGGGGTCTAAAATGCACCTCATTTTTGATCTCCTGGTGCTGGGGTTCGCCATTCCAGCCAAATTACTAACAATCTCCCCACTTGGAGAATCAGCACCTTTAATCTCCTGTTTCACACAGTTTGCAATTTGTGCAGAGGATAAACGGGAAGAGGGGGAACCAATGAGAGACTAGCTGTAAGAGTTTTGACAGGCACATGTGACTCTAATTTCCCATTAGGAAGAAAAATTTACCAAAGGCTCAGCCTGCCTCCCCAGAACCAGAATAGGGCCGGAAGCAATACAATGGTTTGGCGGCCAGCTCACAAAAAAGCGAGTTGCAAAATGGAGCTCAGGAGCAGACAATTCAAAGACCTGCAAAGATATAAATGATAACCAACGTCCAAAAATATATTCAGGTAAGGCAACGAAGAGGATCTGAATGAGAGGCAGAATTGCAGGAAACAGATTTCAAAAGAGAGATGGGACTCACATTTAAAGCATATGAAAAGCAGCAGAATTTCTAAAATGATGTAGTTGGGCAAAAGGGTGTATGCGTTTTTTTTCATGAATAACTTCAGGAAAAAAACACATACAGAGTTTTTGGCCAACCAAGCAAGCTGAAAATGCAAATCTGCACAACAAAGAAGTCTCAATTTCCACTGCTCAGAAAGGCCATCCAAAAAATGTGTACAAACCAGAAATGCAGGAGAGGCCATGGAGAACAGCGAGCTAGTCACGCTGATGGGTGTGGTATAAATATCCCAGACCCACTCTGAAGAAGTGTATGCTGTTTCCTAAAACATCTAAAATACAAAGCTACCGAGCATATGGCACTTCCACTCATGGGCATATAACTTGGGAAGACTAAATATCAACAAGACACAGGAACCCCAAAGTTTAGGGCTGCTCTGCATACAAGAACCTCAATATCAGTACAACTTAAATATTACAGGAAAGAGAAAATTGCGTAAAGAACTTGTGGTAATTTTGTACAATTGAATATCACTCAGACATGAAATCAATGTCATAAGGCCAGTAGCAGCATAATGAGTGGATTTAGGTACGATGATTCTAAGTGAAATAAGTCACACAGAAAAAGAATCTTATCATAAGATATCACTTATGAAGGTCCTGTAAACATGGCTCACATGAACTGAGGAACGAGAACAGAGTCTCACATTGAGAAAACACTCTTATGCCTGCTTAAGGGGGAAGGAGAGGTGGGGTGATGCATAAAACCAGAGTTTGATATTAGCACATGTACCATTCCATGAAGCAAATACAGAATAGACAAAACCTACACCTTCCTCAGTGAACGGGACTCAAGACCCCAATTCCAAGCACAGGAATATATCTGACTAGTAAGAAACTTAAAACCTATATATTGATATGTCTCCATAAGGGAATCAAGTGTGTCTAGACCGGCATAAACATGTCGGTGAAAATCAGCTCAACCCCATTATAAAAATGAATTTCAAAAACAAAACAAAAAAAAAACAGCGAAATTCTTACACAATTCCTTCAGGGGATCTGATGAAAGCTGGAATGACCCCATCTGAAAAGACAGCTAGATGAGACATAAGGTTGGACACTTGGGGCTGAGCGGACTGGTGAAATTGGGTGAGAAAATGCAGACCCTTTAAAGCAGTAATGCATGCCACCCATTCCATGGGTCCCAACTCTCCAGGTAGAAGGGAATATCACTACAGTTATAACATATATGGGAAACCTAGAGAATGGACACCAGGTGATGGCAAAAGATTTCTAAAAGGCTCCTAATTTTTCCCCTCCTTGTGCTCCAGTTTGGCATTCCAACTGCTTTACTATCAATCACCCAACTTGGAGAGTCAGCCCCTATAAGCTCCTGCTTCGCACAGTTTGCAAATTGTGCAGTGGATGAAAGGGAAGAGGGTGAACCAATCAGAGAGTAGCTGTAGGCATTTGGACGGACACATGTCACTCTAATTTGCCGTTTGGAAGGAAGAATTATCCAAAGCGTCAGCCTGCACCCCCGGAACCAGTATAGGTCCTGTAGCAAAATTGTGGACTTGCGGTCAGCTCACAAAAACACGAGTTGAAAATTGGAGCTGACGGGCATAGCAATTCACAAACCTGCAGAGTTATAAAGGACAACTCTCTTCCAAAAATCTGTTGAGGGAAGGCAACGAAGCAGACTTGAAAATGAGGCAGAATTGCACAAAACATATTTCAAGTTTTAAATTGGAATCACCTTTAAAGCACAGGAAAAGCGTAACAACTTCAACAATGATGCACTTAGCCAAAAAGTGTGTATGCATTTTCTGCTGAATATATCCAGGAGAAAATGAATACGCCCTTTTTGGCCAATCAAGCAAGCCCTCAATGCAAACCCACACTACAAAGAATTGTCACTTCCCACCGGTCAAAAGGGACATCTGATAATCTGTAAAAACCAGAAAATAAAGACAGAGATAACAATAGCATGATGCAATGTGATCCCAAGGGTCATGTAGGACTGTGATGACAAGGTCATGGAGCATTTTGCTGACAAAGGCTGGGAGCATTGTGATGACAAGGGTCACGAATCACTGTGATGACAAGCGTCACGGAGCATTGTGATTACAGGGGTCATGGAGCATTGGGATGACAAGGGCATGGATCATTGTGATGACAAGGGTTATGGAGCATTTTGATGACAAGAGTCCCGGATCACTGTGTTGTCAGGGGTCATGGAGGGTTGTGATGACAGTGGTCATGGAGCATTGTGATGACAAGGGTCATGTAGAAGTGAGAAGAGAAGGTCCTGGAGCTTTGGGCTGAAAATATTCATGGAGTATTGTGATGACATGTGTCATGGAGCATCCTGATGACAAGGTCCTGGAGCATTGTAATGAGAAGACCATGGAGCCTTTTGATGACAAGTCTCATGGAGCATTCTGATGAAAATGGGCATGGAGAATTGTGGTTAAAGGAGTCTTGGAGCATTGTGATGAAAAGGGCATGGAGCATTGGGATGAGAAGACCATGGAGCGTTCTGATGACATGCATCATGGAGCTTTGTGATGACAAGGGCATGGAGCATTGTGATTACAGGGGTCTTGGAGCATTGTGATGAAAAGGGCATGGATCATTGTGATGGAAAAGGCATGGAGCTTTGTCATGACAGGGTTCAAGGAGCATACTGATGACAAGTGTCAGGGAGCATTGTGATGACAAGTCTATTGAGCATTGTGATGACAAAGGTCATGGAGCATTGTGATGAGAATACCATGGATAATTGTGATGACGAGCGTCATGGGGCGTTGTGATGACAAGTGTTATGGAACATTGTGATCACAAGGGTTTGGAACATTGTGATGACAGAGGTCATGGAGCATTTTGATTTCATTGTGATGACAATAGCATGAAGCATTATGATGATGGGCATGGTGAATTGTGATGACAGGGTTCATGGAGCATTGAGATGAAAATTGGCATGGAGCATTGTGATTAAAGTTGTCTTGGAGCACTGTGATGACAAGGGCAAGGAGCATTGTGATGAGAAGGCAATGGAGCATCTGATGACATGTGTCATTGAGCTTTGTGATGACAAGTGCATTGGGCATTGTGATGACAGTGGCATTCAAAATTGGTCTAACAAGTTTCATGGATTATTGTAATGATGGTGGACATGGTGCATTTTGATGACAAGGGCATGGAGCATTGTAATTTCAAGGTCATTGAATATTGTGAAGACAGGTGACAGGGAGTGTTGTGATGACATATGTCATGGTCCATTGAGATGACAATGTCATGGAGCATTGTGATACCAAGTGTCATGGAACATTGCGATGAGAAATTTAATGGAGCATTGTGATGACAAGGGCTTGGAGCATCGTGATGACAAGGGTCATGGAGCACTGTGATGACAAGATCTTGGAGCATTGTTAGGAGAAGGGCCATTAAGAATTTTGATGAGAAGTTCGTGAAGCATTGTGATGAAAAGTGCACCGAGCTTGCTATGACAGTGTTCATGGAGCATTGCGATGACAAGTGCATGGAGAATTGTATTGACAAGAGCATGTAACACTGTGATGAGAAGTGTCATGGAGCATTTTGATGATAAGGACATGTAGAATTGTGATGACCAGTGCATGGAGCATTGTGATGGAAAGACCGTGGAGCACTGTGATGAGAAGACCATGGATAATTGTGATGATGAGCGTCATGGAGCACTGTAATGACAAGGGGCATAGAGCATTGTGATGACAGGTGTCATGGATCATTGTGATGACAAGTGTCATGGACCATTCTGATGACAAGCTTGTGGAGGAATGTGATGACAATGGCATGGAGCATTGTGAGGAAAAGGGCATGGAGCATTGTGATGAAAAATGCTTGGAGTCTTTTCATGACAGGGTTCAAGGAGCATTCTGACAACAAGTGTCAGGGAGCATTGTGATGACAAGTTTATTGAGCATTGTGATGACAAAGGTCATGGAGCATTGTGATGACAGGCATCATGGAGCGTTGTGATGACAAATTTTATGGAACATTGTGATCACAAGGGTTTTGAGCATTGTGATGACAGAAGTCATGTATCATTTTCATTTCAAGGTGCATGGAACATTGTGATGACAAGGGCATGAAGCATTGTGAACCCAAGATTCATGGAGGGTTTTGATGACAATGGGAATGGAGTATTGTGATGACAAGCGCATGGAGCATTGTGATGACAAGGTCATGTAACATTTTGCTGACAAATGCATGGAGCATTTTGATGACAAGGGTCATGGAACACTGTGATGACAAGCGTCAAGGAGCATTGTGATTACAGCGGTCACGGAGCATTGGGATGGCAAGGGCATTGATCATTGTGATGACAAGGGTCATGGAGCATTTTGATGACAAGAGTCCTGGATCATTGTGTTGTCCGGTGCCATGGAGAACTGTGATGACAGTGGTCAAGGAGCATTGTGATGACAAGGTCCTGGAGCATTGTGAGGAGAAGACCATGGAGCCTTGTGATGACAAGTGTCATGGAGCATTCTGATGAAAAGGGGTGTGGAGCATTGTGATTACATGGGTGTTGGAGCATTGTGATGAAAATGGCATGGATGATTGTGATTCAAAAGGCATGGAGCCTTGTCATGACAGGGTTCAAGGAGCATACTGACGACAAGTGTCAGGGAGCATTGTAATGACAACTGTATTGAGCATTGTGATGACAAATGTCATGGAGCATTGTGATGAGAAGACCATGGATAATTGTGATGATGAGCATCATGGGGCGTTGTGATGACAAGTGTTATAGAACACTGTGATCACAAGGGTTTGGAGCATTGTATTGACAGAGGTTATGGAGCATTCTGATTTCATTGTGATGACAATAGCATCAAGCATTATGATGATGGGCATGGTTCATTGTGATTACAGAGTTCATGGAGCATAGAGATGAAAAGTGGCATGGAGCATTTTGATTACAGTTGTCTTGGAGCATTATGATGACAAGGGCATGGAGCATTGTGATGAGAAGGCCATGGAGCAGATTGTTGACATGCGTCATAGAGCTTTGTGATGACAATAGCATGGAGCATTGTGATTACAGGGGTCTTTTAGCATTGTGATGACAAGGGTCATGGAGCCTTGTGATGACAAGGCCGTGGATTATTGTCATGGCAAGGGTGAGGGTGTATTGTGATGACTAGTGATGGAACATTTTGATATCAGTGGTGAGAGAGCATTTTGATGAGAAGTACATGGAGCATTGTGATGACAAGTTTTATGGAGCATTCTGATGACAAGTTTGTGGAAAATTTTGATAACAAGCGCATGGAGCATTGTGATAACAAGGGTCATGGAGCACTCTGCTGACAAATGCATGGAGCATTGTGATGGCAAGGGTCACAGAGCATTGTGAATGAAAAGTTCATGGAGCATTATGGTGACAAATTTCACAGAGCCCTGTGATGACGAGGGCATGGACCATTTTGATGGCAAAGGTCATGAAGCATTGTGATGACTGGAATCACGGAGCATTGTGATGACAAGGGCATGGAGCATTGTGATGACAGGGGCATGGAGCATTGGTCTGACATGTTTCATGGATTATTGAGATGACAGTGGGCATGGCGCATTGTGATGACAAGGGCATGGAGCATTGTTATGAGAAGGTCATGGAGTACTGTGAAGACAGGTGTCAGGGAGCATTGTGATGACATATGTCTTGGTGCATTGTGATGACAATGGCATGGAGCATTGTGAAGCCAAGTGTCATGGAGGATTGTGATGACAAAGGTAATGGAGCATTGTGATGACAAGGGCTTGGAGCTTTTTGATGACAATGGTCATGGAGCACTGTGATGACAAGGGCATGGAGCACTGTGATGACAACGGCCATTGAGAATTTTGATGACAATGTCGTGAAGCACTGTGATGAAAAGCACTTGGAGCTTGCTATGACAGGGATCATGGAGCATTGCGATGACAAGTGCATGAAGAATTGTGATGACAAGATCATGTAACATTGTGATGAGAAGTGTCATTGAGCATTGTGATGGCAAGACCGTGGAGCACTGTGATTAGAAGACCATGGATAATTGTGATGTCGAGCGTCATGCAGCACTGTAATGACAAGGGGCATGGAGCATTGTGATGACAGGGGTCATGGAGTATTGTGATGACAGGGGTCATGGAGAACTGTGATGACAAGGGTCGTGGAGCATTCTGATGACAAGCTTGTGGAGTAATGTGATGATAATGGCAAGGAGCATTGTGATGAAAATGGCATGGAGCATTGTGATGTAAAAGGCATGGAGGCTTTTCATCACAGCGTTGAAGGAGCATTCTGACGACAAGTGTCAGGGAGCATTGTGATGACAAGTGTATTGAGCATTGTGATGACAAAGGTCATGGAGCATTGTGATTACACGGGCATGGATTATTGTGATGACAGGCATCATAGAGCGTTGTGATGACAAGTGTTGTGGAACAATGTGACCACAAGTGTTTGGAGCATTGTGATGACAGAGGTCATGGATCATTTTGATTTCAAGGAGCACGGAGCGTTGTGATGACAGGGATCATGGAGCATTGTGATGAGAATATCATGGAGCATTGGGCTGAAAATATTCATGGAGTATTGTGATGACAGTGGTCTTGGAGCACTGTGATAACAAGGGCATGGAGCATTGTGATGAGAAGGCCATGGAACATTCTAATGACATGTTTCATGGATGTTTGTGATGAAAAGGGGAATGGAGCATTGTGATTACAGGGGTCTTTGAGCATTGTGATGAAAAGTGCATGGATCATTGTGATGAAAAAGGCATGGAGCCTTGTCAGGGAAGGGTTCAAGGAGCATACTCTCGACAAACGTCAGGGAGCATTGTGATGACAATTATATTGAGCATTGAGATGACAAAGTTCATGGAGCATTGTGATGAGAAGACCATGGTTAACTGTGATGAGGAGCGTCATGGGGCATTGTGATGACAATTGTTATGGAACATCGTGATCACAAGTGTTTGAAGCATTGTGATGACAGAAGTCATGGAGCATATTGATTTCATTGTGATGACAATAGCATGAATCATTATGATGATGGGCATGGTGCATGGGATGACAGGGTTCTTGGAGCACTGAGATTAATATTGGCATTGAGCATTGTGATTACATGGGTCTTGGAGCATTGTGATGACAAGGGCATGGAGCATAGTGAATAAGAATTCCACGGAGCTTTCTGATGACATGCGTCATGGAGCTTTCTGATGACAATTGTATGGAGCATTGTGATTACAGGGTCTTGGAGCATTGTGATGAAAAGTGTCATGGAGTCTTGTGATGACAAGGTTGTGGATCCTTGTGATGGCAGGTGTCATGGAGCATTTTTATGACAGGGGGAATGGAGCATTGTGATGACAAGGGCATGGAGCATTGGTCTGAAAAGCTTCATGGATTATTGTGATGAGAGTGGGCATGGAGCATTGTGCTGACAAGCGTCATGGAGCTTTGTGATGACAACGTCATGGAGCAATGTGATGAGAGGGTTCATGGAGCTTTGTGATGACAAATGTCATGGAGCATTTTGATGACAAGTGTGACGTGCATTGTGATGAGAAGGGCAGGGAGCATTGTGATGACAGCGTCATTGAGTAATTTGGTGAACAGGGTCAGGGAACATTTTGATTACAGTGGTTATGGAATATTGTGATGTCAGGGGTCATGGAGCTTTGTGATGAAAAGTGTCATGGAGCATTTTGATGACAGGGGTTATGGAATATTGTGATGTCAGGGGTCATCGAAAATTGTGATGATAAGTGCATGTAGCATTTTAATGACAGGGGTCATGGAACATTGTGATGACAGGGGTGATGAAGTATTGGGATGAATAGTGATGGAACATTGTGATATCAGTGGTGAGAGAGCATTTTGATGAGAAGTGCATGGAGCGCCGTAATGACAAGGTTTAAGCAGCATTGTGATGAAAAGGATGTGGAGCATTGTGATGACAAGCACATGGCGCGTTGTGATGACGTGGGCCATGGAGTATTGTGCTGAGAAGCGCATGGAGCATTGTGATGACAAGGGTCATGGAGCATTGTGCTGAGAAAGGCAGAGAACATTGTGATGATAATGGTCACAGAGCATTGTGATGAAAAGTTCATGGAGCATTGTGGTGACAAACGTCACAGAGACTTGTGATGATGAGGGCATGGAACATTTTGATGAGAAAGGTCATGAAGCATTGTGATGACTGGAGTCACAGAGCATTGTGATGACAGGGGTGATGGAGCATTGTGATGAAAAGGGCATGGAGCACTGTGATGACAGGGGCATGGAGCATTGGTCTTATAAGTTTCATGGATTATTGTGATGACAGTGGGAATGGCGCATTGTGATGACAATGGCACAGAGCATTGTGATGAAAATGTCATGCAGTATTATGAAGACAGGTGTCAGGGAGCATTGTGAAGACCTAAGTCATGGCCCATTGTGATGACAATGACATGGAGCATTGTGATTCCAAGTGTCATCGACGATTGTGATGACAAAGGTAATGGAGCATTGTGATGACAAGGGCTTGGAGCATTGTGATGACAAATGTCACAGAGCCTTGTGATGAAGAGGGCATGGACCATTGTGATGACCAAGGTCATGAAGCATTTTGATGACTGGAGTCATGAATCATTGTGATGACAATGTCATTCAGCATTGTGATGACAGGGGCATGGAGCTTTGGTCTGACAAGGTTCATGGATTATTGTGATGGCAATGGGCATGGCTCCTTGTGATGACAAGGGCATGGAGCATGGTGATGACAACGTCATGCAGAAATGTGAAGACAGGTGTCAGGAAGCATTGTGATGACCTATGTCATGGACAATTGTGATGACAATGGCATGGAGCATTGTGATGCCAAGGGTCATGGAGGATTGTGATGACAAAGGTAATGGAGCATTGTGATGACAAGGGCTTGGAGCATTGTGATGACAAGGGCCTTTGAGAATTTTGATGACAAATTCGTGAAGCATTGTGATGACAAGCGCATGAAGCTTGCTATGACATGGGTCATGGAGCATTACAATGACAAGGGCATGGAGAATTTTGATGAAATGAGCATGTAAAATTGTGATGAGATGTGTCAAAGAGCATTGTGATGACAAGGACGTGGAGAATACTGATGACCAGGGCATGGAGCATTGTGATGGCAAGACCGGGGAGCATTGTGATGTGTAGACCATGGATAATTGTGATGACGGGCGTTATGGAGCACTGTAGTGACAAGGGGCATGGAGCATTGTGATAACTGGTGTCATGGAGCATTGTGATGACAGGGGTCATGGAGCATTGTGATGACAAGGTTCATGGAGCATTCGGACGACAAGCTTGTGGAGTATTATGATGACAATTGCATGGAGCATTGTGATGAAAAGGCCATTGAGCATTGTGATGACAAGGGCAAGGAGCAATGTGATGAGAGTGCTCATGGAGCATTGTGATGACAATGGCATGGAGTATTGTGATGCCAAGTGTCATGGAGCTTTGTGATGACAAAGGTCATGGAGCATTTTGATGACAAGTGCGTGGTGCATTGTGATGAGAAGGGCAGGGAGCATAGTGATGACAGGGTCATGGAGCAATTTGATGAAAAGTGTCATGGAACATTGTGATGTCAGTGGTCATGGAGCATTGTGATGATAAGAGCATGTAGCATTTTGATGACAGGGGTCATGGAACATTGTGATGACAGGGGTGAGAGAGTATTGTGATGACTAGTGATGGAACATTGTGATATCAGTGGTGAGAGAGCATTTAGATGAGAAGTGCATGGAGCATTGTGATAAAAAGTTTTGGGCTTCCCTGGTGGCGCAGTGGTTGGGAGTCCGCCTGCCGATGCAGGGGACACGGGTTCGTGCCCCAGTCTGGGAAGATCCCACATGCCGCGGAGCGGCTGGGCCCGTGAGCCATGGCCACTGAGCCTGTGCTCCGGAGCCTGTGCTCCGCAAGGGGAGAGGCCACAACAGTGAGAGGCCCGCCTACCGCAAAAAAAAAAAAAAAAAAAAAAAAGTAAGCTGGGGGCTTCCCTGGTGGCGCAGTGGTTGAGAATCTGCCTGCTAATGCAGGGGACACGGGTTCTAGCCCTGGTCTGGGAGGATCCCACATGCCACGGAGCAACTAGGCCCGTGAGCCACAACTACTGAGCCTGCGCGTCTGGAGCCTGTGCTCTGCAACAAGAGAGGCCGTGAGAGTGAGAGGTCCGCACACTGCGATGAAGAGTGGTCCCCGCTTGCCACAACTAGAGAAAGCCCTCGCACAAAAATGAAGACCCAACACAGCAAAAATAAATTAATAAACTCCTACTCCCAACATCTTAAAAAAAAAAAAAAAAAAAAAAAAAAAAAGTTTTATGGAGCATTTTGATGACAAGGTTGTGGAGCATTGTGATGACAAGTGCATGGCTCATTGTGATGACATGTGTCTTGGGGCATTGTGCTGAGACCACATGGAGCACTGTGATGACAAGGGTCATGGAGCATTGTGCTGACAAAGTCATGGAGCATTGTGATGAGAAGTGTTACAGAGCATTGTGATGACGAGGGGATGGACAATTGTGATGACAAAGGTCATAAAGCATTGTGATGACTGGAGTCAAGGAACATTATGATGTGAGGGGTAATGGAGCATTGTGATTACAAGGGCATGGAGCATTGTGATGACAGGGGAATGGAGCATTGGTCTGACAAGTTTCATGGATAATTGCTATGACAGTGGGCATGGAGCATTGTGATGACAGAGGTCATGGATCATTTTCATGTCAAGGACCATGGCTCATTGTGATGACAAGGGGATCAAGCAATGTGAACCCAAGTTTCATCGAGGATTTTGATGACAATGGGCATGGAACATTGTGATGAAAAGTTCATGAAGCATTTTGCTGACAAATGCATGGAACATTTTGATGACAAGGGTTATGGAGCACTGTGATGACAAGCGTCATTGAACATTGTGATGACAAGGGCATGGAGCAATATGATGAGAGGGTTCATGGAGCATTGTGATGACAATGGCATGGAGCATTGTGATGCCAAGGGTCATGGATCTTTGTGATGACAAAGGTCATGTAGCATTTTGATGACAAGGGAGTGGTACATTGTGACGATAAGGGCATGTAGCATTGTGATGACTGGGGTCATGGAACATTTTGATGGAAGGGGTGAGGGAGTATTGTTATGATTAGTGATGGAACATTGTGATGTCAGTGGTGAGAGAGCATTTTCTTGAGAAGTGCATGGAGTATTGTGATGACAAGTTTTATGGTGCATTGTGATGACAAAGATGTGAAGCATTGTGTTGACAAAGGCATGGCGCCTTGTGATGACATCGGTCATGGAGCAGTGTGCTGACAAGCTCACGGAGCATTGTGATGACAAGGGTCATGGAGCATTGTGCTGACAAAAGCATGGAGCGTTGTGATGCCAAGGGTCAGAGAGCATTGTGATTAAAAGTTCATGGAGCATTGTGGTGACAAAGGTCACAGAGCTTTGTGTGACGAGGTCATGGACCATTGTGATGACAAATGTCATGAAGCATTGTGATGACTGAAGTCACGGAGCATTGTGATAACAGTGGTCTTGGAGCATTGTGATGAAAAGGGAATGGATCATTGTGATGAAATAGGCATGGATTCTTGTCATGACAGTGTTCAAGGAGCATACTGATGACAAGTGTCAGGGAGCATTGTGCTGACAAGCTCATGGAGCATTGTGATGACAAGTGTATTGAGCATTGTGATGACAAATGTCATGGAGCATTGTGATGAGAAGACCATTGATAATTGTGATGACGAGCGTAATGGGGCGTTGTGATGACAACTGTTATGGAACATTGTGATCACAAGGGTTTGGAACATTGTGATGACAGAGGTCATGGAGCATTTTGATTTCATTGTGATGAAAATAGCATGAAGCATTATGATGATGGGCATGGTTCATTGTGATGACAGGGTTCATGGAGCATTGAGATGAAAAGGGGCAAGGAGCATTGTGATTAAAGGGATCTTGAAGCATTGTGATGAGAAGGTCATGGAGCATTGGGCTGAAAATATTCATGGAGTATTGTGATGGCAGGGGTCATGGAGCATTGTGATGACAAGGGTCATGGTGCATTCTGATTACAGGGGTCATGGAGAATTTGGATGACAGGGTTCATGGGGCATTGGTCTGATAAATTTCTTGGATTATTGTGATGACAGTGGGCATGGTGCATTGTGATAAAAAGGGCATGAAGCATTGTTATGACAAGGTCATAGATTATTGTGAAGACAGGTGTCAGGGAGCATTGTGGTGACATATGTCATGATCCATTGTGATGACAATTTCATGGAGCACTGTGATGCCAAGTGTCATGGAGAAATGTGATGACAAATATAATGGAGCATTTTGATGACAAGGGCTTGTAGCCTTGTGATGACAAGGGTTATGGAGCATTGTGATGACAAGGGAATGGATCATTGTGATGACAAGTGTCATGGAGCATTTTGATGACAAGTGTCCAGTATCATTGTGTTGTCAGGGGTCATGGATCGTTTTGATGACAGTGGTCATGGAGCATAGTGATGACTGGGTTCATGGGGCATTGTGAAGAGAAGGTCATGGAGCATTGGGCTGTAAATATTCATGGAGTATTGTGATGACACGGGTCATGGAGCATTTTGATGACAAGGAAATGGAGCATTGTGATGAAAAGGGCATGGAGCATGTTGATGAGAAGGCAATGGAGCATTTTGAAGACATGCTTCATTAAGCATTGTGATGACAAGGGCATGGAGCATTGTGATTACAGGGTTCTTGGAGTATTGTGATGAAAAGTGCATGGATTATTGTGATGAAAAATGCATGGAGCCTTGTCATGACAGGTTTCAAGTAGCATATTCTCGACCATTGTCAGGGAGCATTGTGATGACAAGTTTATTGAGCATTGTGATGACAAAGGTCATGGAGTATTGTGAATAAAATACTATGGATAATTGTGATGATGAGCGTCATGGGGCGTTGTGATGACAAGTGTTATGGAACATTGTGATCACAAGGGTTTAGAGCATTGTGATGACAGAGGTCATGGAGCATTTTGATTTCATTGTGATGACAATAGCATGAAGCATTATGATGATGGGCATGGTGCACTGTGATGACAGGGTTCATGGAGCATTGAGATGAAAATGGGCATGGAGCATTGTGATTACAGGGGTCTTGGAGCATTGCGATGACCAGGTCATGGAGCATTGTGATGAGAAGGCGAAGGCACATTCTGATGACATGCGTCATGGAGCTTTGTGATGACAAAGGCATGGAGCACTGTGATTACAGTTGTCTTGGAGCATTGTGATGACAAGGGTCATGGAGCCTTGTGATGAGAAGGCCGTGGAACATTTTAATGGCAGTTTTTATGGAGCATTGTTATAACAGGGGTAATGGAATATTTTTATGACAAGGGCATGGAGCATTGGTCTGAAAATTTTCATGGATTATTGTGATGAGAGGGGGCATGGAGCATTGTGATGACAAGGGCACGGAACACTGTGATACATGGGTCATGGAGGATTGTAATGACAAGCCTTGGAGCTTTGTGTTAAGAAGAGCATCGATCATTGTGATGAAAAGCATCATGGAGCCTGTGATGACAAGAACATGTAACAATGTGTTGAGAGGGCTCATGGAGCATTTTGATGACAATGGCATGGAGCATTGTGATGCCAAGGGTCACGGAGCTTTGTGATGACAAAGGTCATGGAGGGTTTTGATGACAAGGGCGTGGTGTACTGTGATGAGAAGGGCAGTGAGAATTGTGATGAAAGGGTCATGGAGCAATTTGATGAAAAGTGTCATGGGACATTTTGATGACAGGGGTGATGGAACATTGTGATGACAGGGGTGAGGGAGTATTGTGATGACAAGTGATGGAACATTATGATATCAGTGATGGGAGAGCATTTTGATGGGAAGTGCATGGAGCATTGTGACAACAAGGTTTATCGAGAACTGTGATGACACGGTTGTGGAGCATTGTGATGACAAGCGCATGTCGCATTGTGATGACACAGGTCATGGGACATTTTGCGGAAAAGCGCATGGAGCATTGTGATGACAAGGGTCATGGAACATTGTGCTGACAAAGGCATTTAGCATAGTTATGACATGAGTAAGAGAACATTGTGATGAAAATTTCATGGAGAATTGTGGTGACAAATGTCGCAGCGCCTTTTGATGACGAGGGCATGGACCATTGTAATGACGGGGTCATGGAGCATTTTGATGTCTGTGGTCATGGAGCATTGTAATGAGACGGTCATTGAGCATTGGGCTGAAAATGTACATGTAGTATTGTGATGACAGGGGTCATGGAGCATTGTGATGACAAGGGAATGGAGCACTGTGATGACAAGTTCCTGGAGCATTGTGATGAGAGGACCATGGAACCTTGTGATGACAAGAGTCATGGAGCATTCTGATGAAAAGGTGCATGGAGCATTGTGATTACAAGGGTTTTGTAGCATTGTGATGACAAGGGCATGGAGCATTGTGATGCGAAGGCCTTGGAGCATTCTGATGACATGCGTCATGGAGGTTTGTGATGACAAGGACAAGGAGCATTGTGATTACAGGAGTCTTGGAGCATTGTGGTGAAAAGGGCATGGATCATTGTGATGAAAATTGCATGGAGCCTTGTCATGACAGGGTTCAAGGAGCATACTGATGAGAAGTGTCAGGGAGCATTGTGATGATAAGTGTATTGAGCACTGTGATGACAAAGATCAAGGAGCATTGTGATGAGAAGACCATTGATAATTGTGATGACAAGCATCATGGAGCATTGTGATGACAAGAGTTATGGAACTTTGTGATCAGAAGGGTTTGGAGCATTGTGATGACAGAGGTCATTGAGCATTTTGATTTCATTGTGATGACAATAGCATGAAATATTATGGTGATGGGCATGGTGCATTGTGATGACAGGGTTAATGGAGCATTGAGATGAAAAGGGGCATGGAGCACTGTGATTACAGTGGTCTTGGAGCATTGTGATCACAAGGGCATGGAGCATTGTGATGAGAAGGCCATGGAGCATTCTGATGACTTGCGTCATGGAGCTTTGTGATGACAAGGGCATGGAGCATTGTGATTACAGGGATCTTGGAGCATTGTGATGACAAGGGTCATGGAGCCTTGTGATGACAAGGCCGTGGAACATTGTGATGGCAGGGATCATGGAGCATTGTTATGACAGGGGTTATGGAGCATTGTGTTGACAAAGGCATGGAGCATTGTGATGACAGGGGCATGGAACTTTGGTCTGAAAAGTTTCATGGATTATTGTGATGAGAGTGGGCATGACGCATTGTGATGACAAGGGCATGGAGCATTGTGATGACAAGGTCAGGGAGTATTGTGAAGACAGGTGTCAGGGAGCATTTTGATGAAATATGTCATGGTCCATTGCGATGACAATTGCATGGAGCATTGTGATGCCAAGTGTCATGGAGGATTGTGATGACAAACGTAATGGATCATTTTGATGACAAGGGTTTAGAGCATCGTGATGACATGGGACTTGGAGCATTGTGATGACAGGGCATGGAACACTGTGATGACAGGGGCATGGAACTTTGTTCTGACAAGTTTCATGGATTATTGTGATGACAGTGGGCATGGCATATTGTGATGACAAGAGCATGGAGCATTGTGGTGACAAAGGTCACAGATCCTTGTGTGACGTGGCCATGGAACATTGTGATGACAAATGTCATAAAGCATTGTGATGACTGGAGTCACGGAGCATTGTGATGACAGGGTTCATGGAGCATTGTGATGAGAAGGGCATAGAGCACTGTGATGACAGGGACATGGAACTTTGGTCTGACAAGTTTCATGGATTATTGTGATGACAGTGGGCATGGCTCATTGTGATGACAAGGGCATGGAGCATTGTGATGACAAGGTCATGGAGTATTGTGAAGATAGGTGTCATGGAGCATAGTGATGACATATGTCATGGTCCATTGTGATGACAATGGCATGGAGCATTGTGATGCCAAGTATCATGGAGGATTGTGATGACAAAGGTAATGGAGCATTTTGATGACAAGGGTTTGGAGCACCGTGATGACAAGGGTCATGGAGCATTGTGATGACAAGGACATGCAGTATTGTAATGAAAAGGGCACGGAACACTGTGATACATAGATCATGCAGGATTGTAATGACAAGGTCATGGAGCATTGTGATGAGAAGTGCATCGATCATTGTGATGACAATCCTCATGGAGATTTGTGATGACAAGCGCATGGCACATTGCGATGACATGGGTCAGGGAGCACTGTGCTGACAAAGGCATGTTGCATTTTGATGACAAGGGTCACAGTGTATTGTGATGAAAAGTTCATGGAGCATTGTGGTGACAAAGGTCACAGAGCCTTGTGTGTCAATGGCATGGACCATTGAGATGACAAATGTCATGAAGCATTGTGATGACTGGAGTCACCGTGCATTGTGATGAGAGGGGTCATGGAGCATTGTGATGACAGGGTTCATGGGGCATTGTGATGAGAAGGTCATGGAGCTTTGGGCTGAAAATATTCATGGAGTATTGTGATGACAGGGGTCAAGGGGTATTTTGATGACATGGGAATGGAGCATTGTGATGAAAAGTGCATGGAGCATGGTGATGAGAAGGCCATGGAGCATTGTGAAGACATGTGTCATGAAGCTTTGTGATGACAATGGCATGGAGCATTGTGATGCCAATTGTCATGGAGTTTTGTGATGACAAAGGTCATGGAGCATTTTGATGACAAGGTCGTGGTGCGTTGTGATGAGAATGGCAGGGAGCATTGTGCTAACAGGGTAATGGAGCAATTTGGTGAAAATGTCATGGAATATTTTGATGAGAGTAGATATGGAAAATTGTGATGTCAGGGGTCATGGAGCATTGTGCTGAAAATGGTAATGGAGCATTTTGATGACAGGGATTATGGAGCATTTTGATATCATTGGTCATGGAGCATTTTGATGATAAGTGCATGTAGCATAGTGATGATAGGGGCCATGGAACATTGTGATGACAGGGGTGAGGGAGTATTGTGAAGACTAGTGATGGAACATTGTGATATCAGTGGTAAAAGAGCATTTTGATGAGAAGTGCATGGAGCTTTGTGATGACAAGGATGTGGAGCATTTTGATGACAAGTGCATGGTGCATTGTGATGACATGGGTCAAGGAGCATTGTGCTGAAAAGCACATGGAGCATTGTGATGACAAGGGCTTGGAGCATTGTGATGACAAAGGTCATGGAGCACTGTGCTGACAAGGGCATGGAGCGTTGTGATGACAAGGTTCATGGAGCATTGTGGTGACAAATATCACAGAGCCTTGTGATGACGAGGGCATGGACCATTGTGATGACCAAGGTCATGAAGCATATTGATGACTGGAGTCATGGAACATTGTGATGACAATGGCATGGAGCATTGTGATGACAGGGGCATGGAGCTTTTGTCTGACAAGTTTCATGGATTATTGTGATGGCAATGGGCATGGCTCCTTGTGATGACCAGGGCATGGAGCATGGTGATGACAACGTCATGCAGAATTGTGAAGACAGGTGTCAGGAAGCATTGTGATGACCTATGTCATGGACAATGGTGATAACAATGGCATGGAGCATTGTGATGCCAAGGGTCATGGAGGATTGTGATGACAAAGGTAATGGAGCATTGTGATGACAAGGGCTTGGAGCATTGTGATGACAAGGGCCTTTGAGAATTTTGATGACAAATTCGTGAAGCATTGTGATAACAAGCGCATGAAGCATGCTATGACAGGGGTCATGGAGCATTGCAATGACAAGGGCATGGAGAATTTTGATGAAAAGAGCATGTAAAATTGTGATGAGATGTGTCAAAGAGCATTGTCATGACAAGGACGTGGAGAATACTGATGACCAGGGCATGGAGCATTGTGATGGCAAGACCGGGGAGCATTGTGATGTGTAGACCATGGATAATTGTGATGACGGGCGTTATGGAGCACTGTAGTGACAAGGGGCATGGAGCATTGTGATAACTGGTGTCATGGAGCACTGTGATGACAGGGGTCATGGAGCATTGTGATGACAAGGTTCATGGAGCATTCTGACGACAAGCTTGTGGAGTATTATGATGACAATTGCATGGAGCATTGTGATGAAAAGGCTATTGAGCATTGTGATGACAAGGACAAGGAGCAATGTGATGAGAGTGTTCATGGAGCACTGTGATGACAATGGCATGCAGTATTGTGATGCCAAGGGTCATGGAGCTTTGTGATGACAAAGGTCATGGAGCATTTTGATGACAAGTGCGTGGTGCATTGTGATGAGAAGGGCAGGGAGCATTGTGATGACAGGGTCATGGAGCAATTTGATGAAAAGTGTCAGGGAACATTTTGATGACAGTGGTCATGGAACATTGTGATGTCAGTGGTCATGGAGCATTGTGATGATAAGGGCATGTAGCTTTTTGATGACAGGGGTCATGGAACATTGTGATCACAGGGGTTAGGGAGTATTGTGATGACTAGTGATGGAACATTGTGATATCAGTGGTGAGAGAGCATTTAGATGAGAAGTGCATGGAACATTGTGATAAAAAGGTTTATGGATTATTTTGATGACAAGATTGTGGAGCATTGTGATGACAAGTGCATAGCTCATTGTGATGACATGTGTCTTGGGGCATTGTGCTGAGAAGCACATGGAGCATTGTGATGACAAGGGTCATGGAGCATTGTGCTGACAAAGTCATGGAGCATTGTGATGAGAAGTGTTACAGAGCATTGTGATTAGGCGGGGATGGACAATTGTGATGACAAAGGTCATAAAGCATTATGATGACTGGAGTCAAGGAACATTATGATGTGAGGGGTAATGGAGCATTGTGATTACAAGGGCATGGAGCATTGTGATGACAGGGGCATGGAGCATTGGTCTGACAAGTTTCATGGATAATTGCTATGACAGTGGGCATGGAGCATTGTGATGACAGAGGTCATGGATCATTTTCATGTCAAGGACCATGGCACATTGTGATGACAAGGGCATCAAGCAATGTGAACCCAAGTTTCATCGAGGATTTTGATGACAATGGGCATGGAACATTGTGATGAAAAGTTCATGGAGCATTTTGCTGACAAATGCATGGAACATTTTGATGACAAGGGTTATGGAGCACTGTGATGACAAGCATCACTGAACATTGTGATTACAGGGGTCATGGAGCATTGGGATAACAAGGGCAAGGATCATTGTGATGACAAGGGTCATGGAGCATTTTGATGACAAGAGTCCCGGATCATTGTGTTGTCAGGGGTGATGGATCGTTGTGATGACTGTGGTCATGGAGCATTGTGATGACAGGGGTCATGGAGCATTGTGATGACAAGGGCATGGTGCATTGTGAATGAGAAGGCCATGGAGCATTCTGATGACATGCGTCATGGAGCTTTGTGATGACAAGGGCATGGAGCATTGTGATTACAGGGTCTTGGAGCATTGTGATGACAAGTGTCATGGAGTCTTGTGATGACAAGGCCGTGGAACCTTGTGATGGCAGGGGTCATGGAGCATTGTTAAGACAGGAGTAATGGAGCATTGTGATGACAAGGGCATGGAGCATTGGTCTGAAAAGTTTCATGGATTATTGTGATGAGAGTGTGCATGGAGCATTATGATGACAAGGGCAAGGAACACTTTGATACATGGGTCATGGAGGATTGTAATGACAAGGGCATGGAGCATTGTGATAAGAAGGGCATCGAGCATTGTGATGACAAGGGTCTTGGAGCTTTGTGATGACAAGGGCATGGAGCATTGTGATGCCAAGGGTCATTGATCTTTGTGATGACAAATGTCATGTAGCATTTTGATGACAAGGGAGTGGTACATTGTGACGATAAGGGCATGTAGCATTGTGATGACTGGGGTCATGGAACATTTTGATGAAAGGGGTGAGGGAGTATTGTGATGATTAGTGATGGAACATTGTGATGTCAGTGGTGAGAGAGCATTTTATTGAGAAGTGCATGGAGTATTGTGATGACAAGTTTTATGGTGCATTGTGATGACAAAGATGTGAAGCACTGTGTTGATAAGCGCATGGCGCCTTGTGATGACATCGGTCATGGAGCAGTGTGATGACAGAGGTCATGGAGCATTGTGATGACAAAGGTCATGGAGGATTGTGATGAGAAGACCATGGATAATTGTGATGACCAGCGTCATGGGGCATTGTGATGACAAGTGTTATGGAACATTGTGATCAGAAGGGTTTGGTGCATTGTGATGACAGAGGTCATTGAGCCTTTTGATTTCATTGTGATGACTATAGCATGAAACTTTACGGTGATGGGCACGGTGCATTGTGATGATAGGGTTCATGGAGCATTGAGATAAAAAGGGGCATGGAGCATTCTGATTACAGGGGTGTTGGAGCATTGTGATGACAAGGGCATGGAGCACTGTGATGAGAAGGCCATGGATAATTGTGATGACCAGCGTCATGGGGCATTGTGATGACAAGTGTTATGGAACGTTGTGATCAGAAGGTTTTGGTGCATTGTGATGACACAGGTCATTGAGCATTTTGATTTCATTGTGATGACAATAGCATGAAATATTATGGTGATGGGCACGGTGCATTGTGATGACAGGGTTAATGGAGCACTGAGATGAAAAGGGTCATGGGGCCTTGTGATTACATTGGTGTTGGAGCATTGTGATGAAAAGGTCATGGAGCATTGTGATGAGAAGCCCATGGAGCATTCTGATGACATGCGTCATGGAGCTTTGTGATGACAAGGGCATGGAGAATTGTGATTAAAGGGGTCATGGAATATTGTGATGACAGGGGTGAGGGATTATTGTGAAGACTAGTGATGGAACATTGTGATATCAGTGGTGAGAAGGCATTTTGAGGAGAAGTGCATGGAGCACTGTGATGACAAAGTTTATGGAGCATTCTGATGACAAGGATGTGGAGCATTGTGATGACAAGTGCATGGTGCATTGTGATGACATGGGTTATGGAGCACTGTGCTGACATGCGCATCGAGCATTGTGATGACAAGGGACATGGAGCATTGTGCTGACAAAGGCATGGAGCTTTGTGATGACAAGTGTCACAGAGCATTGTGATAAAAATTTCATGGAGCATTGTGGTGACAATGGTCACAGAGCTTTGTGTGACGAGGTCATGGACCATTGTGATGACAAATGTCATGAAGCATTGTGATGACTGGAGTCACGGAGCATTGTGTTAACAGTGGTCTTGGAGCATTGTGATGAAAAGGGAATGGATCATTGTGTTGAAAAAGGCATGGAGCCTTGTCATGACAGTGTTCAAGGAGCATACTGATGACAAGTGTCAGCGAGCATTGTGATGCCAAGTGTATTTAGCATTGTGGTGACAAAGTTCATGAAGTATTGTGATGAGAAGACCTTGCATAATTGTGATGACGAGCGTCATGGGGCATGTGATGACAAGTGTTAGGGAACATTGTGATCAGAAGGGTTTGGAGCATTGTGATGACATATTACATGGAGCATTTTGATTTCATTGTGATGACAATAGCATGAAACATTATGATGATGGGCATGGTTCATTGTGATGACAGTGTTCATGGAGCATTGAGATGAAAAGTGGCATGGAGAATTGTGATTACAGAGGTCTTGGAGCATTGTGATGAGAAGGATCATGGAGCCTTGTGATGGCAAGGCCGTTGAACATTGTGATGGCAGGGTTCATGGAGCATTGTTATGACAGGTGTAATGGAGCATTGTGATGACAAGGGCATGGGGCAATGTGATGAGAATTTTCACTGATCCTTGTGATGACAATGGCATGGAGCATTGTGATGCCAAGGATCATGGAGCTTTGTGATGACAAATGTCATGGGGCATTTTGATGACAAGTGCGTGGTGCATTGTGATGAGAAGGGCAGGGAGCATTGTGATGACAGGGTCATGGAGCAATTTGAATAAAAGTGTCATGGAATATTTTGTGACAGGGGTTATGGAACATTGTGATGTCAGGGGTCATGGAGCATTGTGATGATAAGGGCATGTAGCACTGTGATGACAGTGGTCATGGAACATTGTGATGATAGGGGTGAGCGAGTATTGTGATGACTAGTGTTGGAACATTGTGATATATGTGGTGAGAGATCATTTTGATGAGAAGTACATGGAGCATTGTGATGACAAATTTTATGGAGCATAGCGATGAAAAGGATGTGGAGCATTGTGATCAAAAGAGCATGGCACATTGTGATGACATGTGTCATGGAGCATTGTGCTCACAAGCACATGGAGCATTTTGATGAAAAGTGTCATGAAGCATTGTGCTGACAAAGGCATGGAGCATTGTGATGACAAGGGACACAGGGCATTGTGATGAAAATTTCATGGAGCATTGTGGTGACAAAGATCACAGAGCCTTGTGTGACGAGCGCATGGACCATTTTGATGAGAAAGGTCATGAATCATTGTGATGACTGGAGTCACGGTGCATTGTGATGACAGGGTTCATGGAGCATTGCGATGACAAGGGCATGGGGCAATGTGATGACAGTGGCATGGAACATTTGTCTGACAAGTTTCATGGATTATTGTGATGACAGTGGGCATGGAGCATTGAGAGGACAAGGACATGGAGCATTGTGGTGACAAAGGTCACAGAGCCTTGTGTGACGAGGGCATGGACCATTGTGAGGACAAAGGTCATGAAGCATTGTGATGACTGTAGTCACGGAGCATTGTGATGACAGGGGTCATGGAGCATTGTGACGACAAGGGCATGGAGAATTGAGATGACAGGGGCATGGAACATTGGACTGACATGTTTCATGGATTATTGTGATGACAGTGGGCATGGCGCATTGTGATGACAAGGGCATGGACCACTGTGATGACAAGGTCATGGAGTATTGTGAAGACAGGTGTCAGGGAGCATTGTGATGACATATGTCATTGTCCATTGTGATGACAATGGCATGGAGCATTGTGATACCAAGTGTCATGGAGGATTGTGATGACAAAGGTAGTGGAGCATTTTGATGACAAGGGCTTGGAACACTGCGATGACAAGGGTTATGGAGCATTGTGATGACAGGTGTCAGGGAGCATTGTGATGAGAGGGGTCATGGAGCATTCTGATGACAAGCTTGTGGAGTATTGTGATGACAATGGCATGGAGCATTGTGATGAAAAGGGCATGGAGCATTGTGATGAAAAAGGCATAGAGCCTTTTCATGACAGGTTTCGAGAAGCATTCTCACGACAAGTGTCAGGGAGCATTGTGATGACAAGTGTAATGAGCATTGTGATGACAAAGGTCATGGAGCATTGTGATGACAAGGGCATGGAGTATTGTGATGACAGGCATCATGGAGCATTGTGATGACAAGTGTTATGGATCAATCTGATCACAAGGGTTTGGAGCACTGTTATGACAGAGGTCATGGATCATTCTGATATCAAGGAGCATGGAGCATTGTGATGACAGGGGTCATGGAGCATTGTGATGAGAAGATCATGGAGCACTGAGCTGAAAATGTTCATGGAGTATTCTGATGAAAGGGGTCATGGAGCATTGTGATTACAAATTCCTGGAGCACTCTGATGAGAAGACCATGGAGCCTTGTGATGAGAAGTCTCATGGAGCATTCTGATGAAAAGGGGCATGGAGCATTTTGATTACAGGGGTCTTGGAGCATTGTGATTACAAGGGAATGGATCATTGTGAGAGATGTCCAAGGAGCATTCTGATGACATACGTCATGGAGCATTGTGAAGACCAGGGCATGGAGCATTGTGATTACAGGAGTCTTGGAGCATTGTGATGAAATGGGCATGGATCATTGTGATGAAAAAGGCATGGAGCCTTGTCATGACAGGTTTCAAGGATCATAGTGACGACAAGTGTCAGGGAGCATTGTGATGACAAGTGTATTGAGCAGAGTGATGACAAAGTTCATGGAACATTGTGATGAGAAGTGCATGAATAATTGTGATGACGAGCCTCATCGGGCGTTGTGATGACAAGTGTTATGGAGCATTGTGATCACATGGGTTTGGAGCATTGTGATGACAGAGGTCACGGAGCATTTTGATTTCCTTGTGATGACAATAGCATGAAGCATTATGATGATTGGCATGGTGCATTGTGATGACAGCGTTCATGGAACATTGAGATGAAAAGGGACATGGAGCTTTGTGATTACATGTGTCTTGGAGCATTGTGATGACAAGGGCATTGAACATTGTGAAGGAGAAGGCCTTGGAGCATTCTGATGACATGCGTCATGGAGCTTTGTGATGACAAGGGCATGGAGCATTTGTCTGAAAATTTTCTTGGATTATTGTGATGAGATTGGGCAAGGAGCATTGTGATGACAAGGACACGGAACACTGTGATACATGGGTCATGGAGGATTGTAATGACAATGTCACGGAGCATTGTGATGAGAAGGGCATCGAGCATTGTGATGACAAGCGTCATGGAGCATTGTGATGACAAGGGCATGGATTATTGTGATGCCGAGAGTCATGGAGCTTTGTGATGACAAAGGTCATGGAGCATTTCGATGACAAGGGAGTGGTGCATTGTGATGATAACGGCATGTAGCATTGTGATGATAGGGGTCATGAAACATTGTGATCACAGGGGTGAGGGAGTATTGTGATGACTAGTGATGGATCATTGTGATATCAGTGGTGAGAGAGCATTTTCATGAGAAGTGCATGGAGCATTGTGATGACAATGTTTATGGAGCATTGTGATGACAAGGATGTGGAGCATTGTGATGACAACGGCATGGCCCATTGTGATCACATCGGTCATGGAGCATTGTGCTGACAAGCTCATGGAGCATTGTGATGACAAGTCTCACGGAACATTGTGCTGACAAAGGCATGGAGCATTGTGATGCCAAGGGTCACCGAGCATTGTGATGAAAAGTTCATGGAGCATTGTGGTGACAAAGGTCACAGAGACTTGTGATGATGAGGGCATGGACCATTGTGATGACAAAGTCTTGAAGCATTGTGATGACTGGAGTCACGGAGCATTGTGATGACAGGTGTCATGGAGCATTGTGATGACAAGTGCATGGAGCATTGTGATGACAGGGGCATGGATCATTGTGATGACAAGGGTCATGGAGAATTGTGATGACAAGGTTCATGGCACATTCTGATGACAAGCTTGTGGAGTATTGTGATGACAATGGCATGGAACATTGTGATGGAAAGGGCATGGAGCATTGTGATGAAAGAGGCATAGAGCCTTTTCATGACAGGTTTTGAGAAGCATTCACACGACAAGTGTCAGGGAGCACTGTGATGACAAGTGTATTGAGCATTGTGATGACAAAATTCATGGAGCATTGTTATGACAAGGGCATGGAGTATTGTGATGACAGGCATCATGGAGCGTTGTGATGACAAGTGTTATGGAACAATGTGATCACAAGGGTTTGGAGCACTGTGATGACAGAGGTCATGGATCATTCTGATATCAAGGAGCATGGAGCATTGTGATGACAGGGGTCATGGAGCATTGTGATCAGAAGATCATGGACCATTGAGCTGAAAATGTTCATGGAGTATTCTGATGAAAGGGGTCATGGAGCATTGTGATGAAAAGGTCCTGGAGCATTGTGATGAGAAGACCATGGAGCCTTGTGATGAGAAGTCTCATGGAGCATTCTGATGAAAAGGGGCATGGAGCATTGTGATTACAGGGGTCTTGGAGCATTGTGATTACAAGGGCATGGAGCATTGTGAGAGATGTCCAAGGAGCATTCTGATGACATGCGTCATGGAGCTTTGTGAAGACCAGGGCATGGAGCATTGTGATTAGAGGGGTCTTGGAGCATTGTGATGAAAAGGGCATGGATCATTGTCATGAAAAAGGCATGGAGCCTTGTCATGACAGGGTTCAAGGAGCATACTGACGACAAGTGTCAGGGAGCATTGTGATGACAAGTGTATTGAGAATTGTGATGACAAAGGTAATGGAACATTTTGATGAGGAGTGCATGGATAATTGTGATGACGAGCCTCATGGGGCGTCGTGATGACAACTGTTATGGAGTATTTTGTTCACAAGGGTTTGGAGCATTGTGATGACAGAGGTCAGGGAGCATTTTGATTTCATTGTGATGACAATAGCATGAGCATTATGATGATGGGCATGTTCGTTGTGATGACAGGGTTCATGGTGCATTGAGATGAAAAGGGGTATGGAGCATTGTGATTACTCGGGTCAGGAGCCTTGTGATGACTTGGCCGTGGAACATTGTGATGACAGTGGTGAGGGAGTATTGTGATGACTAGTGATGGAAAATTGTGATATCAGTGGTGAGAGAGCATTTTGATTTGAAGTGCATGGAGCTTTGTGATGACAATGTTTTTGGAGTAGAGTGATGACAAGTTTCGGGAGCACTGTGATGACAAGTGCATGGCGCACTGTGATGACATGGGTCATGGAGCATTGTACTGACAAGTGCATGGAGCATTTTGATGACAAGGGTCATGGAGCATTGTGCTGACAAAGGCATGGAGCATTTTGATGACAAGGCTCAGAGATCATTGGGATGAAAAGTTCATGGAGCATTTTGGTGACAAAGTTCAGAGAGCCTTGTGATGACGAGGGCATGGACCATTGTGATGACAAAGGTCATGAAGCACTGTGATGACTGGAGTCACAGAGAATTGTGATGACAAGGGAATGGAGCATTGTGATGACAGGGGCATGGAGCATTGGTCTGACAAGTTTCATGTATTATTGTGATGACAGGTGTCATGGAGCATTGTGATGACAAGTGCATGGAGCATTGTGATGACAGGGGCATGGAGCATCGGTCTGAAAAATTTCATGCATTATTGTGATGAGAGTGGGCATTGCGCATTGTGATGACAAGGGCATGGAGCACTGTGAAGAAAAGGTCATGGAGTACTGTGAAGTCAGGTGTCAGGGAGCATTGTGATGACCTATGTCATGGTGCATTGTGATGACAATGGCATGGAGCATTGTGATGACAAGTGTCATGGAGGATTGTGATGACAAAGGTAATGGAGCATTGTGATGACCAGCGCTTGGAGCATTGTGATGAGAAGTGTCATGGAGCATTGTGATGACAAGAGCATGGAGCATTGTCATGACTAGGGCCATTGAGAATTTTGATGCCAACGTCGTGAAACATTGTGATGACAAGCACATGGAACTTGCTATGACAGGTGTCATGGAGCATTGTGATGACAAATGCATGGATAATTGTGATGACAATAGCATGTAACTTTGTGACGATAAGTGTCATTGAGCATTGTGATGACATGGACGTGGAGAAATGTGATGACAAGGGACATGGAGCACTGTGATGACCAGGGCATTGAGCATTGTGATTGCAAGACCGTGGAGCATTGTGATGAGAAGGTCATGGATAATTGTGATGACGAGCATCATGGAGCACTCTAATGACAAGGGAAATGGAGCATTATGATGACAGGTGTCATGGATAATTGTGATGACAGGGGTCATGGAGCATTCTGATGACAAGCTTGTGGAGTATTTTGATGGCACTGGCATGGAGCATTGTGATGAAAAGGGCATGGAGCATTGTTATGAAAAGGCATGGAGCCTTTTCATTACAGGGTTCAAGGAGCATTCTGACGACAAGTGTCAGGGAGCATTGTGTTGACAAGTGTATTTAGCATTGTGATGACAAAGTTCATGCAGCATTGTAATGACAGGCATCATGGAGCGTTGTGATGACAAGTGTTAAGGAACATTGTGATCACAAGGGTTTGTAGCATTGTGATGACAGAGGTCATGGATCATTTTCATTTCAAGGAGCATGGAGCATTGTAATGACAAGGGGGTGAAGAAATGTGAACCCATGGTTCACCGAGGATTTTGATGACAATGGGAATGGAGTATTGTGATGACAAGCGCATGGAGCATTGTGATGACAATGTCATGAAGCATTTTGCTGACAAAGGCATGGAGCATTTTGATGACAAGTGTCATGGAGCACTGTGATGACAAGCGTCATGGAGCATTGTGATTACAGGGGTCATGGAGCATTGGGATGGCAAGGGAATGGATCATCGTGATGACAAGTGTCATGGAGCATTTTGATGACAAGAGTCCCGGATCATTGTGCTGTCAGGGGTCATGGAGCATTGTGATGACAGTGGTAATGGAGCATTGTGATGACAGGGTTCATGGAGCATTGTTATGAGAAGGTCATAGAGCATTGGGCTAAAAATGTTCATGGAGTTATTGTGAAGGCGGGGGTCATGGAGCATTGTGATGACAAGGGAATGGAGCATTGTGTTAAGTAGGTACTGAAGCATTGTGATGAGAAAACATTGGAGCCTTGTATTGACGAGTCTCATGGAGCATTCTGATGAAAAGGGGCATGGAGAATTGTGATTACATGGGTCTTGGATCATTGTGAAGAAAAGGGCATGGATCATTGTGATGAAAAAGGCATGGAGCCTTGTCATGACAGGGATCAAGGAGCATAATAACGACAAGTGTCAGGGAGCATTGTGATGACAAGTGTATTGAGCATTTTGATGACAAATGTCATGGAGCATTGTGATGATTAGTGTATTGAGCATTGTGATGACAAAGGTCATGGAGCATTGTGATGAGAAGACCATGGATAATTGTGATGACCAGCGTCATGGGGCATTGTGATGACAAGTGTTATGGAACATTGTGATCACAAGGGTTTGGAGCATTGTGATGAGAGAGGGCATGGAACATTTTCATTTCAACGACCATGGAGCATTGTGATGACAAAGGCATGGAGCAATGTGAACCCAAGTTTCATCGAGGATTTTGATGACAATCGGAATGGAGTACTGTGATGACAAGCACATGGAGCATTGTGATGACAAGGTCATGTAGCATTTTGCTGACAAATGCACGGAACATTTTGATGACAAGGGTCATGGAGCACTGTGATGACAAGCGTCACGGAGCATGGTGATTACAGGGGTCTTGGAGCATTGGGATGGCAAGGGCATGGATCATTTTGATGACAAGGGTAATGGAGCATTCAGATGACAAGTGTCCCGGATCATTGTGTTGTCACGGGTCATGGAGCGTTGTGCTGACAGTGGTCATGGAGCATTTTGATGACAAGGGATTGGTACATTGTGATGATAAGGGCATGTAGCATTGTGATGACTGGGGTTATGGAACATTGTGATGACAGGGTTGAGGGAGTATTGTGATGAATAGTGATGGAACATTGTGAAATCAATGGTGAGAGAGCATTTTGATGAGAAGTGCATTGAGCATTGTGATTACAAGTTTTATGGAGCATTGTGATGACTAGGATGTGGAGCATTGTGATGACAAGTGCATGGCGCATTGTGATGACATGGGTCAAGGAGCATTGTGCTGAAAAGCGCATGGAGCATTGTGATGACATGTGTCATGGATCATTGTGCTGACAAAGGCATGGTGCATTGTGATGACAAGGGTCACAAAGCACTGTGATGAAAACTTCATGGAGCATTGTGGTGACAAAGGTCACAGATCCTTGTGTGACAGGGGCATGGACCATTGTGATGAGAAAGGTCATGAATCATTTTGATGACTGGAGTCACAGAGCATTGTGATGACAGGGGTCATGGAGCATTGAGATGAAAAGGGGCATGGAGCATTGTGATTACATGGGTCGTGGATCATTGTGATGACAAGGGCATGGAGTATTCTGATGACATGCGTCATGGATCTTTGTGATGACAAAGGCATGGAACATTGTGATTACAAGGGTCTTGGAGCATTGTGATGACAATGGTCATGGAGACTTGGATGAAAAGCCCGGGGAACATTGTGATGGCAGGGGTCATGGAGCATTGTTATGACAAGGGTCATGGAGCATTGCGATGACAAGTGCATGGAGAATTGTATTGACAAGAGCATGTAACATTTTGATGAGAAGTGTCATGGAGCACTGTGATGACAAGGACATGTAGAATTGTCATGACCAGGGCATGGAGCATTGTGATGGCAAGACCGTGGAGCATTGTGATGAGAAGACCATGGATAATTGTGATGATGAGCGTCATGGAGCACTGTAATGACAAGGGGCATGGAGCATTGTGATGACAGGTGTCATGGATCATTGTGATGACAAGGGTCATGGACCATTCTGATGACAAGCTTGTGGAGTAATGTGATGACAATGGCATGGAGCATTGTGATGAAATGGGAATCGAGCATTGTGATGACAAGTGTTATGGAGCTTTGTGATGACAATGGCATGGAGCATTGTGATGCCAAGGGTCATGGAGCACTGAGATGACAAGCATCACGGAGCATTCTGATTACAGGGGTCATGGAGCATTGGGATGACAAGCGCATGGATCACTGTGATTTCAAGTGTCGTGGAGCATTTTGATGACAAGAGTCCCGGATCATTGTGTTGTCAGGGGTCATGGAGCGCTGTGACGTCAGTGGTCATGGAGCATTGTGATGACAGTGGTAATGGAGCATTGTAATGGCAAGGTCATGGAGCATTGTGATGAGAAGGCCATGGAGCATTCTGATGACATGCATCATGGAGCTTTGTGATGACAAGGGCAAGGAGCATTGTGATTACTGGGGTCATGGAACATTGTGATGACAGTGGTGATGGAGTATTGTGATGACTAGTGATGGAACATTGTGATATTAGTGGTGAGAGAGCATTTTGATGAGAAGTGCATGGAGCATTGTGATGACAAGGTTTATGGAGCATTGTGATGACAAAGTTGTGGAGCATTGTGATGACAAGCGCATGGCCCATTATGATGACATGGGTCATGGAGCATTGTGCTGAGAAGCGCATGGAGCATTGTGATGACAAGTGTCATGGAGCACTGTTCTGACAAAGGCATGGAGCATTGTGATGACAAGGGTCACGGAGCATTGTGATGAAAAGTTCATGGAGCATTGTGGTGACAAAGGTCACAGAGACTTTTGATGACGAGGGCATGGACCATTGTGATGACAAAGGTCATGAAGCATTGTGATGACTGGAGTCACGGAGCATCATGATGACAGAGTTCATGGTGCATTGTGACGACAACGGCATGGAGCATTGTGATGACAAGGGCATGGAGCATTGTTATGACATGTTCATGGCTTATTGTGAAGACAGGTGTCAGGGAGCATTGTGATGGCATATGTCATGGTCCATTGTGATGACAATGGCATGGAGCATTGTGATGCCAAGTGTCATGGAGGATTGTGATGACAAGAACATGTATCTTGGTGATCAGAAGTGTCATGGATCATTGTGATGACAAGGGACATGGAGCATTGTGATGTCCAAGGCATGGAGCATTGTGATGGAAAGTCCATGGAGCATTGTGATAGCAAGTCCATGGAGCATTTTGATGACGAGTGTCATCGAGCTCTGTAATGACACGGGGCATGGAGAATAGTGATGACAAGTGTCATGGATCATTGTGATAACAAGGGTCATGGAGCATTCTGATGACAAGTTTCTGGAGTATTGTGATGACAATATCATGGAGCATTGTGATGAAAAAGGCATGGTGCATTGTGATGAAGAAGGCATGGAACCTTTTCATGACAGGTTTCAAGGAGCATTCTGACGTCAAGTGTCAGGGAGCGTTGTCATGACAAGTGTATTGAGCATTGTGATGACAATGGTCATGGAGCATTGTGATGACAGGCATCATGGAGCGTTGTGATGACAAGTGTTACGGAACATTGTGATCACAAGGGTTTGGAGCATTGTGATGACAGAGGTCATGGATCATTTTCATTTCAAGTAGCATGGAGCATTGTCATGACATGGCATGAAGCAATGTGAACCCAAGGTTCATAGAGGATTTTGATGACAATGGGAATAGAGTATTTTGATGACAAGCGCATGGAGCATTGTGATGACAAGGTCATGTAGCATTTTGCTGACAAATGCATGGAGCATTTTGATGACAAGGGTAATGGAGCACTGTGATGAAAAGCGTCACGGAGCATTGTGATTACAGGTGTCATGGAGCATTGGGATGGCAAGGGAATGGATCATTGTGATGACAAGGGTCATGGAGCAGTTTGATGAAAAGTGTCCAGGATCATTGTGTTGTCAGTGGCCATGGAGCGTTGTGATGACAGTGGTCTTGGAACATTGTGATGAGAAGGTCATAGATCATTGGGCTTAAAATGTTCATGGAGTTTTGTGATGGCAGGGGTCATGGAGCATTGTGTTGACAAGGGAATGGAACATTGTGATGACAAGGTCCTGGAGCATTGTGATGAGAAAGTCCTGGAGCATTGTGATGAGAAGCCCACTGAGCCTTGTGATGAGAAGTCTCATGGAGCATTCTGATGAAAAGGTGCATGCAGCATCGTGATCACAGGGGTCTTAGAGCATTGTGAAGTAAAGGACATGGATCATTGTGATGAAAAAGGCATGGAGCCTTGTCATGACAGGGTTCAAGGAGCATACTGACGACAAGTGTCAGGGAGCATTGTGATGACAAGTGTATTGAATATTGTGATGAAAAACGTCAGGGAACATTGTGATGAGAAGTGCATGGATAATTGTGATGACGAGTGTCAAGGGGCGTTGTGATGACAAGTGTTATGGAGCATTGTGATCACAAGGGTTTGGAAAATTGTGATGACTGAGGTCATGTAGCATTTTGATTTCATTGTGATGACAATAGCATAAAGCATTATGCTGATGGGCATGGTTCGTTGTGATGACAAGTTTCATGGAGCATTGAGATGAAAATTGGCATGGAGCATTGTGATTACTTGGGTCATGGAGCTTTGTGATGACAATGCCATGAAACATTGTGATGACAGGAGAGAGGGAATATTGTGATGACTAGTGTTGGAAAATTGTGATATTAGTGGTGAGACAGCATTTTGATGTGAAGTGCATGGAGCTTTGTGATGACAAGTTTTACGGAGCATTGTGATGACAAGGTTGGGGAGCACTGTGATGACAAGCGCATGGCCCACTGTGATGACATGGGTCATGGAGCATTGTGCTGACAAGGGCATGTAGCATTGTGATGACAAATGTCATGGAGCATTGTGCTGACAAAGGCATGGAGAATTGTGATGACATGGCTCACAGAGCATTGGGATCAAAAGTTCATGGAGCATTGTGGTGAAAAAGTTCACAGAGCCTTGTGATGATGAGGGCAAGGACCATTGTGATGACAAAGGTCATGAAGCATTGTGATGAATAGAGTCACGGAGCATTGTGATGACAGGGGCATGGAGCATTTGTCACAGAAATTTCATGGATTGTTGTGATGACAGTGGGCATGGTGCATTGTGATGTAAAGAGCATGGAACATTGTGATGACAACGTCATGGATTATAGTTTAGACAGGTGTCAGGGAGCATTGTGATGACATATGTCATGGACCATTGTGATGCCAATAACATGGAGCATTGTGATGACACGTGTCATGGACGATTGTGATGACATAGGTAAAAGAGCACTGTGATGATCAGGGCATGGAGCAATGTGATGGCAAGACTGTGGAGCACTGTGATGAGAAGACCATGGATAATTGTGATGAAGAGCATCACAGAACATTAGGATGACAAGAGCCATGGAGCATTCTGACATAAGATATCACTTATGAAGGAAATGAAAACATGGCTACATATGAAATGAATTAGGAAAGAGAACAGTGTCTCACATTTAGAAAACATACTTATGCCTGCTTAAGGGGAAAGAGAGGTGGGGAGATGTACAAAACCAGAGTTTGATATTAGCACACGTACCGTTCCATAATCCAAATACAGAATAGAAAAGACCTACTCCTTCCTCAGTGATCGGGGCTGAACACCCATATTGTCCGCAGAGGAATATATCAGAGTAGTAAGAATCTTAAAACCTATGTATCGATATGTCTCTGAAAGGGAATCAAGTGTGTCTAGACTGGCATAAACATGGCAGTGAAACTAAACTCAAAACCACTATAAAAAGGAATTTCAAAAACAAAACAAAAAAAACGGGGAAATTCTTTACAATTCCTTCAGGGGCTCTGATGAAACCTGGAATGACATTATGTACAACGACAGCTGGATGTGGCATAAGGCTGGACACTTGGGACTGAGAGGATTGGTGAGATTCGGTGAGCAAATGCAGACACTTTAAAGCAATAACGCGTGGCACACATTCCAAGGTTCCCAACTATCCAGGTTGAAGGGAATATTACTACAGATATGACATGTACAGGAAACCTAGAGAATGGACACAATGTGTATACGAAAGGTTTCTAAAACTCAACAAATTGTCCCTCTCCTGGTGCTCCGGTTTGACTTTCCAACTGCTTTACTCTCAATCTCCCAACTTGGAAAGACAGCCCCTTTAACCTCCTGATTCACACAGGTTGCCAATTTGGCAGAGGATGAAAGGGAAGAGGGAGAACCAATGAGAGAGTAGCTGTTAGGTATTTGGACGGGAATATGTTACTCTAAGTTCCCGGCAGGAAGAAGAATTAACGATAGTCTCAGCCACCCGCAAGGATCCAGTATAGGTCCTGAACCAAAATTTTGGGCTTGCGGTCAGCTCACAAAAAACGAGTTGTAAAATGGAGCTTTGGGGCACAACAAAGCACAAACTGTCAGAGTAATAAAGGACAAAAATCGTCCAAAAATCTATTGAGGGAAGGAAACGAGGCGGACTCGAAAGCGAGCCAGAATAGAAGGAAACAGATTTCACGAGGTACATTGGAATCGACTTTAAAGCACAGGAAGAGGGGCACAACTTCGACAATGATGCACTTGGCCAGAAAGGGCGTATGCGTTTTCTCCTGAATATATTCAGGAGAAAACGCATACTCCCTTTTTGGCCAAGCTTGCAAGCGCGTAATGCAAATCTACACTACAATGAAGTATCACTTCCGACCAGTCAAAAGGTACATCCGCAAAATGTGTAAAAACCAGAAAGGCAAGACAGGCCCTGGAGAAAAGGGAGCCTAGTTATGCTGGTGGGCAGGATGTAAATTGCCAACTGCCTCTCTGGAGGAGTGCACTGTGTTCCCTAAAACAAGTAAACAACAGAGCTACAGAACCAAGGAAACTTCCAGTCTAGGGAATATACCTTGGTAAAACTGAAAATCAATAAGACAGAGCCACCCCAAAATTTAGGGCTGCACTGCTTACAGGAACCTCAACTTGGGTACATATTAAATATCCCAGGAAAGACAAAAATGGTTCAAGAAATTGTGTTACTTACGTACGATGGAATATCAGTCAGCCATGAAATCCATGTCATAAGGCCAGTAGCAGCAAAATGAGTGTAGTCAGGTACGATGATTCTAAGTGAAATAAGTCACAGAGAAAAAGAAACTTATCATAAGATATCACTTATGAAGGTACTGTAAACATGGCTACACATGAACTGATTTAGGAAGGAGAACAGAGTCTCACATTTAGAAAACACTCTTATGCCTGCTTAAGGGGGAAGGAGATGTGGGGTGATGCATAAAACCAGAGTTTTATATTAGTACATGTACCGTTCCAAAAACCAACTATGGAATAGAAAAGACCTATACTTTCCTCAGTGAAAGGGACTCAAAACCCCATATTTCCCGAAGAGGTATATATCTGACTAGTAAGAAACTTAAAACCTATGTATTGATATGTCTCCGTAAGGGAATGAAGTGTGTCTTGACCGCCATAAACATGGCAGTGAGAATCAGCTCAAACCCACTATAAAAAGGAATTTCAAAAACAAAACAATAAAACAGAGAAATTCTTTACAATTCCTTCATGGGCTCTGATGAAACCTGGAAAGACCCTATGTACAATGACAGCTGGATGTGGCATAAGTCTGGACACTTGGGACAGAGAGTATTGGTGAGATTCGGTGAGCAAAAGCAGACCATTTAAAGCAATAATGTGTGGCACACATTCCAAGGGTCCCAACTCTCCAGGTTGAAGGGAATATTACAATAGCTATAACATGTACTGGAAACTTAGAGAATGGACACACTGTGAATACGAAATCTTTCAAATCTCAACTAATAGTCCCTCTCCTGGTGCTCCAGTTTCACTTTCCAACTGCTTTACTATCAATCTCCCTACTTGGAGAGACAGCCCCTTTAACCTCCTGGTTCGCCCAGGTGGCCAATTTGGCAGAGGATTAAAGGGAAGAGGGAGAACAAATGAGAGAGTAGCTGTTAGGCATTTGGACGGGCACATGTCACTCTAATTTCCCGGCAGGAAGAAGAATTAACCAAAGTCTCAGCCACCCGCCGGGAACCAGTATAGTTCCTGAACCAACATTTGGGACTTGTGGTCAGGTCACAAGAAACAAGTAGAAAAATGGAGCTCAGGGGCACAGCAATTCACAAACTGGCTGAATAATAAAGGACAACTATCATACAAAAATCTGTTGAGGGAAGGCAACGAGGCGGACTTCAAAGCGAGTCAGAATAGCGGGAAACAGATTAAAGAGGTACATTGGTATCGCCTTTAAAGCACAGGAAGAGGGGCACAACTTCGACAATGATTCACTTGGCCAAAAAGGGCGTATGCGTTTTCTCCTGAATATATTCAGGAGAAAACGCATACGCCCTTTTTGGCCAAGCAAGGAAGTGGGCAATGCAAATGTGCACTACAAAGAAGTATCACTTCCCACCGGTCAAAAGGGACATCCGCAAAATGTTTAAAAACCAGAAAGACAAGACTGGCCCTGGAGAACAGGGAGCCTAGATATGCTGATGGGCAGGATGTAAATTGCCAAATGCCTCTCTGCAGGAGTGCATTGTGTTCCCTAAAACAAGGAAACAACAGAGCTACAGAGCCATGCGCACTTCCAGCCTAGTGGAGATACCCTGGGAAAACTGAAAATCAATAAGACAGAGCCACCACAAAATTTAGGGTTGCACAGCTTACAAGAACCTCAAGTTGGATACACCTTAAATATCCCATGAAAGACAAAAATGGTTCAAGAAATTGTGGTACTTACGTACGATGGAATATCCCTCAGCCGCGAAATCAATGTCATAAAGCCAGTAGCAGCAAAATGAGTGGATTCAGGTTCGATGAATCTAAGTTAAATAAGTCACAGAGAAAAAGAAACTTATCATAAGATATCACTTATGAAGGTCCTGTAAACATGGCTACACATGAACTGAGTTAGGAATGAGAACAGTGTCTTACTTTTAGAAAACACTCTTATGCCTGCTTAAGGGGAAGGAGATTTGGGGTGATGCACAAAACCAGAGTTTGATATTAATGCTGGTACCGTTCCAAAAACCTACTACGGATTAGAAACGACGTACACCTTCTTCAGTGAACGGGACTCCAAACACCATATTTCCTGCAGAGGAATATATCTGATTAGTAATAATCTTAAAAACTATGTATTGATATGTCTCCACAAGGGAATCAAGAGTGTGTAGACTGGCTTAAACATGGCAGTGAGAATCAGCTCTAACCCACTATATAAAGGAATTTCAAAAACAAAACACGAAAACAGGGAAATTCTTTAAAATTCCTTCACGGGCTCTGATGAAATGTGGAATGACCCTATCTACAACGACAGCTGGATGTGGCATAAGGCTGGACACTTGGGACTGAGAGGATTGGTGAGATTCGGTGAGCAAATGCAGACAACTTAAAGCAATAATGCATGTCACACATTCCAAGGATCCCAACTCTCCAGGTTGAAGGGAATATTACTACAGCTATAACATGTACAGGAAACCTAGAAAATGGACACACTGTGAATACGAAAAGTCTCTAAAACTCAACTAATAATCCCTCACCTGGTGCTCCGGTGTGACTTTCCAACTGCTTTACTCTCAATCTCCCAACTTGTTTAGACAGCCCCTTTAACCTCCTGGTTCGCACAGGTTGCCAATTTGGCATAGGCTGAAAGGGAAGAGGTAGAACCAATGAGAGAGTAGCTGTTAGGCATTTGGACGGGCACATGTCACTCTAATTTCCAGGCAGGAAGAAGAATTAACCAATGTCCCAGCCACCTGCCGGGAACCAGTATAGGTCCTGAACCAAAATTGTGGACTTGCGGTCAGCTCACAAATAACTAGTTGACAAATGGAGCTCAGGGGCACAGCAATTCACAAACAGGCAGAGTAATAAAGGACAACTATCGTCCAAAAATCTGTTGAGGGAAGGCAACGAGGCTGACTTGAAAGCGAGCCAGAATACCAGGAAACAGATTTCAAGAGGTACATTGGAATCGCCTTTAAAAGACCAGAAGAGGGGCACAACTTCGACAATGATGCACTTGGCCAAAAAGGGCGTATGCGTTTTCTCCTGAATATATTCAGGAGAAAACGCATACGCCCTTTTTGGCCAAGTAAGCAAGCGGGCAATACAAATCTGCACTACAAAGAAGTATCACTCCCCATCAGTCAAAAGTGACATCCACAAATTGTGTAAAAACCAGAAAGGCAAGACAGGCCCTGGAGAACAGGGAGCCTTTTTATGCTGATGTGCGGGATGTAAATTGCCAACTCCGTCTCTTGGGGAGTGCATTGTGTTCCCTAAAATAGGTAAACACCAGAGCTCCAGAGCCAAGGGCACTTCAAGTCTAGGGAATATACCTTGGGCATACTGAAAGTCAATAAAACAGAGCCACCCCAAAATTTAGGGCTTCACTGCGTACAAGAACCTCAACTTGGGTACACCTTAAATATCACAGGAAAGACAAAAATGGTTCAAGGAATTGTGTTCCTAATGTACGATGGAATATCCCTAAGCCATGAAATCAATGTCATAGGCCAGTAGCAGCAAAATGAGTGGATTCAGGTACGATGATTCTAAGTGAAATAAGTCACAGAGAAAAAGAATCTTTTCATAAGATATCACTTATGAAGTTCCTGAAAAACATGGCTAAACATGAACTGAGTTAGGAAAGAGAACAGAGACTCACATTTAGAAAACACTCTTATGCCTGCTTAAGGGGGAAGTTGAGGTGGGGTGATGAATAAAACCAGAGTTTGAAATTAGTACACGTACCGTTCCAAAAACCAACTACAGAATAAACAAGACCTACACTTTCGTCAGTGAAAGGGACTCAAAACCGCATAATCCTGCAGAGGAATATATCTGTCTAGTAAGAATATTAAAACCTTTGTACTGATATGTCTCCGTAAGGGAATCAAGTGTGTCTAGACTGGCATAAACATGGCAGTGAGAATCAGCTCAAACCCACTATAAAGAGGAATTTCAAAAACAAAACACATAAATAGGGAAATTCTTTACAATTCCTTCAGGGGCTATAATGAAACAAGGAATGACCTTATCTACAATGACAGCTGGATGTGGCATAAGGCTGGACACTTGGGACTGAGAGGATTTGCGAGATTCAGTGAGCAAATGCAGACCATTTAAAGCAATATTTAGTGGCACACATTGCAACGGTCCCAACTCTCCAGGTTAAAGGGAATATTACTACAGATATAACAAGTACGAGAAACCTAGAGAATGGACACACTGTGAATACGAAAGGTTTCTAAAACTCAACTAAGAGTCCCTCTCCTGGTGCTTCGCTTTGAATTTCCAACTGTTTTACTATCAATCTCCCAACTTGGAGAGACAGCCTCTTTAACTTCCTGGTTCGCACAGGTTGCCAAATTGCCGGAGGATGAAAGGGAAGAGGGAGAACCAATGAGAGCATAACTGTTAGGCATTTGGACGAGCACATGTCACTCTAATTTACCGGCAGGAAGAAGTATTAACCAAAGTCTCAGCCAACCACCGGGAACCAGTATAGGTCCTGAACCAAAATTTTAGACTTGCGGTGAGCTCACAAAAAACGAGTTGAAAAATGGAGCTCAGGGGCACAGCAATTCACAAACAGGCAGAGTAATAAAGGACAACTATCGTCCAAAAATCTGTTGAGGGAAGGCAACGAGGCGGACTTGAAAGCGAGCAAGAATAGCAGGAAACAGATTTCAAGAGGTACATTGGAATCGCCTTTAAAGCACAGGAAGTGGGGCACAATTTCGACTATGATGCACTTTGACAATAACGGCATATGCGTTTTCGCCTGAATATATTCAGGCGAAAACGCATACGCCCTTTTTGGCCAAGCAAGCAAGCGGGCAACGCAAATCTGCACTACAAAGAAATATCAATTCCCACCGTTCAAAAGGGACATCCGCAAAATGTGTAAAAACCAGAAAGGCAAGACAGGCCCTGGAGAACATGGAGCCTAGTTATGCTGATGGGCAGGATGTAAACTGCCAACTGCCTCTCTGGAAGAGTGCTTTGTGTTCCCTGAAACAAGGAAACAACACAGCTACAGTGCCAAGGGCACTTCCAGTCTAGGGAATATACATTGGGAAAACTGAAAATCAATAAGACAGAGCCACCCCAAAATTTAGGGCTGCACTGCTTACAAGGACCTCAACTTGGGTACACCTTAAATATCCGAGGAAAGACAAAATTCGTTCAAGAATTTGTACTGACGTACGATGGAATATCCCTCAGGCATGAAATCAATGTCATGAAGCCAGTAGCAGGAAAATGAGTGGATACAGGTACGATGATTCTAAGTGAAATAAGTCACAGAGAAAAAGAAACTTAAAATAAGATATCACTTATGAAAGTCCTGTAAACTTGGCTACACATGAACTGAGTTAGGAAAGCGAACAGAGTCTCACGTTTGGAAAACACTCTTATGCCTGCTTAAGGGGAAAGGAGTGGAGGGTGATGCATAAAACCAGAGTTTGATATTCGTACAGCTACCGTTCCAAAAACCAAATATGGAATAGACAAGACCTACACCTTCCTCAGTGAAAGGGACTCAAAACCCCATATTTCCCGCAGAGGAATATATCTGACTAGTAAGAATCTTAAAACCTATGTATTGATATGTCTCCGTAAGGGAATGAAGTGGGTCTAGACTGGCATAAAAATGGCATTGAGAATCAGCTCAAACCCACTATAAAAAGGAATTTCAAAAACAAAACAAAAAAAAAACAGGGAAATTCTTTACAATTCCTACAGGGGTTATGATGAAACCTGGAATGACCCTCTCTACAAGGACAGCTGGATGTGGCATAAGCCTGGACACTTGGGACTGAGATGTATGGTGAGATTCAGTGAGCAAATTCAGATCATTTAAAGCAATAATGCGTGGCACACATTCCAAGGGTCCCAACTCTCCAGGTTGAAGGGAATATTACTACAGCTATAACATGTACGGGAAACCTAGAGAATGGACACACTGTGAATATAAAAGATTTCTAAAACTCAACTAAGAGTCCCTCTTATGGTGCTCCGGTTTGAATTTCCAACTGCTTTATTATCAATCTCCCAACTTCTAGACACAACCCCTTTAACCTCCTGGTTCTCACAGGTTGCCAAATTGGCAGAGAATGAAAGGGAAGATGGAGAACCAATGAGAGAATAGCTGTTAGGCATATGGACGGGCACATGTCACTCTAATTTCCCAGCAGGAAGAAAAAATAATGAAATTCTCAGCCACCCACTGGGAACCTCTATAGGTCCTGAACCAAAATTTTAGACTTGTGGTCAGCTCACAAAAAAATGAGTTGAAAAATGGAGCTCAGGGGCACAGCAATTCACAAACAGGCAGAGTACTTAAGGGCAAATATCGTCCAAAAATCTGTTGGGGGAAGGCAACCAGGTGGACCTGAATGCGAGCCGGAATAGCAGTAAAGAGATTTCAAGAGGTACATTGGAATTTCCTTTAAAGCACAGGAAGAGGGGCAAAACTTCGAAAATGATGCACTTGGCCAAAAAGGGTTTATGCGTTTTCTCCTGAATATATTCAAGAGAAAAAGCATATGCCCTTTTTGGCCAAGCAAGCAAGCCAGCAATGCAAATCTCCTCTACAAAGAAGTATCACTTCCCACCGGTTAAGAGGGACATCCGCACAATGTGTAAAAACCAGAAAGGCAAGACAGGCCCAAGAGAACAGGGAGCCTTTTTATGCTGATGGGCGGGATGTAAATTGCTAACTCCCTCTCTGGAGGAGTACATTGTGTTCCCTAAAACAGGTAAATACCAGAGCTACAGAGCCAAGGGCACTTCCAGTCTAGGGAATATAACTTGGGCAGAGTGAAAGTCAATAAGACAGAGCCACCGCAAAATTTAGGGCTGCACTGCTTACAAGAACCTCAACTTGGGTACACCTTAAATTTCCCAGCAAAGACAAAAATGGTTCAAGAAATTGTGTTACTATAGTACGATGGAATATCCCTCAGACATGAAATCAATGTCATAAGGCCAGTAGCAGCAAAATGAGTGGATTCAGGTACGATGATTCTAAGTGTAATAAGTCACAAACATAAAGAAACTTTTCATAAGATATCACTTATGAAGGTCCTGTAAACATGGATACACATGAACTGAGTTAGGAAAGACAACAGAGTCTCACATTTAGAAAACAATCTTATGCCTGCCTAAGGGGGAAGGAGAGGTGGGGTGATGCATACAACCAGAGTTTGATATTAGTACTGGTACCATTTCAAAAACAAACTACGGTTTATACAAGTACTCCACCTTCGTCAGTGAAAGGGATTCAAAACCCCATGTTTCCCGCAGAGGAATATATCTGACTAGTAAGAATCTTAAAACCTATGTATTGATATGTCTCCGTAAGGGAATCAAGTGTGTCTACACTGGCATAAACATGGCAGTGAGAATCAGCTCAAACCCACTATAAAAATGAATTTTGAAAACCAAACAAAAAAATAGGGAAATTCTTTACAATTCCTTCACTGACTCTGACGAAACCTGGAATGACCCTATCTACAACGACAGCTGGATGTGGCATAAGGCTGGACACTTGGGACTGAGAGGATTGGTGAGATTGTGTCAGCAAAAGCAGACCATTTAAAGCAATAATGCGTGGCACACATTCCAAGGATCACAACTCTCCAGGTTGAAGGGAATATTACTACAGCTATAACATGTACGGGAAAGCAAGAGAATGGACACACTGTGAATACGAATGGTTTCTAAAACTCAACTAATAGTCCCTCTCCTGGTGCTTCGGTTTCAATTTCCAACTGCTTTACTATAAATCTCCCAACTTGGAGAGACAACCCCTTTAACCTCCTGGTTCTCACAGGTTGCAAATTAGGCAGTGGATGAAAGGAAAGATGGAGAACCAATGAGACAGTAGCTGTTAGGCAATTGGACTGGCACATGTCACTCTATATTCCAGGCAGAAAGAAGAATTAACCAAAGTCTCAGCCACCCGACGGGAACCAGTATAGATCCTGAAGCAAAATTTTGGACTTGCGGTCAGCTCACAAAAAACGAGTTGAAAAATGGAGCTCATGGGCACAGCATTTCACAAACCAGCAGAGTAATTAAGGCCAACTATCGTCCAAAAATCTGTTGAGGGAAGGGAACGAGGCAAACTTGAAAGGGAGGCAGAATAGCAGTAAACAGATTTCAAGAGGTACATTGGAATCGCCTTTAAAGCACAGGAAGAGGGGCACAATTTCGACCATGATGCACTTGCCCAAATAGGGGGTATGTGTTTCCTCCTGAATATAATCAGGAGGAAACACATACGCCCTTTTTGGTCAAGCAAGCAAGTGGGCAATGCAATTATGCAGTAAAAAGAAGTATCACTTCCCAGCGGTCAAAAGGGACATCTGCAAAATGTGTAAAAACCAGAAAGGCAAGACAGGCCCTGCAGAACAGGGAGCCTAGTTATGCTGATGGGCAGGATGTAAACTGCCAAATGCCTCTCTGGAGGAGTGCACTGTGTTCCCTAAAAAAATTAAACAACAGAGCTACAGAGCCATGGGCACTTCCAGTCTAGGGAATATACCTTGGGAAAACTGAAAATCAATAAGACACAGCCACACCGAAATTTAGGGCTGCACTGTTTACAAGAACCTCAACTTGGGTACACCTTAAATATCCCAGGAAAGAGAAAATTGGTTCAAGAAATTTTGGTACTTATGTACGATGGAATATCCCTCAGCCATGAAAAATCAATGACATAAGGCCAGTAGCAGCAAAATGAGTGGATTCAGGTACGATGATTCTAAGTGAAATAAGTCACAGAGAAAAAGAAACTTATCATAAGATATCACTTATGAAGGTCCTGTAAACATGGCTACACATGAACTGAGTTAGGAAAGAGAGCAGAGTCTCACATTTAGGAAAAACTCCTATGCCTGCTCAAGGTAGAAAGAGAGGTGGAGTGATGCAATAAACCAGAGTTTGATATTAGTACAGGTACTGTTCCAAAAACCAACTACGGAATAGACAAGACCTACACCTTCCTCAGTGAAAGGGACTCCAAACCCCATATTTTCCACAGAGGAATATATCTGATTAGTAAGAATCTTAAAACCTATGTATTGATATGTCTCCGTATAGGAATCAAGTGTGTCTAGACTGGCATAAACATGGCAGTGAAAATCAGCTCAAACCCACTATAAAAAGGAATTTCAAAAACAAAACAAAAAAACATGGGAATTCTTTACAATTCCTTCAGGGGCTCTGATTAAACCTGGAATGACCCTATCTAAAATGACAGCTGGATGTGGCATAAAGCTCGACACTTGGGAATGAGAGGATTGGTGAGATTTGGTGAGCAAATGCAGACCATTTAAAGCAATAATGCGTGGCACACTTTCCAAGGATCCAAACGCTCCAGGTTGAAGGGAATATTACTACAGCTATAACATGTAAGGGAAACCTAGAGAATGGACACAATGTGAATACAAAAGGATTCTAAAACTCAACTAATAGTTCCCCTCCTGGTGCTCCAGTTTGACTTTCCAACTGATTTACTATCAATATCCCAACTTGGAGAGACAGCCTCTTTAACCTCCTGGTTCGCCCAGGTTGCCATTTTGGCAGAGGATGAAAGGGAAGAGGGAGAACCAATGAGAGAGTAGCTGCTAGGCATTTGGACGGGCACATGTCTCTCTAATTTCCCGGGAGGAAGAAGAATTAACCAAAGTCTCAGACACCCGCCGGGAACCAGTATAGGTCCTGAACCAAAATTTTGGACTTGCGGTCAGCTCACAAAAAACGAGTTGATAAATCGAGCTCAGGGGCACAATAATTCAAAAACTGGCAGAGTAATAAAGGACAACTATCGTCCGAAAATCTGTTGAGGGAAGGCAACGAGGTGGACTTGAAAGCGAGACAGAATAGCAGGAAACATATTTCAAGAGGTACATTGGAATCTCCTTTAAAGCAAAGGAAGAGGGGCACAACTTCGACCATGATTCACTTGGCCAAAAAGGGCGTACTCGTTTTCTCCTGAATATATTCAGGAGAAAACTCATACGCCCTTTCTGGCCAAGCAAGCGGGCAATGCAAATGTGCACTACAAAAAAGTATCACTTCTCACCATTCAAAAGGGACATCCGCAAAATTTGTAAAAACTAGAAAGGCAAGACAGGCCCTTGAGAACAGGGAGCCTAGTTATGCTGATTGGCTGGATGCAAATTGCCAACTTCTTCTCTGGAGGAGTGCATTGTGTTCCCTAAAACAAGTAAACAACAGAGCTACAGAGCCAAGGGCACTTCCTGTCTAGGGAATATACCTTGGGAAAACTGAATATCAATAAGACAGAGCCACCTCAAAATTTATGGCTGCACTGCTTACAAGAACCTCAACTTGGGTACACCTTAAATATCCCAGGAAAGACAAAAATGGTTCAAGAAATTTTGTTACTTACGTACGATGGAATATCCCTCAGCCATGAAATCAATGTCGTAAGGCAAGTAGCAGCAAAATAATTGGATTCAGGTACGATGATTCTAAGTGAAATAAGTCACACAGAAAAAGAGACTTATCATAAGATATCACTTATGAAGGTCCTGGAAACGTGGCTACACATGAACTCAGTTAGGAAAGAGAACAGAATAATGAAAATTATCATAAGCTATCATTCATAGCGGGAATGTGCCCATGGCTACACATGAACTCAGTTAGGAAAGATAACAGAATAATGAAAATTATCATGAGCTATCATTCATAGCGGGAATGTGCCCATGGCTACACATGAACTGAATTACAAACACAACAGAGTCACACATTTAGAAAACAAACTTCTGCCTGATTAAGGGGAAAGGCCAGGTGGGGTGAAACATAAATCTACAGTCCAAAATTAGCACAGATACCGTTCCATAAATCAAGTATGTAATAGACAGCACCTACTCCCAGCACAATGAACTGGACTCAACAACCCCTATTCATTGCAGAGGAATATATCTGACTAGTAACAATTTTAAAACATATGTATTCTCATGTCTCCATAAAGGAATCATGTGTGTGTATAATGGCATGAACACAGCACTGAAATTCAGCTAAACCCCCTTATAGAAATAAATTTCAAAAGCAAAATGCAAAAACAGCGAAACAGAGAGAATGTCTTAAAAATTAGGTTCAGGGCCTGTGATGCAACCTGGATTGACCACCTTTACACACACAGCTGGATGAGACATAAGACTGGACACTTGGGTCTGACAAGATTGCTGAGGTTGTGTGAGCAAAAGAACACCACTTAGAGCAATACTGTGTGCTACCCATTCTAGTGGCCCCAACTCTCCATGTTTAAGGGAATCTTCCTACAGTTAAAACATGCATGGGAAACCCAGTGGATGGTACACTGTGTAATCGGGAAAGTTTTCTAAAAGGTACCTCATTTTTCCTTTCCTCGTGCTCGGCTTCACCATTCCATCTGCATTACTAAAAATCTCCCCACTTGGAGTGTCACTGCCTTTACCCTCCTGTTGTGCACAGTTTGCAAATTGTGCAGAGGATGAACAGGAAGAGGGGAAGCAAATGAGACATTAGATGTAGGTGTTTGGATGGGCACATATCTCTCTATTTTCCAATCAGGAAAAAGAATTAAAAACAGGCTCAGCCTGAAACCGCGGAACCAGACTAGGGCCTAAAGCCTTCCTGCGGTATTGCAGACAGCTCACAAATAAGCGAGTTGAAAAATGGAAATCAGGGGCACAGCAATTCACAAACTTGCAGAGTTATAAAGGACAACTATCATCCAGAAATATATTGAGGTAAGGCAGTGAAGAGGATTTGAAAGCAAGGCAGAATTGAAGGAAACAGATTTCAAGAGGTAGATTGGAGTCGTCTTTAAAGCACATGAAAAGCGACAGATCTTCGACAATGTTGCCCTTGGCTGAAAAGGGAGTATGTGTATTTTCTTGAATATATTCGGGAAAAAATGCATACGCCCTTTTTGGCCAAGCAAGCCATCAGGCATTGCAAATCCACACTACATAGAAGTGTCACTTACCTCCGGTCAAAAGGGCCATCCGCAAATAGTGTAAAAACCACAAATACAGGACAGGCCATGGAGAAAAGGGAGCCTGGTTATGCCGATGGACAGGATGTAAATTGCCAACAGCCTCTCTGGAGAACTGTATGTTGTTTTCTAAAACAGAGCTACAGAGCATAGCACACTTCCACTCATGGGCGTGTATTTTGGGAAAACTAAAAATCCACAACACACAGCCAGCCCAAAGTTTAGGGCTGCTCTGTTTACAAGAACCTCGACTTCGGTACACTTTAAATATCCCAGGAAAGGGAAAAAAAATGGATAAATATATTGTGGTACTTATATACAATGGAATGTCACTCAGACATAAAATCAATGTCATAAGGCCAATAGCAGCATAATGAGTGGCTTTAGGTATGATGATGCTAATTGAAATGAGCCACAAAGAAAAAGAAACTTATTGTAATATATCACTTATAGAGGGAATGTAAACATGGCTACACATGAACTGAATTTCAAAAGAGAACAGAGTTACACATTTAGAAAACACACTTATGCCTCCTTAAGGGGAAAGGTGATGTGGGGTGATGTGTAAAAGCAGAGTTTGAAATTAGCACAGATACCATTCCATATACCAAATATGTAATAGACAAGACCTACTCCTTTCTCAATGAACTGGACACAAAACACACTATTCACTGAAGAGGAATATATCTGACTGGTAATAATCTTGAAACCTATGTATTTATATGTCTCCATAATGGAATCAAGTGTATGCAGATTGGCATAAACACAGATCAATGGAACAGGACAGAAAGTGCAGAGATAAACCTACATACCTATGCCTATCTCACCTATGACAAAGGAGCTAAGGATATACAATGGAGAAAAGACAGTCTCTTCAGTAATTGGTGCAGGGAAAACTGGACCCCTACAAATAAAAGAATGAAATTAGAACACTCCATAACACCATACACAAAAATAAACTCTAAATTGATCAGAGATCTAAATATAAGACCAGACACTATAAAACACTTAGAGGAAACCATGGGCAGAACACTCTATGACATAAATCACAGCAAGATGCTTTTTGACCCACCTCCTAGAGAAATGGAAATAAAAACAGAAATCAACAAATGGGACCTAATGAAACTTAAAAGCTTTTACACAGTACAGGAAAACATAAACAAGATGCAAAATCAACCCTCAGAATTGGAGAAAATATTTTCAAATGAAGCAATTGACAAAGGATTAATCTCCAAACTTTACAAGCACCACATGTAGATCAATATCACAAAAACAAACAACCCAATCCAAAAACGGGCAGAAGACCTAAATAGACATTTCTCCAAAGAAGATATACAGATTACCAAGAAACACATGAAAGGATGCTGAACATCACTAATCATTAGAGAAATGCAAATCAAAACTATCGTTAGGTATCACCTCACAGCAGTCAGAGTGGCAATCATCAAAAAAATCTACAAAACAATAAATGCTGGAGAGGCCTTTATTGGAGAAAAGGGAACACACTTGCACTGTGGGTGGGAATGTAAATTGATATGGGAACTAGGGAGAACAGTACGGAGGTTCCTTTAAATAACTAACAATAGAAGTACCATACGACACAACAATCCAACTACTGGGCATTTGCCTTGTGAAAACCATAATTCAAAAATAGTTATGTACAAAAATGTTCATTGCAACTCTATTTACAATAGCCAGGACATGGAAGCAACCTAAGTGTCCATCGACAGATGAATGGATAAAGAAGATATGGCACATATATACAATGGAATATCACTCAGCCATAAAAAGAAGCAAAACTGAGTTATTTGCACTGAGGTGGATGGAATTAGAATCTGTCCTACACAGTGAAGTAAGTCAGAAAGGGAAAAACAAATAATGTATGTTAACAGAGATATACGGAATCTAATGAGGAAAAAAAAAAGATTTTGAAGACCCTAGTGGCAAGACAGGATTAAGGACAAGACATAGGGAATGGACTTGAGGACACCGGAAGGGGGATGGGTAAGATGGGACGAAGTGAGAGAGTGGCATGGACATAAATACATTACCACATGTAATACTGATAGCTACTGGGAAGCAGCCACATAGAACAGGGAGATCAGCTTGGTGCTTTGTGACCACCTAAAGGGGTGGGATATGGAGTGTGGGAGGGAGATGCAAGAGGGAGGGGATCTGCTGATATTTGTATACGTATAGCTGATTCACTTTGTTATACAGCAGAAACTAACACTCCATTGTAAAGCAATTATACTCCAATAAAGGTGGAAAAGGAAAAAAAAAAAGAAAGCCCAGGGATAAACCTACACACCTATGCTAAACTAATCTATGACAAAGGAGGCAAGACTTTACAATGGAGAAATGAGAGTTTCTTCAGTCAGTGGTGCTGCGAACTATGGACATCTATATATAAAAGAATGAAATTAGAACACTCCCCAACGCCATACATAAAAATATATTCAAAATCGATTAGAGACCTTAATGTAAGACCGGACAGTATAATACTCTGAGAGGAAAACTTACGAAGAATACTCTGACATAAATCACAGCAAGATCTTTTTTTGATCCATCTCCTATAGTAATGAAATAAAAAAAAGAAGCTAAACAGTTGGGACCTAATGAACGTAAAAGCTTTTGCAAAGCAAAGGAGACTACAAACAAGATGAAAAGACAACCCTCAGAATGGCAGAATATATTTCCAAACGAATCAATGGACAAATGTTTAATCTCCAATATATATAAACAGCTCATGCAGGTCAACATTAATAAGACAAAAAACCCAATACAAAAGTGGAAGCAGATCTAAATAGACATTTCTTCCAAGAAGACATAGAGATGGCCAAGACGCACATGAAAATCTGCTCAACATCACTAATTATTAGAGAAATGGAAATCGAAACTACAATGAGGTATCACGTCACACCTGTTAGAATGGGCATCATCAGAATATCTACAAACAACAAATCCTGGAGAGGGTGTGGAGAAAAGGAACCTTCTTCCACTATTGTTGGGAATGTAAATCGATACAGTGTCTATGGAGAACGGAATGGAGGTTCCTTAAAAAACTAAAAATAGAATTACCATATAATCCAGCAATCCCTCTACTGGGCATATACCGAGAGAAAAGCATAAATCAAAAAGACACATTCACCACAATGTTCATTGCAGCACTATTTACAATAGCCAGGTAATGAAAGCAACCTAAGTGCCCACAGACAAACTAATGGATAAAGATGTGGTACATATATACAATGGAATATTACTCAGCCATACATAGGAATGAAATTGGGTCATTTGTAGAGACCTTGATGGATCTAGAGACTGTCATACAGAGTGAAGTAAGTCAGAAAGAGAAAAACAAATATTGTATATTAATGCATATATGTGGAACCTAGAAACATGGTACAGATGAACCGGTTTGCAGGGCAGAGATAGAGACACAGATGTAGAGAACAAACATATGGACACCAAGGGGGGAACATCATGGGAGGGTGGTGGTGGGATGAATTGGGAGACTGGGATTCACATGTGCACACTTATATGTATAAAATAGATATCCAATAAGAACCTGCTGTATAAAATAAATAAATAAATTTTAAAAAATTAAAAATAAATAAATAACATTTAATAAAATAAATCAAAAATAAAATTTTTCCCTTCATATAGACGTCTTTATATAAATGCATTATTCCCATATTTATATCTCTAAATTAAAAAAAAAAGGAATAAATAAAACCTACCTTGAACCAAAAAGAAAAAAGGAAAAGAAAAAAAAAAAAAAACAGAACCCACTATTTATACAGAGGAAAATCGTATCAGGGCACTTGTTCCAGTGGTAACAAATTCTTAAGTTGGTCCGAAGTGAGAAATCATCTCCCATGCAGTCAGCAGCGCTCCCCCACACAAGGAACATCCTCATTGCAAAGCTTGGGGACTATGTCGAGGCGTTTGTGAGTAAATGTGAGCTGTACCCCAGTCCTGCTGCAGCTGAAATCTTCCCACCCTTTCCAGGTAAAACACCTGAATATGTACAAGAACTTGCAAGCCTAGAGGAAGGGCTGTGGAGCCACAGCAGCGACAGCATGCAGGCCGACATGGTGCCAGCAAGCCAGCCATGATGATCCTGGCCCCAGATGCTCTTCTGGAAGCTTTCCATTTCCCTGCCTGAGATACCCCTCCTGCCACGGCCCCCACTGCTTTTTTACCTCCGCACCTCTGACTGGGGAGAAATTCCAGTGGCAGGTATGGGTGACACCTCCTCTTCTTTAGCAGGTGGCAGCCTGGCAACTCCTGCAGGTAGTCCAGCAGAGCCCCACTCACACTGGGCCACCCACAAAGCCACGGCGCCTCCCTCCCTCCCACCACCCCAGCCCCGACACTGATGACGGGGCAGAGAATATGGCGTCAGGCACAGCTACAGGAGCTCTTGCTGACTGGAGAGGTGCTTATATTGATCTCAACCCAGGCACACCTGGGGAGGGCTGGCAGGCAGTGTCAGGCTGCCCAAATCAGCCAATCCTCACTCCGCAGGGGCTCACAGTTGCAGAAAATGAGCCTTGCTAAACGGGCCAGGCCCAAGGAACAGGTGTGGGCTCTTGAGAGTCAGGATAGACAAGGGGCTGCAGCTGCGGCTTTGTTTCTTATCATTTTATATGGTCCATGAGTGGAAAACAACTTCAAGATGACCCTATCCTAATGAGAGGAACCCAGGAGTCAGGGAGAGGAGTGATGGTGGGTGGAGATAGAGGCCTGGTGCCCTGGTTGCAGTGGAAGTGTCTGGAAGACCAGGCAGAGAGAGGCCGCACAGAGTGATACCTGGGGTCACAGACTTGTCAGAGCTGCTGTTTGTTAGTTCAAGTCCTGCTCTGAGGTGTTCTGTGTCAGCTGTGACCGACAGGTGAGCTGGGGGTTCTCTGCAAGGTGGGCTATGTGCACGGTTCCTGTGTTTCCAGCCCTTCTGGGGTACCTGCCCAAAGGGAGCTCCATATCCTGGGAAGGGCCTGACTATGAGAGACCCATGGGCTGCTGTGTAGCTGCACAGGTGAGCTCCATACCCTGGGAGGGACTTGACCACGAGAGCCCCGTGGGCTGTTGGGGGTGGAGGTGCAGCCCAGTTGACCTCCATATCCTGGGATTGGCCTGACCACGAGAGCCCCATGGGCTGCTGGAGACCTGGAAATGTATATCAAGACAGTCAGTGAAGCCACCGAAGATATACATCAAGTAGCTCCTATTTCCTACACCCTGCTGATCAGTCTACCATCCACCAGGCCATGGCATTCTGTATTAGACTTCAATGATGCCTTCTTCTGTATTCCACTCATCTCAGAGTCACAAGAATTTTTGGCTTGTGAGTGGCAGGATACAACATGCAACAAAAGCAATAATGCTGGGCCGTCCTGCCCCAATGGTTCAAAAATCCCCACACCATCATTGGGGAAATGTCCTCTAAAGACCTAAAAGTTCTACCTCTGTAAAAGGGAACCCTCCTTCAATATGCAGATGACATTCTGATCGCCAGGCCTACTAAAGACGCCTCTGAACTACCTAGCCAAGAAAGGATAGAAAGTGTCCAAGAAAAAGGCTCAAATATCCCAGGTTAAGGTGACATGCCTGTGCTTCATTCTCACAGATATTCGGAGAAACGCATCCCAGGATAGGGAAGAAGCCATTTGCAGCCTTACCTCTTCTAAAACTAGAAGACAGCTTAGGGGTTCCTGGGGAAGCCAAGGTTTTCTGCATCTGGATCCCTAACTACAGTCTAATAGCTGGGCCTCTACATGAAACTCTGACACGAAAAGATGATGATCCTTTTTAATAGAATCCAGAAGCAGCCTTTCAAGAATGGAAAGAGCAGTCAATTCAGGCCCTTGCCCAGGAACTCCCTAATTTAGCTAAACCCTTTGACCTTTACATACCCGGTCAAAGGTTAATCGCCCTTGGAGCCTTAGTGCAAAAACTGGGACCACTTGAAATGGAGCAACACAAGAATGCCCTTCAGGTATGATAAACTATGGTCACCAAGGGCTTTGCCCAGCGCCCCATCAGGCCAGGATACTGGGGTATCTAAAAAGGTGGAAATCAGCAGCCCGCAAGGCCAGCTCCCTACTAAGGGAAAAGGACCCCACGTGGTGATCCTAACCACCCATCATGCCCTGAAGTTGCAGGGGTCGCTCTGTGGACACACTGACCTCGAGTGAGGAGGCCCTCCAACTCCAACCTCCAGAGAGACAAACGGGGGCAATGGGCCCCCAAGATGACTCGTGTGACCATCACTTGACCTGGAGTTTCTCTCAGAAAACAAGTCTGTGCCCCAAAACAGCAGACTACTGCTTGCAGGACTTACTGCACCCAGACGGGAGCTAATATGCTTGGCGGGGGAAACGTATATCATGCTTTCATCATAGAAAACCCTACAGAAACCACGGTGATGGTGGCCAATATGACCGGCTGGACTGCTGGCTACTTCAAAAGGCCGTTGACTCAGTGGACGTCATGGTCCTGGATCACCACTGACCCTGGACTGTCTGGGAGTTGAGCGGGCAGGGCTCTGACACATGGTGCTGTTTATACATTAATTCAGGGACCTAATTAAAGAAAGCACAGACTACTGGTCAGAGCATCTAGGCTGGCAAAAACCGTCAGCCTAAGGTCGCTGAACAAATGTGGGGTGAGGTGAAACCTGCCACCGCAGCATCTCTGTGCATGTCTTTCCTGGACCCTTAAAGGTCATTAGAATCTATAACACTTCCAATGCTGGTGCTCAGGTGGACGAGCAGTGAGGCAGGAAGCCTTGGGACAATCAACCTCACCTGGAGGCTGCTGGGGAGAAGTTTTGCCCCTCCCCCCGTGTATGAGGGCTCCCACCTCAGCATGAAGCAGTTACAAAAGAGGGGTCTGCACCCTCAGCGCCCCAAGAATGAGGAACGGGACAAAAAGCAGAGGAGGTGTTCATCACCGGCAACGTTCATTAAAAATTCCTGGGAGATAAAAAGAGAATCTGGGCAATAAAATAAGGTCTAACCTGTTTTTCCTTTGTGCTTTGTCTAATTTCACGTGCTCCTAGGGTTCCACATGCAGAGGTCCCACACCCGGCACTTCAGACCCGATTTCCTAGTGCAGAATGGCTGGGCTGACACCTCAGCTAGTGGGGTCCCATGCAGACTCCGCGACATAGAGCCTGAGCTGCAGCCAACCCAGCCCTCGAGAGCTCCATCCCCTCCCTCCTGCTGAGGCTGTCGGGATCCCTACACAGCAGCCCAGCCCACAGCCCGCGGGGGAGTGCACGCTCTCACCTCTCCATTCTGTTTTCAAAATATAAAGTTTCCTTTGCTTCTGAACCAAACTCAGTCTTGATCTGTTGGCTCCAACGACACTGGGCACAGGGACTCCTGTTGGGGTCCACTCTGGAGGATCAGTAACAGAAATTGAGAACATTGTAACTTCAATGAACAGATGTGTGAGCCAAACTGTAGTTAACATAGAGCAGTGTATAAGGCTCACGTAAAATAAGATGTTTCTAAGACTTACATTTGATATTTCCATCACTTTATTATAAGCAAGTTCAGTGAAGACGTCTGTCTTATTTGTCAGGTCAACATTAGAGAAATGAAGTGATTTATTCCGAATGATGTACATCGAATACTCTTGGCTGAAGCTTCAATCTTGTTTTGAATGCTTTTCCATTGAAAATGATACCTCTCTTTCAGCTTCCCCATTTCTGAGAAGTATAAAATCTTATAATTTATTATTACCAAAGGGGAAAGGTAGGAGAAGGGATAAATTAACAGTTTGGGATTAACACATACACACTGCTATGTATAAAACAGATCATCAACAAGGAACTACTGTATAGCACAGGTAACTACACTGAATATTTTGCAATAACCTATAAGGGGAAGTAATCTGAAAAAGAATAGATATTTTTATTGACATCATCTATCAATGACAGATAAAATGTAAACTAAGCAAGGCCGATGGTGAGCACTTCTGATCCCGAAGATTTCAATCATCTAAAGTTTGGACTCTGCCTATTTCCCAAGGCCCTTAATGGACATATGTGTAGCCGTAGCTTAAAAATTCCCCAGTTTGGGGTTCGGGGAGGCACTGATTTGGAAAAATTCCTGGTGTTCTCCTTAAATGCACGGGACCATTCCTACGGCTAAAACATGCCTGTCACACCTAGAGGATGGTACACCGTTTGATCGGAAACAGTTTGGAAAAGGCACCTCATCTCCTCATCGCCTGGTGCTCGGGTTCACCCCTCCAGCATCTTTCCTAACAATCTCCTCACTTGGGGATATCAGCATCGTCAAAATCCTGTTGCACACAGTTTGGAATTTGTCCAGAGGATGAAGCGGAAGGATGAGAAAAATTTAGAGACAAGTGTTAGGTGTTCAGACAGGCACATGCCACTCTAATTTCCAATCCGGAAGACAAATTCATCAAAGGCTAGAATTGCCAACGGAAACAGAATAGGGCTAGAGGAAATCCCACTGTTTTGTGTCCAGTTTCCAAAAACACAAGTTGAAAAATGGAACTCAGGGTCACTAAAATTCATGAAACAGCAGAGTTGAAAATATCTATCGTCAAAAAATGTGTTGATGTAAGTCACAGAAAAGGACTTGTAAGCAAGGGAGATTGTCAGGAAACAGATTAGAAGAGGTGGAAAGGACTCCCGATTATAGCAAAAGAAAAGGGGCTGAACATCGCCAATGATTCAGTTGGCCAAAAAGGGCGTATGCATTTTTTTTCTGAATATATTCAAGTAAAGGCCATACACACATTTTATCCAACCAAACAGGTGGGCACTGGAAATCTATACTACAAAATGTATCACTTCACATCAGTCAGAAGGGCCGTCCACATAAAGTGTAAACACCAGAAATGTAGGACAGGGTGAGGAGAAAAGGGAGCCCTGTGAGGCTGATAGTGCAAATGTAATTTGCCAACGGCCACTCTGGAGAAGTGTATTGTGTTTGCTAAAACATCGAAAAAATGAGCTACAGAGCATAGGGCACTTGCACTCATGGGCGTATACCTTGGGAAAAACAAAAAATCGACAGAAAACAGGCACCCCAACGTTTACCACCTCTCTGTTAAAAAGGGCCTCAACTTGGATATAACCTAAATGTCCCTGGAAGGATAAAATGGAAAAAGAGTTGGGGTACTTATGTAGAGTGGAATACTACTCATCCAGAAATCAATGAAATAAGGCCAGTTGTAACAACTCTGGAGGAGTTACATACGATCATTCTAAGTGACATATGACCGAAAGAAAAAGACACATATCATAAGATGTCACTTAAAGGTGGAATCAAAAATGGCTACACATGAAATAAATTACAAAATAGAAACATAGTCAAATATGTAGAAAATAAACATAAGGCTGCTAAATGGAAAAGGTGGGGAAGGGTGAGGTGTTATCCAGGAGGTTGAAATTAGCAAAGACACCATTCCAGGTACCAAATTGAATAACTGACAAGGCCTACACGGTACCTCAAAGAACTGCACTCAGCGCACTCAAGTCACTGGAAAATAATATAAATGACTGGTAAGCATCTGAAAAAGAATTTATTGTTGTCTCACAGTACATGAATCAAGTGGATGTACAGCAGCAAAAAACAGAGCTTTGAAAATCAGCTGTAACCAATATAAAAATAAATTTAAAAATATTTATAAAAACAGTGAGACAGACAAAACTTCTTACAACTTTTGTTGAAGGGCTACGATGTAACATGGATTAAACACATGTAGACCCACAGCAGGATGATATATAAGGCAGGAAGCTATGCACGCTAAGAGATGTTAGAGAGGCTGGGTGACTAAAGGCAGACCTTTTAAAGTAATACTGCCTGATTCCCATTCCTTGGGTCCCAAATCTGCAGGTTCAAGGGAATCTTCTGACAGCAAAAACATGCCTGGGAAACCGAGACGAATGTACACCGTGTGACCAGGAAAGGTGTCTAAAATCCACCTCATTTTTGATCTCCTGGTGCTGGGGTTCGCCATTCCAGGCAAATTACTAACAATCTCCCCACTTGGAGAATCAGCACCTTTAACCTCCTGTTTCACACAGTTTGCAATTTGTGCAGAGGATAAACGGGAAGAGGGGGAACCAATGAGAGACTAGCTGTAGGAGTTTTGACAGGCACATGCCACTCTAATTTCCCATTAGGAAGAAGAATTAACCAAAGGCTCAGCCTGCCTCCCCAGAACCAGAATAGGGCCGGAAGCAATACAATGGTTTGGCGACCAGCTCACAAAAAATGCAAGTTGCAAAATGGGGCTCAGGAGCAAACAATTCAAAGACCTGCAAAGATAAAAATGATAACCAACGTCCAAAAATATATTCAGGTAAGGCAACGAAGAGGATCTGAATGAGAGGCAGAATTGCAGGAAACAGATTTCAAAAGGTAGATTGGACTCACATTTAAAGCATTTAAAAAGCAGCAGAATTTCTAACATGATGCAGTTGGGCAAAAGGGTGTATGCGTTTTTTTTCGTGAATATCTTCAGGAAAAAAATACATACAGAGTATTTGGCCAAGCAAGCAAGCGGGAAATGCAAATCCGCACAACAAAGAAGTCTCAATTTCCACTGCTCAGAAAGGCCATCCAAAAAATGTGTACAAACCAGAAATGCAGGAGAGGCCATGGAGAACAGGGAGCTAGTCACGCTGATGGGTGTGGAATAAATATCCCAGACCCACTCTGAAGAAGTGTATGCTGTTTCCTAAAACATCTAAAATACAAAGCTACTGAGCATAGGGCACTTCCTCTCATGGGCATATAACTTGGGAAAACTAAATATCAACAAGACACAGGCACCCCAAAATTTAAGGCTGCTCTGCATACAAGAACCTGAACTTTAGTACAACTTAAGTATTCCAGGAAAGAGAAAATTGCGTAAAGAACTTGTGGTAATTTTGTACAATGGAATATAACTCAGACATGAAATCAATGTCATAAGGCCAGTAACAGCATAATGAGTGGATTTAGGTCCGATGATTCTAAGTGAAATAAGTCACACAGAAAAAGAAACTTATCATAAGATATCACTTATGAAGGTCCTGTAAACATGGCTACACATGAACTGAGTTAGGAAAGAGAACAGAGTCTCACATTGAGAAAACACTCTTATGCCTGATAAGGGGAAAGGAGAGGTGGGGTGATGCATAAAACCAGAATTTGATATTAGCACTGGTACCATTCCATGAAGCAAATACAGAATAGACAAATCCTACACCTTCCTCTGTGAACGGGACTCAACACCCCTATTCCACACAGAGGAATATATCTGACTAGTAAGAATCTTAAAACCTATATATTGATATGTCTCCATAAGGGAATCAAGTGTGTCTAGACAGGCATAAAAACGTCGGTGAAAATCAGCTCAACCCCATTATAAAAATGAATTTCAAAAACAAAACAAATAAAAACAGCGAAATTTTACACAATTCCTTCAGGGGTTCTGATGAAACCTGGAACGACCCTATCTGCAAAGACAGCTAGATGAGACATAAGGCTGGACACTTGGGGCTGAGAGGACTTGTGAGATTGGGTGAGAAAATGCAGATCCTTTAAAGCAGTAATGCATGACAGCCATTCCATGGGTCCCAACTCTCCAGGTAGAAGGGAATATCAATACAGTTATAACATGTATGGGAATCCTAGAGAATGGACACCCTGTGATGGCAAAAGATTTCTAAAAGGCTCCTAATTTTTCCTCTCCTTGTGCTCCAGTTTGGCATTCCAACTGCTTTACTATCAATCTCCCAACTTGGAGAGTCAGCCCCTATAAAGTACTGGTTCGCAGTTTGCAAATTGTGCAGTGGATGAAAGGAAAGAGGGAGAACAAATCAGAGAGTAGCTGTAGGCATTTGGACGGACACATGTCACTCTAATTTCCCATCCGGAAGGAAGAATTACTCAAAGCATCAGCCTGCACCCGCGGAACCAGTATAGGTCCTGTAGCAAAATTGTAGATTTGCGGTCAGCTCACAAAAACACGAGTTGAAAATTGGAGCTCAGGGGCACAGCAATTCACAAACCAGCAGAGTTATAAAGGACAACTCTCTTCCAAAAATCTGTTGAGGGAAGGCAACGAAGCAGGCTTGAAAATGAGGCCGAATTGCAGAAAACATATTTCAAGAGTTAAACTGGAATCGCCTTTAAAGCACAAGAAACGCGTAACAACTTCGACAATGATGCACTTGGCCAGAAAGGGCGTATGCATTTACTTCTGAATATATTCAGGAGAAAAGGCATACGCCCTTTCTGGCCAATCAAGCAACCCCGCAATACAAATCCACACTAAAAAGAATTGTCACTTCCCACCGGTCAAAACGGACATCCGAAAATCTGTAAAAACCAGAAAATAAAGACAGAGATGACAAGAGCATGTTGCAATGTGATCCCAGGGGTCATGGAGGATTGTGATGACAAGGCCATGTAGCATTGTGCTGACAAAGGCATGGAGCATTGTGATGACAAGGGTCACGGAGCACTGCGATGACAATCGTCACGGAGCATTGTGATTACATGGATCATGGAGCATTGGGATGAAAAGGGCATGGATCATTGTGATGACAAGTGTTAAGGATCATTTTGATGACAAGAGTCCCGGATCACTGTGTTGTGAGGGGTCATGGAGGGTTGTGATGACAGAGGTCATGGAGCATTGTGATGACAAGGGTCATGGAGAAGTGAGATGAGAAGGTCATGGATCTTTGGGCTGAAAATGTTCATGGAATATTGTGAAGACAGGGGTCATGGAGCACTGTGATGACAAGGTCCTGGAGCACTGTGATGAGAAGACCATGGAGCCTTGTGATGACAAGTCTCATGGAGCATTCTGATGAAAAGGGGCAAGAAGCATTGTGATTACAAGGGTCTTGGAGAATTGGGATGACAAGGGCATGGATAATTTGGATCAGAAGACCATAGAGCGTTCTGATGACATGCATCATGGAGCTTTGTGATGAAAAGGGCATGGAGCATTGTGATTACAGGGGTCTTGGAGCATTGTGATGAAAAGGGCATTAATCATTGTCATGGAAAAGGCATGGAGCCTTTTCATGACAGGGTTCAAGGAGCATACTGACGACAAGTGTCAGGGAGCATTGTGAAGACAAGGGTATTGAGCATTGTGATGACAAATGTCATGGAGCATGGTGATGAGAAACCCCTGTAAAATTGTGATGACGAGCGTCATGGGGCGTTGTGATGACAAGTGTTATGGAACATTGTGATAACAACGGTTTGGAGCATTGTGATGACAGAGGTCATGGAGCATTTTGATTTCATTGTGATGACAATAGCAAGAAGCATTATGATGATGGGCATGGTGCATTGTGATGACAGGGTTCATGGAGCATTGAGATGAAAATGGGCATGGAGCATTGTGATTAAAGTGTTCTTGGAGCATTGTGATGACAAGGGCATGGAGCATTGTGATGAGAAGGCAATGGAGCATTCTGATGACATGTGTCATGGAGCTTTGTGATGACAAGGACATGGAGCATTGTGATGACAGTGGCATGGAAAATTGGTCTAACACGTTTCATGGATTATTGTGATGACAGTGGGCATGGCGCATTGTGATGACAAGGGCATGGAGCATTGTGATTACAAGGTCAAGGATTATTGTGAAGACAGGTGACAGGGAGCGTTGTGATGACATATGTCACGGTCCATTGAGATGACAATGGCATGGAGCATTGTGATGCCAAGTGTCATGGAGGATTGTGATGACAAAGGTAATGGAGCATTGTGATGACAAGGGCTTGGAGCATTGTGATGAGAAGTGTCATGGAGCATTGTGATGATAGGGGCATGGAGCATTGTGATGACAACGGACATTGGGAATTTTGATGACAAGGTATGAAGCGTTTTGATGACAAAGGCATGGAGCTAGCTATGACAGGTGTCATGGGGCATTGCGATGACAGATGTATGGAGAATTGTGATGACAAGAGCATGTAACATTTTGATGAGAAATATCATGGAGCATTGTGATGAGAATGGGCCTGGAACATTGTGATGACAAGGGCATGGAACACTGTGATACTTGGGTCATTGAGGATTGTAATGACAAGGGCATGGAGCATTGTGATGAGAAGGGCATCGAGCATTGTAACAAGCATCATGGACCTTTGTTATGACAAGGGCATGGAGCAATGTGATGAGAGGCTTCATGGAGCATTGTGATGAGAAGACCATGGAGCCTTGTGATGACAAGTCTCATGGAGCATTCTTATGAAAAGGGGCATGGAGCATTGTGATTACATGGGTCTTGGAGCATTGTGATAACAAGGGCATGGAGAATTGTGAGAGAAGGCCAAGGAGCATTCTGATGACATGCGTCATGGAGCTTTGTGATGACCAGGGCAAAGAGCATTGTGATTACAGGTGTCTTGGAGCATTATGAGGAAAAGGCTCTGGATCATTGTGATGAAAAAGGCATGGAGCCTTGTCATGACAGGGTTCAAGGAGAATACTGATGGAAAGAGTCAGGGAGCATTGTGATGACAAGTGTATTGAGCATTGTGATGACGAAGGTCATGGAGCATTGTGATGAGAAGACCATGGATAATTGTGATGACGAGCGTTATGGGACATTGTGATGACAAGTGTTATGGAACATTCTGATAACAAGGGTTTGTAGCATTGTGATGACAGCGGTCATGTAGCATTTTGATTTCATTGTGATGACAATAGCATGAAGCATTATGATGATGGGCATGGTGCATTGTGATGAGAGGGTTCAAGGAGCATTGAGATGAAAAGGGGCATGGAGCATTGTGATTACAGGTGTCTTGTAGCATTGGGATGGCAAGGGCATGGAGTATTGTGATGGCAATGGTCATAGAGCATTTTCATGACAAGAGTCCCGGATCATTGTGTTGTCAAGGGTCATGGAGCATTGTGATGACAGGGGCATGGAACATTGGTCTGACAAATTTCATGGATTATTGTGATGACAGTGGGCATGGCGCCTTGTGATGACAAGGGAATGGAGCATTGTGATGACAAGGTCATGTATTATTGTGAAGACAGGTGTCAGGGAGCATTGTGATGACATATGTCAAGGTGCATTGTGATGACAATGGCATGGAGAATTGGGATGCCAAGTGTCATGGAGGATTGTGATGACAAATGTAATGGAGCATTGTGATGACAAGGGCTTGGAGCATTGTGATGAGAAATGTCATGGAACATTGTGATGACAAGGGCATGGAGCATTGTGATGACAACGGCCATTGAGAATTTTGATGACAACGTCGTGAAGCATTGCGATGACAAGCACATGGAGATTGCTATGACAGGGGTCATGGAGCATTTCGATGACAAGTGCATGGATAATTGTGATGACAAGAGCATGTAACATTGTGGTGAGAAGTGTCATGGCGCATTGTGATGAGAGGGACGTGGGAATTGTGATGACAAGGGACATGGAGCATTGTGATGACCAGGGCATTCAGCGTTGTGATGGCAAGATCGTGGAACATTGTGATGAGAAGATCATGGGTAATTGTGATGACGAGCGTCATGGAGCACTGTAATGACAAGAGGAATGGAGCATTGTGATGACAGGTGTCATGGATCATTTTGATGAGAGGGGTCATGGAGCCATCTTATGACCAGCTTGTGGAGTATTGTGATGACACTGACATGGAGCATTGTGATGAAAAGGGCCTGGAGCATTGTGATGAAAAAGGCATGGAGTCTTTTCATGACAGGTTTCAAGGAGCATTCTGACGACAAGTGTCAGGGAGCATTGTGATGACAAGTGTATTGAGCATTGTGATGACAAAGTTCATGCAGCATTGTGATGACAGGCATCATGGAGCGTTGTGATGACAAGGGTTATGGAACATTGTGATCACAAGGGTTTGGAGCATTGTGATGAGAGAGGGCATGGAACATTTTCATTTCAACGACCATGCAGCATTGTGATGACAAGGGCATGAAGCAATGTGAACCCAAATTTCATCGAGGATTTTGATGACAATCGGAATGCAGTACTGTGATGACAAGCACATGGAGCATTGTGATGACAAGGTCATGTAGCATTTTGCTGACAAATGCACGGAACATTTTGATGACAAGGGTCATGGAGCACTGTGATGACAAGCGTCACGGAGCATGGTGATTACAGGGGTCATGGAGCATTGGGATGGCAAGGGCATGGATCATTTTGATGACAAGGGTAATGGAGCATTTAGATGACAAGTGTCCCGGATCATTGTGTTGTCACGGGTCATGGAGCATTGTGATGACAGTGGTCATGGAGCATTTTGATGACAAGGGATTGGTACATTGTGACTATAAGGGCATGTAGCATTGTGATGACTGGGGTTATGGAACATTGTGATGACAGGGTTGAGGGAGTATTGTGATGAATAGTGATGGAACATTGTGAAATCAATGGTGAGAGAGCATTTTGATGAACAGTGCATTGGAGCATTGTGATTACAAGTTTTATGGAGCATTGTGATGACTAGGATGTGGAGCATTGTGATGACAAGTGCATGGCGCATTGTGATGACATGGGTCAAGGAGCATTGTGCTGAAAAGCGCATGGAGCATTTTGATGACAGGTGTCATGGATCATTGTGCTGAAAAGCGCATGGAGCATTGTGATGACATGTGTCATGGATCATTGTGCTGACAAAGGCATGGTGCATTGTGATGACAAGGGTCACAAAGCACTGTGATGAAAAGTTCATGGAGCATTGTGGTGACAAAGGTCACAGAGCCTTGTGTGACAGGGGCATGGATCATTGTGATGAGAAAGGTCATGAATCATTTTGATGACTGGAGTCACAGAGCATTGTGATGGCAGGGGTCATGGAGCACTGTGATGAAAAGGGGCATGGAGCATTGTGATTACAGGGGTCTTGGACCATTGTGATGACAAGGGCATGGAGTATTCTGATGACATGCGTCATGGATCTTTGTGATGACACAGGCATGGAACATTGTGATTACAAGGGTCTTGGAGCATTGTGATGACAAGGGTCATGGAGCCTTGGATGAAAAGGCCGGGGAACATTGTGATGGCAGGGGTCATGGAGCATTGTTATGACAAGGGTCATGGAGCATTGCGATGACAAGTGCTTGGAGAATTGTATTGACAAGAGCATGTAACATTTTGATGAGATGTGTCATGGAGCACTGTGATGACAAGGACATGTAGAATTGTGATGACCAGGGCATGGAACATTGTGATGGCAAGACCGTGGAGCATTGTGATGAGAAGACCATGGATAATTGTGATGATGAGCATCATGGAGCACTGTAATGACAAGGGGCATGGAGCATTGTGATGACAGGTGTCATGGATCATTGTGATGACAAGGGTCATGGATCATTCTGACGACAAGCTTGTGTAGTAATGTGATGACAATGGCATGGAGCATTGTGATGAAATGGGCATGGAGCATTGTGATGAAAAAGGTATGGAGCCTTTTCATGACAGTGTTCAAGGAGCATTCTGACGTCAAGTGTCAGGGAGCATTGTGATGACAAGTGTATTGAGCATTGTGATGACAATGGTAATGGAGCATTGTGATGAGAAGGGCATCGAGCATTGTGATGACAAGTGTTATGGAGCTTTGTGATGACAAGGGCATGGAGAAATGTAATGATAGGTTTCAGGGAGCATTGTGATGACAATGGCATGGAGCATTGTGATGCCAAGGGTCATGGAGCACTGAGATGACAAGCGTCACGGAGCATTCTGATTGCAGGGGTCATGGAGCATTGGGATGACAAGCGCATGGATCACTGTGATTTCAAGTGTCATGGAGCATTTTGATGACAAGAGTCCTGGATCATTGTGTTGTCAGGGGTCATGGAGCGCTGTGACGTCAGTGGTCATGGAGAATTGTGATGACAGTGGTAATGGAGTATTGTAATGGCAAGGTCATGGAGCATTGTGATGAGAAGGCCATGGAGCATTCTGATGACATGCATCATGGAGCTTTGTGATGACAAGGGCAAGGAGCATTGTGATTACTGGGGTCATGGAACATTGTGATGACAGTGGTGATGGAGTATTGTGATGACTAGTGATGGAACATTGTGATATTAGTGGTGAGAGAGCATTTTGATGAGAAGTGCATGGAGCATTGTGATGACAAGGTTTATGGAGCATTGTGATGACAAAGTTGTGGAGCATTGTGATGACAAGCGCATGGCCCATTATGATGACATGGGTCATGGAGCATTGTTCTGAGAAGCACATGGAGCATTGTGATGACAAGGGACATGGAGCACTGTTCTGACAAAGGCATGGAGAATTGTGATGACAAGGGTCACGGAGCATTGTGATGAAAAGTTCATGGAGCATTGTGGTGACAAAGGTCACAGAGACTTTTGATGACGAGGGCATGGACCATTGTGATGACAAAGGTCATGAAGCATTGTGATGACTGGAGTCACGGAGCATCGTGATGACAGAGTTCATGGTGCATTGTGACGACAACGGCATGGAGCATTGTGATGACAAGGGCATGGAGCGTTGTTATGACATGTTCATGGCTTATTGTGAAGACAGGTGTCAGGGAGCATTGTGATGGCATATGTCATGGTCCATTGTGATGACAATGGCATGGAGCATTGTGATGCCAAGTGTCATGGAGGATTGTGATGACAATAGCATGTATCATGGTGATCAGAAGTGTCATGGAACATTGTGATGACAAGGGACATGGAGCATTGTGATGTCCAGGGCATGGAGCATTGTGATGGCATGTCCGTGGAGCACTGTGATGGCAAGACCATGGAGCATTTTGATGACGAGTGTCATCGAGCACTGTAATGACACGGGGCATGGAGAATAGTGATGACAAGTGTCATGCATCATTGTAATAACAAGGGTCATGGAGCATTCTGTTGACAAGTTTCTGGAGTATTGTGATGACAATATCATGGAGCATTGTTATGAAAAAGGCATCGTGCATTGTGATGAAAAAGGCATGGAACCTTTTCATGACAGGTTTCAAGGAGCATTCTGACGTCAAGTGTCAGGGAGCATTGTCATGACAAGTGTATTGAGCATTGTGATGACAATGGTCATGGAGCACTGTGATGACAGGCATCATGGAGCGTTGTGATGACAAGTGTTATGGAACATTGTGATCACAAGGGTTTGGAGCATTGTGATGACAGAAGTCATGGACCATTTTCATTTCAAGTAGCATGGAGCATTGTCATGACATGGCATGAAGCAATGTGAACCCAAGGTTCATGGAGGATTTTGATGACAATGGGAATAGAGTATTTTGATGACAAGTGCATGGAGCATTGTGATGACAAGGTCATGTAGCATTTTTCTGACAAATGCATGGAGCATTTTGATGACAAATGTAATGGAGCACTGTGATGAAAAGCGTCACGGAGCATTGTGATTACAGGTGTCATGGAGCATTGGGATGGCAAGGGAATGGAACATTGTGATGACAAGGTCCTGGAGCATTGTGATGAGAAGGTCCTGGAGCATTGTGATGAGAAGCCCACTGAGCCTTGTGATGAGAAGTCTCATGGAGCATTCTGATGAAAAGGTGCATGCAGCATTGTGATCACAGGGGTCTTAGAGCATTGTGAAGAAAAGGACATGGATCGTTGTGATGAAAAAGGCATGGAGCCTTGTCATGACAGGGTTCAAGGATCATACTGACGACAAGTGTCAGGGAGCATTGTGATGACAAGTGTATTGAACATTGTGATGAAAAAGGTCATGGAACATTGTGAAAAGAAGCGCATGGATAATTGTGATAACGAGCGTCATGTGGCGTTGTGATGACAAGTGTTATGGAGCATTGTGATCACAAGGGTTTGGAGCATTTTGATGACAGGGGCATGGAGCAATGTGATGACAGGGGCATTCAACATTGGGCTGAAAAGTTTTATGGATTATTGTGATGACAGTGGGCTTGGAGCATTGTGATGACAAGGTCATGGAGCATTGTGGTGACAAAGGTCACAGAGCCTTGTGTGATGAGGGCATGGACCACTGTGATGACAAGTGTCATGAAGCATTGTGATGACTGGAGTCATGGAGCATTGTGATGACAGGGGTCATAGAGCATTGTGATGACAAGGGCATGGAACTTTGTGATGACAGGGACATGGAGCATTGGTCTGACAAGTTTCATGGATTATTGTGATGACAGTGGACATGGTGCATTGTGATGACAAGGGCATGGAGCATTGTGATGACAAGGTCATGGAGAAATGTGAAGACCGGTGTCCGGGAGCATTGTGATGACATATGTCATTGTTCATTGTGATGACAATGGCATGGAGCATTGTGATACCAAGTGTCATGGAGGATTGTGATGACAAAGGTAATGGAGCATTTTGATGACAAGGGCTTGGAACATTGTGATGTCAAGGGTCAAGGGGCATTGTGATGACAGGGCATGGAGCATTGTGATGACAAGGGCAATTGAGAATTTTGATGACAATGTAATGAAGCATTGTGATGACAAACGCATGGAACTTGCTACGACAGGGGTCATAGAGCATTGCGATAACAAATGCATGGAGAATTGTGATGAAAAGATCATATAACATTGTGAGGAGTAGTGTCCTGGTGCATTGTGATGACAAGGATTTGGAGAATTGTAATGACATGGGACATAGAGCATTGTGATGAACAGGGCATGGAGAATTGTGATGGCAAGACCGTGGAGCATTGTGATGAAAAGACCATGGATAATTATGATGAAGAGCATCATGGATCACTGTAATGACAAAGGGCATGGAGCATTGTGATGACAGGTGACATGGATCATTGTGATGAGAGGGGACATGGAGCATTGTGATGACAAGGGTCCATGAGCATTGTGATGAGAAGGTCATGGATCATTGGGCTGAAAATGTTCATGGAGTATTTTGATGACAGGGATCATGGAGACCTGGATGACAAGGCCGTGGAACATTGTGATGGCAGGGGTCATGGAGCATTATTATGACAGGGGTAATGGAGCATTGTGATGACTAGGGCACGGAACACTGTGATACATTTGTCATAGAGGATTGTAATGACAAGGTCATGGAGCATTGTGATGAGAAGAGTATCGAGCATTGCGATGACAAGCGTCTTGGAGCATTGTGGTGACAAGGGCATGGAGCAATGTGATGGGAGGTTTCATGGAGCATTGTGATGAAATGGCATGGAGCATAGTGATGCCAAAGATCATGGAGCTTTGTGATGACAAAAGTCATGGAGCATTTTGATGACAAGGTCGTGGTGCATTGTGATGAGAAGGGCAGGGAGCATTGTGATGACAGGGTCATGGAGTAAATTAATGAAAAGTGTCATGGAACATTTTGATGACAGGGGTTATGGAACATTGTGATGTCAGGGTTAATGGAGCATTTTGAGGAAAAGGGTCATGGAGCATTCTGATGAAAAGGTGCATGGAGCTTTGTGATTATAGGGGTTTGGAAGAATTGTGATGACAAGGGCATGGAGCATTGTGATGAGAAGCAATGGAGCATTCTGATGACATGCGCCATGGAGCTTTGTGATGACAAGGACATGGTGCATTTTGATGACAGGGGTCTTGGAGCATTGTGATGAAAAGGGAATGGATCATTGTGATGAAAAATGCATGGAGCCTTGTCATGACAGGGTTCAAGGAGCATACTGATTACAACTGTCAGGGAACATTGAGATGATAAGTGTATTGAGCATTTTGATGACAAAGATCATGGAGCATTGTGATGAGAAGACCATGGATAATTGTGATGACCAGTCTCATGGGGACTTGTGATGACAAGTGTTATGGAACACTGTGATCAGAAGGGTTTGGAGCATTTTGATGACAGAGGTCATTGAGAATTTTGATTTCATTGTGATGACAATAGCATGAAATATGGTGATGGGCACGGTGCATTGTGATGACAGGGGTCACGGAGCATTGTTATGACAGTGGTAATGGAGCATTGTGATGACAAGGCCATGGGGCATTGGTCTGAAATGTTTCATGGATTATTGTGATGAGAGTGGGCCTGGCGCATTGTGATGACAAGGGCCCAGAACACTGTGGTACAGGGTTCATGGAGGACTGTAATGACAAGGGCATTGAGCATTGTTATGAGAAGGGCATCGAGCATTGTGATGACAAGCGTCATGGAGATTTGTGATGACAAAGGACATGGAGCATTTTGATGACATGGGTTATGGAGCATGGTGAGGTAAGGGGTCATGGAGCACTGTGATGATAATGGCATGTAGTATTGTGATGACAGCGGAAATGGAACATTGGGATGACAAGGATGAGGTCGTATTGTGATGACTAGTGATGGAACATTGTGATATCAGTGGTGACAGAGCATTTTGATGAGAAGTGCATGGAGCATAGTGATGACAAGCTGGTGGAGCATTTTGTTGACAAGCGCATGGAGCATTGTGATGACAAGTGTCATTGAGTGTTGTGCTGAGAAAGGCATGGAGCATTGTGATGAAAAGTTCATGGTGCATTGTGGTTACACAGGTCACAGAGCCTTGTGATGACGAGGGCATTGACCATTGTGATGACAAATATCATGAAGCATAGTGATGAATGGAGTCACGGAGCATTGTGATGACAGGGGCATGGAGCATTGGTCTCACAAATTTCATGGATTATTGTGATGACAGTGGGCATGGTGCATTGTGATGAAAAGAGCATGGAACATTGTGATGACAACGTCATGGACTATAGTGAAGACAGGTGTCAGGGAGCATTGTGATGACATATGTCATGGTCCATTGTGATGCCAATAACATGGAGCATTGTGATGACACGTGTCATGGACGATTGTGAAGACAAAGGTAAAGGAGCATTGTGATGATCAGGGCATGGAGCAATGTGATGGCAAGACAGTGGAGCATTGTGATGAGAAGACCATGGATAATTGTGATGAAGAACATCATAGAGCATTATGATGACAAGAGCCATGGAGCATTTTGACATAAGATATCACTTATGAAGGAAATGTATACATGGCTACACTGCTTACAAGAACCTCAACTTGTGTACAACATAAATATCCTAGGAAAGATACAAATGGTTCAAGAAATTGTTTTACTTACGTACGATGGAATATCCCTCAGCCATGAAATCAATGTTATAAGGCCAGTAGCAGCAAAATGAGTGTATTCAGGTACGATGATTCTAAGTGAAATAAGTCACAGAGAAAAAGAAACTTATCATAAGATATCACTTATGAAAGTCCTGTAAACATGGCTACACATGAACTGAGTTAGGAAAGAGAACAGAGTCTCACATTTAGAAAACACTCTTATTTCTGCTTAAGGGAGAAGGAGAGGTGGGGTGATGCATAAAACCAGAGTTTGATATTAGTACACGTACCGTTCCAAAAACCAAATACGGAATAGACAAGACCTACACTTTCTTCAGAGAAATGGACTCAAAACCCCATATTTCTCGCAGAGGAATATATCTGACTAGTAAGAATCTTAAAACCTATGTATTGATAAGTCTCCGTAAGGGAATCAAGTGTGTCTAGACTGGCATAAACATGGCAGTTAGAAACAGCTCTAACCCACTATAAAAAGGAATTTCAAAAAGAAAAAAAAAAAAAAGAGAAATTCTTTACAATTCCTTCAGGGTATCTGATGAAACCTGGAATGACACTATCTACAATGACAGCTGGATGTGTCATTAGGCTGGACACTTGGGACTGAGAGGATTGGTGAGCAAATGCAGACCATTTAAAGCAATAATGCGTGGCACACATTTCAAGGGTCCCAACTCTCCAGGTTGTAGGGAATACTACTACAGTTATAACATGTACGGGAAACCTAGAGAATGGACACAGTGTGAATATAAAAGGTTTCTAAAACTCAACTAATAGTCCCTCTATTGGTGCTCTGGTTTGAATTTCCAACTGCTTTACTATCAATCTCCCAACTTGGAGAGACAGCCCCTTTAACCTCCTGGTTCGAACAGGTTGCCAATTTGGCAGTGGATGAAAGGGAATAGGGAGAACCAATGAGAGAGTAGCTGTTAGGCATTTGGATGGGCACATGTCACTCTAATTTCCGGGCAGGAAGAAGAATTAAACAAAGTCTCAGCGACCCGCCGGGAACCAGTATAGTTCCTGAACCACAATTTTGGTCTTGGGGTCAGCTCACATAAAACGAGTTGAAAAATGGAGCTCAGGGGCACAGCAATTCACAAACTGGCATTGTAATAAAGGACAACAATCGTCCAAATATCTGTTGAGGGAAGGCAACGAGGCAGACTTCAAATCGAGCCAGAATAGTAGGAAACAGATTTCAAGAGGTACATTGGAATCGCCGTGAAAGCACAGGAAGAGGGGCACAACTTCGACAATGATGCACTTGGCCAGAAAAGGCGTATGCGTTTTCTCCTGAATATATTCAGGAGAAAACGCATTCGCCCTTTTTGGCCAAGAAAGCAAGTGGGCAATGCAAATCTGAACTACAATGAAGTATCACTTCCCAGCGGTAAAAAGGGACATCCACAAAATGTGTAAAAGCCAGAAAGGCAAGACAGGCAATGGAGAACAGGGAGCCTAGTTATGCTGATGGGCAGGATGTAAATTGCCAACTGCCTCTCTGGAGGAGTGCATTTTGTTCCCTAAAACAAGTAAACAACAGAGCTACAGAGCCAAGGGCACTTCCAGTCTAGGGAAAATACTTTGGGAAAACTGAAAATCAATAAGACAGAGCCACCCCAAAATTTAGGGCGGCCCTGTTTACAAGAACCTCAACTTAGGTACACCTTAAATATCCCAGGAAAGACAAAAATGGTTCAAGAAATTGTGTTACTTACGTACGATGGAATATCAGTCAGCCATGAAATCAATGACATAAGGCCAGTAGTTTCAAAATGAGTGGATTCAGGTACGATGATTCTAAGTGAAATAAGTCACAGAGAAAAAGAAACTTATCATAAGATATCACTTATGAAGGTCCTGTAAACCTGGCTACACATGAACTGAGTTAGGAAAGAGAACAGAGTCTCACATTTAGAAAACAATCTTATGCCTTCTTAAGGGAGAAGGAGAGGTAGGGTGATGCATAAAACCAGAGTTTGATATCAGTACATGTACCGTTCCAAAAACCAACTATGGAATAGAAAAGACCTACACTTTCCTCAGTGAAAGGGACTCAAAACCCCATATTTCCCGCAGAGGTATATATCTAACTAGTAAGAAACTTAAAACCTATGTATTGATATGTCTCCGTAAGGGAATGAAGTGTGTCTTGACTGCCATAAACATGGCAGTGAGAATCAGCTCAAACCCACTACAAAAATGAATTTCAAAAACAAAACAATAAAACAGAGAAATTCTTTACAATTCTTTCAGGGGCTCGGATGAAACCTGGAATGACCCTATCTACAGTGACAGCTGGATGTGGCATAAGGCTGGACACTTGTGACTGAGAGGATTGGTGACATTCGGTGAGAAAATGCAGACCATTTAAAGAAATAATGCGTGTCACACATTCCAAGATTCTCAACTCTCCAGGTTGAAGGGAATATTACTACAGCTATAACATGTACGGGAAACATAGAGAATGGACACACTGTGAATATGAAAGGTTTCTAAAACTCAACTAATAGTCCCTCTCCTGCTGCTCCGGTTTGACTTTCCAACTGCTTTACTATCAATCTCCCAAATTGTAAGACAGCTCTTTTAACCTCCTTGTTCGCACAGGTTGCCAATTTGGCAGAGGATGAAAGGGAAGAGGGAGAACCAATGAGAGAGTAGCTGTTAAGCATTTGGACGGGCACATGTCACTCTAATTTCCCGGAAGGAAGAAGTATTAACTAAAGTCTCAGCCACCTTCCGGGAACCAGTATAGTTCCTGAACCAAAATTTTGGACTTGTGGTCAGCTCACAAAAAGCAAGTTGAAAAATGGATCTTAGGGGCACAACAATGCACAAACTGTCAGAGAAGTAATGGACAACAATCGTCCAAATATCTGTTGAGGGAAGGCAACGAGGCAGACTTCAAAGCGAGCCAGAATAGCAGGAAACAGATTTCAAGAGGTACATTGGACTCGCCTTTAAAGCACAGAAAGTGGGGCACAACTTCGACAATGATGCACATGGCCAAAAAGGGTGTATGCGTCTTCTCCTGAATATATTCAGGAGAAAACGCATACGCCCTTTTTGGCCAAGCAAGCAACCGGGCAATGCGAATCTCAACTACAATGAAGTATCATTTCCCAGCGGTCAAAAGGGACATCCGCAAAATGTGTAAAAGCCAGAAAGGCAAGACAGGCAATGGAGAACTGGGAGCCTAGTTATGCTGATGGGCAGGATGTAAATTGCCAACTGCCTCTCTGGAGGAGTGCATTGTGTTCCCTAAAACAAGAAAACAACAGAGCTAAAGAGCCAAGGGCACTTCCAGTCTAGGGAATATACCTTGGGAAAACTGAAAATCAATAAGATAGAGCCACCCCAAAATTTAGGGCTGCACTGCTTACAAGAACCTCAACTTGGGTACACCTTAAATATCCCAGGAAAGACAAAAATGGTTCAAAACATTGTGGTATTTACATACGATGTAATATCCCTCAGCCATGAAATCAATGTCATAAGGCCAATAGCAGCAAAATGAGGAGATTCAGGTACGATGATTCTAAGTGAAATAAGTCACAGAGAAAAATAAATTTATCATAAGATATCACTTATGAAGGTGCTCTAAACATGGCTACATATGAACTGAGTTAGGAAAGAGAACAGAGCCTCACATTTAGAAAACACTCTTGTGCCTGCTTAAGGGGGAAGGAGAGGTGGGGTGATGCATAAAACCAGAGTTTGATATTAGTACAGGTACCGTTCGAAAAACCAAATACGGAATAGAAAAGACATACACTTTCCTCAGTGAAAGGGACTCAAAATGCCTTATTTCCCGCAGAGGAATATATCTGACTGGTAAGAATCTTAAAATCTATGTATTGATATGTCTCCGTAAGGGAATCAAGTGTGTCTAGACTGGCATAAACATGGCAGTGAGAATCAGCTAAAACCCATTATAAAATCGAATTTCAAAAAGAAAACAAAAAAACAGGGAAATCCTTTACAATTCCTTCAGGGGTTCTGATGAAACCTGGAAAGACCCTATCTACAACGACAGCTGGATGTGGCATAAGGCTGGACACTTGGGACTGAGAGGATTGGTGAGATTCGGTGAGCAAATGCAGACACTTTAAAGCAATAATGAGTGGCACACATTCCAAGGTTCCCAACTCTACAGGATGAAGTGAATATTACTACAGCTATAACATGTACGGGAAACCTAGAGAATGGACACACTGTGAATAAGAAAGGTTTCTAAAACTCAACTAATAATCCCTCTCCTGGTGCTCTGGTTTGACTTTCAAACTGCTTTACTATCAATCTCCTAACTTGGAGAGACAGCCAATTTAACCTCCTGTTTCGCACAGGTGGCCAATTTGGTAGAGAATGAAAGGGAAGAGGGAGAACCAATGAGAGAGTAGCTGTTAGGCATTTGGACGGGCACATGTCACTGTAATTTCGTAGAAGGAAGAAGAATTAACCAAATTCTCAGTCGCCCGCCGGGAACCAGTATAGGTCCTGAACCAAAATTTTGGACTTGCGGTCAGCTCACAAAAAACGAGTTGAAAAATGGATCTTAGGGGCACAACAATGCACAAACTGTCAGAGAAATAAAGGACAACAATCGTCCAAAAATCTTTTGAGGGAAGGCAACGAGGCGGACTTGAAAGTGTGCCAGAATAGCAGGAAACAGATTTCAAGAGGTACATTGGAATCGACTTTAAAGCACAGGAAGAGGGGCACAACTTCAACAATAATGCACTTGGCCAGAAATGCCGTATGTGTTTTCTCCTGAATATATTCAGGAGAAAACACATACGTCCATTTTTGCCAAGCAAGCAAGGGGGCAATGCAAATCTGAACTACAATGAAGTATCACTTCCCACCGGTCAAAAGGGACATCGGCAAATGTGTAAAAACCAGAAAGGCAAGGCAGGCCCTGCAGAACATGGAGCCTAGTTATGCTGATGCGCAGGATGTAAATTGCCAACTGCCTCTCTGGAGGAGTGAATTGTGTTCCCTAAAACAAGGAAACAACAGAGCAACAGAGCCAAGGGCACTCCCAGACTAAGGAATATACCTTGGGAATACTGAAAATCAATAAGACAGAGCCACCACAAAATTTAGTGCTGCACTGCTTACAAGAACCTCAACTTGGGTACACCTTCAATATCCCAGGAAAGACAAAAATGATTCACGAAATTGTGTTACTTACGTACGATGGAATATCCCTCAGCCATGAAATCAATGTTATAAGGCCAGTAGCAGCAAAATGAGTGTAGTCAGGTACGATGATTCTAAGTGAAATAAGTCACAGAGAAAAAGAAACTTATCATAAGATATCACTTATGAAGGTCCTGTAAACATGGTTACACATGAACTGAGTTAGGAAAGAGAACAGAGTCTCACATTTAGAAAACACTCTTATGCCTGCTTAAGGGGGAATGAGAGGTGGGGTGATGCATAAAACCAGAGATTTATATTAATACATGTACCGTTCCAAAAACCAACTATGGAATAGAAAAGACCTACACTTTACTCAGTGAAAGGGACTCAAAACCCCATATTTCCCACAGAGGTATATATCTGACGAGTAAGAAACTTAAAACTTATGTATGGATATGTCTTCGTAAGGGAATGAAGTGTGTCTTGACTGCCATAAACATGGCAGTGAGAATCAGCTCCAACCAACTATAAAAAGGAATTTCAAAAACAAAACAAAAAAACAGAGATATTCTTTACAATTCTTTCAGGGCCTCTGATGAAACCTGGAATGACACTATCTACAATGACATCTGGATGTGGCATAAGGCTGGACACTTGGGACTGAGAGGATTGGTGAGATTAGGTGAGCAAATGCAGACCATTTAAAGCAATAATGTGTGGCACACATTCCAAGGGTCACAACTCTCCAGGTTGAAGGTAATATTACTACAGCTATAACATGTACAGGAAACCTAGAGAATGGACACACTGTGAATATGAAAGGTTTCTAAAACTCAACTAATAGTCTCTCTCCTGGTGCTCCGGTTTGACTTTCCAACTGCTTTACTATCAATCTCCGAACTTGGAAAAACAGCCCCTTTAACCTCCTGGTTCGCACTGGTTGCCAATTTGGCAGAGGATGAAAGGGAAGAGGGAGAACCAATGAGAGAGTAGCTTTTAGACATTTGGACAGGCACATGTCACTCTAATTTCCCGGAAGGAAGAAGAATTAACCAAAGTCTCAGCCATGCGCCAGGAACCAGTATAGGTCCTGAACCAAAATTTTGGACTTGCGGTCAGCTCACAAAAAACGAGTTGAAAAATGGATCATAGGGTCACAACAATGCACAAACTGTCAGAGAAATAAAGGACAACAATCGTCCAAAAATCTGTTGTGGGAAGGCAAAGAGGCGGACTTGAATGCGAGCCAGAATAGCAGGAAACAGATTTCAAGAGGTATATTGGAATTGCCTTTAAAGCACAGGAAGAGGGGAACAACTTCAACAATGATGCACTTGGCCAGAAATGCCGTATGTGTTTTCTCCTGAATATATTCAGGAGAAAACACATACGTTCTTTTTGGCCAAGCAAGCAAGCGGGCAATGCAAATCTGCACTACAATGAAGAATCATTTCCCACCGGTCAAATGGGACATCCACAAAAGGTGTAAAATCCAGAAAGGCAAGATAGGCCATGGAGAAAAGGGAGCCTAGTTATGCTGATGGACAGGATGTAAATTGCAAACTGCCTATCTGGAGGAGTGCACTGTGTTCCCTAAAACAAGGAAACAACAGAGCTACAGAGCCAAGGGCACTACCAGTCTAGGGAGTATACCTTGGGAAAACTGAAAATCAATAAGACAGAGCCACCGCAAAATTTATGGCTGCACTGCTAACAAGAACCTCAACTTGGGTACACCTTAAATATCCCAGGAAAGACAAAAATGTTTCAAGGAATTGTGTTACTTACATACGATGGAATATCAGTCAGCCATGAAATAAATGTCATAAGGCCAGTAGCAGCAAAATGAGTGGATTCAGGTACGATGATTCTAAGTGAAATAAGTCACAGAGAAAAAGAAACTTATCATAAGATATTACTTATGAAGGTCCTGTAAACATGGCTACACATGAACTGAGTTAGGAAACAGAACAGAGTCTCACATTTAGCAAACACTCTTATGTCTGCTTAAGGGGGAATGAGAGGTGGGGTGATGCATAATACCAGAGTTTGATATTAGTACATGTACCGTTCCAAAAACCAACCACGGAACAGAAAAGACCTACACTTTCCTCATTGAAAGGGACTCAAGACCCCATATTTCCCGCAGAGGTATATATCTGACTAGTAAGAAACTTAAAACCTATGTATTGATATGTCTCTGTAAGGGAATGAAGTGTTTCTTGACAGCCATAAACATGGCAGTGAGAATCAGCTCCAACCCACTATAAAAAGGAATTTCAAAAACAAAACAAAAAAACAGAGAAATTCTTTACAATTCCTTCAGGGGCTCTGATGAAACCTGGAATGACCCTATCTACAATGACAGCTGGATTTGGCATAAGGCTGGACACTTGGGACTGAAAGGATTGGTGAGATTGGGTGAGCAAATGCAGACCATTTAAAGCAATAATGTGTGGCACACATTCCAAGGGTCCCAACTCTCCAGGTTGAAGGGAATATTACTACAGCAATAACATGTACCGGAAGCCTAGAGAATGGACACACTGTGAATACGAAAGGTTTCTAAAACTCAGCTAATAATCCCTCTCCTGGTGCCCCGGTTTGACTTTCCAACTGCTTTACTATCAATCCCACAACTTGGAGAGACAGCCCCTTTAACCTCCTGGTTGTCACAGGTGGCCAAATTTGTAGAGGATGAAAGGGAAGAGGGAGAACCAGTGAGAGAGTAGCTGTTAGGCATTTGGACGGGCACATGCCATTCTAATTTCCTGGAAGGAAGAAGAATTAACCAAAGTCTCAGACACCCGCCGGGAACCAGTATAGGTCCTGAACCAAAATTTTGGACTTGCGGTCAGCTCACAAAAAACGAGTTAAAAATGTATCTCAGGGGCACAGCAATGCAAAAACTGGCAGAGTAGTAAAGGACAACAATCGTCCGAAAATCTGTTGAGGGAAGGCAACGAGGCGGACTTGAAAGTGAGCCAGAATAACAGGAAACAGATTTCAAGAGGTACATTGGAATCACATTTAAAGCAGAGGAAGAGGGGCACAACTTCGACAATGATGCACTTGGCCCAAAAGGGCGTATATGTTTTCTCCTGAATATATTCAGGAGAAAACACATACGCCCTTTTCGGCCAAGCAAGAAAGGGGGCAATGCAAATCTGCACTACAATGAAGTATCACATCCCACCAGTCAAAACGGACATCCGCAAAATGTGTAAAAACCAGAAAGGCAAGATAGGCCCTGGAGAACAGGGAGCCTAGTTATGCTGAAGGAAAGGATGTAAATTGCCAACTGCCTCTCTGGAGGAGAGCATTGTGTTCCCTAAAACAAGTAAACAACAGAGCTACAGAGCCAAGGGCCATTACAGTCTAGGGAATATACCTTGGGAAAACTGAAAATCAATAAGACAGAGCCACCCCAAAATTTAGGGCTGCACTGCTTACAAGAACCTCAACTTGGGTACACCTTAAATATCCAAGGAAAGATAAAAATGGTTCAAGAAATTGTGTTACTTATGCACGATGGAATATCCGTCAGACATGAAATCAATGTCATAAGGCGAGTAGTTTCAAAATGAGTGGATTCAGTTACGATGATTCTAAGTGAAATAAGTTACAGAAAAAAAGAAACTTCTCATAAGATATCACTTATGAAGGTCCTGTAAACATGGCTACACATGAACTGAGTTAGGAAAGAGAACAGAGTCTCACATTTAGAAAACACTCTTATGCCTGCTTAACGGGGAAGGAGAGGTAGGGTGATGCATAAAACCAGAGTTTGATATTAGTACAGGTACCGTTCCAAAAACCAAATACGGAATAGAAAATACTTACACTTTCCTCAGTGAAAGGGACTCAAAACGCCATATTTCCCGCAGAGGAATATATCTGACTGGTAAGAATCTTAAAACCTATGTATTAGATATGTCTCCGTAAGGGAATCAAGTTTGTCTAGACTGGCATAAACATGGCAGTGAGAATCAGTTCAAACCCACTATAAAAAGGAATTTCAAAAACAAAACAAAAAACCAGGGAAATTCTTTACAGTTCCTTCAGGGGCTCTGATGAAACCTGGAATGACCCTATCTACAACGACAGCTGGATGTGGCAAAAGGCTGCACACTTGGGACTGAGAGGATTGGTGAGATTCAGTCAGCAAATGCAGACCCTTTAAAACAATAACGAGTGGCCCACATTCCAAAGGTCCCAATTCTCCTGGTTGAAGGGAATATTATTACAGCAATAACATGTACGGGAACCCTAGAGAATGGACACACTGTGAATATGAAAGATTTCTAAAACTCAACTAATAATCCCTTTCCTGGTGCTCCAGTTTTACTTTCCAACAGATTTACTACCAATCTCCCAACATGGAAAGACAGCCCCTTTAACCTCCTGGTTCGCACACGTTGCCAATTTGGCAGAGGATTAAAGGGAAGAGGGAGAACCAATGAGAGAGTAGCTGTTAGGCATTTGGACGGGCACATGTCACTCTAATTTCCCGGAAGGAAGAAGAATTAACCAAAGTCTCAGCCACCCGCCGGGAACCAGTATAGGTCTTGAACCAAAATTTGTACTTGAGGTCAACTCACAAAAAACAAGTTGAAAAATGGAGCTTAGGGGCACAGCAATACACAAACTGTCAGAGAAGTAAAGGACAACAATCGTCCAAAAGTCTGTTGAGGGAATGCAATGAGGCGGACTTGAAAGCGAGCCAGAATAGCAGGAAACATATTTCAAGAGGTACATTGCAATCACCTTTAAAGCACAGGAAGAGGGGCACAACTTCGACAATGATGCACTTGGCCAAAAAGGGCGTATGCGTTTTCTCCTGAATATATTAAGGAGAAAACGCATACGTCCTTTTTGGCCAAGCAAGCAAGCGTGCAACGCAAATCTGAACTACAATGAAGTATCACTTCCCACCGGTCAAAAGGGGCATCCACAAAATGTGTAAAAACCAGAAAGGCAAGACAGCCCTGTTGAACAGGGAGACTAGTTATGCTGATGGGCAGGATGTAAATTTCCAACTGCCTCTCTGGAGGAGTGCATTGTGTTCCCTAAAACAAGGAAAAAACAGAACAACAGAGCCAAGGGCACTTCCAGTCTAGGGAATATATCTTGGGAATACTGAATATCAATAAGACAGAGCCACCGCAAAATTTAGTGCTCCACTGCTTACAAGAACCTCAAATTGGGTACACCTTAAATATCCTAGGAAAGACAAAAATGGTTCAAGGAATTGTGTTACTTACGTACAATGGAATATCCCTCAGCCATGAAATCAATGTTATAAGGCCAGTAGCAGCAAAATGAGTGGATTCAGGTACGATGATTCTAAGTGAAATAAGGCACAGAAAAAAAGAAACTTATCATAAGATATCACTTATGAAAGTCCTGTAAACTAGGCTACACATGAACTGAGTTAGGAAAGAGAACAGAGTCTCACATTTAGAAAACACTCTTATGCCTGCTTAACGGGGAAGGAGAGGTGGGGTGATGTATAAAACCAGAGTTTGATACTGGTACACGTACCGTTCCAAAAACCAAATACTGAATAGAGAAGACCTACACTTTCCTCAGTGAAATGGACTCAAAACCCCATATTTCTCGCAGAGGAATATATCTGACTAGTAAGAATCTTAAAACCTATGTATTGATAAGTCTCCATGATGATGGGCATGGTTCATTGTGATTACAGAGTTCATGGAGCATTGAGATGAAAAGTGGCATGGAGCATTTTGATTACAGTTGTCTTGGAGCATTGTGATGACAAGGGCATGGAGCATTGTGATGAGAAGGCCATGGAGCAGATTGATGACATGCGTCATGGAGATTGTGATGACAATAGCATGGAGCATTGTGATTACAGGGGTCTTGGAGCATTGTGATGACAAGGGTCATGAAGCCTTGTGATGACAAGGCCGTGGAACATTGTCATGACAGGGGTGAGGGAGTATTCTGATGACTAGTGATGGAACACTTTGATATCAGTGGTGAGAGAGCATTTTGATGAGAAGTACATGGAGCATTGTGATGACAAGTTTTATGGAGCATTCTGATGACAAGTTTGTGGAAAATTTTGATAACAAGCGCATGGAGCATTGTGATAACAAGGGTCATGGAGCACTCTGCTGACAAAGGCATGGAGCATTGTGATGGCAAGGGTCACAGAGCATTGTGAATGAAAAGTTCATGGAGCATTATGGTGACAAATTTCACAGAACCCTGTGATGACGAGGGCATGGACCATTTTGATGCCAAAGGTCATGAAGCATTGTGATGACTGGAATCACGGAGCATTGTGATGACAAGGGCATGGAGCATTGTGATGACAGGGGCATGGAGCATTGGTCTGACAAGTTTCATGGATTATTGAGATGACAGTGGGCATGGCGCATTGTGATGACAAGGGCATGCAGCATTGTTATGAGAAGGTCATTGAGTACTGTGCAGACAGTTGTCAGGGAGCATTGTGATGACATATGTCTTGGTGCATTGTGATGACAATGGCATGGAGCATTGTGAAGCCAAGTGTCATGGAGGATTGTGATGACAAAGGTAATGGAGCATTGTGATGACAAGGGCTTGGAGCTTTTTGATGACAATGGTCATGGAGCACTGTGATGACAAGGGCATGGAGCACTGTGATGACAATGGCCACTGAGAATTTTGATGACAATGTCGTGAAGCACTGTGATGAAAAGCACTTGGAGCTTGCTATGACAGGGTTCATGGAGCATTGTGATGACAAGTGAATGGAGAATTGTGATGACAAGATCATGTAACATTGTGATGAGAAGTGTCATGGAGCATTGTGATGGCAAGACCGTGGAGCACTGTGATGAGAAGACCATGGATAATTGTGATGTCAAGCGTTATGCAGCACTGTAATGACAATGGCCATGGAGCATTGTGATGACATGTGTCATGGAGCACTGTGATGAGAAGTTCATGGAGCATTGGGATGAAAATATTCATTGAGTATTGAGATGGCAGTGGTCATGGAGCATTGCGATGACAATGGAATGGAGCATTGTGATGACAAGGTCCTGGAGCATTGTGAGGAGAAGACCATGGAGCCTTGTGATGACAAGTGTCATGGAGCATTCTGATGAAAAGGGGTGTGGAGCATTGTGATTACATGGGTCTTGGAGCATTGTGATGAAAATGGCATGGGTGATTGTGATGCAAAGGGCATGGAGCCTTGTCATGACAGGGTTCAAGGAGCATACTGACAACAAGTGTCAGGGAGCATTATAATGACAAGTGTATTGAGCATTGTGATGATAAATGTCATGGAGCATTGTGATGAGAAGACCATGGATAATTGTGATGATGAGCATCATGGGGCGTTTTGATGACAAGTGTTATGGAACATTGTGATCACAAGGGTTTGGAGCATTGTGTTGACAGAGGTTATGGAGCATTCTGATTTCATTGTGATGACAATAGCATCAAGCATTATGATGATGGGCATGGTTCACTGTGATTACAGAGTTCATGGAGCATTGAGATGAAAAATGGCATGGAGCAATTTGATTACAGTTGTCTTGGAGCATTGTGATGACAATAGCATGGAGCATTGTGATTCCAAGTGTCATGGAGGATTGTGATGACAAAGGTAATGGAGCATTGTGATTACAAGGGCTTGGAGCATTGTGATGACAAAGGTCATGGAGCACTGTGCTGACAAGGGCATGGAGCATTGTGATTACAAGGTTCATGGAGCATTGTGCTGAGAAAGGCATGGAGCATTGTGATGACAAGTGTCACAAAGAATTTTGATGAAAAGTTCATGGAGCATTGTGGTGACAAATGTCATAGAGCCTTGTGATGACGATGGCATGGACCATTGTGATGACCAAGGTCATGAAGCATTTTGATGACTGGAGTCATGGATCATTGTGATGACAATGGCATGGAGCATTGTGATGACAGTGGCATGGAGCTTTGGTCTGACAAGTTTCATGGATTATTGTGATGGCAATGGGCATGGCTCCTTGTGATGACAAGGGCATGGAGCATGGTGATGACAACGTCATGCAGAATTGTGAAGACAGGTGTCAGGGAGCATTGTGATGACCTATGTCATGGACAATTGTGATGACAATGGCATGGAGCATTGTGATGCCAAGGGTTATGGAGGATTGTGATGACAAAGGTAATGGAGCATTGTGATGACAAGGGTTTGGAGCTTTGTGATAACAAGGGCCATTGACAATTTTGATGACAAATTCGTGAAGCATTGTGATGACAAGTGCATGAAGCTTGCTAGAACAGGGGTCATGGTGCATTGCAATGACAAGGGCATGGAGAATTTTGATGAAAAAAGCATGTAAAATTGTGAGGAGATGTGTCAAAGAGCATTGTGATGACAACGACGTGGAGAATACTGATGACCAGGGCATGGAGCATTGTGATGGCAAGACTGGGGACCATTGTGATGTGTGGACCATGGATAATTGCGATGACGGGCGTCATGGAGCACTGTAGTGACAAGGGGCATGGAGCATTGTGATAACTGGTGTCATGGATCATTGTGATGACAGGGGTCATGGAGCATGGTGATGACAAGGTTCATGGAGCATTCGGACGACAAGCTTGTGGAGTATTATGATGACAATTGCATGGAGCATTGTGATGAAAAGGCCATTGAGCATTGTGATGACAAGGGCAAGGAGCAATGTGATGAGAGTATTCATGGAGCATTGTGATGACAATGGCATGTAGTACTGTGATGCCAAGGGTCATGGAGCTTTGTGATGACAAAGGTCATGGAGCATTTTGATGACAAGTGCGTGGTGCATTGTGATGAGAATGGCAGGGAGCATTGTGATGACAGGGTCATGGAGCAATTTGATGAAAAGGGTCAGGGAACATTTTGATGACAGGGGTCATGGAACATTTTGATGTCAGTGGTCATGGAGCATTGTGATGATAAGGGCATGTAGCATTTTGATGACAGGGGTCATGGAACATTGTGATGACAGGGGTGAGGGAGTATTGTGATGACTAGTGATGGAACATTGTGATATCAGTGGTGACAGAGCATTTAGATGAGAAGTGCATGGAGCATTGTGATAAAAATGTTTATGGAGCATTTTGATGACAAGGTTGTGGAGCATTGTGATAAAAATGATTATGGAGCATTTTGATGACAAGGTTGTGGAGCATTGTGATGACAAGTGCATGGCACATTGTGATGACATGTGTCTCGGAGCATTGTGTTGAGAGCACATGGAACATTGTGATGACAAGGGTCATGGAGCATTGTGCTGACAAAGGCATGGAGCATTGTGATGACAAGTGTTACAGAGCATTGTGATGACGAGGGGATGGACCATTGTGTTGACAAAGGTCATAAAGCATTGTGATGACTGGAGTCAAGGAACATTATGATGTGAGGGGCAATGGAGCATTGTGATTACAAGGGCATGGAGCATTGTGATGACAGGGGCATGGAGCATTGGTCTGACAAGTTTCATGGATTATTGCTATGAGAGTGGGCATGGAGCATTGTGATGACAGAGGTCATGGATCATTTTCATTTCAAGGACCATGGCGCATTGTGAAGACAAGGGCATCAAGCAATGTGAACCCAAGTTTCATCGAGGATTTTGATGACAATGGGAATGGAGCATTGTGATGACAAGTACATGAAGCATTTTGCTGACAAATGCATGGAACATTTTGATGACAATGTTTATGGAGCACTATGATGACAAGCGTCACTGAACATTGTGATTACAGGGGTCATGAAGAATTGGGATAACAAGGGCATGGATCATTGTGATGACAAGGGTCATGGAGCATTTTGATGACAAGAGTCCCGGATCATTGTGTTGTCAGGGGTGATGCATCGTTGTGATGACTGTGGTCATGGAGCATTGTGATGACAGGGGTCATGGAGCATTGTGATGACAAGGGCATGGTGCATTGTGAATGAGAAGGCCATGAAGCATTCTGATGACATGCGTCATGGAGCTTTGTGATGACAAGGGCATGGAGCATTGTGATTACAGGGTCTTGGAGCATTGTGATGACAAGTGTCATGGAGTCTTGTGATGACAAGGCCGTGGAACCTTGTGAAGGCAGGGGTCATGGAGCATTGTTATGACAGGAGTAATGGAGCATTGTGATGACAAGGGCATGGAACATTGGTCTGAAAAGTTTCATGGATTATTGTGATGAGACTGTGCATGGAGCATTATGATAACAAGGGCAAGGTACACTTAGATACATGGGTCATGGAGGATTGTAATGACAAGGGCATGGAGCATTGTGATGAGAAGGGCATTGAGCATTGTGATAACAAGCGTCTTGGAGATTTGTGATGACAAGGGAATGGAGAAATATGATGAGAGGCTTCATGGAGCATTGTGATGACAATGGCATGGAGCATTGTGATGCCAAGGGTCATGGAGCTTTGTGATGACAAAGGTCATGTAGCATTTTGATGACAAGGGAGTGGTACGTTGTGACGATCAGGGCATGTAGCATTGTGATGACTGGGGTCATGGAACATTGTGATGAAAGGGGTTAGGGAGTATTGTGATGATTAGTGATGGAACATTGTGATATCAGTGGTGAGAGAGCATTTTCTTGAGAAGTGCATGTAGTATTGTGATGACAAGTTTTATGGTGCATTGTGATGACAAAGATGAGAAGCATTGTGTTGACAAGCGCATGGCACCTTGTGATGACATCAGTCATGGAGCAGTGTGCTGACAAGCTCATGGAGCATTGTGATGACAAGTGTATTGAGCATTGTGATGACAAATGTCATGGGGCATTGTGATGAGAAGACCATGGATAATTGTGATGACGAGCGTAATGGGTCATTGTGATGACAACTGTTATGGAACATTGTGAACACAAGGGTGGAACATTGTGATTATAGAGGTCATGGAGCATTTTGATTTCATTGTGATGAAAATAGCATGAAGCATTATGATGATGGGCATGGATCATTGTGATGACAGGGTTCATGGAACATTGAGATGAAAAGGGGCAAGGAGCATTTTGATTAAAGGGATCTTGGAGCATTGTGATGAGAAGGTCATGGAGCATTGGGCTGAAGATATTCATGGAGTATTGTGATGGCAGGGGTCATGGAGCATTGTGATGAAAAGGGTCACGGAGCTCTGTGATGAAAAGCGTCATGGAGCATTCTGATTACAGGGTTCATGGAGGATTGGGATGACAGGGTTCATGGGGCATTGGTCTGATAAATTTCTTGGATTATTGTGATGACAGTGGGCATGGTGCATTGTGATAAAAAGGGCATGAAGCATTGTTATGACAAGGTCATAGATTATTGTGAAGACAGGTGTCAGGGACCATTGTGGTGACATATGTCATGATCCATTGTGATGACAATGGCATGGAGCACTGTGATGCCAAGTGTCATGGAGAAATGTGATGACAAATATAATGGAGCATTGTGATGACAAGGGCTTGGAGCCTTGTGATGACAAGGGTTATGGAGCATTGTGATGACAAGGCAATGGATCATTGTGATGACAAGTGTCATGGAGCATTTTGATGACAAGAGTCCAGGATCATTGTGTTGTCAGGGGTCATGGATCGTTCTGATGACAGTGGTCATGGAGCATAGTGATGACTGGGTTCATGGGGCATTGTGAAGTGAAGGTCATGGAGCATTGGGCTGTAAAAATTCATGGAGTATTGTGATGACACGGGTCATGGAGCATTTTGATGACAAGGGAATGGAGCATTGTGATGAAAAGGGCATGGAGCATGTTGGTGAGAAGGCAATGGAGCATTTTGAAGACATGCTTCATTAAGCATTGTGATGACAAGGGCATGGAGCATTGCGATTAGAGGGGTCTTGGAGTATTGTGATGAAAAGTGCAAGGATTTTTGTGATGAAAAATGCATGGAGCCTTGTCATGACAGGTTTCAAGGAGCATATTGACGACCATTGTCAGGGAGCATTGTGATGACAAGTTTATTGAGCATTGTGATGACAAAGGTCATGGAGTATTGTGAATAAAATACCATGGATAATTGTGATGATTAGCGTCATGGGGCGTTGTGATGACAAGTGTTATGGAACATTGTGATCACAAGGGTTTAGAGCATTGTGATGAGAGAGGTCATGGAGCATTTTGATTTCATTGTGATGACAATAGCATGAAGCATAATGATGATGGGCATGGTGCACTGTGATGACAGGGTTCATGGAGCATTGAGATGAAAAGGGGCATGGAACATTGTGATTACAGGGGTCTTGGAGCATTGCGATGACCAGGTCATGGAGCATTGTGGTGAGAAGGCGAAGGCGCATTATGATGACATGTGTCATGGAGCTTTGTGATGACAAAGGCATGGAGCATTGTGATTACAGGTGTCATGAAGCATTGTGATGACAAGGGTCATGGAACCTTGTGATGAGAAGGCCGTGGAACATTGTAATGACAGTTTTTATGGAGCATTGTTATAACAGGGGTAATGGAGCATTTTCATGACAAGGGCATGGAGCATTGGTCTGAAAATTTTCATGGATTATTGTGATGAGAGGTGGCATGGAGCATTGTGATGACAAGGGCACGGAACACTGTGATACATCGGTCATGGAGGATTGTAATGACAAGCCTGGGAGCTCTGTGTTAAGAAGAGCATCGAGCATTGTGATGAAAAGCATCATGGAGCCTGTTATGACAAGGACATGTAACAATGTGATGAGAGGGTTCATGGAGCGTTTTGATGACAATGGCATGGAGCATTGTGATGCCAAGGGTCACGGAGATTTGTGATGACAAAGGTCATGGTGGGTTTTGATGACAAGGGCGTGGTGCACTGTGATGAGAAGGGCAGTGAGCATTGTGATGAAAGAGTCATGGAGCAATTTGATGAAAAGTGTTATGGGACATTTTGATGACAGGGGTTATGGAACATTGTGATGTCAGGGGTCAGGGAGCATTGTGATGAAAAGGGTCATCAAGCATTGTGATGACTGGGGTCATGGAACATTGTGATGACAGGGGTGAGGGAGTATTGTGATGACAATTGATGGAACATTATGATATCAGTGATGGGAGAGCATTTTGAAGGGAAGTGCATGGAGCATTGTGACAACAAGGTTTATGGAGCACTGTGATGACAAGGTTGTGGAGCATTGTGATGACAAGCACATGTCGCATTGTGATGACACAGGTCATGGGGCATTTTGCGGACAAGCACATGGAGCATTGTGATGACAAGTGTCATGGAGCACTGTGCTGACAAAGGCATGGAGCATAGTTATGACATGAGTTAGAGAACATTGTGATGAAAATTTCATGGAGAATTGTGGTGACAAATGTCACAGAGCCTTTTAATGACGAAGGCATGGACCATTTTGATGACAGGGGTCATGGAGCATTTTGATGACTGTGGTCATGGAGCATTGTGAAGACATGGGTCATGGAGCATTGTAATGAGACGGTCATTGAGCATTGCGCTGAAAATGTACATGTAGTATTGTGATGACAGGGGTCATGGAGCATTGTGATGACAAGGGAATGGAGCACTGTGATGACAAGGTCCTGGAGCATTGTGATGAGAGGACCATGGAGCCTTGTGATGACAAGTGTCATGGAGCATTCTGATGAAAAGGTGAATGGAGCATTGTGATTACAGGGGTTTTGTAGTATTGTGATGACAAGGGCATGGAGCATTGTGATGTGAAGGCCATGGAGCATTCTGATGACATGCGTCATTGAGCTTTGTGATGACAAGGACATGGAGCATTGTGATTACAGGAGTCTTGGAGCATTGTGATGAAAAGGGCATGGATCATTGTGATGAAAATTGCATGGAGCCTTGTCATGACAGGGTTCAAGGAGCATACTGATGAGAAGTGTCAGGGAGCATTGTGATGATAAGTGTATTGAGCATTGTGATGACAAAGATCAAGGAGAATTGTGATGAGAAGTCCATTGATAATTGTGATGACCAGCCTCATGGGGCATTGTGATGACAAGAGTTATGGAACATTGTGATCAGAAGGGTTTGGAGCATTGTGATGACAGAGGTCAGTGAGCATTTTGATTTCATTGTGATGACAATAGCATGAAATATTATGGTGATGGGCATGGTGCAATTTGATGACAGTGTTCATGGAGCATTGAGATGAAAAGGGGCATGGAGCACTGTGATTACAGTGGTCTTGGAGAATTGTGATGACAAGGGCAAGGAACATTGTGATGAGAAGGCCATGGAGGATTCTGATGACTTGCGTCATGGAGCTTTGTGACGACAAGGGCATGGAGCATTTGATTAGAGGGGTCTTGGAGCATTGTGATGACAATGTTCATGGAGGCTTGTGATGACAAGGCCGTGGAACTTTGTGATGGCAGGAGTCATGGAGCATTGTTATGACAAGGGCACGGAACACGGTGATACATAGATCATGCAGGATTGTAATGACAAGGACATGTAGCATTGTGATGAGAAGGGCATCTAGCGTTGTGATGACAAGCCTCATGGAGATTTGTGATGACAAGTGCAAGGAGCAATGTGATGAGAGTGTTCATGGAGCATTGTGATGACAAGTGCAAGGAGCAATATGATGAGAGTGTTCATGGAGCATTGTGATGACAATGGAATGGAGCATTGTGATGCCAAGTGTCATGGATCTTTGTTATGACAAAGGTCATGGAGCATTTTGATAACAAGAGCGTGGTGCATTGTGATGAGAAGTGCAGGGAGCATTGTGATGACATGGGTTATGGAGCATTGTGCTTACACGCCCATCGAGCATTGTGCTGACAATGGTCATGGAGCATTGTGTTGACAATGGCATGGAACTTTTAGATGACAAGGGTCATAGAGCACTGTGATGAATAGTTCATGGAGCATTGTGGTGACAAAGGTCACAAAGCCTTGTGTGACGAGGTGATGGAACATTGTGATGACAAATGTCATGAAGCACTGTGATGACTGTAGTCATGGAGCATTGTGATGACAGTGTACTTGGAGCACTGTGATGCCAAGGGCATGGAGAATTGTGATGAGAAGGCCATGGAGCATTCAGATGACATGTATCATGGAGCTTTGAGATGACAAGGTCAGGGAGCATTGTGATTACAGGGTTCTTGCAGCACTGTGATGGAAAGGGAAAGGATCATTGTGATGAAAAAGGCATGGAGCCTTTTCATGACAGGGTTCATGGAGCATACTGATGACAAGTGTCAGGGAGCATTGTGGTGATAAGTGTATTGAGGATTGTGGTGACAAAGGTCATGGAGCATTGTGATGATTAAACCATTCATAGTTGTGATGACGAGCCTCATGGGGCATTGTGATGAAAAGTATTATGGAACATTGTGATCACAAGGGTTTTTAGCATTGTGATGACAGATATCATGGAGCATTTTGATTTCATTGTGATGGCAATAGCATGAAACATTTTGATGATGTGCATGGTGCATTGTGATGACAGGGTTCATGGAGCATTGAGATAAAAAGGGGCATGGAACACTGTGATTACAGGGGTCTTGGAGCATTGTGATGACAAGGGCATGGAGCATTGTGATGAGAATGCCATGGAGCATTCTGATGACATGCTTCATAGATCTTTGTGATGACACGGGCATGGAGCATTGTGATTACAGGGGTCTTGGAGCATTGTTATGACAAGGGTCATGGAGCCTTGGATGACAAGGCCATGGAACATTGTGATGGCAGGGATCATGGAGCATTGTTATGACAGGGGTTATGGAGCATTGTGATGACAAAGGCATCGAGCATTGTGATGACAGGGGCATGGAACTTTGGTCTGACAAGTTTCATAGATCATTGTGATGACAGTGGGCATGATACATTGTGATGACAAGGGCATGGAGCATTGTGATGACAAGGTCAGGGAGTATTGTGAAGACAGGTGTCAGGGAGCATTTTGATGAAATATGTCATGGTCCATTGCGATGACAATTGCATGGAGCATTGTGATGCCAAGTGTCAAAGAGGATTGTGATGACAAACATAAAGGAGCATTTTGATGACAAGGGTTTAGAGCCTCGTGATGACAAGAGTCTTGGCGCAGTGTGATGACAAGGGCATGGAGCATTGTGATGACAGGGGCATGGAACATTGGTCTGACAAGTTTCATGGATTATTGTGATGACAGTGGGCATGGCACATTGTGATGACAAGAGCATGGAGCATTGTGTTGACAAAGGTCACAGAGCCTTGTGTGACGTGGGCATGGAACATTGTGATGACAAATGTCATAAAGCATTGTGATGACTGGAGTCACGGAGCATTGTGATGACAGGGTTCATGGAGCATTGTTATGACAAGGGCATAGAGCACTGTGATGACAGGGCCATGGAACATTGGTCTGACAAGTTTCATGGATTATTGTGATGACAGTGGGCATGGCTCATTGTGATGACAAGGGCATGGAGCATTGGGATGACAAGGTCATGGAGTATTGTGAAGACAGGTGTCAGGGAACATAGTGATGACATATGTCATGGTCCATTGTGATGACAAAGGCATGAAGCATTGTGATGACAAGAGTCATGGAAGATTGTGATGACAAAGGTAATGGTGCATTTTGATGACAAGGGTTTGGAGCACCGTGATGACAAGGGTCATGGAGCATTGTGATGACAAGGGCATGGAGCATTGTAATGAAAAGGGCACAGAACATTGTGATACATAGATCATACAGGAATGTAATGACAAGGTCATGGAGCATTGTGATGAGAAGTGCATCGAGCGTTGTGATGACAAGTGTTATGGAACATTGTGATCACAAGTGTTTGGAGCATTGTGATGACAGAGGTCCTGGAGCATATGGATTTCATTTTGATGACAATAGCATGAAGCATTATGATGATGGGCTTGGTGCATTGTGATGACACGGTTCATGGAGCATTGAGATGAAAAGGGGCATGGAGCATTGTGATCAGAGGTGTCTTGGACCATTGTGATGACAAGGGCATGGAGCATTGTGATGACAAGGTCATGGAGTATTGTGAAGATAGGTGTCAGGGAGCACTGTGATGACATGTCATTGTCCATTGAGATGACAATGGCATGGAGCATTGTGATACCAAGTGTCATGGAGGATTGTGATGACAAAGGTAATGGAACATTTTGATGACAAGGGCTTGGGACATTGTGATGAGAAGCGTCATGGAGCATTGTGATGACAAGGGCTTGGAACATTGTGATGACAAGGGTCATGGAGCATTGTGATGACAATGGCATGGAGAATTGTGATGACAACGTCGTGAAGCATTGTCATGACAAGCGCATGGAGCCTGCTATGACAGGGGTCATAGAGCATTGCGATGACAAGTGCCCGGAGAATTGTAATAAAAGATCATGTAACATTGTGATAAGAAGTGTCAAGGAGCATTGTGATGACAAGGACGTGGAGAATTGTGATGACATGAGACATGGAGCATTGTGATGACCAGGGCATGGAGCATTGTGATGGCAAGACCGTGGAGCATTGTGATGAGAAGATCACGGATAATTGTGATGACGAGCGTCATGGAGCACTGTAATGACAAGGGGCATGGAGCATTGTGATTACAGGGGTCTTGGAGCATTGTGATGACAAGGGCATGGAGCATTGTGATTACAGTGGTCTTGGAGCACTGTGAAGACAAGGGTCATGGAGCCTTGGATGACAAGGCCGTGGAACATTGTGATGGCAGGGGTCATGGAGCATTGTCATGACAGGGGTAATGTAGCATTGTGGTGACAAGGGTATGGAGCAATATGATGAGAGGTTTCATGTAGCATTTTGATGAAATGTCATGGAGCATTGTGATGCCAAGGGTCATGGAGCTTTGTGATGACAAAGGTCATGGAGCATTTTGATGACAATGTCGTGGTGCATTTTGATGAGAAGTGCAGGGAGCATTGTGATGACAGGGTCATGGAACAAATTCATGAAAAGTGTCATGGAACATTTTGATGACAGGGGTTATGGAACATTGTGATGTCATGGGACATGGAGCATTTTGATGAAAAGGGTCATGGAGCATTCTGATGAAAAGGTGCATGGAGCATTGTGATTAAAGGGGTTTTGAAAAATTGTGATGACAAGGGCAAGGAGCATTTTGATGGGAAGGCAAAGGAGCATTCTGATGACATGCGTCATGGAGCTTTATGATGACAAGGACATGGAGCATTGTGGTGACAAAGGTCACAGAGCCTTGGGTGACGAGGGCATGGACCATTGTGATTACAAAGGTCATGAAGCATTGTGAAGACTGGTGTCACGGAGCATTGAGATGACAGGGGTCATGGAGCATTGTGATGACAAGGGCATGGAGCATTGCGATGACAGTGGCATGGAACATTGGTCTGACAAGATTCATGGATTCTTGTGATGACAATGGGCATGGCACATTGTGATGACAAGGGCATGGAACATTGTGATGACAAGGTCATGGAGTATTGTGAAGAGAGGTGTCAGGGATCATTGTGATGACATATGTCATTGTCCATTGTGATGAACATGGCATGGAGCATTGTGATACCAAGTGTCATGGAGCATTGTGATGACAAAGGTAATGGAGCATTTTGATGACAAGGGCTTGGGACATTGTGATGACAAGCGTCATGGAGCATTGTGATGACAAGGGCATGGAGCATTGTGATGACAATGGCATTGAGAATTTTGATGACAACGTCATGAAGCATTGTAATGACAAGCGCATGGAGCTTGCTATGACGGGGTCATAGAGCATTGCAATGACAAGTGCAAGGAGAATTGTGATGACAAGGTCATGTAACATTGTGATAAGAAGTGTCACGGAGCATTTTGATGACAAGGACGTGGAGCATTGTGATGGCAAGACCGTGGAGCATTGTGATGAGAAGATCACGGATAATTGTGATGACGAGCGTCATGGATCACTGTAATGACAAGGGCCATGTAGAATTGTGATTACAGGTGTCTTGGAGCACTGTGATGACAAGGGAATGGAGCATTGTGATGGAAGGCCATGGAGCATTCTGATGACATGTGTCATGAATCATTGAGACAGCAAGGGTATGGAGCATTGTGATTACAGAGGTCTTGGAGCACTGTGATGACAAGGGTCATGGAGCCTTGAATGACAAGGCCGTGGAACATTGTGATGGCATGTGTCTTGGAGCATTGTTATGACAGGGGTAATGGAGCATTGTGATGACAAGGGCATGGAACATTGGTCTCAAAATTTCATGGATTATTGTGATGAGTTTCGACATGGAACATTGTGATGACTAGGGCACGGAACACTGTCATACATGTGTCATGGAGGATTGTAATGACAAGGGCATGGAGCATTGTGATGAGAAGAGTATCGAGCATTGTGATGAAAAGCATCATGGAGCATTGTGCTGACAAGGGCATGGAGCAATGTGAAGAGAGGTTTCATGTAGCATTGTGATGAAATGGCATGGAGCATTGTGATGCCAAGTGTCATGGAGATTTGTGATGACAAAGTCATGGAGCATTTTGATGACAAGGTCGTGGTGCATTGTGATGAGAAGGGCAGGGAGCATTGTGATGACAGGGTGATGGAGCAAATTGATGAAAAGTGTCATGGAACATTTTGATAACAGGGGTTATGGAACATTGTGATGTGAGGGGTAATAGAGCATTTTGATGAAAAGGGTCATGGAGCATTCTGATGATAAGGTTCATGGAGCATTGTGATTACAGGGGTTTTGAAGCATTGTGATGACAAGGGCATGGAGTATTGTGAAGAGAAGGCAATGGAGCATTCTGATGACATGTGTCATGGAGCTTTATGATGACAAGGACATGGAGCATTGTGATTACAGGGGTCTTGGAGCATTGTGATGAAAAGGGAATGGATCATTGTGATGAAAAATGCATAAAGCCTTGCCATGACAGGGTTCAAGGAGCATACTGATGACAACTGTCAGGGAGCATTGTGATGATAAGTGTTTTGAGCATTGTGATGACAAAGATCATGGAGCATTGTGATGAGAAGTCCATTGATAATTGTGATGACCAGCGTCATAGGGCATTGTGATGACAAGTGTTATGGAACATTGTGATCAGAAGGGTTTGGTGCATTGTGATGACAGAGGTCATTGAGCATTTTGATTTCATTGTGATGACAATAGCATGAAATATTATGGTGATGGTCACGGTCAATTGTGATGACAGGGTTCATGGAGCATTGAGATGAAAAGGGGCATGGAGCATTGTGATTATAGGCCTGTTGGAGCATTGTGATGACAAGGACATGGAACATTGTGATGAGAATGCCATGGACCATTCAGATGACATGCGTCATGGAGCTTTGTGATGACAAGGGAATGGAGCATTGTGATTACAGTGGTCTTGCTGCATTGTGATGAAAAGGGTCATCGAGGCTTGTGATGAAGAGGCTGTGGAACCTTGTGATGGCAGGGGTCATGGATCATTGTTATGACAGGGATAATGGAACTTTGTGATGACAAAGGTCATGGGGCATTTTGATGACAAGGGCGTGGTGCATTGTGATGAGAAGGGCAGGGAGCATTGTGATGACAGCGTCATGGAGCAATTTGATGAAAAGTGTCATGGAATATTTTGATGAGAGGGGTTATGGAACATTGTGATGTCAGGGGTCATGAAGCATTGTGATGAAATATTTCATGGAGCATTTTGTGACAGGGGATATGGAACATTGTGATGTCAGGGGTTATGGAGCATTGTGATAATAAGGGCCTGTAGCACTGTGATGACAGGGGTCATGGAACATTGTGATGACAGGGAAGAGGGAGTATTGTGATGACTAGTGATGGAACATTGTGTTATATGTGTTGAGAGAGCATTTTGATGAGAAGTGCATGGAGCATTGTGATGACAAGTATTATGGAGCAAAGCGATGAAAAGGATGTGGAGCATTGTGATGACTAGCACATGGCACATTGTGATGACATAGGTCAAGGTGCATTGTGCTGACAAACGCATGGAGCATTTTGATGACAAGTGTCATGGAGCATTGTGCTGACAAAGGCATGGAGCATTGTGATGACTAGGGAAAAAGAGCATTGTGATGAAAAGTTCATGGTGCATTGTAGTGACAAAGATTACAGAGCCTTGTGTGAAGAGGGCATGGATCATTGGTCTGACAAGTTTCATGGAATATTGTGATGACAGTGGGCATGGAGCATTGTGATGACAAGGGCACGGAGCATTGTGGTGACAAAGGTCATGAAGCATTGTGATGACTGGAGTCACGGAGCATTGTGATGACAATGACATGGAGCATTGTGATACCAAGTGTCATGGAGGATTGTGAGGACAAATGTAATGGAGCATTTTGATGACAAGGGCTTTGTACTTTGTGATGACAAGGGTCATGGAGCATTGCGATGACAAGTGCTTTGAGAATTTTGATGACAACGTCGTGAAGCATTGTGATGACAAGCGCATGGAGCTTGCTATGACAGGGGTCATAGAGCATTGCGATGACAAGTGCATGGAGAATTGTGATGAAAATATCATGTAACATTGTGATAAGAAGTGTCATGGAGCATTGTGATGACAAGGACGTGGAGAATTATGATGACATGGGACATGGAGCATTGTGATGACCAGGGCATGAAGCATTGTAATGGCAAGACCGTGGAGCATTGTGATGAGAAGATCACGGATAATTGTGATGACGAGCGTCATGGAGCACTGTAATGACAAGGGGCATGGAGCATTGTGATTACAGGGGTCTTGGAGCATTGTGATGACAAGGGCATGGAGCATTTTGATGAGAAGCCCACGGAGAATTCTGATGACATGCGTCATGAATCTTTGTGACGACAAGGGCATGGAGCATTGTGATTACATGGGTATTGGAGCACTGTGATGACAAGGGTCATGGAGCCTTGGATGACAAGGCCGTGGAACATTTTGATGGCAGGGGTCATGGAGCATTTCTATGACAGGGGTAAAGGAGCATTGTGATGACAAGGGCATGGAACATTGGTCTGAAAATTTCATGGATTATTGTGATGAGATTCGGCATGGAGCATTGTGATGACTATGGCACGGAGCACTGTGATACATGTGTCATGGGGGATTGTAATGACAAGGGCATGGAACATTGTGATGAGAAGAGTATCGAGCATTGTGATGACAAGCGTCATGGAGCATTGTGCTGACAAGGGCATGGAGCAATGTGATGAGAGGTTTCATGTAGCATTGTGATGAAATAGCATGGAGCATTGTGATGCAAAGGTCATGGAGCTTTGTGATGACAAACGTCATGGAGCATTTTGATGACAAGGTCGTGGTGCATTGTGATGAGAAGGGCAGGGAGCATTGTGATGACAGGGTCATGGAGCAAATTGATGAAAAGTGTCATGGAACATTTTGATTACAGGGGTTATGGAACATTGTGATGTGAAGGATAATGGAGCATTTTGATGAAAAGGGTCATGGAGCATTCTGATGAAAAGGTTCATGGAGCATTGTGATTACAGGGGTTTTGAAGCATTGTGATGACAAGGGATGGAGTATTGTGATGAGAAGGCAATGGAGCATTCTGATGACATGTGTCATGGAGCTTTGTGATGACAAGTACTTGGAGCATTTTGATTGCAGGGGTCTTGGAGCATTGTGATGGAAAGGGAATGGATCATTGTGATGAAAAATGCATGGAGCCTTGTCATGACAGGTTTCAAGGAGCATACTGATGACAACAGTCATGGAGCATTGTGATGATAAGTGTATTGAGCATTGTGATGACAAAGATCATGGAGCATTTTGATGAGAAGTCCATGGATAATTGTGATGACCAGCCTCATGGGGCATTGTGATGACAAGTGTTATGGAATATTGTGATCAGAAGGGGTTGGTGCATTGTGATGACAGAGGTCATTGAGCAGTTTGATTTCATTTTGATGACAACAGCATGAAATATTATGGTGATGGACCCGGTGCATTTTGATGACAATGTTCATGGAGCATTGAGATGAAAAGGGGCATGGAGCATTGTGATTACAGGGCTGTTGGAGCATTGTGATGACAAGGGCATGGAGCATTGTGATAACAGGGATCTTGGAGCATTGTGATGACAAGGGTCATGGAGGCTTGTGATGAAAAGGCCGCGAAACCTTTTGATGGCAGGTGTCATGGATCATTGTTATGACAGGGGTAATGGAGCTTTGTGATGACAAAGGTCATGGGGCATTTTGATGACAAGGGCGTGGTGCATTGTGATGAGTAGGGCAGAGAGCATTGTGATGAAAGAGTCATGGAGCAATTTGATGAAAAGGGTCATGGAATATTTTGATGACAGGGGTTATGGAACATTGTGATGTCAGGGGTCATGGAGCATTGTGATGACTAGGGACAAAGAGCATTGTGATGAAAAGTTCATGGAGCATTGTGGTGACAAAGATTACAGAGCCTTGTGTGAAGAGGGCATGGATCATTGGTCTGACAAGTTTCATGGAATATTGTGATGACAGTGGGCATGGAGCATTGTGATGAAAAGGGCATGGAGCATTGTGGTGACAAAGGTCATGAAGCATTGCGATGACTGGAGTCACGGAGCATTGTGATGACAATGGCATGGAGCATTGTGATACCAAGTGTCATCGAGGATTGTGATGACAAAGGTAATGGAGCATTTTGATGACAAGGGCTTGGGACGTTGTGATGACAAGGATCATGGAGCATTGCGATGACAAGTGCCATTGAGAATTTTGATGAAAACGTCGTGAAGCATTGTGATGACAAGCACATGGAGCTTGCTATGACAGTGGTAATAGAGCATTGCGATGACAAGTGCATGGAGAATTGTGATGAAAAGATCATGTAACATTGTGATAAGAAGTGTCGTGCAGCATTGTGATGACAAGGACGTGGAGAATTGTGATGACATGGGACATGGAGCATTGTGATGACCAGAGCATGGAGCATTGTGATGGCAAGACCGTGGAGCATTGTGATGAGAAGATCACGGATAATTGTGATGACGAGCGTGATGGAGCACTGTAATGACAAGGGGCATGGAGCATTGTGATTAAAGGGGACTTGGAGCATTGTGATGACAAGGTCATGGAGCATTGTGATGAGAAGGCCACGGAGCACTCTCATGACATGCGTCATGAATCTTTGTGACGAAAAAGGCATGGAGCATTGTGATTACAGGGGTCTTGGAGAACTGTGATGACAAGGGTCATGGAGGGTTGGATGACAAGGCCGTGGAACATTGTGATGGCAGGGGTCATGGAGCATTGTTATGACAGGGGTAATGGAGCATGTGATGACAAGGGCATGGGACATTAGTCTGAAAATTTCCTGGATTATTGTGTTGAGATTCGGCATGGAGCATTGTGATGACTAGTGCACGGAACACTTGATACATGTGTCATGGAGGATTGTAATGACAAGGGCATGGAGCATTGTGATGAGAAGAGTATCGAGCATTGTGATGACAAGCGTCATGGAGCCTTGTGCTGACAATGGCATGGAGCATAGTGAAGACATGGGTAAAAGATCATTGTGATGAAATTTTCATAGAGCATTGTGGTGACAAATTTCACAGAGCCTTTTGATGAAGTGGGCATGGACCAGTGTGATGACAAGATACTGGATTATTGTGATGAGAGGACCATGGAGCCTTTTGGTGACAATTCTCATGGAGCATTCTGATGAAAAGGGGCATGGAACATTGTGATTACAGGGGTATTGGATCCTTGTGATGACAAGACCGTAGAACATTGTGAAGGCAGGGTTCATGGAGCATAGTTATGACATGGGCAATGGAGGATTGTGATGAAAAGAGCATCGAGCATTGGTCTGAAAACTTTCATGGATTACTGTGATGAGAGTGGGCATAGAGCATTGTGATGACAAGGGCACGGAACACTGTGATACATGGATCATGGAGGTTTGTAATGACAAGGGCATGGGGCAATGTGATGAGAGGCTTCATGGAGCATTGTGATGACAAGGGCATGGAGCATTGTGATGACAAGGGTCATGGAGCATTTTGAATACAAGATTCGCATATCATTGTGTTGTCAGGTGTCATGGAGCTCTGTGATGACAGGGGCCATGGAGCATTGTTATGACAGGGTCATGGAGCATTGTGATAAGAAGGTCATGGAGCATTGGGCTTAAAATATTCATGGAGTATTGTGATGACAGCGTAATGGGGCACTGTGATGACAAGGTCCTGTGGCATTGCGATGAGAAAACCATGGAGCCTTGTGATGACAAGTCTCATGGAGCATTCTGATGAAAATGTGCATGGAGCATTGTGATTAAAGGGGTCATGAAACATTGTGATGAAAATGGCATGGAGCATTGTGATGCCAAGGGTCATGGAGTTTGTGATGACAAAGTTCATGGAGCATTTTGATGACAAGTTCGTGGTGCATTGTGATGAGAAGGGCAGGTTGCATTTTGATGACAGGGTCATGGAGCAATTTGATGAAAAGTATCATGGAATATTTTGATGACAGTGGTTATGGAACATTGTGATGTCAGGGGTCATGGAGGATTGTGATGAAAAGGGTCATGGAGCATTTTGATGACAGGGGTTATGGCACATTGTGATGTCAGGGTTCATGGAGCATTGTGATGATAAGGTCATGTAGCATTGTCATGACACGGATCATGGAACATTGTGATGACAGGGGGGAGAGAGCATTTTAATGAGAAGTGCATGGAGCATTGTGATGACAATGGTCATGGAGCATTGTGCTGACAAATTCATGGAACCTTGTGATGACAACGGTCACAGAGCATTGTGATGAAAAGTTCATGGAGCATTGTGGTGACAATAGTCACAGAGCCTTGTGATGACGAGGTTAAGTACCGTCGTGATGACAAAGGTCATGAAGCATTGTGATGACTGGAGTCACGGAACATTGTAATGACAAGTGTATGGAGCATTCTGATGACAGGGGCATGGTGCATTGGTCTGACAAGTTTCATTGTTTATTGTGATGACAGTGGGCAAGGCGCATTCTGATGAGAAGGGCATGGAGCATTGTGATGAGAAGCTCATGGAGTACTGTGAAGACACGGGTCTGGGGGCATGTGATGACATATGTCATGGTCCATTGTGATGACAATGACATGGAGTATTGTGATGCCAAGTGTCATGGAGGAATGTGATGACAAAGTTAATGGAGCATTGTGATGACAGGGGTTTGGAGCATTGTGATGACAAGGGTCATGGAGCATTTTGATGACAAGGGAATGGAGGATTGTGATGATAAGGGCAATTGAGAATTTTGATGACAAGTTCCTGAAGCATTGTGATGAAAAGCACATGGAGCTTGCTATGACAGGGGTCATGGAGCATTGCGATGACAAGTGCATGGAGAACTGTGATGACAAGAGCATGTAACATTGTGATGAGAAGTGTCTTGGAGCATCGTGATGGCAAGACCACGGAGCATTGTGATGAGAAGACCATGGATAATTTTGATGATGAGCGTCATGGAGCACTGTAATGACAAGGGGCAAGGAGCATTGTGATGACAGGGATCATGGAGCATTGTGATGACAAGGGTCATGGAGCATTCTGATGACAAGCTTGTGGAGTATTGTGATGACAATGGCATGGAGCATTGTGAGGAAAAGGGCATGGAGCATTGTGATGAAAAATGCATGGAGCCTTTTCATGACAGGGTTCAAGGAGCATTCTGACGAAAAGTGTCAGGGAGCATTGTGATGACAAGTGTATTGAGCATTGTGATGACAAAGTTCATGGAGCATTGTGATGACAAGGGCATGGAGTATTGTGATGACAGGCATCATGGAGCGTTGTGATGACAATTGTTATGGAACATTGTGATCACAAGAGTTTGGAGCATTGTGATGACACAGGTCATGGATCATTTTGATTTCAAGAATCACAGAGCATTGTGATGACAAGGGCATGAAACAATGTGAACCCAAGGGTCACGGAGGATTGTGATGACACTGGCAAAGGAGAATTGTGATGACAATTGCATGGAGCATTGTGATGACAAGGTCATGTAGCATTTTGCTGACAAAGGCATGGAGAATTGTGATGACAAGTGTCATGGAGAATTGTGATGACAAGTGTCATGGAGCTCTGTGACGACAAGCGTCAAGGAGCATTTTGATTACGGGGGTCATGGAGCATTGGGATGACAAGCACATGGAACATTCTGATGACAAGTGGCATGGATCATTTTGATGACTGTGGTCATGTAGCATTGTGATGACATGGGTCATGGAGCTTTGTGATGAGAAGGTCATGGATCATTTGGCTGAATTTATTCATGGAGTACTGTGATGACAGGGGTCATGGAGCATTGTCATGAGAAGGGAATGGAGCAATGTGATGAGAAGTTCTTGGAGCATTGTGATGAGAGGGCCATGGAGCCTTGTGATGACAAGGGTCATGGAGCATACTGATGAAATGGTGCATGGAGCATTAAGTTTGCAGGGGTTTTGAAGCATTGTGATGACAAGGGCATGGAGTATTGTGATGAGAAAGCAATGGAGCATTCTGATGACATGCCTCATGGAGCTTTGTGATGGCAAGGACATGGAGCATTGTGATTACAGGGGTCTTGGAGCATTGTGATGAAAAGGGAGTGGATCATTGTGATGAAAAATGCATGGAGCCTTGTCATGGCAGGGTTCAAGGAACATACTGATGACAACTGTCAGGGAGCATTGTGATGATAAGTGTATTGAGCATTGTGATGACAAAGATCATGGAGCATTGTGATAAGAAGTCCATGGATAATTGTGATGACCAGCCTCATGGGGCATTGTGATGACAAGAAGTTATGAAACATTGTGATAAGAAGGGTTTGGTGCATTGTGATGACAGTGGTCATTGAGGGTTTTGATTTCACTGTGATGACAATAGCATGAAATATTATGGTAATGGACACGGTGAATTGTGATGACAGCGTTCATGGAGCATTGAGATGAAAAGGGGCATAGAGCATTGTGATTACAGGGCTGTTGGAGCATTGTGATGACAAGGGAATGGAGCATGGTGATGAGAAGCCCATGGAGCATTCTGATGACATGCGTCATGGAGCTTTGTGATGACAAGGGCATGGAGCATTGTGATTACAGGGGCCTTGGAGCATTGTGATGACAAGGGTCATGGAGGCTTGTGACAAGGCCGTGGAACCTTGTGATGGCAGGGTTCATGGATCATTGTTATGACAGGGGTAATGGAGCTTTGTGATGACAAAGGTCTTGGGGCATTTTGATGACAAACGCGTGGTGCATTGTGATGACAAAGGTCATGGAGCATTTTGATGACAAGGTCGTTGTGCATTGTGATGAGAAGGTCAGGGAGCATTGTGATTAGAGTGCCTTGGAGATAATTGATGAAAAGTGTCAAGGAACATTTTGATAAGAGGGGTTATGGAACATTGTTATGACAAGGGCATGGAGTATTGTGATGAGGAGGCAATGGAGCATTCTGATGACATGCGTCATGGAGCTTTGTTATGAGAAGGACATGGAGCATTGTGATTACAGGGGTCATAGAGCATTGCGATGACAAGTGCATGGAGAATTGTGATGAAAATATCATGTAACATTGTGATAAGAAGTGTCAAGGAGCATTGTGATGACAAGGACTTGGAGAATTGTGATGACATGGGACATGGAGCCTTCTGATGACCAGGGCATGGAGCATTGTGATGGCAAGACCGTGGAGCATTGTGATGAGAAGGTCACGGAAAATTATGATGACGAGCGTCATGGAGCACTGTAATGACAAGGGGCATGGAGCATTGTGATTACAGGGGTCTGGGAGCATTGTGATGACAAGGGCATGGAGCATTGTGTTGAGAAGGCCTCGGAGCATTCTGATGACATGCGTCATGAATCACTGTGACGACAAGGGCATGGAAAATTGTGAGTACAGGGGTCTTGGAGCCTTGGATGCCAAGGCGGTGGAACATTGTGATGGCAGGAGTCATGGAGCATTGTTGTGACAGGGGTAATGGAGCATTGTGATGACAAGGGCATGGAACATTGGTCTGAAAATTTCATGGATTATTGTGTTGAGATTCGGCATGGAGCATTGTGATGACTAGGGCACGGAACACTGTGATACATGTGTCATGCAGGATTGTAATGACAAGGGCATGGAGCATTGTCATGAGAAGAGTATCGAGCATTGTGATGACAAGTGTCATGGAGCATTGTGGTGACAAGGGCATGGAGCCATATGATGAGAGGTTTCATGTAGCATTGTGATGAAATGGCATGGAGCATTGTGATGCAAAGGGTCATGGAGCTTTTTGATGACAAAGGTCATGGAGCATTTTGATGACAAGGTCGTGGTGCATTGTGATGAGAAGGGCAGCGAGCATTGTGATGACAGGGTCATGGAGCAAATTGATGAAAAGTGTGATGGAATATTTTGATGACAGGGGTTATAGAACATTGTGATGTCAGGGGTCATGGAGCATTTTGATGAAAAGGGTCATGGAGCATCCTGATGAAAAGGTGCATGGAGCATTGAGATTACAGGGGTTTTGAAGCAATGTGATTACAAGGGCATGGAACATTGTGATGAGAAGGCAATGGAGCATTCTGATGACATGCATCATGGAGTTTTGTGATGACAAGGACATGGAGCACTGTGATTAAAGGGGACTTGGAGCATTGTGATGAAAATGGAATGGATCATTCTGATGAAAAATGCATGGAATCTTGTCATGACAGGGTTCAAGGAGCATACTGATGACAAATGTCAGGGAGCATTGTGATGACAAAGATCATGGAGCATTGTGATGAGAAGACCATGGATAATTGTGATGACCAGCGTGATGGGGCATTGTGATGACAAGTGTTATGGAACATTGTGATCAGAAGGGTTTGGTGCATTGTGATGACAGAAGTCATTGAGCATTTTGAATACACTGTGATGACAATAGCATGCAATATTATGGTGATGGGCACGGTGCATTGTGATGACAGTGTTCATAGAGCATTGAGATGAAAAGGGGCATGGAGCATTGTGATTACAGTGGTGTTGGAGCATTGTGATGACAAGGGCATGGTGCATTGTGATGAGAAGTTCATGGAACTTTCTGATGACATGCATCATGGAGCTTTGTGATGACAAGGGCATGGAGCATTGTGATTACAGGTGTCTTGGAGCACTGTGATGACAAGGGCATGGAGAATTGTGATTACAGGGTTCATGGAATATTGTGATGACAGGGGTGAGGGAGTATTGTGATGAATAGTGATGGAACATTGTGATATCAGTGGTGAGAAGGCATTTTGAGGACAAGTTCATGGAGCATTGAGATGACAAGGTTTATGGAGCATTTTGATGACAAGGATGTGGAGCATTGTGATGACAAGTGCATGGTGCATTGTGATGACATGGTTTATGGAGCATTGTGCTGACACGCGCATCGAGCATTGTGATGACAAGTGTCATGGAGCATTGTGCTGACAAAGGCATGGAGCTTTGTGATGACAAGGGACACTGAGACTTGTGATAAAAATTTCATGGAGCATTTTGGTGACAAAGGTCACAGAGCTTTGTGTGATGAGGTCATGGACCATTGTGATGACAAATGTCATGAAGCATTGTGATGACTGGAGTCACGGAGCATTGTGATAACAGGGATCTTGGAGCATTGTGATGAAAAAGGAATGGATCACTGTGATGAAAAAGGCATGGAGCCTTGTCATGACAGTGTTCAAGGAGCATACTGATGACAAGTGTCAGCGAGCATTGTGATGCCAAGTGTATTGAGCATTGTCGTGACAAAGGTCATGGAGCATTGTGATGAGAAGACCTTGCATAATTGTGATGACGAGCGTCATGGGGCATGTGATGACAAGTGTTATGGAACATTATGATCAAAAAGGTTTGGAGCATTGTGATGACAGAGGATGTGGAGCATTTTCTTTTCATTGTGATGACAATAGCATGAATCATTATGATGATGGGCATGGTTCATTGTGATGACAGTGTTCATGGAGCATTGAGATGAAAAGTGGCATGGAGAATTGTGATTACAGAGGTCTTGGAGCATTGTGATGACAAGGGTCATGGAGCCTTGTGATGACAAGGCCGTGGAACATTGTGATTGCAGTTGTCATTGAGCATTGTTATGACAGGTGTAATGGAGCATTGTGATGACAAGGGCATGGAGCAATGTGATGAGACATTTCATTGAGCATTGTGATGACAATGGCCTGGAGCATTGTGATGCCAAGGGTAATGGAGCTTTGTGATGACAAATGTCATGGGGCATTTTGATGACAAGGGCGTGGTGCATTGTGATGAGAAGCGTAGGGAGCACTGTGATGACAGGGTCATGGAGCAATTTGAATAAAAAGTCATGGAATATTTTGATTACAGGGGTTATGGAATATTGTGATGTCAGGGATCATGAAGAATTGTGATGAAATGGGTCATGGAGCATTTTGTGACAGGGGTTATGGAACATTGTGATGTCAGGGGTCATGGAGCATTGTGATGATAAGGGCATGTAGCACTGTGATGACAGTCGTCATGGAACATTGTGATGAGAGGGGTGAGCGAGTATTGTGATGACTAGTGATGGAATATTGTGATATATGTGGTGAGAGAGCATTTTGATGAGAAGTGCATGGAGCATTGTGATGACAAGTTTTATGGAGCATAGCGATGAAAAGGATGTGGAGCATTGTGATGAAAAGAGCATGGCACATTGTGATGACATGTGTCATGGAGCATAATGCTGACATGCGCATGGAACAATTTTATGACAAGTGTCATGGAGCATTGTGCTGTCAAAGGCATGGAGCATTGTGATGACAAGGGACACAGAGCATTGTGATGAAAATTTCATGGAGCATTGTGGTGACAAAGATCAGAGAACCTTGTGTGACGAGGGCATGGACCATTGTGAGGACAAAGGTCATGAAATTTTGTGATGACTGGAATCACGGAGCATTGTGATGACAGGGGTCATGGAGCATTGTGATGACAAGGGCATGGGGCAATGTGATGACAGGGGCATGGAACATTGGTCTGACATGTTTCATGGATTATTGTGATGACAGTGGGCATGGTGCATTGTGATGACCAGGGCATGGAGCATTGTGGTGACAAAGGTCACAGAGCCTTGTGTGACGAAGGCATGGAACATTGTGAGGACAAAGGTCATGAAGCATTGTGATGACTGGAGTCACGGAGCATTGTGATGACAGGGGTCATGGAGCATTGTGCTGAGAAGCACATGGAGCATAGTGATGACAAGTGTCATGGAGCATTGTGCTGACAAAGGCATGGAGCATTTTGATGACAAGGGACACAGAGCATTGTGATGAAATATTCATGGAGCATTGTGGTGAAAAAGATCACAGAGCCTTGTGTGACGAGGCCATGGATCATAGTGATGAGATAGGTCATGAAGCATTGTGATGACTGGAGTCACGGAGCATTGTGATGAAAGGGGTCATGGAGCATTGTGATGACAAGGGCATGGAGCAATGTGAAGACAGGGGCATGGAACATTGGTCTGACAAGTTTCATGGATTATTGTGATGACAGTGGGCATGGTGCATTGTGATGACAAGGGCATGGAGCATTGTGTTGACAAAGGCATGGAGCATTTTGATGACAAGGGACCCAGAGCATTGTGATTAAATATTCATGGAGCACTGTGTTAAAAAAGATCACAGAGCATTGTGTGACGAGGGCATGGTCCATAGTGATGAGATAGGTCATGAAGCATTGTGATGACTGGAGCCACGGAGCATTGTGATGAAATTGGTCTGGAGCATTGTGATGACAAGGGCATGGAGCATTGTGATGACAGGGGAATGGAACATTGCTCTGACGAATTTCATGGATTATTGTGATGACAGTGGGCATGGAGCATTGTGATGACAAGTGCATGGAGCATTGTGGTGACAAAGGCATGGAGCATTTTGATGACAAGAGACACAGAGCATTGTGATGAAATATTTATGGAGCATTGTGGTGTAAAAGATCACAGAGCCTTGTTTGAAGAGGAGATGGACCACTGTGATGACAAACGTCATGAAACATTGTGATTACTGGATTCATGGAGCATTGTGATGACAGGGGTCATGGAGCATTGCTCTGACAAGATTATGGATTAGTGTGATGAGAGTGGGCATGGCGCATTGTGATGACAAGTGCATGGAACATTGTGATGACAAGGTCATGGAGTATTGTGAAGACAGGTGTCAGGGAGCATTGTGATGACATATGTCATTGTCCATTGTGATGACAATGGCATGGAGCATTGTGATACCAAGTGTCATGGAGGATTGTGATGACAAAGGTAATGGAGCATTTTGATGACAAGGGCTTGGGACATTGTGATGACAAGCGTCATGGAGCACTGTGATGAAAAGGGCATGGAGAATTGTGATGACAAGGGCCATTGAGAATTTTGATGACAACGTCTTGAAGCATTGTGATGACAAGCGCATGGAGCTTGCTATGACAGTGGTCATACAGCATTGCGATGAAAAGTGCATGGAGAATTGTGATGACAAGTTCATGGAACATTGTGATGAGAAGTGTCACGAAGCATTGTGATGACAAGGACGTGTAGAATTGTAATGACTTGGGACATGGAGCATTGTTATGAACAGGGCATGGAGAATTGTGATAGCAAGACCGTGGAGCATTGTGATGAAAAGACCATGGATAATTATGATGAAGAGCGTCATGGATCACTGTAATGACAAGGGGCATGGAGCATTGTGATGACAGGTGTCATGGAGCATTGTGACGGGAGGGGTCATGGAGCATTGTGATGACAAGGGTAATGGAGCATTGTGATGAGAAGGTCATGGAGCACTGGCCTGAAAATGTTCATGGAGTATTTTGATGACAGTGGTCAAGGAACATTGTGATGACAAGGGAATGGAGCATTTTGATGACAAGGTCCTGGAGAAGTGTGATGAGAAGACCATGGAGCCTTATGATAACCAGTCTAATGGAGCATTCTGATGAATAGGGGAATGGAGCATTGTGATTACAGGGGTCTTGGAGCATTGTGATGACAAGGGTCATGGAGCCTTGGATGCCAAGGCGGTGGAACATTGTGATGGCAGGGGTCATGGAGCATTGTTATGACAGGGGTAATGGAGCATTGTGATGACAAGGGCATGGAAAGTTGGTCTGAAAATTTCATGGATTATTGTGATGAGATTCGGCATGGAACATTGTGATGACTAGGGCACGGAATACTGTGATACATGTGTCATGGAGGATTGTAATGACAAGGGCATGGATCATTGTGATGACAAGGGTCATGGAGCATTGTGGTGACAAGGGCATGGAGCAATATGATGAGAGGTTTCATGTAGCATTGTGATGAAATGGCATGGAGCATTGTGATGCCAATGGTCATGGAGCTTTGTGATGACAAAGGTCATGGAGCATTTTGATGACAAGGTCGTGGTGCATTGTGATGAGAAGGGCAGGGAGGATTGTGATGACAGGGTCATGGAGCAAATTGATGAAAAGTGTGATGGAACATTTTGAGGACAGGGGTTATGGAACATTGCGATGTCAGGGGTCATGGAGCATTTTGATGAAAAGGGTCATGGAGCATTCTGATGAAAAGGTGCATGGAGCATTGAGATTACAGGGGTTTTGAAGAAATGTGATTACAAGGGCATGGAGCATTGTGATGAGAAGGCAGTGAGCATTCTGATGACATGAGTCATGGAGCTTTGTGATGACAAGGACATGGAGCATTGTGATTACAGGGGTCTTGGAGCATTGTGATGAAAAGGGAATGGATCATTGTGATGAAAAATGCATGGAGCCTTGTCATGACAGGGTTCAAGGAGCATACTGATGACAACTGTTCAGGGAGCATTGTGATGATAAGTGTATTGAGCATTGTGATGACAAAGATCATGGAGCATTGTGATGAGAAGACCATGGATAATTGTGATGACCAGCGTCATGGGGCATTGTGATGACAAGTGTTATGGAACATTGTGATCAGAAGGGTTTGGTGCATTGTGATGACAGAGGTCATGGAGCATTTTGATTTCATTGTGATGACAATAGCATGAAATATTATGGTGATGGGCACGGTGCATTGTGATGACAGGGTTCATGGAGCATTGAGATGAAAAGTGGAATGGAGCACTGTGATTACAGGGGTGTTGGAGCATTGTGATGAGAAGGCCATGGAGCATTGTGATGAGAAGGCCATGGAGCATTCTGATGACATGCGTCATGGAGCTTTTTGATGACAAGGGCATGCAGAATTGTGATTACAGGGTTCATGGAATATTGTGATGACAGGGGTGAGGGAGTATTCTGATGACTAGTGATGGAACTTTGTGATATCAGTGGTGAGAAGGCATTTTGAGGAGAAGTTCATGGAGCATTGAGATGACAAGGTTTATGGAGCATTTTGATGACAAGGATGTGGAGCATTGTGAAGACAAGTGCATGGAGCATTGTGATGACATGGGTTATGGAGCATAGTGCTGACACGCGCATCGAGCATTGTGATGACAAGGGTCATGGAGCATTGTGCTGACAAAGGCATGGAGCTTTGTGATGACAAGGGACACTGAGACTTGTGATAAAAATTTCATGGAGCATCGTGGTTACAAAGGTCACAGAGCTTTGTGTGATGAGGTCATGGACCATTGTGATGACAAATGTCATGAAGCATTGTGATGACTGGAGTCACGGAGCATTGTGATAACAGGGGTCTTGGAGCATTGTGATGAAAAGGGAATGGATCACTGTGATGAAAAAGGCATGGAGCCTTGTCATGACAGTGTTCAAGGAGCATACTGATGACAAGTGTAGCGAGCATTGTGATGCCAAGTGTATTGAGCATTGTGGTGACAAAGGTCATGGAGCATTGTGATGAGAAGACCTTGCATAATTGTGAAGACGAGCGTCATGGGGCATGTGATGACAAGTGTTATGGAACATTATGTTCAGAAGGGTTTGGAGCATTGTGATGACAGAGGACGTGGAGCATTTTGTTTTCATTGTGATGACAATAGCATGAATCATTATGATGATTGGCATGGTGCATTGTGATGACAGTGTTCATAGAGCATTGAGATGAAAAGTGGCATGGAGAATTGTGATTACGGAGGTCTTGGAGCATTGAGATGACAAGGGTCATGGAGCCTTGTGATGACAAGGCCGTGGAACATTGTGAAGGCAGGGGTCATGGAGCATTTTTATGACAGGTGTAATGGAGCATTGTGATGACAAGGGCATGGAGCAATGTGATGAGAGATTTCATTGAGCATTGTGATGACAATGGCATGGAGCATTGTGATGCCAATGGTCATGGAGCTTTGTAATGACAAATGTCATGGGGCATTTTGATGACAAGGGCGTGGTGCATTGTGATGAGAAGGGTAGGGAGCACTGTGATGACAGGGTCATGGAGCAATTTGAATAAAAGTGTCATGGAATATTTTGATGAGAGTGGTTATGGAACACTGTGATGTCAGGGATCATGAAGAATTGTGATGAAATGGGTCATGGAGCATTTTGTGACAGGGGTTATGGAACATTGTGATGTCAGGGGTCATGAAGCATTGTGATGATAAGGGCATGTAACACTGTGATGACAGTGGTCATGGAACATTGTGATGACAGGGGTGAGCGAGTATTGTGATGACTAGTGATGGAATATTGTGATATATGTGGTGAGAGAGCATTTTGATGAGAAGTGCATGGAACATTGTGATGACATGTTTTATGGAGCATAGCGATGAAAAGGATGTGGAGCATTGTGATGAAAAGAGCATGGCACATTGTGATGACATGTGTCATGGAGCATAGTGCTGACATGCGCATGGAGCATTTTTATGACAACTGTCATGGAGCATTGTGCTGACAAAGGAATGGAGCATTGTGTTGACAAGGGACACAGAGCATTTTGATGAAAATTTCATGGAGCACTGTGGTGACAAAGATCACAGAACCTTGTTTGACGAGGGCATGGACCAATGTGAGGACAAAGGTCATGAAATTTTGTGATGACAGGAGTCACGGAGCATTGTGATGACAGGGGTCATGGAGCATTGTGATGACAGGGGTCATGGAGCATTGTGATGACAAGGGCATGGGGCAATGTGATGACAGGGGCATGGAACATTGGTCTGATATATTTCATGGATTATTGTGATGACAGTGGGCATGGCGCATTGTGATGACAAGGGCATGGAGCATTGTGGTGACAAAGGTCACAGAGCCTTGTGTGATGAGGGCATGGACAATTGTGAGGACAAAGGTCATGAATCATTGTGATGACTGGACTCACGGAGCATTGTGATGACAAGGGTAATGGAGCATTGTGTTGAGAAGGTCATGGAGCATTGGCCTGAAAATATTAATGGAGTATTGTGATTAGAGTGGTCAAGGAGCATTGTGATGACAAGGGAATTGAGCATTTTGATGACAAGGTCCTGGAGCAGTGTGATGCGAAGACCATGGAGCCATGTGATGACAAGTCTCATGGAGCATTCTGATGAATAGGGGCATGGAGCATGAGATTAAAGGGGTCTTGCAGCATTGTGATGACAAGGTCATGGAGCATAGTGATGAGAAGGCCATGGAGCATTCTGATGACATGTGTCATGGATCTTTGTGATGACAGGGGCATGGAGCATTGTGATTACAAGGGTCTTGGAGCATTGTGATGACAAGGGTCATGGAGCCTTGCATGCCAAGGCGGTGGAACATTGTGATGGCAGGTGTCATGGAGCATTGTTATGACAGGGTAATGGAGCATTGTGATGACAAGGGCATGGAACATTGTTCTGAAAATTTCATGGATTAATGTGTTGAGATTCGGCATGGAACATTGTGATGACTAGGGCACGGAACACTGTGATACATGTGTCATGGAGGATTGTAATGACAAGGGCATAGAGCATTGTGATGAGAAGAGTATCGATCATAGTGATGACAAGTGTCATGGAGCATTGTGGTGACAAGGGCATGGAGCAATGTGATGACAGGGGCATGGAACATTGGTCTGACAAGTTTCATGGATTATTGTGATGACATGGGCATGGAGCATTGAGATGACAAGGGCATGGAGCATTGTGGTGACAAAGGTCACAGAGCCTTGTATGACGAGGGCATGGACCATTGTGAGGACAATGGTCATGAAGCATTGTGATGACTGGAGTCACGGAGCCTTGTGATGACAGGGGTCATGGAGCATTGTGATGACAAGGGCATGGAGCATTGTGGTGACAAAGGTCACAGAGCCTTGTGTGACGAGGGCATGGACCATTGTGAGGACAAAGGTCATGAAGCATTGTGATGACTGGAGTCACAGAGCATTGTGATTACAGGGGTCATGGAGCATTGTGATGACAAGGGCATGGAGCATTGTGATGACAGGGGCATGGAATATTGTGATGACAAGGTCATGGAGTATTGTGAAGACAGGTGTCAGGGAGCATTGTGATGACATATGTCATTGTCCATTGTGATGACAATGGCATGGAGCATTGTGATACCAAGTGTCATGGAGGATTGTGATGACAAATGTATTGGAGCATTTTGATGACAATGGCTTGGAACATTGTGATGACAAGGGTCATGGAGCATTGTGATGACAAGGGCATGGAGCATTCTGATGAAAAGGTGCATGGAGCATTGAGATTACAGCGGTTTTGAAGCAATGTGATTACAAGGGCATGGAGCACTGTGATGAGAAGGCAATGGAGCATTCTGATGACATGCGTCATGGAGCTTTGTTATGACAAGGACATGGAGCATTGTGATTACAGGGGACTTGGAGCATTGTGATGAAAATGGAATGGATCATTGTGATGAAAAATGCATGGATCCTTGTCATGACAGGGTTCAAGGAGCATACTGATGACAACTGTCAGGAAGCACTGTGATGATAAGTGTATTGAGCATTGTGATGACAAAAATCACGGAGCATTGTAATGAGAAGACCATGGATAATTGTGATGACCAGTGTCAAGGGGCATTGTGATGACAAGTGTTATGGAACATTGTGATCAGAAGGGTTTGGAGCATTGTGAAGACAGAGGACATGGAGCATTTTTATTTCATTGTAATGACAATAGCATGAATCATTATGATGATGGGCATGGTGCATTGTGATGACAGTGTTCATGGTGCATTGAGATGAAAAGTGGCATGGAGAATTGTGATTACAGAGGTCTTGGAGCATTGTTATGACAAGGGTCATGGAGCCTTGTGTTGACAAGGCCGTGGAACATTGTGAAGGCAGGGGTCATGGAGCATTGTTATGACAGGTGTAATGGAGCATTGTGATGACAAGGGCATGGAGCAATGTGATGAGAGATTTCATTGAGCATTGTGATGACAATGGCATGGAGAATTGTGATGCCAAGGTTCATGGAGCTTTGTGATGACAAACGTCATGTAGCATTTTGATGACAAGGTCGTGGTGCATTGTGATGAGAAGGGCAGGGAGCATTGTGATGACAGGGTCATGGAGCAAATTGATGAAAAGTGTCATGGAACATTTTGATGACAGGTGTTATGGAACAATGCGATGTCAGGGGTCATGGAGCATTTTGATGAAAAGCGTCATGGAGCATTCTGATGAAAATGTGCATGGAGCATTGAGATTACAGGGGTTTTGAAGCAATGTGATTACAAGGGCATGGAGCATTGTGATGAGAAGGCAATGGAGCATTCTGATGACATGAGTCATGGAGTTTTGTGATGACAAGGACATGGAGCATTGTGATGACAGGGGTCTTGGAGCATTGGTCTGACATATTTCATGGATTATTGTGATGACAGTGGGCGTGGAGCATTGTGATGACAAGGGCATGGAACATTGTGATGACAAGGTCATGGAGTATTGTGAAGACAGGTGTCAGGGAGCATTGTGATGACATATGTCATTGTCCATTGTGATGACAATGGCATGGAGCATTGTGATACCAAGTGTCAAGGAGGATTGTGATGACAAAGGTAATGGAGCATTTGGATGACAAGGGCTTGGAACATTGCGATGACAAGGGTCATGGAGCATTGTGATGACGAGGGCATGGAGCATTCTGATGAAAAGGTGCATGGAGCATTGAGATTACAGGGGCTTTGAAGCAAAGTGATTACAAGGGCATGGAGCATTGTGATGAGAAGGCAATGGAGCATTCTGATGACATGCATCATGGAGCTTTGTGATGACAAGAACATGGAGCATTTTCATTACAGGGGTCTTGGAGCATTGTGATGAAAAGGGAATGGATCATTGTGATGAAAAATCCATGGAGCCTTGTCATGACAGGTTTCAAGGTGCATACTGATGACAAGTGTCAGGGAGCATGGTGATGATAAGTGTATTGAGCATTGTGATGACAAAGATCATGGAGCATTGTGATGAAAACACCATGGATAATTGTGATGACCAGCGTCATGGGGCATTGTGATGACAAGTGTTATGAAACATTGTGATCAGAAGGGCTTGGTGCATTGTGATGACAGAGGTCATTGAGCATTTTGATTTCATTGTGATGACAATAGCATGAAATATTATGGTGATGGGCACGGTGCATTGTGATGACAGGGTTCATGGAGCATTGCAATGATAAGGGCATGGAACACTGTGATGACAGTGGTCATGGAACATTGTGATGACGGGGGTGAGCGAGTATTGTGATGACTAGTGATGGAACATTGTGATATATGTGGTGAGAGAGCCTTTTGATGAGAAGTGCATGGTGCATTGTGATGACAAGTTTTATGGAGCATAGCGATGAAGAGAATGTGGATCATTGTGATGAAAAGAACATGGCACATTGTGATGACATGTGTCATGGAGCATTGTGCTGACAAGCGCATGGAGCATTTTGATGACAAGTGTCATGGAGCATTTTGCTGACAAAGGCATGGAGCCCTGTGATGACCTGGGACACAGAGCATTGTGATGAAAATTTCATGGGGCATTGTGGTGACAAAGATCACAGAGCCTTGTGTGACGAGGGCATGGACCATTGTGAGGACAAGGGTCATGAATCTTTGTGATGACTGGAGTCAAGGTGCATTGTGATGACAGGGGTCATGGAGCATTGTGATGATTAGGGCATGTAGCACTGTGGTGACAGTGGTCATGGAACATTGTGATGACAGGGGTGAGCGAGTATTGTGATGACTAGTGATGGAACATTGTGGTATATGTGGTGAGAGAGCATTTTGATAAGAAGAGCATGGAGCATTGTGATTACAAATTTTATGGAGCATAGCGATGAAAAGGATGTGGAGCATTGTGATGAAAAGAGCATGGCACATTATGATGACATGTGTCATGGAGCATTGAGCTGACAAGCACATGGAGCATTTTGATGACAAGTGTCATGGAGCATTGTGCTGACAAAGGCATGGCGCATTGTGATGACAAGGGACACAGAGAATTGTGATGAAAATTTCATGGAGCATTGCGGTGACAAAGATCACAGAGCCTTGTGTGACGAGGGCATGGACCATTGTGATGAGAAATGTCTTGAATCATTGTGATGACTGGAGTCTGGGAGCACTGTGATGACAGGGGTCATGGAGCATTGTAATGACAAGGGCATGGATCATTATGATGACAGGGGCATGGAACATTAGTCTGACAATTTTCATGGATTATTGTGATGACAGTGGGCATGGAGCATAGAGATGACAAGGGCATGGAGCATTGTGGTGACAAAGGTCACAGAGCCTTGTGTGACGAGGGCATGGACCATTGTGAGGACAAAGGTCATGAAGCATTGTGATGATTTGACTCAAGGAGCATTGTGATGACAGGGGTCATGGAGCATTGTGATGACAGGGGCATGGAGCATTGTGATGACAGGGGCATGGAACATTGGACTGACATGTTTCATGGAATATTGTGATGACAGTGGGCATGGCGCATTTTGATGACAAGGGCATGGAACATTTTGATGACAAGGTCATGGTGTATTGAGACGACAGTTGTCAGGGAGCATTGTGATGACATATGTCATTTCCATTGTGATGACAATGGCATGGAGCACTGTGATACCAAGTGTCATGGAGGATTGTGATGACAAAGGTAATGGAGCATTTTGATGACAAGGGCTTGGAACATTGCGATGACAAGGGTCATGGAGCTTTGTGATGACAAGGGCATGGAGCATTCTGATGAAAAGGTGCAAGGAGCATTGAGATTACAGGGGTTTTGAAGCAATGTGATTACAAGGGCATGGAGCATTGTGATGAGAAGGCAATGGAGCATTCTGATGACATGCGTCATGGAGCTTTGTGATGACAAGGACATGGAGCATTGTGAGTACAGGGGCCTTGGAGCATTGTGATGAAAAGGGAATGGATCACTGTGATGAAAAATGCATGGAGCCTTGTCATGACAGGGTTCAAGGAGCATACTGATGACAACTGTCAGGGAGCATTGTGATGATAAGTGTATTGAGCATTGTGATGACAAAGATCATGGAGCATTGTGATGAGAAGACCATGGATAATTGTGATGACCAGCCTCATGGGGCATTGTGATGACAAGTGTTATGGAACATTGTGATCAGAAGGGTTTGGAGCATTGTGATGACAGATATCATGGAGCATTCAATTTCATTTTGATGACAATAGCATGAGTCATTATGATGATTGTCATGGTGCATTGTGATGACAGTGTTCATGGATCATTGTTATGAAAAGTGGCATGGAGAATTGTGATTACAGAGGTCTTGGTGTATTGTGTTGACAAGGGTCATGGAGCCATGTGATGACAAGGCCGTGGAACATTGTGATGGCAGGGGTCATGGAGCATTGTTATGACAGGTGTAATGGAGCATTGTGATGACAAGGCATGGAACAATGTGATGAGAGATTTCATTGAGCATTGTGATGACAATGGTATGGAGCATTGTGATGCCAAGTATCATGGAGCTTTGTGATGCCAAAGGTCATGGGGCATTTTGACGACAAGGGCATGGTGCATTGAGATGAGAAAGACAGGGAGCATTGTGATGACAGGGTCATGGAGCAAGTTGATGAAAAGTGTCATGGAATATTTTGATGACAGGGATTTTGGAACATTGGGATGTCAGGGTTCATGAAGCATTGTGATGAAATGGGTCAGGGAGAATTTTGTGACAGGGGTTATGGAACATTGTGATGTCAGGGGTCATGCGGCATTGTGATGATAAGGGCATGTAGCACTGTGATGACAGGGGTCATGGAACACTGTGATGACAGGTGTAATGGAGCATTGTGATGACAAGGGCATGGAGCAATGTGATGAGACTTTTCATTGAGCATTGTGATGACAATGGCATGGAGCATTGTGATGACAAGGGCATGGAGCAATGTGATGACAGGTGCATGGAACATTGGTTTGACAAATTTCATGGATTATTGTGATATCAGTGGGCATGGAGCATTGAGATGATACGGACATGGCGCATTGTGGTGACAAAGTCACAGAGCCTTGTGTGACGAGGGCATGGACCATTGTGAGGACAAATTTCATGAAGCATTGTGATGACTGGAGTCACGGAGCCTTGTGATGACAGGGATCATGGAGCATTGTGATGACAAGGGCATGGAGCATTGTGATGACAGGGGCATGGAACATTGGTCTGACAGGTTTCATGGATGATTGTGATGACCGTGGGCATGGCGCATTGTGATGACAAGGGCATGGAACATTGTGATGACAAGGTCATGGAATATTGTGAAGACAAGTGTAAGGGAGCATTGTGATGATATATGTCATTGTTCATTGTGATGATATTGGCATGGAGCATTGTGATACCAAGTGTCATGGAGGATTGTGATGACAAATGTAATGGAGCATTTTGATGACAAGGACTTGGAACATTGCAATGACAAGGGTCATGGAGCTTTGTGATGACAAGGGCAAGGAGCATTCTGATGAAAAGTTGCATGGAGCTTTGAGATTACAGTGGTTTAGAATCAATGTGATTACAAGGGCATGGAGCATTGTGATGAGAAGGCAATGGAACATTCTGATGATATGCGTCATGGACCTTTGTGATGACAAGGACATGGAGCATTGTGATTACAGGGGTCTTGGACCATTGTGATGAAAAGGGAATGGATCATTGTGATGAAAAATGCATGGAGCCTTGTCATGACAGGGTTCAAGGGGCATACTGATGACAATTGTCAGGGAGCATTGTGAGGATAAGTGTATTGAACAATGTGATGACAAAGATCATGGAGCATTGTGATGAGAAGACTATGGATAACTGTGATGACCAGCATCATGGGGCATTGTGATGACAAGTGTTATGGAACATTGTGATCAGAAGGGTTTTGTGCATTGTGATGACAGAGGTCATTGAGCATTTTGATTTCATTGTGATGACAATAGCATGAAATATTATGGTGATGGGCACGGAGCATTGTGATGACAGGGTTCATGGAGCATTGAGATGAAAAGGGGCATGGAGCATTGTGACTACAGTGGTGTTGGAGCATTTTGTTGACAAGGGTCACAGAGCATTGTAATGAAAAGTTCATGGAGCATTGTGGTGACAAATGTTACAGAGACTTGTGATGATGAGGGCATTGACCATTGTGATGACAAAGTCTTGAAGCATTGTGATGACTGGAGTCACGGATCATTGTGATGACATGTGTCATGGAGCATTGTGATGACAAGTGCATGGAGCATTGTGATGACAGTGGTCATGCAGCACTGTGATGACAAGGGTCATGGAGCATTGTGATGACAAGCCTCACGGAACATTCTGATTAAAGTTGTCATGGAGCATTGGGATCACAAGGGCATGGATCACTGTGATGACAAGTGTCATGGAGATTTTTTATGACAAGATTCCCGGATCATTGTGTTGTGAGGGTTCATGGAGAGTGGGGATGACAGTGGTCATGGATCATTTTTAAGACAGTGGTCATGGTGCATTGTGATGAGAAGGTCATGGATCATTGGGCTGAAAATGTTCATGGATTATTGTGATGACAGGGGTCATGGAGCATTGTGATGACAAGGGAATCGATCATTGTGATGAGAAGGTCCTGGAGCATTGTGTTGAGAAGACCATGGAGTCTTGTGATGACATGTCTCATGGAGCATTCTGATGAAAAGCGTCATGGAGCATTGTAATTACAGGGCTCTTGGAGCATTTAGATGACAGTGGCATGGAACATGGTGATGAGAAGGCCATGGAGCATTCTGATGACATCCGTCATGGAGCTTTGTGAAGAGAAGCACATGGAGCATTTTGATTACCGGGGTCTTGGAGCATTGTGATGAAAAGGGCATGGATCATTGTGATGAAAAATGCATGGAGCCTTGTCATGACACGGTTCAAGGAGCACACTGAGGACAAGTGTCAGGGAGCATTGAGATGACAAGTGTATTGAGCATTGTGATGACAAAATCATGGAGCATTGTGATGAGAAGACCATGGATAATTGTGAGGACGAGCGTAATGTGGTGTTGTGATGCCAAGTGTTATGGAACATTGTGATCACAAGGGTTTGGTGCATTTTGGTGTCAGAGGTCATGGAGCATATTGATTTCATTGTGATGACAATAGCATGAAGTATTATGATGATGGGCATGGTGCACTGTGATGACAGGGTTCATGCAGCATTGAGATGAAAAGTGGCATGGAATATTGTAATGACAAATGTCATGAAGCATTGTGATGACTGGAGTCACGGAGCATTGTGATGACAGGGGTCATGGAGCATTGTGATGACAAGGGCATGGAGCATTGTGATGAAAGTGGCATGGAGTATTGGCCTGACATGTTTCATGGATTATTGTGATGACAGAGGGCATGGCACATTGTGATAACTAGTTCATGGAGCATTGTGATGACAAGGTCATTGATTATTATGAAGAAAGGTGTCAGGGAGCATTGTGGTGACATATGTCACGGTGCACTGTGATGACAATGGCATTGAGCATTGTGATGCCAAGTGTCATGGAGAAATGTGATGACAAATGTAATGAAACATTGTGATGACAAGGGCTTGGAGCATTGTGATGACAAGGGTAATGGAGCATTGTGATGACAAGGGAATGGATCATTCTGATGACAAGGGCAATGGAGAATTTTGAGGACAAGGGTCCCGGATCATTGTGTTGTCAGGGTTCATGGAGCATTGTGATGACATGGGTCATGGGGCATTGTGATGACAGGATTCATGGGTCATGGTGATGAGAAAGTCATGGAGCATTGGGCTGAAAATGTTCATGGAGTATTGTGGTGACAGGGGTCATGGGGAATTTTGATGACAAGGGAATGGAGCATTGTGATGAAAATATCATGGAGCATGGTGATGAGAAGGCCATGGAGCATTATGAAGACATTCGTCATGAAGCTGTGTGATGACAACGGCATGGAGCATTGTGATTACAGTGGTCTTGGAGCATTGTGAGGAAAAGGGCATGGATCACTGTGATGAAAAATGCATGGAGCCTTGTCATGTCAGGGTTCAAGGAGCATACTGACGAGAAGTGTCAGGGAGCATTGTGATGACAAGTGTATTGAGCATTGTGATGACAAGTGTATTGAGCATTGTGATGACAAGGTCATGGAGTATTGTGAAGACAGGTATCAGGGAACATTGTGATGACATATGTCATGTTCCATTGTGACGACAATGGCATGGGACATTGTGATGTCAAGTGTCATGGAGGATTGTGATGACAAAGATAATGGGGCATTGTGATGATTAGGGCTTGGAACATTATGATGACAAGGGACATAGAGAATTTTGATGAGGAAGTCGTGAAGCATTGTGATGACAAGGTCCTGGAGCATTGTGATGAGAAAACCAGGGAGCCTTGTGAAGACAAGTCTCATGGAGCACACTGATGACAAGGGGCATGGAACATTGTGATTACTGTGGTATTGGAACATTGTGATGACAAGGGTCATGGAGCCTTGTGATGACAAGGCTGTGGATCATTGTCATGACACGGGTGAGGGAGTATTGTAATGACTAGTGATGGAACATTTTGATATCAGTGGTGAAAGAGAATTTTGATGAGAAGTGCATGGAGCTTTGTGATGACAATGTTTACGGAGCATTGTGAAGATAAGGTTGTGGAACATTGTGATGACCATCGCATGGCACATTGTGATAACATGGGTCATGGAGCATTGTTCTGACAAGCGCATGGAGCATTGTGATGCCAAGGTTCATGGAGCACTCTGCTGACAAAGGCATGGAGCATTGTGATGACAAGGGTCAGAGAGCATTGTGATGAAAAGTTCATGGAGCATGATGGTGACAAATTTCAAAGAGCACTGTGATGAGGAGGGCATGGACCATTGTGATGACAAAGGTCATGAAGCAATGTGATGACTGGAGTCACGGAGCACTGTGATGACAATGGCATGGAGCATTGTGATGACAGGGGCATGGAGCATTGGTCTTACAAGTTTCATGGATTATTGTGATGATAGTGGGCATGGCACATTGTGATGACAAGGGCATGGAGCATTGTTATGACCAGGTCATGGAATATTGTGAAGACAGGTGTCAGGGAGCATTGTGATGACATATGTCATGGTGCATTGTGATGACAATGACATGGAGCATTGTGAAGCCACGTGTCATGGGGGATTGTGATGACAACGGTAATGGAGCATTGTGATGACAAGGGCCATTGAGAATTGTGATGACAAGTTCGTGAAGCACTGTGATGAAAAGCACTTGGAGCTTGCTATGACAGGGTTCATGGAGCATTGCAATGACAAGTGCATGGAGAATTGTGATGACAAGAGCATGTAACATTGTGATGAGAAGTGTCATGGAGCATTGTGATGGCAAGACCGTGGAGCACTGTGATGAGAAGACCATGGATAATTGTGATGACGAGCGTCATGGAGCATTGTGATGACAAGGGCCAGTGAGAATTTTGATGTCAACGTCGTGAAGCATTGTGATGACAAGTGCACGGAGCTTGCTATGACAGGGCACATGGAACATTGCGATGAAAAGTGCATGGAGAATTGTGATGAAAGGGGTCATGGAGCATTATGATGAAAAGGGCATGGAGCATTGTGATGGAAAAGGCATGGAGCTCTTCATGAAACTTTTCAAGGAGCATTCTGACGACAAGTGTCAGGGAGCATTGTGAATACATGTGTATTGTGCATTGTGATGACAAAGTTCATGGAGCATTGTGATGACATGGGCATGGAGTATTGTGATGACAGGTAATATGGAGCGTTGCAATGACAAGTGTTGTGGAACAATGTGATCACAAGGGTTTGGAGCATTGTGATGACAGAGGTCATGGAGCATTTTGATTTCATTTTGATGACAATAGCATGAAGCATTAAGATGATGGGCATGGGGCATTGTGATGACACGGTTCATGGAGCATTGAGATGAAAAGTGGCATGGAGCATTGTGATTACAGGGGTATAGGAGAATTGTGATGACAAGGGCATGGAGCATCGTGAATGAGAAGGCCATGGAGCATTCTGATGACATGCGTCATGGAGCTTTGTAATGACAAGGACATGGAGCTTTGTGATGACAAGGGTTATGGAGCCTTGTGATGACAAGGCCGTGGAACATTGTAATGGCAGGTGTCATGGAGCATTGCTATAACAGGGTTAATGGAGCATTTTGATGACAAGGGCATGGAGCATTGGTCTGAAAAGTTTCATGGATTATTGTGATGAGAGGGGGCATGGAGCATTGTGAAGACAAGGGCATGGAGCATTGGTCTGAAAAGTTTCATGGATTATTGTGATGAGAGGGGGCATGGAGCATTGTGATGACAAGGACATGGAACATTGTGATACATGGGTCATGGCGGATTGTAATGACAAGGGCATGGAGCATTGTGTTAAGAAGAGCATCGAGCATTGTGATGAAAAGCATCATGGAGCCTGTGATGACAACTGCATGGAACAATGTGATGAGAGTGTTCATGGAGCATTTTGATGACAATGGCATGGAGCATTGTGATGCCAAGGATCATGGAGGAATGTGATGACAAAGTTAATAGTGCTTTGTGATGATAGGGGTTTGGAGCATTGTGAGGATAAGGGTCATGGAGCATTTTGATGACAAGGGCATGGAGGATTGTGATGACATGGGCCATTGAGAATTTTGATGACAATTTCGTTAAGCATTGTGATGAAAAGCACATAGAGCTTGCTATGACAGGTGTCATTAAGCATTGCGATGACAAATGCATGGAGAATTGTGATGACAAGAGCATGTAACATTGTGATGAGAAGTGTCATGGAGCATTGTGATGGAAAGACCGTGGAGCACTGTGATGAGAAGATCATGGATATTTGTTATGACGAGCGTCACGGAGCACTGTAATGACAAGGGGCATGGAGCATTGTGATGACAGGTGTCATGGAGCACTGTGATGACAGGGATCATGGAGTATTGTGATGCCAAGTGTCATGGATGAATGTGATGACAAAGTTAATGGAGCATTGTGATGACAGGGGTTTGGAGCATTGTGAGAAAAAGGGCATGGAGCATTGTGATGAAAAAGGCATGGAGCCTTTTCATGAGAGGTTTCGAGGAGCATTCTGAGGAAAAGTGTCAGGGAGCATTGTGATGACAGGTGTATTGAGCATTGTGATGACAAATTTCATGGAGCATTGTGATGGCAAGGGCATGGAGTATTGTGATGACAGGCATCATGGAGCGTTGGGATGACAAGTGTTATGGAACATGGTGATCACAAGGTTTTGGAGCATTGTGATGACAGAGGTCATGAAGCATTGAGATAACTGGAGTCACGGAGCACTGTGATGACAGGGGTCATGGAGCATTGTGATGACAAGGGCATGGAACATTGTGATGACAAGGTCATGGAGTATTTTGAAGACAGGTGTCAGGGAGCATTGTGATGACATATGTCATTGTCCATTGTGATGACAATGGCATGGAGCATTGTGATACCAAGTGTCATGGAGGATTGTGATGACAAAGGTAATGGAGCATTTTGATGACAACGGCTTGGAACATTGTGATGACAATGGTCATGGAGCATTGTGATGGCAAGGGAATGGAGCATTGTGATGACCAGGGCCATTGAGAATTTTGATGAAAACGTCGTGAAGCATTGTGATGAAAAGCACATAGAGCTTGCTATGACTCTGGTCATAGAGCATTGCGATGACAAGTGCATGGAGAATTGTGAAGGCATGATCATGTAACATTGTTATGAGAAGTGTTAAGGATCATTGTGATGACAAGGACGTGGAGTATTGTAATGACAAGGCACATGGAGCATTGTGATGGCAAGACCGTGGAGCATCATGATGAGAAGACCATGGATAATTGTGATGACGAGCATCATGGAGCACCGTAATGACAAGGGGCATGGAGCATTGTGATGACAGTGGTCATGGAGCATTGTGATGCCTAGGGTCATGGAGGATACTGATGGGAAGCTTGTGAAGTATTGTGATGACAATGGCATCGGGCATTGTGATGAAAGGGGCATGGAGCCTTTTCATGACACGGTTCAAGGAGCATTCTGATGAGAAGTGACAGGGAGCATTGTGATGACAATTGTATTGAGCATTGTGATGACAAATGTCATGGAGCATTGTCATGAGAAGTCCATGGATAATTGTGATGACAGGCATCAAAGTGTGTTGTGATGACAAGTGTTATAGAACATTGTGATCACAAGTGTATGGAGCATTGTGATGACAGAGCTCATGGATCATTTTGATTTCAAGGAGCATGGAGCATTTTGATGACAAGGGCATGAAGCAATGTGATCCCAACTTTCATGGAGGATTTTGGTGACAATGGTAATGGAGAATTATGATGACAAGCGCATGGAGCATTGTGATGACAAGGTAATGTAGCATTTTGCTGACAAAGGCATGGAGCATTGTGATGACGGGGGTCACGGAGCAATGTGATGACAAGCGTCACAGAGCATTGTGATTACAGGGGCCATGGAACACTGGGATGACAAGGGCATGGATCTTTGTGATGACAATGATCATGGAGCATTTTGATGAAAGTGTTCATGGAGCATTGTGATGACATGGGTCATGAAATATTGTGATGAGAAGGTCATGGAGCATTGGGCTGAAAATGTTCATGGAGTATTGAGATGACAGGTGTCATAGAACATTGTGATGTCATGGTAATGGAGAATTGTGATGACAAGGTTCTGGAGGATTGTGATGAGAAAACCATGGACCCTTGTGCTGAAAAGTCTCATGGAGCATTCTGATGAAAAGGGGCATAGAGCATTGTGATTACAGGGTTCTTGGAGCATTGTGATGAAAAGGGCATGGAGCATTGTGATGACAGGGGCATGGAGCATTGGTCTGACAACTTTCAGGTATTATTGTGATGACAGTGGGCATGGTGCATTGTGATGACAAGGGCATGGAGCATTGTGATGACAAGGTCATGGAGAATTGTGAAGACTGGTGTCAGGGAGCATTGTGATGACATATGTCATGGTCCATTGTGATGACAATGGCATGGAGCATTGTGATGCCAAGTGTCATGGAGGATTGTGATGACAAAGGTAATAGAGCATTGTGATGACATAGGCTTGGAGCATTGTGATGACGAGGGCATGGACCATTGTGATGACAAGGGCCATTGATAATTTTGATGATAATTCATGAAGCATTGTGATGACAACCACATGGAGCTTGCTATTACAGGGGTCATGGAGCATTGCGATTAAAAGTGCATAGAGAATTGTAATGACAAAGCATATAACTCTGTGAGTAGATGTGTCATGGAGCGTAGTGATGTCAAGGACGTGGAGAATTGTGATCACCAAAGACATGCAGCACTATGATGACCAGGGCATGCAGCATTGTGATGGCAAGACCGTGGAGCATTGTGATGAGAAGACCATGGATAATTGTGAAGATGAGTGTCATGGAGCACTGTAATGACAAGGGGCATGGAACATTGTGATGACAGGTGTTATGGAGAATTGTGATGACAGAGGTCATGGAGCATTGTGATGACAAGGGTCATGGATCATTCTGATGACAAGCTTGTGGAGCATTATAATGACAGTGGCATGGAGCATTGTGATGAAAAGGGCATGGAGCATTCTGATGAAAAACGCATGGAGCCTTTTCATGACAGGGTTCAAGGAGCATTCTTAAGACAAGGGTTAGGGAGCATTGTGATGACAAGTGCATTGAGAATTGTGATGACAAAGGTCATGGAGCATTGTGATGACAAGGGCATGGTGTATTGTGATGACAGGCATCATGGAGCATTTTGATGACAAGTGTTATGGAACATTGTGATCACAAAGGTTTGGAGCATTGTGATGACAGGGGTCATGGAGCTTTGTGATGACAAAGGTCATGGAGCATTTTGATGACAAGGTTGTGGTGCATTGTGATGAGAAGGGCATGGAGCATTGTGATGACAAGGCCATGGAGCATTTTGATGACAAAGGCATGGAGCATTGTGATGACAAGTGTCATGGAGCACTGTGATGACAAGCGTCACGGAGCATTGTGATTACGGGGTCATGGAGCATTGGGATGACAAGGGCACGGATCATTGTGATGACAAGTGTCATGGAGCATTTTGATGACAAGAGTCCCGGATCATTGTGTTGTCGGGGGTCTTGGAGGGTTGTGATGACATTGGTCATGGAGCATTGTGATGACAGGTGTCATGGAGTATTGTGATGAGAATGTCACGGAACACTGGGCTGAAAATGTTCATGGAGTATTGTGATGACAGGAGTCATGGAGCATTGTTTTGACAAGAGAAATGAGCATTGTGATAACAAGGTCCTGGAGCACTGTGATGAGAAAACCATGGAGCGTTTTGATGACATTCTCATGGAGCATTCTGATGAAAATGGGCATGGAGCATTGTGATTACAGGGGTCGTGGAGCATTCTGATGACAAGGGAATGGTGCATTGTGATGTGAAGGCCATGGAGCATTCTGAAGACATGCATCATGGAGCTTTGTGATGACAAGGGCATGGAGCATTGTGATTTCATGTGTATGGAGCCTTGTGATTTCAAGGGTCATGGAGCCTTGTGATGACAAGGCTGTGGAACATTGTGATGACTGGGATCATAGAGCATTGTTATGATAGGGGTAATGGAGCATTGTGATGACAAGGCGATGGGGCATTTGTCTGAAAAGTTTCACGGATTATTGTGATGAGAGTGGGCCTGGAGCATTGTGATGACAAGGGCCTGGAACAATGTGGTACAGGGCTCATGGGGGACTGTAATGACAAGGGCATGGAGCATTGTTATGAGAAGGGCATCGAGCATTGTGATGACAAGCGTCATGGACATTTGTGATAACAAGGGCATGGAGCAATGTGATTAGAAGGTTCCTGGAGCATTGTGATGACAATGATATGGAGCATTGTGATGCCAAGGGTCATTGAGCTTTGTGATGACAAAAGTTATGGAGCATTTTGATGACATGTGTTATGGAGCATTGTGATGATAAGGGCATGTAGTATTGTGATGACAGGGGTCATGGAACATTGTGATGAGAAGGGTTAGGGACTATTGGGATGAGTAGTTATGGAACATTGTGATATCAGTGCTGACAGAGCATTTTGATGAGAAGTGCATGGAGCATTGTGATGACAACTGGTGGAGCATTGTGTTGACAAGCACATGGAGCATTGTGATGACAAGTGTCTTTGCGTATTGTGCTGAGAAAGGCATGGAGCATTGTGATGACAAGGGCATGGAGCATTTTGATGACAAGGACTTGGAGCATTGTGATGACAAGTGTCATGGAGCATTGTGATGACAATGGCATGGAGCATTGTGATGAAAACATCATGGATTATTGTTAAGACAGGTGTCAGGGAGCATTGTGATGACATATTTCATGTTCCATTGTGATGCCAATGACATGGAGCATTGTGATGCCAAGTGTCATGGAGGATTGTGATGACAAAGGTAAAGGAGCATTGTGATGACAAGATCATGGATCATTGTGATGACAAGGGCCATAGAGAATTTTAATGACCAGGTCTTGAAACATTGTGATGACAAGTGCATGGAGCTTGCTATGACAGGGGTCCTGGAGCATTGTGATGACAAGTGCATGCAGAATTGTGATGACAAGAGCATATCACATTGTGAGGAGAAGTGTCAAGGAGCATTGTGATGACAAGGATGTGGAGAATTGTGATGACAAGGGTCATAGAGCATTGAGATGACCAGGGCATGGAGCATTGTGATGGTAAAACCCAGAAGCACTGTGATGAGAAGACCTTTGGTAATTGTGATGACGAGCATCATGGAGCACTGTACTGACAAGGGACATGGAGCATTGTGATGACAGTTGTCAGGGAACATTGTGATGACAGAGGTCATGGAGCATTGTGATAACAAGGGCCTGGAGCATTGTGATGACAAGGGCCTGGAGCATTGTGATGACAAGTTTCATGAGGCATTGTGATGACATTGGCATGGAGCACTCTCGTGACAAGGGACATTGAGAATTTTTATAACAATGTCATGAAGCATTGTGATGACAAGCATATGGAGCTTGCTATGACATGGGTCAGGGAGCATTGTGATGACAATTGCATGGTGAATTGTGATGACAAGTGCATGTAACTTTGTGATGAGAAGTGTCAGGGAGCATTGTGATGACAAAGAGGTGGAGAATTGTGATGACAAGGGACATGGAGCATTGTGATGAAAAGGGAATGGATCATTGTGATGACAAGGGTCATGGAGCATTCTGATGATAAGCTTGTGGAGTATTGTGATGACATTGGCATGGAGCATTGTGATGAAAAGGGCATGTATCATTGTGATGTAAAAGGCATGTAGCCTTGTCATGACAGGGCTCAAGGAGCATACTGATGACAAGTGTCAGGGAGCATTGTGATGACAAGTGTATTGAGCATTGTGATGACAAAGGTCATGGAGCATTTTGATGAGAAGACCATGGATAATTGTGATGACGGGAGTCATGGGGCGTTGTGATGACAAGTGTTATGAACATTGTGATCACAACGGTTTGGAGCATTGGATGACAGAGGTCATTGAGCATTTTGATTTCATTGTGATGACAATAGCATGAAGCAGTATGATGATGGGCATGGTGCATTGTGATGACAGGGTTCACGGAGCATTGAGATGAAAAGTGGCATGGAGCATTGTGATTACAGGTGGCTTGGAGCATTGTGATGACAAGGGAATGGAGCATTGTGATTACAGGTGTCTTGGAGCATTGTGATGACATGGGCTTGGAGCATTGTGATGACAATGGTCATGGAGCATTGTGATGACAAGGGCATGGAGCATTGTGATGACAAGGGCAATTGAGAATTTAGATGACAAGGTCGTGAAGAACTGTGATGAAAAGCACATGGAGCTTGGTATGACAGGTGTCATGGAGCATTGCGATGACAAGTGAATGGAGAATTGTGATTACTAGAGCATGTAACATTGTGATGAGAAGTGTCATGGAGCATTGTGATGGCAAGACCGTGGAGCATTGTGATGAGAAGACCATGGATAATTGTGATGACGAGCGTCATGGAGCACTGTAATGACAAGCGGCATGGAGCATTGTGATGACAGGTGTCATGGAGCATTGTGATGACATGGGTCATGGACCATTGTGATGACAAGGGTCATGGAACATTCTGATGACAAGCTTGTGGAGTATTGTGATGACAATGGCATGGAGCATTGTGATGAAAAAGTCATGGAGCCTTTTCATGACAGGGTTCAATGAGCATTCTGACGACAAGTGTCAGGGAGCATTGTGATGACAAGTATATTGAGCATTGTGATGACAAAGTTCATGCAGCATTGTGGTGACACGGGCATGGAGTATTGTGATGACAGGCATCATGGAGCGTTGTGATGCCAAGTGTTTTGGAACAATTTGATCACAATGGTTTGGAGCATTGTAATGACAGAGGTCATGGATCATTTTAATTTCAAGGAGCATGGAGCATTGTGATGACATGGGTCAGGGAGCATTGTGATGAGAAGATCAAAGAGCATTGGGCTGAAAATATTCATGGAGCATTGTGATGACAGGTGTCATGGGGCATTGTGATGACAAGGGTCATGGAACATTCTGATGACAAGCTTGTGGAGTATTTTGATGACAAGGGCAAGGAGCATTGTGCTTACAGGTGTCTTGGAGCATTGTGATGAAAATGGCATGGAGCCTTGCATGACAGTGTATAAGGAGCATACTGATGACAAGTGTCAGGGAGCATTGTGATGACAACTGTATTGAGCATTGTGATAACAAAGTTCATGGAGCAGTGTGATGAGAAGACCATGGTTAACTGTGATGAGGAGCATCATGGGGCATTGTGATGACAATTGTTATGGAACATTATGATCACAATGGTTTGGAGCATTGTGATGACAGAGGTCATGGAGCATTTTGATTTCATTGTGATAAGAATAGCAAGAAGCATTATGATGATGGGCATGGTGCATTGTGACGACAGTGTTCATGGAGCATTGAGATGAAGAGGGGCATGGAGCACTGTGATTAAAGGTGTCTTGGAGCATTGCGATGACACAGGCATGGAGCATTGTGAATAAGAAGGCCATGGAGCATTCTGATGACATGTGTCATGGAGTTTTGTCACGACAAGTGCATGGAGCATTGTGATTACAGGGTCTTGGAGCATTGTGTTGACAAGGGTCATGGAGCCTTGTGATGACAAGGCCGTGGAACCTTGTGATGGCAGGTTTCATGGAGCATTGTTATGACAGGGGTAATGGAGCATTGTGATGACAAGGGCATCCACATTGGTCTGAAAAGTTTCATGGATTATTGTGATGAGAGTGGGCATGGAGCATTGTGATGAGATGGGCATCGAGCATTGGTATCACAAGCGTCATGGAGCTTTGTGATGACAAGTGCATGGAGCAATTTGATGAGAGGGTTCATGGAGCATTGTTATGAAAATGGCATTGTGATGCCAAGGGTTATGGAGCTTTGTGATGACAAATGTCATGGAGCAGTTTGATGACAAGGGCATGGTGCTTTGTGAAGGGAAGGGCAGGGAGCATTGTGATGACAGGGTCATGGAGCAATTTGATGAAAAGTGTCATGGAATATTTTGATTACAGTGGATATAGAATACTGTGATGTCAGGGGTCATGTAGCAGTGGGATGAAAAGGGTCATGGAGCATTTTGATGACAGGGGTTATGGAACATTGTGATGTCAGGGGTCATCAAATATTGTGATGATAAGTGCATGTAGCATTTTGATGACAGGGGCCATGGAACATTGTGATGACAGGGGTGATGGAGTATTGGGATGACTAGTGATGGAACATTGTGATATCAGTGGTGAGAGAGCATTTTGATGAGAAGTGCATGGAGCACTGTGATGACAAGGTTTTTGCAGCATTTTGATGACAAGGATGTGGAGCATTGTGATGACAAGCACATGGCACATTGTGATGACATGGGTCATGGAGCATTTTGCTGAGAAGCTCATGGAGCATTGTGATGACAAGAGTCATAGAGCATTGTGCTGAGAAACGCATAGAGCATTGTGATGACAAGGGTCAGAGAGCATTGTGATGAAAAGTTCATGGAGCATTGTGGTGACAAAAGTCACAGAGACTTGTGATGATGAGGGCATGGACCATTGTTATGAGAAAGGTCATGAAGCATTGAGATGACAGGAGTCACGGAGCATTGTGATGACGGCTCATGAAGCATTGTGATGACAAGTGCATGGAGCACTGTGATGACAGGGGCATGGAGCATTGGTCTTACAAGTTTCATGCATTATTGCAATGACATTGGGAATGGTGCATTGTGATGACAAGGGCATGGAGCATTGTGATGACAAGGTCATGCAGTATTGTGAAGACAGGTGTCTGGGAACATTGTGAAGACATATGTCATGGCCCATTGTGATGACAATGCCTTGGAGCATTGCGATGCCAATTGTCATGGAGGTTTGTGATGACAAAGGTAATGGAGCATTGTGATGACAAGGGCTTGGAGCATTGTGATGACAAGGGTCATGGAGCACTGTGCTGAGATGGGCATGGAGCACTGTGATGACAATTGTCATGGTGCATTCTGCTGAGAAAGGCATGGAGCATTTTGATGACAAGTGTCACAGACCACTATGATGAAAAGTTCATGGAGCATTGTGATGACAAATGTCACAGAGCCTTGTGATGACAGGGGCATGGACCATTGTGATGACAAGAGTCATGAAGCATTGTGATGACGGGAGTCACGGAGCATTGTGATGACTGGGGTCATGGAGCATTGTCATGACAAATGCATGGAGCATTGTGATGACAGGGGCACGGAGCATTGGTCTGACAAGTTTCATGGATTATTGTGATGACAGTGCACATGGCACACTGTGATGACAAGGGCATGGAGCACTGTGATGACAAGGTCATGCAGAATTGTGAAGACAGGGGTCCGGGAGCATTGTGATGACATGTCTCATGGTCCATTGTGATGACAATGGCGTGGAGCATTGTGATGACAGTGGTCATGGAGCATTGTGATGACAAGGTTCATGGAGCATTCTGATGACAAGCTTGTGGAGTAATGTGATGACAATGGCATGGAGCATTGTGATGAAAAGGGCATGGAGCATTGTGATGAAAAAGGCATGGAGCCTTTTCATGAGAGTGTTCAAGGGGCATTCTGACGACAAGTGTCAGGGAGCATTGTGATGACAAGTGTATTGAGCATTGTGATGACAAATGCATGTTACATTTTGATGACAAGGGTCATGGAGCACTGTGATGACAAGCGTCATGGAGCATTGTGATTACAGGGGTCTTGGAGCATTGGGATGGCAGGGGCATGAATCCTTGTGATGACAAGTGTCATGGAGCATTTTGATGACAATAGTCCCGGATCATTGTGTTGTCTGGTGTCATGGAGCGTTGTGATGACAGTGGTCATGGAGCATTGTGATGACTGGGGTCATGGAGCATTGTGATGACAGGGGTCATGGAGCATTGTGATCAGAAGTTCATGGAGCATTGGGCTGACAATAATCATTGAGCATTGTGATGGCAGGGGTAATGGAGCATTGTGAAGCCAATGGAATGGAGCATTGTGATGACAAGGTCCTGGAGCATTGTGAGGAGAAGACAATGGAGCCTTGTGATGACAAGTATCATGGTGCATTCTGCTGAAAAGGGGCTTGGAGCACTGTGATTACATGGGTCTTGGAGCATTGAGATGAATAGAGCATGGATGATTGTGATGAAAAAGCATGGAGCCTTGTCATGAGAGGGTTCAAGGAGCATACTGACGACAAGTGTCAGGGAGCATTGTGATGACAAGTGTATTGAGCATTGTGATGACAAACTTCATGGAGCATTGTGATGAGAAGACCATGGATAATTGTGATGACGAGCGTCATGGGGAGTTGTGATGACAAGTGTTATGGAACATTGTGAACACAAGGGTTTGGAGCATCGTGATGACAGAGGTCATTGAGCATTTTGATTTCATTGTGATGACAATAGCATGAAGCATTATGATGATGGGCATGGTTCATTGTGATGACAGAGTTCATGGGGCATTGAGATGAAAAGGGGCATGGAGCATTGTGATTACAGGGGTGTTGGAGCATTGTGATGACAAGGGCATGGAGCATTGTGATGAGAAGGCCATGGAGCTGTCTGATGACATGCGTCATGGAGCTTTGTGATGACAAGAGCATGGAGCATTGTTATTACAGGGGTCTTGGAGCATTGTGATGACAAGGGTCATGGAGCCTTGTGATGACAAGGCCGTGGAACACTGTTATGACAGGGGTGAGGGAGTATCGTAATGACTAGTGATGAAATATTTTGATATCAGTGGTGAAAGAGCATTTTGATGAGAAGTGCATGGAGCTTTGTGAATGACAAGTTTTATGGAGCATTGTGATGACAAAGTTGTGGAACATTGTGATGACAAGCGCATGGCACATTGTGAAGACATGGGTCATGGAGCATTGTTCGGACAATTGCATGGAGCATTGTGATGACAAGGGTCATGGAGCACTCTGCTGACAAAAGCATGGAGCATTGTGAATGACAAGGGTCAGAGAGCATTGTGATGAAAAGTCCAGGGAGAATTATGGAGACAAAGTTCACAGAGCCCTGTGATGACGAGGGCATGGACCACTGTGATGACAAAGGTCATGAAGCATTGCGATGACTGGAGTCACGGAGCATTGTCATGACAAGGGCATGGAGCATTGTGATGACAGGGGCATGGAGCATTGGTCTGACAAGTTTCATGGATTATTGTGATGATAGTGGGAATGGCACATTGTGATGACTAGGGCATGGAGGATTGTTATGACCAGGTCATGGAGTATTGTGAAGACAGGTGTCAGGGAGCATTGTGATGACATATGTCATGGTGCATTATGATGACAATGGCATGGAGCATTGTGAAGCCAAGTGTCATGGAGGATTTTGATGAAAAAGGTAATGGAGCATTGTAATGACAAGGGCTTGGAGCATTGTGATGACAATGGACATGGTGCATTGTGATGACAAGGGCATGGAGCATTGTGATGACAAGGGCCATTGAGAATTGTGATGACAAGGTCGTGATGCATTGTGATGACAAGCATATGGAGCTTGCTATGACAGGGGTCATGGAGCATTGCGATGACAATTGCATGGAGAATTGTGATGACAAGAGCATGTAACATTGTGATGAGAAGTGTCATGGAGCATTGTGATGGCAAGACCGTGGAGCATTGTGATGAGAAGATCATGGATAATTGTGATGACAAGCGTCATGGAGCACTGTAATGACAAGGGGCGTGGAGCATTGTGATGACAGGTATCATGGAGCATTTTGATGACAAGTGTCATGGAGCATTTTGATGACAAGTGTCATGGAACATTCTGATGACAAGCTTGTGGAGTATTGTGATGACAATGGCAAGGAACCTTGTGATGAAAAGGGCATGGAGCATTGTGATGAAAAAGGCATGGAGCCTTTTAATGACAGGGTTCAAGGAGCATTCTGATGACAAGTGTCAGGGAGCATTGTGATGACAAGTGTATTGAGCATTGTGATGACAAAGTGCATGGAGCATTGTGATGACACGGGCATGGAGTATTGTGATGACAGGCATCATGGAGCGTTGTGATGTCAAGTGTTGTGGAACAATGTGATCACAAGGGTTTGGAGCATTGTGATGACAGAGGTCATGGATCATCTTGATATCAAGGAGCATGGAGCATTGTGACGACAGTGGTCATGGAGCATAGTGATGAGAAGATCATAGAGCATTGGGCTGAAAATATTTTTGGAGTATTGTGATTACAGTGGTCTTCGAGCATTGTGATGAAAAGGGCATGGAGCCTTTTAATGACAGGGTTCAAGGAGCATTCTGATGACAAGTGTCAGGGAGCATTGTGATGACAAGTGAATTGAGCATTGTGATAACAAAGTTCATGGAGCATTGTGCTGAGAAGACCATGGATAACTGTGATGAGGAGCGTCATGGGGCATTGTGATGACAACTGTTATGGAACATTGTGATCACAAGGGTTTGGAGCATTGTGATGACAGAGCTCATGGAGCATTTTGATTTCATTGTGATGACAATAGCATGAAGCATTATGATGATGGGCATGGTGCATTTTGATGACAGGGTTCATGGAGCATTGAGATTAAAAGGGGCATGGAGCATTGTGATTACAGGTGCATGGAGCATTGTGAATGAGTAGGCCATGGAGCATTCTGATGACATGCGCCATGGAGCTTTGTGATGACAAGTGCATTGAGCATTGTGATTACAGGGTCTTGGTGCACGGTGATGACAACGGTCATGGAGACTTATAGTGACAAGGCCGTGAAACCTTGTGATGTCACGTGTCATGGAGCATTGTTATGACAGGGTAGTGGAGCATTGTAGACAAGGGCATAAGAATTGGTCTGAAAAGTTTCATGGATTATTGTGATGAGAGTGGGCATGGAGCATTGTGATGACAAGGTCATGGAACACTGTGTTACATGGGTCATGTAGGATTGTAATGACAAGGGCATGGAACATTGTGATGAGAAGTGCATCGAGCATTGGTATCACAAGCGTCATGGAGCTTTGTGATGAAAAGTGCATGGAGCAATTTGATGAGAGGGTTCATGGAGCATTGTGATGACAATGGCATGGAGCATTGTGATGCCAATGGTTATGGAGCTTTGTGGTGACAAATGTCACAGAGCCTTGTGATGTCGAGGCAATGGACCATTGTGATGACAAAGGTCATGAATCATTGTGATGAATGGAGTAACGGAGCATTGTGATGACAGGGGTCATGGTGCATTGTGATGACAAGTGCGTGGAGCATTGTGATGACAGGGGCATGGATCATTGGTCTGACAAGTTTCATGGATTATTGTGATGACAGTGCGCATGGCGCACTGTGATGACAAGGGCGTGGAGCATTGTGATGCCAAGGTCATGTAGAATTGTGAAGACGGGTCAGGGAGCATTGTGATGACATATGTCATGGTCCATTGTGATGACAATGGCATGGAGCATTGTGATGCCAAGTGTCATGGAGGATTGTCATGACAAAGGTAATGTTGCATTGTGATGACAAGGGCTTGGAGCATTGTGATGACAAGGGTCATTGAGAATTTTGATGACAAGGTCATGAAGCATCGTGATGACAAGCGCATGGAGCTTGCTATGACAGGAGTCATGGAGCATTGCGATGACAAGTGCATGGATAATTGTGATGAAAAGTGCACGTAACATTGTGATGAGATGTGTCATGGCGCATTGTGATGACAAGGGCATGGACCATTGTGATGACAAGTGTCATGGAGCATTATGATGACAAGAGTCCCGGATCATTGTGTTGTCAGAGGTCATGTAGGGTTGTGATGACATTTGTCATGAAGCATTGTGATGACAGGTGTCAAGGAGCACTGTGATGAGAATGTCATGGAACACTGTGCTGAAAATGTTCATGGAGTGTTGTGATGACAGGAGTCATGGAGCATTGTGATGACAAGAGAAAGGAGCATTGTGATGACAAGGTCCTGGAGCATTGTGATGAGAAAACCATGGAGCCTTGTAATGACATTCTCATGGAGCATTCTAATGAAAATGGGCATGGAGCATTGTGATTACAGGGGTCATGGAGCATTCTGATGACAAGGGAATGGTGCATTGTGATGAGAAAGCCATGGAGCATTCTGAAGACATGCATCATGGAGCCTTGTGATGACAAGGGTCATGGAGCCTTGTGATGACAAGGCTGTGGAACATTGTGATGACTGGGATCATGAAGCATTGTTATGACAGGGGTAATGGAGCATTGTGATGACAAGGCCATGGGGCATTGGTCTGAAAAGTTTCATGGATTATTGTGATGAGAGTGGGACTGGAGCACTGTGATGACAAGGGCCTGGAACACTGTGGTACAGGGTTCATGGAGGACTGTAATGACAAGGGCATGGAGCATTGTTATGAGAAGGGCATCGAACATTGTGATGACAAGCGTCATGGACATTTGTGATGACAAGGGCATGGAGCAATGTGATGAGAAGGTTCCTGGAGCATTGTGATGACAATGACATGGAGCACTGTGATGCCAATGGTCATTGAACTTTGTGATGACAAATGTTATGGAGCATTTTGATGACATGTGTTATGGAGCATTTTGAGGTCAGGGGTCATGGAGCACTGTGATGATAAGTGCATGTAGTATTGTGATGACAGGGGTCATGGAACATTGTGATGAGAAGGGTGAGGGAGTATTGTGATGACTAGTTATGGAACAGTGTGATATCAGTGGTGACAGAGCATTTTGATGAGAAGTGCAGGGAGCATTGTGATGACAACTGGTGGAGCATTGTGTTGACAAGCACATGGAGCATTGTGATGACAAGTGTCTTTGCGTATTGTGTTGAGAAAGGCATGGAGCATTGTGATGACAAGGGTCATGGAGCATTGTGATGAAAAGTTCATGGAGCATTGTGGTGACAGGTCACAGAGCCTTGTGATGATGAGGGCACTGACCATTGTGATCACAAAGATCATGAAGCATTGTGATGAATGGAGTCACGGAGCATTGTGATGACAGCGGTCATGGAGCATTGGGATGTCAAGGGCATGGAGCATTGTGATGACAGGGGCATGGAGCATTTTGATGGTAAATCCCTGAAGCATTGTGATGAGAAGACCTTGGGTAATTGTGATGATGAGCATGATGGAGCACTGTACTGACAAGGGGCTTGGAGCATTGTGATGACAGGTGTCAGGGAACATTGTGATGACAGAGGTCATGGAGCATTGTGATGACAAGGGCATGGAGCATTGTGATGACAAGGGCTTGGAGCATTGTGATGACAAGTGTCATGGAGCATTGTGATGACATTGGCATGCAGCATTGTGATGACAAGGAACATTGAGTATTTTTATAACAATGTCATGAAGCATTGTGATGACAAGCATATGGAGCTTGCTATGACATCGGTCAGGGCGCATTGCGATGACAAGTGCATGGAGAATTGTGATGACAAAAGCATTTAACATTGTGATGAGAAGTGTCATCGAGCATTGTGATGACAAAGAGGTGGAGAATTGTGATGACAAGAGACATGGAGCATTGTGATGACCAGCGCATGGAGCAATGTGATGTCAAGACGGTGGAGCATTGTGATGAGAAGGCCATGGATAATTGTGATGACGAGCATCATGGAGCATTATGATGACAAGAGCCGTGGAGCATTCTGACATAAGATATCACTTATGAAGGAAATGTAAGCATGGCTACACATGAACAGAATTAGGAAAGAGAACAGAGTCTCACATTTAGAAAACTTACTTATGCCTGCTAAAGGGGAAAGCAGAGGTGGGGAGATGAAAAAAAACAGAGTTTGATATTAGCACAGGTACCGTTCCAAAATCCAAATACAGAAGAGACAAGACCTAAACTTTCCTCAGTGAACGTGACCCAAAACCCCATATTTCCTGCAGAGGAATATATCTGACTAGTAAGAATCTTAACACCTACGTATTGATATGTCTCCATAAGGGAATCAAGTGTGTCTAGACTGGAATAAACATGGCAGTGAGAATAAGCTCAAACCCACTAAGGAGGTATTTCAATAACAAAACAAAAAAACAGGGAAATTCTTTACAATTCCTTCAGGGGCTCTGATGAAACCTGGAATGACACTATCTACAATGACAGCTGGATGTTGCATAAGGCTGGACACTTGGGACTGAGAGGATTGGTGAGATTCGGTGAGCAAATGCAGACCATTTAAAGCAATAATGCGTGGCACACATTCCAAGGGTCCCAACTCTCCAGGTTGAAGGGAATATTACTACATCTATAACATGTACGGGAAACCTAGAGAATGGAAACACTGTGAATATGAAAGGTTTCTAAAACTGAACTAATAGTCCCTTTCCTGGTGCTCCGATTTGAATTTCAAAATGCGTTACTATCAATTTCCCAACTTAGAGAGACAGCCCACCCTTTAACCTCCTGGTTTTCACATGTTGCCAATTTGGCGGAGGATGAAAGGGAAGATGGACAACCAATGAGAGAGTAGCTGTTAGGTATTTGGACCGGCATTAGTCACTCTAATTGCCTGGCAGGAAGAAGTATTAGCCAAAGTCTCAGCCACCCGCCGGGAACCAGTATAGGTCCTGAACCAAAATTTTGGACTTGCGGTGAGCTCACAAAAAACGAGTTGAAAAATGGAGCTCAGGGGCACAGCAATTCACAAACTGGCAGAGTAATAAATGACAACTATCGTCCAAAAATCTGTTGAGGGAAGGCAACAAGGTGGACTTGAAAGCGAGCCAGAATAGCAGGAAACAGATTTCAAGAGGTAAATTGGAGTCGCCTTTAAAGCACAGGAAGAGGGGCACAAATTCGACAATGATGCAATGGGCCAAAAATTGAATATGCGTTTTCTCCTGTATATATTAAGGAGAAAACGCATACGCCCTTTTTGGCCAAGCAAGCAAGCGGGCAATGCAAATCTGCACTACAAAGCAGTATCACTTCCCAACGGTCAAAAGGGACATCCGCAAAATGTGTAAAAACCAGAAATGCAAGACAGGCCCTGGAGAACAGGGAACCTAGTTATGATGATGGGCAGCATGTAAATTGCCAACTGCCTCTCTGGAGGAGTGCACTGTGTTCCCTAAAAGAAGGAAGCAACAGAGCAACAGAGCCACGGGCACTTCCAGTCTAGGGAATATACCTTGGGAAACGTGAAAATGAATAAGACAGAGCCAACCCAAAATGTAGGGCTGCACTGCTACAAGAACCTCAACTTGGGTACACGTAAAATATCCCAGGAAAGACAAAAATGGTTCAAGAAATTGTCGTAACTACGTACGGTGGAATATCCCTCAGCCATGAAATCAATGTCATAAGGCCATTAGCAGCAAAATGAGTGGATTCAGGTACGAGGATTCTACGTGAAATAAGTCATAGAGAAATAGAAACTTATCATAAGATATTCACTTATGAAGGTCCTGTAAACATGGCTACACATGAAATGAGTTAGGAAACAGAACAGAGTCTCACATTTAGAAAACACTATTATGCCTGCTAAGTGTAAAGGAGAGGTTGGGTGATGCATAAAACCAGAGTTTGATATTAGTACAGGTACCGATCCAAAAACCCAATACGGAATACACAAGACCTACCCTCTCCTCAGTGAAAGGGACTCAAAACCCAATATTTCCCACAGAGAAATATATCTGACTAGTAAGAATATTAAAACCTATATATTGATATGTCTCTGTAAGGGAATCAAGAGTGTCTAGACTGGCATAAACATGGCAGTGAGAATCAGCTCACACCCACTATAAAAAGGAATTTCAAAAACAAAACAAAAAAACAGGGAAATTCTTCACTATTCCTTCAGGGTCTCTGATGAAACGTGGAATGACCCTATCTACAACGACAGCTGGATGTGGCATAAGGCTGGACACGTGGGTCTGAGAGGTTTGGTGAGATTCGGTGAGCAAATGCAGACCATTTAAAGCAATAATGCGTGTCACACATTCCAAGGGTCCCAACTCTCCAGGTTGAAGGCAATATTACTACAGCTATAACATGTTCGGGAAACCTAGAGAATGGACACACTGTGAATATGAAAGGTTTCTAAAACTCAACTAATAGTCCCTCTCCTGGTGCTCCAGTTTTACTTTCCAAGTGCTTTACTATCAATCTCCCAAATTGGAGAGACAGCCCCTTTAAACTCCTGGTTCGCACAGGTTGCCAATTTGGCAGAGGATGAAAGGGAAGAGGGAGAACCAATGAGAGAGTAGCTGTTAGGCATTTGGACAGGCACATGTCACTCTAATTTCCTTGCAGGAAGAAGAATTAACCAAAGTCTCAGCCACCCGCCGGGAACCAGTATAGTTCCTGAACCAAAATTTTGGACTTGCGGTCAGCTCACAAAAAACGAGTTGAAAAACGGAGCTCAGGGGCACAGCAATTCACAAACTGGCAGAGTAATAAAGGAAAACTATCGTCCAAAAATCGATTGAGGGAAGGCAACAAGGCGGACTTTAAAGCGAGAAAGAAGAGCAGGAAACAGATTTCAAGAGGTACATTGGAATCGCCTTTAAAGCACAGGAAGAGGGGCACAACTTCGACAATGGTACACTGGGCCAAAAATGGCGTATGTGTTTTCTCCTGAATATATACAGGAGAAAACGCATATGAACATTTTGGCCAAGCAAGCAAGCGGGCAATGCAAATCTGCACTACAAAGAAGTATCACTTCCCACTGGTCAAAATGGACATCCCCAAAATGTGTAAAAGCCAGAAAGGCAAGATAGGCCCTGGAGAACAGGGAGCTTAGTTATGCTGATGGGCAGGATGTAAATTGACAACTGCCTCTCTGGAGGAGTGCATTGTGTTCCCTAAAAGAATTAAACAACAGAGCTACAGAGCCAAGGGTATTTCCAATCTAGGGAATATACCTCGGGAATCCTGAAAATCAATAAGACAGAGCCACCCCAAAATTTAGGTCTGCACTGCTTACATAACGTCAACTAGAGTACACCTTAAATATCCCAACAAAGACAAAAATGGCTCAAGAAATTGTGGTACATACGTACGGTGGAATATCCCTCAGGCATGAAATCAATGTCATAAGGCCAGAAGCAGCAAAATGAGTGGTTTCAGTTACGATGATTCTAGGTGAAATAAGTCACAGAGAAAAAGAAACTTATCATAAAATATCACTTATGAAGGTCCTGTTAACATGGCTACACATGAACTGAGTTAGGAAAGAGAACAGAGTCTCACATTTAGAAAACACACTTATGCCAGCTTAAGGGGGAAGGAGAGGTGGGGTGATGCATAAGACCAGAGTTTGATATTAGTAGAAGTACCGTTCCAAAATCCAACTACAGAATAGAGAAGACCTACAACTTCCTCAGTGAAAGGGACTCAATACCCCATATTTCCCGCAGAGGAATATATCTGAGTAGTAAGAATCTTAAAACCTATGTATTGATATGTCTCTGTAAGGGAATCAAGTGTGTCCTAACCAGCATAAACATGGCAGTGAGAATCAGCTCAAACCGACTATAAAAAGGAATTTCAAAAACAAAACAAAAACAGGGAAATTCTTTACAATTCCTTCAGGGGCTCTGAGGAAACCTGGAATGACCCTATCTACAACGACAGCTGGATGTGGCATAAGGCTGCACACTTGGGACTGAGAGGATTGGTGAGATTCGGTGAGCAAATGCAGACCATTTAAAGCAATAATACGTGGCACACATTCCAAGGGAACCAAATCTCCAGGTTGAAGGGAATATTACTCCAGCTATAACATGTATGGGAAACCTAGAGAATGGACACACTGTGAATTCGAAAGGTTTTTAAACTCAACTAATTGTCCATCTCCTGGAACTCCGGTTTGACATTCCAACAGGATTACTATCAATCTCCAACTTGGAGAGACAGCCCCTTTAAACTCCTGGTTCTAACACGTGGCCAGTTTGGCAGAGAATGAAAGGGAAGAGGGAGAACCAATGAGAGAGTAGCTGTTAGGCATTTGGAAGGGCACATGTCACTCTAATTTCCCAGCAGGAAGAAGAATTAACCAAAGTCTCAGCCACCCGCCGGGAACCAGTATAGATCGTGTAGCCCAATTTTGGAATTGTGGTCAGCTCACAAAAAAAACGAGTTGAAAAATGGAACTCAGGGGCCCAGCAATTCACAATCTGGCAGAGAAATAAAGGACAACTATCGTCCAAAAATCTGTTGAGGGAAGGCAACGAGGCGGACTTGAAAGCGAGCCAGAAATGCAGGAAACAGATTTAATGAGATACATTGGAATCACCTTTAAATCACCGGAAGAGGGGTACAACTTCGACAATGATGCACTTTGCCAAACAGGGCGTATGCATTTTCTCCTGAATATATTCAGGAGAAAAAGCATACGCCCTTTATAGCTAAGCAACCAAGTGGGCAATGCAAATCTGCACTACAAAGAAGTATCACTACCCACCAGTCAAAACGGACATCGCAAAATGTGTAAAAACCAGAAAGGCAAGACATGCCCTGGAGAACAGGGTGCCTATTTATGCTGATGGGCAGGATGTAAATTGCCAACTGCCTCTCTGGAGGAGTGCATTGTGTTCCCTAAAAGAAGTAAACAACAGAGCTACAGAGCCAATGGCACTTCCAGTCTAGGGAATATACCTTGGGAAAACTGAAAATCAATAAGACAGATTCACCCCAAAATTCAGGGCTACACTGCTTACAAGAACCTCAACCTGGGTACACCTTAAATATCCCAGGAAAGACAAAAATGGTTCAAGAAATTGTGTTACTTACGTACGATGGAATATCCCTCAGCCATGAAATCAATGTCATAAGGCCAGTAGCAGCAAAATGAGTGGATTTAGGTACGATGATTCTAAGTGAAATAAGTCACAGAGAAAAATAAACTTATCATAAGATATCACTTATGAAGTTCCTGTAAACATGCCTACACATGAACTGAGTTAGGAAAGAGAACAGAGCCTCACATTTAGAAAAAAGTCTTATGCCTGCTTAAGGGGGAAGGAGAGGTGGGGTGCTGAATAAAACCAGAGTTTGATAGTAGTACAGGTACCGTTCCAAAAAGCAAATACAGAATAGACAAGACCTACACTTTCCGCAGTGAAAGGAACTCAAACCCCATATTTCCCACAGAGGAATATATCTGATTAGTAACAATCTTATAACCTATGTATTGATATGTCTCCATTTGGGAATAAAGTGTGTCTAGACTGCCATAAACATGGCAGTGAGAATCAGCTCAAACCCACTATAAAAATGAATTTCAAAAACAAAACAAAAAACAGGGAAATGCTTTACAATTCCTTCAGGGTCTTTGATGAAACCTGGAATGACCCTATCTACAACGAAAGCTGTATGTGGCATAAGGCTGGACACTTGGGACTGAGAGGATTGGTGAGTTTCGGTGAGCAAATGCAGACCATTTAAATCAATAATGCATGGCACACATTGCAAAGGTCCCAACTCTCTCTGTTGAAGGGAATATTACTACAGGTATAACATGTACAGAAAACCTAGAGAATGGACACACTGTGAATACGAAAGGTTTCTGAAACTCAACAATAATCCCTCTCCTGGTGCTCCGGTTTGAATTTCCATCTCCTTTACTATCAATCTCCCAACTTGGAGAGACAGACCCTTTAAAGTGCTTGTTAGCACAGGTTGCCAATTTGGCAGAGGATGAAAGGGAAGAGGGAGAAACAATGAGAGAGTAGCTGTTAGGCATTTGGACTGGCACATGACACTCAAATTTCCCGGCAGGAAGAAGAATTAACCAAAGTCTCAGCCACCCGCCAGGAACCAGTATAGGTCCTGAACCAAAATTTTGGACTTGTGGTCAGCCTACAAAAAACGAGTTGTAAAATGGAACTCAGGCCACTACAATTCACAACCTGGCAGACAAATAAAGGACAACTATCATACAAAAATCTGTTGAGGGAAGGCAACGAGGTGGACTTGAATGCGAACCAGAATAGCAGGAAACAGATTTCAAGAGGTACATTGGAATCGCCTTTAAAGCACAGGAAGAGGGGCACAACTTCGAAAATGATGCACTTGGCCAATCAGGGCGTATGTGTTTTCTCCTGAATATATTCAGGAGAAAACGCATACACCCTTTATAGCCAAGCAAGCAAGCGGGCAATGCAAATCTGCACCACAAAGAAGTATCACTACCCACCCGTCAAAACGGACATCACAAAATGTGTGAAAACCAGAAAGGCAAGACATGCCCTGGAGAACAGGGAGCATAGTTATGCTGATGGGCGGAACGTAAATTGCCAACTGCTTCTCTGGAGGAGTGCATTCTGTTCGCTAAAACAAGTAAAAAACAGAGCTACAGAGTGGAGGGCACTTCCAGTCTATGGAATATATCTTGGGAGAAATGAAAATCAATAAGACAGAGCCACCCCAAAATTTAGGGCTACTCTGCTTACAAGAACCTCAACTTGGGTACACCATAAATGTCCCAGGAAAGACAAAAATGGTTCAAGAAATTCTGGTACTTCCGTATGATGGAATATCCCTCAGCCATGAAATCAATGTCATAAGGCGAGTAGCAGCAAAATGAGTGGATTCAGGTACGAAGATTCTAAGTGAAATAAGTCACAGAGAAAAAGAAACTTATCATAAGATATCACTTATGAAGGTCCTGTAAACATGGCTACACATGAACTGAGTTAGGAAAGAGTACAGAGTAACGAATCTTATCATAAGATATGACTCATAGCGGGAATGTACACATGGCTACACATGAACTGAATTACAAACACAACAGAGTCACACATTTAGAAATCAATCGTCTACCTGCTTAAGGGGAAAGGCGAGGTGGGGTAATGCATAAAACCACAGTTCTAAATTAGCACAGATACCAATACATAAACCAAGTATGTAATAGACAACACCTACTCCAAGCACAATGAACTGGACTCAACACCCCCTATTCATTGCAGAGGAATATATCTGACTTTAAGAATTTTAAAACATATGTATTCTCATGTCTCCATAAAGGAATCATGTGTGTGTATAACGGCATGAACACTGCACTGAAATTCAGCTAAACCCCCCGTATAAAAATAAATTTCAAAAGCAAAATGCAAAAACAGCGAAACAGAGAGAAATTCTTAAAAATTACGTTCAGGGCCTGTGATGCAACGTGGATTGACCAACTTTACACCAACCTCTGGATGAGACATAAGACTGGACACTTGGAGCTGACAAGATTGCTGAGGTTGTGTGAGCAAAAGAACACGACTTAGAGCAATAATTTGTGCTACCCATTCTAGTGGTCCCAACTCTCCAGGTTTAAGGGAATCTTCCTACAGTTAAAACATGCATGGGAAACCCAGTGGTTGGTACAATGTGTAATCGGGAAATTTTCTAAAAGGTACCTCATTTTTCCTTTCATCGTGCTGGGCTTCGCCATTCCATCTGAATTACTGAAAATCTCCCCACTTGGAGTTTCAGCGGCTTTACCCTCCTGTTATGCACAGTTTGCAAATAGTTCAGAGGATGAACAGGAAGAGGGGAAACAAATGAGAGATTAGCTGTAGGTGTTTGGATGGGCACATGTCTCTCTAGTTTCACCTCAGGAAGAAGAATTAAACAAAGGCTCAGCCTGCAGCCCCGGAACCAGACTAGGGCCTAAAGCCATCCTGCGGTATTGCAGCCAGCTCACAAATAGGCGATTTGAAAGATGGAAATCAGGGGCAGAGCAATTCACAAACTTGCAGAGTTATAAGGGACAACTATCATCCAGAAATATATTGAGGTAAGGCAGTGAAGAGGATTTGAATGCAAGGCAGAATTTAAGGAAACAGATTTCAAGAGGTAGATTGGAGTCGTCTTTAAAGCACATGAAAAGCGACAGAACTTCGACAATGATGTCCTTGGCAAAAAAGGGAGTATGTGTATTTTCTTGAATATATTCAGGAAAAAATGCATACGCCCTTTTTGGACAAGCAAGCCATCAGGCATTGCAAATCCACACTACATAGAAGTGTCACTTACCTCCGGTCAAAAGGGCCATCCGCAAATAGTGTAAAAACCACAAATACAAGACAGGCCATGGAGAAAAGGGAGCCTGGTTATGCCGATGGACAGAATGTAAATTGTCAACAGCCTCTCTGGAGATCTGTATGTTGTTTTCTAAAACAGAGGTACAGAACATAGCACACTTCCACTCATGGGCGTGTATTTTGGGAAAACTAAAAATCCACAACACACAGCCACCCCAAAGTTTATGGCTGCTCTGTTTACAAGAACCTCAACTTCGGTACACTTTAAATACACCAGGAAAGGAAAAAAAATAATGGATAAAGATGTTGTGGTACTTATATACAAAGGAATGTCACTCAGACATAAAATAAATGTCATAAGGCCAATAGCAGCATAATGAGTGGCTTTAGGTACGATGATGCTAAGGGAAATGAGCCACAAAGAAAAAGAAACTTATGGTAATATATCACTTATAGAGGGAATGTAAACAAGGATACACATGAACTGAATTTCAAAAGAGAACAGAGTTACACATTTAGAAAACACACGTATGCCTCCTTAAGGGGAAAGGTGACGTGGGGTGATGTGTAAAAGCAGAGTTTGAAATTAGCACAGATACCATTCCATATACCAAATATGTAATAGACAAGACCGACTCCTTTCTCAATGAACTGGACACAAAACACCCTATTCACTGAAGAGGAATATATCTGACTGCTAATAATCTTGAAACCTATGAATTTATATGTCTCCATAATGGAATCAAGTGTATGTAGATTGGCATAAACACAGATCAATGGAACAGGATAGAAAGCTCAGAGATAAACCTACATACCTATGGCTATCTCATCTATGACAAAGGAGCTAAGGATATACAATGGAGAAAAGACAGTCTCTTCAGTAATTGGTGCTGGGAAAACTGGACCCCTACACATAAAAGAATGAAATTAGGACACTCCATAACACCATACACAAAAATAAACTCTAAATTGATTAGAGATCTAAATATAAGACCAGACACTATAAAACTCTTAGAGGAAACCATAGGCAGAACACTCTATGACATAAATCACAGCAAGATCCTTTTTGACCCACCTCCTAGAGAAATGGAAATAAAAACAGAAATCAACAAATGGGACCTAATGAAACTTAAAAGCTTTTACACAGTACAGGAAAACATAAACAAGATGCAAAAACAACCCTCAGAATGGGAGAAAATATTTTCAAATGAAGCAATTGACAAAGGATTAATCTCCAAACTTTACAAGCACCTCATGTAGCTCAATATCACAAAAACAAACAACCCAATTCAAAAACGTGCAGAAGACCTAAATAGACATTTCTCCAAAGAAGATATACAGATTACCAAGAAACATATGAAAGGATGCTGAACATCACTAATCATTAGAGAAATGCAAATCAAAACTACCGTGAGGTATCACCTCAGAGCAGTCAGAGTGGCAATCATCAAAAAAAATCTACAAAACAATAAATGCTGGATAGGCCTTTATTGGAGAAAAGGGAACACACTTGCACTGTGGGTGGGAATGTAAATTGATATGGGAACTAGGGAGAACACTACGGAGGTTCCTTTAAATAACTAACAATAGAAGTACCAAACGACACAACAATCCAACTACTGTGCATTTACCTTGCGAAAACCATAATTCAAAAAGAGTTTTGTACGAAAATGTTCATTTCAGCTCTATTTACAATAGCCAGGACATGGAAGCAACCTAAGTGTCCATCGACAGATGAATGGATAAAGAAGATCTGGCACATATATACAATGGAATATTACTCAGCCATAAAAAGAAGCAAAACTGACTTATTTGTACTGAGGTCGATGGACTTAGAATCTGTCCTACACAGCGAAGTAAGTCAGAAAGGGAAAATCAAATACTGTATGTTAACAGAGATATACGGAATCTAATGAAGAAAAAAAAAGATTTTGAAGAACTTAGTGGCAGGACAGGATTAAGGACACAGAAGTAGAGAAAGGTCTTGAGGACACCGGAAGGGGGATGGGTAGGCTGGGACGAAGTGAGAGAGTGGCATGGACATAAATACATTGCCAAATGTAACACTGATAGCTACTGGGAAGCAGCCACATAGAACAGGGAGATCAGCTCGGTGCTTTGTGACTACCTAAAGGGGTGGGATATGGAGTGTGGGTGGGAGATGCAAGAGGGAGGGGATCTGGTGACATTTGTATATGTATAGAGGATTCACTTTGTTATACAGCAGAAACTAACACTCCATTGTAAAGCAATTATACTCCAATAAACGTGTAAAAGGAAAAAAAAAGAAAGCCCAGGGATAAACCTACACACCTATGGTCAACTAATCTATGACAAAGGAGGAAAGAGTATACAATGGAGATAAGACAGTCTCTTCAATCAGTGGTGCTGGGAAATATGGACAGCTACATGTAAAAGAATGAAATTAGAACACTCCCCAACACCATCCATAAAAATATATTCAAAATGGATTAGAGACCTTAATGTAAGACTGGACAGTATAAAAATCTGAGAGGAAAAGTTACGAAGAATACTCTGACGTAAATCACAGCAAGATCTTTTTTGATCCACCTCCGATCCTAATGAAATAAAAAAGAAAACTAAACAGCTGGGACCTAATGAAAGGTAAAAGCTTTTGCAAAGCAAAGAAAACTACAAACAAGACGAAAAGACAACCCTCAGAATGGCAGAAAATATTTGCAAACGAATCAATGGACAATTGCTTAATCTCCAATATATATAAACAGCTCATGCAGCTCAATATTAATAAAACAAACAACCCAATACAAAAATGGAAGAAGATCTAAATAGACATTTCTTCCAAGAAGACATAGAGATGGCCAAGACACACATGAAAATCTGCTCCACATCACTAATTATTAGAGAAATGGAAATCGAAACTACAATGAGGTATCACGTCACACCTTTTAGAATGGACATCATCAGAAAATCTACAAACAACAAATGCTGGAGAGGGTGTGGAGATAAGGAACCTTCTTCCACTATTGTTGGGAATGTTAATCAATAAAATCTCTATGGAGAACAGTATGGAGGTTCCTTTAAAATCTAAAAATAGAATTACCATATAATCCAGCAATCCCACTACTGGGCATATACCCAGAGAAAACCATAAATCAAAAAGACACATTCACCACAATGTTCATTGCAGCACTATTTACAATAGCCAGGTAATGAAAGCAACCTAAGTGCCCACAGACAGACGAATGGATAAAGATGTGGTACATATATACAATGGAATATTACTCAGCCATACATAGGAATGAAATTGGGTCATTTGTAGAGACCTTGATGGATCTAGAGACTGTCATACAGAGTGAAGTAAGTCAAAAAGAGAAAAACAAATATTGTATATTAATGCATATATGTGGAACCTAGAAAAATGGTACAGGTGAACCGTTTTGAAGGGCAGAGATAGAGACACAGATGTAGAGAACAAACATATGGACACCAAGGGGGGAATGCCATGTGAGGCTGGTGGTGGGATGAATTGGGAGACTGGGATTCACATGTGCACACTTATATGTATAAAATGGATATCAAATAAGAACCTGCTGTATAAAAGAAAGAAATAAATTTAAAAAAAATAAAAAATACATAAATAACATTTAATTAAAAAAAAAAGAAAAACAGTTTTTCCCTTCATATAGACCTCTTTATATTAATGCATTATTTCCATATTTATATTTGTAAATTAAAAAAAAAAGAGGAATAAATAAAATCTACCTTGAACCAAAAAGAAAAAAAAAAAAAAAAAAAAAAAAAAAAAAAGAACCTACCAGTTATACAGAGGAAAATTGTATCAGGGCACTTGTTCCAGTGGTAAAAATTCTTAAGTTGGTCAGAGGTGTGAAATCGTCTCCCATGCAGTCAGCAGCGCTCCCCCCAACAAGGAGCATCCTCATTGCAAAGCAGGGGGACTGTGTCGAGGCGTCTGTGAGTAAATGTGAGCTGAGCCCCAGTCCTGTTGCAGCTGAACTCTGCCTATCCTTTCCAGGTAAAACACCTGAATATGTACAAGAACTTGCAAGACTAGAGGAAGGGCTGTGGAGTCACACAAGCGACAGCACGTAGGCCGACTAGGTGCCTGCAGGCCAGCCAGGATGGTCCTGGCACCAGATGCTCTTCTGGAAGCTTTCCATTTCCCTGCCTGATATACCCCTCCTGCCACGGCCCCCACTGCTTTTTTACTTCCTCACCACTGCCTGGGGAGAAATTCCAGCGGCAGGTATGGGTGACACATCCTCTTCTTCAGCAGGTGGCAGCCTGGCAACTCCTGCAGAAAGTCCATCAGAGCCCCCCTGAAACTGGGCCACCCACAAAGCCACGGCCCCTCACTCCCTCCCACCACCCCAGCCCCGACACTGCTGACGGGGCAGAGAATATGGTGCCAGGCACAGCAACAGGGTCTCTTGCTGACTGGAGAGGTGTTTATATTGACCTCAACACAGGCACACTTGGAGAGGGCTGGCAGGCAGTGTCAGGCTGCCCAAATCAGCCAATCCTCACCCCTCCGGGGCTCACAGTTGCAGAAAATGAACCTTGCTAAACGGGCCAGGCCCAAGGAACAGGTGTGGGCTCCTGAGAGTCAGGATAGACAAGGGGCTGCAGCTGCGGCTTGTTTTCTTATCATTTTATCTGGTCTATGAGTGGAAAACAACTTCAAGAAGACCCTATCCTAATGAGAGGAACCCAGGAGTCAGGGAGAGGAGTGATGGTGGGTGGAGACAGAGGCCTGATGCCCTGGCTGCAGTGGAAGTGTCTGGAAGACCAGGCAGAGAGAGGCTGCACAGAGTGATACCCAGTGTCACAGACCTGTCAGAGCTGCTGTTTGTTAGTTCAAGTCCTGCTCTGAGGTGTTCTGTGTCAGCTGTGAGCGACGGGTGAGCTGCGGGTTCTCTACAAGGTGGGCTATGTGCACAGTTCCTGTGTGTCCAGCCCTGCTGAGGTACCGGCCCAGGGGAGCTCTGTATCCTGGGAAGGGCCTGAATAGGAGAGCCCCATGGGTTGCTGGGTAGCTGCACAGGTGAGCTCCATACCCTGGGAGGGACTTGACCACGAGAGCCCCGTGGGCTGTGGGGTGGGCGGCGCAGCCCAGGTGAGCTCCATATCCTGGGATTGGCCTGACCACGACAGCCCCATGGGCTGCTGGAGACCTGGTAAAGTATATCAGGACAGTCAGTGAAGCCACCGAGGATATACATCCAGTAGCTCCTATTTACTACACCCTGCTGGTCATTCTACCATCCACCAGGCCATGGCATTCTGTATTAGACTTCAATGATGACTTCTTCTGTATTCCATTCATCTCAGAGTCACAAGAACTTTTGGCTTGTGAGTGGCAGGACACAACATGCAACAAAAGCAATAATGTTGGGCCGTCCTGCCCCAATGGTTCAAAAATCCCCACACAATCATTGGGGAAATGTCCTCTAAAGACCTCAAAGTTCTACCTCTGTAAAAGGGAACCCTCCTTCAATATGCAGAAGTCATTCTGATCGCCAGGCCTACTAAAGACGCCTCTGAACTACCTAGCCAAGAAAGGATAGAAGGTGTCCAAGGAAAAGGCTCAATTATCCCAGCCTAAGGTGACATGCCTGGGCTTCATTCTCACAGATATTAGGAGAAACGCATCCCAGGATAGGGAAGAAGCCATTTGCAGCCTTACCTCTTCTAAAACTAGAAGACAGCTTAAGGGTTCCTGGGGAGGCCAAGGTTTTCTGCATCTGGATCCCTAACTACAGTCTAATAGCTGGGCCTCTACATGAAACACTGACACGAAATGATGATGATTCTTTTGAATAGAATCCAGAAGCAGCCTTTCAAGAATGGAAAGAGCAGTCAATTCAGGCCCTTGCCCAGGAACTCCCTAATTTAGCTAAACCCTTTGACCTTTACATACCCGGTCAAAGGTTAAACGCCCTTGGAGCCTTAGTGCAAAAACTGGGACCACTTTAAATGGAGCAACAGGAGAATGCACTTCAGGTATGATAAACTATGGTCACTAAGGGCTTTGCCCCCCACCCGATCAGGCCAGGATACTGGGGTATCTAAAAAGCTGGAAATCAGCAGCCTGCAAGGCCAGCTCCCTCCTAAGGGAAAAGGAACCCACGTGGTGATTCTAACCACCCATCATGCCCTGAAGTTGCAGGGGTCGCGCTGCGGACACACTGACCTCGAGTGAGGAGGCCCTCCAACTCCAACCTCCAGAGAGACAAACGGGGGCAATGGGCCCCCAAGATGACTTGTGTGACCATCACTTGACCTGGAGTTTCTCTCAGAAAACAAGTCTGTGCCCCGAAATAGCAGACTACTGCTTGCAGGACTTACTGCACCCAGACGGGAGCTAAAAAGCTTGGCGGAGGAAACGTATATCACGACTTCACCATAGAAAACCCTACAGACACCGCGGTGATGGTGGCCAATATGACCGGCTGGACTGCTGGCTACTTCAAAAGGCAGTTGACTCAGTGGACGTCATGGTCCTGGATCACCACCGACCCTGGACTGTCTGGGAGTTGAGCGGGCAGGGCTTTGACACATGGTGCTGTTTGTACATTAATTCAGGGACCTAATTAAAGAAAGCACAGACTACTGGTCAGAGCATCAAGGCTGGCAAATCCGTCAGCCTAAGTTCACCGAACAAATGTGGGGTGGGGTGAAACCTGCCACAGCAGCATCTCTGTGCATCTCTTTCCTAGACCCTTAAAGGTCATTAGAATCTATAACACTTTCAATGCTGGTTCTCAGGTGGACGAGCAGTGAGGCAGGAGTCCTTGGGACAATCAACCTCACCTGGAGGCTGCTGGGGAGAAGTTTTGCCCCTCCCCCCGTGTATGAGGGCTCCCACCACAGCATGAAGCAGTTACAAAAGAGGTGTCTGCACCCTCAGCTCCCCAAGAATGAGCAACGGGACAAAAAGCAGAGGAGGTGTTCGTCTCAAGCAACGTTCATTAAAAATTCCTGAGAGATATAAAGAGAATCTGGGCAATGAAAAAAGTCTTACCTGTTTTTCCTTTGTGCTTTGTCTAATTTCACGTGCTCCTAGGGTTCCACATGCAGAGGTCCCACACCCGGCACTTCAGACCCGATTTCCTAGTGCAGAATGGCTGGGTCGACACCTCAGCTAGCGGGGTCCCATGCAGACTCTGCGACATAGAGCCTGAGCTGCAGCCAACCCAGCCCTAGAGAGCTCCATCACCTCCCTCCCGCTGACACTGCCGGGACCCCTACACAGCAGCCCAGCCCACAGCCCACGAGGGAGTGCACGCTCTCACCTCTCCATTCTGTTTTCAAAATATAAAGTTTCCTTTGCTTCTGAACCAAACTCAGTCTTGATCTGTTGGCTCCAATGACACTGGGCACGGGGACTCCTGTTGGGGTCCACTCTGGAGGATCAGTAACAGAAATTGAGAACATTGTAACTTCAATGAACAGATGTGTGAGCCAAACAGTAGTCAACCTAGAGCAGTGTATAAGGCTCGGGTATAATAAGATGTTTCTAAGACTTACATCTGATATTTCCATCACTTTATTATAAGCAAGTTTAGTGAAGACGTCTGTCTTATTTGTCAGGTCAACATTAGAGAAATGAAGTCATTTATTCCCAAGGATGTACATCGAATACTCTTGGCTGAAGCTTTAATCTTGTTTTGAATGCTTTTCCATTGAAAATGATACCTCTCTTTCAGCTTCCCCATTTCTGAGAAGTATAAAATCTTATAATTTATTATTACCAAAGGGGAAAGGTAGGAGAAGGGATAAATTAACAGTTTGGGATTAACACATACACACTGCTATGTATAAAACAGTTCATCAACAAGGAACTACTGTATAGCACAGGGAACTACACTGAATATTTTGCAATAACCTATAAGGGGAAATAATCTGAAAAAGAATAGATATTTTTATTGACATCATCTGTCAATGACAGATAAATTGTAACCTAAGCAAGGCCGATGGTGAGCACTTCTGACTCTGAAGATTTCAATCATCTAAAGTTTGGACTCTGCCTATTTCCCAAGGCCCTTAATGGACATATATGTAGCCATAGCTTAAAAATTCCCCAGTTTGAGGTTCAGGGTGACACTGATTTGGAAAAATCCCTGGTGTTCTCCTTACATGCACGGGACCATTCCTAAGGCTAAAACATGCCTGTCACACCTAGAGGATGGTACACCGTTTGATCGGAAACAGTTTGGAAAAGGCACCTCATCTCCTCATCGCCTGGTGCTCGGGTTCACCGCTCCAGCATCTTTCCTAACAATCTCCTCACTTGGGGATATCAGCATCGTCAACATCCTGTTGCACACAGTTTGGAATTTGTCCAGAAGATGAAGTGGAAGGATGAGAAAAATTCAGAGACAAGTCCTAGGTGTTCGGACAGGCACATGCCACTCTAATTTCCAATCCGGAAGACAAATTCATCAAAGGCTAGAATTGCCCACAGAAACAGAATAGTGCTAGAGGAAATCCCGCTGTTTTGTGTCCAGTTTCCAAAAACACAAGTTGAAAAATGGAACTCAGGGGCACTAAAATTCATGAAACTGCAGAGTTGAAAATATCTATTGTCAAAAAATGTCTTGAGGTAAGTCACAGAAAACGACTTGTAAGCAAGGGAGAGTGGCAGGAAACAGATTTGAAGAGGTGGAAAGGACTCCCCATTAAAGCAAAAGAAAAGGGGCTGAACATCACCAATGATGCAGTTGGCCAAAAAGGGCGTATGCATTTTTTCTGAATATATTCAAGTAAAGGCCATACACAATTTTTATCCAACCAAACAGGTGGGCACTGGAAATCTATACTACAAAATGTATCACTTCACATCAGTCAGAAGGGCCATCCACATAAAGTGTAAACACCCGAAATGCAGGACAGGGTGAGGAGAAAAGGGAGCCCTGTGAGGCTGATAGTGGAAATAAAATTTGCCAACGGCCACCCTGGACAAGTCTATTGTGTTTGCTAAAACATCTAAAAAATGAGCTACAGAGCATAGGGCACTTGCACTCATGGGCGTATACCTTGGGAAAAACAAAAATCGACAGAAAACAGGCACCCCAACGTTTACCACCTCTCTCTTATAAAGGGCCTCAACTTGGATATAAAATAAATGTCCCTGGAAGGATAAAATGGATAAAAGAGATGGGGTACATATGTAGAGTGGAATATTACTCATCCAGAAATCAGTGAAATAAGGCCAGTTGTAACAACTCTGGAGGAGATACATACGATCATTCTAAGTGACATATGTCAGAAAGAAAAAGACACATATCATAAGATGTCACTTAAAGGTGGAATCAAAAATGGCTACACATGAAATAAATTACAAAACAGAAACATAGTCAAATATGTAGAAAATAGACATAAGGCTGCTAAATGGAAAAGGTGGGGAAGTGTGAGATATTATCCAGGAGGTTGAAATTAGCAAAGATACCATTCCAAGTACCAAATTGAATAACTGACAAGGCCTACACGGTACCTCAAAGAACTGCACTCAGCCCACTCAAGTCAATGGAAAATAATACATATGACTGGTAAGCATCTGAAAAAGAATTTATTGTTGTCTCACAGTACATGAATCAAGTGGATGCACAGCAGCAAAAAACAGAGCTTTGAAAATCAGCTGTAACCAATATAAAAATAAATTTAAAAATATGTATAAAAACAGTGAGACAGACAAAAATTCTTACAACTTTTTTTGAAGGGCTACGATGTAACATGGATTGAACACATGTAGACCCACAGCAGGATGATATATAAGGCTGGAAGCTATGCACGCTAAGAGATGTTAGAGAGGCTGGGTGAGGAAATGCAGACCTTTTAAAGTAATACTGCCTGGTACCCATTCCATGGGTCACAAATCTGCAGGTTCAAGGGAATCTTCTGACAGAGAAAACATGCCTGGAAAACCGAGATGAACGTACACCGTGTGCTCAGGAAAGGTGTCTAAAATGCACCTCATTTTTGATCTCCTGGTTCTGGGGTTCGCCATTCCAGCCACATTACTAACAATCTCCCCACTTGGAGAATCAGCACCTTTAACCTCCTGTTTCACACAGTTTGCAATTTGTGCAGAGGATAAACGGGAAGAGGGGGAACCAATGAGAGACTAGCTGTAGGAGTTTTGACAGGCACATTTCACTCTAATTTCCCATTAGGAAGAAGAATTAACCAAAGGCACAGCCTGCCTCCCCAGAACCAGAATAGGGCCGGAAGCAATACAATGGTTTGGCGGCCAGCTCACAAAAAATTCGAGTTGAAAAATGGAGCTCAGGAGCAGACAATTCAAAGACCTGCAAAGATATAAATGATAACCAACGTCCAAAAATATATTCAGGTAAGGCACCGAAGAGGATCTGAATGAGAGGCAGAATTGCAGGAAACAGATTTCAAAAGGTAGATTGTACTCACAGTTAAAGCATATGAAAAGCAGCAGAATTTCTAAAATGATGCAGTTGGGCAAAAGGGTGTATGCGTTTTTTTCGTGAATATCTTCAGGAAAAAAACACATACAGAGGTTTTGGCCAACCAAGCAAGCGGGAAATGCAAGTCCGCTCAACAAAGAAGTCTCAATTTCCACTGCTCAGAAAGGCCATCCAAAAAATGTGTACAAACCAGAAATGCAGGAGAGGCCATGGAGAACAGGGAGCTAGTCACGCTGATGGGTGGGGTATAAATATCCAAGAGCCACTCTGAAGAAGTGTATGCTGTTTCCTAAAACATCTAAAATACAAAGCCCCCGAGCAAAGGGGACTTCAACTCATGGGCATATGACTTGGGAAGACTAAATATCAACAAGACACTGGCACCCCAAAATTTACGGCTGCTCTGCATACAAGAACCTCCACTTCGGTACACATAAAATATGCCAGGAAAAAGATAAATGCATAAAGAACTTGTGGTAATTTTGTACAACGGAATATCACTCAGACGTGATATCAATGCCATAAGGCCAGTAGCAGCATAATGAGTGGATTAATGTACGATGTTTCTAAGTGCAATAAGTCACACAGAAAAAGAATCTAATCATAAGATATCACTTATAGAGGTAATGTCAACATCACAACACATGACCTGAATTAGGAAAGAGAACAGAGTCTCACATTTAGAAAACACTCTTATGCCTGCTTAAGGGGAAAGTAGAGGTGGGGTGATGCATAAAACCAGAGTTTGATATTAGCACAGGTACCATTCCATAAACCAAATACAGAATAGACAAGACCTACACTTTCCTCAGTGAACGGGACTCAACACCCCTATTCCACACAGAGGAATATATCTGACTAGTAAAAAATCTTAAAACCTATGTATTGATATGTCTCTGTAAGGGAATCAATTGGGTCTAGACCGGCATAAAGATGTCCGTGAAAATCAGTTCAACCCCATTATAAAAATGAATTTCAAAAACAAAACAAAATAACAGCAAAATTCTTACACAATTCCTTCAGTGGTTCTGATGAAACCTGGAATGACCCTATCTGCAAAGACAGCTGGATGAGACATAAGGCTGGACACCGGGGAATGAGAGGACTGGTGAGATTGGGAGAGAAAATGCAGACCCTTTAAAGTAGTAATGCATGCCACCATTCCATGGGTCCCAAATCTCCAGGTAGAAGGGAATATCACTACAGTTATAACATGTATGGGAAACCTAGAGAATGAACACACTGTTTTGGCGAAAGGTTTCTAAAAGTCTCCTAATTTTTCCTCTCCTTGTGCTCCAATTTGGCATTCCAACTGCTTTACTATCAATCTCCCAACTTTGGAGAGTCAACCCCTATAACCTCCTGGTTCGCACAGTTTGCTAATTTTGCAGAGGATGAAAGGGAAGAGGGAGAACCAATCAGAGAGTAGATGAAGGCATTTGGATGGGCACATGTCACTCTAATTTCCCATTCAGGAAGAAGAATTAACCAAAGCCTCAGCCAACAGCAGGGAACCAGTATAGCCACCCCTGGAACCAGTATAGGTCCTGAAGCAATATTGTGGATTTGCGGTCAGCTCACAAAAATGGGATTTCAAAATTGGAGCTCAGGGGCACAGAAATTCACAAACCTGCAGTTATAACGAACTACTCAATTCCAAAAATCTGTTGAGGAAAGGCAAAGAAGTGGACTTGAAAATGAGGCAGAATTGCACAAAACATATTTCAAGAGGTAAATTAGAATCGCCTTTAAAGCTCAGGAAAAGCATCACAACTTCGACAATGATGCACTTGGCCAAAAAGGGCGTATGACTTTTCTCCTGAATATATTCAGGAGAAAACACATACGCCCTTTTTGGCGAATCAAGCTAGCGCACAATGCAAATCCACACTACAAAGAATTGTCACTTCCCACCGGTAAAAAGGGATATCCGAAAATCTGTAAAAACCACAAAGGCAAGAGCGAGATGACAAGGGCATGAAGCAATGTGATCCCAAGGGTCATGGAGGATTGTGATGACAAGTGCATGGAGCATTGTGATGACAAGATTATGTAGCATTTGCTGACAAAGGCATGGAGCATTGTGATGACAAGGTTCATGGAACCTTGTGATGAGAAGGCCGTGGAACATTGTAATGACAGTTTTTATGGAGCATTGTTATTACAGGGTTAATGGAGCATTTTCATGACAAGGGCATGGAGCATTGGTCTGAAAATTTTCATGGATTATTGTGATGAGAGGGGGCATGGAGCACTGTGATGACAAGGGCACGGAACACTGTGATACATGGGTCATGGAGGATTGTAATGACAAGCCTTGGAGCTTTGTGTTAAGAAGAGCATCGAGCATTGTGATGAAAAGCATCATGGAGCCTGTGATGACAAGGACATGTAACAATGTGTTGAGAGGGTTCATGGAGAATTTTGATGACAATGGCATGGAGCATTGTGATGCCAAGGGTCACGGAGCTTTGTGATGACAAAGGTCATGGAGGGTTTTGATGACAAGTGCGTGGTGCACTGTGATGAGAAGGGCAGTGAGCATTGTGATGAAAGGGTCATGGAGCAATTTGATGAAAAGTGTCATGGGATATTTTGATGACAGGGGTTATGGAAAATTGTGATGTCAGGGGTCAGGGAGCATTGTGATCAAAAGTGTCATTGAGCATTGTGATGACAGGGGTCTTGGAGCATTGTGATGACAAGGGCATGGAGCATTGTGATGAAAAAGGCTTGGAGCCTTTTCATGACAGGGTTCAAGGAGCATTCTTACGACAAGTGTATGGGAGCATTGTGATGACAAGTGTATTGAGCATTGTGATGACAAAGATCATGGAGCATTGTGATGACAACAGTCCCGGATTATTGTGTTGTAAGGGGTCATAGAGCATTGTGATGACAGTGGTCATGGAGCATTGTGATGACAGGGGTCATGGAGCAGTGTGATGAGAAGATCATGGAGCATTGGCTGAAAATGTTCATGGAGTACTGTAATGACAAGGGAATGGAGCATTGTGATGACAAGGTCCTGGAGCATTGTGATGAGAAGTCCATGGAGCCTTGTGATGATAAGTCTCATGGAGCATTCTGATGAAATGGGGCATGGAACATTTTGATTACAGGAGCCTTCGAGCATTGTGATGACCATGGCATGGAGCATTGTGATGAGAAGGCCATGGAGCATACTTATGACATGCGTCATGAAGCTTTGTGATGACCAGGGCATGGAGCATTGTGATTACAGGGGTCTTGGAGCATTGTGATGACAAGGGCAAGGAACACTGTGATACATGGGTCATGGAGGATTGTAATGACAAGAGCATGGAGCATTGTGAATAGAAGGTCATCGAGCATTGTGATGACAAGCGTCATGGAGCTTTGTGATGACAAGGGCATGAAGCAATGTGATGAAAGGGTTCATGGAGCATTGTGATGACAATGGCATGGATCATTGTGATTCCAAGGGTCATGGAGCTTTGTGATGACAAAGGTCATGGAGCATTTTGATTACAAGGGCGTTGTGCATTGTGATGAGAAGGGCAGGGAGCATTGTGATGACAGGGTCATAGAGCAATTTGATGAAAACTGTCATGGAACATTTTGATGACAGGGGATATGGAACATTGTGATGTCAGGGGTCATGGAGCTTTGTGATGAAAAGGGTCATGGAGCTTTTTGATGCTGGGGTTATGGAACATTGTGATATCAGGCGTCATGGAGCATTGTGATGATAATTGCATGTAGCATTGTGATGACAAAGGTCACGGAACATTGTGATGATGTGGGCATGGACCATTTTGATGACAAAGTCATGAAGTATTGTGGTTGCTGGAGTCACGGAGCATTGTGATGACAGGGGTCATGGAGCATTGTGATGACAAGGGCATGGAGCATTGTGATGACAGGGGCATAGAGCATGGCTCTGACAGTTTTTATGGATTATTGTGATGACAGTGGGCATGGCGCATTGTGATGACAGGCGCATGGAGCATTGTGACGACAAGGTCAAGGAATATTGTGAAGACAGGTGTCAAGGAGCATTGTGATGACATATGTCATGGTCCATTATGATGACAATGGCATGGAGCATTGTGATGCCAAGTGTCATGGAGGATTGTGATGACAAAGTAATGGAACATTGTGATGACAAGGGCTTGGAACATCGTGATGACAAGGGTCATGGAGCACTGTGATGACAAGATCTTGGAGCATTGTGAGGAGAAGGGCCATTGAGAATTTTGATGAGAAGGTCGTGAAGCATTGTGATGAAAAGCGCACCGAGCTTGCTATGACAGGAGTCATGGAGCATTGTGATGTACAAGTGCATGGAGAATTGTATTGACAAGATCATGTAACATTGTGATGAGAAGTGTCATGGAGCATTTTGATGATAAGGACATGTAGAATTGTGATGACCAGTGCATGGAGCATTGTGATGGAAAGACCGTGGAGCACTGTGATGAGAAGACCATGGGTAATTGTGATGATGAGCGTCATGGAGCACTGTAATGACAAGGGGCATAGAGCATTGTGATGACATGTGTCATGGATCATTGTGATGACAAGGGTCATGGACCATTCTGATGACAAGCTTGTGGAGTAATGTGATGACAAGGGCATGGAGCATTGTGATGAAAAGGGCATGGAGCATTGTAATGAAAAAGGCTTGGAGCCTTTTCATGACAGGGTTCAAGGAGCATACTCTCGACAAATGTCAGGGAGCATTGTGATGACAAGTGTATTGAGCATTGTGATGACAAAGTTCATGGAGCATTGTGATGAGAAAACCATGGTTAACTGTGATGAGGAGCGTCATGGGGCATTGTGATGACAAGTGTTATGGAACATTGTGATCACAAGTGTTTGGAGCATTGTGATGACAGAAGTCATGGAGCATATTGATTTCATTGTGATGACAATAGCATGAAGCATTATGGTGATGGGCATGGTGCATGGGATGACAGGGTTCTTGGAGCATTGAGATTAAAAGGGGCATGGAGCATTGTGATTACAGGGGTCTTGGAGCATTGTGATGACAAGGGAATGGAGCATTGTGATGCCAAGGGTCATGGAGCTTTGTGATGACAAAGGTCATGGAGCATTTTGATTACAAGGGCGTTGTGCATTGTGATGAGAAGGGCAGGGAGCATTGTGATGACAGGGTCATAGAGCAATTTGATGAAAACTGTCATGGAATATTTTGATGACAGGGGATAAGGAACATTGTGATGTCAGGGGTCATGGAGCTTTGTGATGAAAAGGGTCATGGAGCTTTTTGATGCTGGGGTTATGGAACATTGTGATATCAGGCGTCATGGAGCATTGTGATGATAATTGCATGTAGCATTGTGATGACAAAGGTCACGGAACATTGTGATGATGTGGGCATGGACCATTTTGATGACAAAGTCATGAAGTATTGTGGTTGCTGGAGTCACGGAGCATTGTGATGACAGGGGTCATGGAACATTGTGATGACAAGGGCATGGAGCATTGCTCTGACAGTTTTTATTGATTATTGTGATGACAGTGGGCATGGCGCATTGTGATGACAGGCGCATGGAGCATTGTGACGACAAGGTCAAGGAATATTCTGAAGACATGTGTCAAGGAGCATTGTGATGATATATGTCATGGTCCATTATGATGACAGTGGCATGGAGCATTGTGATGCCAAGTGTCATGGAGGATTGTGATGACAAAGTAATGGAGCATTGTGATGACAAGGGCTTGGAGCATCGTGATGACAAGGGTCATGGAGCACTGTGATGACAAGATCTTGGAGCATTGTGAGGAGAAGGGCCATTGAGAATTTTGATGAGAAGGTCGTGAAGCATTGTGATGAAAAGCGCACCGAGCTTGCTATGACAGGGGTCATGGAGCATTGTGATGTACAAGTGCATGGAGAATTGTATTGACAAGATCATGTAACATTGTGATGAGAAGTGTCATGGAGCATTTTGATGATAAGGACATGTAGAATTGTGAGGACCAGTGCATGGAGCATTGTGATGGAAAGACCGTGGAGCACTGTGATGAGAAGACCATGGGTAATTGTGATGATGAGCGTCATGGAGCACTGCAATGACAAGGGGCATAGAGCATTGTGATGACAGGTGTCATGGATCATTGTGATGACAAGGGTCAGGGACCATTCTGATGACAAGCTTGTGGAGTAATGTGATGACAATGGCATGGAGCATTGTGATGAAAAGGGCATGGAGCATTGTGATGAAAAAGGCTTGGAGCCTTTTCATGACAGGGTTCAAGGAGCATTCTTACGACAAGTGTCAGGGAGCATTGTGATGACAAGTGTATTGAGCATTGTGATGACAGAGACCATGGAGCATTGTGATGACAGGCATCATGGAGCGTTGTGATGACAAATGTTATGGAACATTGTGATCACAAGGGTTTTGAGCATTGTGATGACAGAAGTCATGTATCATTTTTCATTTCAAGGTGCATGGAGCATTGTGATGACAAGGGCATGAAGCATTGTGAACCCAAGGTTCATGGAGGGTTTTGATGACAATGGGAATGGAGTATTGTGATGACAAGCGCATGGAGCATTGTGATGACAAGGTCATGTAGCATTTTGCTGACAAATGCATGGAGATTTTGATGACAAGTGTCATGGAACACTGTGATGACAAGCGTCATGGAGCATTGTGATTACAGGGGTCACGGAGCATTGGGATGGCAAGGGCATGGATCATTGTGATGACAAGGGTCATGGAGCATTTTGATGACAAGAGTCCCGGATCATTGTGTTGTCCGGTGTCATGGAGCACTGTGATGACAGGGGTCATGGAGCACTGTGATGAGAAGTTCATGGAGCATTGGGCTGACAATATTCATTGAGTATTGCGATGGCAGTGGACATGGAGCATTGCGATGACAATGGAATGGAGCATTGTGATGACAAGGTCCTGGAGCATTGTGAGGAGAAGACCATGGAGCCTTGTGATGACAAGTGTCATGGAGCATTCTGATGAAAAGGTGTGTGGAGCATTGTGATTACATGGGTCTTGGAGCATTGTGATGAAAATGGCATGGGTGATTGTGATGCAAAAGGCATGGAGCCTTGTCATGACAGGGTTCAAGGAGCATACTGACGACAAGTGTCAGGGAGCATTGTAATGACAAGTGTATTGAGCATTGTGATGACAAAGGACATGGAGAATTGTGATGAGAAGACCGTGGATAATTGTGATGATGAGCATCATGGGGCGTTGTGATGACAAGTGTTCTGGAACATTGTGATCACAAGGGTTTGGAGCATTGTGTTGAAGGAGGTTATGGAGCATTTTGATTTCATTGTGATGACAATAGCATGAAGCATTTTGATAATGGGCATTGTTCATTGTGATTACAGAGTTCATGGATCATTGAGATGAAAAGTGGCATGGAGCATTTTGATTACAGGTGTCTTGGAGCATTGTGATGACAAGGGCATGGAGCATTGTGATGAGAAAGCCATGGAGCAGATTGATGACATGCATCATGGAGCTTTGTGATGACAATAGCATGGAGCATTGTGACTACAGGGGTCTTGGAGCATTGTGATGACAAGGGTCATGGAGCCTTGTGATGACAAGGCCGTGGAACATTGTCATGACAGGGGTGAGGGAGTATTGTGATGACTAGTGATGGAACAATTTGATATCAGTAGTGAGAGAGCATTTTGATGAGAAGTACATGGAGCATTGTGATGACAAGTTTTATGGAGCATTCTGATGACAAGTTTGTGGAAAATATTGATAACAAGCACATGGAGCATTGTGATAACAAGGGTCATGGAGCACTCTGCTGACAAAGGCATGGAGCATTGTGATGCAAGTGTCACAGAGCATTGTGAATGAAAAGTTCATGGAGCATTATGGTGACAAATTTCACAGAGCCCTGTGATGACCAGGGCATGTACCATTTTGATGCCAAAGGTCATGAAGCATTGTGATGACTGGAATCACGGAGCATTGTGATGACAAGGGCATGGAGCATTGTGATGACAGGGGCATGGAACATTGGTCTGGAAAGTTTCATAGATTATTGAGATGACAGTGGGCATGGCACATTGTTATGACAAGGGCATGGAGCATTGTTATGAGAAGGTCATGAATTATTGTGCAGACAGGTGTCAGGGAGCATTGTGACGACATATGTCTTGGTGCATTGTGATGACAATGGCATGGAGCATTGTGAAGCCAAGTGTCATGGAGGATTGTGATGACAAATGTAATGGAACATTGTGATGACAAGGGCTTGGAGCTTTTTGATGACAGTGGTCATGGAGCACTGTGATGACAAGGGCATGGAGCACTGTGATGACAATGGCCATTGAGAATTTTGATGACAATGTCGTGAAGCACTGTGATGAAAAGCACTTGGAGCTTGCTATGACAGGGGTCATGGAGCATTGCGATGACAAGTTCATGGAGAATTGTGATGACAAGATCATGTAACATTGTGATGAGAAGTGTCATGGAGCATTGTGATGGCAAGTGCGTGGAGCACAGTAATGAGAAGACCATGGATAATTGTGATGTCGAGCGTCATGCAGCACTGTAATGACAAGGGGCATGGAGCATTGTGATGACAGGGGTCATGGAGAATTGTGATGACAAGGGCATGGAGCATTGTGATTACAGTTGTCTTGGAGCATTGTGATGACAAGGGTCATGGAGCCTTGTGATGAGAAGGCCGTGGAACATTGTAATGGCAGTTTTCATGGAGCTTTCCTATAACAGTAGAAATGGAGCATTTTCATGACAAGGGCATGGAGCATTTTGATTACAGGTGTCTTGGAGCATTGTGATGACAAGGGTCATGGAGCCTTGTGATGAGAAGGCCGTGGAACATTGTAATGGCAGTTTTCATGGAGTGTTGCTATAACAGTGGAAATGGAGCATTTTCATGACAAGGGCATGGAGCGTTGGTCTGAAAATTTTCATGGATTATTGTGATGAGAGGGGGCATGGAGCACTGTGATGACAAGGGCACGGAACACTGTGATACATGGGTCATGGAGGATTGTAATGACAAGCCTTGGAGCTTTGTGTTAAGAAGAGCATCGAGCATTGTGATGAAAAGCATCATGGAGCCTGTGATGACAAGGACATGTAACAATGTGTTGAGAGGGTTCATGGAGAATTTTGATGACAATGGCATGGAGCATTGTGATGCCAAGGGTCACGGAGCTTTGTGATGACAAAGGTCATGGAGGGTTTTGATGACAAGTGCGTGGTGCACTGTGATGAGAAGGGCAGTGAGCATTGTGATGAAAGGGTCATGGAGCAATTTGATGAAAAGTGTCATGGGATATTTTGATGACAGGGGTTATGGAAAATTGTGATGTCAGGGGTCAGGGAGCATTGTGATCAAAAGTGTCATTGAGCATTGTGATGACAGGGGTCATGGATCATTGTGATGGCCGGGGTGAGGGAGTATTGTGATGACTAGTGATGGAACATTATGATATCAGTGATGGGAGAGCCTTTTGATGGGAAGTGCATGGAGCATTGTGAAGACAAGGTTTATGGAGCACTGTGATGACAAGGTTGTGGAGCATTGTGATGACAAGCGCATGTCGCATTGTGATGACACAGGTCATGGGGCATTGTGCGGACAAGCACATGGAGCATTGTGATGACAAGGGTCATGGAGCATTGTTATGACCAGGGAATGGAGCATTGTTATGGCAAGACCGTGGAGCACTGTGATGAGAAGACCATGGATAACTGTGATGACGAGCGTCATGGAGCACTGTAATGACAAGGGGCATGGAGCATACTGATGATAGGCGTCATGGAGCATTGTGATGACATGGGTCATGGAACATTGTGAAGACGGGTCATGGAGCATTGTGATGACAAGGGTCATGGAGCATTCTGAAGATAAGCTTGTGGAGTAATGTGATGAAAATGGCATGGATATTTGTGATGAAAAGGGCATGGATCATTGTGATGAAAAATGCATGGAGACTTTTAATGACAGGTTTCAAGGAGCATTCTGACAACAAGTATCAGGGAGCATTGTGATGACAAGTGTATTGAGCATTGTGATGACAATGTTCATGGAGCATTGTGATGACAACAGTCCCGGATTATTGTGTTGTAAGGGGTCATAGAGCATTGTGATGACAGTGGTCATGGAGCATTGTGATGACAGGGGTCATGGAGCAGTGTGATGAGAAGATCATGGAGCATTGGCTGAAAATGTTCATGGAGTATTGTGATGACAAGGGAATGGAGCATCGTGATGACAAGGTCCTGGAGCATTGTGATGAGAAGTCCATGGAGCCTTGTGATGACAAGTCTCATGGAGCATTCTGATGAAATGGGGCATGGAGCATTTTGATTACAGGAGCCTTCGAGCATTGTGATGACCAGGGCATGGAGCATTGTGATGAGAAGGCCATGGAGCATACTTATGACATGTGTCATGAAGCTTTGTGATGACCAGGGCATGGAGCATTGTGATTACAGGGGTCTTGGAGCATTGTGATGACAAGGGCAAGGAACACTGTGATACATGGGTCATGGAGGATTGTAATGACAAGAGCATGGAGCATTGTGAATAGAAGGTCATCGAGCATTGTGATGACAAGCGTCATGGAGCTTTGTGATGACAAGGGCATGAAGCAATGTGATGAAAGGGTTCATGGAGCATTGTGATGACAATGGCATGGAGCATTGTGATGCCAAGGGTCATGGAGCTTTGTGATGACAAAGGTCATGGAGCATTTTGATTACAAGGGCGTTGTGCATTGTGATGAGAAGGGCAGGGAGCATTGTGATGACAGGGTCATAGAGCAATTTGATGAAAACTGTCATGGAACATTTTGATGACAGGGGATATGGAACATTGTGATGTCAGGGGTCATGGAGCTTTGTGATGAAAAGGGTCATGGAGCTTTTTGATGCTGGGTTTATGGAACATTGTGATATCAGGCGTCATGGAGCATTGTGATGACAAAGGTCACGGAACATTGTGATGATGTGGGCATGGACCATTTTGATGACAAAGTCATGAAGTATTGTGGTTGCTGGAGTCACGGAGCATTGTGATGACAGGGGTCATGGAGCATTGTGATGACAAGGGCATGGAGCATTGTGATGACAGGGGCATAGAGCATTGCTCTGACAGTTTTTATGGATTATTGTGATGACAGTGGGCATGGCACATTGTGATGACAGGCTCATGGAGCATTGTGACGACAAGGTCAAGGGATATTGTGAAGACAGGTGTCAAGGAGCATTGTGATGACATATGTCATGGTCCATTATGATGACAATGGCATGGAGCATTGTGATGCCAAGTGTCATGGAGGATTGTGATGACAAAGTAATGGAGCATTGTGATGACAAGGGCTTGGAGCATCGTGATGACAAGGGTCATGGAGCACTGTGATGACAAGATCTTGGAGCATTGTGAGGAGAAGGGCCATTGAGAATTTTGATGAGAAGGTCGTGAAGCATTGTGATGAAAAGCGCACCGAGCTTGCTATGACAGGGGTCATGGAGCATTGTGATGTACAAGTGCATGGAGAATTGTATTGACAAGATCATGTAACATTGTGATGAGAAGTGTCATGGAGCATTTTGATGATAAGGACATGTAGAATTGTGATGACCAGTGCATGGAGCATTGTGATGGAAAGACCGTGGAGCACTGTGATGAGAAGACCATGGGTAATTGTGATGATGAGCGTCATGGAGCACTGTAATGACAAGGGGCATAGAGCATTGTGATGACAGGTGTCATGGATCATTGTGATGACAAGGATCATGGACCATTCTGATGACAAGCTTGTGGAGTAATGTGATGACAATGGCATGGAGCATTGTGATGAAAAGGGCATGGAGCATTGTGATGAAAAAGGCTTGGAGCCTTTTCATGACAGGGTTCAAGGAGCATTCTTACGACAAGTGTCAGGGAGCATTGTGATGACAAGTGTATTGAGCATTGTGATGACAAAATCATGGAGCACTGTGATGACAACAGTCCCGGATTATTGTGTTGTAAGGGGTCATAGAGCATTGTGATGACAGTGGTCATGGAGCATTGTGATGACAGGGGTCATGGAGCCATGTGATGAGAAGATCATGGAGCATTGGCTGAAAATGTTCATGGAGTATTGTGATGACAAGGGAATGGAGCATTGTGATGACAAGGTCCTGGAGCATTGTGATGAGAAGTCCATGGAGCCTTGTGATGACAAGTCTCAAGGAGCATTCTGATGAAATGGGGCATGGAACATTTTGATTACAGGAGCCTTCGAGCATTGTGATGACCAGGGCATGGAGCATTGTGATGAGAAGGCCATGGAGCATACTTATGACATGCGTCATGAAGCTTTGTGATGACCAGGGCATGGAGCATTGTGATTACAGGGGTCTTGGAGCATTGTGATGACAAGGGCAAGGAACACTGTGATACATGGGTCATGGAGGATTGTAATGAAAAGAGCATGGAGCATTGTGAATAGAAGGTCATCGAGCATTGTGATGACAAGTGTCATGGATCTTTGTGATGACAAGGGCATGAAGCAATGCGATGAAAGGGTTCATGGAGCATTTTGATGACAATGGCATGGAGCATTGTGATGCCAAGGGTCATGGAGCTTTGTGATGACAAAGGTCATGGAGCATTTTGATTACAAGGGCGTTGTGCATTGTGATGAGAAGGGCAGGGAGCATTGTGATGACAGGGTCATAGAGCAATTTGATGAAAACTGTCATGGAACATTTTGATGACAGGGGATATGGAACATTGTGATGTCAGGGGTCATGGAGCTTTGTGATGAAAAGGGTCATGGAGCTTTTTGATGCTGGGGTTATGGAACATTGTGATATCAGGCGTCATGGAGCATTGTGATGATAATTGCATGTAGCATTGTGATGACAAAGGTCACGGAACATTGTGATGATGTGGGCATGGACCATTTTGATGACAAAGTCATGAAGTATTGTGGTTGCTGGAGTCACGGAGCATTGTGATGACAGGGGTCATGGAACATTGTGATGACAAGGGCCTGGAGCATTGCTCTGACAGTTTTTATGGATTATTGTGATGACAGTGGGCATGGCGCATTGTGATGACAGGCGCATGGAGCATTGTGACGACAAGGTCAAGGAATATTGTGAAGACAGGTGTCAAGGAGCATTGTGATGACATATGTCATGGTCCATTATGATGACAATGGCATGGAGCATTGTGATGCCAAGTGTCATGGAGGATTGTGATGACAAAGTAATGGAGCATTGTGATGAGAAGGGCTTGGAGCATCGTGATGACAAGGGTCATGGAGCACTGTGATGACAAGATCTTGGAGCATTGTGAGGAGAAGGGCCATTGAGAATTTTGATGAGAAGGTCGTGAAGCATTGTGATGAAAAGCGCACCGAGCTTGCTATGACAGGGGTCATGGAGCATTGTGATGTACAAGTGCATGGAGAATTGTATTGACAAGATCATGTAACATTGTGATGAGAAGTGTCATGGAGCATTTTGATGATAAGGACATGTAGAATTGTGATGACCAGTGCATGGAGCATTGTGATGGAAAGACCGTGGAGCACTGTGATGAGAAGACCATGGGTAATTGTGATGATGAGCGTCATGGAGCACTGTAATGACAAGGGACATAGAGCATTGTGATGAAAGGTGTCATGGATCATTGTGATGACAAGGGTCATGGACCATTCTGATGACAAGCTTGTGGAGTAATGTGATGACAATGGCATGGAGCATTGTGATGAAAAGGGCATGGAGCATTGTGATGAAAAAGGCTTGGAGCCTTTTCATGACAGGGTTCAAGGAGCATTCTTACGACAAGTGTCAGGGAGCATTGTGATGACAGGCATCAAGGAGCGTTGTGATGACAAATGTTATGGAACATTGTGATCACAAGGGTTTTGAGCATTGTGATGACAGAAGTCATGTATCATTTTCATTTCAAGGTGCATGGAGCATTGTGATGACAAGGGCATGAAGCATTGTGAACCCAAGGTTCATGGAGAGTTTTGATGACAATGGGAATGGAGTATTGTGATGACAAGCGCATGGAGCATTGTGAGGACAAGGTCATGTAGCATTTTGCTGACAAATGCATGGAGCATTTTGATGACAAGTGTCATGGAACTCTGTGATGACAAGCGTCATGGAGCATTGTGATTACAGGGGTCACGGAGCATTGGGATGGCAAGGGCATGGATCATTGTGATGACCAGGGTCATGGAGCATTTTGATGACAAGAGTCCCGGATCATTGTGTTGTCCGGTGTCATGGAGCACTGTGATGACAGTGGTCATGGAGCATTGTGATGACAGGGGTCATGGAGCACTGTGATGAGAAGTTCATGGAGCATTGGGCTGACAATATTCATTGAGTATTGTGATGGCAGTGGTCATGGAGCATTGCGATGACAATGGAATGGAGCATTGTGATGACAAGGTCCTGGAGCATTGTGAGGAGAAGACCATGGAGCCTTGTGATGACAAGTGTCATGGAGCATTCTGATGAAAAGGTGTGTGGAGCATTGTGATTACATGGGTCTTGGAGCATTGTGATGAAAATGGCATGGGCGATTGTGATGCAAAAGGCATGGAGCCTTGTCATGACAGGGTTCAAGGAGCATACTGACGACAAGTGTCAGGGAGGATTGTAATGACAAGTGTATTGAGCATTGTGATGACAAAGGACATGGAGAATTGTGATGAGAAGACCATGGATAATTGTGATGATGAGCATCATTGGGCGTTGTTATGACAAGTGTTATGGAACATTGTGATCACAAGGGCTTGGAGCATTGTGTTGACAGAGGTTATGGAGCATTTTGATTTCATTGTGATGACAATAGCATGAAGCATTTTGATGATGGGCATTGTTCATTGTGATTACAGAGTTCATGGATCATTGAGATGAAAAGTGGCATGGAGCATTTTGATTACAGGTGTCTTGGAGCATTGTGATGACAAGGGCATGGAGCATTGTGATGAGAAGGCCATGGAGCAGATTGATGACATGCGTCATGGAGCTTTGTGATGACAATAGCATGGAGCATTGTGACTACAGGGGTCTTGGAGCATTGTGATGACAAGGGTCATGGAGCCTTGTGATGACAAGGCCGTGGAACATTGTCATGACAGGGGTGAGGGAGTATTGTGATGACTAGTGATGGAACAATTTGATATCAGTAGTGAGAGAGCATTTTGATGAGAAGTACATGCAGCATTGTGATGACAAGTTTTATGGAGCATTCTGATGACAAGTTTGTGGAAAATTTTGATAACAAGCGCATGGAGCATTGTGATAACAAGGGTCATGGAGCACTCTGCTGACAGAGGCATGGAGCATTGTGATGGCAAGGGTTACAGAGCATTGTGAATGAAAAGTTCATGGAGCATTATGGTGACAAATTTCACAGAGCCCTGTGATGACCAGGGCATGTACCATTTTGATGCCAAAGGTCATGAAGCATTGTGATGACTGGAATCACGGAGCATTGTGATGACAAGGGCATGGAACATTGTGATGACAGGGGCATGGAACATTGGTCTGAAAAGTTTCATAGATTATTGAGATGACAGTGGGCATGGCACATTGTGATGACAAGGGCATGGAGCATTGTTATGAGAAGGTCATGAATTATTGTGCAGACAGGTGTCAGGGAGCATTGTGACGACATATGTCTTGGTGCATTGTGATGACAATGGCATGGAGCATTGTGAAGCCAAGTGTCATGGAGGATTGTGATGACAAATGTAATGGAGCATTGTGATGACAAGGGCTTGGAGCTTTTTGATGACAGTGGTCATGGAGCACTGTGATGAAAAGGGCATGGAGCACTGTGATGACAATGGCCATTGAGAATTTTGATGACAATGTCGTGAAGCACTGTGATGAAAAGCACTTGGAGCTTGCTATGACAGGGGTCATGGAGCATTGCGATGACAAGTGCATGGAGAATTGTGATGACAAGATCATGTAACATTGTGATGAGAAGTGTCATGGAGCATTGTGATGGCAAGTGCGTGGAGCACAGTGATGAGAAGACCATGGATAATTGTGATGTCGAGCGTCATGCAGCACTGTAATGACAAGGGGCATGGAGCATTGTGATGACAGGGGTCATGGAGTATTGTGATGACAAGGGCATGGAGCATTGTGATTACAGGTGTCTTGGAGCATTGTGATGACAAGGGTCATGGAGCCTTGTGATGAGAAGGCCGTGGAACATTGTAATGGCAGTTTTCATGGAGCTTTCCTATAACAGTAGAAATGGAGCATTTTCATGACAAGGGCATGGAGCATTTTGATTACAGGTGTCTTGGAGCATTGTGATGACAAGGGTCATGGAGCCTTGTGATGAGAAGGCCGTGGAACATTGTAATGGCAGTTTTCATGGAGTGTTGCTATAACAGTGGAAATGGAGCATTTTCATGACAAGGGCATGGAGCATTGGTCTGAAAATTTTCATGGATTATTGTGATGAGAGGGGGCATGGAGCACTGTGATGACAAGGGCACGGAACACTGTGATACATGGGTCATGGAGGATTGTAATGACAAGCCTTGGAGCTTTGTGTTAAGAAGAGCATCGAGCATTGTGATGAAAAGCATCATGGAGCCTGTGATGACAAGGACATGTAACAATGTGTTGAGAGGGTTCATGGAGCATTTTGATGACAATGGCATGGAGCATTGTGATGCCAAGGGTCACGGAGATTTGTGATGACAAAGGTCATGGAGGGTTTTGATGACAAGTGCGTGGTGAACTGTGATGAGAAGGGGAGTGAGCATTGTGATGAAAGGGTCATGGAGCAATTTGATGAAAAGTGTCATGGGATATTTTGATGACAGTGGTTATGGAAAATTGTGATGTCAGGGGTCACGGAGCATTGTGATGAAAAGTGTCATTGAGCATTGTGATGACAGGGGTCATGGATCATTGTGATGGCAGGGGTGAGGGAGTATTGTGATGACTAGTGATGGAACATTATGATATCAGTGATGGGAGAGCCTTTTGATGGGAAGTGCATGGAGCATTGTGAAGAAAAGGTTTATGGAGCACTGTGATGACAAGGTGGTGGAGCATTGTGATGACAAGCGCATGTCGCCTTGTGATGACACAGGTCATGGGGCATTGTGCGGACAAGCACATGGAGCATTGTGATGACAAGGGTCATGGAGAATTGTGCTGACAAAGGCATGGAGCATAGTGATGACATGAGTAAGAGAACATTGTCATGAAATTTTCATGGAGCATTGTGGTGACAAATTTCACAGAGCCTTTTGATGACGAGGGCATGCACCATTGTGATGACAGGGGTCATGGAGCATTTTGATGACTGTGGTCATGGAGCATTGTGATGACATGGGTCATGGAGCATTGAAATGATACGGTCATTGAGCATTGGGCTGAAAATGTACATAGAGTATTGTGATGACAGGGGTCATGGAGCATTGTGATGATAAGGGAATGGAGCACTGTGATGACAAGGTCCTGGAGCATTGTGATGAGAGGACCATGGAGCCTTGTGATGACAAGTGTCATGGAGCATTCTGATGAAAACGTGCATGGAGCATTGTGATTACAGGTGTTTTGTAGCATTGTGATGACAAGGGCATGGAGCTTTGTGATGTGAAGGCCATGGAGCATTCTGATGACATGCATCATGGAGCTTTGTGATGACAAGGACATGGATCATTGTGATGAAAATTGCATGGAGCATTGTCATGACAGGGTTCAAGGAGCATACTGATGAGAAGTTTCAAGGAGCATTGTGAAGATAAGTGTATTGAGCATTGTGATGACAAAGATCATGGAGCATTGTGATGAGAAGACCACTGATAATTGTGATGACCAGCCTCATGGGGCATTGTGATGACAAGAGTTATGGAACATTGTGATCAGAAGGGTTTGGAGCATTGTGATGACAGAGGTCATTGAGCATTTTGATTTCAGTGTGATGACAACAGCATGAAATATTATGGTGATGGGCATGGTGAATTGTGATGACAGAGTTCATGGAGCATTGAGATGAAAAGGGGCATGGAGCACTGTGATTACAGGGGTCTTGCAGCATTGTTATGACAAGGTCATGGAGCATTGTGATGAGAAGGCCATGGAGCATTCTGATGACTTGCGTCATGGAGCTTTTTGATGACAATGGCATGGAGAATTGTGATTAGAGGGGTCTTGGAGCATTGTGATGACAAGGTTCATGGAGGCTTGTGATGACAAGGCCGTGGAACTTTGTGATGGCAGGGGTCATGGAGCACTGTTATGAGAAGGGCACAGAACACGGTGATACATAGATCATGCAGGATTGTAATGACAAGGACATGTAGCATTGTGCTGAGAAGGGCATCGAGCGTAGTGATGACAAGCCTCATGGAGATTTGTGATGACCAGTGCATGGAGCAATGTGATGAGAGGGTTCATGGAGCATTGTGATGACAATGGAATGGAGCATTGTGATGCCAAGTGTCATGGAGATTTCTGATGACAAAGGTCATGGAGCATTATGAAAACAAGTGCGTGGTGCATTGTGATGAGAAGTGCAGGGAGCATTGTGATGACATGGGTTATGGAGCATTGTGCTTACACGCGCATCGAGCATTGTGCTGACAAGGGTCATGGAGCATTTTGCTGACAATGGCATGCAGCTTTGTGATGACAAGGGTCATAGAGCATTGTGATGAATAGTTCATGGAGCACTGTGGTGACAAAGGTCACAAAGACTTGTGTGACGAGGTCATGGACCATTGTGATGACAAATGTCATGAAGCACTGTGATGACTGTAGTCATGGAGCAATGTGATGAGAGTGTACTTGGAGCATTGTGATGCCAAAGGCATGGAGCATTGTGATGAGAATGCCATGGAGCATACAGATGACATGTGTCATGGAGCTTTGTGATGACAAGGGCAGGGAACATTGTGATTACAGGGGTCTTGGAGCATTGTGATGAAAAGGGAATGGATCATTGTGATGAAAAAGGCATGGAGCCTTTTCATGACAGGGTTCATGGAGCATACTGATGACAAGTGTCAGGGAGCATTGTGATTATTAAACCATTCATAATTGTGATGACGAGCATCATGGGACATTGTGATTACAAGTGTTATGGAACATTGTGATCAGAAGGGTTTTTAGCATTGTGATGACAGATGTCATGGAGCATATTGATTTCCTTGTGATGACAATAGCATGAAGCATTATGATGATGGGCATGGTGCATTGTGATGACAGGGTTCTTGGAGCATTGAGATAAAAAGGGGCATGGAGCACTGTTTTTACAGTGGTCTTGGAGCACTGTGATGACAAGGGCATGGAGCATTGTGATGAGAAGTCCGTGGAGCATTCTGATGAACTGCATCATGGATCTTTGTGATGACAAGGGTATGGAGCATTGTGATTACAGGGGTCTTGGAGCATTGTGATGACAAGCGTCATGGAGCCTTGGACAACAAGGCCGTGGAGCATTGTTATGACAGGGGTCATGGAGCATTGTGATGACAAAGGCATGGAGCATTGTGATGACAGGGGCATGGAACGTTGGTCTGACAAGTTTCATGGATTATTGTGATGACAGTGGGCATGACGCATTGTGATGACAAGGGCATGTAGCATTGTGATGACAAGGTCAGGGAGTATTGTGAAGACAGGTGTCAGGGAGCATTTTGATGAAATATGTCATGGTCCATTGCGATGACAATTTCATGTAGCATTGTGATGCCAAGTGACATGGAGGATTGTGATGACACATGTAATGGAGCATTTTGATGACAAGGGCTTAGAGCTTCGTGATGACAAGGGTCATGGAGCATTGTGATGACAAGGGCATGAAGCATTGTGATGAGGGGGGCATGGCACATTTTGATGACAAGGGCATGGAGCATTGTGGTGACAAAGGTCACAGAGCCTTGTGTGACGCGGGCATGGATTATTGTGATGACAAATGTCATAAAGCATTGTGATGACTGGAGTCACGGAGCATTGTGATGACAAGGGTCATGGAGCATTGTGATGACAAGTGCATGGAGCATTGTGATGACAGGGACATGGATCATTGGTCTGACAAGTTTCATGGATTATTGTGATGACAGTGGGCATGGCTCATTGTGATGAAAAGGGCATGGAGCATTGTGATGACAAGGTCATGGATTATTGTGAAGATAGGTTTCTGGGAGCATAGTGATGACATATGTCATGGTCCATTGTGATGACAATGGCATGGAGCATTGTGATGCCAGGAGTCATGGAGGATAGTGATGACAAAGGTAACGGAGCATTTTGATGACAAGGGTTTGGAGCATCGTGATGACAAGTGTCATGGAGCATTGTGATGACAAGGGCATGGAGCATTGTGATGACAACGGCACGGAACACTGTGATACATAGATCATGCAGGATTGTAATGACAAGGAAATGGAGCCTTGTGATGAGAAGTGCATCGAGGGTTGTAATGACAAGCCTCATAGAGATTTGTGATGGCAAGCGCATGGCGCATTGTGATGACATGGGTCATGGAGCACTGTGCTGACAAAGGCATGGTGCATTTTGATGACAATGGTCACAGAGTATTGTGAAGAAAAGTTCATGGAGCATTGTGGTGACAAAGGTCACAGAGCCTTGTGTGACAATGTCATGGACCATTGAGATGACAAAGGTCATGAAGATTTGTGATGACTGGAGTCACGGAGCATTGTGATGACAGGGGTCATGGAGCATTGTGATGACAGGGTTCATGGGGCATTGTGATTAGAAGGTCATGGAGCATTGGGCTGAAAATGTTCATGGAGTATTGTGATGACAGGGGTCATGGGGCATTTTGATGACATGGGAATGGAGCATTGTGATTAAAAGGGCATGGAGCATGGTGATGAGAAAGCCATGGAGCATTCTGAAGATATGAGTCATGAAGCTTTGTGATGACAATGGCATGGAGCATTGTGATTCCAGGGGTCTTGGAGCATTGTGAGGAAAAGGCATGGATCATTGTGTTGAAAAATGCATGGACCTTTGTCATGACAGGGTTCAAGGAGCATACTGACGACAAGTGTCAGGGAGCATTGTGATGACAAGTTTATTGAGCATTGTGATGACAAAGATAATGGAGTACTGTGAATAGAAGCCCATGGATAACTGTGATGATGAGCGTCATTGGGCGTTGTGATGACAAGTGTTATGCAACATTGTGATCACAAGTGTTTGGAGCATTGTGATGACAGAGGTCATGGAGCATATTGATTTCATTTTGATGACAATAGCATGAAGCATTATGATGATGCACAGGGTGCATTGTGATGACACGGTTCATGGATCATTGAGATGAATAGGGGCATGGAGCATTGTGATTACAGGTGTTTTGGACCATTGTGATGACAAGGGCATGGAGCATCGTGAATGAGAAGGCCATGGAGCATTCTGATGACATGCGTCATGGAAATTTGTGATGACAAGTGTATGCAGAATTGTGATTACAGTGTTTGGAGCATTGTGATGACAAGTGTCATGGAGTCTTGTGATGACAAGGCCATGGAAACTTGTGAAGGCAGGTGTCATGGTGCATTGTTATGACAGGGGTAATGGAGCATTGTGATGAAAAGGGCATGGAGCATTGTTCTGAAATATTTCATCGATTATTGTGCTGAGAGTGAGCATGGAGCATTGTGATGACGAAGGCACAGAACTCTTTGATACATGGGTCATGGAGGATTGTAATGACAAGGACATGGAGCATTGTGATGAGAAGGGCATCGAGCATTGTGACGACAAGTGACATGGAGGTTTGTGATGACAAGGGCATGGAGCAATGTGATGAGAGGCTTCATGGAGCATTGTGATGACAATGGCATGGAGCATTGTGATGCCAAGTGTCATGGAGTTTTGTGATGACAAAGGTCATGGAGCATTTTGATGACAAGGTCGTGGTGCGTTGTGATGAGAAGGGCAGGGAACATTGTGCTAACAGGGTCATGGAGCAATTTGGTGAAAAATTCATGGAATATGTTGATGAGAGTGGTTATGGAAAATTGTGATGTCAGGGGTCATGGAGCATTGTGATGAAAATGGTAATGGAGCATTTTGATGACAGGGATTATGGAGCATTGTGATGTCATTGGTCATGGAACATTTTGATGATAAGTGCATGTAGCATAGTGATGATAGGGGTCATGGAACATTGTGATGACATGGTTGAGGGAGTATTGTGAAGACTAGTGATGGAACATTGTGATATCAGTGGTGAGAGAGCATTTTGATGAGAAGTGCATGGAGCATTGTGATGACAAGGATGTGGAGCATTGTGATGACAAGCGCATGGTGCATTGTGATGACATGTTTCAAGGAGCATTGTGCTGAAAAGAACACGGAGCATTGTGATGAGAAGTGTCATGGATCATTGTGCTGACAAAGGCATGGTGCATTGTGATGACAAGGGTCACAGGGCATTGTGATGAAAAGGACATTGATCACTGTGATGCAAAATTCATGGAGCCTTGTCATGAAAGGGTTCAAGGAGCATACTGATGACAAGTGTCAGCCAGCATTGTGATGACAAGTGTATTGAGCATTGTGATGACAAAGTTCATGGAGTATTGTGAATAGAAGGCCATGGATAATTGTGATGATGAGCATCATGGGGCGTTGTTATGACAAGTGTTATGGAACATTGTGATCACAAGGGTTTGGAGCATTGTGATGACAGAGGTCATGGAGCATTTTGATTTCATTTTGATGACAATAGCATGAAGCATTATGATGATGGGCATGGTGCATTGTGATGACACGGTTCATGGAGATTTGAGATGAAAAGGGGCATTGAGCATTGTGATTACAGAGGTCTAGGAGAATTGTGATGACAAGGGCATGGAGCATCGTGAATGAGAAGGCCATGGAGCATTCTGATGTCATGCGTCTTGGAGCTTTTTGCTGACAAGGACATGGAGCATTGTAATGACAAGGGTTATGGAGCCTTGTGATGACAAGGCCGTGGAATATTGTAATGGCAGGTGTCATGGAGCATTGTTATAACAGGGGTAATGGAGCATTTTGATGACAAGGGCATGGAGCATAGGTCTGAAAAGCTTCATGGATTATTGTGATGTGAGGGGGCATGGAGCATTGTGATGACAAGGGCACGGAACACTGTGATACATGGGTCATGGCGGATTGTAATGACAAGGGCATGGAGCATTGTGTTAAGAAGAGCATCGAGCATTGTGATTGAAAGCATCACGGAGCCTGTGATGACAAGGGCATGGAACAATGTGATGAGAGTGTTCATGGAGCATTTTGATGACAATGGCATGGAGCATTGTGATGCCAAGAGTCATGTAGGTTTGTGATGACAAAGGTCATGGAGCATTTTGAAGACAAGCACGTGGTGAACTGTGTTGAGAAGGGCAGGGATCATTGTGATGAAAGGGTCATGGAGCAATTTGATGAAAATTGTCATGGGACATTTTGATGAAAGGGGTTATGGAACATTGTTATGTCAGGGGTCATGGAGGATTATGATGAAAAGGGTCATGGAGCATTTTGATGACAGGGGTCCTGGAACATTGTGATGACAGGGGTGAGGGAGTATTGTGATGACTAGTGATGGAACATTATGATATCAGTGGTGGGAGAGCATTTTGATGTGAAGTGCATGGAGCATTGTGATGACAAGGTCATGGAGTATTGTGAAGATAGGTGTCTGGGAGCATAGTGATGACATATGTCATGGTCCATTGTGATGACAATGGCATGGAGCATTGTGATGCCAAGAGCCATGGAGGATAGTGATGACAAAGGTAATGGAGCATTTTGATGACAAGGGTTTGGAGCATCGTGATGACAAGGGTCATGGAGCATTGTGATGACAAGGGCATGGAGCATTGTGATGACAACGGCACGGAACACTGTGATACATAGATCATGCAGGATTGTAATGACAAGGAAATGGAGCATTGTGATGAGAAGTGAATCGAGGGTTGTAATGACAAGCCTCATAGAGATTTGTGATGACAAGTGCATGGCGCATTGTGATGACATGGGTCATGGAGCACTGTGCTGACAAAGGCATGGTGCATTTTGATGACAAGGGTCACAGAGTATTGTGATGAAAAGTTCATGGAGCATTGTGGTGACAAAGGTCACAGAGCCTTGTGTGACAATGGCATGGACCATTGAGATGACAAAGGTCATGAAGCTTTGTGATGACTGGAGTCACGGAGCATTGTGATGACAGGGGTCATGGAGCATTGTGATGACAGGGTTCATGGGGCATTGTGATTAGAAGGTCATGGAGCATTGGGCTGAAAATGTTCATGGAGTATTGTGATGACAGGGGTCATGGGGCATTTTGATGACATGGGAATGGAGCATTGTGATTAAAAGGGCATGGAGCATGGTGATGAGAAGGCCATGGAGCATTCTGAAGACATGAGTCATGAAGCTTTGTGATGACAATGGCATGGAGCATTGTGATTCCAGGGGTCTTGGAGCATTGTGAGGAAAAGGCATGGATCATTGTGTTAAAAAATGCATGGATCTTTGTCATGACAGGTTTCAAGGAGCATACTGATGAAAAGTGTCAGGGAGCATTGTGATGACAAGTGTATTGAGCATTGTGATGACAAAGATAATGGAGTACTGTGAATAGAAGCCCATGGATAACTGTGATGATGAGCGTCATTGGGCGCTGTGATGACAAGTGTTATGCAACATTGTGATCACAAGTGTTTGGAGCATTGTGATGACAGAGGTCATGGAGCATATTGATTTCATTTTGATGACAATAGCATGAAGCATTATGATGATGCACATGGTGCATTGTGATGACACGGTTCATGGAGCATTGAGATGAAAAGGGGCATGGAGCATTGTGATTACAGGTGTTTTGGACCATTGTGATGACAAGGGCATGGAGCATCGTGAATGAGAAGGCCATGGAGCATTCTGATGACATGCGTCATGGAGCTTTGTGATGACAAGTGTATGCAGAATTGTGATTACAGTGTTTGGAGCATTGTGATGACAAGTGTCATGGAGTCTTGTGATGACAAGGCCATGGAAACTTGTGAAGGCAGGTGTCATGGTGCATTGTTATGACAGGGGTAATGGAGCATTGTGATGAAAAGGGCATGGAGCATTGTTCTGAAATGTTTCATCGATTATTGTGCTGAGCGTGAGCATGGAGCATTGTGATGACAAGGGCACAGAACTCTTTGATACATGGGTCATGGAGGAATGTAATGACAAGGACATGGAGCATTGTGATGAGAAGTGCATCGAGCATTGTGATGACAAGCGACATGGAGGTTTGTGATGACAAGGGCATGGAGCAATGTGATGAGAGGCTTCATGGAGCATTGTGATGACAATGGCATGGAGCATTGTGATGCCAAGTGTCATGGAGTTTTGTGATGACAAAGGTCATGGAGCATTTTGATGACAAGGTCGTGGTGCGTTGTGATGAGAAGGGCAGGGAACATTGTGCTAACAGGGTCATGGAGCAATTTGGTGAAAAATTCATGGAATATTTTGATGAGAGTGGTTACGGAAAATTGTGATGTCAGGGGTCATGGAGCATTGTGATGAAAATGGTAATGGAGCATTTTGATGATAGGGATTATGGAGCATTGTGATGTCATTGGTCATGGAGCATTTTGATGATAAGTGCATGTAGCATAGTGATGATAGGGCTCATGGAACATTGTGATGACAGGGTTGAGGGAGTATTTTGAAGACTAGTGATGGAACATTGTGATATCAGTGGTGAGAGAGCATTTTGATGAGAAGTGCATGGAGCATTGTGATGACAAGGATGTGGAGCATTGTGATGACAAGCGCATGGTGCATTGTGATGACATGTTTCAAGGAGCATTGTGCTGAAAAGAACACGGAGCATTGTGATGAGAAGTGTCATGGATCATTGTGCTGACAAAGGCATGGTGCATTGTGATGACAAGGGTCACAGGGCATTGTGATGAAAAGGACATTGATCACTGTGATGCAAAATTCATGGAGCCTTGTCATGACAGGGTTCAAGGAGCATACTGATGACAAGTGTCAGCGAGCATTGTGATGACAAGTGTATTGAGCATTGTGATGACAAAGTTCATGGAGTATTGTGAATAGAAAGCCATGGATAATTGTGATGATGAGCATCATGGGGCGTTGTTATGACAAGTGTTATGGAACATTGTGATCACAAGGGTTTGGAGCATTGTGATGACAGAGGTCATGGAGCATTTTGATTTCATTTTGATGACAATAGCATGAAGCATTATGATGATGGGCATGGTGCATTGTGATGACACGGTTCATGGAGATTTGAGATGAAAAGGGGCATTGAGCATTGTGATTACAGAGGTCTAGGAGAATTGTGATGACAAGGGCATGGAGCATCGTGAATGAGAAGGCCATGGAGCATTCTGATGACATGCGTCATGGAGCTTTTTGCTGACAAGGACATGGAGCATTGTAATGACAAGGGTTATGGAGCCTTGTGATGACAAGGCCGTGGAATATTGTAATGGCAGGTGTCATGGAGCATTGTTATAACAGGGGTAATGGAGCATTTTGATGACAAGGGCATGGAGCATAGGTCTGAAAAGCTTCATGGATTATTGTGATGAGAGGGGGCATGGAGCATTGTGATGACAAGGGCACGGAACACTGTGATACATGGGTCATGGCGGATTGTAATGACAAGGGCCTGGAGCATTGTGTTAAGAAGAGCATCGAGCATTGTGATTGAAAGCATCACGGAGCCTGTGATGACAAGGGCATGGAACAATGTGATGAGAGTGTTCATGGAGCATTTTGATGACAATGGCATGGAGCATTGTGATGCCAAGAGTCATGTAGGTTTGTGATGACAAAGGTCATGGAGCATTTTGAAGACAAGCACGTGGTGAACTGTGTTGAGAAGGGCAGGGATCATTGTGATGAAAGGGTCATGGAGCAATTTGATGAAAATTGTCATGGGACATTTTGATGACAGGGGATATGGAACATTGTGATGTCAGGGGTCATGGAGGATTATGATGAAAAGGGTCATGGAGCATTTTGATGACAGGGGTCCTGGAACATTGTGATGACAGGGGTGATTGAGTATTGTGATGACTAGTGATGGAACATTATGATATCAGTGGTGGGAGAGCATTTTGATGGGAAGTGCATGGAGCATTGTGATGACAAGGTTTATGGAGCCCTGTGATGACAAGGTGGTGGAGCATTGTGATGACAAGCACATGGTGCATTGTGATGACACAGGTCATGGGGCATTGTGCGGACAAACACATGGAGAATTGTGATGAAAATTGTCATGGAGAATTGTGCTGACAAAGGCATGGAGCATAGTGATGACATGGGTAAAAGAGCATTGTGATGAAAATTTCATGGAGCATTGAGTTGACAAATTTCACAGAGCCTTTTGATGACGTGAGCATGGACTATTGTGATGACAAGGTCCTGGAGCATTGTGATGAGAGTACCGTGGAGCCTTCTGATGACAATTCTCATGGAGCATTCTGATGAAAAGGGGCATGGAGCATTGTGATTACAGTGGTATTGTTTCCTTGTGATGACAAGGCCGTAGAACATTGTGATGACATGGGTAATGGAGCATGGTTATGACATGGGCAATGGAGCATTGTGATGACAAGGGCATCGAGCCTTGGTCTGAAAAGTTTCATGGATTATTGTGATGAGAGTGTGCAAGGAGCATTGTGATGACAAGGGCACGGAACACTGTGATACATGGGTCATGTAGGATTGTAATGACAAGGGCATGGAGCAATGTGATGAGAGGCTTCATGGAGCAATGTGATGACAAGAGCATGGAGCATTGTGATGACAAGGGTCATGGAACATTTTGATGACAAGATTCCCAGATCATTGTGTTGTCAAGGGTCATGGAGCGCTGTGATGACTGTGGTCATGGAGCATTGTGATGACAGGGTCAAGGAGCATTGTGATAAGAAGGTCACGGATCATTGGGCTGAAAATATTCATGGAGTATTCTGATGACAGGTGTAATGTGGTATTGTGATGACAAGGGAATGGAGTATTGTGATGACAAGGTCCTGGGGCATTGTGATGAAAATGGCATGGAGCATTGTGATGCCAAGGGTCATGGAGCATTCTGATGAAAAGGTGCATGGAGCATTGTGATTACAGGGGTCATGGAGCATTGTGATGAAAATGGCATGGAGCATTGTGATGCCAAGTGTCATGGAACTTTATGATGACAAAGTTCATGGAGCATTTTGATGACAAGTTCGTGGTGCATTGTGATGAGAAGGGCAGGGAGCATTTTGATGACAGGGTCATGGAGCAATTTGATGAAAAGTATCATGGAATATTTTGATGACAGTGGTTATGGAACACTGTTATGTCAGGGGTCATCGAGCATTGTGATGAAAAGGGTCATGGAGGATTTTGATGACAGGGGTTATGGAACATTTTGGTGTCAGGGTTCATGGATCATTGTGATGATAAGGTCAGGTAGCATTGTAATGACAGGGATCATGGAACATTGTGATGACGGGGGGAGAGAGCATTTTGATGAGAAGTGCATGGAGCATTGTGATGACAAGGTTTTTGGAGCATTGTAATGACAAGAATGTGGAGCATTGTGATGACAAGCGCATGGCGCATTGTGATGACATGGGTTATGGAGCATTGTGATGACAAGGCTCATGGAGAATTGTGCTGACAAAGGCATGGAGCATGGTGATGACAAGGATCACAGAGCATTGTGATGAAAAGTTCATGGAGCATTGTGGTGTAAAAGGTTACAGAGCCTTGTGTGACGAGGACATGGACCATTTTGATGACAAATGTGTTGAAGCCTTGTGATGACAGGAGTCACAGAGCATTGAGATGACTGGGGTCTTGGAGCACTGTGATGACAAGGACATGGAGCATTCTGCTGACAAAGGCATGGAACATTGTGATGACAACGGTCACAGAGCATTGTCATGAAAAATTCATGGAGCATTGTGACAATGGTCACAGAGCCTTGTGATGAGGAGTTCAAGGACCATTGTGATGACAAAGGTCATGAAGGATTGTGATGACTGGAGTAACGGAACACTGTGATGACAAGGGTATGGAGCATTCTGATGACGGGCATGGTGCATTGGTCTGACAAGTTTCATGGTTTATTGTGATGACCGTGGGCAAGGCGCATTCTGATGAGAAGAGCATGGAGCATTGTGATGAGAAGGTCATGGAGTACTGTGAAGAGAGCGGTCTGGGAGCATTGTGATGACATATGTCATGGTCCATTGTGATGACAATGGCATGGAGCACTGTGATGACAAGTGTCATGGAGGAATGTGATGACAAAGTTAATGGAGCATTGTGATGACAGGGGTTTGGAACATTGTGATGACAAGTGTCATGGAGCATTTCGATGACAAGTGCATGGAGAATTGTGATGACAAGGGCATGTAACACTGTGATGAGAAGTGTCATGGAGCATTGTGATGGCAAGACCGTGGAGCATTGTGATGAGAAGACCATGGATAATTTTGATGATGAGCGTCATGGAGCACTGTAATGACAAGGGGCATGGAGCATTGTGATGACAGGTGTCATGGAGCATTGTGATGACAGGGGTCATGGAGCATTGTGATGACAAGGGTCATTGAGCATTCTGATGACAAGCTTGTGGAGTATTGTGATGACAATGGCATGGAGCATTGTGAGGAAAAGGGCATGGAGCATTGTGATGAAAGAGGCATGGAGCCTTTTCATGAAAGTGTTCAAGGAGCATTCTGACGAAAAGTGTCAGGGAGCATTGTGATGACAAGTGTATAGAGCATTGTGACGACAAATATCATGGAGCATTGTGATGAGAAGTCCATGGATAATTGTGATGACCAGCGTCATGGGGCATTGTGATGACAAGTGTTATGGAACATTGTGTTCAGAATGGTTTGGTGCATTGTGATGACAGAGGTCATTGAGCATTTTGATTTCATTGTGATGACAATAGCATGAAATATTATGGTGATGGGCACGGTGCATTGTGATGACAGGGTTCATTGAGCATTGAGATGAAAAAGGGCATGGAGCATTGTGATTACAGGGCTGTTGGAGCATTGTGAAGACAAGGGCATGGAGTACTGTGATGACAGGCATCATGGAGCGTTGTGATGACAATTGTTATGGAACACTGTGATCACAAGTGTTTGGAGCACTGTGATGACACAGGTCATGGATCATTTTGATTTCAAGTATCATGGAACATTGTGATGACAAGGGCATGAAACAATGTGATCCCAAGGTTCACGGAGGATTGTGATGACACTGGTAATGGAGAATTGTGATGACAAGTGCATGGAGCATTGTGATGACAAAGTCATATAGCATTTTGCTGACAAAGGCATGGAGAATTGTGCTGACAAGTGTCATGGATCTCTGAGATGACAAGCGTCAAGGAGCATTGTGATTACAGGGGTCATGGATCACTGGGATGACAAACACAGGGAACATTCTGATGACAAGTGGCATGGATCATTTTGATGACTGTGGTCATGTAGCATTGTGATGACATGGGTCATGGAGCTTTTTGATGAGAAGGTCATGGAGCATTGGGCTGAAAATGTTCATGGAGTACTTTGATGACAGGGGTCATGGAGCATTGTGATGAGAAGAGAATGGAGCAATGCGATGAGAAGGTCCTGGAGAATTGTGATGAGAGGGCCATGGAGCCTTGTGATGACAAGTGTCATGGAGCATACTGATAAAAAGGTTCATGGAGCATTGTGATTACAGGGGTTTTGTAGCATTGTGAAGACCAGGGCATGGAGCATTGTGATGAGAAGGCCATGGAACTTTCTGATGACATGAGTCATGGAGCTTTGTGATGACAGGGACATGGAGCATTGTGATTAGAGGGGTCTTGGAGGATTGTGATGAAAAGGGAATGTATCATTGTGATGAAAAATGCATGGAGCCTTGTCATGACAGGCTTCAAGGAGCATAGTGATGACAACTGTCAGGGAGCATTGTGATGATAAGTGTATTGAGCATTGTGATGACAAAGATCATGGAGCATTGTGATGAGAAGACCATGGATAATTGTGATTACCAGCGTCAAGGGTCATTGTGATGACAAGCGCATGGAGCATTTTCATGAGAAGGCCATGGAGCATTCTGATGACATGCGTTATGAATCATTGTGATGACAAGGGCTTGGAGCATTGTGATTACAGATGTCTTGGAGCACTGTGATGACAACGGTCATGGGGCTTTGGATGACAAGGCCGTAGAACATTGTGATGGCAGGAGTCATGGAGCATTGTTATGACAGGGGTAATGGAGCATTGTGATGACAAGGGCATGGAACATTGGTCTGAAAATTTCATGGATTATTGTGATGAGATTCGGCATGGAGCATTGTGATGACTAGGGCATGGAACACTTGATACATGTGTCATGTGGGATTGTAATGAGAAGGGCATGGAGCATTGTGATAAAAAGTGTATCGAGCATTGTGTTGACAAGCGTCATGGAGCATTGTGCAGACAAAGGCATGGAGCATGTTGAAGACATGGGTAAAAGAGTATTGTGATGAAAATTTCATGGAGCATTGTGGTGACAAATTTCACAGAGCCTTTTGATGAAGTGGGCATGGACCAGTGTGATAACAACGTACTGGAGCATTGTGATGAGAGGACCATGGAGCCTTGTGGTGACAATTCTCATGGAGCATTCTGATGAAAAGTGGCATGGAGCACTGTGATTACAGGTGTATTGGATCCTTGTCATGACAAGGCCGTACAATATTGTGATGGCAGGGTTCATGGAGCATGGTTATGACATGGGCAATGGAGCATTGTGATGACAAGCCCATCGAGCATTGGTCTGAAAAGTTTCATGGATTATTGTGATGAGAGTGGGCATAGAGCATTGTGATGACAAGGGCACGGAACACTGTGATACATGGATCATGGAGAACAGTAATGACAATGGTGTGGAGCAATGTGATGAGAGGCTTCATGGAGCATTGTGATGACAAAGGCATGGAGCATTGTGATGACAAGGGTCATGGAGCATTTTGATGACAAGATTCCCATATTGTCGTGTTGTCAGGGGTCCTGGAGCTCTGTGATGACAGTGGTCATGGAGCATTGTGATGACAGGGTCATGGATCTTTGTGATAAGAAGGTCATGGAGCACTGGGCTGAAAATGTTCATGGAGTATTGTGATGACAGGGGTAATGGAGCAATTTGATGAAAAGGGTCATGGAACATTTTGATGACAGTGGTTATGGAACACTGTGATGTCAGGGGTCTTGGAGCCTTGTGATGAAAAGGGTGATGGAGCATTCTGATGACAGAGGATATGGAACATTTTGATGTCAGGGGTCATGGAGCATTGTGATTATATGGCATGTGGCATTGTGATGACAGAGGTCATGGAAAATTGTGATGACATTGGTGAGGGAGTATTTTGATGACTACTGATGGAACATTGTGATATCAGTGGTGAGAAAGCATTTTGATGAGAAGTGCACGGAGCATTGTGATGACAAGGTTTATGGAGCATTGTGATGACAAGGCTGTGGAGAATTGTGATGACAATTGCATGGCACATTTTGATGACATGTGTCATGGAGCATTGTGCTGAGAAGCACATGGAGCATTGTGATGACAAAGGCATGGAACATTGTGATGACAACGGTCACAGAGCATTGTGATGAAAAGTTCATGGAGCATTGTGGTGACAATGGTCACAGAGTCTTGTGATGACGAGGTCAAGGACCATTGTGATGACAAAGGTCATGAAGCATTGTGATGACTGGAGTCACGGAACATTGTGATGACAAGGGTATGGAGCATTCAGATGACAGGGGCATGGTGCATTGGTCTGAAAATTTTCATGGTTTATTGTGATGACAGTGGGCAAGGCGCATTCTGATGAAAAGAGCATGGAGCATTATGATGAGAAGGTCATGGAGTACTGTGAAGACAGGGGTCTGTGGTCATTGTGATGACATATGTCATGGTCCATTGTGATGACAATGGCATGGTTTAATGTGATGCCAAGTGTCATGGAGGAATATGATGACAAAGTTAATAGAGCATTGTGATGACAGGGGTTTGGAGCACTGTGATGAAAAGGGACATGGAGCATTTTGATGACAAGGGCATGGAGGATTGTGATGACAAGGGCCATGGAGAATTTTGATGACAAGTTCCTGAAGCATTGTGATGAAAAGCACATGGAGCTTGCTATGACAGGGGTCATGGAGCATTGCGATGACAAGTGCATGGAGAACTGTGATGACAAGAGCATGTAACATTGTGATGAGAAGTGTCATGGAGCATTGTGATGACAAGGTCATGTAGCATTTTGCTGAAAAAGGCATGGAGAATTGTGATGACAAGTGTCATGGAGCTTTGTGATGACAAGTGTCAAGGAGCATTGTGATTACAGGGGTCATGGAGCATTGGGATGAGAAGCACATGGAACATTCTGATGACAAGTGGCATGGATAATTTTGATGACTGTGGTCATGTAGCATTGTGATGAGAAGGGAATGGAGCAATGTGATGAGAAGGTCCTGGAGCCTTGTGATGAGAGGGCCATGGAGCCTTGTGATGACAACGGTTATGGAGCATACTAATGAAAAGGTTCAAGGAGCATTGAGATTACAGGGGTTTTGAAGCATTGTGCTGAGAAGCGTCATGGAGCATTGTGCTGACAAGGGCATGGAGCAATGTGATGAGTGGTTTCATGTAGCATTGTGATAAAATGGCATGGATTATTGTGATGAAAAGGGTCATGGAGCAATGTGATGAGAGGTTTCATGTAGAATTGTGATAATATGGCATGGAGTATTGTGATGCCAAGGTTCATGGAGCTTTGTGATGTCAAAGGTCATGGAGCATTTTGATGACAAGGTCGTGGTGCATTGTGATGAGAAGGGCAGGGAGCATTGTGATGACAGGGTCATGGAGCCAACTGATGAAAAGTGTCATGGAACATTTTGATAACAGGGGTTATGGAACATTGTGATGACAAGGGCATGGAGCATTGTGATGAGAAGGCCATGGGGGATTTAGATGACATGCGTCATGGAGCTTTGTGATGACAAGGGCATGGAGCATTGTTATTACAGGTGTCTTGGAGCACTGTGATGACAAAAGTCATGGAGGTTTGTGATAACAAGGCCGTGGAACCTTGTGATGGCAGGGGTCATGGATCATTGTTATGACAGGGGTAATGGAGCTTTGTGATGACAAAGGTCATGCGGCATTTTGATGACAAGGGCGTGGTGCCTTGTGATGACAGAGGTCATGAAGCATTTTGATGACAAGGTTGTTGTGCATTGTGATGAGAAGGGCAGGGAGCATTTTGATGACAGGGTCTTGGAGCAGATTGATGAAAAGTGTCATGGAACATTTTGATAACAGGGGTTATGGAACATTGTGATGACAAGGGCATGGAGCATTGTGATGAGAAGGCCTAGGAGCATTCTGATGACATGTGTCATGAAGCATTGTGACGACAAGGGCATGGAAAATTGTGCTTACAGGTGTCTTGGATCCCTGTGATGACAAGGGTCATGGAGCCTTGGATGACAAAGCCGTGGAACATTGTGATGGCAGGGTTCATGGAGCATTGTTATGACAGGGGTAATGGAGCATTGTGATGACAAGGGCATGGAACATTAGTCTGAAAATTTCATGGATTATTGTGATGAGATTCAGCATGGAGCATTGTGATGACTAGGGCACGGAACACTGTGATACATGTGTCATGGGGGATTGTAATGACAAGGGCATGGAGCATTGTGATGAGAAGAGTATCGAGCATTGTGATGACAAGCGTCATGGAGCATTGTGCTGACAAGGGCATGGAGCAATGTGATGAGAGGTTTCATGTAGCATTGTGATGAAATGGCATGGAGCATTGTGATGCCAAGGGTCATGGAGCTTTGTGATGACAAAGGTCATGGAGCATTTTGATGACAAGGTCGTGGTGCATTGTGATGAGAAGGGCAGGGAGCATTGTGATGACAGGTTCATGGAGCAAATTGATGAAAAGTGTCATGGAACATTTTGATTACAGTGGTTATGGAACATTGTGATGTCAGGGGTCATGGAGCATTTTGATGAAAATGGTCATGGAGCATTCTGATGAAAAGGTGCATGGAGCATTGTGATTACAGGGGTTTTGAAGCATTGTGATGACAAGGGCAAGCAGCATTGTGATGAAAAGGCAATGGAGCATTCTGATGACATGCGTCATGGAGCTTTGTGATGACATGCGTCATGGAGCTTTCTGATGACAAGGACATGGAGCATTGTGGTGACAAAGGTCACAGAGCCTTGTGTGACGAGGGAATGGACCATTGTGATGACAGAGGTCATGAAGCATTGTGATGACTGAAGTCACGGAGCATTGTGATGACAGTGGTCATGGAGCATTGTGATGACAAGCGCATGGTGCATTGTGATGACAGGGGCATGGAACATTGGTCTGACAAGTTTCATGGATTATTGTGATGACAGTGGGCATGGAGCATTGTGATGACAAGGGAATGGAACATTGTGATGACAAGGTCATGGAGTATTGTGAAGACAGGTGTCAGGGAGCATTGTGATGACATATGTCATTGTCCATTGTGATGACAATGTCACGGAGCTTTGTGATAAAAAGTGTCATGGAGGATTGTGATGACAAAGTTAATGGAGCATTTTGATGACAAGGGCTTGGGACACTGTGATGACAAGGGTCATGGAGCATTGTGATGACAAGTGCATGGACCATTGTGATGACAAAGGCCATTGCGAATTTTGATGACAGCTTCGTGAAGCATTGTGATGACAAGCGCATGGAGCTTGCTATGACAGGGGTCATAGAGCATTGCAATGACAAGTGCATGGATAATTGTAATGACAAGATCATGTAACATTGTGATAAGAAGTGTCATGGTGCATTGTGATGACAAGGACGTGGAGAATTGTGATGACATGGGACATGGAGCATTGTGATGACCAGGGCATGGAGCATTGTGATGGCAAAACCGTGGAGCATTGTCATGAGAAGATCACGGATAATTGTGATGACGAGCGTCATGGAGCACTATAATGACAAGGGGCATGGAGCATTGTGATTACAGGGGTCTTGGAGCATTGTGATGACAAGGGAATGGAGCATTTTGATGAGAAGGTCATGGAGCATTGGGCTGAAAATATTCATGGAGTATTGTGATGACAGGGGTCAAGGAGAATTGTGATGACAAGGGAATGGAGCATTGTGATGACAAGGTCCTGGAGCAGTGTGATGAGAAAACCATGGAGTCTTGTGATGACAAGTCTCATGGAGCATTCTGATGAATAGGGGCATGGAGCATTTTGATTACTGGGGTCTTGGAGCATTGTGATTACAAGTGCATGGAGCATTGTGATGAGAAGGCCATGGAGCATTCTGATGACGTGGGTCATGGATATTTGTGATGACAAGGGCATGGAGCATTGTGATTAAAGGGTTCTTGGAGCATTGTGATGACAAGGGTCATGGAGCCTTGGATGCCAAGGCCGAGGAACATTGTGATGGCAGGGGTCATGGAGCATTGTTATGACAGAGGTAATGGAGCATTGTGATGACAAGGGCATGGAACATTGCTCTGAAAATTTCATGGATTATTGTGATGAGATTAGGCATGGAGCATTGTGATGACTAGGGCACGGAACACTGTGATACATGTGTCATGGAGGATTGTAATGAAAAGGGCATGGAGCATTGTGATGAGAAGTATATCTAGCATTTTGATGACAAGAGTCATGGAGCATTGTGCTGACAAGGGCATGGAGCAATATGATGAGAGCTTTCATGTAGCATTGTGATGAAATGGAATGGAGCATTGTGATGCCAAGAGTCATGGAGCTTTGTGATGACAAAGGTCATGGAGCATTTTGATGACAAGGTCGTGGTGCATTGTGATGAGAAGGGCAGGGAGCATTGTGATGACAGGGTCATAGAGCAAATTGATGAAAAGTGTCATGGCACATTTTGATGACAGGGGTTATGGAAAATTGTGATGTCAAGGGTCATGGAGCATTGTGATGAAAAGGGTCATGCAGCATTCTGATGAAAACGGTCATGGATCATTGTGATTACAGGGGTTTTGAAGCATTGTTATGACAAGGGCATGGAGCATTGTGATGAGAAGGCAATGGAGCATTCTGATGACATGCATCATGGAGCTTTGTGATGACAAGCTAATGGATCATTGTGATTACAGGGGTCTTGGAGCATAGTGATGAAAAGTGCATGGATCATTGTGATGACCAGCGTCATGGGGCATTGTGATGAGAAGTGTTATGGAACATTTTGATCAGAAGGTTTTGGTGCATTGTGATGACAGTGGTCATTGAGCATTTTGATTTCATTGTGATGACAATAGCATGAAATATTATGGTGATAGGCAGGGTTCATTGTGATGACAGGGTTCATGGAGCATTGAGATGAAAAGGAGCATGGAGCATGGTAATTACAGTGGTGTTGGAACATTGTGATTACAAGGGCAAGGACCTTTGTGATCAGAAGGCCATGGAACATTCTGATGACATGCGTCATGGAGCTTTGTGATGACAAGGGCATGGAGCTTTGTGATTACAGGGTCTTGGAGCATTTTGATACCAAGGGTCATCGAGGCTTGTGATGACAAGGCCGTGGAACCTTGTGATGGCAGGGGTCATGGAGCATTGTTATGACAGGGGTAATGGAGCTTTGTGATGACAAGGGAATGGGGCATTGGTCTGAAAATTTTCATAGATTTTTGTGATGAGTGTGGGCATGGAGCATTGTGATGACAAGGGCACGGAACACTGTGATACATCGATCATGCAGGATTGTAATGACAAGGGCATGGAGAATTGTGATGAGAAGGGCATCGAGCATTGTGATTGCAAGCGTCATGGAGATTTGGATGACAAGTGCATGGAGCAATGTGATGAGAGGGTTCATGGAACATTGTGATGACAATGGAATGGAGCATTGTGATGCCAAGTGTCATGGACCTTTGTGATGACAAAGTCATGGAGCATTTTGATGACAAGGGCGTGGTGCATTGTGCTGAGAAAGGCAGGGAGCATTGTGATGACAGGGTCATGGAACAATTTGATGAAAAGTGTCATGGAATATTTTGATGACAGAGGTTATAGAACATTTTGATGTAAGTGGTCATGGAGCTTTTTGATGAAAAGCGTCATGGAGCATTTTGATTACAGGGGTTATGGAACATTGTGATGTCAGGTGTAATGGAGCATTGTGATGATAAGGGCATGTAGCATTGTGATGACAGGGGTCATGGAACATTGTGATGACAGGGGTGAGGGCGTATTGTGATGACTAGTGATGGAACATTGTGATATCAGTGGTGAGAGAGCATTTGGAGGAGAAGTGCATAGAGCATTGTGATGACAAGGTTTATGGAGCATTTTGATGGCAAGGATGTGGAGCATTGTGATGACAAGTGCATGGCGCATTGTGATGACACGGGTTATGGAGCATTGTGCTGACACACGCATCGAGCATTGTGATGACAAGGGTCATGGAGCATTGTGCTGACAAAGGCATGGAGCTTTGTGATGACAAGGATCTCAGAGCTATGTGATTAAAAGTTCATGGAGCCATGTGGTGACAAAGGTCACAGAGCTTTGTGTGATGAGGTCATGGACCATTGTGATGACAAATGTCATGAAGGATTGTGATGACTGAAGTCACAGAGCACTGTGATAACAGTGGTCTTGGAGCATTGTCATGAAATGGAAATGGATCATTGTGATGAAATAGGCATGGATCCTTGTCATGACAGTGTTCAAGGAGCATACTGATGACAAGTGTCACGGAGCATTGTGATGACAAGTGTATTGAGCATTGTGCTGACAAAGGTCATGGAGCATTGTGATGAGAAGACCTTTCATAATTGTGATGACGAGCGTCATGTGGTTTTGTGATGACAAATGTTATGGGACATTGTGATCAGAAAGGTTTGGAGCATTGTGATGACAGAGGTTATGGAGCATTTTAATTTCATTGTGATGACAATAGCATGAATCATTATGATGATGGGCATGGTGCATTGTGATGACAGGTTTCATGGAGCATTGAGATGAAAAGGGGCATGGAGAATTATGATTACAGAGGTCATGGTGCATTTTGATGACAAGGGTCATGGAGCCTTGTGATGACAAGGCCGTGGAACATTGTGATGGCAGGGGTCATGGAGCATTGTTATGACAGGTGTAATGGAGCATTGTGATGACAAGGACATGGAACAATGTGATGAGATATTTCATTGAGCATTGTGATGACAATGAATGGAGCATTGTGATGCCAAGGTTCATGGAGCTTTGTGATGACAAAGGTCATGGGGCATTTTGACGACAAGGGCGTGGTGCATTGTGATGAGAAGGGCAGGGAGCATTGTGATGACAGGGTCATGGAGCAATTTGAAAAAAAGTGTCATGGAATATTTTGATGACAGTGGTTATGGAACATCGTGATGTCAGGGGTCATGAAGCATTGTGATGAAATGGGTCATGGAGCATTTTGTGACAGGGATTATGGAACATTGTGATGTCAGGTCTCATGGAGCATTGTGATGATAAGGGCATGTAGCAGTGCGATGACAGGGGTCTTGGAACACTGTGGTGACAGGGGTGAGGGAGTATTGTGATGACTAGTGATGGAACATTGTGATATATATGGTGAGAGAGCATTTTGATGAGAAGTGCATGGATCATTGTGATGACAAGTGTTATGGAGCATAGCAATGATAAGGATATGGAGTATTGTGATGACAAGTGTGTGGCGCATTGTGATGACATGTGTCATAGAGCATTGTACTGACAGGCGCATGAAGCATTTTGATGACAAGTGTCATGGAGCATTGTGCTGACAAAGGCATGGAGCATTTTGATAACAAGGTACACAGAGCATTGTGATGAAATATTCATGGAGCATTGTGGTGACAAAGATCACAGAACCTTTTGTGACGAGTGCATGGACCATATTGATGAGATAGTTCATGAAGCATTGTGATGACTGGAGTCACGGAGCATTGTGATGACAGGGGTCATGGAGCATTGTGCTGAAAAGTGCATGGAGCATTGTGATGACAAGTGTCATGGAGCATTGTGCTGACAAAGGCATGGAGCATTGTGATGACAAGGGAAACAGAGCATTGTGATGAAAAGTTCATGGAGCATTGTGGTGACAAAGATCACAGAGTCTTGTGTGACGAGGGCATGGACCATTGGTCTGACAAGTTTCATGGATTATTGTGATGACAGTGAGCATGGATCATTGTGATGACAAGGGCATGGAGCATTGTGTTGACAAAGGTCACAGAGCCTTGTGTGACGAGGGCATGGACCTTTGTGATGACAAAGGTCATGAAGCATTGTGATAACTGGAGTCACGGAACACTGTGATGACAGGGGTCATGGAGCATTGTGATGCCAAGAGTCATGGAGCTTTGTGATGACAAAGGTCATGGAGCATTTTGACGACAAGGCTATGGTGCATTGAGATGAGAAGGACAGGGAGCATTGTGATGACAGGGTCATGGAGCAATTTGATGAAAAGTGTCATGGAATATTTTGATGACAGGGGTTATGGAACATTGTGATGTCAGGGGTCATGAAGCATTGTGATGAAATGGGTCATGGAGCATTTTGTGAGAGGGGTTATGGAACATTGTGATGTCAGGGGTCATGGAGCATTGTGATGATAAGGGCATGTAGCACTGTGATGACAGTGGTCATGGAACATTGTGATGACATGGTTGAGGGATTATTGTGATGACTAGTGATGTAACATTGTGATATATGTGGTGAGAGAGCATTTTGATGAGAAGTGCATGGAGCATTGTGATGTCAAGTGTTATGGAGCATAGCAATGATAAGGATGTGGAGTATTGTGATGACAAGCGCATGGCGCATTGTGATGACTAGGGCATGGAGCATTGTGGTGACAAAGGCATGGAGCATTTTAATGACAAGGGACAGAGAGCATTGAGATGAAACATTCATGGAGCATTGTGGTGAAAAAGACCACAGAGCCTTGTTTGAAGAGAGCATGGACCACTGTGATGACAAAGGTCATGAAACATTGTGATGACTGGAGTCACGGAGCATTGTGATGACAGGGGTCATGGAGCATTGTGATGACAAGATTTATGGGTTATTGTCATGAGAGTGGGCATGGCGCATTGTGATGACAAGGGCATCGAACATTGTGATGACAGGGTCATGGATTATTGTGAAGACAGGTGTTAGGGAGCATTGTGATGACATATGTCATTGTCCATTGTAATGACAATGGCATGGAGCATTGTGATACCAAGTGTCATGGAGGATTGTGATGACAAAGGTAATGGAGCATTTTGATGACAAGGGCATGGAACATTGTGATGAAAAGGGTCATGGAGCATTGTGATGACAAGGGAATGGAGCATTGTGATGACAAGGGCCATTGAGAATTTTGATGACAGCGTCTTGAAGCATTGTGATGACAAGCGCATGGAGCTTGCTATGACAGGGGTCATAGAGCATTGCGATGACAAGTGCATGGAGAATTGTGATGACAAGATCATGTAACATTGTGATGAGAAGTGTCACGAAGCATTGTGATGACAATGATGTGGAGAATTGTAATGACATGGGACATGGAGCATTGTGATGAACAGGGCATGGAGAATTGTGATAGCAAGACCGTGGAGCATTGTGATGAAAAGACCATGGATAATTATGATGAAGAGCGTCATGGGGGCTTCCCTGGTGGCACAGTGGTTGAGAGTCCGTCTGCCGATGCAGGGGAAGCGGGTTCGTGCCCCGGTCTGGGAAGATCCCTCATGCCGCGGAGCGGCTGGGCCCGTGAGCCATGGCCGCTGAGCCTGCGCGTCCGGAGCCTGTGCTCCGCAATGGGAGAGGCCACAACAGTGAGAGGCCCGCGTACCACAAAAAAAAAAAAAAAAAAAAAAAAAAAAAAAAAAAAAAAAAAAAAAAGAGCGTCATGGATCACTGTAATGACAAGGGGCATGGAGCATTGTGATGACAGGTGTCATGGAGCATTGTGATGAGAAGGTCATGGAGCATTTGCCTGAAAATATACATGGATTATTGTGATGACAGTGGTCAAGGAGCATTGTGATGACAAGGGAATGGAGCATTGTGATGACAAGGTCCTGGAGCAGTGTGATGAGAAGACCATGGAGCCTTGTGATTACAATTCTCATGGAGCATTCTGATGAATAGGGGCATGGAACATTGTGATTACAGGGGTCTGGGAGCATTGTGATGACAAGGGCATGGAGCATTGTGATGAGAAGGCCATGGAGCATTCTGATGACATGTGTCATGGATCTTTGTGATGACAAGGGCATGGAGCATTGTGATTACAGGGTTCTTGGAGCATTGTGATGACAAGGGTCATGGAGCCTTGGATGCCAAGGCGGTGGAACATTGTGATGGCAGGGGTCATGGAGCATTGTTATGACAGGGGTAATGGAGCATTGTGATGACAAGGGCATGGAACATTGGTATGAAAATTTCATGGATTATTGTGATGAGATTCGGCATGGAACATTGTGATGACTAGGGCACGGAACACTGTGATACATGTGTCATGGAGGATTGTAATGACAAGGGCATGGAGCATTGTGATGAGAAGAGTATCGAGCAATGTGATGAAAAGCGTCATGGAGCATTGTGGTGACAAGGGTATGGAGCAATGTTATGAAAGATTTCATGTAGCATTGTGATGAAATGGCATGGAATTATTGTGATGCCAAGGGTCATGGAGCTTTGTGATGACAAAGGTCATGGAGCATTTTGATGAAAAGGTCGTGGTGCATTGTGATGAGAAAGGCAGGGAGCATTGTGATGACAGGGTCATGGAGCAAATTGATGAAAAGTGTCATGGAACATTTTGATGACAGGGGTTATGGAACATTGTGATGTCAGGGGTCATGCAGCATTTTGATGAAAAGGGTCATGAAGCATTCTGATGAAAAGGTGCATGGAGCATTGAATTACAGGGGTTTGGAGTAATGTGATTACAACGGCAAGGAGCATTGTGATGAGAAGGCAATCAAGCATTCTAATGACATGTGTCATGGAGCTTTGTGATGACAAGGACATGGAGCATTGTGATGTCAGGGGTCATGGAGCATTGTGATGATAAGAGCATGTAGCACTGTAATTACAGTGGTCATGGAACATTGTGATGACAGGGGTGAGCGAGTATTGTGATGACTAGTGATGAAAGATTGTGATATATGTAGTGAGAGAGCATTTTGATGAGAAGTGCATGGAGCATTGTGATGACAAGTTATATGGAGCATAGCGATGGAAAGGATGTGGAGCATTGTGATGAAAAGAGTTTGGCACATTGTGATGACATGTGTCATGGAGCATTGTGCTGACTAGCGCATGGAGCATTTTGATGACAAGTGTCATGGAGCATTGTGCTGACAAAGGCATGGAGCATTGTGATGACAAGGGACACAGAGCATTGTGATGAAAATTTCATGGAGCATTGTGGTGACAAAGATCACAGAGCCTTGTGTGACGAGGGCATGGACCACTGTGAGGAGAAAGGGCATGGATCATTGTGGTGACAAAGGTCACAGAGCCTTGTGTGATGAGGGCATGGACCCTTGTGAGGACAAAGGTCATGAAGCATTGTGATGACTGGAGTCACGGAGCATTGTGATGACAGGGGTCATAGAGCATTGTGATGACAAGGGCATGGATTATTGTGAAGACAGGGGCATGGAACATTTGTCTGACATGTTTCATGGATTATTGTGATGACAGTGTGCATGGTGCATTGTGATGACATTGGAATGGAACATTGTGATGACAAGGTCATGGAGTAATGTGAAGACATGTGTCAGGGAGCATTGTGATGACATATGTCATTGTCCATTGTGATGACAATGGCATGGAGCATTGTGATACCAAGTGTCATGGAGGATTGTGATGGTAAAGGTAATGGAGCATTTTGAAGACAAGGGCTTGGAACATTGTGATGACAAGGGTCATGGAGCCTTGGATGCCATGGCGGTGGAACACTGTGATGGCAGGGGTCCTGGAGCATTGTTATGACAGGGGTAATGGAGCATTGTGATGAAAAGGGCATGGAACATTGGTCTGAAATTTTCATGCACTATTGTGATGAGATACGGCATGGAACATTGTGTTGACTAGGACACGGAACACTGTGATCCATGTGTCATGGAGGATTGTAATGAAAAGGGCATAGAGCATTTCGATGAGAAGTGTGTCAAGCATTGTGATGACAAGCGTCACGGAGCATTGTGGTGACAAGGGCATGGATCAATGTGATGAGAGGTTTCATGTAGCATTGTGATGAAATGGCATGGAGTATTGTGATGCCAAGTGTCATGGAGCTTTGTGATGACAAACGTCATGGAGCATTTTGATGACAAGGGCATGGAGCATTCTGATGAAAAGGTGCATGGAGCATTGTGATTACAGGGGTTCTGAAGCATTGTGATGACAAGGGCATGGAGTATTGTGATGAGAAGGCAATGGAGCATTCTGATGACATGCGTCATGGAGCTTTGTGATGACAAATGTCATGGAGCATTTTGATGACAAGGTCGTGGTGCATTGTGATGAGAAGGGCAGGGAGCATTGTGATGACAGGGTCATGGAGCAAACTGATGAAAAGTGTCATGGAACATTTTGATGAGAGGGGTTATGGAACATTGTGATGTCAGGGGTCATGGAGCATTTTGATGAAAAGGGTCATGGAGCATTCTGATGAAAAGGTGCATGGAGCATTGTGATTACAGTGGTTTTGAAGCATTGTGATGACAAGGGCATGGAGTATTGTGATGAGAAGGCAATGGAGCATCCTGATGACATGCGTCATGGAGCTTTGTGATGACAAGTACATGGAGCATTGTGACTGCAGGAGTCTTGGTGCATTGTGATGAAAAGGGAATGGATCATTGTGATGAAAAATGCATGGAGCCTTGTCATGACAGTGTTCAAGGAGCATACTGATGACAACTGTCAGGGAGCATTGTGACGATAAGTGTATTGAGCATTGTGATGAAAAAGATCATGGAGCATTGTGATGAGAAGTCCATGGATAATTGTGATGACCATCCTCATGGGGCATTGTGATGACAAGTGTTGTGGAGCATTGTGATCAGAAGGGTTTGGTGCATTGTGATGACAGAGATCATTGAGCAGTTTGATTTCATTGTTATGACAATAGCATGAAATATTATGGTGATGGACACGGTGCATTGTGATGACAGGGTTCATGGAACATTGAGATAAAAAGGGACATGGAGCATTGTGATTACAGGGGTGTTGGAGCATTGTGATGACAAGGGCATGGAGCATTGTGATGATAAGGCCAAGGAGGATTTAGATGACATGCGTCATGGAGCTTTGTGATGACAAGGGCATGGAGCATTGTGATTACAGGGGTCTTGGAGCACTGTGATGACAAGGGTCATGGAGGCTTGTGATAACAAGGCCGTGGAACCTTGTGATGGCAGGGGTCATGGATCATTGTTATGACAGGGGTAATGGAGCTTTGTGATGACAAATGTCATGCGGCATTTTGATGACAAGGACGTGGTGCATTGTGATGAGAAGGGCAGGGAGCATTGTGATGACAGGGTCTTGGAGCAAATTGATGAAAAGTGTCATGGAACATTTTGATAACAGGGGTTATGGAACATTGTGATGACAAGGGCATGGAGCATTGTGATGAGAAGGCCTAGGAGCATTCTGATGACATGTGTCATGAATCATTGTGACGACAAGGGCATGGAAAATTGTGATTACAGGGGTCTTGGATCCCTGTGATGACAAGGGTCATGGAGCCTTGGATGACAAAGCCGTGGAATACTGTGATGGCAGGGTTCATGGAGCATTGTTATGACAGGGGTAATGGAGCATTGTGATGACAAGGGCATGGAACATTAGTCTGAAAATTTCATGGATTATTGTGATGAGATTCGGCATGGAGCATTGTGATGACTAGGGCACGGAACACTGTGATACATGTGTCATGGGGGATTGTAATGACAAGGGCATGGAACATTGTGATGAGAAGAGTATCGAGCATTGTGATGACAAGCGTCATGGAGCATTGTGCTGACAAGGGCATGGAGCAATGTGATGAGAGGTTTCATGTAGCATTGTGATGAAATGGCATGGAGTATTGTGATGCCAAGGGTCATCGAGCTTTGTGATGACAAATGTCATGGAGCATTTTGATGACAAGGTCGTGGTGCATTGTGATGAGAAGGGCAGGGAGCATTGTGATGACAGGGTCATGCAGCAAATTGATGAAAAGTGTCATGGAAAATTTTGATTACAGGGGTTATGGAACATTGTGATGTCAGGGGTCATGGAGCATTGTGATGAAAAGGATCATGGAGAATTGTGATTACAGGGGTTTTGAAGCATTGTGATGACAAGGGCAAGCAGCATTGTGATGAGAAGGCAATGGAGCATTCTGATGACATGCGTCATGGAGCTTTCTGATGACAAGGACATGGAGCATTGTGGTGACAAAGGTCACAGAGCCTTGTGTGACGAGGGAATGGACCATTGTGATGACAAAGGTCATGAAGCATTGTGATGACTGAAGTCACGGAGCATTGTGATGACAGGGGTCATGGAGCATTGTGATGACAAGCGCATGGTGCATTGTGATGACAGGGGCATGGAACATTGGTCTGACAAGTTTCATGGATCATTGTGATGACAGTGGGCATGGAGCATTGTGATGACAAGGGCATGGAACATTGTGATGACAAGGTCATGGAGTATTGTGAAGACAGGTGTCAGGGAGCATTGTGATGACATATGTCATTGTCCATTGTGATGACAATGGCACGGAGCTTTGTGATAAAAAGTGTCATGGAGGATTGTGATGACAAAATTAATGGAGCATTTTGATGACAAGGGCTTGGGACCCTGTGATGACAAGGGTCATGGAGCATTGTGATGACAAATGCATGGACCATTGTGATGACAAAGGCCATTGCGAATTTTGATGACAGCTTCGTGAAGCATTGTGATGACAAGCGCATGGAGCTTGCTATGTCAGTGGTGATAGAGCATTGCAATGACAAGTGCATGGAGAATTGTAATGACAAGATCATGTAACATTGTGATAAGAAGTGTCATGGTGCATTGTGATGACAAGGACGTGGAGAAATGTGATGACATGGGACATGGAGCATTGTGATGACCAGGGCATGGAGCATTGTGATGGCAAGACCGTGGAGCATTGTCATGAGAAGATCACGGATAATTGTTATGACGAGCGTCATGGAGCACTATAATGACAAGGGGCATGGTGCATTGTTATTACAGGGGTCTTGGAGCATTGTGATGACAAGGGAATGGAGCATTTTGATGAGAAGGTCATGGAGCATTGGGCTGAAAATGTTCATGGAGTATTGTGATGACAGGGGTCAAGGAGCATTGTGATGACAAGGGAATGGAGCATTGTGATGACAAGGTCCTGGAGCAGTGTGATGAGAAAACCATGGAGTCTTGTGATGACAAGTCTCATGGAGCATTCTGATGAATAGGGGCATGGAGCATTTTGATTACAGGGTTCTTGGAGCATTGTGATTACAAGTGCATGGAGCATTGTGATGAGAAGGCCATGGAGCATTCTGATGACATGGGTCATGGACATTTGTGATGACAAGGGAATGGAGCATTGTGATTAAAGGGGTCTTGGAGCATTGTGATGACAAGGGTCATGGATCCTTGGATGCCAAGGTCGAGGAACATTGTGATGGCAGGGGTCATGGAGCATTGTAATGACAGAGGTAATGGAGCATTGTGATGACAAGGGAAAGGAACATTGCTCTGAAAATTTCATGGGTTATTGTGATGAGATTAGGCATGGAACATTGTGATGACTAGGGCATGGAACACTGTGATACAAGTGTCAGGGAGGATTGTAATGACAAGGGCAAGGAGCATTGTGATGAGAAGTATATCGAGCATTTTGATGACAAGAGTCATGGAGCATTGTGCAGGCAAGGGCATGGAGCAATATGATGAGAGCTTTCATGTAGCATTGTGATGAAATGGAATGGAGCATTGTGATGCCAAGAGTCATGGAGCTTTGTGATGACAAAGGTCATGGAGCATTTTGATGACAAGGTCGTGGTGCATTGTGATGAGAAGGGCAGGGAGCATTGTGATGACAGGGTCATGGAGCAAATTGATGAAAAGTGTCATGGAACATTTTGATGACAGGGTTTATGGAAAATTGTGATGTCAAGGGTCATGGAGCATTGTGATGAAAAGGATCATGGAGCATTCTGATGAAAACGGTCATGGAGCATTGTGATTACAGGGGTTTTGAAGCATTGTGATGACAAGGGCATGGGGCATTGTGATGAGAAGGCAATGGAGCATTCTGATGACATGCGTCATGGAGCTTTGTGATGACAAGCTCATGGAGCATTGTGATTACAGGGGTCTTGGAGCATAGTGATGAAAAGGGCATGGATCATTGTGATGACCAGCGTCATGGGGCATTGTGATAACAAGTGTTATGGAACATTGTGATCAGAAGGGTTTGGTGCATTGTGATGACAGAGGTCATTGAGCATTTTGATTTCATTGTGATGACAATAGCATGAAATATTATGGTGATGGGCACGGTGCATTGTGATGACAGGGTTCATGGAGAATTGAGATGAAAAGGAGCATGGAGCATGGTAATTACAGTGGTGTTGGAACATTGTGATTACAAGGGCAAGGACCATTTTGATGAGAAGGCCATGGAACATACTGATGACATGCGTCATGGAGCTTTGTGATGACAAGGGCATGGAGCATTGTGATTACAGGGGTCTTGGAGCATTTTGATACCAAGGGTCATCGAGGCTTGTGATGACAAGGCCGTGGAACATTGTGATGGCAGGGGTCATGCAGCATTGTTATGACAGGGGTAATGGAGCTTTGTGATGACAAGGGAATGGGGCATTGGTCTGAAAATTTTCATGGATTTTTGTGATGAGTGTGGGCATGGAGCATTGTGATGACAAGGGAACGGAACACTGTGATACATCGAACATGCAGGATTGTAATGACAAGGGCATGGAGCATTTTGATGAGAAGTGCATGGAGCATTGTGATGACAAGTGTTATGGAGCATAGCAATGATAAGGATGTGGAGTATTGTGATGACAAATGCATGGCGCATTTTGATGACATGGGTCATGGAGCATTGTGCTGACAAGCGCAAGGAGTATTTTGATGACAAGAGTCTGGGAGCATTGTGCTGACAAATGCATGGATCATTTTGATGACAAGGGACACAGAGCATTGTGATGAAATATTCATGGATCATTGTGGTGAAAATGATTACAGAGCCTTGTGTGACGAGGGCATGGACCATTGTGATGAGATAGGTCATGAAGCATTGTGATGACTGGAGTCACGGAGCATTGTGATAAAAGGGGTCATGGAGCATTTTGATGACAAGGTCATGGAGCAATGTGATGACAGGGGCATGGAACATTGGTCTGACAAGTTTCATGGATTATTGTGATGACAGTGGGCATGGAGCATTGTGATGACAAGGGCATGGAGCATTGTGGTGACAAAGGCATGGAGCATTTTGATGACAAGGGACACAGAGCATTGTGATGAAATATTCATGGAGCATTGTGGTGAAAAAGATCACAGAGCCTTGTGTGAAGAGGGCATGTACCACTGTGATGACAAAGGTCATGAAGGATTGTGATGACTGGAGTCACGGAGCATTGTGATGACAGGGGTCATGGAGCATTGTGATGACAAGATTTATGGATTATTGTGATGAGAGTGGGCATGGCACATTGTGATGACAAGGGCATGGAATATTGTGATGACAAGGTCATGGAATATTGTGAAGACAGGTGTCAGGGAGCATTGTGATGACATATGTCATTGTCCATTGTGATGACAATGGCATGGAGCATTGTGATATCAAGTGTCATGGAGGATTGTGATGACAAAGGTAATGGAGCATTTTGATGACAAGGGCTTGGAATATTGTGATGACAAGGGTCATGGAGCATTGTGATGACAATGGCATGGAGCATTCTGATGACAAGTGCCATTGAGAATTTTGAGGACAACGTCGTGAAGCATTGTGATGAGAAGCGCATGGAGCTTGCTATGACAGGGGTCATAGAGCATTGCGATGACAATTGCATGGAGAATTGTGATGACAAGATCATGTAACATTGTGATGAGAACTGTCACGAAGCATTGTGATGACAAGGACGTGTAGAATTGTAATGACATGGGACATGGAGCATTGTGATGAACAGGGCAAGGAGAATTGTGATAGCAAGACCGGGGAGCATTGTGATGAAACGACCATGGATAATTATGATGAAGAGCGTCATGGATCACTGTAATGACAAGGGGCATGGAGCATTGTGATGACAGGTGTCATGGAGCATTGTGATGAGAGGGGTAATGGAGCATTGTGATGACAAGGGTCATGGAACACTGTGATGAGAAGGTCATGGAGCACTGGCCTGAAAATGTTCATTTAGTATTTTGATTACAGTGGTCAAGGAGCATTGTGATGACAAGGGAAAGGAGCATTGTGATGACAAGGTCCTGGAGCAGTGTGATGAGAAGACCATGGAGCCTTGTGATGACAAGTCTCATGGAGCATTCTAATGAATAGGGGCATGGAGCATTGTGATTACAGGGGTCTTGGAGCATTGTGATGACAAGGGCATGGAGCATTGTGATGAGAACGCTATGGAGCATTCTGATGACATATGTCATGGATATTTGTGATGACAAGGGCATGGAGCATTATGATTACAGGGGTCTTGGAGCATTCTGATGACAAGGGTCATGGAGCCTTTGATGCCAAGGCGGTGTAACATTGTGATGGCAGGGATCATGGAGCATTGTTATGACAGGAGTAATGGAGCATTGTGATGACAAGGGCATGGAACATTGGTCTGAAAATTTCATGGATTATTGTGATGAGATTCGGCATGGAACACTGTGATGACTAGGGCACGGAACACTGTGATACATGTGTTATGGAGGATTGTAATGACAAGGGCATGGAGCATTGTGATGAGAAGAGTATCGAGCATTGTGATGACAAGCGTCATGGAGCATTGTGGTGACAAGGGCATGGAGCAATGTGATGAGAGGGTTCATGTAGCATTGTGATGAAATTGCATGGAGCATTGTGATGCGAAGGGTCATCGAGCTTTGTGATGACAAACGACATGGAGCATTTTGATGACAAGGTCGTTGTGCATTGTGATGAGAAGGGCAGGGAGCTTTGTGATGACAAGGGTCACAGAGCATTGTGATAAAAAATTCATGGAGCATTGTGGTGACAAATGTCACAGAGCTTTGTGTGACGAGGTCATGGACCATTGTGATGACAAGTGTCATGAAGCATTGTGATGACTGGAGTCACGGAGCATTGTGATAACAGGGGTCTTGGAGCATTGTGATGAAAAGGGAATGGATCATTGTGATGAAAAAAGCATGCAGCCTTGTTATGACAGTGTTCAAGGAGCATACTGATGACAAGTGTCAGCGAGCATTGTGATGCCAAGTGTATTGAGCATTGTGGTGACAAAGGACATGGAGCATTGTGATGAGAAGGTCTTGCATCATTGTGATGACGAGCGTCATGGGGCATGTGATGACAAGTGTTATAGAACATTGTGATCAGAAGGGTTTGGAGCATTGTGATGAGAGAGGACATGGAGCATTTTGATTTCATTGTGATGACAATAGCATGAATCATTATGATGACGGGCATGGTGCATTGTGATGACAGTGTTCATGGAGCATTGAGATGAAAAGTGGCCTGGAGAATTGTGATTACAGAGGTCTTGGAGCATTGTGATGACAAGGGTCATGGAGCCTTGTGATGACAAACCTGTGGAACATTGTGATGGCAGGGGTCATGGAGCATTGTTATGACAGGTGTAATGGAGCATTGTGATGAAAAGGGGCATGGAGCCTTATGATTACAGGGGTGTTGGAGCATTGTGATGACAAGGGCATGGAGCACTGTGATGAGAAGACCATGGAGCATTCTGATGACATTCGTCATGGAGCTTTGTGATGACAAGGGCATGGAGATTTGTGATTACAGGGGTCATGGAATATTGTTATGACAGGGGTGAGGGAGTATTGTGATGACTAGTGATGGAACATTGTGATATCAGTGGTGAGAAGGCATTTTGAGGAGAAGTGCATGGAGCATGGTGATGACAAGCTTTATGGAGCATTTTGATGACAAGGATGTAGAGCTTTGTGATGACAAGTGCATGGTGCATTGTGATGACATGGGTTATGGAGCATTGTGCGGACACGCACATCAATCAATGTGATAACAAGGATCATGGAGCATTGTGCTGACAAAGGCATGGTGCTTTGTGATGACAAGGGTCACAGAGCATTGTGATAAAAATTTCATGGAGCATTGTGGTGACAAAGGTCACAGAGCTTTGTGTGACCAGGTCATGGACCATTGTGATGACAAATGTCATAAAGCATTGTGATGACTGGAGTCACGGAGCATTGTGATAACAGGGGTCTTGGAGCATTGTGATGAACAGGGAATGGATCATTGTGATGAAAAATGCATGGAGCCTTGTCATGACAGGTTTCAAGGAGCATACTGATGACAACAGTCAGGGAGCATTGTGAGGATAAGTGTATTGAGCATTCTGATGACAAAGGTCATGGAGCATTGTGATGAGAAGACCATGGATAATTGTGATGACCAGCTTCATGGGGCATTGTGAAGACAAGTGTTATGGAACATTGAGATCAGAAGGGTTTGGTGCATTGTGATGACAGAGGTCATTGAGCATTTTGATTTCATTGTGATGACAATAGCATGCCATATTATGGTGATGGGCACGGTGCATTTTGATGACAGGGTTCATGGAGCATTTAGATGACAAGAGGCAGGGAGAATTGTGATTACAGGGCTGTTGGAGCATTGTGATGACAAGGGCATGGAGCATTGTGATGAGAAGCCATCTAGCATTCTGATGACATGCGTCATGGAGCTTTGTGATGACAAGGGCATGGAGAATTGTGATTACAGGCGTCATGGAATATTGTGATGACAGTGGTGAGGGAGTATTGTGATGACTAGTGATGGAACATTGTGATATCGGTGGTGAGAAATCATTTTGAGGAGAAGTGAATGGAGCATTGTGATGACAAAGTTTATGGAACATTTTGATGACAAGGAGGAGGAGCATTGTGATGACAAGTGCATGGCGCATTGTGATGACATTTGTTATGGAGCATTTTGCTGACACGCGCATCGAGCATTCTGATGACAAGGGTCATGGAGCATTGTGCTGACAAAGGCATGGAGCTTTGTGATGACAAGAGTCACAGAGCATTGTGATAAAAATTTCATGGAGCATTGTGGTGACAAAAGTCACAGAGCTTTGTGTGACGAGATCATGGACCATTGTGATGACAAAGGTCATGAAGCATTGTGATGTCTGGAGTCACGGCGCATTGTGATGACAGGGATCATGGAACATTGCTCTGACAAGATTTATGGATTGTTGTGATGACAGTGGGCATGGCGCATTGTGATGAAAAGGGCCATTGAGAATTTTGATGACAACGTCGTGAAGCATTGTGATGACAAGAGCATGGAGCTTGCTATGACAGGGGTCATAGAGCATTGCGATGACATATGCATCGAGAATTGTGATGACAATATCATGTAACATTGTGATGAGAAGTGTCACGAAGCATTGTGATGACAAGGACGTGGAGAATTGTAATGACATGGCACATGGAGCATTGTGATGAACAGGGCATGGAGAATTGTGATAGCAAGACCGTGGAGCATTGTGATGAAAAGACCATGGATAATTATGATGAAGAGCGTCATGGATCACTGTAATGACAAGGGGCATGGAGCATTGTGATGACAGGTGTCGTGGTGCATTGTGATGAGAAGGGTCATGGAGCATTGTGATGACAAGTGTCATGGAGCATTGTGATGAGAAGTTCATGGAGCATTTGCCTGAAAATGTTCATGGAGTATTGTGATGACAGTGGTCAAGGAGCATTGTTATGATAAGGGAATGGAGCATTGTAATGACAAGGTCCTGGAGCAGTGTGATGAGAAGACCATGGAGCCTTGTGATGAGAAGTCTCATGGAGCATTCTGATGAATAGGGGCATGGAGCATTGTGATTACAGGGTTCTTGGAGCATTGTGATGACAAGGGCATGGAACATTGTGATGAGAAGGCCATGGAGCATTCTGATGACATGTGTCATGGATCTTTGTGATGACAAGAGTATGGAGCATTGTTATGACAGTGGTAATGGAGCATTGTGATGACAAGGGCATGGAACATTGGTCTGAAAATTTCATGGATTATTGTGATGAGATTCGGCATGGAACATTGTGATGACTAGGGCAAGGAATACTGTGATACATGTGTCATGGAGCATTGTGCTGACAAAGGCATGGAGCATTGTGATGACAAGGGACACAGAGCATTGTGATGAAAATTTCATGGAGCATTGTGGTGACAAAGATCACAGAGCCTTGTGTGACGACGGCATGGACCACTGTGATGAGAAAGGTCATGAATCATTGTGATGAGTGGAGTCACGGAGCACTGTGATGACAGGGGTCATGGAGCATTGTGATGACAAGGGCATGGAGCAATGTGATGACAGGGGCATGGAACATTGGTCTGACAAGTTTCATGGATTATTGTGATGACAGTGGGCATGGAGCATTGAGATGACAAGGGCATGGAGCATTGTGATGCCAACGGTCACGCTGCTTTGTGATGACAAATGTCATGGGGCATTTTGATGACAAGGGCGTGGAGCATTGTGATGAGAAGGGCAGGGAGCATTGTGATGACAAGTTTTATGGAGCATAGCGATGAAAAGGATGTGGAGCATTGTGATGAAAAGAGCATGGCACATTGTGATGACATGTGTCATGGAGCATTGTGCTGACAAGCGCTTGGAGTATTTTGATGACAAGTTCCATGGAGCATTGTGCTGACAAACGCATGGAGCACTCTGTTGACAAGGGACACAGAGAATTGTGATGAAAGTTTCATGGAGCATTGTGTTGACAGTGATCACAGACCCTTGTGTGACGAGGGCATGGACCATTGTGATGAGAAGTGTCATGAATCATTGTGGTGACTGGAGTCACGGAGCACTGTGATGACAGGGGTCATGGAGCATTGTAATGACAAGGGCATGGATCAATATGATGACAGGGCATGGAACATTGGTCTGACATGTTTCATGGATTATTGTGATGACAGTGGGCATGGAACATTGAGATGACAAGGGCATGGAACCTTGTGATGACAAGGTCATGGAGTATTGTGAAGACAGGTGTCAGGGAGCATTGTGATGACATATGTCATTGTCCATTGTGATGACTATGGCATGGAGCATTGTGATACCAAGTGTCATGGAGGATTGTGATGACAAAGGTAATGGAGCATTTTGATGACAAGGGCTTGGAACATTGCGTTGACAAGTGTCATGGAGCATTCTGATGAAAATGTGCATGGAGCATTGAGATTACAGTGGTTTTGAACCAATGTGTTGACAAGGGCATGGAGAACTGTGATGAGAAGGCCATGGAGCATTCTGATTACATGCGTCATGGAGATTTGTGATGACAAGGACATGGAGCATTGTGATTACAGGGGTCTTGGAGCATTGTGATGAAAAGGGAATGGATCATTGTGATGAAAAATGCATGGAGCCTTGTCATGACAGGCTTCAAGGAGCATAGTGATGACAAGTGTCAGGGAGCATTGTGATGATAAGTGTATTGAGCATTGTGATGACAAAGATCATGGAGCATTGTGATGAGAAGACCATGGATAATTGTGATGACCAGCGTCATGGGGCATTGTGATGACAAGTGTTATGGAATATTGTGATCAGAAGGGTTTGGTGCATTGTGATGACAGAGGTCATTGAGCATTTTGATTTCATTGTGATGACAATAGCATGAAATATTATGCTGATGGGCACGGTGCATTGTGATGATAGGGTTCTTGGAGCATTGAGATGAAAAGTGGCATGGAGCATTGGGATTACAGGGGTGTTGGAGCATTGTGATGACAAGGGCATGGAGCATTGTGATGAGGAGGCCATGGAGCATTCTGATGACATGCGTCATGGAGCTTTGTGATGACAAGTGCATGGAGAATTATGATTACAGGGGTCATGGAATATTGTGATCACAGGGGTGAGGGAGTATTGTGATGACTAGTGATGGAACATTGTGATATCAGTGGTGAGAAGGCATTTTGAGGAGAAGTGCATGGAGCATTGTGATGACAAGGTTTATGGAGCATTTTGATGACAAGGATGTGGAGCATTGTGATGACAAGTGTATGGTGCATTGTGATGACATGGGTTATGGAGCATTGTGCTGACACGCGCATCGAGCATTGTGATGACCAGGGTCATGGAGCATTGTGCTGACAATGGCATGGAGCTATGTGATGACAAGGGTCACAAAGCATTGTGATTAAAATTTCATGGAGCATTATGATGACAAAGGTCACAGAGCTTTGTGTGATGGGGTCATGGACCATTGTGATGACAAATGTCATGAAGCATTGTGATGACTGGAGTCACGGAGCATTGTGATGACAGGGGTCATGTAGCACTGTGATGACAATGGCATTGAGCTTTGTGATGACAAGTGTCACAGAGCATTGTGATAAAAATTACATGGAGCATTGTGGTGACAAAGGTCACAGAGCTTTGTGGGACGAGGTCATGGACCACTGAGTTGACAAATGTCATGAAGCATTGTGATGACTGGAGTCACGGAGCATTGTGATAACATGGTTCTTGGAGCACTGTGATGAAAAGGGAATGGATCATTGTGATGAAAATGGCATGGAGCCTTGTCATGAAAGTGTTCAAGGAGCATACTGATGACAAGTGTTAGCGAGCATTGTGATGCCAAGTGTATTGAGCATTGTGGTGACAAAGGTCATAGAGCATTGTCATGAGAAGACCTTGCATAATTTTGATGATGAGCGTCATGGGGCATGTGATGACAAGTGTTATGGAACATTGTTATCAGAAGGGTTTGGAGCATTGTGATGACAGAGGACATGGAGCATTTTGATTTCATTGTGATGACAATAGCATGAAATATTATGGTGTTGGGCATGGAGCATTGTGATGACAGTGTTCATGGAGCATTGAGATGAAGAGTGGCATGGAGAATTGTGATTACAGAGGTCTTGGAGCATTGTGATGACAAGGGTCATGGAGCCTTGTGATGACAAGGCCGTAGAATATTGTGATGGCAGGGGTCATGGAGCATTGTTATGACAGGTGTAATGGAGCATTGTGCTGACAAGGTCATGGAGCAATGTGATGAGAGATTTCCTTGAATATTGTGATGACAATGGCATGGAGCACTGTGATGCCAAGTGTCATGGATCTTTGTGATGACAAATGTCAAGGGGCATTTTGATGACAAGGGCGTGGTGCATTGTGATGAGAAGGGCAGGGAGCATTGTGATGACAGGGTCATGGATCAATTTGAATAAAAGTGTCATGGAATATTTTGAAGACAGGGCTTATGGAACATTGTGATGTCAGTGGTCATGAAGCATTGTGATGAAATGGGTCATGGAGCATTGTGTGACAGGGGTTATGGAACATTGTGATGTCAGGGGTCATGGAGCATTGTGATGATAAAGGCATATAGCACTGTGATGACAGTGTTCATGGAACATTGAGATGACAGGAGTGTGAGTATTGTGATGGCTAGTGATGGAACATTGTGATATATGTCGTGAGAGAGCATTTTGATGAGAAGTGGATGGAGCATTGTGATGACAAGTTTTATGGAGCACAGCGAAGAAAAGGATGTGGAGCACTATGATGAAAAGAGCATGGCATGTTGTGATGACATGTGTCATGGAGCATTGTGCTGACAATCGCATGGAGCATTTTGATGACAAGTGTCATGGAGCATTGTGATGACAAGGGACACAGAGCCTTCTGGTGAAAATTTCATGGAGTATTGTGGTGACAAAGATCACAGAGCCTTGTGTGACGAGGGCATGGACCATTGGGAGGAGAAAGGTCATGAATCATTGTGATGACTGGAGTCACGGAGCATTGTGATGACAGGGGTCATGGAGCATTGTGATGACAAGGGCATGGAGCATTCTGATGAAAATTTGCATGGAGCATTGAGATTACAGGGCTTTTGAAGCAATGTGATTACAAGTGCATGGAGCATTGTCATGAGAAGGCAATTTAGCATTTTGATGACATGCGTCATGGAGCTTTGTGATGACAAGGACATGGAGCATTGTGATTACAGGGGTCTTGGAGCATTGTGATGAAAAGGGAATGGGTCATTGTGATGAAAAATGCATGGAGCCTTGTCATGACAGGGTACAAGGAGCATACTGATGACAAGTGTCAGGGAGCATTGTGATGATAAGTTTATTGAGCATTGTGATGACAAAGAACATGGAGCATTGTGATGGGTAAACCATGGATAATTGTGATGACCAGCATCATGGGGCATTGTAATGACAAGTGTTATGGAACATTGTGATCAGAAGGGGTTGGTGCATTGTGATGACAGAGGTCATGGAGCATTTTGATTTCATTGTGATGACAATAGCATGAAATATTATGGGGAAGGGCACGGTGCATTGTGATGACAGGGTTCATGGTCCATTGAGATGAAATGGGGCATGGAGCATTGGGATTACAGGGGTGTTGGAGCATTGTGATGACAAGGGCATGGAGCATTGTGATGACAAGGCCATGGAGCATTCTGATGACATGCGTCATGGAGCTTTGTGATGACAAGGGCATGGAGCCATGTGATGAGAGATTTCATTGAACATTGTAATGACAATGGCATGGAGCATTGTGATGCCAAGGGTCATGGAGATTTGAGATGACAAATGTCATGGGGCATTTTGATGACAAGGGCTTGGTGCATTTTGATGAGTAGGGCAGGGAGCATTGTGATGACAGGGTCATGGAGCAATTTGAATAAAAGGGTCATGGAATATTTTGATGACAGGGGTTATGGAACATTGTGATGTCAGGGGTCATGGAGCATTGTGATGATAAGGGCATGTAGCACTGTGATGACAGTTGTCATGGAACATTGTGATGACAGGGGTGAGGGAGTATTGTGATGACTAGTGATGGAACATTGTGATATCTGTGGTGAGAAGGCATTTTGAGGACAAGTGCATGGAGCATTATGATGACAAGGTTTATGGAGCATTTTGATGACAAGGATGTGGAGCATTGTGATGACAAGTGCATAGTGCATTGTGATGACATGCGTTATGGAGCATTGTGCTGACACGTGCATCGAGCATTGTGATGACAAGGGTCATGGAGCATTGTGAAAAAATTTCAGGGAGCATTGTGGTGACAAAGGTCACAGAGCTTTGTGTGACGAGGTCATGGGCCATTGTGATGACAATTGTCATGAAGCATTGTGATGACTGGAGTCAAGGAGCATTGTGATAACAAGGGTCTTGGAGCATTGTGATGAAAAGGGAATGGATCATTGTGATGAAAAAGGCATGGAGCCTTGTCATGACAGTGTTCAAGGAGCATACTGATGACAATTGTCAGCGAGCATTGTGATGCCAAGTGTATTGAGCATTGTGGTGACAAAGGTCATGGAGCATTGTGATGAGAAGACCTTGCATAATTGTGATGACAAGCGTCATGGGGCATGTGATGACAAGTGTTATGGAACATTGTTATCAGAAGGGTTTGGAGCATTGTGATGACAGAGGACATGGAGCATTTTGATTTCATTGTGATGAAAATAGCATGAATCATTATGATGATGGGCATGGTGCATTGTGATGACAGTGTTCATGGAGCATTGGGATGAAAAGTGGCATGGAGAATTGTGATTACAGAGTTCTTGGAGCACTGTGATGACAAGGGTCATGGAGCCTTGTGATGACAAGGCCGTGGAACATGTGATGGCAGGGGTCATGGAGGATTTTTATGACAGGTGTAATGGAGCATTGTGATGACAAGGGCATGGAGCCATGTGATGAGAGATTTCATTGAACATTGTGATGACAATGGCCTGGAGCAATGTGATGCCAAGGGTCATGGAGCATTGTGATGACAAAAGTCATGGGGCATTGTGATGACAAGGGCATGGAGCAATATGATAACAGGGGCATGTAACATAGGTGTGACAAGTTTCATGGATTATTGTGATGACAGTGGGCATTTAGCATTGAGATGACAAGGGCATGGAGCATTGTGGTGACAAAGCTCACAGAGCCTTGTGTGACGAGGGCTTGGACCATTTTGAGGACAAATGTCATGAAGCATTGTGATGACTGGAGACAGGGAGCATTGTGATGACAGGGGTCTTGGAGCATTGTGATGACAAGGGCATGGAGCATTGTGATGACAGGGGCATGGAACATTGGTCTGACAGGTTTCATGGATTATTGTGATGACAGTGGGCATGGCGCATTGTGATGACAAGGGCATGGAACATTGTGATGACAAGGTCATGGAGTATTGTGAAGACAGGTTTCAGGGATCATTGTGATGACATATGTCATTGTCCATTGTGATGACAATGGCATGGAGCATTGTGATACCAAGTGTCATGGAGGATTGTGATGACAAAGGTACCGGAGCATTTTGATGACAAGGGCTTGGATCATTGCGATGACAAGGTTCATGGAGCATTGTGATGACAAGGGCATGGAGCATTCTGATGAAAAGGTGCGTGGAGCATTGAGATTACAGGGGTTTTGAAGCAATGTGATTACAAGGGCATGGAGAATTGTGATGAGAAGGCAATGGAGGATTCTGATGACATTCGTCATGGAGCTTTGTGATGACAAGGACATGGAGCATTGTGATTACAGGGGTCTTGGAGCATTGTGATGAAAAGGGAATGGATCATTGTGATGAAAAATGCATGGAGCCTTGTCATGACAGAGTTCAAGGAGCATACTGATGACAACTGTCAGGGAGCATTGTGATGATAAGTGTATTGAGCATTGTGATGACAAATATCATGGAGCATTGTGATGAGAAGACCATGGATAATTGTGACGACCAGCGTCATGGGGCATTGTGATGACAAGTGTTATGGAACATTGTGATAAGGAGGGTTTGGTGCATTGTGATGACAGAGGTCATTGAGCATTTTGATTTCATTGTGATGACAAGAGCATGAAATATTATGGTGATGGGCACGGTGCATTGTGATGACAGGGTTCATGGAGCATTGAGATGAATAGGGGCATGGAGAATTGTCATTACAGGGGTTTTGGAGCATTGTGATGACAAGGGCATGGAGCATTGTGAACACAAGGCCCTGGAACATTGTGATGGCAGGGGTCATGGAGCATTGTTATGACACGTGTAATGGAGCATTGTGATGACAAGGGCATGGAGCAATGTCATGAGAGTTTTAATTGAGCATTGTGATGACAATGGCATGGAGCTTTGTGATGCCAAGGGTCATGGAGCTTTGTGATGACAAATATCATGGGACATTTTGATGACAAGGGCGTGGTGCATTGTGATGAGAAGGGCAGGGAGCATTGTGATGACAGGGTCATGGAGCAATGTGAATAAAAGGGTCATGGAATATTTTGATGCCAGGGGTTATGGAACATTGTGACGTCAGGGGTCATGGAGCATTGTGATGATAAGGGCATGTAGCACTGTTATGACAGTTGTCATGGAACATTGTGATGACAGGGTTGAGCGAGTATTGTGATGACTAGTGATGGAACATTGTGATATATGTGTTGAGAGAATATTTTAGGAGAAGTGCATGCAGCATTGTGATGACAAGTTTTATGGAGCATAACGATGAAAAGGATGTGGAGCATTGCGAAGAAAAGAGCATGGCACATTGTGATGACATGTGTCATGGGGCATTGTGCTGACAAGCGCATGGAGCATTTTATTGACAAGTGTCATGGAGCATTGTGCTGACAAAGGCATGGAGCATTGTGATGACAAGGGACACAGAGCATTGTGATGAAAATTTCATGGAGCATTGTGGTGACAAAGATCACAGAGCCTTGTGTGACGAGGGCATGGACCATTGTGAGGACAAAGGTCATGAAGCATTGTGATGACTGGAGTTACGGAGCACTGTGATAACAGGGGTCATGGAGCATTGTGATGAGAAAGGTCATGAATCATTGTGATGACTGGAGTCACGGTGCATTGTTATGATATTGGTCATGGAGCATTGTGATGACAAGGGCATGGCGCAATGTGATGACAGGGGCAAGGAACATTGGTTTGACATGTTTCATGGATTATTGAGATGAAAGTGGGCATGGCGCATTGTGATGACAAGGTCATGGATCATTGTGATGACAAGGTCATTGTGTATTGTGAAGACAGTTGTCAGGGAGCATTGTGATGACATATGTCATTGTGCATTGTGATGACAATGGCATGGATCATTGTGATGCCAAGGGTCATGGATCTTTCTGATTACAAATGTCATGGGGCATTTTGATGACAAGGGCGTGGTGCATTGTGATGAGAAATGCAGGGAGCATTGTGATGACATGGTCATGGAGCAATTTGAAAAAAAGCTTCATGGAATATTTTGATGACAGGGGTTATGGATCATTGTGATGTCAGGGGTCATGTATCATTGTGATGAAATGGTTCATGGAGCATTTTGTGACAGGGGTTATGGAACATTGTGATGTCAGGAGTCATGGAGCATTGTGATGATAAGGGCATGTGGCACTGTGATGACAGTGGTCATGGAACATTGTGATCACAGGGGTGAGCTAGTATTGTGATGACTAGTGATGGAACATTGTGATATATGTGGTGAGAGAGCATTTTGATGAGAAGAGCAAGGAGCATTCTGATGACAAGTTTTAAGGTGCATAGCGATGAAAAGGATGTGGAGCATTGTGATGAAAAGAGCATGGCACATTGTGATGACATGTGTCATGGAGCATTGTGCTGACAAGTGCATGGAGCATTTTGATGACAAGTGTCATGGAGCATTGTGCTGACAAAGGCATGGAGCATTGTGATGACAAGGGACACAGAGCATTGTGATGAAAATTTCATTGAATATTGTGGTGACAAAGATCACAGAGCCTTGTGTGACGAGGGCATGGACCAATGTGAGGACAAAGGTCATGAAGCATTGTGATGACTGGAGTCACGGAGCACTGTGATAACAGGGGTCATGGAGCATTGTGATGACAAGGGCATGGAGCAATATGATGACAGGGGCATGGAACATTGGTCTGACAAGTTTCATGGATTATTGTGTGACAGTGGGCATGGAGCATTGAGATGACAAGGGCATGGAGCATTGTGGTGACAAAGGTCACAGAGCCATGTGTGATGAGGTTATGGACCATTGTGAGGACAAAGGTCATGAAGCATTGTGATGACTGGAGTCACGGCGCATTGTGATGACAGGGGCCATGGAGCATTGTGATGACAAGGGCATGGAGCATTGTGATGACAGGGGCATGGAACATTGGTCTGACATGTTTCATGGATTATTGTGATGACAGTGGGCATGGCGCATTGTGATGACAAGGGCATGGAACATTGTGATGACAAGGTCATGGAGTATTGTGAAGACAGTTGTCAGGGAGCATTGAGATGACATATGTCATTGTCCATTGTGATGACAATGGCATGGAGCATTGTGATACCAAGGGTAAAGGAGGATTGTGATGACAAATGTAAAGAAGCATTTTGATGAAAAGCGCTTGGAACATTGCGATGACAAGGGTCATCGAGCATTGTGATGAGTAGGGCATGGAGGATTCTGATGAAAAGGTGCATGGAGCATTGAGATTATAGGGGTTTTGAAGCAATGTGAAGACAAGGGCAAGGAGCATTGTGATGAGAAGGCAATGGAGCATTCTGATGACATGCTTCATGGAGCTTTGTGATGACAAGGACATGGAGCATTGTGATTACAGGGGTCTTGGAGCATTGTGATGAAAAGGGAATGGAACATGGTGATGAAAAATGCATGGAGCCTTGTCATGACAGGGTTCAAGGAGCATACTGATGACAACTGTCGGGGAGCATTGTGATGATAAGTGTATTGAGCATTGTGATGACAAAGATCATGGAGCATTGTGATGAGAAGACCATGGATAATTGTGATGACCAGCGTCATGGGGCATTGTGATGACAAGTGTTATGGAACATTGTGATCAGAAGGGTTTGGAGCATTGTGATGACAGAAGTCATTGAGCATTTTGATTTCATTGTGATGACAATAGCATGAAATATTATGGTGATGGGCACAGTGCATTGCGATGACAGGGTTCATGGAGCACTGAGATGAAAAGGGGCATGGAGCATTGTGATTACAGGGGTGTTGGAGCATTGTGATGACAAGGGCATGGAGCATTGTGAAGACAAGGCCGTGGAACATTGTGATGGCAGGGGTCATGGAGCATTGTTATGACAGATGTAATGGAGCATTGTGATGACAAGGGCATGGAGCAATGTGATGAGAGATTTCATTGAACATTGTTATGACAATGGCATGGAGCATTGTGATGCCAAGGGTCATGGAGCTTTGTGATGACAAATGCCATGGGGCATTTTGATGACAAGGCCGCGGTGCATTGTGATGAGAAGGGCAGGGAGCACTGTGATGACAGGGTCATGGTGCAATTTGAATAAAAGTGTCATGGAGTATTTTGATGACCGGGGTTATGGAACATTGTGATGTCAGGGGTCATGAAGCATTTTGATGAAATGGGTCATGGAGCATTTTGTGACAGGGGTTATGGAACATTGTGATGTCAGGGGTCATGGAGCATTGTGATGATAAGGGCATGGAGCATTCTGATGATAAGGGCATGGAGCAATGTGATGAGAGGGGCATGGAACACAGGACTGAAAAGTTTCATGGATTATTGTGATGACAGAGGGCATGGAGCATTGAGATGACAAGGGCATGGAACATATTTGTGACAAAGGTCACAGAGCCTTGAGTGACGAGGGCATGGACCATTGTGAGGACAAAGGTCATGAATCAAAGTGATGACTGGAGTCACGGAGCATTGTGATGACACGGGTCATGGAGCATTGTGATGACAAGGGCATGGAGCATTCTGATGAAAAGTTGCATGAAGCATTGAGATTACAGGCCTTTTGAAGCAATGTGATTACAAGGGCATGGAGCATTGTGATGAGAAGGCAATGGAGCATTCTGATGACATGCGTCATGGAGCTTTGTGATGACAAGGACATGGAGCATTGTGATTACAGGGGTCTGGGAGCATTGTGATGAAAAGGGAATGGGTCATTGTGATGAAAAATGCATGACAGGCTTAAAGGAGCATACTGATGACAACTGTCAGGGAGCATTGTGATGATAAGTTTATTGAGCATTGTGATGACAAAGAACATTGAGCATTGTGATGAGTAGACCATGGATAATTGTGATGACCAGCCTCATGGGGCATTGTGATGGCAAGTGTTATGGAACATTGTGATCAGAAGTGTTTGGTGCATTGTGATGACAGAGGTCATTGAGCATTTTGGTTTTATTTTGTTGACAATAGCATGAAATATTATGGTGATGGGCACGGTGCATTGTAATGAAAGGGTTCATGGAGCATTGAGATGAAAAGGGGCATGGAGCTTTGTGAATACAGGGGTGTTGGAGCATTGTGATGACAAGGGCATGGAGCATTGTGATGAGAAGGCCATGGAGCATTCTTATGACATGCGTCATGGAGCTTTGTGATGACAAGGGCATGGAGAATTGTGATTACAGGGGTCATGGAATATTGTGATGACAGGGGTGAGGGAGTACTGTGAAGACTAGTGATGGAACATTGTGATATCAGTAGTGAGAAGGCCTTTTGAGGAGAAGTGCATGGAGCATTGTGATGACAAGGTTTATGGAGCATTTTGATGACAAGGATGTGGAACATTGTGATGGCAAGTGCATGGTGCATTGTGATGACATGGGTTATGGAGCATTGTGCTGACACGCGCATCAAGCATTGTGATGACAAGGGTCATGGAGCATTGTGCTGACAAAGGCATGGAGCTTTGTGATGACAAGGGTCACAGAGCATTGTGATAAAAATTTCATGGAGCATTGTGGTGACAAAGGTCACAGAGCTTTGTGTGACGAGGTCATGGACCATTGTGATGACAAATGTCATGAAGCATTGTGATGACTGGAGTCACGGAGCATTGTGATAACAGGGGTCTTGGAGCATTGTGATGAAAACTGAATAGTTCATTGTGATGAAAAAGGCATGAAGCCTTGTCATGACAGTGTTCAAGGAGCATACTGATGACAAGTGTCAGCGAGCATTGTGATGCCAAGTGTATTGAGCATTGTGGTGACAAAGGTCATGGAGCATTGTGATGAGAAGACCTTGCATAATTGTGATGACGAACGTCATGGGGCATGTGATGATAAGTGTTATGGAACATTGTGATCAGAAGGTTTTGGAGCATTGTGATGACAGAGGACATCTAGCATTTTGATTTCATTGTGATGACAATAGCATGAAATATTATGGTGTTGGGCATGGTGCATTGTGATGACAGTGTTCATGGAGCATTGAGATGAAGAGTGACATGGAGAATTGTGATTACAGTGGTCTTGGAGCATTGTGATGACAAGGGTCATGGAGCCTTGTGATGACAAGGCCGTGGAACATTGTGATGGCAGGGGTCATGGAGCATTGTTATGACAGGTGTAATGGAGCATTGTGATGACAAGGGCAATCAGCAATGTGATGAAAAGGGTCATGGAGCATTGTGATGACAAATGTAAGGGGGCATTTTGATGACAAGGGCGTGGTGCATTTTGATGAGAAGGGCAGGGAGCATTGTGATGACAGGGTCATGGAGCAATTTGAATAAAAGTGTCATGGAATATTTTGAAGACAGGGGTTATGGAATATTGTGATGTCAGTGGTCATGAAGCATTGTGATGAAGTGAGTCATGGAGCATTGTGTGACAGGGGTTATGGAACATTGTGATGTCATGGGTCATGGATCATTTTGATGTTAAGGGCATGTAGCACTGTGATGACAGTGGTCATGGAACATTGTGATGACTGGAGTGAGTGAGTAATGTGATGACCAGTGATAGAACACTGTGATATATGTCGTGAGAGAGCATTTTGATGAGAAGTGCATGGAGCATTGTGATGACAAGTTTTATGGAGCACAGCGATGAAAAGGATGTGGAGCACTGTGATGAAAAGAGCATGGCATATTGTGATGAATGTGTCATGGAGCATTGTGCTGACAAGCGCATGGAGCATTTTGATGACAAGTGTTATGGAGCATTGTGCTGATAAAGGCATGGAGCATTGTGATGACAAGGGACACAGAGCCTTGTGATGAAAATTTCATGGAGCATTGTGGTGACAAAGATCACAGAGCCTTGTGTGACGAGGGCATGGACCATTGTGAGGACACAGGTCATGAATCATTGTGATGACTGGAGTCAAGGAGCATTGTGATGACAGGGGTCCTGGAGCATTGTAATGACAAGGACATGGAGCAATGTGATGACAGGGGCATGGAACATTGGTCTGACAAGTTTCATGGATTACTGTGATGACATTGGGCATGGAGCATTGAGATGACAATGGCATGGAGCAATGTGGTGACAAAGGTCACAGAGCCTTGTGTGACGAGGGCATGGACCATTGTGAGGACAAAGCTCATGAAGCAATGTGATGACTGGAGTCATGGAGCATTGTGATGACAAGGGCATGGAGCATTCTGATGAATATTTGCATGGAGCATTGAAATTACATGGCTTTTGAAGCAATGTGATGACAAGGGCATGGAGCATTGTGATGAGAAGGCAATGGAGCATTATGATGACATGCGTCATGGAGCTTTGTGATGACAAGGACATGGAGCATTGTGATTACAGGGGTCTTGGAGCATTGTGATGAAAAGGGAATGGATCATTGTGATGAAAAATGCATGGAGCCTTGTCATGACAGGGTTCAAGGAGCATACTGATGACAAGTGTCAGGGAGCATTGTGATGATAAGTTTATTGAGCATTGTGATGACAAAGAACATGGAGCATTGTGATGAGTAGACCATGGATAATTGTGATGACCAGCCTCATGGGGCATTGTGATGACAAGTGTTATGGAACATTGTGATCAGAAGGGTTTGATGCATTGTGATGACAGAGGTCATTGAGCATTTTGATTTTATTTTATAGACAATAGCATGAAATATTATGGTGATGGGCACGGTGCATTGTAATGACAGGGTTCATGGAGCATTGAGATGAAAAGGGGCATGGAGCATTGTGATTACAGGGGTGTTGGAGCATTGTGATGACAAGGGCATGGAGCATTGTGATGAGAAGGCCATGGAGCATTCTGATGACATGCGTCATGGAGCTTTGTGATGACAAGGGCATGGAGAATTGTGATACAGGCGTCATGGAATATTGTGATGACAGGGTTCAGGGAGTATTGTGATGACTAGTGATGGAACATTGTGATATCAGTGGTGAGAAGGCATTTTGAGGAGAAGTGCATGGAGCATTGTGATGACAAGGTTTATGGAGAATTTTGATGACAAGGATGTGGAACATTGTGATGACAAGTGCATGGTGCATTGTGATGACATGGGTTATGGAGCATTGTGCTGACACGCGCAACGAGCATTGTGATGACAAGGGTCACAGAGCATTGGGATAATAATTTCATGAGGCATTGTGTTGACAAAGGTCACAGAGCTTTGTGTGACGTGGTCATGGACCACTGTGATGACAAGGGCATGGAGCAATGTGATGAGAGATTTCATTGAGCATTGTGATGACAATGGCATGGAACACTGTGATGCCAAGTGTTATGGAGATTTGTGATGACAAATGTCAAGGGGCATTTTGATGACAAGGGAGTGTTGCATTGTGATGAGAAGGGCAGGGAGCATTGGGATGACAGGGTCATGGAGCAATTTGAATAAAAGTGTCATGGAATATTTTGATGACAGTGGTTATGAACATTGTGATGTCTGGGGTCATGAAGCATTGTGATGAAATGGGTCATGGAGCATTGTGTTACAGGGGTTATGGAACATTGTGATGTCAGGGGTCATGGATCATTTTGATGTTAAGGGCATGTAGCACTGTGATGACAGTGGTCATGGAACATTGTGATGACAGGGGTGAGCGAGTATTGTGATTACTAGTGATTGAACATTGTGATATATGTGGTGAGAGAGCATTTTGATGAGAAGTGCATGGAGCATTGTGATGACAAGTTTTATGGAGCACAGCGATGAAAAGGATGTGGAGCACTGTGATGAAAAGAGCATGGCATATTGTGATGAATGTGTCATGGAGCATTGTGCTGACAAGCACATGGAGCATTTTGATGACAAGTGTTATGGAGCATTGTGCTGATAAAGGCATGGAGCATTGTGATGACAAGGGACACAGAGCCTTGTGATAAAAATTTCATGGAGCATTGTGGTGACAAAGATCACAGAGCATTGTGTGACGAGGGCATGGACCATTGTGAGGACACAGGTCATGAATCATTGTGATGACTGGAGTCACGGAGCATTGTGATGACAGGGGTCCTGGAATATTGTAATGACAAGGACATGGAGCAATGTGATGACAGGGGCATGGAACATTGGTCTGACAAGTTTCATGGATTATTGTGATGACATTGGGCATGGAGCATTGAGATGACAAGGGCATGGAGCAATGTGGTGACAAAGGTCACAGAGCCTTGTGTGACGAGGGCATGGACCATTGTGAGGACAAATCTCATGAAGCAATGTGATGACTGGAGTCATGGAGCATTGTGATGACAAGGGCATGGAGCATTCTGATGAATATTTGCATGGAGCATTGAAATTACATGGCTTTTGAAGCAATGTGATGACAAGGGCATGGAGCATTGTGATGAGAAGGCAATGGAGCATTATGATGACATGCGTCATGGAGCTTTGTGATGACAAGGACATGGAGCATTGTGATTACAGGGGTCTTGGAGCATTGTGATGAAAAGGGAATGGATCATTGTGATGAAAAATGCATGGAGCCTTGTCATGACAGGGTTCAAGGAGCATACTGATGACAAGTGTCAGGGAGCATTGTGATGATAAGTTTATTGAGCATTGTGATGACAAAGAACATGGAGCATTGTGATGAGTAGACCATGGATAATTGTGATGACCAGCCTCATGGGGCATTGTGATGACAAGTGTTATGGAACATTGTGATCAGAAGGGTTTGATGCATTGTGATGACAGAGGTCATTGAGCATTTTGATTTTATTTTATAGACAATAGCATGAAATATTATGGTGATGGGCACGGTGCATTGTAATGACAGGGTTCATGGAGCATTGAGATGAAAAGGGGCATGGAGCATTGTGATTACAGGGGTGTTGGAGCATTGTGATGACAAGGGCATGGAGCATTGTGATGAGAAGGCCATGGAGCATTCTGATGACATGCGTCATGGAGCTTTGTGATGACAAGGGCATGGAGAATTGTGATACAGGCGTCATGGAATATTGTGATGACAGGGTTGAGGGAGTATTCTGATGACTAGCGATGGAACATTGTGATATCAGTGGTGAGAAGGCATTTTGAGGAGAAGTGCATGGAGCATTGTGATGACAAGGTTTATGGAGAATTTTGATGACAAGGATGTGGAACATTGTGATGACAAGTGCATGGTGCATTGTGATGACATGGGTTATGGAGCATTGTGCTGACATGCGCAACGAGCTTTGTGATGACAAGGGTCACAGAGCATTGGGATAATAATTTCATGAGGCATTGTGTTGACACAGGTCACAGAGCTTTGTGTGACGTGGTCATGGACCACTGTGATGACAAGGGCATGGAGCAATGTGATGAGAGATTTCATTGAGCATTGTGATGACAATGGCATGGAACACTGTGATGCCAAGTGTTATGGAGATTTGTGATGACAAATGTCAAGGGGCATTTTGATGACAAGGGAGTGTTGCATTGTGATGAGAAGGGCAGGGAGCATTGGGATGACAGGGTCATGGAGCAATTTGAATAAAAGTGTCATGGAATATTTTGATGACAGTGGTTATGAACATTGTGATGTCTGGGGTCATGAAGCATTGTGATGAAATGGGTCATGGAGCATTGTGTTACAGGGGTTATGGAACATTGTGATGTCAGGGGTCATGGATCATTTTGATGTTAAGGGCATGTAGCACTGTGATGACAGTGGTCATGGAACATTGTGATGACAGGGGTGAGCGAGTATTGTGATTACTAGTGATTGAACATTGTGATATATGTGGTGAGAGAGCATTTTGATGAGAAGTGCATGGAGCATTGTGATGACAAGTTTTATGGAGCACAGCGAAGAAAAGGATGTGGAGCATTGTGATGAAAAGAGCATTTCACATTGTAATGACATGTGTCATGGAGCATTGTGCTGACAAGCGCAAGGAGCATTTTGATGACAAATGTCATGGAGCATTGTGCTGACAAAGGCATGGAGCATTGTGATGACAAGGGACACAGAGCATTGTGATGAAAATTTCATGGAGCATTTTGGTGACAAAGATCACAGAGCCTTGTGTGACAAGGGCATGGACCACTGTGAGGACAAAGGTCATGAATCATTGTGATGACTGGAGTAACGGAGCATTGTGATGACAGGGGTCATGGAGCATTGTGATGACAAGGACATGTAGCAATGTGATTAGAGGGGAATGGAACATTGGTCTGACAAGTTTCATGGATTTTTGTGATGACAGTGGGCATGGAGCATTGAGAGGACAAGGGCATGGAGCATTGTGGTGACAAGGGACACAGAGCATTGTGATGAAAATTTCATGGAGCATTGTGGTGACAAAGAACACAGAGCCTTGTGTGACGAGGGCATGGACCATTGTGAGGACAAAGGTCATGAAGCATTGTGATGACTGGAGTCATGGAGCATTGTGATGACTGGGGTCATGGAGCATTGTGATGACAAGGGCATGGAGCATTGTGATGACAGGGGCATGGAACATTGTGATGACATGTTTCTTGGATTATTGTGATGACAGTGGGCATGGCTCATTGTGATGACAAGGTCATGGAACATTTTGATGATAATGTCATGGAGTATTTTGAAGACATGTGTCAGGGAGCATTGTGATGACATATGTCATTGTCCATTGTGATGACTGTGGCATGGAGCATTGTGATACCAAGTGTCATGGAGGATTGTGATAACAAAGGTAATGGGGCATTTTGATGACAAGGGCTTGGAACATTGCGATGACAAGGGTCAAGGAGCATTGTTATGACAAGGACATGGAGCATTCTGGTGAAAATGTGCATGGAGCGTTGAGATTACAGGGGTTTTGAAGCATAGTGATTACAAGGGCATGGAGCATTGTGATGAGAAGGCAATGGGGCATTCTTTTGGCATGCGTCATGGAGCTTTGTGATGACAAGGACATGGAGCATTGTGATTACAGGGGTCTTGGAGCATTGTGATGAAAAGGGAATGGATCATTGTGATTAAAAATGCATGGAGCCTTGTCATGACAGGCTTCAAGGAGCATACTGATGACAACTGTCAGGGAGCATTGTGATGATAAGTGTAGTGATCATTGTGATGACAAAGATCATGGAGCATTGTGATGAGAAGACCATGGATAAATGTGATGACCAGCGTCATGGGGCATTGTGATGACAAGTGTTATGGAACATTGTGATCAGAAGGGTTTGGTGCATTGTGATGACAGAGGTCATTGAGCATTTTGATTTCATTGTGATGACAATAGCATAAAATATTATGGTGATGGGTATGGTGCATTGTGATGACAGGGTTCATGGAGCATTGAGATGAAAAGGGGCATGGTGCATTGTGATTACAGGGTTGTTGGAGCATTGTGATGACAAGGGCATGGAGCATTGTGATGAGAAATCCATGGAGCATTCTGATGACATGTGTCATTGAGCTTCGTGATGAAAAGGGCATGGAGAATTGTGATTACAGGGGTCATGGAATATTGTGATGACAGGGGTGAGGGAGTATTGTGATGACTAGTGATGGAACATTGTAATATCAGTGGTGAGAAGGCATTTTGAAGAGAAGTGCATGGATCATTGTGACGACAAGGTTTATGGAGCATTTTGATGACAAGGATGTGGAGCATTGTGATGACAAGTGCATGGTGCATTGTGATGACATGGGTAATGGAGCATTGTGCTGACAAAGGCACGGAGCATTGTGGTGACAAAGGTCACAGAGCTTTGTGTGACGACGTCATGGACCATTGTGATGACAAATGTCATGAAGCATTGTGATGACTGGAGTCACGGAGCATTGTGATAACAGGTTTCTTGGATCATTGTGAATGAAAAGGGAATGCATCATTGTGATTAAAAAGGCATGGAGCCTAGTCATGACAGTGTTCAAGGAGCATACTGATGACAAGTGTCAGCGAGCATTGTGATGCCAAGTGTATTGAGCATTGTGGTGACAAAGTTCATGGAGCATTGTGTTGAGAAGACCTGGCATAATTGTGATGACGAGCCTCATGGGGCATGTGATGACAAGTGTTATGGAACATTGTGATCAGAAGGGTTTGGAGCATTGTGATGACAGAGTACATGGAGCATATTGATTTCATTGTGATGACAATAGCATGAATCATTATGATGATGGGCATGGTACATTGTGATGACAGTGTTCATGGCACATTGAGATGAAAAGTGGCATGGAGAATTGTGATTACAGAGGTCTTGGGGCATTGTGATGACAAGGGTCATGGAGCCTTGTGATGACAAGGCCGTGGAACATTGTGATGGTGGGGGTCATGGCGCATTGTTATGACACGTGTAATGGAGCATTGTGATGACAAGGGCATGGAACAATGTGATGAGAGATTTCATTGAGCATTGTGATGACAATGGCATGGAGCATTGTGATGCCATGGGTCTTGGAGATTTGTGATGACAAATGTCATGGGGCATTTTGATGACAAGGGCGTGGTGCATTGTAAAGAGAAGGGCAGGGAGCATTGTGATGAAAGTGTCATGGAGCAATTTGAATAAAATTGTCATGGAATATTTTGATGACAGGGGTTATGGAACATTGTGATGTCAGTGGTCATGAAGCATTGTGATGAAATGGGTCATGGAGCATTTTGTGACAGGGGTTATGGATCATTATGATGTCACGGGTCATGGAGCATTGTGATGATAAGGGCATGTAGCACTGTGATGACAGTGGTAATGGATCATTGTGATGACAGGGGTGAGCGAGTATTGTGATGACTAGTGATGGAACATTGTGATATATGTGGTGAGAGAGCATTTTGATGAGAAGTGCATGGAGCATTGTGATGACAAGTTTTATGGAGCATCGCGATGAAAAGGATGTGAAGCATTGTCCTGAAAAGCGCATGGAGCATTTTGATGATGAGTGTAATGGAGCATTGGGCTGACAAAGGAATGGAGCTTTGTGATGACAAGGGACACAGAGCCTTGTGATGAGAATTTCATGGAGCATTGTGGTGACAAAGATCACAGAGCCTTGTGTGACGAGGGCATGGACCATTGTGATGAGAAAGGTCATGAATCATTTTGATGACTGGACTCACGGAGCACTGTGATGACAGGGGTCATGGAGCATTGTGATGACAAGGGCATGGAGCAATATGATGACAGGGGCATGGAACATTGGTCTGAAAAGTTTCATGGATTATTGTGATGACAGTGGGCATGGAGCATTGAGATGACAAGGACATGGAGCATTGTTGTGACAAAGGTCACAGAGCCTTGTTTGACGAGGGCATGGACCATTGTGAAGACAAAGGTCATGAAGCATTGTTAGGACTGGAGTCACGGAGCATTGTGATGACAGGGGTCATGGAGCATTGTGATGACAAGGGCATGGAGCATTTTGATGACAGGGGCATGGAACATTGGTTTGACATGTTTCATGGATTATTGTGATGACAGTGGGCATGGCGCATTGTGATGACAAGGGCATGGAACGTTGTGAGGACAAGGTCATTGAGTATTGTGAAGAGAGGTGTCAGGGAGCATTGTGATGACATATGTCATTGACCATTGTGATGACCTTGGCATGGAGCATTGTGATACCAACTGTCATGGAGCATTGTGATGACAATGGCATGGAGCATTGTGATGAGAAGTCCATGGAGCATTCTGATGACATGCGTCATGGAGCTTTGTGATGACAAGGGCATGGAGAATTGTGATTACAGTGGTCATGGAATATTGTGATGACAGGGGTGAGGGAGTATTGTGATGACTAGTGATGGAGCATTGTGATGAGAAGGCAATGGAGCATTCTGATGACATGCGTCATGGAACTTTGTGATGACAAGCACATAGAGCATTGTGATTACAGGGTTCTTGGAGCATTGTGATGAAAAGGGCATGGATCATTGTGATGACCAGCGTCATGGGGTATTGTGATGAGAAGTGTTATGGAACATTTTGATCAGAAGGGTTTGGTGCATTTTGATGACAGTGGTCATTGAGCATTTTGATTTTATTGTGATGACAATAGCATGAAATATTATGTGATGGGCACGGTTCATTGTGATGACAGGGTTCTTGGATCATTGAGATGAAAAGGAGCATGGAGCATTGTAATTACAGTGGTGTTGGAACATTGTGATTACACGGGAATGGACCATTTTGATGAGAAGGCCATGGAACTTTCTGATGACATGCGTCATGGAGCTTTATGATGTCAAGGGCATGGAGCAATGTGATTACAGGGTTCTTGGAGCATTTTGATACCAAGTGTCATCGAGGCTTGTGATGACAAGGGAATGGGGAATTGGTCTGAAAATTTTCATGGATTTTTGTGATGAGTATGGGCATCGAGCATTGTGATTACAAGGGCACGGAACACTGTGATACATCGATCACGCAGGATTGTAATGACAAGGGCATGGATCATTGTGATGAGAAGGGCATCGAGCATTGTGATTACAAGCGTCATGGAGATTTGGATGACAAGTGCATGGAGCAATGTGATGAGAGAGTTCATGGAGCATTGTGATGACAATGGAATGGAGCATTGTGATGCCAAGGGTCATGGACCTTTGTGATGACAAAGGTCATGGAGCATTTTGATGACAACTGCGTCGTGCATTGTGATGAGAAGGGCAGGGAGCATTGTGATGACTGGGTCATGGAACAATTTGATGAAAAGGGTCATTGAATATTTTGATGACAGAGGTTATAGAACATTGTGATGTCAGTGGTCATGGAGCTTTGTGATGAAAAGGGTCATGGAGCATTTTGATAACAGGGGTTATGGAACATTGTGATGTCAGGTGTCATAGAGCATTGTGATGATAAGGGCATGTAGCATTGTGATGACAGGGGCTTTGGAACATTGTGATGACAGGTGTGAGGGAGTATTGTGATGACTAGTGATGGAACATTGTGATATCAGTGGTGACAGAGCATTTTGAAGAGAAGTGCATGGAGCATTGTGATGACAAAGTTTATGGAGCATTTTGATGACAAGGATGTGGAGCATTGTGATGACAAGTGCATGGCGCATTGTGATGACATGGGTTATGGGGCATTGTGCTGACACGCGCATCGAGCATTGTGATGACAAGGGTCATGGAGCATTGTGCTGACAAAGGCATGGAGCTTTGTGATGACAAGGATCACAGATCATTGTGATTAAAATTTCAGGGAGCCATATGGTGACAAAGGTCACAGAGCTTTGTGTGACGAGGTCATGGTCCATTGTGATGACAAATGTCATGAAGGACTGTGATGACTGAAATCACACAGCACTGTGATAACAGTGGTCTTGGAGCATTGTCATGAAAAGACAATGGATCATTGTGATGAAATAGGCATGGATCCTTGTCATGAAAATGTTCAAGGAGCATATTGATGACAAGTGTCACGGAGCATTGTGATGACAAGGGTATTGAGCATTGTGGGGAAAAAGGTCATGGAGCATTGTGATGAGAAGACCTTGCATAATTGTGATGACGAGCGTCATGGGGTATTGTGATGACAAGTGTTACGGGACATTGTGATCAGAAGGGTTTAGAGCATTGTGATGACAGGGTTCATGGAGCATTGCGATGAAAAGGGGCATGGAGAATTGTAATTACAGAGGTCTTGGTGCATTGTGATGACAAGGGTCATGGAGCCTGTGATGACAAGGCCGTGGAACATTGTTATGGCAGGGGTCATGGAGCACTGTTATGACAGGGGTAATGGAGCATTGTGATGACAAGGGCATGGAGCAAAGTGATGAGAGATTTCATTGAGCATTGTGATGACAATGGCATGGAGCATTTTGATGACAAGTGTCATGGAGCATTGTGCTGACAAAGGCATGGAGCATTGTGATGCCAAGAGTCATGACTTTGTGATGACAAATGTCATGGGGCATTTTGATGACAAGGGCGGAGTGCACTGTGATGAGAAGGGCAGGGAGCATTGTGATGTCAGGGTCATGGAGCAATTTGAATAAAAGGGTCATGGAATATTTTGATGACAGGGGTTATGGAACATTGTGATGTCAATGGTCATGAAGCCTTGTGAAGAAATGGGTCATGGAGCATTTTGTGACAGGGGTTATGGAACATTGTGATGTCAGGGGTCATGGAGCATTGTGATAATAAGGGCATGTAGCACTGTGATGACAGTGGTCATGGAACATTGTGATGACAGGGTGAGCGAGTATTGTGATGACTAGTGATGGAACATTGTGATATATGTGGTGAGAGAGCATTTTGATGAGAAGTGCATGGAGCATTGTGATGACAATTTTTATTTAGCATAGCGATGAAAATGATGTGGAGCATTGTGATGAAAACAGCATTGCACATTGTGATGACATGTGTCATGGAGCATTGTGATGACAAGCGTATGGAGCATTTTGATGACAAGTGTCATGGAGCATTGTGCTGAAAAAGGCATGGAGCGTTCTGATGACAAGGGACACAGAGCATTGTGATGAAAATTTCATGGAGCATTAAGGTGACAAAGATCACAGAGCCTTGTGTGACGAGGGCATGGATCACTGTGATGAGAAAGGTCATGAATCATTGTGATGACTGGAGTCACGGAGCACTGTGATGACAGGGGTCATGGAGCATTGTGAGGACAAGGGCATGGAGCAATATGATGACAGTGTCATGGAACATTGGTCTGACAAGTTTCATGGATTATTGTGATGACAGGGGTCATCTAGCATTTTGATGACAAGGGCATGGAGCACTGTGGTGACAAAGGTCACAGAGCCTTGTGTGACGAAGGCATGGACCATCGTGAGGACAAAGTCATGAAGCACTGTGATGACTGGAGTCACGGAGCATTGTGATGACAGGGTTCATGGAGCATTGAGATGAAAAGGAGCATGGAGCATTGTGATTACACGGGTGTTGGAGCATTGTGATGACAAGGGCATGGAGCATTGTGATGAGAAGGCCATGGAGCATTCAGATGACATGCGTCATGGAGCTTTGTGATGACAAGGGCATGGAGAATTGTGATTACAGGGGTCATGGAATATTGTGATGACAGGGGTGAGGGAGTATTGTGATGACTAGTGATGGAACATTGTGATATCAGTGGTGAGAAGGCATTTTGAGGAGAAGTGCATGGAGCATTGTGATGACAAGGTTTATGGAGCATTTTGATGACAAGGATGTGGAGCATTGTGATGACAAGTGCATGGTGCATTGTGATGACATGGGTTATGGAGCATTGTGCTGACACACGCATCGAGCATTGTGATGACATGTGTCATGGAGCATTGTGCTGACAAGGGCATGGAGCTTTGTGTTGACAAGGGTCACAGAGCATTGTGATAAGAATTTCATGGAGCATTGTGGTGACAAAAGTCACAGAGCTTTGTGTGACGAGGTCATGGACCATTGTGATGACAAATGTCATGAAGCATTGTGATGACTGGAGTCACGGAGCATTGTGACAACAGGGGTCTTGGAGCATTGTGATGAAAAGGGAATGGATCATTGTAATGAAAAAGGCATGGAGCCTTGTCATGACAGTGTTAAAGGAGCATACAGATGACAAGTGTGAGCGAGCATTGTGATGCCAATTGTATTGAGCATTGTGGTGACAAAGGTCATGGAGCATTGTGATGAGAAGACCTTGCATAATTGTGATGACGAGCGTCATGGGGCATGTGATGACAAGGGTTATGGAACATTGTTATCAGAAGGGTTTGGAGCATTGTGATGACAGAGGACATCGAGCATTTTGATTTCATTGTGATGACAATAGCATGAATCATTATGATGATGGGCATGGTGCATTGCGATGACAGTGTTCATGGAGCATTGAGATGAAAAGTGCCATGGAGAATTGTGATTACAGAGGTCTTAGTGCATTGTGATGGCAGGGGTCATGGAGCATTGTTATGACAGGTGTAATGAAGAATTGTGATGACAAGGGCATGGAGCAATGTGATGAGAGATTTCATTGAGCATTGTGATGACAATGGCATGGAGCATTGTGATGCCAAGGGTCATGGAGCTTTGTGATGACAAATGTCATGGGGCATTTTGATGACAAGGGCGTGGTGTATTGTGATGAGAAGGGCAGGGAACATTGTGATGACAGTGTCATGGAGCAATTTGAATAAAAGTGTCATAGAATATTTTGATGACAGGGGTTATGGACATTGTGATGTCAGGGGTCATGAAGCATTCTGATGAAATGGGTCATTGAGCATTTTGTGACAGGAGTTATGGCACATTGTGATGACATGTGTCATGGAGCATTGTGCTGACAAGCGCATGGAGCATTTTGATGACAAGTGTCATGGAGCATTGTGCTGACAAAGGAATGGAGAATTGTGATGACAAGGGACACAGAGCATTGTGATGAAAAATTCATGGAGCATTGTGGTGACAAAGATCACAGAGCCTTGTGTGACAAGGGCATGGACCATTGTGGTGAGAAAGGTCATGAATCATTGTAATGACTGGAGTCACAGAGCACTGTGATGAGAGGGGACATGGATCATTGTGATGACAAGGGAATGGAGCAATGTGATGACAGGGGCATGGAACATTGGTCTGACATGTTTCATGGATTATTGTGATGACAGTGGGCAGGGAGCTTTGAGATGACAAGGGCATGGATCATTGTGGTGACAAAGGTCACAGAGCCTTGTGTGACGAGGGCATGGACCATTGTGAGGACAAAGGTCATGAAGCATTGTGATGACTGGAGTCACGGAGCATTGTGATGACAGGGGTCATGGAGCGTTGTGATGACAAGGGCATGGAGCAATGTGATGACAGGGGCATGGAACATTGGTCTGACACGTTTCATGGATTATTGTTATGACAGTGGGCATGGCGCATTGTGATCACAAGGATATGGAACATTGTGATGACAAGGTCATGGAGTATTGTGAAGACAGGTGTCAGGGAGCATTGTGATGACATATGTCATTGTCCATTGTGATTACAATGGCATGGAGCATTGTGATAACTAGTGTCATGGAGGATTGTGAAGACAAATGTAAGGGAGCATTTTGATGACAAAGGCTTTGAACATTGCGATGACAAGGGTCATGGAGCATTGTGATGACAGGGCATGGAGCATTCTGATGAAAATGTGCATGCAGCATTGAGATTACAGGGGTTTTGAAGCAATGTGATTACAAGGGCATGGAGCATTGTGATGAGAAGGCAATGCAGCATTCTGATGACATGCGTCATGGAGCTTTGTGATGACAAGGACATGGAGCATTGTGATTACAGGGGTCTTGGAGCATTGTGATGAAAAGGGAATGGATCATTGTGATGAAAAATGCATGGAGCCTTGTCATGACATGGTTCAAGGAGCATACTGATGACAACTGTCAGGGAGCATTGTGATGCTAAGTGTATTGAGCATTGTGATGACAAAGATCATGGAGCATTGTGATGAGAAGACCATGGATAATTGTGATGACCAGCGTCATGGGGCATTGTGATGACAAGTGTTATGGAACATTGTGATCAGAAGGGTTTGGTGCATTGTTATGACAGAGGTCATTGAGCATTTAATTTCATTGTGATGACAATAGCATGAAATATTATGGTGATGGGCACGGTGCATTGTGATGACAGGGTTCATGGAGGATTGAGATGAAAAGGGGCATGGAGCATTGTGATTACAGGCGTGTTGGAGCATTCTGATGACAAGGGCATGGAGCATTGTGATGAGAAGGCCATGGAGCATTCTGATGACATGCGTCATGGAGCCTTGTTATGACAAGGGCATGGAGAATTGTGATTACATGGGTCATGGTATATTGTGATGACAGGGGTGAGGGAGTATTGTGATGACTAGTGATGGAACATTGTGATATCAGTGGTGAGAAGGCATTTTGATGAGAAGTGCATGGAGCATTGTGATGACAAGGTTTATGGAGCATTTTGATGACAAGGATGTGGAGCATTGTGTTGACAAGTGCATAGTGCATTGTGATGACATGTGTTATGGAGCATTGTGCTGACAAAGGCATGGAGCTTTTTGAAGAAAAGTGTCAGAGAGCATTGTGATAAAAATTTCATGGAGCATTGTGGTGACAAAGGTCACAGAGCGTTGTGTGACGAGGTCATGGACCATTGTGATGACAAGTGTCATGAAGCATTGTGATGACTGGAGTCACGGAGCATTGTGATAACAGTGGTCTTTGAGCATTGTGATGAAAAGGGAATGGATCATTGTGATGAAAAAGTCATGGAGCCTTCTCATGACAGTGTTCAAGGAGCATACTGATGACAAGTGTCAGCGAGCATTGTGATGCCAAGTGTATTGAGCATTGTGGTGACAAAGGTCATGGAGCATTGTGATGAGAAGACCTTGCATAATTGTGATGACGAGCGTCATGGGGCATGTGATGACAAGTGTTATGGAACATTGTGATCAGAAATGTTTGGAGCATTGTGATGACAGAGGACATCAAGCATTTTGATTTCACTATGATGAAAATAGCATGAATCATTATGATGATGGGCATGGTGCATTTTGATGACAGGGTTCATGGAGCATTGAGATGAAAGGGGGCATGGAGCATTGTGATTACAGGGGTGTTGGAGCACTGTGATGACAAGGGCATGGAGCATTGTGATGAGAAGGCCATGGAGCATTCTGATGACATGCGTCATGGAGTTTTGTGATGACAAGGGCATGGAGAATTGTGATTACAGGTGTCATGGAATATTGTGATGACAGGGGTGAGGGAGTATTGTGATGACTAGTGATGGAACATTGTGATATCAGTGGTGAGAAGGCATTTTGAGGAGAAGTGCATGGAGCATTGTGATGACAAAGTTTATGGAGCATTTTGATGACAAGGATGTGGAGCATTGTGATGACAAGTGCATGGTGCATTGTGATGACATGGGTTATGGAGCATTGTGGTGACACACGAATCGAGCATTGTGATGACATGTGTCATGGAGCATTGTGCTGACAAATGCATGGAGATTTGTAATGACAAGGGCCACAGAACATTGTGATAAATATTTCATGGAGCATTGTGGTGACAAATGTCACAGAGCGTTGTGGGACGAGCTCATGGACCATTGTGATGACAAGTGTCATGAAGCATTGTGATGACTGGAGTCACGGAGCATTGTGATAACAGGGGTCTTGGAGCATTGCGATGAAAAGGGAATGGATCATTGTGATGAAAAAGGCATGGAGCCTTGTAATGACAGTGTTCAAGGAGCATACTGATGACAAGTGTCAGCGAGCATTGTGATGCCAAGTGTGTTGAACATTGTGGTGACAAAGGTCATGGAGCATTGTGATGAGAAGACCTTGCATAATTGTGATGACGAGCGTCATGGGGCATGTGATGACAAGTGTTATGGAACATTGTGATCAGAAAGGTTTGGAGCATTGTGATGACAGAGGACATGGAGCATTTTGATTTCATTTTGATGACAATAGCATGAATCATTATGATGATGGGCATGGTGCATTGTGATGACAGTGTTCATGGAGCATTGAGATGAAAAGTGGCATAGAGTATTGTGATTACAGAGGTCTTGGAGCATTGTGATGACAAGGGTCATGGAGCCTTGTGATGACAAGTCCGTGGAACATTGTGATGGCAGGTGTCATGGAGCATTGTTATGACAAGTGTAATGGAGCATTGTTATGACAAGGTCAGGGAGCAATGTGATGAGAGATTTCATTGAGCATTGTGATGACAATGGAATGGAGCATTGTGTCGACAAGGGTCATGGAGCTTTGTGATGACAAATGTCATGGGGCATTTTGATGACAAGTGCGTGGTGCATTGTGATGAGAAGGGCAGGGAGCATTGTGATGACAGGGTCATGGAGCAATTTGAATAAAAGTGTCATGGAATACTTTGATGACAGGGGTTATGGAACATTGTGATGTCAGGGGTCATGAAGCATTGTGATGAAATGGGTCATGGAACATTTTGTGACAGGCGTTATGGAGCATTGTGATGTCAGGGGTCATGGAGCATTGTGATGATAAGGGCATGTAGCACTGTGATGACAGTGGTCATGGAACATGATGATGACAGGGGTGATCGAGTATTTTGATGACTAGTGATGGAATATAGTGATATATGTGGTGAGAGAGCATTTTGATGAGAAGTGCATGGAGCATTGTGATGACAAGTTTTATGGAGCATAGCGATGAAAAGGATGTGGAGCATTGTGATGAAAAGAACATGGCACATTGTGATGACATGTGTCAAGGAGCATTGTGCTGACAAACGCTTGGAGCATTTTGATGACTAGTGTCATGGAGCATTGTGCTGACAAAGGCATGGAGCAGTGTGATGACAAGGGACACAGAGCATTGTGATGAAAATTGCATGGAGCATTGTGGTGACAAAGATCACAGAGCCTTGTGTGACGAGGGCATGGACCATTGTGATGAGAAAGGTCCTGAATCTTTGTGATGACTGGAGTCACGGAGCACTGTGATGACAGGGGTCATGGAGCATTGTGATGACAAGGGCATGGAGCAATATGATGACAGGGGCATGGATCATTGGTCTGACAAGTTTCATTGATTATTGTAATGACATTGGGCATGGAGCATTGAGATGACAAGGGCATGGAGCATTGTGGTGACAAAGTCACAGATCCTTGTGTGACGAGGGCATGGACAATTGTTAGGACAAATGTCATGAAGCATTGTGATGACTGGAGTCAAGGAGCATTGTGATGACAGGGGTCATGGAGCATTGTGATGACAAGAGCATGGAGAATTGTGATGACAAGGGCATGGAACACTGTTCTGACATGTTTCATGGGTTATTGTGATGACAAGGGCATGGAACATTGTGATGACAAGGTCATGGAGTATTGTGAAGACAGGTGTCAGAGAGGATTGTGATGAGAGGGGTCATGGAGCATTGTGATGACAAGCGAAAGGAGCATTGTGATGACAAGTTCCTGGAGGAGTGTGATAAGACGATGGAGCCTTGTGATGACAAGTCTCATGGAGCATTTTGATGAATAGGGGCATGGAGCACTGTGATTACATGGGTCTTGTAGCATTGTGATGACAAGGGCATGGAGCATTATGACGAGAAGGCCATGGAACATTGGTCTGACATGTTTCATGGATTATTGTGATGACAGTGGGCATGGCGCATTGTGATGACAAGGGCATGGAACATTGTGATGACAGGGGAATGGAACATTGGTCTGACATGTTTCATGGATTATTGTGATGACAGTGGGAATGGCGCATTGTGATGACAAGGGCATGGAACATTGTGATGACAAGGTCATGGAGTATTGTGAAGACAGGTGTCAGGGAGCATTGTGATGACATATGTCATTGTCCATTGTGATGACAATGGCATGGAGCATTGTGATAACAAGTGTCATGGAGGATTGTGATGACAAAGGTAATGGAGCATTTTGATGACAAGGGCTTGGAACACTGTGATGACAAGGGTCATGGAGCATTGTGATGAAAAGGTGCATGGAGCATTGTGATTACTGGGGTTTTGAAGCAATGTGATTACAAGGGCATGGATCATTGCGATGAGAAGGCAATGGAGCATTCTGATGACATGTGTCATGGAGCTTTGTGATGACAAGGACATGGAGCATTGTGATTACAGGGGTCTTGGAGCATTGTGATGAAAATGGAATGGATCATTGTGATGAAAAATGCATGGAGCCTTGTCATGACAGGGTTCAAGGAGCATACTGATGACATCTGTCAGGGAGCATTGTGATGATAAGTGTATTGAGCATTGTGATGACAAAGATCATGGAGCATTGTGATGAGAAGACCATGGATAATTGTGATGACCAGCGTCATGGGGCATTGTGATGACAAGTGTTATGGAACATTGTGATCAGAAGGGATTGGTGCATTGTGATGACAGAGGTCATTGAGCATTTTGATTTCATTGTGATGACAATAGCATGAAATATTATGGTGATGGGCACGGTGCATTGTGATGACAGGTTTCATGGAGCATTGAGATGAAAAGTGGCAAGGAGCATTGTGATTACAGGGGTGTTGGAGCATTGTGATGACAAGGGCCTGGAGCATTGTGATTACAGGGGTGTTGCAGCAATGTGATGACAAGGGCATGGAGCATTGTGATGAGAAGGCCATGGAGCATTCTGATGACATGCGTCATGGAGCTTTGTGATGACAAGGACATGGAGCATTGTGATGGCAAGACCGTGGAGCATTGTGATGAGAAGTTCACGGATAATTGTGATGACAAGCGTCATGGATCACTGTAATGACAAGGGAATGGGGCATTGTGATCAGAAGGCCACGAAGCATTCTGATGACATGCGTCATGAATCATTGTGACGACAAGGGCATGGAGCATTGTGATTACAGAGGTCTTGGAGCACTGTGATGACAAGGGTCATGGAGCCTTGTGATGATGAGGCCGTGGAACATTGTGATGGCAGGGTTCATGAAGCATTGTTATGACAGGTGTAATGGAGCATTGTGATGACAAGGGCATGGAACATTGGTCTGAAAATTTCATGGATTATTGTGATGAGATTCTGCATGGAGCATTGTAATGACTAGGGCATGGAACACTGTGACACATGTGTCATGGAGGATTGTAATGACAAGGGAATGGAGCATTGTGATGAGAAGAGTATCGAGCATTGTGATGGCAGGCGTCATGGAGCATTGTGCTGACAAGGGCATGGAGCAATGTGATGAGAGGTTTCATGTAGCATTGTGATGAAATGGCATGGAGCACTTTGATGCCAAGGGTCATGGATATTTGTGATGACAAAGGTCATGGAGCATTTTGATGACAAGGTCGTGGTGCATTGTGATGAGAAGGGCAGGGAGCATTGTGATGACAGGGTGATGGAGCAAATTGATGAAAAGTGTCATGGAACATTTTGATTACAGGGGTTATGGAACATTGTGATGTCAGGGGTCATGGAGCATTTTGATGAAAAGGGAATGGATCATTGTGATGAAAAATGCATGGAGCCTTGTCATGACAGGGTTGAAGGAGCATACTGATGACAACTGTCAGGGAGCATTTTGATCATAAGTGTATTGAGCATTGTGATGACAAAGGTCATGGAGCATTGTGATGACAAGGTCATTGATTATTGTGAAGAAATGTGTCAGGGAGCATTGTGGTGTCATATGTCACGGTGCATTGTGATGACAGTGGTATTGAGCATTGTGATGCCAAGTCTTATGGAGAAATGTGATGACAAATGTAATGGAGCATTGTGATGACAAGTGCTTGGAGCATTGTGATGACAACGGTAATGGAGCATTGTGATGACAAGGGAATGGATCATTGTGATGACAAGGGTCATGGAGCATTTTGATGACAAAGTCCCGGATCATTGTGTTGTCAGGGTTCATGGAGCATTGTGATGACATGGGTCATGGGGCATTGTGATGACAGGGTTAATGGGGCATGGTGATGAGAAGGTCATAGAGCATTTGGCTGAAAATGTTCATGGAGTATTGTGGTGACAAGGGTCATGGGGCATTTTGATGACAAGGGAATGGAGCATTTTGATGAAAATATCATGGAGCATGGTGATGAGAAGGCCATGGAGCATTCTGAAGACATTCGTCATGAAGCTGTGTGATGACAACGGCATGGAGCATTGTGATTACAGGGGTCTTGGAGCATTGTGAGGAAAAGGGCATGGATCATTGTGATGAAAAATGCATGGAGCCTTGTCATGTCAGTGTTCAAGGAGCATACTGACGAAAAGTGTCAGGGAGCATTGTGATGACAAGTGTATTGAGCATTGTGATGACAAGTGTATTGAGCATTGTGATGACAAGGTCATGGAGTATTGTGAAGACAGGTGTCAGGGAGCATTGTGATGACATATGTCATGTTCCATTGCGATGACAATGGCATGGGGCACTGTGATGCCAAGTGTCATGGAGGATTGTGATGACAAAGATAATGGGCATTGTCATGATTAGGGCTTGGAACGTTATGATGACAAGGGACATTGAGAATTTTCATGAGGAGGTCGTGAAGCATTGTGATGACAAGGTCCTGGAGCATTGTGATGAGAAGACCATGGAGCCTTGTGATGACAAGTCTCATGGAGCACACTGATGACAAGGGGCATGGAGCATTGTGATTACAGGGGTCTTGGAGCATTGTGATGACAAGGGTCATGGAGCCTTGTTATGACAAGGCCGTGGAATATTGTCATGACAGGGGTGAAGGAGTATTGCAATGACAAGTGATGGAACATTTTGATATCAGTGGTGAAAGAGCATTTTGATGAGAAGTGCATGGAGCTTTGTGATGACAATATTTAAGGGGCATTGTGATGATAAGGTTGTGGAACCCTGTGATGACAAGCGCATGGCACATTGTGATGACATGGGTCATTGAGCATTGTTCTGACAAGCGCATGGAGCATTGTGATGACATGGGTCATGGAGCATTGTTCTGACAAGCGCATGGAGCATTGTGATGCCAAGGGTCATGGAGCACTCTGCTGACAAATGAATGGAGCATTGTGATGACAAAGGTCATGATGCAATGTGATGACTGGAGTCACGGAGCACTGTGATGACAAAGGCATGGAGCATTGTGATGATAGGGGCATGGAGCATTGGTCTGACAAGTTTCATGGATTATTGTGATGATAGTGGGCATGGCACATTGTGATGACAAGGGCATGGGGCATTGTTATGACCAAGTCATGAGTACTGTGAAGAGAGGTGTCAGGGAGCATTGTGATGACTTATGTCATGGTGCATTGTGATGACAATGGCATGGAGCATTGTGAAGCCAAGTGTCATTGAGGATTCTGATGAAAACGGTAATGGAGCATTGTGATGACAAGGGCCATTGAGAATTGTGATGACAAGTTCGTGAAGAACTGTGATGAAAAGCACATGGAGCTTGCTATGACAGGGGTCATGGAGCATTGCGATGACAAGTGCATGGAGAATTGTGATGACAAGAGCATGTAACATTGTGATGAGTAGTGTCATGGAGCATTGTGATGGCAAGACCGTGGAGCACTGTGATGAGAAGACCATGGGTAATTGTGATGACGAGCGTCATGTAGCATTCTGATGACAAGGGCCATTGAGAATTTTGATGCCAACGTCGTGAAGCATTGTGATGACAAGCGCACAGAGCTTGCTATGACAGGGGACATGGAGCACTGCGATGAAAAGTGCATGGAGAATTGTGATGACAGGGGTCATGGAGCATTGTGATGAAAAGGGCATGGAGCATTGTGATGGAAAAGGCATGGAGCTCTTCATGACAGGGTTCAAGGAGCATTCTGACGACAAGTGTCAGTGAGCATTGTGATGGCAAGTGTATTGTGCATTGTGATGACAAAGTTCATGGAGCATTGTGATGACACGGGCATGGAGTATTATGATGACAGGTATCATGGAGCGTTGCAATGACAAGTGTTGTGGAACAATGTGATCACAAGGGTTTGGAGAATTGTGATGATAGAGGTCAGGGATCATTTTGATTTCAAGGAGCATGGAGCATTGTGATGAAAGGGGTCATGGAGCATTGTGATGAGAATATCATAGAGAATTGGGCTGAAAATATTCATGGAGTATTGTGATGACAGGGTTCTTGGAGCATTGTGATAACACGGGCATGGAGAATTGTGATGAGAAGGCCATAGTGCATTCTGATGGCATGTGTCATTTAGGTTTTTGATGATAAGGGCAAGGAGCATTGTGATTACAGGTGTCTTGGAGCATTGTGATGAAAACGGCATGGAGCCTTGTCATAACAGGGTTCAAGGAGCATACTGATGACAAGTGTCTGGGAGCATTGTGATGACAAGTGTATTGAGCATTGTTTTAACAAAGCTCATGGAGCATTGTGATGAGAAGACCATGGATAACTGTGATGAGGAGCGTCATGGGGCATTGTGATGACAAGTGTTATGGAACATTGTGATCACAAGGGTTTGGATCATTGTGATGACAGAGGTCATGGAGCATTTTGATTTCATTGTGATGAAAAAAGCATGAAGCATTATGATGATGGGCATGGTGCATTGTGATGACAGGTTTCATGGAGCACTGAGATGAAAAGGCGTATGAAGCATTGTGATTACAGGGGTCTTGGAGCATTGTGATGACAATGTTCATGGAGCCTTTTGATGACAAAGCCGTGGGACATTGTGATGGCAGGGGTAATGGAGCATTGTTATGACTGGGGTAATGGAGCCTTGTGATGACAAGGGCATGGAGCATTTCTTTGAAAAATTTCATGTATTATTGTGATGGGTGTGGGCATGGAGCATTGTGATGACAAGGGCAGGGAACACGGTGATACATGGGTCATGGAGGATTGTAATGACAAGGCATGGATCATTGTGATGAGAAAAACATCGAGCATTGTGATGACAAGCGTCATGGAGATTTGGGATGACAAGTACATGGAGTAATGTGATGAGATGTTTCATGGAGCCTTGTGATGACAATGGAATGGAGCATTGTGATGCCAAGGGTCATGGAGCTTTGTGATGACAAATGTAATGGAGCATTTTGATAACAAGGGCGTGGTGCATTGTGATAAGTAGGGCAGGGAGCATTCTGATGACTGGTTCATGGAACAATTTGATGGAAAGGGTCAGGGAATGTTTTGATGACAGGGGTTATGGAACATTGTGATGTCAGCGGTCATGGAGCATTGTGATGATAAGGGCATGTAGCATTTTGATGACAGGGGTCATGGAACATTGTGATGACAGTGTTGAGGGAGTATTGTGATGACTGGTGATGGAACATTGTGATATCAGTGGTGAGAGAGCATTTAGATGAGAAGTGCATGGAGCATTGTGATGACAAGGTTTATGGAAAATTGTGATGACAAGGTTTTGGAGCATTGTGATGACAAGTGCATGGCAAATTGTGATGACATGTGTCTTGGAGCATTGTGCTGACAAGCGCATGGAGCATTGTGATGACAAGGGTCATGGAGCATTGTGCTGACAATGGCATGGAGCATTGTGATGACAAGTGTTACAGAGCATTGTGATGACGAGGGAATTAACCATTGTGATGAAAATGTTCATAAAGCATTGTGATGGCTGGAGTCACGGAGCATTATGATGTGAGGGGTCATGGAGCATTGTGATTACAAGGGCATGGAGCATTGTGATGACAGGGGCATGGAGCATTGGTCTGACAATTTTCATGATTTATTGCTATGAGAGTGGACAGGGCACATTGTGATGACAAGGGCATGGAACATAGTTATGACAAGGTTTTGTAGTATTGTGAAGACAGGTGTCAAGGAGCACTGTGATGACATATGTCATGGTGCATTGTGATGACAATTGCATGGAGCATTGTGATGCCAAGTGTCATGGGGAATTGTGACTACAAATGTAATGGAGCCTTGTGATGCCAAGTGTCATGGAGGATTGTGATGACAAAGGTAATGGAGCATTGTGATGACAATTTCTTTTAGAATTGTGAAGAAAAGGGTCATGGAGCATTGTGATGACAAGGACATGGAGCATTGTGATGACAAGGGCCATTGAGAATTTTGATGCAAACGTCGTGAAGCATTGTGATGACAAGCGCACAGAGCTTGCTATGACAGGGGACATGGAGCATTGCTATGAAAAGTGCATGGAGAACTGTGATGACAAGACTAGGTAACATTATGATGAGAAGTGTCATGGAGTATTGTGATGACAAGGACGTGGAGAATTGTGATGACAAGGGACGTGGAGCATTGTGATGACCAGGGCATGGAGCATAGTGAGGGCAAGACCGTGGAGCAGTGTGATGAGAAGGCCATGGATAATTGTGATGACGAGAGTCATGGAGCACTGTAATGACAAGGGGCATGGAGCATTGTGATGACAGGTGTCATGGAGCATTGTGATGTGAGGGGTCATGGAGCATTGTGATGACATGGGTCATGGAGCATTCTCATGACATGGGTCATGGATCTTTGTGATGACAAGTGCATGGAGCATTGCGATTACAGGGTTCTTGGAGAATTGTGATGACAAGGGTCATGGAGCCTTGTGATGATGAGGCCGTGGAACATTGTGATGGCAGGGGTCATGGAGCATTGTTATGACATGGGTAATGGAGCCTTTTGATGACAAGTGCATGGAGCATTGATGTGACAAGTTTTATGGATTATTGTGATGAGAGTGCGCATGGAGCATTGTGATGACAAGGGCACAGCACACGGTGATACATGGACCATGGAACATTGTAATGACAAGGCCTGCAGCATTGTGATGAGAATGGCATCGAGCAGTGTGATGACAAGCGTCATGGAGCTTTGTGATGACAAGGGCATGGAGCAATGTGATGAGAGGGTTCATGGAGCATTGTGATGACAATGGCATGAAGCATTGTGATGCCAAGGGTCATGGAGCACTGGGATGAGAAGCGTCACGGAACATTCTGATTACAGGGGTCATGGATAATTGGGATGACAAGCGCCTGGATCATTGTAATGACAAGTGTCATGGAGCATTTTGATGACATGTGTCCCTGATCACTGTGCTGTCAGGGGTCATGGAGCGCTGTGTTGACAGTGGTCATGGAGCATTGTGATGACAGGGGTAAGGGAGCATTGTGATGGCAAGGGCATGGAGCATTGTGATGAGAAGGCCATGGAGCATTCTGATGACATGCATCATGGAGCTTTGTGATGACAAGGGCATGGAGCATTGTGATTACAGGGGCATTGAATATTGTGATGACAGGGGTGAGGGAGTATAGTGATGACTAGTGATGGAACATTGTGATATCAGTTGTGAGAGAGCATTTTGATGAGAAGTGCATGGTGCATTGTGATGACAAGATTTATGGAGCTCAGTGATGACAAGGTTGTGGAGCATTGTGATGACAAGCGCATGACACATTGTGATGACATGGGTCATGGAGCATTGTGCTGAGAAGCGCATGGCACTTTGTGATGACAATGGTCATGGAGCATTGTGATGAAAAGTTCATGGAGCGTTGTGGTGACAAAGGTGACAGAGACTTCTGATGACGAGGGCATGGACCACTGTGATATCACAGTTCATGGAGCATTGTGATGACTGGGGTCACGGAGCATTGTGATGACAGGGTTCATGGTGCATTGTGATGACAACGGCATGGAGCACTGTGATGATAGGGGCATGGAGAATTGGTCTGACAACTTTCATGGATTATTGTGATGAGTGTAGGCATGGTGCATTGTGAAGACAAGGGCATGGGGCATTGTGATGACAAGGGCATGGATCATTGTGATGACAATGGCATGGAGGATTGTGATGACAAGAGCATGTAACATGGTGATGAGAAGTGTCATGGAGCATTGTGATGACAAGGGACATGGAGCATTGTGATGTCCAGGGCATGGAGGATTGTGATGGCAAGACCATGGAGCATTTTGATGACGAGTGTCATCGAGCACTGTAATGACATGTGGCATGGAGAATTGTGATGACAGGTGTCATGGATCATTGTGATGACAAGGGACATGGAACATTCTGATGACAAGCTTCTGGAGTATTGTGCAAAGGCAAGGAGCATTGTGATGACAAGGTTCACAGAGCATTGTGACGAAAAGTTCATGGAGCACTGTGGTGACAAAGGTCACGGAGCCTTGTGATGACGAGGGCATGGCCCATTGTGATGACAAAGGTCATGAAGCATTGTGATGACTGGTGTCACGGAGCATTGTGATGACAAGGGCATAGAGCATTGTGATGACAAGGGCATGGAGCATTGTGATAACAGTGGCATGGAACATTGGTCTGACAAGTTTTATGGATTATTTTGATGACAGTGGGCAAGGCACATTGTGATGACAAGGGCATGGAGAATTGTGATGACAAAGTCAAGTGTATTGTGAAGACAGGTGTCAGGGAGCGTTTTATTGACATATGTCGTGGTCCATTGTGATGACAATGGCATGGAGCATTGTGATGCCAAGTGTCATGGAGGATTGTGATGACAAAGGTAATGGAGCATTGTGATGACAAGGGCTTGGAGCATTGTGATGACAAGTGTGATGGAGCATTTTGATGAGAAGAGCATGGAGCATTGTGATGACAAGGGCAATTGATAATTATGATGACAAGGTCGTGAAGCGTTGTGATAAAAAACATATGGAGCTTGCTATGACAGGGTTCATGGAGCATTGCGATGACAATTGCATGGAGAATTGTGATGACAAGATCATGTAACATTGTGATGAAAAGTGTCATGGATCCTTGTGATGGCAAGACCGTGGAGCACTGTGATGAGAAGACCATGTATAATTGTGATGAGGAGCGTCATGGAGCACTGTAATGACAAGGGGCAAGGAGCATTTTGATGACAGGTGTCATGGAGCATTGTGATAGCAGGGGTCTTGGAGCATTGGGATGACAGGTGTTATGGAGCATTCTGATGACAAGCTTGAGGAGTATTGTGATGACAATGGCATGGAGCATTGTGATGCAAAGGGCATGGAGCATTGTGATGAAAAATGCATGGAGCCTTTTCATGACAGGGTTCAAGGAGCATTCTGATGACAAGTGTCAGGGAGCATTGTGATGACAAGTGTATTGAGCATTGTGATGAAAAAGATCATGGAGCATTGTGATGACAATGGCATGCAGTATTGTTTTGACAGCCATCCTGGAGTGTTGTGAAGACAAGTGTTATGGAACAATGTGATCACAATGATTTGGAACATTGTGATGACAGAGGTCATGGATCATTTTGATTTCAAGGAGCATGGAGAATTGTAATGATAGGAGTAATGGAGCATTGTGATGAGAAGTTCATGTAGCATTGGGCTGAAAATGTTCTTGGAGTATTGTTATGAAAGGGGTCATGGAGCATTGTGATGACAACGGAATGGAGCATTGTGATGACAAGGTCCTGGAGCATAGTGATGAGAAGACAATGGAGCCTTGTGATGACAAGTCTCATGGAGCATTCTGATGAAAAGGATCATGGATCATTATGATGACAGTGGTCTTGGAGCATTGAGATGACAAGGTCATGGAGCATATTGATGAGAAGGCCATTGCATTCTAATGACATGCATAATGGAGCTTTGTGACGACAAGGAAAGGAGCATTGAGATTAGAGTGGTCTTGGAGCATTGTGATGAAAAGGACATGGATCATTGTGATGAAAAATGCATGGAGCCATGTCATGAAAGTGTTCAAGGAGCATTCTGACGACAAGTGTCTTGGAGCATTGTGATGACAAGTGTATTGAGCATTGTGATGACAAAGATCATGGAGCATTGTGATGAGAAGACCATGGAGAATTGTGATGACCAGAGTCATGGGGCATTGTGATGACAACTGTTATGGAACATTGTGATCAGAAGGGTTTGGAGCATTGTGATGACAAAGGTCATGGAGCATTTTAATTTCATTGTGATGACAATAGTATGAAGCATTTGGATGATGGGCATGGTGCATTCTTATGACAGGGTTCATGGAGCATTGAGATGAAAAGGGGCACGGAGCATTGTCATTACAGGAGTCTTGGAGCATTGTGATGACAAGGTTATGGAGCATCGTGAATGAGAAGGCCATGGAGCATTCTGATTACATGTGTCATGGATCTTTGTGAGACATGGGTATGGAGAATTGTGATTACATTGTCTTGGAGCATTGTGATGAAAATTGTCATGGAGTCTTGTGATGACAAGGTCGTGGAACCTTGTGTGGGCAGGTGTCATGGAGAAGTGTTATGACAGTGGTAATGGTGCGTTGTGATGACAAGGTCATAGATAATTGGTCTGAAATGTTTAATGGATTATTGTGATGACAAGGGCACGGAACACTTTGATACATGGGTCATGGTGGATTGTAATGACAAGGGCATGAAGCATTGTGATGAGAAGGGCATCAAGCATTGGGATCACAAGCGTCATGGAGCTTTGTGCTGACAAGGGCATGGAGTAATGTGATGAGAGGCTTCATGGAGCATTGTGATGACAATGGCATGGAGCATTGTGATGCTAGGGGTCATGGAGCTTTGTGATGACAAAGGTCATGGAGCATTTTGATGACAAGGTCGACGTGCGTTGTGATGAGAAGGGCAGGGAGCATTGTGATAACAGGGTCATAGAGCAATTTGATGAAAAAGGTCATGGAACATTTTGATGAGAGTGGATATGGAAAATTGTGGTGTCAGGGGTCATGGAGCATTGTGATGAAAAGGGTATTGGAGTATTTTGATGACAGGGTTTATGGAACATTGTGATGTCATGGGTCATGGAGCATTTAATGATAAGTGCATGTAGCATTGTGATGATAGTGATCATGGAACATTGTGATGACAGGCGTGAGGTAGTATTGTGAAGACTAGTGATGGAACATTGTGATATCAGTGGTGAGAGAGCATTTTGATCACAAGTGCATGGAGCATTGTGATGACACGGTTTCTAGAGCATTGGGGTGACAAGGATGTGGAGCATTGTGATGACATGGGTCAAAAAGCATTGTGCTGAAACGCGCATGGAGCATTGTGATGACAAGTGTAATGGATCATTGTGCTGACAAAGGCATGGTTCATTTTGATGACAAGGGTCAGAGAGCATTGTGATGAATATTTCAGGGAGCATTGTGGTGACAAAGGTCACAGTGCCTTGTGTGACAAGGGCATGGACCATTGTGATGACAAATGTCATGAAGCATTTTGATGACTGGAGTCATGGAGCATTGGGATGACAGGGGTCATGGAGCATTGAGATGACAGGGTTCATGGGGCATTGTGATGAGAAGGTCATGGAGCATTGGGCTGAAAATATTCACCGAGTATTGTGATGCCAGGACTCATGTGGCATTTTGATGACAAGGGAATGGAGCATTGTGATGAAAAGGTCATGGTGCATGGTGATGAGAAGGCCATGGAAAATTCTGAAGTCATGTGTCATGAAGCTTTGGGATGACAAGGGCATGGAGCATTGTGATTACAGAGGTCTTGGAGCATTGTGAGGAAAAGGGCATGGATCATTGTGATTAAAAAGGCATGGAGCCTTGTCATGACAGGGTTCAAGGAGCATACTGACGACAAGTGTCAGGGAGCATTGTGATGACAAGTGTATTGAGCATTGTGATGACAAAGGTCATGGAGTATTGTGAATAGAAGACCATGGATAATTGTGATGATGAGCGTCCTGGGGCGTTGTGATGACAAGTGTTATGGAACATTGTGATCACAAGGGTTTGGAGCATTGTGATAACAGAGGTCGTGGAGTGTTTTGATTTCATTTTGATGAAAATTGCATGAAGCATTATGATGATGGGCATGGTGCATTGTGAATGACACGGTTCATGGAGCATTGAGATGAAAAGGGGCATGGAGCATTGTGATTACAGGGGTCTTGGAGCATTGTGATGATGAGTGCATGGAGCATCGTAAATGAGAAGGCCATGGAACATTCTGATGACATGCGTCATAGAGCTTTTTGATGACAAGTGTATGGAGAATTTTGATTACAGTGCCTTGGAACATTGTGATGACAAGTGTCATGGAGTCTTGTGATGACACGGCCGTGAAACATTGTGATGGCAGGGGTCATGGAGCATTGTTATGACAGGGGTAATGGAGCACTGTGATGACAAGGGCATGGAGCACTGGTCTGAAATATTTCATGGATTATTATGATGAGAGTGGGCATGGAGCATTGTGATGACAAGGGCACAGAACACTTTGATACATGGGTCATGGAGGATGGTAATGACAAGGGCACAGAACACTTTGATTCATGTGTCATGGAGGATTGTAATGACAAGGGCATGGAACATTGTGATGAGAAAGGCATCGAGCATTGGGATCACAAGCATCATGGAGGTTTGTGATGACAAGGGCATGGAGCAATGTGATGAGAGGCTTCATGGAGCATTGTGATGACTATGGCATGGAGCACTGTGATGCCAAGGGTCATGGAGTTTTGTGATGACAAAGGTCATGGAGCATTTTGATGACGAGGTCGTGGTGCGTTGTGATGAGAAGTGCAGCGAGCATTGTGATAATAGGTTCATGGAGAAATTTGATGAAAAAGGTCATGGAATATTTTGATGAGAGTGGTTTTGGAAAATTGTGATGACAGGGGTCATGGAGCATTCAGATGAAATGGTTAGTGTAGCATTTTGATGACAGGGGTTATGGAACATTGTGATGGCAGGGGTCATGGAGCATTTTGATGATAAGTGCATGTAGCATTGTGATGATAGGGGTCATGGAACATTGTGATGAGAGCGGTGAGGGAATATTGTGAAGACTAGTGATGGAATATTGTGATACCAGTGGTGAGAGGGCATTTTGATGAGAAGTGCATGGAACATTGTGATGACAAGGTTTATGGAGCATTGTGATGACTATGATGTGGAGCATTGTGATGACAAGCGCATGGAGCATTGTGATGACAAGTGTCATGGATCATTGTGCTGACAAATGCATGGTGCATTGTGATGACAAGGGTCACAGAGCATTGTGATGAAATGTTCATGGAGCATTGTGGTGACAAATGACACAGAGCCTTGTGTGACAAGGGCATGGACCATTCTGATGACAAAAGTCATGAAGCATTGTGATGACTGGAGTTACGGAGCATTGTGATGACAGGGGTCATGGAGGATTGTGATGACAGTATCCATGGGGCATTGTGATGAGAAGGTCATGGAGCACGGGGCTGAAAATATTCAAGGAGTATTGTGATGAAAGGGGTCATGGGGCAATTTGATGACAAGGGAAAGAGCATTGTGATGAAAATGGCATGGAGCAGGGTGATGAGAAGGCCATGGAGCATTCTGAAGACATATGTCATGAGGCTTTGTGATGACAAGAGCATGGAGCATTGTGATTACAGGGGTCTTGGAGCATTGTCAGGAAAAGGGCATGGATCATTGTGAGTAAAAAGGCATGGAGCCTTGTAATGACAGGTTTCAAGGAGCATACTGACGACAAGTGTCAGGGAGCATTGTGATGACAAGTGTATTGAGCATTGTGATGACAAAGTTCATGGAGTATTGTGAATAGAAGGCCATGGATAATTGTGATGATGAGCGTCATGGGGCGTTGTGATGACAAGTGTTATGGAACATTGTGATCACAAGGGTTTGGAGCATTGTGATGACAGAGGTCATGGAGCATTTTGATTTCATTTTGATGACAATAGCATGAAGGATTATGATGATGGGCATGGTGCATTGTGATGACATGGTTCATGGAACATTGAGATGAAAAAAGGCAAGGAGCATTGTGATTACATGGGTCTAGGAGAATTGTGATGACAAGGGCATGGAGCATCGTGAATGAGAAGGCCATGGAGCATTCTGATGACATGCGTCATGGAGCTTTGTGATGACAAGGACATGGTGCATTGTGATGACAAGGGTTATGGAGCCTTGTGATGACAAGGCCGTGGAACATTGTAATGGCAGGTGTCATGGAGCATTGTTATAACGCGTAATGGAGCATTTTGATGACAAGGGCATGGAGCATTGGTTTGAAAAGTTTCATGGCTTATTGTGATGAGAGGGGGCATGGAGAATTGTGATGACAAGGGCACGGAACCCTGTGATACATGGGTCATGGCGGATTTTAATGAAAAGGGCATGGAGCATTGTGTTAAGAAGAGCATCGAACATTGTAATGAAAAGCATCATGGAGCCTGTGATGACAATTGCATGGAACAATGCAATGAGAGTGTTCATGGAGCATTTTGATGACAATGGCATGGAGCATTGTGATGCCAAGGGTCATGGAGCTTTGTGATGACAAAGTCATGGAGCATATTGATGAAAAGGTCGTGGTGCACTGTGATGAGAAGGGCAGAGAGCATTGTGATGACATGGTCATGGAGCAATTTGATGAAAAGTGTCATGGGATATTTTGATGAAAGGGGTTATGGATCATTGTGATGTCAGGGGTCATGGAGCATTATGATGAAAAGGGTCATGGAGCATGTTGATGACAGGGGTCCTGGAACATTGTGATGAAAGGGGTGAAGGAGTATTGTGATGACTATTGATGGAACATTATGATATCCGTGGTGGGACAGCATTTTGATGGGAAGTTCATGGAGCATTGTGATGACAAGATTTATGGAGCACTGTGATGAAAAGTTTGTGGAGCATTGTGATGACAAGCACATCGCGCATTGTAATGACACAGGTCATGGGGCATTGTGGGGACAAGCGCATGGAGCATTGTGATGACAATGGTCATGGAGCATTGTGCTGACAAAGGTATGGAGCATATTGATGACATGGGTAACAGAGCCTTGTGATGAAAATTTCACGGAGCATTGTGGTGACAAATATCACAGAGCCTTTTGATGACGAGGGCATGGACCATTGTGTTGACAAAGGTCATGAAGCATTGTGATGACTGGAGTCACGGAGCATTTTGATGACAAGGTCCTGGAGCACTGTGATGAGGGGACGATGTAGCCTTGTGATGACAATTCTCATTGAGCATTCTGATGAAAACTGGCATAGAGCATTGTGATTACAGGGGTCTTGGATCCTTGTGATGACAAGGCCGTGGAACATTGTGATGGCAGTTGTCATGGAGCATTGTTATGACATGGGAAATGGAGCATTGTGATTAAAAGGGCATCGAGCATTTGTCTGAAAAGTTTCATGGATTATTGTGATGAGAGTGGGCATGGAGGATTGTGATGACAAGGTCATGGAACATTGTGATACATGGGTCATGGAGGATTTTAATGACAAGGGCATGGAGCAATGTGATAAGAGGCTTCATGGAGCATTGTGATGACAAGGGCATGGAGCATTGTGATGACAAGGGCATGGAGCATTGTGATGACAAAGGTCATGGAGCATTTTGATGACAACATTCCCAGATCATTGTGTTGTCAGGGGTCATGGAGCATAGTGATGACAGTAGTCATGGAGCATTGTGATGACAGGGGTCATGGAGCATTGTGATAAGACGGTCATGGAGCATTGGGCTGAAAATGTTCATGGAGTATTGTGATGACAGGGGTAATAGGGCATTGTGATGACAAGGGAATAGAGCATTGTGATGACAAGGTCCTGGAGCATTGTGATGAGAGGACCATGGAGCCATGTGATGACAAGTCTCATGGAGCATTCTGATGAAAAAGTGCATGGAGCATTGTGATTACAGGGGTCATGGAGCATTGTGATGTAAATGGCATGGAGCATTGTGATGCCAAGGGTCATGGAGCTTTGTGATGACAAAGTTCATGGAGCATTTTGATGACAAGTTCGTGGTGCATTGTGATGAGAAGGGCAGGGAGAATTGTGATGACAGTGTCATGGAGCAATTTGATGAAAGGGATCATGGAACATTTTGATGACAGTGGGTATGGAACATTTTTATTTCAGGGCTCATGGAGCATTGTGATGAAAAGGGTCATGGAGCATTTTGATGACAGGGGTTATGGAATATTGTGATGTCATGGTTCATGGAGCATTGTGATGATAAGATCATGTAGCATTGTCATAACAGGGATCATGGAACATTGTGATGACAGGGGGGAGAGAGCATTTTGATGAGAAGTGCCTGGAGCATTGTGATGACAAGGTTTTTGGAGCCCTGTAAAGACAAGGATGTGGAGCATTGTGATGACAAGCGCATGGAGCATTGTGATGACATGGGTTATGGAGCATTGTGCTGACAATTGCATGGAGCATTGTGATGAAAAGGGTCATGTAGCATTGTGCTGACAAAGGCATGGAGCATGGTGATGACAAGGATCACAGAGCATTGTGATGAAAAGTTCATGGAGCATTGTGGTGACAATGGTCACAGAGCCTTGTGTGACGAGGACATGGACCATTGTGATGACAAATGTCATGAAGCCTTGTGATGACTGGAATCACAGAGCATTGAGATGACAGGGGTCTTGGAGCACTGTGATGACAAGGACATGGAGCATTGTGATGAGAAGGCCATGGAGCATTCTGATGACATGCATCATGGAGCTTTGTGATTAAGGTCATGGAGCATTGTGATTACACGGGTCTTGGAGAATTGTGATGAAAATGGTATGGATCATTGTGATGAAAAAGTCATGGAGCCTTGTCATGACAGGGTTCAAGGGGCATACTGATGAAAAGTGTCAGGGATCATTGTGATGACAAGTGTATTGAGCATTGTGATGACAAAGTTCATGGAACACTGTGATGAGAAGACCATGGATAATTGTGATGATGAGTGTCATGGTGCATTGTGATGACAATGGTTTTGGAACATTGTGATCACAAGGGTTCGGAGCATTTTGATGACAGAAGTCATGGAGCATATTGATTTCATTGTGATGACAATAGCATGAAGCATGATGACGATGGACATGGTGCATTGTGATGACAGGGTCATGGAGCAATTTGATGAAAAGTGTCATGGAATATTTTGATGACAGTGGTTATGGAACATTGTGATTTCAGGGTTCTCGGAGCATTGTGATGAACAGGGTGATGGAGCATTTTGATGACAGAGGATATGGAACATTATGATGTCAGGGGTCATGGAGCATTGTGATGATAAGGGCATGTAGCATTGTGATGACAGAGGTCATGGAAAATTGTGATGACAGTGGTGAGGGAGTATTGTTATGAGTAGTGATGGAACATTGTGATATCAGTGCTGAGAGAGCATTTTGATGAGAAGTGCATGGAACATTGTGATAACAAAGTTTATGGAGCATTGTGATGACAAGATTTATGGAGCATTGTGATGACAAGGCTTTGGAGAATTGTGATGACCTGTACATGGCGCATTTTGATGACATGGATCATGGAGCATTGTGCTGAGAACCGAATGGAGCATTGTGAAGACAAGGGTCATTGAGCATTGTGCTGACAAAGGAATGGAACATTGTGATGACAACGATCACAGAGCATTGTGATGAAAAATTCATGGAGCATTGTGGTGACAATGGTCACAGAGCCTTGTGTGACGAAGACAGGGACCATTGTGATGAGATCGGTCATGAAGCATTGTGATGACTGGAGTCACGGAGCATTGTGAATAAAGGGGTCATGGAGCATTGTGATGACAAGGGCATGGAGCAATATGATGACAGGGGCATGGAACATAGGTCTGACAAGTTTCATGGATTATTGTGATGACATTGGGCATGGAGCATTGTGATGATAAGGGCATGGAGAAATGTGGTGACACAGGCAGGGAGCATTTTGAAGACAAGGGACACAGAGCATTGTGATGAAATATTCATGGAGCATTGTGGTGAAAATGATCACAGAGACTTGTGTGAAGAGGGCATGGACCACTGTGATGACAAAGGTCATGAAGCATTGTGATGACTGGAGTCACGGCGCATTGTGATGACAGGGGTCATGGAGCATTGCTCTGACAAGATTTATGGATTATTGTGATGAGAGTGGGCATGGCGCATTGTGATGACAAGGGCATGGAGTATTTTGAAGACAGGTGTCAGGGAGCATTGTGATGACATATGTAATTGTCAATTGTGATGACAATGGCATGGAGCATTGTGATACCAAGTGTCATGGAGTATTGTGATGACAAAGGTAATGGAGCATTTTGATGACAAGGGCTTGGAACATTGTGATGACAAGGGTCATGGAGCATTGTGATGACAAGGGCATGGAGCATTATGATGACAAGGGCCATTGAGAATTTTGATGACAACGTCTTGAAGCATTGTGATGAGAAGCACATGGAGCTTGCTATGACAGGGGTCATAGAGCATTGCGATGACAAGTGCATGGAGAATTGTGATGACAAGATCATGTAACATTGTTATGAGAAGTGTCACGAAGCATTGTGATGACAAGGACGTGGAGAATTGTAATGACATGGGACATGGAGCATTGTGATGACAGGTGTCATGGAGCATTGTGATGAGATGGGTCATGGAGCATTGTGATGACAAGGGTCATGGAGCATTGTGATGAGAAGGTCATGGAGCATTGGCCTGAAAATATTCATGGAGTATTGTGATGAGAGTGGTCAAGGAGCATTTTGATGACTAGGGAATGGAGCATTGTGATGACAAGGTCCTGGAGCAGTGTGATGAGAAAACCATGGAGCCTTGTGATGACAAATCTCATGGAGCATTCTGATGAATAGGGGCATGGAGCATTTTGATTACAGGGGTCTTGGAGCATTGTGATGAGAAGGTCATGGAGCATTGTGATGAGAAATCCATGGAGCATTCTGATGACATGTGTCATCGATCTTTGTGATTACAAGGGCATGGAGCATTGTTATGACAGGACTAATGGAGCATTGTGATGACAAGGGCATGGAACATTGGTCTGAAAATTTCATGGATTATTGTGGTGAGTTTCGGCATGGAACATTGTGATGACTAGGGCATGGAACACTGTGATACATGTGTTATGGAGGACTGTAATGACAAGGGCATGGAGCATTGTGATGAGAAGTATATCGAGCATTGTGATGACAAGCGTCATGGAGCATTGTGGTTACAAGGGCATGGAGCAATGTGATGAGAGGTTTTATGTAACACTGTGATGAAATGGCATGGAGCATTGGGATGCCAAGGCTAATGGAGCCTTGTGATGACAAAGGTCATGGAACATTTTGATGACAAGGTCGTGGTGCATTGTGATGAGAAGGGCAAGGAGCATTGTGATGACAGGGTCATGGAGCAAATTGATGAAAAGTGTCATGGAACATTTTGATGACAGGGGTTATGGAACATTTTGATGTGAGGGGTCATGGAGCATTGTGATGATAAGTGCATGTAGCACTGTGATGACAGTGGTCATGGAATATTGTGATGACAGGGGTGAGCGAGTATTGTGATGACTAGTGATGGAACATTGTGATATATGTGGTGAGAGAGCATTTTGATGAGAAGTGCATGGAGCATTGTGATGACAAGTTTTATGGAGTATAGCGATGAAAAGGATGTGGAGCATTGTGATGAAAAGAGCATGGCACATTGTGATGACATGTGTCATGGAGCATTGTGCTGACAAACACATGGAGCATTTTGCTGACTAGTGTAATGGAGCATTGTGCTGACAAAGACATGGAGCATTGTGATGACAAGGGACAAAGAGCATTGTGATGAAAATTTCATGGAGCACTGTGGTGACAAAGGTCACAGAGCATTGTGTGACAAGGGCATGGACCATTGTGAGGACAAAGGTCATGAAGCATTTTGATGACTGGAGTCATGGAGCATTGTGATGACAGGGGTCATAGAGCATTGTGATGACAAGGGCATGGAGCATTGTGATGACAGGCGCATGGATCATTGGTCTGACATGTTTCATGGATTATTGTGATGACAGTGGGCATGGCGCATTGTGATGACAAGGGCATGGAACATTGTGATGACAAGTTCATGGAGTATTGTGAAGTCAGGTGTCCGGGAACACTGTGATGACATATGTCATTGTCATTGTGATGACAATGGCATGGAGCACTGTGATACCAAATGTCATGGAGGATTGTGATGACAAAGGTAATGGAGCATTTTGATGACAGGGGCTTGGAACATTGCGATGACAAGGGTCATGGTGCATTGTGATGACAAGGGCATGGAGCATTCTGATGAAAAGGTGCATGGAACATTGAGATTACAGGGATTTTGAAGCAATGTGATTACAGGGGCATGGAGCATTGTGAAGAGAAGGCAATGGAGCATTCTGATGACATGTGTCATGGAGCTTTGTGATGACGAGGACATGGAGCATTGTGATTACAGGGGTCTTTGAGCATTGTGATGAAAAGTGTCATGGAGCATTTTGTGACAGGGGTTATGGAACATTGTGATGTCAGGGGTCATGGAGCATTGTGATGATAAGGGCATGTAGCACTGTTATGACAGTGGTCATGGAACATTGTGATGACAGGGGTGAGCGAGTATTGTGATGACTAGTGATGGAAGGTTGTGATGTATGTGGTGAGAGAGCATTTTGATGAGAAGTGCATGGAGCATTGTGTTGACAAGTTTTATGGAGCATAGCGATGAAAAGGATGTGGAGCATTGTGATGAAAAGAGCATGGCACATTGTGATGACATGTGTCATGGAGCATTGTGCTGACAAACACATGGAGCATTTTGCTGACTAGTGTAATGGAGCATTGTGCTGACAAAGACATGGAGCATTGTGATGACAAGGGACAAAGAGCATTGTGATGAAAATTTCATGGAGCACTGTGGTGACAAAGGTCACAGAGCATTGTGTGACAAGGGCATGGACCATTGTGAGGACAAAGGTCATGAAGCATTGTGATGACTGGAGTCATGGAGCATTGTGATGACAGGGGTCATAGAGCATTGTGATGACAAGGGCATGGAGCATTGTGATGACAGGCGCATGGATCATTGGTCTGACATGTTTCATGGATTATTGTGATGACAGTGGGCATGGCGCATTGTGATGACAAGGGCATGGAACATTGTGATGACAAGTTCATGGAGTATTGTGAAGTCAGGTGTCCGGGAACACTGTGATGACATATGTCATTGTCATTGTGATGACAATGGCATGGAGCACTGTGATACCAAATGTCATGGAGGATTGTGATGACAAAGGTAATGGAGCATTTTGATGACAGGGGGTGGAACATTGCGATGACAAGGGTCATGGTGCATTGTGATGACAAGGGCATGGAGCATTCTGATGAAAAGGTGCATGGAGCATTGAGATTACAGGGATTTTGAAGCAATGTGATTACAGGGGCATGGAGCATTGTGAAGAGAAGGCAATGGAGCATTCTGATGACATGTGTCATGGAGCTTTGTGATGACGAGGACATGGAGCATTGTGATTACAGGGGTCTTTGAGCATTGTGATGAAAAGTGTCATGGAGCATTTTGTGACAGGGGTTATGGAACATTGTGATGTCAGGGGTCATGGAGCATTGTGATGATAAGGGCATGTAGCACTGTTATGACAGTGGTCATGGAACATTGTGATGACAGGGGTGAGCGAGTATTGTGATGACTAGTGATGGAAGGTTGTGATGTATGTGGTGAGAGAGCATTTTGATGAGAAGTGCATGGAGCATTGTGTTGACAAGTTTTATGGAGCATAGCGATGAAAAGGATGTGGAGCATTGTGATGAAAAGAGCATGGCACATTGTGATGACATGTGTCATGGAGCATTGTGCTGAAAAGCACATGGAGCATTTTGATGACAAGTGTCATGGAGCATTGTGCTGACAAAGGCATGGAGCATTGTGATGACAAGGGCATGTAGCACTGTGATGACAGGGGTCATGGAACATTGTGATGACAGGGGTGAGAGAATATTGTCATGACTAGTGATGGAACACTGTGATATTTGTGGTGAGAGAGCATTTTGATGAGAAGTGAATGGAGCATTGTGATGACAAGTTTTATGGAGCATAGAGATGAAAAGGATGTGGAGCATTGTGATGAAAAGAGCATGGCACATTGTGATGACATGTGTCATGGAGCATTGTGCTGAGAAGCGCTTGGCGCATTTTGATGACAAGTGTCATGGAGCATTGTGCTGACAAAAGCAAGGAGCATTGTGATGACAAGGGACACAGAGCATTGTGATGAAAATTTCATGGAGCAGTGTGGTGACAAAGGTCACAGAGTCTTGTGTGAAGAGGGCCTGGACCTCTGTGATGACAAGTGCATGAAGAAATGTGGTAACAAGTGTCATGGGGGATTGTGATGACAGGGGACATGGAGAATTTTGTTGACAATGGCAGGGAGCATTGTGATGTCAAGGGACATTGATAATTTTTATAACAATGTCATGAAGCATTGTGATGACAAGCATATGGAGCTTCCTATGACAGGGTTCAGGGAGCATTGCGATGACAAGTGCACGGAGAATTGTGATGACAAGAGCATGTAACACTTTGATGAGAAATGTCATGGAATATTGTGGTGAAAAAGAGGTGGAGAATTGTGATGACAAGGGACATGGAGCAATGTGATGGCAACACCGTGGAGCATTGTGATGAGAAACCATGGATAATCGTGGTGACAAGCATCATGGAGCATTATGATGACAAGAGCCATGTAGCATTCTGACATAAGATATCACTTATGAAGGAAATGTAAACATGGGTGCACATGAACTGAATTAGTAAAGAGAACAGAGTCTCACATATAGAAAACATACTTATGCCTGCTTACGGGGAAAGGAGATGTGGCGAGATGCATAAAACCAGAGTTTGATATTAGCACCAGTACCATTCCATAATCCAAATACAGAATAGACAAGACCAACTACTTCCTCAGTGAACGGGACTCAACACCCCTATTCTCTACAGAGGAATATATCTGACTAGTAAGAATCTTAAAACCTATGTATTGATATGTCTCCATAAGGGAATCAAGTGTGTCTAGACTGGCATAAACATGGCAGTGAAAATCAGCGGAAACCCACGATAAAAAGGAATTTAAAAACAAAACAAAAAAACAGGGAAATTCTTTACAATTCCTTCAGGGGCTCTGATGAAACCTGGAATTACCCTTTCTACAATGACAGCTGGGTGTGGCATAAGGCTGGAAATTTGAGACTGATACGATTGGTCAGATTGGGTGAGCAAATGCAGACCCTTTAAAGCAATAATGTGTGGCACCCATTCCTTGGGTCACAACTCTCAAGATAGAAGGGAATATTACTACAGCTATAACATGTACGGGAAACCTAGAGAATGGACACACAGTGAATATGAAAGGTTTCTAAAACTCAACTAATAGTCCCTTTCCTGGTGCTGCGGTTTGACTTTCCAACTGCTTTACTATCAATCTCCCAACTTGGAGAGACAGCCCCTTTAAACTCCTGGTTCTCACAGGTTGCAAATTAGGCAGAGGATGAAAGGAAAGATGGAGAACAAATGAGAGAGTAGTTGTTAGGCATTTGGACGGGCACATGTCACTCTAATTTCCCGGCAGAAAGAAGAATTAACCAAAGTCTCAGACACCCGCCGGGAACCAGTATAGATCCTGATCCAAAATTTTGGACATGCGGTCAGCTCACAAAAAACGACTTGAAAAATGGAGCTCATGGGCACGGCAATTCACAAACTGGCAGAGTAATAAAGGGAAACTATCGTCCAAAAATCTGTTGAGGGAAGGCAACGAGGTGGACTTGAAAGTGAGCCAGAATATCAGGAACCAGGTTTCAAGAGGTACAATGGAATCGCATTTAAAGCACAGGAAGAGGGGCACAACTTCGACAATGATGCACTTGCCCAAAAAGTGCGTATGTGTTTCCTCCTGAATATATTCAGGAGAAAACGCATACGCCATTTTTGGCCAAGCAAGCAAGCGGGAAATGCAAATCTGCACTACAAAGAAGTATTACTTCCCACTGGTCAAAAGGGACATCCGCGAAATGTGTAACAACCAGAATAGCAAGAAAGGCCCTCGAGAACAGGGAGCCTAGTTATGCTGATGGGCAGGATGTAAATTGACAGCTGCCTCTCTGGAGGACTGAACTGTGTTCCATAATACAAGTAAACAACAGAGCTACAGAGACAAGGGCACTTCCAGTCTAGGGAAGATACTTTGGGAAAACTGAATATCAATAAGACAGACCAAACACAAATTTGAGGGCTGCACTGCTTACAAGAACCTCAACTTGGGTACACCTTAAATATCCCAGGAAAGACAAAAATTGTTCAAGAAATTGTGTTACTTACGTACAATGGAATACCCGTCTGCGATGAAATCAATGTCATAAGGCCAGTAGCAGCAAAATGAGTGTATTCAGGTACGATGATTCTAAGTGAAATAAGTCACAGAGAAGAAGAAACTTATCATAAGATATCACTTATGAAAGTCCTGTAAACATGGATACACATGAACTGATTTACAAAAGAGAACGGAGTCTCACATTTAGAAAACACTCTTATGCCTGCTTAAGGGGGAAGGAGAGGTGGGGTGATGCATAAAACCAGAGTGTGATATTAGTACAGGTACCGTTCCAAAAACCAACTATGGAAAAGACAAGACCTACACCTTCCTCAGTGGAAGGGACTCAAAACACCATATTTCCCACAGAGGAATATATCTGACTATTAAGAATCTTAAAAATTATGTATTGATATGTCTCCGTAAGGGAATCAAGTGTGTCTAGACTCGCATAAACATGGCAGTGAGAATCAGCACAAACCCACAATAAAAAGGAATTTCACAGACAAAACAAAAAATCAGGGAAATTCTTTACAATTCCTTCAGGGTCTCGGATGAAACATAGAATGACCTTATATACAACGAAAGCTTTGAAGTGTCATAAGAGTGGACACTTGGGACTGAGAGGATTGGTGAGATTCAGTGAGCAAATGCAGACCCTTTAAAGCAATAATGCGTGGCACACATTCCAAGGGTCCCAACTCTCCAGTTTGAAGGGAATATTACTACAGCTATAACATGTATGGGAAACCTAGAGAATGGACACACAGTGAATACGAAAGGTTTCTAAAACTCAACTAATAGTCCCTCTCCTGGTGCTCTGCTTTGACTTTCCAACTGCTTTACTATCAATGTCCAAACTTGGAGAGACAGCTCCTTTAACCTCCTGGTTCGCACAGGTTGCCAATTTGGCAGAGGCTGAAAGGGAAGAGGGAGAACCACTGAGAGAGTAGATGTTAGGCATTTGGACAGGCACATGTCACTCTAATTTCCCGGCAGGTAGAGGAATTAGCCAAAGTCTCAGCCACCCGCCGGGAACCAGTATAGTTCCAGAACCAAAGTTTTGGACCTGCCATCAGCTCACAAAAAACGAGTTGAAAAATGGTGCTCAGGGGCACAGCAATTCACAAACTGGTAGAGTAATAAATTACAACTATCGTCCAAATATCTGTTGAGGGAAGTCAACGAGGTGGACTTGAATGCGAGCCAGAATAGCAGGAAACAGATTTCAAGAGGTACATTGGAATCACCTTTAAAGCACAGGAAGAGGGGCACAACTTCGACAATGATGCACTTGGCCAAAAAGGGCGTATGCATTTTCTCCTGAATATATTCAGGAGAAAATGCATACATCCTTTTTGGCCAAGCAAGCAAGCAGGCAATGCAAACCTGCACTACAAAGAAGTATCAATTCCCACCGGTAAAAAGGGACATCCGCAAAATGTTTAAAAACCAGAATGGCAAGAAAGGCCCTGAAGAACAGGGAGCCTATTTATGCTGATGGGCAAGATGTAAATTGACAACTGCCTCTCTGGAGGAGTGCATTGTGTTCCCTAAAACAAGTAAACGACAGAGCTACAGAGCCAAGGGCGCTTCCAGTCTAGGAAAGATACCTTGCGAAAACTGAAAATCAATAAGACAGAGCAAACAAAAAATTGAGGGCTGCACTGCTTACAAGAACCTCAACTTGGGTACACTTTAAATATCCCAGGAAAGATAAAAATGGTTCAACAAATTGTGTTACTTAGGTACAATGGAATACCCCTCAGCCATGAAATCAATGTCATAAGGCCAGTAGCAGCAAAATGATTGGATTCAGGTACGATGATTCTAAGTGAAATAAGTCACAGAGAAAAAGAATCTTATCATAAGATATCACTTATGAAGGTCCTGTAAACATGGCTACACATGAACTGAATTAGAAAGAGAACAAGTCTCACATTTAGAAAACATTCTTATGCCTGCTTAAGGGGTAAGGAGAGGTGGGGTGATGCATAAAACCAGAGTTTGATATTAGTACAGGTACCGTTCCAAAAACAAACTACGGATTATACAAGTCCTAAACCTTCCTCAGTGAAAGGGACTCAAAACCCCATATTTCCCGCAGAGGAATATATCTGACTAGTAAGAATCTTAAAACCTATTTAGTGATATGTCACCATAAGGGAATCTAGTGTGTCTAGACAGGCATAAACATGGCAGTGAGAATCATCTCAAACACACTATAAAAAGGAATTTCAAAAACAAAACAAAAAAATAGGGAAATTCTTTACAATTCCTTCAGGGGCTCTGATGAAAACTGGAATGACACTATCTACAACGACAGCTGCATGTGGCATAAGACTGGACACTTGGGACTGAGAGGATTGGTGAGATTGGGTCAGCAAATGCAGACAACTTAAAGCAATAATGCGTGGCACACATTCCATGGATCCCAACTCTCCAGGTTGAAGGGAATATTACTACAGCTATAACATGTACGGGACACCAAGATAATGGACACACTGTGAATACGAAAGGTTTCTAATACTCAACGAATACTCCTTCTCCTGGTGCTTCGGTTTGAATTTCCAACTGCTTTACTATCAATCTCCCAATTTGGAGAGACAGCCCCTTTGAACTCCTGGTTCTCACAGGTTGCAAATTAGGCAGAGGATGAAAGGAAAGATGGAGAACCAATGAGAGAGTATCTGTTAGGCATTTGGACGGGCACATGTCACTCTAATTTCACGGCAGAAAGAAGAATTTACCAAAGTCTCAACCACCCGCCGGGAACCAGTATAGATCCTGAACCAAAATTTTGGACATGCGGTCAGCTCACAAAAAATGACTTGAAAAATGGAGCTCAGGGGCACGGCAATTCACAAACTGGCAGAGTAATAAAGGACAACTATCGTCCAAAAATCTGTTGAGGCTAGGCAACGAGGTGGACTTGAAAGTGAGCCAGAATATCAGGAACCAGGTTTCAAGAGGTACATTGGACTCGCATTTAAAGCACAGGAAGAGGGGCACAATTTCGAAAATCATGCACTTGCCCAAAAAGGGCGTATGTGTTTCCTCCTGAATATATTCAGGAGAAAACACATACGCCCTTTTTGGCCAAGCAAGCAAGCGAGCAATGCAATTCTGCAGTACAAAGAAGTATCACTTCACAGCGGTAAAAAGGGACATCCGCAAAATGTGTAAAAACCAGAAAGGCAAGACAGGTCCTGGAGAAGAGAGAGCCTAGTTATGCTGATGGGCAGCATATAAATTGCCAACCGCCTCTCTGGAGGATTGCAATGTGTTCCCTAAAACAATGAGACAACAGAGCTACAGAGCCAAGGGCACTTCCAGTGTAGGGAATATACCTTGGGAAAAGTGAAAATCAATAAGCCCGAGCCACCCCAAAATTTAGGGCTGCACTGCTTACAAGAACCTCAACTTGGGTACACATTAAATATCCGAGGAAAGACAAAAATGGTTCAAGAAATTGTGTTACTTACGTACGATGGAATATCTCTCAGCCATGAAATCCATGTCATAAGGGCAGGAGCAGCTAAATGAGTGGATTCAGGTACGATGATTCTAAGTGAAATAAGTCACACAGAAAAAGAAACTTTTCATAAGATATCACTTATGACTATCCCGCACACATGGCTACACATGAACTGAGTTAGGGCAGAGAACAGAGTCTCACATTTAGAAAACACTCTTATGCCTGCTTAAGGGGGAAGGAGAGTTGGGGTGATGCATAAAACCAGAGTTTGATATTAGTACAGGTACCGTTCCAGAAACCAACTACGGAATAGACAAGACCTACACTTTCGTCAGTGAAAGGATTCAAAACCCCATATTCCTGCAGAGGAATATATCTGACTAGTAAGAATATTAAAACCTTTGTATTGATATGTCTCCATAAGGGAATCAAGTGTGTCTACACTGGCATAAAAATGGCAGTGAGAATCAGCTCAAACTCACTATAAAAAGGAATTTCAAAAACAAAAAAGAAAAACAGGGAATTTCTTTACATTTCTTCAGGGACTCTGATGAAACCTGGAATGACCCTATCTACAACGACAGCTGGATGTGGCATAAGGCCGGACACTAGGGACTGAGAGGATTGGTGAGATTGGGTCACCAAATGCAGACCATTTAAAGCAATAATGCGTGGCACACATTCCAATGGTCCCAACTCCCCAGGTTGAAAGGAATATTACTACAGCTATAACATGTACCGGAAACATAGAGAATGGACACACTGTGAAAACGAAAGGTTTCTAAAACTCAACTAATATTCCATCTCCTGGTGCTCCGGTTTGAATTTTCAACTGCTTTACTATCAATCTCCGAACTTGGTGAGACAGCCCCTTTAACCTCCTGGTTCGCAGAGGTTGCCAATTTGGCAGAGGATGAAAGGAAAAAGAGAGAACCAATGAGAGAGTAGCTGTTAGGCATTTGGATGGGCATATGTCACTCTGGTTTCCCAGCAGGAAGAAGAATTAACCAAAGTCTCAGCCACGCGCGGAGAACCAGTATAGTTCCTGAACCAAAATTTTGGACTTGTGGTCAGCTCACAAAAAACGAGTTGAAAAATGGAGCTCAGAGGCATAGCAATTCACAAACTGGAAGAGTAATAAAGGACAACTATCGTCCAAAAATCTTTTGAGGGAAGGCAACGAGGCGGATATGAAAGCGAGCCAGAATAGCAGGAAACAGATTTCAAGAGGTACATTGGAATGGCCTTTAAGGCACAGAAAGAGGGGCAGAACTTCGACAATGATGCACTTGCCCAAAAAGGGCATATGCGTTTTCTCCTGAATATATTCAGGAGAAAAGGCAAATGACATTTTTGCCCAAGCAAGCAAGTAGGCAATGCAAATCTGCACTACAAAGAAGTATCACTTCCCACTGGTCAAAAGGGACATCCGCAAAATGTGTAAAAACCAGAAAGGCAAGACAGGCCCTGGAGAACAGGGAGCCTAGTTATGCTGATGGGCGGGATGTAAATTGCCAACTGCCTCTCCGGAGGAGTGCATTGTGTTCCCTAAAACAAGTAAACAACAGAGCTACAGAGCCAAGGGCACTTCCAGTCTAGGGAATATACCTTCGTAAAACTGAAAATCAAAAAGACAGAGCCACCACAAAATTTAGGGCTGCACTGCTTACAAGAACCTCAACTTGGGTACACCTTAAATATCCCAGGAAAGACAAAAATGGTTTAAGAAATTGTGTTACTTTCCTAGGATGGTATATCCCTCATCCATGAAATCAATGTCATAAGGCCAGTAGCAGCAAAATGAGTGGATTCACGTACGATGATTATAAGTGAAATAAGTCACAGAGAAAAAGTAACTTATCATAAGATATCACTTATGAAGGTCCTGTAAACATGGCTACACATGAACTGAATTAGGAAAGAGAACAGAGTCTCAAATTTAGAAAAAACCCTTATGCCTGCTTAAGTGGGAAGGAGAGGTGAGGTGATGCATAAAACCAGAGTTTGATATTAGTAGATGTACCATTCCAAAAATCACCTACGAAATAGACAAGACCTACACCTTCCTCAGTAAAAGGTACTCAACACTCCATATTTCCCACAGAGGAATATATCTGACTAGTAAGAATCTTAAAACCTATGTATCGATATGTCTCCATAAGGGAGTCATGTGTGTATAGACTGGCAAAAACATGGCAGTGAGAATCAGCTCAAACCCACTATAAAAAGGAGACTCAAAAACAAAACAAAAAAACAGGGAAATTATTTACAATTCCTTCAGGGGCTCTGATGAAAGCTGGAATGACCCTATCTACAACGACAGCTGGATGTGGCATAAGGCTAGACACTTGCGACTAAGAGGATTGGTGAGATTCGGTGAGCAAATGCAGACCATTTAAAGCAATAATGCCTGTCACACATTCCAAGGGTCCCAACTCTCCAGGTTGAAGGGAATATTACTACAGCTATAATAGGTACGGGAAACCTAGAGAATGGACACACTGTGAATACGAAAGGTTTCTAAATTTCAACTAATAATCTCTCTCCTGGTGCTCCGGTTTGATTTTCAAACTGCTTTACTATCAATCTCCCAACTTGGAGAGAGAGCCTCTTTAACTTCCGGCTTCGCACAGGTTGCCAATTGGGCAGAGGATGAAAGGGAAGAGGGAGAAACAATGAGAGAGTATCTGTTAGGCATTTGCACGGGCACATGTCACTCTAATTTCCCGGCAGAATGAATTAACCAAAGTCTCAGCCACCCGCCGGGAACCAGTATAGATCCTGATCCAAAATTTTGGACATGCGGTCAGCTCACAAAAAACGACTTGAAAAATGGAGCTCAGGGGCATGGCAATTCAAAACTGGCAGAGTAATAAAGGGAAACTATCGTCCAAAAATATGTTGAGGCAAGGCAACGGGGTGGACTTGAAAGTGAGCCAGAATATCAGGAACCAGGTTTCAAGAGGTACATTGGATTCGCATTTAAAGCACAGGAAGAGGGGCACAACTTCGACAATGATGCACTTGTCCAAAAAGAACGTATGGGTTTTCTCCTGAATATATTCAGGAGAAAACGCATACGCCCTTTTTGGCCAAGCAAGCAAGCGGGCAATGCAAATCTGCACTACAAAGAAGTATCACTTCCCACCGGTCAAAAGGGACATCCGTGAAATGTGTAAAACCAGAATGGCAAGAAAGGCCCTCGAGAACAGGGAGCCTAGTTATGCTGATGGGCAGGATGTAAATTGCCAACTGCCTCTCTGGAGGAGTGCATTGTGTTCCCTAAAACAAATAAACAACAAAGCTACAGAGCCAAGGGCACTTCCAGTCTAGGGAAGATACATTGGGAAAACTGAATATCAATAAGACAGAGCAAACACAAAATTGAGGGCTGCACTGCTTACAAGAACCTCAACTTGGGTAAAACCTTAAATATCCCAGGAAAGACAAAAATGGTTCAAGAAATTGTGTTACTTACGTAAGATGGAATATCCCTCAGCCATGAAATCAATGTCATAAGGCCAGTAGCAGCAAAATGAGTGGATTCAGGTACGATGATTCTAAGTGACATAACTAACAGAGAAAAAGAAACTTATCATAAGATATCACTTATGAAGGTCCTGTAAACATGGCTGGATACACATGAACTGAGTTAGGAAAGAGAACAGAGTCTCACATTTAGAAAACACTCTTGTTCGTGCTTAAGGGTGAAGGAAAGGTGGGGTGATGCATAAAATCAGAGTTTGATATTAGTACAGGTACCATTCCAAAAACCAACTACGGAATAGACAAGACTTACACTTTCCTCAGTGAAACGGACTCAAAACCCCATATTTCCCGCAGAGGAATATATCTGACTAGAAAGTATCTTAAAACCAATGTATTGATATGTCTCTGTAAGGGAATCAAGTGTGTCTAGACTGGCATAAACATGGCATTGAGATTCAGCTCAAATCCACTATAAAAAGGAATTTCAAAAACAAAACAAAAAACAGGGTAATTCTTTACAATTCCTACAGGGGCTCTGATGAAACCTGGAATGACCCTATCTACAACGACAGTTGGATGTGGCATAAGGCTGGACACTTGGGACTGAGAAGATTGATGACATTCGGTGAGCCAATGCAGACCATTTAAAGCAATAATGTGTGGCACGCGTTCCAAGGGTCCCAACTCTCCAGGTTGAAGGGAACATTACTACAGCTATAACAATGACGGGAAACCTACAGAATGGACACACTGTGAATACGAAATGTTTCTAAAACTCAACTAATAGTCCCTCTGCTGGTGCTCTGCTTTGAATTTCCAACTGCTTTACTATCAATCTAGCAAATTGGAGTGACAGCCCCTTTAAATTCCTGTTTCACACTGGTTGCCAATTTGGCAGAGGATGAAAGGGAAGAGGGAGAACCAATGAGAGAGTAGCTGTTAGGCATTTGGACGGGCACATGTCACTCTAATTTCCCAGCAGGAAGAAGTATTAGCCAAAGTCTCAGCGACCGGCCGGTAACCAGTGTAGGACCAGATCCAAAATTTTGGACTTGCGGTCAGCTCACAAAAAACGAGTTGAAAAATGGAGCTCAGGGGCAGAGCAATTCATATACTGGCAGAGTAATAAAGGACAACTATCGTCCAAAAACCTGTTGAGGAAAGGCAACGAGGGGGATATGAAAGCGAGCAGAATAATAAGAAACAGACTTCAAGATGTATATTGGAATTGCATTTAAAGCACAGGAAGAGGGGCACTACTTCGACAATGAGGCACTTGGCCAAAAAGGGCGTATGCGTTTTCTCCTGAATATATTCAGGAGAAAATGCATACTCCATTTTTGGACAAGCAAGCAAGCGGGTAATGCAAATCTGCAGTACAAAGAAGTGTCACTTCCCACTGGTCAAAAGGGATATCCGCAAAATGTGTAAAACCAAAAAGGCAAGACAGGCCCTGGAGAACAGGGAGCCTAGTTATGCTGATGGACAGCATTTAAATTGCCAACTGCCTCTCTGGAGGAGTGCATTGTGTTCCCTAAAACAAGTAATCAACAGAGCTACAGAACCAAGGGCACTTCCAGTCTAGGGAATATACCTTGGGAAAACTGAAAATCAATAAGACAGAGCCACCCCAAAATTTAGGGCTGCACTGCTTACAAGAACCTCAACTTGAGTACACCTTAAATATCCCAGGAAAGACAAAAATGGTTCAAGAAATTGTGTTACTTATGTAAGATGGAATATCCCCCAGCCATGAAATAAATGTCATAAGGCCAGTAGCAGCAAAATGAGTGGATTCAGGTACGATGATTCTAAGTGAAATAAGTCACAGAGAAAAAGAAATTTAACATAAGATATCATTTATTAAGGTCCTGTAAACATGGCTACACAAGAACAGAGTTAGGAAAGAGAACAGAGTCTCACGTTTAGAAAACACTCTTGTGCCTGCTTAAGGGTGAAGGAAAGGTCGAGTATTGAATAAAACCAGAGTTTGATATTAGTACAGGAACCGTTCCAAAAACCAACTATGGAATAGACAAGACCTACACTTTCCTCAGTGAAAGGGACTCAAAACCCCATAGTTCCCACAGAGGAATATATCTGACTAGGAAGTATCTTAAAACCAATCTATTGATATGTCTCTGTAAGGGAATCAAGTGTGTCTAGACTGGCATAAACATGGCACTGAGAATCAGCTCAAACCCACTATAAAAAGGAATTTCAAAAACAAAACAAAAAACAGGGAAATTCTTTACAATTCCTACAGGGGCTCTGATGAAACCTGGAATGACCTTATCTACAACGACAGCTGGATGTGGCATAAGGCTGGACACTTGGGACTGAGAGGATTTATGAGATTCGGTGAGCCAATGCAGACCATTTAAATCAATAATGCGTGGCACACATTCCAAGGGTCCCAACTCTCCAGGTTGAAGGAAATATTACTACAGCTATAACATGTATGGGAGACCTAGAGAATGGACACACTGTGAATACGAAAGGTTTCTAAAACTCAACGTATAGTCCCTCTCCTGGTGCTTTGGTTTGAATTTCCAACTGCTTTACTATCAATCTCCCAACTTGGAGAGACAGCCTCTTTAACCTCCTGGATCCCACACGTTGCCAATTTGGCAGAGCATGTAAGGGAAGAGGGAGAACCAATGAGAGAGTAGCTGTTAGGCATTTGGACGGGCACATGTTACTCTAATTTCCCCGCAGGAAGGAGAATTAACCAAAGTCTCAGCCACCCTCTGGGAACCAATATAGGTCCTGAACCAAAATTTTGGACTTGCGGTCAGCTCAAAAAAAACGAGTTGAAAAATAGTGCTCAGGGGCACAGCAATTCAAAAACTGGCAGAGTAATAATGGACAACTATCGTCCAAAAATCTGTTGAGGGAAGGCAATGAGGCGGACTTGAAAGAGAGCTAGAATAGCAGGAAACAGATTTCAAGAGGTACATTGGAATCACCTTTAAAGCACAGGAAGAGGGGCACAACTTCGACAGTGATGCACTTGGCTAAAAAGGGCATATGCGTTTTCTCCTGAATATATTCAGGAGAAAACGCATATGCCGTTTTTGGCAAAGCCAGCAAGGTGGCAATGCAAATCTGCACTACAAAGTAGTATCAATTCCAACCTGTCAAAAGGGACAGCCACAAAATGTGTAAAAAACAGAAAGGCAAGACAGGCCCTCGAGAACAGGGAGCCCAGTTATGCTGATGGGCAGGATGTAAAGTGACAACTGCCTCTCTGGAGGAATGTATTGTGTTCCCTAAAACAAGTAAACAACAGAGCTACAGAGCCAAGGGCACTTCTAGTCTAGGCAATATACCTTGGGAAAACTGAAAATCAATAAGACAGAGCTACACCAAAATTTACGGCTGCACTGCTTACAAGAACCTCAACTTTGGTGCACCTAAAATATCCCAGGAAAGACAAAAATGGTTCAGAAATTGTGTTACTTACTACGATGGAATATCCCTCAGCCATAAAATCAATGTCATAAGGGCAGTAGCACAAAATGAGTGGATTCAGGTACGATGATTCTAAGTGAAATAAGTCAGAGAGAAAAAGAAACTTATCATAAGATATCACTTATGAAGGTCCTGTAAACATGGCTGGATACACATGAACTGAGTTAGGAAAGAGAACAGAGTCTCACATTTAGAAAACACTCTTATGCCTGCTTAAGGGGGAAGGAGAGGTCGGGTGATGCATAAAACCAGAGTTTGATATTAGTACAGGTACCGTTCCAAAAACCAACTACGGAATAGACAAGGCCTACACCTTCCTCAGTGAAAGGGACTCAAAACCCCATATTTCAAGCAGAGGAATATATCTGAATAGTAAGAATCTTAAAACCTATGTATTGATATGTCTCCGTAAGGGAATCAAGTGTGTCTACACTGGTATCAACATGGCAGTGAGAATCAGCTCAAACCCACTATAATAAGGTATTTCAAAAACAAAACAAAAAAACAGGGAAATTTTTTACAATTCATTCAGTGTCTCTGATGAAACCAGGAATGACCCTATCTACAACGACACCTGGATTTGGCATAAGGCTGGACACTTGGGACTGAGAGGATTGGTGAGATTTGGTGAGCAAATGCAGACCATTTAAAGCAATAATGCATGGCACACATTCGAAGGGTCCCAACTCTCCAGGTTGAAAGGAATATTACTACAGCTATAACATGTACGGGAAACCTAGAGAATGGACACACTGTGAATACAAAATATTTCTAAAACTCAAATAATAGTCCCTCTCCTGGTGCTCCGGTTTGACTTTCCAACTGCTTTACTATCAATCTCCCAAATTGGAGAGACAGCACCCTTAACCTCCTTGTTCGCAGAAGTTGCCAATTTGGCAGAGGATGAAAAGGAAGAGGATCAACAAATGAGAGGTAGCTGTTAGGCATTTGGAAGGGCACATGTCACTCTAATTTCCCGGCAGGAAGAAGAATTAACCAATGTCTCAGCCACCCGCCAGGAACCAGTATAGGTCCTGAACCAAAATTTTTGACTTGCGGTCAGCTCACAAAAAACAAGTTGAAAAATGGAGGTCAGTGGCCCAACAATTCACAAACTGGCAGAGTAATAAAGGACAACTATCGACAAAAAATCTGTTGAGGGAAGGCAACGAGGCAGACTTGAAAGCAAGCCAGAATAGCAGGAAACAGATTTCAAGAGGTACATTGGAATCGCCTTTAAAGCACAGGAAGAGGGGCACAACTTCGACAATGATGCACTTGGCCAAAAAGTGCATATGCGTTTTCTCCTGAATATATTCATGAGAAAACGCATATGCCCATTTGGCCAAGCAACCAAGCGGGCAATGCAAATCTGCAGTACAAAGAAGCATCATTTCCCACAGGTGAACAGGGACATCCACAAAATGTGTAAAAACCAGAAAGGCAAGACAGGCCCTGGAGAACAGGGAGCCTAGTTATGCGGATGGGCGGGATGTAAATTGCCAACTGCCTCTCTGGAGGAGGGCATTGTGTTTCCTAAAACAAGTAAACAACAGAGCTACAGATCCAAGTGCACTTCCAGTCTAGGGAATATACCGTGGGAAAACTGAAAATCAATAAGACAGAGCCACCCCAAAATTTAGGGCTGCACTGCTTACAAGAACCTCAACTTGGGTACAACTGAAATATCCCAGGAAAGACAAAAATGGTTCAAGAAATTGTGGTACTTACGTACGATGGAATATCCGTCAGCCATGAAATCTATGTGATGAGGCCAGTAGCAGCAAAAGGAGTGGATTCAGGTATGATGATTCTAAGTGAAATAAGTCACAGAGAAATAGAAACATATCATAAGATATCACTTATGAAGGTCCTGTAAACATGGCTACACATGAACTGAGTTAGGAAAGAGAACAGAGTCTCACATTTAGAAAACAATCTTATGCCTGCTTAAGGGGGAAGGAGAGGTGGGGTGATGCATAAAACCAGAGTTTGATATTAGTACATGTAAAGTTCCAAAAACAAAAAAAGGAATAGACAAGACATACACCATCCTCAGTGAAAGGGTCACAAAACCCTATATTTCCCGCCGAGGAATATATCTGATTAGTAAGAATCTTAAAACCTATGTACTGATATGTCTCTGTAAGGGAATCAAGTGTGTCTAGACTGGCATAAAAATGGCAGTGAGAATCAGGTAAAACCCAGTATAAAAAGGAATTTCAAAAACAAAACAATAAAACAGGGAAATTCTTTACAATTCCTTCAGGGGCTCTGATGAAACCTCGAATGACCCTATCTACAAAGAAAGCTGGATGTGGCATAAGGCAGGACACTTGGGACTGAGAGGATTGGTGAGATTCGGTGAGCAAATGCAGACAATTTAAAGCAATAATGCGTGCCACACATTCCACGGGTCCCAACTCTCCAGGTTGAAGGGAATATTACTACAGCTGTGACATGTACGGGAAACCTAGAGAATGGACACACTGTGAATACGAAAGATTTCTAAAACTCAACTAATATTCCCTCTCCTGGTGCTCCGGTCTGATTTTCCAACTGCTTTACTATTAATCTCCCAAATTGGAGAGACAGCCCCTTTAACCTCCTGGTTCTCACATGTTGCCAATTGGCAGAGGATGAAAGGTAAGATGGAGAACCAATGAGAGAATAGCTGTTAGGCATTTGGATGGGCACATGTAACTCTAATTTCCTGACAGGAAGAAGTATTAATAAATGTCTCAGCCACCCACCTGGAACCAGTTTAGGTCCTGAACCAAAATTTTGGACTTGCGGTCAGCTCACAAAAAAACGAGTTGAAAAATGGAGCTCAGGGGCACAGCAATTCACAAACGGGCAGTGTAATAAAGGAAAACTATCGTCCAAAAATCTGTTCAGGGAAGGCAACGAGGTGGACTTGAAAGCGAGCCAGAATAGCAGGAAACAGATTTCAAGATGTACATTGGAATCGCCTTTAAAGCACAGGAAGAGGGGCACAACTTCGACAATGATGCACTTGGCCAAACAGGGCGTATGCGTTTTCTCCTGAATATATTCAGCAGAAAACGCATACGCCCTTTATGGCCAAGCAAGCAAGCGGGCAATGCAAATCTGCACTACAAAGAAGTATCAGTACCCACCAGTCAAAACGGACATCGCAAATTGTGTAAAAACCAGAAAGGCAAGACATGCCCTGGAGAACAGGGAGCCTAGCTATGCTGATGGGCAGGATGTAAATTGCCAACTGCCTCTCTGGAGGAGTGCATTGTGTTCACTAAAACAAGTAAAAAACAGAGCTACAGAGCCGAGGGCACTTCCAGTCTATGGAATATATCTTGGGAGAAATGAAAATCAATAAGACAGAGCCACCCCAAAATTTAGGGCTGCTCTGCTTACAAGAACCTCAACTTGGGTACACCTAAAATATCTCAGGAAAGACAAAAATGGTTCAAGAAATTGTGATACTTAAGTACGATGGAATATCCCTCAGCCATGAAATCAATGTCATAAGGCCAGTAGCAACAAAATGAGTGGACCAGGTACGATGATTCTAAGTGAAAGTAGTCACAGACAAAAAGAAAGTTATCATAAGATATCACTTATGAAGGTCCTGTAAAGATGGCTACACATGAACTTAGTTAGGAAAGAGAACAGAGTAACGAATCATATCATAAGATATGACTCATAGCGGGAATGTACACATGGCTACACATGAACTGAATTACAAACACAACAGAGTCACACATTTAGAAAACAATCTTCTACCTGCTTATGGGGAAAGGCGAGGTGGGGTAATGCATAAAACCACAGTTTTGAATTAGCACAGATACCGTTACATAAAAAAAGTATGTAATAGACAACACCTACTCCCAGCACAATGAACTGGACTCAACACCCCCTATTCATTGCAGAGGAATGTATCTGACTTTAAGTATTTTAAAACATATGTATTCTCATGTCTCCATAAAGGGATCATGTGTGTGTATAACGGCATGAACACTGCACTGAAATTCAGCTAAACCCCCTTATAAAAATAAATTTCAAAAGCAAAATGAAAAAACAGTGAAACAGAGAGAAATTCTTAAAAATTACGTTCAGGGCCTGTGATGCAACCTGGATTGACCACCTTTACACCCACAGCTGGATGAGACATAAGACTGGACACTTGGAGCTGACAAGATTGCTGAGGTTGTGTGAGCAAAAGAACACCACTTAGAGCAATACTGTGTGATACCCATTCTAGTGGTCCCAACTCTCCAGGTTTAAGGGAATCTTCCTACAGTTAAAACATGCATGGGAAACCCAGTGGATGGTACACTGTGTAATCGGGAAAGTTTTCTAAAAGGTACCTCATTTTTCATTTCATCGTGCTCGGCTTGGCCATTCCATCCGCATTACTGAAAATCTCCCCACTTGGAGTGTCAGCGGATTTACCCTCCTGTTATGCACAGTTTGCAAATTGTGCAGAGGATGAACAGGAAGAGGGGAAACAAATGAGAGATTAGCTGTAGGTGTTTGGATGGGCACATGTCTCTCTAGTTTCACATCAGGAAGAAGAATTAAACACAGGCTCAGCCTGCAGCCCCGGAACCAGACTAGGGCCTAAAGCCATCCTGCGGTATTGCAGCCAGCTCACAAATAGGCGATTTGAAAAATGGAAATCAGGGGCACAGCAATTCACAAACTTGCATAGTTATAAGGGACAACTATCATACAGAAATATATTGAGGTAAGGCAGTGAAGAGGATTTGAATGCAAGGCAGAATTGAAGGAAACAGATTTCAAGAGGTAGATTGGAGTCGTCTTTAAAGCACATGAAAAGCGACAGAACTTCGACAATGTTGTCCTTGGCCAAAAAGGGAGTATGTGTATTTTCTTGAATATATTCGGGAAAAAATGCATACGCACTTTTTGGCCAAGCAAGCCATCAGGCATTGCAAATCCACACTACATAGAAGTGTCACTTACCTCCTGTCAAAAGGACCATCCGCAAATAGTGTAAAAACCACAAATACAAGACAGGCCATGGAGAAAAGGGAGCCTGGTTACCCCGATGGGCAAAATGTAAATTGTCAACAACCTCTCTGGAGAACTGTATGTTGTTTTCTAAAACAGAGGTACAGAGCATAGCACACTTCCACTCATGGGCGTGTATTTTGGGAAAACTAAAAATCCACAACACACAGCCACGCCAAAGTTTAGGGCTGCTCTGTTTATAAGAACCTCAACTTCGGTACACTTTAAATATCCCAGGAAAGGAAAAAAATAATGGATAAAGGTGTTGTGGTACTTATATACAATGGAATGTCACTCAGACATAAAATCAATGTCATAAGGCCAATAGCAGCATAATGAGTGGATTTAGGTACGATGATGCTAATTGAAATGAGCCACAAAGAAAAAGAAACTTATTGTAATATATCACTTATAGAGGGAATGTAAACATGGCTACACATGAACTGAATTTCAAAAGAGAACAGAGTTACACATTTAGAAAACACACTTATTCCTCCTTAAGGGGAAAGGTGACGTGGGGTGATGCGTAAAACCAGAGTTTGAAAGTAGCACAGATAACATTCCATATACCAAATATCTAATAGACAAGACCTACTCCTTTCTCAATGAACTGGACACAAAACACCCTAGTCACTGAAGAGGAATATATCTGAGTGGTAAAAATCTTGAAACCTATGTATTTATGTCTGATAATTGAATCAAGTGTTTGTAGATTGGCATAAACACAGTTCAATGGAACAGGACAGAAAGCCCAGAGATAAACCTACATACCTATGGCTATCTCATCTATGACAAAGGAGCTAAGGATATACAATGGAGAAAAGACAGTCTCTTCAGTAATTGGTGCTGGGAAAACTGGACCCCTACACATAAAAGAATGAAATTAGAACACTCCATAACACCATACACAAAAATAAACTCTAAATTGATTAGAGATCTAAATATAAGACCAGACACTATAAAACACTTAGAGGAAACCATAGGCAGAACACTCTATGACATAAATCACAGCAAGATCCTTTTTGACCCACCTCCTAGAGAAATGGAAATAAAAACAGAAATCAACAAATGGGACCTAATGAAACTTAAAAGCTTTTACATAGTACAGGAAAACATAAACAAGATACAAAAACAACACTCAGAATGGGAGAATATATTTTCAAATGAAGCAATTGACAAAGGATTAATCTCCAAACTTTACAAGCACCACATGTAGCTCAATATCACAAAAACAAACAACCCAATTCAAAAACGGGCAGAAGACCTAAATAGACATTTCTCCAAAGAAGATATACAGATTACCAAGAAACACATGAAAGGATGCTGCACATCACTAATCATTAGAGAAATGCAAATCAAAACTACTGTGAGTTATCACCTCACAGCAGTCAGAGTGGCAATCATCAAAAAAATCTACAAAACAATAAATGCTGGAGAGGCCTTTATTGGAGAAAAGGGAACACACTTGCACTGTGGGTGGGAATGTAAATTGATATGGGCACTAGGGAGAACAGTACGGAGGTTCCTTTAAATAACTAACAATAGAAGTACCAAAGGACACAACAATCCAACTACTGGGCATTTGCCTTGCGAAAACCATAATTCAAAAAGAGTTATTTACAAAAATGTTCCTTTCAGCTCTATTTACAATAGCCAGGACATGGAAGCAACCTAAGTGTCCATCGACAGATGAATGGATAAAGAAGATCTGGCACATATATACAATGGGATATTACTCAGCCATAAAAAGAAGCAAAACTGACTTATTTATACTGAGGGGGATGGACTTAGAATCTGTCCTACACAGTGAAGTAAGTCTGAAAGGGAAAAACAAATACTGTATGTTAACAGAGATATATGGAATCCAATGAAGGAAAAAAAAGATTTTGAAGAACTTAGTGGCAGGACAGGATTAAGGACACAGAAGTAGAGAAAGGACTTGAGGACACCAGAAGGGGGATGGGTAAGCTGGGACGAAGTGAGAGAGTGGCATGGACATAAATACATTACCAAATGTAACACTGATAGCTACTGGGATGCAACCACATAGAAGAGGGAGATCAGCTCGGTGCTTTGTGACCACCTAAAGGGGTGGGATATGGAGTGTGGGAGGGAGATGCAAGAGGGAGGGGATCTGGTGGCATTTGCATATGTATAGCAGATTCACTTTGTGATACAGCAGAAACAAACACTCCATTGTAAAGCAGTTATACTCCAATAAAGGTGTAAAAGGAAAAAAATAAAAGAAAGCCCAGGGATAAACCTACACACCTATGGTCAACTAATCTATGACAAAGGAGGCAAGACTATACAATGGAGATAAGACAGTCTCTTCAATCAGTGGTGCTGGGAAATATGGACAGCTATAGGTAAAAGAATGAAATTAGAACTCTCCCCAACACCATACATAAAAATATATTCAAAATGGATTAGAGACCTTAATGTAAGACTGGACAGTATAAAACTCTGAGAGGAAAACTTACGAAGAATACTCTGACGTAAATCACAGCAAGATCTTTTTTGATCCACCTCCTATACTAATGAAATGAAAAGAAAACTAAACAGCTGGGACCTAATGAAACGTAAAAGCTTTTGCAAAGCAAAGGAAACTACAAACAAGACGAAAAGACAACCCTCAGAATGGCAGAAAATATTTGCAAACGAATCAATGGACAAATCCTTTATCTCCAATATATATAAACAGCTCATGCAGCTCAATATTAATAAAACAAACAACCCAATACAAAAATGGAAGAAGATCTAAATAAACATTTATTCCAAGAAGACATAGAGATGGCCAAGACACACATGAAAATCTGCTCAACATCTCTATTTATTAGAGAAATGGAAATTGAAACTACAATGAGGTATCATGTCACACCTGTTAGAATGGGCATCATCAGAAAATCTACAAACAACAAATGCTGGAGAGGGTGTGGAGAAAAGGAACCTTCTTCCACTATTGTTGGGAATGTAAATCAATACAATCTCTATGGAGAACAGTATGGAGGTTCATTTAAAAACTAAAAATATATTTACCATATAATCCAGCAATCCCACTACTGCGCATATACCCAGAGAAAACCATAAATCAAAAAGACACATTCACCACAATGTTCATTGCAGCACTATTTACAATAGCCAGGTAATGAAAGCAACCTAAGTACCCACAGACAGACGAATGGATAAAGATGTGGTACATATATACAATGGAATATTACTCAGCCATACATAGGAATGAAATTGGGTCATTTGTAGAGACCTTGATGGATCTAGAGACTGTCATACAGAGTGAAGTAAGTCAGAAAGAGAAAAACAAATATTATATATTAATGCATATATGTGGAACCTAGAAAAATGGTACAGGTGAACTGGTTTGCAGGGCAGAGATAGAGACACAGATGTAGAGAACAAACATATGGACACCAAGGGTGGAATGCCATGTGAGGGTGGTGGTGGGATGAATTGGGAGACTGGGATTCACATGTGCACACTTATATGTATAAAATAGATATCCAATAAGAACCTGCTGTATAAAAGAAATAAATAAATTTTAAAAAAATTAAAAATAAATAAATAACATTTAATAAAAAAACAGAAAAAATGTTTTTCCCTTCATATAGACGTCTTTATATTAATGCCTTATTTCCATGTTTATATCTGTAAATTAAAAAAAAGAGGAATAAATAAAATCTACTTGAACCAAAAAGAAAAAAAGAAAAAAAAGAAAAAATAAAACAGAACCTACCAGTTATACAAAGGAAAATTGTATCAGGGCACTTGCTCCAGTGGTAAAAATTCTTAAGTTGGTCAGAGGTGGGAAATTGTCTCCCATGCAGTCAGCAGCGCTCCCCCCAACAAGGAGCATCCTCATTGCAAAGCTGGGGGACTGTGTCGAGGCGTCTGTGAGTAAATGTGAGCTGAGCCCCAGTCCTGCTGCAGCTGAACGCTTCCCACACTTTCCAGGTAAAACACCTGAATATGTACAAGAACTTGCAAGCCTAGAGAAAGGGCTGTGGAGTCACACAAGCGACAGCATGAAGGCCGACTTGGTGCCTGCAGGCCAGCCAGGTTGGTCCTGGCTCCAGATGATCTTCTGGAAGCTTTCCATTTCCCTGCCTGTGATGCCCCTCCTGCCACGGCCCCCACTGCTTTTTTACATCCTCACCTCTGCCTGGGGAGAAATTCCAGCGGCAGGTATGGGTGACACATCCTCTTCTTTAGCAGGTGGCAGCGTTGCAACTCCTGCAGAATATCCATCAGAGACCCCCTCATACTGGGCCACCCAAAAGCCACGGCCCCTCACCCCCTCCCATGACCCCAGCCCCGGCACTGCTGACGGGGCAGAGAATATGGCGCCAGGCACAGCAACAGGGGCTCTTGCTGACTGCAGAGGTGTTTATATTGACCTCAACACAGGCACACCTGGGGAGGGCTGGCAGGCAGTGTCAGGCTGCCCAAATCAGCCAATCCTCACACCTCAGGGGATCACAGTTGCAGAAAATGAAACTTGCTAAAAGGGCCAAACCCAAGGAACAGGTGTGGGCTCCTGAGAGTCAGGATAGACAAGGGGCTGCAGCTGCGGCTTGTTTTCTTATCATTTTATCTGGTCTATGAGTGGAAAACAAATTCAAGAAGACCCTATCCTAATGAGAGGAACCCAGGAGTCAGGGAGAGGAGTGATGTTGGTTGGAGACAGAGGCCTGGTGCCCTGGCTGAAGTGGAAGTGTCTGGAAGTCCGGGCAGAGAGATGCTGCACAGAGTGATACCCAGGGTCACAGAACTGTCAGAGCTGCTGTTTGTTAGTTCAAGTCCTGCTCTGAGGTGTTCTGTGTCAGCTGTGAGCGACAGGTGAGCTGGGGTTTCTCTGCAAGGTGGGCTATGTGCACAGTTCCTATATGTCCAGCCCTGCTGGGGTACAGGCCATGGGGAGCTCTCTATCCTGGGAAGGGCCTGACTAGGAGAGCCCCATGGGCTGCTGGGTAGCTGCATAGGTGAGCTCCATACCCTGGGAGGGACAACCACGAGAGCCCCGTGGGCTGTGGGGTGGGTGGCGCAGCCCAGGTGAGCTCCATATCCTGGTATTGGTCTGACAACGAGAGCCCCATGGGCTGCTGGAAACCTGGTAAAGGATATCAGGACAGTCAGTGAAGCCACCGAGGATATACATCAAGTAGCTCCTATTTCCTACACCCTGCTGGTCATTCTACCATCCACCAGGCCATGGCATTCAGTATTAGACTTCAATGATGCCTTCTTCTGTATTCCATTCATCTCAGAGTCACAAGAACTTTTGGCTTGTGAGTGGCAGGACACAACATGCAACAAAAGCAATAATGCTGGGCCGTCCTGCTCCAATGGATCAAAAATCCCCACACCATCATTGGGGAAATGTCCTCTAAAGACCTAAAAGTTCTACCTCTGTAAAAGGGAACCCTCCTTCAATATGCAGATGACATTCTGATCGCCAGGCCTACTAAAGACGCCTCTGAACTACCTAGCCAAGAAAGGATAGAAGGTGTCCAAGGAAAAGGCTCAAATATCCCAGGCTAAGGTGACATGCCTGGGGTTCATTCTCACAGATGTTCGGAGAAACGCATCCCAGGATAGGGAAGAAGCCATGTGCAGCCTTACCTCTTCTAAAACTAGAAGACAGCTTAGGGGTTCCTGGGGAGGCCAAGGTTTTCTGCATCTGGATCCCTAACTACAGTCTAATAGCTGGGCCTCTACATGAAACACTGACATGAAATGATGATGATCCTTTTCAATAGAATCCAGAAGCAAACTTTCAAGAATGGAAAGAGCAGTCAATTCAGGCCCTTGCCCAGGAACACCCTAATTTAGCTAAACCCTTTGACCTTTACATACCCGGTCAAGGTTAATCACCCTTGGAGCCTTAGTGAAAAAACTGGGACCACTTGAAATGGAGCAACACAAGAATGCCCTTCAGGTATGATAAACTATGGTCACCAAGGGCTTTGCCCACCGCCCCATCAGGCCAGGATACTGGGGTATCTAAAAAGCTGGAAATCAGCAGCCTGCAAGGCCAGCTTCCTCCTAAGGGAAAGGAACCCACGTGGTGATCCTAACCACCCATCATGCCCTGAAGTTGCAGGGGTCGCTGTGCGGACACACTGACCTCGAGTGAGGAGGCCCTCCAACTCCAACCTCCAGAGAGACAAACGGGGGCAATGGGCCCCCAAGATGACTCGTGTGACCATCACTTGACCTGGAGTTTCTCTCAGAAAACAAGTCTGTGCCCCGAAAGAGCAGACTACTGCTTGCAGGACATACTGCACCCAGACGGGAGCTAACAAGCTTCGCGGAGGAAACGTATATCATGATTTCACCATAGAAAACCCTACAGACACTGCGGTGATAGTGGCCAATATGACTGGCTGGACTGCTGGCTACTTCAAAAGGCCGTTGACTCATTGGACGTCATGGTCCTGGATCACCACCGACACTGGACTGTCTGGGAGTTGAGCGGGCAGGGCTCTGACACATGGTGCTGTTTGTACATTAATTCAGGGACCTAATTAAAGAAAGCACAGACTACTGGTCAGAGCATCTAGGCTGGAAAATTCGTCAGCCTAAGGTCACCGAACAAATGTGGGGTGGGGTGAAACCTGCCACAGCAGCATCTCTGTGCATCTCTTTCCTGGACCCTTAAAGGTCATTAGAATCTATAACACTTCCAATGCTGGTGCTCAGGTGGACGAGCAGTGAGGCAGTAGGCCTTGGGACAATCAACCTCACCTGGAGGCTCCTGGGGAGAAGTTTAGCACCTACCCCCGTGTATGAGGGCTCCCACCTCAGCATGAAGCAGTTACAAAAGAGGGGTCTTCACCCTCAGCACCCCAAGAATGAGGAACGGGACAAAAAGCAGAGGAGGTGTTCGTCTCCGGCAACGCTCATTAAAAATACCTGGGAGATAAAAAGAGAATCTGGGCAATAAAATAAAGTTTAACCTGTTTTTCCTTTGTGCTTTGTCTAATTTCACGTGCTCAAAGGGTTCCGCATGCAGAGGTCCCACACCCGGCACTTCAGACCCGATTTCCTAGTGCAGAATGGCTGGGTCGACACCTCAGCTAGCGGGGTCCCATGCAGACTCTGTGACATAGAGCCTGAGCTGCAGCCAACCCAGGCCTTGAGAGGTCCATCCCCTCCCTCCTGCTGACGCTGCCGTGATACCTACACAGCAGCCCAGCCCAGAGCCCACGGGGGAGTGCACGCTCTCACCTCTCCATTCTGTTTTCAAAATATAAAGTTTCCTTTGCTTCTGCACCAAACTCAGTCTTGATCTGTTGTCTCCAATGACACTGGGCACGGGGACTCCTGTTGGGGTCCACTGTGGAGGATCAGTAATAGAAATCAAGATCATTGTAACTTCAATGAACAGATGTGTGAGCCAAACTGTAGTCATCCTAGAGCAGTGTATAAGGCTCAGGTAAAATAAGATGTTTCTAAGACTTACATCTGATATTTCCATCACTTTATTATAAGCAAGTTTAGTGAAGACGTCTGTCTTATTTGTCAGGTCAACATTAGAGAAATGAAGTGATTTATTCCCAAGGATGTACATCGAATACTCTTGGCTGAAGCTTTAATCTTGTTTTGAATGCTTTTCCATTGAAAATGATACCTCTCTTTCAGCTTCCCCATTTCTGAGAAGTATAAAATCTTATAATTTATTATTACCAAAGGGGAAAGGTAGGAGAAGGCATAAATTAACAGTTTGGGATTAACACATACACACTGCTATGTATAAAACAGATCATCAACAAGGAACTACTGTATAGCTCAGGGAACTACACTGAATATTTTGCAATAACCTATAAGGGGAAATAATCTGAAAAAGAATAGATATTTTTATTGACATCATCTATCTATGACAGATAAAATGTAACCTAAGCAAGGCCGATGGTGAGCACTTCTGACTCTGAAGATTTCAATCATCTAAAGTTTGGACTCTGCCTATTTCCCAAGGCCCTTAATGGACATATATGTAGCCGTAGGTTAAAAATTCCCCAGTTTTTGGTTCAGGGAGGCACTGATTTGGAAAAATCCCTTGTGTTCTCCTTACATGCACGGGACCATTCCTATGGCTAAAACATGCCTGTCACACCTAGAGGATGGTACACCGTTTGATCGGAAACAGTTTGGAACAGGCACCTCATCTCCTCATCGCCTGGTGCTCGGGTTCACCCCTCCAGCATCTTTCCTAACAATCTCCTCACTTGGGGATATCAGCACCGTCCACATCCTGTTGCACACAGATTGGAATTTGTCCAGAGGATGAAGCGGAAGGATGAGAAAAATTTAGAGACAAGTCGTAGGTGTTCGGACAGGCACATGCCACTCTAATTTCCAATCCGGCAGAAAAATTCATCAAAGGCTAGAATTGCCCACGGAAACAGAATAGTGCTAGAGGAAATCCCGCTGTTTTTTGTCCAGTTTCCAAAAAAACAAGTTGAAAAATGGAACTCAGGGGGACTAAAATTCATCAAACTGCAGAGTTGAAAATATCTATCGTCAAAAACTGTCTTGAGGTAAGTCACAGAAAAGGACTTGTAAGCAAGGGAGAGTGGCAGGAAACAGATTTGAAGAGGTGGAAAGGACTCCCCATTAAAGCAAAAGAAAAGGGGCAGAACATCGCCAATGATGCAGTTGGCGAAAAAGGGCGTATGCATTTTTTCTGAATATATTCAAGTAAAGGCCATACACACTTTTTATCCAACCAAACAGGTGGGCACTGGAAATCAATACTACAAAATGTATCATTTCACATCAGACAGAAGGGCCATCCACATAAAGTGTAAACACCCGAAATGAAGGACAGGGTGAGGAGAAAAGGGAGCCCTGTGAGGCTGATAGTGGAAATGTAATTTGCCAATGGCCACTCTGGAGAAGTGTATTGTGTTTGCTAAAACATCTAAAAAATGAGCTACAGAGCATAGGGCACTTGCACTCATGGGCGTATACCTTGGGAAAAACAAAAATCGACAGAAAACAGGCACCCCAACGTTTACCACCTCTCTGTTAAAAAGGGCCTCAACTTGGATATAAAATAAATGTCCCTGGAAGGATAAAATGGATAAAAGAGATGGGGTACTTATGTAGAGTGTTATATTACTCACCCAGAAATGAATGAAATAAGGCCAGTTGTAACAACTCTGTAGGAGATACATATGATCATTCTAAGTGACGTATGTCAGAAAGAAAAAGACACATATCATAAGATGTCACTTAAAGGTGGAATCAAAAATGGCTACACATGAAATAAATTACAAAACAGAAACATAGTCAAATATGTAGAAAATAGACATAAGGCTGCTAAATGGGGAAGGTGGGGAAGGGTGAGGTATTATCCAGGAGGTTGAAATTAGCAAAGATACCATTCCAAGTACCAAATTGAATAATTGACAAGGCCTACACGGTACCTCAAAGAACTGCACTCAGCCCACTCAAGTCACTGAAAAATAATACATATGACTGGTAAGAATCTGAAAAAGAATTTATTGTTGTCTCACAGTACATGAATCAAGTGGATGTACAGCAGCAAAAAACAGGGCTTTGAAAATCAGCTGAAACCAATATAAAAATAAATTTAAAAATATTTAGAAAAACAGTGAGACAGACAAAAATTCTTACAACTTTTGTTGAAGGGCTATGATGTAACATGGATTGAACACATGTAGACCCACAGCAGGATGATATATAAGGCTGGAAGCTATGCACGCTAAGAGATGTTAGAGAGGCTGGGTGAGGAAATGCAGTCCTTTTAAAGTAATACTGCCTGGTACCCATTCCATGGTTCCCAAATCTGCAGGTTCAAGGGAATCTTCTGACAGTGAAAACATGCCTGGAAAACCAAGATGAACGTACACCGTGTGCTCAGGAAAGGTGTTTAAAATGCACCTCATTTTTGATCTCCTGGTGCTGGGGTTCGCCATTCCAGCCACATTACTAACAATCTCCCCACTTGGAGAATCAGCACCTTTAACCTCCTGTTTCACACAGTTTGCAATTTGTGCAGAGGATAAACGGGAAAAGGGGGAACCAATGAGAGACTAGCTGTAGGAATTTTGACAGGCACATGTCACTCTAATTTCCCATTAGGAAGAAGAATTAACCAAAGGCTCAGCTGCCTCCCCAGAACCAGAATAGGGCCGGAAGCAATACAATGGTTTGGCGGCCAGCTCACAAAAAATGCGAGTTGAAAAATGGAGCTCAGGAGCAGACAATTCAAAGACCTGCAAAGATATAAATGATAACCAACGTCCAAAAATATATTCAGGTAAGGCAACCTAGAGGATCTCAATGAGAGGCAGAATTGCAGGAAACAGATTTCAAAAGGCAGATTGTACTCACAGTTAAAGCATATGAAAAGCAGCAGAATTTCTAAAATGATGCAGTTGGGCAAAAGTGTGTATTCGTTTTTTTCGTGAATATCTTCAGGAAAAAAACACATACAGAGTTTTTGGCCAACCAAGCAAGCGGGAAATGCAAATCCGCACAACAAAGAAGTCTCAATTTCCACTGCTCAGAAAGGCCATCCAAAAAATGTGTACAAACCAGAAATGCAGGAGAGGCCATGTAGAACAGGGAGCCTCGTCACGCTGATGGGTGGCATATAAATATCCAAGAGCCACTCTGAAGAAGTGTATGCTGTTTCCTAAAACATCTAAAATACAAAGCCCCCGAGCAAAGGGGAATTCAACTCATGGGCACATGACTTGGGAAGACTAAATATCAACAAGACAGAGGCACCCCAAAATTTAGGGCTGCTCTGCATACAAGAACCACCACTTCAGTACACCTAAAATATCCCACGATAAAGAGAAATGCATAAATAAATTGTGGTAATTTTGTACAACGGAATATCACTCAGGCGTGATATCAATGCCATAAGGACAGTAGCAGCATAATAAGTGGATTAAGGTACGATGATTCTAAGTGCAATAAGTCACACAGAAAAAGAATCTAATCATAAGATATCACTTATAGAGGTAATGTCAACATCACAACACATGAACTGAATTAGGAAAGAGAACAGAGTCTCACATTTAGAAAACACTCTTATGCCTGCTTAAGGGGAAAGTAGAGGTGGGGTGATGCATAAAACCAGTGTTTGATGTTAGCACAGGTACCATTCCATAAACCAAATACAGAATAGACAAGACCTACACTTTCCTCAGTGAACGGGGCTCAACACCCCTTTCCCCACAGAGGAATATATCTGACTAGTAAAAATCTTAAAACCTATGTATTGATATGTCTCCGTAAGGGAATCAATTGTGTCTAGACCGGCATAAACACGTCCGTGAAAATCAGTTCAACCACATTATAAAAATGAATTTCAAAAACAAAACAAAATAACAGCGAAATTCTTACACAATTCCTTCAGGGTTTCTGATGAAACCTGGAATGACCCTATCTGCAAAGACAGCTGGTTGAGACATAAGGCTGGACACCGGGGAATGAGAGGACTGGTGAGATTGTGAGAGAAAATGCCCACCCTTTAAAGTAGTAATGAATGTCACCATTCCATGGGTCCCAGATCTCCAGGTAGACAGTTATAACATGTATGGGAAACCTAGAGAATGAACACACTGTTTTGGCGAAAGGTTTCTAAAAGTCTCCTAATTTTTCCTCTCCCTGTGCTCCAGTTTGGCATTCCAACTGCTTTACTATCAACCTCCCAACTTTGGAGAGTCAACCCCTATAACCTCCTGTTTCGCACAGTTTGCTAATTGTGCGGAGGATGAAAGGGAAGAGGGAGAACCAATCAGAGAGTAGATGAAGGCATTTGGACGGGCACATGTCACTCTAATTTCCCGTTCAGGAAGAAGAATTAACCAAAGCCTCAGCCAACATCAGGGAACCAGTATAGCCACCCCTGGAACCAGTATAGGTCCTGAAGCAATATTGTGGATTTGCGGTCAGCTCACAAAAATGGGATTTCAAAATTGGAGCTCAGGGGCACAGAAATTCACAAACCTGCAGTTATAACGAACTACTCAATTCCAAAAATCTGTTGAGGAAAGGCAAAGAAGTGGACTTGAAAATGAGGCAGAATTGCACAAAACATATTTCAAGAGGTAAATTAGAATCGCCTTTAAAGCTCAGGAAAAGCATCACAACTTCGACAATGATGCACTTGGCCAAAAAGGGCGTATGACTTTTCTCCTCAATATATTCAGGAGAAAACGCATACGCCCTTTTTGGCCAATCAAGCAAGTGCACAATGCAAATCCACACTACAAAGAATTGTCACTTCCCACTGGTAAAAAGGGATATCCGAATATCTGTAAAAACCACAAAGGCAAGAGAGAGATGACAAGGGCATGAAGCAATGTGATCCCAAGGGTCATGGAGGATTGTGATGACAAGTGCATGGAGCATTGTGATGAAAAAGGCATGGAGCCTTTTCATGAGAGTGTTCAAGGGGCATTCTGACGACAAGTGTCAGGGAGCCTTGTGATGACAAGTGTATTGAGCATTGTGATGACAAATGCATGTTACATTTTGATGACAAGGGTCATGGAGCACTGTGATGACAAGCGTCATGGAGCATTGGGATTACAGGGGTCTTGGAGCATTGGGATGGAAAGGGCATGAATCCTTGTGATGACAAGTGTCATGGAGCATTTTGATGACAATAGCCCCGGATCATTGTGTTGTCTGGTGTCATGGAGCGTTGTGATGACAGTGGTCATGGAGCATTGTGATGACTGGGGTCATGGAGCATTGTGATGACGGGTCATGGAGCATTGTGATCAGAATTTCATGGAGCATTGGGCTGAAAATAATCATTGAGCATTGTGATGGCAGGGGTAATGGAGCATTGTGATGCCAATGGAATGGAGCATTGTGATGAAAAGGTCCTGGAGCATTGTGAGGAGAAGACCATGGAGCCTTGTGATGACAAGTATCATGGTGCATTCTGATGAAAAGGGGCTTGGAGAATTGTGATTACATGGGTCTTGGAGCTTTGAGATGAATAGAGCATGGATGATGGTGATGAAAAAGCATGGAGCCTTGTCATGAGAGGGTTCAAGGAGCATACTGACGACAATGTCAGGTTGCATTGTGATGACAAGTGTATTGAGCATTGTGATGACAAAGTTCATGGAGCATTGTGATGAGAAGACCATGGATAATTGTGATGACGAGCGTCATGGGGAGTTGTGATGACAAGTGTTATGGAACATTCTGAACACAAGGGTATGGAGCATCGTGATGACAGAGGTTATGGAGCATTTTGATTTCATTGTGATGACAATAGCATGAAGCATTATGATGATGGGCATGGTTCATTGAGATGACAGAGTTCATGGAGCATTGAGATGAAAAGGGGCAAGAGGCATTGTGATTACAGGTGTCTTGGAGCATTGTGATGAAAAGGGCATGGAGCATTGTGATAAGAAGACCATGGAGCTGTCTGATGACATGCGTCATGGAGCTTTGTGATGACAAGAGCATGGAGCATTGTTATTACAGGGGTCTTGGAGCATTGTGATGACAAGGGTCATGGAGCCTTGTGATGACAAGGCCGTGGAACACTGTCATGACAGGGGTGAGGGAGTATTGTAATGACTAGTGATGAAACATTTTGATATCAGTGGTGAAAGAGCATTTGGATGAGAAGTGCATGGAGCTTTGTGATGACAAGGTTTATGGAGCATTGTGATGAAAAAGTTGTGGAACATTGTGATGACAAGCGCATGGCACATTGTGAAGACATGGGTCATGGAGCATTGTTCTGACAATTGCATGGAGCTTTGTGATGACAAGGGTCATGGAGCACTCTGCTGACAAAGGCATGGAGCATTGTGATGAAAAGGGTCACAGAGCATTGTGATGAAAAGTTCAGTGAGAATTATGGACACAATTTTCACAGGGCCCTGTGATGACGAGTGCATGGACCACTGTGATGACAAAGGTCATGAAGCATTGTGATGACTGGAGCCACGGAGCATTGTCATGACAAGTGCATGGAGCATTGTGATGACAGGGGCATGGGGCATTGGTCTGATAAGTTTCATGGATTATTGTGATGATAGTGGGAATAGCACATTGTGATGACTAGGGCATGGAGGATTGTTATGACCAGGTCATGGAGTATTGTGAAGACAGGTGTCAGGGAGCATTGTGATGACATATGTCATGGTGCATTGTGATGAAAATGGCATGGAACATTGTAATGAAAAAGGCATGGAGCCTTGTCATGACAGGGTTCAAGGAGCATACTGATGGCAAGAGTCAGGGAGCACTGTGATGACAAGTGTATTGAGCATTGTGATGACAAATGTTATGGAGCATTGTGATGAGAAGACCATGGATAATTTTGATGACGAGCGTTATGGGGCGTTGTGATGACAAGTGTTATGGAACATTGTGATCACAAGGGTTTGGAACATTGTGATGACAGAGGTCATGGAGCATTTTGATTTCATTGTGATGACAATAGCATGAAGCATTATGATGATGGGCATGGTGCATTGTGATGACAGGGTTCATGGAGCATTGAGATGAAAAGGGACATGGAGCATTGTGATTACAGGTGTCTTGGAGCATTGTGATGACAAGGGCATGGAGCATTGTGAATGAGAAGGCCATGGAGAATTCTGATGACATGCGTCATGGAGATTTGTGATGACAAGGGCATGGAGCATTTGTCTGAAAATTTTCATGGATTATTGTGATGAGAGTGGGCATGGAGCATTGTGATGACAAGGACACGGAACACTGTGATACATGGGTCATGGAGATTTGTAATGACCAGGTCATGGAGCATTGTGATGAGAAGGGCATCGAGCATTGTGATGACAAGCGTCATGGAGCTTTGTGATGACAAGGGCATGGAGCAATGTAATGAGAGTCTTCATGAACAATTGTGATGACAATGGCATGGAGCATTGTGATGCCAAGGGTCATGGAGCTTTGTGATGACAAAGGTCATGGAGCATTGTGATGACAAGTTTTACAGAGCATTGTCATGACGAGGGAATGGACCATTGTGATGACAAAGGTCATAAAGCATTCTGATGACTGGAGTCACGGAGCATTATGATGTGAGGGGTCATGGAGCATTGTGATTACAAGGGCATGGAGCATTGTGATGACAGGGGCCTGGAGAATTGGTCTGACAAGTTTCATGGATTATTGGTATGAGGGTGGGCATGGCACATTGTGATGACAAGGGCATGGAACATTTTTATGACAAGGTCATGTAGTATTGTGAAGACAGGTGTCAGGGAGCATTGTGATGACATATGTCATGGTGCATTGTGATGACAATGGCGTGGAGCATTGTGATGCCAAGTGTCATGGAGGATTGTGATGACAAATATAATGGAGCATTGTGATGCCAAGTGTCATGGAGGATTGTGATGACAAATGTAATGGAGCATTGTATGACAATTGCTTGGAGAATTGTGATGAAAAGGGTCATGGAGCATTGTGAGGACCAGGGCAGGGAGCATTGTGATGGAAAGACCGTGCAGCATTGTGATGAGAAGACCATGGATAATTGTGATGACGAGCATCATGGAGCACTGTAATGTCAAGAGGCATGGAGCATTGTGATTACAGGGGTCATGGAGCATTGTGATGACAGGGGTCATGCAGCATTGTGATGACATGGGTCATGGAGCATTCTGATGACAAGCTTGTGGAGTACTGTGATGACAATGGCATGGAGCATAGTGATGAAAGGTCATGGAGCATTGTGATGAAAAAGGCATGGAGCCATTTCATGACAGGGTTCAAGGAGCATTCTGAAGACAAGTGTCAGGGAGCAGTGTGATGACAAGGGCATCGAGCATGGTGATGAGAAGGCCATGGAGCATTCTGATGATATGGGTCATGGAGCTTTGTGATGACAAGGGCAAGGAGCATTGTGATTATTGGGGTCTTGGAACATTGTGATGAAAAGCGCATGGATCATTGTGATGAAAAATGCATGGAGCCTTGTCATGACAGGGTTCAAGAAGCATACTGACAACAAGTGGCAGGGAGCATTGAGATGACAAGTGTATTGAGCATTGTGATGACAAAGGTCATGGGGCATTGTGATGAGAAGACCATGGATAATTGTGATGAGGAGCATCATGGGGAATTGTGATGACAAGTGTTATGGAACATTGTGATCACAAGGGTTTGGAGCATTGTGATGACAGAGGCTATGGAGCATTTTGATTTCATTGTGATGACAATAGCATGAAGCATTATGATGATGGGCATGGTGCATTGTGATGACAGTGTTCATGGAGAATTGAGATGAAAAGGGGCATGGAGCATTGTGATTACAGGGGTCTTGGAGCATTGTGATGACAAGGTCATGGAGCATTGTGAAGGAGAAGGCCATGGAGCATTCTGATGACATGCACCATGGAGCTTTGTGACGACAAGTGCCTTGAGCATTGTGATTACAGTGTCTTGGTGCACGGTGATGACAACGGTCATGGAGACTTGTATTGACAAGGCAGTGAAACCTTGTGATCTCAGGTGTCATGGAGCATTGTTATGACAGGGTAGTGGAGCATTGTGTTGACAAGGGCATCAGAATTGGTATGAAAAGTTTCATGGATTATTGTGATGAGAGTGGGCATGGAGCATTGTGATGACAAGGTCATGTAGCATTTTGCTGACTAAGGCATGGAGCATTGTGATGACAATGGTCATGGAGCACTGGGATTAGAAGCATCATGGAGCATTGTAATAACAGGGGTCATGGAGCATTGGGAAGGCAAGGGTATAGATCATTGGGATGAAAGGGTTCATGGAGATTTTTGATGACAAGAGTCCCGGATCACTGCATTGTCAGGGGTCATGGCGCGTTGTGGTGACAGTGGTCATGGAGCATTGTGATGACAGCTGTCATGAAGCATTGTGATGAGAAGACCATGGAGCATTGTGATGACAAGCCTCATGGAGCAATCTGATGAAAAGGGGCATGGAGCATTGTGATTACAGGTTTCGTGGAGCACTGTGATGACAAGGGCATGGAGCATGGTGATGACAAGGTCATGTAGCACTTCGCTGACAATGCCTTGGAGCATTCTGATGACATGCGTCATGGAGCTTTGTGATGACAAGCGCATGGAGCATGGTGATTACAGGGGCCTTGGAGCATTGTAATGAAAAGTGCATGGATCATTTGAGGAAATGGCATGCAACCCTGTCATGACAGGTTTCAAGGAGCATACTGAAGACCAGTGTCAGGGAGCATTGTTATGACAAGTGTATTGAACATTGTGTTGACAAAGGTCATGGAGCATTTTGATGAGAAGACCATGGATAATTGTGATGAGGAGCGTCAGGGGCATTGTGATGACAAGGTTATGGAACACTGTGATCTGAAGGGTTTGGAGCATTGTGATGACAAAGGTCATGGAACATTTTGATTTCATTGTGATGACAATAGCATGAAGCATTATGATGATGGGCCTGGTGCATTGTGATGACAGTGTTCATGGAGAATTGAGATGAAAAGGGGCATGGAGCATTGTGATTACAGGGGTCTTGGAGCATTGTGATGACAAGGTACATGGAGCCTTGTGATGACAATGCTGTGGATTATTGTGATGGCAGGGGTCATGGAGCATTGTTATGACAGGGCTAATGGAGCATTGTGTTGACAAGGGCATGGAGCATTGGTTTGAAATGTTTCATGGATTATTGTGATGACAAGGGCAGGGAACACGGTGATACATGGGTCATTGAGGATTGTAATGACAAGGCATGGAGCATTGTGTTGAGAAAGGCATCGAGCATTGTGATGACAAGCGTCATGGAGCTTTGTGATGACAAGGGCAAGGAGGAATGTGATGAGAGTGTTCATGGAGCACTGTGATGACAATGGTATGGAGCATTGTGATGCCAAGGGTCATGGAGCTTGGTGATGACAAAGGTCATGGAGCATTTTTATGACAAGAGTGTGGTGCATTGTGATGAGTAGGGCAGGGAGCATTGTGATGAAAGGGTCATGGAAATATTTGATGAAAAGGGTCAGGGAACATTTTGATGACAGGGGTTATGGAACATTGTGATGTCAGTGGTCATGGAGCATTGTGATGATAAGGGCATGTAGCATTTTCATGACAGGGGTTATGGAACATTGTGATGACAGGGGTGAGGGAGTATTGTGATGACTAGTGATGGAACATTGTGATATCAGTGGTGAGAGAGCATTTAGATGAGAAGTGCATGGAGCATTGTGATGACAAGCTTTATGGAGCTTTGTGATGACAAGGTTGTGGAGCATTGTCATGACAAGTGCATGGCACATTGTGATGACATGTGTCTTGGAGCATTGTGATGAGAAGCGCATGTAGGATTGTGATGACAAGGGTCATGGAGCATTGTGCTGACAAAGGCATGGAGCATTGTGATGACAAGTTTTACAGAGCATTGTCATGACGAGGGAATGGACCATTGTGATGACAAAGGTCATAAAGCATTGTGATGACTGGAGTCACGGAGCATTATGATGTGAGGGGTCATGGAGCATTGTGATTACAAGGGCATGGAGCATTGTGATGACAGGGGCATGGAGAATTGGTCTGACAAGTTTCATGGATTATTGGTATGAGGGTGGGCATGGCACATTGTGATGAAAAGGGCATGGAACATTTTTATGACAAGGTCATGTAGTATTGTGAAGACAGGTGTCAGGGAGCATTGTGATGACACATGTCATGGTGCATTGTGATGACAATGGCGTGGAGCATTGTGATCCCAAGTGTCATGGAGTATTGTGATGACAAATGTAATGGAACATTGTGATGCCAAGTGTCATGGAGGATTGTGATGACAAATGTAATGGAGCATTGTATGACAATTGCTTGGAGAATTGTGATGAAAAGGGTCATGGAGCATTGTGAGGACCAGGGCAGGGAGCATTGTGATGGAAAGACCGTGCAGCATTGTGATGAGATGACCATGGATAATTGTGATGACGAGTGTCATGGAGCACTGTAATGACAAGAGGCATGGAGCATTGTGATTACAGGAGTCATGGAGCATTGAGATGACAGGGGTCATGGAGCATTGTGATGACATGGGTCATGGAGCATTCTGATGACAAGCTTGTGGAGTATTGTGATGACAATGGCTTGGAGCATAGTGACGAAAGGTCATGGAGCATTGTGATGAAAAAGGCATGGAGCCTTTTCATGACAGGGTTCAAGGAGCATTCTGAAGACAAGTGTCAGGGAGCAGTGTGATGACAAGGGCATCGAGCATGGTGATGAGAAGGCCATGGAGAATTCTGATGATATGGGTCATGGAGCTTTGTGATGACAAGGGCAGGGAGCATTGTGATTACTGGGGTCTTGGAACATTGTGATGAAAAGCGCATGGATCATTGTGATGAAAAATGCATGGAGCCTTGTCATGACAGGGTTCAAGAAGCATACTGACGACAAGTGGCAGGGAGCATTGAGATGACAAGTGTAATGAGCATTGTGATGACAAAGGTCATGGAGCATTGTGATGAGAAGACCATGGATAATTGTGATGAGGAGCATCATGGGGAATTGTGATGACAAGTGTTATGGAACATTGTGATCACAAGGGTTTGGAGCATTGTGATGACAGAGGTCATGAAGCATTTTGATTTCATTGTGATGACAATAGCATTAAGCATTATGATGATGGGCATGGTGTATTGGAATGACAGAGTTCATTGAGCATTGAGATGAAAATGGGCATGGAGCATTGTGAATACAGCGGTCTTGGAGCACTGTGATGACAAGGACATGGAGCATTCTGATGAGAAGGCCATGGAGCATTCTGATGACATAAGTCATTGAGCTTCGTGATGACAAGGGCATGGAGCACTGTGATTCCAGGGGTCTTGGAGAATTGTGATGACAAGGGTCATGGAGCCTTGTGATGACGAGGCCATGAAACACTGTGATGGCAGGGGTCATGGAGCCTTGTGATGGCAGGGGTCATGGAGCATTGTTTTGACACGGGTAATGGAGCCTTTTGATGACAAGGGCATGGAGCATTTGTGTGAAAAGTTTCATGGATTATTGTGATGAGTGTGGGCATGGAGCATTGTGATGTCAAGGGCAAGGAACAAGGTGATACATGGATCATGGAGGATTGTAATGACAAGGGCATGGAGCACTGTGATGAGAAGAGCATCGAGCATTGTGATGACAAGCGTCATGGAGCTTTGTGATGACAAGGGCATGGAGCAATGTGATGAGAGGTTTCATGGAGCATGGTGATGACAATGGCATGGAACATTGTGATGCCAAGGGTCATGGAGCACTGGGATGACAAGCATCACGGAGCATTCGGATTACAGGTGTCATGGAGCATTGGGATGACAAGCGCATGGATCAATGTGATGACAAGTGTCTTGGAGCATTTTGATGACAAGAGTCCCAGATCATTGTGTTGTCTGGGGTCAGGGAGTGCTGTGATGACAGTGGTCATCGAGCATTGTGATGACAGGTGTAATGGAGCATTGTGATGGCCAGGGCATGGAGAATTGTGATGAGAAGTCCATGGAGCATTTTGATGACATGCATCATGGAGCTTTCTGATGACAAGGGCATGGAGCATTGTGATTACAGTGGTCATGGAACATTGTGATGACAGGGGTGAGGGAGTATTGTGATGACTAGTGATGGAACATTGTGATATCAGTGTTGAGAGAGCATTTTGGTGAGAAGTGCATGGAGCACTGTGATGACAAGTTTTATGGAGCATAGCGATGAAAAGGATGTAGAGCATTGTGATGAAAAGTTCATGGCGCATTGTGATGTCATGGATCATGGAGCATTGTGCTGAGAAGCGCATGGAGCATTGTGATGACAAGGGACATGGAGCATTGTGATGTCCAGGTCATGGAGCATTGTGATGGCAAGACCGTGGAGCATTGTAATAGCAAGACCATGGAGCATTTTGATGACGAGTGTCATCGAGCACTGTAATGACACGGGGCATGGAGAATTGTGATGACAAGGGTCATGGAGAATTCTGATGACAAGCTTGTGGAGTATTTTGATGACAATGGCATGGAGCATTGTGATGAAAAACGCATGGATCATTGTGATGAAAAAGGCATGGAACCTTTTCATGACAGGGATCAAGGAGCATTCTGACGTCAAGTGTCAGGGAGCATTGTGATGACAAGTGTGTTGAGCATTGTGATGACAAAGGTCATGGAGCATTGTGATGACAAGGGCATGGAGTATTGTGATGACAGGCATCATGGAGCGTTGCAATGACAAGTGTTATGGAACAATGTGATCACAAGGATTTGGAGCACTGTGATGACAGAGGTCATGGATCATTTTGATATCAAGGAGCATGGAGCATTGTGATGACAGGGGTCATGGAGCACTGTGATGAGAAGATCATGGAGTATTGAGCTGAAAATGTTCATGGAATATTCTGATGAAAGGGGTCATGGAGCATTGTGATGACAAGGTCCTGGAGCACTCTGATGAGAAGACCATGGAGCCTTGTGATGAGAAGTCTCATGGAGCATTCTGATGAAAAGGGGCATGGAGCATTGTGATTACAGGGGTCTTGGAGCATTGTGATTACAAGAGCATGGAGCATTGTGATGAAAAAGGCACGGAGCCTTGTCATGACAGGGTTCAAGGAGCATACTGATGGCAATGTTCAGGGAGCATTGTGATGACAAGTGTATTGAGCATTGTGATGACAAATGTTATGGAGCATTGTGATGAGAAGACCATGGATAATTGTGATGACGAGCGTCATGGGGCGTTGTCATGACAAGTGTGATGGAACATTGTGATCACAAGGTTTTGGAGCATTGTGATGACAGAGGTCATGGAGCATTTTGATTTCATTGTGATGACAATAGCATGAAGCATTATGATGATGGGCATGGTGCATTGTGATGACAGGGTTCATGGAGCATTGAGATGAAAAGGGACATGGAGCATTGTGATTACAGGTGTCTTGGAGCATTGTGATGGCAAGGGCATGGAGCATTGTGAATGAGAAGGCCATGGAGCATTCTGATGACATGCGTCATGGAGCTTTGTGATGACAAGGGCATGGAGCATTTGTCTGAAAATTTTCATGGATTATTGCGATGAGAGTGGGCATGGAGCATTGTGATGACAAGGACACGGAACACTGTGATACATGGGTCATGGAGGATTGTAATGACAAGGTCATGATGCACTGTGATGAGAATGGCATCGAGCATTGTGATGACAAGCGTCATGGAGCTTTGTGATGACAAGGGCATGGAGCTTTGTGATGCCAAGGGTCATGGAGTTTTGTGATGACAAAGGTCATGGAGCATTTTGATGACAAGGGAGTGGTTCATTGTGATGATAACGGCATGTAGCATTGTGATGATATGGGTCATGGTACATTGTGATGACAGGGGTGAGGGAGTATTGTGATGACTAGTGATGGAACACTGAGATATCAGTGGTGAGAGAGCATTTTCATAAGAAGTGCATGGAGTATTGTGATGACAATATTTATGGAGCATTGTGATGACAAGGATGTGGAGCATTGTTATGACAACCGCATGGCACATTGTGATCACATCGGTCATGGAGCATTGTGCTGACAAGCTCATGGAGCACTGTGATGACAAGTGTCATGGAACATTGTGCTGACAAAGGCATGGACCATTTTGATGCCAAGGGTCACAGATCATTGTGATGAAAAGTTCATGGAGCATTGTGGTGACAAAATTCACAGAGACTTGTGATGATGATGGCATGGACCATTATGATGACAAAGACTTGAGGCATTGTGATGACTGGAGTCACGGAGCATTGTGATGACAGGTGTCATGGAGCATTGTGAGGACAAGTGCATGGAGCATTGTGATGACAGGGGCATGGAGCATCGGTCTGAAAAATTTCATGGATTATTGTGATGACAGTGGGCATTGCACATTGTGATGACAAGGGCATGGAGCACTATGAAGGAAAGGTCATGGAGTATTGTGAAGTCAGGTATCAGGGAGCATTGTGATGACCTATGTCATGGTGCATTGTGATGACAACGGCATGGAGCATTGTGATGACAAGTGTCATGGAGGATTGTGATGACAAAGGTATTGGAGCATTGTGATGACAATGGTCATGGAGCATTGTGATGACAAGGGCATGGAGCTTTGTGATGACAAGGGCTTTTGAGAATTTTGATGACAAGTTCGTGAAGCACTGTGATGAAAAGCACATGAGGCTTGCTATGACAGGGGTCATGGAGCATTGCGATGACAAGTGCATGGAGAATGTGATTAGAAGAGCATGTAACATTGTGATTTGAAGTGTCATGGAGCATTGTGATGGCAAGACGGTGGAGCATTGTGATGAGAAGACCATGGATAATTGTGATGACGAGCATCATGGAGAACTGTAATGACAAGGGGCCTGGAGCATTGTGATGACAGGTGTCATGGAGCATTGTGATGACAGGGGTCATGGAGAATTGTGATGACAAAGGTCATGGAGCATTCTGAAGACAAGCTTGTGGATTATTGTGATGACAATGGCATGGAGCATTGTGATGAAAAAGGCATACAGCCTTTTCATGACAGGGTTCGAGAAGCATTCTGACGACAAGTGTCAGGGAGCATTGTGATGACAAGTGTATTGAGAACTGTGATGACAAATGTCCTGAAGCATTGTGATGACAAGGGCATGGAGTATTGTGATGACAGGCATCATGGAGCGTTGTGATGACCAGTGTTATGGAACAATGTGATCACAAGGGTTTGGACCACTGTGATGACAGATGTAATGGATCATTTTGATATCAAGGAGCATGGAGCATTGTGATGACAAGGGTCATGGAGCATTGTGATGAGAAGATCATGGAGCATTGAGCTGAAAATATTCATGGAGTATTCTGATGAAAAGGGGCATGGAGCATTGTGATTACAGGTGTCTTGGAGCATTGTGATGACAAGGGCATGGATCATTGTGAATGAGAAGGCCATGGAGCACTCTGATTAAATGTGTCATGGAGCTTTGTGATGACAAGCGCCTGGAGCATTTGTCTGAAAATTTTCATGGATTATTGTGATGAGAGTGGGCATGGAGCATAATGATGACAAGGACACGGAACTCTGTGATACATGGGTCTTGGAGGATTGTAATGACAAGGTCATGGAGCATTGTGATGAGAAGGGCATCGAGCATTGTGATGACAAGCGTCTTGGAGCTTTGTGATGTCAACGGCATGGAGAAATGTGATGAGAGGCTTCATGAAGCATTGTGATGACAATGGCATGGAGCATTGTGATTAAAAGGGCATGGAGCATTGTGATGAAAAAGGCATACAGCCTTTTCATGACAGGGTGCGAGAAGCATTCTGACGACAAGAGTCAGGGAGCATTGTGTTGACAAGTGTATTGAGCATTGTGATGACAAAGTTCATGGAGCATTGTGATGATAATGGCATGGAGTATTGTGATGACAGGCATCATAGAGCGTTGTGATGACAAGTGTTATGAAACAATGTGATCACAAGAGTTTGCAGCACTGTGATGACAGAGGTCATGGATCATTTTGATATCAAGGAGCATGGAGCATTGTGATGACAGGGGTCATGGAGTATTGTGATGAGAAGATCATGGAGCATTGAGATGAAAATGTTCATGGAGTATTCTGATGAAAGGGCTCATAGAGCATTGTGATGACAAGGTCCTGGAGCACTCTGATGAGAAGACCATGGAGCCTTGTGATGAGAAGTCTCATGGAGCATTCTGATAAAAAGGGTCATGGATCATTGTGATGAGAAAGACATGGAGCCTTGTCATGACAGGGTTCAAGGAGCATACTGATGGCAAGAGTCAGGGAGCATTGTGATGACAACTGTATTGAGCATTGTGATGACAAATGTTATGGAGCATTGTGATGAGAAGACCATGGATATTTGTGATGACGAGCATCATGGGGCGTTGTGATGACAAGTGTTATGGAACATTGTGATCACAACGGTTTGGAGCATTGTGATGACAGAGGTCATGGAGCATTTTGATTTCATTGTGATGACAATAGCATGAAGCATTATGATGATGGGCATGGTGCATTGTGATGACAGGGTTCATGGAGCATTGAGATGAAAAGGGACATGGAGCATTGTGATTACAGGTGTCTTGGAGCATTGTGATGACAAGGGCATGGAGCATTGTGAATGAGAAGGCCATGGAGCATTCTGATGACATGCGTCATGGAGCTTTGTGATGACAAGGACATGGAGCATTTGTCTGAAAATTTTCATGGATTATTGTGATGAGAGTGGGCATGGAGCATTGTGATGACAAGGACATGGAACACTTTGATACATGGGTCATGGAGGATTTTAATGACAAGGTCATCGAGCATTGTGATGTGAAGGGCATCGAGCATTGTGATGACAAGCGTCATGGAGCTGTGTGATGACCAGTGCAAGGAGCATAGTGATTACATGGGTTTTGGAGCATTGCGATGAAAAGGGCATGGATCATTGTGATGAAAAAGGCATGGAGCCTTGTCATGACAGTGTTCAAGGAGCATACTGACGGCAAGAGTCAGTGAGCATTTTGATGACAAGTGTATTGAGAATTGTGATCACAAATGCTATGGAGCATTGTGATGAGAAGACCATGGATAATTGTTATGACGAGTGTCATGGGCCGTTGTGATGACAAGTGTTATGGAACACTGTGATAACAAGGTTTGGAGCATTGTGATGACAGAGGTCATGGAGCATTTTGATTTCATTGTGATGACAACAGCATGAAGCATTATGATGATGGGCCTGGTGAATTTTGATGACAGTGTTCATGGAGCATTGAGATGAAAAGGGACATGGAGCATTGTGATTAAAGGTGTCTTGAACCACTGTGATGACAAGGGCATGGAACATTGTGAATGAGAAGGCCATGGAGCATTCTGATGACATGCGTCATGGAGCTTTGTGATGACAAGGGCATGGAGCATTTGTCTGAAAATTTTCATGTATTATTGTGATGAGAGTGGGCATGGAGCATTGTGATGACAAGGACACGGAACACTGTGATACATGGGTCATGGAGGATTGTAATGACAAGGTCATGGAGCATTGTGATGAGAAGGGCATCGAGCATTGTGATGACAAGCGTCATGGAGCTTTGTGATGACAAGGGCATGGAGCAATGTGATGAGAGGCTTCATGAAGCATTGTGATGACAATGGCATGGAGCATTGTGATGCCAAGTGTCATGGAGCTTTGTGATGACAAAGGTCATGGAGCATTTTGATGACAAGGGAGTGGTGCATTGTGATGATAATGGCATGTAGCTTTGTGATGATAGGGATCATGGAACATTGTGATGACAGGGGTGAGGGAGTATTGTGATGACTAGTGATGGAACATTGTGATATCAGTGGTGAGAGAGCATTTTCATGAGAAGTGCATGGAGCATTGTGATGACAAGTGTCATGGAACATTGTGCTGACAAAGTCATGGAGCATTGTGATGCCAAGGGTCACAGAGCACTGTGATGAAAAGTTCATGGAGCATTTTGGTGACAAATGTCACAGAGACTTGTGATGATGAGGGCATGGACCATTGTGATGACAAAGTCTTGAAGCATTGTGATGACTGGAGTCAAGGAGCATTGTGATGACAGGTGTCATGGAGCATTTTGATGACAAGTGCATGGAGCATTGTGATGTCAGGGACATGGAGCATCGGTCTGAAAAATTTCATGGATTATTGTGATGACAGTGGGCATTGCACATTGTGACGACAAGGGCATGGAGCACTGTGAAGAAAAGGTCATGGAGTATTGTGAAGTCAGGTGTCAGGGAGCATTGTGATGACCTATGTCATGGTGCATTGTGATGACAATGGCATGGAGCATTGTGATGACAACTGTCATGGAGGATTGTGATGACAAAGGTAATGGAGCATTGTGATGACAAGCGCTTGGAGCACTGTGATGAGAAGTGGCATGGAGCATTGTGATGAAAAGGGCATGGAGCATTGTGATGACCAAGGCCATTGAGAATTTTGATGCCAACGTCGTGTAACATTGTGATGACAAGCACATGTAACTTGTTATGACAGGTGTCATGGAGCATTGTGATGACAAGGGACATGGAGCACTGTGATGACCAGGGCATTGAGCATTGTGATCACAAGACCGTGGAGCATTGTGATGAGAAGTTCATGGATAATTGGGATGACGAGCGTCATGGAGCACTGTAATGACAAGGGAAATGGAACATTTTGATGACAGGTGTCATGGATCATTGTGATGACAGGGGTCATGGAGCAATCTGATGACAAGCTTGTGGAGTATTGTGATGATACTAGCATGGAGCATTGTGATGAAAAGGGCATGGAGCATTGTGATGAAAAAGGCATGGAGCCTTTTCATGACAGGTTTCAAGGAGCATTCTGACGACAAGTGTCAGGGAGTATTGTGATGACAAGTGTATTGAGCATTTTGATGACAAATTTCATGCAGCATTGTGATGACAGGCATCATGGAGCATTGTGATGACAAGTGTTATGGAACATTGTGATCACAAGGGTTTGGAGCATTGTGATGACAGAGGTCATGGATCATTTTCATATCAAGAAGCATGGATCATTGTGATGACAAGGGCATGAAGCAATGTGAACCCAAGGTTCACCGAGGATTTTGATGACAATGGGAATGGAGTATTGTAATGTCAAGTGCATGGAGCATTGTGATGACAATGTCACGAAGCATTTTGCTGACAAAGGCATGGAGCATTTTGATGACATGAGTCATGGAGCACTGTGATGACAAGCGTCACGGAGCATTGTGATTACAGGGGTCCTGGAGCATTGGTATGGCAAGGGCATGGATCATCGTGATGACAAGGGTCATGGAGCATTTTGATGACAAGATTCCCGGATCATTGTGTTGTCAGGGGTCATGAAGCATTGTCATGAGAGTGCTAATGGAGCATTGTGATGACAGGTTCATGGAGCATTGTGTTGAGAAGGTCATAGACCATTTGGCTAAAAATATTCATGGAGTATTGTGAAGGCGGGTGTCATGGAACATTGTGATGACAAGGGAATGGAGCATTGTGATGAGAAGTTACTGAAGCATTGTGATAAGAAAACATTGGAGCCTTGTATTGACGAGTCTCATGGAGCATTCTGATGAAAAGGGGCATGGAGAATTGGGATTACATGGGTCTTGGAACATTGTGAAGAAAAGGGCATGGATCATTTTGATGAAAAAGTCATGGAGCCTTGTCATGACAGGGTTCAAGGAGCATAATGATGACAAGAGTCAGGGAGCATTGTGATGACAAGTGTATTGAACAATGTGATGACAAAGTTCATGGAGCATTGTGATGAGAAGACCATGGATAATTGTGATGACGAGCGTCATGGGGCGTTGTGATGACAAGTTTTATGGAACACTGTGATCACAAGTGTTTGGAACATTGTGATGACAGAGGTCATGGAGCATTTTGATTTCATTGTAATGAAAATAGCATGAAACATTATGATGATGGGCATGGTTCATTGTGATGACAGGGTTCACGGAGCACGGAGATGGAAAGGGGCATGGAGCATTGTGATTAGAGGGGTCTTGGAGCATTGTGATGAGAAGGTCATGGAGCATTGGGCTGAAAATATTCATGGAGAATTGTGATTACAGGGGTCATGGAGCACTGTGATGACAAGGGTCATGGAGCATTGTGATGACAAGTATCATGGAGATTTTTGGTAACAAGAGTCCCGGATCATTGTGTTGTGAGACGTCATGGAGCGCGGGGATGACAGTGGTCATGGAGAATTGTGATGACAGGGGTCATGGTGCATTGTGCTGAGAAGGTCATGGATCATTGGGCTGAAAATGTTCATGGAGTATTGTGATGACAGGGGTCATGGAGCATTGTGATGACAAGGGAATGGAGCATTGTGCTGACAAGGGAATGGAGCATTGTGCTGAGAAGACCATGGAGTCTTGTGATGACAATTCTCATGGAGCATTCTGATGAAAAGCGGCATGGAGCATTGTAATTAATGGGGTCTTGGAGCATTGAGATGACAAGGGCATGGAGCATGGTGATGAGAAGGCCATGGAGCTTTCTGATGACATGCGTCATGGAGCTTTGTGAAGACAAGCACATGGAGCATTGTGAATACCGGGGTCTTGGAGCATTGTGATGAAAAGGGCATGGATCATTGCAATGAAAAATGCATGGAGCCTTGTCATGACAGGTTTCAAGGAGCACACTGAGGACAAGTGTCAGGGAGCATTGAGATGACAAGTGTATCGAGCACTGTGATGACAAAGGTCATGGAGCATTGTGATGAGAAGACCATGGATAATTGTGATGACGAGCGTAATGGGGCGTTGTGATGCCAAGTGTTATGGAACATTGTGATCACAAGGGTTTAGGGCATTTTGGTGTCAGAGGTCATGGAGCATTTTGATTTCATTGTGCTGACAATTGCATGAAGCATTATGATGAAGGGCATGGTGCATTGTGACGACAGGATTCATGCTGCATTGAGATCAAAATTGGCATGGAACATTGTGATGACAAATGTCATGAAGCATTGTGATGACTGGAATCACGGAGCATTGTGATGACAGGGGTCATGGAGCATTGTGATGACAAGGGCATGGAGAATTGGGATGAAAGGGGCATGGAGCATTGGTCTGACATGTTTCATGGATTATTGTGATGACAGAGGGCATGGCACATTGTGATAACTAGCGCATGGAGCGTTGTGATGACAAGGTCATTGATTATTGTGAAGAAAGGTGTCAGGGAGCATTGTGGTGACATATGTCATGGTGCATTGTGATGACAATGGCATTGAGCACTGTGATGCCAAGTGTCATGGAGAAATGTGATGACAAATGTAATGGAGCATTGTGATGACAAGGGCTGGGAGCATTTTGATGACAAGGGTAATGGAGCATTATGATGACAAGGGAATGGATCATTGTGATGACATGGGTCATGGAGCATTGTGATGAGAGGGGTCATAGAGCATTGTGATGACAAGGTTCTTGGAGCATTCTGATGACAAGCTTGTGCAGTATTGTGATGACAATGGCATGGAGCATTGTGAGAAAAAGGGCATGGAGCATTGTGATGAAAAAGGCATGGAGCCTTTTCAAGACAGGGTTCAAGGAGCATTCTGAGGAAAAGTGTCCGGGAGCATTGTGATGACAAGTGTATTGAGCATTGTGATGACAAATTTCATGGAGCATTGTGATGACATGGGCATGGATTATTGTGATGACAGGCATCATTGAGCGTTGTGATGACAAGTATTATGGAGCGTTGTGATGACAAGTGTTATGGAACATTGTGATCACAAGTGTTTGGAGCATTGTGATGAGAGAGGTCATGGATCATTTTTATTTCAAGAATCATGGAGCATTGTGATGACAAGGGCATGAAGCAATGTGATCCCAAGGTTCATGGAGGATTGTGATGAAACTGGTAATGGAGAATTGTGAGGACAAGTGCATGGAGCATTGTGATGACAAGGTCATCTAACATTTTGCTGACAAAGGCATGGAGCAACGTGATGACAAGTGTCATGGAGCTCTGTGACGACAAGCGTCAAGGACCATTGTGATTACAGGGGTCATGGAGCATGGGGATGACAAGCGCATGGAATATTCTGATGACAAGTGGCATGGATCATTTTGATGGCTGTGGTCGTGTAGCATTGTGATGACATGGGTCTTGGAGCATTGTGATGAGAAGGTCATGGAGCACAGGGCTGAAAATATTCATGGAGTACTGTGATGACAGGGGTCATGGAGCATTGTGATGAGAAAGGAATGGAGCAATGCAATGAGAAGGTCCTGGAGCATTGTGATGAGAGGTCCATGGAGCCTTGTGATGACAAGTGTCAAGGAGCATTGTGCTGACAAAGGCTTGGAGCATTGAGATGACAAGGGACACAGAGCATTTTGAAGAAATGTTCATGGAACATTGTTGTAAATATGATCACAGAGCCTCGTGTGACGAGGGCAAGGATCATTGGTATGACAATTTTCATGGATTATTGTGATGACATTGGGCATGGAGCATTGTGATGACAAGGGCATGGAGCATTGTGGTGACAAAGATCACAGAGCCTTGTGTGACCAGGGCATGGACCATTGTGATGACAAATGTCATGAAGCATTGTGATGACTGGAGTCACGGAGCATTGTGATGACAGGTGTCATGGAGCATTGTGATGACAAGGGCATGGAGCATTGTGATGACAAGTGTCATGGAGCATTTTGATGACAAGAGTCCCGGATCATTGTGTTGTCAGGGGTCATAGAGGACTGTGATGACATTGGTCATGGAGCATTGTGATGACAGGGGTCAAGGAGCACCGTGACGAGAATGTCATGGAACACTGTGCTGAAAATATTCATGGAGTATTGTGATGACAGGAGTCATGGAGCATTGTGATGACAAGAGAAAGGAGCATTGTGATGACAAGGTCCTGGAGCATTTTGATGAGAAAACCATGGAGCCTTGTGATGACATTCTCATGGAGCATTCTAATGAAAATGGGCAATGAGCATTGTGATTTCAGGTGTCATGGAGCATTCTGATGACAAGGGAATGGTGCATTGTGATGAGAAAACCATGGAGCATTCTGAAGACATGCATCATGGAGCTTTGTGATGACAAGGGCATGGAGCATTGTGATTTCATGTGTATGGAGCCTTGTGATGACAAGGGTCATGGAGCCTTGTGATGACAAGGCTGTGGATCATTGTCATGACTGGGATCATGGAGCATTGTTATGACAGGGGTAATGGAGCATTGTGATGACAAGGCCATGGGGCATTGGTCTGAAAAGTTTCATGGATTATTGTGATGAGAGTGGGCCTGGAGCATTGTGATGACAAGGGCCTGGAACACTGTGGTACAGAGTTCATGGAGGACTGTAATGTCAAGGACATGGATCATTGTTATGAGAAGGGCATCGAACATTGTGATGACAAGCGTCATGGAGATTTGTGATGACAAGGGCATGGAGCAATGTGATGAGAAGGTTCCTGGAGCATTGTGATGACAATGACATGGAGCATTGTGATGCCAAGGGTCCTTGAGCTTTGTGATGACAAATGTTATGGAGCATTTTGATGACATGTGTTATGGAGCATTGTGAGGTCAGGGGTCATGGAGCACTGTGATGATAAGTGCATGTAGTATTGTGGTGACAGAGGTCATGGAACATTGTGATGAGAAGGGTGAGGGAGTCTTGTGATGACTAGTTATGGAACATTGTGATATCAGTGGTGACAGAGCATTTTGATGAGAAGTGCATGGAGCATTGTGATGAAAAGCTTGTGGAGCATTGTGTTGACAAGCGCATGGAGCATTGTGATGACATGTGTCTTTGCGTATTGTGCAGAGAAAGGCATGGAGCATTGTGATGACAAGGGTCATGGAGCATTGTGGTGACAGGTCACAGAGCCTTGTGATGACGAGGGCATTTACCATTGTGATGACAAAGATAATGAAGCATTGTGATGAATGGAGTCACGGAACATTGTGATGACAGCGGTCATGGAGCATTTTGATGGTAAATCCCTGAAGCATTGTGATGAAAAGACCTTGGGTAATTGTGATAACGAGCATCATGGAGCACTGTACTGACAAGGGGCATTGAGCATTGTGATGACAGGTGTCAGGGAACATTGTGATGACAGAGGTCATGGAGCATTGTGATGACAAGTGCATGGAGTATTGCGATGACAAGGGCTTGGAGCATTGTGATGACAAGTGTCATGAAGCATTGTGATGACAATGGCATGGAGCATTGTGATGACACCGTCATGGATTATTGTTAAGACAGGTGTCAGGGAGCATTGTGATGACATATGTCATGTTCCATTGTGATGCCAAAGACATGGAGCATTGTGATGCCAAGTGTCATGGAGGATTGTGATGACAAAGGTAAAGATGCATTGTGATAACAAGGGCATGGATCACTGTGATGACAAGGGCCATTGAGAATTTTAATGACCAGGTCTTGAAACATTGTGATGACAAGCGCATGGAGCTTGCTATGACAGGGGTCCTGGAGCATTGTGATGACAAGTGCATGCAGAATTGTGATGACAAGAGCATATAACATTGTGAGAAGAAGTGTCAAGGATCATTGTGATGACAAGGACGTGGAGAATTGTGATGAAAAGGGACATGGAGCATTGAGGTGACCAGGGCATGGAGCATTGTGATGTTAAAACCCTGAAGCATTGTGATGAGAAGACCTTGGGTAATTGTGATGAGGAGCATCATGGAGCACTGTACTCACAAGGGGCATGGAGCATTGTGATGACAGGTGTCAGGGAACATTGTGATGACATAGGTCATGGAGCATTGTGATGACAAGGGCTTGGTACATTGTGATGACATTGGCATGCAGCATTGTGATGACAAGGGACATTGAGAATTTTTATAACAATGTCATGAAGCATTGTGATGACAAGCATATGGAGCTTGCTATGACATGGGTCAGGGAGCATTGCGATGACAAGTGCATGGAGAATTGTGATGACAAGAGCATGTAACATTGTGATTAGAAGTGTCATCGAGCATTGTGATGACAAAGAGGTGGAGAATTGTGATGACAAGGGACATGGAGCATTGTGATGACCCGGGCATGGAGCAATGTGATGGCAAGACAGTGGAAACTTGTGATGAGAAGGCCATGGATAATTGTGATGACGAGCATCATGGAGCATTATGATGACAAGAGCCGTGGAGCATTCTGACATAAGATATCACTTATGAAGGAAATGTAAACATGGCTACACATGAACAGCATTAGGAAAGAGAACAGAGTCTCACATTTAGAAAACGTACTTATGCCTGCTTAAGGGGAAAGGAGATGTGGGGAGATGTACAAAACCAGAGTTTGATATTAGCACAGGTACCGTTGCATAATCCAAATACAGAAGAGACAAGACCTACTCCTTCCTCAGTGAACGGGACTCAACAGACCTATTCCCGCAGAGGAATATATCTGACTAGTAAAAATCTTAATACCTACATATTGATATGTCTCCGTAAGGGAATCAAGTGTGTCTAGACCGGCATAAACACGTCAGTGAAAATCAGCTCAACCTCATTATATAAATGAATTTCAAAAACAAAACAAAAAAACAGCGAAATTTTAACACAATTCCTTCAGGGGCTCTGATGAAACCTGGAATGACCCCATCTAAAATGACAGCTGGATGAGACATAAGGCTGGACACTTGGGACTGAGAGGATTGGTGAGATTGGATGAGAAAATGCAGACCGTTTAAAGCAATAATGCATGCCACCAATTCCATGGGTCCCAACTCGACAGGTAAAAGGGAATATCACTACAGTTATAACATGTATGGGAAACGTAGAGAATGGACACACTGTGAATACAAAAGGATTCTAAAACTCAAATAATAGTCCCTATCCTGGTGCTCCGGTTTGAGTTTCCAACTGCTTTACTATCAAGCTGCGAAATTGGAGAGACAGACCCTTTAACCTCCTGGTTCGCACAGGTTGCCAATTTGGCAGAGGATGAAAGGGAAGAGGGAGAACCAATTAGAGAGTAGCTGTTAGGCATTTGGACGGGCACATGTCACTCTAATTTCCCGTCAGGAAGAAAAATTAACCAAAGTCTCAGCCAACCGCCGGGAACCTGTATAGGTGCTCAACCAAAATTGTGGACTTGCTGTCAGCTTACAAAAAACGAGTTGAAAAATGGAGCTCTGGGGCACAGCAATTCACAAACTGGCAGCGTAATAAAGGACAACTCTCGTCCAAAAATCTGTTGAGGTTTGGCAATGAGGTGGACTTGAAAACGAGGCACAATAGCATGAAACAAATTTCAAGAGGTACTTTGGAATCGCCTTTTAAGCACAGCAAGAGGGGCTCATTGTCGACAATGATGCACTTGGCCAAAAATTGCATATGCGTTTTCTCGAGAATATATTCAGGAAAAAACGCATATGCCCTTTTTAGCCCAGCAAGCAAGCGGGCAATGCAAATCTGCATTACAAAGAAGTATCACTTCCCACCGGTCAAAAGGGACATCCGCAAAATGTGTAAAAACCAGAAAGGCAAGACAGGCCGTGGAGAACAGGGAGCCTAGTTATGCTGATGGGCACGATGTAAACTCTCACCAGCCTCTCTGGAGTAGTGCAATGTGTTCCCTAAAACAGGTAACAACAGAGCTACAGAGCCAAGGGCACTTCCAGTCTAGGGAATATACCTTGGGAAAACTGAAAATCAATAAGACAGAGCCACGCCAAAATTTAGGGCTGCATTGCTTACAAGAACATCAACTTGGGTACACCTGAAATATCCCAGGAAAGACAAAAATGGTTCAAGACATTATGGTACTTACGTACGTTGGAATATCCCTCAGCCATGAAATCAATGTCATAAGTCCAGTAGCAGCAAAATGAGTGGATTCAGGTACGATGATTCTAAGTGAAATAAGTCACAGAGAAAAAGAAACTTATCATAAGATATCACTTATGAAGGTCCTGTAAACATGGCTACACATGAACTGAGTTAGGAAAGAGAACAGAGTCTCACATTTAGAAAACACTCTTATGCCTGCTTAAGGGGGAAGGAGAGGTGGGGTGATGCATAAAACCAGAGTTTGATATTAGTACAGGTACCGTTCCAAAAACCAACTATGGAAGAGACAATCCCTACACCTTCCTCAGTGAAAGGGACTCAAAACCCCATATTTCCCGCAGAGGAATATATCTGATTAGTAAGAATCTTAAAACCTATGTATTGATATGTCTCCATAAGGGAATCAAGTGTGCCCTAACTGGCATAAACATGGCGGTGAGAATCAGATCAAACCCAATATAAAAAGGAATTTCAAAAACAAAACAAAACAACAGGGAAATTGTTTACAATTCCTTCAGGGGCTCTGATGAAACCTGTAATGACCTTATCTACAAAGACAGCTGGATGTGGCATAAGTCTGGACACTTGGGACTGAGAGGATTGGTGACATTCGGTGAGCAAATGCAGAGCATTTAAAGCAATAATGTGTGGCACACATTCCAATGGTCGGAACTCTCCAGGTTGAAGGGAATACTAATACAGCTATAACATTTACGGGAAACCTAGCCAATGGACACACTGTGAATATGAAAGGTTTTTAAAACTCAACTAATAATCCCGCTCCTGTTGCTCCAGTTTGAATTTCCAACTGCTTTACTATCAATCTCCAAACTTGGAGAGAGAGCCCCTTTAACCTCCTGGTTCTCACATGTTGCCAATTGGCACAGGATGAAAGGTAAGATGGAGAACCAAAGAGAGAATTGCTGTTAGGCATTTGGACTGACACATGTCACTCTAATTTCCCGGCAGGAAGAAGAATTAATCAAACTCTCAGCCATTCACCAGGAACCAGTATAGGTCCTGAACCAAAATTTTGGACTTGCGATCAGCTCACAATAAACGGGTTGAAAAATGGAGCTCAGGGGCACAGCAATTCACAAAAGGGCAGAGTAATAAAGGAAAAGTATCGTCCAAAACTCTGTTGAGAGAAGGCAACGAGGTGGACTTGAAAGCGAGCCAGAATAGCAGGAAACCGATTTCAATAGGTACATGGGATTGCCTTTAAAGCAAAGGAAGAGGGACACAACTTCGACAATTATGCAATGCGCCAAAAAGGGTGTATGCGTTTTCTCCTGAATATATTCAGGAGAAAACTCATACGCCCTTTCTGGTCAAGCAAGGAAGTGGGCAATGCAAATCTGCACTACAAAGCAGTATCACTTCCCACCGGACAAAAGGGACATCCGCAAAATGAGTAAAAACTAGAAAGGCAACACTGGCCCTGGAGAACAGGGAGCCTAGTTATGCTGATGGGCGGGATGTAAATTGCCAACTGCCTCTCTGGAGGAGTGCATTGTGTTCCCTAAAACAAGTAAACAACAGAGCTACAGAGCCAAGGGCACTTCCAGTCTAGGGAATATACTTTGGGAAAATTGAAAATCAATAAGACAGAGCCACCCCAAAATTTAGGGCTGCACTGCTTACAAGAACATCAACTTGGGTACACCTGAAATATCCCAGGAAAGACAAAAATGGTTCAAGACATTGTGGTACTTACGTACGTTGGAATATCCCTCAGCCATGAAATCAATGTCATAAGGCCAGTAGCAGCAAAATGAATGGAATCAGGTACGATGATTCTAAGTGAAATAAGTCACAGAGAAATAGAAACTTATCATAAGATATCACTTATGAAGGTCCTGTAAACATGGCTACACATGAACTGAGTTAGGAAAGAGAACAGAGTCTCACATTGAGAAAACACTCTTATGCCTGCTTAAGTGGGAAGGAGAGGTGGGGTGATGCATAAAACCAGAGTTTGATATTAGTACAGGTACTGTTCCAAAAACCAAATACGGAATAGGCAAGACCTACACCATCCTCAGTAAAAGGGACTCAAAACCCATTATTTCCCTCCGAGGAATATATCTGCTTAGTAAGAATCTTAAAACCTATGTATTGATATGTCTCCGTAAGGGAATCTAGTGTGTCTAGACTGGCATAAACATGGCAGTGAGAATCAGATCAAACACACTATAAAAAGGAATTTCAAATACAAAACATAAAACAGGGAAATTTTTTACAATTCCTTCAGTGGCTCTGATGAAACCTGGAATGACCCTATCTACAATGACAGCTAGATTTGGCATAAGGCTGGACCCTTGGGACTGAGAGGATTGGTGAGATTCGGTGAGCAAATGCAGACCATTTAAAGCAATAATGCGTGGCACACATTCCTAGGGACAGAAATCTCCAGGTTGAAGGGAATATTACTACAGATATAACATGTACGGGAAACCTAGAGAATGGACACAGTGTGAATTCGAAAGGTTTCTAAAACTCAACTAATTGTCCCTCTCCTGGCGCTCCAGTTTGACTTTCCAACTGCTTTATTATCAATCTCCCAACTTGGAGAGACAGACCCTTTAACTGGCTGGTTCACACAGGTTGCCAATTTGGCAGAAGATGAAAGGTAAAATGGAGAACCAATGAGAGAGTAGCTGTTAGGCATTTGGACGGGCACATGTCACTCTAACTTCCCGGCAGGAAGAAGAATTAACCAAAGTCTCAGCCACCCCCCGGGAACGAGTATAGGTCCTGAAGCACAATTTTGGACTTGTGTTCAGCTCACAAAATACGAGTAGAAAAATGGAGCTCAGGGGCACAGCAATTCACAACCTGGCAGAGTAATAAAGTACAACTATCGTCCAAAAATCTGTTGAGGGAAGGCAATGAGGCGGACTTGAAAGTGATCCAGAAATGCAGGAAACAGATTTCAAGAGGTACACTGGAATCACCTTTAAATCACAGGAAGAGGGGCACAACTTCGACAAAAATGCACTTGGCCAAAAAGGGCATATGCGTTTTCTCCTGAATATATTCAGGAGAAAAAGCACACGCCCTTTTAGGCCAAGCAAGAAAGGATTCAATGCAAATCTGCACTACAAAGCAGTATCACTTCCCACCTGTCAAAAGGGACATCCACAAAATGTGTAAAAACCAGAAAGGCAAGACAGGCCCTGGAGAACAGGTAGCCTAGTTATGCTGATGGGCCGGATGTAAATTGCCAACTGCCTCTCTGGAGGAGTGCATTGTGTTCCCTAAAACAAGTAAACAACAGAGCAACAGAGCCAAGGGCACTTCCAGTCTAGGGTATATACCTTGGGAAAACTGAAAATCAATAAGACAGAGCCACCCCAAAATTTAGGGCTGCACTGCTTACAAGAACCTCAACCTGGGTACACCTTAAATATCCCTGGAAATACAAAAATGGTTTAAGAAATTGTGTTACTTATGTACGATGGAATATCCCTCAGCCATGAAATCAATGTCATAAGGCCAGTAGCAGCAAAATGAGTAGATTTAGGTACGATGTTTCTAAGTGAAATAAGTCACAGAGAAAAAGAAACTTATCATAAGATATCACTTAAGAAAGTCCTGTAAACATGGCTACACATAAACCGAGTTAGGAAAGAGAACAGAGTCTCACATTTATAAAACACTCTTATGCCTGCTTAAGGGGGAAGGAGAGGTGGGGTGATGCATAAAACCAGAGTTTGATATTAGTATAGGTACCGTTCCAAAAACCAACTACGGAAGAGAAAATCACTACACCTTCCTCAGTGAACGGGACTCAAAACCCCATATTTCCGTCAGAGAAATATATATGACTAGTAAGAATCTTAAAACCTATGTATTGATATGTCTCCATCAGGGAATCATGTGTGTCTAGACTGGCAGAAACATGGGAGTGAGAATCAGCTCAAACCCACTATAAAAAGGAATTTCAAAAACAAAACAAAAAAACAGGGAAATTCTTTACAATTCCTTCAGGGGCTCTGAAGAAAACTGGAATGACCCTATCTACAACGACAGCTGGAGGTGGCATAAGTCTGGACACTTGGGACTGAGAGGATTGGTGAGATTCGGTGAGCAAATGCAGACCATTTGAAGCAATAATGCGTGGCACACATTCCAACGGTCCCAACTCTCCAGGTTGAAGGGAATACTACTACAGCTATAACATCTACGGGAAACCTAGAGAATGGACACACTGTGAATACGAAAAGTTTTTAAAACTCAACTAATAGTCCCTCTACATGTTCTAAGGTTTGAATTTCCAACTGCTTTACTATCAATCTCCCAACTTGGAGAGACAGCCCCTTTAAACTCCTGGTTCTCACATGTTGCCAGTTGGCAGAGGATGAAAGGTAAGATGGAGAACCAATGAGAGAGTAGCTATTAGGCATTTGGATTGGCCCATTTCACTCTAATTTCCCGGCAGGAAGAAGAATTAATCAAATTCTCAGCCACCCACTTGGAACCTCTATAGGTCCTGAACCAAAATTTTGGACTTGTGGTCAGCTCACAAAAAAATTAGTTGAAAAATGGAGCTCAGGGGCACAGCAATTCACAATCTGGCAGAGTAATAAAGGACAAATATCGTCCAAAAATCTGTTGGGGGAAGGCAACGAGGTGGACCTGAATGCTAGCCGGAATAGCAGGAAACAGATTTCAGGAGGTACATTGGAATCGCCTTCAAAGCACAGGAAGAGGGGCACAACTTGGAAAATGATGCAATTGGCCGAAAAGGGTTTATGCGTTTTCTCCTGAATATATTCAAGACAAAAATCATACGCCCTTTTTGGCCAAGCAAGCAAGCCAGCAATGCAAATCTCAACTACAAAGAAGTATCACTTCCCACCGGTCAAAAGGGACATCCACAAAATGTGTAAAAAACAGAAAGGCAAGACAGGCCCAAGAGAACAGGGAGACTTGTTATGCTGGTGGGCGGGATGTATATTGCCAACTCACTCTCTGAAGGAGTGCATTGTGTTCCCTAAAACAGGTAAAAACCAGAGCTACAGAGCCAAGGGCACTTCCAGTCTAGGGAATATACCTTGGGAAAACTGAAAATCAATAAGACAGAGCCACCCCAAAATTTAGGGCTGCACTGCTTACAAGAACCTCAACTTGGGTACACCTTAAATATCCGAGGAAAGACAAAAATGGTTCAAGAAATAGTGTTACTATAGTACGATGGAATATCCCTCAGACATGAAATCAATGTCATAAGGCCAGTAGCAGCAAAATGAGTGGATTCAGGTACGACGATTCTAAGTGAAATAAGTCACAGAGAAAAAGTAACGTATCATAAGATATCACTTATGAAGGTACTGTAAATATGGCTACACATGAACTGAGTTAGGAAAGACAACAGTGTCTCACATTTAGAAAACACTCTTATGCCCGCCTAAGGGGGAAGGAGAGGTGGGGTGATGCATAAAACCAGAGTTTGATATTATTACAGGTACCGTTCCAAAAACCAACTACGGATTATACAAGTCCTACACATTCGTCAGTAAAAGGGACACAAAACCCCATATTTCCCCCAGAGGAATATATCTGACTAGTAAGAATCTTAAAACCTATGTATTGATATGTCTCCGTAATGGAATCAAGTTTGTCTAGACTGGCATAAACATGGCAGTGAAAATCAGCTCAAACCCACTATAAAAAGGAATTTCAAAAACCAAACAAAATAATAGGGCAATTCTTTACAATTCTTTCAGGGTCTCTGATGAAACCTGGAATGACCCTATCTACAACGACAGCTGGATGTGGCATAAGTCTGGACACTTGGGACTTAGAGGATTGGTGAGATTGGGTCAGCAAAAGCAGACCATTTAAAGCAATAATGCGTGGCACACATTCCAAGGATCCCAACTCTCCAGGTTCAAGGGAATATTACTACAGTTATAACATGTACGGGAAAGCAAGAGAATGGACACACTGTGAATACGAACGGTTTCTAAAACTCAGCTAATAATCCCTCTCCTGGTGTTTCGGTTTGAATTTCCAACTGCTTTACTATCAATCTCCCAACTTGGAGAGACCACCCCTTTAACTTCCTGGTTCTCCCAGTTTGAAAATTAGGCAGAGGATGCAAGGAAAGATGGAGAACCAATGAGAGAGTAGCTGTTAGGCATTTGGACGGGCACATGTCACTGTAATTTCCTGGACGGAAGAAGAATTAACCAAAGTCTCAGCCACCCACCGGGAACCAGTATAGGTCCTGAACCAAAATTTGCACTAGCGGCCAGCTCACAAAAAATGAGTTGAACAATGGAGCTCAGAGGCACAGCAATTCACAAACTGGCAGAGTAATAAAGGACAACTATCTTCCAAAAATCTGTTGAGGGAAGGCAACGATGTGGACTTCAAAGCTAGCCCAAATAGCCGGTAACAGATATGAAGAGGTACAATGGAATTGCCTTTACAGCACAGGAAGAGGGGCACAACTTCGACAATGATGCATTTGGCCAAAAAGGGCGTAAGTGTTTTTTCCTGAATATATTCAGGAGAAAACTCATACGTCCTTTTTGGCCAAGCAAGCAAGCGGGCAATGCAAATCTGCACTACAAAGAATTATCAATTCCCACCGTACAAAAGGGACATCTGCAAAATATGTAATAACCAGAAAGGCAAGACAGGCCCTGGAGAACAGGGAGCCTAGTTATGCTGATGGACGGGATGTAAATTTCAAACTGCCTCTATGGGGGAGTGCATTGTGTTCCCTAAAACAAATAAAGAACACAGCTACAGTGCCAAGGGCACTTCCAGTCTAGGGAAGATACCTTGGGAAACCTGAAAATTAATAAGACAGAGCGACCCCAAAATTTAGGGCTGCACTGCTTACAGAACCTCAAATTGGGTACACCTTAAAGATCCCAGGAAAGACAAAATTGGTTCAAGAAATTGTACTTACGTACGATGGAATATCCCATAGCCATGAAATCAATGTCATAAGGCCAGTAGCAGCAAAATGAGTGGATACAGGAACGATGATTCTAAGTGAAATAAGTTACAGAGAAAAAGAAACTTATCATAAGATATCACTTATGAAGGTACTGTAAACATGGCTACACATGAACTGAGTTAGGAAAGACAACAGTGTCTCACATTTAGAAAACACTCTAATGCCTGCTTAAGGGGAAAGGAGCGGAGGGGTGATGCATAAAACCAGAGTTTGATATTCGTACAGCTACCGTTCCAAAAACCAAATATGGAATAGACAAGACCTACACCTTCCTCAGTGAAACGGACTCAAAACCCCATATTTCCCTCAGAGGAATATATCTGCTTAGTAAGAATCTTAAATCCTATGTATTGATATGTCTCCGTAAGGGAATGAAGTGGGTCTAGATTGGCATAAACATGGCATTTAGAATCAGCTCAAACCCACTATAAAAAGGAATATCAAAATCAAAACAAAAAAAACAGGGAAATTCTTTACAATTCCTACAGGGTTTCTGATGAAACCTGGAATGACCCTCTCTACAAGGACAGCTGGATGTGGTATAAGCCTGGACACTTGGCACTGAGAGGTTTGGTGAGATTCAGTGAGCAAATGCAGACCATTTAAAGCAATAATGCGTGCCACACATTCCAAGGGTCCCAGCTCTCCAGGTTGAAGGGAATATTACTACAGCTATAACATGTACGGGAAACCTAGAGAATGGACACACTGTGAATACAAAAGGTTTCTAAAACTCAAAAAAGAGTCTCTCTTATGGTGTTCCGGTTTGAATTTCCAACTGCTTTATTATCAATCTCCCAACTTGGAGAGACATCCCCTTTAACCTCCTGGTTCTCACACGTTGCCAAATTGGCAGAGAATGAAAGGGAAGAGGGAGAACCAATGAGAGAATAGCTGTTAGGCATTTGGATGGGCACATGTCACTCTAATTTCGCGGCAGGAAGAAGAATTAATCAAATTCTCAGCCACCCACTTGGAACCTCTATAGGTCCTGAACGAAAATTTTAGACTTGTGGTCAGCTCACAAAAAAAAATTAGTTGAAAAATGGAGCTCAGGGGCACAGCAATTCAGAAACTGGCAGAGTACTAAAGGGCAAATATCATCCAAAAATCTGTTGGGGGAAGGCAACGAGGTGGACCTCAATGTGAGCCGGAATAGCAGGAAACAGATTTCAAGAGATACATTGGAATCGCCTTCAAAGCACAGGAAGAGGGGCACAACTTCAAAAATGATGCACTTGGCCAAAAATGGTTTATGCGTTTTCTCTGAATATATTCAACAGAAAAAGCATACGCCCTTTTTGGCCAAGCAACAAGCCAGCAATGCAAATCTCCACTACAAAGAAGTATCACTTCCCACCGATCAAAAGGGATATCCGCAAAATGTGTAAAAACCAGAAAGGCAAGACAGGCCCAAGGGAACAGGGAGCCTTGTTATGATGAAGGGCGGGATGTAAATTGCCAACTCCCTCTCTGGAGGAGTGCATTGTGTTCCCTAAAACAAGTAAAAACCAGAGCTAAGGAGCCAAGGGCACTTCCAGTCTAGGGAATATACCTTGGGAAAACTGAAAATCAATAAGACAGAGCCACCCCAACATTTAGGGCTGCACTGCTTACAAGATCCTCAACTTGGGTACTCCTTAAATATCCGAGGAAAGACAAAAATGGTTCAAGAAATTGTGTTACTATAGTATGATGGAATATCCCTCAGACATGAAATCCATGTCATAAGGCCAGTAGCAGCAAAATGAGTGGATTCAGGTACGATGATTCTAAGTGAAATAAGTCACAGAGAAAAAGTAACTTATCACAAGATATCACTTATGAAGGTCCTGTAAACATGGCTACACATGAACTGAGTTAGGAAAGACAACAAAGTCTCACATTTAGAAAACATTCTTATGCCTGCCTACGAGGGAAGGACAGGTGAGGTGATGCATAAAACCAGAGTTTGATATCAGTACAGGTACCGTTCGAAAAACCAACTACGGATTATACAAGTCCTACTCCTCCTTCAGGGAAAGGCACTCAAAACCCCATATTTCCCGCAGAGGAATATATCTGACTAGTAAGAATCTTAAAACCTATGTATTGATATGTCGCCGTAAGGGAATCAAGTGTGTCTAGACTGGCATAAATTTGGCAGTGAGAATCAGCTCAAACCCACTATAAAAATAATTTCAAAAACCAAACAAAAAAATAGGGAAATTTTTTTACAATTCCTTCAGGGTCTCTGACGAAACCTGGAATGACCCTATCTACAACGACAGCTGTATGTGGCATAAGGATGGACTCTGGGGACTGAGAGGATTTGTGAGATTGGGTCAACAAAAGCAGACCTTTTAAAGCAATAATGCGTGGCACACATTCCAAGGATCCCAACTCTCCAGGTTAATGGGAATATTACTACAGCTATAACATGTACGGGAAAGCAAGAGAATGGACAAACTGTGAATACGAATGGTTTCTAAAACTCAACTAATAATCCCTCTCCTGGTGCTTCGGTTTGAATTTCCAACTGCTTTACTATCAATCTCCCAACTTGGAGAGACAACCCCTTTAACCTCCTGGTTCTCACAAGTTGCAAATTAGGCAGAGGATGAAAGGAAAGATGGAGAACCAATGAGAGAGTAGCTGTTAGGCATTTGACGGGCACATATCACTCTAATTTCCCGGCAGGAAGAAGAATTAACCAAAGTCTCAGCCACCCGCCTGGAACCAGTATAGGTCCTGAAGCAAAATTTTGGACTTGCGGTCAGCTCACAAAAAAACGAGTTGAAAAATGGAGCTCATAGGCACAGCAATTCACAAACTAGCAGAGTAATAAAGGGCAACTATCGTCCAAAAATCTGTTGAGGGAAGGTAACGAGGCGAAATTGAAAGGGAGGCCGAATAGCAGGAAACAGATTTCAAGAGGTACATTGGAATCGCCTTTAAAGCACAGGAAGAGGGGCACAGTTTCGACCATGATGCACTTGCCCAAAAAGGGCGTATGCGTTTCCTCCTGAATATAATCAGGAGGAAAGACATACGCCATTTTTGGCCAAGCAAGCAAGCGGGTAATGCAATTCTGCAGTACAAAGAAGTATCACTTCCCAGCGGTCAAAAGGGACATCTGCAAAATGTGTAAAAATCAGAAAGGCAAGACAGGCCCTGGAGAACAGGGAGCCTAGTTATGCTGATGGGCAGGATGTAAATTGCCAACCGCCTCTCTGGAGGAGTGCAATGTGTTCCCTAAAAAAATTAAACAACAGAGCTACAGAGCCAAGGGCACTTCCAGTGTAGGGAGTATACCTTGGGAAAACTGAAAATCAATAAGACAGAGCCACCCCAATATTTACGGCTGAACTGTTTCCAAGAACATCAACTTGGGTACACCTTAAATATCCCAGGAAAGACAAAATTGGTTCAAGAAATTTTGGTACTTACGTACGATGGATTATCCCTCAGCCATGAAATCAATGTCATAAGGCCAGTAGCAGCAAAATGAGTGGATTCAGGTATGATGATTCTAAGTGAAATAAGTCACAGAGAAAAAGAAACTTATCATAAGATATCACTTATGAAGGTCCTGTAAACATGGCTACACATGAACATAGTTAGGAAAGAGAAAAGAGCCTGTCATTTAGAAAAAACTCTTATGCCTGCTCAAGGGGAAAGGAGAGGTGGGGTGATGCATAAAACCAGAGTTTGATATTCGTACAGGTACTGTTCCAAAAACCAACTACGGAATAGTCAAGACCTACACCTCCTTAGTGAAAGGGACTCCAAACCCCATATTTCCTGCAGAGGAATATATCTGACTAGTAATAATGTTAAAACCTATATATTGATATGTCTCCATAAGGGAAACAAGTGTGTCTAGACTGGCATTAACATGGCAGTGAGAATCAGCTCAAACCCACTATTAAAAGGAATTTCAAAAACAACCAAAAAAAAAAAAAAACAGGGAAATTCTTTACAATTCCTTCAGGGGCTCTGATGACACCTGTAATGACCCTATCTACAATGACAGCTGGATGTGGCATAAGGCTGGACACTTGGGACTGAGAGTATTGGTGACATTCGGTGACAAATGCTGACCATTTAAAGCAATAATGCGTGGCACACATTCCAAGGGTCCCAACTCTCCAGGTTGAAGGGAATATTACTACACCCATAACATGTATGGGAAACCTAGAGAATGGACACACTCTGAATACAAAATGTTTCTAAAACTCAACTAACAGTCCCTCTCCTGGTGCTCCTGTTTGACTTTCCAACTACTTTACTCTCAATCTCCCAACTTGGAGAGACATCCCCTTTAACCTCCTGGTTCTCACAGGTTGCCAATTTGGCAGAGGATGAAAGGGAAGAGGGAGAACCAATGAGAGAGTAGCTGTTAGGCATTTGGACGGGCACTGGTCTCTCTAGTTTCCCAGCAGGAAGAAGAATTAAGCAAAGTCTCAGCCACCCGCCGGGAAAGAGTATAGGTCCTGAACCAAAATTTTGGACTTGCGGTCAGCTCACAAAAAACGAGTTGATAAATCTAGCTCAGGGGCACAATAATTCAAAACTTGGCAGAGTAATAAAGGACAACTATCGTCCAAAAATCTGTTGAGGGAAGGCAACGAGGTGGACTTGAAAGCGAGTCAGAATAGCAGGAAACAGATTTCAAGAGGTACATTGGAATCTCCTTTAAAGCACAGGAAGAGGGGCACAATTTCGACCATGATGCACTTGGCCAAAAAGGGCGTATGTGTTTTCTCCTGAATATATTCAAGAGAAAACTCATACGCCCTTTTTGGCCAAGCAAGCGGGCAATGCAAATCTGCACTACAAAGAAGTATCACTTCTCACCAGTCAAAAGGGACATCCACAAAATATTTAAAAACTAGAAAGGCAAGACAGGCCCTGGAGAACAGGGAGCCTAGTTATGCTTATTGGCTGGATGTAAATTGCCAACTTCCTCTCTGGAGGAGTGCATTGTGTTCCCTAAAACAAGTAAACAACAGAGCTACAGAGCCAAGGGCACTTCCTGTCTAGGGAATATACCTTGGGAAATCTGAATATCAATAAGACAGAGACACCTCAAAATTTAGGGCTGCACTGCTTACAAGAACCTCAACTTGGGTACACGTTAAATATCCCAGGAAAGACAAAAATGGTTCAAGAAATTGTGTTACTTACATACGATGGATTATCCCTCAGCCATGAAATCAATGTCATAAGGCCAGTAGCAGCAAAATAAGTGGTTTCAGGTATGATGATTCTTAGTGAAATAAGTCACACAGAAAAAGAAACTTATCATAAGATTTCACTTATGAAGGTCCTGGAAAGGTGGCTACACATCAACTCAGTTAGGAAAGAGAACAGAATAATGAAACTTATCATAAGCTATCATTCATAGAGGGAATGTACCCATGGCTACACATGAACTGAATTACAAACACAACAGAGACACACATTTAGAAAACAAACTTCTGCATGATTAAGTGGAAAGGCGGGGTGGGGTGATACATAAATCTACAGTCCAAAATTAGCACAGGTACCGTTCCATAAATCAAGTATATAATAGACAGCACCTACTCCCAGCACAATGAACTGGACTCAACAACCCCTATTCATTGAAGAGGAATATATATGACTAGTAACAATTTTAAAACATATGTATTCTCATGTCTCCATAAAGGAAACATGTGTGTGTATAATGGCATGAACACAGCACTGAAATTCAGCTAAACCCCCTTATAAAAATAAATTTCAAAAGCAAAATGCAAAAACAGCGAAACAGAGAGAATGTCTTAAAAATTACGTTCAGGGCCTGTAATGCAACCTGGATTGACCACCTTTACACCCACAGCTGGATGAGACATAAGACTGGACACTTGGAGCTGACAAGATTGCTGAGGTTGTGTGAGCAAAAGAACACCACTTAGAGCAATACTGTGTGCTACCCATTCTAGTGGCCCCAACTCTCCATGTTTAAGGGAATCTTCCTACAGTTAAAACATGCATGGGAAATCCAGTGGATGGTACACTGTGTAATCGGGAAAGATTTCTAAAAGGTACCTCATTTTTCCTTTCCTCGTGCTCGGCTTCGCCATTCCATCTGCATTACTAAAAATCTCCCCACTTGGAGTGTCACTGCCTTTACCTTCCTGTTGTGCACAGTTTGCAAATTGTGCAGAGGATGAACAGGAAGAGGGGAAACAAATGAGACATTAGCTGTAGGTGTTTGGATGGGCACATATCTCTCTAGTTTCCCATCAGGAAAAAGAATTAAAAACAGGCTCAGCCTGCAACCACGGAAACAGACTAGGGCCTAAAGCCATCCTGCGGTATTGCAGCCAGCTCACAAATAAGCGAGTTAAAAAATGGAAATCAGGGGCACAGCAATTCACAAACTTGCAGAGTTATAGAGGACAACTATCATCCAGAAATATATTGAGGTAAGGCAGTGAAGAGGATTTGAAAGCAAGGCAGAATTGAAGGAAACAGATTTCAAGAGGTAGATTGGAGTCGTCTTTAAATCACATGAAAAGCGACAGATCTTCGACAATGTTGCCCTTGGCTGAAAAGGGAGTATGTGTATTTTCTTGAATATATTCGGGAAAAAATGCATACGCCCTTTTTGGCCAAGCAAGCCATCAGGCATTGCAAATCCACACTACATAGAAGTGTCACTTACCTCCGGTCAAAAGGGCTATCTGCAAATAGTGTAAAAACCACAAATACAGGACAGGCCATGGAGAAAAGGGAGCCTGGTTATGCCGATGGACAGGATGTAAATTGCCAACAGCCTCTCTGGAGAACTGTATGTTGTTTTCTAAAACAGAGCTACAGAGCATAGCACACTTCCACTCATGGGCGTGTATTTTGGGAAAACTAAATATCCACAACACACAGCCAGCCCAAAGTTTAGGGCTGCACTGTTTACAAGAACCTCGACTTCGGTACACTTTAAATATCCCAGGAAAGGGAAAAAAATGGATAAATATATTGTGGTACTTATATACAATGGAATGTCACTCAGACATAAAATCAATGTCATAAGGCCAATAGCAGCATAATGAGTGGCTTTAGGTACGATGATGCTAATTGAACTGAGCCACAAAGAAAAATAAACTTATTGTAATATATCACTTATAGAGGGAATGTAAACATGGCTACACATGAACTGAATTTCAAAAGAGAACAGAGTTACACATTTAGAAAACACACTTATGCCTCCTTAAGGGGAAAGGTGATGTGGGGTGATGTGTAAAAGCAGAGTTTGAAATTAGCACAGATACCATTCCATATACCAAATATGTAATAGACAAAACCTACTCCTTTCTCAATGAACTGGACACAAAACACCCTATTCACTGAGGAGGAATATATCTGATTAGTAAAAATCTTGAAACCTATGTATTTATATGTCTCCATAATGGAATCAAGTGTATGCAGATTGGCATAAACACAGATCAATGGAACAGGACAGAAAGTGCAGAGATAAACCTACATACCTATGCCTATCTCACCTATGACAAAGGAGCTAAGGATATACAATGGAGAAAAGACAGTCTCTTCAGTAATTGGTGCTGGGAAAACTGGACCCCTACACATAAAAGAATGAAATTAGAACACTCCATAACACCATACACAAAAATAAACTCTAAATTGATCAGAGATCTAAATATAAGACCAGACACTATAAAACACTTAGAGGAAACCATAGGCAGAACACTCTATGACATAAATCACAGCAAGATCCTTTTTGACCCACCTCGTAGAGAAATGAAAATAAAAACAGAAATCAACAAATGGGACCTAATGAAACTTAAAAGCTTTTACACAGTACAGGAAAACATAAACAAGATGCAAAAACAACCCTCAGAATGGGAGAAAATATTTTCAAATGAAGCAATTGACAAAGGATTAATCTCCAAACTTTACAAGCACCACATGTAGCTGAATATCACAAAAGCAAACAACCCAATCCAAAAACGGGCAGAAGACCTAAATAGACATTTCTCCAAAGAAGATATACAGATTACCAAGAAACACATGAAAGGATGCTGAACATCACTAATCATTAGAGAAATGCAAATCAAAACTACTGTGAGGTATCACCTCCCAGCAGTCAGAGTGGCAATCATCAAAAAAATCTACAAAACAATAATTGCTGTAGAGGCCTTTATTGGAGAAAAGGGAACACACTTGCACTGTGGGTCAGAATGTAAATTGATATGGGCACTAGGGAGAACAGTAAGGAGGTTCCTTTAAATAACTAACAATAGAAGTACCATACGACACAACAATCCAACTACTGGGCATTTGCCTTGTGAAAACCATAATTCAAAAAGAGTTATGTACAAAACTGTTCATTGCAACTCTATTTACAATAGCCAGGACATGGAAGCAACCTAAGTGTCCATCGACAGATGAATGGATAAAGAAGATATGGCACATATATACAATGGAATATCACTCAGCCATAAAAAGAAGCAAACTGCGTTATTTGCACTGAGGTGGATGGACTTAGAATCTGTCCTACACAGTGAAGTAAGTCAGAAAGGGAAAAACAAATACTGTATGTTAACAGAGATATACGGAATCTAATGAGGAAAAAAAAAAAGATTTTGAAGACCCTAGTGGCAGGACAGGATTAAGGACACAGACATAGGCAAAGGACGTGAGGACACCGGAAGGGGGATGGGTAAGATGGGACGAAGTGAGAGAGTGGCATGGACATAAATACATTACCACATGTAATACTGATAGCTACTGGGAAGCAGCCACATAGAACAGGGAGATCAGCTCGGTGCTTTGTGACCACCTAAAGGGGTGGGATATGGAGTGTGGGAGGGAGATGCAAGAGGGAGGGGATCTGCTGATATTTGTATATGTATAGCTGATTCACTTTGTTATACAGCAGAAACTAACACTCCATTGTAAAGCAATTATACTCCAATAAAGGTGGAAAAGGAAAAAAAAAAGAAAGCTCAGGGATAAACCTACACACCTATGGTCAACTAATCTATGACAAAGGAGGCAAGATTTACAATGGAGAAAAGAGACTTTCTTCAGTCAGTGGTGCTGGGAATTATGGACAGCTATATGTAAAAGAATGAAATTAGAACACTCCCCAACACCATACATATAAATATATTCAAAATCGATTAGAGACCTTAATGTAAGACCGGACAGTATAAAACTCTGAGAGGAAAACTTACGAAGAATACTCTGACGTAAATCACAGCAAGATCTTTTTTTGATCCATCTCCTATAGTAATGAAATAAAAAAAAAGAAGCTAAACTGTTGGGACCTAATGAAATGTAAAAGCTTTTGCAAAGCAAAGGAAACTACAAACAAGATGAAAAGACAACCCTCAGAATGGCAGAATATATTTGCTAACGAATCAATGGACAAATGATTAATCTCCAATATATATAAACAGCTCATGCAGCTCAACATTAATAAGACAAAAAACACAATACAAAAATGGAAGCAGATCTAAATAGACATTTCTTCCAAGAAGACATAGAGATGGCCAAGACGCAAATGAAAATCTGCTCAACATCACTAATTATTAGAGAAATGGAAATCGAAACTACAATGAGGTATCACGTCACACCTGTTAGAATGGGCATCATCAGAATATCTACAAACAACAAATGCTGGAGAGGGTGTGGAGAAAAGGAACCTTCTTCCACTATTGTTGGGAATGTAAATCGATACAGTCTCTATGGAGAACAGAATGGAGGTTCCTTAAAAAACTAAAAATAGAATTACCATATAATCCAGCAATCCCACTACTGCGCATATACCCAGAGAAAAGCATAAATCAAAAAGACACATTCACCACACTGTTCATTGCAGCACTATTTACAATAGCCAGGTAATGAAAGCAACCTAAGTGTGCACAGACAGACGAATGGATAAAGATGTGGTACATATATACAATGGAATATTACTCAGCCATACATAGGAATGAAATTAGGTCATTTGTAGAGACCTTGATGGATCTAGAGACTGTCATACAGAGTGAAGTAAGTCAGAAAGAGAAAAACAAATATTGTATATTAATGCATATATGTGGAACCTAGAAAAATGGTACAGATGAACCGGTTTGCAGGGCAGAGATAGAGACACAGATGTAGAGAACAAACATATGGACACCAAGGGGGGAACACCATGGGAGGTTGGTGGTGGGATGAATTGGGAGACTGGGATTCACATGTGCACACTTATATGTATAACATAGATATCCAATAAGAACCTGCTCTATAAAAGAAATAAATAAATTTAAAAAAAATTAAAAATAAATAAATAACATTTAATAAAATAAAACAGAAAAAAGTTTTTCCCTTCATATAGACGTCTTTATATTAATGCACTATTTCCATGTTTGTATCTGTAAATTAAAGAAAAAGAGGAATAAAAAAAACCTACCTTGAACCAAAAAGAAAAAAGAAAAAAAAAAAAAAAAACAGAACCCACCAGTTATACAGAGGAAAATGGTATCAGGGCACTTGTTCCAGTGGTAAAAAATTCTTAAGTTGGTCAGAAGTGGGAAATCATCTCCCATGCAGTCAGCAGCGCTCCCCCCCACAAGGAGCATCCTCATTGCAAAGCTGGGGGACTATGTCGAGGCCTCTGTGTTTAAATGTGAGCTGAGCCCCAGTCCTGCTGCAGCTGAAATCTTCCCACCCTTTCCAGGTAAAACACCTGAATATGTACAAGAACTTGCAAACCTAGAGGAAGGGCTGTGGAGCCACACCAGCGACAGCATGCAGGCCGACTTGGTGCCAGCAGGCCAGCCAGGATGGTCCTGGCCCCAGATTCTCTTCTGGAAGCTTTCCATTTCCCTGCCTGAGATACCCCTCCTGCCATGGCACCCACTGCTTTTTTACTTCCTCAACTCTGCCTGGGGAGAAATTCCAGTGGCATGTATGGGTGACACATCCTCTTCTTTAGCAGGTGGCAGCCTGGCAACTCCTGCAGAAAGTCCAGCAGAGCCCCACTCATACTGGTCCACCCACAAAGCCACAGCCCCTCACTCCCTCCCACCACCCCAGCCCCGACACTGCTGACGGGGCAGAGAATATGGTGTCAGGCACAGCTACAGGAGCTCTTGCTGACTGGAGAGGTGCTTATATTGATCTCAACCCAGGCACACCTGGAAGGGCTGGCAGGCAGTGTCAAGCTGCCCAAATCAGCCAATCCTCACCCCTCCGGCGCTCACAGTTGCAGAAAATGAGCCTTGCTAAACGGGCCAGGCCCAAGGAACAGGTGTGGGCTCTTGAGAGTCAGGCTAGACAAGGGGCTGCAGCTGCAGATTGTTTTCTTATCATTTTTATCTGGTCCATGAGTGGAAAACAACTTCAAGAAGACCCTATCCTAATGAGAGGAACCCAGGAGTCAGGGAGAGGAGTGATGGTGGGTGGAGATAGAGTCCTGGTGCCCTGGCTGCAGTGGAAGTGTCTGGAAGACCAGGAAGAGAGAGGCCGCACAGAGTGATACCTGGGGTCACAGACCTGTCAGAGCCGCTGTTTGTTAGTTCAAGTCCTGCTCTGAGGTGTTCTGTGTCAGCTGTGAGCGAGAGGTGAGCTGGGGGTTCTCTGCAAGGTGGGCTATGTGCACGGTTCCTGTGTTTCCAGCCCTTCTGGGGTACCTGCCCAAAGGGAGCTCCATATCCTGGGAAGGGACTGACTATGAGAGCTCCATGGGCTGCTGGGTAGCTGCACAGGTGAGCTCCATACGCTGGGAGGGACTTGACCATGAGAGCCCCGTGGGCTGTGGGTGTGGAGGTGCAGCCCAGGTGAGCTCCATATCCTGGGATTGGCCTGACCACGAGAGCCCCATGGGCTGCTGGAGACCTGGCAAAGTATATCAGGACAGTCAGTGAAGCCACCGAGGATATACATCAAGTAGCTCCTATTTCCTACACCCTGCTGGTCAGTCTACCATCCACCAGGCCATGGCATTCTGTATTAGACTTCAATGATGCCTTCTTCTGTATTCCACTCATCTCAGAGTCACAAGAATTTTTGGCTTGTGAGTGGCAGGACACAACGTGCAACAAAAGCAATAATGCTGGGCCGTCCTGCCCCAATGGTTCAAAAATCCCCACACTATCATTGGGGAAATGTCCTCTAAAGACCTAAAAGTTCTACCTCTGTAAAAGGGAACCCTCCTTCAATATGCAGATGACATTCTGATCGCCAGGCCTACTAAAGACGCCTCTGAACTACCTAGCCAAGAAAGGATAGAAGGTGTCCAAGGAAAAGGCTCAAATATCCCAGTCTAAGGTGACATGCCTGGGCTTCATTCTCACAGATATTCGGAGAAACGCATCCCAGGATAGGGAAGAAGCCATTTGCAGCCTTACCTCTTCTAAAACTAGAAGACAGCTTAGGTGTTCCTGTGGAGGCCAAGGTTTTCTGCATCTGGATCCCTAACTACAGTCTAATAGCTGGGCCTCTACATGAAACACTGACACGAAAAGATGATAATCCTTTTTAATAGAATCCAGAAGCAGCCTTTCAAGAATGGAAAGAGCAGTCAATTCAGGCCCTTGCCCAGGAACTCCCTAATTTAGCTAAACCCTTTGACCTTTACATACCCAGTCAAAGGTTAATCGCCCTTAGAGCCTTAGTTCAAAAACTGGGACCACTTGAAATGGAGCAACACAAGAATGCCCTTCAGGTATGATAAACTATGCTCACCAAGGGCTTTGCCCCCCGCCCCATCAGGCCAGGATACTGGGGTATGTAAAAAGGTGGAAATCAGCAGCCCGCAAGGCCAGCTCCCTCCTAAGAGAAAAGGAACCCACGTGGTGATCCTAACCACCCATCATGCCCTGAAGTTGCAGGGGTCGCTCTGTGGACACACTGACCTCGAGTGAGGAGGCCCTCCAACTCCAACCTCCAGAGAGACAAACGGGGGCAATGGGCCCCCAAGATGACTCGTGTGACCATCACTTGACCTGGAGTTTCTCTCAGAAAACAACTCTGTGCCCCAAAAGAGCAGACTACTGCTTGCAGGACTTACTGCACCCAGACGGGAGCTAATAAGCTTGGCGGGGAAAAGTATATCACGCTTTCACCATAGAAAACCCTACAGAAACAACGGTGATGGTGGCCAATATGACCGGCTGGACTGCTGACTACTTCAAAAGGCCATTGACTCAGTGGACGTCATGGTCCTGGATCACCACTGACCCTGGACTGTCTGGGAGTTGAGCAGGCAGGGCTCTGACACATGGTGCTGTTTATACATTAATTCAGGGACCTAATTAAAGAAAGCACAGACTACTGGTCAGAGCATCTAGGCTGGCAAAAACCGTCAGCCTAAGGTCGCTGAAAAAATGTGGGGTGGGGTGAAACCTGCCACCGCAGCATCTCTGTGCATCTCTTTCCTGAACCCTTAAAGGTCATTAGAATCTATAAGACTTCCAATGCTGGTGCTCAGGTGGACGAGCAGTGCGGCAGGAAGCCTTGGGAAAATCAACCTCACCTGGAGGCTGCTGGGGAGAAGTTTTGCCCCTCCCCCCGTGTATGAGGGCTCCCACCTCAGCATGAAGCAGTTACAAAAGAGGGATCTGCACCCTCATCACCCCAAGAATGAGGAACGGGAAAAAAAGCAGAGGAGGTGTTCATCAAAAGCAACATTCATTAAAAATTCCTGGGAGATAAAAAGAGAACCTGGGCAATAAAATAAAGTCTAACCTGTTTTTCCTTTGTGCTTTGTCTAATTTCACGTGCTCCTAGGGTTCCACATGCAGAGGTCCCACACCCGGCACTTCAGACCCGATTTCCTAGTGCAGAATGGCTGGGTCGACACCTCAGCTAGTGGGGTCCCATGCAGAATCCGCGACATAGAGCCTGAGGTGCAGCCAACCCAGCCCTCAAGAGCTCCATCCCCTCCCTCCTGCTGACGCTGATGGGATCCCTACACAGCAGCCCAGCCCACAGCCCGCGGGGGAGTGCACGCTCTCACCTCTCCATTCTGTTTTCAAAATATAAAGTTTCCTTTGCTTCTGAACCAAACTCAGTCTTGATCTGTTGGCTCCAATGACACTGGGCATGGGGACTCCTGTTGGGGTCCACTCTGGAGGATCAGTAACAGAAATTGAGAACATTGTAACTTCAATGAACAGATGTGTGAGCCAAACTGTAGTTAACATAGAGCATTGTATAAGGCTCGGGTACAATAAGATGTTTCTAAGACTTACATTTGATATTTCCATGACTTTATTATAAGCAAGTTCAGTGGAGACGTCTGTCTTTTTTGTCAGGTCAACATTAAAGAAATGAAGTGATTTATTCCCAAGGATGTACATCGAATACTCTTGGCTGAAGCTTCAGTCTTGTTTTGAATGCTTTTCCATTGAAAATGATACCTCTCTTTCAGCTTCCCCATTTCTGAGAAGTATAAAATCTTATAATTTATTATTACCAAAGGGGAAAGGTAGGAGAAGGGATAAATTAACAGTTTGGGATTAACACATACACACTGCTATGTATAAAACAGATAATCAACAAGGAACTACTGTATAGCACACGGAAGTACACTGAATATTTTGCAATAACCTATAAGGGGAAATAATCTGAAAAATAATAGATATTTTTATTGACATCATGTATCAATGAGAGATAAAATGTAAACTAAACAAGGACGATATTGAACACTTCTGATCCCGAAGATTTCAATCATCTAAAGTTTGGACTCTGCCTATTTCCCAAGGCCCTTAATGGACATATGTGTAGCCGTAGCTTAAAAATTCCCCAGTTTGGGGTTCGGGGAGGCACTGATTTGGAAAAATTCCTGGTGTTCTCCTTACATGCACGGGACCATTCCTACGGCTAAAACATGCATGTCACACCTAGAGGATGGTACACCGTTTGATCGGAAACAGTTTGGAAAAGGCACCTCATCTCCTCATCGCCTGGTGCTCGGGTTCACACCTCCAGCATCTTTACTAACAATTTCCTCACTTGGGGATATCAGCACCGTCAACATCCTGTTGCACACAGTTTGGAATTTGTCCAGAGGATGAAGCGGAAGGATGAGAAAAATTTAGAGACAAGTCCTAGTTGTTCGGACAGGCACATGCCACTCTAATTTCCAATCCGGAAGACAAATTCATCAAAGACTAGAATTGCCAACGGAAACAGAATAGGGCTAGAGGAAATCCCGCTGTTTTGTGTCCAGTTTCCAAAAACACAAGTTGAAAAATGGAACTCAGGGGCACTAAAATTCATGAAACTGCAGAGTTGAAAATATCTATCGTCAAAAAATGTCTTGAGGTAAGTCACAGAAAAGGACTTGTAAGCAAGGGAGAGTGGCAGGAAACAGATTTAAAGAGGTAGAAAGGACTCCCCATTAAAGCCAAGAAAAGGGGCTGAACATCGCCAATGATGCAGTTGGCCACAAAGGGCGTATGCATTTTTTTCTGAATATATTCAAGTAAAGGCCATACACATATTTTATCCAACCAAACAGGTGGGCACTGGAAATCTATACTACAAAATGTATCACTTCACATCAGTCAGAAGGGCCATCCACATAAAGTGTAAACACCAGAAATGTAGGACAGGGTGAGGAGAAAAGGGAGCCCTGTGAGGCTGATAGTGGAAATGTAATTTGCCAAAGGCCACTCTGGAGAAGTGTATTGTGTTTGCTAAAACATCTAAAAAATGAGCTATAGAGCATAGGGCACTTGTACTCATGGGCGTATACCTTGGGAAAAACAAAAATCGACAGAAAACAGGCACCCCAACGTTTACCACTTCTCTGTTAAAAAGGGCCTCAACTTGGATATAACCTAAATGTCCCTGGAAGGATAAAATGGATAAAAGAGTTGGGGTACTTATGTAGAGTGGAATATTACTCATCCAGAAATCAATGAAATAAGGCCAGTTGTAACAACACTGGAGGAGTTACATACGATCATTCTAAGTGACATATGACAGAAAGAAAAAGACACATATCATAAGATGTCACTTAAAGGTGGAATCAAAAATGGCTACACATGAAATGAATTACAAAACAGAAACATAGTCAAATATGTAGAAAATAGACATAAGGCTGCTAAATGGAAAAGGTGGGGAAGGGTGAGGTATTATCCAGGAGGTTGAAATTAGCAAAGACACCATTCCAAGTACCAAATTGAATAACTGACAAGGCCTACATGGTACCTCAAAGAACTGCACTCAGCGCACTCAAGTCACTGGAAAATAATATAAAAGACTGGTAAGCATCTGAAAAAGAATTTATTGTTGTCTCAGAGTACATGAATCAAGTGGATGTACAGCAGCAAAAAACAGAGCTTTGAAAATCAGCTGTAACCAATATAAAAATAAATTTAAAAATATTTATAAAAACAGTGAGACAGACAAACTTCTTACAACTTTTGTTGAAGGGCTACGAGGTAACATAGATTGAACACATGTAGACCCACAGCAGGATGATATATAAGGCAGGAAGCTATGCACGCTAAGAGATGTTAGAGAGGCTGGGTGAGTAAAGGCAGACCTTTTAAAGTAATACTGCCTGATTCCCATTCCTTGGGGCCCAAATCTGCAGGTTCAAGCGAATCTTCTGAAAGCGAAAACATGCCTGGGAAACCGAGACGAATGTACACCGTGTGACCAGGAAAGGGGCCTAAAATACACCTCATTTTTGATCTCCTGGTGCTGGGGTTCGCCATTCCAGCCAAATTACTAACAATCTCCCCACTTGGAGAATCAGCACCTTTAACCTCCTGTTTCACACAGTTTGCAATTTGTGCAGAGGATAAACGGGAAGAGGGGGAACCAATGAGAGACTAGCTGTAGGAGTTTTGACAGGCACATGCCACTCTATAATTTCCCATTAGGAAGAAGAATTAACCAAAGGCTCAGCCTGCCTCCCCAGAACCAGAATAGGGCCGGAAGCAATACAATGGTTTGGCGACCAGCTCACAAAAAATGTGAGTTGCAAAATGGGGCTCAGGAGCAAACAATTCAAAGACCTGCAAAGATAAAAATGATAACCAATGTCCAAAAGTATATTCAGGTAAGGCAACGAAGAGGATCTGAATGAGAGGCAGAATTGCAGGAAACAGATTTCAAAACGTAGATTGGACTCACATTTAAAGCATATGAAAAGCAGCAGAATTTCTAACATGATGCAGTTGGGCAAAGGGGTGTATGCATTTTTTTCGTGAATATCTTCAGGAAAAAAACACATACAGAGTTTATGGCCAACCAAGCAAGCGGGAAATGCAAATCCGCACAACAAAGAAGTCTCAATTTCCACTGCTCAGAAAGGCCATCCAAAAAATGTGTACAAACCAGAAATACAGGAGAGGCCATGGAGAACAGGGAGCTAGTCAGGCTGATGGGTGTGGTATAAATATCCAAGACCCACTCTGAAGAAGTGTATGCTGTTTCCTAAAACATCTAAAATACAAAGCTACCGAGCATAGGGCACTTCCACTCATGGGCATATAATTTGGGAAGACTAAATATCAACAAGACACAGGCACCCCAAAATTTAAGGCTGCTCTGCATACAAGAACCTCAACTTCAGTACAACTTAAGTATTCCAGGAAAGAGAAAATTGCGTAAAGAACTTGTGGTAATTTTGTAGAACGGAATATCACTCAGACATGAAATCAATGTCATAAAGCCAGTAACAGCATAATGAGTGGATTTAGGTACGATGATTCTAAGTGAAATAAGTCACACAGAAAAAGAAACTTATCATAAGATATCACCTATGAAGGTCCTGTAAACATGGCTACACATGAACTGAGTTAGGAAAGAGAACAGAGTCTCACATTGAGAAAACACTCTTATGCATGATAAGGGGAAAGGAGAGGTGGGGTGATGCATAAAACCAGACTTTGATATTAGCACTGGTACCATTCCATGAAGCAAATACAGAATAGACAAATCCTACACCTTCCTCTGTGAACGGGACTCAACACCCCTATTCCACACAGAGGAATATATCTGACTAGTAAGAATCTTAAAACCTATATATTCATATGTCTCCATAAGGGAATCAAGTGTGTCTAGACAGGCATAAACACGTCAGTGAAAATCAGCTCAACCCCATTATAAAAATGAATTTCAAAAACAAAAGAAATAAAAACAGCGAAATTTTACACAATTCCTTCAGGGGTTCTGATGAAACCTGGAACGACCCTATCTGCAAAGACAGCTAGATGAGACATAAGGCTGGACACTTGGGGCTGAGAGGACTTGTGAGATTGGGTGAGAAAATGCAGATCCTTTAAAGCAGTAATGCATGCCACCCATTCCATGGGTCCCAACTCTCCAGGTAGAAGGGAATATCAATACAGTTATAACATGTATGGGAATCCTAGAGAATGGACACCCTGTGATGGCAAAAGTTTTCTAAAAGGCTCCTAATTTTTCCTCTCCTTGTGCTCCAGTTTGGCATTCCAACTGCTTTACTATCAATCTCCCAACTTGGAGAGTCAGCCCCTATAAGCTACTGGTTCGCACAGTTTGCAAATTGTGCAGTGGATGAAAGGAAAGAGGGAGAACAAATCAGAGAGTAGCTGTAGGCATTTTGACGGACACATGTCACTATAATTTCCCGTCCGGAAGGAAGAATTAACCAAAGCGTCAGCCTGCACCCCCGGAACCAGTATAGGTCCTGTAGCAAAATTGTAGATTTGCGGTCAGCTCACAAAAACACGAGTTGAAAATTGGAGCTCAGGGGCACAGCAATTCACAAACCTACAGAGTTATAAAGTCAACTCTCTTCCAAAAATCTGTTGAGGGAAGGCAACGAAGCAGACTTGAAAATGAGGCTGAATTGCAGAAAACATATTTCAAGAGTTAAACTGGAATCACCTTTAAAGCACAGGAAAAGCGTAACAACTTCGACAATGATGCACATGGCCAAAAAGGGCGTATGAATTTTCTGCTGAATATATTCAGGAGAAAAGGCATACGCCCTTTCTGGCCAATCAAGCAACCCCGCAATACAAATCCACACTACAAAGAATTGTCACTTCCCACCGGTAAAAAGGGACATCCGAAAATTTGTAAAATCCAGAAAATAAAGATAGAGATGACAAGAGCATGTTGCAATGTGATCCAGGGGTCATGGAGGATTGTGATGACAAGGCCATGTAGCATTGTGCTGACAAAGGCATGGAGCATTTTGATGACAAGGGTCACGGAGCACTGTGATGAAAATCCTCACGGAGCATTGTGATTACATGGATCATGGAGCATTGGGATGAAAAGGGCATGGATCATTGTGATGACAAGGGTTATGGAGCATTTTGATGACAAGAGTCCCGGATCCCTATGTTGTCAGGGGTCATGGAGGGTTGTAATGACAGAGGTCATGGAGCATTGTGATGACAAGGGTCATGGAGAAGTGAGATGAGAAGGTCATGGATCTTTGGGCTGAAAATGTTCATGGAGTATTGTGAGGACAGGGGTCATGGAGCACTGTGATGACAAGGTCCTGGAGCACTGTGATGAGAAGACCATGGAGTCTTGTGATGACAAGTCTCATGGAGCATTCTGATTAAAAGAGGCATGGAGCATTGTGATTACAAGGGTCTTGGAGAATTGGGATGACAAGGGCATGGAGCATTTGGATGAGAAGACCATAGAGCGTTCTGATGACATGCATCATGGAGCTTTGTGATGACAAGGGCATGGAGCATTGTGATTACAGGGTTCTTGGAGCATTGTGATGAAAAGGGCATGAATCACTGTGATGGAAAAGGCATGGAGCCTTGTCATGACAGGGTTCAAGGAGCATACTGACGACAAGTGTCAGGGAGCATTTTGATGACAAGTGTATTGAGCATTGTGATGACAAAGGTCATGGAGCATTGTGATGAGAAACCCCTGTAGAATTGTGATGACGAGCTTCATGGGGCGTTGTGATGACAAGTGTTATGGAACATGGTGATAACAACGGTTTGGAGCATTGTAATGACAGAGGTCATGGAGCATTTTGATTTCATTGTGATGACAATAGCAAGAAGCATTATGATGATGGGCATGGTGCATTGTGATGACAGAGTTCATGGAGCATTGAGATGAAAAGGGGCATGGAGCATTGTGATTAAAGTGGTCTTGGAGCATTGTGATGAGAAGGCAATGGAGCATTCTGATGGCAGGCGTCATGGAGCTTTGTGATGACAAGGACATGGAGCATTGTGATGACAGTGGCATGGAAAATTTGTCTAAAAAGTTTCATGGATTATTGTGATGACAGTGGGCATGGCGCATTGTGATGACAAGGGCATGGAGCATTCTGATGACAAGTGTCATGGAGCATTGTGCTGAGAAAGGCATGGAGCATTGTGATGACAAGGGTCACAGAGCACCGTGATGAAAAGTTCATGGAGCATTGTGGTGACAAAGGTCAAAGAGCCTTGTGTGACAAGGGCATGGACCATTGTGATGAGAAAGGTCAGGAATCATTTTGATGACTGGAGTCACAGAGCATTGTGATGACAGGGGTCATGGAGCATTGAGATGAAAAGGGGCATGGAGCATTGTGATTACAGGGGTCTTGGACCATTGTGATGACAAGGGCATGGAATATTCTGATGACATGAGTCATGGATCTTTGTGATGACAAAGGATTGGAACATTGTGATTACAAGGGTCTTGGAGCATTGTGATGACAAGGGTCATTGAGCCTTGGATGAAAAGACCGGGGAACATTGTAATGGCAGGGGTCATGGAGCATTGTTATGACAGGGGTCATGGAGCATTGCGATGACAAGTGCATGGAGAATTGTATTGACAAGAGCATGTAACATTTTGATGAGAAGTGTCATGGCGCACTGTGATGACAAGGACATGTAGAATTGTGATGACCAGGGCATGGAGCATTGTGATGGCAAGACCGTGGAGCATTGTGATGAGAAGACCATGGATAATTGTGATGATGAGGATCATGGAGCACTGTAATGACAAGGGGCATGGAGCATTGTGATGACATGTGTCATGGATCATTGTGATGACAAGGGTCATGGACAATTCTGATGACAAGCTTGAGGAGTAATGTGATGACAATGGCATGGAGCATTGTGATGAAATGGGCATGGAGCATTGTGATGAAAAAGGCATGGAGCCTTTTCATGACAGTGTTCAAGGGGCATTCTGACGACAAGTGTCAGGGAGCAATGTGATGACAAGTGTATTGAGCATTGTGATGAAAATGGTAATAGAGCATTGTGATGAGAAGGGCATCGAGCATTGTGATGACAAGTGTTATGGAGCTTTGTGATGACAAGGGCATGGAGCAATGTAATGATAGGTTTCATGGAGCATTGTGATGACAATGGCATGGAGCATTGTGATGCCAAGGGTCATGGAGCACTGAGATGACAAGCGTCACGGAGCATTCTGATTACAGGGGTCATGGAGCATTGGGATGACAAGCGCATGGATCACTGTGATTTCAAGTGCCATGGAGCATTTTGATGACAAGAGTCCCGGATCATTGTGTTGTCAGGGGTCATGGAGCGCTGTGACGTCAGTGGTCATGGAGCATTGTGATGACAGTGGTAATGGAGCATTGTAATGGCAAGATCATGGAGCATTGTGATGAGAAGGCCATGGAGCATTCTGATGACATGCATCATGGAGCTTTTTGATGACAAGGGCATGGAGCATTGTGATTACTGGGGTCATGGAACATTGTGATGACAGTGGTGATGGAGTATTGTGATGACTAGTGATGGAACATTGTGATATTAGTGGTGAGAGAGCATTTTGATGAGAAGTGCATGGAGCATTGTGATGACAAGGTTTATGGAGCATTGTGATGACAAAGTTGTGGAGCATTGTGATGACAAGCGCATGGCCCATTATGATGACATGGGTCATGGAGCATTGTGCTGAGAAGCGCATGGAGCATTGTGATGACAAGGGTCATGGAGCACTGTTCTGACAAAGGCATGGAGCATTGCGATGACAAGGGTCATGGAGCATTGTGATGAAAAGTTCATGGAGCATTGTGGTGACAAAGGTCACAGAGACTTGTGATGACGAGGGCATGGACCATTGTGATGACAAAGGTCATGAAGCATTTTGATGACTGGAGTCACGGAGCATCGTGATGACAGAGTTCATGGTGCATTGTGACGACAACGGCATGGAGCATTGTGATGACAAGGGCATGGAGCATTGTTATGACATATTCATTGCTTATTTTGAAGACAGGTGTCAGGGAGCATTGTGATGGCATATGTCATGGTCCATTGTGATGACAATGGCATGGAGCATTGTGATGCCAAGTGTCATGGAGGATTGTGATGATAATAGCATGTATCATGGTGATCAGAAGTGTCATGGAACATTGTGATGACAAGGGACATGGAGCATTGTGATGTCCAGGGCATGGAGCACTGTGATGGCATGTCCGTGGAGCATTGTGATGGCAAGACCATGGAGCATTTTGATGACGAGTGTCATCGAGCACTGTAATGACACGGGGCATGGAGAATAGTGATGACAAGTGTCATGGATCATTGTGATAACAAGGGTCATGGAGCATTCTGATGACAAGTTTCTGGAGTATTGTGATGACAATAGCATGGAGCATTGTGATGAAAAAGGCATGGTGCACTGTGATGAAAAAGTCATGGAACCTTTTCATGACAGGTTTCAAGGAGCATTCTGACGTCAAGTGTCAGGGAGCATTGTCATGACAAGTGTATTGAGCATTGTGATGACAATGGTCATGGAGCATTGTGATGACAGGCATCATGGAGCGTTGTGATGACAAGTGTTATGGAACACTGTGATCACAACGGTTTGGAGCATTGTGATGACAGAGGTCATGGATCATTTTGATTTCAAGTAGCATGGAGCATTGTCATGACATGGCATGAAGCAATGTAAACCCAAGGTTCATGGAGGATTTTGATGACAATGGGAATAGAGTATTTTGATGACAAGCACATGGAGCATTGTGATGACAAGGTCATGTAGCATTTTGCTGACAAATGCATGGAGCATTTTGATGACAAGGGTAATGGAGCACTGTGATGAAAAGCGTCATGGAGCATTGTGATTACAGGTGTCATGGAGCATTGGGATGGCAAGGGAATGGATCATTGTGATGACAAGGGTCATGGAGCAGTTTGATGAAAAGAGTCCAGGATCATTGTGTTGTCAGTGGCCATGGAGCGTTGTGATGACAGTGGTCATGGAACATTGTGATGAGAAGGTCATAGATCATTGGCCTGAAAATGTTCATGGAGTTTTGTGATGGCAGGGGTCATGGAGCATTGTGTTGACAAGGGAATGGAACATTGTGATGACAAGGTCCTGGAGCATTGTGATGAGAAGGTCCTGGAGCATTGTGATGAGAAGCCCACTGAGCCTTGTGATGAGAAGTCTCATGGAGCATTCTGATGAAAAGGTGCATGCAGCATTGTGATCACAGGGGTCTTAGAGCATTGTGAAGAAAAGGACATGGATCATTGTGATGAAAAAGGCATGGAGCCTTGTCATGACAGGGTTCAAGTAGCATACTGACGACAAGTGTCAGGGAGCATTGTGATGACAAGTGTATTGAACATTGTGATGAAAAAGGTCATGGAACATTGTGATGAGAAGTGCATGGATAATTGTGATAACGAGCATCATGGGGCGTTGTGATGACAAGTGTTATGGAGCATTGTGATCACAAGGGTTTGGAGCATTGTGATGACAGAGGTCATGTAGCATTTTGATTTCATTGTGATGACAATAGCGTGAAGCATTATGCTGATGGGCATGGTTCGTTGTGATGACAAGGTTCATGGAGCATTGAGATGAAAATTGTCATGGAGCATTGTGATTACTTGGGTCATGGAGCCTTGTGATGACAATGCCGTGAAACATTGTGATGACAGGAGAGAGGGAATATTGTGATGACTAGTGTTGGAAAATTATGATATTAGTGGTGAGACAGCATTTTGATGTGAAGTGCATGGAGCTTTGTGATGACAAGTTTTACGGAGCATTGTGATGACAAGGTTGGGGAGCACTGTGATGACAAGCGCATGGCACACTGTGATGACATGTGTCATGGAGCATTGTGCTAACAAGGGCATGTAGCATTGTGATGACAATTGTCATGGAGCACTGTGCTGACAAAGGCATGGAGAATTGTGATGACACGGCTCACAGAGCATTGGGATCAAATGTTCATGGAGCATAGAGGTGAAAAAGTTCACAGAGCCTTGTGATGATGAGGGCATGGACCATTGTGATGACAAAGGTCATGAAGCATTGTGATGACTGGAGTCATGGAGCATTGTGATGACAAGGTTGGGGAGCATTGTGATGACAGGGGCCTGGAGCAATGTGATGACACGGGCATGGAACAGTGGTCTGACAAGTTTCATGGATTATTGAGATGACAGTGGGCATGGAGCATTGTGATTACAAGGGCATGGAGCATTGTGGTGACAAAGGTCACAGAGACTTGTGAGACGAGGGCATGGACCACTGTGATGACAAGGGTCATGAAGCATTGTGATGACTGGAGTCATGGAGCATTGTGATGACAGGGGTCATAGAGCATTGTGATGACAAGGGCATGGAACTTTGTGATGACAGGGTCATGGAACATTGGGCTGACAAGTTTCATGGATTATTGTGATGACAGTGGGCATGGCGCATTGTGATGACAAGTGCATGGAACATTGTGATAACAAGCTCATGGAGTATTGTGAAGACAGGTGTCAGGGAGCATTGTGATGACATGTCATTGTCCATTGTGATGACAATGGCATCAAGCATTGTGATACCAAGTGTCATGGAGGATTGTGATGACAAAGGTAATGGAGCATTTTGATGACAAGGGCTTGGAACATTGTGATGTCAAGGGTCAAGGGGCATTGTGATGACAGGGCATGGAGCATTGTGATGACAAGGGCCATTGAGAATTTTGATGACAATCTAATGAATCATTGTGATGACAAACGCATGGAGCTTGCTATGACAGGGGTCATAGAGCATTGCGATGACAAATGCATGGGGAATTGTGATGAAAAGATCATATAACATTGTGATGAGAAGTGTCCTGGTGCATTGTGATGACAAGGATTTGGAGAATTGAAATGGCATGGGACATGGAGCATTGTGATGAACAGGGCATGGAGAATTGTGATGGCAAGACCGTGGAGCATTGTGATGAAAAGACCATGGATAATTATGATGAAGAGCGTCATCGATCACTGTAATGAAAAGGGGCATGGAGCATTGTGATGACAGGTGTCATGGATCATTGTGATGAGAGGGGTCATGGAGCATTGTGATGACAAGGGTCAATGAGCATTGTGATGAGAAGGTCATGGAGCAATGGGCTGAAAATGTTCATGGAGTAATTTGATGACAGGGGTCATGGAGACTTGGATGACAAGGCCGTGGAACATTGTGATGGCAGGGGTCATGGAGCATTATTATGACAGGGGTAATGGAGCATTGTGATGACTAGGGCACGTAACACTGTGATACATGTGTCCTAGAGGATTATAATGACAAGGTCATGGAGCATTGTGATGAGAAGAGTATCGAGCATTGCGATGACAAGCGTCATGGAGCATTGTGGTGACAAGGGCATGGAGCAATGAGATGGGAGGTTTCATGGAGCATTGTGATGAAATGGCATGGAGCACTGTGATGCCAAGGGTCATGGAGCTTTGTGATGACAAAAGTCATGGAGCATTTTGATGACAAGGTCGTGGTGCACTGTGATGAGAAGGGCAGGGAGCATTGTGATGACAGGGTCATGGAGCAAATTGATGAAAAGTGTCATGGAACATTTTGATGACAGGGGTTATGGAACATTGTGATATCAGGGTTAATGGAGCATTTTGATGAAAAGGGTCATGGAGCATTCTGATGAAAAGGTGCATGGAGCATTGTGATTACAGGGGTTTGGAAGAATTGTGATGACAAGGGCATGGAGCATTGTGATGAGAAGCAATGGAGCATTTTGATGACATGCGTCATGGAGCTTTGTGATGATAAGGACATGGTGCATTTTGATTACAGTGGTCTTGGACCATTGTGATGAAAAAGGAATGGATCATTGTGATGAAAAATGCATGGAGCCTTGTCATGACAGGTTTCAAGCAGCATACTGATGACAACTGTCTGGTAGCATTGAGATGATAAGTGTATTGAGCATTGTGATGACGAAGATCATGGAGCATTGTGATGAGAAGACCATGGATAATTGTGATGACCAGCCTCATGGGGCATTGCGATGACAAGTGTTATGGAACACTGTGATCAGAAGGGTTTGGAGCATTTTTATGACAGAGGTCATTGAGCATTTTGATTTCATTGTGATGACAATAGCATGAAATATTATGGTGATGGACAAGGTGCATTGTGATGGCAGGGGTCATGGAGCATTGTTATGACAGGGGTAATGGAGAATTGTGATGACAAGACCAAGGGGCATTGGTCTGAAATGTTTCATGGATTATTGTGATGAGAGTGGGCCTGGCGCATTGTGATGACAAGGGTCCAGAACACTGTTGTACAGGGTTCATGGAGGACTGTAATGACAAGTGCATGGAGCATTGTTATGAGAAGGGCATCGAGCATTGTGATGACAAGCGTCATGGAGATTTGTGATGACAAAGGTCATGGAGCATTTTGATGACATGGGTTATGGAGCATGGTGAGGTAAGGGGTCATGGAGCATTGTGACGAAAAATTTCATGGAGCATTTTGATGACATGGGTTATGGAGAATTGTGATGTCAGGGGTCATGGGGCACTGTGATGATAAGGGCATGTAGTATTGTGATGACAGCGGTAATGGAACATTGCGATGACAAGGATGAGGGCGTATTGTGATGACTAGTGATGGAACATTGTGATATCAGTGGTGACAGAGCATTTTGATGAGAAGTGCATGGAGCATTGTGATGACAAGCTGGTGGAGCATTTTGCTGACAAGCGCATGGAGCATTGTGATGACAAGTGTCATTGAGTTTTGTCCTGAGAAAGGCATGGAGCATTGTAATGAAAAGTTCAGGGTGCATTGTGGTTACACAGGTCACAGAGCCTTGTGATGACGAGGGCATTGACCATTGTGATGACAAATATCATGAAGCATTGTGATGAATGGAGTCACGGAGCATTGTGATGACAGGGGCATGGAGCATTGGTCTCACAAATTTCATGGATTATTGTGATGACAGTGGGCATGGTGCATTATGATGAAAAGAGCATGGAACATTGTGATGACAACATCATGGACTATACTGAAGACAGGTGTCAGGGATCATTGTGATGACATATGTCATGGTCCATTGTGATGCCAATAACATGGAGCATTGTGATGACACGTGTCATGGACGATTGTGATGACAAAGGTAAAGGAGCATTTTGATGATCAGGGCATGGATCAATGTGATGGCAAGACTGTGGAGCATTGTGATGAGAAGACCATGGATAATTGTGATGAAGAGCATCATAGAGCATTATGATGACAAGAGCCATGGAGCATTCTGACATAAGATATCACTTATGAAGGATATGTAAACATGGCTACATATGAACTGAATTAGGAAAGAGAACAGTGTCTCACATTGAGAAAACATACTTATGCCTGCTTAAGGGGAAAGAGAGGTGGGGAGATGTACAAAACCAGAGTTTGATATTAGCACAGGTACCGTTCCATAATCCAAATACAGAATAGACAAGACCTACTCCTTCCTCAGTGAAAGGGACTGAACACCCATATTCTCCGCAGAGAAATATATCAGAGTAGTAAGAATCTTAAAACCTATGTATCGATATGTCTCTGAAAGGGAATCAAGTGTGTCTAGACTGGCATAAACATGGCCGTGAGAATAAACTCAAAACCGCTTTAAAAAGGAATTTCAAAAAAAAAACAAAAAAAACTGGGAAATTCTTTACAATTCCTTCAGGGGCTCTGATGAAACCTGGAATGACCCTATCTACAACGACAGCTGGATATGGCATAAGGCTGGACACTTGGGACTGAGAGGATTGGTAAAATTCGGTGAGCAAATGCAGACCCTTTAAAGCAATAACACGTGGCACACATTCCAAGGTTCCCAACTATACAGGTTGAAGGGAATATTACTACAGCTATAACATGTATGGGAAACCTAGAGAATGGACACAATGTGAATACGAAAGGTTTCTAAAACTCAACAAATAGTCCCTCTCCTGGTGCTCTGGTTTGACTTTCCAACTACTTTACTATCAATCTCCCAACTTGGAAAGACAGCCCCTTTAACCTCCTGATTCGCACAGGTTGCCAATTTGGCAGAGGATGAAAGGGAAGAGGGAGAACCAATGAGAGAGTAGCTGTTAAGCATTTGGACGGGCATATGTTACTCAAATTTCCCGGCAGGAAGAAGAATTAACCAAAGTCTCAGCCACTCGCAAGGAACAAGTATAGGTCCTGAACCAAAATTTTGGACTTGCGGTCAGCTCAAAAAAAACGAGTTGAAAAATGGAGCTTTGGGGCACAACAAAGCACAAACTGTCAGAGTAATAAAGGACAAAAATCGTCCAAAAATCTATTGAGGGAAGGCAACAAGGAGGACTCCAAAGCGAGCCAGAATGGAAGGAAACAGATTTCACCAGTTACATTGGAACCGATATTAAAGCACAGGAAGAGGGGCACAACTTCGACAATGATGCACTTGGCCAGAAAGGGCGTATGTGTTTTCTCCTGAATATATTCAGGAGAAAACGCATACGCCCTTTTTGGCCAAGCATGCAAGCGGGCAATGCATATCTCCACTACAATGAAGTATCACTTACCACCGGTCAAAAGGGACATCGGCAAAATGTGTAAAAACCATAAAGGCAAGACAGGCCCTAGAGAAAAGGGAGCCTAGTTATGCTGGTGGGCAGGATGTAAATTGCCAACTGCCTCTCTGGAGGAGTGCACTGTGTTCCCTAAAACAAGGAAACAACAGAGCTACAGAGCCAATGGCACTTCCAGTCTAGGGAATATACCTTGGGAAAACTGAAAATAAATAAGACAGAGCCATCGAAAATTTAGGGCTGCACTGCTTACCATAACCTCAACTTGGGTACACCTTAAATATCCCAGGAAAGACAAAAATGGTTCAAGAAATTTTGTTACTTACGTACGATGGTATATCAGTCAGCCATGAAATCAATGTCATAAGGCCAGTAGCAGCAAAATGATTGGATTCAGGTACGATGAATCTAAGTGAAATAAGTCACAGAGAAAAAGAGACTTATAATAAGATAGCACTTATGATGGTCCTGTAAACATGGCTACACATGAACTGAGTTAGGAAAGAGAACAGTCTCACATTTAGAAAACACTCTTATGCCTGCTTAAGGGGGAAGGAGAGGTGGGGTGATGCATAAAACCAGAGTTTGATATTAGTACATGTACCGTTCCAAAAACCAACTATGGAATAGAAAAGACCTACACTTTCCTCAGTGAAAGGGACTCAAAACCCCATATTTCCCACAGAGGTATATATCTGACTAGAAAGAAACTTAAAACCTATGTATTGATATGTCTCCATAAGGGAATGAAGTGTGTCTTGACTGACATAAACATGGCAGTGAGAATCAGCTCAAACCCAATATAAAAAGGAATTTCAAATTCAACCAAAAAAACTGGGAAATTCTTTACAATTCCTTCAGGGGCTCTGATGAAACCTGGAATGACCCTTTCTACAATGACAGCTGGATGTGGCATAAGGCTGGACACTTGGGACTGAGAGGATTGGTGAGATTCGGTGAGCAAATGCATACCATTTAAAGCAATAACGTGTGGCACACATTCCAAGGGTCCCAACTCTACAGATTGAAGGGAATATTACTACAGCTATAACATGTATGGGAAACCTATTGAATGGACACACTGTGAATACGAAAGGTTTCTAAAATTCAACTAATAATCCCTCACCTGGTGCTCCGTTGTGACTTTCCAACTGCTTTACTATCAATCTCCCAACTTGTTTAGACAGCCCCTTTAACCTCCTGGTTCGCACACGTTGCCAATTTGGCAGAGGCTGAAAGGGAAGAGGTAGAACCAATGAGAGAGTAGCTGTTAGGGATTTGGACGGGCACATGTCACTCTAATTTCCCGGAAGGAAGAAGAATTAACCAAAGCCTCAGCCACCCACCGGGAACCAGTATAGGTCCTGAACCAAAATTTTGGACTTGCGGTCAGCTCACAAAAAAACGAGTTGAAAAATGGAGCTTAGGGGCACAGCAAAGCACAAACTGTCAGAGTAATAAAGGACAAAAATCGTCCAAAAATCTGTTGAGGGAAGGCAACGTGGGAGAAGTCAAAGCGAGCCAGAATAGCAGGAAACAGATTTCAAGAGGTACATTGGAATCGCCTTTAAAGCACAGGAATAGGGGCACAATTTTGACAATGATGTACTTGGCCAGAAAGGGCGTATGGGTTTTCTGCTGAATATATTCATGAGAAAACGCATACGCCCTTTTTTCCAAGCAAGCAAGCGGGCAATGCAAATCTACACTACAATGAAGTACCACTTCCCAATGGTCAAAAGGGACATCCGCAAAATGTGTAAAAACCAGAAAGGCAAGACAGGCCCTGGAGAAAGGGGAGCCTAGTTATGCTAGTGGGCAGGATGTAAATTGCCAACTGCCTCTCTGGAGGACTGCATTGTGTTCCCTAAAACAAGTAAACAACAGAGCTACAGAGCCAAGGACACTTCCAGTCTAGGGAATATACCTTGGTAAAACTGAAAATCAATAAGACAGAGCCACCCCAAAATTTAGTGCTACACTGCTTACAAGAACCTCAACTTGGATACACATTAAATATCCCAGGAAAGACAAAACTGTTTAAAGAATTTGTGTTAGTTACATACGATGGAATATCAGTCAGCCATGAAATAAATGTCATAAGGCCAGTAGCAGCAAAATGAGTGGATTCAGATACGACGATTCTAAGTGAAATAAGTCACAGAGAAAAAGAAACTTATCATAAGATATCACTTATGAAGGTACTGTAAACATGGCTACACATGAACTGATTTATGAAAGAGAACAGAGTCTCACATTTAGAAAACACTCTTATGCCTGCTTAAGGAGGAAGGAGAGGTGGGGTGATGCATAAAACCAGAGTTTGATATTAGTACATGTACCGTTCCAAAAACCAACTATGGAATAGAAATGACCTATACTTTCCTCAGTGAAAGGGACTCAAAACTGCATATTTCCCGAAGAGGTATATATCTGACTAGTAAGAAACTTAAAACCTATGTATTGATATGTTTCCGTAAGGGAATGAAGTGTGTCTTGACTGCCATAAACATGGCAGTGAGAATCAGCTCAAACCCACTATAAAAAGCTATTTCAAAAACAAAACAATAAAACAGAGAAATTCTTTACAATTCCTTCAGGGGCTCTGATGAAACCTGGAATGACCCTATCTACAATGACAGCTGGATGTGGCATAAGGCTGGACACTTGGGACTGAGAGGATTGGTGAGATTCGGTGAGCAAATGCAGACCATTTAAAGCAATAATATGTGGCACACATTCCAAGGGTCCCAACTCTCCAGGTTGAAGGGAATATTACTACAGCTATAACATGTACGGGAAACCTAGAGAATGGACACACTGTGAATACGAAATCTTTCTAAATCTCAACTAATAGTTCCTCTCCTGGTGCTCCAGTTTGACTTTCCAACTGCTTTACCATCAATCTCCCTACTTGGAGAGACAGCCCCTTTAACCTCCTTGTTCGCCCAGGATGCCAATTTGACAGAGGATGAAAGGGAAGAGGGAGAACCAATGAGAGAGTAGCTGTTAGGCATTTGGACGGGCACATGTCACTATAATTTCCCGGCAGGAAGTAGAATTAACCAAAGTCTCAGCCAGCCGCCGGGAACAAGTATAGTTCCTGAACCAAAATTTTGGACTTGCGGTCAGCTGACAAGAAACGAGTAGAAAAATGGAGCTCACAGGGCACAGCAATTCACAAACTGGCAGAGTAATAAAGGACAACTATCGTACAAAAATCTGTTGAGGGAAGGCAACGAGGCGGACTTCAAAGCGAGCCAGAATAGCAGGAAACAGATTTAAAGAGGTACATTGGTATCGTCTTTAAAGCACAGGAAGAGGGGCACAACTTCGACACTGATGCACTTGGCCAAAAAGGGTGTATGCGTTTTCTCCTGAATATATTCAGGAGAAAACGCATACACCCTTTTTGGCCAAGCAAGGAAGCGGGCAATGCAAATCGGAACTACAAAGAAGTATCATTTCGTACCGGTCAAAAGGGACATCCGCAAAATGTTTAAAAACCAGAAAGACAAGACAGGCCCTGGAGAACAGGGAGCCTAGTTATGCTGATGGGCAGGATGTAAATTGCCAACTGCCTCTCTGGAGGAGTGCATTGTGTTCCCTAAAACAAGGAAACAACAGAGCAACAGAGCCAAGGGCACTTCCAGTCTAGGGAATATACCTTGGGAATACTGAAAATCAATAAGACAGAGCCACCCCAAAATTTAATGCTGCACTGCTTACAAGAACCTCAACTTGGGTACACCTTAAATGTCCTAGGAAAGACAAAAATGGTTCAAGAAATTGTGTTACTTACATATGATGGAATATCCCTCAGCCATGAAATCAATGTTATAAGGCCAGTAGCAGCAAAATGAGTGGATTCAGGTACGATGATTCTAAGTGAAACAAGTCACAGAGAAAAAGAAACTTATCATAAGATATCACTTATGTAGGTCCTGTAAACATGGCTACACATGAACTGAGTTAGGAAAGAGAACAGAGTCTCACATTTAGAAAACACTCTTATGCCTGCTTAACGGGGAAGGAGAGGTGGGGTGATGCATAAAACCAGAGTTTGATATTAGTACAGTTACCGTTCCAAAAACCAAATACTGAATAGACAGGACCTACACTTTCCTCAGTGAAATGGACTCAAAACCCCATATTTCTCACAGAGGAATATATCTGACTAGTAAGAATCTTAAAACCTATGTATTGATAAGTCTCTATGATGATGGGCATGGTTCATTGTGATTACAGAGTTCATGGAGCATTGAGATGAAAAGTGGCATGGAGCATTTTTATTACAGTTGTCTTGGAGCATTGTGATGACAAGGGCATGGAGCATTGTGATGAGAAGGCCATGGAGCAGATTGATGACATGCGTCATGCAGCTTTGTGATGACAATAGCACGGAGCATTTTGATTACAGGGTTCTTGGAGCATTGTGATGACAAGGGTCATGGAGCCTTGTGATTACAAGGCCGTGGAACATTGTCATGACAGGGGTGAGGGAGTATTCTGATGACTAGTGATGGAACATTTTGATATCAGTGGTGAGAGAGCATTTTGATGAGAAGTACATGGAGCATTGTGATGACAAGTTTTATGGAGCATTGTGATGACAAGTTTGTGGAAAATTTTGAGAACAAGCGCATGGAGCATTGTGATAACAAGGGTCATGGAGCACTCTGCTGACAAAGGCATGGACCATTGTGATGGCAAGGGTCACAGAGCATTGTGAATGAAAAGTTCATGGAGCATAATGGTGACAAGTTTCACAGAGCCCTGTGATGACGAGGGCGTGGAACATTTTGATGCCAAAGGTCATGAAGCATTGTGATGACTGGAATCACGGAGCATTGTGATGACAAGGGCATGGAGCATTGTGATGACAGGGGCATGGAGCATTGGTCTGACAAGTTTCATGGATTATTGAGATGACAGTGGGCATGGCGCATTGTGATGACAAGGGAATGCAGCATTGTTATGAGAAGGTCATGGAGTACTGTGCAGACAGGTGTCAGGGAGCATTGTGATGACATATGTCTTGGTGAATTGTGATGACAATGGCATGGAGCATTGTGAAGCCAAGTGTCATGGAGGATTGTGATGACAAAGGTAATGGAGCATTGTGATGACAAGGGCTTGGAGCTTTTTGATGACAATGGTCATGGAGCACTGTGATGACAAGGGCATGGAGCACTGTGATGACAACGGCCATTGAGAATTTTGATGACAATGTCGTGAAGCACTGTGATGAAAAGCACTTGGAGCTTGCTATGACAGGGTTCATGGAGCATTGCGATGACAAGTGCATGGAGAATTGTGATGACAAGATCATGTAACATTGTGATGAGAAGTGTCATGGAGCCTTGTGATGGCAAGACCGTGGAGCACTGTGATGAGAAGACCATGGATAATTGTGATGTCGAGCGTCATGCAGCACTGTAATGACGAGGGGCATGGAGCATTGTGATGACAAGGGTCGGGGAGCATTCTGATGACAAGCTTGTGGAGTAATGTGATGACAATGGCATGTAGCATTGTGATGAAAAGGGCATGGAGCATTGTGATGTAAAAGGCATGGAGGCTTTTCATGACAGCGTTCAAGGAGCATTCTGACGACAAGTGTCAGGGAGCATTGTGATGACAAGTGTATTGAGCATTGTGATGACAAAGGTCATGGAGCATTGTGATGACATGGGCATGGAGTATTGTGATGACAGGCATCATGGAGCGTTGTGATGACAAGTGTTGAGGAACAATGTGATCACAAAGGTTTGGAGCATTGTGGTGACAGAGGTCATGGATCATTTTGATTTCCAGGAGCATGGAGCGTTGCGATGACAGGGATCATGGAGAATTGTGATGAGAAGATCATGGAGCATTGGGCTGTAAATATTCAAGGAGTATTGTGATGACAGGGGTCTGGGAGCACTGTGATAACAAGGGCATGGAGTATTGTGTTAAGAAGGCCATGGAGCATTCTGATGACATGTGTCATGGATGTTTGTGATGAAAAGGGGAATGGAGCATTGTGATTACAGGGGTCTTTGAGCATTGTGATGAAAAGGGCATGGATCATTGTGATGAAAAAGGCATGGAGCCTTGTCAGAGCAGGGTTAAAGGAGCATACTCTCGACAAATGTCAGGGAGCATTGTGATGACAATTGTATTGAGCATTGTGATGACAAATTTCATGGAGCATTGTGATGAGAAAACCATGGTTAACTGTGATGCGGAGCGTCATGGGGCCTTGTGATGACAAGTGTTATGGAACATTGTGATCACAAGTGTTTGGAGCATTGTGATGAGAGAAGTCATGGAGCATATTGATTTCATTGTGATGACAATAGCATGAATCATTATGATGATGGGCATGGTTCATGGGATGACAGGGTTCTTGGAGCATTGAGGTTAAAAGGGGCATGGAGCATTGTGATTACATGGGTCTTGGATCATTGTGATGACAAGGGCATGGAGCATAGTGAATGAGAAGTCCACGGAGCATTCAGTTGGCATGCGTCATGGAGCTTTCTGATGACAATTGCATGGAGCATTGTGATTACAGGGTCTTGGAGCATTGTGATGAAAAGGGTCATGGAGTCTTGTGATGACAAGGCTGTGGATCCTTGTGATGGCAGGTGTCATGGAGCATTGTTATGACAGGGGGAATGGAGCATTGTGATGACAAGGGCATGGAGCATTGGTCTGAAAAGTTTCATGGATTATTGTGATGAGAGTGGGCAGGGAGCATTGTGATGGCAAGCGTCATGGAGCTTTGTGATGACAACGGCATGGAGCAATGTGATGAGAGGGTTCATGGAGCATTGTGATGACAATGGCAAGGAGCATTGTGATGCCCAGGGTTATGGAGCTTCGTGATGACAAATGTCATGGAGCATTCTGATGACAAGGGTGACATGCATTGTGATGAGAAGGGCAGGAAGCATTGTGATGACAGGGTCATGGAGCAATTTGATGAAAAGGGTCAGGGAACATTTTGATGACAGGGGTCATGGAACATTGTGATGTCAGTGGTCATGGAGCATTGTGATGATAAGGGCATGTAGCATTTTGATGACAGGGGTCATGGAACATTGTGATGACAGGGGTGAGGGTGTATTGTGATGACTAGTGATGGAACATTGTGATATCAGTGGTGAGAGAGCATTTAGATGAGAAGTGCATGGAGCATTGTGATAAAAATATTTATGGAGCATTTTGATGACAAGGTTGTGGAGCATTGTGATGACATGTGCATGGCACATTGTGATGACATGTGTCTCGGAGCGTTGTGTTGAGAAGCACATGGAGCATTGTGATGACAAGGGTCATGGAGCATTGTGCTGACAAAGGCATGGAGCATTGTGATGACAAGTGTTACAGAGCATTGTGATGACGAGGGGATGGACCATTGTGTTGACAAATGTCATAAAGCATTGTGATGACTGGAGTCAAGGAACATTATGATGTGAGGGGCAATGGAGCATTGTGATTACAAGGGCATGGAGCATTGTGATGACAGGGGCATGGAGCATTGGTCTGACAAGTTTCATGGATTATTGCTATGACAGTGGGCATGGAGCATTGTGATGACAGAGTTCATGGATCATTTTCATTTCAAGGACCATGGCGCATTGTGATGACAAGGGCATCAAGCAATGTGAACCCAAGTTTCATCGAGGATTTTGATGACAATGGAATGGAGCATTGTGATGACAAGTTCATGAAGCATTTTGCTGACAAATGCATGGAACATTTTGATGACAAGGGTTATGGAGCACTGTGATGACAAGCGTCACTGAACATTGTGATTACAGGGGTCATGGAGCATTGTGACAACAAGGGCATGGATCATTGTGATGACAAGGGTCATGGAGCATTTTGATGACAAGAGTCCCGGATCATTGTGTTGTCAGGGATGATTGATCGTTGTGATGACTGTGGTCATGGAGCATTGTGATGACAGGGGTCATGGATCATTGTGGTGACAAGGGCATGGTGCATTGTGAATGAGAAGGCCATGAAGCATTCTGATGACATGCGTCATGGAGCTTTGTGATGACAAGGGCATGGAACATTGTGATTACAGGGTCTTGGAGCATTGTGATGACAAGTGTCATGGAGTCTTGTGATGACAAGGCCGTGGAACCTTGTGATGGCAGGGCACATGGAGCATTGTTATGACAGGAGTAATGGAGCATTGTGATGACAAGGGCATGGAGCATTGGTCTGAAAAGTTTCATGGATTATTGTGATGAGAGTGTGCATGGAGCATTATGATGACAAGGGCAAGGTACACTTAGATACATGGGTCATGGAGCATTGTGATGACAAGGGCATGGAGCATTCTGATGAAAAAGTGCATGGAGCTTTGAGATTACAGGGGTTTTGAAGTAATGTGATTACAAGTGCATGGAGCATTGTGATGAGAGATTTCATTGAGCATTGTGATGACAATTGCATGGAGCATTGTGATGCCAAGGGTCATGGAGCTTTGTGATGACAAAGGTCATGTAGCATTTTGATGACAAGGGAGTGGTACATTGTGACGATAAGGGCATGTAGCATTGTGATGACTGGGGTCATGGAACATTGTGATGAAAGGGGTTAGGGTGTATTGTGATGATTAGTGATGGAATATTGTAATATCAGTGGTGAGAGAACATTTTCTTGAGAAGTGCATGGAGTATTGTGATGACAAATTTTATGGTGCATTGTGATGACAAAGATGTGAAGCATTGTGTTGACAAGCGCATGGCACCTTGTGATGACATTGGTCATGGAGCAGTGTGCTGACAACTCATGGAGCATTGTGATGACAAGTGTATTGAGCATTGTGATGACAAATGTCATGGAGCATTGTGATGAGAAGACCATTGATAATTGTGATGACGAGCGTAATGGGGCGTTTTGATGACAACTGTTATGGAACATTGTGATCACAAGGGTTTGGAACATTGTGATAACAGAGGTCATGGAGCATTTTGATTTCATTGTGATGAAAATAGCATGAAGCATTATGATGATTGGCATGGATCATTGTGATGACAGGGTTCATGGAGCATTGAGATGAAAAGGGGCAAGGAGCATTGTGATTAAAGGGATCTTGGAGCATTGTGATGAGAAGGTCATGGAGCATTGGGCTGAAAATATTCATGGAGTATTGTGATGGCAGGGGTTATGGAGCATTGTGATGACAAGGGTCATGGAGCTCTGTGATGAAAAGCGTCATGGAGCATTCTGATTACAGGGGTCATGGAGCATTGGGATGACAGGGTTCATGGGGCATTGTTCTGATAAATTTCTTGGATTATAGTGATGACAGTGGGCATGGCGCATTGTGATAAAAAGGGCATGAAGCATTGTTATGACAAAGTCATAGATTATTGTGAAGACAGGTGTCAGGGAGCATTGTGGTGACATATGTCATGATCCATTGTGATGACAATGGCATGGAGCACTGTGATGCCAAGTGTCATGGAGAAATGTGATGACAAATATAATGGAGCATTGTGATGACAAGGGCTTGAAGCCTTGTGATGACAAGGGTTATGGAGCATTGTGATGACAAGTGTCATGGAGCATTTTGATGACAAGAGTCCAGGATCACTGTGTTGTCAGGGGTCATGTATCGTTGTGATGACAGTGGTCATGGAGCATAGTGATGACTGTGTTCATGGGGCATTGTGAAGAGAAGTTCATGGAGCATTGGGCTGTAAATATTCATGGAGTATTGTGATGACACGGGTCATGGAGCATTTTGATGACAAGGGAATGGAGCATTGTGACGAAAAGGGCATGGAGCATGTTGATGAGAAGGCAATGGAGCATTTTGAAGACATGCTTCATTAAGCATTGCGATGACAAGGGCATGGAGCATTGTGATTACAGGGGTCTTGGAGGATTGTGATGAAAAGTGCAAGGATTATTGTGATGAAAAATGCATGGAGCCTTGTCATGACAGGTTTCAAGGAGCATATTGACGACCATTGTCAGGGAGCATTGTGATGACAAGTTTATTGAGCATTGTGATGACAAAGGTCATGGAGTATTGTGAATAAAATACCATGGATAATTCTGATGATGAGCGTCATGGGGCGTTGTGATGACAAGTGATATGTAACATTGTGATCACAAGGGTTTAGAGCATTGTGATGACAGAGGTCATGGAGCATTTTGATTTCATTTTGATGACAATAGCATGAAGCATTATGATGATGGGCATGGTGCACTGTGATGACAGGGTTCATGGAGCATTGAGATGAAAAGGGGCATGGAGCATTGTGATTACAGGGGTCTTGGAGCATTGCGATGACCAGGTCATGGAGCATTGTGATGAGAAGGCGAAGGCGCATTTTGGTGACATGCGTCATGGAGCTTTGTGATGACAAAGGCATGGAGCACTGTGATTACAGGTGTCTTGGAGCATTGTGATGACAAGGGTCATGGAGCCTTGTGATGAGAAGGCCGTGGAACATTGTAATGGCAGTGTTTATGGAGCATTTTTATAACAGGGTTAATGGAGCATTTTCATGACAAGGGCATGGAGCATTGGTCTGAAAATTTTCATGGATTATTGTGATGAGAGGGGGCATGGAGCATTGTGATGACAAGGGCACGGAACACTGTGATACATGGGTCATGGAGGATTGTAATGACAAGCCTTGGAGCTTTGTGTTAAGAAGAGCATCGAGCATTGTGATGAAAAGCATCATGGAGCCTGTGATGACAAGGACATGTAACAATGTGATGAGAGGGTTCATGGAGCATTTTGATGACAATGGCATGGAGCATTGTGATGCCAAGGGTCAAGGAGCTTTGTGATGACAAAGGTCATGGAGGGTTTTGATGACAAGGGCGTGGTGTACTGTGATGAGAAGGGCAGTGAGCATTGTGATGAAAGGGTCATGGAGCAATTTGATGAAAAGTGTCATGGGACATTTTGATGACAGGGGTTATGGAAAATTGTGATGTCAGGGGTCAGGGAGCATTGTGATGAAAAGGGTCATGGAGCATTGTGATGACAGGGGTCATGGAACATTGTGATGACAGGGGTGAGGGAGTATTGTGATGACAAGTGATGGAATATTATGATATCAGTCATGGGAGAGCATTTTGATGCGAAGTGCATGGAGCATTGTGACAACAAGGTTTATCGAGAACTGTGATGACAAGGTTGTGGAGCATTGTGATGACGAGCACATGTCACATTGTGATGACACAGGTCAAGGGGCATTTTGCGGACAAGCGCATGGAGCATTGTGATGACAAGTGTCATGGAGCATTGTGCTGACAAAGTCATGGAGCATAGTTATGACATGAGTAAGAGAACATTGTGATGAAAATTTCATGGAGAATTGTGGTGACAAATGTCACAGAGCCTTTTGATGACGAGGGCATGGACCATTGTGATGACAGGGGTCATGGAGCATTTTGATGACTGTGGTCATGGAGCATTGTGAAGACATGGGTCATGGAGCATTGTAATGAGACGGTCGTTCAGCATTGTGCTGAAAATGTACATGTAGTATTGTGATGACAGGGGTCATGGAGCATTGTGATGACAAGGGAATGGAGCACTGTGATGACAAGGTCCTGGAGCATTGTGATGAGAGGACCATGGAGCCTTTTGATGACAAGTGTCATGGAGAATTCTGATGAAAAGGTGCATGGAGCATTGTGATTACAGGGGTTTTGTAGCATTGTGATGACAAGGGCATGGAGCATTGTGATGCGAAGGCCATGGAGCATTCTGATGACAGGCGTCATGGAGCTCTGTGATGACAAGGACATGGAGCATTGTGATTACAGGAGTCTTGGAGCATTGTGATGAAAAGGACATGGATCACTGTGATGAAAATTGCATGGAGCCTTGTCATGACAGGGTTCAAGGAGCATACTGATGAGAAGTGTCAGGGAGCATTGTCATGATAATTGTATTGAGCATTGTGATGACAAAGATCAAGGAGCATTGTGATGAGAAGACCATGGATAATTGTGATGACCAGCCTCATGGGGCATTGTGATGACAAGAGTTATGGAACATTGTGATCAGAATGGTTTGGACCATTGTGATGACAGAGGTCATTGAGCATTTTGATTTCATTGTGATGACAATAGCATGAAATATTATGGTGATGGGCATGGTGCATAGTGATGACAGGGTTCATGGAGCATTGAGATGAAAAGGGGCATGGAGCACTGTGATTACAGGGGTCTTGGATCATTGTGATGACAAGGGCATGGAGCATTGTGATGAGAAGGCCATGGAGCATTCTGATGACTTGCGTCATGGAGCTTTGTGATGACAAGGGCATGGAGCATTTGATTAGAGGGGTCTTGGAGCATTGTGATGACAAGGTTCATGGAGGCTTGTGATGACAAGGCCGTGCAACTTTGTGATGGCAGGGGTCATGGAGCATTGTTATGACAAGGGCACGGAACACGGTGATACATAGATCATGCAGCATTGTAATGACAAGGACATGTAGCATTGTGATGAGAAGGGCATCGAGCGTTGTGATGACAAGCCTCATGGAGATTTGTGATGACAAGTGCATGGAGCAATGTGATGAGAGTGTTCATGGAGCATTGTGATGACAATGGAATGGAGCATTGTGATGCCAAGTGTCATGGAATTTTGTTATGACAAAGGTCATGGAGCATTTTGATAACAAGTGCGTGGTGCATTGTGATGAGAAGTACAGGGAGCATTGTGATGACATGGGTTATGGAGCATTGTGCTTACACGCACATCGAGCATTGTGCTGACAACGGTCATGGAACATTGTGTTGACAATGGCATGGAACTTTGTGATGACAAGGTTCACAGAGCACTGTGATGAATAGTTCATGGAGCATTGTGGTGACAAAGGTCACAATCCTTGTGTGACGAGGTCATGGAACATTGTGATGACAAATGTCATGAAGCAGTGTGATGACTGTAGTCACGGAGCTTTGTGATGACAGTGTACTTGGAGCATTGTGATGCCAAGGGCATGGAGCATTGTGATGAGAAGGCCATGGAGCATTCAGATGACATGTGTCATGGAGCTTTGTGATGACAAGGGCAGGGAGCATTGTGATTACAGGGGTCTTGCAGCATTGTGATGAAAAGGGAAAGGAACATTGTGATGAAAAAGGCATGGAGCCTTTTCATGACAGGGTTCATGGAGCATACTGATGACAAGTGTCAGGGAGCATTGTGGTCATAAGTGTATTCAGGATTGTGGTGACAAAGGTCATGGAGCATTGTGATGATTAAACCATTCATAATTGTGATGACGAGCGTCATGGGGCATTGTGATGACAAATATTATGGAACATTGTGATCACAAGGGTTTTTAGCATTGTGATGACAGATGTCATGGAGCATTTTGATTTCATTGTGATGGCAATAGCATGAAACATTTTGATGATGTGCATGGTGCATTGTGATGACAGGGTTCATGGAGCATTGATTTAAAAATGGGCATGGAGCACTGTGATTACAGGGGTCTTGGAGCATTGTGATGACAAGGGCATGGAGCATTGTGATGAGAAGGCCATGGAGCATTCTGATGACATGCCTCATAGATCTTTGTGATGACACGGGCATGGAGCATTGTGATTACAGGGGTCTTGGAGAATTGTTATGACAAGGGTCATGGAGCCTTGGATGACAACGCAGTGGAACATTGTGATGGCAGGGATCATGGAGAATTGTTATGACAGGGGTTATGTAGCATTGTGATGACAAAGGCATGGAGCATTTTGATGACAGTGGCATGGATCTTTGGTCTGACAAGTTTCATAGATTATTGTGATGACAGTGGGCATGACACATTGTGACGACAAGGGCATGGAGCATTGTGATGAAAGGTCAGGGAGTATTGTGAAGACAGGTGTCAGGGAGCATTTTGATGAAATATGTCATGGTCCATTGCGATGACAATTGCATGGAGCATTGTGATGCCAAGTGTCATGGAGGATTGTGATGACAAACATAATGGAGCATTTTGATGACAAGGGTTTAGAGCATCATGATTACAAGGGTCTTGGTGCATTGTGATGACAAGGGCATGGTGCATTGTGGTGACAAAGGTCACAGAGCCTTGTGTGACAATGGCATGGACCATTGAGATGACAAAGGTCATGAAGCATTGTGATGACTGGAGTCACGGAGCATTGTGATGAGAGGGGTCATGGAGCTTTGTGATGACAGTTTCATGGGGCATTGTGATGAGAAGGTCATGGAGCATTGGGCTGAAAATGTTCATGGAGTATTGTGATGACAGGGGTCATGGGGTATTTTGATGACATGGGAATGGAGCATTGTGATGAAAAGGGCATGGAGCATGGTGATGATAAGGCCATGGAGCATTCTGAAGACATGTGTCATGAAGCTTTGTGATGACAATGGCATGGAGCATTGTGATTCCAGGGGTCTTGGAGCATTGTGAGGAAAAGGGCATGGATCCTTGTGTTGAAAAATGCATGGAGCCTTGTCATGACAGTGTTGAAGGAGCATACTGATAACAAGTGTCAGGGAGCATTGTGATGACAAGTGTATTGAGCATTGTGATGACAAAGGTAATGGAGTACTGTGAATAGAAACCCAAGGATAACTGTGATGATGCGCATCATTGGGCGTTGTGATGACAAGTGTTATGGAACATTGTGATCACAAGTGTTTGGAGCATTGTGATGACAGAGGTCATGGAGCATATTGATTTCATTTTGATGACAATAGCATGAAGCATTATGATGAGCATGGTGCATTGTGATGACACGGTTCATGGATCATTGAGATGAAAAGGGGCATGGAGCATTGTGATTACAGGTGTCTTGGACCATTGTGATGACAAGGGCATGGAGCATTGTGATGACAAGGTCATGGAGTATTGTGAAGACAGGTGTCAGGGAGCACTGTGATGACCTGTCATTGTCCATTGTGATGACAATGGTATGGAACATTGTGATACCAAGTGTCATGGAGGATTGTGATGACAAAGGTAATGGAGCATTTTAATGACAAGGGCTTGGGACATTGTGATGAGAAGCATCATGGAGCATTGTGATGACAAGGGCTTGGAACATTGTGATGACAAGGGTCATGGAGCATTGTGATGACAAGGGCATGGAGAATTGTGATGACAAGGGCCATTGAGAATTTTGATGACAACGTCGTGAAGCATAGTGATGACAAGCGCATGGAGCTTGCTATGACAGTGGTCATAGAGCATTGCGATGACAAGTGCATGGAGAATTGTGATGACAAGATCATATAACATTGTGATGAGAAGTGTCACGAAGAATTGTGATCACAAGGACGTGGAGAATTGTAATGACTTGTGACATGGAGCACTGTGATGAACAGGGCATGGAGAATTGTGATGGCAAGACCGTGGAGCATTGTGATGAAAAGACAATGGATAATTATGATGAAGAGCGTCATGGATCACTGTAATGACAAGGGGCATGTAGCATTGTGATGACAGGTGTCACGGAGCACTGTGATGAGAAGGCCATGGAGCATTCTGATGACATGTGTCATGGATCTTTGTGATGACAGGGGCATTGAGCATTGTGATGACAGGGGCATGGAGCATTTTGATGACAGGGGCATGGAACATTGGTCTGACAAGTTACATGGATTATTGTGATGACATTGGGCATGGCACATTGTGATGACAAGGGCATGGAACATTGTGATGACAAGGTCATGGAGTACTGTGAAGACAGGTGTCAGGGATCATTGTAATGACATATGTCATTGTCCATTGTGATGACAATGGAAAGGAGCATTGTGATACCAAGTGTCATGGAGGATTGTGATGATAAAGGTAACGGAGCATTTTGATGACAAGGTCTTGGGACATTGTGATGACAAGCGTCATGGAGCATTATGATGACAAGGGTAATGGATCATTGTGATGAGACGGTCATGGAGCATTGGCCTGAAAATGTTCATGGAGTATTGTGATTACAGTGGTCAAGGAGCATTGTGATGACAAGGGGAATGGAGCATTTTGATGACAAGGTCCTGGAGCAGTGTGATGAGAAGACCATGTATCCTTGTGATGACAAGTCTAATGGAGCATTCTGATGAATAGGGGCATGGAGCATTGTGATTACAGGGGTCTTGGAGCACTGTGATGACAAGGTCATGGAGCATAGTGATGAGAAGGCCATGGAGCATTCTGATGACATGTGTCATGGATCATTGTGATCACAGGTGCATGGAGCATTGTGATGACAGGGGCATGGAGCATTTTGATGACAGGGGCATGGAACACTGGTCTGACTAGTTACATGGATTATTGTGATGACAGTGGGCATGGCACATTTTGATGACAAAGGCATGGAACATTGTGATGACAAGGTCATGGAGTACTGTGAAGACAGGTGTCAGGGAACATTGTGATGACATAAGTCATTGTCCATTGTTATGACAATGGCATGGAGCATTGTGATACCAAGTGTCATGGAGGATTGTGATGACAAAGGTAATGGAGCCTTTTGATGACAAGGGCTTGGAACATTGTGATGACAAGGGTCATGGAGCATTGTGATGACAAGGGCCATTGAGAATTTTGATGACAACGTCGTGAAGCATTGTCATGACAAGCGCATGGAGCCTGCTATGACAGGGGTCATAGAGCATTGCGATGACAAGTGCCTGGAGAATTGTAATGAAGAGATCATGTAACATTGTGATAAGAAGTGTCAAGGAGCATTGTGATGACAAGGACGTGGAGAATTGTGATGACATGGGACATGGAGCATTGTGATGACCAGGGCATGGAGCATTGTGATGGCAAGACCGTGGAACATTGTGATGGCAGGGGTCATGGAGCATTGTCATGACAGGGGTAATGGAGCATTTTGATGACAAGGGCATGGAACATTAGTCTGAAAATTTCAAGGATTATTGTGATGAGATTCGGCATGGAGCATTGTGATGTATAGGGCACGGAACACTGTGATACATGTGTCAGTGGGATTGTAATTATAAGGGCATGGAGCATTGTGATGAAAAGAGTATCGAGCATTGTGATGACAAGTGTCATGGAGCATTCTGCTGAAAAGGGCATGGAGCAATGTGATGAGAGGTTTCATGTAGCTTTTTGATGAAATGGCATGGAGCATTGTGATGCCAAGGGTCATGGAGCTTTGTGATGACAAAGGTCATGGACCATTTTGATGACAAGGTCGTGGTGCATTGTGATGAGAAGGTCAGGGAGCATTGTGATGACAGGGTCATGGAACAAATTGATGAAAAGTGTCATGGAACATTTTGCTGACAGGGGTTATGGAACATTGTGATGTCATGGGACATGGAGCATTTTGAGGAAAAGTTTCATGGAGCATTCTGATGAAAAGGTGCATGGAGCATTGTGATTAAAGGGGTTTTGAAAAATTGTGATGACAAGGGCAAGGAGCATTTTGATGAGAAGGCAAAGGAGCATTCTGATGACATGTGTCATTGAGCTTTGTGATGACAAGGACATGGAGCATTGTGGTGACAAAGGTCACAGAGCCTTGGGTGACGAGGGCATGGACCATTGTGATGACAAAGGTCATGAAGCATTGTGATGACTGGTGTCATGGAGCATTGTGATGACAGGGGTCATGGAGCCTTGTGATGACAAGGCCGTGGAACATTGTGATGGCAGGGGTCATTGAGCATTGTTATGAAAGGTGTAATGGAGCATTGTGATGACAAGGCATGGAGCAATGTGATGAGAGTTTTCATTGAGCATTGTGATGACAAGTGCATGGTGCATTGTGATGACATGGGTTATGGAGCATTGCGCTGACACGCGCATCGAGCATTGTGATGACAAGGGTCATGGAGCATTGTGCTGACAAAGGCATGGAGCTTTGTGATGACAAGGGTCACAGAGCATTGTGATAAAAATTACATGGAGCACTGTGGTGACAAAGGTCACAGAGCTTTGTGTGATGAAGTCATGGACCATTGTGATGACAAATGTCATGAAACATTGAGATGACTGGAGTCACGGAGCATTGTGATAACAGGGGTCTTGGAGCATTGTGATGAAAAGGGAATGGATCATTGTGATGAAAAAGGCATGGAGCCTTGTTATGACAGTGTTCAAGGAGCATACTGATGACAAGTGTCAGCGAGCATTGTGATGCCAAGTGTATTGAGCATTGTGGTGACAAAGGTCATGGAGCATTGTGATGAGAAGACCTTGCATAATTGTGATGACGAACGTCATGGGGCATGTGATGACAAGTGTTATGGATCTTTGTGATCTGAAGGGTTTGGAGCATTGTGATGACAGAGGACATGGAGCATTTTGATTTCATTGTGATGACAATAGCATAAATCATTATGATGAAGTGCATGGTGCATTGTGAGGACAGTGTACATGGAGCATTGAGATGAAAAGTGGCATGGAGAATTGTGATTACAGAGGTCTTGGAGCATTGTGATGACAAGGGTCATGGAGCATTGTGATGACAAGGGCTTGGAGCATTGTGATGACAAGTGTCATGGAGAATTGTGATGACAATGGCACTGAGCATTGTGATGTCAAGGGACATTAAGAATTTTTATAACAATGTCATGAAGCATTGTGATGACAAGCATATGGAGCTTTCTATGACAGGGTTCAGGGAGCATTGTGATGACAATTGCACGGAGAATTGTGATGACAAAGAGGTGGAGAATTGTGATGACAAGGGACATGGAGCAATGTGATGGCAAGACCGTGGAGCATTGTGATGAGAAGACCATTGATAATCATGGTGACAAGCATCATGGAGCATTATGATGACAAGAGCCATGGAGCATTCTGACATAAGATATCACTTATGAAGGAAATGTAAACATGGGTACACATGAACTGAATTAGTAAAGAGAACAGTGTCTCACATATAGAAAACATACTTATGCCTACTTACGGGGAAAGGAGAGGTGAGTTGATACATAAAACCAGAGTTTGATATTAGCACAGGTACCATTCCATAATCCAAATACAGAATAGACAAGACCTACTCCTTCCTCAGTGAACGGGAATCAACACCCCTATTCTCTGCAGAGGAATATATCTGAATAGAAAGAATCTTAAAACCTATGTATTGATATGTCTCCGTAAGGGAATCAAGTGTGTCTAGACTCGCATAAACATGGCAGTGAAAATCAGCTGAAACCCACGATAAAAAGGAATTTAAAAACAAAACAAAAAAACAGGGAAATTCTTTACAATTCCTTTAGGGGCAAGGATGAAACCTGGAATGACCCTATCTACAATGACAGCTTGATGTGGCATAAGGCTGGGCACTTGGGACTGAGAGGATTGGTCAGATTGGGTGAGAAAATGCAGACCCTTTAAAGCAATAATGCGTGGCACCCATTCCTTGGGTCACAACTCTCAAGATAGAAGGGAATATTACTACAGCTATAACATGTATGGGAAACCTAGAGAATGGACACACTGTGAATACGAAAGGTTTCTAAAACTCAACGAATAATCCCTCTCCTCGTGCTCCGGTTTCACTTTCCAACTGCTTTACTATCAATCTCCCAACTTGGAGAGACAGCCCTTTAACCTCCTGGTTCGCACAGGTTGCCAAATTGGCAAAGGATGAAAGGGAAGAGGGAGTACCAATGAGAGAGTAGCTGTTAGGCATTTGGACGGGCACATGTCACTCTAATTTCCCGGCAGGGAAAAGAATTAACCAAAGTCTCAGCCAACCGCTGGGAACAAGTATAGGACGTGAACCAACATTTGGGACTTGCGGTCAGCTCAAAAAAAACGAGTTGAAAAATGGAGCTCAGGGGCACAGCAATTCACAAACTGGCAGAGTAATAAAGGACAACAATCTTCCAAAAATCTGTTGAGGGAAGGCAACGAGGTGGACATGAAAGCGAGACAGAATAGTAGGAAACAGAATTCAAGAGGTACATTGAAATCACCTTTAAGACACAGGAAGAGGGGCACAATTTCGACAATGATGCACTTGGCTAAAAAGGGCGTATGCATTTTCTCCTGAATATATTCAGGAGAAAATGCAAACGCCCTTTTTGGCAAAGCAAGCAACCAGGCAATGCAAATCTGCACTACAAAGAAGTATCACTTCCAACTGGTAAAATTGCATATCAGTAAAATGTGTAAAAACCAGAAAGGCAAGACAGGCTCAGGAGAACAGGGAGCCTAGTTATGCTGATGGGCAGGATGTAAATTGCCAACTGCCTCTATGGAGGAGTGCATTGTGTTCCCTAAAACAAGTTAACAACAGAGCTACAGAGCCATGGGCACTTCCAGTCTAGGGAATATACCTTGGGAAAATTGAAAATCAATAAGACAGAGCCACCCCAAAATTTAGGGCTGCACTGCTTACAAGAACCTCAACTTGGGTACACCTAAAATATCCCAGGAAAAACAAAAATGGTTCAAGAAATTGCGTTACTTACATAAGATGGAATATCCCTCAGCCATGAAATCAATGTCATAAGGCCAGTAGCAGCAAAATGAGTGGATTCAGGTACGATGATTCTAAGTGAAATAAGTCACAGAGAAAAAGAAACATCATAAGATATCACTTATGAAGGTCCTGTAAACATGGCTGGATACACATGAACTGAGTTAGGAAAGGGAACAGAGTCTCACATTTAGAAAACACTCTTGTGCCTGCTTAAGGGTGAAGGAAAGGTGGGGTGATGCATAAACCCAGAGTTTGATATTAGTACAGGTACCATTCCAAAAACCAAATACAGAATAGACAAGACCAAAACTTTCCTCAGTGAAAGGGACTCAGAACACCATATTTCACACAGAGGAATATATATAACTGGAAAGAATCTTAAAACCAATGTATTGATATGTCTCTGTAATGGAATCAAGTGTGTCTTGACTGGCATAAAAATGGCATTGAGAATCAGCTCAAATGCACTATAAAAAGGAATTTCAAAATCAAAACAAAAAACAGGGAAATTCTTTACAATTCCTACAGGGGATCTGATGAAACCTGGAATGACCTTATCTACAATGACAGCTGGATGTGTCATAAGGCTGGACACTTGGGACTGAGAGGACTGATGAGATTCGGTGAGCCAATGTAGACCATTTAAAGCAATAATGTGTGGCACACGTTCCAAGGGTCCAATCTCTCCAGGTTGAAGGGAATATTACTACAGCTATAACATGTATGGGAAACTTAGAGAATGGACACACTGTGAATACGAAAGGTTTCTAAAACTCAACTAATAGTCTCTCTCCTGGTGCTCCGGTTTGAATTTCCAACTGCTTTACTATCAATGTCCCAACTTGGAGAGACAGCTCCTTTAAACTCCTGGTTCGCACAAGTTGCCAATTTGGCAGAGGATGTAAGGGAAGAGGGAGAACCAGTGAGGGAGTAGCTGTTAGGCATTTGGACGGGCACATGTCACTCTAATTTCCTGGCAGGTAGGAGAATTAACCAAAGTCTCAGCCACCCTCCGGGAACGAATATAGGTCCTGAACCAAAATTTTGGACTTGCGGTCAGCTCACAAAATTGAGTTGAAAAATGGAGCCCAGGTGCATAGCAATTCACAAAATGGCAGAGTAATAAAGGACAACTATCCTCCAAAAATCTGTTAAGGGAAGGCAACGAGGCGGACTTGAAAGCGAGCCAGAATAGCAGGAAACAGATTTCAAGAGGTACATTGGAGTTTCCTTTAAAGCACAGGAAGAGGGGCACAACTTCGAAAATGATGCACTTGGCCAAAAAGGGCGTATGCGTTGTCTCCTGAATATATTCAGGAGAAAACCCATACGCCCTTTTTGGCCAAGCAAGCAAGCGGGCAATGCAAATCTGCACTACAAAGAAGTGTCACTTCCCACCGGTCAAAAGGGACAGCGACAAAATATGTAAAACCAGAAAGGCAAGACAGGCCCTGGAGAACAGGCAGCCTAATTATGCTGAAGGGCAGGATGTAAATTGCCAACTGCCTCTCTGGAGGAGTGCATTGTCTTCCCTAAAACAAGTAATCAACAGAGCTCCAGAGCCAAGGGCACTTCCAGTCTAGGGAATATACCTTGGGAACACTGAAAATCAATAAGACAGAGCCACCCCAAAATTTAGGGCTGCTCTGCTTACAAGAACCTCAACTTGGGTACACCTAAAATATCGCAGGAAAGACAAAAATGGTTCAATATATTGTGTTACTTATGTAAGATGGAATATCCCTCAGCCATGAAATCAATATCATAAGGCCAGTAGCAGCAAAATGAGTGGATTCAGGTACGATGATTCTAAGTTAAATAAGTCACAGAGAAAAAGGAACTTTTCATAAGATATCACTTATGAAGGTCCTTTATACATGGCTGGATACACATGAACTGAGTTAGGAAAGAGAACAGAGTCTCACATTTAGAAAACACACTTATGCGTGCTTACGGGAGAAGGAGAGGTGGGGTGATGAATAAAACCAGAGTTTGATATTAGTACAAGTACCATTCGAAAAAGCAACTACGGAATAGTCATGACCTACACCTTCCTCAGTGAAAGGGACTCAAAAACCCTTATTTCCCGAAGAGGAATATATCTGACTAGTAAGAATCTTAAAACCAATGTATTGATAAGTCTCCGTAAGGGAATCAAGTGTGTCTAGAAGGGCATAAACATGGCAGTGAGAATCAGCTCAAACCCAATATAAAAAGGAATTTCAAAAACAAAACAAAAAAAAAAGGAAATTCTTTACAATTCCTACAGGGGCTCTGATAAAACCTGGAATGACCCTATCTACAACGACAGCTGGATGTGTCATAAGGCTGGACACTTGGGACTGAGAGGATTGGTGAGATTGGGTGAGCAAATGCGGACAATTTAAATCAATAATGCGTGGCAAACATTCCAAGGGTCCCAACTCTCCAGGTTTAAGGGAATATTACTACAGCTATAACATATGCAGGAAACCTAGAGAATGGACACACTGTGAATACGAAAGGTTTCTAAAACTCAACTACTATTCCCTCTCATGGTTCTCCGGTTTGACATTCCAACTGCTTTACTATCAGTCTCCCAAATTGGAGAGACAGCCCCTCAAACCTCCTGGTTCGCACAGATTGCTAATTTGGCAGAGGATGAAAGGGAAGAGGGAGAACCAATGAGAGAGTAGCTGTTAGGCATTTGGACTGGCACATGTCACTCTAATTTCCCGGCACGAAGAAGAATTAACCAAAGTCTCAGCCAACTGCCGGGAACCAGGATAGGTTCTGAACCAAAATTTGGACCTGCCGTCAGCTCACAAAAAACGAGTTGAAAAATGGTGGTGAGGGGCACAGCAATTCAGAAACTGGCAGAGTGATAAAGGACAACTATCTTCCAAAAATCTGTTGAGGGAAGGCAACAAGGTGGACTTGAAAGCGAGCCAGAATAGCAGGAAACAGATTTCAAGAGGTTCATTGGAATCACATTTAAAGCAGAGGAAGAGGGACACAACTTCGACAATGATGCACTTGGCCAAAAAGGGCATATGTGTTTTCTCCTGAATATATTCAGAAAAAAATGCATAAGCCCTTTTTGGCCAAGCAAGCAAGCGGGCAATGCAAATCTGCACTACAAAGGAGTATCACTTCCCAATGGTCAAAAGGGACATCCACAACATGTGTAAAAAACCAGAAAGGCAAGACAGGCCATGGAGAAAGGGAGCCTACTTATGCTGAAGGGCAGGATGTAAATTGCCAACTGCCTCTCTGGAGGAGTGCATTGTGTTCCCTAAAACAAGTAAAAGACAGAGCTACAGAGCCAAGGGCACTTCCAGTCTAGGGAAGATCCCTTGGGAAAACTGAAAATCAATAAGACAGAGCAAACACAAATTTGAGTGCTGCAATGCTTACAAGAACCTCCACTTGGGTACAACTTAAATATCCCAGGAAAGACAAAAATGGTTCAAGAAATTGTGATACTTACATACAATGGAATACCCCTCAGCCATGAAATCAATGTCATAAGGCCAGTAGCAGCAAAATGAGTGGATTCAGGTACGATGATTCTAAGTGAAATAAGTCAGAGAAAAAGAAACTTATCATAAGATATCACTTATGAAGGTCCTGTAAACATGGCTACACATGAACTGAGTTACGAAAGAGAACAGAGTCTCACATTTAGAAAACACTTTTATGCCTGCTTAAGGTGGAAGGAGAGGTGGGGTGATACATAAAACCAGAGTGTGATATTAGTACAGGTCACGTTTCAAAAACCAAATACGGAAAAGAGAAGACCTACACCTTCCTCAGTGAAAGGAACTAAAAACCCCGTATTTCAAGCAGAGGAATATATCTGACTAGTAAGAATCTTAAAACCTATGTATTCATAGGTTTCCATAAGGGAATCAATAGTGTCTACACTAGTATCAACAGGGCAGTGAGAATCAGCTCAAACCCACTATAAAAAGGAATTTCAAAAATAAAAACAAAAATAACAGGTAAATTCTTTACAATTCCTTCAGGGGCTCTGATGAAACCTGGAATGATCCTATCTACAAAGACAGCTGGATTTGTAATAAGGATGGACACTTGGGACTGAGAGGATTGGTGAGATTCGGTGAGCAAATGCAGACCATTTCAAGCAATAATGCGTGCCACACATTCCAATGGTCCCAACTCTCCAGGTTGAAGGGAATATTACTACAGCTATAACATGTATGGGAAAGCTAGAGAATGGACACACTGTGAATACGAAAGGTTTCTAAAACTCAACTAATAGTCCCTCTCCTGGTGCTCTGGTTTGACTTTTCGACTGCTTTACTATCAATCTCCCAACTTGGAGAGACAGCCCCTTTAACCTCCTGGTTCGCACAGGTTGCCAATTTGGCAGAGGATGTAAGGGAAGAGGGAGAACCAATGAGCGAGTAGCTGTTAGGCATTTGGACGGGCACATGTCACTCTAATTTCCTGGCAGGTATAAGAATTAGCCAAAGTCTCAGCCACACGCCGGGATCCAGTAGAGTTCCTGAACCAAAGATTTGGACCTGCCGTCAGCTCCCAAAAAACGAGTTGAAAAATGGAGCTCAGGGGCACAGAAATTCACAAACGGGCAGAGTAATAAAGGACAACTATCGTCCAAAAATCTGTTGAGGGGAGGCAATGAGGCGGAATTGAAAGCAAGCCAGAATAGCAGGAAACAGATTTCAAGAGGTACATTGGAATCCCCTTTACAGAACAGGAAGAGGGGCACAACTTCGACAATGGTGCACTTGGCCAAAAAGGGCGTATGCATTTTCTCCTGAATATATTCAGGAGAAACCGCATACGCCCTTTGTGGCCAAGCAAGCAAGCGTGCAATTCTAATCTGCACTACAAAGAAGTAACACTTCCCACCGGTCAAAAGGGACATCCGCAAAATGTGTAAAAACCAGAAAGGCAAGAAAGGCCCTGAAGAACAGGGTGCCTAGTTATGCTGATGGGCAGGATGTAAATTGCCAACTGCCTCACTGGAGGAGTGCATTGTGTTCCCTAAAACAAGTAAACAACAGAGCTACAGATCCAAGGGCACTACCAGTCTAAGGAATATGCCTTGGGAAAACTGAAAATAAATAAGACAGAGCCACCCCAAAATTTAGGGCTGCACTGCTTACAAGAACCTCAACTTGGGTACAACTAAAATATCCCAGGAAAGACAAAAATGGTTCAAGAAATTGTGTTACTTGCATACGCGGGAATATCCCTCAGCCATGAAATCAATATCATAAGGCCAGTAGCACCAAAATGAGTGGATTCAGGTACGATGATTCTAAGTGAAATAAGTAACAAAGAAAAAGAAACTTATCATAAGATATCACTGATGAAGGTACTGTAAACATGGCAGGATACACATGAACTGAGTTAGGAAAGAGAACAGAGTCTCACATTTAGAAAACACTCTTATGCCTGCCTAAGGGGGAAGGAGAGGTGGGGTGATGCATAAAACCAGAGTTTGATATTAGTACAGGTACCGTTCCAAAAACCATCTACAGAATAGACAAGGCCTACACCTTCCTCAGTGAAAAGGACTCAAAAACCCATATTTCCCGCAGAGGAATACATCTGACTAGTAAGAATCTTAAAACGAATGTACTGATAAGTCTCCATAAAGGAATCAAGTGTGTCTATACTCGCATAAACATGGCAGTGAGAATCAGCTCAAACCCACTATAAAAAGGAATTTCAATAACAAAACAAAAAAACAGGGAAATTCTTTACAATTCCTTCAGGGGCTCTGATGAAACATGGAATGACCCTATCTACAATGACAGCTGGATGTGGCATAAGGCTGGACACTTGGGACTGAGAGTATTGGTGAGATCCGGTGAGCAAATGCAGACCATTTAAAGCAATAATGCGTGGAACACATTCCAAGGGTCCCAACTCTCCAGGTTGAAGGGAATATTACTACAGCTATAATATGTACGGGAAACATAGAGAATGGACACACTGTGAATACGAAAGGTTTCTAAAACTCAACTAATAGTCCCTCTCCTGGTGCTCCTGATTGAATTTCCAACTGCTTTACTATCAATCTCCCAACTTGGAGAGACAGCCCATTTAACCTCCTCGTTCACACAGGTGGCCAATTTGGCAGAGGATGAAAGGGAAGAGGTAGCCCTAATGAGAGAGTAGCTGCTAGGCATTTGGACTGGCACATGTCACTCTAATTTCTTGGCAGGAAGAAGAATTAACCAAAGTCTCAGCCAACTGCCGGGAACCAGGATAGGTTATGAACCAAAATTTTGGACCTGCCGTCAGCTCACAAAAAACGAGTTGAAAAATGGTGGTGAGGGGCACAGCAATTCACAAACTGGCAGAGTAATAAAGGACAACTATCGTCCAAAAATCTGTTGAGGGAAGGCAACAAGGTGGACTTGAAAGCGAGCCAGAATAGCAGGAAACAGATTTCAAGAGGTTCATTGGAATCACATTTAAAGCACAGGAAGAGGGACACAACTTCGTCAATAATGCATTTGGCCAAAAAGGGCATATGTGTTTTCTCCTGAATATATTCAGGAGAAATTGCATACGCCCTTTTTGGCCAAGCAAGCAAGCGGGCAATGCAAATCTGCACTACAAAGGAGTATCACTTCCCAATGGTCAAAAGGGACATCCACAACATGTGTAAAAAACCAGAAAGGCAAGACAGGCCATGGAGAAAGGGAGCCTACTTATGCTGAAGGGCAGGATGTATATTGCCAACTGCCTCTCTGGAGGAGTGCATTGTGTTCCCTAAAACAAGTAAAAAACAGAGCTACAGAGCCAAGGGCACTTCCAGTCTAGGGAAGATCCCTTGGGAAAACTGAAAATCAATAAGACAGAGCAAACACAAATTTGAGTGCTGCAATGCTTACAAGAACCTCCACTTGGGTACAACTTAAATATCCCAGGAAAGACAAAAATGGTTCAAGAAATTGTGGTACTTACGTTCAATGGAATACCCCTCAGCCATGAAATCAATGTAATAAGGCGAGTAGCAGCAAAATGAGTGGATTCAGGTACGATGATTCTAAGTGAAATAAGTCACAGAGAAGAAGAAACTTATCATAAATATCACTTATGAAGGTCCTGTAAAAATGGCTACACATGAACTGAGTTATGAAAGAGAACAGAGTCTCACATTTAGAAAGCACTCTTATACCTTCTTAAGGGGGAAGGAGAGGTGGGGTGATGCATAAAACGAGAAAGTGATATTAGTACAGGTACCGTTCCAAGTACCAACTACGGGAAAGACAAGACCTACACTTTCCTCAGTGAAAGGGACTCAAAACAACATATTTCCTGCAGAGGAATATGTCTGACTAGTAAGAATCTTAAAACCTATGTATTGATAAGTCTCCGTAAGGGAATCAAGTGTGTCTAGACTGGCATAAACATGGTAGTGAGAATCAGCTCAAACCCACTATAAAAAGGAATTTGAAAAACAAAACAAAAAAACAGGGAAATTCTGTACAATTCCTTCAGGGGCTCTGATGAAACCTGGAATGACACTATATACAACGACACCTGGATATGGCATAAGGCTAGACAGTTGGGACTGAGAGTATTGGTGAGATTCGGTGAGCAAATGCAGATCATTTAAAGCAATAATGCATGGCACACATTCCAAGGGTCCCAGCTCTCCAGGTTGAAGGGAATATTACTACAGCTATAACGTGTATGTGAAACCTAGAAAATGGACACACTGTGAATACAAAATGTTTCTAAAACTCAACTAATAGTCCCTCTCCTGGTGCTCTGGTTTGACTTTCCAACTGCTTTACTATCAATGTCCCAACTTGGAGAGACTGCCCCTTTAACCTCCTGGTTCGCACAGGTTGCCAATTTGGCAGAGGATGTAAGGGAAGAGGGAGAACCAATGAGAGAGTAGCTGTTAGTCATTTGTACGGGCACATGTCACTCTAATTTCCCGGCAGGTAGAAGAATTAGCCAAAGTCTCAGCCACCCGCCGGGAACCAGTATAGTTCCTGAACCAAATTTTGGACCTGCTGTCAGCTCACAAAACAACGAGTTGAAATATGGAGCTCAGGGGCACAGAAACTCACATACTGGCAGAGTAATAAAGGACAACTATCGTCCAAAAATCTGTTGAGGGAAGGCAATGAGGCGGACTTGAAAGCAAGCCAGAATAGCAGGAAACAGATTTCAAGAGGTACATTGGAATCACCTTTAAAGCACAGGAAAGGGGCACAACTTCGACAATGATGCACTTGGCCAAAAAGGTCGTATGCGTTTTCTCCTGAATATATTCAGGAGAAAACGCATACGCCCTTTTTGGCTAAGCAAGCAAGTGGGCAATGCAAATCTGCACTACAAACATGTATCACTTCCCACCGGTAAAAAGGAACATCGGCAAAATGTGTAAAAACGAGAATTGCAAGAAAGGCCCTGGAGAACAGGGAGCCTAGTTATGCTGATGGGCAGGATGTAAATTGCCAACTGCCTCTCTGGAGGAGTGCATTGTGTTCCCTCAAACAAGTAAACAACAGAGCTACAGATCCAAGGGCACTTCCAGTCTAGGGAAGATACCTTGGGAAAACTGAAAATCAATAAGAGATAGCAAACACAAAATTGATGGCTGCACTGCTTACAAGAACCTCAACTTGGGTACACTTTAATATCCCAGGAAAGACAAAATTGGTTTAAGAAATTGTGTTACTTACATACAATGGAATACCCCTCAGCCATGAAATCAATGTCATAAGGCCAGTAGCAGCAAAATGAGTGATTTCAGGTACGATGATTCTAAGTGAAATAAGTCACAGAGAAGAAGAAACTTATCATAAGATATCACTTATGAAGGTCCTGTAAACATGGATACACATGAACTGAGTTACGAAAGAGAACAGAATCTCACATTTAGAAAACACTTTAATGCCTGCTTAAGGGGGAAGGAGATTTGGGGTGATGCATAAAACCAGAGTGTGATATTAGAACAGATACCATTCCAAAAACCAAATATGGTATAGACAAGACCTACACTTTCCTCAGTGAAAGGAATCAAAACCCCATATTTCACAGAGAGAAATATATCTGACTAGTAAGAATCTTAAAACCTATGTATTGATATGTCTCCATAAGGGAATCAAGTGTGTCTAGACTGGCATAAACATGGCAGTGAGAATCAGCTCAAACCCACTATAAAAGGGAATTTCAAAAACAAAACAAGAAAACAGGTAAATTCTTTACAATTCCTTCAGGGGCTCTGATGAAACCTGGAATGACCCTATCTACAACGACACCTGGATATGGCATAAGGTTGGACACTTGGGACAGAGAGGATTGGTGAGATTCGGTGAGCAAATGCAGACCATTTAAAGCAATAATGCGTGGCACACATTCCAAGGGTCCCAACTCTCCAGGTTGAAGGGAATATAACTACAGCTGTAACATGTATGGGAAACCTAGAGAATGGACCCACTGTGACTATGAAAGGTTTCTAAAACTCAACTAATAGTCCCTCTCCTGGTGCTCCTGTTTGACTTTCCAACTGCTTTACTATCAATGTCCCAACTTGGAGAGACAGCCCCTTTAACATCGTATTTCGCACAGGTTGCCAATTTGGCAGAGGATGAAAGGGAAGAGGGAGAACCAATGAGAGTGTAGCGGTTAGGCATTTGGACGGGCACATGTTACTCTAATTTTCCGGCAGGTAGAAGAATTAGCCAAAGTCTCAGCCACACGCCGGGAATCAGTATAGTTCCTGAACCAAAGTTTGGACTTGCCATCAGCTCACAAAAAACGAGTTGAATAATGGAGCTCAGGGGCTCAGCAATTCACAAACTGGCAGAGTAAAAAAGGACAACTATCGTCCAAAAATCTGTTGAGGGTAGGCAACGAGGCAGAATTGAAAGTGAGCCAGAATAGCAGGAAACAGATTTTAAGAGGTACATTGGAATCACCTTTAAAGCACAGGAAGAGGGGCACAACTTCGAAAATGATGCACTTGGCCAAAAAGGGTGTATGCATTTTCTCATGAATATATTCAGGAGAAAACGCATATGCCCTTTTTGGCCAAGCAAGCAAGCAGGCAATGCAAATCTGCACTACAAAGAAGTATCACTTCCCACCGGTGAAAAGGGACATCCGCAAAATGTGTAAAAACCAGAATGGCAAGAAAGGCCCTGGAAAACAGGGAGACTAGTTATGCTGATGGGCAGGATGTAAATTGACAACTGCCTCTCTGGAGGAGTGCATTGTGTTCCCTCAAACAAGTAAACAACAGAGCTACAGATCCAAGGGTACTTCCAGTCTAGGGAATATACCTTGGGAAAACTGAAAATCAATAAGACAGAGCCACCCCAAAATTTAGGGCTGCACTACTTACAAGAACTTCAACTTGGGGAGACCTTAATTATCTGAGGAAAGACAAAAATGGTTCAAGAAATTGTGGAACTTACGTATGATGGAATATCCCTCAGCAAGGAAATCAATGTCATAAGGCCAGTAGCATCAAAATGAGTGGATTCACGTACGATGATTCTAAGTGAAATAAGTCACAGAGAAAAAGAAACTTATCATAAGATATCACTTATGAAGGTCCTGTAAACATGGCTACACATGAACTGAGTTATGAAAGAGAACAGAGTCTCACATTGAGAAAACACTCTTATGCCTGCTTAAAGGGGAAGGAGAGGTGGGGTAATGCATAAAACCACAGTTCGATATTAGTACAGATACCGTTCCAAAAGCCAAATACGGAATAGACAAGACCTACACCTTCCTCAGTGAAAGGGACTCAAAACCACATATTTCCCGCAGAGGAATATATCTGACTAGTAAGAATCTTAAAACCTATGTATTCATAGGTTTGGGTAAGGGAATCAAGTGTGCCTACACTAGTATCAACATGGCAGTGAGAATCAGCTGAAATCCACTATAAAAAGAAATTTCAAAAACAAAAACAAAAAAATAGGGAAATTCTTTACAATTCCTTCAGGGGCACTGATGAAACCTGGAATGACCATATCTACAAAGACAGCTGGATGTGGCATAAGGCTGGTCACTTGGGACTGAGAGGATTGGTGAGATTCGGTGAGCAAATGCAGACCATTTAAAGCAATAATACGTGGCACACATTCTAAGGGTCCCAACCCTCCAGGTTGAAGGGAATATTACTACAGCTATAACATGTATGGGAAACATAGAGAATGGACACACTGTGAATATGAAATGTTTCTAAAACTCAACTAATAGACCCTCTCCTGGTGCTCCTGTTTGACTTTCCAACTGCTTTACTATCAATGTCCAAACTTGGAGAGACAGCCCCTTTAACTTCCTGGTTCGCACAGGTTGCCAATTTGGCAGAGGATGAAAGGGAAGAGGGAGAACCAATGAGAGAATATCTGTTAGGCATTTGGACAGGCACATGTCTCTCTAATTTCCCGGCAGGTAGAAGAATTAGCCAAAGTCTCAGCCACCCACCGGGAACCAGTATAGTTCCTGAACCAAAGTTTTGGACCTGCCGTCAGCTCACAAAAAACGAGTTGAAAAATGGAGCTCAGGGGCACAGCAATTCACAAACTGGCAGAGTAGTAAAGGACAACTATCGTCCAAAAATCTGTTGAGGGAAGGCAACGAGGCGGAATTGGAAGCAAGCCAGAATACCAGGAAACAGATTTCAAGAGGTACATTGAAATCCCATTTAAATAACAGGAAGCGGGGCACAACTTCAACAATGATGCACTTGGCCAAAAAGGGCGTATGCATTTTCTCCTGAATATATTCAGGAGAAAACGCATATGCCCATTTTGGCTAAGCAAGCAAGCGGGCAATGCAAATCTGCACTACAAAAAGTATCACTTCCCCCCGGTCAAAAGGGACATACACAAAATGTGTAAAAACCAGAAAGGCAAGAAAGGCCCTGAAGAACAGGGAGCCTAGTTATGCTGATGGGCAGGATGTAAGTTGCCAACTGCCTCTCTGGAGGAGAGCATTGTGTTCCCTAAAACAAGTAAACAACAGAGCTACAGATCCAAGGGTACTTCCAGTCTAGGGAATATGCCTTGGGAAAACTGAAAATCAATAAGACAGAGCCACCCCAAAATTTATGGCTGCACTGCTTACAAGAACTTCAACTTGGGTACACCTTAAATATCCGAGGAAAGACCAAAATGGTTCAAGAAATTGTGGTACTTACGTATGATGGAATATCCTTCAGCCATGAAATCAATGTCATAAGGCCAGTAGCAGCAAAATGAGTGGATTCAGGTACAATTATTCTAAGTGAAATAAGTCACAGAGAAAAAGAAACTTATCATAAGATATCACTTATGAAGGTCCTGTAAACATGGCTACACATGAACTGAGTTACGAAAGAGAACAGAGTCTCACATTGAGAAAAAACTCTTATGCCTGCTTAAGGGGGAAGGAGAGGTGGGGTGATGCATAAAACCAGAGTTTGATATTAGTACAGTTACCGTTCCAAAAACCAAATACGGAATAGACAAGACCTACACCTTCCTCAGTGAAAGGGACTCAAAACCACATATTTCCCGCAGAGGAATATATCTGACTAGTAAGAACATTAAAACCTTTGTATTCATAGGTCTCCGTAAGGGATTCAACTGTGTCTACACTGGTATCAACATGGCAGTGAGAATCAGCTCAAACCCAATATAAAAAGGAATTTCAAAAACAAAACAAAACAAAAAACAGGGAAATTCTTTACAATTCCTTCAGGGGCTCTGATGAAACCTGGAATGACCCTATCTACAATGACACCTGGATGTGGCATAAGGCTGGACACTTGGGACTGAGAGGATTGGTGAGATTGGGTGAGCAAATGCAGACCATTTAAAGCAATAATGCGTGGCACCCATTCCATGGGTCCCAACTCTCCAGGTTGAAGGGAATATTACTACAGCTATAATGTGTACGGGAAACCTAGAGAATGGACAAACTGTGAATATGAAAGGTTTCTAAAACTCGACTAATAGTCCCTCTCTGGGTGCTCTGGTTTGACTGTCCAACTGCTTTACTATCAATGTCCCAACTTGGAGAGACAGCCCCTTTAACCTCCTGGTTCGCACAGGTTGCCAACTTGGCAGAGGATGAAAGGGAAGAGGGAGAAGCAATGAGAGTAGCTGTTAGGCATTTGGATGGGTATATATCACTGTAATTTTCGGTCAGGGAGAAGAATTAACCAAACTCTCAGCCACCCGCTGGGAAACAGTATAGGTACTGAACCAAAATTTTAGATTTGCGGTCAGCTCACAAAAAACGAGTTGAAAAATGGAGCTCAGGGGCAGAGCAATTCAGAAAATGGCCGAGTAATAAAGGAAAACTATCGTCCAAAAATCTGTTGAGGGAAGGAAACGAGGCGGACTTGAAAGCGATCCAGAAGAGCAGGAAACAGATTTCAAGAGGCACATTGGAATCACCTTTAAAGCACAGGAAGAGGGGCACAACTTCGACAATGATGCTCTTGGCCAAAAAGGGCATATGCATTTTCTCCTGAATATATTCAGGAGAAAACGCATACGCCCTTTTTGGCCAAGCGAGCAAGCGGGCAATGCAAATCTGCACTACAAAGAAGTATCACTTCCCACCGGTCAAAAGGGACATCCGCAAAATGTGTAAAAACTAGAAACGCAAGACGGGCCCTGGAGAACAAGGAGCCTAGTTATGCTGATGGGCAGGATGTAAATTGCCAACTGCCTCTCTGGAGGAGTCAATTGTGTTCCCTGAAACAAGTAAACAACAGAGCTACAGATCCAAGGGCACTTCCAGTCTAGGGAATATACATTGAGAAAACTGAAAATCAATAAGACATAGCCACCCAAAAATTTAGGGCTGCACTGATTACAATAACCTCAACTTGGTTACATATTGATGACAAGCACATGGCGCATTGTGATAACATGGGTCATGGAGCAATGTGCTGACAAGCACATGGAGCACTCTTATGACAAGGGTCAGGGAGCATTGTGCTGAGGAAGGCATAGAATATGGTGATGACCAGTGTCAGAGAGCATTGTGATGAAAAGTTCATGGAGCATTGTCGTTACAAAGTCACAGAGACTTGTGATGACGAGGGTATGGATCATTGTGATGACAAACATCATGAATCATTGTTAAAATGCGTCACGGAGCATTGTGATGACAGGGTCATGGAGCATTGTGATGACCACATCATGGAGCATTGTGATGACAAGGTCATAGAGTATTGTGAAGAGAGTTGTCAGGGAGCATTATGATGACATATGTCATGGCCCATTGTGATGACAATGGCATGGGGCATTGTGATGCCAGGTGTCATGGAGTATTGTGATGACAAAGGTAATGGAGCATTGTGTTGACAACGGCTTGGAGCACTGTGATAACAAGGGTCATGGAGCATTGTGATGACAAGGGCATGGAGCACTGTGATGACAACGGACATTGAGAATTTTGATGACAATATTGTGAAGAATTTTGATGACACAGGCATGGAGCTTGCTATGACAGGGGTCATATGGCATTGAGATGACAATTTCATGGAAAATTTTGATGACAAGTGCATGTAACATTGTGATGAGAAGTGTCATTGAGCATTGTGATGACAAGGACGTGGAGAATTCTGATGACAAGGGACATCAAGCATTGTTATTACAAGGGAATGCAGCATTGTGATTACCAGGGAATGGAGCATTGTGATAGCAAGACCCTGGAGCACTGTGATGAGAAGGCCATGAATAACTGTGATGACGAGCCTCATGGAGCACTGTAATGACAAGGGGCATGGAGCTTTCTGATGATAGTTGTCATGGAGCATTGTGATGACAGGGGTCATGGAACATTGTGATGACAGGGGTCATGGAGCATTGTGATGACAAGGGTCACGGAGCATTCTGATGATAAGCTTGTGGAGTATAGTGATGACAATGGCATGGAGCATTGTGATTAAAAGGGCATGGAGCATTGTGATGAAAAAGGCATGGAGAGTTGTCATGAGAGGTTTCAAGGAGCATACTGATGACAAGTGTCAGGGAGCATTGTGATGACCAGTGTATTGAGCATTGTGATGACAAAGGTCATGGAGCATTGTGATGAGAAGACCATGGAAAATTTTGATGAAGAGAGTCATGGACCTTTGTGATGACAAAGGTCATGGAGCATTTTGAAAACAGTGGTGTTGTGCATTGTGATGAGAAGGACAGGGAACATTGTGATGACAGGGTCATTTAACAATTTGATGAAAAGGGTCATGGATCATTTTGATGACAGGGGATATGGAACATTGTGATGTCAGGGGTCATGGAGCATTTTGATGACAGGGGTTATGGAACATAGTGATGTCAGGGGTCATGGAACATTGTGATGACAGGGGTGAGGAAGTATTGTGATGACTAGTGATGGAACATAGTGATATCAGTTGTGAGAGAGCATTTTGTTGAGAAGTGCATGGAGCATTGTGATGACAAGGGTTTATGGAGCATTGTGATGACAAGGTTGTGGAGCATTGTGATGACAAGCACATGGCACATTGCGATAAAATGGGGCATGGAGCAATATGCTGACAAGCACATGGAGCATTGTGATGAAAAGGGGGATGGAGTACTGTGCTGAGAAAGGCATAGAGCATTTTTCTGACAAGGGTCAGAGAGCATTGTTATGAAAAGTTCATGGAGCATTGTGGTGACAAAGTCACAGAGACTTGTGATGATGAAAGCATGGGCCATTGTGATGACAAAGTTCATAAAGAACTGTGATTACTGGAGTCACGGAGCATTGTGATGACACGGGAAGGGAGCATTGTGATGACATGGGCATAGAGCATTGCTCTGACAAATTTTATGGATTATTATGATGACAGTGGGCATGGCACATTGTGATTACAAGGGCATGGAGCATTGTGATGACAAGGTCATACAGTATTGTGAAGACGGGTGTCAGGGAGCATTGGGATGACATATGTCATGGTCCATTGTGATGAGAATGGCATGGGGCATTGGAATGCCAAGTGTCATGGAGGATTGTGATGACAAAGGTAATGGAGCATTGTGATGACAAGGGCTGGAGCTTCGTGATGACAAGGTCATGGAGCATTGTGATGACCACATCATGGAGCATTGTGATGACAAGGGCCTTTGAGAATTTTGATGACAAGGTCGTGAAGCATTGTGATGACAAGCGGATGGAGCTTTCTATGACAGGGGTCATGGAGGACTGCGATGAAAAGTGCATGGAGCATTGTGATGAAACATGTTACAGAGAACTGTGATGATGAGGGAATGGACCATTGTGATGACAAAGGTCATAAAGCATTGTGATGACTGGATTCACGGAGAATTATGATGTGCGGGGTCATGGAGCATTGTGATGACAAGGGCATGGAGCATTGTTCTGACAAATTTCATGGATTATTGTGATGACATTCGGCATGGCGGATTGTGGTGACAAGGGCATGGAGCATTGTGATGAAAAGGTCATGGAGTATTGTGAAGACAGGTGTCAGGGAGCATTGTGATGACATATGTCAGGTGCCATTGCGATGACAATGGCGTGGGGCATTGTGATGCCAAGTGTCATGGAGGAATGTGATGACAAAGATAATGGGGCATTGTGATGATTAGGGCTTGGAACATTATGATCACAAGGGCCATTTAGAATCTTGATGAGAAGGTCGTGAAGCACTGTGATGACGAAGTCCTGGAGCATTGTGTTGAAAAGACCATGGAGCCTTGTGATGACAAGTCTCATGGACCATACTTATGAAAAGAGGCATGGAGCATTGTGTTTACAGGGATCTTGGAACATTGTGATGACAAGGGCATGGAGCATTTTGATGAGAAGGCCAAGGAGCATTCTGATGACATGGGTCATGGAGCTTTTTGATGACAAGGGCATGGAGCATTGTGAATACAGGTGTCTTGGAGCATTGTGATGACAAGTGCATGGAGCATTGTGATGAGAAGGCCATGGAGCATTCTGATGACATGCGTCAAGGAGCTTTGTGTTGACAATTGCATGGAGCATTGTGATTACAGGGGTCTTGGAGCATTGTGATGACAAGAGTCATGGAGCCTTGTGATTAAAAGGCCGTAGATCATTGTGATAGCAGGGGTCATGGAGCATTGTTATGACAGGTGTAATGGAGCACTGTGATGACTAGGGCATGGAGCATTGGTCTGAAAAGTTTCATGGATTATTGTGATGAGAGTGAGCATGGAGCATTTTGATGACAAGGGCACAGAACACTGTGATACATGGGTCATGGGGGATTATAATGACAAGGACATGGAGCATTGTGATGAGAAGGGCATTGAGCATTGTGATGGCAAGCGTCATGGAGCTTTGTGATGACAAGGGCATGGAACAATATGATGAGAGGGTTCATGGAGCATTGTGATGACAATGACATGGAGCATCGTGATGCCAATTGTCATGGAGATGTTTGACGACAAATGTCATGGAGCATTTTGATGATAAGTTCGTGGTGCACTGTGTTGTGAAGGGAAGGGAGCATTGTGATGACAGGGTCATGGAGCAATTTGATGAAAAGGGTCATGGAAGATTTTGATGACAGGGGTTATGGAACATTGTGATGTCAGGGGTCATGGAGCATTTTGATGAAAAGGGTCATGGAGCATTTTGATGACAGGGGTTATGGAACATTGTGATGTCAGGGGTCATCAAACATTGTGATGATAAGTGCATGGAGCAATGTGATGACAGAGATCATGGAACATTGTGATGACGGGTGAGGGAGTATTGTGATGACTTGTGATGGAACATAGTGATATCAGTTGTGAGAGAGCATTTTGTTGAGAAGAGCCTGGAGCATATTGATGACAAGGTTTATGTAGCATTTTGATGACAATGTTGTGGAGCACAGTGATGACACGCGCATGGCACATTTTGATAACATGGGTCATGGAGCAATGTACTGAGAAGCACATGGAGCATTGTGATGACAAGGGTCATGGAGCATTGTGCTGAGAAAGGCATAGAGCATTGTGATGACAATGGTCAGAGAGCATTGTGATGAAAAGTTCATGGAGCATTGTGGTGACAAATGTCACAGAGAATTGTGATGATGAGGGCATGGACCATTGTGATGACAAAGTTCATGAAGCACTGTGATGACTGGAGTCATGGAGCATTGTGATGACAGGGTTCATGGAGCATTGTGATGACAAGGCCGTGGAACATCATTATGACAGTGGTCATGGAGCATTGTTATAACAGGGGTAATGGAATATTGTGATGGCAAGGGTATGGAGCATTGTGATGAGAAAGCCATGGAGCATTCTGATGACATGCGTAATTGAGATGTGTGATGACAAAGGCATGGAGAATTGTGATTATAGGGGTCTTGGATCATTGTAATGAAAAGGGTTATGGAGCCTTGTGATGACAAGGCCGTGGAACATTTTGATGGCAGTGGTTATGGAGCATTGTCATGACGGGGTAATGGAGCATTGTGATTACAAGTTTATGGAGCATTGGTCTGAAACTTTTCATGGATTATTGTGATGAGAGTGGGCATGGAGCATTATGATGACAAGGGAAAGGAACACTGTGATACATGTGTCATGGAGAATTGTATTGACAAGGGCATGGAACATTGTGATGAGAAAGGAATCGTGCATTTTGATGACAATCATCGTGGAGTTTTGTGATGATAAGGACATGGAAGCAATGTGATGAGAGACTTCAGGTAGCATTGTGATGACAATGGCATGGATCATTCTGATGCCAAGGGTCATGGAGCTTAGTGATGACAAAGATCATTGAGCATTTTGATGACAAGTGCATGGAGCATTGTGATGCCAAGGGTCATGGAGCTTGGTGAGGACAAAGATCATGGAGCATTTTGATGACAAGCGCATGGAGCATTGTGATGACAAGGGTCACGGAGCACTGTGCTGAGAAACACATAGTGCATTGTGATGACAAAGGTCACAGAGCATTGTGATGAAAAGTTCATGGAGCATTGTGGTGACAAAGGTCACAGAGACTTGTGATGACGAGGGCATGGACCATTGTGATGAGAAAGGTCATGAAGCATTGTGATGACAGGAGTCACGGAGCATTGTGATGACGTGTCATGGAGCATTGTGATGAAAAGGGCATGCAGCATTGTGATGACAGGGGCATGGAACATTGGTCTTACAAGTTTCATGGATTATTTCGATGACACTGGGAATGGCACATTGTGATGAAAAGGGCATGGAGCATTGTGATGAGAAGCTCATTCATTATTGTGAGGACAGGTTTCTGGGAGCATTGTGAAGACATATGTCATGGCCCATTGTGATGACAATGCCATGGAGCATTGTGATGCCAAATGTCATGGAGGATTGTGATGACAAAGGTAATGGAGCATTTTGATGACAAACGCATGGAGCATTGTGATGACAAGGGTCATGGAGCACTGTGCTGACAAGGGCATGGAGCATTGTGATGACAAGGGTCATGGAGCATTGTGCTGAGAAAGGCATGGAGCATTGTGATGACAACGGTCACAGACCATTATCATGAAAAGTTCATGGAGCATTTTGGTGACAAATGTCACAGAGCCTTGTGATGATGAGGGCGTGGACCATTGTGATGACAAAGGTCATGAAGCATTTGGATGACTGGAGTCACGGAGCATTGTGATGAAAGGTGTCATGGAGCATTGTGATGACAGGTGTCATGGAGCATTGTGATGACAAGGGTAATGCAACATAATGATGACAAGCTTGTGGAGTATTCTGATGACAATGGCATGGATCATTGTGATGAACAGGGCATTGAGCATTGTGATGAAAAAGGCATGGTGCCTTTTCATGACAGGGTTCAAGGAGCATTCTGACGACAAGTATCAGGGAGCATTGGGATGACAAGTGTATTGAACATTGTGATGACAAAGCTCATGGAGCATTGTGATGACACGGGCATGGAGTATTGTGATGACAGGCATCATGGAGTGTTGTGATGACAAGTGTTGTGGAACAATGTGATTACAAGGGTTTGAAGCATTGTGATGACAGAGGTCATGGATCATTTTGATTTCAAGGAGCATGGAGCATTGTGATGAAAGGGGTCATGGAGCATTGTGATGACGGGTCATGGAGCATTGTGAAGACAAGTGCATGGAGCATTGTGAAGACGGGGTATGGAACATTGGTCTTACAAGTTTCATGGATTACTGCAATGACAGTGGGAATGGTGCATTGTGATGACAAGGGCATGGAGCATGTTGATGACAAGGTAATGCAGTATTGTGAAGACAGGTGCCTGGGAGCATTGTGAAGACATATGTCGTGGCCCATTGTGATGACAATGCCATGGAGTATTGTGATGCCAATTTTCATGGAGGTTTGTGATGACAAAGGTAATGAAGCATTGTGATGACAAGGGCTTGGAGCATTGTGATGACAAGGGTCACGGAGCACTATGCTGACAGGGGCATGGAGCACTGCGATGAAACCTGTCATGGAGCATTGTGCTGACAAAGGCATGGAGCATTGTGATGAAAAGGTAATGTAGTATTTTGCTGACAAATGCATGGAGCATTTTGATGACAAGTGTCATGGAGCATTGTGATTACAGGGGTCATGAAGCATTGGGATGGCAAGGGCATGGATCATTCTGATGACAAGTGTCATGGAGCATTTTGATTACAAGGGTCCCGGATAATTGTGTTGTCTGGTGTCATGGAGCGTTGTGATGACTGTGGTCATGGAACATTGTGATGACAGGGGTCATGGAGCATTGTGATCAGAATTTCATGGAGCATTGGGCTGAAAATATTCATTGAGTATTATGATGGCAGGGGTCATGGAGCATTGTGGTGACAATGGAAAGGAGCATTGTGATGACCATGTCCTGGAGCATTGTGAGGAGAAGACTATGTAGCCTTGTGATGAAAAGTATCATGGAGCATTCTGATGAAAAGTGGAATGGAGCATTGTGATTACATGGGTCTTGGAGCATTGTGATGAATAGGGCATGGATGATTGTGATGAAAAAGCATGGAGCCTTGTCATGAGAGGGTTCAAGGAGCATACTGACGACAAGTGTCAGGGAGCATTGTGATGACAAGTGTATTGAGCATTGTGATGAGAAAGGTCATGGAGCATTGTGATGAGAAGACCATGGATAATTGTGAAGACGAGCGTCATGGGGAGTTGTGATGACAAGTGTTATGGAACATTGTGAACACAAGGGTTTGGAGCATTGTGATGACAGTGTTTATGGAGCATTTTGATTTCATTGTTATGACAATAGCATGAAGCATTATGATGATGGGCAAGGTTCATTGTGATGACAGAGTTCATGGAGCATTGAGATGAAAAGGGGCATGGAGCATTGTGATTACAGGTGTCTTAGAGCATTGTGATGAAAACGGCATGGAGCATTTTAATGCTAAGGCCATGGAGCTGTCTGATGACAAGCGTCATGGAGCTATGTGATGACAAGAGCATGCAGCATTGTGATTACAGGGGTCTTGGAGCATTGTGATGACAAGGGTCATGGAGCCTTGTGATGACAAGGACGTGGAACATTGTCATGACAGGCGTGAAGGAGTATTGTAATGACTAGTGATGGAACATTTTGATATCTGCGGTGAAAGAGCATTTTGATGTGAAGTGCATGGAGTTTTGTGATGACAAGGTTTATAGAGTATTGTGATGACAAAGTTGTGGAACATTGTGATGACAAGTGCATGGCACATTGTGATGAAATGTGTCATGGAGCATTGTTCTGACAAACCCATGGAGCATTGTGATGACAAGGGTCATGGAGCACTCTGCTGACAAAGGCATGGAGCATTGTGATGACAAGGGTCACAGAGCATTGTGATGAAAAGTTCATGGAGCATTATGGTGACAAAGTTCACAGAGCCCTGTGATGATGAGGTTATGGACCATTGTGAGGACAAAGGTCATGTAGCATTGTGATGACTGGAGTCACGGACCATTGTGATGACAAGGGAATGGAGCATTGTGATGACAGGAGCATGGAGCATTGGTCTGACAAATTTCATTGATTATTGTGATGATAGTGGGCATGGCGCACTGTGATGACAGCGGCATGGAGCACTAATATGACCAGGTCATGGAATATGGTGAAGACAGGTGTCAGGGAGCATTGTGATGACATATGTCATGGTGCATTGTGATGACAATGGCATGGAGCATTGTGAAGCCAAGTGTCATGGAGGATTGTGATGACAAATGTAACGGAGCATTCTGATGACAAGGGCTTGGAGCATTGTGAGAGAAGACCATGGATAATTGTGATGACCAGCGTCATGGGGCATTGTGATGACAAGTGTTATGGAGCATTGTGATCACAAGGATATGGTGCATTGCAATGACAGATGACATTGAGCATTTTGATTTCATTGTGATGACAAAAGCATGAAATATTATGGTGATGGGCACGGTGCATTGTGATGACAGTGTTGATGGAGCATTGAGATGAAAAGGGGCATGGAGTATTGTGATTCCAGGGGTGTTGGAGCATTGTGATGACAAGGGCATGGAGCACTGTGAGGAGAAGGCGATGCAGCATTCTGATGACATGAGTCATGGAGCTTTGTGATTACAAGGGCATCGAGATTTGTGATTAAAGGGGTCTTGGAGCATTGTGATGACAAGGGTCATGGAGCCTTGTGATGACAAGGCCGTGGAACATTGTGATGGCAGGGGTCATGGAGCATTGTTATGACAGGTGTAATGGAGCATTGTGTTGACAAGGGCATGGAGCATTGTTATGCCAGGGGTCATGGAGCTTTGTGATGAAAAATGTCATTGGGCATTTTAATGACAAGGGCGTGGTGCATTGTGATGAGAAGGGCAGGGAGCATTGTGATGACAGGGTCATGGAGCAATTTGATGAAAAGCGTCATGGAATATTTTGATGACAGGCGTTATGGAACATTGTGATGTCAGGGGTCAGGAAGCATTGTGAAGAAATGGGTCATGGAGCATTTTGTGACAGGGGTTATGGAACATTGTGATGTCAGGGGTCATGGAGCATTGTGATGACAAGGGCACGGAGCAATGTGATGACAGGGGCATGGAACATTTGTCTGAGAAGTTTCATGGATTATTATGATGACAGTGGGCATGGAGCATTGTGATGAGAAAGGTCACAGAGCCTTGTGTGAAGAGGGCATGGACCACTGTGTTGACAGAGGTCATGAAGCACTGTGATGACTGGAGTCACGGAGCATTGTGATGGCAGGGGTCATGGAGCATTGTGCTGACAAGCGCATGGAGCATTTTGATGACAAGTGTCATGGAGCACTGTGCTGACGAAGGCATGGATCATGGTGATGACAAGGGACACAGAGCATTGTGATGAAATATTCATGGAGCATTGTGGTGACAAAGGTCACAGAGCCTTGTGTGACGGGGGCATGGACAATTGGTCTGACAAATTTCATGGATTATTGTGATGACAGTGGGCATGGAGCATTGTGATGACAAAAGTCATGAAGCATTGTGATGACTGGAGGCAAGGAGCATTTTGATGACATGGGTAATGGAGCATTGTGATGACATGGGCATGGAGCATTGTGATGACAGTGGCATGGAACATTTGTTTGACACGTTTCATGGATTATTCTGATGACAGTGGGCATGGCGAATTTTGATGACAAGGGCATGTAACATTGTGATGACAAGGTCATGGAGCACTGTGAGTAGAAGGCCATGGAGCATTCTGATGACATGAGTCATGGAGCTTTGTGATGACAAGGGCATCGAGATTTGTGATTACAGGGGTCTTGGAGCATTGTGATAACAAGGGTCATGGAGGCTTGTAATGACAAGACCGTGGAATCTTGTGATGGCAGTGGACATTGAGCATTGTTATGACAGGGGTAATGGAGCATTGTAGTGAAAAGGACATGGGGCAATGGTCTAAAATGTTTCATGGATTATTGTGAAGAGTGTGGACATAGAGCAGTGTGATGACAAGGGCATGTAACATTGTGATACATAGATCAGGCAGGACTGTAATGACAATGGCATGGAGCATTGTGATGAGAAGAGCATCGAGCATTGTGAGGACAAGCGTCATGGAGATTTGGGATGACAAGTGCATGGAGCAATGTGATGAGAAGGTCCATGGAGCATTGTGATGATAATGGAATGGAGCATTGTGATGCCTATGGTCATGGAGCTTTGTGATGACAAATGTCATGTAGCATTTTGATGACAAGGGCCTGGTGCATTGTGATGAGAAGGGCAGGGAGCATTGTGATGACAGGGTCATGGAGCAATTTGATGAAAAGGGTCATGGAACATTTTGAGGACAGGGGTTATAGAACATTCTGATGTCAGGGATCATGGAGCTTTGTGATGATAATGGCATGTAGCATTGTGATGACAGGGGTAATGGAACATTGTGATGACAGGGTTTAAGAAGTATTGTGATGACTAGTGGTGGAACATTGAGATATCAGTGGTGAGAGAGCATTTTGATAAGTGCATGGAGCATTGTGATGACAAGGTTTATGGAACATTTTGATGACAAGGATGTTGAGCATTGTGATGACAAGTGCATGGCGAATTGTGATGACATTGGTTGTGGAGCATTGTGCTGACACGCGCATCGAGCATTGTGATGACAAGAGTCATGGAGCATTGTGCTGACAAAGGCATGGAGCTTTGTGATGAAAAGGGTCACAGAGCATTGTGATAAAAAGTTCATGGAGCATTGTGGTGACAAAGGTCGCAGAGCTTCGTGTGACAAGGTCATGGACCATTGTGATGACAAATGTCATGAAGCATTGTGATGACTGAAGTCACGGAGCGTTGTGATAACAGGGGTCTTGGAGCATTGTGAAGAAAAGTGAATGCATCATTGTGATGAAAAATGCAGGGAGCCTTGTCATGACAGTGTTCAAGGAGCATAGTGATGACAAGTGTCAGGGAGCATTTTGATGACAAGTGCATTGAGCATTGTGTTGACAAAGGTCATGGAGCATTGTGATGAGAAGTCCTTGCATAATTGTGATGACGAGCGTCATGGGGCATTGTGATGACATGTGTCATGGAACACTGTGATCAGAAAGGTTTGCAGCTTTGTGATGACAGAGGTCATGGAGCATTTTGTTTTCATAGTGATGACAATAGCATGAATCATTATGATGAGGGGCATGGTGCATTTTGATGACAGGGTTGATGGAGAATTGAGATGTAAAGGGGCATGGAGAATTGTGATTACAGAGGTCTTGGAGCATTGTGATGACAAGGGTCATGGAGCCTTGTGATGACAAGGCCGTGGAACATTGTGATGGCAGGGGTCATGGATCATTGTTATGACAGGTGTAATGGAGCATTGTGATGACAAGGGCATGGAGCAATGTGATGAGAGATATCACTGAGCATTGTGATGACAATGGCATGGAGCATTGTGATGCCAGGGGTCATGGAGCTTTGTGATGAAAAATGTCATTGGGCATTTTAATGACAAGGGCATGGTGCATTGTGATGAGAAGGGCTGGGAGCATTGTGATGACAGGGTCATGGAGCAATTTGATGAAAAGCGCCATGGAATATTTTGATGACAGGCGTTATGGAACATTGTGATGTCAGGGGTCATGAAGCATTGTGAAGAAATAGGTCATGGAGCATTTTGTGACAGGGGTTATGGAACATTGTGATGTCAGGGGTCATGGAGCATTGTGATGACAAGGGCACGGAGAAATGTGATGACAGGGGCATGGAACATTTGTCTGACAAATTTCATGGATTATTGTGATGACAGTGGGCATGGAGCATTGTGATGACAAAGGTCACAGAGCCTTGTGTGAAGAGGGCATGGACCACTGTGTTGACAAAGGTCATGAAGCACTATGATGACTCGAGTCACGGAGCATTGTGATGGCAGGGGTCATGGAGCATTGTGCTGACAAGCGCATGGAGCATTTTGATGACAAGTGTCATGGAGCATTGTGCTGACAAAGGCATGGAGCATGGTGATGACAAGGGACACAGAACATTGTGATGAACATTCATGGAGCATTGTGGTGACAAAGATCACAGAGCCTTGTGTGACGGGGGCATGGACAATTGGTCTGACAAGTTTCATGGATTATTGTGATGACAGTGGGCATGGAGCATTGTGATGACAAAAGTCATGAAGCATTGTGATGACTGGAGGCAAGGAGCATTTTAATGACATGGGTAATGGAGCATTGTGAAGACATGGGCATGGAGCATTGTGATGAGAGTGGCATGGAACATTTGTCTGACAAGTTTCATGGATTATTCTGATGACAGTGGGCATGGCGAATTGTGATGACGAGGGCATGGAACATTGTGGTGACAAGGTCATGGAGTATTGTGAAGACAGGTGTCAGGGAGCATTGTGATGACATATGTCATTGTCCATTAGATGACAATGGCATGGAGCATTGTGATCCCAAGTGTCATGGAAGATTGTGATGACAAATGTAATGGAGCATTTTGATGACAAGGGCTTGGAACATTGTGATTACATGGGTCATGGAGCTTTGCGATGAGAAGGGTCATGGAGCATTGTGATGACAAGAGTCATGGAGCATTGTGATGAGAAGGTCATGGAGAATTGGGCTGAAAATATTCATGGAGTATTGTGATGAAAGGGGTCAAGGAGCATTGTGATGACAAGTGTATTGAGCATTGTTATGACAAAGTTCATGGAGCACTGTGATGAAAAAACCATGGATAATTGTGATGACGAGCGTCATGGGGCGTTGTGATGACAAGTGTTATGGAACCTTGTGATCACCAGGATTTGGAGCATATTGATGACAGAGGTCATGGAACATTTTGATTTCATTGTGGTGACAATAGCATGAAGCATTATGATAATGGGCATGGTGCATTGTGATGACAGGGTTCATGGAGAATTGAGATGAAAAGTGGCAAGGAACATTGTGATTAAAGTGGTCTTGGAGCATTATGATGACAAAGGCATGGAGCATTGTGATGAGAAGGCAATGGAGCATTCTGATGACATGCGTCATGTAGTTTTGTGATGAGAAGGGCATGGAGCATTGTGAAGACAGTGGCATGGAAAATTGGTGTAACAAGGTTTATGGATTATTGTGATGACAGTGGGCATGGCGAATTGTGATGACAAAGGCATGGAGCATTGTGACGCCAAGTGTCATGGAGGATTGTGATGAAAAAGGTAATGGAGCATTGGGATGACAAGGGCTTGGAGCATTGTGATAACAAGGGTCATGGAGCATTGTGATGAAAATGGGCATTGAGAATTTTGATGACAAGGTATGAAGCATTTTGATGACAAAGCCATGGATCTTGCTATGACATGTGTCATGGGACATTTCGATGACAGGTGCATGGAGAATTGTGATGACAAGAGCATGTAAAATTGTGATGAGAAGTGTCATGGAGCATTGTGATGACAAGAACGTGGAGAATTGTGATGACAAGGGACATGGAGCATTGTTATGACCAGGGAATGGAGCATTGTGATCGAAAGACCATGGAGCACTGTGATGAGAAGAAAAATGGATAACTGTGATGACGATCATCATGGAGCACTATAATGACAAGGGGCATGGAGCATTCTGATGACATGCATCATGGAGCATTGTGATGACAGAGGTCATGGAACATTGTGATGACAGTGGTCATGGAGCATTCTGATGATAAGCTTTAGAGTATTGTATGACAATGGCATGGAGAATTGTGATGAAATGGGCATGGATCATTATGATGAAAAATGCATGGAGCCTTTTCATGACAGATTTAAAGGAGCATTCTGACAACAAGTGTCAGGGAGCATTGTGATTACAAGTGTATTGAGCATTGTGATAAAATGGTCATGGAACATTGTGATGACAAGGGCATATAGTATTGTGATGACAGGCATCATGGAGCATTGTGATGTCAAGTGTTATGGAACATTGTGATCACAAGGGTTTGGAGCATTGTGATGACAGGTCATGGAACACTCTGATACATGGGTCATGAAGGATTGTAATGACAATGGCATGGAGCATTGTGATGAGAAGGGCATCAAGCATTTTGATGACAAGCGTCTTGGAGCTTTGTGATGACCAGGACATGGAACAATGTGATGAGAGGCTTCATGAAACATTGTGATGACAATGGCATGGAACATTGTGATGCAAATGGTCATGGAGCTTTGTGATGACAAAGGTCATGGAGCACTTTGATGAGAAGGCAATGTAGCATTCTGATGACATGCGTAATGGAGCTTTGTGATGACAAGGGCATGGAGCATTCTGATGATAAGCTTGTGGAGTATTGTGATGACAATGGCATGGAGCATTGTGATGAAAATGGCATGGATCATTGTGATGAAAAATGCATGGAGCCTTTTCATGACAGGTTTCAAGGAGCATTCTGACAACAAGTGTCAGTGAGCATTGTGATGACAAGTGTATTGAGCATTGTGATGACGATGGTCATGGAGCATTGTGATGACAATGGCATGGAGTATTGTGATGACAGGCATCATGGATCATTGTGATGTCAAGGGATATGGAACATTGTGATCACAAGGTTTTGGTGCATTGTGATGACAGGTCATGGATCATTTTGATTTCAAGGAGCATGGAGCATTGTGATGACAAGGGCATGAAGCAATGTGATCCAAAGTTTCATGGAGGATTTTGATGACAAGCGCATGGGGCATTGTGATGACAATGTCATGTAGCATTTTGCTGACAGAGGCATGGAGCATCGTGATGACAAGTTTCATGGAGCACTGTGAAGACAAGCATCACGGAGCATTGTGATTACAACGGTCATTTAGAATTAAGATGGCAAGGGCACGGATCATTTTGATGACAAAGGTCAGGGAGAATTTTGATGATAAAAGTACCGGATTATTGTGTTGTAAGGGGTCATGGAGCATTGTGATGACAGTGGTCATGGAGCACTGTGATGACAGGGGTCACGGAGCATTGTGATGAGAAGTTCATGGAGCATTGGGCTGAAAATGTTCATGGAGTATTGTGATGACAGGGGTCATGGAGCATTGTGATGACAAGGGAATGCAGCATCGTGATGACAAGATCCTGGAGCATTGTGATGAGAAGACTATGGAGCTTTGTGATGACAAGTCTCATGGAGCATTCTGATGAAATGGGGCATGGAGCATTGTGATTAAAGGAGCCTTGGAGCATTGTGATGACAAGGGCATGGAGCATTTTGATTACAGGGGTCTTGGAGCATTGTGATGAAAACGGCATGGATCATTGTGATGAAAAAGGCATGTAGCCTTGTTATGACACGGTTCAAGGAGTATACTGATGACAAGGGTCAGGGAGCATTGTGATGACTAGTGTATTGAGCATTGTGATGACAAAGGTCATGGAGCACTGTGATGAGAAGACTGTGGATAATTGTGATGACGAGAGTCATGGGGCGTTGTGAAGACTAGTGTTATGAACATTGTGATCACAAGGGTTTGGAGCATTGTGATGACAGATGTCATGGAGCATTTTGATTTCATTGTGATGACAATAGCATGAAGCATTAAGATGATGGGCATGGTGCATTGTGATGACAGGGTTCATGGAGAATTGAGATGAAAAGGGACATGGAGAACTGTGATTACAGGGGTCTTGGAGCATTGTGATGACAAGGGCATGGATCATTGTGATGAGAAGGCCATGGAGCATTCTGATGACATGCATCATGGAGTTTTGTGAAGACAAGTGCAGGGAGCATTGCGAATACCGTGATCTTGGAGCATTGTGATGAAAAGGTCATGGATCATTGTGATGAAAAAGGCATGGAGTCTTGTCATGACAGGGTTCAAGGAGAATACTGACGACAAGTGTCAGGGACCATTATGATGACATGAGTATTGAGCATTGTGATGACAAATGTCATGGAGCATTGTGATGAGAAGACCATGGATAATTGTGATGACGAGCTTCATGGGGCGTTGTGATGACAAGTGTTATGGAATATCGTGATCACAAGTGTTTGGAGCATTGTGATGACACAGATCATGGAGCACTTTGATTTCATTGTGTTGACAATAGCATGAAGCATTATGTTGATTGGCATGGTGCATTGTGATGACAAGGGTCATGGATCCTTGTGATGACAAGGCCGTGGAACATCGTGATGACAGTTGTCATGGAGCATTGTTATGACTGGGGTAATGGAGTATTGTGATGGCAAGGGTATGGAGCATTGTGATGAGAAAGCCATGGAGCATTCTGATGACATGTGTCATGGAGCTTTGTGATGACAAAGGCATGGAGCATTGTGATTACAGGTGTCTTGGATCATTGTGATGACAAGGGTTATGGAACCTTGTGATGACAAGGCCTTGGATCATTTTGATGGCAGTGGTAATAGAGCATTTTCATGACAGGGGTAATGGAGCATTGTGATTGCAATTGTATGGAGCATTGGTCTGAAAAGTTTCATGGATTATTGTGATGAGAGTGGGCATGGCGCTTTGTGATGACAAGGTCACACAACACTGTGTTACATGGGTCATGGAGGATTGTAATGACAAGGGCATGGAGCATTGTGATGAGAAGGGCATCGAGCATTTTGATGACAAGCATCGTGGAGCTTTGTGATGACAAGGACATGGAAGCAATGTGATGAGAGGCTTCAGGAAGCACTGTGATGACAATGACATTGATCATTGTGATGCCAAGGGTCATGGAGTTTTGTGATGACAAATGTCATGGAGCATTTTGTTGACAAGTGCGTGGTGCATTGTAATGAGAAGGTCAGGGTGCATAGTGATGACAGGGTCATGGAGCAATTTGATGAAAATGGTCATCGAATATTTTGATGACAGGGGTTATGGAACATTGTGATGTCAGGGGTCATGGAGCATTGTGATGAAAAGCGTCATGGAGCATATTGATGACAGGGATTATGGAACGTTGTGATGTCAGGGGTCATCGAACATTGTGGTGATAAGAGCATGTAGCATTGTGATTACAGGGGACATGGAACATTGTGATGACAGGGGTGAGGGAGTATTGTGATGACTAGTGATGGAACAGTGTGATATCAGAGGTGAGAGAGCATTTTGATGACAAATGTATGGAGCATTGAGATGACAAGGTTTATGGAGCGTTGTGATGACAAGGTTGTGGAGCACTGTGATGACAAGCGTGTGGTGCATTGTTATGACATGTGTTATGGAGCATTGTGTTGACTAGCGCATGAAGCATTGTGATGAAAAGGGTCATGGAGCATCGTGCTGAGAAACGCATGGAGCATTGTGTTGACAAGGGTCATGGAGCATTGTGATCAAAAGTTCATGGAGCATTGTGGTGACAAAGGTCACAGAGACTTGTGATGACGAGGGCATGGACCATTTTGATGACAAAGGTCATGAATCACTGTTATGACTGGAGTCACGTAGCACTGTGCCAACCGGGGTCATGGAGCATTGTGATGACAAGGGCATGGAGCATTGTGATGACAAGGTCATACATTATTGTGAAGGCAGGTGTCAGGGAGCATTGTGATGACATATGTCACGATCCATTGTGATGACAATGCCATTGGGCATTGTGATGCCAAGTGTCATGGAAGATTGGGATGACAAATGTAATGGAGCATTGTGATGACAAGGGCTTTGAGCATCGTGATGACAAGGTCAAGGAGCACTCTGATGACAAGATCATGGAGAGTTGTGATGACAAGGGCAATTGAGAATTTTGATGAGAAAGTCGTGAAGCACTGTGATGAGAAGCGCATGGAGCTTGCTATGACAGGGGTCATGGAGCATTGCAATGAAAAGTGCATGGAGAATTGTATTGACAACAGCATGAAACATTTTGATGAGAAGTGTCTTGGAGCATTGTGATGTCAAGGACATGTAGAATTGTGATGACCAGGGCATGTAGCATTGTGATGGGAGGACCGTGGAGCATTGTGATGAGAAGACATTGGATAATTGTGATGATGAGCGTCATCGAGCACTGTAATGACAAGGGGCATGGAGCATTGTGATGACATGTGTCATGGATCATTGTGATGACAATTGTCATGGAACATTCTGATGACAAGCTTGTGGAGTAATGTGCTGAAAAAGGCATGGAGACTTTTCATGACAGTGCTCCAGCAGCATACTGACGACAGGTGTCAGGGAGCATTGTGATGACATGTGTATTGAGAATTGTGATGACAAAGGTCATGGAGCATTGTGATGATAGGCATTATGGAGCATTGTGATGACAAGTATTATGGAACATTGTGATCACGAGGATTTGGAGCATTGTGATGACAGAAGTCATGTATCATTTTCATTTCAAGGAGCATAGAGCATTGTGATGACAAGGGCATGAAGCAATGTGAACCCAAGGTTCATGGAGGATTTTGATGACAACGGGAATGGAGTATTGTGATGACAAGCGCATGTAGCATTGTGATGACAAGGACATGTAGCATTTTGCTGACAAATGCATGGAGCATTGTGATGACAAGCGTCATGGAGCATTGTGTTTACAGGGGTCATGGAGTTTGGGATGGCAAAGACATGGATCATTGTGATGACAAGAGTCATGGAGAATTTTGATGACAAGAGTCCCGGATCATTGTGTTGTCTGGTGTCATGGATCGTTGTGATGACATTGGTCATGGAGCATTGTGATGCCAGGGGTCATCGAGCATTGTGATGAGAAGTTCATGGAGTACTGGGCTGACAATATTCATTGAGTATTGTTATGGCGGGTGTCAATGATCATTGTGATGGCAAGGGAATGGAACATTGTGATGACAAAGTCCTGGGGCATTGTGATGAGAAGACCATGGAGCATTGTGATGACAAGTCTCATGGAACATTCTAATGAAAAATGGCATAGAGCATTGTGATTACAGGGGTCTTGGAGCATTGGGATGACAAGGGCATGGAGCATGGTGATGACAATGCCACGAGCATTCTGATGACATGCGTCATGGATATTTCTGATGACAAGGGCATGGAGCATTGTGATTACAGGGGTTTTGGAGCATTGTGATGAAAAGTCCATGGATCATTGTGAGGAAAAGGCATGGAGCCTTGTCATGACAGGGTTCAAGGAGCATACTGAAGACAAGTGTCAGGGAGCATTGTGATGACAAAGGTCATGGAGCATTGTGATGAGAATACCATGGATAATTGTGATGAGGAGTGTCATGGGGCATTGTGATGACAAGTGTTATGGAACATTGTGATCACAAGGGTTTGGAGCATTGTGATGACAGAGGTCATGGAGCATTGTGATTTCATTGTGATGACAATAGCATGAAGCTTTATGATGATGGGCATGTTGCATTGTGATGACAGTGTTCATGGAGAATTGAGATGAAAAGGGGCATGGAGCCTTGTGATTACAGGGGTGTTGGAGCATTGTTATGACAAGGGTCATGGAGCCTTGTCATGACAACGCCTTGGTACACTGTGATGGCAGGGGTCATGGAGCATTGTTATGACAGGGGTATTGGAGCATTGTGATGACAAGTGCATCGAGCATTGGTTTGAAAAATTTCATGGATTATTGTGACGAGAGTGGTCATGGAGCATTGTGATGACAAGGGCACAGAACACGAAGATACATGGGTTATGGAGGATTGTAATGACAAGGGCATGGATCATTGTGATGAGAAAGGGATCGAGCATTGTGATGACAAACGTCATGGAGCTTTGTGAAGACAAGGGCAAGGAGCAATGTGATGATAGGGTTCATGGAACATTGTGATGACAATGGCATGGAGCATTGTGATGCCAAGGGTCATGGAGATTTGTGAGGACAAATGTCAATGAGCATTTTGATGACAAGAGCATTGTGCATTGTGATGAGAAGGGCAGGGAGCATTGTGATGACAGGATCATGGAGCAATTTGATGAAAAGGGTCAGGAAACATTTTGATGACAGGGGTTATGGAAGAGTGTGACGTCAGTTGTCATGGGGCATTGTGATGATAAGGGCATGTAGCATTTTGATGACAGGGATCATGGCACATTGTGATGAAAGGGGTGAGGGAGTATTGTGATGACTAGTGATGGAACATTGTGATATCAGTGGTGAGAGAGCATTTAGATGACAAGTTCTTGGAGCATTGTGATGACAAGTTTTATGGAGCATTGTGATGACAAGTGCATGGCATATTGTGATGACATGTGTCTTGGAGCATTGTGCTGACAAGCGCATGGAGCATTGTGATGACATGGTCATGGAGCACTGGGCTGACAAAGGCATGCAGCATTGTGATGACAAGTGTTACAGAGCACTGTGATGACGAGGGAATGGACCATTGTGATGACAATGGTCATAAACCATTGTGATGACTGGATTCACGGAGCATTATGATGTGAGGTGTCAGGGAGCATTGTGATTACAAGGGCATGGAACATTGTGATGACAGGGGCATGGAGAATTGGTCTGACAAGTTTCATGGATTATTGCTATGAGGGTGGGCATGGCACATTGTGATGACAAGGGAATGGAACATTGTTATGACAAGATCATGTAGTATTGTGAAGACAAGTGTCAGGGAGCATTGTGATGACATATGTCATGGTGCATTGTGATGACAATGGCGTGACGAATTATGATGGTGTGCATGATGCATTGTGATGACAGGGTTCATGTAGCATTGAGATGAAAAGGGGCATGGAGCATTGTGATTACAGGGGTCTTGGAGCATTGTGATGACAAGGGCATGGAGCAATGTGATAAGAAGGCCATGGAGAACTCTGATGACATGTGTCATTGTGCTTTGTGATGACAAGGGAATGGAGCATTGTGACTAAAGGATCTTGGAGCATTGTGATGACAAGTGTCATGGAGCATTGTGATGACACGGCTGTAGAGCATTGTGATGGCAGGGGTCATGGAGCATTGCTATGACTGGGGTAATGGAGCTTTGTGATGAGAAGTGCAATGAGCATTGGTCTGAAAAGTTTCATGGATTATTGTGATGAGAGTGGGCATGGAGAATTGTGATGACAAGGTCATGGAAAACTGTGATGCATTGGTCATGGAGGATTGTAATGACAAGGGCTTGGAGCACTGTGATGAGAAAAGCATCGAGCATTGTGATGACAAGCGTCATGGAGCTTTGTGATGACAAGGGCATGGATCAATGTGATGAGAGTGTTCATGGAGCATTGTGTTGACAATGACATGGAGCATTGTGATACCAAGGCTCATCGAGCTTTGAGATGACAAATGTCATGGAGCATTTTGATGACAACGGCGTTTTGCATTGTGTTGAGAAGGGCAGGGAGCATTGTGATTACAGGGGTCTGGGAGCATTGTGATGACAAGGGTCATGGAGCCTTTTGATGACAAGGCCGTGCAATATTGTGATGGCAGGGTTCATGGAGCATTGTTATGACAAGTATAATGGAGCATTGTGATGACAAGTGCATGGAGAATTGGTCTGAAAATTTCCATGGATTATTGCGATGAGAGTGGGCATGGAGCATTGTGATGACAAGGGCAAGGAACACTGTGATACATGGGTCATGGAGGATTGTAATGACAAGGGCCTGGAGCATTGTGATGAGAAAGGCATCGAGCATTGTGATGACAAGCGTCATGGAGCTTTGTGATGACAAGTGCATGGAGCATTGTGATGAAAAAGGCATGGAGCCTTTTCATGACAGGGTTCAAGGAGCATTCTGATGACAAGTGTCAGGGAGCATGGTGATGACAAGTGTATTGAGCATTGTGATGACAAAAGTCAGGGAGCATTGTGATGACAAGGGCATGGAGTAATGTGATGACAGGCATAATGGAGCGTTGTGATGACAAGTGTTATGGAACATTGTGATCACAAGGGCTTGGAGCATTGTGATGACAGAAGTCATAGATCATTTTGATTTCAAGTAGAATCGACCATTGTGATGACAAGGGCAAGAAGCAATGTGATCCCAAGGTTCATGGAGGATTGTGATGACAAAGGTAATGGAGTATTTTGATGACAAGCACATGGAGCATTGTGATGACAAGGTCATGTAGCATTTTGCTAACAAAGGCATGGAGCATTGTGATGACAAGGGTCATGGAGCACTGTGATGACAAGCGTCACGGAGCATTCTGATTACTGGGTTCATTGAGCATTGGATTGACAAGGGCATGGAGCATTGTGATGACAAGTGTCATGGAGCATTTTGATGACAAGAGTCCCGGATCATTGTGTTTTCATGGGTCATGGAGCATTGTTATGACAGGGCTAATGGAGTATTGTGATGGCAAGGGTATGGAGCATTGTGATGAGAAGGCCATCGAACATTCTGGTGACATGTGTCATGGAGTTTTGTGATGACAAATGCATGGAGAATTGTTATTACAGGGTTCTTGGTTCATTTTGATGACCAGTGTTATGGAGCCTTGTGATGACAAGGCCGTGGATCATTTTGATGGCTGGGGTAATGGAGCATTGTCATGAAGGTGTAAAGGAGCATTGTGATTACAAGGGCATGGAGCTTTGGTCTGAAAAGTTTTATGGATTATTGTGATGAGATAGGGCATGGAGCATTGTGATGACAAGGGCATGGAACACTGTGATACATGGGTCATTGAGTATTGTAATGACAAGGGCATGGAGCATTGTGTTGAGAAGGGCATGGAGCGTTTTGATGACAAGCATCGTGGAGCTTTGTGATGACCAGGACATGGAGCAATGTGATGAGAGGCTTCATGAAGCATTGTGATGACAATGGCATGGAGCATTGTGAGGCCAACGGTCATGGAGCTTTGTGATGACAAAAGTCATGGAGCATTTTGATGACAAGGGTGTGGTGCATTGTGATGAGAAGGGCACGGTTCATTGTGATGACAGGGTCATGGAGCAATTTGATGAAAAGGGTCATCGAACATTTTGATGACAGGGGTTATGGAACATTGTGATGTCAGGGGTCATGGAGCATTGTGATAAAAGGGTCATGGAGCAGTTTGATGACAGGGGTTATGGAACATTGTGATGTTAGGGGTAATGGAACATTGTGATGGTAAGGGCATATAGCATTGTGATGACAGGGGTCATGGATCATTATGATGACAGGGGTGAGGGAGTATTTTAATGACCAGTGATGGAATATTGTGATATCATTGGTGAGAGAGCATTTTGATGATAAGTGTATGGAGCATTGTGATGACAAATTTTATGGAGCATTGTGATGACAAGATTGTGGAGCATTGTGATGACAAGCGCATGGCGCATTGTGATGACATATGTCATGGAGCATTGTGCTGACTAGAACATCCAGCATTGTTATGACATGTGTCATGGAGCATTGTGCTGACTAGCGCAAGGAGCATTGTGATGACATGGGTCATGGTGCATTGTGCTGAGAAAGGCATGGAACATTGTGAAGACAAGGGTCACGGAGCATTGTGATGAAAAGTTCATGGAGCATTGTGGTGACAAAGGTCACAGAGACTTGTGATGATGAGGGCATGGACCACTGTGATGACAAATGTCATGAAGAATTGTGATGACTGGAGTCACGGAGCATTGTGATGACAGGGGTCATGGAGCATTGTGATGACAAGGGAATGGAGCATTGTGATAACAGAGGCATAGAGCATTGCTATGACAAGTTTTGTGGATTATTGTGATGACAGTGGGCATGGCACATTGTGATGACAAGGGCATGGAGCATTGTGATGACAATGGCATGGGGCATTGTGATGCCAAGTGTCATGGAGGATTGTGATGACAAAGGAAATAGAGCATCGTGATGACAAGGGTCATGGAGCATTGTGATGACAAGATCATGGAGCACTGAGTTGACAAGGGCCATTGAGAATTTTGATGAGAAAGTCGTGAAGATTTGTGATTACAAGCACATGGAGCTTGCTATGAAGGGGTCAGGGAGCATTTCGATGACAATTGCATGGAGAATTGTATTGACAAGAGCATGTAACATTTTGATTAGAAGTGTCATGGAGCATTGTGATGACAAGGATACGTAGAATTGTGATGACCAGGGCATGGAGCATAGTGATGGCAAGACCGTGGAGCATTGTGATGAGAAGACCATGGATAATTGTGATGATGAGCGTCATGGAGCACTGTAATGACAAGGGGCATGGAACATTGTGATGACTGGTGTCATGGATCATTGTGATGACAAGGGTCAAGGAGCATTCTGATGACAAGCTTGTGGAGTAATGTGATGACAATGGCATGGAGCATTGTGATGAAAACGGCATGGAGCATTGTGAAGAAAAAGGCATGGAGCCTTTTCATGACAGTGTTCAAGGAGCATTCTGACGAAATGTGTCAGGGAGCACTGTGATGACAAGTGTATTGAGCATTGTGATGACAAAGGTCATGGAGCATTGTGATGACAGGCATCATGGAGCATTGTGATGACAAGTGTTATGGAACATTGTGATCACAAGGATTTGGAGCATTGTGATGACAGAAGTCATGTATCATTTTCATTTCAAGGAGCATGGAGCATTATGATGACAAGGGCATGAATCAATGTGAACCCAAGGTTCATGGAGGATTTTGATGACAATGGGAATGGAGTATTGTGATGACAAGCGCATGGAGCATGTGATGACAAGGTCATGTAGCATTTTGATGACAATTGTCAGGGAGCACTGTGATGACAAGTGTCATGGAGCATTGTGATTACAGGGGTCATGAGCATTGGGATGGCAAGGGCATGGATCATTGTGATGACAAGTGTCATGGAGCATTTTGATGACAAGAGTCCCGGATCATTGTGTTGTCTGGTGTCATGGAGCGTTGTGATGACTGTGGTCATGGAGCATTGTGATGACAGGGGTTATGGAGCATTGTGAACAGAAGTTCATGGAGCATTGGGCTGACAATATTCATTGAGTATTGTGATGGCAGTTGTAATGGAGCATTGTGATGACATTGGAACGGAGCATTGTGATGAAAAGTTCCTGGAGCATAGTGAGGAGAAACCATGGTGCCTTGTGATGACAAGTCTCATGAAGCATTCTGATGAAAAGGGGCATGGAGCATTGTGATTACAGGGGTCTTGGAGCATTGTGATGAATAGGGCATGGGTGATTGTGTTGAAAAAGCATGGAGCCTTGTAATGAGAGGGTTCAAGGAGCATACTGACGACAAGTGTCAGGGAGCATTGTGATGATAAGTGTATTGAGCATTGTGATGAGAAACGTCATGGAGCATTGTGATGAGAAGACCATGGATAATTGTGATGACGAGCATCATGGGGAGTTGTGATGACAAGTGTTATGGAACATTGTGATCACAAAGGTTTGGAGAATTGTGATGACAGAGCTTATGGAGCATTTTAATTTCATTGTGATGACAATAGCATGAAGCATTATGATGATGGGCATGGTTCATTGTGATGACAGAGTTCATGGAGCATTGAGATGAAAAGGGGCATGGAGCATTGTGATTACAGTTGTCTTGGAGTATTGTGAAGAAAAGGGCATGGAGCTTTGTGATGATAAGGCCATGGAGCTGTCTGATGACATGCATCATTGAGCCTTGTGATGACAAGGCCGTGGAATATTGTCATGACACGGGTGAAGGAGTATTGTGATGACTAGAGATGGAACATTTTGATATCAGTGGTGAAAGAGCATTTTGATGAGAAGTGCATGGAGCTTTGTGATGACAAGGTTTATGGAGCATTGTGATGATAAAGTCGTGGAACATTGTGATGACAAGTGCATGGCACATTGTGATGACATGGGTCATGGAGCATTGTGCTGACAAGCGCATGGAGCATTGTGATGAAAAGGGTCATGGAGCACTCTGCTGACAAAGGCATGGAGCGTTGTGTTGACAAGGGTCACAGAGCATTGTGATGAAAACTTCATGGAGCATTATGGTTACAAATTTCACAGAGTCCTGTGATGACGAGGTCATGGACCATTGTGATGACAAAGGTCATGAAGCATTGTGATGACTGGAGTCACTGAGCATTGTGATGACAGGGGGATGGAGCATTGGTCTGACAAGTTTCATGGATTATTGTGATGATAGTGGGCATGGCACATTGTGATGACAAGGGCATGGAACATTGTTATGACAAGGTCATGGAGTATTGTGAAGACAGGTGTCAGGGAGCATTGTGATGACATATGTCATGATGCATTGTGATGACAATGGCATGGAGCATTTTGAAGCCAAGTGTCATGGAGGATTTTGATGACAAAAGTAATGGAGCATTGTGATGATAAGGTCTTGGAGCATTGTGATGACAATGGTCATGGAGCATTGTGATGACAACGGCATGGAGCATTGTTATGACAAGGGCCATTGAGAATTTTCATGACAAGGTCGTGAAGCACTGTGATGAAAAGCACATGGAGCTTGCTATGTCAGGTGTCATGGAGCATTGCGATGACAAGTGCATGGAGAATTGTGATGACAAGAGCATGTAACATTGTGATGAGAAGTGTCATGGAGCATTGTGATGGCAAGACGGTGGAGCGTTGTGATGAGAAGACCATGGATAATTGTGATGACGATCGTCATGGAGCACTGTAATGACAAGGGGCATGGAACATTGTGATGACAAGGGTCATGGAACATTCTGATGACAAGCTTTTGGAGTATTGTGATGACAATGGCAAGGAGCATTGAGATGAAAAGGGCATGGAGCATTGTGATGAAAAAGGCATGGAGCCTTTTCATGACAGGGTTCAAGGAGCATGCTGACGACAAGTGTCAGGGAGCATTGTGATGACAAGTGTATTGAGCATTGTGATGACAAAGTTCAGGGAGCATTGTGATGACACGGGCAAGGAGTATTGTCATGACAGGCATCATGGAGCTTTGTGATGACAAGTGTATTGAGCATTGTGCTGACAAAGGCATGGAGCATTGTGATGACAAGTGTTACAGAGCATAGTCATGACGAGGGAATGGACCATTGTGATGACAAAGTTCATAAAGCATTGTGATGACTGGATTCACGGATCATTATGATGTGTGGGTTCATGGAGCATTGTGATTACAAGGGTATGGAGCATTGTGATGACAGGGCCATGGAGAATTGGTCTGACAAGTTTCATGGATTATTGCTATGATGGTGGGCATGGCACAATGTGATGACAAGGGAATGGAACATTGTTATGACAAGGTCATGTAGTATTGTTAAGAGAGGTGTCAGGGAGCATTGTGATGACATATGTCATGGTGCATTGTGATGACAATGGCGTGGAGCATTGTGATGCCAATTGTCATGGAGTACTGTGATGACAAATGTAATGGAGCATTGTGATGCCAAGTGTCATGGCGGATTGTGATGTCAAATGTAATGGAGCGTCATGATGACAACTGCTTCGGGAATTGTGATGAAAAGTGTCATGGAGCATTGTGATGACAAGGACATGGAGCATTGTGATGACTAGGGCCATTGAGAATTTTGATGCCAACGTCCTGAAGCATTGTGATGACAAGCGCACGGAGCTTGCTATAACAGGGGACATGGAGCATTGCGATGAAAAGTGCATGGAGAATTGTGATGACAAGAGCATGAAACATTGTGATGAGAAGTGTCATGGAGTATTGTGATGACAAGGACGTGGAGAACTGTGATGACAAGGGACAAGTTGCATTGTGATGACCAGGGCAGGGAGCATTGTGATGGCAAGACCGTGGAGCACTGTGCTGAGAAGACCATAGATAATTGTTATGACGAGTGTCATGGAGCACTGTAATGACAATGGGCATGGAGCATTGTGATTACAGGTGTCATGGAGCATTCTGATGACAGGGGTCATGGAGCATTGTGATGACATGTGTCATGGAGCATTCTGATGACAAGCTTGTGGAGTATTGTGATGACAATGACATGGAGCATAGTGATGAAAAAAGCAGGGAGCATTGTGATGAAAAAGGCATGGACCCTTTTCATGACAGGGTTCAAGGAGCATTCTGAAAACAAGTGTCTGGGAGCATTGTGATGACATGGGCATGGAGCATGGTGATGAGAAGGCCATGGAGCATTCTGATGATATGGGTCATGGAGCTTTGTGATGACAAGGGCATGGAGCATTGTGATTACAGTGGTCTTGAAGCATTGTGATGAAAATCGCATGGATCATTGTGATGAAAAATGCATGGAGCCTTGTCATTACAGGGTTCAAGGAGGATACTGACAACAAGTGTCAGGGAGCATTGAGCTGACAAGTGTATTGAGCATTGTGATGACAAATGCAATGGAGCATTGTGATGAGAAGACCATGGATAATTGTGATGAGGAGCGTCATGGGGAATTGTGATGACAAGTGTTATGGAACATTGTGATCACAAGGGTTTGGAGGATTGTGATGACAGAGGTCATGGAACATTTTGATTTCATTGTTATGACAATAGCATGAAGCATTATGATGATGGGCATGGTGCATTGTGATGACAGTGTTCATGGAGCATTGAGATGAAAAGTGGCATGGAGAATTGTGATTACAGGGGTCTTGGAGAATTGTGATGACAAGGGTCATGGAGCCTTGTGATGACGAGGCCGTGGATCATTGTGATGGCAGGGGTCATGGAGCATTGTTATGACACGGGTAATGGAGCCTTTCGATGACAAGGGCATGGAGCATTGGTGTGAAAAGGTTCATGGTTTATTGTGATGAGAAGGGCATTGAGCATTGTGATGACAAGCGTCAGGGAGCTTTGTGATGACAAGTGCATGGAGCAATGTGATGAGATGGTTCATGGAGCATTGTGATGACAATGGCATGGAGCATTGTGATGTCAAGGGTCATGGAGCACTGGTATGACAAGCGTCACAGACTATTCTGATTACAGAGGTCATGGAGCATTGGGATGACAAGCGCCTGGATCATTGTGATGACAAGTGTCATGGAGCATTTTGATGACAAGAGTCCCGGATCATTTTGTTGTCAGGGGTCATGGATCGCTGTGATGACAGTGGTCATGGAGCATTGTGATGACAGGGGTAATGGAGCATTGTGATGGCAAGGGCATGTAGCATTCTGATGACATGCATCACGGAGCATTGTGATGACAAGGGCATGGAGCATTGTGATTACAGGGGTCTTGGAGAATTGTGATGACAAGGGTCATGGAGCCTTGTGATGACGAGGCCGTGGATCATTGTGATGGCAGGGGTCATGGAGCATTGTTATGACACGTGTAATGGAGCCTTTCGATGACAAGGGCATGGAGCATTGGTGTGAAAAGGTTCATGGTTTATTGTGATGAGAAGGGCATTGAGCATTGTGATGACAAGCGTCAGGGAGCTTTGTGATGACAAGTGCATGGAGCAATGTGATGAGATGGTTCATGGAGCATTGTGATGACAATGGCATGGAGCATTGTGATGTCAAGGGTCATGGAGCACTGGTATGACAAGTGTCACAGACTATTCTGATTACAGGGGTCATGGAGCATTGGGATGACAAGCACATGGATCATTGTGATGACAAGTGTCATGGAGCATTTTGATGACAAGAGTCCCAGATCATTTTGTTGTCAGGGGTCATGGATCGCTGTGATGACAGTGGTCATGGAGCATTGTGATGACAGGGGTAATGGAGCATTGTGATGGCAAGGGCATGTAGCATTCTGATGACATGCATCACGGAGCATTGTGATGACAAGGGCATGGAGCATTGTGATTACAGGGGTCATGGAACATTGTGATGACAGGGATGAGGGAGTATTGTGATGACTAGTGATGGAACATTGTGATATCAGTGGTGAGAGAGCATTTTGATGAGAAGTGCATGGAGCATTGTGATGACAAGTTTTAAGGAGCATTGTGATGAAAAGTTTGTGGAGCTTTGTGATGACAAGCGCATGGCTCATTGTGATGACATGGGTCATGGAGCATTGTGCTGACAGAGGCATGGAGCATTATGATGACAAGGGTCATGGAGCATTGTGATGAAAAGTTCATGGAGCATTGTGGTGACAATGGTCACAGAGACGTGTGATGACGAGGGCATGGACCATTGTGATGACAAAGGTCATGAATCATTGTGATGACTGGAGTCATGGAGCATTGTGATGACAGGGTTCATGGTGCATTGTGATGACAATGGCATGGAGCATTGTGATGATAGGTGCATGGAGAACTGGTCTGACAACTTTCAAGGATTATTGTGATGAGTGACGGCATGGCGCATTGTGAAGACAAGGGCATGGAGCATTGTGATGACAAGGGCATGGAGCATTGTGATGACAAGGTCATGGAGTATTGTGAAGACAGGTGTCAGGGAGCATTGTAATGACATATGTCATGGTCCATTTTGATGACAATGGCATGGAGCATTGTGATGCCATGTGTCATGGAGGATTGTGATGACAAGAGCATGTAACATGGTGATGAGAAGTGTCATGGAGCATTGTGATGACAAGGGACAGGGAGCATTGTGATGTCCAGGGCATGGAGCATTGTGATAGCAAGACCGTGGAGCATTGTGATCGCAAGACCATGGAGCATTTTGTTGACGAGTGTCATCGAGCACTGTAGTGGTACGGGGCATGGAGAATTGTGATGATAGGTGTCATGGATCATTGTGATGACAAGGGTCATGGAGCATTCTGATGACAAGCTTGTGGAGTATTGTGATGACAATGGCATGGAGTATTGTGATGAAAAAGACATGGAACCTTTTCATGACAGGGATCAAAGAGCATTCTGACATCAAGTGTCAGGGAGCATTGTGATGACAAGTGTATTGAGCATTGTGATAACAATGCTCATGGAGCATTGTGATGACAGGCTTCATGGAGCATTGTGATGAGGAGGCCATGGAGCATTCTGATGACATGCGTCATGGAGATTTGTGATGACAAGGGCATGCAGCATTGTGATTTCAGGGGTCTTGGAGTATGGGGATGAAAAGGGCATGGATCATTGTGACGGAAAATGCATGGAGCCTTGTCATGACAGGCTTCAAGGAGCATAGTGACGACAAGTATCCGGGAGCATTGTGATGACAAGTGTATTGAACATTGTGATGACAAAAGTCATGGAGCATCGTGATGAGAAAACCATGGATAATTGTGATGACGAGCGTCATGGGGCGTTGTGATGACAAGTGTTATGGAACATTGTGATCACAAGGGTTTGGAGCATTGTGATGACAGGGTTCATGGAGCATTGAGATGAAAAGGGGCATGGAGCATTGTGAATAAAGTGGTCTAGGTGCATTGTGATGACAAGGGCATGGACCATTGTGATGAGAATGCAATGGAGCATTCTGATGACATGCGTCATGCAGCTTTGTGATGACAAGGGCATATAGCATTGTGATGACAGTGGCATGGAATGTTGGACTGACAAGTTTCATGGATTATTGTGATGACAGTGGGCATGGCACATTGTGATGACAAGGGCATGGAGCATTGTGATGACAAGGTCATGGAATACTCTGAAGACAGGTGACAGGGAGCATTGTGATGACATATGTCATGGTCCATTGAGATGACAATGGCATGGAGCATTGTGATGCCAAGTGTAATGGAGGATTGTGATGACAAAGTTAATGGAGCATTGTGATGACAACAGCTTGGAGCTCTGTGATAACAAGGGTCATGGAACATTGTGATGACAAGTGCATGGAGCATTGTGATGACAACGGACATTGAGAAATTTTATGAAAAGGTTTTGAAGCATTTTGATGACAAAGGCATGGAGCTTGCTATGACAGTGATCATGGGGCATTGCGAAGACAAGTTCATGGAGAATTGTGAAGAGAAGAGCATGTAACATTGTGATGTGAAGTGTCATGGAGCATTGTGATGACAAGGACATGGAGAATTGTGATGAAAAGGGACATGGAGCATTGTTATTACCAGGGAACGGAGCATTGTGATGGCAAGACCGTGGAGCACTGTGATGAGAAGACCATGAATAACTGTGATGACGAGCATCATGGAGCCCTGTAATGACAAGGGTCATGGAGCATTCTGAAGACCGGTGTCATGGAGCATTGTGTTGACAGGGGTCATGGAAAAATGTGATGACAGGGGTCATGGAGCATTGTGATGGCAAGGTTCATGGAGCATTCTGATGATAAGCTTGTGGAGTATTGTGATGACATTGGAATGGAGCATTGTGATGAAAAGGGCATGGATCATTGTGATGAAAAAGGCATGGAGCCGTGTCATGACAAGGTTCAAGGAGCATACTGATGACAAGTGTCAGGGAGCATTGTGATGACAAGTGTATTGAGCATTGTGATGACAAAGGTCATGGAGCATTGTGATGAGAAGACCATGGATAATTGTGATGACGGGAGTCATGGGGCGTTGTGATGACAAGTTTTATGAACATTGTGATCACAACGGTTGGGAGCATTGTGATGACAGAGGTCATGGAGCATTTTGATTTCATTGTGATGACAATAGCTTGAAGCAGTATGATGATGTGCATGGTGCATTGTGATGACAGGTTTCACGGAGCATTGAGAAGAAAAGGGGCATGGAGCATTGTGATTACAGGTGTCTTGGAGCATTGTGATGACAAGTGCATGGAGCATTGTGATGGGAAAGCCATGGAGCATTCTGATGACATGCGTCATGGAGCTTTCTGATGACAAGGGCATGGAGCATTGTGATTACAGGGGTCTTGGAGCATTGTGATGACAAGTGCTTGGAGCATTGTGATGACAATGGTCATGGAGCATTGAAATGACAAGGGCATGGAGCATTGTGATGACAAGGGCCATTGAGAATTTAGATGAAAAGGTTGTGAAGCACTGTGATGAAAAGCACATGGAGCTTGCTATGACAGGTGTCAAGGAGCATTGCGATGACAAGTGCATGGAGAATTGTGATGACAAGAGCATGTAACATTGTGATGATAAGTGCATGTAGCATTTTGATGACAGGTGTCATGCAACATTGTGATGACAGGGGTGATGGAGTATTGGGATGACTAGTGATGGAACATTGTGATATCAGTGGTGAGAGAGCATTTTGATGAGAAGTGCATGGAGCACTGTGATGACAATGTTTATGCAGCATTGTGATGAAAAGGATGTGGAGCATTGTGATGACAAGCACATGGTGCATTGTGATGACATGGGTCATGGAGTATTGTGCTAAAAAGCTCATGGAGCATTGTGATGACAAGAGTCATGGAGCATTGTGCTGAGAAACGTATAGAGCATTGTGATGACAAGGGTCACAGAGCATTGTGATGAAAAGTTCATGGAGCATTGTGGTGACAAAAGTCACAGAGACTTGTGATGACGAGGGCATGGACCATTGTGATGAGTAAGGTCATGAAGCATTGTGACGACAGGAGTCACGGAGCATTGTGATGACGGCTCATGGAGCATTGTGATGACAAGGGCAAGGAGCATTGTGATGACAGGGGCATGGAACATTGGTCTTACAAGATTCATGCATTATTGCGATAAGAGTGGGAATGGCGCATTGTGATGACAAGGGCATGGAGCATTGTGATGACAAGGTCATGCAGTATTGTGAAGACAGGTGTCTGGGAGCACTATGAAGACATAAGTCATGGCCCATTGTGATGACAATGCCATGGAGCATTGTGATGCCAATTGTCATGGAGGTTTGTGATGACAAATGTAATGGGGCATTGTGATGACAAGGACTTGGAGCATTGTGATGACAAGGTTCATGGAGCACTGTGCTGACAAGGGCATGGAGCATTGTGATGACAAGGGTCATGGAGCTTGGTGTTGACAAAGGTCATGGAGCATTTTGATGACAAGAGTGTGGTGCATTGTGATGAGTAGGGCAGGGAGCATTGTGATGAAAGGGTCATGGAACAATTTGATGAAAAGGGTCAGGGAACATTTTGATGAGAGCAGTTATGGAACATTGTGATGTCAGTGGTCATGGAGCATTGTGAAGATAAGGGCATGTAGCATTTGGATGACAGGGGTTATGGAACATTGTGATGACAGGGGTGAGGGAGTATTGTGATGACTAGTGATGGAACATTGTGATATCAGTGGTGAGAGAGCATTTAGATGACAAGTTCATGGAGCACTGTGATGACCACTTTTATGGAGCATTTTGATGACAAGTTTATGGAGCATTGTCATGACAAGTGCATGGCAAATTGTGATGACATGTGTCTTGGAGCATTGTGCTGAGAAGCTCATGTAGTATTGTGATGACAAGGTTCATGGAGCATTGTGCTCACAAAGGCATGGAGCATTGTGATGACAAGGGACACAGAGCATTGTGATGAAAATTTCATGGAGCGTTGTGGTGACAAAGATCACAGAGCCTTGTGTGACGAGGGCATGGACCATTGTGAGGACAAAGGTCATGAAGCATTGTGATGACTGGAGTCACGGAGCATTATGATGTGAGGGGTCATGGAGCATTGTGATTACAGGGGCATGGAGCATTGTGATGACCGGGGCATTGAGAATTGGTCTGACAAGTTTCATGGATTATTGCTATGAGGGTGCGCATGGCACATTATGATGACAAGGGCATGGAACATTTTTATGACAAGGTCATGTTGTATTGTGAAGACAGGTGTCAGGGAGCACTGCGATGACATATGTCATGGTGCATTTTGATGACAATGGGGTGGAGCATTGTGATGCCAAGTGTCATGGAGGATTGTGATGACAAGGGCCATTAAGAATTTTGATGCCAACGTCGTGAAGCATTGTGATGACAAGCGCACGGAGCTTGCTATGACAGGGGACATGGAGCATTGCAATGAAAAGTGCATGGATAATTGTGAAGACAAGAGCATGTAACATTGTGATGAGAAGTGTCATGGAGTATTGTGATGACAAGGATGTGGAGAATTTTGAGAACAAGGGATATGGAGCATTGTGATGGCCAGGGCAGGGAGCATTGTGATGGCAAGACTGTGCAGCACTGTGATGAGAAGACCATGGATAATTGTGATGACGATCATCATGGAGCACTGTAATGACAAGGGGCATGGAGCATTGTGATGACAGGGGTCATGGAGCATTGTGATTACATGGGTCATGGAGCATTCTGATGACAAGCTTGTGGAGTATTGTGATGACAATGGCATGGAGCATAGTGATGAAAGGTCATGGAACATTGTGATGAAAAAGGCATGGATCCTTTTCATGACAGTGTTCATGGAGCAGTCTGAAGACAAGTGTCAGGGAGCAGTGTGATGACAAGTGCATGGAGCATGGTGTTGAGAAGGCCATGGAGCATTCTGATGATATGGGTCATGGAGCTTTGTGATGACAGGGGCATGGAGCATTGTGATTACTGGGGTCTTGGAGCATTGTGATGAAAGCGCATGGATCATTTTAATGAAAAAGGCATGGAGCCTTGTCATGACAGGGTTCAAGAAGCATACTGACGACAAGTGGCAGGGAGCATTGAGATGACAAGTGTATTGAGCATTGTGATGACAAAGGTCACGGAGCATTGTGATGAGAAGACCATGGATAATTGTGATGAGGAGCATCATGGGGAATTGTGATGACAAGTGTTATGGAACATTGTGATCACAAGGGTTTGGAGCATTGTGATGACAGAGGTCATGTAGCATTTTGATTTCATTGTGATGACAATAGCATTAAGCATTATGATGTTGGGCATGGTGCATTGGAATGGCAGAGTTCATGGAGAATTGAGATGAAAAGGGGCATGGAGCATTGTGAATACAGGGGTCTTGGAGCACTGTGATGACAAGGGTCAGGGAGCCTTGTGATGGCGAGACCGTGGAACATTGTGATGGCAGGGGTCATGGAGCATTGTTATGACACGGGTAATGGAGCCTTTTGATGACAAGGGCATGGAGCATTTGTGTGAAAATTTTCATGGATTATTGTGATGAGAGTGGGCATGGAGCATTGTGATGTCAAGAGCAAGGAACACGGTGATACATGGATCATGGAGGATTGTAATGACATGGGCATGGAGCACTGTGATGAGAAGGGCATCGAGCATTGTGATGACAAGCGTCATGGAGCTTTGTGATGACAAGGGCATGGAGCAATGTGATGAGAGGGTTCTTGGAGCACTGTGATGACAATGGCATGGAACATTGTGATGTCAATGGTCATGGAGCACTGGGACGACAACCGTCAGGGAGCATTCTGATTACAGGTGTCATGGAGCATTGGGATGACAAGTGCATGGATCATTTTGATGACAAGTGTCATGGAGCATTTTGATGACAAGAGTCCCAGAACATTGTGTTGTCTGCGGTCATGGAGCACTAAGATGACACTCGTAATGGAGCATTGTGATGACAGGTGTAATGGAGCATTGCGATGGCAAGGGAATGGAGCATTGTGATGAGAAGGCCATGGAACATTCTGATGACATGCATCATGGAGCTTTGTGATGACAAGGGCATGGAGCATTGTGATTACAGGGGTCATGGAACATTGTGATGACAGGGGTGAGGGCGTATTGTGATGACTAGTGATGGAACATTGTGATATAAGTGGTGAGAGAGCATTTGGATGAGAAGTGCATGGTGCATTGTGATAACAAGGTTTATGGAGCATTGTGATGACAAGGTTGTGGAGCATTGTGATGAGAAGCGCTTGGCACTTTGTGGTGTCATGGGTCATGGAGCATTGTGCTGAGAAGCACATGGAGCATTGTGATGACAAGGGACATGGAGCATTGTGATGTCCAGGTCATGGAGCATTGTGATGGCAAGACCATGGAGCATTTTGATGACGAGTGTCATCGAGAACTGTAATGACACGGGGCATGGATCATTGTGATGACAAGGGTCAAGGAGCATTCTGATGACAAGCTTGCGGAGTATTGTGATGACAATGGCATGGAGCATTGTGATGAAAAAGGCATGGAGCATTGTGATGAAAAAGGCATGAAACCTTTTCATGACAGGGATCAAGGAGCATTCTGACGTCAAGTGTCAGGGAGCATTGTGATGACAAGTGTATTGAGCATTGTGATGACAAAGTTCATGGAGCATTGTGCTGAGAGGACCATGGATAACTGTGATGAGGAGCGTCATGGGGCATTGTGATGACAAGTGTTATGGAACATTGTGATCACAAGTGTTTGGAGCATTGTGATGACAGAGGTCATGGAGCATTTTGATTTCATTGTGATGACAATAGCATGAAGCATTATGATGATGGGCATGGTTCGTTGTGATGACAGGGTTCATGGAGCACTGAGATGAAAAGTGGTATGGAGCACTGTGATTACTCGGGTCATGGAGCCTTGTGATGACAAAGCCCTGGAACATTGTGATGACAGGGGTGAGGGAGTATTGTGATGACTAGTGATGGAAAATTGTGATATCAGTGGTGAGAGAGCATTTTGATGTGAAATGTATGGAGCTTTGTGATGACAATGTTTATGGAGCATTGAGATGACAAGTTTGGGGAGCACTGTGATGACAAGGGCATGGAGCATTGTGAATGAGAAGGCCATGGAGCATTCTGATGACATGCGTCATAGAGCTTTGTGATTACAAGGGCATGGAGCATTATTCTGAAAATTTTCAAGGATTATTGTGATGAGAGTGGGCATGGAGCATTGTGATGAGAAGTGCATCGAGCATTGTGATGACAAGCGTCATGGAGCTTTGTGATGACAAGGCCGTGGAGCAATGTGATGAGAGGCTTCATGAAGCATTGTGATGACAATGGCATGGAGCATTGTGATGCCAAGGGTCACAGAGAATTGTGATGAAAAGTTCATGGAGCATTGTGGTGACAAAGGTCACAGAGACTTGTGATGATGAGGGCACGGACCATTGTGATGACAAAGTCTTGAAGCATTGTGATGACATGGGTCATGGAGCCTTGTGATGACAAGGCCGTGGAACATTGTCATGACAGGGGTGTGGGTGTATTGTAATGACTAGTGATGGAACATTTTGATATCTGTGGTGAAAGAGCATTTTAATGAGAAGTGCATGGAGCTTTGTGATGACAAGGTTGATGGAGCATTGGGATGACAAAGATGTGGAACATTTTGATGACAAGCGCATGGCATATTGTGATGACATGGGTCTTGGAGCATTGTGCTGACAAGCGCATTGAGCATTGTGATGACAAGGGACATGGAGCACTCTGCTGACAAAGGCATGGAGCATTGTGATGACAAGGGTCACAGAGCATTGAGATGATAAGTTCATGGAGCATTTTGGTGACAAAGTTCAGAGAGCCCTGTGATTACGAGGGCATGGACCACTGTGATGACAAAGTCAAGAAGCAGTGTGATGACTGGAGTCACAGGGCATTATGATGACAAGGGCATGGGGCATTGTGATGACAGGGGCATGGAGCATTGGTCTGAGAAGTATCATGGATTATTGTGATGAAAGTGTGCATGTCGCATTGTGATGACAAGGGCATGGAGCATTGTTATGACCAGGTCATGGATTATTGTGAAGACAAGTATCAGGGAGTATTGTGATGACATATGTCCTGGTGCATTGTGATGACAATGTCATGGAGCATTGTGAAGCCAAGTGTCATGGAGGATTGTGATGACAAAGGTAATGGAGCATTGTGATGACAAGGGCTTGGAGCATTGTGGTGACAAGGGCCATTGAGAATTCTGATGACAAGGTCGTGAAGCATAGTTATGACAAGCGCATGGAGCTTGCTACGACATGGGTCATGGGGCATTGCGATGACAAGTGCATGGAGCATTGTGATTAGAGGGGTCTTGGAGCATTGTGATGACAATGGCATGGAGCATGGTGATGACAATACCATGGAGCATTCTGATGACATGCGTCCTGGAGATTTGTGATGACAAGCACATGGAGCATTGTGATTACAGGGGTCTTGGAGCATTGTGATGAAAAGTGCATGTATCATTGTGAGGAAAATGCAAAGAGCCTTGTCATGACAGGTTTCAAGTAGCATACTGAAGACAAGTGTCAGGGAGCATTGTGATGACAAGTGTATTGAGCATTGTGTTGACAAAGGTCATGGAGCATTTTGATGAGGAGACCATGGATAATTGTGATGACGAGCGTCATGGCGCACTGTGATGACAAATGTTATGGAACATTGTGATCAGAAGTGTTTGGAGGATTGTGATGACAGATGTCATGGAGCATTTTGATTTTTTTGTGATGACAATAGCATGAAGCATTATGATGATGGGCATGGTGCATTTTGATGACATTGTTAATGGAGAATTGAGATGAAAAGGGGTATGGAGCATTGTGATTACAGGGGTCTTGGAGCATTGTGGTGACAATGTTCATGGAGCCTTGTGATGACAACGCCGTGGAACATTGTGATGGCAGGGGTAATGGAGCATTGTTATGAGAGGGGTAATGGAGCATTGTGATGACAAGGGCATGGAGCATTGGTTTTAAAAGTTTCATGTATTATTGTGATGAGTGTGGTCATGTAGCATTGTGATGACAAGGGCAGGGAACACGGTGATACATGGGTCATGGAGGATTGAAATGACAAGGCATGGATCATTGTGATGAGTAAGGCATCGAGCATTGTGATGACAAGCGTCATGGAGATTTGGGATGACAATTGCATGGAGTAATGTGATGAGATGTTTCATGGAGCATTGTGATGACAATGGATTGGAGCATTGTGATGCCAAGGGTCATGGAGGTTTGTGATGACAAATGTAATGGAGCATTTTGATGACAAAGGCGTGGTGCATTGTGATGAGTAGGGCAGGGAGCATTCTGATGACAGGTTCATGGAACAATTTGATAGAAAGGGTCAGGGAATATATTGATGACAGGGTTTATGGAACATTGTGTTGTCAGTGGTCATGGAGCATTGTGATGATAAAGGCATGTAGCATTTTGATGACAGGGGTCATGGAACATTGTGATGACAGTGTTGAGGGAGTATTGTGATGACTGATGATGGAACATTGTGATATCAGTTGTGAGAGAGCATTTAGATGAGAAGTGCACGGAGCATTGTGATGACAAGGTTTATGGAAAATTGTGATGACAAGGTTGTGGAGCATTGTGATGACAAGTGCATGGCACATTGTGATGACATGTGTCTTGGAGCATTGTGCTGACAAGCGCATGGAGCATTGTGATGACAAGGGTCATGGAGCATTGTGCTGACAATGGCATGGAGCATTGTGATGACAAATGTTACAGAGCATTGTGATGACGAGGGAATAAACCATTGTGATGAAAAAGTTCATAAAGCATTGTGATGGCTCGAGTCACGGAGCATTATGATGTGAGGGGTCATGGAGCATTGTGATTACAAGGGCATGGAGCATTGTGATGACAGGGGCATGGAGCATTGGTCTGAAAATTTTCATCAATTTTTGCTATGAGAGTGGACAGGGCACATTGTGGTGACAAGGGTATGGAACATAGTTATGACAAGGTCATGTAGTATTGTGAAGACAGGTGTCAAGGAGCACTGTGATGACATATGTCATGGTGCATTGTGATGACAATGGCATGGAGCATTGTGATGCCAAGTGTCATGGAGGATTGTGATTACAACTGTAATGGAGCCTTGTGATGCCAAGTGTCATGGAGGATTGTGATGACAAAGGTAATGGAGCATTGTCATGAAAATTTCTTTTAGAATTGTGAAGAAATGGGTCATGAAGCATTGTGATGACAAGGACATGGAGCATTGTGATGACAAGGGCCATTAAGAATTTTGATGCAAACGTCGTGAAGCACTGTGATGACAAGCGCACGGAGCTTGCTATGACAGGGGACATGGAGCATTGCTATGAAAAGTGCATGGAGAACTGTGATGACAAGACCACATAACATTGTGATGAGAAGTGTCATGGAGTATTGTGATGACAAGGACGTGGAGAATTGTGATGACAAGGGACATGGAGCATTGTGATGACCAGGGCATGGAGCATAGTGATGGCAAGACCGTGGAGCAGTGTGATGAGAAGGCGACGGATAATTGTGATGACGAGAGTCATGGAGCACTGTAAAGACAAGGGGCATGGAGCACTGTGATGACACGTGTCATGGAGCATTGTGATGACAGGGGTCATGGAGCATTGTGATGACATGGGTCATGGAGCATTCTGATGACAAGCTTGTGGAGTGTTGTGATGACAATGGCCTGGAGCATAGTGATGAAAAGGGCATGGAGCATTGTGATGAAAAATGCATGGAGCCATTTCATGACAGGTTTCAAAGAGCATTCTGAAGACAAATGTCAGGGAGCATTGTGATGACAAGGGCATGGAGCATGGTGATGAGAAGGCCATGGAGACTTCTGATGACATGGGTCATGGAGCTTTGTGATGACAAGGGCATGAAGCATTGTGATTACAGGGGTCTTGGAGCATTGTGATGAAAAGTGCATGGATCATTGTGATGAAAAATGCATGGAGCCTTGTCATGACAGGGATCAAGGAGAATACTGAGGACAAGTGTCAGGGAGCATTGAGCTGACAAGTGTATTGAGCATTGTGATGACAAAGGTCATGGAGCATTGTGATGAGAAGACCATGGATAATTGTGATGAGGAGCATAATGGGGAATTGTGATGACAAGTGTTATGGTTCATTGTGATCACAATGGTTTGGAGCACTGAGATGCCAGAGGTCATGGAGCATTTTGATGATATGCGTCATGGAGCTTTGTGATGACAAGTGCATGGAGCATGGCGATTACAGTGTTCTTGGAGAATTGTGATGACAAGGGTCATGGAGCCTTGTGATGATGAGGCCGTGGAACATTGTGATGGCAGGGATCATGGAGCATTGTTATGACACGGGTAATGGAGCCTTTTGATGACAAGTGCATGGTGCATTGATGTGACAAGTTTTATGGATTATTGTGATGAGAGTGGGCATGGAGCATTGTGATGACAAGGGCACGGAACACAGTGATACATGGACCATGGAACATTGTAATGACAAGGGCCTGCAGCATTGTGATGAGAATGGCATCGAGCAGTGTGTTGACAAGCGTCATGGAGCTCTGTGATGACAAGGGCATAGAGCAATGTGATGAGAGGGTTCATGGAGCATTGTGATGACAATGGCATGGAGCATTGTGATGCCAAGGGTCATGGAGCACTGGGATGACAAGCATCACGGAACATTCTGATTACAGGGGTAATGGAGAATTGGGATGACAAGCGCATGGATCATTGTGATGACAAGTGTCATGGAGCATTTTGATGACAAGTGTCCCAGATCATTGTGCTGTCAGGGGTCATGGAGCGCTCTGTTGACAGTGGTCATGGAGCATTGTGATGACAGGGGTAATGGAGCATTGTGATGGCAAGGGCATGGAGCATTGTGATGAGAAGGCCATGGAGTATTCTGATGACATGCATCATGGAGCTTTGTGATGACAAGGGCATGGAGCATTGTGATTACAGGTGTCATGGAACATTGTGATGACAGGGCTGAGGGAGTATAGTGATGACTAGTGATGGAACATTGTGATATCAGTTGTGAGAGAGCATTTTGATGAGAAGTGCATGGTGCATTGTGATGACAAGGTTTATGGAACACTGTGATGACAAGGTTGTGGAGCATTTTGATGACAAGCGCATGACACATTGTGATGACATGGGTCATGGAGCATTGTGCTGAGAAGCGCATGGCGCTTTGTGATGAAAAGGGTCATGGAGCATTGTGATGAAAAGTTCATGGAGCATTGTGGTGAGAAAGGTCACAGAGACTTCTGATGACCAGGGCATGGACCACTGTGATGTCAAAGTTCATGAAGCAGTGTGATGTGTGGAGTCAGGGAGCAATGTGATGACAGGGTTCATGGTGCATTGTGATGACAACGGCATGGAGCACTGTGATGATAGGGTCATGGAGATTTGGTCTGACAACTTTCATGGATTATTGTGATGAGTGTAGGCATGGTGCATTGTGAAGACAAGGGCATGGAGCATTGTGAAGACAGGGGCATGGAGTATTGTGAAGACAGGTGTCAGGGAGAATGGTGATGACATATGTCATGGTCCATTGTGATGACAATGGCATGGAGGATTGTGATGACAAGAGCATGTAACATGGTGATGAGAAGTGTCATGGAGAATTGTGATGACAAGGGACATGGAGCATTGTGATGTCCAGGGCATGGAGCATTGTGATGGCAAGACCGTGGAGCATTGTGATGGCAAGACCATGGAGCATTTTGATGACGAGTGTCATCGAGCACTGTAATGACACGTAGCATGGAGAATTGTGATGACAGGTGTCATGGATCATTGTGATGACAAGGGACATGGAGCATTCTGATGACAAGCTTCTGGAGTATTGTGCAGACAAAGGCAAAGAACATTGTGATGACAAGTTTCACAGATTCTTGTGACGAAAAGTTCATGGAGCACTGTGGTGACAAAGGTCACTGAGCCTTGTGATGACGAGGGCATGGCCCATTGTGATGACAAAGGTCATGAAGCATTGTGATGACTGGTGTCACGGAGCATTGTGATGACAAGGGCATGGAGCATTGTGATAACAGTGGCATGGAACATTGGTCTGACAAGTTTCATGGATTATTTTGATGACAGTGGGCAAGGCACATTGTGATGACAAGGGCATGGAGAATTGTGATGACAAAGACAAGTGTATTGTGAAGACAAGTGTCAGGGAGCGTTTTATTGACATATGTCATGGTCCATTGTGATGACAATGGCATGGAGCATTGTGATGCCAAGTGTCATGGAGGATTGTGATGACAAAGGTAATGGAGCATTGTGATGACAAGGGTCATGGAGCATTTTGATGAGAAGAGCATGGAGCATTGTGATGACAAGGGCCATTGATAATTATGATGACAAGGTCGTGAAGCATTGTGATAAAAAACATATGGAGCTTGCTATGACAGGGTTCATGGAGCATTGCGATGACAATTGCATGGAGAATTGTGATGACAAGATCATGTAACATTGTGATGAAAAGTGTCATGGATCCTTGTGATGGCAATACCGTGGAGCACTGTGATGAGAAGACCATGTATAATTGTGATGACGAGCGTCATGGAGCACTGTAATGACAAGGGGCAAGGAGCATTTTGATGAGTGGTGTCATGGAGCATTGTGATAGCAGGGGTCATGGAACATTGTGATGACAGGTGTTATGGAGCATTCTGATGACAAGCTTGTGGAGTAATGTGATGACAATGGCATGGAGCATTGTGATGCAAAGGGCATGGAGCATTGTGATGAAAAAGGCATGGAGCCATTTCATGACAGGTTTCTAGGAGCATTCTGACGAAAAGTGTCAGGGAGCATTGTGATGACAAGTGTATTGAGCATTGTGATGAAAAAGGTCATGGAGCATTGTGAAGACAAGGGCATGGAGTATTGTTATGACAGTCATCCTGGAGTGTTGTGAAGACAAGTGTTATGGAACAATGTGATCACAATGATTTGGAACATTGTGATGAGAGAGGTCATGGATCATTTTGATTTCAAACAGCATGGAGAATTGTAATGATAGGGGTAATGGACCATTGTGATGAGAAGTTCATGGAGCATTGGGCTGAAAATGTTCTTGGAGTATTGTTATGTAAGGGGTCATGGAGCATTGTGATGACAAGGGAATGGAGCATAGTGATGACAAGGTCCTGGAGCATTGTGATGAGAAGACAATGGAGCCTTGTGATGACAAGTCTCATGGAGCATTCTGATGAAAAGGAGCATGGATCATTATGATGACAGTGGTCTTGGAGCACTGAGATGACAAGGTCATGGAGCATAGTGATGAGAAGGCCATGGAGCATTCTAATGACATGAATAATGGAGCTTTGTGATGACAAGGGCAAAGAGCATTGAGATTAGAGTGGTCTTGGAGCATTGTGATGAAAAGGGCATGGATCATTGTGATGAAAAATGCATGGAGCCTTGTCATGAAAGGGTTCAAGGAGCATTCTGACGACAAGTGACATGGAGCATTGTGATAACAAGTGTATTGAGCATTGTGATGACAAAGATCATGGAGCATTGTGATGAGAAGACCATGGATAATTGTGATGACCAGAGTCATGGGGCATTGTGATGACAAGTGTTATGGAACATTGTGATCACAAGGGTTTGGAGCATTGTGATGACAGAGGTCATGGAACATTTTAATTTCATTTTGATGACAATAGTATGAAGCATTTTGATGATGGGCATGGTGCATTGTTATGACCGGGTTCATAGAGCATTGAGTTGAAAAGGGGCAGGGAGCATTGTCATTACAGGAGTCTTGGAGCATTGTGATGACAAAGGTATGGAGCATTGTGAATGAGAAGGCCATGGAGCATTCTGATTACATGTGTCATGGATTTTTGTGAGACATGGGTATGGAGAATTTTGATTACATTGTCTTGGAGCATTGTGATGAAAAGTGTCATTGAGTCTTGTGATGACAAGGTCGTTTAACCTTGTGTGGGCAGGTGTCATGGAGCAGTGTTATGACAGAGGTAATGGTGTGTTGTGATGACAAGGGCATGGTGAATTGGTCTGAAAAGTTTCAAGTATTATTGTGATGACAAGGGCACGGAACACTTTGATACATGGGTCATGGTGGATTGTAATGACAAGGGCATGAAGCATTGTGATGAGAAGGGCATCAAGCATTGGGATCACAAGCGTCATGGAGCTTTGTGATGACAAGGGCATGGAGCAATGTGATGAGAGGCTTCATGGAGCATAGTGATGACAATGGCATGGAGCATTGTGATGCTAAGGGTCATGCAGCTTTGTGATGACAAAGGTCATGGAGCATTTTGATGACAAGGTCGAGATGCGTTGTGATGAGAAGGGCAGGGAGCATTGTGATAAGAGGGTCATAGAGCAATTTGATGAAAAAGGTCATGGAATATTTTGATGAGAGTGGTTATGGAAAATTGTGGTGTCATGGGTCATGAAGCATTGTGATGAAAATGGTATTGGAGTATTTTGATGACAGGGTTTATGGAACATTGTGATGTCAAGGGTCATGGAGCACTTAATGATAAGTGCATGTAGCATTGTGATGATAGGGGTCATGGAACATTGTGATGTCAGGGGTGAGGGAGTATTGTGAAGACTAGTGATGGAACATTGTGATATCTGTTGTGAGAGAGCATTTTGATGAGAAGTGCACGGAGCATGTGATGACACTGTTTATGGAGCATTGTGGAGACAAGGATGTGGAGCATTGTGATGACATGGGTCAAAAAGCATTGTGCTGAAAAGCGCATGTACCATTGTGATGACAAGTGTCATGGATCATTGTGCTGACAAAGGCATGGTGCATTTTGATGACAAGGGTCACAGAGCATTGTGATGAATATTTCAGGGAGCATTGTGGTGACAAAAGTCAAAGAGCCTTCTGTGACAAGCGCATGGACCATTGTGATGACAAAGGTCATGAAGCATTTTGATGACTGGAGTCACGGAGCATTGTGATGACAGGTTTCATGGGGCATTGTGATGAGAAGGTCATGGAGCATTGGGCTGAAAATGTTCATCGAGTATTGTGATGACAGGGCTCATGTGGCATTTTGATGACAAGGGAATGGAGCATTGTGATGTAAAGGGCATGGAGCATGGTGATGAGAAGGCCATGTAGGATTCTGAAGTCATGCGTCATGAAGTTTTGGGATGACAAGGGCATGGAGCATTGTGATTACAGGGGTCTTGGAGCATTGTGAGGAAAAGGGCATGGATCATTGTGATTAAAAAGGCATGGAGCCTTGTCATGACAGAGTTCAAGGAGCATACTGACGACAAGTGTCAGGAAGCATTGTGATGACAAGTGTATTGAGCATTGTGATGACAAAGTTCATGGAGTATTGTGAATAGAAGACCATGGATAATTGTGATGATGAGCGTCATGGGGCGCTGTGATGACAAGTGTTATGGAACATTGTGATCACAAGGGTTTGGAGCATTGTGATGACAGAGGTCATGGAGCATATTGATTTCATTTTGATGACAATTGCATGAAGCATTATGATGATGGGCGTGGTGCATTGTGATGACACGGTTCATGGAGCATTGAGATGAAAAGGGGCATGGAGCATCGTGATTACAGGCGTCTTGGAGCATTGTGATGATGAGGGCATGGAGCATCGTAAATGAGAAGGCCATGGAGCATTCTGATGACATGTGTCATGGAGCTTTGTGATGACAAGTGTATGGAGAATTGTGATTACAGTGTCTTGGAACATTGTGATGACCAGTGTCATGGTGTCTTGTGATGAGAAGGCCGTGGAACATTGTCATGGCAGGGGTCATGGAGCATTGTTATGACAGGAGTAATGGAGCATTGTGATGACAAGGGCATGGAGCACTTGTGTGAAATATTTCATGGATTATTATGATGAGAGTGGGCATGGAGCATTGTGATGACAAGGGCACAGAACACTTTGATACATGGGTCATGGAAGATGGTAATGACAAGGGCACAGAACACTTTGATTCATGGGTCATGGAGGATTGTAATGACAAGGGCATGGAACATTGTGATGAGAAAGGCATCGAGCATTGGGATCACAAGCGTCATGGAGCTTTGTGATGACATCGGCATGGAGCAATTTGATGAGAGGCTTCATGGAGCTTTGGGATGACTATGGCATGGAGCATTGTGATTCCAAGGGTCATGGAGCTTTGTGATGACAAAGGTCATGGAGCATTTTGATGACGAGGTCGTGGTGCGTTGTGATGAGAAGTGCAGCGAGCATTGTGATAATATGTTCATGGAGCAATTTGATGAAAAATGTCATGGAGCATTTTGATGAGAGTGGTTATGGAAAATTTTGATGACAGGGGTCATGGAGCATTGAGATGAAATGAGTAAAGTAGCATTTTGATGACAGGGGTTATGGAATATTGTGATGGCAGGGGTCATGTAGCATTTTGATGATAAGTGCGTGTAGCATTGTGATGATAGGGGTCATGGAACATTGTGATGACAGCGGTGAGGGAATATTGTGAAGACTAGTGATGGAATATTGTGATACCAGTGGTGAGAGGGCATTTTGATGAGAAGTGCATGGAACATTGTGATGAAAAGGTTTATGGAGCATTGTGATGACTATGATGTTGAGCATTGTGATGACAAGCGCATGGTACACTGTGATGCCATGGGTCAAGGAGCATTGTGATGACAAGCGCATGGAGCATTGTGATGACAAGTTTCATGGATCATTGTGCTGACAAATGCATGGTGCATTGTGATGAGAAGGGTCAGAGAGCATTGTGATGAAATGTTCATGGAGCATTGTGGTGACAAATGACACAGAGCCTTGTGTGACAAGGGCATGGACCATTCTGATGACAAAAGTCATGAAGCATTGTGATGACTGGAGTCACGGAGCATTGTGATGACTGGGGTCATGGAGCATTGTGATGACAGTATTCATGGGGCATTGTGATGAGAAGGTCATGGAGCATTGGGCTGAAAATATTCAAGGAGTATTGTGATGACAGGGGTCATAGATCATTGTCAGGAATAGGGCATGGATCATTGTGATTAAAAAGGCATGGAGCCTTGTCATGACAGGTTTCAAGGAGCATACTGACGACAAGTGTCAGGGAGCACTGTGATGGCAAGTGTATTGAGCATTGTGATGACAAAGTTCATGGAGTATTGTGAATAGAAGGCCATGGATAATTGTGATGATGAGCGTCATGGGGCGTTGTGATGACAAGTGTTATGGAACAATGTGATCACAAGTGTTTGGAGCATTGTGATGACAGAGGTCATGGAGCATTTTGATTTCATTGTGATGAAAATAGCATGAAGCATTATGATGATGGGCATGGTGCATTTTGATGACAGGGATCATGGAGCACTGAGATGAAAAGGGGCATGGAGCAATGTGATTACAGGGGTCTAGGAGAATTGTGATGAAAAGGGCATGGAGCATCGTGAATGAGAAGGCCATGGGGCATTCTGATGACATGCGTCATGGAGCTTTGTGATGACAAGGACATGGAGCATTGTGATGACAAGGGTTATTGAGAATTTTGTTGACAACGTCGTGAAGCATTGTGATGACAAGCGCATGGAGCTTGCTATGACGGGGGTCATAGAGCATTGCGATGACAAGTGCATGGAGAATTGTGATGAGAAGATCATGTAATATTGTGATGAGAAGTGTCACGAAGTATTGTGTTGACAAGGACATGGAGAATTGTAATGACATGGGACATGGAGCATTGTGATGAACAGGGCATGGAGAATTGTGATAGCAAGACCGTGCAGCATTGTGATGAAAAGACCATGGATAATTATGATGAAGAGCATCATGGATCACTGTAATGACGAGGGGCATGGAGCATTGTGATGACAGGTGTCATGGAGCATTGTGATGAGAGGGGTCATGGAGCATTGTGATGACAAGGGTCATGGAGCATTGTGATGAGAAGGTCATGGAGCATTGGCCTGAAAATGTTCATGGAGTATTGCAATGACAGTGGTCAAGGAGCATTGTGATGACAAGGGAATGGAGCATTGTGATGACAAGGTCCTGGAGCAGTGTGATGAGAAGACCATGGAGCCTTGTGATGACAAGTCTCATGGAGCATTCTGATGAATAGGGGCATGGAGGATTGTGATTACAGGGGTCTTGGAGCATTGTGATGACAAGGGCATGGAGCATTGTGATGAGAAGGCCATGGAGCATTCTAATGACATGTGTCATGGATCTTTGTGATGACAATGGCATGGAGCATTGTGATTACAGGGGTCTTGGAGCATTGTGATTACATGGGTCATGGAGCCTTGGATGCCAAGGCGGTGGAACATTGTGATGGCAGGTGTCATGGAGCATTGTGATGACAGGGGTAATGGAGCATTGTGATGACAAGGGCATGGAACATTGGTCTGAAAATTTCATGGATTATTGTGATGAGATTCAGCATGGAACATTGTGATGACTAGGGAAGCGAATACTGTGATACATGTGTCATGGTGGTTTGTAATGACAAGGGCATGGAGCGTTGTGATGAGAAGAGTATCGAGCATTGTGATGACAAGCGTCATGGAGCATTGTGGTGACAAGTGCATGGAGCAATGTGATGAGAGCTTTCATGTAGCACTGTGATGAAATGCCATGGAGCATTGTGATGCCAAGGGTCATGGAGCTTTGTGATGACAAAGGTCATGAAGCATTTTGATGACAAGATTGTGGTGCATTGTGATGAGAAGGGCAGGGAGCATTGTGATGACCGGGTCATGGAGCAAATTGATGAATAGTGTCATGGAACATTTTGATGACAGTGTTTATGGAACTTTGTGATGTCAGGGGTTATGGAGCATTTTGATGAAACGGGTCATGGAGCATTCTGATGAAAAGGTGCATGGAGCATTGAGATTACAGGGGTTTTGAAGCAATGTGATTACAAGGCATGGAGCATTGTGATGAAAAGGTGCATGGAGCATTGTGATTACAGGGGTTTGGAAGCAATGTGATTCCAAGGCATGGAGCATTGTGATGAGAAGGCAATGGAGAATTCTGATGACATGCGTCATGGAGCTTTGTGATGACAAGGACATGGAGCATTGTGATTACAGGGGTCTTGGAGCATTGTGATGAAAAGGGAATGGATCATTGTGATGAAAAATGCATGGAGCCTTGTCATGACAGGGTTCAAGGAGCATACTGATGACAACTGTCAGGGAGCATTGTGATGATAAGTGTATGGAACATTGTGATGACCAATATCATGGAGCATTGTGATGAGAAGACCATGGATAATTGTGATGACCAGCGTCATGTGGCATTGTGATGACAAGTGTTATGGAACATTGTGATCAGAAGGGTTTGGTGCATTGTGATGGCAGAGGTCATTGAGCATTTTGATTTCATTGTGATGACAATAGCATGAAATATTATGGTGATGGGCACGGTGCATTGTGATGACAGGGTTCATGGAGCATTGAGATGAAAAGTGGCATGGAGCATTGTGATTACAGGGGTGTTGGAGCATTGTGATGACAAGGGCATGGAGCATTGTGATGAGAAGGCCATGGAGCATTCTGATGACATGCGTCATGGAGCTTTGTGATGACATGGGCATGGAGAATTGTGATTACAGGGGTCATGGAATATTGTGATGACAGGAGAGAGGGAGTATTGTGATGACTAGTGATGGAACATTGTGATATCAGTGGTGAGAAAGCATTTTGAGGAGAAGTGCATGGAGCATTGTGATGACAAAGTTTATGGAGCATTTTGATGACAAGGATGTGGAGCATTGTGATGACAAGTGCATGGTGCATTATGATGACATGGGTTATGGAGCATTGTGCTGACACACGCATCGAGCATTGTGATGACAAGGGTCATGGAGCATTGTGCTGACAATGGAATGGAGCTTTGTGATGAAAAGAGTCACAGAGCATTGTGATAAAAATTTCATGGAGCATTGTGGTGACAAAAGTCACAGAGATTTGTGTGACGAGGTCATAGACCATTGTGATGACAAAGGTCATGAAGCATTGTGATGACTGGAGTCACGGAGCATTGTGATGACAGGGGTCATGGAGCATTCTGATGACAAGATTTATGGATTATTGTGATGAGAGTGGGCAGGGCGCATTGTGATGACAAGGGCATGGAACATTTTGATGACAAGGTCATGGAGTATTGTGAAGACAGGTGTCAGGGAGCATTGTGATGACATATGTCATTGTCCATTGTGATGACAATGGCATGGAGCATTTTGATACCAAGTGTCATTGAGGATTGTGATGACAAAGGTAATGGATCATTTTGATGACAAGGGCTTCGAACATTGCGATGACAAGGTTCATGGAGCATTGTGATGACAAGGGCATGGAGCATTCTGATGAAAAGGTGAATGGAGCATTGAGATTACAGGGGTTTTGAAGCAATGTGATTACAAGGGCATGGAGCATTGTGATGAGAAGGCAATTAAGCATTCTGATGACATGCGTCATGCAGCTTAGTGATGACAAGGACATGGAGCATTGTGATTACAGGGGTCTTGGAGCATTGTGATGACAAGGGTCATGGAGCCTTGGATGCCAAGTCGGTGGAACACTGTGATGGCAGGGGTCATGGGGCATTGATATGACAGGGGTAATGGAGCATTGTGATGACAAGGGCATGGAACATTGGTCTGAAAATTTCATGGATTATTGTGATGATATTTAGCATGGAATATTGTGATGACTAGGGCACGGAATACTGTTATACTTGTGTCATGGAGGATTGTAATGACAAGGGCATAGAGCATTGTGATGAGAAGAGAACTGAGCATTGTGATGACAAGCGTCATGGAGCATTGTGGTGACAAGTGCATGGAGCAATGTGATGAGAGCTTTCATGTAGCACTGTGATGAAATGGCATGGAGCATTGTGATGCCAAGTGTCATGGAGCTTTGTGATGACAAGTGCATGGAGCATTTTGATGACAAGTGTCGTGGTGCATTGTGATGAGAAGGGCCGGGAGCATTGTGATGACAGGGTCATGGAGCAAATTGATGAAAAGTGTCATGGAACATTGTGATTACCGGGGTGAGCGAGTATTGTGATAACTAGTGATGGATCATTGTGATATATGTCGTGAGAGATCATTTTGATGAGAAGTGCATGGAACATTGTGAAGACAAGTTTTATGGAGCATAGCTATTAAAAGGATGTGGAGCTTTGTGATGAAAAGAGCATGGCACATTGTGATGACATGTGTCATGGAACATTGTGCTGACAAGCGCATGGAGCATTTTGATGACAAATGTCATGGAGCATTGTGCTGACAAAGGCATGGAGCATTGTGATGACAAGGGACACAGAGCATTGTGATGAAAATTTCATGGAGCATTGTGGTGACAAAGGTCACAGAGCTTTCTGTGACGAGGTCATGGACGATTGTGATGACAAGTGTCATGAAGAATTGTGATGACTGGAGTCACGGAGCATTGTGATAACAAGGGTCTTGGAGCATTGTGATGAAAAGGGAATGGATCATTGTGATGAAAAAGGCATGGAGCCTTGTCATGACAGTGTTCAAGGAGCATACTGATGACAAGTGTCAGCGAGCATTGTGATGCCAAGTGTGTTGAGCATTGTGGTGACAAAGGTCATGGAGCATTGTGATGAGAAGACCGTGCATCATTGTGAAGACGAGCGTCATTGGGCATGTGATGACAAGTGTTATGGAACATTGTGATCAGAAGGTTTTGGAGCATTGTGATGACAGAGGACATGGAGCATTTTGATTTCATTGTGATGACAATAGCATGAATCATTATGATGATGGGCATGGTGCATTGTGATGACAGTGTTCATGGACCATTGAGATGAAAAGTGGCATGGAGAATTGTGATTACAGAGGTCTTGGAGCATTGTGATGAAAAGTGTCATGGAGCCTTGTGATGACAAGTCCGTGGAACATTGTGATGGCAGGTGTCATGGAGCATTGTTATGACAGGTGTAATGGAGCATTGTGATGACAAGGGCATGGAGCAAAGTGATGAGAGATTTCATTGAGCATTGTGATGACAATGGCATGGAGCATTGTGATTCCAAGGGTCATGGAGCTTTGTGATGACAAATGTTATGGGGCATTTTGATGACAAGGGCGTGGTGCATTGTGATGAGAAGGGCAGGGAGCATTGTGATGACAGGGTCATGGAGCAATTTGAATAAAAGGCTCATGGAATATTTTGATCACATGGGTTATGGAACATTGTGATGACATGGGTCATGAAGCATTGTGATGAAATGGGTCATGGAGCATTTTGTGACAGGGGTTATGGAACATTGTGATGTCAGGTGTCATGGAACATTGTGATGACAGGGGTGAGCAAGTATTGTGAATGACTAGTGATGGAACATTGTGATATATGTGGTGAGAGAGCGTTTTGATGAGAAGTTCATGGAGCATTGTGATGACAAGTTTTTTGGAGCATAGAGATGAAAAGGATGTGGAGCATTGTGATGAAAAGAGCATGGCACATTGTGGCGACATGTGTCATGGAGCATTGTGCTGACAAAGGCATGGAGCATTGTGATGACAAGGGACACAGAGCATTGTGATGAAAATTTCATGGAGCATTTTGGTGACAAAGATCACAGAGACTTGTGTGACGAGGGCATGGACCATTGTGATGAGAATGGTCCTGAATCATTGTGATGACTGGAGTCACGGAGCATTGTGATGACAGGGGTCATGGAGCATTGTGATGACAAGGGCATGGAGCAATGTGATGACAGGGGCATGGAACATTGGTCTGACATGTTTCATGGATTATTGTGATGACAGTGGGCATGGAGCATTGAGATGACAAGGGCATGGAACATTGTGATGACAAGTTCATGGAGTACTGTGAAGACAGGTGTCAGGGAGCATTGTGATGACATATGTCATTGTCCATTGTGATGACAATGGCATGGAGCATTGTGATACCAAGTGTCATGGAGGATTGTGATGACAAAGGTAATGGAGCATTTTGATGACAAGGGCTTGGAACATTGCGATGACACAGGGCATGGAGCATTGTGATGACAAGGGCATGGAGCATTCTGATGAAAATGTGCATGGAGCATTGAGATTACAGGGGTGTTGAAGCAATGTGATTACAGCGGCATGGAGCATTGTCATGAGAAGGCAATGGAGCATTCTGATGACATGCGTCATGGAGCATTGTGATGACAAGGACATGGAGCATTGTGGTGACAAAGGTCACAGAGCCTTGTGTGACGAGGGAATGGTCCATTGTGATGACAAAGGTCATGAAGCATTGTGGTGACAGAAGTCACGGAGCATTGTGATGACAGGGGTCCTGGAGCATTGTGATGACAAGGGCATGGAGCATTGTGATGACAGGGGCATGGAGCATTGGTCTGACATGTTTCATGGATTATTGTGATGACAGTGTGCATGGCCCATTGTGATGACAAGGGCATGGAGCATTGTGATGAAAATGTCATGGAGTATTGTGAAGACAGGTGTCAGGGAGCATTGTGATGACATATGTCATTGTCCATTTTGATGACAATAGCATGGAGCATTGTGATACCAAGTGTCATTGAGGATTCTGATGACAAATGTAACGGAGCATTGTGATGACAAGGGCTTGGAACATTGCGATGACAAGGGTCACAGAGCATTGTGATGACAAGGGCATGGAGCATTCTGATGAAAAGGTGCATGGAGCATTGAGATTACAGGGGTTTTGAAGCAATGTGATGACAAGGGCTGGAGCATTGTGATGAGAAGGCAATGGAGCATTCTGATGACATGCGTCATGGAGCTTTGTGATGACAAGGACATGGAGCATTGTGATTACAGGGTTGTTGGAGTATTGTGATGACAAGGGTCATGGAGCTTTGTGATGAGAAGGTCATGGAGCATTGGCCTGAAAATGTTCATGGAGTATTGTGATGACAGTGGTCAAGGAGCATTGTGATGACAAGGTAAAGGAGCCTTGTGATGACAATATCCTGGAGCAGTGTGATGGGAAGACCATGGAGCCTTGTGATGACAAGTCTCATGGAGCATTTTGATGAATTGGGGCATGGAGAATTGTGATTACAGGGTTCTTGGAGCATTGTGATGACAAGGGCATGGAACATTGTGATGAGAAAGCCATGGAGCATTCTGATGACATGTGTCATGGATCTTTGTGATGACAAGGGCATGGAGCATTTTGATTACAGGGGTCTTGGAGCATCGTGATGACAAGGGTCATGGAGCCTTGGATGACAAGGCGGTGGAACATTGTGATGGCAGGGGTCATGGAGCATTGTTATGACAGGGGTAATGGAGCATTGTGATGACAAGGGCATGGAACATTGGTCTGTAAATTTCATGGATTATTGTGATGAGATTCGGCATGGAACAGTGTGATGACTAGGGCACGGAACACTGTGATACATGCGTCATGGAGGATTGTAATTACATGGGCATGGAGCATTGTGATGAGAAGAGTATCGAGCATTGTGACGACAAGCGTCATGGAGCACTGTGATGAGAAGACCCTGCATAATTGTGATGACGAGCGTCATGCAGCACTGTAATGACATGGGCGTGGAGCATTGTGATGACAAGTGTCATGGAGCATTGTGATTAAAAGGGTCATGGAGTATACTGATAACAAGCTTGGGAAGAGTTGTGATGACAATGGCATGGAGCATTGTGATGAAATGTGCATGGAGCCTTTTCATGACACGGTTCAAGGAGCATTCGGACGAGAAATGACAGGGAGCATTGTGATGATATGTGTATTGAGCATTTTGATGACAAATTTCATGGAGCATTGTCATGAGAAATCCAGGGATAATTGTGATGACAGGCATCAAAGTGTGTTGTGATGACAAGTGTTATGGAACATTGTGATCACAAGTGTTTGGAGCATTGTGATGACAGAGTTCATGGATCATTTTGATTTAAAGGAACATGGAGCATTTTGATGACAAGGGCTTGAAGCAATGTGATCCCAAGGTTCATGGAGGATTTTGATGACAATGGTAATGGAGAATTATGATGACAAGCGCATGGAGCATTGTGATGACCATGTCATGTAGCATTTTGCTGACAAAGCATGGAGCATTGTGATGACAAGGGTCACGGAGCAATGTGATGACAAGCGTCACAGAGCATTGTGATTACAGGGCCCATGGAACACTGGGATGACAAGGGCATGGATCAATGTGATGACAATGGTCATGGAGCATTTTGATGACAGTGGTCATGGAGCATTTTGATGACATGGGTCATGAAGCATTGTGATGAGAAGGTCATGGAACATTGGCCTGAAAATGTTCATGGAGTATTGTGATGACAGGTGTCATAGAAAATTGTGATGAAAAGGGAATGGAGCATTGTGATGACATGGTGCTGGAGCATTGTGATGAGAAGACCATGGAGCCTTGTGATGGCAAGTATCATGGAGCATTCTGATGAAAAGGGGCATAGAGCATTGTGATTACAGGGTTCTTGGAGCATTGTGATGAAAAGGGCATGGAGCATTGTGATGACAGGTGCATGGAGCATTGGCCTGACAAGTTTCATGGATTACTGTGAAGACAGTGGGCATGGTGCATTGTTATGACAAGGTCATGGATCATTGTGATGAAAAGGTCATGGATTATTGTGAAGACCGGTGTCAGAGAGCATTGTGATGACATATGTCATGGTCCCCTGTGATGACAATGCCATGGAGCATTGTGATACCAAGTGTCATGGAGGATTCTGATGACAAAGGTAATGGAGCATTGTGATGACAAGGGCTTGGAGCATTGTGTTGACAAGGGCATGGAGCATTGTGATAACAAGGGCCATTGATAATTTTGAAGAAAATTCATGAAGCATTGTGATGACAACCACATGGAGCTGGCTATGACAGGGGTCATGGAGCATTGCGATGAAAAGTGCATAAAAAATTGTGATGACAAAGCATTTAACACTGTGAGGAGAAGTGTCATGGAGCATAGTGATTCCAAGGACGTGGAGAACTGTGATCACCAAAGACATGGAGCATTGTGATGACCAGGGCATGCAGCATTGTGATGGCAAGACCGTGGAGCATTGTGATGAGAAGACCATGGATAATTGTGATGACGAGTGTCATGGAGCACTGTAATGACAAGGTGCATGGAGCATTGTGATGGCAGGTGTTATAGAGAATTCTGATGACAGCGGTCATGGAGCATTGTAATGACAAGGGTCATGGAGCATTCTGATGACAAGCTTGTGTAGTATTGTGATGACAATGGCATGGAGCATTGTGATGAAAATGGCATGGAGAATTGTGATGAAAAAGGCATGGAGCCTTTTCATGACAGGGTTCAAGGAGCATTCTGACAACAAGTGTTAGGGAGCATTGTGATGACAAGTGTATTGAGAATTGTGATGACAAGGTCATGGAGCATTGTGATGACAAGGGCATGGTGTATTGTGATGACAGGCATCATTGAGCGTCGTGATGACAAGAATTATGGAACATTGTGATCACAATGGTTTGGAGCATTGTGATGACAGGGGTCATGGTTCATTTTGATTTAAAGGAGCATGGAGCATTGTGATGCCAATGGTCATGGAGCTTTGTGATGACAAAGGTCATGGAGCATTTTGATGACAAGGTCGTAGTGTATTGTGATGAGAAGGGCATGGAGCATTGTGATGACAAGGTCATGGAGCATTTTAATGACAAAGGCATGGAGCATTGTGATGACAAGTGTAATGGAGCACTGTGATGACATGCGTCACGGAGCATTGTGATTACGTGTTCATGGAGCATTGGGATGACAAGGGCAGGATCATTGTGATGACAAGTGTCATGGAGCATTTTGATGACAAGAGTCCCGGATCACTGTTTTGTCAGGGGTCATGGAGCACTGTGATGACAGTGGTCATGGAGCATTGTGATGACAGGGGTCATGGAACATTGTGATGGGAATGTCATGGATCATTGGGCTGAAAATGTTCACGGAGTATTGTGATGACAGCAGTCATGGAGCATTGTGATGACAAGGGAATGGAGCATTGTGATGACAAGTTCCTGGAGCACTGTGATGAGAAAACCATGGAGCCTTGTGATGACAAGTGTCATGGAGCATTCTGATGTAAATGGGCATGGAGCATTGTGATTACAGGGGTCTTGGAGCATTCTGATGACAAGGGAAAAGAGCATTGCGATGAGAAAGCCATGGAGCATACTGATGACATCCATCATGGATCTTTGTTATGACAAGGGCATGGAGCACTGTGAGTACATGGGTCTTGGAGCATTGTGATGACAAGGGTCATGGAGCCTTGTGATGACAAGGCTGTGGAACATTGTGATGACAGGGATCATGGAGCATTGTTATGACAGGGGTAATGGTGCATTGTGATGACCAGGCCATGTGGAATTGGTCTGAAAAGTTTCATGGATTATTGTTATGAGAGTGGGCATGGAGCATTGCGATGACAAGGGCCCGGAATACTGTGGTACAGGGATCATGGAGAACTGTAATGACAAGGGCATGGAGCAATGTTATGAGAAGGGCATCGAGCATTGTGATGACAAGCGTCATGGAGATTTGTGATCACAAGGCCATGGAGCAATGGGACGAGAAGGTTCATGGAGCATTGTGATTACAATGACATGGAGCATTGTGATGCCAAGGGTCATGGAGCTCTGTGATGACAAAGGTCATGGAGCATTTTGATGGCATGTGTTATGGAGCATTGTGAGGTCAGGAGTCATGTGGCATTGTGATGAAAAGGGTCATGGAGCATTTTGATGACATGGGTTATGGAGCACTGTGATGTCAGGGGTCATGGTGCACTGTGATCATAAGGGCATGTAGTATTGTGATGACAGGGGTCATGGAACATTGTGATGACAAGGGTGAGGGAGTATTGTGATGACTACTGAAGGAACATTGTGATATCAGTGGTGACAGAGCATTTTGATGAGCAGTGCATGGAGCATTGTGATGACAAGCTGGTGGAGCATTGTGTTGACAAGCACATGGAGCATTGTGATGACAAGTCTCTTTGAATATTGTGCTGAGAAAGGAATGGAGCATTGTGGTGACAAGGGTCACGGAGCATTATGATGAAAAGTTCATGGAGCATTGTGGTGACATAGGTCAAAGAGACTTGTGATGATGAGGGCATTGACCATTGTGATGACAAAGATCATGAAGCATTGTGATGAATGGAGTCACGGAGCCTTGTGATGACAGGGGTCATGGAGCATTGGGATGTCAAGGGCATGGAGCATTGTGATGACAGGGGCATGGAGCATTGGTCTGACAAATTTCATGGATTATGGTGATGACAGTGGGAATGGTGCATTGTGATGACTAGAGCATGGAACACTGTGATGACAACGTCATGGATTATTGTGAAGACAGGTGTCAGGGAGCATTTTGATGATATATGTCATGGTCCATTGTGATGTCAATGACATGGAGCATTGTGATGCCAAGTGTCATGGAGGATTGTGATGACAAAGTTAAAGGAGCATTGTGATGACAAGGGCATGGATCATTGTGATCACAAGGGCCATTGAGAATTTTAATGACCAGTCTTGAAACATCGTGATGACAAGCACATGGAGCTTGTTATGACAGGGGTCATGGAGCATTGTGATGACAAGTGCATGCAGAATTGTGATGACAAGAGCATATATCATTATGATGAGAAGTGTCAAGAAGCATTGTGATGAGAAGGACGTGGAGAATTGTGATGACAAGGGACATGGAGCATTGAGATGACCAGGGCATGGAGCATTGTGATGGTAAAACCGTGAAGCATTGTGATGAGAAGACCTTTGGTAATTGTGATGACGAGCATCATGGCGCACTGTACTGACAAGGGGCAAGGAGCATTGTGATGACAGGTGTCAGGGACCACTGTGATGACATGGGTCATGTAGCATTCTGATGACAAGGGCATGGAGCATTGTGATGACAAGGGCTTGGAGCATTGTGATGACAAGTGTCCTGAAGCATTGTGATGACAATGGCAGGGAGCATTGTGATGACAAGGGACATTGAGAATTTTTATAACAATGTCATGAAGCATTGTGATGACAAGGATATGGAGCTTGCTATGACAGGGTTCAGGGAGCATTGCGATGACAAGTGCATGGAGAATTGTGATGACAAGAGCATGTAACATTGTGATGAGAAGTGTCATGGAACATTGTGATGACAAAGAGGTGGAGAATTGTGATGACAAGGGACATGGAGCATTGTGATGACCAGGGCATGGAGCAATGTGATGGCAAGAACGTGGAGTATTGTGATGAGAAGGCCATGGATAATCATGGTGACAAGCATCATGGAGCATTATGATGTCAAGAGCCATGGAGCATTCTGACATAAGATATCACTTATGAAGGAAATGTAAACATGGGTACACATGAACTGAATTAGTAAAGAGAACAGAGTCTCACATAGAGAAAACATACTTATGCCTGTTTAAGGGGAAAGGAGAGGTGGGGAGATGCATAAAACCTGAGTTTGATATTAGCACAGGTACCATTCCATAATCCAAATACAGAATAGACAAGACCTACTCCTTCTTCAGTGAACGGGACTCAACACCCCTATTCTCCACAGAGGAATATATGTGACTGGTAAGAATCTTAAAACCTATGTATTGATATGTCTCCATAAGGGAATCAAGTGTGTCTTGACTGGCATAAACATGGCAGTGAAAATCAGCTGAAACCCACGAAAAAAAGGAACTTAAAAACAAAACCAAAAAACAGGGAAATTCTTTACAATTCCTTCAGGGGCTCTGATGAAACCTGGAATGACCCTATCTACGACAGCTGGATGTGGCTTAAGGCTGGACACTTGGGACTGAGAGGATTGGTGAGATTCGGTGAGCAAATGCAGACCCATTAAAGCAATAATGCGTGGCACCCATTCCTTGGGTCCCAACTCTCCAGGTAGAAGGGAATATTACAACAGCTATAACATGTACGAGAAACCTAGAGAATGGACACACTGTGAAGAAAAGAAAGGTTTCTAAAACTCAACTAATAGTCCCTCTCCTCATGCTCCAGTTTGACTTTCCAAATGCTTTACTATCAATCTCCCAACTTGGAGAGACAGCCCCTTTAACCTCCTGGTTCGCACAGGTTGCCAATTTGGCAGAGGATGAAAGGGAAGAGGGAACACTAATGAGAGAGTAGCTGTTAGGCATTTGGACGGGCACATGCCACTCTAAATTCACGGCAGGAAGAAGAATTAACCAAAGTCTCAGCCACCCGCCGGGAACCAGTATAGGTCATGAACCAAAATTTTGGACCTGCCGTCAGCTCACAAAAAACGAGTTGGAAAATGGAGCTCAGGGGCACAGCAATTCACAAACTGGCAGAGTAATAAAGGAAAATTATCGTCCAAAAATCTGTTGAGGGAAGGCAACGAGGCGGATTTGAAAGCGAGCCAGAATAGCAGGAAACAGATTTCAAGAGTTTCATTGGAATCACCTTTAAAGCACAGGAAGACGGGCACAACTTCGACAAAGATGCACTTGGCCAAAAAGGGCGTATGCATTTTCTCCTGAATATATTCCGGAGAAAACGCATACGCCCATTTTGGCCAAGCAAGCAAGTGGTCAATGCAAATCTGCACTACAAAGAAGTATCACTTCCAACCGCTCAAAAGGGACATCCGCAAAATGTGTAAAAATCAGAATGGCAAGAAAGGCCCTGGAGAACAGGGAGCCTAGTTATGCTGATGGGCAGGATGTAAGTTGACAACTGCCTCTCTGGAGGAGTGCATTGTGTTCCCTAAAACAAGTAAACAACAGAGCTACAGAGACAAGGGCACTTCCAGTCTAGGGAAGATACCGTGGGAAAACTGAAAATCAATAAGACAGTGAAAACACAGAATTGAGGGCTTTACTGCTTACAAGAACCTCAACTTGGGTACACCTTAAATATCTCAGGAAAGACAAAAATGGTCCAAGAAATTGTGTTACTTACATACCATGGAATACCCCTCAGCCATGAAATCAATGTCATAGGGCGAGTAGCAGCAAAATGAGTGGATTCAGGTACGATGATTCTAAGTGAAGTAAGTCACAGAGAAGAATAAACTTATCATAAGATATCACTTATGAAGGTCCTGTAAACATGGCTACACATGAACTGAGTTACGAAAGAGAACAGTGCCTCACATTTAGAAAACAATCTTATGCCTGCTTAAGGGGGAAGGAGAAGTGGGGTGATGCATAAAACCAGAGTGTGATATTAGTAGAGGTACCGTTCCAAAAACCAACTACGGAAAAGAAAAGACATACACCTTCCTCAGTGAAAGGGACTCAAAACACCATATTTCCCGCAGAGGAATATATCTGATTAGTAAGAATCTTAAAACCTATGTATTGATATGTCTCCATAAGGGAATCAAGTGTGTCTAGACTGGCATAAACAAGGCAGTGAGAATCAGCTCAAACCCACTATTAAAATGAATTTGAAAAACAAAACAAAAAAACAGGGAAATTCTTTACAATTCCTTCAGGGGCTCTGATGAAACCTGGAATGACCCTATCTACAACGACAGCTGAATGTGGCATAAGGCTGGACACTTGGGACTGAGAGGATTGGTGAGATTCGGTGAGCAAATTCAGACCATTTAAATCAATAATGCGTGGCACATATTCCATGGGTCCCAACTCTCCAGGTTCAAGGGAATATTGCTACAGCTATAACATGTATGTGAAACCTAGAGAATGGACACATTTTGAATACGAAAGGTTTCTAAAACTCAACTAATAGTCCCTCTCCTGGTGCTCCGGTTTGACATTCCAACTGCTTTACTATCAATGTCCCAACTTGGAGAGACAGCCCCTTTAACCTCCTGGTTCTCACAGGTTGCCAATTTGGCAGAGGATAAAGGGAAGAGTGAGAACCAATGAGAGAGTAGCTGTTAGGCATTTTGACGGGCACATGTCATTCTAATTTCCCAGCAGGTAGAAGAATTAGCCAAAGTCTCAGCCACCCGCTGGGAACCAGTATAGTTCCTGAACCAAAGATTTGGACCCGCCGTCAGCTCACAAAAAACGAGTTGAAAAATGGAGCTCAGGGGCACAGCAATTCACAAACTGGCAGAGTAATAAAGGAAAACTATCGTCCAAAAATCGGATGAGGGAAGGCATCGAGGCAGACTTTAAAGTGAGCAAGAATAGCAGGAAACAGATTTCAAGGGGTACATTGGAATCACCTTTAAAGCACAGGAAGAGGGGCACAACTTCGACAATGATGCACTTTGCCAAAAAGGTCGTATGCATTTTCTCCTGAATATATTCAGGAGAAAACGCATACACCCATTTTGGCCAAGCAAGCAACGGGCAATGCAAATCTGCACTACAAAGAAGTATCACTTCCCACCGGTCAAAAGGGACATCCGCAAAATGTGTAAAAACCAGAAAGGCAAGACAGGCCCAGGAGAACAGGGAACCTAGTTATGCTGATGGGCAGGATGTAAATTGCCAACTGCCTCTCACAGAGTGCAGTGTGTTCCCTAAAACAAGTAAACAACAGAGCTACAGAGCCAAGGGCACTTACAGACTAAGGAATATACATTGGGAAAATTGAAAATCAACAAGACAGAGCCACCCCAAAATTCAGGGCTGCACTGCTTATAAGAACCTCAACTTGGGTACACCTTAAATATCCCAGGAAAGACCAAACGGTTCAAGAAATTGTGTTTCTTATGTAAGATGGAATATCCCTAAGCCATGAAATCAATGTCATAAGGGCAGTGGCAGCAAAATGAGTGGATTCAGGTACGATGATTCTAACTGAAATAAGTCACAGAGAAAAATAAACTTATCATAATATAAAACTTATGAATGTCCTGTAAACATGGCTACACATGAACTGAGTTAGGAAAGAGAACAAAGTGTCACATATGAAAACACTCTTATGCCTGCTTAAGGGGGAATGAGAGGTGGGGTGATGCATAAAACCAGAGTTGGATATTAGTACAAGTAACATTCCAAAAACCAAATACGGAATAGACAAGACCTACACTTTCCTCAGTGAAAGGGACTCAAAACCCCATATTTCCCACAGAGGAATATATCTCACTAGTAAGAATCTTAAAAACTATGTATTGATATGTGTCCGTAAGGGAATCAATTGTGTTTAGACTGGCATAAACATGGCAGTGAGAATCAGCTCAAACCCACTATAAAAAGGAATTTCAAAAACAAAACAAAAAAACAGGGAAGTTCTTTACAATTCCTTCAGGGTCTCTGATGAAACCTGGAATGACCCTATCTACAACAACAGCTGGATGTGGCATAAGTCTTGACACGTGGGACTGAGAGGATTGGTGAGATTCGGTGAGCAAATGCAGACCATTTAAAGCAATTATGTGTGGCACACATTCCAAGGGTCCCAACTGTCCAGGTTGAAGGGAATATTACTACAGCTATAACTTGTACGGGAAACCTAGAGAATGGACACACTGTGAATACGAAAGGTTTCTAAAACTCAACTAATAGTCCCTCTCCTGGTGATCTGGTTTGACTTTCCAACTGCTTTATTATCAATCTCCCAACTTGGAGAGACTGCCCCATTAAACTCCTGGTTTGCACAGGTTGCCAATTTGGCAGAGGATGAAATGGAAGAGGGAGAACCAATGGGAGAGTAGCTGTTAGGCATTTGGACGGGCACATGTCACTCTAATTTCCCGGCAGGAAGAAGTATTAACCAAAGTCTCAGCAACCCGCCGGGAACCAGTATAGGTCCTGAACCAAAATTTTTTACTTGCGGTCAGCTCACAAAAAACGAGTTGAAAAATGGAGCTCAGGGGCACAGCAATTCACAAACGGGCAGAGTAATAAAGGACAACTATCGTCCAAAAATCTGTTGAGGGATGGAGACTAGGTGGACTTCAAAGCGAGCCAGAATAGCAGGAAACAGATTTCAAGAGGTACATTGGAATCACCTTTAAAGCACAGGAAGAGGGGCACAATGATGCACTTGGCCAAAAAGGGCGTTTGGAATATATTCAGGAGGAAACGCTTATGCCCATTTTGGCCAAGCAACTAGGCAGGCAATGCAAATCTGCACTACAAAGAAGTATCACTTCCTACAGGTCAAAAGGGACATCGCAAAATGTGTAAAAACGACCAAGGCAAGACAGGCGCTGGAGAACAGGGAGCTTAGTTATGCTGAAGGGCAGGATGTAAATTGCCAACTGCCTCTCTGGAGGAGTGCATTGTGTTACCTAAAACAAGTAAACAACAGAGGTACAGAGCCAAGGGCACTTCCAGTCTATGGAAGATACCTTGTGAAAACTGAAAATCAGTACGTTAGAGCCATCCCGAAATTTAGAGCTGCACTGCTTACAAGAACCTCAACTTGGGTACACCTTAAATATCCCAGGAAAGACAAAAATGCTTCAAGAAATTGTGGTACTTACGTACGATGGAATATCCCTCAGCCATGAAATCAATCTCATAAGGGCAGTAGCAGCAAAATGAGTGCATTCAGGTACGATGATTCTAAGTGAAATAAGTCACAGAGAAAAAGAAACTTATCAGAAGATATCACTTATGAAGGTCCTGTAAACATGGCTACACATGAACTGAGTTAGGAAAGACAACAGAACAATGAAGCTTATCATAAGATATCACTCATAGCGGGAATGTACACATGGCTACACATGAACTGAATTACAAACACAACAGAGTCACACATTTAGAAAACAAACTTCTGCCTGATTAAGGGGAAAGGCGAGTTGGGGTGATGCATAAATCCACAGTCCTTAATTAGCACAGATATCGTTCCATAAACCAAGTATGTAATAGACAGCACCTACTCCCGGCAAAATGAACTGGACTCAACAACCCCTATTCATTGAAGAGGAATATATCTGACTAGTAAGAATTTTAAAACATATGTATTCTCATGTCTCCATAAATGAATCATGTGTGTGTATAATGACATGAACACAGCACTGAAATTCAGCTAATCCCCCTTATAAAAATAAATTTCAAAAGCAAAATGCAAAAAGAGCGAAACAGGGAGAAAGTCTTAAAAATTACGTTTAGGGCCTGTGATGCAACCTGGATTGACCACCTTTACATCCACAGCTGGATGAGACATAAGACTGGACACTTGGGTCTGACAAGATTGCTGAGGTTGTGTGAGCAAAAGAACACCACTTAGAGCAATACTGCGTGCTACCCATTCTAGTGGCCCAAACTCTCCAGGTTTAAGGGAATCTTCCTACAGTTAAGACATACTTGGGAAACCCAGTGGATGGTACACTGTGTAATCGGGAAAGTTTTCTAAAAGGTACTTCATTTTTCCTTTCCTCGTGCTCGGCTTCGCCATTCCATCTGCATTACTAACAACATCCCCACTTGGAGTGTCAGCGCCTTTACCCTCCTGTTATGCACAGTTTGCAAATTGTGCAGAGGATGAACAGGAAGAGGGGAAACAAATGAGAGATTAGCTGCAGGTGTTTGGATGGGCACATGTCACTCTAGTTTCCCATCAGGAAGAAGAATTAAACACAGGCTCAGCCTGCAACACCGGGACCAGACTAGGGCCTAAAGCCATCCTGCGGTATTGCAGCCAGCTCACAAATAAGCAAGTTGAAAAATGGAAATCAGGGGCACAGCAATTCACAAACTTGCAGAGTTATAAAGGACAACTATCATCCAGAAATATATTGAGGTAAGGCAGTGAAGAGGATTTGAAAGCAAGGCAGTATTGAAGGACACAGATTTCAAGAGGTAGATTGGAGTCGTCTTTAAAGCACATGAAAAGCGACAGATCTTCGAGAATGTTGCCCTTGGCCGAAAAGGGAGTATGTGTATTTTCTTGAATATATTCGGGAAAAAATGCATACGCCCTTTTTGGCTAAGTAAGCCATCAGGCATTGCAAATCCACCCTACATAGAAGTGTCACTTACCTCCGGTCAAAAGGGCCATGCGCAAATAGTGTAAAAACCACAAATACAGGACAGGCCATGGAGAAAAGGGAGCCTGGTTACGCCGATGGACAGGATGTTAATTGCCAACAGCCTCTCTGGAGAACTGTATGTTGTTTTCTAAAACAGAGGTACAGAGCCTAGCACACTTCCACTAATAGGCGTGTATTTTGGGAAAACTAAATATCCACAACACACAGCCAGCCCAAAGTGTAGGGCTGCTCTGTTTACAAGAACCTCGACTTGGTACACTTTAAATATCCCAGGAAAGGGAAAATAATGGATAAAGATGTTGTGGTACTTATATACAATGGAATGTCACTCAGACATAAAATCAATGTCATAAGGCCAATAGCAGCATAATGAGTGGCTTTAGGTATGATGATGCTAAGGGAAATGAGCCACAAAGAAAAAGAAACTTATTGTAATATATCACTTATAGAGGGAATGTAAACATGGATACACATGAACTGAATTTCAAAAGAGAACAGAGTTACACATTTAGAAAACACACTTATGCCTCCTTAAGGGGAATGGTGACGTGGGGTGATGTGTAAATGCAGAGTTTGAAATTAGCACAGATACCATTCCATATACCAAATAGGTAATAGACAAGACCTACTCCTTTATCAATGAACTGGACACAAAACACCCTATTCACTGAAGAGGAATATATCTGACTGGTAATAATCTTGAAACCTATGTATTTATATGTCTCCATAATGGAATCAAGTGTATGTAGATTGGCATAAACAAAGATCAATGGAACAGGACAGAAAGCCCAGAGATAAACCTACATACCTGTGGCTATCTCATCTATGACAAAGGAGCTAAGGATATACAATGGAGAAAAGACAGTCTCTTCAGTAATTGGTGCTGGGAAAACTGGACCCCTACACATAAAAGAATGAAATTAGAACACTCCATAAAACCATACACAAAAATAAACTCTAAATTGATCAGAGATCTAAATATAAGACCAGACACTATAAAACACTTAGAGGAAACCATAGGCAGAACACTCTATGACATAAATCACAGCAAGATGCTTTTTGACCCACCTCCTAGAGAAATGGAAATAAAAACAGAAATCAACAAATGGGACCTAATGAAACTTAAAAGCTTTTACACAGTACAAGAAAACATAAACAAGATGCAAAAACAACCCTCAGAATGGCAGAAAATATTTTCAAATGAAGCAATTCATAAAAGATTAATCTCCAAACTTTACAAGCACCTCATGTAGCTCAATATCACAAAAACAAACAACCCAATCCAAAAACGGGCAGAAGACCTAAATAGACATTTCTCCAAAGAAGATATACAGATTACCAAGAAAGACATGAAAGGATGCTGAACATCACTAATCATTAGAGAAATGCAAATCAAAACTACCGTGAGGTATCACCTCACAGCACTCAGAGTGGCAATCATCAAAAAAATCTACAAAATAATAAATGATGGAGAGGCCTTTATTGGAGAAAAGGGAACACACTTGTACTGTGGGTGGGAATGTAAATTGATATGGGCACTAGGGAGAACAGTATGGAGGTTCCTTTAAATAACTAACAATAGAAGTACCATACGACACAACAATCCAACTACTGGGCATTTACCTTACGAAAACCATAATTCAAAAAGAGTTATGTACAAAAATATTTATTGCAGCTCTATTTACAATAGCCAGGACATGGAAGCAACCTAAGTGTCCATCGACAGATGAATGGATAAAGAAGTTCTGGCACATATATACAATGGAATATTACTCAGCCATAAAAAGAAGCAAAACTGACTTATTTGTACTGAGGTGGATGGATTAGAATCTGTCCTACACAGTGAAGTAAGTCAGAAAGGGAAAAACAAATACTGTATGTTAACAGAGATATACGGAATCTAATGAAGAAAAAAAAAAGATTATGAAGAACCTTGTGGCAGGACAGGATTAAGGACACAGATGTAGAGAAAGGACTTGAGGACACCGGAAAGGGTATGCGTAAGCTGGGACGAAGTGAGAGAGTGGCATGGACATATATACATTACCACATGTAACACTGATAGCTACTGGGAAGCAGCCACATAGAACAGGGAGAACAGCTCGGTGCTTTGTGACCACATAAAGAGGTGGGATATGGAGTGTGGGAGGGAGATGCAAGAGGGAGGGGATCTGGTGATATTTGTATATGTATAGCTGATTCACTTTGTTATACAGCAGAAACTAACACTCCATTGTAAAGCAATTATACTCCAATAAACGTGTAAAAGGAAAAAAGAAAAAGAAAAGAAAGCCCAGGGATAAACCTACACACCTATGGTCAACTAAACTATGACAAAGGAGGCAAGACTATACAATGGAGATAAGACAGTCTCTTCAATCAGTGGTGCTGGGAAATATGGAAAGCTACATGTAAAAAATGAAATTAGAACACTCCCCAACACCATACATAAAAATATATTCAAAATGGATTAGAGACCTTAATGTAAGACCGGACAGTATAAAACTCTGAGAGGAAAACTTACGAAAAATACTCTGACGTGATTCTCAGCAAGATCTTTTTTGATCCACCTCCTATAGTAATGAAATAAAAAAAAGAAGCTAAACAGATGGGACCTAATGAAACGTAAAAGCTTTTGCAAAGCAAAGGAAACTACAAACAAGACGAAAAGACAACCCTCAGAATGGCAGAATATATTTGCAAACGAATCAATGGACAAATGATTAATCTCCAATATATATAAACAGCTCATGCAGGTCAACATTAATAAGACAAAAAACCCAATACAAAAATGGAAGCAGATCTAAATAGACATTTCTTCCAAGAAGACATAGAGATGGCCAAGACGCACATGAAAATCTGCTCAACATCACTAATTATTAGAGAAATGGAAATCGAAACTACAATGAGGTATCACGTCACACCTGTCAGAATGGGCATCATCAGAAAATCTACAAACAACAAATGCTGGAGAGGGTGTGGAGAAAAGGAACCTTCTTCCACTATTGTTGGGAATGTAAATCGATACAGTCTCTATGGAGAACAGAATGGAGGTTCCTTAAAAAACTAAAAATAGAATTACCATATAATCCAGCAATCCCACTACTGGGCATATACCCAGAGAAAAGCATAAATCAAAAGGACACGTTCACCACAATGTTCACTGCAGCACTATTTACAATAGCCAGGTAATGAAAGCAACCTAAGTGCCCACAGACAGACGAATGGATAAAGATGTGGTACATATATACAATGGAATATTACTCAGCCATACATAGGAATGAAATTGGGTCATTTGTACAGACCTTGATGGATCTAGAGACTGTCATACAGAGTGAAGTAAGTCAGAAAGAGAAAAACAAATATTGTATATTAATGCATATATGTGGAACCTAGACAATTGGTACAGATGAACTGGTTGGCAGGGCCGAGATAGAGACACAGAAGTAGAGAACAAACATATGGACACCAAGGGGGGAACGCCATGTGAGGGTGGTGGTGGGATGAATTGGGAGACTGGGATTCACATGTACACACTTATATGTATAAAATAGATATCCAATAAGAACCTGCTGTATAAAAGAAATAAATAAATTTAGAAAATTAAAAATAAATAAATAACATTTAATAAAATAAAACAGAAAAAAAGGTTTTCCCTTCATATAGACGTCTTTATGTGAATGCATTATTTCCATGTTTATATCTCTAAATTAACAAAAAAGAGGAATAAATAAAACCTACCTTGAACCAAAAAGAAAAAAAGGAGAAAAAAAAAAAAAAAAAACAGAACCCACAAGTTATACAGAGGAAAATCGTATCAGGGCACTTTCTCCAGTGGTCAAAAATTCTTAAGTTGGTCAGAAGTGGGAAATCATCTCCCATGCAGTCAGCAGCGCTCCCCCCCACAAGGAGCATCCTCATTGAAAAGCTGGGGGACTATGTCGAGGCGTCTGTGAGTAAATGTGAGCTGAGCCCCAGTCCTGCTGCAGCTGAAATCTTCCCACCCTTTCCAGGTAAAACACCTGAATATGTACAAGAACTTTCAAGCCTAGAGGAAGGGCTGTGGAGCCACACCAGCGACAGCATGCAGGCCAACGTGGTGCCTGCAGGACAGCCAGGATGGTCCTGGCACCAGATGCTCTTCTGGAAGCTTTCCATTTCCCTGCCTGAGATACCTCTCCTGCCACGGCCCCCACTGCTTTTTTACTTCCTCACATCTGCCTGGGGAGAAATTCCAGCAACAGGTATGGGTGACACATCGTCTTCTTTAGCAGGTGGCAGCCTGGCAACTCCTGCAGAAAGTCCAGCAGAGCCCCACTCACACTGGACCACCCACAAAGCCATGGCCCCTCACTCCCTCCCACCACCCAAGCCCCGACACTGATGACAGGGCAGAGAATATGGCGTCAGGCACAGCTACAGGAGCTCTTGCTGACTGGAGAGGTCTTTATATTGACCTCAACCCAGGCACACCTGGGGAGGGATGGCAGGCGGTGTCAGGCTGCCCAAATCAACCAATCCTCACCCCTCCGGGGCTCACAGTTGCAGAAAATGAGCCTTGCTAAATGGGCCAGGCCAAAGGAACAGGTGTGGGCTCTTGAGAGTCAGGATAGACAAGGGGCTGCAGCTGCGGCTTAATTTCTTATCATTTTATGTGGTCCATGAGTGGAAAACAACTTCAAGAAGACCCTATCCTAACGAGAGGAACCCAGGAGTCAGGGAGAGGAGTGATGGTGGGTGGAGACAGAGGCCTGTTGCCCTGGCTGCAGTGGAAGTGTCTGGAAGACCAGGCAGAGAGAGGCCACACAGAGTGATACCCAGGGTCACAGACCTGTCAGAGCTGCTGTTTGTTAGTTCAAGTCCTGCTCTGAGGTGTTCTGTGTCAGCTGTGAGTGAGAGGTGAGCTGGGGGTTCTCTGCAAGGTGGGCTATGTGCACGGTTCCTGTGTGTCCAGCCCTGCTGGGGTACATGCCCAGGGGAGCTCCGTAAACTGGTAAGGGCCTGACTATGAGAGCCCCATGGGCTGCTGGGTAGCTGCACAGGTGAGCTCCATACCCTGGAGGGACTTGACCACGAGAGCCCCGTGGGCTGTGAGGTGGGGTGTGCAGCCCAGGTGAGCTCCATATCCTGGGATTGGCCTGACCACGAGAGCCCCATGGGCTGCTGGAGACCTGGTAAAGTATATCAGGACAGTCAGTGAAGCCACCGAGGATATACATCAAGTAGCTCCTATTTCCTACACCCTGCTGGTCATTCTAACATCCACCAGGCCATGACATTCTGTATTAGGCTTCAATGATGCCTTCTTCTGTATTCCATTCATCTCACAGTCACAAGAACTTCTGGCTTGTGAGTGGCAGGACACAACATGCAACAAAAGCAATAATAGTGGGCCGTCCTGCCCCAATGGTTCAAAAATCCCCACACCATCATTGGGGAAATGTCCTCTAAAGACCTAAAAGTTCTACCACTGTAAAAGGGAACCCTCCTTCAATATGCAGATGACATTCTGATCGCCAGGCCTACTAAAGACGCCTCTGAACTACCTAGCCAAGGAAGGATAAAAGGTGTCCAAGAAAAAGGCTCAAATATCCCAGGCTAAGGTGACATGCCTGGGCTTCATTCTCACAGATATTCAGAGAAACGCATCCCAGGATAGGGAAGAAGCCATTTGCAGCCTTACCTCTTTTAAAACTAGAAGACAGCTTAGGGGTTCCTGGGGAGGCCAAGGTTTTCTGCATCTGGATCCCTAACTACAGTCTAATAGTTGGGCCTCTACATGAAACACTGACACGAAAAGATGATAATCCTTTTGAATAGAATCCAGAAGCAGCCTTTCAAGAATGGAAAGAGCAGTCAATTCAGACCCTTGCCCAGGAACTCCCTAATTTAGCTTAACCCTTTGACCTTTACATACCCGGTCAAAGGTTAAACACCCTTGGAGCCTTAGTGCAAAAACTGGGACCACTTGAAATGTGGCAACACAAGAATGCCCTTCAGGTATGATAAAGTATGGTCACCAAGGGCTTTGCACACCGCCCCATCAGGCCAGGATACTGGGGTATCTAAAAAGCTGGAAATCAGCAGCCCACAAGGCCAGCTCCCTCCTAAGGGAAAAGGAACCCACGTGGTCATCCTAACCACCCATCATGCCCTGAAGTTGCAGGGGTCGCTCTGTGGACACACTGACCTCGAATGAGGAGGCCGTCCAACTCCAACTTCCAGAGAGACAAACGGGGGCAATGGGCCCCCAAGAAGACACGTGTCACCATCACTTGACCTGGAGTTTCTCTCAGAAAACAAGTCTGTACCCCGAAAGAGCAGACTACTGCTTGGAGGAGTTACTGCACCCAGAAGGGAGCTAACAAGCTTGCGGAGGAAACGTATATCACGATTTCACCATAGAAAACCCTACAGACACCACGGTGATGGTGGCCAATATGACCGGCTGAACTGCTGGCTACTTCAAAAGGCCGTTGACTCAGTGGACGTCATGGTCCTGGATCACCACCGAACCTGGACTGTCTCGGAGTTGAGCGGGCAGGGCTCTGACACATGGTGCTGTTTGTACATTAAATCAGGACCTAATTAAAGAAAGCACAGACTACTGGTCAGAGCATCTAGGCTGCCAAAAACCGTCAGCCTAAGGTCGCCGAACAAATGTGGGGTGGGGTGAAACCTGCCACCACAGCATCACTGTGCATGTCTTTCCTGGACCCTTAAAGGTCATTAGAATCTATAACACTTCCAATGCTGGTGCTTAGGTGGAAGACCAGTGAGGCATGAGTCCTGGGGACAATCAACCTCACCTGGAGGCTGCTGGGGAGAAGTTTTGCCCCTCCCTCCGTGTATGAGGGCTCCCACCTCAGCATGAAGCAGTTACAAAAGAGGGGTCTGCACCCTCAGCACCCCAAGAATGAGGAATGGGACAAAAAGCAGAGGAGGTGTTCGTCTCTGGCAACGTTCATAAAAATTCCTGGGAGATAAAAAGAGAATCTGGGCAATAAAATAATGTCTAACCTGTTTTTCCTTTGTGCTTTGTCTAATTTCACGTGCTCCTAGGGTTCCGCATGCAGAGGTCCCACACCCGGCACTTCAGACCCGATTTCCTAGTGCAGAATGGCTGGGTCGACACCTCAGCTAGCGGGGTCCCATGCAGACTCTGCGACATAGAGCCTGAGCTGCAGCCAACCCAGCCCTCGAGAGCTCCATCCCCTCCCTCCTGCTGACGCTGCTGGGATCCCTACACAGCAGCCCAGCCCACAGCCCATGGGGGAGTGCACGCTCTCACCTCTCCATTCTGTTTTCAAAATATAGTTTCCTTTGCTTCTGAACCAAACTCAGTCTTGATCTGTTGGCTCCAATGACACTGGGCATGGGGACTCCTGTTGGGATCCACTCTGGAGGATCAGTAACAGAAATTGAGAACATTGTAACTTCAATGAACAGATGTGTGAGCCAAACTGTAGTCAACCTGGAGCAGTGTATAAGGCTCGGGTAAAATAAGATGTTTCTAAGACTTACATTTAATATTTCCATCACTTTATTATAAGCAAGTTCAGTGAAGACGTCTGTCTTATTTGTCAGGTCAACATTAGAGAAATGAAGTGATTTATTCCCAAGAATGTACATCGAATATTCTTGGCTGAAGCTTCAATCTTGTTTTGAATGCTTTTCCATTGAAAATGATACCTCTCTTTCAGCTTCCCCATTTCTGAGAAGTATAAAATCTTATAATTTATTATTACCAAAGGGGAAAGGTAGGAGAAGGGATAAGTTAACAGTTTGGGATTAACACATACACACTGCTATGTATAAAACAGATCATCAACAAGGAACTACTGTATAGCACAGGGAACTACACTGAATATTTTGCAATAACCTATAAGGGGAAATAATCTGAAAAAGAATAGATATTTTTATTGACATCATCTATCAATGACAGATAAAATGTAACCTAAGCAAGGCCGATGGTGAGCACTTCTGACTCTGAAGATTTCAATCATCTAAAGTTTGGACTCTGCCTATTTCCCAAGGCCCTTAATGGACATATGTGTAGCCGTAGCTTAAAAATTCACCAGTTTGGGGTTCGGGGAGGCACTGATTTGGAAAAATCCCTGGTGTTCTCCTTACATGCACGGGACCATTCCTACGGCTCAAACATGCCTGTCACACCTAGAGGATGGTACACCGTTTGATCGGAAACAGTTTGGAAAAGGCACCTCATCTCCTCATCGCCTGGTGCTCGGGTTCACCCCTCCAGCATCTTTCCTAACAATCTCCTCACTTGGGGATATCAGCACCGTCAACATCCTGTTGCACACAGTTTGGAATTTGTCCAGAGGATGAAGCGAAAGGATGAGAAAAATTTAGAGACAAGTCGTAGGTGTCTGGACAGGCACATGCCACTCTAATTTCCAATCCGGAAGACAAATTCATCAAAGGCTAGAATTGCCCATGGAAACAGAATAGGACTAGAGGAAATCCCACTGTTTTGTGTCCAGTTTCCAAAAACACAAGTTGAAATATGGAACTCAGGGGCACTAAAATTCATGAAAATGCAGAGTTGAAAATATCTATCGTCAAAAAATGTCTTGAGGTAAGTCACAGAAAAGGACTTGTAAGCAAGGGAGAGTGGCAGGAAACAGATTTGAAGAGGTAGAAAGGACTCCCCATTAAAGCACAAGAAAAGGGGCTGAACATCGCCAATGATGCAGTTGGCCAAAAAGGGCGTATGCATTTTTTCTGAATATATTCAAGTAAAGGCCATACACACATTTTATCCAACCAAACAGGTGGGCACTGGAAATCAATACTACAAAATGTATCACTTCACATCAGTCAGAAGGGCCATCCACATAAAATGTAAACACCCGAAATGCAGGACAGGGTGAGGAGAAAAGGGAGCCCTTTGAGGCTGATAGTGGAAATGTAATTTGCCAACGGCCACTCTGGAGAAGTGTATTGTGTTTGCTAAAACATCTAAAACATAAGCTACAGAGCATAGGGCACTTGCACTCATGGGCGTATACCTTGGCAAAAACAAAAATTGACAGAAAACAGGCACCCCAACGTTTACCACCTCTCTGTTAAAAAGGGCCTCAACTTGGATATAACCTAAATGTCCCTGGAAGGACAAAATGGATAAAAGAGATGGGGTACTTATGTAGAGTGGAATATTACTCATCCAGAAATCAATGAAATAAGGCCAGTTGTAACAACTCTGGAGGAGTTACATACGATCATTCTAAGTGACGTATGTCAGAAAGAAAAAGACACATATCATAAGATGTCACTTAAAGGTGGAATCAAAAATGGCTACACATGAAATAAATTACAAAACAGAAACATAGTCAAATATGTAGAAAATAGACATAAGGCTGCTAAATGGGAAAGGTGGGGAAGGGTGAGGTATTATCCAGGAGGTTGAAATTAGCAAAGATACCATTCCAAGTACCATATTGAATAACTGACAAGGCCTACACGGTACCTCAAAGAACTGCACTCAGCCCATTCAAGTCACTGGAAAATAATACATATGACTGGTAAGCATCTGAAAAAGAATTTATTGTTGTCTCCCAGTACATGAATCAAGTGGATGTACAGAAGCAAAAAACAGAGCTTTGAAAATCAGCTGTAACCAATATAAAAATAATTTTAAAAATATTTAGAAAAACAGTTAGACAGACAAAATTTCTTACAACTTTTGTTGAAGGGCTATGATGTAACATGGATTGAACACATGTAGACCCGCAGCAGGATGATATATAAGGCAGGAAGCTATGCATGCTAAGAGATGTTAGAGAGGCTGGGTGAGGAAATGCAGATCTTTAAAAGATATACTGCCTGATTCCCATTCCATGGGTCCCAAATCTCCAGGTTCAAGGGAATCTTCTGACAGCAAAAACATTCCTGGGAGACCGAGAAGAATGTACACCGTGTGATCAGGAAAGGGGTCTAAAATGCACCTCATTTTTGATCTCCTGGTGCTGGGGTTCGCCATTCCAGCCAAATTACTAACAATCTCCCCGCTTGGAGAATCAGCACCTTTAACCTCCTGTTTCACACAGTTTGCAATTTGTGCAGAGGATAAACGGGAAGAGGGGGAACCAATGAGAGACTAGCTGTAGGAGTTTTGACAGGTACATGTCACTGTAATTTCCCATTAGGAAGAAGAATTAACCAAAGGCTCAGCCTGCCTCCCCAGAACCAGAATAGGGCCGAAAGCAATACAACGGTTTGGTGGCCAGCTCACAAAAAAAGCGAGTTGCAAAATGGAGCTCAGGAGCAGACAATTCAAAGACCTGCAAAGATAAAAATGATAACCAACGTCCAAAAATATATTCCGGTAAGGCAACGAAGAGGATCTGAATGAGAGGCAGAATTGCAGGAAACAGATTTTAAAAGGTAGATTGGACTCACATTTAAAGCATATGAAAAGCAGGAGAATTTCTAAAATGATGTAGTTGGGCAAAAGGGTGTATGCGTTTTTTTCGTGAATATCTTCAGTAAAAAAACACATACAGATTTTTTGGCCAACCAAGCAAGTGGGAAATGCAAATCTGCACAACAAAGAAGTCTCAATTTCCACTGCTCAGAAAGTACATCCAAAAAATGTGTACAAACCAGAAATGCAGGGGAGGCCATGGAGAAGAGGGAGCTAGTCACGCTGATTTGTGGGATATAAATATCCAAGAGCCACTCTGAAGAAGTGTATGCTGTTTCCTAAAACATCTAAAATACAAAGCTACCGAGCATAGGGCACTTGCACTCATGGGCATATAACTTGGGAAGACTAAATATCAACAAGACACAGGCACCCCAAAGTTTAGGGCTGCTCTGCATAGAAGAACCTCAACTTCGGTACAACTTAAATATTCCAGGAAAGAGAAATTTGCATAAAGAACTTGTGGTAATTTTGTACAATGGAATATCACTCAGACATGAAATCAATGTCATAAGGCCAGTAGCAGCATAATGAGTGGATTTAGGTACGATGATTCTAAGTGAAATAAGTCACACAGAAAAAGAAACTTATCATAAGATATCACTTATGAAGGTCCTGTAAACATGGCTACACATGAACTGAGGAAAGAGAACAGAGTCTCACATTGAGGAAACACTCTTATGCCTGCTTAAGGGGGAAGGAGAGGTGGGGTGATGCATAAAACCAGAGTGTGATATTAGCACATGTAGCATTCCATGAAGCAAATACAGAATAGACAAAACCTACACATTCCTCAGTGAACGGGACTCAAAACCCCAATTCCCAGCACAGGAATATATCTGACTAGTAAGAATCTTAAAACCTATATATTGATATGTCTCCATAAGGGAATCAAGTGTGTCTAGACAGGCAGAAACACGTCGGTGAAAATCTGCTCATCCCCATTATAAAAATGAATTTCAAAAACAAGACAAAAAAAACCAGCGAAATTCTTACACAATTCCTTCAGGGGTTCTGATGAAACCTGGAATGACCCTATCTGCAAAGACAGCTAGATGAGACATAAGGCTGGACACTTGGGGCTGAGAGGACTGGTGAGATAGGGTGAGAAAATGCAGACCCTTTAAAGCAGTAATGCATGCCACCCATTCCATGGGTCCCAACTCTCTAGGTAGAAGGGAATATCACTACAGTTATAACATGTATGGGAAACCTAGAGAATGGACACCCTGTGATGGCAAAAGATTTCTAAAAGGCTCCTAATTTTTTCCTCTCCTTGTGCTCCAGTTTGGCATTCCAACTGCTTTACTATCAATCTCCCAACTTGGAGAGTCAGCCCCTATAAGCTCCTGCTTCGCACAGTTTGCAAATTGTGCAGTGGATCAAAGGGAAGAGGGAGAACCAATCAGAGAGTAGCTGTAGGCATTTGGACGGACACATGTCACTCTAATTTCCCCTCTGGAATGAAGAATTAACCAAAGCATCAGCCTGCACACCCGGAACCAGTATAGGTCGTCTAGCAAAATTGTGGATTTGCAGTCAGCTCACAAAAACACGAGTTGAAAATTGGATCTCAGGGGCACAGCAATTCACAAACCTGCAGAGTTATAAAGGACAACTCTCTTCCAAAAATCTGTTGAGGGAAGGCAACGAAGCAGACTTGAAAATGAGGCAGAATTGCACAAAACATATTTCCAGTGGTAAATTGGAATCGCCTTTAAAGCACAGGAAAAGCGTAACAACTTCGACAATGATGCACTTGGCCAAAAAGGGCGTATGCATTTTCTGCTGAATATATTCAGGAGAAAATGCATACGCCCTTTTTGGCCAATCAAGCAAGCCCGCAATGCAAATCCACACTACAAAGAATTGTCACTTCCCACCACTCAAAAGGGACATCCGAAAATCTGTAAAAACCAGAAAATAAAGACAGAGATAACAAGAGCATGTTGCAATATGATCCCAAGGGTCATGGAGGACTGTGATGACAAGGTCATGGAGCATTTTGCTGACAAAGGCATGGAGCATTGTGATGACAAGGGTCACGGAGCACTGTGATGACAAGTGTCACGGAACATTGTGATTACAGGGGTCATGGAGATTTCGGATGACAAGGGCATGGATCATTGTGATGACAAGGGTTATGGAGCATTTTGATAACAAGAGTCCCGGATCACTGTGTTGTCTGGGGTCATGGAGGGTTGTGATGACAGTGGTCATGGAGCATTGTGATGACAAGGGTCATGGAGAAGTGAGATGAGAAGGTCATGGAGCTTTGGGCTGAAAATGTTCATGGAGTATTGTGATGACATGGGTCATGGAGCATTGTGATGACAAGGTCCTGGAGCATTGTAATGAGAAGACCATGGAGCCTTGTGATGACAAGTCTCATGGAGCATTCTGATGAAAAGTGGCATGGATAATTGTGATTCCGGGGTCTTGGAGCATTGTGATGAGAAGGCCATGGAGCCTTGTGATGAGAAGTCTCATAGAGCATTCTAATGAAAAGGGGCATGGAGCATTGTGATTACAGTAGTATTGGATCCTTGTGATGACAAGGCCATAGAACATTGAGATGGCAGGGTTCATGGAGCATGGTTATGACATGGGCAATGGAGCATTGTGATGACAAGGGCATCGAGCATTTGTCTGAAAAGTTTCATGGATTATTGAGATGAGAGTGGGCAAGGAGCATTGTGATTACAAGGGCACTGAACACTGTGATACATGGGTCATGTAGGATTGTAATGACAAGGGCATGGAGCAATGTGATGAGAGCCTTCATGGAGCAATGTGATGACAAGGGCATGGAGCATTGTGATGACAAGGGTCATAGAGCATTTTGATGAGAAGATTCCCAGATCATTGTGTTGTCAGGGGTCATGGAGCGCTGTGATGACAGTGGTCATGGAGCATTGTGATGACAGGGTCAAGGAGCATTGTGATAAGAAGGTCATGGAGCATTGGGCTGAAAATATTCATGGAGTATTGTGATGACAGGGGTAATGGAGCATTGTGATGACAAGGGAATGGAGTATTGTGATGACAAGGTCCTGGGGCATTGTGATGAGAAAACAATGGAGCCTTGTGATGACAAGTCTCATGGAGCATTCTGATGAAAAGGTGCATGGAGCATTGTGATTACAGGGGTCATGGAGTATTATGATGAAAGTTGCATGGAGCATTGTGATGCCAAGGGTCATGGAGCTTTGTGATGACAAAGTTCATGGAGCATTTTGATGACAAGGTCGTGGTGCATTGTGATGAGAAGGGCAGGGAGCATTTTGATGACAGGGTCATGGAGCAATTTGATGAAAAGTGTCATGGAATATTTTGATGACAGTGGTTATGGAACACTGTTATATCAGGGGTCATGGAGCATTGTGATGAAAAGGGTCATGGAGCATTTTGATGACAGGGGTTATGGAACATTGTGATGTCAGGGTTCATGGAGCATTGTGATGATAAGGTCATGTAGCATTGTAATGACAGGGATCATGGAACATTGTGATGACGGGGGGAGAGAGCATTTTGATGAGAAGTGCATGGAGCATTGTGATGACAAGGTTTTTGGAGCATTTTGATGACAAAGATGTGGAGCATTGTGCTGACAAGTGCATGGTGCATTGTGATGACATGGGTTAAGGAGCATTGTGCTGACACACGCATCGAGCATTGTGATAACAAGGGTCATGGAGCATTGTGCTGACAAAGGCATGGAGCTTTGTGATGACAAGGGTCACAGAGCATTGTGATAAAAATTTCATGGAGCATTGTGGTGACAAAGGTCACAGAGCTTAGTGTGACGAGGTCATGGACCATTGTGATGACAAATGTCATGAAGCATTGTGATGACTGGAATCACAGAGCATTGTGATAACAGGGGTCTTGGAGCATTGTGATGAAAAGGGAATGGATCATTATGATGAAAAAGGCATGGAGCCTTGTCATGACAGTGTTCAAGGAGCATATTGATGACAAATGTCAGCGAGCATTGTGATGCCAAGTGTATTGAGCATTGTGGTGACAAAGGTCATGGAGCATTGTGATGAGAAGTCCTTGCATAATTGTGATGACGAGCGTCATGGGGGATGTGATGACAAGTGTTATGGAACATTGTGATCAGAAGGGTTTGGAGCATTGTGATGACAGAGGACATGGAGCATTTTGATTTCATTGTGATGACAATAGCATGAATCATTATGATGATGGGCATGGTGCATTGTGATGACAGGGTTCATGGAGCATTGAGATGCAAAGTGGCATGGAGAATTGTGATTACAGAGGTCTTGGAGCATTGTGATGACAAGGGTCATGGAGCCTTGTGATGACAAGGCCGTGGAAAATTGTGATTGCAGGGGTCATGGAGCATTGTTATGACAGGTGTAATGGAGCTTTGTGATGACAAGGGCATGGAGCAATGTGATGAGAGATTTCATTGAGCATTGTGATGACAATGGCATGGAGCATTGTGATGCCAAGGGTCATGGAGCTTTGTGATGACAAAGGTCTTGGGGCATTTTGACGACAAGGGCGTGGTGCATTGAGATGGGAAGGACAGGAATCATTGTGATGACAGGGTCATGGAGCAATTTGATGAAAAGCATCATGGAATATTTTGATGACAGGGGTTATGGAACATTGTGATATCTGGGGTCATGTAGCATTGTCATGAAAAGGGTCATGCAGCATTTTGTGACAGGGGTTATGGAACATTGTGATGTCAGGGATCATGCAGCATTTTGATGATAATGGCAGGTAGCACTGTGATGACAGGGGTCATGGAACACTGTGATAACAGGGGTGAGGGAGTATTGTGATGACTAGTGATGTAACATTGTGATATATATGGTCAGAGAGCATTTTGATGAGAAGTGCATGGAGCATTGTGATGACAAATGTCATGGATCATAGCAATGATAAGGATGTGGAGTATTGTGATGACAAGCGCATGGCGCATTTTGATGACGTGTCATGGAGCATTGTGCTGACAAAGGCATGGAGCATTTTATTGAGAAGGGACACAGAGCATTGTGATGAAATATTTATGGAGCATTGTGTCGAAAAAGATCACAGAGCCTTGTGTGACGAGGGCATGGACCATTGTGATGAGAGAGGTCATGAAGCATTGTGATGACTGGAGTCACGGAGCATTGTGATGAAAGGGGTCATGGAGCATTGTGATGACAAGGGCATGGAGCAATGTAATGACAGGGGCATGGAACATTGGTCTGACAAGTTTCATGTATTATTGTGATGAGAGTGGGCATGAGGCATTGTGATGATAAGGGCATGCAGCATTGTGGTGACAAAAGCATGGAGCATTTTAATGACAAGGGACACAGAGCATTGTGATGAAATATTCATGGAGCATTGTGGTTAAAAAGATCACAGAACCTTGTTTGAAGAGGGCATGCACCACTGTGATGACAATGGTCATGAAGCATTGTGATGACTGGAGTCACGGAGCATTGTGATGACAGGGGTCATGGAGCATTGCTCTGACAAGATTTATGGATTATTGTGATGAGAGTGGGCATGGCGCATTGTAATGACAAGGTCATGGAACATTGTGATGACAAGGTCATGGAGTATTGTGAAGACAGGTGTCAGAGAGCATTGTGATGATATATGTCATTGTCCATTGTGATGACAAAGGCATGGATCATTGTGATACCAAGTGTCATGGAGGATCGTGATGACAAAGGTAATGGAGCATTTTGATGACAAGGGCTTGGAACATTGTGATGACAAGGGTAATGGAGCATTGTGATGACAAGGGCATGGAGCATTGTGATGAGAAGGCCATGGAGCATTCTGATGACATGCGTCATGGAGCTTTGTGATGACAAGTGCATGGAGCTTTGCGATTACAGGGTTCTTGGAGACTTGTGATGACAAGGGTCATAGAGCTTTGTGATGATGAGGCCGTGGAACATTGTGATGGCAGGGGTCATGGAGCATTGTTATGACACGGGTAATGGAGCGTTTTGATGACAAGTGCATGGAGAATTGATGTGACAAGATTTATGGATTACTCTGATGAGAGTGGGCATGGAGCATTGTGATGACAAGGGCACGGAACACGGTGATACATGGACCATGGAACATTGTAATGACAAGTGCCTGCAGCATTGTGATGAGATTGGCATCGAGCAGTGTGATGACAAGCGTCATGGAGCTTTGTGATGACAAGGGCATGGAGCAATGTGATGAGAGGGTTCATGGAGCATTGTGATGACAATGGCATGGAGCATTGTGATGCCAAGGGTCATGGAACACTGGGATGACAAGCGTCACGGAACATTCTGATTACAGGGGTCATGGAGAATTGGGATGACAAGCGCATGGATCATTGTGATTACAAGTGTCATGGAGCATTTTGATGACCAGTATCCCAGATCATTGTGCTGTCAGTGGTCATGGAGCGCTGTGTTGACAGTGGTCATGGAGCATTGTGATTACAGGGGTGTTGGAGCATTGTGATAACAAGGGCATGGAGCATTGTGATGTGAAGGCCATGGAGCATTCTGATGACATGCATCATGGAGCTTTGTGATGACAAGGGCATGGAGCATTGTGATTACAGGGGTCATGGAACATTGTGATGAGAGGGGTGAGGGAGTATAGTGATGACTAGTGATGGAACATGTGATATCAGTTGTGAGAGAGCATTTTGATGAGAAGTGCATGGTGCATTGTGATGACAAGGTTTATGGAGCACTGTGATGGCAAGGTTGTGGAGCATTGTGATGACAAGCACATGATACATTGTGATGACATGGGTCATGGAGCATTGTGCTGAGAAGCGCATGGCGCTTTGTGATGACAAGGGTCATAGAGCATTGTGATGAAAAGTTCATGGAGCATTGTGGTGACAAAAGTCACAGAGACTTCTGATGACCAGGGCATGGACCACTGTGATGTCAAAGGTCATGAAGCATTGTGATGACTGGAGTCACGGTGCATTGTGATGACAGGGCTCATGGTGCATTGTGATGACAACGGCATGGAGCACTGTGATCATAGGGGCATGGAGAATTGGTCTGACAACTTTCATGGATTATTGTGATGAGTGTAGGCATGGTGCATTGTGAAGACAAGGGCATGGAGCATTGTGATGACAAGGGCATGGATCATTGTGATGACAAGGTCATGGAGTATTGTGAAGACAGGTGTCAGGGAGCATGGTGATGACATATGTCATGGTCCATTGTGATGACAATGGCATGGAGGATTGCGATGACAAGAGCATGTAACATGGTGATGAGAAGTGTCATGGAGCATTGTGATGACAAGGGACATGGAGCATTGTGATGTCCAGAGCATGGAGCATTGTGTTGGCAAGACCGTGGAGCATTGTGATGGCAAGACCATGGAGCATTTTGATGACGAGTGTCATCGAGCACTGTAATGACACGTGGCATGGAGAACTGTGATGACAGGTGTCATAGATCATTGTGATTACAAGGGACATGGAGCATTCTGATGACAAGCTTCTGGAGTATTGTGCAGACAAAGGCAAGGAGCATTGTGATTACAAGGGCATGGAGCATTGTGATAACAGTGGCATGGAACATTGGTCTGACAAGTTTCATGGATTATTTTGATGACAGTGGGCAAGGCACATTGTGATGACAAGGGCTTGGAGAATTGTGAAGACAAAGTCAAGTGTATTGTGAAGACAGGTGTCAGGGAGCATTCTATTGACATATGTCATGGTCCATTGTGATGACAATGGCATGGAGCATTGTGATGCCAAGTGTCATGGAGGATTGTGATGAGAAAGGTAATGGAGCATTGTGATGACAAGGGCTTGGAGCATTGTGATGGCAAGGGTCATGGAGCATTTTGATGAGAAGAGCAAGGAGCATTTTGATGACAAGGGCCATTGATAATTATGATGACAAGGTCGTGAAGCGTTGTGATAAAAAACATATGGAGCTTGCTATGACAGGGTTCATGGAGCATTGCGATGACAATTGCATGGAGAATTGTTATGACAAGATCATGTAACATTGTGATGAAAAGTGTCTTGGATCCTTGTGATGGCAATACCGTGGAGCACTGTGATGAGAAGACCATGGAAAATTGTGATGACGAGCGTCATGGAGCACTGTAATGACAAGGGGCAAGGAGCATTTTGATGACAGGTGTCATGGAGCATTGTGATAGCAGGGGTCATGGAGCATTGTGATGACAGTTGTTATGGAGCATTCAGATGACAACCTTGTGGAGTATTGTGATGACAATGGCATGGAGCATTGTGATGCAAAGGGCATGGAGCATTGTGATGAAAAAGGAATAGAGCCTTTTCATGACAGGGTTCAAACAGCATTCTGACGACACGTGTCAGGAAGCATTGTAATGACAAGTGTATTGAGAATTGTGATGAAAAAGGTCATGGAGCATTGTGATGACAAGGGCATGGAGTATTGTTATGACAGGCATCCTGGAGTGTTGTGAAGACAAGTGTTATGGAACAATGTGATCACAATGATTTGGAACATTGTGATGACAGAGGTCATGGATCATGTTGGTTTCAAGGAGCATGGAGAACTGTAATGATAGGGGTAATGGAGCATTGTGATGAGAAGTTCATGGAGCATTGGGCCGAAAATGTTCTTGGAGTATTGTTATGAAAGGGGTCATGGAGCATTTTGATGACAAGGTCCTGTAGCATTGTGATGAGAAGACAATGGAGCCTTGTGATGACAAGTCTCATGGAGCATTCTGATGAAAAGGGGCATAGATCATTATGATGACAGTGGTCTTGGAGCATTGAGATGACAAGGTCATGGAGCATAGTAATGAGAAGGCCATGGAGCCTTCTGATGACATGCATAATGGAGCTTTGTGATGATAAGAGCAAGGAACATTGAGATTAGAGTGGTCTTGGAGCATTGTGATGAAAAGGGCATGGAGCATTGTGATGGCAGGGTAATGGAGCAATTTGATGAAAAGTGTCATGGAATATTTTGATGACAGTGGTTATGGAACATTGTGATTTCAGGGGTCCTGGAGCATTGTGATGTAAAGGGTGATGGAGCGTTTTGATGACAGAGGATATGGAACATATTGATGTCAGGAGTCATGGAGCATTGTGATGATAAGGGCATGCAGCATTGTGATGACAGAGGTCATGGAAAATTGTGATGACAGTGGTGAGGGTGTATTGTGAAGACTAGTGATGGAACATTGTGATATCAGTGCTGAGAGAGCATTTTGATGAGAACTGCATGGAGTATTGTGATAACAAAGTTTATGGAGCATTGTGATGACAAGATTTATGGAGCATTGTGATGACAAGGCTGTGGAGAATTGTGATAACAAGTGCATGGCGCATTTTGATGACATGGATCATGGAGCATTGTGCTGAGAACCGAATGGAGCATTGTGAAGTCAATGGTCATGGAGCATTGTGCTGACAAAGGAATGGAACATTGTGATGACAACGAGCACAGAGCATTGTGATGAAAAATTCATGGATCACTGTGGTGACAATGGTCACAGAGCCTTGTGATGACGAGGGCATGGACCATTGTGATGAAAAAGGTCATGAAGCATTGTGATGACTGGAGTCATGGAGCATTGTGATGACAGGGGCATGGTGCATTGTTCTGACAAGTTTCATGGTTTATTGTGATGACAGTGGGCATGGCACATTCTGATGACAAGGTCATGGAGCATTGTGATGAGAAGATCATGGAGTACAGTGAAGACAGGGGTCAGGGAGCATTGTGATGACATATGTCATGGTCCATTTTGATGACAATGGCATGGAGCATTGTGATGCCAAGTGTCATGGAGGAATGTGATGACAAAGTTAATGGAGCATTGTGATGACAGGGGTTTGGAGCATTGTGAGGACAAGGGTCATGGAGCATTTTGATGACAAGGGCATGGAGGATTGTGATGACAAGGGCCATTGAGAATTCTGATGACAAGTTCATGAAGCATTGTGATGAAAAGCACATGGAGCTTGCTATGACAGGGGTCATTGAGCATTACGATGACAAGTGCATGGAGAATTGTGATGAAAAGAGCATGTAACATTGTGATGAGAAGTGTCATGGAGCATTGTGATGGAAAGACCGTGGAGCACTGTGATGAGAAGATCATGGATATTTGTGATGACGAACGTCATGGAGCACTGTAATGACAAGGGGCATGGAGCATTGTGATGACAGGTGTCATGGAGCATTGTGATGACAGGGATCATGGAGCATTGTGATGACAAGGGTCATGGAGCATTCTGATGACAAGCTTGTGGAGTATTGTGATGACAATGGCATGGAGCATTGTGAGAAAAAGGGCATGGAGCATTGTGATGAAAAAGGCATGGAGCCTTTTCATGACAGGGTTCAAGGAGCATTCTGAGGAAAAGTGTCAGGGAGCATTGTGATGACAGGTGTATTGAGCATTGTGATGACAAAGTTCATGGAGCATTGTGATGACAAGGGCATGGAGTATAGTGATGGCAGGCATCATGGAGCGTTGTGATGACAAGTGTTATGGAACATGGTGATCACAAGTGTTTGGAGCATTGTGATGACAGAGGTCATGGATCAGTTTGATTTCAAGAATCATGGAGCATTGTGATGACAAAGGCATGAAGCAATGTGATCCCAAGGTTCATGGAGGATTGTGATGACACTGGTAATGGAGAATTGTGAGGACATGTGCATGGAGCATTGTGATGACAAGGTCATGTAGCATTTTGCTGACAAAGGCATGGAGCACCGTGATGACAAGTATCATGGAGCTCTGTGACGACAAGCATCAAGGACCATTGTGATTACAGGGGTCATGGAGCATGGGGATGACAAGCACATGGAATATTCTGATGACAAGTGGCATGGATCATTTTGATGACTGTGGTCATGTAGCATTGTGATGACATGGGTCATGGAGCATTGTGATGAGAAGGTCATGGAGCTTTGGGCTGAAAATATTCATGGAGTCCTTTGATGACAGGGGTCATGGAGCATTGTGATGAGAAGGGAATGGAGCAATGCGATGAGAAGATCCTGGAGCATTGTGATGAGAGGACCATGGCGCCTTGTGATAACAATTGTCATGGAGCATACTGATAAAAAGGTTCATGGAGCATTGTGATTAAAGGTGTTTTGTAGCATTGTGAAGACCAGGGCATGGAGCATTGTGATGAGATGGCCATGGAGCACTCTGATGACATGCGTCATGGAGCTTTGTGATGAAAAGGACATGGAGCATTGTGATTAGAGGGGTCTTGGAAGATTGTGATGAAAAGGGCATGGAGCATTGTGATGAAAAATGCACGGAGCCTCGTCATGACAGGGTTCAAGGAGCATACTGACGACAAGTGTCAGGGAGCATTGTGATGACAAGTGTATTGAGCATTGTGATGACAAAGTTCATGGAGCATTGTGATGAGAAGACCATGGATAATTGTAATGACCAGCGTCATGGGGCATTGTGATGACAAGTGCTATGGAACATAGTGATCACAAGGGTTTGGAGCATTGTGATGACAGAGGTCATGGAGCATTTTGATTTCATTGTGATGACAATAGCATGAAACATTATGATGATGGGCATGGTGCATTGTGATGATAGGGTTCCTGGAGCATTGAGATGAAAAGGGGAATGGAGCATTGTGATTACAGTGGTGTTGGAGCATTGTGATGACAAGGGCATGGAGCATTGTGATGAGAAGGCCATGGAGCATTCTGATGACATGCATCATGGAGCTTTGTGATGACAAAGACATGGAGCATTGTGATTAGAGGGGTCTTGGAGCATTGTGATGACAAGGGTCATGGAGGCTTGTGATGACAAGGCCATGGAACCTTGTGATGGCTGGTGTCATGAAGCATTAAAATGACAGGGGTAATGGAGCTTTGTGATGACAAGAGCATGGAGCATTGGTCTTAAAAGTTTCATGGATTATTGTGATGAGAGTGGGCATGGAGCATTGTGATGACAAGGGCACGAAACACTATGATACATAGGTCATGGAGGATTGTAATGATAAGGGCATGGAGCATTGTGATGAGAAGGGCATCGAGCATTGTGATGACAAGCGTCATGGAGCTTTGTGATGACAAGGGCGTGGAGCAATGTGATGAGAGGGTTCAAGGAGAATTTGATGATAATGACATAGAGCATTGTGATGCCAAGGGTCAAGCAGCTTTGTGATGACAAATGTCATGGAGCATTTTGATGACAAGGACGTGGGGCATTGTGATGAGAAGATCAGGGAGCATTGTGATGATAGGGTCATGGAGCAATTTGATCAAAAGTGTCATGGATCATTTTGATGCCAGGGGTTATGGAACATTGTGATGTAAGGGGTCATGGAGCATTTTGATGAAAAGGGTCATGGAGCATTTCGTAACAGGGTTTATGGAACATTGTGATGTCAGTGGTCATGGTGCATTGTGAAGATAAGGGCATGTAGCACTGTGATGACAGGGGTCATGGAACACTGTGATGACAGGGGTGAGGGAGTATTGTGATTACTAGTGATGGAACATTGTGATATATGTGTTGAGAGAGCATTTTGATGAGAAGGGCATGGAGCATTGTGATGACAAGGTTTATGGAGCGATGTGATGAAAATATCATGGAGCATTGTGGTGACAAAGATCACAGAGCCTTGTGTGACGAGGGCATGGACCATTGTGATGAGATAGCTCATGAAGCATTGTGATGATTGGAGTCACAGGGCATTGTGATGACAGGGGTCATGGAGTATTGTGATGACAAGGGCATGGAGCGATGTGATGAAAATGTCATGGAGCATTGTGGTGACAAAGATCACAGAGCCTTGTGTGACGAGGGCATGGACCATTGTGATGAGATAGCTCATGAAGCATTGTGATGATTGGAGTCACAGGGCATTGTGATGACAGGGGTCATGGAGCATTGTGATGACAAGGGCATGGAGCAATGTGATGACAGGGGCATGGAACATTGGTTTGACAAGTTTCACGGGTTATTGTGATGACAGTGCGCTTGGAGCATTGTGATGAAAAGGGCATGGAGCATTGTGGAGACAAAGTTCACAGAGCCTTGTGTGACGAGGTCATGCAACATTGTGATGACAAAGGTCATGAAGCATTCTGATAACTGTAGTCAAGGAGCATTGTGATGACAGGGGTCATGGAGCATTGTGATGACAAGAGCATGGAGCATTCTGATGAGAAGTGTCATCGAACACTGTGATGACAAAGAGGTGGATAATTGTGATGACAAGGGACATGGAGCATTGTGATGACCAGGGCATGGAGCAATGTGATGGCAAGACGGTGGAGCATTGTGATGAGAAGACCATGGAAAATTGTGATGACGAGCATCATAGAGCATTATGATGACAAGAGCCGTGGGGCATTCTGACATAAAATATCACTTATGAAGGAAATGTAAACATGGCTACACATGAACTGAATTAGGAAAGAGAACAGAGTCTCACATTTAGAAAACATACTTATGCCTGCTTAAGGGGAAAGGAGAGGTGGGGAGATGCACAAAACCAGAGTTTGATATTAGCACAGGTACCATTGCATAATCCAAATAGAGAATAGACAAGAGCTACTCCTACCTCAGTGAACAGGACTCAACAGTCCTATTCCCGCAGAGGAATATATCTGACTAGTAAGAATCTTAAAACCTATATATTGATATGTCTCCGTAAGGGAATCAAGTGTGTCTAGAGCGTCATAAACACGTCAGTGAAAATCAGCTCAACCTCATTATATAAATGAATTTCAAAAACAAAAAAATAAAACAGTGAAATTCTAACACAATTCCTTCCGGTGTTCTGATGAAACCTGGAATGACCCTATCTAAAATGACAGCTGGATGAGACATAAGGCTGGACACTTGGGACTGAGAGGATTGGTGAGATTGGATGAGAAAATGCAGACCATTTAAAGCAAAAATGCATGCCACCAATTCCATGGGTCCCAACTCGCCATGTAAAAGGGAATATCACTACAGTTATAACATGTATGGGAAACGTAGAGAATGCACACACTGTGAATACGAAAGGATTCTAAAACTCAACTAATAGGCCCTTTCCTGGTGTTCCGGTTTGACTTTCCAACTGCTTTACTATCAATCTCCCAACTTGGAGAGACAGCACCTTTAACCTCCTAGTTCGCACAGATTGCCAATTTGGGAGAGGATGAAAGGGAAGAGGGAGAAGCAATGAGAGAGTAGCTGTTAGGCATTTGGACGGGCACATGTCAATCTAATTTCCTGGCAGGAAGAAGAATTAACCAAAGTCTCAGCCACCCTCCTGGAACAAGAATAGGTCCTGAACCAAAATTTTGGACTTGACCTCAGCTCACAAAAAACGAGTTGAAAAATGAAGCTCAGGGCACAGCAAATCACAAAAGGGCAGAGTAATAAAGGACAACAATCGTCCAAAAATCTGTTGAGGGAAGCCTACGGGGCAGACTTGAAATGGAGCCAGAATAGCAGGAATCAGATTTCAAGAGGTACATTGGAATCGCCTTTAAAGCACAGGAAAAGGGGCACAACTTCGACAATGATGCACTTGGCCAAAAGGGCGTATGCGTTTTCTCCAGAATATATTCAGGAAAAAACGAAAATGACCTTTTTGTCCAAGCAAGCAAGCGGGCAATGCAAATCTGCACTACAAAGAAGTGTCACTTCCCACCGGTCAAAAGGGACATGCACAAAATGTGTAAAACCAAAAAGGCAAGACAGGCCCTGGAGAACAGGGAGCCTAGTTATGCTGATGGGCAGGATGTAAATTGCCAACTCCCTCTCTGGAGGTGTGCATTGCGTTCCCTAAAACAAGTAAACAACAGAGCTACAGAGCCAAGGGCACTTCCAGTCTAGGGAATATACCTTGGGAAAACTGAAAATCAATAAGACAGATTCACCCCAAAATTTAGGACTGCAATGCTTACAAGAACCTCAACTTGGGTACACCATAAATATTCCAGGAAAGACAAAAATGGTTCAAGAAATTGTGTTACTTACGTACAATGGAATATCCCTCAGCCATGAAATCAATGTCATAAGGCCAGTAGCAGCAAAATGAGTGGATTCAGGTACAATGATTCTAAGTGAAATAAGTCACAGAGAAAAAGAAACTTATCATAAGATATCACTTATGAACGTCCTGTAAACATGGCTACACCTGAACTGAGTTAGGAAAGAGAACAGAGTCTCACATTTAGAAAACACTCTTATGCCTGCTTAAGGGGGAAGGAGAGGTGGGGTGATGCATAAAACCAGAGTTTGATATTTGTACAGGTACCGTTCCAAAAACCAACTACGGAAGAGACAAGCCCTACACCTTCCTCAGTGAAAGGGACTCAAAACCCCATATTTCCCGCAGAGGAATATATCTGACTAGTAAGAATCTTAAAACCTATGTATTGATATTTCTCCATCAGGGAATCAAGAGTGCCTACACTGGCAGAATCATGGCAGTGAGAATCAGCACAAACCCAGTATAAAAAGGAATTTCAATAACAAAAAAAAAACATGGAAATTCTTTCCAATTCCTTCAGGGGCTCTGATGAAACCTGGAATGACCCTATCTACAACGACAGCTGGATTTGGCATAAGGCAGGACACTTGGGACTAAGAGGATTGTTGATATTCGGTGAGCAAATGCAGACCATTTAAAGCAATAAAGCGTGGCACACATTCCAAGTGTCCCAAATCTCCAGGTTGAAGTGAATATTACTACAGCTATAACATGTACGGGAAACCTAGAGAATGGACACAGTTTGAATACGAAATGTTTCTAAAACTCAACTAATAGTCCCTCTCCTGGTGCTCTGGTTTGACTGACCAACTGCTTTACTATCAATCTCCCAACTTGGAGAGACAGCCCCTTTAAACTCCTGGCACGCGCAGGTTGCCAATTTGGCAGAGGATGAAAGGGAAGAGGGAGAACCAATGAGAGATTAGATGTTAGGCATATGGACGGGCACAGGTCTCTCTAATATCCCGTCAGGAAGAATAATTAACCAAAGTCTCAGCCACCCGCCGGGAACCAGTATAGGTCCTGAACCAAAATTTTGGACTTGTGGTCAGCTCACTAAAATCGAGTTGAAAAATGGAGCTCAGGGGCACAGCAAGTCACAAACTGGCAGAATAATAAAGGACAATTATCTTCCAAAAACCTGTTGAGGGAAGGATTCCAGGCGGACTTGAATTTGGGCCAGAATAGCAGGAAACAGATTTCAAGAGGTACATTGGAATCGCCTTTAAAGCACAGGAAGAGGGGCACAACATCGACAATGATGCACTTGGTTAAAAATGGTGTATGCGTTTTCCGCTGAATATATTCAGGAGAAGACGCATACACACATTTTGGCCAAGCAAGCAAGCGTGCAATGCAAATATGCACTACAAAGAAGAATCACTGCCCACCGGTAAAAAGGGACATCCGTAAAATGTGTAAAATCCAGAAATGCAAGACAGGCCCTGGAGAACAGGGAGCCTAGTTGTGCTGATGGGCAGGATGTAAATTCCCAACTACCTCTCTGGAGGAGTGCATTGTGTTCCCTAAAACAAGTAAACAACAGAGCTACAGAGCCAAGGGCACTTGCAGTCTAGGGAATATACCTTGGGAAAACTGAAAATCAATAAGACACAGCCACCCCAAAATTTAGGGCTGCACTGCTTACAAGAACCTCAACTTGGGTACACCTTAAATATCCCAGGAAAGCCAAAATGGTTCAAGAAATTGTGTTACTTATGTACGATGGAATATCCCTCAGCCATGAAATCAATGTCATAAGGCCAGTAGCAGCAAAATGATTGGATCCAGGTACGATGATTCTAAGTGAAATAAGTCACAGAGAAAAAGAAGCATATCATAAGATATCACTTATGAAGGTCCTGTAAACATGGCTACATATGAAATGAGTTAGGAAAGAGAACAGAGTCTCACATTTAGAAAACACTCTTATGCCTGCTTAAGGGGGAAGGAGAGGTGGGGTGATGCATAAAACCAGAGTTTGATATTAGTACAGGTACCGTTCCAAAAACCAACTACGGAAGAGACAAGCCCTACACCTTCCTCAGTGAAAGGGACTCAAAGACCCATATTTCCCACCGAGGAATATATCTGACTAGTAAGAATCTTAAAACCTATGTATTGATATGTCTCCATCAGGGAATCAAGTGTGTCTACAATGGCAGAATCATGGCAGTGAGAATCAGCTCAAACCCATCATAAAAAGGAATTTCAAAAACAAAACAAAAAAACAGGGAAATTCTTTACAATTCTTTCAGGGGCTCCAATGAAACCTGGAATGACCCTATCTACAAAGACAGCTGTATGTGGCATAAGGCAGGACACTTGGGACTGAGAGGATTGGTGAGATTCGGTGAGCAAATGCAGACCATTGAAAGCCAAAATGCGTGGCACACGTTCCAATGGTCCCAACTCTCCAGGTTGAAGGGAATACTACTACAGCTATAACATGTACGGGAAACCTAGAGAATGGACACACTGTGAATAAAAAACGTTTTTAAAACTCAACTAATTGTCCCTCTCCTGGTGCTCTGGTTTGAATTTCCAACTGCTTTACTATCAGTCTCCCAACTTGGAGAGACAGCCCCTTTAAACTCCTGGTTCTCACATGTTGCCAATTGGCAGAGGACGAAAGGTAAGTTGGAGAACCAATGAGAGAGTAGCTGTTAGGCATTTGTACGGGCACATGTCACTCTAATTTCCCAGCAGTAAGAAGAATTAATCAAAGTCTCAGCCACCCGCCGGGAACCAGTTTAGGTCCTGAAGCAAAATTTTGGACTTACGGTCAGCTCACAAAAACGAGTTGAAAAATGGAGCTCAGGGGCACAGAAATTCACAAATGGGCAGAGTAATAAAGGAAAACTATCGTCCCAAAATCTGTTGAGTGAAGGCAACGAGGTGGACTTGAAAGCGAGCCAGAATAGCAGAAAGAGATTTCAAGAGGTACATTGGAATCGCCTTTAAAGCACAGGACGAGGGGCACAACTTTGACAATGATGCAATGGGCCAAAAATGGCGTATGTGTTATCTCCTGAATATATTCAGGAGAAAACGCATACGCCCTTTTTGGTCGAGCAAGCAAGCAGGCAATGCAAATCTGCAGTACAAAGCAGTATCACTTCCCACCGGACAAAAGGGACATCCGCAAAATGTGTAAAAACCAGAAAGGCAAGACAGGCTCTGGAGAACAGGGAACCTAGTTATGCTGATGGGCAGGATGTAAATTGCCAACTCCCTCTCTGGAGGTGTGCATTGTGTTCCCTAAAACAAGTAAACAACAGAGCTACAGAGCCAAGGGCACTTCCAGTCTAGGGAATATACCTTGGGAATACTGAAAATCAATAAGACAGAGCCACCCCAAAATTTAGGACTGCACTGCTTACAAGAACCTCAACTTGGGTACACCATAAATATTCCAGGAAAGACAAAAATGGTTCAAGAAGTTGTGTTACTTACGTACAATGGAATATCCCTCAGCCATGAAATCAATGTCATAAGGCCAGTAGCAGCAAAATGAGTGGATTCAGGTACGATTATTCTAAGTGAAATAAGTCACAGAGAAAAAGAAACTTATCATAAGATATCACTTATGAACGTCCTGTAAACATGGCTACACCTGAACTGAGTTAGGAAAGAGAACAGAGTCTAACATTTAGAAAACACTCTTATGCCTGCTTAAGGGGGAAGGAGAGGTGGGGTGATGCATAAAACCAGAGTTTGATATTTGTACAGGTACCGTTCCAAACACCAACTACGGAAGAGACAAGCCCTACACCTTCCTCAGTGAAAGGGACTCAAAACCCCATATTTCCTGCAAAGGAATATATCTGACTAGTAAGAATCTTAAAACCTATGTATTGATATGTCTCCATCAGGGAATCAAGTGTGTCTACACTGGCAGAAACATGGAAGGGAGAATCAGCTCAAACCCACTCTAAAAAATAATTTCAAAAACAAAACAAAAAAAAAGGAAATGCTTTACATTTCCTTCAACGGCTCTGATGAAATCTGAAATGACCCTATCTACAACGAAAGCTGGATGTGACATAAGGAAGGAAACTTCGGACTGAGAGAATTGGTGAGATTCGGTGTGCAAATGCAGACCATTTAAAGCAATAATGCGTGGCACACATTTCCAGGGTCCCAACTCCCAGGTTGAAGGAATATTACTACAGCTATAACATGTACGGGAAACCTAGAGTATGGACACACTGTGAATTTGAAAGGTTTTTAAAACTCAACTAATAGTCCCTCTCCTGGTGCTCCAGTTTGAATTTACAACTGCTTTACTATCAATCTCACAACTTGGAGAGACTGTCCCTTTTACCTCCTGGTTCTCACATGTTGCCAATTGGCAAAGGATGAAAGGGAAGAGGGAGAACAAATGAGAGAGTAGCTGTTACACATTTGGACGGGCACATATCACTCTAATTTCCCTGCAGGAAGAAGAATTAATCAAAGTCTCAGGCACCCGTCAGGAACCAGTATAGGTCCTGAAACAAAATTTTGGACTTGCGGTCAGCTCACAAAAAAACGAGATGAAAAATGGAGCTCAGGGGCACAGCAATTCACAAACGGGCAGAGTAATGAACGAAAATTATCCTCCAAAAATCTATTGAGGGAAGGCAATGAGGCGGACTTGAAAGCGTTCCAGAATAGCAGGGAACAGATTTCAAGAGGTACATTGGAATCACATTTAAAGCACAGGAAGAGGGGCACAACTTCGACAATGATGCAGTTGGCCAAAAAGGGCGTATGCATTTTCTCCTGAATATATTCAGGAGAAAACGCATACGCCCTTTTTGACCAAGCAAGCAATCGGGCAATGCAAATCTGCACTACAAAGCAGTATCACTTCCCAACAGACAAAAGGGACATCCGCAAAATGTGTAAAAACTAGAAAGGCAACACAGGCCCTGGAGAACAGGGAGCCTAGTTATGCTGATGGGCGGGATGTAAATTGCCAACTGCCTCTCTGGAGGAGTGCATTGTGTTCCCTAAAACAAGTAAACAACAGAGCTACAGAGCCAAGTGCACTTCCAGTCTAGGGAATATACCGTGGGAAAACTGAAAATCAATAAGACAGAGCCACCCTAAAATTTAGGGCTGCACTACTTACAAGAACCTCAACTTGGGTACACCTGAAATATCCCAGTAAAGACAATAATGCTTCAAGAAATTGTGGTACTTACGTACGATGGAATATCCCTCAGCCATGAAATCAATATCATAAGGCGAGTAGCAGCAAAATGAATGGAATCAGGTACGATGATTCTAAGTGAAATAAGTCACAGAGAAAAAGAAACTTATAATAAGATATCACTTATGAAGGTCCTGTAAACATGGCTACACATGAACTGAGTTAGGAAAGAGAAGAGAGACTCACATTTAGAAAACAATCTTCTGCCTGCTTAAGGGGGAAGGAGAGGTTGGGTGATGCATAAAACCAGAGTTTGATATTAGTACAGGTACCGTTCCAAAAGCAAAATACGGAATAGACAAGACCTACACCATCCTCAGTAAAAGGGACTCAAATCCGTATATTTCCTGCCAAGGAATATATCTGATTAGTAAGAATCTTAAAACCTATGTATTGATATGTCTGTGTAAGGGAATAAAGTGTGTCTAGACTGGCATAAACATGGCAGTGAGAATCAGGTCAAACCCAGTATAAAAAGGAATTTCAAAAACAAAACAATAAAACAGGGAAATTCTTTACAATTCCTTCAGGGGCTCTGATGAAACCTGGAATGACCGTATCTACAAAGAAAGCTGGATGTGGCATAAGGCAGGACACTTGGGACTGAGAGGATTGGTGAGATTTGGTGAGCAAATGCAGACCATTTAAAGCAATAATGGGTGCCACACATTCCACGGGTCCCAACTCTCCAGGTTGAAGGGAATATTACTACAGCTGCAACATGTACGGGAAACCTAGAGAATGGACACACTGTGAATACGAAAGATTTCTAAAACTCATCTAATATTCACTCTCCTGGTGCTCCGGTCTGATTTTCCAACTGCTTTACTATTAACCTCCCAAATTGGAGAGACAGCCCCTTTAAACTCCTGGTTCTCACATGTTGCCAATTGGCAGAGGATGAAAGGTAAGATGGAGAACCAATGAGAGAGTAGCTGTTAGGCATTTGGATGGGCACATGTCACTCTAATTTCCTGGCAGGAAGAAGAATTAATCAATGTCTCAGCCACCTGCCTGGAACCAGTATAGGTCCTGAACCAAAATTTTGGACTTGCGGTCAGCTCACAAAAAAACGAGTTGAAAAATGGAGCTCAGGGGCACAGCAATTCACAAACGGGCAGTGTGATAAAGGAAAACAATCGTCCAAAAATCTGTTCAGGGAAGGCAACGAGGTGGAATTGAAAGCGAGCCAGAATAGCAGGAAACAGATTTCAAGATGTACATTGGAATCGCCTTAAAGCATAGGAAGAGGGGCACAACTTCGAAAATGATGCAATGGGCCAAAAGGGCGTATGCGTTATCTCCTGAATATATTCAGGAGAAAACGCATACGCCCTTTTTGGCCAAGCAAGCAAGCAGGCAATGCAAATCTGCACTACAAAGCAGTATCACTTCCCACCGGAAAAAAGGGACATCCGCAAAATGTGTAAAAACTAGAAAGGTAACACAGGCCCTGGAGAACAGGGAGCCTAGTTATGCTGATCGGCGGGATGTAAATTGCCAACTGCCCCTCTGGAGGAGTGCATTGTGTTCCCTAAAACAATTAAACAACAGAGCTACAGAGCCAAGTGCACTTCCAGTCTAGGGAATATACCTTGGGAAAACTGAAAATCAATAAGACAGAGCCACCCCAAAATTTAGGGCTGCACTGCTTAAAAGAACCTCAACTTGGGTACACCTGAAATATCCCAGGAAAGACAAAAATGGTTCAAGAAATTGTGTTACTTACGTACGATGGAATATCCCTCAGCCATGAAATCAATGTGATGAGGCCAGTAGCAGCAAAATGAATGGATTCAGGTACGATGATTCTAAGTGAAATAAGTCACAGAGAAAAAGAAACTTATCATAAGATATCACTTATGAAGGTCCTGTCAACATGGCTACACATGAACTAAGTTAGGAAAGAGAACAGAGTCTCACATTTAGAAAACACTCTTATGCCTGCTTAAGGGGAAAGAAGAGGTGGGGTGATGCATAAAACCAGAGTTTGATATTAGTACATGTACCGTTCCAAAACCAACTACGGAAGAGACAAGCCCTACACCTTACTCAGTGAAAATGACTCAAAACCTCCTATTTCCCAGAGAGGAGTATATCTGACTAGTAAGATTATTAAAACCTATGTATTGATATGTCTCCATAAGGGAATCAAGTGTTTCTAGACTGGCATAAACATGGCAGTGAGAATCAGCTCAAACCCACTATGAAAAGGAATTTCAAAAACAAAACAAAAAAACAGGGAAATTCTTGACAATTCCTTCAGTTGATCTGATGAAACCTGGAATGACCCTACCTACAATGACAGCTGTAGGTGGCATAAGGTTGGACACTTGGGACTGAGAGGATTGGTGAGATCCGGTGAGCAATTGCAGACCATTTAAATCTATAATGTGTGGCACACATTGCAATGGTCCCAACTCTCCAAGTTGAATGGAATATTACTACAGCTATAACATGTACAGGAAACCTAGAGAATGGACACACTGTGAATATGAAAGGTTTCTGAAACTCAACAAATAGTCCCTCTCCTGGTGCTCTGGTTTGAAATTCCAACTGCTTTACTATCAATCTCCCAAGTTGGAGAGACAGACCCTTTAACCTCCTGGTTAGCACAGGTTGCCAATTTGGCAGAGGATGAAAGGGAAGAGGGAGAACCAATGAGAGAGTAGCTGTTAGGCATTTAGATGGGCACATGACACTCTAATTTCCCGGCAGGAAGAAGAATTAACCAAAGTCTCAGCCACCCGCCGGGAAACAGTATACGTCCTGAAGCAAAATTTTGGACTTGTGGTCAGCTCACAAAAAACGAGTTGAAAAATGGAACTCAGGGGCACAACAATTCACAAACTTGCAGAGTAAAAAAGGACAAGTATCATCCTAAAATTTGTTGAGGGAAGGCAACGAGGCATACTTGAAAGCGAACCAGAATTGCAGGAAACAGATTTCAAGAGGTACATTGGAATCGCCTTTAAAACACAGGAAGAGGGGCACAACTTCGACAATGATGCACTTGGCCAAACAGGGCATATGTGTTTTCTCCTGAATATATTCAGCAGAAAACGCATACACCCTTTATGGCCAAGCAAGCAAGCGGGCAATGCAAATCTGCACTACAAAGAAGTATCACTACCCACCAGTCAAAACGGACATCACACATTGTGTAAAAACCAGAAAGGCAAGACATGCCCTGGAGAACAGGGAGCCTAGTTATGCTGATGGGCAGGATGTAAATTGCCAACTGCATCTCTGGAGGAGTGCATTGTGTTCACTAAATAAGTAAAAAACAGAGCTACAGAGCCAAGGGCACTTCCAGTCTATGGAATATATCTTGGGAGAAATGAAAATCAATAAGACAGAGCCACCCCAAAATTTAGGGCTGCTCTGATTACAAGAACCTCGACTTGGGTACACCTTAAATATCTCAGGAAACACAAAAATGGTTCAAGAAATTGTGATAATTATGTACGATGGAATATCCCTCAGCCATGAAATCAATGTCATAAGGCCAGTAGCAGCAAAATGAGTGGACCAGGTACGATGATTCTAAGTGAAATAAGTCACAGAGAAAAAGAAAGTTATCATAAGATATCACTTATGAATGTCCTGTAAAGATGGCTACACATGAACTTAGTTAGGAAAGAGAAAGGAGTAACGAATCATATCATAAGATATGACTCATAGCGGGAATGTACACATGGCTACACATGAACTGAATTACAAACACAACAGAGTCACACATTTAGAAAACAATCTTCTACCTCCTTATTGGGAAAGGCGAGGTGGGGTAATGCATAAAACCACAGTTTTGAATTAGCACAGATACCGTTACATAAACCAAGTATGTAATAGACAACAACTACTCCCAGCACAATGAACTGGACTCAACAACCCCTATTCATTGCAGAGGAATATATCTGACTTTAAGAATTTTAAAACATATGTATTCTCATGTCTCCATAAAGGGATCATGTGTGTGTATAACGGCATGAAAACTGCAGTGAAATTCAGCTAAACCCCCTTATAAAAATAAATTTCAAAAGCAAAATGCAAAAACAGCGAAACAGAGATAAATTCTTAAAAATTATGTTCAGGGCCTGTGATGCAACCTGGATTGACCACCTTTACACCCACCGCTGGATGAGACATAAGAGTGGACACATGGAGCTGACAAGATTGCTGAGGTTGTGTGAGCAAAAGAACACCACTTAGAGCAATACTGTGTGCTACCCATTCTAGTGGTCCCAACTCTCCAGGTTTAAGGGAATCTTCCTACAGTTAAAACATGCATGGGAAACCCAGTGGATGGTACACTGTGTAATTGGGAAAGTTTTCTAAAAGGTACCTCATTTTTCCTTTCGTCGTGCTCGGCTTCGCCATTCCATCCGCATTACTGAAAATCTCCCCACTTGGAGTTTCAGCGGCTTTACCCTCCTGTTATGCACAGTTTGCAAATTGTGCAGAGGATGAACAGGAAGAGGGGAAACAAATGAGAGATTAGCTGTAGGTGTTTGCATGGGCACATGTCTCTCTAGTTTCACCTCAGGAAGAAGAATTAACCAAAGGCTCAGCCTGCAGCCCCGGAACCAGACTAGGGCCTAAAGCCATCCTGCAGTATTGCAGCCAGCTCACAAATAGGCGATTTGAAAAATGGAAATCAAGGGCACAGCAATTCACAAACTTGCAGAGTTATAAGGGACAGCTATCATCCAGAAATATATTGAGGTAAGGCAGTGAAGAGGATTTGAATGCAAGGCAGAATTGAAGGAAACAGATTTCAAGAGGTAGATTGGAGTCGTCTTTAAAGCACATGAAAAGCGACAGATCTTCGACAATGTTGTCCTTGGCCAAAAAGGGAGTATGTGTATTTTCTTGAATATATTCGGGAAAAAATGCATACGCCCTTTTTGGCCAAGCAAGCCATCAGGCATTGCAAATCCACACTACATAGAAGTGTCACTTACCTCCGGTCAAAAGGGCCATCCGCAAATAGTGTAAAAACCACAAATACAAGACAGGCCATGGAGAAAAGGGAGCCTGGTTACCCCGATGGGCAAAATGTAAATTGTCAACAACCTCTCTGGAGAACTGTATTTTGTTTTCTAAAACAGAGGTACAGAGCATAGCACACTTCCACTCATGGGCGTGTATTTTGGGAAAACTAAAAATCCACAACACACAGCCACCCCAAAGTTTAGGGCTGCTCTGTTTACAAGGACCTCAACTTCGGTACACTTTAAATATCCCAGGAAAGGAAAAAAATAATGGATAAAGATGTTGTGGTACTTATATACAATGGAATGCCACTCAGACATAAAATCAATGTCATAAGGCCAATAGCAGCATAACGAGTGGATTTAGGTACGATGATGCTAATTGAAATGAGCCACAAAGAAAAAGAAACTTATTGTAATATATCACTTATAGAGGGAATGTAAACATGGCTACACATGAACTGAATTTCAAAAGAGAACAGAGTTACACATTTAGAAAACACACTTATGCCTCCTTAAGGGTAAAGGTGACGTGGGGTGATGCGTAAAACAAGAGTTTGAAATTAGCACAGATACCATTCCATATACCAAATATGTAATAGACAAGACCTACTCCTTTCTCAATGAACTGGACACAAAACACCCTATTCACTGAAGAGGAATATATCTGAGTGGTAAAAATCTTGAAACCTATGTATTTATATGTCTCCATAATGGAATCAAGTGTATGCAGATTGGCATAAACACAGTTAAATGGAACAGGACAGAAAGCCCAGAGATAAACCAACATACCTATGGCTATCTCATCTATGACAAAGGAGCTAAGGATATACAATGGAGAAAAGACAGTCTCTTCAGTAATTGGTGCTGGGAAAACTGGACCCCTACGCATAAAAGAATGAAATTAGAACACTCCATAACACCATACAAAAAAATAAACTCTAAATTGATTAGAGATCTAAATATAAGACCAGACACTATAAAACACTTAGAGGAAACCATAGGCAGAACACTCTATGACATAAATCACAGCAAGATCCTTTTTGAGCCACCTCCTAGAGAAATGGAAATAAAAACAGAAATCAACAAATGGGACCTAATGAAACTTAAAAGCTTTTACACAGTACAGGAAAACATAAACAAGATGCAAAAACAACACTCAGAATGGGAGAATATATTTTCAAATGAAGCAATTGACAAAGGATTAATCTCCAAACTTTACAAGCACCACATGTAGCTCAATATCACAAAAGCAAACAACCCAATCCAAAAACGGGCAGAAAACCTAAATAGACATTTCTCCAAAGAAGATATACAGATTACCAAGAAACACATGAAAGGATGCTGAACATCACTAATCATTAGAGAAATGGAAATCAAAACTACTGTGAGGTATCACCTCACAGCACTCAGAGTGGCAATCATCAAAAAAATCTACAGGGCTTCCCTGGTGGCGCAGTGGTTGAGAATCCGCCTGCCGATGCAGGGAACACGGGTTCGTGCCCCGGTCCGGGAAGATCACACATGCCGCGAAGCGGCTGGGCCCGGGAGCCATGGCTGCTGAGCCTGAGCGACCAGAGCCTGTGCTCCACACTGGGAGAGGCCACAACAGTGAGAGGCCCGCATACCGCAAAAAAAAAAAAAAAAAAAAAAAAAAAAATCTACAAAACAATAAATGCTGGAGAGGCCTTTATTGGAGAAAAGGGAACACACTTGCACTGTGGGTGGGAATGTAAATTGATTTGGCCACTAGGGAGAACAGTACGGAGGTTCCTTTAAATAACTAACAATAGAAGTACCAAACGACAATACAATCCAACTACTGGGCATTTGCCTTGCAAAAACCATAATTCAAAAAGAGTTATGTACAAAAATGTTCATTTCAGCTCTATTTACAATAGCCAGGACATGGAAGCAACCTAAGTGTCCATCGACAGATGAATGGATAAAGAAGATCTGGCACATATATACAATGGAATATTACTCAGCCATAAAAAGAAGCAAAACTGAGTTATTTGTACTGAGGTGGATGGACTTAGAATCTGTCCTACACAGTGAAGTAAGTCAGAAAGGGAAAAACAAATACTGTATGTTAACAGTGATATATGGAATCTAATGAAGGAAAAAAAAGATTTTGAAGAACTTAGTGGCAGGACAGGATTAAGTCACAGAAGTAGAGAAAGGACTTGAGGACACCGGAAGGGGGATGCGTAAGCTGGGAGGAAGTGAGAGAGTGGCATGGACATAAATACATTACCAAATGTAACACAGATAGCTACTGGGATGCAACCACATAGAAGAGGGTGATCAGCTCGGTGCTTTGTGACCACCTAAAGGGGTGGGATATGGAGTGTGGGAGGGAGATGCAAGAGGGAGGGGATCTGGTGGCATTTGTATATGTATAGCTGATTCACTTTGTTATACAGCAGAAACTAACACTCCATTGTAAAGCAATTATACTCCAATAAAGGTGTAAAAGGAAAAAAAAAAAAAAGAAAGCCCATGGATAAACCTACACACCTATGGTCAACTAATCTATGACAAAGGAGGCAAGACTATACAATGGAGATAAGACAGTCTCTTCAATCAGTGGTGCTGGGAAATATGGACAGCTACATGTAAAAGAATGAAATTAGAACACTCCCCAACACCATCCATAAAAATATATTCAAAATGGATTAGAGACCTTAATGTAAGACTGGACAGTATAAAACTCTGAGAGGAAAACTTACGAAGAATACTCTGACGTAAATCACAGCAAGATCTTTTTTGATCCACCTCCTATACTAATGAAATAAGAAAGAAAACTAAACAGCTGGGACCTAATGAAACGTAAAAGCTTTTGCAAAGCAAAGGAAACTACAAACAAGACGAAAAGACAACCTTCAGAATGGCAGAAAATATTTGCAAACGAATCAATGGACAAATGCTTTATCTCCAATATATATAAACAGCTCATGCAGCTCAATATTAATAAAACAAACAACCCAATACAAAAATGGAAGAAGATCTAAATAAACATTTATTCCAAGAAGACATAGAGATGGCCAAGACACACATGAAAATCTGCTCAACATCTCTAATTATTAGAGAAATGGAAATTGAAACTACAATGAGGTATCACGTCACACCTGTTAGAATGGGCATCAACAGAAAATCTACAAACAACAAATGCTGGAGAGGGTGTGGAGAAAAGGAACCTTCTTCCACTATTGTTGGGAATGTAAATCGATACAATCTCTATGGAGAACAGTATGGAGGTTCCTTTAAAAACTAAAAATAGATTTACCATATAATCCAGCAATCCCACTAATGGGCATATACCCTGAGAAAACCATAAATCAAAAAGACACATTCGGGCTTCCCTGGTGGCGCAGTGGTTTCGAGTCCGCCTGCCGATGCAGGGGACGCGGGTTCGTGCCCCAGTCTGGGAAGATCCCACATGCCGCGGAGCGGCTGGGCCCGTGAGCCATGGCCGCTGAGCCTGCGCGTCCGGAGCCTGTGCTCCGCAACGGGAGAGGCCACAGCAGTGAGAAGCCCGCGTACCGCAAAAAAAAAAAAAAAAAAAAAAAAAAAAAAAAAAAAAAAAAAGACACATTCACCACAATGTTCATTGCAGCACTATTTACAATAGCCAGGTAATGAAAGCAACCTAAGTGCCCACAGACAGACGAATGGATAAAGATGTGGTACATATATACAATGGAATATTACTCAGCCATACATAGGAATGAAATTGGGTCATTTGTAGAGACCTTGATGGATCTAGAGACTGTCATACAGAGTGAAGTAAGCCAGAAAGAGAAAAACAAATATTGGATATTAATGAATATATGTGGAACCTAGAAAAATGGTACAGGTGAAACGGTTTGCAGGGCAGAGATAGAGACACAGATGTAGAGAACAAACATATGGACACCAAGGGGGGAATGCCATGTGAGGGTGGTTGTGGGATGAATTGGGAGACTGGGATTCACATGTGCACACTTATATGTATAAAATAGATATCCAATATAACCTTCTGTATAAAAGAAATAAATAAATTTAAAAAAAAATTAAAAATAAATAAATAACATTTAATAAAAAAAACAGAAAAAAGTTTTTCCCTTCATATAGACCTCTTTATATTAATGCATTATTTCCATGTTTATATCTGTAAATAAAAAATAGAGGAATAAATAAAATCTACTTGAAACAAAAAGAAAAAAAGAAAAAAAAAATAAAAACAGAACCTACCAGTTATACAGAGGAAAAGTGAATCAGGGCACTTGCTCCAGTGGTAAAAATTCTTAAGTTGGTCAGAGGTGGGAAATCGTCTCCCATGCAGTCAGCAGTGCTCCCCCCCACAAGGAGCATCCTCATTGCAAAGCTGGGGGACTGTGTCGAGGCGTCTGTGAGTAAATGTGAGCTGAGCCCCAGTCCTGCTGCAGCTGAACTCTTCCCACCCTTTCGAGGAAAAACAACTGAATATGTACAAGAACTTGCAAGCCCAGAGGAAGGGCTGTGGAGTCACACATAGACAGCACACAGGCCGACTTGGTGCCTGCAGGCCAGCCAGGATGGTCCTGGCTCCAGATGCTCTTCTGGAAGCTTTCCATTTCCCTGCCTGAGATACCCCTCCTGCCACGGCCCCCACTGCTTTTTTACTTCCTCACCTCTGCCTGGGGAGAAATTCCAGCGGCAGGTATGGGTGACACATCCTCTTCTTTAGCAGGTGGCAGCCTGGCAACTCCTGCAGAATGTCCATCAGAGCCCACCTCATACTGGGCCACCCACAAAGCCACGGCCCCTCACTCCCTCCCATGACCCCAGCCCCGGAACTGCTGACGGGGCAGCGAATATGGCGCCAGGCACAGCAACAGGGGCTCTTGCTGACTGGAGAGGTGTTTATATTGACCTAAACCCAGGCACACCTAGGGAGGGCTGGCAGGCAGTGTCAGGCTGCCCAAATCAGCCAATCCTCACCCCTCAGGGGCTCACAGTTGCAGAAAATGAAACTTGCTAAACGGGCCAAACCCAAGGAACAGGTGTGGGCTCCTGAGAGTCAGGATAGACAAGGGGCTGCAGCTGCGGCTTTTTTCTTATCATTTTATCTGGTCTATGAGTGGAAAACAACTTCTAGAAGACCCTATCCTAATGAGAGGAACCCAGGAGTCAGGGAGAGGAGTGATGGTGGTTGGAGACAGAGGCCTGGTGCCCAGGCTGAAGTGGAAGTGTCTGGAAGTCCGGGAAGAGAGAGGATGCACAGAGTAATACCCTGAGTCACAGAACTGTCAGAGCTGCTGTTTGTTAGTTCAAGTCCTGCTCTGAGGTGTTCTGTGTCAGCTGTGAGCGAGAGGTGAGCTGGGTGTTCTCTGCAAGGTGGGCTATGTGCACAGTTCCTATATGTCCAGCCCTGCTGGGGTACAGGCCCAGGGGAGCTGTCTATCCTGGGAAGGGCCTGACTAGGAGAGCCCCATGGGCTGCTGGGTAGCTGCACAAGTGAGCACCATACCCTGGGAGGGACGACCACGAGAGCCCCGTGGGCTGTGGGGTGGGCAGCGCAGCCCAGGTGAGCTCCATATCCTGGGATTGGCCTGACCACGAGAGCCCCATGGGCTGCTGGAAACCTGGTAAAGGATATCAGGACAGTCAGTGAAGCCACCGAGGATATACATCCAGTAGCTCATATTTCCTACACCCTGCTGGTCATTCTACCATCCACCAGGCCATGGCATTCAGTATTAGACTTCAATGATGCCTTCTTCTGTATTCCATTCATCTCAGAGTCACAAGAACTTTTGGCTTGTGAGTGGCAGGACACAACATGCAACGAAAGCAATAATGCTGGGCCGTCCTGCCCCAATGGTTAAAAAATCCCCAAACCATCATTGAGGAAATGTCCTCTAAAGACCTAAAAGTTCTACCTCTGTAAAAGGGAACCCTCCTTCAATATGCAGATGACATTCTGATCGCCAGGCCTACTAAAGACGCCTCTGAACTACCTAGCCAAGAAAGGATAGAATGTGTCCAAGGAAAAGGCTCAAATATCCCAGGCTAAGGTGACATGCCTGGGCTTCATTCTCACAGATAATCGGAGAAACGCCTCCCAGGATAGGGAAGAAGCCATTTGCAGCCTTACCTCTTCTAAAACTAGAAGACAGCTTAGGGGTTCCTGGGGAGGCCAAGGTTTTATGCATCTGGATCCCTAACTACAGTCTAATACCTGGGCCTCTACATGAAACACTGACATGAAATGATGATGATCCTTTTCAATGGAATCCAGAAGCAGCCTTTCAAGAATGGAAAGAGCAGTCAATTCAGGCCCTTGCCCAGGAACTCCCTAATTTAGCTAAACCCTTTGACCTTTACATACCCAGTCAAGGTTAATCACCCTTGGAGCCTTAGTGCAAAAACTGGGACCACTTGAAATGGAGCAACACAAGAATGTCCTTCAGGTATGATAAACTATGGTCACCAAGGGCTTTGCCCACCGCCCCATCAGGCCAGGATACTGGGGTATCTAAAAAGCTGGAAATCAGCAGCCTGCAAGGCCAGCTCCCCCCTAAGGGAAAAGGAACCCACGTGGTGATCCTAACCACCCATCATGCCCTGAAGTTGCAGGGGTCGCTGTGCGGACACACTGACCTCGAGTGAGGAGGCCCTCCAACTCCAACCTCCAGAGAGACAAACGGGGGCAATGGGCCCCCAAGATGACTCGTGTGACAATCACTTGACCTGGAGTTTCTCTCAGAAAACAAGTCTGTGCCCCGAAAGAGCAGACTACTGCTTGCAGGACTTACTGCACCCAGACGGGAGCTAACAAGCTTGGCTGAGGAAAAGTATATCATGATTTCACCATAGAAAACCCTACAGACACCGTGGTGATGGAGGCCAATATGACCCGCTGGACTGCTGGCTACTTCAAAAGGCCGTTGACTCAGTGGACGTCATGGTCCTGGATCACCACTGACCCTGGACTGTCTGGGATTTGAGCGGGCGGGGCTCTGACACATGGTGCTGTTTGTACATTAATTCAGGGACCTAATTAAAGAAAGCACAGACTACTGGTCAGAGCATCTAGGTTGGAAAATTCGTCAGCCTAAGGTCACCGAACAAATGTGGGGTGGGGTGAAACCTGCCACAGCAGCATCTCTGTGCATCTCTTTCCTGGACCCTTAAAGGTCATTAGAATCTATAACACTTCCAATGCTGGTGCTCAGGTGGACGAGCAGTGAGGCAGTAGGCCTTGGGACAATCAACCTCACCTGGAGGCTCCTGGGGAGAAGTTTTGCCCCTACCCCCGTGTATGAGGGCTCCCACCTCAGCATGAAGCAGTTACAAAAGAGGGGTCTTCACCCTCAGCACCCCAAGAATGAGGAACGGGACAAAAAGCAGAGGAGGTGTTCGTCTCCGGCAACGTTCATTAAAAATACCTGGGAGATAAAAAGGGAATCTGAGCAATAAAATAATGTCTAACCTGTTTTTCCTTTGTGCTTTGTCTAATTTCAGGTGCTCCTAGGGTTCCGCATGCAGAGTCACCACACCCGGCACTGCAGACCCGATTTCCTAGTGCAGAATGGCAGGGTCGACACCTCAGCTAGCGGGGTCCCATGCAGACTCTGCGACATAGAGCCTGAGCTGCAGCCAACCCAGGCCTCGAGAGCTCCTTCCCCTCCCTCCTGCTGACGCTGCCGGTATCCCTACACAGCAGCCCAGGCCACAGCTCGCGGGGGAGTGCACGCTCTCACCTCTCCATTCTGTTTTCAAAATATAAAGTTTCCTTTGCTTCTGAACCAAACTCAGTCTTGATCTGTTGGCTCCAATGACACTGGGCACGGGGACTCCTGTTGGGGTCCAATGTGGAGCATCAGTAATAGAAATTGAGAACATTGTAACTTCAATGAACAGATGTGTGAGCCAAACTGTAGTCATCCTACATCAGTGTATAAGGCTCGGGTAAAATAAGATGTTTCTAAGACTTACATCTGATATTTCCATCACTTTATTATAAGCAAGTTTAGTGAAGACGTCTGTCTTATTTGTCAGGTCAACATTAGAGAAATGAAGTGATTTATTCCCAAGGATGTACATCGAATACTCTTGGCTGAAGCTTCAATCTTGTTTTGAATGCTTTTCCATTGAAAATGATACCTCTCTTTCAGCTTCCCCATTTCTGAGAAGTATAAAATCTTATAATTTATTATTACCAAAGGGGAAAGGTAGGAGAAGGCATAAATTTACAGTTTGGGATTAACACATACACACTGCTCTGTATAAAACAGATCATCAACAAGGAACTACTGTATAGCACAGGGAACTACACTGAATATTTTGCAATAACCTATAAGGGGAAATAATCTGAAAAAGAATAGATATTTTTATTGACATCATCTATCAATGACAGATAAAATGTAACCTAAGCAAGGCCAATGGTGAGCACTTCTGACTCTGAAGATTTCAATCATCTAAAGTTTGGACTCTGCCTATTTCCCAAGGCCCTTAATGGACATATATGTAGCCGTAGCTTAAAAATTCCCCAGTTTGGGGTTCAGCTAGGCACTGATTTGGAAAAATCCCTTGTGTTCTCCTTACATGCACGGGACCATTCCTATGGCTACGACATGCCTTTCACACCTAGAGGATGGTACACCGTTTGATCGGAAACAGTTTGGAAAAGGCACCTCATCTCATCATCGCCTGGTGCTCGGGTTCACCCCTCCAGCACCTTTCCTAACAATCTCCTCACTTGGGGATATCAGCATCGTCCACATCCTGTTGCACACAGATGGGAATTTGTACAGAGGATGAAGCGGAACGATGAGAAAAATTTAGAGACAAGTCCTAGGTGTTCGGACAGGCACATGCCACTGTAATTTCCAATCTGCAAGACAAATTCATCAAAGGCTACAATTGCCCACGGAAACAGAATAGTGCTAGAGGAAATCCCGCTGTTTTGTGTCCAGTTTCCAAAAACACAAGTTGAAAAATGGAACTCAGGGGCACTAAAATTCATGAAACTGCAGAGATGAAAATATCTATTGTCAAAAAATGTCTTGAGGTAAGTCACAGAAAAGGACTTGTAAGCAAGGGAGAGTGGTGGGAAACAGATTTGAAGAGGTGGAAAGGACTCCCCATTAAAGCAAAAGAAAAGGGGCTGAACATCGCCAATGATGCAGTTGGCCAAAAAGGGCGTATGCATTTTTTCTGAATATATTCAAGTAAAGGCCATACACACTTTTTATCCAACCAAACAGGTGGGCACTGGAAATCAATACTACAAAATGTATCACTTCACATCTGTCAGATGGTCCATCCACATAAAGTGTAAACTTCCGAAATGCAGGACAGAGTGAGGAGAAAAGGGAGCCCTGTGAGGCTGATAATGGAAATGTAATTTGCCAACGGCCACTCTGGAGAAGTGTATTATGTTTGCTAAAACGTCTAAAAAATGAGCTACAGAGCATAGGGCACTTGCACTCATGGGCGTATACCTTGGGAAAAACAAAAATGAACAGAAAACAGGCACCCCAACGTTTACCACCACTCTGTTAAAAAGGGCCTCAACTTGGATATAAAATAAATGTCCCTGGAAGGATAAAATGGATAAAAGAGATGGGGTACTTATGTAGAGTGTTATATTACTCACCCAGAAATGAATGAAATAAGGCCAGTTGTAACAACTCTGTAGGAGATACATACGATCATTCTAAGTGACGTATGTCAGAAAGAAAAAGACACATATCATAAGATGTCACTTAAAGGTGGAATCAAAAATGGCTACACCTGAAATAAATTACAAAACAGAAACAGTCAAATATGTAGAAAATAGACATAAGGCTGCTAAATGGGAAAGGTGGGGAAGGGTGAGGTATTATCCAGGAGGTTGAAATTAGCAAAGATACCATTCCAAGTACCAAATTGAATAACTGACAAGGCCTACACGGTACCTCAAAGAACTGCACTCAGCCCACTCAAGTCACTGGAAAATAATACATATGACTGGTAAGCATCTGAAAAAGAATTTATTGTTGTCTCACAGTACATGAATCAAGTGGATGTACAGCAGCAAAAAACAGAGCTTTGAAAATCAGCTGAAACCAATATAAAAATAAATTTAAAAATATTTAGAAAAACAGTGAGACAGACAAAAATTCTTACAACATTTGTTGAAGGGCTATGATGTAACATGGATTGAACACATGTAGACCCACAGCAGGATGATATATAAGGCTGGAAGCTATGCACGCTAAGAGATGTTAGAGAGGCTGGGTGAGGAAATGCAGACCTTTTAAAGTAATACTGCCTGGTACCCATTCCATGGTTCCCAAATCTGCAGGTTCAAGGGAATCTTCTGACAGCGAAAACATGCCTCGAAAACCAAGATGAACGTACACCGTGTTCTCAGGAAAGGTGTTTGAAATGCACCTCATTTTTGATCTCCTGGTGCTGGGGTTCGCCATTCCAGCCACATTACTAACAATCTCCCCACTAGGAGAATCAGCACCTTTAACCTCCTGTTTCACACAGTTTGCAATTTGTGCAGAGGATAAACGGGAAGAGGGGGAAACATTGAGAGACTAGCTGTAGGAATTTTGACAGGCACATGTCACTCTAATTTCCCATTAGGAAGAAGAATTAACCAAAGGCTCAGCCTGCCTCCCCAGAACCAGAATAGGGCCGGAAGCAATACAATGGTTTGGCGGCCGGCTCACAAAAAATGCGAGTTGAAAAATGGAGCTCAGGAGCAGACAACTCAAAGACCTGCAACGATATGAATGATAACCAACGTCCAAAAATATATTCAGGTAAGGCAACGAAGAGGATCTCAATGAGAGGCAGAATTGCAGGAAACAGATTTCAAAAGGCAGATTGTACTCACAGTTAAAGCATATGAAAAGCAGCAGAATTTCTAAAATGATGCAGTTGGGCAAAAGGGTGTATGCGTTTTTTTTTCGTGAATATCTTCAGGAAAAAAACACATACAGAGTTTTTGGTCAACCAAGCAAGCGGGAAATGCAAATCCACACAACAAAAAAGTCTCAATTTCCACTGCTCAGAAAGGCCATCCAAAAAATGTGTACAAACCAGAAATGCAGGAGAGGCCATGGAGAACAGGGAGCCTCGTCACGCTGATGGGTGGCGTATAAATATCCAAGAGCCACTCTGAAGAAGTGTATGCTGTTTCCTAAAACATCTAAAATACAAAGCCCCCGAGCAAAGGGGACTTCAACTCATGGGCATATGACTTGGGAAGACTAAATATCAACAAGACACAGGCACCCCAATATTTAGGGCTGCTCTGCATACAAGAACCTCCACTTCGGTACACATAAAATATCCCACGATAAAGAGAAATGCATAAAGAACTTGTGGTAATTTTGTACAACGGAATATCACTCAGACGTGATATCAATGCCATAAGACCAGTAGCAGCATAATGAGTGGATTAAGGTACGATGATTCTAAGTGCAATAAGTCACGCAGAAAAAGAATCTAATCATAAGATATCACTTATAGAGGTAATGTAAACATCACAACACATGAACTGAATTAGGAAAGAGAACAGAGTCTCACATTTAGAAAACACTCTTATGCCTGCTTAAGGGGAAAGTAGAGGTGGGGTGATGCATAAAACCAGAGTTTGATATTAGCACAGGTACCATTCCATAAACCAAATACAGAATAGACAAGACCTACACTTTCCTCAGTGAACGGGACTCAACACCCCTATTCCCCGCAGAGGAATATATCTGACTAGTAAAAATCTTAAAACCTATGTATTGATATGTCTCCGTAAGGGAATCAATTGTGTCTAGACCGGCATAAACACGTCCGTGAAAATCAGTTCAACCCCATTATAAAAATGAATTTCAAAAACAAAACAAAATAACAGTGAAATTCTTACACAATTCCTTCAGGGGTTCTGATGAAACCTGGAATGACCCTATCTGCAAAGACAGCTGGATGAGACATAAGGCTGGACACCGGGGAATGAGAGGACTGGTGAGATTGGGAGAGAAAATGCAGACCCTTTAAAGTAGTAATGCATGTCACCATTCCATGAGTCCCAAATCTCCAGGTAGAAGGGAATATCACTACAGTTATAACATGTATGGGAAACCTAGAGAATGAACACACTGTTTTGGCGAAAGGTTTCTAAAAGTCTCCTAATTTTTCCTCTCCTTGTGCTCCAGTTTGGCATTCCAACTGCTTTACTATCAATCTCCCAACTTTGGAGAGTCAACCCCTATAACCTCCTGTTTCGCACAGTTTGCTAATTGTGCGGAGGATGAAAGGGAAGAGGGAGAACCAATCAGAGAGTAGATGAAGGCATTTGGACGGGCACATGTCACTCTAATTTCCCGTTCAGGAAGAAGAATTAACCAAAGCCTCAGCCAACATCAGGGAACCAGTATAGCCACCCCTGGAACCAGTATAGGTCCTGAAGCAATATTGTGGATTTGCGGTCAGCTCACAAAAATGGGATTTCAAAATTGGAGCTCAGGGGCACAGAAATTCACAAACCTGCAGTTATAACGAACTACTCAATTCCAAAAATCTGTTGAGGAAAGGCAAAGAAGTGGACTTGAAAATGAGGCAGAATTGCACAAAACATATTTCAAGAGGTAAATTAGAATCGCCTTTAAAGCTCAGGAAAAGCATCACAACTTCAACAATGATGCACTTGGCCAAAAAGGGCGTATGACTTTTCTCCTCAATATATTCAGGAGAAAACGCATACGCACTTTTTGGCCAATCAAGCAAGCGCACCATGCAAATCCACACTACAAAGAATTGTCACTTCCCAACGGTAAAAAGGGATATCCGAAAATCTGTAAAAACCACAAAGGCAAGAGAGAGATGACAAGGGCATGAAGCAATGTGATCCCAAGGGTCATGGAGGATTGTGATGACAAGTGCATGGAGCATTGTGATGAAAAATGCATGGAGCATTTTCATGAGAGTGTTCAAGGGGCATTCTGATGACAAGTGTCAGGGAGCCTTGTGATGACAAGTGTATTGAGCATTGTGATGACAAATGTATGTTACATTTTGATGACAAGGGTCATGGAGCACTGTGATGACAAGCGTCATGGAGCATTGGGATTACAGGGGTCTTGGAGCATTGGGATGGCAAGGGCATGAATCCTTGTGATGACAAGTGTCATGGAGCGTTTTGATGACAATAGTCCCGGATCATTGTGTTGTCTGGTGTCATGGAGCGTTGTGATGACAGTGGTCATGGAGCATTGTGATGACTGGGGTCATGGAGCATTGTGATGACGGGTCATGGAGCATTGTGATCAGAAGTTCATGGAACACTGGGCTGACAATAATCATTGAGCATTGTGATGGCAGGGGTAATGGAGCATTGTGATGCCAATGGAATGGAGCATTGTGATGAAAATGTCCTGGAGCATTGTGAGGAGAAGACCATGGATCCTTGTGATGACAAGTATCATGGTGCATTCTGATGAAAAGGGGCTTGGAGCATTGTGATTACATGGGTCTAGGAGCATTGAGATGAATAGAACATGGATGATTGTGATGAAAAAGCATGGAGCCTTGTCATGAGAGGGTTCAATTAGCATACTGACGACAAGTGTCAGGTTGCATTGTGATGACAAGTGTATTGAGCATTGTGATAACAAAGTTCATGGAGCATTGTGATGAGAAGACCATGGATAATTGTGATGACGAGCGTCATGGGGAGTTGTGATGACAAGTGTTATGGAACATTGTGAACACAAGGGTTTGGAGCATCGTGATGACAGAGGTTATGGAGCATTTTGATTTCATTGTGATGACAATAGCATGAATCATTATGATGATGCACATGGTTCATTGTGATGACAGAGTTCATAGAGCATTGAGATGAAAAGGGGCATGGAGCATTGTGATTACAGGTGTCTTGGAGCATTGTGATGAAAAGGGCATGGAGCATTGAGATGAGAAGGCCATGGAGCTGTCTGATGACATGCGTCATGGAGCTTTGTGATGCCAAGAGCATGGAGCATTGTTATTACAGGGGGCTTGGAGCATTGTGATGACAAGGGTCATGGAGCCTTGTGATGACAAGGCCGTGCAACACTGTCATGACAGGGGTGAGGGAGTATTGTAATGAGTAGTGACGAAACATTTTGTTATCAGTGGTGAAAGAGCATTTTGATGAGAAGTGCATGGAGCTTTTTGATGACAAGGTTTATGGAGCATTGTGATGACAAAGTTGTGGAACATTGTGATGACAAGCGAATGGCACATTGTGAAGACATGGGTCATGGAGCATTGTTCTGACAATTGCATGGAGCTTTGTGAAGACAAGGGTCATGGAGCACTCTGCTGACAAAGGCATGGAGCATTGTGATGACAAGGGTCACAGAGCATTGTGATGAAAATTTCAAGGAGAATTATGGAGACAAAGTTCACAGAGCCCTGTGATGACGAGTGCATGGACCACTGTGATGACAAAGGTCATGAAGCATTGTGATGACTGGAGTCACGGAGCATTGTCATGACAAGGGCATGGAGCATTGTGATGACAGGGGTATGGAGCATTGTGATGCCAAGTGTCATGGAGGATTGTAATGACAAAGGTAATGTAGCATTGTGATGACAAGGGCTTGGAGCATTGTGATGACATGGGCCATTGAGAATTTTGATGACAAGGTCGTGAAGCATTGTGATGACAAGCGCATGGAGCTTGCTATGACAGGGGTCATGGAGCTTTGCGATGACAAGTGCATGGATAATTGTGATGAAAAGTGCACGGAACATTGTGATGAGATGTGTCATGGAGCATTGTGATGAAAAGGACGTGGAGAATACTGAATAACCACGGCTTGGAGCATTGTGATGGCAAGACCGGGGAGCATTGTGATGAGAAGACCGTGGATAATTGTGAGGACGGGCGTCATGGAGCTCTGTAATGACAAGGGGCATGGAGCATTGTGATGACTGTGGTCATGGAGCATTGTGATGACAGGTGTCATGGAGCATTGTCATGAAAAGGGTCATGGAGCATTCTGATGACAAGCTTGTGGAGTATTGTGATGACAGTTGCATGGAGCATTGTGATGAAAAGTGCATGGATCATTGTGATGACAGGGGTCATGGAACATTGTGATGGCATGCCTGAGGGAGTACTGTGATGACTAGTGATGGAACATTGTGATATCAGTGGTGAGAGACCATTTTCATGAGAAGTGCATGGAGCATTGTTATGACAAGTTTTATGGAGCATTGTGATGACAAGCATGTGGAGCATTGTGATGACAAGCGCATGGTGCCTTGTGATGACATCGGTCATGGAGCATTGTGATGAGAAGTGTCATGGATCATTGTGATGGCAAGTCCGTGGATCACTTTGATGAGAAGACCAATGATAATTGTGATGACGAGAGTCATGGAGCACTGTAATGACAAGGGGCAAGGAGCATTGTGATGACAGGTGTCATGGAGCATTGTGATAACAGGGTTCATGGAGCACTGTGATGACAAGTGTCATGGAGCATTCTGATGACAAGCTTGTGGAGTATTGTGATGACAATGGCATGGAGCATTGTGATGAAAAGGGCATGGAGCATTGTGATGAAAAAAGCCTGGAGTCTTTTCATGAAAGGTTTCAAGGAGCATTCTGACGACAAGTGTCAGGAAGCATTGTGATGACAAGTGTATTGAGAATTGTCATGACAATGATCATGGAGCATTGTGATGACAAGGCATGGAGTATTGTGATATCAGACATCATGGAGCATTGTGATGACAAGTGTTATGGAACATTGTGTTCACAGGTGTTTGGAGCATTGTGATGACAGAGGTCATGGATCATTTTGATTTCAAGGAGCATGAGAAATGTGATGATAATGGCATGAATCAATGTGAACCCAAGGTTCATGGAGGATTGTGATGACAATGGTAATGGAGGATTGTGATGACAAGTGCATGGAGCATTGTGATGACAAGGTCATGTAGCATTTTGCTGACAAAGGCATGGAGCATTGTGATGACAATGGTCATGGAGCACTGGGATTAGAAGCATGAAGGAGCATTGTGATAACAGGAGTCATGGAGCATTGGGAAGGCAAGGGTATAGATCATTGACATGAAAAGGGTCATGGAGATTTTTGATGACAAGTTTCCTGGATCACTGTATTGTCAGGGGTCATGGCAGGTTGTGGTGACAGTGGTCATGGAGCATTGTGATGACAGGTGTCATGAAGCATTGTGATGAGAAGACCATGGAGCATTGTGATGACAAGTCTCATGGAGCAATCTGATGAAAAGGGGCATGGAGCATTGTGATTACAGGTTTTGTGGAGCACTGTGATGACAAGGGCATGGAGCATGGTGATGACAAGGTCATGTAGCATTTTGCTGACAATGCCTTGGAGCATTCTGATGACATGCGTCATGGAGCTTTGTGATGACAAGCGCATGGAGCATTGTGAGGAAATGGCATGCAACCCTGTCATGACAGGTTTCAAGGGACATACTGAAGACAAGTGTCAGGGAGCATTGTGATGACAAGTGTATTGAACATTGTGTTGACAAAGGTCATGGAGCACTGTGATGAGCAGACCATGGATAATTGTGATGAGGAGCGTCACGGGGCATTGTGTTGACAAGTGTTATGGAACACTGTGATCAGAAGGGTTTGGAGCATTGTGATGACCAAGGTCACGGAACATTTTTATTTCATTGTGATGACAATAGCATGAAGCATTATGATGATGGGCATGGTGCATTGTGATGACAGTGTTCATGGAGAATTGAGATGAAAAGGGGCATGGAGCATTGTGATTACAGGGGTCTTGGAGCATTGTGATGACAAGGTACATGGAGCCTTGTGATGACAATGCTGTGGAATATTGTGATGGCAGGTATCATGGAGCATTGTTATGACAGGGCTAATGGAGCATTGTGATGACAAGGGCATGGAGCATTGGTTTGAAATATTTCATGGATTATTGTGATGACAGTGGGCATGGAGCATTGTGATGACAAGGGCGGGGAACACGGTGATACATGGGTCATTGAGGATTGTAATGACAAGGCATGCAGCATTGTGTTGAGAAAGGCATCGAGCATTGTGATGACAAGCATCATGGAGCTTTGTGATGACAAGGGCAAGGAGGAATGTGATGAGAGTGTTCATGGAGCACTGTGATGACAATGGCATGGAGCATTGTGATGCCAAGTGTCATGGAGCTTGGTGATGAGAAAGGTCATGGAGCATTTTGATGACAAGAGTGTGGTGCATTGTGATGAGGAGGGCAGGGAGCATTGTGATGAAAGGGTCATGGAACAATTTGATGAAAAGGGTCAGGGAACATTTTGATGACAGGAGTTATGGAACATTGTGATGTCAGTGGTCATGGAGCATTGTGATGATAAGGGCATGTAGCATTTTGATGACTGGGGTCACGGAACATTGTGATGACTAGTGATGGAACATTGTGATATCAGTGGTGAGAGAGCATTTAGATGAGAAGTGCATGGAGCATTGTGATGACAAGTTTTATGGAGCTTTGTGATGACAAGGTTGTGGAGCATTGTGATGACAAGTGCATGGCACATTGTGATGACATGTGTCTTGGAGCATTGTGCTGAGAAGCGCATGTAGGATTGTGATGACAAGTGTCATGGAGCATTGTACTGACAAAGGCATGGAGCATTGTGATGACAAGTTTTACAGAGCATTGTCATGACGAGGGAATGGACCATTGTGATGACAAAGGTCATAAAGCATTGTGATGACTGGAGTCACGGAGCATTATGATGTGAGGGGTCATGGAGCATTGTGATTACAAGGGCATGGAGCATTGTGATGACAGGGGCATGGAGAATTGGTCTGACAAGTTTCATGGATTATTGGTATGAGGGTGGGCATGGCACATTGTGATGACAAGGGCATGTAACCTTTTTATGACAAGGTCAGGTAGTATTGTGAAGACAGGTGTCAGGGAGCATTGTGATGACACATGTCATGGTGCATTGTGATGACAATGGCGCGGAGCATTGTGATGCAAAGTGTCATGGAGGATTGTGATGACAAATGTAATGGAGCATTGTATGACAATTGCTTGGAGAATTGTGATGAAAAGGGTCATGGAGCATTGTGAGGACCAGGGCAGGGAGCATTGTGATGGAAAGACCGTGCAGCATTGTGATGAGAAGACGATGGATAATTGTGATGACGAGTGTCATGGAGCACTGTAATGACAAGAGGCATGGAGCATTGTGATTACAGGGGTCATGGAGCATTGTGATGACAGGGGTCATGGAGCATTGTGATGACATGGGTCATGGAGCATTCTGATGACAAGCTTGTGGAGTATTGTGATGACAATGGCATGGAGCATAGTGATGAAAAGTCATGGAGCATTGTGATGAAAAAGGCATGGAGCCTTTTCATGACAGGGTTCAAGGAGCATTCTGAAGACAAGTGTCAGGGAGCAGTGTGATGACAAGGGCATCGAGCATGGTGATGAGAAGGCCATGGAGCTTTCTGATGATATGGGTCATGGAGCTTTGTGATGACAAGGGCAAGGAATTGTGATTACTGGGGTCTTGGAACATTGTGAAGAAAAGCGCATGGATCATTGTGATGAAAAAGGCAAGGAGCCTTGTCATGACAGGGTTCAAGAAGCATACTGACGACAAGTGGCAGGGAGCACTGAGATGACAAGTGTATTGAGCATTGTGATGACAAAGGTCATGGAGCATTGTGATGATAAGACCATGGATAATTGTGATGAGGAGCATCATGGGGAATTGTGATGACAAGTGTTATGGAACATTGTGATCACAAGGGTTTGGAGCATTGTGATGACAGAGGTCATGGAGCATTTTTATTTCATTGTGATGACAATAGCATGAAGCATTATGATGATGGGCATGGTGCATTGGAATGACAGAGTTCATTGAGCATTGAGATGAATAGGGGCATGGAGCATTGTGAATACAGCGGTCTTGGAGCACTGTGATGAGAAAGACAGGGAGCATTCTGATGAGAAGGCCATGGAGCATTCTGATGACATAAGTCATTGAGCTTCGTGATGACAAGGGCATGGAGCACTGTGATTCCAGTGGTCTTGGAGAATTGTGATGACAAGGGTCATGGAGCCTTGTGATGACGAGGCCATGGAACATTGTGATGGCAGGGGTCATGGAGCATTGTTTTGACACGGGTAATGGAGCCTTTTGATGACAAGGGCATGGAGCATTTGTGTGAAAAGTTTCATGGATTATTGTGATGAGTGTGGGCATGGAGCATTGTGATGTCAAGGGCAAGGAACACGGTGATACATGGATCATGGAGGATTGTAATGACAAGGGCATGGAGCACTGTGATGAGAAGAGCATCGAGCATTGTGATGACAAGCGTCATGGAGCTTTGTGATGACAAGGGCATGGAGCAATGTGATGAGAGGGTTCATGGAGCATGGTGATGACAATGGCATGGAACATTGTGATGCCAAGGGTCATGGAGCACTGGGATGACAAGCATCACGGAGCATTCGGATTACAGGTGTCATGGAGCATTGGGATGACAAGCGCATGGATCATTGTGATGACAAGTGTCTTGGAGCATTTTGATGACAAGAGTCCCAGATCATTGTGTTGTCTGGGGTCAGGGAGCACTGTGATGACAGTGGTCATGGAGCATTGTGATGGCAGGTGTAATGGAGCATTGTGATGGCCAGGGCATGGAGCATTGTGAGGAGAAATCCATGGAGCATTTTGATGACATGCATCATGGAGCTTTGTGATGACAAGGGCATGGAGCATTGTGATTACAGTGGTCATGGAACATTGTGATGACAGGGGTGAGGGAGTATTGTGATGACTAGTGATGGAACATTGTGATATCAGTGTTGAGAGAGCATTTTGGTGAGAAGTGCATGGAGCACTGTGATGGCAAGTTTTATGGAGCATAGCGATGAAAAGGATGTAGAGCATTGTGATGAAAAGTTCATGGCGCATTGTGATGTCATGCGTCATGGAGCATTGTGCTGAGAAGCTCATGGAGCATTGCGATGAAAAGGGACATGGAGCATTGTGATGTCCAGGTCATGGAGCATTGTGATGGTAAGACCGTGGAGCATTGTAATCGCAAGACCGTGGAGCATTTTGATGACGAGTGTCATCGAGCACTGTAATGACACGGGGCATGGAGAATTGTGATGACAAGGGTCATGGAGCATTCTGATGACAAGCTTGTGGAGTATTGTGATGACAATGGTATGGAGCATTGTGATGAAAAAGGCATGGAAACTTTTCATGACAGGGATCAAGGAGCATTCTGACGTCAAGTTTCAGGGAGCATTGTGATGACAAGTGTGTTGAGCATTGTGATGAGAAAGGTCATGGAGCATTGTGATGACAAGGGCATGGAGTATTGTGATGACAGGCATCATGGAGCGTTGTGATGACAAGTGTTATGGAACAATGTGATCACAAGGATTTGGAGCACTGTGATGACAGAGGTCATGGATCATTTTGATATCAAGGAGCATGGAGCACTGTGATGACAGGGGTCATGGAGCATTGTGATGAGAAGATCATGGAGTATTGAGCTGAAAATATTCATGGAGTATTCTGAAGAAAGGGGTCATGGAGCATTGTGATGACAAAGTCCTGAAGCACTCTGATGAGAAGAGCATGGAGCCTTGTAATGAGAAGTCTCATGGCGCATTCTGATGAAAAGGGGCATGGAGCATTGTGATTACAGGGGTCTTGGAGCATTGTGATTACAAGGGCATGGAGCATTGTGATGAAAAAGTCATGGAGCCTTGTCATGACAGGGTTCAAGGATCATACTGATGGCAAGAGTCAGGGAGCATTGTGATGACAAGTGTATTGAGCATTGTGATGACAAATGTTATGGAGCACTGTGATGAGAAGACCATGGATAATTGTGATGACGAGCGTCATGGGGCGTTGTGATGACAAGTGTTATGGAACATTTTGATCACAAGGGTTTGGAGCATTGTGATGACAGAGGTCATGGAGCATTTTGATTTCATTGTGATGACAATAGCATGAAATATTATGATTATGGGCATGGTGCATTGTGATGACAGAGTTCATGGAGCATTGAGATGAAAAGGGACATGGAGCATTGTGATTACAGATGTCTTGGAGCATTGTGATGACAAGGGCATGGAGCATTGTGATGAGAAGGCTATGGAGCATTCAGATGACATGCGTCATGGAGCTTTGTGATGACAAGGGCATGGAGCATTTGTCTGAAAATTTTCATGGATTATTGTGATGAGAGTGGGCATGGAGCATTGTGATGACAAGGACACGGAACCCTGTGATACATGGGTCATGGAGGATTGTAATGACAAGGTCATGGAGCATTGTGATGAGAAGGGCATCGAGCATTGTGATGACAAGGGCATGGAAAAATGTAATGAGAGGCTTCATGAAGCATTGTGATGACAATGGCATGGAGAATTGTGATGCCATGGGTCATGGAGCTTTGTGATGACAAAGGTCATGGAGCATTTTGATGACAAGGGAGTGTTGCATTGTGATGATAAGGGCATGTAGCATTGTGATGATAGGGTTCATGGAACATTGTGATGACAGGGGTGATGGAGTATTGTGATGACTAGTGATGGAACATTGTGATATCTGTGGTGAGAGAGCATTTTCATGAGAAGTGCATGGAGCATTGTGATGATAATGTTTATGGAGCATTGTGATGACAAGGATATGGAGATTTGTGATGACAACCGCGTGGTGCATTGTGATCACATCGGTCATGGAGCATTGTGCTGACAAGCTCATGGAGCATTGTGATGACAAGTGTCATGGAACTTTGTGCTGACAGAGGCATGGAGCATTGTGATGCCAAGGGTCACAGAGCATTGTGATGAAAAGTTCATGGATCATTGTGGTGACAAAATTCACAGAGACTTGTGATGATGAGGGCATGGACCACTGTGATGACAAAATCTTTAGGCGTTGTAATGACTGGATTCACAGAGCATTGTGATGACAGGTGTCATGGAGCATTGTGATGAAAAGTGCATGTAGCATTGTGATGACAGGGGCATGGAGCCTCGGTATGAAAAATCTCATGGATTACTGTGATGACAGTGGGCATTGCACATTGTGATGACATGGGCATGGAGCACTATGAAGAAAAGGTCATGGATTATTGTGAAGTCAGGTGTCAGGGAGCATTGTGATGACCTATGTCATGGTGCATTGTGATGACAACGGCATGGAGCATTGTGATGACAAGTGTCATGGAGGATTGTGATGACAAAGGTAATGGAGCATTGTAATGACAATGGTCATGGAGCATTGTGATGAAAAGGGCATGGAGCATTGTGATGACAAGGGCTTTTGAGAATTTTGATGACAAGTTCGTGAAGCACTGTGATGAAAAGCACATGGAGCTTGCTATGACAGGGGTCATGGAGCATTGCGATGACAAGTGCATGGAGAATGTGATTACAAGAGCATGTAACATTGTGATTTAAAGTGTCATGGAGCATTGTGATGGCAAGACAGTGGAGCATTGTGATGAGAAGACCATGGATAACTGTGATGACGAGCGTCATGGAGAACTGTAATGACAAGGGGCCTGGAGCATTGTGATGACAGGTGTCATGGAGCATTGTGATGACAGGGGTCATGGAGAATTGTGATGACAAGGGTCATGGAGCATTGTGATACAAGCTTGTGGAGTTTTGTGATGACAATGGCATGGAGCATTGTGATGAAAAGGGCATGGAGCATTGTGATGAAAAAGGCATAGAGCCTTTTCATGACAGGGTTCGAGAAGCATTCTGACGACAATTGTCAGGGAGCATTGTGATGACAAGTGTATTGAGCATTGTGATGACAAAGGTCATGGAGCATTGTGATGACAGGCATCATGGAGCATTGTGATGACAAGTGTTATGGAACAATGTGATCACAAGGGTTTGGAGCACTGTGATGACTGAGGTCATGGATCATTTTGATATACAGGAGCATGGAGCATTGTGATGACAGGGGTCATGGCGCATTGTGATGAGAAGATCATGGAGTATTGAGCTGAAAATATTCATGGAGTATTCTGATGAAAGGGGTATTGGAGCATTGTGATGACAAGGTCCTGGAGCACTCTGATGAGAAGACCATGGAGCCTTGTGATGAGAAGTCTCATGGAGCATTCTGATGAAAAGGAGCACGGAGCCTTGTGATTACAGGGGTCTTGGAGCATTGTGATTACAAGGGAATGGAGCATTGTGAGAGATGTCCAAGGAGCATTCTGATGACATGCGCCATGGAGCTTTGTGATGACCAGGGCAAGGAGCATTGTGATTAAAGGGGTCTTGGAGCACTGTGATGAAATCGGCATGGATCATTGTGATGAAAAAGGCATGGAGCCTTGTCATGACAGTGTTCAAGGAGCAAACTGATGGCAAGAGTCAGGGAGCATTGTGATGACAAGTGTATTGAGCATTGTGATGACAAAGGACATGGATAATTGTGATGAGAAGACCATGGATAATTGTGATGACGAGCGTCATGGGGCGTTGTGATAACAAGTGTTATGGAACATTGTGATCACAAGGGTTTGGAGCATTGTGATGACAGAGGTCATGGAGCATTGTGATTTCATTGTGATGACAATAGCATGAAGCATTATGATGATGGGCATGGTGCATTGTGATGACAGGGTTCATGGAGCATTGAGATGAAAAGGGACATGGAGCATTGTGATTACAGGTGTCTTGGAGCATTGTGATGGCAAGGGCATGGAGCATTGTGAATGAGAAGGCCATGGAGCATTCTGATGACATGCGTCATGGAGCTTTGTGATGACAAGAGCATGGAGCATTTGTCTGAAAATTTTCATGGATTATTGTGATGAGAGTGGGCATGGAGCATTTTGATGACAAGGACAAGGAACAATGTGATACATGGGTCATGGACGATGGTAATGACAAGGTCATGGAGCATTGTGATGAGAAGGGCATCGAGCATTGTGATGACAAGCGTCATGGAGCTTTGTGATGACAAAGGTCATGGAGCATTTTGATGACAAGGGAGTGGTGCATTGTGATGATAATGGCATGTAGCATTGTGATGATAGGGGTCATGGAACATTGTGATGACCGAGGTGAGGGAGTATTGTGATGACTAGTGATGGAACATTGTGATATCAGTGGTGAGAGAGCATTTTCATGAGAAGTGCATGGAGCATTGTGATGACAATGTTTATGGAGCATTGTGATGACAAGGATGTGGAGCATTGTGATGACAACCGCATGGCACATTGTGATCACATCAGTCATGGAGCATTGTGATGACAAGCTCATGGAGCATTGTGATGACAAGTGTCATGGAATATTTTGCTGACAAAGGCATGGAGCATTGTGATGCCAAGGGTCACAGAGCACTGTGATGAAAAGTTCATGGAGCATTTTGGTGACAAATGTCACAGAGACTTGTGATGATGAGGGCATGGGCCATTGTGATTACAAAGTCTTGAAGCATTGTGATGACTGGAGTCAAGGAGCATTGTGATGACAAGTGCATGGATCATTGTGATGACAGGGGCATGGAGCATCGGTCTAAAAAATTTCATGGATTATTTTGATGACAGTGGGCATTGCACATTGTGATGACAAGGGCATGGAGCACTGTGAAGAAAAGGTCATGGAGTATTGTGAAGTCAGGTGTCAGGGTGCATTGTGATGACATATGTCATGGTGCATTGTGATGACAATGGCATGGAGCATTGTGATGACAAGTGTCATGGAGGATTGTGATGACAAAGGTAATGGAGCATTGTGATGACAAGCGCTTCGAGCACTGTGATGAGAAGTGTCATGGAGCATTATGATGACAAGTGCATGGAGCATTGTGATGACCAAGGCCATTGAGAATTTTGATGCCAACGTCGTGAAACATTGTGATGACAAGCACATGGAACATGCTATGACAGGTGTCATGGAGCATTGTGATGACAAGTGCATGGATAATTGTGATGAAAATAGCATGTAACTTTGTGACGAGAAGTGTCATGGAGCATTGTGATGACAAGGACGTGGAGAATTGTGATGACAAGGGACATGGAGCACTATGATGACCAGGGCATTGAGCATTGTGATCACAAGACAGTGGAGCATTGTGATGAGAAGGTTATGGATAATTGTGATGACGAGCGTCATGGAGCACTGTAATTACAAGGGAAATGGAGCATTTTGATGACAGGTGTCATGGATCATTGTGATGACAGGGGTCATGGAGCATTCTGATGACAAGCTTGTGGAGTATTGTGATGATACTAGCATGGAGCATTGTGATGAAAAGGGCATGGAGCATTGTGATGAAAAATGCATGGAGCCTTTTCATGACAGGGTTCAAGGAGCATTCTGACGACAAGTGTCATGGAGTATTGTGATGACAAGTGTATTGAGCATTTTGATGACAAATTTCATACAGCATTTTGATGGCAGGCATCATGGAGCGTTGTGATGACAAGTGTTATGGAACATAGTGATCACAATGGTTTGGAGCATTGTGATGACAGAGGTCATGGATCATTTTCATTTCAAGAAGCATGGATCATTGTGATGACAAGGGCATGAAGCAATGTGAACCCAAGGTTCACCGAGGATTTTGATGACAATGGGAATGGAGTATTGTGATGTCAAGTGCATGGAGCATTGTGATGACAATGTCATGAAGCATTTTGCTGACAAATGCATGGAGCATTTTGATGACATGAGTCATGGAGCACTGTGATGACAAGCGTCACAGAGCATTGTGATTACAGGGTTCATGGAGCATTGGTATGGCAAGGGCATGGATCATCATGATGACAAGGGTCGTGGAGCATTTTGATGACAAGATTCCCGGATCATTGTGTTGTCAGGGTTCATGAAGCATTGTCATGACAGTGCTAATGGAGCAATGTGATGAGAGGTTCATGGAGCATTGTGATGAGAAGGTCATAGAGCATTTGGCTAAAAATATTCATGGAGTATTGTGAAGGCGGGTGTCATGGAACATTGTGATGACAAGGGAATGGAGCATTGTGATGAGAAGGTACTGAAGCATTGTGATAAGAAAACATTGGAGCCTTGTACTGACGAGTCTCCTTGAGCATTCTGATGAAAAGGGGCATGGAGAACTGTGATTACATGGGTCTTGGAACATTGTGAAGAAAAGGGCATGGATCATTGTAATGAAAAAGTCATGGAGCCTTGTCATGACAGGGTTCAAGGAGCATAATGACGACAGGAGTCAGGGAGCATTGTGATGACAAGTGTATTGAACAATGTGATGACAATGTTCATGGAGCATTGTGATGAGAAGACCATGGATAATTGTGATGACGAGTGTCATGGGGCGTTGTGATGACAAGTTTTATGGAACACTGTGATCAAAAGGGTTTAGAACATTGTGATGACAAAGGTCATGGAGCATTTTATTTCATTTTAATGAAAATAGCATGAAACATTATGATGATGGGCATGGTTCATTGTGATGACAGGGTTCATGGAGCACGGAGATGGAAAGGGGCATGGAGCATTGTGATTACAGGGGTATTGGAGCATTGTGATGAGAAGGTCATGGAGCATTGGGCTGAAAATGTTCATGGAAAATTGTGATTACAGGGGTCATGGAGCACTGTGATGACAAGGGTCATGGAGCATTGTGATGACAAGTGTCACGGAATATTCTGATTAAAGGTGTCATGGAGCATTGGGATGACAAGGGAATGGATCATTCTGATGACAAGTATCATGGAGATTTTTGGTGACAAGAGTCCCGGATCATTGTGTTGTGAGGGATCATGGAGCGTGGGGATGACAGTAGTCATGGAGAATTGTGATGACAGGATTCATGGTGCATTGTGATGAGAAGGTCATGGATCATTGGGCTGAAAATGTTCATGGAGTATTGTGATGACAGGGGTCATGGAGCATTGTGATGACAAGGGAATGGAGCATTGTGATGACAAGGTCCTGGAGCATTGTGCTGAGAAGACCATGGAGTCTTGTGATGACAATTCTCATGGAGCATTCTGATGAAAAGCGGCATGGAGCATTGTAATTAATGGGGTCTTGGAGCATTGAGATGACAAGGGCATGGAGCATGGTGATGAGAAGGCCATGGAGCTTTCTGATGACATGCGTCATGGAGCTTTGTGAAGACAAGCCCATGGAACATTGTGATTACCGGGGTCTTGGAGCATTGTGATGAAAAGGGCATGGATCATTGCGATGAAAAATGCATGAAGCCTTGTCATGACAGGGTTCAAGGAGCACACTGAGGACAAGTGTCAGGGAGCATTGAGATGACAAGTGTATCGAGCACTGTGATGACAAAGGTCATGGAGCATTGGGATGAGAAGACCATGGATAATTGTGATGACGAGCGTAATGGGGCATTGTGATGCCAAGTGTTATGGAACATTGTGATCACAAGTGTTTTCGGTCATTTTGGTGTCAGAGGTCATGGAGCATTTTGATTTCATTGTGATGACAATAGCATGAAGCATTATGATGATGGGCATGGTGCATTGTGAAGACAGGATTCATGCTGCATTGAGATGAAAAGTGGCATGGAACATTGTGATGACAAATGTCATGAAGCATTGTGATGACTGGAGTCACGGAGCATTGTGATGACAGGGGTCATGGAGCATTGTGATGACAAGGGCATGGAGCATTGGGATGAAAGGGGCATGGAGCATTGGTCTGACATGTTTCATGGATTATTGTGATGACAGAGGGCATGGCACATTGTGATAACTAGCGCATGGAGCATTGTGATGACAAGGTCATTGATTATTGTGAAGAAAGGTGTCAGGGAGCATTGTGGTTACATATGTCATGGTGCATCGTGATGAAAATGGCATCGAGCATTGTGATGCCAAGTGTCATGGAGAAATGTGATGACAAATGTAATGGAGCATTGTGATGACAAGGGCTGGGAGCATTTTGATGACAAGGGTAATGGAGCATTATGATGACAAGGGAATGGATCATTGTGATGACATGGGTCATGGAGCATTGTGATGAGAGGGGTCATAGAGCATTTTGATGACAAGGTTCTTGGAGCATTCTGATGACAAGCTTGTGCAGTATTGTGATGACAATGGCATGGAGCATTGTGAGAAAAAGGGCATGGAGCATTGTGAGGAAAAAGGCATGGAGCCTTTTCAAGACAGGTTTCAAGGAGCATTCTGAGGAAAAGTGTCCGGGAGCATTGGGATGACAAGTGTATTGAGCATTGTGATGACAAAGTTCATGGAGCATTGTGATGACAAGTGCATGGATTATTGTGATGACAGGCATCATGGAGCACTGTGATGACAAGTGTTATGGAGCGTTGTGATGACGTGTTATGGAACATTGTGATCACAAGTGTTTGGAGCATTGTGATGAGAGAGGTCATGGATCATTATTATTTCAAGAATCATGGAGCATTGTGATGGCAAGGGCATGAAGCAATGTGATCCCAAGGTTCATGGAGGATTGTGATGACACTGGTAATGGAGAATTGTGAGGACAAGTGCATGGAGCATTGTGATGACAATGTCATGTAGCATTTTGCTGACAAAGGCATGGAGCACCGTGATGACAAATGTCATGGAGATATATGACAACAAGCGTCAAGGACCATTGTGATTACAGGGTTCATGGAGCATGGGGATGACAAGCGCATGGAATATTCTGATGACAAGTGGCATGGATCATTTTGATGGCTGTGGTCATGTAGCATTGTGATGACATGGGTCATGGAGCACTGTGATGAGAAGGTCATGGAGCACTGGGCTGAAAATGTGCATGGAGTACTGTGATGACAGGTGCCATGAAGCATTGTGATGAGAAAGGAATGGAGCAATGTGATGAGAAGGTTCTGGAGCATTGTGATGAGAGGGCCATGGAGCCTTGTGATGACAAGTGTCATGGAGCATTGTGCTGACAAAGGCATGGAACATTGTGATGACAAGGGACACAGAGCATTGTGAAGAAAAGTTCATGGAGCACTGTGGTGACAAACATCACTGAGCCTCGTGTGACGAGACCAAGGATCATTGGTCTGACAATTTTCATGGATTATTGTGATGACAGTGGGCATGGAGCATTGTGATGACAAGGGTATGGAGCATTGTGGTGACAAAGAACACAGAGCCTTGTGTGACCAGGGCATGGACCATTGTGATGACAAAGGTCATGAAGTATTGTGATGACTGGAGTCACGGAGCATTGTGATGACACGGGTCATGGAGCATTGTGATGACAAGGCCATGGATCATTGTGATGACAAGTGTCTTTGCGTATTGTGCTGAGAAAGGCATGGAGCATTGTGATGACAAGGGTCATGGAGCATTGTGGTGACAGGTCACAGAGCCTTGTGATGACGAGGGCATTGACCATTGTGATGAAAAAGATCATGAAGCATTGTGATGAATGGAGTCACGGAGCATTGTGATGACAGTGGTCATGGAGCATTTTGATGGTAAAACCCTGAAGCATTGTGATGAGAAGACCTTGGGTAATTGTGATGACAAACATCATGGAGCACTGTACTGACAAAGGGCATGGAGCATTGTGATGACAAGGGCATGGAGAATTGTGGTTACAGGGGCATGGAACATTAATCTGACAAGTTTCATGGATTATTGTGATGACAGTAGGCATGGCGCATTGTGATGACAAGGGCATGGATCATTGTAATGACAAGTGTCATGGAGCATTTTGATGACAAGAGTCCTGGATCATTGTGTTGTCAGGGGTCATGGAGGACTGTGATGACATTGGTCATGGAGCATTGTTATGACAGGGGTCAAGGAGCACTGTGATGAGAATGTCATGGAACACTGTGCTGAAAATTTTCATGGAGTATTGTGATGACAGGAGTCATGGAGCATTGTGATGACAAGAGAAAGGAGCATTGTGATGACAAGGTCCTGGAGCATTGTGATGAGAAAACCATGGCGCCTTGTGATGACATTCTCATGGAGCATTCTAATGAAAATTGGCAATGAGCATTGTGATTTCAGGTGTCGTGGAGCATTCTGATGACAAGGGAATGGTGCATTGTGATGAGAAAGCCATGGAGCATTCTGAAGACATGCATCATGGAGCTTTGTGATGACAAGGGCATGGAGCATTGTGATTTCATGTGTATGGAGCCTTGTGATGGCAAGGGTCATGGAGCCTTGTGATGACAAGGCTGTGGAACATTGTGATGACTGGGATCATGGAGCATTGTTATGACAGGGGTAATGGAGCCTTGTGATGACAAGGCCATGGGGCATTGGTCTGAAAAGTTTCATGGATTATTGTGATGAGAGTGGGCCTGAAGCATTATGATGACAAGGGCCTGGAACACTGTGGTACAGGGTTCATGGAGGACTGTAATGACAAGGGCATGGAGCATTGTTATGAGAAGGGCATCGAACATTGTGATGACAAGCGTCATGGAGATTTGTGATGACAAGGGCATGGAGCAATGTGATGAGAAGGTTCCTGGAGCACTGTGATGACAATGACATGGAGCATTGTGATGCCAAGGGTCATTGAGCTTTGTGATGACAAATGTTATGGAGCATTTTGATGACATGTGTTATGGAGTATTGTGAGGTCAGGGGTCATGGAGCACTGTGATGATAAGTGCATGTAGTATTGTGATGACAGGGGTCATGGAACATTGTGATGAGAAGGGTGAGGGAGTATTGTGATGACAAGTTATGGAACATTGTGATATCAGTGGTGACAGAGCATTTTGATGAGAAGTGCATGGAGCATTGTGATGAAAAGCTGGTGGAGCACTGTGTTGACAAGCGCATGGAGCATTGTGATGACAAGTGTCTTTGCGTATTGTGCTGAGAAAGGCATGGAGCATTGTGATGACAAGGGTCATGGAGCATTGTGGTGACAGGTCACAGAGCCTTGTGATGACGAGGGCATTGACCATTGTGATGAAAAAGATCATGAAGCATTGTGATGAATGGAGTCACGGAGCATTGTGATGACAGTGGTCATGGAGCATTTTGATGGTAAAACCCTGAAGCATTGTGATGAGAAGATCTTGGGTAATTGTAATGACGAGCATCATGGAGCACTGTTCTGACAAGGGGCATGGAGCATTGTGATGACAGGTGTCAGGGAACATTGTGATGACAGAGGTCATGGAGCATTGTGATGACAAGGGCATGGAGTATTGTGATGACAAGGGCTTGGAGCACGGTGATGACAAGTGTCATGGAGCATTGTGATGACAACGGCATGGAGCAATGTGATGACAACGTCATGGATTATTGTTAAGACAGGTGTCAGGGAGCATTGTGATGACATATGTCATGTTCCATTGTGATGCCAATGACATGGAGCATTGTGATGCCAAGTGTCATGGAGGATTGTAATGACAAAGGTAAAGAAGCATTGTGATGACAAGGGCATGGATCATTGTGATGACAAGGGCCATTGAGAATTTTAATGACCAGGTCTTGAAACATTGTGATGACAAGCGCATGGAGCTTGCTATGACAGGGGTCCTGGAGCATTTTGATGACAAGTGCATGCAGAATTGTGATCACAAGAGCATATAACATTGTGAGGAGAAGTGTCAAGGAGCATTGTGATGACAAGAACGTGGAGAATTGTGATGACAAGGGGCATGGAGCATTGAGATGAGCAGGGCATGGAGCACTGTGATGGTAAAACCCTGAAGCATTGTGATGAGAAGACCTTGGGTAATTGTGATGACGAGCACCATGGAGCACTGTACTGACAAAGGGCATGGAGCATTGTGATGACAGGTGTCAGGGAACATTGTGATGACAGAGGTCATGGAGCATTGTGATGACAAGGGCATGGAGCATTGTGATGACAAGGGCTTGGAGCATTGTGATGACAAGTGTCATGGAGCATTGTGATGACATTGGCATGCAGCATTGTGATGAGAAGGGACATTGAGAATTTTTATAACAATGTCATGAATCATTGTGATGACAAGCATATGGAGCTTGCTATGACATGGGTCAGGGAGCATTGCGATGACCAGTGCATGGAGAATTGTGATGACAAGAGCATGTAACATTGTGATGAGAAGTGTCATCGAGCATTGTGATGACAAAGAGGTGGAGAATTGTGATGACAAGGGACATGGAGCATTGTGATGACCAGGGCAAGGAGCAATGTGATGGCAAGACAGTGGAAACTTGTGATGAGAAGGCCATGGATAATTGTGATGACGAGCATCATGGAGCATTATGATGACAAGAGCCGTGGAGCATTCTGACATAAGATATCACTTATGAAGGAAATGTAAACATGGCTACACATGAACAGAATTAGGAAAAAGAACAGAGTCTCACATTTAGAAAACGTACTTATGCCTGCTTAAGGGGAAAGGAGAGGTGGGGAGATGAACAAAACCAGAGTTTGATATTAGCACAGGTACCGTTGCATAATCCAAATACAGAAGAGACAAGACCTACTCCTTCCTCAGTGAACGGGACTCAACAGCCCTATTCCCGCAGAGGAATATATCTGACTAGTAAGAATCTTAATACCTACGTATTGATATGTCTCCGTAAGGGAATCAAGTGTGTCTAGACCGGCATAAACACGTCAGTGAAAATCAGCTCAACCGCATTATATAAATGAATTTCAAAAACAAAACAAAAAAACAGCGAAATTCTAACACAATTCCTTCAGGTGTTCTGATGAAACCTGGAATGACCCCATCTAAAATGACAGCTGGATGAGACTTATGGCTGGACACTTGGGACAGAGAGGATTGGTGAGATTGGATGAGAAAATGCAGACCGTTTAAAGCAATAATGCATGCCACCAATTCCATGGGTCCCAACTCGACAGGTAAAAGGGAATATCAATACAGTTATAACATGTATGGGAAACGAAGAGAATGGACACACTGTGAATTCGAAAGGATTCTAAAACTCAACTAATAGTCCCTATCCTGGTGCTCCGGTTAGAGTTTCCAACTGCTTTACTATCAAGCTCCCAACTTGGAGAGACAGACCCTTTAACCTCCTGGTTTGCACAGGTTGCCAATTTGGCAGAGGATGAAAGGGAAGAGGGAGAACCGATTAGAGAGTAGCTGTTAGGCATTTGGACGGGCACATGTCACTCTAATTTCCCGGCAGGAAGAAAAATTAACCAAAGTCTCAGCCACCCGCCAGGAACCAGTATATTTCCTCAACCAAAATTGTGGATTTGCTGTCAGCTTACAAAAAACGATTTGAAAAATGGAGCTCTGGGGCACAGCAATTCACAAACTGGCAGCGTAATAAAGGACAACTATCGTCCAAAAATCTGTTGAGGGTTGGCAATGAGGCGGACTTGAAAACCAGGCACAATAGCATGAAACAAATTTCAAGAGGTACTTTGGAATCGCCTTTTAAGCACATTAAGAGGGGCTCATTGTCGACAATGATGCACTTGGCCAAAAATTGCATATGCATTTTCTCCAGAATATATTCAGGAAAAAACGCATATGCCCTTTTTAGCCCAGAAAGCAAGCGGGCAATGCAAATCTGCACTAAAAAGAAGTATCACTTCCCACCGGTCAAAAGGGACATCCACAAAATGTGTAAAAACCAGAAAGGCAAGACTGGCCCTGGAGAACAGTGAGCCTAGTTATGCTGATGGGCACGATGTAAACTGTCACCAGCCTTTGGAGGAGTGCAATGTGTTCCTTAAAACAGGTAACAACAGAGCTACAGAGCCACGGGCACTTCCAGTCTAGGGAATATACCTTGGGAAAACTGAAAATCAATAAGACAAAGCCACCCCAAAATTTAGGGCTGCACTGCTTACAAGAACCTCAACTAAGGTACACCTTAAGTATCTCAGCAAAGACAAAAATGTTTCAAAAAATTGTGGTCCTTACATACGATGGAATATCCCTCAGCCATGAAATCAGTGTCATAAGGCCAGTGGCAGCAAAATGAGTGGATTCAGGTACGATGATTCTAAGTGAAATAAGTCACAGAGAAAAAGAAACTTATCATAAGATATCACTTATGAAGGTCCTGTAAACATGGCTACACCTGAACTGAGTTAGGAAAGAGAGCAGAGTCTCACATTTAGAAAACACTCTTTTGCCTGCTTAAGGGGGAAGGACAGGTGGGGTTATGCATAAAACCAGAGTTTAATATTAGTACAGGTACCGTTCCAAGATCCAACTACCTAACAGAAAAGACCTACAACTTCCTCAGTGAAAGGGACTCAAAACCCCATATTTCCCGCAGAGGAATATATCTGACTAGTAAGAATCTTAAAAACTATGTATTGATATGTCTGTATCAGGGAATCAAGTGTGTCTACACTGGCAGAAATATGGAAGTAAGAATCAGCTCAAAACCACTATAAAAAATAATTTCAAAAACAAAACAAAAAAAAGGAAATTCTTTACAATTCCTTCAGGGGCTCTGATGAAACCTGAAATGACCCTATCTACAACGACAGCTGGATGTGGCATAAGGCAGGACACTTGGGACTCGGAGGATTTGTGAGATTCGGTGAGCAAATGCAGACCATTTAAAGCAGTAATGTGTGGCACACATTCCAATGGTCCCAACTCTCCAGGTTGAAGGGAATACTACTACAGCTATAACATTTACGGGAAACCTAGACAATGGACACAATGTGAATACGAAAGGTTTTTAAAACACAACTAATAATCCCTCTCCTGTTGCTCTGGTTTGAATTTCCAACTGCTTTACTATCAATCTCCCAACTTGGAGAGACATCCCCTTTAACCTCCTGGTTCTCACATGTTGCCAATTGGCAGAGGATGAAAGGGAAGATGGAGAACCAATGAGAGAGTAGCTGTTAGGCATTTGGACGGGCACATGTCACTCTAATTTCCTGGCAGGAAGAAGAATTAATCAAAGTCTCAGCCACTCGCCGGAACCAGTAGAGGTCCTGAACCAAAATTTTGGACTTGCGGTCAGCTCACAAAAAACGAGTTGAAAAATGGAGCTCAGGGGCACAGCTCTTCACAAAAGGGCAGAGTAATAAAGGAAAAATGTCGTTCAAAAATCTGTTGAGGGAAGGCAACGAGGTGGACTGCAAAGTGAGCCAGAATAGCAGGAAACAGATTTCAAGAGGTACATTGGAATCGCCTTTAAAGCACAGGAAGAGGGACACAACTTCGACAATGATGCAATGCGCCAAAAAGGGCGTATGCGTTTTCTCCTGAATATATTGAGGAGAAAACGCATATGCCATTTTTGGTCAAGCAAGGAAGTGGGCAATGCAAATCTGCACTATAAAGCAGTATCACTTCCCACCAGACAAAAGGGACATCCGCAAAATGTGTAAAAACTAGAAAGGCAACACTGGCCCTGGAGAAAAGGGAGCCTAGTTATGCTGATGGGCGGGATGTAAATTGCCAACTGCCTCTCTGGAGGAGTGCATTGTGTTCCCTAAAACTAGTAAACAACAGAGCTACAGAGCCAAGGGCACTTCCAGTCTAGGGAATATACCTTGGGAAAACTGAAAATCAATAAGACAGAGCCACCTCAAAATTTAGGGCCGCACTGCTTACAAGAACCTCAACTTGGGTACAACTGAAATATCCCAGGAAAGACAAAAATGGTTCAAGAAATTGTGGTACTTACGTACGATGGAATATCTCTCAGCCATGAAATCAAAGTCATAAGGCCAGTAGCAACAAAATGAGTGGATTCAGGTACGATGATTCTAAGTGAAATAAGTCACAGAGAAAAAGAAACTTATCATAAGATATCACTTATGAAGGTCCTGTAAACATGGCTACACATGAACTGAGTTAGGAAAGAGAACAGAGTCTCAAATTTAGAAAACACTCTTATGCCTGCTTAAGGGGGAAGGAGAGGTGGGGTGATGCATAAAACCAGAGTTTGATATTAGTACAGGTCCCGTTCCAAAAACCAACAACGGAAGAGACAATCCCTACACCTTCCTCAGAGAAAGGGACTCAAAACCCAATATTTCCCGCAGAGGAATATATCTGATTAGTAAGAATCTTAAAACCTATGTATTGATATGTCTCCATAAGGGAATCAAGTGTGCCCTAACTGGCATAAACATGGCAGTGAGAATCAGCTCAAACCCACTAAGGAGGTATTTCAATAACAAAACAAAAACCAGGGAAATTCTTTACAATTCCTTTAGGGGCTCTGATGAAACCTGGAATGACACTATCTACAATGACAGCTGGATGTGGCATAAGGCTGGTCACTTGGGACTGAGAGGATTGGTGAGAGTCGGTGAGCAAATGCAGACCATTTAGAGCAATAAGGTGTGGCACACATTCCATGGGTCCCAACTCTCCAGGTTGAAAGGAATATTACTACACCTATGACATGTACAGGAAACCTAGAGAATGGACACACTGTGAATATGAAAGGTTTCTAAAGCTCAACTAATAGTCCCTTTCCTGGTGCTCTGATTTGAATTTCCAAATGCTTTACTATCAATCTCCCAACTAGGACAGACAGCCCCCCCTTTAACCTCCTGTTTCTCACATGTTGCCAATTGGCAGAGGATGAAAGGTAAGATGGAGAACCAATGAGAGAATTGCTGTTAGGCATTTGGACTGGCACATGTCACTCTAACTTCCAGGCAGGAAGAAGAATTAACCAAAGTCTCAGCCACCCGCCGGGAACCAGTATAGGTCCAGAAGCACAATTTTGGACTTGTGGTCAGCTCACAAAAAACTAGTTGAAAAATGGTGCTCAGGGGCACAGCAATTCACAAACTGGCAGAGTAATAAAGGACAACTATCATCCAAAAATCTGTTGAGGGAAGGCAACGAGGCGGACTTGAAAGCAATCCAGAAATGCAGGAAACAGATTTAAAGAGGTACATTGGAATCACCTTTAAATCACAGGAAGAGGGGCACAACTTCGACAATAATGCACTTGGCCAAAAAGGGCGTATGCGTTTTCTCCTGAATATATTCAGGAGAAAAAGCATACGCCCTTTTAGGCCAAGCAAGCAAGGAGGCAATGCAAATCTGCAGTACAAAGAAGTATCACTTCCAACCTGTCAAAAGGGTCATCTGCAAAATGTGTAAAAACCAGAAAGGCAAGACAGGCCCTGAAGAACAGGGAGCCTAGTTATGCTGATGGGCCCGATGTAAATTGCCAACTGCCTCTCTGGAGGAGTGCATTGTGTTCCCTAAAACAAGTAAACAACAGAGCTACAGAGCCAAGGGCACTTCCAGTCTAGGGAATATACATTGGGAAAACTGAAAATCAATAAGACAGAGCCACCCCAAAATTTGGGCTGCACTGCTTACAAGAACCTCAACCTGGGTACACCTTAAATATCCCAGGAAAGACAAAAATGGTTCAAGAAATTGTGTTACTTACGTACGATGTAATATCCATCAGCCATGAAATCAATGTCATAAGGCCAGTAGCAGCAAAATGAGTGGATTTAGGTACGATGTTTCTAAGTGAAATAAGTCACAGAGAAAAAGAGACTTATCATAAGATATCACTTATGAAGTTCCTGTAAACATGGCTACACATGAACTGATTTAGGAAGGAGAAAAGAGTCTCCCATTTAGAGAACACTTGTGCCTGCTTAAGGGGGAAGGAGAGGTGGGGTGATGCATAAAACCAGAGTTTGGTAGTAGTACAGGTATCGTTCCAAAAACCAATTGAGAAATAGACAAGACGTACACTTTCCGCAGTGAAAGGGACTCAAACCCCATATTTTCCGCAGAGGAATATATCTGATTAGTAACAATCTTAAAACCTATGTATTGATATGTCTCCATAAGGGAATAAAGTGTGTCTAGACTGGCATAAACATGGCAGTAAGAATCAGCTCAAACCCACTATAAAAAGGAATTTCAAAATTAAAACAAAAAAACAGGGAAATGCTTTACAATTCCTTCAGGGTCTCTGATGAAACCTGGAATGACCCTATCTACAATGACAGGTGTACATGGCATAAGGCTGGACACTTGGGACTGAGAGGATTGGTGAGTTTTGGTGAGCAAATGCAGACCATTTAAATCAATAATGCGTGGCACACATTGCATAGGTCCCAACTCTCTAGGTTGAAGGGAATATTAGTACAGCTATAACATGTACAGGAAACCTAGAGAATGGACACACTGTGAATACGAAAGGTTTCTGAAACTCAACAATAGTCCCTCTCCTGGTGCTCCGATTTGAATTTCCAACTGCTTTACTATCAATCTCCCAAATTGGAGAGACAGGCGCTTTAACCTGCTTGTTAGCACAGGTTGCCAATTTGGTAGAGGATGAAAGGGAAGAGGGAGAACCAATGAGAGAGTAGCTGTTAGGCATTTGGACGGGCACATGACACTCAAATTTCCCAGCAGGAAGAAGAACTAACCAAAGTCTCAGCCACCCGCCGGGAACCAGTATAGGTCCTGAACCAAAATTTTGGACTTGCGGTCAGGTCACAAAAAACGAGTTGAAAAATGGAACTCAGGGGCACTGCAATTGACAAACTGGCAGAGTAATAAAGGACAACTATCGTCCAAAAATCTTGATGGAAGGCAACGAGGTGGACTTGAAAGAGAACCAGAATAGCAGGAAACAGATTTCAAGAGGTACATTGGAATCGCCTTTAAAGCACAGCAAGAGGGGCACAACTTCCACAATGATGCACTTGGCCAAACAGGGCGTATGCGTTTTCTCCTGAATATATTCAGGAGAAAACACATAGGACCTTTATAGCCAAGCAAGCAAGCAGGCAATGCAAACCTGCACTATAAGAAGTATCATTACCCACCAGTCTAAACAGACATCGCAAACTGTGTAAAAACCAGAAAGGCTAGACAGGCCCTGGAGAACAGGGAGCCTAGTAATGCTGATGGGCAGGATGTAAATTGCCAACTGCCTCTCTGGAGGAGTGCACTGTGTTCACTAAAACAAGTAAAAAACAGAGCTACAAAGCCGAGGGCACCTCCAGTCTATGGAATATACATTGGGAGAAATGAAAATCAATAAGACAGAGCCACCCCACAATTTAGGTCTGCTCTGCTTACAAGAACATCAAAATGGGTACACAATAAATGTCCCAGGAAAGACAAAAATGGTTCAAGAAATTGTGCTACTTACGTACGATGGAATATCCCTCAGGCATGAAATCAATGTCATAAGGCGAGTAGCAGCAAAATGAGTGGATTCAGGTACGATGATTCTAAGTGAAATAAGTCACAGAGAAAGAGAAACTTATCATAAGATATCACTTATGAAGGTCCTGTAAACATGGCTACACATGAACCGAGTTAGGAAAGAGAACAGAGTCTCACATGTAGAAAACACTCTTATGCCTGCTTAAGAGTGAAGGAGAGGTGGGGTGATGCATAAAACCAGAGTTTGATATTAGTACATGTACCGTTCCAAAAACCAACTACGGAATACACAAGACCTACACCTTGCTCAGTGAAAGGGAATCAAAACCCCATATTTCCCACAGAGGAGTATATCTGACTAGTAAGAATCTTAAACCCTATGTATTGATATGTCTCCGTAAGGGAATCAAGTGTGTCTAGAGTGGCATAAACATGGCAGTGAGAATCGGCTCAAACTCAGTATAAAAAGGAAATTCAAAAACAAAACAAAAAAAACAGGGAAATTATTTACAATTCCTTCAGGGGCTCTGATGAAACCTGGAATGACCCTATCTACAAAGCCAGATGGATGTGGCATAAGGCTGGACCCTTGGGACTGAGAGGATTGGTGAGATTCGGTGAGCAAATGCAGACCATTTAAAGCAAGAATGGGTGGCACACATCCCTAGGGACCCAAATCTCCAGGTTTAAGGGAATATTACTACAGCTATAACATGTACAGGAAACGTAGAGAATGAACACACTGTGAATACGAAAGGTTTCTGAAACTCAACAAATAGTCCCTCTCCTGGTGCTCCGGTTTGAATTTCCAACTGCTTTACTATCAATCTCCCAACTTGGAGAGACAGACCTTTTAACCTCCTGGTTAGCACACATTGCCAATTTGGCAGAGGATGAAAGGGAAGAGGGAGAACCAATGAGAGAGTAGCTGTTAGTCATTTGGACTGGCACATGACACTCTAATTTCCAGGCAGGAAGAAGAATTAACCAAAGTCTCAGCCACCCGCCGGGAACCAGTATAGGTCCTGATCCAAAATTTTGCACTTGTGGTCAGCTCACAAAAGTGAGTTGAAAAATGGAACTCAGGGGCACAGCAATTCACAAACTCGCAGAGTAATAAAGGACAAATATCGTCCAGAAATCTGTTGAGGGAAGGCAACGAAGCGGACTTGAAAGTGAGCCAGAAATGCAGGAAACAGATTTAAAGAGGTACATTGGAATCGCCTTTAAAGCACAGGAAGAGGGGCACAACTTCTACAATGATGCACTTGGCCAAACAGGGCGTATGCATTTTCTCCTGAATATATTCAGGAGAAAATGCATCCGCCCTATATGGCCAAGCAAGGAAGCGGACAATGCAAATCTGCACTACAAAGAAGTATCAGTACCCACCAGTCAAAACGGACATCACAAAATATGTAAAAACCAGAAAGGCAAGACATGCCCTGGAGAACAGGGAGCCTAGGTATGCTGATGGGCTGGATGTAAATTGCCAACTACCTGTCTGGAAAAGTGCATTGTGTTCGCTAAAACAAGTAAAATACAGAGCTACAGAGCCGAGGACACTTCCAGTCTATGGAATATACCTTGGGAGAACTGAAAATCAATAAGACAGAGCCACCCCAAAATTTAGTGCTGCTCTGCTTACAAGAACCTCAACTTGGTTACACCTTAAATATCTCAGGAAAGACAAAAATGGTTCAAGAAATTGTGGTACTTATGTACGATGGAATATCCCTCAGCCATGAAATCAATGTCATAAGTCCAGTAGCAGCAAAATGAGTGGATTCATGTATGATGATTCTAAGTGAAATAAGTCACAGAGAAAAAGAAACTTATCATAAGATATCACTTATGAAGGTCCTGTAAACATGGCTACACATGAATTGACTTAGGAAAGAGTACAGAGTATCGAATCTTATCATAAGATATGACTCATAGCGGGAATGTTCACATGGCTACACATGAACTGAATTACAAACACAACAGAGTCACACATTTAGAAAACAATCTTCTACCTGCTTAATTGGAAAGGCGAGGTGGGGTAATGCATAAAACCACAGTTTTAAATTAGCACAGATACCTATAAATAAACCAAGTATGTAATAGACAACACCTACTCCCAGCACAATGAACTGGACTCAACACCCCCTATTCATTGCAGAGGAATATATCTGACTTCAAGAATTTTAAAACATATGTATTCTCATGTCTCCATAAAGGAATCATGTGTCTGTATAACGGCATGAACACTGCACTGAAATTCAGCTAAACCCCCCGTATAAAAATAAATTTCAAAAGCAAAATGCAAAAACAGCGAAAAAGAGAGAAATTCTTAAAAATTACGTTCAGGGCCTGTGATGCAACCTGGATTGACCACCTTTACACCCACCTCTGGATGAGACATAAGACTGGACACTTGGAGCTGACAAGATTGCTGAGGTTGTGTGAGCAAAAGAACACCACTTAGAGCAATAGTTTGTGCTACCCATTCTAGTGGTCCCAACTCTCCAGGTTTAAGGGAATCTTCTTACAGTTAAAAATTCCTGGGAAACCCAGTGGTTGGTACACTGTGTAATCGGGAAAGTTTTCTAAAAGGTACTTCATTTTTCATTTCATCGTGCTCGGCTTCGCCATTCCATCTGCATTACTGAAAATCTCCCCACTTGGAGTGTCAGCGGATTTACCCTCCTGTTATGCACAGTTTGCAAATTGTGCAGAGGATGAACAGGAAGAGGGGAAACAAATGAGAGATTAGCTGTAGGTGTTTGGATGGGCACATGTCTCTCTAGTTTCACCTCAGGAAGAAGAATTAACCAAAGGCTCAGCCTGCAGTCCCGGAACCAGACTAGGGCCTAAAGCCATCCTGCGGTATTGCAGCCAGCTCACAAAGAGGCGAGTTGAAAAATGGAAATCAGGGGCACAGCAATTCACAAACTTGCAGAGTTATAAGGCACAACTATCATCCAGAAATATATTGAGGTAAGGGAGTGAAGAGGATTTGAAAGCAAGGCAGAATTTAAGGAAACACATTTCAAGAGGTAGATTGGAGTCGTCTTTAAAGCACATGAAAAGCGACAGAACTTCGACAATGATGTCCTTGGCCGAAAAGGGAGTATGTGTATTTTCTTGAATATATTCGGGAAAAAATGCATACGCCCTTTTTGGCCAAGCAAGCCATCAGGCATTGCAAATCCTCACTACATAGAAGTGTCACTTACCTCCGGTCAAAAGGGCCATCTGCAAATAGTGTAAAAACCACAAATACAGGACAGGCCATGGAGAAAAGGGAGCCTGATTACGCCGATGGACGGAATGTAAATTGTCAACAGCCTCTCTGGAGAACTGTATGTTGTTTTCTAAAACAGAGGTACAGAGCATAGCACACTTCCACTCATGGGCGTGTATTATGGGAAAACTAAAAATCCACAACACACAGACACCCCAAAGTTTAGGGCGACTCTGTTTACAAGGACCTCAACTTCGGTACACTTTAAATACCCCAGGAAAGGAAAAAAAAATAATGGATAAAGATGTTGTGGTACTTATATACAATGGAATGTCACTCAGACATAAAATCAATGTCATAAGGCCAATAGCAGCATAATGAGTGGCTTTAGGTACGATGATGCTAAGTGAAATGAGCCACAAAGAAAAAGAAACTTATTGTAATATATCATTTATAGAGGGAATATAAACATGGCTACACATGAACTGAATTTCAAAAGAGAACAGAGTTACACATTTAGAAAACACACTTATGCCTCCTTAAGGGGAAAGGTGACGTGGGGTGATGCGTAAAACCAGAGTTTGAAAGTAGCACAGATACCATTCCATATACCAAAGAGGTAATAGACAAGACCTACTCCTTTCTCAATGAACTGGACACAAAACACCCTATTCACTGAAGAGGAATATATCTGACTGGTAAAAATCTTGAAACCTATGTATTTATATGTCTCCATAATGGAATCATGTGTATGTAGATTGGCATAAACACAGTTCAATGGAACAGGACAGAAAGCCCAGTGATAAACCTACATACCTATGGCTATCTCATGTATGACAAAGGAGCTAAGGATATACAATGGAGAAAAGACACTCTCTTCAGTAATTGGTGCTGGGAAAACTGGACCCCTACACATAAAAGAATGAAATTAGAACACTGCATAACACCATACACAAAAATAAACTCTAAATTGATTAGAGATCTAAATATAAGACCAGACACTATAAAACACTTAGAGGAAACCATAGGCAGAACACTCTATGACATAAATCACAGCAAGATCCTTTTTGACCCACCTCCTAGAGAAATGGAAATAAAAACAGAAATCAAAAAATGGGACCTAATGAAACTTAAAAGCTTTTACACAGTACAGGAAAACATAAACAAGATGCAAAAACAACCCTCAGAATGGGAGAAAATATTTTCAAATGAAGCAATTGACAAAGGATTAATCTCCAAACTTTACAAGCACCACATGTAGCTCAATATCACAAAAACAAAAAACCCAATTCAAAAACGGGCAGAAGACCTAAATAGACATTTCTCCAAAGAAGATATACAGATTACCAAGAAACACATGAAAGGATGCTGAACATCACTAATCATTAGAGAAATGCAAATCAAAACTACCGTGAGGTATCACCTCACAGCAGTCAGAGCGGCAATCATCAAAAAAAATCTACAAAACAATAAATGATGGAGAGGCCTTTATTGGAGAAAAGGGAACACACTTGCACTGTGGGTGGGAATGTAAATTGATATGGGCACTAGGGAGAACAGTACGGAGGTTCCTTTAAATAACTAACAATAGAAGTACCAAACGACACAAGAATCCAACTACTGGGCATCTGCCTTGCGAAAACCATAATTCAAAAAGAGTTATGTACGAAAATGTTCATTTCAGCTCTATTTACAATAGCCAGGACATGGAAGCAACCTAAGTGTCCATCGACAGATGAATGGATAAAGAAGTTCTGGCACATATATACAATGGAATATTACTCAGCCATAAAAAGAAGCAAAACTGACTTATTTGTACTGAGGTGGATGGATTTAGAATCTGTCCTACACAGTGAAGTAAGTCAGAAAGGGAAAAACAAATACTGTATGTTAACAGAGATATACGGAATCTAATGCAGAAAAAAAAAAGATTATGAAGAACTTAGTGGCAGGACAGGATTAAGGACACAGAAGTAGAGAAAGGACTTGAGGACACCGGAAGGGTGATGGGTAAGATGGGACGAAGTGAGAGAGTGGCATGGACATAAATACATTACCAAATGTAACACTGATAGCTACTGGGATACTGCCACATAGAAGAGGGAGATCAGCTCGGTGCTTTGTGACCACCTAAAGGGGTGGGATATGGAGTGTGGGAGGGAGATGCAAGAGGGAGGGGATCTGGTGACATTTGTATATGTATAGCTGATTCACTTTGTTTTACAGCAGAAACAAACACTCCATTGTAAAGCAATTATACTCCAATAAACGTGTAAAAGGAAAAAAAAAAAGAAAGCCCAGGGATAAACCTACACACCTATGGTCAACTAATCTATGACAAAGGAGGCAAGACTATACAATGGAGATACGAGAGTCTCTTCAATCAGTGGTGCTGGGAAATATGGACAGCTACATGTAAAAGAATGAAATTAGAACACTCCCCAAGACCATCCATAAAAATATATTCAAAATGGATTAGAGACCTTAATGTAAGACTGGACAGTATAAAACTCTGAGAGGAAAACTTACGAAGAATACTCGGACGTAAATCACAGCAAGATCTTTTTGGATCCACCTCCTATACTAATAAAATAAAAAAGAAAACTAAACAGCTGGGACCTAATGAAACGTAAAAGCTTTTGCAAAGCAAAGGAAACTACAAACAAGAAGAAAAGACAACCCTCAGAATGGCAGAAAATATTTGCAAAGGAATCAAGGGACAATTGCTTAATCTCCAATATATATAAGCAGCTCATGCAGCTCAATATTAATAAAACAAAAAACCCAATACAAAAATGAAAGTACATCTAAATAGACATTTATTCCAAGAAGACATAGAGATGGCCAAGACACACATGAAAATCTGCTCAACATCTCTAATTATTAGAGAAATGGAAATCGAAACTACAATGAGGTGTCACATCACACCTGCTAGAATGGGCATCATCAGAAAATCTACAAACAACAAATGCTGGAGAGGGTGTGGATAAAAAGAACCTTCTTCCACTATTGTTGGGAATGTAAACCAATACAATCTCTATGGAGAACAGTATGGAGGTTCCTTTAAAAACTAAAAATAGAATTACCATATAATCCAGCAATCCCACTACTAGGCATATACCCAGAGAAAACCATAAATCAAAAAGACACATTCACCACAATGTTCATTGCAGCACTATTTACAATAGCCAGGTAATGAAAGCAACCTAAGTGCCCACAGACAGACGAATAGATAAAGATGTGGTACATATATACAATGGAATATTACTCAGCCATACATAGGAATGAAATTGGGTCATTTGTAGAGACCTTGATGGATCTAGAGAGTGTCATACAGAGTGAAGTAAGTCAGAAAGAGAAAAACAAATATTGGATATTAATGCATATATGTGGAACCTAGAAAAATGGTACAGGTGAACCGGTTTGCAGGGCAGAGATAGAGACACAGATGTAGAGAACAAACATATGGACACCAAGGGGGGAATGCCATGTGAGGGTGGTGGTGGGATGAATTGGGAGACTGGGATTCACATGTGCAAAATTATATGTATAAAATAGATATCCAATAAGAACCTGCTGTATAAAAGAAATAAATAAATTTTAAAAAAATTAAAAATAAATAAAAAACATTTAATAAAAAAAACAGAAAAAAAGTTTTTCCCTTCATATAGACCTCTTTATATTAATGCATTATTTCCATGTTTATATCTGTAAATTAAAAAAAGAGGAATAACTAAAATCTACCTTGAACCAAAAAGAAAAAAAGAAAAAAAAAAAAAAAACAGAACCTACCAGCTATACAGAGGAAAATTGTATCAGGGCACTTGCTCCAGTGGTAAAAATTCTTAAGTTGGTCAGAGGTGGGAAATCGTCTCCCATGCAGTCAGCAGCGCTCCCCCCCACAAGGAGCATCCTCATTGCAATGCTGGGGGACTGTGTCGAGGTGTCTGTGAGTAAATGTGAGCTGAGCCCCAGTCCTGCTGCAGCTGAACTCTTCCCACCCTTTCCAGGTAAAACACCTGAATATGTACAAGAAATTGCAAGCCTCGAGGAAGGGCTGTGGAGTCACACAAGCGGCAGCACATAGGTCGACTTGGTGCCTGCAGGCCAGCCAGGATGGTCCTGGCCCCAGATGCTCTTCTGGAAGCTTTCCATTTCCCTGCCTGAGATACCCCTCCTGCCACGGCCCCCACTGCTTTTTTACTTCCTCACCTCTGCCTGGGGAGAAATTCCAGCGGCAGGTATGGGTGACACATCCTCTTCTTTAGCAGGTGGCAGCCTGGCAACTCCTGCAGAATGTCCATCAGAGCCCCCCTCAAACTGGGCCACCCACAAAGCCACGGCCCCTCACTCCTTCCCACCACCCCAGCCCAAGCACTGCTGATGGGGCAGAGAATATGGCACCAGGCACAGCAACAGGGGCTCTTGCTGACTGGAGAGGTGTTTATATTGACCTCAACCCAGGCACACCAGGGGAGGGCTGGCAGGCAGTGTCAGGCTGCCCAAATCAGCCAATTCTCACCCCTCAGGGGCTCACAGTTGCAGAAAATGAAACTTGCTAAACGGGCCAGGCCCAAGGAACAGGTGTGGGCTCCTGAGAGTCAGGATAGACAAGGGGCTGCAGCTGCGGCTTGTTTTCTTATCATTTTTATCTGGTCTATGAGTCGAAAACAAATTCAAGAAGACCCTATCCTAATGAGAGGAACCCAGGAGTCAGGGAGAGGAGTGATGGTGGGTGGAGACAGAGGCCTGGTGCCCTGGCTGCAGTGGAAGTGTCTGGAAGACCAGGCAGAGAGAGGCTGCACAGAGTGATACCCAGGGTCAAAGACCTGTCAGAGCTGCTGTTTGTTAATTCAAGTCCTGCTCGGAGGTTTTCTGTGTCAGCTGTGAGCGACAGGTGAGCTGGGGGTTCTCTGCAAGGTGGGCTATGTGCACAGTTACTGTGTGTCCAGCCCTGATGGGGTACCTGCCCAGGGGAGCTATGTATCCTGGGAAGGGCCTGACTAGGAGAGCCCCATGGGCTGCTGTGTAGCTGCACACGTGAGCTCCATATCCTGGGATTGGCCTGACCACGAGAGCCCCATGGGCTGCTGGAGACCTGGTAAAGTATATCAGCAGAGTCAGTGAAGCCACCGAGGATATACATCCAGTAGCTCCTATTTCCTACACCCTGCTGGTCATTCTACCATCCACCAGGCCATGGCATTCTGTATTAGACTTCAATGATGACTTCTTCTGTATTCCATTCATCTCAGAGTCACAAGAACTTTTGGCTTCTGAGTGGAAGGACACAACATGCAACAAAAGCATTAATGCTGGGCCGTCCTTCCCCAATGGTTCAAAAATCCCCACACCATCATTGGGGAAATATCCTCTAAAGACCTAAAAGTTCTACCTCTGTAAAAGGGAACCCTCCTTCAATATGCAGATGACATTCTGATCGCCAGGCCTACTAAAGACGCCTCTGAACTACCTAGCCAAGAAAGGATAGAAGGTGTCCAAGGAAAAGGCTCAAATATCCCAGGCTAAGGTGACATGCCTGGGCTTCATTCTCACAGATATTCGGAGAAACGCATCCCAGGATAGGGAAGAAGCCATTTGCAGCCTTACCTCTTCTAAAACTAGAAGACAGCTTAGGGGTTCCTGGGGAGGCCAAGGTTTTCTGCATCTGGATCCCTAACTACAGTCTAATAGCTGGGCCTCTACATGAAACACTGACACAAAAAGATGATGATCCTTTTGAATAGAATCCAGAAGCAGCCTTTCAAGAATGGAAAGAGCAGTCAATTCAGGCCCTTGCCCAGGAACTCCCTAATTTAGCTAAACCCTTTGACCTTTACATACCCGGTCAAAGGTTAATCACCCTTGGAGCCTTAGTGCAAAAACTGGGACCACTTGAAATGGAGCAACACAAGAATGCCCTTCAGGTATGATAAACTATGGTCACCAAGGGCTTTGCCCACTGCCCCATCAGGACAGGATACTGGGGTATCTAAAAAGCTGGAAATCAGCAGCCCACAAGGCCAGCTCCCTCCTAAGGGAAAAGGAACTCACGGGGTGATCATAACCACCCATCATGCTGTGAAGTTGCAGGGGTCGCGCTGTGGACACACTGACCTCGAGTGAGGAGGCCCTCCAACTCCAACCTCCAGAGAGACAAACGGGGGCAATGGGCCCCCAAGATGACTCGTGTGACCATCACTTGACCTGGAGTTTCTCTCAGAAAACAAGTCTGTGCCCCAAAAGTGCAGACTACTGCTTGCAGGACTTAGTGCACCCAGACTGGAGCTAATAAGCTTGGCGGGGGAAACGTATATCACGCTTTCACCATAGAAAACCCTACAGACACCACGGTGATGGTGGCCAATATGACCGGCTGGACTGCTGGCTACTTCAAAAGGCCGTTGACTCAGTGGACGTCATGATCCTGGATCACCACCGACCCTGGACTGTCTGGGAGTTGAGCAGGCAGGGCTTTGACACATGGTGCTGTTTGTACATTAATTCAGGGACCTAATTAAAGAAAGCACAGACTACTGCTCAGAGCATCTAGGCTGGCAAATCCGTCAGCCTAAGGTCACCGAACAAATGTGGGGTGGGGTGAAACCTGCCACAGCAGCATCTCTGTGCATCTCTTTCCTGGACCCTTAAAGGTCATTAGACTCTATAACACTTCCAAAGCTGGTGCTCAGGTGGACGAGCAGTGAGGCAGGAGTCCTGGGGACAATCAACCTCACCTGGAGGCTGCTGGGGAGAAGTTTTGCCCCTCCCCCCGTGTATGAGGGCTCCCACCTCAGCATGAAGCAGTTACAAAAGAGGGGTCTGCACCCTCAGCACCCCAAGAATGAGGAACGGGACAAAAAGCAGAGGAGGTGTTCGTCTCCGGCAACGTTCATTAAAAATTCCTGGGATATAAAAAGAGAATCTGGGCAATAAAATAAAGTCTAACCTGTTTTTCCTTTGTGCGTTGTCTAATTTCACGTGCTCCTAGGGTTCCACATGCAGAGGTCCCACACCCGGCACTTCAGACCCGATTTCCTAGTGCAGAATGGCTGGGTCGACACCTCAGCTAGCGGGGTCCCATGCAGACTCTGCGACATAGAGCCTGAGCTGCAGCCAACCCAGCCCTCGAGATCTCCATCCCCTCCCTCCTGCTGACGCTGCCGGGATCCCTACACAGCAGCCCAGCCCACAGCCCGCAGGGGAGTGCACGTTCTCACCTCTCCATTCTGTTTTCAAAATATAAAGTTTCCTTTGCTTCTGAACCAAACTCAGTCTTGATCTGTTGGCTCCAATGACACTGGGCATGGGGACTCCTGTTGGGGTCCACTCTGGAGGATCAGTAACAGAAATTGAGAACATTGTAACTTCAATGAACAGATGTGTGAGCCAAACTGTAGTCAACCTAGATCAGTGTATAAGGCTCGGGTAAAATAAGATGTTTCTAAGACTTACATCTGATATTTCCATCACTTTATTATAAGCAAGTTTAGTGAAGACGTCTGTCTTATTTGTCAGGTCAACATTAGAGAAATGAAGTGATTTATTCCCAAGGATGTACATCGAATACTCTTGCCTGAAGCTTTAAACTTGTTTTGAATGCTTTTCCATTGAAAATGATACCTCTCTTTCAGCTTCCCCATTTCTGAGAAGTATAAAATCTTATAATTTATTATTACCAAAGGGAAAGGTAGGAGAAGGGATAAATTAACAGTTTGGGATTAACACATACACACTGCTATGTATAAAACAGATCATCAACAAGGAACTACTGTATAGCACAGGGAACTACACTGAATATTTTGCAATAACCTATAAGGGGAAATAATCTGAAAAAGAATAGATATTTTTATTGACATCATTTATCAATGACAGATAAAATGTAACCTAAGCAAGGCCGATGGTGAGCACTTCTGACTCTGAAGACTTCAATCATCTAAAGTTTGGACTCTGCCTATTTCCCAAGGCCCTTAATGGACATATATGTAGGCGTAGCTTAAAAATTCCCCAGTTTGGGGTTCAGGGATGAACTGATTTGGAAAAATCCCTGGTGTTCTCCTTACATGCACGGGACCATTCCTATGGCTAAAACATGCCTGTTACACCTAGAGGATGGTACACCGTTTGATCGGAAACAGTTTGGAAAAGGCACCTCATCTCCTCATCGCCTGGTGCTCGGGTTCACCCCTCCAGCATCTTTCCTAACAATCTCCTCACTTGGGGATATCAGCACCGTCAACATCCTGTTGCACACAGTTTGGAATTGGTCCGGAGAATGAAGCGGAAGGATGAGAAAAATTTAGAGACAAGTCCTAGGTGTTCGGACAGGCACATGCCACTGTAATTTCCAATCCGGAAGACAAATTCATCAAAGGCTAGAATTGCCCACGGAAACAGAACAGTGCTAGAGGAAATCCCGCTGTTTTGTGTCCAGTTTCCAAAAACACAAGTTGAAAAATGGAACTCAGGGGCACTAAAATTCATGAAACTGCAGAGTTGAAAATATCTATCGTCAAAAAATGTCTTGAGGTAAGTAACAGAAAAGGACTTGTAAGCAAGGGAGACTGGCAGGAAACATATTTGAAGAGGTGGAAAGGACTCCCCATTAAAGCAAAGAAAAGGGGCTGAACATCGCCAATGATGCAGTTGGCCAAAAAGGGCGTATGCATTTTTTCTGAATATATTCAAGTAAAGGCCATACACACTTTTTATCCAACCAAACAGGTGGGCACTGGAAATCAATACTACAAAATATATCACTTCACATCAGTCAGAGGGTCCATCCACATAAAGTGTAAATACCCGAAATGCAGGACAGGGTGAGGAGAAAAGGGAGCCCTGTGAGGCTGATAGTGGAAATGTTATTTGCCAACGGCCACTCTGGAGAAGTGTATTGTGTTTGCTAAAACATCTAAAAAATGAGCTACAGAGCATACGGCACTTGCACTCATGGGCATATACCTTGGGAAAAACAAAAATCAACAGAAAACAGGCACCCCAACGTTTACCACCACTCTGTTAAAAAGGGCCTCAACTTGGATATAAAATAAATGTCCCTGGAAGGATAAAATGGATAAAAGAGATGGGGCACTTATGTAGAGTGGAATATTACTCATCCAGAAATCAATGAAATAAGGCCAGTTGTAACAACTCTGTAGGAGATACATACGATCATTCTAAGTGACGTATGTCAGAAAGAAAAAGACACATATCATAAGATGTCACTTAAAGGTGGAATCAAAAATGGCTACACATGAAATAAATTACAAAACAGAAACATAGTCAAATATGTAGAAAATAGACATAAGGCTGCTAAATGGGAAAGGTGGGGAAAGGTGAGGTATTATCCAGGATGTTGAAATTAGCAAAGATACCATTCCAAGTACCAAATTGAATAACTGACAAGGCCTACACGGTACCTCAAAGAACTGCACTCAGCCCACTCAAGTCAATGGAAAATAATACATATGACTGGTAAGCATCTGAAAAAGAATTTATTGTTGTCTCACAGTACATGAATCAAGTGGATGCACAGCAGCAAAAAACAGAGCTTTGAAAATCAGCTGTAACCAATATAAAAATAAATTTAAAAGTATGTATAAAAACAGTGAGACAGACAAAAATTCTTACAACTTTTGTTGAAGGGCTACGATGTAACATGGATGGAACACATGTAGACCCACAGCAGGATGATATATAAGGATGGAAGCTATGCACGCTAAGACATGTTAGAGAGGCTGGGTGAGGAAATGCAGACCTTTTAAAGTAACACTGCCTGGTACCCATTCCATGGGTCCCAAATCTGCAGGTTCAAGGGAATCTTCTGACAGCGAAAACATGCCTGGAAAACCAAGATGAACGTACAACGTGTGCTCAGGAAAGGTGTCTAAAATGCACCTCATTTTTGATCTCCTGGTGCTGGGGTTCGCCATTCCAGCCACATTACTAACTAACTCCCCACTTGGAGAATCAGCACCTTTACCTCCTGTTTCACACAGTTTGCAATTTGTGCAGAGGATAAACGGGAAGAGGGGGAACCAATGAGAGACTAGCTGTAGGAGTTTTGACAGGCACATGTCACTCTAATTTCCCATTAGGAAGAAGAATTAACCAAAGGCACAGCCTGCCTCCCCAGAACCAGAATAGGGCCGGAAGAAACACAATGGTTTGGCGGCCAGCTCACAAAATATGCGAGTTGAAAAATGGAGCTCAGGAGCAGACAACTCAAAGACCTGCAACGATATAAATGATAACCAACGTCCAAAAATATATTCAGGTAAGGCAACGAAGGGGATCTGAATGAGCGGCAGAATTGTAGGAAACAGATATCAAAAGGTAGATTGTACTCACAGTTAAAGCATATGAAAAGCAGCAGAATTTCTAAAATGATGCAGTTGGGCAAAAGGGTGTATGCGGTTTTTTCGTGAATATCTTCAGGAAAAAAACACATACAGAGATTTTGGCCAATCAAGCAAGTGGGAAATGCGAGTCCGGTCAACAAAGAAGTCTCAATTTCCACTGCTCAGAAAGGCCATCCAAAAAATGTGTACGAACCAGAAATGCAGGAGAGGCCATGGAGAACACGGAGCCTGGTCACGCTGATGGGTGGGGTATAAATATCCAAGAGCCACTCTGAAGAAGTGTATGCTGTTTCCTAAAACATCTAAAATACAAAGCCCCCGAGCAAAGGGGACTTCAACTCATGGGCATATGACTTGGGAAGACTAAATATCAACAAGACACAGGCACCCCAAAATTTAGGGCTGCTCTGCATACAAGAACCTCCACTTCGGTACACATAAAATATCCCAGGAAAAAGAGAAATGCATAAAGAACTTGTGGTAATTTTGTACAACGGAATATCACTCAGACGTGATATCAATGCCATAAGGCCAGTAGCAACATAATGAGTGGATTAAGGTACGATGATTCTAAGTGCAATAAGTCACACAGAAAAAGAATCTAATCATAAGATATCACTTATAGAGGTAATGTAAACATCACAACACATGAACTGAATTAGGAAAGAGAACAGAGTCTCACATTTAGAAAACACTCTTATGCCTGCTTAAGGGGAAAGTAGAGGTGGGGTGATGCATAAAACCAGAGTTTGATATTAGCACAGGTACCATTCCATAAACCAAATACAGAATAGACAAGGCCTACACTTTCCTCAGTGAACGGGACTCAACACCCCTATTCCACACAGAGGAATATATCTGACTAGTAAAAAATCTTAAAACCTATGTATTGATATGTCTCTGTAAGGGAATCAATTGTGTCTAGACCGGCATAAACACGTCCGTGAAAATCAGCTCAACCCCATTATAAAAATGAATTTCAAAAACAAAACAAAATAACAGCGAAATTCTTACACAATTCCTTCAGGGGTTCTGATGAAACCTGGAATGACCCTATCTGCAAAGACAGCTGGATGAGACATAAGGCTGGACACCGGGGAATGAGAGGACTGGTGAGATTGGGAGAGAAAATGCAGACCCTTTAAAGTAGTAATGCATGCCACCATTCCATGAGTCCCAAATCTCCAGGTAGAAGGGAATATCACTACAGTTATAACATGTATGGGAAACCTAGAGAATGAACACACTGTTTTGGCAAAAGGTTTCTAAAAGTCTCCTAATTTTTCCTCTCCTTGTGCTCCAATTTGGCATTCCAACTGCTTTACTATCAATCTCCCAACTTTGGAGAGTCAACCCCTATAACCTCCTGGTTCGCACAGTTTGCTAATTGTGCAGAGGATGAAAGGGAAGAGGGAGAACCAATCAGAGAGTAGATGAAGGCATTTGGACGGGCACATGTCACTCTAATTTCCCGTTCAGGAAGAAGAATTAACCAAAGCCTCAGCCAACAGCAGGGAACCAGTATAGCCACCCCTGGAACCAGTATAGGTCCTGAAGCAATATTGTGGATTTGCGGTCAGCTCACAAAAATGGGATTTCAAAATTGGAGCTCAGGAGCACAGAAATTCACAAACCTGCAGTTATAAAGAACTACTCAATTACAAAAATCTGTTGAGGAAAGGCAAAGAAGTGGACTTGAAAATGAGGCAGAATTGCACAAAACATATTTCAAGAGGTAAATTAGAATCGCCTTTAAAGCTCAGGAAAAGCATCACAACTTCTACAATGATGCACTTGGCCAAAAAGGGCGTATGACTTTTCTCCTCAATATATTCAGGAGAAAACGCATACGCCCTTTTTGGCCAATCAAGCAAGCGCACAATGCAAATCCACACTACAAAGAATTGTCACTTCCCACCGGTAAAAAGGGATATCCAAAAATCTGTAAAAACCACAAAGGCAAGAGAGAGATGACAAGGGCATGAAGCAATGTGATCCCAAGGGTCATGGAGGATTGTGATGACAAGTGCATGGAGCATTGTGATGAAAAGATTATGTAGCATTTGCTGACAAAGGCATGGAGCGTTGTGATGACAAGGTTCATGGAGCACTGTGATGACAAGCCTCAAGGAGCATTGTGATTAGAGTGGTCATGGAGCATTGGGATGACAAGGGCATGGATCATTTTGGTGACAAGGGTCATGGAGCATTTTGATCACAAGAGTCCCGGATCATTGTGTTGTCAGGGTTCATGGAGCGTTGTGATGACAGTGGTCCTGGAGCATTTTGATGAGAGTGGTCACGGAGCATTGAGATGAGAAGGTCATGGAACATTGGGCTGAAAATGTTCATGGAGCATTGTGATGACAAGGTACTGGAGCATTGTGATAAGAAGACCATGGAGCCTTGTGATGACAAGTCTCATGGAGCATTCTGATGAAAAGGGGCATGGAGCATTGTGATTACAGGTGTCTTGGAGTATTGTGATGACAAGGGCATGGAGCATTGGGATGAGAAGGCCATGGAGCGTTCTGATGACATGCATCACGGAGCACTGTGATGACAAGGGTATGGAGCATTGTGACTACATGGGTCTTGGAGCACTGTGATGAAAAGGGCATGGATCATTGTGATGAAAAAGGCATGGAGCCTTGTCATGACAGGGTTCAAGGAGCATAGTGACGACAAGTGTCAGGGAGCATTGTGATGACAAGGGTATTGAGCATTGTGATGACAAAGGTCATGGAGCATTGTGATGAGAAGACCATGGATAATTGTGGTGACGAGCGTCATGGGGCGTTGTGATGATAAGTGTTATGGAACATTTTGATCAGAAGGATTGGGAGCATTGTGGTGACAGAGGTCATAGAGCATTTTTATTTCATTGTTATGACAATAGCATGAAGCATTATGATGATGGGCATGGTGCATTTTGATGACAGGGTTCATGGAGCAGTGAGATGAAAAGGGGCATGGAGCATTGTGATAACAGCAGTCTTGGAGCATTGTGATTACAAGGGCATGGAGCATTGTGATTACAGGGTCCGTGGAGCATTGTGATGACAAGGGTCATGGAGCCTTATGATGACAAGCCTGTGGAACACTGTGATGGCAGGGGTCATGGAGCATTGTGATGACAAGGGCATGGAGCATTCATCTGAAAAATTTCATGGATTATTGTAATGAGAGGGGGAAGGAGCATTGTGATGACAAGGCAACGGAATACTGAGATACATGCGTCATGCAGGATTGTAATGACCAGCGCATGGAGCATTGTGATAAGAAGGACATCGAGCATTGTGAGGACAAGCGTCATGGAGCTTTGTGATGACAAGGCCATGGAGCAATGTGATGAGAGGGTTCATGGAGCATTGTGATGACAATGGCATGCAGCATTGTGATGCCAGAGGTCATGGAGAATTGTGATGACAAAGGTCATGGAGCATTTTGATGACAAGTGTTTGGTGCACTCTGTTGTGAAGGGCGGGGAGCATTGTGATGACAGGGTCATGGAGAAATTTGATGAAAAGTGTCATGGAACAATTTGATGAAAGTGGTTATGGAACATTGTGATGTCAGGGGTCCTGGAGCATTTTGATGAAAAGGGTCATGGAGCATTTTGATGACAGGGTTTATGGAACATTGTGATGTCAGGGGTCATTGAACATTGTGAGGATAAGTGCATGTAGCATTGTGGTGACAGGAGTCATGGAACATTGTGATGACAGGGGTGAGGGAGTATTGTGATGAATAGTGATGTAACATTTTGATATCAGTGGTGAGAGATCATTTTGATGAGAAGTGCATGGAGCATTTTGATGACAAAGTTTATGGAGCACTGTGATGAAAAGATTGTGGAGCACTGTGATGACAAGCGCATGGCACATTGTGATGACATGGGTCATGGAGCATTGTGCTGAGAAAGGCATAGAGCATTGTGATGACAAGGGTCAAATAGCATTGTGATGAAAAGTTCATGGAGAATTGTGGTGAAAAATGTGACAGAGATTGGTGATGACGAGGGCATGTACCATTGTGACGACAAAGGTCATGAATCATTGAGATGACTGGAGTCACGGAGCATTGTGATGACAGGGGTCATGGAGCATTGTAATAACAAGGGCATGGAGCATTGTGATGACAAGGGTCATGGAGCATTGTGGTGACACAGGTCACGGAGCCTTGTGATGACGAGGGCATTGACCATTGTGATGACAAAGATCATGAAGCATTGTGGTGAATGGAGTCACGGGACATTGTGATGACAGGGGTCATGGAGCATTGTGATGTCAAGGGTATGGAGCATTGTGATGACAGGGGCATGGAGCATTGGTCTCACAAATTTCATGGATTATTGTGATGACAGTGGGCATGGTGCATTGTGATGAAAAGAGCATGGAACATTGTGATGACAACGTCATGGATTATAGTGAAGACAGGTGTCAGGGAACAATGTGATGACATATGTCACGGTCCATTGTGATGCCAATGACATGGAGCATTGTGATGCCAAGTGTCATGGAGGATTGTGATGACAAAGGTAAAAGAGCATTGTAATGATCAGGACTTGGAGCAATGTGATGGCAAGACCGTGGAGCATTGTGATGAGAAGACCATGGATAATTGTGATGACGAGCATCATGTAGCTTTATGATGAAAAGAGACATGCAGCATTCTGACATAAGATATAACTTATGAAGGAAATGTAAACATGGCTAAACATGAACTAAATTAGGAAAGAGTACAGAGTCTCACATTTAGAAAACATACTTATGGCTGCTTAGGGGAAAGAAAGGTGGGAAGATGCACAAAACCAGAGTTTGATATTAGCACAGGTACCGTTCCATAATCCAAATACAGAATAGACAAGACCTACTCCTTCCTCAGTGAACGGGACTCAACACCCCTATTCCCCGCAGAGGAATATATCTGATTAGTAAGAAGCTTTTTTTTTTTTTTTTTTTTTTGCAGTATGTGGGCCTCTCACTGTTGTGGCCTCTGCTGTTGCAGAGCACAGGCTCAGGACACGAAGGCTCAATGGCCATGGCTCATGGGCCAAGCCGCTCTGCGGTATGTGGGATCCTCCCAGACCGGGGCATGAACCTGTGTCCCCTGCATCGGCAGGCGGACTCTCAAACACTGCGCCACCAGGGAAGCCCCTGATTAGTAAGAATCTTAAAACCTATGTATCGATATGTCTCTGTAAGGGAATCAAATCTGTCTAGACCGGCTTAAACACGTCAGTGAAAATCAGCTCAACCTCAGTATAAAAATGAATTTCAAAAACAAAACAAAAAAAACAGCGAAATTCAAGCACAATTCCTTCAGGTGTTATGATGAAACCTGTAATGACCGTATCTAAAACGACAGCTGGATGAGACATAAGGCTGGTCACTTGGGACTGAGAGGATTGGTGAGATTGGGTGAGAAAATGCAGACGCTTTAAAGCCATAATGCATTCCACCAATTCCATGTGTCCCAACTCTCCAGGTAGAAGGGAATATCACTACAGTTATAACATGTATGGGAAATGTAGAGAATGTACACACTGTGAATTCTAAAGGATTCTAAACTCAACTAATAGTCTCTCTCCTGGTGCTCCAGTTTGACTTTCCAACTGCTTTACTATCAATCTCCCAAATTGGAGAGACAGCCCCTTTAACTTCCTGATTCGCACAGGTTGCCAAATTGGCAGAGGATGAAAGGGAAGAGGGAGAACCAATGAGAGAGTAGCTGTTAGGCATTTGGACGGGCACATGTCACTCTAATTTCCCGGCAGGAAGAACAATTAACCAAAGTCTCAGCCACCCACCGGGAACCAGTATAGGTCCTGAACCAAAATTTTGGACTTGTGGTCAGCTCACCAAAAAATAGTTGAAAAATGGAGCTCAGGGGCACAGCAATTCACAAACTGGCAGAGTAATAAAGGACATCTATCGTCCAAAAATCTGTTGAGGGAAGGCAACGAGGCAGACTTGAATGCGAGCCAGAATAGCAGGAAACAGATTTCATGAGGTACATTGGAATCGCCTTTAAAGCACAGGAAGAGGGGCACAACTTCGACAATGATGCACTTGGCCAAACAGGGCGTATGTGTTTTCTCCTGAATATATTCAGGAGGAAACGCATATGCCCTCTTTGGCCAAGCAAGCAAGCGGGCAATGCAATTCGGCACTGCAAAGAAGTATCACTTCCCAACGTTCAAAATTGACATCCACAAAATGTGGAAAAACAACAAAGGCAAGACAGGCCCTGGAGAACAGGGAGCCTATTTATGCTGATGGGCAGGATGTAAATTGCCTACTGCCTCTCTGGAGGAGTGCACTGCGCTCCCTAAAACAGGTAAACAACAGAGGTACAGAGCCAAGGGCACTTCCAGTCTAGGGAATATAACTTGGGAAAACTGAAAATCAATAAGACACAGCAACACCAAAATTTAGGGCTGCACTGCTTACAATAACCTCAACTTGTGTACACCATATATATCGCAGGAAAGACAAAAAGGGTTCAAGAAATTTTGTTACTTACATAGGATGTAATATCCCTCAGCCATGAAATCAATGTCATAAGGCCAGTAGCAGGAAAATGTGTGGATTCAGATACCATGATTCTAAGTGAAATAAGTCACAGAGAAAAAGAAACTAATAATAAGATATCACTTATGAAGGTCCTGTAACATGGCTAAACATGAACTGAGTTAGGAAAGACAGCAGAGTCTCACATTTAGAAAACACTCTTATGACTGCTTAAGGGGAAGGAGAGGTGGGGTGATGCATAAAACCAGAGTTTGATATTAGTACAGGTACCGTTTCAAAAACCAAATACGTAATAGACAAGACCAACACTTTCCTCAGTGAAAGGGACTCAAAACCCCATATTTTGCGCAGAGGAATATATCTCACTAGTCAGAATCTTAAAACCTATGTATGCATATGTCTCCGTAAGGGAATCAAGTGTGTCTAGACTGGCAGAAACTTGGCAGTGAGGATCAGCTCAAACCCACGATAAAAAGGAATTTCAAAAACAAAACAGAAAAACAGGGAAATTCTTTACAATTCCTTCAGGGGCTCTGATGAAACCTTGAATGACCCAATCTACAATGAGAGCTGGATGTGTCATAAGGCTGGATAATTGGGACTGAGAAGATTGGTGAGATTGGGTGAGCAAATGCAGACCCTTTAAAGCAATAATGCGTGGCCCACATTCCAAGGGTCCCAACTCTCCAGGTTGAAGGGAATATTACTACAGCTATAACATGTACGGGAAACATAGAGAATGGACACACTATGAATATGAAAGGTTTCTAAAACTCAACTAATAGTCCCTCGCCTAGTGTTCCAGTTTGAATTTCCAACTGCTTTACTATCAATCTCTCAACTTGGAGAGACAGAGCCATTAACCTCCTGGTTCGCACAGGTTGCCAAATTGGCAGAGGATGAAAGGGAAGAGGGAGAACCAATGAGAGAGTAGCTATTAGGAATTTGGACGGGCACATGTCACTCTAATTTCCCGGCAGGAAGAAGAATTAATCAAAGTCTCAGCCACCCAACGGGAACCTGTATAGGTCCTGAACCAAAATTTTGGACTTGCGGTTAGCTCACAAAAAACGAGTTGAAAAATGGAGCTCAGGGGCACAGCAATTCACAAACTGGCAGAGTACTAAAGGGCAACTATCGTCCAAAAATCTGTTGAGGCAAGGCAACGAGGCAGACTTGAAAGCGATCCAGAATAGCAGGGCACAGATTTCAAGAGGTACATTGCAATCGCCTTCAAAGCACAGGAAGAGGGGCAAAACTTCGACAATGATGCACTTGGACAAAAAGGGCGTATGCGTTTTCTCCTGAAAATATTCAGGAGAAAACGCATACGCCCTTTTTGGCCAAGCAAGCAAGCAGGCAATGCAAATCTGCACTACAAAATGTATCACTTCCCACCGGTCAAAAGGGACATCCGCAAAATGTGTAAAAACCAGAAAGGCAAGACAGGCCCTGGAGAACAGAGAGCCTAGTTATGCTGATGGGCGGGATGTAAATTACCAACTGCCTTTGTGGAGGAGTTCACTGTGTTCCCTAAAACAAGTAAACAAGAGAGCTACAGAACCAAGGGCACTTCCAGTCTAGGGAATATACCTTGGGAAAACTGAAAATCAATAAGACAGAGCCACGCCAAAATTAGGGCTGCACTGCTTACAAGAACCTCAACTTGGGTACACCTTAAATATCCCGGGAAAGACAAAAATGGTTTAAGAAATTGTATTACTTACGGACGATGGATTATCCCCCAGCCATGCAATCAATGTCATGAGGCCACTAGCAGCAAAATGAGTGGATTCAGGTACGATGATTCTAAGTGAAATAAGTCACAGAGAAAAAGAAACTTATCATAAGATATCACTTATGAAGGTCCTGTAAACATGGCTACACATGAACTGAGTTAGGAAAGAGAACAGAGACTCACATTTAGAAAACACTCTTATGCCTGCTTAAGGGGGAAGGAGAGGTGAGGGGATGCATAAAACCAGAGTTTGATATCCGTACTGGTACTATTCCAAAAACCAAATATGGAATAGACAAGACCTACACCTTCTTCAGTGAAAGGGATTCAATACCCCATATTTCCCGCAGAGGAATATATCTGACTAGTAAGAATCTTAAAACCTATATATTGATATGTCTCCATAAGGGAATCAAGTGTGTCTAGACTGGCATAAACATGTCAGTTAGAATCAGCTCAAACCCACTATAAAAAGGAATTTCAAAAACAAAACAACCAAAAAAAAACCAGGGAAATTCTTTACAATTCCTTCAGGGGCTCTGATGAAACCTGGAAAGACCCTATCTACAATGACAGCTAGATGTGGCATAGGGCTGGACACTTGGGACAGAGAGGATTGGTTAGATTGGGTGAGCAAATGCAGACATTTTAAAGCAATAATGCGTGGCACACATTCCAAGGGTCCCAACTCTCCAGGTTGAAGGGAATATTACTACAGCTATAACATGTACGGGAAACCTAGAGAATGGACACACTCTGAATACGAAAGGTTTCTAGAATTCAACTAATAGTCCCTCTCCTGGTTCTCCGGCTAGAATTTCCTACTGCTTTACTATCAATCTCCCAACTTGGAGAGACAGCCCCTTTAACCTCCTGGTTCGCACAGTTTGCCAATTTGGCAGAGGATAAAAGTGAAGAGGGAGAACCAATGAGAGAGTAGCTGTTAGGAATTTGGAAGGGCACATGTCACTCTCATTTCCCGGCAGGAAGAAGAATTAACCAAAGTCTCAGCCACCCACCAGGAACCAGTATAGGTCCTGAACCAAAATTTTGGTCTTGCGGTCAGCTCACAAAAAACGAGTAGAAAAATGGAGCTCAGGGGCACAGCAATTCACAAACTGCCAGAGTAATAAATGAGAACTATCGTCCAAACATCTGTTGAGTGAAGGCAACGAGGTGGACTTGAAAGCGAGACAGAATACCAGGAAACAGATTTCAAGAGGTACATAGGAATCTCCTTTAAAGCACAGGAAGAGGGCACAACTTCGAAAATGATGCACTTGGCCAAAAAGGGCGTATGGGTTTTCTCCTGAATATATTCAGGGGAAAACCCATACGCCCGTTTTGGCCAAGCAAGCAAGCGGGCAATGCAAATCTGCACTACAAAGAAGTATCACTTCCCACCGGTCAAAAGGGACATCCGCAAATGGGTAAAAAACAGAAAGGCAAGACAGGCCCTGGAGAAAAGGGAGCCTAGTTATGCTGATGGGCAGGATGAAAATTGCCAACTGCCTTTCTGATGGAGTGCACTGTGTTCCCTCAAACAAGTAAACAACCGAGCTACAGAGCAAAGGGCACTTCCAGTCTAGGGAATATACCTTGAGAATACAGAAAATCAATAAGACAGAGCAACCCCAAAATTTAGGGCTGCACTGCTTACAAGAACCTCAACTTGGGTACACCTTAAATATCCCAGGAAAGACAAAAATGGTTCAAGAAACTGTGTTACTTACGTACGATGGAATATCCCTCAGCCATGAAATCAATGTCATAAGGCCAGTAACAGCAAAATGGGTGGATTCAGGTACGATGGTTCTAACTGAAATAAGTCAAAAACATAAAGAAACTTATCATAAGATATCACTTATGAAGGTCCTGTAAACATGGCTACACATGAACTGAGTTAGGAAAGAGAACAGAGTCTTACATTTAGAAAACACTCTTATGCCTGCTTAAGGGGAAAGGAGAGGAGGGGTGATGCATAAAACGAGAGTTTGATATCCGTACAGGTACTATTCCAAAAACCAAATATGGAACAGACAAGACCTACACCTTCTTCAGTGAAAGGGACTAAATACCCCATATTTCCCGCAGAGGAATATATCTGACTAGTAAGAATCTTAAAACCTATGTATTGATATGTCTCCGTAAGGGAATCAAGTGTGTCTAGACTGGCATAAACATGTCAGTGAGAATCAGCTCAAACCCACTATAAAAAGGAATTTCAAAAACAAAACAAAACAAAACAAAAAAAAACAGGGAAATTCTTTACAATTCCTTCAGGGGCTCTGACAAAACCTAGAATGACCCTATCTACAAAGACAACTGGAAGTGGCATAAGGCTGGACACTTGGGACAGAGAGGATTGGTTAGATTGGGTGAGCAAATGCAGACATTTTAAAGCAATAATGCGTGGCACACATTCCAAGGGTCCCAACTCTCCAGGTTAAAGGGAATATTACTACAGCTATAACATGTACGGGAAACCTAGAGAATGGACACACTGTGAATACGAAAGGTTTCTAGAATTCAACTAATAGTCCCTCTCCTGGTTCTCCGGCTAGAATTTCCTACTGCTTTACTATCAATCTCCCAACTTGGAGAGACAGACCCTTTAAACTCCTGGTTCTCACAGGTTGCCAATTTGGCAGAGGATGAAAGTGAAGAGAGAGAACCAATGAGAGAGTAGCTGTTAGGCATTTGGACGGGCACATGTCACTCTAATTTCCAAGCAGGAAGAAGAATTAACCAGTGTCTCAGCCACCCGCCAGGAACTAGTATAGGTCCTGAACCAAAATTTTGGAGTTGCGGTCAGCTCACAGAAAACAAGTTGGAAAATGGAGCTCAGGGGCACAGCAATTCTCAAAGTGTCAGAGAAATAAACGACAACTATAGTCCAAAAACCTGTTGAGTGAAGGCAACGAGGCGGACTTGAAAGCAAGCCAGAATAGCAGGAAACAGATTTCAAGATGTACATTGGAATCTCCTTTAAAGCACAGGAAGAGGGGCACATCTTCGACAAGGATGCACTTGGCCAAAAAGGGTGTATGCGTTTTCTCCTGAATATATTCAGGAGAGATCACATACTCCCTTTTTGGCCAAGCAAGCAAGCGGGCAATGCAAATCAGCACTACAAAGAAGTATCAAATCCCACCAGTCAAAAGGGTCATCCGCAAAATGTGTAAAAACCAGAAAGGCAAGACAGGCCCTGGAGAACAGGGAGCCTAGTTATGCTGTTGGCCGGGATGTAAATTGCCAACTGCCTCTCTGGAGGAGTGAATTGTGTTCCCTAAAACAAGTAAACAACAGAGCTACAGAGCCAAGGGCAATTCCAGTCTAGGGAATATACCTAGGGAAAACTGAAAATCAATAAGACAGAGCCACCCCAAAATTTAGGGCTGCACTGCTTACAAGAACCTCAACTTGGGTACACATTAAATATCTGAGGAATGACAAAAATTGTTCAAGAAATTGTGTTACTTACATATGATGGAATATCCCTCAGTCATGAAATCAATGTCATAAGGCCAGTAGCAGCAGAATGAGTGGATTCAGGTACGATGGTTCTAAGTGAAATAAGTCACAAACATAAAGAATCTTATCATAAGATATCACTTATGAAGGTCCTGTGAACATGGCTACACATGAACTGAGTTAGGAAAGAGAACAGAGTCTCACATTTAGAAAACACTATTATGCCTGCTTAAGGGGGAAGGAGAGGTGGGGTGATGCACAAAACCAGAGTTTGATAGGAATACGGGTACCGTTCCAAAAACCAACTACGGAATAGACAAGACCTACAACTTCCTCAGTGAACGGGACTCAAAACCCCATATTTCCCACAGAGGAATATATCTGACTAGTAATAATCTTAAAACCTATGTATTGATATGTCTCTGTAAGGGAATCATGTGTGTCTAGACTGGCATAAACATGGCAGTGAGAATCAGTTCAAACCCACTTTAAAAAGGAATTTCAAAAACAAAACAGAAAAAACACGGAAATTCTTCACAATTCCTTCAGTTGCCCTGATGAACCCTGGAATGATCCTATCTACAACGACACCTGGATGTGGCACAAGGTTGGACACTTGGGACTGAGAGGATCGGTGAGATTCGGTGAGCAAATGCAGACCATTTAAGGCAATAATGCGTGGCACACATTCCAAGGGTCCCAACTCTCCAGGTTGAAGGGAATATTACTACAGCTATAGCATGTACAGGATACCTAGAGAATGGACACACTGTATATACAAAAGGTTTTTAAAACTCAACTAATAGTCCCTCTCCTGGTGCTTCTGTTTGACTTTCCAACTGCTTTACTATCAATCTCCCAACTTGGAGAGACAGCCCCTTTAACCTCCTGTTTCGCACAGTTTGCCAATTTGGCAGAGGATGAAAGTGAAGAGGGAGAACCAATGAGAGAGTAGCTGTTACGCATTTGGACGCGCACATGTCACTCTAATTTTCTGGCAGGAAGAAGAATTAACCAAAGTCTCAGCCGCCCGCCAGGAACCAGTATAGGTCCTTAACCAAAATTATGGTCTTGCAGTCAGCTCACAAAAAACGAGTAGAAAAATGGAGCTCAGGGGCACAGCAATTCACAAACTGGCAGAGTAATAAATGACAACTATCATCGAAACATCTGTTGAATGAAGACAACGAGGTGGACTTCAAAGCGAGACCGAATACCAGGAAACAGATTTCAAGAGGTACATTGGAATCGCTTTTAAAGCACAGGAAGAGGGGCACAACTTCGACAATGATACACTTGGCCAAAAACGGCGTATGTGTTTTCTCCTGAATATATTCAAGAGAAAATTCATACGCCCTTTTTGGCCAAGCAAGCGGGCAATGCAAACCTGCACTACAAAGAAATATCACTTCTCACCAGTCAAAAGGGACATACGCAAAATATGTAAATACTAGAAAGGCAAGACAGGCCCTGGAGAACAGGGAGCCTATTTATGCTGATTGGCTGGATGTAAATTGCCAACTTCCTCTCTGGAGGAGTGCATTGTGTTCCCTAAAACAAGTAAACAACAGAGCTACAGAGCCAAGGGCACTTCCTGTCTAGGGAATATACATTGGGAAATCTGAATATCAATAAGACAGAGCCACCTTAAAATTTATGGCTGCACTGCTTACAAGAAGCTCAACTTGGGTACACCTTAAATATCCCAGGAAAGACAAAAATGGTTCAAGAAATTGTGTTACTTACATACGATGGAATATCCCTCAGCCATGAAATCAATGTCATAAGGCCAGTAGCAGCAAAATAACTGGATTCAGGTATGATGATTCTAAGTGAAATAAGTCACACAGAAAAAGAAACTTATCATAAGATATCACTTATGAAGGTCCTGGAAACGTGGCTACACATCAACTCAGTTAGGAAAGAGAACAGAATAATGAAACTTATCATAAGCTATCATTCACAGCGGGAATGAACCCATGGCTACACATGAACTGAATTACAAACACAACAGAGTCACACATTTAGAAAACAAACTTCTGCCTGATTAAGGGGAAAGGCGAGGTGGGGTGATACATAAATCTACAGTCCAAAATTAGCACAGATACCGTTCCATAAATCAAGTATATAATAGACAGCACCTACTCCCGGCACAATGAACTGGACTCAACAACCCCTATTCATTGCAGAGGAATATATCTGACTAGTAACAATTTTAAAACATATGTATTCTCATGTCTCCATAAAGGAATCATGTGTGTGTATAATGGCATGAACACAGCACTGAAATTCAGCTAAACCCCCTTATAAAAATAAATTTCAGAAGCAAAATGCAAAAACAGCATAACAGAGAGAATGTCTTAAAAATTACGTTCAGGGCCTGTAATGCAACCTGGATTGACCACCTTTACACCCACAGCTGGATGAGACATAAGACTGGACACTTGGAGCTGACAAGATTGCTGAGGTTGTGTGAGCAAAAGAACACCACTTAGAGCAATACTGTGTGCTACCCATTCTAGTGGCGCCAACTCTCCATGTTTAAGGGAATCTTCCTACAGTTAAAACATGCATGGGAAACCCAGTGGATGGTACACTGTGTAATCGGGAATGTTTTCTAAAAGGTACCTCATTATTCCTTTCCTCGTGCTCGGCTTCGCCATTCCATCTGCATTACTAAAAATCTCCCCCCTTGGAGTGTCACTGCCTTTACCCTCCTGTTGTGCACAGTTTGCAAATTGTGCAGAGGATGAACAGGAAGAGGGGAAACAAATGAGACATTAGCTGTAGGTGTTTGGATGGGCACATATCTCTCTAGTTTCCCATCAGGAAAAAGAATTAAAAACAGGCTCAGCCTGCAACCATGGAACCAGACTAGGGCCTAAAGCAATCCTGCGGTATTAGAGCCAGCTCACAAATAAGTGAGTTGAAAAATGGAAATCAGGGGCACAGCAATTCACAAACTTTCAGAGTTATAAAGGACAACTATCATCCAGAAATATATTGAGGTAAGGGAGTGAAGAGGATTTGAAAGCAAGGCAGAATTGAAGGAAACAGATTTCAAGAGGTAGATTGGAGTCGTCTTTAAATCACATGAAAAGCGACAGATCTTCGAAAATGTTGCCCTTGGCTGAAAAGGGAGTATGTGTATTTTCTTGAATATATTCGGGAAAAAAATGCATACGCCCTTTTTGGCTAAGCAAGCCATCAGACATTGCAAATCCACACTACATAGAAGTGTCACTTACCTCCGGTCAAAAGGGCCATCTGCAAATAGTGTAAAAACCACAAATACAGGACAGGCCATGGAGAAAAGGGAGCCTGGTTATGCCGATGGACAGGATGTAAATTGCCAACAGCCTCTCTGGAGAACTGTATGTTGTTTTCTAAAACAGAGCTACAGAGCATAGCACACTTCCACTCATGGGCGTGTATTTTGGGAAAACTAAAAATCCACAACACACAGCCAGCCCAAAGTGTAGGGCTGCTCTGTTTACAAGAACCTCGACTTCGGTACACTTTAAATATCCCAGGAAAGGGAAAAAAAAATGGATAAATATATTGTGGTACTTATATACAATGGAATGTCACTCAGACATAAAATCAATGTCATAAGGCCAATAACAGCATAATGAGTGGCTTTAGGTACGATGATGCTAAGTGAAATGAGCCACAAAGAAAAAGAAACTTATTGTAATATATCACTTATAGAGGGAATGTAAACATGGCTACACATGAACTGAATTTCAAAAGAGAACAGAGTTACACATTTAGAAAACACACTTATGCCTCCTTAAGGGGAAAGGTGATGTGGGGTGATGTGTAAAAGCAGAGTTTGAAATTAGCACAGATACCATTCCATATACCAAATATGTAATAGACAAGACCTACTCCTTTCTCAATGAACTGGACACAAAACACCCTATTCACTGAGGAGGAATATATCTGACTGGTAATAATCTTGAAACCTATGTATTTATATGTCTCCATAATGGAATCAAGTGTATTCAGAATGGCATAAACACAGATCAATGGAACAGGACAGAAAGTGCAGAGATAAACCTACATACCTATACCTATCTCACCTATGACAAAGGAGCTAAGGATATACAATGGAGAAAAGACAGTCTCTTCAGTAATTGGTGCTGGGAAAACTGGACCCCTACACATAAAAGAATGAAATTAGAACACTCCATAACACCATACACAAAAATAAACTCTAAATTGATCAGAGATCTAAATATAAGACCAGACACTATAAAACACTTAGAGGAAACCATAGGCAGAACACTCTATGACATAAATCACAGCAAGATCCTTTTTGACCCACCTCGTAGAGAAATGGAAATAAAAACAGAAATCAACAAATGGGACCTAATGAAACTTAAAAGCTTTTACACAGTACAGGAAAACATAAACAAGATGCAAAAACAACCCTCAGAATGGGAGAAAATATTTTCAAATGAAGCAATTGACAAAGGATTAATCTCCAAACTTTACAAGCACCACATGTAGATCAATATCACAAAAACAAACAACCCAATCCAAAAACGGGCAGAAGACCTAAATAGACATTTCTCCAAAGAAGATATACAGATTACCAAGAAACACATGAAAGGATGCTGAACATCACTAATCATTAGAGAAATGCAAATCAAAACTATCGTGAGGTATCACCTCACAGCACTCAGAGTGGCAATCAACAAAAAAATCTACAAAACAATAAATGCTGGAGAGGCCTTTATTGGAGAAAAGGGAGCACACTTGCACTGTGTGTGGGAATGTAAATTGATATGGGCACTAGGGAGAACAGTAAGGAGGTTCCTTTAAATAACTAACAATAGAAGTACCATACGACACAACAATCCAACTACTGGGCACTTGCCTTGTGAAAACCATAATTCAAAAAGAGTTATGTACAAAAATGTTCATTGCAACTCTATTTACAATAGCCAGGACATGGAAGCCACCTAAGTGTCCATCGACAGATGAATGGATAAAGAAGATATGGCACATATATACAATGGAATGTTACTCAGCCATAAAAAGAAGCAAAACTGCGTTATTTGCACTGAGGTGGATGGACTTAGAATCTGTCCTACACAGTGAAGTAAGTCAGAAAGGGAAAAAAAATAATGTATGTTAACAGAGATATACGGAATCTAATGAGGAAAAGAAAAAGATTTTGAAGACCCTAGTGGCAGAACCGGATTAAGGACACAGACATAGGCAAAGGACGTGAGGACACCGGAAGGAGGATGGGTAAGATGGGACGAAGTGAGAGAGTGGCATGGACATAAATACATTACCACATGTAATACTGATAGCTACTGGGAAGCAGCCACATAGAACAGGGAGATCAGCTCAGTGCTTTGTGACCACCTAAAGGGGTGGGATATGGAGTATGGGAGGGAGATGCAAGAGGGAGGGGATCTGCTGATATTTGTATATGTATAGCTGATTCACTTTGTTATACAGCAGAAACTAACACTCCATTGTAAAGCAATTATACTCCAATAAAGGTGGAAAAGGAAAAAAAAATGAAAGCCCAGGGATAAACCTACACACCTATGCTCAACTAATCTATGACAAAGGAGGCAAGACTTTACAATGGAGAAAAGAGAGTTTCTTCAGTCAGTGGTGCTGGGAATTATGGACAGCTATATGTAAAAGAATGAAATTAGAACACTCCCCAACACCATACATAAAAATATATTCAAAATCGATTAGAGACCTTAATGTAAGACCGGACAGTATAAAACTCTGAGAGGAAAACTTACGAAGAATACTCTGACGTAAATCACAGCAAGATCTTTTTTTGATCCATCTCCTATAGTAATGAAATAAAAAAAGAAGCTAAACAGATGGGACCTAATGAAACGTAAAAGCTTTTGCAAAGCAAAGGAAACTACAAACAAGATGAAAAGACAACCCTCAGAATGGCAGAATATATTTGCAAACGAATCAATGGACAAATGATTAATCTCCAATATATATAAACAGCTCATGCAGCTCAACATTAATAAGACAAAAAAACCCAATACAAAAATGAAAGTACATCTAAATAGACATTTGTTCCAAGAAGACATAGAGATGGCCAAGACGCACATGAAAATCTGCCCAACATCACTAATTATTAGAGAAATGGAAATCGAAACTACAATGAGGTATCACGTCACACCTGTTAGAATGGGCATCATCAGAAAATCTACAAACAACAAATGCTGGAGAGGGTGTGGAGAAAAGGAACCTTCTTCCACTATTGTTGGGAATGTAAATCGATACAGTCTCTATGGAGAACAGAATGGAGGTTCCTTAAAAAACTAAAAATAGAATTACCATATAATCCAGCAATCCCACTGCTGGGCATATACCCAGAGAAAAGCATAAATCAAAAAGAAACATTCACCACAATGTTCATTGCAGCACTATTTACAATAGCCAGGTAATGAAAGCAACCTAAGTGCCCACAGACAGACGAATGGATAAAGATGTGGTACATATATTCAATGGAATATTACTCAGCCATACATAGGAATGAAATTGGGTCATTTGTAGAGACCTTGATGGATCTAGAGACTGTCATACAGAGTGAAGTAAGTCAGAAAGAGAAAAACAAATATTGTATATTAATGCATATATGTGGAACCTAGAAAAATGGTACAGATGAACCGGTTTGCAGGGCAGAGATAGAGACACAGATGTAGAGAACAAACATATGGACACCAAGGGGGGAACACCATGGGAGGGTGGTAGTGGGATGAATTGGGAGACTGGGATTCACATGTTCACACTTATATGTATAACATAGATATACAATAAGAACCTGCTGTATAAAAGAAATAAATAAATTTTAAAAAATTAAAAATGAATAAATAACATTTAATAAAATAAAACAGAAAATAAGGTTTTCCCTTCATATAGACGTCTTTATATAAATGCATTATTTCCATGTTTATATCTCTAAATTAAAGAAAAAGAGGAATAAATAAAACCTATCTTGAACCAAAAAGAAAAAAGGAAAAAAAAAAAAAACAGAACCAACCAGTTATACAGAGGAAAATCGTATCAGGGCACTTGTTCCAGTGGTAAAAAATTCTTAAGTTGGTCAGAAGTGGGAAATCATCTCCCATGCAGTCAGCAGCGCTCCCCCCCACAAGGAGCATCCTCACTGCAAAGCTGGGGGACTATGTCGAGGCGTCTGTGAGTAAGTGTGAGCTGTACCCCAGTCCTGCTGCAGCTGAAATCTTCCCACCCTTTCCAGGTAAAACACCTGAATATGTACAAGAACTTGCAAGCCTAGAGGAAGGGCTGTGGAGCCACACCAGCGACAGCATGCAGGCCGACTTGGTGCCAGCAGGCCAGCCAGGATGGTCCTGGCCCCAGATGCTCTTCTGGAAGCTTTCCATTTCCCTGCCTGAGATACCCCTCCTGCCACGGCCCCCACTGCTTTTTTACTTCCTCACCTCTGCCTGGGGAGAAATTCCAGCGGCAGGTATGGGTGACACCTCCTCTTCTTTAGCAGGTGGCAGCCAGGCAACTCCTGCAGGAAGTCCTGCAGAGCCCCACTCACACTGGTCCACCCACAAAGCCACGGCCCCTCACTCCCTCCCACCACCACAGCACCGACACTGCTGACGGGGCAGAGAATATGGCGTCAGGCACAGCTACAGGAGCTCTTGCTGACTGGAGAGGTGCTTATATTGATCTCAACCCAGGCACACCTGGGGAGGGCTGGCAGGCAGTGTCAGGCTGCCCAAGTCAGCCAATCCTCACCCCTCAGGGGCTCACAGTTGCAGAAAATGAGTCTTGCTAAACGGGCCAGGCCCAAGGAACTGGTGTGGGCTCTAGAGAGTCGGGCTAGACAAGGGGCTGCAGCTGCTGCTTGTTTTCTTATCATTTTATGTGGTCCATGAGTGGAAAACAACTTCAAGAAGACACTATCCTAATGAGAAGAACCCAGGAGTCAGAGAGAGGAGTGATGGTCGGTGGAGATAGAGGCCTGGTGCCCTGGCTGCAGTGGAAGTGTCTGGAAGACCAGGCAGAGAGAGGCCGCACAGAGTGATACCTGGGGTCACAGACCTGTCAGAGCTGCTGTTTGATACTTCATTCCTGCTCTGAGGTGTTCTGTGTCAGCTGTGAGCGACAGGTGAGCTGGGGTTTCTCTGCAAGGTGGGCTATGTGCACAGTTCCTGTGTGTCCAGCCCTACTGGGGTACCTGCTCAAAGGGAGCTCCATATCCTGGGAAGGGCCTGACTATGAGAGCCCCATGGGCTGCTGGGTAGCTGCACAGGTGAGCTCCATACCCTGGGAGGGACTTGACCACGAGAGCCCCGTGGGCTGTGGGAGTGGAGGTGCAGCCCAGGTGAGCTCCATATCCTGGGATTGGCCTGACCACGAGAGCCCCATGGGCTGCTGGAGACCTGGTAAAGTATATCAGGACAGTCAGTGAAGCCACCGAGGATATACATCCAGTAGCTCCTATTTCCTACACACTGCTCATCAGTCTACCATCCACCAGGCCATGGCATTCTGTATTAGACTTCAATGATGCTTTCTTCTGTATTCCACTCATCTCAGAGTCACAAGAATTTTTGGCTTGTGAGTGGCAGGACACAACATGCAACAAAAGCAATAATGCTGGGCCGTCCTGCCCCAATGGTTCAAAAATCCCCACACCATCATTGGGGAAATGTCCTCTAAAGACCTAAAAGTTCTACCTCTGTAAAAGGGAACCCTCCTTCAATATGCAGATGACATTCTGATCGCCAGGCCTACTAAAGACGCCTCTGAACTACCTAGCCAAGAAAGGATAGAAGGTGTCCAAGGAAAAGGCTCAAATATCCCAGGCTAAGGTGACATGCCTGGGCTTCATTCTCACAGATATTCGGAGAAACGCATCCCAGGATAGGGAAGAAGCCATTTGCAGCCTTACCTCTTCTAAAACTAGAAGACAGCTTAGGGGTTCCTGAGGAGGCCAAGGTTTTCTGCATCTGGATCCCTAACTACAGTCTAATAGCTGGGCCTCTACATGAAACACTGACACGAAAAGATGATGATCCTTTTTAATAGAATCCAGAAGCAGCTTTTCAAGAATGGAAAGAGCAGTCAATTCAGGCCCTTGCCCAGGAACTCCCTAATTTAGCTAAACCCTTTGACCTTTACATACCCGGTCAAAGCTTAATCGCCCTTGGAGCCTTAGTGAGAAAACTGGGACCACTTGAAATGGAGCAACACAATAATACCCTTCAGGTATGATAAACTATGCTCACCAAGGGCTTTGCCCCCCGCCCCATCAGGCCAGGATACTGGGGTATCTAAAAAGGTGGAAATCAGCAGCCCGCAAGGCCAGCTCCCTCCTAAGGGAAAAGGACCCCACGTGGTGATCCTAACCACCCATCATACCATGAAGTTACAGGGGTCGCTCTGTGGACACACTGACCTCGAGTGAGGAGGCCCTCCAACTCCAACTTCCAGAGAGACAAACGGGGGCAATGGGCCCCCAAGATGACTCCTGTGACCATCACTTGACCTGGAGTTTCTCTCAGAAAACAAGTCTGTGCCCCAAAAGAGCAGACTACTGCTTGCAGGACTTACTGCACCCAGACGGGAGCTAATAAGCTTGGCGGGGAAACCTATATCATGCTTTCACCATAGAATACCCTACAGAAACCATGGTGATGGTGGCCAATATGACCGGCTGGACTGCTGACTACTTCAAAAGGCCATTGACTCAGTGGACGTCATGGTCCTGGATCACCACTGACCCTGGACTGTCTGGGAGTTGAGCAGGCAGGGCTCTGACACATGGTTCTGTTTATACATTAATTCAGGGACCTAATTAAAGAAAGCACAGACTACTGGTCAGAGCATCTAGGCTGGCAAAAACCGTCAGCCTAAGGTCGCTGAACAAATGTGGGGTGGGGTGAAACCTGCCACAGCAGCATCTCTTTGCCTCTCTTTCCTGGACCCTTAAAGGTCATTAGAATCTATAACACTTCCAATGCTGGTGCTCAGGTGGACGAGCAGTGAGGCAGGAAGCCTTGGGACAATCAACCTCACCTGGAGGCTGCTGGGGAGAAGTTTTGCCCCTCCCCCCGTGTATGAGGGCTCCCACCTCAGCATGAAGCAGTTACAAAAGAGGGATCTGCACCCTCAGCACACCAAGAATGAGGAACGGGACAAAAAGCAGAGGAGGTGTTCATCACCGGCAACGTTCATTAAAAATTCCTGGGAGATAAAAAGAGAACCTGGGCAATAAAATAAAGTCTAACCTGTTTTTCCTTTGTGCTTTGTCTAATTTCACGTGCTCCTAGGGTTCCACATGCGGAGGTCCCACACCCGGCACTTCAGACCCGATTTCCTAGTGCAGAATGGCTGGGCTGACACCTCAGCTAGTGGGGTCCCATGCAGACTCCGCGACATAGAGCCTGAGCTGCAGGCAACACAGCCCTCGAGAGCTCCATCCCCTCCCTCCTGCTGACGCTGCCGGGATCCCGACACAGCAGCCCAGCCCACAGCCCGCGGGGGAGTGCACGCTCTCACCTCTCCATTCTGTTTTCAAAATATAAAGTTTCATTTGCTTCTGTACCAAACTCAGTCTTGATCTGTTGGCTCCAATGACACTGGGCACGGGGACTCCTGTTGGGGTCCACTCTGGAGGATCAGTAACAGAAATTGAGAACATTGTAACTTCAATGAACAGATGTGTGAGCCAAACTGTAGTTAACATAGAGCAGTGTATAAGGCTCGGGTAAAATAAGATGTTTCTAAGACTTACATCTGATATTTCCATCACTTTATTATAAGCAAGTTCAGTGAAGACGTCTGTCTTATTTGTCAGGTCAACATTAAAGAAATGAAGTGATTTATTCCCAAGGATGTACATCGAATACTCTTGGCTGAAGCTTCAATCTTGTTTTGAATGCTTTTCCATTGAAAATGATACCTCTCTTTCAGCTTCCCCATTTCTGAGAAGTATAAAATCTTATAATTTATTATTACCAAAGGGGAAAGGTAGGAGAAGGGATAAATTAACAGGTTGGGATTAACACATACACACTGCTATGTATAAAACAGATCATCAACAAGGAAATACTGTATAGCACAGGGAACTACACTGAATATTTTGCAATAACCTATAAGGGGAAATAATCTGAAAAAGAATATATATTTTTATTGACATCATCTATCAATGACAGATAAAATGTACCCTAAGCAAGGCCGATGGTGAACACTTCTGACTCTGAAGATTTCAATCATCTAAAGTTTGGACTCTGCCTATTTCCCAAGGCCCTTAATGGACATATGTGTAGCCGTAGCTTAAAAATTCCCCAGTTTGGGTTTCGGGGAGGCAATGATTTGGAAAAATTCCTGGTGTTCTCCTTACATGCACGGGACCATTCCTATGGCTAAAACATGCCTGTCACACCTAGAGGATGGTACACCATTTGATCGGAAACAGTTTGGAAAAGGCACCTCATCTCCTCATCGCCTGGTGCTCGGGTTCACCCCTCCAGCATCTTTCCTAACAATTTCCTCACTTGGGGATATCAGCACCGTCAACATCCTGTTGCACACAGTTTGGAATTTGTCCGGAGGATGAAGCAGAAGGATGAGAAAAATTTAGAGACAAGTCCTAGGTGTTCGGACAGGCACATGCCACTGTAATTTCCAATCCGGAAGACAAATTCATCAAAGGCTAGAATTGAAAACGGAAACAGAATAGGGCTAGAGGAAATCCCGCTGTTTTGTGTCCAGCTTCCAAAAACACAAGTTGAACAATGGAACTCAGGGGCACTAAAATTCATGAAACTGCAGAGTTGAAAATATCTATCGTCAAAAAATGTCTTGAGGTAAGTCACAGAAAAGGACTTGTAAGCAAGGGAGAGTGGCAGGAAACAGATTGGAAGAGGTAGAAAGGACTCCCCATTAAAGCACAAGAAAAGGGGCTGAACATCACCAATGATGCAGTTGGCCAAAAAGGGCGTATGCATTTTTTTCTGAATATATTCAAGTAAAGGCCATACACACATTTTATCCAACAAAACAGGTGGGCACTGGAAATCTATACTACAAAATGTATCACTTCACATCAGTCAGAAGGGCCATCCACATAAAGTGTAAACACCAGAAATGTAGGACAGGGTGAGGAGAAAAGGGAGCCCTGTGAGGCTGATAGTGGAAATGTAATTTGCCAATGGCCACTCGGGAGAAGTGTATTGTGTTTGCTAAAACATCGAAAAAATGAGCTACAGAGCATAGGGCACTTGCACTCATGGGCGTATACCTTGGGGGAAACAAAAATCGACAGAAAACAGGCACCCCAACGTTTACCACCTCTCTGTTAAAAAGGGCCTCAACTTGGATATAACCTAAATTTCCCTGGAAGGATAAAATGGATAAAAGAGTTGGGGTACTTATGTAGAGTGGAATATTACTCATGCAGAAATCAATGAAATAAGGCCAGTTGTAACAACTCTGGAGGAGTTTCATATGATCATTCTAAGTGACATATGACAGAAAGAAAAAGACACATATCATAAGATGTCACTTAGAGGTGGAATCAAAAATGGCTACACATGAAATAAATTACAAAACAGAAACATAGTCAAATATGTAGAAAATAGACATAAGGCTGCTAAATGGAAAAGGTGGGGAAGGGTGAGGTATTATCAAGGAGGTTGAAATTAGCAAAGACACCATTCCAAGTACCAAATTGAATAACTGACAAGGCCTACATGGTACCTCAAAGAACTGCACTCAGCGCACTGAAGTCACTGGAAAATAATATATATGACTGGTAAGCATCTAAAAAAGAATTTATTGTTGTCTCACAGTACATGAATCAAGTGGATGTACAGCAGCAAAAAACAGAGCTTTGAAAATCAGCTGTAAACAATATAAAAATAAATTTAAAAATATTTATAAAAACAGTGAGACAGCCAAAACTTCTTACAACTTTTGTTGAAGGGCTACGATGTAACATGGATTGAACACATGTAGACCCACAGCAGAATGATATATAAGGCTGGAAGCTATGCACGCTAAGAGATGTTAGAGAGGCTGTGTGAGTAAAGGCAGACCTTTTAAAGTAAAACAGCCTGATTCCCATTCCTTGGGTCCGAAATCTGCAGGTTCAAGGGAATCTTCTGACAGCGAAAACATGCCTGGGAAACCGAGACGAATGTACACCGTGTGACCAGGAAAGGTGTCTAAAATACACCTAATTTTTGATCTCCTGGTGCTGGGGTTCGCCATTCCAGCCAAATTACTAACAATCTCCCCACTTGGAGAATCAGCACCTTTAACCTCCTGTTTCACACAGTTTGCAATTTGTGCAGAGGATAAACGGGAAGAGGGGGAACCAATGAGAGACTAGCTGTAGGAGCTTTGACAGGCACATGCCACTCTAATTTCCCATTAGGAAGAAGAATTAACCAAAGGCTCAGCCTGCCTCTCCAGAATCAGAATAGGGCCGGAAGCAATACAATGGTTTGGAGACCAGCTCACAAAAAATGCGAGATGTAAAATGGGGCTCAGGAGCAAACAATTCAAAGAGCTGCAAAGATAAAAATGATAACCAACGTCCAAAAATATATTCAGGTAAGGCAACGAATAGGATCTCAATGAGAGGCAGAATTGCAGGAAACAGATTTCAAAACGTAGATTGGACTCACATTTAAAGCATATGAAAAGCAGCAGAATTTCTAACATGATGCAGTTGGGCAAAAGTGTGTATGCGATTTTTTCGTGAATATCTTCAGGAAAAAAACACATACAGAGTTTTTGGCCAACCAAGCAAGCAGGAAATGCAAATCCACACAACAAAGAAGTCTCAATTTCCACTGCTCAGAAAGGCCATCCAAAAAATGTGTACAAACCAGAAATGCAGGAGAGGCCATGGAGAACAGGGAGCTAGTCACGCTGATGGGTGTGGTATAAATATCCAAGACCCACTCTGAAGAAGTGTATGCTGTTTCCTAAAACATCTAAAATACAAAGCTACCGAGCATAGGGCACTTCCACTCATGGGCATATAACTTGGGAAGACTAAATATCAACAAGACACAGGCACCCCAAAATTTAAGGCTGCTCTGCATACAAGAACCTCAACTTCAGTACAACTTAAGTATTCCAGGAAAGAGAAAATTGCGTAAGGAACTTGTGGTAATTTTGTAGAACGGAATATCACTCAGACATGAAATCAATGTCATAAAGCCAGTAACAGCATAATGAGTGGATTTAGGTACGATGATTCTAAGTGAAATAAGTCACACAGAAAAAGAAACTTATCATAAGATATCACTTATGAAGGTCCTGTAAACATGGCTACACATGAACTGAGTTAGGAAAGAGAACAGAGTCTCACATTGAGAAAACACTCTTATGCCTGATAAGGGGAAAGGAGAGGTGGGGTGATGCATAAAACCAGACTTTGATATTAGCACTGGTACCATTCCATGAAGCAAATACAGAATAGACAAATCCTACACATTCCTCTGTGAACGGGACTCAACACCCCTATTCCACACAGAGGAATATATCTGACTAGTAAGAATCTTAAAACCTATATATTGATATGTCTCCATAAGGGAATCAAGTGTGTCTAGACAGGCATAAACACGTCGGTGAAAATCAGCTCAACTCCATTATAAAAATGAATTTCAAAAACAAACAAACAAAAAAAACAGCGAAATTCTTACACAATTCCTTCAGGGGTTCTGATGAAACCTGGAACGACCCTATCTGCAAAGACAGCCAGATGAGACATAAGGCTGGACACTTGGGGCTGAGAGGACTTTTGAGATTGGGTGAGAAAATGCAGATCCTTTAAAGCAGTAATGCATGCCACCCATTCCATGGGTCCCAACTCTCCAGGTGGAAGGGAATATCAATAGAGTTATAACATGTATGGGAAACCTAGAGAATGGACACCCTGTGATGGCAAAAGATTTCTAAAAGGCTCCTAATTTTTCCTCTCCTTGTGCTCCAGTTTGGCATTCCAACTGCTTTACTATCAATCTCCCAACTTGGAGAGTCAGCCCCTATAAGCTACTGGTTCGCACAGTTTGCAAATTGTGCAGTGGATGAAAGGAAAGAGGGAGAACAAATCAGAGAGTAGCTGTAGGCATTTGGATGAACACATTTCACTCTAATTTCCCGTCCGGAAGAAAGAATTAACCAAAGCGTCAGCCTGCACCCCCGGAACCAGTATAGGTCCTGTAGTAAAATTGTAGATTTGCGGTCAGCTCACAAAAACACGAGTTGAAAATTGGAGCTCAGGGGCACAGCAATTCACAAACCTGCAGAGTTATAAAGGACAACTCTCTTCCAAAAATCTGTTGAGGGAAGGCAGCGAAGCAGACTTGAAAATGAGGCCGAATTGCAGAAAACATATTTCAAGAGTTAAACTGGAATCACCTTTAAAGCACAGGAAAAGCGTAACAACTTCGACAATGATGCACTTGGCCAAAAAGGGCGTATGCATTTTCTGCTGAACATATTCAGGAGAAAAGGCATACGGCCTTTCTGGCCAATCAAGCAACCCCGCAATACAAATCCACACTACAAAGAATTGTCACTTCCCACCGGTGAAAAGGAACATCCGAAAATCTGTAAAAACCAGAAAATAAAGACAGAGATGACAAGAGCATGTTGCAATGTGATCCCAGGGGTCATGGAGGATTGTGATGACAAGGCCATGTAGCATTGTGCTGACAAATGCATGGAGCATTGTGATGACAAGAGTCACGGAGCACTGTGATAACAATCCTCACGGAGCATTGTGATTACATGGATCATGGAGATTGGGATGAAAAGGGCATGGATCACTGTGATGGAAAAGGTATGGATCCTTGTCATGACAGGGTTCAAGGAGCATACTGATGACAAGTGTCAGGGAGCATTGTGATGACAAGTGTATTGAGCATTGTGATGACAAAGGTCATGGAGCATTGTGATGAGAAACCCCTGTAAAACTGTGATGACGAGCGTCATGGGGCTTTGTGTTGACAAGTGTTATGGAACATTGTGATAACAACGGTTTGGAGCATTGTGATGACAGAGGTCATGGAGCATTTTGATTTCATTGTGATGACAATAGCAAGAAGCATTATGATGATGGGCATGGTGCATTGTGATGACAGGGTTCATGGAGCATTGAGATGAAAACTGGCATGGAGCATTGTGATTAAAGTGGTCTTGGAGCATTGTGATGACAAGGGCATGGAGCATTGTGATGAGAAGGCAATGGAGCATTCTGTTGACATGCGTCATGGAGCTTTGTGATGACAATGGCATGGTGCATTGTGATGACAGTGGCATGGAAAATTAGTCTAACAAGTTTCATGGGTTATTGTGATGACAGTGGGCATGGCACATTGTGATGACAAGGGCATGGAGCATTGTGATTACAAGGTCATGGATTATTGTGAAGACAGGTGACAGGGAGCGTTGTGATGAAATATGTCACGGTCCATTGAGATGACAATGGCATGGAGCATTGTGATGCCAAGTGTCATGGAGGATTGTGATGACAAAGGTAATGGAGCATTGTGATGACAAGGGCTTGGAGCATTGTGATGAGGAGTGTCATGGAGCATTGTGATTACAGGGGCTTGGAGCATTGTGATGACAACGGATATTGGGAATTTTGATCACAAGGTATGAAGCATTTTGATGACAAAGGCATGGAGCTTGCTATGACAGGTGTCATGGGGCATTGCGATGACAGATGTATGGAGAATTGTGATGACAAGAGCATGTAACATTTTGATGAGAAGTGTCATGGAGCATTGTAATGAGAGTGGGCCTGGAGCATTGTGAAGACAAGGGCACAGAACACTGTGATACATGGGTCATTGAGGATTGTAATGACAAGGGCATGGAGCATTGTGATGAGAAGGGCATCGAGCATTGTAACAAGCATCATGGACCTTTGTTATGACAAGGGCATGGAGCAATGTGATGAAAGGCTTCATGGAGCATTGTGATGAGAAGACCATGGAGCCTTGTGATGACAAGTCTCATGGAGCATTCTGATGAAAAGGGGCATGGAGCATTGTGATAACAGGTGTCTTGTAGCATTCGGATGGCAAGGGCATGGAGTATTGTGAGGGCAATGGTCATGGAACATTTTCATGACAAGAGTCCCGGATCATTGTGTTGGCAAGGGTCATGGAGCATTGTGATGACAGGGGCATGGAACATTGGTCTGACAAGTTTCATGGATTATTGTGATGACAGTGGGCATGGCTCCATGTGATGACAAGGGACTGGCGCATTGTGATGACAAGGTCATGGAGTATTGTGAAGACAGGTGTCAGGGAGCATTGTGATGACATATGTCAAGGTGCATTGTGATGACAATGGCATGGAGCATTGTGATGCCAAGTGTCATGGAGGATTGTGATGACAAATGTAATGGAGCATTTTGATGACAAGGGCTTGGAGCATTGTGATGAGAAGTGTCATGGAGCATTGTGATGACAAGGGAATGGAGGGTTGTGATGACAGTGGTCATGGAGCATTTTGATGACAAGGGATTGGTACATTGTGACGATAAGGGCATGTAGCATTGTGATGACTGGGGTTATGGAACATTGTGATGTGAGGGTTGAGGGAGTATTGTGTTGAATAGTGATGGAACATTGTGAAATCAATGGTGAGAGAGCATTTTGATGAGAAGTGCATTGAGCATTGTGATTACAAGTTTTATGGAGCATTGTGATGACTACGATGTGGACCATTGTGATGACAAGTGCATGGCGCATTGTGATGACATGGGTCAAGGAGCATTGTGCTGAAAAGCGCATGGAGCATTGTGATGACATGGGTCAAGGAGCATTGTGCTGAAAAGCGCATGGAGCATTGTGATGACATGTGTCATGGATCATTGTGCTGACAAAGGCATGGTGCATTGTGATGACAAGGGTCACAGAGCACTGTGATGAAAAGGTCATGGAGCATTGTGGTGACAAAGGTCACAGAGCCTTGTGTGACAGGGGCATGGACCACTGTGATGAGAAAGGTCATGAATCATTTTGATGACTGGAGTCACAGAGCATTGTGATGACAGGGGACATGGAGCATTGAGATGAAAAGGGGCATGGAGCATTGTGATTACAGGGGTCTTGGACCATTGTGATGAAAAGATCATGGAGCCTTGGATGAAAAGGCCGGGGAACACTGTGATGACAGGTGTCATGGAGCATTGCTATGACAAGGGTCATGGAGCATTGTGATAACAAGTGCATGGAGAATTGTACTGACAAGAGCATGTAACATTTTGATGAGAAGTGTCATGGAGCACTGTGATGACAAGGACAGGTAGAATTGTGATGACCAGGGCATGGAGCATTGTGATGGTAAGACCGTGGAACATTGTGATGAGAAGACCATGGATAATTGTGATGATGAGCGTCATGGAGCTCTGTAATGACAAGGGGCATGGAGCATTGTGATGACAGGTGTCATGGATCATTGTGATGACAAGGGTCATGGACCATTCTGATGACAAGCTTGAGGAGTAATGTGATGACAATGCCATGGAGCATTGTGATGAAATGGGCATGGGGCACTGTGATGAAAAAGTCATGGAGCCTTTTCATGACAGTGTTCAAGGAGCATTCTGACGACAAGTGTCAGGGAGCATTGTGATGACAAGTGTATTGAGCATTGTGATGACAATGGTAATGGAGCATTGAGATGAGAAGGGCATCGAGCATTGTGATGACAAGTGTTATGGATCTTTGTGATGACAAGGGCATGGAGCAATGTGATGAAAGGTTTCATGGAGCATTGTGATGACAATGGCATGGAGCATTGTGATGCCAAGGGTAATGGAGCACTGAGATGAAAAGCTTCACGGAGCATTCTGATTACAGGGGTCATGGAGCATTGGGATGACAAGCGCATGGATCACTGTGATTTCAAGTGTCATGGAGCATTATGATGACAAGAGTCCCGGATCCTTGTGTTGTCAGGGGTCATGGAGCGCTGTGACGTCAGTGGTCATGGATCATTGTGATGACAGTGGTAATGGAGCATTGTAATGGCAAGGTCATGGAGCATTGTGATGAGAAGGCCTTGGAGCATTCTGATGACATGCATCATGGAGCTTTGTGATGACAAGGGCTTGGAGCATTGTGATTACTGGGGTCATGGAACATTGTGATGACAGGGGTGATGGAGTATTGTGATGACTAGTGATGGAACATTGTGATATTAGTGGTGAGAAAGCATTTTGATGAGAAGTGCATGGAGCATTGTGATGACAAGGTTTATGGAGCATTGTGATGACAAAGTTGTGGAGCATTGTGATGACAAGCGCATGGCACATTATGATGACATGGGTCATGGAGCACTGTGCTGAGAATTGCATGGAGCATTGTGATGACAAGCGTCATGGAGCATTGTGATGAAAATTTCATGGAGCATTGTGGTGACAAATGTCACAGAGACTTGTGATGATGAGGGCATGGACCATTGTGATGATAAAGGTCATGAAGCATTGTGATGACTGGAGTCACGGAGCATCGTGATGACAGAGTTCATGGTGCATTGTGATGACAACGGCATGGAGCATTTAGATGACAAGGGCATGGAGCATTGTTATGACATGTTCATGGCTTATTGTGAAGAGAGGTGTCAGGGAGCATTGTGCTGGCATGTCATGGTCCATTGTGATTACAATGTCATGGAGCATTGTGATGCCAAGTGTCATGGAGGATTGTGATGACAAGAGCATGTATCATGGTGATCAGAAGTGTCATGGATCCTTGTGATGACAAGGGACATGGAGCATTGTGATGTCCAGGGCATGGAGCATTGTGATGGCAAGTCCGTGGAGCATTGTGATGGCAAGACCATGGAGCATTTTGATGACGAGTGTCATCGAGCACTGTAATGACACGGGGCATGGAGAATAGTGATGACAAGTGTCATGGATCATTGTGATAACAAGGGTCATGGAGCATTCTGATGACAAGTTTCTGGAGTATTGTGATGACAGTAGCATGGAGCATTGTGATGAAAAAGGCATGGTGCATTGTGATGAAAAAGGCATGGAACCTTTTCATGACAGGTTTCAAGGAGCATTCTGACGTCAAGTGTCAGGGAGCATTGTCATGACAAGTGTAATGAGCATTGTGATGACAATGGTCATGGAGCATTGTGATGACAGGCATCATGGAGCGTTGTGATGACAAGTGTTATGGAACATTGTGATCACAAGGGTTTGGAGCATTGTGATGACAGAGGTCATGGATCATTTTTATTTCAAGTAGCATAGAGCATTGTCATGACATGGCATGAAGCAATGTGAACCCAAGGTTCATGGAGGATTTTGATGACAATGGGAATAGAGTATTTTGATGACAAGCACATGGAGCATTGTGATGAAAAGGTCATGTAGCATTTTGCTGACAAATGCATGGAGCATTTTGATGACAAGGGTAATGGAGCACTGTGATGAAAAGCGTCAAGGAGCATTGTGATTACAGGTGTCATGGAGCATTGGGATGGCCAGGGAATGGATCATTGTGATGACAAGGGTCATGGAGCAGTTTGATGAAAAGAGTCCAGGATCATTGTGTTGTCAGTGGCCATGGAGCGTTGTGATGACAGTGGTCATGGAACATTGTGATGAGAAAGTCATAGATCATTGGGCTGAAAATGTTCATGGAGTTTTGTGATGGCAGGGGTCATGGAGCATTGTGTTGACAAGGGAATGGAACACTGTGATGACAAGGTCCTGGAGCATTGTGATGAGAATGTTCTGGAGAATTGTGATGAGAAGCCCACTGAGCCTTGTGATGAGAAGTCTCATGGAGCATTCTGATGAAAAGGTGCATGCAGAATTGTGATCACAGGGGTCTTAGAGCATTGTGAAGAAAAGGACATGGATCATTGTGATGAAAAAGGCATGGAGACTTGTCATGACAGGGTTCAAGGAGCATACGGACGACAAGTGTCAGGGAGCATTGTGATGACAAGTGTACTGAACATTGTGATGACAAAGGTCATGGAACATTGTGATGAGAAGTGCATGGATAATTGTGATGTCGAGAGTCATGGGGCGTTGTGATGACAAGTGTTATGGAGCATTGTGATCACAAGGGTTTGGAGCATTGTGATGAGAGAGGTCATGTAGCATTTTGATTTCATTGTGATGACAATAGCGTGAAGCATTATGCTGATGGGCATGGTTCGTTGTGATGACAAGGGTCATGGAACATTGAGATGAAAATTGGCATGGAACATTATGATTACTCGGGTCATGGAGCCTTGTGATGACAATGCCGTGAAACATTGTGATGACAGGAGAGAGGGAATATTGTGATGACTAGTGTTGGAAAATTATGATATTAGTGGTGAGACAGCATTTAGATGTGAAGTGCATGTAGCTCTGTGATGACAAGTTTTACGGAGCATTGTGATGACAAGGTTGGGGAACACTGTGATGATAATCGCATGGCACACTGTGATGACATTGGTCATGGAGCATTGTGCTGACAAGGGCATGTAGCATTGTGATGACAAATATCATGGAGCATTGTGCTGAAAAGGGCATGGGGAATTGTGATGACATGGCTCACAGAGCATTGGGATCAAAAGTTCATGGAGCATAGTGGTGAAAAAATTCACAGAGCCTTGTGATGATGAGGGCATGGACCATTGTGATGACAAAGGTCATGAAGCATTGTGATGACTGGAGTCACGGAGCATTGTGATGACAAGGTTGGGGAGCATTTTGATGACAGGGGCATGGAGCAATGTGATGACAGGGGCATGGGACATTGGGCTGAAAAGTTTCATGGATTATTGTGATGACAGTGGGCATGGAGCATTGTGATGACAAGGGCATGGAGCATTGTGGTGACAAAGGTCACAGAGCCTTGTGTGACGAGGGCATAGACCACTGTGATGACAAGGGTCATGAAGCATTGTGATGACTGGAGTCATGGAGCATTGTGATGACAGGGGTCATGGAGCATTGTGATGACAAGGGCATGGATCTTTGTGATGACAGGGGCATGGAACATTGGGCTGACAAGTTTCATGGATTATTGTGATGACAGTGGGCATGGCACATTGTGATGACAAGGGCATGGAACATTGTGATAACAAGCTCATGGAGTATTGTGAAGACAGGTGACAGGGAGCATTGTGATGACATATGTCATTGTCCATTGTGATGACAATGGCATGGAGCATTGTGATACCAAGTGTCATGGAGGATTGTGATGACAAAGGTAATGGATCATTTTGCTGACAAGGGCTTGGAACATTGTGATGTCAAGGGTCGAGGGGCATTGTGATGACAAGGGCATGGGGCATTGTGATGACAAGGGCCATTGAGAATTTTGATGACAATGTAATGAAGCATTGTGATGACAAATGCATGGAGCTTGCTATGACAGGGGTCATAGATCATTGTGATGACAAATGCATGGAAAATTGTGATGAAAAGATCATATAACATTGTGATGAGAAGTGTCATGGTGCATTGTGATGACAAGGATTTGGAGAATTGTAATGACATGGGACATGGAGCATTGTGGTGAATAGGGCATGGAGAATTGTGATGGCAAGGGTCAATGAGCATTGTGATGAGAAGGTCATGGAGCATTGGGCTGAAAATGTTCATGGAGTATTTTGATGACAGGGGTCATGGAGACTTGGATGACAAGGCCGTGGAACATTGTGATGGCAGGGGTCATGGATCATTATTATGACAGGGGTAATGGAGCATTGTGATGACTAGGCCACGGAACACTGTGATACATGTGTCATAGAGGATTGTAATAACAAGGTCATGGAGCATTGTGATGAGAAGAGTATCGAGCATTGTGATGACAAGTGTCATGGAGCATTGTGGTGACAAGGGCATGGAGCAATGTGATGGGAGGTTTCATGGAGCATTGTGATGAAATGGCATAGAGCATTGTGATGCCAAGGGTCATGGAGCTTTGTGATGACAAAAGTCATGGAGCATTTTGATGACAAGGTCGTGGTGCATTGTGATGAGAAGGGCAGGGAGAATTGTGATGACAGGGTCATGGAGCAAATTGATGAAAAGTGTCATGGAACAATTTGATGACAGTGGTTATGGAACATTGTGATGTCAGGGGTAATGGAGCATTTTGATGAAAAGGGTCATGGAGCATTCTGATGAAAAGGTGCATGGAGCATTGAGATTACAGGGGTTTTGAAGCAATGTGATTACAAGGGCATGGAGCATTGTGATGAGAAGGCAATGGAGCGTTCTGATGACATGCGTCATGGAGCTTTGTGGTGACAAGGACATGATACATTGTGATTGCAGGGGTCTTGGAGCATTGTGATGAAAAGGGAATGGATCATTGTGATGAAAAATGCATGGAGCCTTGTCATGACAGGGTTCAAGGAGCATACTGATGACAACTGTCAGGGAGCATTGTGCTGATAAGTGTATTGAGCATTGTGATGACAAAGATCATGGAGCATTGTGATGAGAAGACCATGGATAATTGTGATGACCAGCCTCATGGGGCATTGTGATAAGTGTTATGGAACACTGTGATCAGAAGAGTTTGGAGCATTTTGATGACAGAGGTCATTGAGCATTTTGATTTCATTGTGATGACAATAGCATGAAATATTATGTTGATGGGCACGGTGCATTGTGATGACAGGGGTCATGGAGCATTGTTATGACAAGGGTAATGGAGCATTGTGATGATAAGGCCATGGGGAATTGGTCTGAAATGTTTCATGGATTATTGTGATGAGAGTGGGCCTGGCGCATTGTGATGACAAGGGCCCAGAACACTGTGGTACAGGGTTCATGGAGGACTGTAATGACAAGGGCATGGAGCATTGTTATGAGAAGGGCATCGAGCATTGTGATGACAAGCGTCATGGAGATTTGTGATGACAAAGGTCATGGAGAATTTTGATGAGATGTGTTATGGAGCATGGTGAGGTCAGGGGTCATAGAGCATTGTGACGAAAATGGTCATGGAGCATTTTGATGACATGGGTTATGGAGAATTGTGATGTCAGGGGTCATGGAGCACTGTGATGATAAGGGCATGTAGTATTGTGATGACAGCGGTCATGGAACATTGTGATGACAAGGATGAGGGCGTATTGTGATGACTAGTGATGGAACATTGTGATATCAGTGGTGACAGAGCATTTTGATGAGAAGTGCATGGAGCATTGTGATGACAAGCTGGTGGAGCACTTTGCTGACAAGCGCATGGAGCATTGTGATGACAAGTGTCATTGAGTGATGTGCTGAGAAAGGCATGGAGCATTGTGATGAAAAGTTCATGGTGCATTGTGGTGACACAGGTCACAGAGCCTTGTGATGACGAGGGCATTGACCATTGTGATGACAAATATCATGAAGCATTTTGATGAATGGAGTCACGGAGCATTGTGATGACAAGTGTCATGGAGCATTGGGATGTCAAGGGTATGGAGCATTGTGATAACAGGGGCATGGAGCATTGGTCTCACAAATTTCATGGATTATTGTGATGACAGTGGGCATGGTGCATTGTGATGAAAAGAGCATGGAATATTGTGATGACAACGTCATGGATTATAGTGAAGACAGGTGTCAGGGAGCATTGTGATGACATATGTCATGGTCCATTGTGACACCAATAACATGGAGCATTGTGATGACACGTGTCATGGACGATTGTGATGACAAAGATAAAGGCACATTGTGATGATCAGGGCATGGAGCAATGTGATGGCCAGACTGTAGAGCATTGTGATGAGAAGACCATGGATAATTGTGATGAAGATCATCATAGAGCATTATGATGAGAAGAACCATGGAGCATTCTGACATAAGATATCAATTATGAAGGAAATGTAAACATGGCTACATATGAACTGAATTAGGAAAGAGAACAGAGCCTCACATTTAGAAAACACTCTTGTGCCTGCTTAAGGGGGAAGGAGAGGTGGGGTGATGCATTAAACCAGAGTTTGATATTAGTACAGGTACCATTCCAAAAACCAAATACGGAATAGACAAGACTTACACTTTCCTCAGTGAAAGGGACTCAAAACGCCATATTTCCCGCAGAGGAATATATCTGACTGGTAAGAATCTTAAAATCTACGTATTGATATGTCTCTGTAAGGGAATCAAGTGCGTCTAGACTGGCATAAATATGGCAGTGAGAATCAGCTAAAACCCATTATAAAAACGAATTTCAAAAACAAAACAAAAAAACAGGGAAATTCTTTACAATTCTTTAAGGGGTTCTGATGAAACCTGGAATGACCCTATCTAAAACGACCGCTGGATGTGGCATAAGGCTGGACACTTGGGACTGAGAGGATTGGTGAGATTCGGTGAGCAAATGCAGACCCTTTAAAGCAATAATGCGTGGCACACATTCCAAGGGTCCCAACTCTACATGATGAAGGGAATATTACTACAGCTATAACATGTACGGGAAACCTAGAGAATGGACACACTGTGAATACGAAAGGTTTCTAAAACTCAACTAATAATCCCTCTCCTGGTGCTCCGGTTTGACTTTCCAACTGCTTTACTATCAATCCCCCAACATGGAGAGACAGCCCATTTAACCTCCTGGTTCGCACAGTTGGCCAATTTTGTAGAGAATGAAAGGGAAGAGGGAGAACCAATGAGAGAGTAGCTGTTAGGCATTTGGAAGGCACATGTCATTCTAACGTTCTGGCAGGAAGAAGAATTAACCAAAGTCTCAGACACCCGCCGGGAACCAGTATAGGTCCTGAACCAAAATTTTGGACTTGCGGTCAGCTCACAAAAAACGAGTTGAAAAATGGAGCTCAGGGACACAACAATGCACAAACTGGCAGAGTAATAAAGGACAACAATCGTCCGAAAATCTGTTGAGGGAAGGCAACGAGGCAGACTTGAAAGGGAGCCAGAATAGCAGGAAACAGATTTCAAGAGGTACATTGGAATCGCCTTAAAGAACAGGAAGAGGGGCACAACTTCGACAATGATGCACTTGGCCAGCAAGAGTGTATGTGTTTTCTCCTGAATATATTAAGGAGAAAATGCATATGCCCTTTTTGGCCAAGCAAGCAAGCGGGCAATGCAAATCTGAACTACAATGAAGTATCACTTCCCACCTGTCAAAAGGGACATCCGCAAAATGTGTAAAAACCAGAAAGGCAAGACATGCCCTGGAGAACAGGGAGCCTAGTTATGATGGTGGGCATGATGTAAATTGCCAACTGCCTCTCTGGAGGAGTGCATTGTGTTCCCTAAAACAAGGAAAGAACAGAGCAACAGAGCCAAGGGCACTTCCAGTTTAGGGAATATACCTTGGGAAAACTGAAAATCAATAAGACAGAGCCACCGCAAAATTTAGGGCTGCACTGCTTACAAGAACCTCAACTTTGGTACACCTTAAATATCCCAGGAAAGAGAAAAATGGTTCAAGAAATTGTGTTACTTACGTACGATGGAATATCAGTCAGCCATGAAATCAATGTCATAAGGCCAGTAGCTTAAAAATGAGTGTATTCAGGTACAATGATTCTAAGTGAAATAAGTCACAGAGAAAAAGAAACTTATCATAAGATATCACTTATGAAGGTCCTGTAAACATGGCTACACATGAACTGAGTTAGGAAAGAGAACAGAGTCTCACATTTAGAAAACACTCTTATGCCTGCTTAAGGGGGAAGGAGAGGTGGGGTGATGCATGAAGCCAGAGTTTGATATTAGTACACGTACCGTTCCAAAAAGCAAATACGGAATAGACAAGAAATACACTTTCCTCAGTGAAATGGACTCAAAACCCATATTTCTCGCAGAGGAATATATCTGACTAGTAAGAATCATAAAACCTATGTATTGATAAGTCTCCATAAGGGAATCAAGTGTGTCTAGACGGGAATAAACATGGCAGTTAGAATCAGCTCAAACCCACTATAAAAAGTAATTTCAAAAAAAAAACAAAAAAACAGGGAAATTCTTTACAATTCCTTCAGGGGCTCTGATGAAACCTGGAATAAACCTATCTAAAACGACAGCTGGATGTGGCATAAGGCTGAACACTTGTGACTGAGAGGATTGGTGAGATTCGGTGAGCAAATGCAGACCCTTTAAAGCAATAATGCGTGGCACACATTCCAAGGGTCCCAACTCTACAGGATGAAGGGAATATTACTACAGATATAACATGTACGGGAAACCTAGAGAATGGACACACTGTGAATATGAAAGGTTTCTAAAACTCAACTAATAATCCCTCTACTGGTGCTCTGGTTTGACTTTCCAACAGCTTTACTATCAATCCCCCAACTTGGAGAGACAGCCCATTTAACCTCCTGGTTCGCACAGGTGGCCAATTTGGTAGAGAATGAAAGGGAAGAGGGAGAACCAATGAGAGAGTAGCTGTTAGGCATTTGGACGGCACATGTCATTCTAATTTTCTGGCAGGAAAAAGAATTAACCAAAGTCTCTGACACCTGCCGGGAACCATTATAGGCCCTGAACCAAAATTTTGGACTTGCGGTCAGCTCACAAAAAACGAGTTGAAAATTGGAGCTCAGGGGCACAACAATGCACAAACTGGCAGAGTAATAAAGGACAACAATCGTCCAAAAATCTGTTTAGGGAAGGCAACGAGGCGGACATGAAAGCGAGCCAGAATAGCAGGAAACAAATTTCAAGAGGTACATTGGAATCACCTTTAAAGCACAGGAAGAGGGGCACAACTTCAACAATGATTCACTTGGCCAGCAAGAGCGTATGTGTTTTCACCTGAATATATTAAGGAGAAAACGCATACGTCCTTTTTGGCTAAGCAAGCAAGCGGGCAACGCAAATCTGAACTACAATGAAGTATCACTTCCCACCGGTCATAAGGGACATCCGCAAAATGTGTAAAAACCAGAAAGGCAAGACAGGTCCTGGAGAACAGGGAGCCTAGTTATGATGATGGGCAGGATGTAAATTGCCAACTGCCACACTGGAGGAGTGCATTGTGTTCCCTAAAACAAGGAAACCACAGAGCAACAGAGCCAAGGGCACTTCCAGTCTAGGGAATATACCTTGGGAAAACTGAAAATCAATAAGACAGAGCCACCGCAAAATTTAGGGCTGCACTGCTTATAAGAACCTCAATTTGGGTTCACCTTAAATATCCCAGGAAAGACAAAAATGGTTCAAGAAATTGTGTAACTTACGTACGATGGTATATCCCTCAGCCATGAAATCAATGTTATAAGGCCAGTAGCAACAAAATGAGTGGATTCAGGTACGATGATTCTAAGTGAAATAAGTCACAGAGAAAAAGAAACATCATAAGATATCACTTATGAAGGTCCTGTAAACATGGCTACACATGAACTGAGTTAGGAAAGAGAACAGAGTCTCACATTTAGAAAACACTCTTGTGCCATTTTAAGGGGGAAGGAGAGGTGGGGTGATGCATAAAACCAGAGTTTGATATTAGTACAGGTACCGTTCCAGAAACCAAATACAGAATACACAAGACCTACACTTTCCTCAGTGAAATGGACTCAAAACCCCATATTTCTCGTAGAGGAATATATCTGACTAGTAAGAATCTTAAAACCTATGTATTGATAATTCTCCATGATGATGGTTATGGTTCATTGTGATTACAGATTTCATGGAGCATTGAGATGAAAAGTGGCATGGAGCATTTTGATTACTGTTGTCTTGGAGCATTGTGATGACAAGGGCATGGCACATTGTGATGAGAAGGCCATGGAGCAGATTGATGACATGCGTCATGGAGCTTTGTGATGACAATAGCATGGAGCATTGTGATTACAGGCGTCTTGGAGCATTGTGATGACAAGGGTCATGGAGACTTGTGATGACAAGGCCGTGGAACACTGTCATGACAGGGGTGAGCGAGTATTGTGATGACTAGTGATGGAACATTTTGATATCAGTGGTGAGAGAGCATTTTGATGAGAAGTACATGGAGCATTGTGATGACAAGTTTTATGGAGCATTCTGATGACAAGTTTGTGGAAAATTTTGATAACAAGCGCATGGAGCATTGTGATAACAAGGGTTATGGAGCACTCTGCTGAAAAAGACATGGAGCATTGTGACGGCAAGGGTCACAGAGCATTGTGAATGAAAAGTTCATGGAGCATTATGGTGACAAATTTCACAGAGCCCTGTGATGACGAGGGCATGGACCATTTTGATGCCAAAGGTCATGAAGCATTGTGATGACTGGAATCACGGAGCATTGTGATGACAAGGGCATGGAGCATTGTGATGACAAGGGCATGCAGCATTGTTATGAGAAGGTCATGGAGTACTGTGCAGAAAGGTGTCAGGGAGCATTGTGATGATATATGTCTTGGTGCATTGTGATGACAATGGCATGGAGCATTGTGAAGCCAAGTGTCATGGAGGATTGTGATGACAAATGTAATGGAGCGTTGTGATGACAAGGGCTTGGAGCTTTTTGATGACAATGGTCATGGAGCATTGTGATGACAAGGGCATGGAGCACTGTGATGACAATGGCCATTGAGAATTTTGATGACAATGTCGTGAAGCACTGTGATGAAAAGCACTTGGAGCTTGCTATGACAGGGTTCATGGAGCATTGCGATGACAAGTGCATGGAGAATTGTGATGACAAGATCATGTAACATTGTGATGAGAAGTGTCATGGAGCATTGTGATGGCGAGACCGTGGAGCACTGTGATGAGAAGACCATGGATAATTGTGATGTCGAGCCTCATGCAGCACTGTAATGACAAGGGGCATGGAGCATTGTGATGACAAGGGTCGTGGAGCATTCTGATGACAAGCTTGTGGAGTAATGTGATGACAAAGGCATGGAGCATTGTGATGAAAAGGGCATGGAGCATTGTGATGTAAAAGGCATGGTGGCTTTTCATGACAGAGTTCAAGGAGCATTCTGATGACAAGTGTCAGGGAGCATTGTGATGACAAGTGTATTGAGCATTGTGATGACAAAGGTCATGGAGCATTGTGATGACACGGGCATGGAGTATTGTGATGACAGGCATCATGGAGCGTTGTGATGACAAGTGTTGTGGAACAATGTGATCACAAGGGTTTGGAGCATTGTGATGACAGAGGTCATGGATCATTTTGATTTCAAGGAGCACGGAACGTTGTGATGACAGGGATCATGGAGTATTGTGATGAGAAGATCATGGAGCATTGGGCTGAAAATATTCATGGAGTATTTTGATGACAGGGGTTTTGGAGCACTGTGATAACAAGGGCATGGAGCATTGTGATGAGAAGGCCATGGAGCATTCTGATGACATGTGTCATGCATGTGTGTGATGAAAAGGGGAATGGAGCATTGTGATTACAGGGGTCTTTGAGCATTGTGATGAAAAGGGCATGGATCATTGTGATGAAAAAGGCATGGAGCCTTGTCAGGGCAGGGTTCAAGGAGCATACTCTCGTCAAATGTCAGGGAGCATTGTGATGACAATTGTATTGAGCATTGTGATGACAAAGTTCATGGAGCATTGTGATGAGAAGACCATGGTTAACTGTGATGAGGAGCGTCATGGGGCATTGTGATGACAAGAGTTATGGAACATTGTGATCACAAGTGTTTGGAGCATTGTGATGACAGAAGTCATGGAGCATATTGATTTCATTGTGATGACAATAGCATGAATCATTATGATGATGGGCATGGTGCATGGGATGACAGGGTTCTTGGAGCACTGAGATGAAAAGGGACATGGAGCATTGTGATTACATGGGTCTTGGAGCATTGTGATGACAAGTGCATGGAGCATAGTTAATGAGAAGTCCACGGAGCATTCTTATGACATGCGTCATGGAGCTTTCTTTTGACAATTGTATGGAGCATTGTGATTACAGGGTCTTGGAGCATTGTGATGAAAAGGGTCATGGAGTCTTGTGATGACAAGGCTGTGGATCCTTGTGATGGCAGGTGTCATGGAGCATTGTTATGACAGGGGGAATGGAGCATTGTGATGACAAGGGCATGGAGCATTGGTCTGAAAAGTTTCATGGATTATTGTGATGAGAGTGGGCATGGAGCATTGTGATGACAAGCGTCATGGAGCTTTGTGATGACAACGGCATGGAGCAATGTGATGAGAGGTTTCAGGGAGCATTGTGATGACAATGCCATGGAGCATTGCGATGCCCAGGGTTATGGAGCTTTGTGATGACAAATGTCATGGAGCATTCTGATGACAAGGGTGACGTGCATTGTGATGAGAAGGACAGGGAGCATTGTGATGACAAAGTCATTGAGTAATTTGGTGAAAATGGTCATGGGGCATTTTGATTACAGTGGTTATGGAATATTGTGATGTCAGGGGTCATGGAGCTTTGTGATGAAAAGTGTCATGGAGCATTTTGATGACATGGGTTATGGAATATTGTGATGTCAGGGGTCATCGAACATTGTGATGATAAGTGCATGTAGCATTTTAATGACAGGGGTCATGGAACATTGTGATGACAGGGGTGATGGAGTATTGGAATTAATAGTGATGGAACATTGTGATATCAGTGGTGAGAGAGCATTTTGATGAGAAGTGCATGGAGTGCTGTAATGACAATGATTAAGCAGCATTGTGATTAAAAGGATGTGGAGCATTGTGATGACAGGCACATGGCGCGTTGTGATGATGTGGGTCATGGAGTATTGTGCTGAGAAGCGCATGGAGTATTGTGATGACAAGGGTCATGGAGCATTGTGCTGAGAAAGGCATAGAGCATTGTGATGACAAGGGTCACAGAGCATTGTGATGAAAAGTTCATGGAGCATTGTGGTGACAAAGGTCACAGAGACTTGTGATGACGAGGGCATGGATAATTTTGATGAGAAAGGTCATGAAGCATTGTGATGACTGGAGTCACAGAGCATTGTGATGACAGGGGTCATGGAGCATTGTGATGACAAGGGCATGGAGCATTGTGATGACAGGGGCATGGAGCATTGGTCTTACAAGTTTCATGGATTATTGTGATGACAGTGGGAATGGCACATTGTGATGACAATGGCACGGAGCATTGTGATGACAAAGTCATGCAGTATTATGAAGACAGGTGGCAGGGATCATTGTGAAGACCTAAGTCATGGCCCATTGTGAGGACAATGGCATGGAGCATTGTGATTCCAAGTGTCATGGAGGATTGTGATGACAAAGGTAATGGAGCATTGTGATGACAAGGGCTTGGAGCATTGTGATGACAAAGGTCATGGAGCACTGTGCTGACAAGGGCATGGAGCATTGTGATGACAAGGTTCATGGAGCATTGTGCTGAGAAAGGCATGGAGCATTGTGATGAAAAGTGTCATACAGCATTTTGATGAAAAGTTCATGGAGCATTGTGGTGACAAATGTCACAGAGCCTTGTGATGACGAGGGCATGGACCATTGTGATGAACAAGGTCATGAAGTATTTTGATGACTGGAGTCATGGATTATTATGATGACAAGGGCTTGGAGCATTGTGATGACAAGGGCCATTGAGAATTTTGATGACAAATTCGTGAAGCATTGTGATGACAAGTGCATGAGGCTTGCTATGACAGGGGTCTTGGAGCATTGCAATGACAAGGGCATGGAGAATATTGATGAAAAGACCATGTAAAATTGTGATGAGATGTGTCAAAGAGCACTGTGATGACAAGGACGTGGAGGATACTGATGAACAGGGCATGGAGCATTGTGATGGCAAGACCGGGGAGCATTGTTATTTGTAGAACATGGATAATTGTGATGACGGGCGTCATGGAGCACTGTAGTGACAAGGGGCATGGAGCATTGTGATAACTGGTGTCATGGAGCATTGTGATGACAGGGGTCATGGAGCATTGTGATGACAAAGTTCATGGAGCATTCGGACGACAAGCTTGTGGAGTATTATGATGACAATTGCATGGAGCATTGTGATGAAAAGGCCCTTGAGCATTGTGATGACAAGGGCAAGGAGCAATGTGATGAGAGTGTTCATGGAGCATTGTGATGACAATGGCATGGATTATTGTGATGCCAAGGGTCATGGAGCTTTGTGATGACAAAGGTCATGGAGCATTTTGATGACAAGTGCTTGGTGCATTGTGATGAGAAGGGCAGGGAGCATTGTGATGACAGGGTCATGGTGAAATTTGATGAAAAGGGTAAGGGAACATTTTGATGACAGGGGTCATGGAACATTGTGATGTCATTGGTCATGGAGCATTGTGATGATAAGGGCATGTAGCATTTTGATGACAGGGGTCATGGATCATTGTGATGACAGGGGTGAGGGAGTATTGTGATGACTAGTAATGGAACATTGTGATATCAGTGGTGAGAGAGCATTTAGATGAGAAGTGCATGGAGCATTGTGATAAAAATGTTTATGGAGCATTGTGATGACAGGGTTGTGGAGCATTGTGATGACAAGTGCATGGCACATTGTGATGACATGTGTCTCGGAGCATTGTGTTGAGAAGCACATGGAGCATTGTGATGACAAGGGTCATGGAGCATTGTGCTGACAAAGGCATGGAGCATTGTGATGACAAGTGTTACAGAGCATTGTCATGACGAGGGGATGGACCATTGTGATGACAAATGTCATAAAGCATTGTGATGACTGCAGTCAAGGAATATTATGATGTGAGGGGTAATGGAGCATTGTGATTACAAGGGCATGGAGCATTGTGATGACAGCGGCATGGAGCATTGGTCTGACAAGTTTCATGGATTATTGCTATGACAGTGGGCATGGAGCATTGTGATGACAGAGGGCATGGATCATTTTCATTTCAAGGACCATGTCACATTGTGATGACAAGGGCATCAAGCAATGTGAACCCAAGTTTCATCGAGGATTTTGATGACAATGGGATTGGAGCATTGTGATGACAAGTTCATGAAGCATTTTGCTGACAAATGCATGGAACATTTTGATGACAAGGGTTATGGAGCACTGTGATGACAAGCGTCACTGAACTTTGTGATTACAGGGGTCATGGAGCATTGGGATAACAAGGGCATAGATCATTGTGATGACAAAGGTCATGGAGCATTTTGCTGACAAGATTCCCGGATCATTGTGTTGTCAGGGGTAATGGATCGTTGTGATGACTGTGGTCATGGAGCATTGTGATGACAGGGGTCATGGAGCATTGTGATGACAAGGGCATGGTGCATTGTGAATGAGAAGGTCATGAAGCATTCTGACGACATGTGTCATGGAGCTTTGTGATGACAAGGGCATGGAGCATTGTGATTACAGGGTCTTGGAGCATTGTGATGACAAGTGTCATGGAGTCTTGTGATGACAAGGACGTGGAACCTTGTGATGGCAGGGGTCATGGAGCATTGTTATGACAGGAGTAATGGAGCATTGTGATGACAAGGGCATGGAGCATTGGTCTGAAAAGTTTCATGGATTATTGTGATGAGAGTGTGCATGGAGCATTATGATGACAAGGGCAAGGTACACTTTGATACATGGGTCTTGGAGGATTGTAATGACAAAGGCATGGAACATTGTGATGAGAAGGGCATCGAGCACTGTGATGACAAGTGCCTTGGAGCTTTGTGATGACAAGGGCATGGAGCAATATGATGAGAGGCTTCATGGAGCCTTGTGATGACAATGGCATGGAGCATTGTGATGCCAAGGGTCATGGAGCTTTGTGATGACAAAGGTCAAGTAGCATTTTGATGAAAAGGGAGTGGTACATTGTGACGATAAGGGCATGTAGCATTGTGATGACTGGGGTCATGGAACATTGTGATGAAAGAGGTTAGGGAGTATTGTGATGATTAGTGATGGAACATTGTGATATCAGTGGTGAGAGAGCATTTTCATGAGAAGAGCATGGAGTATTGTGATGACAAGTTTTATGGTGCATTGTGATGACAAAGATGTGAAGCATTGTGTTGACAAGCGCATGGCACCTTGTGATGACATCGGTCATGGAACAGTGTGCTGACAAGCTCATGGAGAATTGTGATGACAAGGGTCATGGAGCATTGTGCTGACAAAGGCATGGAGCATTGTGATGCCAAGGGTCACAGAGCATTGTGATTAAAAGTTCATGGAGCATTGTGGTGACAAAGGTCACAGAGCTTTGTGTGACGAGGTCATGGACCATTGTGATGACAAATGTCATGAAGCATTGTGATGACTGAAGTCACGGAGCATTGTGATAACAGTGGTCTTGGAGCTTTGTGATGAAAAGGGAATGGATCATTGTGATGAAATAGGCATGGATCCTTGTCATGACAGTTTTCAAGGAGCATACTGATGACAAGTGTCAGGGAACAATGTGCTGACAGGCTCATGGAGCATTGTGATGACAAGTGTATTGAGCATTGTGATGCCAAGTGTCATGGAGAAATGTGATGACAAATATAATGGAGCATTGTGATGACAAGGGCTTGGAGCCTTGTGATGACAAGGGTTATGGAGCATTGTGATGACAAGGGAATGGATTATTTTGATGACAAGTGTCATGGAGCATTTTGATGACAAGAGTACAGGATCACTGTGTTGTCAGGGGTCATGGATCGTTGTGATGACAGTGGTCATGGAGCATAGTGATGACTGGGTTCATGGGAAATTGTGAAGAGGTCATGGAGCATTGGGCTGAAAATATTCATGGAGTATTGTGATGACACGCGTTATGGGCATTCTGATGACAAGGGAATGGAGCATTGTGATGAAAAGGGCATGGAGCATGTTGATGAGAAGGCAATGGAGCATTTTGAAGACATGCTTCATTAAGCATTGTGATGACAAGGGCATGGAGCATTGTGATTACAGGGGTCTTGGAGTATTGTGATGAAAAGTGCAAGTATTATTGTGATGAAAAATGCATTGGAGCCTTGTCATGACAGGTTTCAAGGAGCATATTCACGACCATTGTCAGGGAGCATTGTGATGACAAGTTTATTGAGCATTGTGTTGACAAAGGTCATGGAGTATTGTGAATAAAATACCATGGATAAGTGTGATGATGAGCGTCATGGGGCGTTGTTATGACAAGTGTTATGGAACATTGTGATCGCAAGGGTTTAGAGCATTGTGATGACAGAGGTCATGGAGCATTTTGATTTCATTGTGATGACAATAGCATGAAGCATTATGATGATGGGCATGGTGCACTGTGATGACAGGGTTCATGGAGCATTGAGATGAAAAGGGGCATGGAGCATTGTGATTACAGGTGTCTTGGAGCATTGCGATGACCAGGTCATGGAGCATTGTGATGAGAAGGCGAAGGCGCATTTAGATGACATGCGTCATGGAGCGTTGTGATGACAAAGGCATGGAGCATTGTGATTACAGGTGTCTTGGAGCATTGTGATGACAAGGGTCATGGAGCCTTGTGATGAGAAGGCCGTGGAACATTGTAATGGCAGTTTTTATGGAGCATTGTTATAACAGGGGTAATGGAGCATTTTCATGACAAGGGCATGGAACATTGGTCTGAAAATTTTCATGGATTATTGTGATGAGAGGTGGCATGGAGCATTGTAATGACAAGGGCACGGAACAATGTGATACATGGGTCATGGAGGATTGTAATGACAAGCCTTGGAGCTTTGTGTTAAGAAGAGCATCGAGCATTGTGATGAAAAGCATCATGGAGCCTGTGATGACAAGGACATGTAACAATGTGATGAGAGCGTTCATGGAGCATTTTGATGACAATGGCATGGAGCATTGTGATGCCAAGGGTCACGGAGCTTTGTGATGACAAAGGTCATGGAGGGTTTTGATGACAATGGCGTGGTGTACTGTGATGAGAAGGGCAGTGAGCATTGTTATGAATGGGTCATGGAGCAATTTGATGAAAAGTGTCATGGGATATTTTGATGACAGGGGTTATGGAACATTGTGATGTCAGGGGTCAGGGAGCATTGTGATGAAAAGGGTCATGGAGCATTGTGAAGACAGGGGTCATGGAAAATTGTCATGACGGGGGTGTGGGAGTATTGTGATGACAAGTGATGGAACATTATGATATCAGTGATGGGAGAGCATTTTGATGGGAAGTGCATGGAGCATTGTGACAACAAGGTTTATCGAGAACTGTGATGACAAGGTTGTGGTGCATTGTGATGACAAGCACATGTCGCATTGTGATGACACAGGTAATGGGGCATTTTGCGGACAAGCGCATGGAGCATTGTGATGACAAGTATCATGGAGCATTGTGCTGACAAAGGCATGGAGCATAGTTATGACATGAGTAACAGAACATTGTGATGAAAATTTCATGGAGAATTGTGGTGACAAACGTCACAGAGCCTTTTGATGACGAGGGCATGGACCATTGTGATGACAGGGGTCATGGAGCATTTTGATGACTGTGGTCATGGAGCATTGTGAAGACATGGGTCATGGAGCACTGTAATGAGACGGTCATAGAGCATAGGGCTGAAAATGTACATGTAGTATTGTGATGACAGGGGTCATAGAGCATTGTGATGACAAGGTAATGGAGCACTGTGATGACAAGGTCCTGGAGCATTGTGATGAGAGGACCATGGAGCCTTGTGATGGCAAGTGTCATGGAGCATTCTGATGAAAAAGTGCATGGAGCATTGTGATTACAGGGGTTTTGTAGCATTGTGATGACAAGGGCATGGAGCATTGTGATGCGAAGGCCATGGAGCATTCTGATGACATGCGTCATGGAGCTCTGAGATGACAAGTACATGGAGCATTGTGATTACAGGAGTCTTGGAGCATTGTGATGAAAAGTGCATGGATCATTGTGATGAAAATTGCATGGAGCCTTGTCATGACAGGGTTCAAGGAGCATACTGATGAGCAGAGTTAGGGAGCATTGTGATGATAAGTGTATTGAGCATTGTGATGACAAATATCAAGGAGCATTGTGATGGGAAGACCATTGATAACTGTGATGACCAGCCTCATGGGGCATTGTGATGACAAGAGTTATGGAACATTGTGATCAGAAGTGTTTGGATCACTGTGATGACAGAGGTCATTGAGCATTTTGATTTCATTGTGATGATAATAGCATGAAATATTATGGTGATGGGCATGGTGCATTGTGATGACAGGGTTCATGGAGCATTGAGATGAAAAGGGGCATGGAGCACTGTGATTACAGTGGTCTTGGAGCATTGTGATCACAAGGGCATGGAGCATTGTGACGAGAAGGCCATGGAGCATTCTGATGACTTGCGTCATGGAGCTCTGTGATGACAAGGGCATGGAGCATTTGATTAGAGGGGTCTTGGAGCATTGTGATGACAAGGTTCATGGGGGTTTGTTATTACAAGGCCGTGGAACTTTGTGATGGCAGGGGTCATGGAGCATTATTATGACAAGGGCACGGAACACGGTGATACATAGATCATGCAGGATTGTAATGACAAGGACATGTAGCATTGTGATGAGAAGGGCATTGAGCGTTGTGATGACAAGCCTCATGGAGATTTGTGATGACAAGTGCAAGGAGCAATGTGATGAGAGTGTTCATGGAGCATTGTGATGACAATGCAATTGAGCATTTTGATGCCAAGTGTCATGGAACTTTGTTATGACAATGGCCATGGAGCATTTTGATAACAAGTGCATGGTGCATTGTGATGAGAAGTGCAGGGAGCATTGTGATGACATGGGTTATGCAGCATTGTGCTTACCCGCGCATCGAGCATTGTGCTGACAACGGTCATGGAGCATTGTGCTAATAATGGCATGGAGCTTTGTGATGACAAGGGTCACAGAGCACTGTGATGAATAGTTCATGGAGCATTGTGGTGACAAAGGTCACAAAGCCTTGTGTGACGAGGTGATGGAACATTGTGATGACAAATGTCATGAAGCACTGTGATGACTGTAGTCAAGGAGCATTGTGATGACAGTGTAGTTGGAGCATTGTGATGCCAAGGGCATGGAGCATTGTGATGAGAAGGCCATGGAGCATTCAGATGGCATGTGTCATGGAGCTTTGTGATGACAAGAGCAGGGAGCATTGTGATTACAGGGGTCTTGCAGCATTGTGATGAAAAGGGAAAGGATCATTGTGATGAAAAAGGCATGGAGCCTTTTCATGACAGGGTTCATGGAGCATACTGATGACAAGTGTCAGGGAGCATTGTGGTGATAAGTGTATTGAGGATTGTGGTGAAAAAGATCATGGAACATTGTGATGATTAAACCATTCATAATTGTGATGACAAGCGTCATGGGGCATTGTGATGACAAGTATTATGGAACATTGTGATCACAAGGGTTTTTAGCATTGTGATGAGAGATGTCATGGAGCATTTTGATTTCATTGTGATGGCAATAGCATGAAGCATTATGATGATGTGCATGGTGCATTGTGATGACAGGGTTCATGCAGCATTGAGATAAAAACGGGCAAGGAGCACTGTGATTACAGGGGTCTTGGAGCATTGTGATGAAAACGGCATGGAGCATTGTGATGAGAAGTTCATGGAGCATTCTGATGACATGCGTAATAGATCTTTGTGATGACACGGGCAAGGAGCATTGTGATTACAGGGGTCTTGGAGCATTGTTATGACAAGGGTCATGAAGCCTTGGATGACAAGGCCGTGGAACATTGTGATGGCAGGGATCATGGAGCATTGTTATAACAGGGGTTATGGAGCATTGTGATGACAAAGGCATGGAGCATTGTGATGACAGGGGCATGGAACTTTGGTCTGACATGTTTCATGGATTATTGTGATGACAGTGGGCATGACACATTGTGATGACAAGGGCATGGAGCATTGTGATGACAAGGTCAGGGAGTATTGTGAAGACAGGTGTCAGGGAGCATTTTGATGAAATATGTCATGGTCCATTGCGATGACAATTGCATGGAGCATTGTGATGCCAAGTGTTATGGAGGATTGTGATGACAAACGTAATGGAGCATTTTGATGACAAGGGTTTAGAGCATCGTGATGACAAGGGTCTTGGAGCATTGTGATGACAAGGGCATGGAGCATTGTGATTAGAGGGGCATGGAACATTGGTCTGACAAGTTTCATGGATTATTGTGATGATAGTGGGCATGGAACATTGAGATGACAAGAACATGGAGCATTGTGGTGACAAACGTCACAGAGCCTTGTGTGACGTGGGCATGGAACATTGTGATGACCAATGTCATAAAGCATTGTGATGACTGGAGTCACGGAGCATTGTGATGAGAAGGGCATGGAGCATTGTAATGAAAAGGGCACGGAACACTGTGATACATAGATCATGCAGGATTGTAATGACAATGTCATGGAGCATTGTGATGAGAAGTGCATCGAGCGTTGTGATGACAAGCCTCATGGAGATTTGTGATGACAAGCGAATGGAGCATTGTGATGAAATGGGTCATGGAGCACTGTGCTCACAAAGGCATGGGGCATTTTGAAGACAAGGGTCAGAGAGTATTGTGATGAAAAGTTCATGGAGCATTGTGGTGACAAATGTCAGAGAGCCATGTGTGAGAATGGCATGGACCATTGAGATGACAAAGGTCATGAAGCATTTTGATGACTGGAGTCACGGAGCACTGTGATGAGAGGGGTCATGGAGCATTGTGATGACAAGGGTCATGGAGCATTGTGATGAGAAGGCCATGGAGCATTCTGAAGACATGTGTCATGAAGCTTTGTGATGACAATGGCATGGAGCATTGTGATTCCAGGGGCCTTGGAGCATTGTGAGGAAAAGGGCATGGATCACTGTGTTGAAAAATGCATGGAGCCTTGTCATGACAGGGTTCAAGGAGAATACTGATGACAAGTGTATTGAGCATTGTGATGACAAAGGTAATGGAGTACTGTGAATAGAAGCCCAAGGATAACTGTGATGATGAGCATCATTGGGCGTTGTGATGACAAGTGTTATGGAACATTGTGATCAGAAGGGTTTGCTGCATTGTGATGACAGTGGCCATTGAGCATTTTGATTTCATTTTGATGAAAATAGTATGAAATATTATGGTGATGGGCACGGTACATTGTGATGACAGGGTTCATGGAGCATTGAGATGAAAAGGGGCATGGATCATTGTGATTACAGGGGTGTTGGAGCTTTGTGATGACAAGGGCATGGAGCATTGTGATGAAAAGGACATGGAGCATTCTGATCACATGCGTCATGGAGCTTTGTGATGACAAGGGGATGGAGAATTGTGATTACAGGGGTCATGGAATATTGTGATGACAGGGGTGAGGGAGTATTGTGATGACTAGTGATGGAACATTGTGATATCAGTGGTGAGAAGGCATTTTGAGGAGAAGTGCATGGAGCATTGTGATGACAAGGTTTATGGAGCATTTTGATGACAAGGATGTGGAGCATTGTGATGACAAGTGCATGGTGCATTGTGATGACATGGGTTATGGAGCATTGTGCTGACACACGCATCGAGCATTATGATGACAAGGGTCATGGAGCATTGCGCTGACAAAGGCATGGAGCTTTGAGATGACAAGGGTCACAGAGCATTGTGATAAAAATTTCATGGAGCATTGTGGTGACAAAGGTCACAGAGCTTTGTGTGACGAGGTCATGGACCATTGTGATGACAAATGTCATGAAGCATCGTGATGACTGGAGTCACGGAGCACTGTGATAACAGGGGTCTTGGAGCATTGTGATGAAAAGGCAATGGATCATTGTGATGAAAAAGACATGGAGCCTTGTCATGACAGTGTTCAAGGAGCATACTGATGACAAGTGTCAGCGAGCATTGTGATGCCAAGTGTATTGAGCATTGTGGTGACAAAGGTCATGGAGCATTGTGATGAGAAGACCTTGCATAATTTTGATGACGAGCGTCATGGGGCATGTGATGACAAGTGTTATGGAACATTGTGATCAGAACGGTTTGGAGCATTGTGATGACAGATGTCATGGAGCATTTTAATTTCATTGTGATGACAATAGCATGAATCATTATGTTGATTGGCATGGTGCATTGTGATGACAGGGTTCATGGAGCATTGATATGAAAAGGGGCATGGAGAATTGTGATGACAGAGGTCTTGGTGCATTCTGATGACAAGGGTCATGGAGCCATGTGATGAAACGGCCGTGGAACATTGTGATGGCAGGGGTCATGGAGCATTGTTATGACAGGTGTAATGGAGCATTGTGATGACAAGGGCATGGAGCAATGTGATGAGAGATTTCATTGAGCGTTGTGATGACAATGGCATGGAGCATTGTGATGCCAAGTGTCATGGAGCTTTGTGATGACAAAGGTCATGGGGCATTTTAACGACAAGGGCATGGTGCATTGAAATGAGAAGGACAGGGAGCATTGTGATGACAGGGTCATGGAGCAATTTGATGAAAACGGTCATGGAATATTTTGATGACAGGAGTTATGGAACATTGTGATGTCAGGGGTCATGAAGCATTGTGATGAAATGGGTCATGGAGCATTTTGTGACAGGGGTTATGGAACATTGAGATGTCAGGGGTCATGGAGCATTGTGATGATAAGGGCATGTAGCACTGTGATGACAGGGGTGAGGGAGTATTGTGATGACTAGTGATGTAACATAGTTATATATGTGGTGAGAGAGCATTTTGATGAGAAGTTCATGGAGCATTGTGATGACAAGTGTTATGGAGCATAGCAATGATAAGGATGTGGAGTATTTTGATGACAAGCGCATGGCACATTGTGATGACATGGGTCATGGAGCATTGTGCTGACAAAGCCATGAAGCATTTTGATGACAAGGGACACAGAGCATTGTGATGCAATATTCATGGAGCATTGTGCTGTAAAAGGTCACAGAGCCTTGTTTGAAGAGGACAAGTACCACTGTGATGACAAAGGTCATGAAACATTGTGATGACTGGAGTCACGGAGCATTGTGATGACAGGGGTCATGGAGAATTGCTCTGACAAGATTATGGATTATTGTGATGAGAGTGGGCATGGCGCATTGTGATGACCAGGGCATGGAAAATAGTGATGACAAGGTCATGGAGTATTGTGAAGACAGGTGTCAGGGAGCATTGTGATGACATATGTCATTGTCCATTGTGATGACAATGGCATGGAGCATTGTGATACCAAGTGTCATGGAGGATTGTGATGACAAAGGTAATGGAACATTTTGATGACAAGGGCTTGGAACATTGTGATGACAATGGTCATGGAGCATTGTGATGACAAGGGCATGGAGAATTGTGATGAAAAGGGCCATTGAGAATTTTGATGACAACGTCGTGAAGCATTGTGATGACATGCGCATGGAGCTGGCTATGACAGTGGTCATAGAGCATTGCGATCACAAGTGCATGGATAATTGTGATGATAAGATCATGTAACATTGTGATGAGAAGTGTCACGAAGCATTGTGATGACAAGTACGTGGAGAATTGTAATGACTTGGGTCATCGAGCATTGGCGTGAAAATGTTCATGGAGTATTGTGATTACAGTGGTCAAGGAGCATTGTGATGACAAGGGAATGGAGCATTTTGGTAACATGGTCCTGGAGCAGTGTGATGAGAAGACCATGGAGCCTTGTGATGACAAGTCTCATGGGGCATTATGATGAATAGGGGCATGGAGCATTGTGATTACAGGGGTCTTGGAGCATTGTGATGACAAGGTCATGGAGCATAGTGATGAGAAAGCCATGGAGCATTCTGATGACATGTGTCATGGATCTTTGTGATGACAGGGGCATGGAGCATTGTGATTACAGGGGTCTTGGAGCATTGTTATGACAAGGGTCATGGAGCCTTGGATGCCAAGGTGGTGGAACATTGTGATGGCAGGGGTCATGGAGCATTGTTATGACAGGGTTAATGGAGCATTGTGATGACAAGTGCATGGAACATTGGTCTGAAATTTGATGGATTATTGTGGTGAGAATCGGCATGGAATATTGTGATGACTAGGGCACGGAACACTGTGATACATGTGTCATGGAGGATTGTAATGACAAGGGCATGGACCATTGTGATGAGAAGTGTATCGAGCATTGTGATGACAAGTGTCATGGAGCATTGTGGTGACAAGGGCATGGAGCAATATGATGAGAGGTTTCATGTAGCATTGTGATGAAATGGCATTGAAAATTGTGATGCCAAGGGTTATGGAGCTTTGTGATGAAAAAGGTCATTGAGCATTTTGATGACAAGGTCGTGGTGCATTGTGATGAGAAGGGCAGGGAGCATTGTGATGACAGGGTCATGGAGCAAACTGATGAAAAGTGTCATGGAACATTTTGATGACACGGGTTATGGAACACTGCGATGTCAGGGGTCATGGAGCATTTTGATGAAAAGGGTCATGGAGCATTCTGATGAAAAGGTGCATGGAGCATTGAGATTACAGGGGTTTTGAAGGAATGCGATTACAAAGGCATGGAGCATTGTGATCAGAAGGCAATGGAGCATTCTGATGACATGCGTCATGGAGCTTTGTGATGACAAGGACATGGAACATTGTGATTACAGGGGTCTTGGAGCATTGTGATGAAAAGGGAATGGATCATTGTGATGAAAAATGCATGGAGCCTTGTCATGACAGGGTTCAAGGAGCATACTGATGACAACTGTCAGGGAGCATTGTGATGATAAGTGTATTGATCATGGTGATGACAAAGATCATGGAGCATTGTGATGAGAAAACCATGGATAATTGTGATGACCAGCGTCACAGGGCATTGTGATGACAAGTGTTACGGAACATTGTGATCAGAAGGGTTTAGTGCATTGTGATGACAGAGGTCATTGAGCATTTTGATTTCATTGTGATGACAATAGCATGAAATATTATGGTGATGGACACGGTGCATTGTGATGACAGGGTTCATGGAGCATTGAGATGAAAAGGGGCATGGAGCACTTTGATTACAGGGGTGTTGGAGCATTGTGATGACAAGGGCATGGAGCATTGTGAAGAGGAGGCCATAGAGCCTTCTGATGACATGCGTCATGGAGCTTTGTGATGACAAGGGCATGGAGAATTGTGATTAAAGGGGTCATGGAATATTGTGAGGACAGGGGTGAAGGAGTATTGTAATGACTAGTGATGGAACATTGTGATATTAGTGGTGAGAAGGCATTTTGAGGAGAAGTGCATGGAGCATTGTGAGGACAAGTTTTATGGAGCATTTTGATGAGAAGGTTGTGGAGCATTGTGATGACAAGTGCATGGTGCATTGTGATGACATGGGTTATGGAGCATTGTGCTGACATGCACATCGAGCATTGTGATGACAAGGGTCATGGAGCATTGTGCTGACAAAGGCATGGAGCTTTGTGATGACAAGGGTCACAGAGCATTGTGATAAAAATTTCATGGAGCATTGTGGTGACAAAGGTCATAGAGCTTTGTGTGATGAGGTCATGGACCATTGTGATGACAAATGTCATGAAGCATTGTGATGACTGGAGTCACGGAGCATTGTGATAACAGGGGTCTTGGAGCATTGTGTTGAAAAAGGCATGGAGCCTTGTCATGACAGTGTTCAAGGAGCATACTGATGACAAGTGTCAGCGAGCATTGTGATGACAAGTGTATTGACCATTGTGGTGACAAAGGTCATGGAGCATTGTGATGAGAAGACCTTGCATAATTGTGATGACGAGCGTCATGGGGCAAGTAATGACAAGTGTTATGGAACATTGTGATCAAAATGGTTTGGAGCATTGTGATGACAGAGGACATGGAGCATTTTGATTTCATTGTGATGACAATAGCATGAATCATTATGATGATGGGCATGGTACATTGTGTTGACAGTGTTCATGGAGCATTAAGATGAAAAGTGGCATGGAGAATTGTGATTACAGAGGTCTTGTAGCATTGTGATGACAAGGGTCATGGAGCCTTGTGATGACAAGGCCGTGGAACATTGTGATGGCTGGGGTCATGGAGCATTGTTATGACAGGTGTAATGGAGCATTGTGATGACAAGGGCATGGAGCAATATGATGAGAGATTTCATTGAGCATTGTGATGACAATGGTATGGAGCACTGTGATGCCAAGGGTCATGGAGCTTTGTGATGACAAATTTCATGGGGCATTTTGATGACAAGAGGGTGGTGCATTGTGTTGAGAAGGGCAGGGAGCATTTTGATGACAGGGTCATGGAGCAATTTGAATAAAGGTGTCATGGAATATTTTGATGACAGTGGTTATGGAATATTGTGATGTCAGGGGTCATGAAGCATTGTGATGAAATGGGTCATGGAGCATTTTGTGACAGGGATTATGGAACTTTGTGATGTCAGGGGTCATGGAGCATTGTGATGATAAAGGCATGGAGCACTGTGATGACAGGTGTCATGGAACATTGTGATGACAATGTCATGGAGTATTGTGAAGACAGGTGTCAGGGAGCATTGCGATGACATATGTCATTGTCCATTGTGATGACAATGGCATGGAGCATTGTGATACCAAGTGTCATTGATGATTGTGATGACAATTGTAATGGATCATTTTGATGACAAGGGCTTGGAACATTGCGATGACAAGGGTCATGGAGCATTTTGATGACAAGGTCATGGAGCATTCTGATGAAAAGGTGCATGGAACATTGAGATTACAGGAGTTGTGAAGCAATGTGATGACAAGGGCATGGAGCATTGTAATGAGAAGACAATGGAGCATTCTGATGACATGCGTCATGGAGCTTTGTGATGACAAGGACATGAAGCATTGTGATTACAGGGTTCTTGGAGAATTGTGATGACAAAGGTCATGGAGCATTGTGATGACAAGGTCATGGAGCATTGGCCTGAATATGTTCATGGAGTATTGTGATGACAGTGGTCAAGGAGCATTGTGATGACAAGGGAATGGAGCCTTGTGATGACAATGTCCTGCAGCAGTGTGATGAGAAGACCATGGAGCCTTGTGATGACAAGTCTCATGGAGCATTTTGATGAATTGGGGCATGGAGCATTGTGATTTCAGCGGTCTTGGAGCATTGTGATGACAAGGGCATGGAGCATTTTGATGAGAAGGCCATGGAGCATTCTGATGACATGTGTCATGGATGTTTGTGATGACAAGGGCATGGAGCATTGTGATTACAGGGGTCTTGGAGCATCGTGATGACAAGGGTCATGGAGCCTTGGATGACAAGGCTGTGGAACATTGTGATGGCAGGGGTCATGGAGCATTGTTATGACAGGGGTAATGGAGCATTGTGATGACAAGGGCATGGAACATTGGTCTGAAAATTTCATGGATTATTGTGATGAGATTCGGCATGGAACATTGTGATGACTAGGGCACAGAACACTGTGATACATGTGTCATGGAGGATTGTAATGACAAGGGCATGGAGCATTGTGATGAGATGAGTATCAAGCATTGTGATGACAAGCGTCATGGAGCATTGTGCTGACAAGGGCATGGAGCAATGTGATGAGAGCTTTCATGTAGCATTGTGATGAAATGGCATGGAGCATTTTGATGCCAAGGGTCATGGAGCTTTGTGATGACAAAGGTCATGGAGCATTTTGATGACAATGTCGTGGTGCATTGTGATGAGAAGGGCAGGTTGCATTGTGATGACACGATCATGGAGCAAATTGATGAAAATTGTCATGGAATATTTTGATGACAGTGGTTATGGAACATTGTGATGTCAGGGGTCATGGATCATTGTGATGATAAGGGCATGTAGCACTGTGATGACAGTGGTTATGGAACATTGTGATGACAGGGGTGAGCGAGTATTGTGATGACTAGTGATGGAACATTGTGATATATGCGGTGAGAGAGCATTTTGTTGAGAAGTGCATGGAGCATTGTGATGACAAGTTTTATGGAGCATAGGGATGAAAAGGATGTGGAGCATTGTGATGAAAAGAGCATGGCACATTGTCATGACATGTGTCATGGAGCATTGTGCTGACAAGCGCATGGAGCATTGTGATGACAAGTTTTATGGAGCATAGGGATGAAAAGGATGTGCAGCATTGTGATGAAAAGAGCATGGCACATTGTCATGACATGTGTCATGGAGCATTGTGCTGACAAGCGCATGGAGCATTTTGATGACATGTGTCATGGAGCATTGTGCTGAGAAAGGCATGGAACATTGTGATGACAAGGGACACAGAGCATTGTGATGAAAATTTCATGGAGCATTGTGGTGACAAAGGTCACAGAGCCTTGTGTGACGAGGGCAGGGACCATTGTGATGACAAAGGTCATGAAGCATTGTGATGACTGGAGTCACGGAGCATTGTGATGACAGGGGACATGGAGCATTGTGATGACAAGGGCATGGAGCATTGTGATGACTGGGGCATGGAACATTGGTCTGACATGTTTCATGGATTATTGTGATGAGAGTGGGCATGGCGCATTGTGATGACAAGGGCATGGAACATTCTGATGACAAGGTCATGGTGTATTGTGAAGACTGGTGTCAGGGAGCATTCTGATGAAATATGTCATTGTCCATTGTGATGACAATGGCATGGAGCATTGTGATACCAAGTGTCATGGAGGAATGTGATGACAAAGGTAATGGAGCATTTTGATGACAAGGGCTTGGAACATTGCGATGACAAGGGTCATGGAGCATTGTGATGACAAGGGCATGGAGCATTCTGATGAAAAGTTGCATGGAGCATTGAGATTACAGGGGTTTTGAAGCAATGTGATGAAAAGGGCATGGAGCATTGAGATGAGTAGTCAATGGAGCATTCTGATGACATGCGTCTTTGAGCTTTGTGAAGACATGGACATTGAGCATTGTGATTACAGGGGTCTTGGAACATTTTGATGAAAAGGGAATGGATCATTTTGATGAAAAATGCATGGAGCCTTGTCATGACAGTGTTCAAGGAGCATACTGATGACAACTGTCAGGGAGCATTGTGATGATAAGTGTATTGAGCATTGTGATGACAAAGATCATGGAGCATTGTGATGAGAAGACCATGGATAATTGTGATGAGCAGCGTCATGGGGCATTGTGATGACAAGTGTTATGGAACATTGTGATCACAATGGTTTGGAGAATTGTGATGACAGAGGTTATGGAGCGTTTTTATTTCATTGTGATGACAATAGCATGAAGCTTTTTGATGATGGGCATGTTGCATTGTGATAACAGTGTTCATGGGGAATTGAGGTGAAAAGGGGCATGGAGCCTTGTAATTACAGGGGTCATGGACCATTGTTATGACTAGGGTCATGGAGCCTTGTGATGACAACACCATGCAATATTGTGATGGCAGTGGTCATGGAGCATTGCTATGACAGGTGTAATGGAGCATTGTGATGACAAGGGCATGGAGCATTGGTTTGAAATGTTTCATGGATTATTGTGATGAGATTGGGCATGCAGCATTGTGATGACAAGGTCACAGAATACGGTGACTCATGGGTCATGGATGATTGTAATGACAAGGGCATGGCTCATTGTGATGAGAAAGTCTTTGAGCATTGTGATGACAAGTGTCATAGAGCTTTGTGATGACAAGTGCAAGGAGCAATGTGATGTAAGGTTTCATGGAGCATTGTGAAGACAATGGCATGGAGCATTGTGATGCCAAGGGTCATGGAGCTTTGTGATGACAAATGTCATGGAGCATTTTGATGGCAAGAGCTTTGTGCATTGTGATGAGAAGGGCAGGGAGCATTGTAATGACAGGGTCATGGAGCAATTTGTTGAAAAGTGTCCGGGAACATATTGATGACAGTTGTTATGGAACATTTTGATGTCAGTGGTCATGGAGCATTGTGATGATAAGGGCATGTAGCATTTTGATGACAGTGGTCATGGAACATTGTGATGAAAGGGGTGAGGGAGTATTGTGATGACTAGTGATGGAACATTGTGATATCAGTGGTGAGAGAGCATTTAGATGAGAAGTGCATGGAGCATTTTGATGACAAGGTTTATGGAGCATTGTGATGACAAGGTTGTGGAGCATTGTGATGAGAATTGCATGGCATATTGTGATGACATGTGTCTTGGATCGTTGTGCTGACAAGCGAATGGAGCATTGTGATGACAAGGTCATGGAGCACTGTGCTGACAAAGGCATGGAGCATTGTGATGACAAGTGTTACAGAGCATTGTGATGACGAGGGAATGGACCATTGTGATGACAAAGGTCATAAAGCATTGTTATGACTGGATTCACGGAGCATTATGATGTGAGGTTTCATGGAGCATTGTGATTACAAGGACATTGAGCATTGTGATGACAGGGGCATGGAGAATTGGTCTGAAAAGTTCCATGGATTATTGCTATGAGGGTGGGCATGGCACATTGTGATAACAAAGGAATGAAACATTGTTATGACAAGGTCATGTAGTATTGTGAAGACAGGTGTCAGGGAGCATTGTGATGTCATATGTCATGGTGCATTGTGATGACAATGGCGTGAAGAATTATGATGATGGGCATGATGCATTGTGATGACAGGGTTCTTGGAGCATTGTGATTACAGTGGTCTTGGAGCATTGTGATGAAAAGGACATGGAGCAATGCGATGAGAAGGCCATGGAGCATTCTGATGACATGTGTCATTGAGCTTTGTGATGACAAGGCATGGAGCATTGTGACTACTGGGTCTTGGAGCATTGTGATGACAAGTGTCATGGAGCATTGTGATGACAAGGCTGTAGATCATTGTGATGGCAGGGGTCATGGAGCATTGCTATGACAGGGGTACTGGAGCTTTGTGATAAGAAGGGTATTGAGCATTGGTCTGAAAAGTTTCATGGATTATTGTGATGAGAGTGGGCATGGAGAATTGTTATTACAAGGTCACGGAGTATTGTGAAGACAGGTGTCAGGGTGCATGTGATGACATATATCATGGTCCATTGCGATGACAATGGCATGGGGCATTGTGATGCCAAGTTTCATGGAGGATTGTGATGAGAAAGATAATGGGGCATTATGATGATTAGGGCTTGGAACATTATGATGACAAAGCCCATTGAGAATTTTTATGAGAAGTTCCTGAAACATTGTGATGACAAGGACCTGGAGCATTGTGCTGAGAAGACCATGGAGCCTTGTGATGACAAGTCTCATGGAGCATACTGATGAAAAGGGGCATGGAGCATTGTGATTACAGGGGTCTTGGAACATTGTAATGACAAGGGCATGGAGCATTGTGATGAGAAGGCCAAGGAGCATTCTGCTGACATGCGTCATGGAGCTTTGTGGTGACAAGGGAATGGAGCATTGTGAATACAGTGTTCTTGGAGCATTGTGATGACAAGGGCATGGAGAAATGTGATGAGAAGGCCGAGGAGATTTCGGATGACATGTGTCATAGAGCTTTGTGATGACAAGGGCATGGAGCATTGTGATTACAGGGGACTGGGAGCATTGTGATGACAAGGGTCATGGAGCCTTGTGATGACAAGGCCGTGCAATATTCTGATGGCAGGGGTCATGGAGCATTGTTATGACATGTGTAATGGAGCATTGTGATGACAAGGGCATGGATAATTGGTCTGAAAATTTTCATGGATTATTGTGATGAGAGTGGGCATGGAGCATTGTGATGACAAGGGCAAGGAACACTGTGTTACATGGGTCATGGAGGATTGTAATGACAAGGGCCTGGAGCATTGTGATGACAAAGGCATCGAGCATTGTGATGACAAGCGTCATGGAGCTTTGTGATGACAAGGACATGGAACAATATGATGAGAGGGTTCATGGAGCATTGTGATGAGAATGGTATGTAGCATTGTGATGCCAAGTGTCATGGGGATGTGGAATGACAAAGGTCATGAGGCATTTTGATGACAAGGGCGTGTTGCTTTATGTTGTGAAGGGAAGGGAGCATTGTGATGAGAAGGTCATGGAGCAATTTAATGAAATGTGTCATGGAACGTTGTGATGACAGGGGTTATGGAACATTGTGATGTCAGGGGTCATGGAGCATTTTGATGAAAGGGGTCATGCAGCATTGTGCTGACAAAGGCATGGAGCTTTGTGATGACAAGGATCACAGAGCATTGTGATAAAAATGTCATGGAGCATTGTGGTGACAAAGGTCATTGAGCAGTTTGATTTCATTTTGATGACAATAGCATGAAATATTATGGTGATGGACACGGTGCATTGTGATGACAGGGTTCATGGAGCATTGAGATAAAAAGGGGCATGGAGCATTGTGATTACAGGGCTGTTGGAGCATTGTGATGACAAGGGCATGGAGCACTGTGATGAGAAGGCCATGGAGCATTCAGATGACAGGCGTCATGGAGCTTTGTGATGACATGGGCATGGAGCATTGTGTTTACAGGGGTCTTGGAGCATTGTGATGACAAGGGTCATGGAGGCTTGTGATGACAAGGCCGCGGAACCCTGTGATGGCAGGGGTCATGGATCATTGTTATCACAGGGGTAATGGAGCTTTGTGATGACAAAGGTCATGGGGCATTTTGATGACAAGGGCGTGGTGCATTGTGATGAGAAGGGCAGGGAGCATTGTGATGACAGCGTCATGGAGCAATTTGATGAAAAAGGTCATGGAATATTTTGATGACAGGGGTTATGGAACATTGTGATGTCAGGGGTCATGGAGCATTGTGATGATAAGTGCATGTAGCAGTATGACGACAGGGGTCATGGAACATTGCGATGACAGCGGTGAGGGAGTATTGTGATTACTGGTGATGGAACATTGTGATATATGTGTTGAGAGAACATTTTGATGAGAAGTGCATGGAGAATTGTGATGACAAGTTTTATGGAGCATAGCGATGAAAAGGATGTGGAGCACTGTGATGACAAGCAAGTAGCGCATTGTGATTACATGGGTCAGGGAGCATTGTGCTGACAAAGGCATGGAGCATTGTGATGACAAGGGACAAAGAGCATTGTGATGAAAAGTTCATGGAGCATTTTGGTGACAAAGATCACCGAGCCTTGTGTGAAGAGAGCATGGATCATTGGTCGGACAAGTTTCATGGATTATTGTGATGACAGTGGGTATGGAGCATTGTGATGACAAGGGCATGGAACATTGTGGTGACAAAGGTCACATAGCCTTGTGTGACGAGGGCATGGACCACAGTGATGACAAATGTCATGAAGCATTGTGATGACTGGAGTCAGGGAGCATTGTGATGACATATGTCATTGTCCATTGTGATGACGATGGCATGGAGCATTGTGATAAAAAGTGTCAAGGAGGATTGTGATGACAAAGGTAATGGAGCATTTTGATGACAAGGGCTTGGAACATTGTGATGACCAGGGTCATGGAGCATTGTGATGACAAGTGCCATTGAGAATTTTGATGACAACGTCTTGAAGCATTGTGATGACAAGCGCATGGAGCTTGCTATGACAGGTGTCATAGAGCATTTCAATGACAAGTGCATGGAGAATTGTGATGAAAAGATCATGTAACATTGTGATGAGAAGTATCATGGAGCATTGTGATGAGAATGTCATGAATTTTTGGCCTGAAAATGTTCATGGACTATTGTGATGACAGTGGTCAAGGAGCATTGTGATGACAAGGGAATGGAGCATTGTGATGACAAGGTCCTGGAGCAGTGTGCTGAGAAGACCAGGGAGCCTTGTGATGACAAGTCTCATGGAGCATTCTGATGAATAGGGGCATGGAGCATTGTGATTACAGGGTTTTTGAAGCATTGTGATGACAAGGGCAAGGAGCATTGTGATGAGAAAGCAATGGAGCATTCTGATGACATGCTTCATGGAGTTTTGTCATGAAAAGGACATGGAGCATTGTGGTGACAAAGGTCACAGAGCCTTGTGTGACGAGGGCATGGAACATTGTGATGACAAAGGTCATGAAGCATTGTGATGACTGGAGTCACGGAGCATTGCGATGACCGGGGTCATGGAGCATTGTGATGACAAGGGCATGGAGCATTGTGATGACAAGGGCATGGAGCATTGTGATTACAGGGGCATGGAACATTGGTCTGACATGTTTCATGGATTATTGTGATGACAAGGGCATGGAACTTTGTGTTGACAAGGTTATGGAGTATTGTGATGACAGGTGTCAGGGAGCATTGTGATGACATATGTCATTGTCCATTGTGATGACAATGGCATGGAGCATTGTGATACCAAGTGTCATGGAGGATTGTGATGACAAAGGTAATGGAACATTTTGATGACAAGGTCTTGGAACATTGTGATGACAAGGGTTATGGAGCATTGTGATTACAAGGGCTGGAGCATTGTGATGACAAGGGCCATTGAGAATTTTGATGACAATGTCGTGAAGCATTGTGATGACAAGCTCATGGAGCTTGCTATGACAGGGATCATAGAGCATTCCGATGACAAGTGCATGGAGAATTGTGATCACAAGATCATGTAACATTGTGATAAGAAGTGTCATGGAGCATTGTGATGACAAGGACGTGGAGAATTGTGATGACATGGGACATGGAGCATTGTGATGACCAGGGCATGGAGCATTGTTATGGCAATACCGTGGAGCATTGTGATGAGAAGATCACGGATAATTGTGATGACGAGCTTCATGGAGCACTGTAATGACAAGGGGCATGGAGCATTGTGAATCCAGGGTTCCTGGAGCATTGTGATGACAAGGGAATGGAGCATTTTCATGAGAAGGCCATGGAGCATTCTGATGATATGCGTCATGAATCATTGTGACGACAAGGGCATGGAGCATTGTGATTACAGAGGTCTTGGAGCACTATGATGACAAGGGTCATGGAGCTTTGGATGACAAGGCCGTGGAACATTGTGATGGCAGGGTTCATGGAGCATTGTTATGACAGGGGTAATGGAGCATTTTGATGAAAAGTGCATGGAACATTGGTCTGAAAATTTCATGGATTATTGTGATGAGATTCAGAATGGAGCATTGTGATGACTAGGGCACGGAACACTTGTTACATGTGTCATGGAGGATTGTAATGACAAGGGCATGGAGCATTGTGATGAGAAGAGTATCGAGCATTGTGATGACAAGCGTCATGGAGCATTGTGCTGACAAAGGCTTGGAGCATAGTGAAGACATGGGTAAAAGAGCATTGTGATGAAATTTTCATGGAGCATTGTGGTGACAAATTTCACAGAGCCTTTTGATGAAGTGGGCATGGACCAGTGTGATGACAAGGTACTGGAGCATTGTGATGAGAGGACCATGGAGCCTTTTGGTGACAATTCTCATGGAGCATTCTGATGAAAAGGGGCATGGAGCATTGTTATTACAGGGGTATTGGATCCTTCTGATGACAAGACCGTAGAACATTGTGATGGCAGGATTCATGGAGCATGGTTATGACATGGGCAATGGAGGATTGTGATGACATGGTTATCGAGCATTGGTCTGAAAACTTTATTGGATTACTGTGATGAGAGTGGGCATAGGGCATTGTGATGACCAGGGCACAGAACACTGTGATACATGGATCATGGAGGTTTGTAATGACAAGGGCATGGAGCAATGTGATGAGAGGCTTCATGGAGCACTGTGATGACAAGGGCATGGACCATTGTGATGACAAGGGTCATGGAGCATTTTGATGACAAGATTCCCAGATCATTGTGTTGTCAGGGGTCATGGAGCTCTGTGATGACAGTGGTCATGGAGCATTGAGATGACAGGGTCATGGAGCATTGTGATAAGAAGGTCATGGAGCATAGGGCTGAAAATGTTCATGGAGTATTGTGATGACAGGGTAAAGGGGCATTTTGATGACAAGGTCCTGGGGCATTGTGATGAGAAAATCATGGAGCCTTGTGATGACAAGTCTCATGGAGCATTCTGATGAAAAGGTGCATGGAGCATTGTGATTACAGGGGTCATGAAGCACTGTGATGAAAATGGCATGGAGCATTGTGATGCCAATGGTAATGGAGTTTGTGATGACAAAGTTCATGGAGCATTTTGATGACAAGGTTGTGGTGCATTGTGATGAGAAGGGCAGGGAGAATTTTGATGACCCGGTCATGGAGCAATTTGATGAAAAGTATCATGGAATATTTTGATGGCAGTGGTTACGGAACACTGTGATGTCAGGGGTCATGGAGCATTGTGATGAAAAGGGTCATGGAGCATTTTGATGACAGGGGTTATGGAACATTGTGATGTCAGGGTTCATGGAGCATTGTGATGATAAGTTTATGTATCATTGTCATGACTGGGATCATGGAACATTGTGATGACAGGGGGGAGAGAGCATTTTGATGAGAAGTGCATGGAGCATTGTGATGACAAGGTTTTTGGAGCACTGTAATGACAAGGATGTGGAGCATTGTGATGAGAAAAGTATCGAACATTGTGATGACAAGCGTCATGGAGGATTGTGCTGACAAGGGCATGGTGCAATGTGATGAGAGGTGTCATGTAGCATTGTGATGAAATGGCATGGAGCATTGTGATGCCAAGTGTCATGGAGCATTGTGATGACAAGGGCATGGAGCATTCTGATGACAAGGTGCATGGTGCATTGAGATTACATGGGTTTTGAAACAATGTGATGACAAGGGCATGGAACATTGTGATGAGAAGGCAATGGAGCATTCTGATGACATGCGTCATGGAGCTTTGTGATGACAAGGACATGGAACATTGTGATTACAGGGGTCTTGGAGCATTGTGATGAAAAGGGAATGGATCATTATGATGAAAAATGTATGGAGCCTTGTCATGACATTGTCCTAGGAGCATACTGATGATAAGTGTCCGGGAGCATTGTGATGATAAGTGTATTGAGCATTGAGATGACAAATGTCATGGAGCATTGTGATGAGAAGACCATTGATAATTGTGATGACCAGCGTCATGGGGCATTGTGATGACAAGTGTTATGCAACATTGTGATCAGAAGGGTTTGGTTCATTGTGATGACAGAGGTCATTGAGCAGTTTGATTTCACTGTGATGACAATAGCATGAAATATTATGGTGATGGGCACGGTGCATTGTGATGACAGGATTCATGGAGCATTGAGATGAAAAGGGGCATGGAGCATTGTGATTAAAGGGGTGTTGGGGCACTGTGACGACAATGGCATGGAACACTGTGATGAGAAGGCCATGGAGCATTCTGATGACATGCGTCATGGAGCTTTGTGATGACAAATGCATTGAGCATTGTGATTACAGGGGACTTCGAGCATTGTGATGACAAGGGTCATGGAGCATTGTGCTGACAAAGGCATGGAGCATCATTATGACAAGGAACAAAGAGCATTGTGATGAAAAGTTCATGGAGCATTGTGTTGACAAAGATAACAGAGCCTTGTGTGAAGAGGTCACGGATCATTGGTGTGACAAGTTTCATGGATTATTGTGATGACAGTGGTCATGGAGCATTGTGATGACAAGGGAATGGAGCATTGTGGTGACAAAGGTCACAGAGCCTTGTGTGACGAGGGCATGGACCATTATGATGACAAAAGTCATGAAGCATTTTGATGACTGGAGTCACGGAGGATTGTGATGACAGTGGTCATGGAGCACTGTGATGACAAGGTCATGGAGCATTGTGATGACAGGGGCATGGAACATTGGTCTGACTAGTTTCATGGATTATTGTGATGACAGTGGGCATGGCACATTGTGATGACAAGGGCATGGAACATTGTGATGACAAGGTCATGGAGTATTATGAAGACAGGTGTAAGGGAGCATTGTGATGACATATGTCATTGTCCATTGTGATGACAATGGCATGGAGCATTGTGATACCAAGTGTCATGGAGGATTGTGATGACAATGGTAATGGAGCATTTTGATGACAAGGGCTTGGGACATTGTGATGACAAGGGTCATGGAGCATTGTGCTGACAAGGGCATGGAGCATTCTAATGAAAATGGTCATGGAGCATTGTGATGACCATGGCTTGGAGCATTATGATGGCAAGACCGTGGAGCATTGTGATGAGAAGATCACGGATAATTGTGATGACGAGCGTCATGGAGCACTGTAATGACAAGGGGCACGGAGCACTGTGATTACAGGGGTCTTGGAGCATTGTGATTACAAGGGCATGGAGCTTTGTGATGAGAAGGCCATGCAACATTCTGATAACATGTGTCATGAATCTTTTTGATGAAAAGGGCATGGAAAATTGTGATTACAGGGGTCCTGGAGCACTGTGATGACAAGGGTCATGGAACCTTGGATGACAAGGCCGTGGAACATTGTGATGGCAGGGGTCATGGAGCATTGTTATGACAGGGGTAATGGAGCATTGTGATGACAAGGTCATGGAACATTTGTCTGAAAATTTCATGGATTATTGTGATGAGATTCGGCATGGAGCATTGTGATGACTAGGGCATGGAACACTGTGATACATGTGTCATGGGAGATTGTATTGACAAGGGCATGGAGCATTGTGATGAGAAGAGTATCGAGCATTGTGATGACAAGCGTCATTGATCATTGTGCTGACAAGGGCATGGAGCAATGGGATGAGAGGTTTCATGTAGCATTGTGATGAAATGGCATGGGGCATTGTGATGCTAAGGGTCATGGAGCTTTGTGATGACAAAGGTCATGGAGCATTTTGATGACCAGGTCGTGGTGCATTGTGATGAGAAGTGCCCGGAGCATTGTGATGACAGGGTCATGGAGCAAATTGATGAAAAGTGTCATGGAACATTTTGATGACAGGGGTTATGGAACATTGTGATGTCAGGGTCATGGAGCAAATTGTTGAAAAGTGTCATGGAACATTTTGAATACAGGGGTTATGGAACATTGTGATGTCAGGGGTCATGGAGCATTTTGATGAAAAGGGTCATGCAGCATTCTGATGAAAAGGTGCATGGAGCATTGTGATTACAGGGGTTTTGAAGCATTATGATGACAAGGGCAAGGAGCATTGTGATGAGAAGGCAATGGAGCATTCTGATGACATGCGTCATGGAGCTTTGTGATGACAAGTGCATGGACCATTGTGATGACAAAGGTCATGAAGCACTGTGATGACTGAAGTCACAGAGCATTGTGATGACAGGGGTCATGGAGCATTGTGATGACAAGGGCATGGAGCATTGTGATGACAGGGGCATGGAACATTGGTCTGACAAGTTTCATGGATTATTGTGATGACAATTGGCATGGCGCATTATGATGACAAGGGCATGGAACATTGTGATGACAAGGTCATGGAGTATTGTTAAGACAGGTGTCAGGGAGCATTGTGATGACATATGTCATTGTCCATTGTGATGACAATGGCATGGAGCATTGTGATACCAAGTGTCATGCAGGATTGAGATGACAAAGGTAATGGATCATTTTGAGCACAAGGGCTTGGGACATTGCGATGACAATGGTCATGGAGCATTGTGATGACACGGGCATGGAGCATTGTGATGACAAGGGCCATTGAGAATTTTGATGACAACGTCGTGAAGCATTGTGATGACAAACGCATAGAGCTTGCTATAAGAGGGGTCATAGAGCATTGCAATGACAAGTGCATGGAGAATTGTGATGACAAGATCAAGTAACATTGTGATAAGAAGTGTCATGGTGCATTGTGATGACAAAGACGTGGAGAATTGTGATGACAAATCAAGTAACATTGTGATAAGAAGTGTCATGGTGCATTGTGATGACAAAGACATGGAGAATTGTGATGACATGGGACATGGAGCACTGTGATGAGAGGTGTCATGGAGCAATGTGCTGACAAGGGTCATGGAGCATTGTGATTGGAAGGTCATGGGGCATTGGGCTGAAAATGTTCATGGAGTATTGTGATGACAGGGGTCAAGGAGCATTGTGATGACAAGGGAATGGAGCATTGCGATGACAAGTTCATGGAGCAGTGTGATGAGAAAACCATGGAGTCTTGTGATGACAAGTCTCATCGATCATTCTGATGAATAGGGGCATGGATCTTTGTGACGACAAGAGCATGGAGCACTGTGATTACAGGGGTCTTGGAGCATTGTGATGACAAGGGCCATGGAGCCTTGGATGACAAGGCCGTGGAACATTGTGTTGGCAGGGGTCATGGAGCATTGTTATGACAGGGGTAATGGAGCTTTGTGATGACAAGGGCATGGAGCATTTTGATGACAAGTTTGTGGTGCACTGTGATGAGAAAGGCAGGGAGCATTGTGATGAGAGGGGCATGGAGCAAATTGATAAAAAGCGTCATGGAACATTGTGATGACAAGGGTTATGAAACATTGTGATGTCAGGGGTCATGGAGCATTTTGAGGAAAAGGGTCATGGAGCATTCTGATGAAAAGTTGCATGGAGCATTGTGATTACAGGGGTTTTGAAGCATTGTGATGACAAGGGCTTGGAGCATTGTGATGAGAAGGCAATGGAGCATACTGATGACATGCGTCATGGAGCTTTGTGATGACAAGGACATGGAGCATTGTGATTACAGGGGTCTTGGAGCATTGTGATGAAAAGGGCATGGATCATTGTGATGACGAGCGTCATGGGGCATTGTGATGACAAGTGTTATGGAACATTTTGATCAGAAGTGTTTGGTGCATTGTGATGACTGAGGTCATTGAGCATTTTGATTTCATTGTGTTGACAATAGCATGAAATATTATGGTGATGGGCACGGTGAAATGTGATGACAGGGTTCATGGAGAATTGAGATGAAAAGGGGCATGGAGCATTGTGATTACAGGGGTCTTGGAGCATTGTGATTACAAGGGCATGGAGCTTTGTGATGAGAAGGCCATGCAACATTCTGATAACATGTGTCATGAATCTTTTTGATGAAAAGGGCATGGAAAATTGTGATTACAGGGGTCCTGGAGCACTGTGATGACAAGGGTCATGGAACCTTGGATGACAAGGCCGTGGAACATTGTGATGGCTGGGGTCATGGAGCATTGTTATGACAGGGGTAATGGAGCATTGTGATGACAAGGTCATGGAACATTTGTCTGAAAATTTCATGGATTATTGTGATGAGATTCGGCATGGAGCATTGTGATGACTAGGGCATGGAACACTGTGATACATGTGTCATGGGAGATTGTATTGACAAGGGCATGGAGCATTGTGATGAGAAGAGTATCGAGCATTGTGATGACAAGCGTCATTGATCATTGTGCTGACAAGGGCATGGAGCAATGGGATGAGAGGTTTCATGTAGCATTGTGATGAAATGGCAAGGAGCATTGTGATGCCAAGGGTCATGGAGTTTTGTGATGACAAAGGTCATGGAGCGTTTTGATGACAAGGTCGTGGTGCATTGTGATGAGAAGTGCCCGGAGCATTGTGATGACAGGGTCATGGAGCAAATTGATGAAAAGTGTCATGGAACATTTTGATGACAGGGGTTATGGAACATTGTGATGTCAGGGGTCATGGAGCATTTTGATGAAAAGGGTCATGAAGCATTCTGATGAAAAGGTGCATGGAGCATTGTGATTACAGGGGTTTTGAAGCATTATGATGACAAGGGCAAGGAGCATTGTGATGAGAAGGCAATGGAGCATTCTGATGACATGCGTCATGGAGCTTTGTGATGAAAAGTGCATGGACCATTGTGATGACAAAGGTCATGAAGCACTGTGATGACTGAAGTCACGGAGCATTGTGATGACAGGGGTCATGGAGCATTGTGATGACAAGGGCATGGAGCATTGTGATGACAGGGGCATGGAACATTGGTCTGACAAGTTTCATGGATTATTGTGATGACAATTGGCATGGTGCATTGTGATGACAAGGGCATGGAACATTGTGATGACAAGGTCATGGAGTATTGTTAAGACAGGTGTCAGGGAGCATTGTGATGACATATGTCAAAATCCATTGTGATGACAATGGCATGGAGCATTGTGATACCAAGTGTCATGCAGGATTGAGATGACAAAGGTAATGGATCATTTTGAGCACAAGGGCTTGGGACATTGTGATGACAATGGTCATGGAGCATTGTGATGACACGGGCATGGAGCATTGTGATGACAAGGGCCATTGAGAATTTTGATGACAACGTCGTGAAGCATTGTTATGACAAACGCATATAGCTTGCTATAAGAGGGTTCATAGAGCATTGCAATGACAAGTGCATGGAGAATTGTGATGACAAGATCAAGTAACATTGTGATAAGAAGTGTCATGGTGCATTGTGATGACAAAGACGTGGAGAATTGTGATGACAAATCAAGTAACATTGTGATAAGAAGTGTCATGGTGCATTGTGATGACAAAGACATGGAGAATTGTGATGACATGGGACATGGAGCACTGTGATGAGAGGTGTCATGGAGCAATGTGCTGACAAGGGTCATGGAGCATTGTGATTGGAAGGTCATGGGGCATTGGGCTGAAAATGTTCATGGAGTATTGTGATGACAGGGGTCAAGGAGCATTGTGATGACAAGGGAATGGAGCATTGCGATGACAAGTTCATGGAGCAGTATGATGAGAAAACCATGGAGTCTTGTGATGACAAGTCTCATCGATCATTCTGATGAATAGGGGCATGGATCTTTGTGACGACAAGAGCATGGAGCACTGTGATTACAGGGGTCTTGGAGCATTGTGATGACAAGGGCCATGGAGCCTTGGATGACAAGGCCGTGGAACATTGTGTTGGCAGGGGTCATGGAGCATTGTTATGACAGGGGTAATGGAGCTTTGTGATGACAAGGGCATGGAGCATTTTGATGACAAGTTTGTGGTGCACTGTGATGAGAAAGGCAGGGAGCATTGTGATGAGAGGGGCATGGAGCAAATTGATAAAAAGCGTCATGGAACATTGTGATGACAAGGGTTATGAAACATTGTGATGTCAGGGGTCATGGAGCATTTTGAGGAAAAGGGTCATGGAGCATTCTGATGAAAAGTTGCATGGAGCATTGTGATTACAGGGGTTTTGAAGCATTGTGATGACAAGGGCTTGGAGCATTGTGATGAGAAGGCAATGGAGCATACTGATGACATGCGTCATGGAGCTTTGTGATGACAAGGACATGGAGCATTGTGATTACAGGGGTCTTGGAGCATTGTGATGAAAAGGGCATGGATCATTGTGATGACCAGCGTCATGGGGCATTGTGATGACAAGTGTTATGGAACATTTTGATCAGAAGTGTTTGGTGCATTGTGATGACTGAGGTCATTGAGCATTTTGATTTCATTGTGATGACAATAGCATGAAATATTATGGTGATGGGCACGGTGAAATGTGATGACAGGGTTCATGGAGAATTGAGATGAAAAGGGGCATGGAGCATTGTGATTAAAGGGGTGTTGGAACATTGTGATTACAGGGGAATGGAGCATTGTGATGAGAAGGCCATGGAGCATTCTGATAACATGCGTCATGGAGCTTTGTGATGACAAGGGCATGGAGCATTTTGATGACAATGGTCATCGAGGCTAGTGATGACAAGGCCGTTGAACCTTGTGATGGAAGGGGTCATGGAGCACTGTTATGACAGGGGTAATGGAGCTTTGTGATGAGAAGGGAATGGGGCATTGGTCTGAAAATTTTCACGGATTTTTGTGATGAGTGTGGGCATGGAGCATTGTGATGACAAGGGCACAGAACACTGTGATACATAGATCATGCAGGATTGTAATGACAAGTGCATGGAGCAATGTGATGAGAGGGTGCATGGAGCATTGTGATGACAATGGAAAGGAGCATTGTTATGCCAAGAGTCATGGATCTTTGTGATGACAAATGTCATGGAGCATTTTGATGACAAGGGCGTGGTGCCTTGTGATGAGAAGGGCATGGAGCATTGTGATGACAGGGTCATGGAGCAATTTGATAAAAAGGGTCATGGAATATTTTGATGACAGGTGTTATGGAACATTGTGATGTCAGGGGTCATGAAGCATTGTGATGAAATGGGTCATGGAGCATTTTGTGACAGGGGTTATGGAACATTGTGATGTCAGTGGTCATGGAGCATTGTGATGATAATGGCATGTAGCACTGTGATGACAGGGGTCATGGAACACTGTGATGACAGGGGTGAGGGAGTATTGTGATGACTAGTGATGTAACATTGTGATATATGTGGTGAGAGAGCATTTTGATGAGAAGTGCATGGAGCATTGTGATGACAAGTGTTATGGAGCATAGCAATGATAAGGATGTGGAGTATTGTGATGACAAGCGCATGGCGCATTGTGATGACATGGGTCATGGAGCATTGTGCTGACAAGTGCATGGAGCATTTTGATGACAAGTGTCATGGAGCATTGTGCTGACAAAGGCATGGAGCATTTTGATGACAAGGGACACAGAGCATTGTGATGAAATATTCATGGAGCATTGTGGAGAAAAAGATCGCAGAGCCTTGTGTGATGAGGGCATGGACCATAGTGATGAGATAGGTCATGAAGCATTTTGATGACTGGAGTCACGGAGCATTGTGATGAAAGGGGTCATGGAGCATTGTGATGACAAGTGCAAGGAGCAATGTGATGACAGAGGCATGGAACATTGGTCTGACAAGTTTCATGGATTATTGTGATGACATTTGGCATGGAGCATTGTGATGACAAGAGCATGGTGTATTGTGGTGACAAAGGTCACAGAGCCTTGTGTGAAGAGTGCATGGACCACTGTGATGACAAATGTCATGGAGCATTGTGATGACTGGAGTAAAGGAGCACTGTGATGACAGGGGTCATGGAGCACTGTGCTGAAAAGCTCATGGAGCATTGTGATGACAAGTTTCATGGAGCATTGTGCTGACAAAGGCATGGAGCATTGTGATGATAAGGGACACAGAGCACTGTCATTTAAAGTTAATGGAGCATTGTGGTGACAATTATCATAGAGCCTTGTGTGACGAGGGCATGGACCATTGGTCTGACAAATTTCATGGATTATTGTGATGACATTGGGCATGGAGCATTGTGATGACAAGCGCATGGAGCATTGTGTTGACAAAGGTCACAGAGCCTTGTGTGACGAGGGCATGGACCATTGTGATGACAAATGTCATGAAGCATTGTGATGACTGGAGTCACGGAGCACTGTGATGACAGGGGTCATGGAACATTGTGATGACAAGGGCATGGTGCATTTTGCTGACAGAGGCATGGAACATTGGTCTGACAAGTTTCCTGGATTATTGTGATGACAGTGGGCATGGCACATTGTGATGACAAGGGCATGGAACATTGTGATGACAAGGTCATGGAATATTGTGAAGACAGGTGTCAGGGAGCATTGTGATGACATATGTCATTGTCCATTGTGATGACAATGGCATGGAGCATTGTGATACCAAATGTCATGGAGGATTGTGATGACAAAGTTAATGGAGCATTGTGATGACAGCTGTCATGGAGCATTGTGCTGAGAGCGGTCATGGAGCAATGTGATGACATGGGTCATGGAGCATTGTGATGAGAAGGTCATGGAGCATCGGGCTGAAAATTTTCATGGAGTATTGTGATGACAGGGGTAAAGGAACATTGTGATGACAAGGGAAAGGAGCATAGTGATGAAAAGGTCCTGGAGCAGTGTGATGAGAAAACCATGGAGTCTTGTGATGACAACTCTCATGGAGCATTCTGATGAAGAGGGGCATGGAGCATTGTGATTACAGGGGTCTTGGAGCATTGTGATTACAAGGGCATGTAGCATTGTGATGAGAAGTCCATGGAGCATTCTGATGACATGGGTCATGGATCTTTGTGACGACAAGGGCATGGAGCATTGTGATTACAGGGGTCTTGGAGCATCGTGATGCCAAGGGTCATGGAGCCTTGGATAACAAGGCCGTGGAACATTGTGATGGCAGGGGTCATGGAGCATTGTTATGACAGGGGAAATGGTGCATTGTTATGACAAGGGCATGGAACACTGGTCTGAAAATTTCATGGATTATTGTGATGAGATTCTGCATGGAGCACTGTGATGACTAGGGCACGGAACACTGGAATACACGGGTCATGGAGCATTGTGCTGACAAGGGCATGGAGCAATGTGATGAGAGGTTTCATGTAGCATTGTGATGAAATGGCATAGAGCACTGTGCTGCCAAGGGTCATGGAGCTTTGTGATGACAAAGGTCATGGAGCATTTTGATGACAAGGTCGTGGTGCATTATGATGAGAAGGGCAGGGAGCATTGTGATGACAGGGTCATGGAGCAAACTGATGAAAAGTGTCATGGAACATTTTTATGACAGGGGTTATGGAACATTGTGATGTCAGGGGTCATGGAGCATTTTGATGAAAAGTGTCATGGAGCATTCTGATGAAAAGTTGCATGGAGCATTGTGATTACAGGTGTTTTGAAGCATTGTGATGACAAGGGCAAGGAACATTGTGATGAGAAGACAATGGAGCATTCTCATGACATGCGTCATGGAGTTTTGTGATGATAAGGACATGGAGCATTGTGATTACAGGGGTCTTGGATCATTGTTATGAAAAGGGCATGGATCATTGTGATGATCAGCGTCATGGGGCATTGTGAAGACAAGTGTTATGGAACATTGTGATCAGAAGGGTTTGGTGCATTGTGATGACAGAGGTCATTGAGCATTTTGATTTCATTGCGATGACAATAGCATGAATCTTTATGATGAGGGGCATGGTGCATTGTGATGACAGTGTTCATGGCGCATTGAGATGAAAAGTGGCATGGAGAATTGTGATTACAGAGGTCTTGGAGCATTGTGATGACAAGGGTCATGGAGCCTTGTGATGACAAGGCCGTGGAACATTGTGATGGCAGGGGTCATGGAGCATTGTTATGACAGGTGTAATGGAGCATTGTGATGACAAGGGCATGGAGCAATGTGATGAGAGATTTCATTGAGCATTGTGATGACAATGGCATGGAGCATTGTGATGCCAAGGGTCATGGAGCTTTGTGATGACAAATGTCATGGGGCATTTTGATGAAAAGGGCATAGTGCATTGTGATGAGAAGTGCAGGGAGCATTGTGATGACAGGGTCATGGAGCAATTTGAATAAAAGGGTCATGGAATATTTTGATGACAGGGGTTATGGAACATTGTAATCAGAATGGTTTGGAGCATTGTGATGACAGAGGACATGGAGCATTTTGATTTCATTGTGATGACAATAGCATGAATCATTATGATGATGGGCATGTTGCATTGCGATGACAGTGTTCATGGAGCATTGAGATGAAAAGTGGCATGGAGAATTGTGATTACAGAGTACTTGGTGCATTGTGATGACAAGGGTCATGGAGCATTGTGCTGAGAAAGGCATGGAGCATTTTGATGACAAGGGACACAGAGCATTGTGATGAAATATTCATGGAGCATTGTAGTGAAAAAGATCACAGAACCTTGTGTGACGAGTGCATGGACCATAGTGATGAAATAGGTCATGAAGCATTGTGATGACTGGAGTCACGGAGCATTGTGATGAAAGGGGTCATGGAGCATTGTGATGACAGGGGCATAGAGCAATGTGAAGACAGGGGCATGGATCATTGGTCTGACAAGTTTCATGGATTATTGTGATGACAGTGAGCATGGAGCATTGGGATGACAAGGGCATGGAGCATTGTGGTGACAAAGTCATGGAGCATTTTGATGACAAGGGACACAGAGCATTGTGATGAAATATTCATGGAGCCTTGTGGTGTAAAAGATCACAGAGCCTTATTTGAAGAGGACATGGACCACTGTGATAACAAAGGTCATGAAGCATTGTGATGACTGGAGTCACGGAGCATTGTGATGACAGGGGTCATGAAGCATTGCTCTGACAAGATTATGGATTATTGTGACGAGAGTGGGCATGGCGCATTGTGATGACAAGGGCATGGAACATTGTGATGACAAGGTCATGGAGTATTTTGAAGACAGGTGTCAGGGAGCATTGTGATGACATATGTCATTGTCCATTGTGATGACAATGGCATGGAGCATTGTGATACCAAGTGTCATGGAGGATTGTGATGACAAAGGTAATGGAGCATTTTGATGACAAGGGCTTGGAACATTGCGATGACAACGGTCATGGAGCATTGTGATGACAAGGGCATGGAGCATTTTGATGACAAGGGCCATTGAGAATTTTGATGACAACGTCGTGAAGCATTGTGATGACAAGCGCATGGAGCTTGCTATGACTGTGGTCATAGAGCATTGCTATGACAAGTGCATGGAGAATTGTGATGACAAGATCATGTAACATTATGATGAGAAGTGTCACGAAGCATTGTGATGACAAGGACGTGGAGAATTGTAATGACATGGGACATGGAGCATTGTAATGAACAGGGCATGGAGAATTGTGATAGCAAGACCATGGAGCATTGTGATGAAAAGACCATGGATAATTATGATGAAGAGCGTCATGTATCACTGTAATGACAAGGGACATGGAGCATTGTGATGACAGGTGTCATGGAGCATTGTGATGAGAGGGGTCATGGAGCATTGTGATGACAAGGGTAATGGAGCATTGTGATGAGAAGTTCATAGAGCATTGGCCTGAAAATGTTCATGGAGTATTGTGATTACAGTGCTCAAGGAGCATTGTGATAACAAGGGAATTGAGCATTTTGATGACAAGGTCCTGGAGCAGTGTGATAAGAAGACCATGGAGCCTTGTGATGACAAGTCTAATGGAGCACTCTGATGAATAGGGGCACGGCACATTGTGATTACAGGGGTCTTGACACATTGTGATGACAAGGTCATGGAGCATAGTGATGAGAAGGCCATGGAGCATTCTGATGACATGTGTCATGGATCTTTGTGATGACAGGGGCATGGAACATTGTGATTACAGGGGACTTGGAGCATTGTGATGACAAGGGTCATGGAGCCTTGGATGCCAAGGCAGTGGAACATTTTGATGGCAGGAGTCATGGAGCATTGTTATGACAGGTGTAATGCAGCATTGTGATGACAAGGGCATGGAGCAATGTGATGAGAGATTTCATTGAGCATTGTGATGACAATGGCATGGAGCATTGTGATTCCAAGGGTCATGGAGCTTTGTGATGACAAATGTCATGGGGCATTTTGATGACAAGGGCGTGGTGCATTGTGATGAGAAGGACAGGGAGCATTGTGATGACAGGGTCATGGAGCAATTTGAATAAAAGTGTCATGGAATATTTTGATGACAGGGGTTATGGAACACTGTGATGTCAGGGTTCATGAAGCATTCGGATGAAATGGGTCATGGAGCATTTAGTGACAGGGGTTATGGAACATTGTGATGTCAGGGGTTATGGAGCATTGTGATGAAAAGGGCATGGCACATTGTGATGACATGAGTCATGGAGCATTGTGCTGACAAGCGCATGGAGCAATTTGATGACCAGTGTCATGGAGCATTGTGCTGACAAAGGCATGGAGCGTTGTGATGAAAAGGGACACAGAGCATTGTGATGAAAAATTCATGGAGCATTGTGGTGACAAAGATCACAGAGCCTTGTGTGACGAGGGCATGGACCATTGTGATCAGAAAGGTCATGAATCATTCTGATGACTGGAGTCACGGAGCATTGTGATGACAGGGGTCATGGAGCATTTTCATGACAAGGGCATGGAGCATTGTGATGACAGGCACATGGAACATTGGCCTGACATGTTTCATGGATTACTGTGATGAGAGTGGGCATGGCACATTGTGATGACAAGGGCATGGAACATTGTGATTACAAGGTCATGGAATATTGTGAAGACAGGTGTCAGGGAGCATTGTGATGACATATGTCATTGTCCATTGTGATAACAATGGCATGGAGCATTGTGATACCAAGTGTCATGGAGGATTGTGATGACAAAGGTAATGGAGCATTTTGATGACAAGGGCTTGGAACATTGTGATGACAACGGTCATGGGGCATTGTGATGACAAGGGCATGGAGCATTCTGATGAAAAGGTGCATGGAGCATTGAGATTACAGGGATTTTGAAGCAATGTGATTACAAAGGCATGGAGCATTGTGATGAGAAGGCAAGGGAGCCTTCTGATGACATGTGTCATGGAGCCTTGTGATGACAAAGGCCATGGAACATTGTGATGGCAGGGGTCATGGAGCATTTTTATGATAGGTGTAATGGAGCATTGTGATGACAAGGGCATGGAGCAATGTGATGAGTGATTTCACTGAGCATTGTGAAGACAATGGCATGGAGCGTTGTGATGCCATGGGTCATGGAGCTTTTTGATGACAAATGTCATGGGGCATTTTGATGACAAGGGCGTGGTCCATTGTGGTGAGAAGGGCTGGGAGCATTGTGATGACAGGGTCATGGAGCAATTTGAATAAAAGTGTCATGGAATATTTTGATGACAGGGGTTATGTAACATTGCGATGTCAGGGGTCATGAAGCATTGTGATGAAATGGCTCATGGGGCATTTTGTGACAGGGGTTATGGAACATTGTGATGTCAGGGGTCATGGAGCATTGTGATGATAAGAGCATGTAGCACTGTGACTACAGTGGTCATGGAACATTGTGATGACAGGGGTGAGCGAGTATTGTGATGACTAGTGATGGAACATAGTGATATATGTGGTGAGAAAGCATTTTGATGAGAAGTGCATGGAGCATTGTGATGAGAAGTTTTATGGAGCATAGCGATGAAAAGGATGTGGAGCATTGTGATGAAAAATGTCATGGAGCCTTGTGATGACAAGGTCGTGGAACATTGTGATGGCAGGGGTAATGGAGCATTGTTATGACAGGTGTAATGGAGCATTTTGATGACAAGGGAATGAAGCAATGTGATGAGAGATTTCACTGAGCATTGTGATGACAATGGCATGGAGCATTGTGATGCCAAGTGTCATGGAGCTTTGTGATGACAAATGCCATGGGGCATTTTGATGACAAGGGCGTGGTGCATTGTGATGAGAAGGGCAGGGCGCATTGTGATTACAGGGTCATGGAGAAATTTGTAAAAAGTGTCATGGAATATTTTGATGACAGGTGTTATGGAACATTGCGATGTCAGGTGTCATGAAGCATTGTGATGAAAAGGGTCATGGGGCGTTTTGTGACAGGGGTTATGGAACATTCTGATGTCAGTGGTCATGGAGCATTGTGAGGATAAGGGCATGTAGCACTGTGATGACAGTGGTCATGGAACATTGTGATGACAGGGGTGAGCGAGTATTGTGATGACTAGTGATGGAACATTGTGATATGTGTGGTGAGAGAGCATTTTGATGAGAAGTGCATGGAGCATTGTGATGACAAGTTTTATGGAACATAGCGATGAAAAGAATGTGGAGCATTGTGATGAAAAGAGCATGGCACATTGTGATGACATGGGTCTTGGAGCATTGTGCTGACAAGTGCATGGTGCATTTTGATGACAAGTTTCATGGAGCATTGTGCTGACAAAGGCATGGAGCATTGTGATGACAAGGGACACAGAGCATTGAGATCAAAATTTCATGGAGCATTGTGGTGACAAAGATCACAGAGCCTTTTATGACGAGGGCATGGACCATTGTGATGAGAAAGGTCATGAATCATTGTGATGACTGGAGTCACGAAGCATTGTGATGACAGGGGTCATGGAGCATTGTGATGACGAGGGCATGGAGCAATGTGATGACAGGGGCATGGAACATTGGTCTGACAAGTTTCATGGATTATTGTGATGACAGTGGGCATGGAGCATTCAGATGACAAGGGCATGGAGCATTGTGGTGACAAAGGTCACAGAGCCTTGTGTGACGAGGGCATAGAACATTGTTAGGACAAAGGTCATGAAGCATTGTGAGGACTGGAGTCACGAAGCATTGTGATGACAGGGGTCATGGAGCATTGTGATGGCAAGGGCATGGAGCATTGAGATGAGAGGGGCATGGAACATAGGTCTGACATGTTTCATGGATTATTGTGATGATAGTGGGCATGGCGCATTGTGATGACAAGGGCATGGAACATTGTGATGACAAGGTCATGGAATATTGTGAAGACAGGTGTCAGGGAGCATTGTTATGACATATGTCATTGTCCATTGTGATGACAATGGCATGGAGCATTGTGATACCAAGTGTCATGGAGGATTGTGATGACAAAGGTAATGGAGCATTTTGATGACAAGGGCTTGGAACATTGCGATGACAAGGGTCATGGAGCATTGTGATGACAAGGGCATGGAGCATTCTGATGAAAATGTGCATGGAGCATTGAGATTACAGGGGTTTTGAAGCAATGTGATGACAAGGGCATGGAGCATTGTGATGAGAAGGCAATGGAGCATTCTGATGACATGCGTCATGGAGCTTTGTGATGACAAGGACATGGAGCATTGTGATTACAGGGGTCTTGGAGCATTGTGATGAAAAGGGAATGGATCATTGTGATGGAAAATGCATGGAGCCTTGTCATGACAGCGTTCAAGGGGCATACTGATGACAACTGTCAGGGAGCATTGTGATGATAAGTGTATTGAGCATTGTGATGACAAAGATCATGAAGCATTGTGATGAGAAGACCATGGATAATTGTGATGACCAGCGTCATGGGGCATTGTGATGACAAGTGTTATGGAACATTGTGATCAGAAGGGTTTGGTGCATTGTGATGACAGAGGTCATTGAGCATTTTGATTTCACTGTGATGACAATAGCATGAAATATTATGGTGATGGGCACGGTGCATTGTGAAGACAGGGTTCATGGAGCATTGAGATGAAAAGGGCATGGAGCATTGTGATTACAGGGGTGTTGGAGCATTGTGATGACAAGGGCATGGAGCATTGTGATGAGAAGGCCATGGAGCATTCTGATGACATTCGTCATGGAGCTTTGTGATGACAAGAGCATGGAGAATTGTGATTACAGGCTTCATGGAATATTGTGATGACAGGGGTGAGGGAGTATTGTGATGACTAGTGATGGAACATTGTGATAACTGTGGTGAGAAGGCATTTTGAGGAGAAGTGCATGGAGCATTGTGGTGACAAGGTTTATGGAGCATTTTGATGACAAGGATGTGGAGCATTGTGATGACAAGTGCATGGTGCATTGTGATGACATGGTTATGGAGCAATGTGCTGACACGCGCATCGAGCATTGTGATGACAAGGGTCATGGAGCATTGTGCTGACAAAGACATGGAGCTTTGTGATGACAAGGGTCACAGAGCATTGTGATAAAAATTTCATGGAGCATTGTGGTGACAAAGGTCACAGAGCTTTGTGTGACCAGGTCATGGACCATTGTGAGGACTACTGTCATGAAGCACTGTGATGACTGGAGTCACGGAGCATTGTGATAACAGGGGTCTTGTAGCATTGTGATGAAAAGGTAATGGATCACTGTGATGAAAAAGGCATGGAGCCCTGCCATGACAGTGTTCAAGGAGCATACTGATGACAAGTGTCAGCGAGCATTGTGATGCCAAGTGTATTGAGCATTGTGGTGACAAAGGACATGGAGCATTGTGATGAGAAGACCTAGCATAATTGTGATGACGAGCGTCATGGGGCATGTGATGACAAGTGTTATGGAACATTGTGATCAGAAATGTTTGGAGCATTGTGATGACAGAGGACATGGAACATTTTGATTTCATTGTGATGACAATAGCATGAATCATTATGATGATGGGCATGGTGCATTGTGATGACAGTGTTCATGGAGCATTGAGATGAAAAGTGGCATGGAGAATTGTGATTACAGAGGTCTTGTAGCATTGTGATGACAAGGGTCATGGAGCCTTGTGATGACAAGGCCGAGGAACATTGTGATGGCTGGGGTCATGGAGCATTGGTATGACAGGGGTAATGGAGCATTGTGATGACAAGGGCATGGAGCAATGTGATGAGAGATTTCTTTGAGCATTGTGATGACAATGGCATGGAGCATTGTGATGCCAAGGGTCATGGAGGTTTGTGATGACAAATGTCATGGGGCATTTTGATGACAAGGGCGTGGTGCATTGTGATGAGAAGGGCAGGGAGCATTGTGATGACAGGGTCATGGAGCAATTGGAATAAAAGGGTGATGGAATATTTTGATGACAGGGGTTATGGAACATTGCGATGTCAGGGGTCATGAAGCATTGTGATGAAATGGGTCATGGGGAATTTTGTGACAGGGTTTATGGAACATTGTGATGTCAGGGGTCATGGAGCATTGTAATGATAAGGGCATGTAGCACTGTGATGACAGTGGTTATGGAACATTGAGATGACAGGGGTGAGCGAGTATTGTGATGACTAGTGATGGAACATTGTGATATATGTGGTGAGAGAGCATTTTGATGAGAAGTGCATGGAGCATTGTGATGACATGTTTTATGGAGCATAGTGATGAAAAGGATGTGGAGCATTGTGATGAAAAATGTCATGGAGCCTTGTGATGACATGTGTCATGGAGCATTGTGCTGACAAGAGCATGGAGCATTTTGATGACAAGTGTCATAGAGCATTGTGCTGACAAAGGCATGGAGCATTGTGATGACAAGGGACACAGAGCATTGTGATGAAAATTTCATGGAGCATTGTGGTGACAATGATCTCAGATCCTTTTGTGACGAGGACATGGACCATTGTGATGAGAAAGGTCATGAATCATTGTGATGACTGGAATCACGGAGCACTGTGAGGACAAGGGTCAAGGAGCACTGTGATGACAAGGGCATGGAGCAATGTGATGACAGGGGCATGGAACATTGGTCTGACAAGTTTCATGGATTATAGTGATGACAGTGGGCATGGCGCATTGTGATGACAAGGGCATGGAACACTGTGATGACAAGGTCATGGAATATTGTGAAGACACGTGTCAGGGAGCATTGTGATGACATATGTCATTGTCCATTGTGATGACAATGGCATGGAGCATTGTGATACCAAGTGTCATGGATGATTGTGATGACAAAGGTAATGGAGCATTTTGATGACAAGGGCTTGGAACATTGCGATGACAAGGCTCATGGAGCATTGTGATGACAAATGCATGGAGCATCCTGATGAAAATGTGCATGGAGCATTGAGATTACAGGGGTTTTGAAGCAATGTGATTACAAGGGCGTGGAGCATTGTGATGAGAAGGCAATGGAGCATTCTGATGGCATGCGTCATGGAGCTTTGTGATGAAAAGGACATGGAGCATTGTGATTACAGGGGTCTTGGAGCATTGTGATGAAAAGGGAATGGATCATTGTGATGGAAAATGCATGGAGCCTTATCATGACAGCGTTCAAGGGGCATACTGATGACAACTGTCAGGGAGCATTGTGATGATAAGTGTATTGAGCATTGTGATGACAAAGATCATGGAGCATTGTGATGAGAAGACCATGGATAATTGTTATGACCAGAGTCATGGGGCATTGTGATGATAAGTGTTATGGAACATTGTGATCAGAAGGGTTAGGTGCATTGTGATGACAGAGGTCATTGAGCATTTTGATTTCACTGTGATGACAATAGCATGAAATATTATGGTGATGGGCACGGTGCATTGTGATGACAGGGTTAATGGAGCATTGAGATGAAAAGTGGCATGGAGCATTGTGATGAAAACGGAATGGATCATCGTGATGAAAAACGCATGGAGCCTTGTCATGACAGGGTTCAAGGAGCATACTGATGACAACTGTCAGGGAGCATTGTGATGATAAGTGTATTGAGCATTGTGATGACAAAGATCATGGAGTATTGTGATGAGAAGACCATGGATAATTTTTATGACCAGCGTCATGGGGCATTGTGATGACAAGTGTTGTGGAACACTGTGATCAGAAGGGTTTGGTGCATTGTGATGACAGAGGTCATTGAGCATTTTGATTTCATTGTGATGACAATAGCATGAAATATTATGGTGATGGGCACGGTGCATTGTGATGACAGTGTTCATGGAGCATAGAGATGAAAAGTGGCATGGAGAATTGTGATTACAGAGGTCTTGGAGCATTGTGATGACAGGTGTCATGGAGCATTGTGATGAGAAGGGCATGAAGCATTTTGATGACAGGGGCATGGAACATTGGCCTGACATGTTTCATGGATTATTGTGATGACAGTGGGCATGGCGCATTGTGATGACAAGGGCATGGAACATTGTGATGACAAGGTCATGGAGTATTGTGAAGACAGGTATCAGGGGGTATTGTGATGACATATGTCATCGTCCATTGTAATGACAATGGCATGGAGCATTGTGATACCAAGTGTCATGGAGGATTGTGATGACAAAGTAATGGAGCATTTTGATGACAAGGCCTTGGGTCATTGCGATGAGAAGGGTCATGGTGTATTGTGATGAAAAGGTCATTGAGAATTCTGATAAAAATGTGCATGGAGCATTGTGATTACAGGGGTTTTGAAGCAATGTGATTACAAGGGCATGGAGCATTGTGATGAGAATGCAATGCAGCATTATGATGACATGCGTCATGGAGCTTTGTGATGACAAGGACATGGAGCATTGTGATCAAGGGTTCTTGGAGCATTGTGATGAAAAGGGAATGGATCATTTTGATGAAAAATGCATGGAGCCTTGTCATGACAGGCTTGAAGGAGCACACTGATGACAACTGTCAGGGAGCATTGTGATGATAAATGTATTGAGCATTGTGATGACAAAGATCATGGAGCATTGTTATGAGAAGACCATGGATAATTGTGATGACCAGCGTCATGGGACAATGTGATGACAAGTGTTATAGAACATTGTGATCAGAAGGGTTTGGTGCATTGTGATGACAGAGGTCATTGAGCATTTTGATTTCATTGTGGTGAAAATAGCATGAAATATTATGGTGATGGGCACGGTGCATTGTGATGGCAGGGTTCATGGAGCATTGAGATGAAAAGGGGCATGGCGCATTGTGATTACAGGGGTGTTGGAGCATTGTGATTACAAGGGCATGGAGCATTGTGATGAGAAGGCCATGGATAATTCTGATGTCATGCGTCATGGAGTTTTGTGATGACATGGGTGTTGGAGCATTGTGATGACAAGGGCATGGAGCATTGTGATGAGAAGGCCATGGAGCATTCCGATGACATGCGTCATGGAGCTTTGTGATGACAAGGGCATGGAGAATTGTGATTACAGGGTTCATGGAATATTGTGATGACAGGGGTGTGGGAGTACTGTGATGACTAGTGATGGAACATTGTGATATCAGTGGTGAGAAGGCATTTTGAGGAGAAGTGCATGGAGCATTTTGATGACAAGGTTTACGGAGCATTTTGATGACAAGGATGTGGAGCATTGTGATGACAAGTGCATGGTGCATTGTGATGGCATGGGTTATGGAGCCTTGTGCTGACAAAGGCATGGAGCTTTGTGATGACAAGGGTCACAGAGCATTGTGATAAAAATTTCATGGAGCATTGTGCTGACAATGGCATGGAGCTTTGTGATGACAAGGGTCAAAGAGCATTGTGATAAAAATTTCATGGAGCATTGTGGTGACAAATGTCTCAGCGCTTTGTGTGACGAGGTCATGGACCATTGTGATGACAAATGTCATGAAGCATTGTGATGACTGGAGTCATGGAGCATTGTGATAACCGGGGTCTTGGAGCATTGTCATGAAAAGGGAATGGATCATTGTGATGAAAAAGGCATGGAGCCTTGTCATGACAGTGTTCAAGGAGCATACTGATGACAAGTGTCAGCGAGCATTGTGATGCCAAGTGTTTTGAGCATTGTGGTGACAAAGGTCATGGAGCATTGTGATGAGAAGACCTTGCATAATTGTGATGACGAGCGTCATGGGGCATGTGATGACAAGTGTTATGGAACATTGTGATCAGAAGGGTTTGGAGCATTGTGATGACAGAGGACATGGATCATTTTGATTTCATTGTGATGAAAATAGCATGAATCATTATGATGATGGGCATGGTGCATTGTGATGACAGTGTTCATGGAGCATTGAGATGAAAAGTGGCATGGAGAATTGTGATTACAGAGGTCTTGGAGCATTGTGATGACAAGGGTCATGGAGCCTTGTGATGCCAAGGCCGTGGAACATTGTGATGGCAGGGGTCATGGAGCATTGTTATGACAGGTGTAATGGAGCACTGTGATGAAAAGGGCATGGAGCAATGTGATGAGAGATTTCATTGAGCATTGTGATGACAATGTCATGGAGCATTGTGATTCCAAAGGTCATAGCTTTGTGATGTCAAATGTCATGGGTCATTTTGATGACAAGTGCGTGGTGCATTGTGATGAGAAGGGCAGGGAGCATTGTGATGACAGGGTCATGGAGCAATTTGAATAAAAGGGTCATGGAATATTTTGATGACAGGTGTTATGGGACATTGTGATGTCAGGGGTCATGAAGCATTGTGAAGAAATTGGTCATGGAGCATTTTGTGACAGGGCTTATGGAACATTGTGATGTCAGGGGTCATGGAGCATTGTGATGATAAGGGCATGTAGCAGTGTGATGACAGTGGTCATGGAACATTGTGATGACAGGGGTGAGCGAGGATTGTGATGACTAGTGATGGAACATTGTGATATATGTGGTGAGAGAGCATTTGGTGAGAAGTGCATGGAGCATTGTGATGACAATTTTTATGGAGCATAGCGATGAAAAGGATGTGGAGCGTTGTGATGAAAAGAGCATGGCACATTGTGATGACATGGGTCATGGAGCATTGTGATGAAAATTTCATGGAGCATTATGGTGACAAAGTTCACAGAGCCTTGTGTGATGAGGGCATGGACCACTGTGATGAGAAAGATCATTAATCATTGTGATGACTGGAGTCACAGAGCACTGTGATGACAGGTGTCATGGAGCATTGTGAGGACAGGGGCATGGAGCAATATGATGATAGTGTCATGGAACACTGGTCTGACAAATTTCATGTATTATTGTGATGACAGTGGGCATGGAGCATTGAGATGACAAGGGCATGGAGCATTGTGGTGACAAAGGTCACAGATCCTTGTGTGACGAGGGCATGGACCATTGTGAGGACAAAGGTCATGAAGCATTGTGATGACTGGAGTCACGGAGCATTGTGATGATAGGGGTCATGGAGCATTGTGATGACAAGGGCATGGAGCATTGTTAGGAAAATGGCATGGAGCATTGTGATGACAAGCGCCATTGAGAATTTTGGTGACAAGGTCGTGAAGCATTGTGATGGAAAGCACATGGAGCTTGCTATGACGGGTCATGGAGCATTGCGATGACAAGTGCATGGAGAATTGTGATGACAAGATCATGTAACATTGTGATGAGAAGTGTCATGGAGCATTGTGATGGCAAGACCGTGGATCATTGTGATGAGAAAACCATATAATTGTGATGACGAGCGTGATGGAGCACTGTAATGACATGGGCGTGGAGCATTGTGATGACAAGTGTCATGGAGCATTGTGATGACAAGGGTCATGGAGGACACTGATGACAAGCTTGTGAAGTGCTGTGATGACAATGGCATGGAGCATTGTGATGAAAAGTGCATGGAGCCTTTTCATGACACGGTTCAAGGAGCATTCTGACGAGAAATGACAGGGAGCATTGTGATGATAAATGTATTGAGCATTGTGATGACAAAGTTCATGGAGGATTTTCATGAGAAGTCCATGGATAATTGTGATGACAGGCATCAAAGTGTGTTGTGATGACAAGTGTTATGGAACATTGTGATCACAAGTGTTTGGAGCATTGTGATGACAGAGGTCATGGATCATTTTGATTTCAAGGAACATGGAGCATTTTGATGACAAGGGCTTGAAGCAATGTGATCCCAAGGTTCATGGAGGATTTTGATGACAATGGTAATGGAGAATTATGATGACAAGCGCATGGAGCATTGTGATGACAATGTCATGTATTATTTTGCTGACAAAGCATGGAGCATTGTGATGACAAGGGTCACGGAGCAATGTGATGACAAGCGTCACAGAGCATTGTGATTACAGGGGCCATGGAACACTGGGATGACAAGGGCATGGATCAATGTGATGACAATGGTCATGGAGCATTTTGATGACAGTGGTCATGGAGCATTTTGATGACATGGGTCATGAAGCATTGTGATGAGAAGGTCATGGAACATTGGGCTGAAAATATTCATGGAGTATTGTGATGACAGGTGTCATAGAACATTGTTATGACAAGGGAATGGAGCATTGTGATGACAGGGGCATGGAGCATTGGTCTGACATGTTTCATGGATTATTGTGATGACAGTGGGCATGGTGCATTGTTATGAGAAGGGCATGGATCATTGTGATGACAAGGTCATGGATTATTGTGAAGACCGGTGTCAGGGAGCATTGTGATGACATATGTCATGTTCCCTTGTGATGACAATGCCATGGAGCATTGTGATACCAAGTGTCATGGAAGATTGTGATGACAAAGGTAATGGAGCATTGTGATGAGAAGGGCTTGGAGCATTGTGTTGACAAGGGCATGGAGCATTGTGATAACAAGGGCCATTGATAATTTTGATGACAATTCATGAAGCATTGTGATGACAACCACATGGAGCTGGCTATGATAGGGGTCATGGAGCACTGCGATGAAAAGTGCATAGAGAATTGTGATGACAAAGAATTTAACACTGTGAGGAGAAGTGTCATGGAGCATAGTGATTCCAAGGACGTGGAGAACTGTGATCACCAAAGACATGGAGCATTGTGATGACCAGGGCATGCAGCATTGTGATGGCAAGACCGTGGAGCATTGTGATGAGAAGTCCATGGATAATTGTGATGACGAGTGTCATGGAGCACTGTAATGACAAGGGGCATGGAGCATTGTGATGGCAGGTGTTATAGAGAATACTGATGACAGCGGTCATGAAGCATTGTAATGACAAGGGTCATGGAGCATTCTGATGACAAGCTTGTGGAGTATTGTGATGACAATGGCATGGAGCATTGTGATGAAAATGGCATGGAGCATTGTGATGAAAAAGACATGGAGCCTTTTCATGACAGGGTTCAAGGAGCATTCTGACGACAAGTGTTAGGGAGCATTTTGATGACAAGTGTATTGAGAATTTTGGTGACAAAGGTCATGGAGCATTGTGATGACAAGTGCATGGTTTATTGTGATGACAGGCATCATTGAGCGTTGTGATGACAAGAATTATGGAACATTGTGATCACAACGGTTTGGAGCATTGTGATGACAGGGGTCATGGATCATTTTGATTTTAAGGAGCATGGAGCATTTTGATGCCAATGGTCATGGAGCTTTGTCATGACAAAGGTCATGGAGCATTTTGATGACAAGGTCGTGGTGCATTGTGATGAGAAGGGCATGGAGCATTGTGATGACAAGGTCATGGAGCATTTTGATGACAAAGGCATGGAGCACTGTGATGACAAGTGTCATGGAGCACTGTGATGACATGCGTCACGGAGCATTGTGATTACGGGTTCATGGAGCATTGGGATGACAAGGGCAGGATCATTGTGATGACAAGTGTCATGGAGCATTTTGATGACAAGAGTGCCGGATCACTGTTTTGTCAGGGGTCATGGAGCACTGTGATGCCAGTGGTCATGGAGCATTGTGATGAGAATATCATGGAACATTGGGCTGAAAATGTTCATGGAGTATTGTGATGACAGCAGTCATGGAGCATTGTGATGACAAGGGAATGGAGCATTGTGATGACAATGTCCTGGAGCATTGTGATGAGAAAACTATGGAGTCTTGTGATGACAAGTCTCATGGAGCATTCTGATGTAAATGGGCATGGAGCATTATGATTACAGGGGTCTTGGAGCATTCTGATGACAAGGGAAAGGAGCATTGCGATGAGAAAGCCATGGAGCATTCTGATGACATCCATCATGGATCTTTGTGATGACAAGGGCATGAAGCACTGTGAGTACATGGGTCTTGGAGCCTTATGATGACAAGGGTCATGGAGCCTTGTGATGACAAGGCTGTGGAACATTGTGATGACAAGGATCATGGAGCATTCTTATGACAGGGGTAGTGGAGCATTGTGATGACAAGGCCATTTGGAATTGGTCTGAAAAGTTTCATGGATTATTGTTATGAGAGTGGGCATGGAGCATTGTGATGACAAGGGCCCGGAATACTGTGGTACAGGGTTCATGGAGAACTGTAATGACAAGGGCATGGAGCAATGTGACGAGAATGTTCATGGAGCATTGTGATGACAATGACATGGAGCATTGTGATGCCATGGGTCATGGAGCTTTGTGATGACAAATGTCATGGAGCATTTTGATGAAATGTGTTATGGAGTATTGTGAGGTCAGGGGTCATGGAGCATTGTGATGAAAAGGGTCATGGAGCTTTTTGATGACATGGGTTATGGAGCACTGTGATGTCAGGGGTCATGGAGCACTGTGATGATAAGGGCATGTAGTATTGTGATTACAGGGGTCATGGAACATTGTGATGACAAGGGTGAGGGAGTATTGTGATGACTACTGATGGAACATTGTGATATCAGTGGTGACAGAGCATTTTGATGAGAAGTGCATGGAGCATTGTGATGACAAGCTGGTGGAGAATTGTGTTGACAAGCGCATGGAGCATTGTGATGACAAGTCTCATTGAGTATTGTGCTGAGAAAGGCATGGAGCATTGTGATGACAAGGGACACGGAGCATTGTGATGAAAAGTTCATGGAGCATTGTGGTGACATAGGTCAAAGAGACTTGTGATGACGAGGGCATTGACCATTGTGATGACAAAGATCATGAAGCATTGTGATGAATGGAGTCACGGAGCCTTGTGATGACAGGGGTCATGGAGCATTGGGATGTCAAGGGCATGGAGCATTGTGATGACAGGGGCATGGAGCATTGGTCTGACAAGTTTCATGGATTATTGTGATGACAGTGGGAATGGTGCATTGTGATGACAAGAGCATGGAACATTGTGATGACAACGTCATGGATTATTGTGAAGACAGGTGTCAGGGAGCATTTTGATGACATATGTCATGGTCCATTGTGATGTCAATGACATGGAGCATTGTGATGCCAAGTGTCATGGAGGATTGTGATGACAAAGGTAAAGGAGCATTGTGATGACAAGGGCATGGACCATTGTGATGAAAAGGGCCATTGAGAATTTTAATGACCAGGTCTTGAAACATCGTGATGACAAGCACATGGAGCTTGTTATGACAGGGGTCATGGAGCATTGTGTTGACAAGTGCATGCAGAATTGTGATGACAAGAGAATATATCATTGTGATGAGAAGTGTCAAGAAGCATTGTGATGACAAGGACGTGGAGAATTGTGATTAAAAGGGACATGGAGCACTGAGATGACCAGGGCATGGGGCATTGTGATGGCAAAACCGTGAAGCATTGTGATGAGAAAACCTTGGGTAATTGTGATGACGAGCATCATGGCGCACTTTACTGACAAGGGGAAAGGAGCATTGTGATGACAGGTGTCAGGGAACATTGTGATGACATGGGTCATGTAGCATTGTGATGACAAGGGCATGGAGCATTGTGATGACAAGGGCTTGGAGCACTGTGATGACAAGTGTCATGAAGCACTGTGATGACAATGGCAGGGAGCATTGTGATGACAAGGGACATTGAGAATTTTTATAACAATGTCATGAAGCATTGTGATGACAAGGATATGGAGCTTGCTATGACAGGGTTCATGGAGCATTGCGATGACAAGTGCATGGAGAATTGTGATGACAAGAGCATGTAACATTGTGATGAGAAGTGTCATGGAACATTGTGATGACAAAGAGGTGGAGAATTGTGATGACAAGCCTCATGGAGATTTGTGATGACAAGTGCATGGCGCATTGTGATGACATGGGTCATGGTGCACTGTGCTGACCAAGGCATGGTGCATTTTGATGACAAGGGTCACAGAGTATTGTGATGAAAAGTTCATGGAGCATTGTGGTGACCAAGGTCACAGAGCCTTGTGTGACGAGTGCATGGACCATTGTGAGGAGAAATGTCATTAAGCATTGTGATGACTGGAGTCACGGAGCATTGTGATGACAGGGGTAATGGAGCATTGTGATGACAGGGTTCATGGGGCATTGTGATTAGAAGGTCATGGAGCATTGGGCTGAAAATGTTCATGGAGTATTGTGATGACAGGGGTGATGGGGCATTTTGATGACATAGGAATGGAGCATTGTGATTAAAAGGGCATGGAGTATGGTGATGAGAAGGCCATGGAGCATTCTGAAGACATGAGTCATGAAGCTTTGTGATGACAATGGCATGGAGCATTGTGATTCCAGGGGTCTTGGAGCATTGTGAGGAAAAGGGCATGGATCATTGTGTTGAAAAATGCATGGAGCTTTGTCATGACAGGGTTCAAGGAGCATACTGACGACAAGTGTCAGGGAGCATTGTGATGACAAGTGTATTGAGCATTGTGATGACAAAGGTAATGGAGTACTGTGAATAGAAGCCCATGGATAACTGTGATGATGAGCGTCATTGGGCGTTGTGATGACAAGTGTTATGCAACATTGTGATCACAAGTGTTTGGAGCATTGTGATGACAGAGGTCATGGAGCATATTGATTTCAGTTTGATGACAATAGCATGAAACATTATGATGATGCGCATGGTGCATTGTGATGACACGGTTCATGGAGCATTGAGATGAATAGGGGCATGGAGCATTGTGATTACTGGTGTTTTGGACCATTGTGATGACAAGGGCATGGAGCATCGTGAATGAGAAGGCCATGGAGCATTCTGATGACATGCGTCATGGAGCTTTGTGATAACAAGTGTATGCAGAATTGTGATTACAGTGTTTGGAGCATTGTGATGACAAGTGTCATGGAGTCTTGTGATGACAAGGCCGTGGAAACTTGTGAAGGCAGGTGTCATGGAACATTGTTATGACAGGGGTAATGGAGCATTGTGATGAAAAGGGCATGGAGCATTGTTCTGAAATGTTTCATCAATTATGGTGATGAGAGTGGGCATGGAGCATTGTGATGACAAGGGCACAGAACACTTTGATACATGGGTCATGGAGGATTGTAATGACAAGGACATGGAGCATTGTGATGAGAAGCGTATCGAGCATTGTGATGACAAGCGGCATGGAGATTTGTGATGACAACGGCATGGAGCAATGTGATGAGAGGCTTCATGGAGCATTGTGATGACAATGGCATGGAGCATTGTGATGCCAAGTGTCATGGAGTTTTGTGATGACAAAGGTCATGGAGTATTTTGATGACAAGGTCGTGGAGCGTTGTGATGAGAAGGGCAGGGAACATTGTGCTAACAGGGTCATGGAGCAATTTGGTGAAAAAGTCATGGAATATTTTGATGAGAGTGGTTATGGAAAATTGTGATGTCAGGGGTCATGGAGCATTGTGATGAAAATGGTAATGGAGCATTTTGATGACAGGGATTATGGAGCATTGTGATGTCATTGGTCATGGAGCATTTTGATGATAAGTGCATGTAGCATAGTGATGATAGGGGTCATGGAACATTGTGATGACAGGGTTGAGGAGGTATTGTGAAGACTAGTGATGGAACATTGTGATATCAGTGGTGAGAGAGCATTTTGATGAGAAGTGCATGGAGCATTGTGATGACAAGGTTTATGGAGCATTGTGATGACAAGGATGTGGAGCATTGTGATGACAAGTGCATGGTGCATTGTGATGGCATGTTTCAAGGAGCATTGTGCTGAAAAGCACATGGAGCATTGTGATGACAAGTGTCTTGGAGCATTGTGCTGACAAAGGCATGGTGCATTGTGATGACAAGGATCACAGGGCATTGTGATGAAAAGGACATGGATCATTGTGTTGAAAAATGCATGGAGCTTTGTCATGACAGGGTTCAAGGAGCATACTGACGACAAGTGTCAGCGAGCATTGTGATGACAAGTGTATTGAGCATTGTGATGACAAAGTTCATGGAGTATTGTGAATAGAAGGCCATGGATAATTGTGATGATGAGCATCATGGGGCGTTGTTATGACAAGTGTTATGGAACATTGTGATCACAAGGGTTTGGAGCATTGTGATGACAGAGGTCATGGAGCATTTTGATTTCATTTTGATGACAATAGCATGAAGCATTATGATGATGGGCATGGTGCATTGTGATGACACGGTTCATGGAGATTTGAGATGAAAGGGGCTTTGAGCATTGTGATTACAGAGGTCTAGGAGAATTGTGATGACAAGGGCATGGAGCATCGTGAATGAGAAGGCCATGGAGCATTCTGATGACATGCGTCATGGAGCTTTTTGATGACGAGGACATGGAGCATTGTAATGACAAGGGTTATGGAGCCTTGTGATGACAAGGCCGTGGAATATTGTAATGGCAGGTGTCATGGAGCATTGTTATAACAGGGGTAATGGAGCATCTTGATGACAAGGGCATGGAGCATTGGTCTGAAAAGCTTCATGGATTATTGTGATGAGAGGGGGCATGGAGCATTGTGATGACAAGGGCACGGAACACTGTGATACATGGGTCATGGCGGATTGTAATGACAAGGGCATGGAGCATTGTGTTAAGAAGAGCATCGAGCATTGTGATGAAAAGCATCACGGAGACTGTGATGACAAGGGCATGGAACAATGTGATGAGAGTGTTCATGGAGCATTTTGATGACAATGGCATGGAGAATTGTGATGCCAAGGGTCATGTAGCTTTGTGATGACAAAGGTCATGGAGCATTTTGATGATAAGCACGTGGTGAACTGTGTTGAGATGGGCAGGGATCATTGTGATGAAAGGGTCATGGAGCAATTTGATGAAAATTGTCATGGGACATTTTGATGAAAGGGGTTATGGAACATTGTGATGTCAGGGGTCATGGAGGATTATGATGAAAAGGGTCATGGAGCATTTTGATGACAGGGGTCCTGGAACATTGTGATGACAGGGGTGAGGGAATATTGTGATGACTAGTGATGGAACATTATGATATCAGTGGTGGGAGAGCATTTTGATGTGAAGTGCATGGAGCATGGTGATGACAAGGTTTATGGAGCACTGTGATGACAAGGTTGTGGAGCATTGTGATGACAAGCACATGGCACATTGTGATGACACAGGTCATGGGGCATTGTGCGGACAAGCGCATGGAGCATTGTGATGAAAACTGTCATGGAGAATTGTGCTGACAAAGGCATGGAGCATAGTGATGTCATGGGTAAAAGAGCATTGTGATGAAAATTTCATGGAGCATTGTGGTGACAAATTTCACAGAGCCTTTTGAAGACGTGGGCATGGACCATTGTGATGACAAGGTCCTGGAGCATTGTGATGAGAGGACCATGGAGCCTTGTGATGACAATTCTCATGGAGCATTCTGATGAAAAGGGGCATGGAGCATTGTGATTACAGTGGTATTGGATCCTTGTGATGACAAGGCCGTAGAACATTGTGATGGCAGGGGTCGTGGAGCATGGTTATGACATGGGCAATGGAACATTTTGATGACAAGGGCATCGAGCATTGGTCTGAAAAGTTTCATGGATTATTGTGATGAGAGTGGGCAAGGAGCATTGTGATGGCAAGGGCACGGAACACTGTGATACATGGGTCATATAGGATTGTAATGACAAGGGCATGGCACAATGTGATGAGAGGCTTCATGGAGCAATGTGATGACAAGGGCATGGAGCATTGTGATGACAAGGGTCATGGAGCATTTTGATGACAAGATTCCCAGATCATTGTGTTGTCAGGGGTCATGGAGCGCTGTGATGACAGTGGTCATGGAGCATTGTGATGACAGGGTCAAGGAGCATTGTGATAAGAAGGTCATGGAACATTGGGCTGAAAATAATCATGGAGTATTGTGATGACAGGGGTAATTGGGCATTGTGATGACAAGGGAATGGAGTATTTTGATGACAAGGTCCTGGGGCATTGTGATGAGAAAACCATGGAGCCTTGTGATGACAAGTCTCATGGAGCATTCTGATGAAAAGGTGCATGGAGCATTGTGATTACAGGGGTCATGGAGCATTGTGATGAAAATGGCATGGAGCATTGTGATGCCAAGGGTCATGGAGCTTTGTGATGACAAAGTTCATGGAGCATTTTGATGACAAGGTCGTGGTGCATTGTGATGAGAAGGGCAGGGAGCATTTTGATGACAGGGTCATGGAGCAATTTGATGAAAAGTATCATGGAATATTTTGATGACAGTGGTTATGGAACACTGTTATGTCAGGGGTCATGGAGCATTGTGATGAAAAGGGTCATGGAGGATTTTGATGACAGGGGTTATGGAACATTGTGATGTCAGGGTTCATGGAGCATTGTGATGATAAGGTCATGTAGCATTGTAATGACAGGGATCATGGAACATTGTGATGATGGGGGGAGAGAGCATTTTGATGAGAAGTGCATGGAGCATTGTGATGACAAGGTTTTTGGAGCCACGTAATGACAAGAATGTGGAGCATTGTGATGACAAGCGCATGGCGCATTGTGATGACATGGGTTATGGAGCATTGTGCTCACAAGCGCATGGAGCATTGTGATGACAACGCTCATAAAGAATTGTGCTGACAAAGTCATGGAGCATGGTGATGACAAGGATCACACAGCATTGTGATGAAAAGTTCATGGAGCATTGTGGTGCGAAAGGTTACAGAGCCTTGTGTGACGAGGACATGGACCATAGTGATGACAAATGTCATGAAGCCTTGTGATGACAGGAGTCACAGATCATTGAGATGACTGGGGTCTTGGAGCACTGTGATGACAAGGACATGGAGCATTGTGATGAGAAGGCAATGGAGCCTTCTGATGACATGCATCATGGAGCTTTGTGATTAAAGGTCATGGAGCATTGTGATTACAGGGGTCTTGGAGCATTGTGATGAAAATGGTATGGAACACTGTGATGAAAAAGGCATGGAGCCTTGTCATGACAGGGTTCAATGAGCATACTTATGACAAGTGTCAGGGAGCATTGTGATGACAAGTGTATTGAGCATTGTGATGACAATCGTCTTGGAGCACTGTGATGAGAAGACCATGTATAATTGTGATGATGAGCGTCATGGTGCATTGTGATGACAATGGTTATGGAACATTGTGATCACAAGGGTTTGGAGCATTTTGATGACAGAGGTCATGGAGCATACTGATTTCATTGTGATGACAATAGCATGAAGCATTATGATGATGGACATGGTGCATTGTGATGACAGGGTCATGGAGCAATTTGATGAAAAGTGTCATGGAACATTTTGATGACAGTGGTTATGGAACATTGTGATGTCAGGGGTCTTGGAGCATTGTGATGAAAAGGGTGATGGAGCATTCTGATGACAGAGGATATGGAAAATTTTGATGTCAGGGGTCATGGAGCATTGTGATGATGAGGCATGTAGCATTGTGATGACAGAGGTCATGGAAAATTGTGATGACAGTGGTGAGGGAGTATTGTGATGACTAGTGATGGAACATTGTGATATCAGTGATGAGAAAGCATTTTGATGAGAAGTGCATGGAGCATTGTGATGACAAGGTTTATGAAGCATTGTGATGACAAGGTTTATGGAGCATTGTGATGACAAGGCTGTGGAGCATTGTGATGACAAGTGCATGGCGCATTTTGATGACATGGGTCATGGAGCATTGTGCTGAGAAGCGCATGGAGCATTGTGATGACAAGGGTCATGGAGCATTGTGCTGACAAAGGCATGGAACATTGTGATGACAAAGGTCACAGAGCATTGTGAGGAAAAGTTCATGGAGCATTGTGACAATGGTCACAAAGCCTTGTGATGAGGAGTTCAAGGACAATTGTGATGACAAAGGTCATGAAGGATTGTGATGACTGCAGTCACGGAACACTGTGATGACAAGGGTATGGAGCATTCTGATGACAGGGGCATGGTGCATTGGTCTGACAAGTTTCATGGTTTATTGTGATGACAGTGAGCAAGGCGCATTCTGATGAGAAGAGCATGGAGCATTGTGATGAGAAGGTCATGGAGTACCTTGAAGACAGCGGTCTGGGAGCATTGTGATGACATATGTCATGGTCCATTGTGATGACAATGGCACGGAGCATTGTGATGCCAAGTGTCATGGAGGAATGTGATGACAAAGTTAATGGAGCATTGTGATGACAGGGGTTTGGAGCATTGTGATGACAAGGGTCATGGAGCATTTTGATGACAAGGGCATGGATGATTGTGATGACAAGGGCCATTGAGAATTTTGATGACAAGTTCGTGAAGCATTCAGAGGAAAAGCACATGGAGCTTACTATGACAGGGGTCATGGAGCAATTCGATGACAAGTTCATGGAGAATTGTGATGACAAGAGCATGTAACACTGTGATGAGAAGTGTCATGGAGCATTGTGATGGCAAGACCGTGGAGCATTGTGATGAGAAGACCATGGATAATTTTGATGATTAGTGTCATGGAGCACTAATGACAAGGTGCATGGAGCACTGTGATGACAGGTGTCATGGAGCATTGTGATGACCGGGGTCATGGAGCACTGGGATGACAAGGGTCATGGAGCATTCTGATGACAAGCTTCTGGAGTATTGTGATGACAATGGCATGGAGCATTGTGAGGAACAGGGCATGGAGCATTGTGATGAAAAAGGCATGGAGCCTTTTCATGAAAGTGTTCAAGGAGCATTCTGACGAAAAGTGTCAGGGAGCATGGTGATGACAAGTGTATTGAGCATTGTGGTGACAAAGATCATGGAGCATTGAGATGAGAAGTCGATGGATAATTGTGATGAACAGCGTCATGGGGCATTGTGATGAAAAGTGTTATGGAACATTGTGTTCAGAATGGTTTGGTGCAATGTGATGACAGAGGTCATTGAGCATTTTGATTTCATTGTGATGACTATAGCATGAAATATTATGGTGATGGGCACGGTGCATTGTGATGACATGGTTCATGGAGCATTGAGATGAAAAGGGGCATGGAGCATTGTGATTACAGGGCTGTTGGAGCTTTGTGATGAGAAGGGCATGGGGTATTGTGATGACAGGCATCATGGAGCGTTGTGATGACAAGTGTTATGGAACATTGAGATCACAAGTGTTTGGAGCACTGTGATGACACAGGTCATGGATCATTTTGATTTCAAGTATCATGGAACATTGTGATGACAAGGGCATGAAACAATGTGATCACAAGGTTCACGGAGGATTGTGATGATACTGTTAATGGAGAATTGTGATGACAAGTGCATGGAGCATTGTGATGAAAAGGTCATGTAGAATTTTGCTGACAAAGGCATGGAGAATTGTGATGACAAGTGTCATGGAGCTCTGAGACGATAAGCGTCAAGGAGCATTGTGATTACAGGGGTCATGTAGCATTGGGATGACAAACACAGGGAACATTCTGTTGAGAAGTGGCATGGATCATTTTGATGACTGTGGTCATGTAGCATTGTGATGACATGGGTCATGGAGCTTTTTGATGAGAAGGTCATGGAGCATTGGGCTGAAAATGTTCATGGAGTACCGTGATGACAGGGGTCATGGAGCATTGTGATGAGAAGGGAATGGAGCAATGTGATGAGAAGGTCCTGGAGCATTGTGATGAGAGGGCCTTGGAGCCTTGTGATGAGAAGAGTCATGGAGCATACTGATGAAAAGGTGCATAGAGCATTGTGATTACAGGGGTTTTGAAGCATTGTGATGACCAGGGCATGGAGCATTGTGATGAGAAGGCCATGGAGCATTCTGATGACATGCGTCATGGAGCTCTGTGATGACAAGGACATGGAGCATTGTGATTAGAGGGGTCTTGGAGCATTGTGATGAAAAGGGAATGGATCATTGTGATTAAAAGTGCATGGAACGGGCTTCCCTGGTGGCTCAGTGGTTGAGAATCTGCCTGCTAATGCAGGGGACACGGGTTCAAGCCCTGGTCTGGGAGGATCCCACATGTCGCGGAGCAACTAGGTCTGTGAGCCACAACTACTGAGCCTGCGCATCTGGAGCCCGTGCTCCACAACAAGAGAGGCCGCGATAGTGAGAGGCCCGCGCACCGCGATGAAGAGTGGCCCCCGCTTGCCACAACTAGAGAAAGCCCTCGCACAGAAACGAAGACCCAACACAGCCAAAATAAATAAATAAATCAAATACTAAAAAAAAAAAAAAAAAAAAAAGTGCATGGAGCGTTATCATGACAGTGTTCAAGAGGCATACTGATGATAAGTGTCCGGGAGCATTGTGATGATAAGTGTATTGATCATTGTGATGACAAAGGTCATGGAGCATTGTGATGAGAAGACCATGGATAAATGTGATGACCAGCGTCAAGGGGCATTGTGAGGACAAGTGTTATGGAACATTGTGATCACAAGGGATTAGAACATTGTGATGACAGAGGTAATGGAGCACTTTGATTTCATTGTGATGACAATATCATGAAGCATTATGATGATGGGCATGGTGCATTGTGATGACAGTGTTCATGGATCATTGAGAAGAAAAGTGGTATGGAGCATTGTTATTACAGGGGTCTTGGAGCATTGAGATGAAAAGGGCACGGAGCATTGTGATGAGAAGGCCATGGAGCATTCTGATGACATGCGTCATGGATCTTTGTGACGACAAGGACATGGAGCATTGTGATTACAGGGGCTTGGAGAATTGTGATGACAAGGGTCATGGAGCCTTGGATGACAAGGCCGTGGAACCTTGTGATGGCAGGGGTCATTGAGCATTGTTATTACAGGGGTAATGGAGCATTGTGATGACAAGGGCATGGAATATTGGTCTGAAAATTTCATGGATTATTGTGATGAGATTCGGCATGGAGCATTGTGATGACTAGGGCACGGAACACTGTGATACATGTGTCATTGAGGATTGTAATGACAAGAGCATGGAGCATTGTGATGAGAAGAGTATCGAGCATTGTGATGACAAGCGTCATGGAGCATTGTGCTGACAAGGGCATGGAGCAATGTGATGAGAGGTTTCATGTAGCATTGTGATGAAATGGCATGGAGCATTGTGATACCAAGGGTCATGGAGCTTTGTGATGACAAATGTCATGGAGCATTTTGATGACAAAGTCGTGGTGCATTGTCATGAGAAGGGCAGGGAGCATTGTGATGACAGGGTCATGGAGCAAATTGATGAAAAGTCTCATGGAACATTTTGATTACAGGTGTTATGGAACACTGTGATGTCAGGGGTCATGGAGCATTTTGATGAAAAGGGTTATGGAGCATTGTGATGAAAAGGTGCATGGAGCATTGTGATTACAGGGGTTTTGAAGCACTGTGATGGCAAGGGCAAGGAGTATTGTGATGAGAAGGCAATGGAACATTCTGATGACATGCGTCATGGAGCTTTGTGATGACAAGTATATGGAGAATTGTGATTACAGGGTCTTGGAACATTGTGATGAAAAGGGAATGGATCATTGTGATGAAAAATTCATTGAGCCTTGTCATGACAGGGTTCAAGGAGCATACTGATGACAACTGTCAGGGAGCATTGTGATGATAAGTGTATTGAACATTGTGATGACAAAGATCACGGAGCATTGTGATGAGAAGACCATGGATAATTGTGATGACCAGCGTCATGGGGCATTGTGATGACAAGTGTTATGGAACATTGTGATCAGAAGGGTTTGGTGCATTGTGATGACAGAGGTCATTGAGCATTTTGATTTCACTGTGATGACAAAAGCATGAAATATTATGGTGAAGGGCACGGTGCATTGTGATGAGAGGGTTCATGGAGCATTGAGATAAAAAGGGGCATGGAGCTTTGTGATTACAGGTCTGTTGGAGCATTGTGATGACAAGGGCATGCAGCATTGTGATTACAGGGGTCTTGTAGCATTGTGATGACAAGGGTCATGGAGGCTTGTGATGAAATGGGTCATGGAGCATTTTGTGACAGGGGTTATGGAACATTGTGATGTCAGGGGTCATGGAGCATTGTGATGATAAGGGCCTGTAGCACACTGACGACAGTGGTCATGTAACATTGTGATGACAGGGGTGAGCGAGTATTGTGATGACTAGTGATGGAAGATTGTGATATATGTGGTGAGAGAGCATTTTGATGAGAAGTGCATGGAGCATTGTGATGACAATTTTTATGGAGCACAGCGATGAAAAGGATGTGGAGCATTGTGATGAAAAGAGCATGGCACATTGTGATGACATGGGTCATGGAGCATTGTGATGACAAACGCATGGAGCATTTTGATGACAAGTGTCATGGAGCATTGTGCTGAGAAACGCATGGAGCGTTGTGATGACAAGGGACACAGAGCATTGTGATGAAAATTTCATAGAGCATTATGGTGACAATGATCACAGAGCCTTGTGTGACGAGGGCATGGACCACTGTGATGAGAAAAGTCATGAATCATTGTGATGACTGGAGTCACGGAGCACTGTGATGACAGGGGTCATGGAGCATTGTGAGGACAAGGGCATGGAGCAATATGATGACAGTGTCATGAACATTGGTCTGACAAGTTTCATGGATTATTGTGATGACAGTGGGCATGGAGCATTGAGATGACAAGGGCATGGAGCATTGTGGTGACAAAGGTCACAGAGCCTTGTGTGACGAGGGCATGGACCATTGTGAGGACAAAGGTCATGAAGCATTGTGATGACTGGAGTCACGGAGCATTGTGATGACAGGGGTCATGGAGCATTGTGATGACAGGGCAATGGAACATTGGTCTGACATGTTTCATGGATTATTGTGATGACAGTGGGCATGGCACATTGTGATGAAAAGGGCATGGAACATTGTGATGACAAGGTCATGGAGTATTGTGAAGACAGGTGTCAGGGTGCATTGTGATGACATATGTCATTCTCCATTGTGATGAAATGGCATGGAGCATTGTGATACCAAGTGTCATGGAGGATTGTGATGACAAAGGTAATGGAGCATTTTGATGACAAGGGCTTGGAATATTGCGGTGACAAGGGTCATGGAACATTGTGATGAGAAGGCCATGGAGCATTATGATGAAAAGGTGCATGGAGCATGGAGATTACAGGGGTTATGAAGCAATGTGATTACAAGGGCATGGAGCATTGTGATGAGAAGGCAATGGAGCATTCTGATGACATGTGCCATGGAGCTTTGTGATGACAAGGACATGGAGCATTGTGATTACAGGGGATTTCGAGCATTGTGATGAAAAGGGAATGGATCATTGTGATGAAAAAGGCATGGAACCTTGTCATGACCGTGTTCAAATAGCATACTGATGAGAAGTGTCAGCGAGCATTGTGATGCCAAGTGTATTAAGCATTGTGGTGACAAAGGTCATGGAGCATTGTGATGAGAAGACCTTGCATCATTGTGATTACGAGCGTCATGGGGCATGTGGTGACAAGTGTTATGGAACATTGTGATCAGAAGGGTTTGGAGCATTGTGATGACAGAGGACATGGAGCATTTTGATTTCATTGTGATGACAATAGCATGAATCATTATGATGATGGGCATGGTGCATTGTGATGACAGTGTTCATGGAGCCTTGAGATGAAAAGTGGCATGGAGAATTGTGATTACAGAGGTCTTGGAGCATTGTGATGACAAGGGTCATGGAGCCTTGTGATGACAAGGCCGTGGAACATTGTTATGGCAGGGGTCATGGAGCATTGTTATGATAGGAGTAATGGTGCATTGTGATGACAATGGCATGGAGCATTGTTATGCCAAGGGTCATGGAGCTTTGTGAAGACAAATGTCATGGGGCATTTTGATGACAAGGGCGTGGTGCATTGTGTTGAGAAGGGCAGGGAGCATTGTGATGATAGATTCCTGGAGCAATTTGATGAAAAGGGTCATGGAATATTTTGATGACCATGGTTATGGAACATTGTGATGTCAGGGGTCATGAAGCATTGTGATGAAATGGGTCATGGAGCGTTTTGTGATGGGTTTATGGAACATTGTGATGTCAGGGGTCATGGAGCATTGTGATGATAAGGGCATTTAGCACTGTGATGGCAGTGGTCATGGAACACTGTGATGACAGGGCTGAGCGAGTGTTGTGATAACTAGTGATGGAACATTGTGATATATGTGGTGAGAGAGCATTTTGATGAGAAGTGCAAGGAGCATTGTGATGAGAAGTTTTATGGAGCATAGCGATGAAAAGGATGTGGAGCATTGTGATGAAAAGAGCATGGCACATTGTGATGACAAGTGTCATGGAGCATTGTGCTGACAAAGGCATGGAGCATTGTGATGACAAGGGCATGGAGCATTGTGATGCCAAGGGTCATGGAGGTTTGTGATGACAAATGTCATGGGGCATTTTGATGACAAGGGCGTGGTGCATTGTGATGAGAAGGGCAGGGAGCATTGTGATGACAGGGTCATGGAGCCATTTGAATGAAAGGGTCATGGAATATTTTGATGACAGTGGTTATAGAATATTGTGATGTCATGGGTCATGAAGCATTGTGATGAAATGTGTCATTGGGCATTTTGTGACAGGTGTTATGGAACATTTTGATGTCAGGGGTCATGGAGCATTATGATGATAAGGGCATGTAGCACTGTGATGACAGTGGTCATGGAACATTGTGATGACAGGGGTGAGTGAGTATTGTGATGACTAGTGATGGAACATTGTGCTATATGTGGTGAGAGAGCATTTTGATGAGAAGTGCATGGAGCATTGTGATGACAAATTTTATGGAGCATAGCGATGAAAAGGATGTGGAGCATTGTGATGAAATGGGCTTGGCACATTGTGATGACATGTTTCATGGGACAGTGTGCTGAGAAGCACATGGAGCATTTTGATGACAAGTGTCATGGAGCATTGTGCTGACAAAGGCATGGAGCATTGTGGTGACAAAAATCACAGAGCCTTGTGTGACGAGGGCATGGACCATTGTGAAGAGAAAGGTCATGAATCATTGTGATGACAGGGGTCATGGAGCATTGTGATGAAAAATGCATGGAGCAATGTGATGACAGAGGCATGGAACATTAGTCTGACAAATTTCATAGGTTATTGTGATGACAGTGGGCATGGAGCACTGAGATGACAAGGGCATGGTGCATTGTGGTGACAAAGGTCACAGAGCCTTGTGTGACGAGGGCATGGACCATTGTGAGGACAAAGGTCATGAAGCATTGTGATGACTGGAGTCACGGAGAATTGTGATGACAGGGGTCATGGAGCATTGTGACGACAGGGGCATGGAACATTGGTCTGACATGTTTCATGGATTATTGTGATGGCAGTGTGCATGGCGCATTGTGATGAAAAGGGCAGGGAACTTTGTGATGACAAGGTCATGGAGTATTTTGAAGACAGGTGTCAGGAAGCATTGTGATGACATATGTCATTGTCCATTGTGATGACAATGACATGGCACATTGTGATACCAAGTGTCATGGAGGATTGTGATGACAAAGGTAATGGAGCCTTTTGATGACAAGGGCTTGGAACAATGCGATGACGAGGGTCATGGAGCATTGTGATGACAAGGGACACAGAGCATTGTGATGAAAATTTCTTGGAGCATTGTGGTGACAAAGATCACAAAGCCTTGTGTGACGAGGACATGGACCATTGTGAGGACAAATGTCATGAAGCATTGTGATGACTGGAGTCACGGAATATTGTGATGACAGGGATCATGGAGCATTGTGATGACAAGGCCATGGAGCATTTTGATGACAGGGTCATGGAACATTTGTCTGACATGTTTCGTGGTTTATTGTGATGACAGTGGGCATGGCGCATTGTGATGACAATGGCATGGAACATTGTGATGGCAAGGTCATGGAGTATTGTGAAGACAGGTATCAGGGCGCATTGTGATGACATATGTCATTGAGCATTGTGATGACAATGGCATGGAGCATTGTGATACCAAGTGTCATGGAGGATTGTGATGACAAAGGTAATGGAGCATTTTGATGACAAGGGCTTGGAATATTGCGGTGACAAGGGTCATGGAACATTGTGATGAAAAGGGCATGGAGCATTATGATGAAAAGGTGCATGGAGCATGGAGATTACAGGGGTTATGAAGCAATGTGATTACAAGGGCATGGAGCATTGTGATGAGAAGGCAATGGAGCATTCTGATGACATGTGCCATGGAGCTTTGTGATGACAAGGACATGGAGCATTGTGATTACAGGGGATTTCGAGCATTGTGATGAAAAGGGAATGGATCATTGTGATGAAAAAGGCATGGAACCTTGTCATGACCGTGTTCAAATAGCATACTGATGAGAAGTGTCAGCGAGCATTGTGATGCCAAGTGTATTAAGCATTGTGGTGACAAAGGTCATGGAGCATTGTGATGAGAAGACCTTGCATCATTGTGATTACGAGCGTCATGGGGCATGTGGTGACAAGTGTTATGGAACATTGTGATCAGAAGGGTTTGGAGCATTGTGATGACAGAGGACATGGAGCATTTTGATTTCATTGTGATGACAATAGCATGAATCATTATGATGATGGGCATGGTGCATTGTGATGACAGTGTTCATGGAGCCTTGAGATGAAAAGTGGCATGGAGAATTGTGATTACAGAGGTCTTGGAGCATTGTGATGACAAGGGTCATGGAGCCTTGTGATGACAAGGCCGTGGAACATTGTTATGGCAGGGGTCATGGAGCATTGTTATGATAGGAGTAATGGTGCATTGTGATGACAATGGCATGGAGCATTGTTATGCCAAGGGTCATGGAGCTTTGTGAAGACAAATGTCATGGGGCATTTTGATGACAAGGGCGTGGTGCATTGTGTTGAGAAGGGCAGGGAGCATTGTGATGATAGATTCCTGGAGCAATTTGATGAAAAGGGTCATGGAATATTTTGATGACCATGGTTATGGAACATTGTGATGTCAGGGGTCATGAAGCATTGTGATGAAATGGGTCATGGAGCATTTTGTGATGGGTTTATGGAACATTGTGATGTCAGGGGTCATGGAGCATTGTGATGATAAGGGCATTTAGCACTGTGATGGCAGTGGTCATGGAACACTGTGATGACAGGGCTGAGCGAGTATTGTGATAACTAGTGATGGAACATTGTGATATATGTGGTGAGAGAGCATTTTGATGAGAAGTGCAAGGAGCATTGTGATGAGAAGTTTTATGGAGCATAGCGATGAAAAGGATGTGGAGCATTGTGATGAAAAGAGCATGGCACATTGTGATGACAAGTGTCATGGAGCATTGTGCTGACAAAGGCATGGAGCATTGTGATGACAAGGGCATGGAGCATTGTGATGCCAAGGGTCATGGAGGTTTGTGATGACAAATGTCATGGGGAATTTTGATGACAAGGGCGTGGTGCATTGTGATGAGAAGGGCAGGGAGCATTGTGATGACAGGGTCATGGAGCCATTTGAATGAAAGGGTCATGGAATATTTTGATGACAGTGGTTATAGAATATTGTGATGTCATGGGTCATGAAGCATTGTGATGAAATGTGTCATTGGGCATTTTGTGACAGGTGTTATGGAACATTTTGATGTCAGGGGTCATGGAGCATTATGATGATAAGGGCATGTAGCACTGTGATGACAGTGGTCATGGAACATTGTGATGACAGGGGTGAGTGAGTATTGTGATGACTAGTGATGGAACATTGTGATATATTTGGTGAGAGAGCATTTTGATGAGAAGTGCATGGAGCATTGTGATGACAAATTTTATGGAGCATAGCGATGAAAAGGATGTGGAGCATTATGATGAAATGGGCATGGCACATTGTGATGACATGTTTCATGGGACAGTGTGCTGAGAAGCACATGGAGCATTTTGATGACAAGTGTCATGGAGCATTGTGCTGACAAAGGCATGGAGCATTGTGGTGACAAAAATCACAGAGCCTTGTGTGACGAGGGCATGGACCATTGTGAAGAGAAAGGTCATGAATCATTGTGATGACAGGGGTCATGGAGCATTGTGATGAAAAATGCATGGAGCAATGTGATGACAGAGGCATGGAACATTAGTCTGACAAATTTCATAGGTTATTGTGATGACAGTGGGCATGGAGCACTGAGATGACAAGGGCATGGTGCATTGTGGTGACAAAGGTCACAGAGCCTTGTGTGACGAGGGCATGGACCATTGTGAGGACAAAGGTCATGAAGCATTGTGATGACTGGAGTCACGGAGAATTGTGATGACAGGGGTCATGGAGCATTGTGACGACAGGGGCATGGAACATTGGTCTGACATGTTTCATGGATTATTGTGATGGCAGTGTGCATGGCGCATTGTGATGAAAAGGGCAGGGAACTTTGTGATGACAAGATCATGGAGTATTTTGAAGACAGGTGTCAGGAAGCATTGTGATGACATATGTCATTGTCCATTGTGATGACAATGACATGGCACATTGTGATACCAAGTGTCATGGAGGATTGTGATGACAAAGGTAATGGAGCCTTTTGATGACAAGGGCTTGGAACAATGCGATGACGAGGGTCATGGAGCATTGTGATGACAAGGGACACAGAGCATTGTGATGAAAATTTCTTGGAGCATTGTGGTGACAAAGATCACAAAGCCTTGTGTGACGAGGACATGGACCATTGTGAGGACAAATGTCATGAAGCATTGTGATGACTGGAGTCACGGAATATTGTGATGACAGGGATCATGGAGCATTGTGATGACAAGGCCATGGAGCATTTTGATGACAGGGTCATGGAACATTTGTCTGACATGTTTCGTGGTTTATTGTGATGACAGTGGGCATGGCGCATTGTGATGACAATGGCATGGAACATTGTGATGGCAAGGTCATGGAGTATTGTGAAGACAGGTGTCAGGGAGCATTGTGATGACATATGTCATTGTCCATTGTAATGACAATGGCATGGAGCATTGTGATACCAAGTGTGATGGGGGATTTTGATGACAAAGGTAATGGAGCATTTTGATGACCAGGGCTTGCATCATTGCGATGACAAGGATCATGGAGCATTGTGATGACAAGGGCATGGAGCATTCTGTTGAAAATGTGCATGGAGCATTGAGATTACAGGGGTTTTGAATCAATGTGATTACAAGGGCATGGAGCATTGTGATGAGAAGACAATGGAGCATTCTGATGACATGCGTCATGGAGCTTTGTGATGACAAGGACATGGAGCATTGTGATTACAGGGGTCATGGAGCATTGTGATGAAAAGGGAATGGATCATTGTGATGAAAAATGCATGGAGCCTTGTCATGACAGGGTTGAAGGAGCATACTGATGACAACCGTCAGGGAGCATTGTGATGATAAGTGTATTGAGCATTGTGATGACAAAGATCATGGAGCATTGTGATGAGTAGACCATGGATAATTGTGATGACCAGCGTCATGGGGCATTGTGATGACAAGTGTTATGGAACATTGTGATCAGAAGGGTGTGGTGCATTGTGATGACAGAGGTCATTGAGCATTTTGATTTCATTGTGATGACAATAGCATGAAATATTATGGTTATGGGCACGATGCATTGTGATGACAGGGTTCATGGAGCATTGAGATGAAAAGAGGCATGGAGCATTGTGATTACAGGGGTGTTGGAGCATTGTGCTGACAAGGGCATGGAGCATTGTGATGAGAAGGCCATGGAGCATTCTGATGACATGCGTCATGGAGTTTTGTGATGACAAGGGCATGGAGAATTGTGATTACAGGGGTCATGGAATATTGTGATGACAGGGGTGATGGAGTATTGTGATGACTAGTGATGGAACATTGTGATATCAATGGTGAGAAGGCATTTTGAGGAGAAGTGCATGTAGCATTGTGATGACAAAATTTATGGAGCATTTTGATGACAAGGATGTGGAGCATTGTGATGACAAGTGCATGGTGTATTGTGATGACATGGGTTATGGAGCATTGTGCTGACAAAGGCATGGAGCTTTGTGATGACAATGGTCACAGAGCATTGTGATAAAAATTTCATGGAGCATTGTGCTGACAACGGCATGGAGTTTTGTGATGACTAGTGTCACAGAGCATTGTGATAAAGTTTTCATGGAGCATTGTGGTGACAAAGGTCACAAAGCTTTGTGTGATGAGGTCATGGACCATTGTGATGACAAATGTCATGAAGTATCGTGATGACTGGAGTCACGGAGCATTGTGATGAAATGGGAATGGATCATTGTGATGAAAAAGGCATGGAGCCTTGTCATTACAGTGTTCAAGGAGCATACTGATGACAAGTGTCAGAGAGCATTGTGATGCCAAGTGTATTGATCATTGTGGTGACAATGGTCATGGAGCATTGTGATGAGAAGACCTTGCATAATTGTGATGACCAGCGTCATGGGGCATGTGATGACAAGTGTTATGGAACATTGTGATCAGAAGGGTTTGGAGCATTGTGATGACAGAGGACATGGAGCATTTTGATTTCATTGTGATGACAATAGCATGACTCATTATGATGATGGGCATGGTGCATTGTGAAGACAGTGTTCATGGAGCATTGAGATGAAAAGTGGCATGGAGAATTGTGATTACATAGGTCTTGGAGCATTGTGATGACAAGTGTCATGGAGCCTTGTGATGACAAGGCCGTGGAACATTGTGATGGAAGGGGTCATGGAGCATTGTTATGACAGGTGTAATGGAGCACTGTGATGAAAAGGGCATGGAGCAATGTGATGAGAGATTTCATTGAGCATTGTGATGACAATGGCATGGAGCATTGTGATGCCAAGTGTCATAGCTTTGTGATGACAAATGTCATGGAGCATTTTGATGACAAGTGCATGGTGCATTGTGATGAGAAGGGCAGGGAGCATTGTGATGACAGTGTCATGGAGCAATTTGAATAAAAGGGTCATGGAATATTTTGATGACAGGAGTTATGGAACATTGTGATGTCAGGGTTCATGAAGCCTTTTGATGAAATGGGTCATGGAGCATTTTGTGACAGGGGTTATGGTACATTGTGATGTCAGGGATCATGGAGCATTGTGATGAAAAGGGCATGTAGCACTGTGATGACAGTGGTCATGGAACATTGTGATGACAGGGGTGAGCGAGTATTGTGATGAATAGTGATGGAACATTGTGATATATGTGGTGAGAGAGCATTTTGAGGAGAAGTGCATGGAGCATTGTGGTGACAATTTTTATAGAACATAGCGATGAAAAGGATGTGGAGCATTGTGATGAGAAGCGTATGGCACATTGTGATGACAAGAGTCATGGAGCATTTTGATGACAAGCGCATGGAGCATTTTGATGACAAGTGTCATGGAGCATAGTGCTGACAAAGGCATGGAGCATTGTGATGACAAGGGACACAGAGAATTGTGATGAAAATTTCATGGAGCATTATGGTGACAAAGATCACAGAGCTGTGTGTGACGAGGGCATGGACCACTGTGATGAGAATGGTCATGAATCATTGTGATGACTGGAGTCATGGAGCACTGTGATGACAGGGGTCATGGAGCATTGTGAGGACAAGGGCATGGAGCAATATGATGACAGTGTCATGGAACATTGGTCTGACAAGTTTCATGGATTATTGTGATGACAGTGGGCATAGAGCAATGAGATGACAAGGGCATGGAGAATTTTGGTGACAAAGGTCACAGAGCCTTGTGTGACGAGGGCATGGACCATTGTGAGGACAAATGTCATGAAGCATTGTGATGACTGGAGTCACGGAGCATTGTGATGACAGGGGTCATGGAGCATTGTGATGAAAAGGACATGAAGCATTGTGATGACAGGGCCATGGAACATTGGTCTGACATGTTTCATGGATTATTGTGATGACAGTGGGCATGGCGCATTGTGATGACAAGGGCATGGAACATTGTGATGACAAGGTCATGGAGTATTGTGAAGACAGGTGTCAGGGTGCATTGTGATGACATATATCATTGTCCATTGTGATGACAATGGCATGGAGCATTGTGATACCAAGTGTCATGGAGGATTGTGATGACAAAGGTAATGGAGCATTTTGATGACAAGGGCTTGGAACATTGCGATGACAAGGGTCATGGAACATTGTGATGAAAAGGGCATGGAGCATTCTGATGAAAATGTGCATGGAGCATTGAGATTACAGGGGTTATGAAGCAATGTGATTACAAGGGCATGGAGCATTGTGATGAGAAGGCAATGCAGCATTATGATGACATGCGTCATGGAGATTTGTGATGACAAGTACATGGAGCATTGTGATTACAGGGGATTTGGAGCATTGTGATGAAAAGGGAATGGAGCATTCTGATGACATGCGTCATGGAGCTTTGTGATGACAAGGACATGGAGCATTGTGATTACAGGGGTCATGGAGCATTGTGATGAAAAGGGAATGGATCATTGTGATGAAAAATGCATGGAGCCTTGTCATGACAGGGTTGAAGGAGCATACTGATGAAAACCGTCAGGGAGCATTGTGATGATAAGTGTATTGAGCATTGTGATGACAAAGATCATGGAGCATTGTGATGAGTAGACCATGGATAATTGTGATGACCAGCGTCATGGGGCATTGTGATGACAAGTGTTATGGAACATTGTGATCAGAAGGGTGTGGTGCATTGTGATGACAGAGGTCATTGAGCATTTTGATTTCATTGTGATGACAATAGCATGAAATATTATGGTTATGGGCACGATGCATTGTGATGACAGGGTTCATGGAGCATTGAGATGAAAAGGGGCATGGAGCATTGTGATTACAGGGGTCTTGGAGCATTGTGCTGACAAGGGCATGGAGCATTGTGATGAGAAGGCCATGGATCATTCTGATGACATGCGTCATGGAGTTTTGTGATGACAAGGGCATGGAGAATTGTGATTACAGGGGTCATGGAATATTGTGATGACAGGGGTGATGGAGTATTGTGATGACTAGTGATGGAACATTGTGATATCAATGGTGAGAAGGCATTTTGAGGAGAAGTGCATGGAGCATTGTGATGACAAAATTTATGGAGCATTTTGATGACAAGGATGTGGAGCATTGTGATGACAAGTGCATGGTGCATTGTGATGACATGGGTTATGGAGCATTGTGCTGACAAAGGCATGGAGCTTTGTGATGACAATGGTCACAGAGCATTGTGATAAAAATTTCATGGAGCATTGTGCTGACAACGGCATGGAGTTTTGTGATGACTAGTGTCACAGAGCATTGTGATAAAAATTTCATGGAGCATTGTGGTGACAAAGGTCACAAAGCTTTGTGTGATGAGGTCATGGACCATTGTGATGACAAATGTCATGAAGTATCGTGATGACTGGAGTCACGGAGCATTGTGATGAAATGGGAATGGATCATTGTGATGAAAAAGGCATGGAGCCTTGTCATGACAGTGTTCAAGGAGCATACTGATGACAAGTGTCAGAGAGCATTGTGATGCCAAGTGTATTGAGCATTGTGGTGACAATGGTCATGGAGCATTGTGATGAGAAGACCTTGCATAATTGTGATGACCAGCGTCATGGGGCATGTGATGACAAGTGTTATGGAACATTGTGATCAGAAGGGTTTGGAGCATTGTGATGACAGAGGACATGGAGCATTTTGATTTCATTGTGATGACAATAGCATGACTCATTATGATGATGGGCATGGTGCATTGTGAAGACAGTGTTCATGGAGCATTGAGATGAAAAGTGGCATGGAGAATTGTGATTACATAGGTCTTGGAGCATTGTGATGACAAGGGTCATGGAGCCTTGTGATGACAAGGCCGTGGAACATTGTGATGGAAGGGGTCATGGAGCATTGTTATGACAGGTGTAATGGAGCACTGTGATGAAAAGGGCATGGAGCAATGTGATGAGAGATTTCATTGAGCATTGTGATGACAATGGCATGGAGCATTGTGATGCCAAGTGTCATAGCTTTGTGATGACAAATGTCATGGAGCATTTTGATGACAAGTGCATGGTGCATTGTGATGAGAAGGGCAGGGAGCATTGTGATGACAGTGTCATGGAGCAATTTGAATAAAAGGGTCATGGAATATTTTGATGACAGGAGTTATGGAACATTGTGATGTCAGGGTTCATGAAGCCTTTTGATGAAATGGATCATGGAGCATTTTGTGACAGGGGTTATGGTACATTGTGATGTCAGGGATCATGGAGCATTGTGATGAAAAGGGCATGTAGCACTGTGATGACAGTGGTCATGGAACATTGTGATGACAGGGGTGAGCGAGTATTGTGATGAATAGTGATGGAACATTGTGATATATGTGGTGAGAGAGCATTTTGAAGAGAAGTGCATGGAGCATTGTGGTGACAATTTTTATAGAACATAGCGATGAAAAGGATGTGGAGCATTGTGATGAGAAGAGTATGGCACATTGTGATGACAAGAGTCATGGAGCATTGTGATGACAAGCGCATGGAGCATTTTGATGACAAGTGTCATGGAGCATTGTGCTGACAAAGGCATGGAGCATTCTGATGACAAGGGACACAGAGCAATGTGATGAAAATTTCATGGAGCATTATGCTGACAATGATCACAGAGCCGTGTGTGACGAGGGCATGGACCACTGTGATGAGAATAGTCATGAATCATTGTGATGACTGGAGTCATGGAGCACTGTGATGACAGGGGTCATGGAGCATTGTGAGGACAAGGGCATGGAGCAATATGATGACAGTGTCATGGAACATTGGTCTGACAAGTTTCATGGATTATTGTGATGACAGTGGCCATAGAGCAATGAGATGACAAGGGCATGGAGAATTTTGGTGACAAAGGTCACAGAGCCTTGTGTGACGAGGGCATGGACCATTGTGAGGACAAATGTCATGAAGCATTGTGATGACTGGAGTCACGGAGCATTGTGATGACAGGGGTCATGGAGCATTGTGATGAAAAGGGCATGAAGCATTGTGATGACAGGGCCATGGAACATTGGTCTGACATGTTTCATGGATTATTGTGATGACAGTGGGCATGGCGCATTGTGATGACAAGGGCATGGAACATTGTGATGACAAGGTCATGGAGTATTGTGAAGAAAGGTGTCAGGGTGCATTGTGATGACATATATCATTGTCCATTGTGATGACAATGGCATGGAGCATTGTGATACCAAGTGTCATGGAGGATTGTGATGACAAAGGTAATGGAGCATTTTGATGACAAGGGCTTGGAACATTGCGATGACAAGGGTCATGGAACATTGTGATGAAAAGGGCATGGAGCATTCTGATGAAAATGTGCATGGAGCATTGAGATTACAGGGGTTATGAAGCAATGTGATTACAAGGGCATGGAGCATTGTGATGAGAAGGCAATGCAGCATTATGATGACATGCGTCATGGAGATTTGTGATGACAAGTACATGGAGCATTGTGATTACAGGGGATTTGGAGCATTGTGATGAAAAGGGAATGGATCATTGTGATGAAAAATGCATGGAGCCTTGTCATGACAGGGTTCAAGGAGCATACTGATGGCAACTGTCTGGGAGAATAGTGATGATAAGTGTATTGAGCATTGTGATGACAAAGATCATGGAGCATTGTGATGAGAAGACCATGGATAACTGTTATGACCATCGTCATCGGGCATTGTGATGACAAGTGTTATGGAACATTGTGATCAGAAGGGTTTGGTGCATTGTGATGACAGAGGTCATTGAGCATTTTGATTTCGTTGTGATGACAATAGCATGAAATATTATGGTGATGGGCACGGTGCATTGTGATGACAGGGTTCATGGAGCATTGAGATGAAAAGGGGCATGGAGCATTGTGATTACAGGGGTGTTGGAGCATTGTGATGACAAGGGCATGGAGCATTGTGATGAGAAGGCCATGGAGCATTCTGATGACATGCGTCATGGAGCTTTGTAATGACAAGGGCATGGAGAATTGTGATGACATGGGTTATGGATCATTGTGCTGACACGCGCATCGAGCATTGTGATGACAAGGGTCATGGAGCATTGTGCTGACAAAGGAATGGAGCTTTGTGTTGACAAGGGTCACAGAACATTGTGATAAAAATTTCATGGGGCATTGTGGTTACAAAGGTCAAGGAGCTTTGTGTGACAAGGTCATGGACCATTGTGATGACAAATGTCATGAAGCATTGTGATGACTCGAGTCACGAAGCATTGTGATAACAGGGGTCTTGGAGCATTGTGATGAAAAGGGAATGGATCATTGTGATGAAAAAGGCATGGGGCCTTGTCATGACAGTTTTCAAGGAGCCTACTGATGACAAGTGTCAGCGAGCATTGTGATGCCAAGTGTATTGAGCATTGTGGTGACAATGGTCATGGTGCATTGTGATGAGAAGAACTTGCATAATTGTGATGACGAGCGTCATGGGGCATGTGATGACAAGTGTTATGGAACATTGTGATCAGAAGGGTTTGGAGCATTGTGATGACAGAGGACATGGATCATTTTGATTTCATTGTGATGACAATAGCATGAATCATTATGATGATGGGCATGGTGCATTGTGATGACAGTGTTCATGGAGCATTGAGATGAAAAGTGGCATGGAGAATTGTGATTACATAGGTCTTGGAGCATTGTGATGACAAGGGTCATGGAGCCTGGTGATGACAAGGCCGTGGAACATTGTGATGGCAGGGGTCATGGAGCATTGTTATGACAGGTGTAATGGAGCACTGTGATGAAAAGGGCATGGAGCAATGTGATGAGAGATTTCATTGAGCATTGTGATGACAATGGCATGGAGCATTGTGATGCCAAGTGTCATAGCTTTGTGATGACAAATGTCATGGGGCATTTTGATGACAAGGGCGTGGTGCATTGTGATGAGAAGGGCAGGGAGCATTGAGATGACAGTGTCATGGAGCAATATGAATAAAAGGGTCATGGAATATTTTGATGACAGGGGTTATGGAACACTGTGATGTCCGGGTTCATGAAGCCTTTTGATGAAATGGGTCATGGAGCATTTTGTGACAGGGGTTATGGTACATTGTGATGTCAGGGGTCATGGAGCATTGTGATGAAAAGGGCATGTAGCACTGTGTTGACAGTGGTCATGGAACATTGTGATGACATGGGTGAGCGAGTATTGTGATGAATAGTGATGGAACATTGTGATATATGTGGTGAGAGAGCATTTTGAGGAGAAGTGCATGGAGCATTGTGATGACAATTTTTATAGAACATAGCGATGAAAAGGATGTGGAGCATTGTGATGAGAAGAGTATGGCACATTGTGATGACATGGGTCATGGAGCATTGTGATGACAATCGCATGGAGCATTTTGATGACAAGTGTCATGGAGCATTGTGCTGACAAAGGCATGGAGCATTGTGATGACAAGGGACACAGAGCATTGTGATGAAAATTTCATGGAGCATTATGGTGACAATGATCACAGAGCCGTGTGTGACGAGGGCATGGACCACTGTGATGAGAATGGTCATGAATCATTGTGATGACTGGAGTCATGGAGCACTGTGATGACAGGGGTCATGGAGCATTGTGAGGACAAGGGCATGGAGCAATATGATGACAGTGTCATGGAACATTGGTCTGACAAGTTTCATGGATTATTGTGATGACAGTGGGCATTGAGCATTGAGATGACAAGGGCATGGAGCATTGTGGTGACAAAGGTCACAGAGCCTTGTGTGACGAGGACATGGACCATTGTGAGGACAAATGTCATGAAGCATTGTGATAACTGGAGTCACGGAGCACTGTGATCACAGGGGTCATGGAGCATTGTGATGAAAAGGGCATGGAGCATTGTGATGACAGGGCCATGGAACATTGGTCTGACATGTTTCATGGATTATTGTGATGACAGTGGGCATGGCGCATTGTGATGACAAGGGCATGGAACATTGTGATGACAAGGTCATGGAGTATTGTGAAGAGAGGTGTCAGGGTGCATTGTGATGACATATGTCATTGTCCATTGTGATGACAATGGCATGGAGCATTGTGATACCAAGTGTCATGGAGGAATGTGATGACAAAGGTAATGGAGCATTTTGATGACAAGGGCTTGGAACATTGCAATGACAAGGGTCATGGAACATTGTGATGAAAATGGCATGGAGCATTCTGATGAAAATGTGCATGGAGCATTGAGATTACAGGGGTTTTGAAGCAATGTGATTACAAGGGCATGGAGCATTGTGATGAGAAGGCAATGCAGCATTATGATGACATGCGTCATGGAGATTTGTGATGACAAGTACATGGAGCATTGTGATTACAGGGGATTTGGAGCATTGTGATGAAAAGGGAATGGATCATTGTGATGAAAAATGCATGGAGCCTTGTCATGACAGGGTTCAAGAAGCATACTGATGGCAACTGTCTGGGAGCATAGTGATGATAAGTGTATTGAGCATTGTGATGACAAAGATCATGGAGCATTGTGATGAGAAGACCATGGATAATTGTTATGACTAGCGTCATCGGGCATTGTGATGACAAGTGTTATGGAACATTGTGATCAGAAGGGTTTGGTGCATTGTGATGACAGAGGTCATTGAGCATTTTGATTTCGTTGTGATGACAATAGCATGAAATATTATGGTGACGGGCACGGTGCATTGTGATGACAGGGTTCATGGAGCATTGAGATGAAAAGGGGCATGGAGCATTGTGATTACAGGGGTGTTGGAGCATTGTGATGAGAAGGCCATGGAGCATTCTGATGGCATGCGTCATGGAGCTTTGTAATGACAAGGGCATAGAGCATTGTGCTGACAAAGGAATGGAGCTTTGTGTTGACAAGAGTCACAGAACATTGTGATAAAAATTTCATGGAGCATTGTGGTTACAAAGGTTACAGAGCTTTGTGTGACAAGGTCATGGACCATTGTGATGACAAATGTCATGAAGCATTGTGATGACTGGAGTCACGAAGCATTGTGATAAAAGGGGACTTGGAGCATTATGATGAAAAGGGAATGGATCATTGTGATGAAAAAGGCATGGGGCCTTGTCATGACAGTTTTCAAGGAGCATACTGATGACAAGTGTCAGCGAGCATTGTGATGCCAAGTGTATTGAGCATTGTGGTGACAATGGCATGGAGCATTGTGATACCAAGTGTCATGGAGGAATGTGATGACAAAGGTAATGGAGCAATTTGATGACAAGGGCTTGGAACATTGCAATGACAATGGTCATGGAACATTGTGATGAAAAGGGCATGGAGCATTCTGATGAAAATGTGCATGGAGCATTGAGATTACAGGGGTTTTGAAGCAATGTGATTACAAGGGCATGGAGCATTGTGATGAGAAGGCAATGCAGCATTATGATGACATGCGTCATGGAGATTTGTGATGACAAGTACATGGAGCATTGTGATTACAGGGGATTTGGAGCATTGTGATGAAAAATGCATGGAGCCTTGTCATGACAGGGTTCAAGGAGCATACTGATGGCAACTGTCTGGGAGCATAGTGATGATAAGTGTATTGAGCATTGTGATGACAAAGAGCATGGAGCATTGTGATGAGAAGACCATGGATAATTGTTATGACTAGCGTCATCGGGCATTGTGATGACAAGTGTTATGGAACATTGTGATCAGAAGGGTTTGGTGCATTGTGATGACAGAGGTCATTGAGCATTTTGATTTCGTTGTGATGACAATAGCATGAAATATTATGGTGACGGGCACGGTGCATTGTGATGACAGGGTTCATGGAGCATTGAGATGAAAAGGGGCATGGAGCATTGTGATTACAGGGGTGTTGGAGCATTGTGATGACAAGGGCATGGAGCATTGTGATGAGAAGGCCATGGAGCATTCTGATGGCATGCGTCATGGAGCTTTGTAATGACAAGGGCATAGAGCATTGTGCTGACAAAGGAATGGAGCTTTGTGTTGACAAGAGTCACAGAACATTGTGATAAAAATTTCATGGAGCATTGTGGTTACAAAGGTCACAGAGCTTTGTGTGACAAGGTCATGGACCATTGTGATGACAAATGTCATGAAGCATTGTGATGACTGGAGTCACGAAGCATTGTGATAACAGGGGACTTGGAGAATTATGATGAAAAGGGAATGGATCATTGTGATGAAAAAGGCATGGGGCCTTGTCATGACAGTTTTCAAGGAGCCTACTGATGACAAGTGTCAGCGAGCATTGTGATGCCAAGTGTATTGAGCATTGTGGTGACAATGGTCATGGTGCATTGTGATGAGAAGAACTTGCATAATTGTGATGACGAGCGTCATGGGGCATGTGATGTCAAGTGTTATGGAACATTGTGATCAGAAGGGTTTGGAGCATTGTGATGACAGACGACATGGAGCATTTTGATTTCATTGTGATGACAATAGCATGAATCATTATGATGATGGGCATGGTGCATTGTGATGACAGTGTTCATGGAGCATTGAGATGAAAAGTGGCATGGAGAATTGTGATTACAGAGGTCTTGGAGCATTGTGATGACAAGGGTCATGGAGCCTTGTGATGACAAGGCCGTGGAACATTGTGATGGCAGGGGACATGGAGCATTGTTATGACAGGTGTAATGGAGCAATGTGATGAGAGATTTCATTGAGCATTGTGATGACAGTGGCATGTAGCATTGTGATGCCAAGGGTCATGGATCTTTGTGATGACAAATGTCATGGGTCATTTTGATGACAAGGGCGTGGTACATTGTGATGAGAAGGGCAGGGAGCATTTTGATGACAGGGTAATGGAGCAATTTGAATAAAAGTGTCATGGAGTATTTTGAGGACAGGGGTTATGGAACATTGTGATGTCAGGGGTCATGAAGCATTCTGATGAAATGGGTCATGGAGCATTTTGTGACAGGGGTTATGGAACATTGTGATGTCAGGGGTCATGGAGCATTGTGATGATAAGGGCATGTAGCACTGTGATGACAGTGGTCATGGAAAATTGTGATGACAAGCTTGAGCGAGTATTGTGATGACTAGTGATGGATTATTGTGATATATGTGGTGAGAGAGCATTTTGATGAGAAGTGCATGGAGCATTGTGATGACAAGTTTTATGGAGCATAGCGATGAAAAGGATGTGGAGCATTGTGATGAAAAGAGCATGGCACATCGTGATGACAAGTGTCATGGATCATTGTGCTGACAAAGGCATGGAGCATTTTGATGACAAGGGCATGGAGCATTGTGATGACAGGGCCATGGAACATTGGTCTGATATGTTTCATGGATTATTGTGATGACAGTGGGCATGGCGCATTGTGATGACAAGGGCATGGAACATTGTGATGACAAGGTCATGGAGTATTGTGAAGACAGGTGTCAGGGTGCATTGTGATGACATATGTCATTGTCCATTGTGATGACAATGGCATGGAGCATTGTGATACCAAGTGTCATGGAGGATTGTGATGACAAAGGTAATGGAGCATTTTGATGACAAGGGCTTGGAACATTGAGATGACAAGGGTCGTGGAACATTGTGATGACAAGGGCATGGAGCATTCTGATGAAAAGGTGCATGGATCATTGAGATTACAGGGGTTTTGAAGCAATGTGATTACAAGGGCATGGAGCATTGTGATGAGAAGGCAATGCAGCATTATGATGACATGCGTCATGGAGCTTTGTGATGACAAGGACAGGGAGCATTGTGATTACAGGGGATTTGGAGCATTGTGATGAAAAGGGAATGGATCATTGTGATGAAAAATGCATGGAGCCTTGTCATGACAGGGTTCAAGGAGAATACTGATGAAAACTGTCAGGGAGCATTGTGATGATAAGTGTATTGAGCATTGTGATGACAAAGATCATGGAGCATTGTGATGAGAAGACCATGGCTAATGGTGATGACCAGCGTCATGGGGCATTGTGATGACAAGTGTTATGGAACATTGTGATCAGAAGGGTTTGGTGCATTGTGATGACAGAGGTCATTGAGCATTTTGATTTCATTGTGATGACAATAGCATGAAATATTATGGTTATGGGCACGGTGCATTGTGATGACAGGGTTCATGGAGCATTGAGATGAAAAGAGGCATTGAGCATTGTGATTACAGGGGTGTTGGAGCATTGTGATGACAAGGGCATGGAGCATTGTGATGAGAAGGCCATGGAGCATTCTGATGACACGCGTCATGGAGCTTTGTGATGACAAGGGCATGGAGAATTGTGATTACAGGGGTCATGGAATATTGTGATGACAGGGGTGATGGAGTATTGTGATGACTAGTGATGAAACATTGTGATATCAATGGTGAGAAGGCATTTTGAGGAGAAGTGCATGGAGCATTGTGATGACAAGGTTTATGGAGCATTTTGATGACAAGGATGTGGAGCATTGTGATGACAAGTGCATGGTGCATTGTGATGACATGGGTTATGGAGCATTGTGCTGACAAAGGCATGGAGCTTTGTGATGACAATGGTCACAGAGCATTGTGATAAAAATTTCATGGAGCATTGTGCTGACAACGGCATGGAGTTTTGTGATGACTAGTGTCACAGAGCATTGTGATAAAAATTTCATGGAGCATTGTGGTGACAAAGGTCACAAAGCTTTGTGTGATGAGGTCATGGACCATTGTGATGACAAATGTCATGAAGTATTGTGATGACTGGAGTCACGGAGCATTGTGATGAAATGGGAATGGATCATTGTGATGAAAAAGGCATGGAGCCTTGTCATTACAGTGTTCAAGGAGCATACTGATGACAAGTGTCAGAGAGCATTGTGATGCCAAGTGTATTGAGCATTGTGGTGACAATGGTCATGGAGCATTGTGATGAGAAGACCTTGCATAATTGTGATGACCAGCGTCATGGGGCATGTGATGACAAGTGTTACGGAACATTGTGATCAGAAGGGTTTGGAGCATTGTGATGACAGAGGACATGGAGCATTTTGATTTCATTGTGATGACAATAGCATGACTCATTATGATGATGGGCATGGTGCATTGTGAAGACAGTGTTCATGGAGCATTGAGATGAAAAGTGGCATGGAGAATTGTGATTACATAGGTCTTGGAGCATTGTGATGACAAGGGTCATGGAGCCTGGTGATGACAAGGCCGTGGAACATTGTGATCGAAGGGGTCATGGAGCATTGTTATGACAGGTGTAATGGAGCACTGTGATGAAAAGGGCATGGAGCAATGTGATGAGAGATTTCATTGAGCATTGTGATGACAATGGCATGGAGCATTGTGATGCCAAGTGTCATAGCTTTGTGATGACAAATGTCATGGGGCATTTTGATGACAAGGGCGTGGTGCATTGTGATGAGAAGGGCAGGGAGCATTGTGATGACAGTGTCATGGAGCAATTTGAATAAAAGGGTCATGGAATATTTTGATGACAGGGGTTATGGAACATTGTGATGTCAGGGTTCATGAAGCCTTTTGATGAAATGGGTCATGGAGCATTTTGTGACAGGGGTTATGGTACATTGTGATGTCAGGGGTCATGGAGCATTGTGATGATGAGGGCATGTAGCACTGTGATGACAGTGGTCATGGAACATTGTGATGACAGGGGTGAGCGAGTATTGTGATGAATAGTGATGGAACATTGTGACATATGTGGTGAGAGAGCATTTTGAGGAGAAGTGCATGGAGCATTGTGATGACAATTTTTATAGAACATAGCGATGAAAAGGATGTGGAGCATTGTGATTAGAGGAGTATGGCACATTGTGATGACATGGGTCATGGAGCATTGTGATGACAAGCGCATGGAGCATTTTGATGACAAGTGTCATGGAGCATTGTGCTGACAAAGGCATGGAGCATTCTGATGACAAGGGACACAGAGCATTGTGATGAAAATTTCATGGAGCATTATGGTGACAAAGATCACAGAGCCGTGTGTGACGAGGGCATGGACCACTGTGATGAGAATGGTCATGAATCATTGTGATGACTGGAGTCATGGAGCACTGTGATGACAGGGGTCATGGAGCATTGTGAGGACAAGGGCATGGAGCAATATGATGACAGTGTCATGGAACATTGGTCTGACAAGTTTCATGGATTATTGTGATGACAGTGGGCATGGAGCATTGAGATGACAAGGGCATGGAGCATTGTGGTGACAAAGGTCACAGAGCCGTGTGTGACGAGGTCATGGACCATTGTGAGGACAAATGTCATGAAGCATTGTGATGACTGGAGTCACGGAGCATTGTGATGACAGGGGTCATGGAGCATTGTGATGAAAAGGGCATGAAGCATTGTGATGACAGGGCCATGGAACATTGGTCTGACATGTTTCATGGATTATTGTGATGACAGTGGGCATGGCACATTGTGATGACAAGGGCATGGAACATTATGATGACAAGGCCATGGAGTATTGTGAAGACAGGTGTCAGGGTGCATTGTGATGACATATGTCATTGTCCATTGTGATGACAATGGCATGGAGCATTGTAATACCAAGTGTCATGGAGGATTGTGATGACAAAGGTAATGGAGCATTTTGATGACAGGGGCTTGGAAGATTGCGATGACAAGGGTCATGGAACATTGTGATGAAAAGGGCGTGGAGCATTCTGATGAAAATGTGCATGGAGCATTGAGATTCCAGGGGTTATGAAGCAATGTGATTACAAGGGCATGGAGCATTGTGATGAGAAGGCAATGCAGCATTATGATGACATGCGTCATGGAGATTTGTGATGACAAGTACATGGAGCTTTGTGATTACAGGGGATTTGGAGCATTGTGATGAAAAGGGAATGGATCATTGTGATGAAAAATGCATGGAGCCTTGTCATGACAGGGTTCAAGGAGCATACTGATGGCAACTGTCTGGGAGCATAGTGATGATAAGTGTATTGAGCATTGTGATGACAAAGATCATGGAGCATTGTGATGAGAAGACCATGGATAACTGTTATGACCAGCGTCATCGGGCATTGTGATGACAAGTGTTATGGAACATTGTGATCAGAATGGTTTGGTTCATTGTGATGACAGAGGTCATTGAGCATTTTGATTTCGTTGTGATGACAATAGCATGAAATATTATGGTGACGGGCACGGTGCATTGTGATGACAGGGTTCATGGAGCATTGAGATGAAAAGGGGCATGGAGCATTGTGATTACAGTGGTGTTGGAGCATTGTGATGACAAGGGCATGGAGCATTGTGATGACAAGGCCGTGGAACATTGTGATGGCAGGGATCATGAAGCATTGTTATGATAGGTGTAATGGAGCATTGTGATGACAAGGGCATGGAGCATTGTGATGTGAAGGGTCATGGAGCTTTTTGATGACAAATGTCATGCGGCATTTTGATGACAAGTGCGTGGTGCATTGTGATGAGAAGGGCAGGGAGCATTGTGATGTCAGGGTCATGGAGCAATTTGAATAAAAGAGTCATGGAATATTTTGATGAGAGTTGTTATGGAACATTGTGATATCAGGGGTTATGAAGCATTGTGATGAAATGGGTCATGAAGCATTTTGTGACATGGGTTATGGAACATTGTGATGTCAGGGGTCATGGAGCATTGTGATGACAGGGGTGAGCGAGTATTGTGATGACTAGTGATGGAACATTGTGATATATGTGGTGAGAGAGCATTTTCATGAGGAGTGCATGGAGCATTGTGATGACAAGTTTTATGGAGCATAGCGATGAAAAGGATGTGGAGCATTGTGATGAAAAGGGCATGGCACATTGTGATGACATGTGTCATGGAGCATTGTGCTGACAAGCGCATGGAGCATTTTGATGACAAGTGTCATGGAGCATTGTGCTGACAAAGGCATGGAGCATTGTGATGACAAGGGACACAGAGCATTGTGATGAAAATTTCATGAAGCATTGTGGTGACAAAGATCACAGAGCCTTGTGTGACGAGGGCATGGACCATTGTGAGGACAAAGGTCATGAAGCATTGTGATGACTGGAGTCACGGAGCATTGTGATGACAGGAGTCATGGAGCATTCTGATGAAAAGGGCATGGAGCATTGTGATGACAGGGGCATGGAACTTTTGTCTGACATGTTTTATGGATTATTGTGATGACAGTGGGCATGGCACATTGAGATGACAAGGGCATGGAGCATTGTGGTGACAAAGGTCACAGAGCCTTGTGTGACGAGGGCATGGACCATTGAGAGGACAAATGTCATGAAGCATTGTGATGACTGGAGTCACGGAGCATTGTGATGACAGGGGTCATGGAGCATTGAGAAGACAAGGGAATGGAGCATTGTGATGACAGGGGCATGGAACATTGGTCTGACATGTTTCATGGATTATTGTGATTACAGTGGGCATGGGGCATTGTGATCAAAAGGGCAGTGAACATTGTGATGACAAGGTAATGGATTATTTTGAAGGCAGGGGCCAGGGAGCATTGTGTTGACATATTTCATTTTCCATTGTGATGACAATGGCATGGCACATTGTGATACCAAGTGTCATGGAGGATTGTGATGACAAAGGTAATGGAGCGTTTTGATGACAAGGGCTTGGAACATTGCGATGACAAGGGTCATGTAGAATTGTGATGACAAGGGCATGAAGCACTGTGATGACAAGCGTCATTGAGAATTTTGATGACAAGTTCGTGAAGCATTGTGATGAAGAGCACATGGAGCTTGCTATGACGGGTCATGGAGCATTGCGATGACACGTGCATGGAGAATTGTGATGATAAGATCATGTAACATTGTGATGAGAAGTGTCATGGAGCATTGTGATGAGAAAACCATTGATAATTGTGATGACGTGCGTCATGGAGCACTGTAATGACATGGGCGTGGAGCATTGTGATGACAAGTGTCATGGAGCATTTTGATGACAAGGGTCATGGAGGTTACTGATGACAAGCTTGTGAAGTGGTGTGATGACAGTGGCATGGAGCATTGTGATGAAAAGTGCATGGAGCCTTTTCATGACACGGTTCAAGGAGCATTCTGATGAGAAATGACAGGGAGCATTGTGATGTTAAGTGTATTGAGCATTGTGATGACAAAGTTCATGGAGCATTGTCATGAGAAGTCCATGGATAATTGTGATGACAGGCATCAAAGTGTGTTGTGATGACAAGTGTTATGGAACATTGTGATCACAAGTGTTTGGAGCATTGTGATGACAGAGGTCATAGATCATTTTGATTTCAAGGAACATGGAGCATTTTGATGACAAGGGCTTGAAGCAATGTGATATTAAGGTTCATGGAGGATTTTGATGACAATGGTAATGGAGAATTATGATGACAAGCGCATGGAGCATTGTGATGACAATGTCATGTAGCATTTTGCTGACAAAGCATGAAGCATTGTGATGACAAGTGTCACGGAGCAATGTGATGACAAGCGTAACAGAGCATTGTGATTACAGGGGCCATGGAACACTGGGATGACAAGGGCATGGATCACTGTGATGACAATGGTCATGGAGCATTTTGATGACAGTGGTCATGGAGCATTTTGATGACATGGGTCATGAAACATTGTGATGAGAAGGTCATGGAACATTGGGCTGAAAATATTCATGGAGTATTGTGATGACAGGTGTCATAGAACATTGTGATGACAAGGGAATGGAGCATTGTGATGACATGGTGCTGGAGCATTATGATGAGAAGACCATGGAGCCTTGTGATGACAAGTTTCATGGAGCATTCTGATGAAAAGGGGCATAGAGCATTGTGATTACAGGGTTCTTGGAGCATTGTGATGAAAAGGGCATGCAGCATTGTGATGACAGGGGCATGGAGCAGTGGTCTGACATTTTCATGGATTATTGTGATGACAGTGGGCATGGTGCATTGTTATGACAAGGGCATGGATCATTGTGATTACAAAGTCATGGATTATTGTGAAGACCGGTGTCAGGGAGCATTGTGATGACATATGTCATGTTCCCTTGTGATGACAATGCCATGGAGCATTGTGATACCAAGTGCCATGGAGGATTGTGATGACAAAGGTAATGGAGCATTGTGATGACAAGGGCTTGGAGCACTGTGCTGACAAGGGCATAGAGCATTGTGATAACAAGGGCCATTGATAATTCTGATGACAATTCATGAAGCATTGTGATGACAACCACATGGAGCTTGCTATGACAGGGTTCATGGATCATTGCGATGAAAAGTGCATAGAGAATTGTGATGACAAAGCATTTAACACTGTGAGGAGAAGTGTCATGGAGCATAGTGATTCCAAGGACGTGGAGAACTGTGATCACCAAAGACATGGAGCATTGTGATGACCAGGGCATGCAGCATTGTGATGGCAAGACCGTGGAGCATTGTGATGAGAAGACCATGGATAATTGTGATGACGAGTGTCATGGAGCACTGTAATGACAAGGGGCATGGAGCATTGTGATGGCAATGTTATAGAGAATTGTGATGACAGCGGTCATGGAGCATTGTAATGACAAGGGTCATGGAGCATTCTGATGACAAGCTTGTGGAGTATTGTGATGAAAATGGCATGGAGCATTGTGATGAAAAAGGCATGGAGCCTTTTCATGACAGGGTTCAAGGAGCATTCTGACGACAAGTTTTAGGGAGCATTGGGATGACAAGTGTATTGAGAATTGTTATGACAAAGGTCATGGAGCATTGTGATGACAAGTGCATGGTGTATTGTGATCACAGGCATCATTGAGCGTTGTGATGACAAGAATTATGGAACATTGTGATCACAAGGGTTTGGAGCATTGTGATGACAGGGGTCATGGATCATTTTGATTTAAAGGAGCATGGAGCATTGTGATGCCAATGGTCATGGAGCTTTGTGATGACAAAGGTCATGGAGCATTGTGATGAGAAGGGCATGGAGCATTGTGATGACAAGGTCATGGAGCATTTTGATGACAAAGGCATGGAGCATTGTGATGGCAAGTGTCATGGAGAACTGGGATGACATGCGTCACGGAGCATTTTGATTATGGGTTCATGGAGCATTGGGATGACAAAGGCAAGATCATTGTGATGACAAGTGTCATGGAGCATTTTGATGACAAGAGTCCCGGATCACTGTTTTGTCAGGGGTCATGGAGCACTGTGATGACAGTGGTCATGGAGCATTGTGATGACAGGGGTCATGGAGCATTGTGATGAGAATGTCATGGAACATTGGGCTGAAAATGTTCATGGAGTACTGTGAAGACAGCAGTCATGGAGCATTGTGATGACAAGGGAATTGAGCATTGTGATGACAAGGTCCTGGAGCATTCTGGTGTAAATGGACATGGAGCATTGTGATTACAGGGGTCTTGGAGCATTCTGATGACAAGGGAAAGGAGCATTGCGATGAGAAAGCCATGGATCATTCTGATGACATCCATCATGGATCTTTGTGATGAAAAGGGCATGGAGCACTGTGAGTACATGGGTCTTGGAGCCTTGTGATGACAAGGGTCATGGAGCATTGTTATGACAGGGGTAATGGAGCATTGTGATGACAAGGCCATGTGGAATTGGTCTGAAAAGTTTCATGGAATATTGTTATGAGACTGGGCATGGAGCATTGTGATGACAAGGGCCCGGAATACTGTGGTACAGGGTTCATGGAGAACTGTAATGACAAGGGCATGGAGAAATGTGATGAGAAGGGCATGGAGCATTTTGATGACAAGCTTTATGGAGATTTGTGATCACAAGGGCATGGCACAATGTGACGAGAAGGTTCATGGAGCATTGAGATGACAATGACATGGAGCATTGTGATGCCAAGGGTCATGGAGCTTTGTGATGACAAAGGTCATGGAGCATTTTGATGACATGTGTTATGGAGCATTGTGAGGTCAGGGGTCATGGAGCATTGTGATGAAAAGTGTCATGGAGCATTTTGATGACATGGGTTATGGAGCACTGTGTTGTCAGGCGTCATGGAGCACTGTGATGATAAGGGCATGTAGTATTGTGATGACAGGGGTCATGGAACATTGTGATGACAAGGGTGAGGGAGTATTGTGATGACTACTGATGGAACATTGTGATATCAGTGGTGACAGAGCATTTTGATGAGAAGTGCATGGAGCATTGTGATGACAAGCTGGTGGGGCATTGTGTTGACAATCGCCTGGAGCATTGTGATGACAAGTCTCATTGAGTATTGTGCTGAGAAAGGCATGGAGCAATGTGATGACAAGGGTCACGGAGCATTGTGATGAAAAGTTCATGGAGCATTGTGGTGACATAGGTCAAAGAGACTTGTGATGATGAGGGCATTGACCATTGTGATGACAAAGATCATGAAGCATTGTGATGAATGGAGTCACGGAGCCTTGTGATGACAGGGGTCATGGAGCATTGGGATGTCAAGGGCATGGAGCATTGTGATGACAGGGGCATGGAGCATTGGTCTGACAAGTTTCATGGATTATTGTGATGACAGTGGGAATGGTGCATTGTGATGACAAGAGCATGGAACATTGTGATGACAACGTCATGGATTATTGTGAAGACAGGTGTCCTGGAGCATTTTGATGACATATGTCATGGTCCATTGTGATGTCAATGACATGGAGCATTGTGATGCCAAGTGTCATGGAGGATTGTGATGACAAGGGCATGGACCATTTTGATGACAAGGGCCATTGAGAATTTTAATGACCAGGTCTTGAAACATCGTGATGACAAGCACATGGAGCTTGTTATGACAGGGGTCATGGAGCATTGTGATGACAAGTGCATGCAGAATTGTGAGGACAAGAGCATATATCATTGTGATGAGAAGTGTCAAGAAGCATTGTGATGACAAGGAAGTGGAGAATTGTGATGGCAAGGGACATGGAGCATTGAGATGACCAGGGCATGGAGCATTGTGATGGTAAAACCGTGAAGCATTGTGATGAGAAGACCTTGGGTAATTGTGATGACGAGCATCATGGCGCACTGTACTGACAAGGGGAAAGGAGCATTGTGATGACAGGTGTCAGGGAACATTGTGATGACATGGGTCATGTAGCATTGTGATGACAAGGGCTTGCAGCATTGTGATGACAAGGGCTTGGAGCACTGTGATGACAAGTGTCATGAAGCACTGTGATGACAATGGCAGGGAGCATTGTGATGACAAGGGACATTGAGAATTTTTATAACAATGTCATGAAGCATTGTGATGACAAGGATATGGAGCTTGCTATGACAGGGTTCATGGAACATTGCGATGACAAGTGCATGGAGAATTGTGATGACAAGAGCATGTAACATTGTGATGAGAAGTGTCATAGAACATTGTGATGACAAAGAGGTGGAGAATTGTGATGACAAGGGACAAGGAGCATTCTGATGACCAGGGCATGGAGCAATGTGATGGCAAGACCGTGGAGTATTGTGATGATAAGGTCATGGATAATCGTGGTGACAAGCATCATGGCGCATTATGATGACAAGAGCCATGGAGCATTCTGACATAAGATATCACTTATGAAGGAAATGTAAACATGTGTACAGATGAACTGAATTAGTAAAGAGAACAGAGTCTCACATAGAGAAAACATACTTATGCCTGCTTAAGGGGAAAGGAGAGGTGGGGAGATGCATAAAACCAGAGTTTGATATTAGCACAGGTACCATTCCATAATCCAAATAGAGAATAGACAAGACCTACTCCTTCCTCAGTGATCGGGACTCAACACCCCTATTCTCCGCAGAGGAATATATCTGCCTAGTAAGAATCTTAAAACCTATGTATTGATATGTCTCCGTAAGGGAATCAAGTGTGTCCAGACGGGCATAAACATGACAGTGAAAATCAGCTGAAACCAACGATAAAAAGGAATTTAAAAACAAAACCAAAAAACAGGGAAATTCTTTACAATTCCTTCAGGGGCTCTGATGAAACCTGGAATGACCCTATCTACGACAGCTGGATGTGGCATAAGGCTGGACACCTGGGACTGAGAGGATTTGTGAGATTCGGTGAGCAAATGCAGACCCTTTAAAGCAATAATGCGTGGCACCCATTCCTTGGGTCCCAACTCTACAGGTAAAAGGGAATATTACTACAGCTATAACATGTACGGGAAACCTAGAGAATGGACACACTGTGCAGAAACGAAAGGTTTCTAAAACTCAACAAATAGTCCCTCTCCTGGTGCTCCGGTTTGACTTTCCAACTGCTTTACTATCAATCTCCCAACTTGGAGAGACAGCCCCATTAACTCCTGGTTCGCACAGGTTGCCAAATTGGCAGAGGATGAAATGGAAGAGGGAGTACCAATGAGAGAGTAGCTGTTAGGCATTTGGACGGGCACATGTCACTCTAATTTCCCAGCACGAAGAAGATGTAACCGAAGTCTCAGCCAACCGTCGGGAACCAGTACAGGTCCTGAACCAACATTTGGGACTTGCGGTCAGCTCACAAAAAAACGAGTTGAAAAATGGAGCTCAGAGGCACAGCAATTCACAAACAGGGAGAGTAATAAAGGACAACAATCTAACAAAAATCTGTTGAGGGAAGGCAATGAGGCGGACTTGAAAGCGAGCCAGAATGGCAGGAAACAGATTTCAAGCGGTACATTGGAATTGCCTTTAAAGCACAGGAAGAGGGGCACAACTTAGACAATGATGCACTTGGCCAATAAGTGTGTATGTGTTTTCTCCAGATTATATTCAGGAGAAAATTCATACGACCTTTTTGGCCAAGCAAGCAAGCGGGCAATGCAAATCTGCACTAAAAAGAAGTATCACTTCCCACCGGTTAAAAAGGACATCCACAAAATGTGTAAAAACCAGAATGGCAAGACCTGCCCTGGAGAACAGGGAGCCTAGTTATGCTGATGGGTGGGATGTAAATTGCCAACTGCCTCTCTGGAGGAGTGCATTGTGTTCCCTAAAACAAGTAAACAACAGAGCTACAGAGCCAAGGGCACTTCCAGTCTAGATAATATACCTTGGGAAAACTGAAAATCAATAAGACAGAGCCACCCCAAAATTTAGGGCTGCACTGCTTACAAGAATCTTAACTTCGGTACACCTTAAATATCCCAGGAAAGACAAAAATGGTTCAAGAAATTGTGTTACTTACGTACGATGGAATATCCCTCAGCCATTAAATCAATGTCATAAGGCCAGTAGCAGCAAAAGGAGTGGATTCAGTTACGATGATTCTAAGTGAAATAAGTCACAGAGAAAAAGAAACTTATCATAAGATATCACTTATGAAGGTCCTGTAAACATGGCTACACATGAACTGAGTTAGGAAAGAGATCAGAGTCTCACAGATAGAAAAAACACTTATGCCTGATTAAGGGGGAAGGAGAGGTGGGGTGATGCATAAAACCAGAGTGTGATATTAGTACATGTACCGTTCCAAAAACCACCTACGGAATAGCCAAGACCTACACCTTCCTCAGTGAAAGGGACTCCAAACCCCATATTTCCCAGAGAGGAATATATCTGACAAGTAAGAATCTTAAAACATATGTATTGATATGTCTCCTTAAGCGAATCATGTGTGTCTAAACGGGCATAAACATGGCAGTGTGAATCAGCTCAAAACCACTCTAAAAAGGAGATTCAAAAACAAAACAAAAGAACATGGAAATTCTTTACAATTCCTTCAGGGGCTCTGATGAAACCTGGAATGACCCTATCTACAAAGACAGCTGGATGTGGAATAAGGCTGGACACTTGGGACTGAGAGGATTGGTGAGATTCGGTGAGCAAATGCAGACCACTTAAAGCAATAATGCCTGTCACATATTCCAAGGGTCCCAACTCTCCAGGTTGAAGGGAATATTACTACAGATATAATATCTACGGGAAACCTAGAGAATGGACACACTGTGAATATGAAAGGTTTCTAAAACTCAACTAATAGTCTCTCTCCTGGTGCTCCGGTTTGATTTTCCAACTGCTTTACTATCAATCTCCCAACTTGGAGAGACAGCCTCTTTAACCTCCTGGTTCGCACAGGTTGCCAATTTGGCAGAGGATGAAATGGAAGAGGGAGAAACAATGAGAGAGTAGCTGTTAGGCATTTGGACCGGCACATGTCACTCTAATTTCCCGGCAGGAAGAAGAATTAACCAAAGTCTCAGCCACCCGCCCGAAACCAGTATAGGTCCTGAACCAAAATTTTGGACTTGCGGTCAGCTCACAAAAAACGAGTTGAAAAATGGAGCTCAGGGGCACAGCAATTCACAAACTGGCAGCGTAATAAAGGACAACAATCTAACAAAAATCTGTTGAGGGAAGGCAACGAGACGGACTTGAAAGCGAGCCAGAATAGCAGGAAACAGATTTCAGGAGGTACCTTGGAATTGCCTTTAAAGCACAGGAAGAGGAGCACAACTTCGCCAATGATGCACTTGGCCAATAAGGGTGTATGCGTTTTCCCCAGATTATATTCAGGAGAAAACGCATACGCCCTTTTTGGCCAAGCAAGCAAGCGGGCAATGCAAATCTGCACTACAAAGAAGTATCACTTCCAACCGGTGAAAAGGGACATCCGCAAAATGTGTAAAAAACCAGAAAGGCAAGACAGGCCCTGGAGAACAGGGAGCCTACTTATGCATAAGGGCAGGATGTAAATTGCCAACTGCCTCTCTGGAGGAGTGCACTGTGTTCTCTAAAACAAGTAAACAACAGAGCTACAGAGCCAAGGGCACTTCCAGTCTAGGGAATATACCTTGGGAAAACTCAAAATCAATAAGACAGTGCCACTCCAAAATTTAGGGCTGCACTGCTTACAAGAACCTCAAGTTGGGTCCACCTAAAATATCACAGGAAAGACAAAAATGCTTCAAGAAATTGTGTTACTTACGTACGATGGAATATTCCTCAGCCATGAAATCAATGTCATAAGTCAAGTAGCAGCAAAATGAGTGGATTCAGGTACGATGATTCTAAGTGAAATAAGTCACAGGGAAAAAGAAACTTATCATAAGATATCACTTATGAAGGTCCTTTAAAATTGGCTGGATACACATAAACTGAGGTAGGAAAGAGAACAGAGTCTCACATTTAAAAAACACTCTTATGCCTGCTGAAGGTGGAAGGAGAGGTGGGGTGATGCATAAAACCAGATTTTGATATTAGTACATGTACCGTTCCAAAAACCAACTACGGAATAGACAAGACCTACACCTTCCTCAGTGAAAGGGACTGAAAATCCCATATTTCCCGCAGAGGAATATATCTGACTAGTAAGAATCTTGAAACCAATGTATTGATAAGTCTCCATAAGGGAAACAAGTGTGTCTAGACTGGCATAAACATGGCAGTGAGAATCAGCTCAAACCCACTATAAAAAGGAATTTCAAAAACAAAAAAAAAAAAAAAAGGGAAATTCTTTACAATTCCTACAGGGTCTCTGATGAAAACTGGAATGACGCTATCTACAATGACACCTGGATGTGGCATAAGGCTGGACACTTGGGACTGAGAGGATTGCTGAGATTGGGTGAGGAAATGCAGACCATTTAAAGCAATAATGCGTGGCACACATTCTAAGGGTCCCAACTCTCCGGGTTGAAGGGAATATTACTACAGCTATAACATGTACGGGAAACCTAGAGAATGGACACACTGTGAATATGAAAGGTTTCTAAAACTCTACTAATAGTCCCTCTCCTGGTGGTCCTGTTTGAATTTCTAACTGCTTTACTATCAATCTCCCAACTTAGAGAGACAACCTCTTTAACCTCCTGGTTCGCACAGGTTGCCAATTTGGCAGAGGATGAAAGGGAAGAGGTAACACTAATGAGAGAGTAGCTGTTAGGCATTTGGACGGGCACATGTCACTCTAATTTCCTGGCAGGAAGTAGAATTAACCAAAGTCTCAGCCACCCGCCGGGAACCAGTATAGGTCCAGAACCAAAATTTTGTACCTGCCGTCAGCTCACAAAAAACGAGTTGAAAAATGGAGCTCAGGGGCACAGCAATTCACAAACTGGCAGAGTAATAAATGACAACTATCGTCAAAAAATCTGTTGAGGGAAGGCAACGAGGCGGACTTGAAAGCGAGCCAGAATAGCAGGAAAAAGATTTCAAGAGGTTCATTGTAATCACCTTTAAAGCACAGGAAGAGGGGCACAAATTCCACAATGATGCATTTGGCCAAAAAGTGTGTATGCGTTTTCTCCTGCATATATTCAGGAGAAAAAGCATACACCCTTTTCTGCCAAGCAAGAAAGCGGGCAATGCAAAACTGCACTACAAAGAAGTATCACTTCCCACCGGTAAAAAGGGACATCCGCAAAATGTGTAAAAACCAGAATGTCAAGAAAGGCCCTGGAGAACAGGGAGCCTAGTTATGCTGATGGGCAGGATGTAAATTGCCAACTGCCTCTCTGGAGGAGTGCATTGTGTTCCCTAAAACAAGTAAACAACAGAGCTACAGAGCCAAGGGCACTTCCAGTCTAGGGAAGATACCTTGGGAAAACTGAAAATCAATAAGACAGAGCAAACACAAAATTGAGAGCTGCACTGCTTACAAGAACCTGAACTTGGGTCCACCTGATATATCCCAGTAAAGACAAAAATGGTTCAAGAAATTGTGTTACTTATGTACAATGGAATACCCCTCAGCCATGAAATCAATGTCATAAGGCCAGTACCAGCATAATGAGTGGATTCAGATACGATGATTCTAAGTGAAATAAGTCACAGAGAAGAAGAAACTTATCATAAGATATCACTTATGAAGGTCCTGTAAACATGGCTACACATGATCTGAGTTAGGAAAGACAACAGAACAATGAAACTTATCATAAGATATCACTCATAGCAGGAATGTACACATGGCTACCCATGAACTGAATTACAAACACAACAGAGTCACACATTTAGAAAACAAACTTCTGCCTGATTAAGGGGAAAGGCAAGGTGGAGTGATGCATAAATCCACAGTCCTTAATTAGCACAGATATCGTTCCATAAACCAAGTATGTAATAGACAGCACCTACTCCTGGCAAAATGAACTGGACTCAACAACCCCTATTCATTGAAGAGGAATATATCTGACTAGTAAGTATTTTAAAACATATGTATTCTCATGTCTCCATAAATGAATCATGTGTGTGTATAATGTCATGAACACAGCACTGAAATTCAGCTAAACCCCATTATAAAAATAAATTTCAAAAGCAAAATGCAAAAACAGCGAAACAGGGAGAAAGTCTTAAAAATTACGTTCAGGGCCTATGATGCAACCTGGATGGTCCACCTTTACATCCACAGCTGGATGAGACATAAGACTGGACCCTTGGTTCTGACAAGAATGCTGAGATTGTGTGAGCAAAAGAACACCACTTAGAGCAATACTGTGTGCTACCCATTCTAGTGGCCCCAACTCTCCAGGTTTAAGGGAATCTTCCTACAGTTAAGACATGCTTGGGGAACCCAGTGGATGTTACACTGTGTAATCGGGAAAGTTTTCTAAAAGGTACCTCATTTTTCCTTTCCTCGTGCTCGGCTTTGCCATTCCATCTGCATTACTAAAAATCTCCCCACTTGGAGTGTCAGCGCCTTTACCCTCCTGTTATGCACAGTTTGCAAATTGTGCAGAGAATGAACAGGAAGAGGGGAAACAAATGAGAGATTAGCTGTAGGTGTTTGGATGGGCACATGTCACTCTAGTTTCCCATCAGGAAGAAGAATTAAACACAGGCTCAGCCTGCAACCCCGGGACCAGACTAGGGCCTAAAGCCATTCTGCGGTATTGAAACCAGCTCACAAATAAGCAAGTTGAAAAATGGAAATCAGGGGCACAGCAATTCACAAACTTGCAGAGTTATAAAGGACAACTATCATCCAGAAATATATTGAGGTAAGGCAGTGAAGAGGATTTGAAAGCAAGGCAGAATTGAAGGAAACAGATTTCAAGAGGTAGATTGGAGTCGTCTTTACAGCACATAAAAAGCGACAGAACTTCGACAATGTTGCCCTTGGCCGAAAAGGGAGTATGTGTATTTTCTTGAATATCTTCAGGAAAAAAATGCATACGCCCTTTTTGGCCAAGCAAGCCATCAGGCATTGCAAATCCACCCTACATAGAAGTGTCACTTACCTCCGGTCAAAAGGGCCATCCGCAAATAGTGTAAAAACCACAAATACAGGACAGGCCATGGAGAAAAGGGAGCCTGCTTACGCGGATGGACAGGATGTAAATTGCCAACAGCCTCTCTGGAGAACTGAATGTTGTTTTCTAAAACAGAGCTACAGAGCATAGCACACTTCCACTCATGGGCGTGTATTTTGGGAAAATTAAAAATCCACAAAACACAGCCAGCCCAAGTTTAGAGCTCCTCTGTTTACAAGAACCTCGACTTTGGTACACTTTAAATATCCCAGGAAAGGGAAAATAATGGATAAAGATGTCGTGTTACATATATACAATGGAATGTCACTCAGACATAAAATCAATGTCATAAGGCCAATAGCAGCATAATGTGTGGCTTTAGGTATGATGATGCTAAGGGAAATGAGCCACAAAGAAATAGAAACTTATTGTAATATATCACTTATAGAGGGAATGTAAACATGGATACACATGAACTGAACTTCAAAAGAGAACAGAGTTACACATTTAGAAAACACTTATGCCTCCTTAAGGGGAAAGGTGACGTGGGGTGATGTGTAAAAGCAGAGTTTGAAATTAGCACAGATACCATTCCATATACCAAATATGTAATAGACAAGACCTACTCCTTTCTCAATGAACTGGACACAAAACACCCTATTCACTGAAGAGGAATATATCTGACTGCTAATAATCTTGAAACCTATGTATTTATACGTCTCCCTAATGGAATCAAGTGTATGCAGATTGGCATAAACACAGATCAATGGAACAGGACAGAAAGCTCAGAGATAAACCTACATACCTATGTCTATCTCATCTATGACAAAGGAGCTAAGGATATACAATGGAGAAAAGACAGTCTCTTCAGTAATTGGTGCTGGGAAAACTGGACCCCTACACATAAAAGAATGAAATTAGAACACTCCATAACACCATACACAAAAATAAACTCTAAATTGATTAGAGATCTAAATATAAGACCAAACACTATAATACACTTAGAGGAAACAATAGGCAGAACACTCTATGACATAAATCTCAGCAAGATCCTTTTTGACCCACCTCCTAGAGAAATGGAAATAAAAACAGAAATCAACAAATGGGACCTAATGAAACTTAAAAGCTTTTACACAGTACAAGAAAACATAAAAAAGATGCAAAAACAACCCTCAGAATGGGAGAAAATATTTTCAAACGAAGCAATTGATAAAGGATTAATCTCCAAACTTTACAAACACCACATGTAGCTCAATATCACAAAAACAAACAACCCAATCCAAAAACGGGCAGAACACCTAAATAGACATTTCTCCAAAGAAGATATACAGATTACCAAGAAACACATGAAAGGATGCTGAACATCACTAATCATTAGAGAAATGCAAATCAAAACTACCGTGAGGTATCACCTTACAGCAGTCAGAGCGGCAATCATCAAAAAATTCTACAAAACAATAAATGATGGAGAGGCCTTTATTGGAGAAAAGGGAACACACTTGTACTGTGGGTGGGAATGTAAATTGATATAGGCACTAGGGAGAATAGTACGGATGTTCCTTTAAATAACTAACAATAGAAGTACCATACGACACAACAATCCAACTACTGGGCATTTGCCTTGTGAAAAGCATAATTCAAAAAGAGTTATGTACAAAAATATTCATTGCAGCTCTATTTACAATAGCCAGGACATGGAAGCAACCTAAGTGTCCATCGACAGATGAATGGATAAAGAAGATCTGGCACATATATACAATGGAATATTACTCAGCCATAAAAAGAAGCAAAACTGAGTTATTTGTACTGGGGTGGATGGATTAGAATCTGTCCTACACAGTGAAGTAAGTCAGAAAGGGAAAAACAAATACTGTATGTTAACAGAGATATACGGAATCTAATGAAGAAAAAAAAATAAGATTATGAAGAACCTTGTGGCAGGACAGGATTAAGGACACAGATGTAGAGAAAGGACTTGAGGACACCGGAAAGGGTATGGGTAAGCTGGGACGAAGTGAGAGAGTGGCATGGACATAAATACATTACCACATGTAACACCGATAACTACTGGGAAGCAGCCAAATAGAACAGGGAGATCAGCTCGGTGCTTTGTGACCACATAAAGAGGTGGGATATGGAGTGTGGGAGGGAGATGCAAGAGGGAGGGTATCTGGTGATATTTGTATATGTATAGCTGATTCACTTTGTTATACAGCAGAAACTAACACTCCATTGTAAAGCAATTATACTCCAATAAACGTGTAAAAGAAAAAAAAAAAAAGAAAGCCCACGGATAAACCTACACACCTATGGTCAACTAATCTATGACAAAGGAGGCAAGACTATACAATGGAGATAAGACAGTCTCTTCATTCAGTGGTGCTGGGAAATATGGAAAGCTACATGTAAAAAATGAAATTAGAACACTCCCCAACACCATAAATAAAAATATATTCAAAATGGATTAGAGACCTTAATGTAAGACCGGACAGTAGAAAACTTTGAGAGGAAAACTTATGAAGAATACTCTGACGTAAATCACAGCAAGATCTTTTTTGATCCACCTCCTATATTAATGAAATAAAAAAAAAGAAGCTAAACAGATGGGACCTAATGAAACGTAAAAGCTTTTGCAAAGCAAAGGAAACTACAAACAAGATGAAAAGACAACCCTCAGAATGGCAGAATATATTTGCAAACGAATCAATGGACAAATGATTAATCTCCAATATATATAAACAGCTCATGCAGCTCAACATTAATAAGACAAAAAACCCAATACAAAAATGGAAGCAGATCTAAATAGACATTTCTTCCAAGAAGATATAGAGATGGCCAAGACACACATGAAAATCTGCTCAACATCAATAATTATTAGAGAAATGGAAATCGAAGCTACAATGAGGTATCACGTCACACCTGTTAGATTGGGCATCATCAGAAAATCTACAAACAACAAATGCTGGAGAGGGTGTGGAGAAAAGGAACCCTCTTCCACTATTGTTGGGAATGTAAATCGATAGAGTCTCTATGGAGAACAGAATGGAGGTTCCTTAAAAAACTAAAAATAGAATTACCATATAATCCAGCAATCCCACTACTGGTCATATACCCAGAGAAAAGCATAAATCAAAAACACACATTCACCACAATGTTCATTGCAGCACTATTTACAATAGCCAGGTAATGAAAGCAACCTAAGTGCCCACAGACAGACGAATGGATAAAGATGTGGTACATATATACAATGGAATATTACTCAGCCATACATAGGAATGAAATTGGGTCATTTGTAGAGACCTTGATGGATCTAGAGAGTGTCATACAGAGTGAAGTAAGTCAGAAAGAGTAAAACAAATATTGTATATTAATGCATATATGTGGAACCTAGACAATTGGTACAGATGAACGGGTTTGCAGGGCAGAGATAGAGACACAGATGTATTGAACAAACATATGGACACCAAGGGGGAAACGCCATGTGAGGGTGGTGGTGGGATGAATTGGGAGACTGGGATTCACATGTGCACACTTATATGTATAAAATAGATATCCAATAAGAACCTGCTGTATAAAAGAAATAAATAAATTTTAAAAAATTAAAAATAAATAAATAACATTTAATAAAATAAAACAGAAAAAATGTTTTTCCCTTCATATAGACGTCTTTATATTAATGTATTATTTTCATGTTTATATCTCTAAATTAAAAAAAAAGAGGAATAAATAAAACCTACCTTGAACCAAAAAAAAAAAGGAAAAAAAAAAAAAAAAAAAAAAAAAAAACACAGAACCCACCAGTTATACAGAGGAAAATCGTATCAGGGCACTTGCTCCAGTGGTAAAAATTCTTAAGTTGGTCAGAAGTGGGAAATCATCTCCCATGCAGTCAGCAGCGCTCCCCCCCACAAGGAGCATCCTCATTGAAAAGCTGGGGGACTATGTCGAGGCGTCTGTGAGTAAATGTGAGCTGAGCCCCAGTCCTGCTGCAGCTGAAATCTTCCCACCCTTTCCAGGTAAAACACCTGAATATGTACAAGAACTTGCAAGCCTAGAGTAAGGGCTGTGGAGCCACACCAGCGACAGCATGCAGGCCAACGTGGTGCCTGCAGGACATCCAGGATGGTCCTGGCACCAGATGCTCTTCTGGAAGCTTTCCATTTCCCTGCCTGAGATACCCCTCCTGCCACGGCCCCCACTGCTTTTTTACTTCCTCAACTCTGCCTTGGGAGAAATTCCAGCGGCAGGTATGGGTGCTACATCCTCTTCTTTAGCAGGTGGCAGCCTGGCAACTCCTGCAGAAAGTCCAGCAGAGCCCCACTCACACTGGACCACCCACAAAGCCACGGCCCCTCACTCCCTCCCACCACCCCAGCCCCGACACTGCTGACGGGGAAGAGAATATGGCGTCAGGCACAGCTACAGGAGATCCTGCTGACTGGAGAGGTGTTTATATTGACCTCAACCCAGGCACACCTGGGGAGGGCTGTCAGGCGGTGTCAGGCTGCCCAAATCAGCCAATCCTCACCCCTCCGGGGCTCACAGTTGCAGAAAATGAGCCTTGCTAAACGGGCCTGGCCCAAGGAACAGGTGTGGGCTCTTGAGAGTCAGGATAGACAAGGGGCTGCAGCTGCGGCTTATTTTCTTATCATTTTATGTGGTCCATGAGTGGAAAACAACTTCAAGAAGACCCTATCCTAACGAGAGGAACCCAGGAGTAAGGGAGAGGAGTGATGGTGGGTGGAGACAGAGGCCTGTTGCCCTGGCTGCAGTGGAAGTGTCTGGAACACCAGGCAGAGAGAGGCCACACAGAGTGATACCCAGGGTCACAGACCTGTCAGAGCTGCTGTTTGTTAGTTGAAGTCCTGTTCTAAGGTGTTCTGTGTCAGCTGTGAGCGACAGGTGAGCTGGGGGTTCTCTGCAAGGTGGGCTATGTGCACGGTTCCTGTGTGTCCAGCCCTGCTGGGGTACATGCACAGGGGAGCTCCGTATCCTGGTAAGGGCATGACTATGAGAGCCCCATGGGCTGCTGGGTAGCTGCACAGGTGAGCTCCATACCCTGGGAGGGACTTGACCACGAGAGCCCCGTGGGCTGTGCGGTGGGGTGTGCAGCCCAGGTGAGCTCCATATCCTGGGATTGGCCTGACCACAAGAGCCCCATGGGCTGCTGGAGACCTGGTAAAGTATATCAGGACAGTCTGTGAAGCCACTGAGGATATACATCAAGTAGCTCCTATTTCCTACACGTGCTGGTCATTCTAACATCCACCAGGCCATGGCATTCTGTATTAGACTTCAATGATGCCTTCTTCTGTATTCCATTCATCTCAGAGTCACAAGAATTTTTGGCTTGTGAGTGGCAGGACACAACATGCAACAAAAGCAATAATGCTGGGCCGTCCTGCCCCAATGGTTCAAAAATCCCCACACCATCATTGGGGAAATGTCCTCTAAAGACCTCAAAGTTCTACCTCTGTAAAAGGGAACCCTCCTTCAATATGCAGATGACATTCTGATCGCCAGGCCTACTAAAGACGACTCTGAACTACCTAGCCAAGGAAGGATGGAAGGTGTCCAAGAAAAAGGCTCAAATATCCCAGGCTAAGGCGACATACCTGGGCTTAATTCTCACAGATATTCGGAGAAACGCATCCCAGGATAGGGAAGAAGCCATTTGCAGCCTTACCTCTTCTAAAACTAGAAGACAGCTTAGGGGTTCCTGGGGAGGCCAAGGTTTTCTGCATCTGGATCCCTAACTACAGTCTAATAGCTGGGCCTCTACATGAAACACCGACACGAAAAGATGATGATCCTTTTGAATAGAATCCATAAGCAGCCTTTCAAGAATGGAAAGAGCAGTCAATTCAGAACCTTGCCCAGGAACTCCCTAATTTAGCTAAACCTTTTGACCTTTACATACCCGGTCAAAGGTTAAACGCCCTTGGAGCCTTAGTGCAAAAACTGGGACCACTTGAAATGGGGCAACACAAGAATGCCCTTCAGGTATGATAAACTATGGTCACCAAGGGCTTTGTCCCCCGCCCCATCATGCCAGGATACTGGGGTATCTAAAAAGCTGCAAATCAGCAGCCCACAAGGCCAGCTCCCTCCTAAGGGAAAAGGACCCCACGTGGTGATCCTAACCACCCATCATGCCCTGAAGTTGCAGGGGTCGCTCTGTGGACACAATGACCTCGAGTGAGGAGGCCCTCCAACTCCAACCTCCAGAGAGACAAACGGGGGCAATGGGCCCCCAAGAAGAAACGTGTGACCATCACTTGACCTGGAGTTTCTCTCAGAAAACAAGTCTGTACCCCGAAAGAGCAGACTACTGCTTGGAGGACTTACTGCACCCAGAAGGGAGCTAACAAGCTTGGCGGAGGAAACGTATATCACAATTTCACCATAGAAAACCCTACAGACACCGCGGTGATGGTGGCCAATATGACCGGCTGGACTGCTGGCTACTTCAAAAGGCCGTTGACTCAGTGGACGTCATGGTCCTGGATCACCACCGAACCTGGACTGTCTCGGAGTTGAGCGGGCAGGGCTCTGACACATGGTGCTGTTTGTACATTAATTCAGGGACCTAATTAAAGAAAGCACAGACTACTGGTCAGTGCATCTAGGCTGGCAAAAACCGTCAGCCTAAGGTCTTCGAAAAAATGTGGGGTGGGGTGAAACCTGCCACCGCAGCATAACTGTGCATCTCTTTCCTGGACCCTTAAAGGTCATTAGAATCTATAACACTTCCAATGCTGGTGCTTAGGTGGAAGACCAGTGAGGCAGGAGTCCTGGGGACAATCAACCTCACCTGGAGGCTGCTGGGGAGAAATTTTGCCCCTACCCCCGTGTATGAGGGCTCCCACCTCAGCATGAAGCAGTTACAAAAGAGGGGTCTGCACCCTCAGCACCCCAAGAATGAGGAACGGGACAAAAAGCAGAGGAGGTGTTCGTCTCTGGCAATGTTCATTAAAAATACCTGGGAGATAAAAAGAGAATCTGGGCAATAAAATAAAGTCTAACCTGTTTTTCCTTTGTGCTTTGTCTAATTTCACGTGCTCCTAGGGTTCCACATGCAGAGGTCCCACACCCGGCACTACAGACCCGATTTCCTAGTGCAGAATGGCTGGGTCGACACCTCAGCTAGCGGGGTCCCATGCAGACTCTGCGACATAGAGCCTGAGCTGCATCCAAGACAGCCTTCGAGAGCTCCATCCCCTCCCTCCTGCTGACGCTGCCGGGATCCCTACACAGCAGCCCAGCCCACAGCCCACGCAGGAGTGCAAGCTCTCACCTCTCCATTCTGTTTTCAAAATATAAAGTTTCCTTTGCTTCTCAACCAAACTCAGTCTTGATCTATTGTCTCCAATGACACTGGGCATGGGGACTCCTGTTGGGGTCCACTCTGGAGGATCAGTAACAGAAATTGAGAACATTGTAACTTCAATGAACAGATGTGTGAGCCAAACTGTAGTCAACCTAGAGCAGTGTATAAGGCTCGGGTAAAATAAGATGTTTCTAAGATTTACATTTAATATTTCGATCACGTTATTATAAGCAAGTTCAGTGAAGACGTCTGTCTTATCTGTCAGGTCAACATTAGAGAAATGAAGTGATTTATTCCAAAGGATGTACATTGAATACTCTTGGCTGAAGCTTCAATCTTGTTTTGAATGCTTTTCCATTGAAAATGATACCTCTCTTTCAGCTTCCCCATTTCTGAGAAGTATAAAATCTTATAATTTATTATTACCAAAGGGGAAAGTTAGGAGAAGGGGTAAGTTAACAGTTTGGGATTAACACATACACACTGCTATGTATAAAACAGATCATCAACAAGGAACTATTGTATAGCACAGGGAACTACACTGAATATTTTGCAATAACCTATAAGGGGAAATAACCTGAAAAAGAATAGATATTTTTTTTGACATCATCTATCAATGAAAGATAAAATGTACCCTAAGCAAGGCCGATGGTTAGCACTTCTGACTCTGAAGATTTCAATCATCTAAAGTTTGGACTCTGCCTATTTCCCAAGGCCCTTAATGGACATATGTGTAGCCGTAGCTTAAAAATTCCCCAGTTTGGGGTTCGGGGAGGCACTGATTTGGAAAAATCCCTGATGTTCTCCTTTCATGCACGGGACCATTTCTATGGCTAAAACATGCCTGTCACACCTAGAGGATGGTACACCATTTGATCGGAAACAGTTTGGAAAAGGCACCTCATCTCCTCATCGCCTGGTGCTCGGGTTCACCCCTCCAGCATCTTTCCTAACAATCTCCTCACTTGGGGATATCAGCACCGTCAACATCCTGTTGCACACAGTTTGGAATTTGTCCAGAGGTTGAAGCGGAAGGATGAGAAAAAATTAGAGACAAGTCCTAGGTGTTTGGACAGGCACATGCCACTCTAATTTCCAATCTGGAAGACAAATTCATCAAAGGCTAGAATTGCCCATGGAAACAGAATAGGACTAGAGGAAATCCCACTGTTTTGTGTCCAGTTTCCAAAAACACAAGTTGAAATATGGAACTCAGGGGCACTAAAATTCATGAAACTGCAGAGTTGAAAATATCTATCGTCAAAAAATGTCTTGAGGTAAGTCACAGAAAAGGACTTGTAAGCGAGGGAGAGTGGCAGGAAACAGATTTGAAGAGGTAGAAAAGACTCCCAATTAAAGCACAAGAAAAGGGGCTGAACATCGCCAATGATGCAGTTGGCCAAAAAGGGCGTATGCATTTTTTCTGAATATATTCAAGTAAAGGCCATACACACTTTTTATCCAACCAAGCAGGTGGGCACTGGAAATCAATACTACAAAATGTATCACTTCACATCAGTCAGAAGGGCCATCCACATAAAATGTAAACACACGAAATGCAGGACAGGGTGAGGAGAAAAGGGAGCCCTGTGAGGCTGATAGTGGAAATGTAATTTGCCAACGGCCACTCTGGAGAAGTGTATTGTGTTTGCTAAAACATCTAAAACATGAGCTACAGAGCATAGGGCACTTGCACTCATGGGCGTATACCTTGGGAAAAACAAAAATCGACAGAAAACAGGCACCACAACGGTTACCACCTCTCTGTTAAAAAGGGCCTCAACTTGGATATAACCTAAATGTGCCTGGAAAGATAAAATGGATAAAAGAGATGGGGTACTTATGTTGAGTGGAATATTACTGATCCAGAAATCAATGAAATAAGGCCAGTTGTAACAACTCTGGAGGAGTTACATACGATCATTCTAAGTGACGTATGCCAGAAAGAAAAAGACACATATCATAAGATGTCACTTAAAGGTGGAATCAAAAATGGCTACACATGAAATAAATTACAAAACAGAAACATAGTCAAATATGTAGAAAATAGACATAAGGCTGCTAAATGGGAAAGGTGGGGAAGTGTGAGGTATTATCCAGGAGGTTGAAATTAGCAAAGATACCGTTCCAAGCACCATATTGAATAACTGACAAGGCCTACACGGTACCTCAAAGAACTGCACTCAGCCCACTCAAGTCACTGGAAAATAATACATATGAATGGGAAGCATCTGAAAAAGAATTTATTGTTGTCTCACAGTACATGAAGCAAGTGGATGTACAGCAGCAAAAAACAGAGCTTTGAAAATCAGCTGTAACCAATATAAAAATAAATTTAAAAATATTTAGAAAAACAGTGAGACAGACAAAATTTCTTACAACTTTTGTTGAAGGGCTATGATGTAACATGGATTGAACACATGTAGACCCACAGCAGGATGATATATAAGGCAGGAAGCTATGCATGCTAAGAGATGTTAGAGAGGCTGGGTGAGGAAATGCAGACCTTTAAAAGAAATACTGCCTGATTCCCATTCCATGGGTTCCAAATCTGCAGGTTCAAGGGAATCTTCTGACAGCAAAAACATGCCTGGGAAACCTAGACGAATGTACACCGTGTGATCAGGAAAGGGGTCTAAAATGCACCTCATTTTTAATCTCCTGGTTCTGGGGTTCGCCTTTCCAGCCAAATTACTAACAATCTCCCCACTTGGAGAATCAGCACCTTTAACCTCCTGTTTCACACAGTTTGCAATTTGTGCAGAGGATAAACGGGAAGAGGGGGAACCAATGAGAGACTAGCTGTAGGAGTTTTGACAGGCACATGTCACTCTAATTTCCCATTAGGAAGAAAATTTAACCAAAGTTTCAGCCTGGCTCCCCAGAACCAGAATAGGGCCGGAAGCAATACAATGGTTTGGCGGCCAGCTCACAAAAAATCGAGTTGCAGAATGGAGCTCAGGAGCAGACAATTCAAAGACCTGCAAAGATAAAACTGATAACCAACGTCCAAAAATATATTCAGGTAAGGCAACGAAGAGGATCTGAATGAGAGGCAGAATTGCAGGAAACAGATTTCAAAAGGTAGATTGGACTCACATTTAAAGCATATGAAAAGCAGCAGAATTTCTAAAATGATGTAGTTGGGCAAAAGGGTGTATGCGTTTTTTTCATGAATAACTTCAGGAAAAAAACACATACATATTTTTTGGCCAACCAAGCAAGCGGGAAATGCAAATCTGCACAACAAAGAAGTCGCAATTTCCACTGCTCAGAAAGGCCATCCAAAAAATGTGTACAAACCAGAAATGCAGGAGAGGCCATGGAGAACAGGGAGCTAGTCACGCTGATGGGTGGGATATAAATATCCAAGAGCCACTCTGAAGAAGTGTATGCTGTTTCCTAAAACATCTAAAATACAAAGCTACCGAGCATAGGGCACTTCCACTCATGGGCATATAACTTGGGAAGACTAAATATCAACAAGACACAGGCACCCCAAAGTTTAGGGCTGCTCTGCATACAATAACCTCAACTTCGGTACAACTTAAATATTCCAGGAAAGAGAAATTTGCGTAAAGAACTTGTGGTAATTTTGTACAATTGAATATCACTCAGACATGAAATCAATGTCATAAGGCCAGTAGCAGCATAATGAGTGGATTTAGGTACGATGATTCTAAGTGAAATAAGTCACACAGAAAAAGAAACTTATCATAAGATATCACTTATGAAGGTCCTGTAAACATGGCTACACATGAACTGAGGAAAGAGAACAGAGTCTCACATTGAGGAAACACTCTTATGCCTGCTTAAGGGGGAAGGAGAGGTGGGGTGATGCATAAAACCAGAGTGTGATATTAGCACATGTAGCATTCCATGAAGCAAATACAGAATAGACAAAACCTACACCTTCCTCAGTGAACGGGACTCAAAACCCCAATTCCCAGCACAGGAATATATCTGACTAGTAAGATTCTTAAAACCTATATATTGATATGTCTCCATAAGGGAATCAAGTGTGTCTAGAACGGCATAAACATGTCGGTGAAAATCAGCTCAACCCCATTATAAAAATGAATTTCAAAAACAAAACAAAACAAAAAAAAAAACAGCGAAATTCTTACACAATTCCTTCAGGGGTTCTGATGAAACCTGGAATTACCCTATCTGCAAAGACAGCTAGATGAGACATAAGGCTGGACACTTGGTTCTGAGAGGACTGGTGAGATAGGGTGAGAAAATGCAGACCCTTTAAAGCAGTAATGCAGGCCACCCATTCCATGGGTCCCAACTCTCCAGGTAGAAGGGAATATCACTACAGTTATAACATGTATGGGAAACCTAGAGAATGGACACCCTGTGATGGCAAAAGATTTCTAAAAGGCTCCTAATTTTTTCCTCTCCTTATGCTCAAGTTTGGCATTCCAACTGCTTTACTATCAATCTCCCAACTTGGAGAGTCAGCCCCTGTAAGATCCTGCTTCGCACAGTTTGCAAATTGTGCAGTGGATGAAAGGGAAGAGGGAGAACCAATCAGAGAGTAGCTGTAGGCATTTGGACGGACACATGTCACTCTAATTTCCCCTCTGGAAGGAAGAATTAACCAAAGCGTCAGCCTGCACCCCCGGAACCAGTATAGGTCCTGTAGCAAAATTGTGGATTTGCAGTCAGCTCACAAAAACACGAGTTGAAAATTGGAGCTCAGGGGCACAGCAATTCACAAACCTGCAGAGTTATAAAGGACAACTCTCTTCCAAAAATCTGTTGAGGGAAGTCAACGAAGCAGACTTGAAAATGAGGCAGAATTGCACAAAACATATTTCAAGTGGTAAATTGGAATCGCCTTTAAAGCACAGGAAAAGCGTAACAACTTCGACAATGATGCACTTGGCCAAAAAGGGCGTATGCATTTTCTGCTGAATATATTCAGGAGAAAATGCATACGCCCTTTTTGGCCAATCAAGCAAGCCCGCAATGCAAATCCACACTACAAAGTATTGTCACTTCCCACCACTCAAAAGGGACATCCGAAAATCTGTAAAAACCAGAAAATAAAGACAGAGATAAAAAGAGCATGCTGCAATGTGATCCCAAGGGTCATGGAGGACTGTGATGACAAGGTCATGGAGCATTTTGCTGGCGAAGGCATGGAGCATTGTGATGACAAGGGTCACGGAGCACTGTGATGACAAGCGTCATGGAGCATTGTGATTACATGGGTCATGGAGAATTGGGATGACAAGGGCATGGATCATTGTGATGACAAGGGTTATGGAGAAGTGAGATGAGAAGGTCATGGAGCTTTGGGCTGAAAATGTTGATGGAGTATTGTGATGACATGGGTCATGGAGCATTGTGATGACAAGGTCCTGGAGCATTGTAATGAGAAGACCATGGAGCATTGTGATGACAAGTCTCATGGAGCATTCTGATGAAAAGGGGCATGGAGAATTGTGATTACAGGGGTCTTGGAGCATTGTGATGACAAGGGCATGGAGCATTGGGATGAGAAGACCATGGAACTTTCTGATGACATGCGTCATGGAGCTTTGTGATGACAAGGGCATGGAGCATTGTGATTACAGTGGTCTTGGAGCATTGTGCTGAAAAGGGCATGTGTCATTGTGATGGAAAAGGCATGGAGCCTTGTCATGACAGGGTTCAAGGAGCATACTGACGACAAGTGTCAGGGAGCATTGTGATGACAAGTGTATTGAGCATTGTGATGACAAATATCATGGAGCATTGTGATGAGAAAACCATGGATAATTGTGATGACGAGCGTCATGTTGCATTGTGATGACAAGTGTTATGGAACATTGTGATCACAAGGGTTTGGAACATTGTGATGACAGAGGTCATGGAGCATTTTGATTTCATTGTGATGACAATAGCATGAAGCATTAGGATGATGGGCATGGTGCATTGTGATGACAGGGTTCATGGAGCATTGAGATGAAAAGTGGCATGGAGCATTGTGATTTAAGTGGTCTTGGAGCACTGTGATGACAAGGTCATGGAGCATTGTGATGAGAAGGCAATGGGGCATTCTGATGACATGCATAATGGAGCTTTGTGATGACAAGGGCATGGAACATTTTGATGACAGTGGCATTCAAAATTGGTCTAATAAGTTTCATGGACTATTGTGATCATGGTGGACATGATGCATTTTGATGACAAGGGCATGGAGCATTGTGATTTCAAGGTCATAGAATATTGTGAAGACAGGTGACAGGGAGCGTTGTCATGACATATGTCATGGTCCATGGAGATGACAATGTCATGGAGCATTGTGATGCCAAGTGTCATGGAGGATTGTGATGACAAAGGTAATGGAGCATTGTGATGACAGCGGCTTGGAGCATTGTGATCACAAGGGACATGGTGCATTGTGATGACAAGGGCATGGAGCACTGTGATGACAACGGACACTGAGAATTTTGATGAACATGTATGAAGCATTTTGATGACAAAGGCATGGAGCTTGCTATGACAGGTGTCATGGGGCATTGCCATGACAGGTGCAAGGAGAATTGTGATGACAAGAGCATGTAACATTGTGATGAGAAGTGTCATGGAGCATTGTGATGACAAGGACGTGGAGAATTGTGATGACAAGGGACATGGAGCATTGTTATGACCAGGGAATGGAGCATTGTGATGGCAAGACCGTGGAGCACTGTGATGAGAAGACCATTGATAACTGTGATGACGAGCGTCATGGAGCACTGTAATGACAAGGGGCAAGGAGCATTCTGATGACAGGCGTCATGGAGCATTTTGATGACATGGGTCATGGAACACTTTGAAGACGGGTCATGGAGCATTGTGATGACAAGGGTCATGGAGCATTCTGATGATAAGCTTGTGGAGTACTGTGATGAAAATGGCATGGATCATTGTGATGAAAAGGGCATGGATCATTGTGATGAAAAATGCTTGGAGCCTTTTAAAGACAGGATTCAAGGAGCATTCTGAAAACAAGTGTCAGGGAGCATTGTGATGACAATTGTATTGAGCATTGTGATGACAATGATCATGGAGCATTGTGATGACAACAGTCCCGGATTATTGTGTTGTAAGGGGTCATAGAGCATTGTGATGACAGAGGTCATGGAGCATTGTGATGACAGGGGTCATGGAGCAGTGTGATGAGAAGATCATGGAGCATTGGCTGAAAATGTTCATGGAGTATTGTGATGACAAGGGAATGGAGCATCGTGATGACAAGGTCCTGGAGCATTGTGATGAGAAGTCCATGGAGCCTTGTGATGACAAGTCTCATGGTGCATTCTGATGAAATGGGACATGGAGCATTTTGATTACAGGAGCCTTGGAGCATTGTGATGACCAGGGCATGGAGCATTGTGATGAGAAGGCCATGGAGCATACTTATGACATGCGTCATTAAGCTTTGTGATGACCAGGGCATGGAACATTGTGATTACAGGGGTCTTGGAGCATTGTGATGACAAGGGCAAGGAACACTGTGATACATGGGTCATGGAGGATTGTAATGACAAGAGCATGGAGCATTGTGAATAGAAGGTCATCGAGCATTGTGATGACAAGCGTCATGGACCTTTGTGATGACAAGGGCATGAAGCAATGTGATGAAAGGGTTCATGGAGCATTGTGATGACAATGGCATGGAGCATTGTGATGCCAAGGGTCATGGAGCTTTGTGATGACAAAGGTCATGGAGCATTTTGATTACAAGGGCGTTGTGCATTGTGATGACAATTGCATGGAGCATTGTGATGACAAGGTCATGTAGCATTTTGCCGACAAATGCATGGAGCATTTTGATGACAAGTGTCATTGAACACTGTGATGACAAGCGTCATGGAGCATTGTGATTACAGGGGTCATGGAGCATTGGGATGGCAAGGGCATGGATCATTGTGATGACAAGTGTCATGGAGCATTTTGATGACAAGAGTCCCGGATCATAGTGTTGTCCGGTGTCATGGAGCACTGTGATGACAGTGGTCATGGAGCATTGAGATGAGAAGTTCATGGAGCATTGTGCTGACAATATTCATTGAGTATTGCGATGGCAGTGGTCATGGAGCATTGCGATGACAATGGAATGGAGCATTGTGATGACAAGTCCCTGGAGCATTGTGAGGAGAAGACCATGGAGCCTTGTGATGACAAGTGTCATGGAGCATTCTGATGAAAAGGGGTGTGGAGCATTGTGATTACATGGGTCTTGGAGCATTGTGATGAAAATGGCATGGGTGATTGTGATGCAAAAGGCATGGAGCCTTGTCATGACAGGGTTCAAGGAGCATACTGACGACAAGGGTCAGGGAGCATTGTAATGACAAGTGTATTGAGCATTGTGATGACAAAGACATGGAGAATTGTGATGAGAAGACCATGGATAATTGTGATGATGAGCATCATGGGGCGTTGTGATGACAAGTGTTATGGAACATTGTGATCACAAGGGTTTGGAGCATTGTGTTGACAGAGGTTATGGAGCATTTTGATTTCATTGTGATGACAATAGCATGAAGCATTTTGTTGATGGGCATGGTTCATTGTGATTACATATTTCATGGATCATTGAGATGAAAAGTGGCATGGAGCATTTTGATTACAGGTGTCTTGGAGCATTGTGATGACAAGGGCATGGAGCATTGTGATGAGAAGGCCATGGAGCAGATTGATGACATGCGTCATGGAGCTTTGTGATGACAATAGCATGGAGCATTGTCACTACAGGGGTCTTGGAGCATTGTGATGACAAGGGTCATGGAGCCTTGTGATGACAAGGCCGTGGAACATTGTCATGGCAGGGGTGAGGGAGTATTGTGATGACTAGTGATGGAACATTTTGATATCAGTGGTGAGAGAGCATTTTGATGAGAAGTACATGGAGCATTGTGATGACAAGTTTTATGGAGCATTTTGATGATAAGTTTGTGGAAAATTTTGATAACAAGTGCATGGAGCATTGTGATAACAAGGGTCATGGAGCACTCTGCTGACAAAGGCATGGAGCATTGTGATGGCGAGGGACACAGAGCATTGTGAATGAAAAGTTCATGGAGCATTATGGTGACAAATTTCACAGAGCCCTGTGATGATGAGGGTATGGACCATTTTGATGCCAAAGGTCATGAAGCAATGTGATGACTGGAATCACGGAGCATTGTGATGACAAGGGCATGGAGCATTGTGATGACAGGGGCATGGAACATTGGTCTGAAAAGTTTCATAGATTATTGAGATGACAGTGGGCATGGCACATTGTGATGACAAGGGCATGGAGCATTGTTATGAGAAGGACATGAATTATTGTGCAGACAGGTGTCAGGGAGTATTGTGATGACATATGTCTTGGTGCATTGTGATGACAATGGCATGGAGCATTGTGAAGCCAAGTGTCATGGAGGATTGTGATGACAAATGTAATGGAGCGTTGTGATGACAAGGGCTTGGAGCTTTTTGATGACAATGGTCATGGAGCACTGTGATGACAAGGGCATGGAGCACTGTGATGACAACGGCCATTGAGAATTTTGATGACAATGTCGTGAAGCACTGTGATGAAAAGCACTTGGAGCTTGCTATGACAGTAGTCATGGAGCATTGCGATGACAAGTGCATGGAGAATTGTGATGACAAGATCATGTAACATTGTGATGAGAAGTGTCATAGAGCATTGTGATGGCAAGACCGTGGAGCACTGTGATGAGAAGACCATGGATAATTGTGATGTCGAGCGTCATGCAGCACTGTAATGACAAGGGGCATGGAGCATTGTGATGACAGGGTTCATGGAGCATTGTGATGACAGGGGTCATGGAGCATTGTGATGACAACCTTGTGGAGTAATGTGATGACAATGGCATGGAGCGTTGTGATGAAAAGGGCATGGAGCTTTGTGATGTAAAAGACATGGAGGCTTTTCATGAGAGCGTTCAAGGAGCATTCTGACGACAAGTGTCAAGGAGCATTGTGATGACAAGTGTATTGAGCATTGTGATGACAAAGGTCATGGAGCATTGTGATGACAAGGGCATGGAGTATTGTGATGACAGGCATCATGGAGCGTTGTGATGACAAGTGTTGTGGAACAATGTGATCACAAGGGTTTGGAGCATTGTGATGACAGAGGTCATGGATCATTTTGATTTCAAGTAGCATGGAGTGTTGTGATGACAGGGATCATAGAGCATTGTGATGAGAAGATCATGGAGCATTGGGCTGAAAATATTCATGGAGTATTGTGATGACAGGGGTCTTGGAGCACTGTGATAACAAGGGCATGGAGCATTGTGATGAGAAGGCCATGGAGCATCCTGATGACATGTGTCATGGATGTTTGTGATGAAAAGGGGAATGGAGCATTGTGATTACAGGGGACTTTGAGCATTGTGATGAAAAGGGCATGGATCATTGTGATGAAAAAGGCATGGAGCCTTGTCATGGCAGGGTTCAAGGAGCATAATCTCGACAAATGTCAGGGAGTATTGTGATGACAAGTGTATTGAGCATTGTGATGACAAAGTTCATGGAGCATTGTGATGAGAAGACCATGGTTAACTGTGATGAGGAGCGTCATGGGGCATTGTGATGACAAGTGTTATGGAACATTGTGATCACAAGTGTTTGGAGCATTGTGATGACAGAAGTCATGGAGCATATTGATTTCATTGTGATGACAATAGCATGAAGCATTATGATGATGGGCATGGTGCATGGGATGACAGGGTTCTTGGAGCATTGAGATTAGAAGGGGCATGGAGCATTGTCATTACAGGGGTCTTGGAGCTTTGTGATGACAAGGGCATGGAGCATAGTGAATGAGAAGTCCATGGAGCATTCTGATGACATGCGTCATGGAGCTTTCTGATGACAATTGCATGAAGGATTGTGATTCCAGGTTCTTGGAGCATTGTGATGAAAAGGGTCATGGAGTCTTGTGATGACAGGGCTGTGGAACCTTGTGATGGCAGGTGTCATGGAGCATTGTTATGACAAGGGGAATGGAGCATTGTGATGACAAGTTCACGCAACACTGTGATACATGGGTCATGGAGGATTGTAATGACAAGGGCATGGAGCATTGTGATGAGAAATGCATCGAGCATTGTGATGACAAGCGTCATGGAGCTTTGTAATGACAAGGGAATGGAGCAATATGATGAGAGGTTTCATGGAGCATTGTGATGACAATGGCATGGAGCATTGTGATGCCAAGGGTTATGGAGCTTTGTGATGACAAATGTCATGGAGCATTCTGATGACAAGGGTGACGTGCATTGTGATGAGAAGGGCAGGGAGCATTGTGATCACAGGGTAATTGAGCAATTTGGTGAAAAGGGTCATGGAACATTTTGATTAGAGTGGTTATGGAATATTGTGATGTCAGGGGTCATGGAGCTTTGTGATGAAATGTGTCATGGAGCATTTTGATGACAGGGGTTATGGAATATTGTGATGTCAGGGGTCATCGAACATTTTGATGATAAGTACATGTAGCATTTTAATGACAGGGGTCATGGAACATTGTGATGACAGGGGTGATGGAGTATTGGAATGAATAGTGATGGTACATTGTGATATCAGTGGTGAGAGAGCATTTTGATGAGAAGTGCATGGAACACTGTAATGACAAGGTTTAAGCAGCATTGTGATGAAAAGGATGTGGAGCATTGTGATGACAAGAACATGGCACGTTGTGATGACATGGGTCATGGAGTATTGTGCTGAGAAGCGCATGGAGCGTTGTGATGACAAGGGTCATGGAGCATTGTGCTGAGAAAGGCATAGAGCATTGTGATGACAGGGGTCAAGAGCATTGTGATGAAAAGTTCATGGAGCATTGTGGTGACAAAGGTCACAGAGACTTGTGATGACGAGGGCATGGACCATTTTAATGAGAAAGGTCATGAAGCATTGTGATGACAGGAGTCACAGAGCATTGTGATGACAGGGGTCATGGAGCATTGTGATTACAAGGGCATGGAGCATTGTGATGACAGGGGCATGGAACATTGGTCAGACAAGTTTCATGGTTTATTGTGATGACAGTGGGATTGGCGCATTGTGATGACAAGGGCACGGAGAATTGTGATGACAAGGTCATGCAGTTTTGTGAAGACTGGTGTCAGGGAGCATTGTGAACACCTATGTCATGGCCCATTGTGATGACAATGGCATGGAGCATTGTGATGCCAAGTGTCATGGAGTATTGTGATGACAAAGGTAATGGAGCCTTGTGATGACAAGGGCTTGGAGCATTGTGATGACAAAGATCATGGAACACTGTGCTGACAAGGGCATGGAGGATTGTGATGACAAGGTTCATGGAGCATTGTGCTGAGAAAGGCATGGAGCATTGTGATGACAAATGGCACAAAGCATTTTGATGAAAAGTTCATGGAGCATTGTGGTGACAAATGTCACAGAGCCTTGTGATGACTAGGGCCTGGACCATTGTGATGACCAAGGTCATGAAGCATTTTGATGACTGGAGTCACGGATCATTGTGATGACAATGGCATGGAGCATTGGGATGACAGGGGCATGGAACATTGGTCTGACATGTTTCATGGATTATTGTGATGGCAATGGGCATGGCTCCTTGTGATGACAAGGGCATTGAGCATTGTGATGACAACGTCATGCAGAATTGTGAAGAGAGGTGTCAGGGAGCATTGTGATGACCTATGCCATGGACAATTGTGATGACAATGGCATGGAGCATTGTGATGCCAAGTGTCATGGAGGATTGTGTTGACAAAGGTAATGGAGCATTGTGATGACAAGGGCTTGGAGCATTGTGATGACAAGGGTCATTGAGAATTTTGATGACAAGTTCGTGAAGCATTGTGATGACATGTGCATGAAGCTTGCTATGACAGGGGTCATGGAGCATTGCGATGACAAGTGCATGGAGAATTTTGATGAAAAGAGCATGTAAAATTGTGATGAGATGTGTCAAAGAGCATTGTGATGACAACGACGTGGAGAATACTGATGACCAGGGCATGGAGCATTGTGATGGCAATACCGGGGAGCATTGTGATGAGTAGACCATGGATAATTGTGATGACGGGCGTCATGGAGCACTGTAGTGACAAGGGGCATGGAGCACTGTGATAACTGGTGTCATGAGGCATTGTGATGACAAGGGCATGGAGCAATGTGATGAGAGGTTTCATGTAGCATTGTGATAAAATGGCATGGAGTATTGTGCTGCCAAGGTTCATGGAGCTTTGTGATTTCAAAGGTCATGGAGCATTTTGATGACAAGATCGTGGTGCATTGTGATGAGAAGGGCAGGGAGCATTGTGATGACAGGGTCATGGAGCAAACTGATGAAAAGTGTCATGGAACATTTTGATGAGAGGGGTTATGGAACATTGTGATGTCAGGGGTCATGGAGCATTTTGATGAAAAGGGTCATGGAGTATTCTGATGAAAAGGTGCATGGAGCATTGTGATTACAGGGGTTTTGAAGCATTGTGATGACAAGGGCACGGAATATTGTGATGAGAAGGCAATGGAGCATTCTGATGACATGCGTCATGGAGCTTTGTGATGACAAGTACATGGAGCATTGTGATTGCAGGGGTCATGGAATATTGTGATGACAGGGGTGAGGGAGTATTGTGATGACTAGTGATGGAACATTGTGATATCAGTGGTGAGAAGGCATTTTGAGGAGAAGTGCATGGAGCATTGTGATGACAAGATTTATCGAACATTTTGATGACAAGGATGTGGAGCATTGTGATGACAATTGCATGGTGCATTGTGATGACATGGGTTATGGAGCATTGTGCTGACATGCGCATCGAGCTTTGTGATGACAAGGGTCACAGAGCATTGTGATAAAAATTTCATGGAGCACTGTGGTGACAAAGGTCACAGAGCTTTGTGTGACGAGGTCATGAGCCATTGTGATGACAAATGTCATGAAGCATTTTGATGACTGGAGTCAAGGAGCATTGTGATAACAGGGGTCTTGGAGCATTGTGATGAAAAGGGAATGGATCACTGTGATGAAAAAGGCATGGAGCCTTGTCATGACAGTGTTCAAGGAGCATACTGATGACAAGTGTCAGCGAGCATTGTGATGCCAAGTGTATTGAGCATTGTGGTGACAAAAGTCATGGAGCATTGTGATGAGAAGACCTTGCATAATTGTGATGACAAGCGTCATGGGGCATGTGATGACAAGTTTTATGGAACATTGTGATCAGAAGGGTTTGGAGCATTGTGATGACAGAGGACATGGAGCATTTTGATTTCATTGTGATTACAATAGCATGAATCATTATGATGATGGGCATGGTGCATTGTGATGACAGTGTTCATGGAGCATTGAGATGAAAAGTGGCATGGAGAATTGTGATTACAGAGGTCTTGGAGCATTGTGATGACAAGGGTCATGGAGCCTTGTGATGACAAGGCCGTGGAACATTGTGATGGCAGGGGTCATGGAGCATTGTTATGACAGGTGTAATGGAGCATTGTGATGACAAGGGCATGGATCAATGTGATGAGAGATTTCATTGAACATTGTGATGACAATGGCATGGAGCATTGTGATGCCAAGGGTCATTGAGCAATTTGATGAAAAGTGTCATGGAATATTTTGATGACAGTGGTTATGGAACATTGTGATGTCAGGGGTCATGAAGCATTGTGATGAAATGGGTCATGGAGCATTTTGTGACAGGGGTTATGGAACATTTTGATGTCAGGGGTCATGGAGCATTGTGATGATAAGCGCATGTAGCACTGTGATGACAGGGGTCATGAAACAATGTGATGACATGGGTGAGGGAGTATTGTGATGACTAGTGATGTAACATTGTGATATATGTGGTGAGAGAGCATTTTGATGAAAACTGCATGGAGCATTGTGATGACAAGTGTTATGGTGCATAGCAAAGAAAAGGATGTGGAGTATTGTGATGACAAGCGCATGGCGCATTGTGATGACATGGGTCATGGAGCATTGTGCTGACAAGCACATGGAGCATTTTGATGACAAGTATCATGGAGCATTGTGCTGACAAATGCATGGAGCATTTTGATGACAAGGGACACAGAGCATTGTGATGAAATATTCATGGAGCATTGTGGTGAAAATGATCACAGAGCCTTGTGTGACGAGGGCATGGACCATAGTGATGAGATAGTTCATGAAGCATTGTGATGACTGGAGTCACGGAGCATTGTGATGCAAGGGGTCATGGAGCATTGTGATGACAAGGGCATGGAGCAATGTGATGACAGGGGCATGGAACATTGGTCTGAAATGTTTCATGGATTATTGTGATGACAGTGGGCATGGAGCATTGTGATGACAAGCCTATGGAGCATTGTGGTGACAAAGGCAAGGAGCATTTTGATGACAAGGGACACAGAGCATTGTGATGAAATATTCATGGAGTACTGTGGTGTAAAAGATCACAGAGCCTTGTTTGAAGAGGGCATGGACCACTGTGTTGACAAAGTTCATGAATCATTGTGATGACTGGAGTCACGGAGCATTGTGATGACAGGGGTCATGGATCATTGCTCTGACAAGATTATGGATTATTGTGATGAGAGTGGGCATGGCGCATTGTGCTGACAAGTGTAATGGAGCATTGTGATGAGACGGTCATGGAGCATTGGCCTGAAAATGTTCATGGAGTATTGTGATTACAGTGGTCAAGGAGCATCGTGATGACAAGGGAATGGAGCATTTTGATGACAAGGTGTTGGAGCATAGTGATAAGAAGACCATGGAGCCTTGTGATGACAAGTCTCATGGAGCATTCTAATGAAAAGGGGCATGGCACATTGTGATTACAGGGGTTTTGGAGCATTGTGATGACAAGGGCATGGAGCATTGGGATGAGAAGGCCATGGAGCGTTCTGATGACATGCAGCACGGAGCACTGTGATGACAAGGGTATTGAGCATTGTGATTACATGGGTCTTGGAGCATAGTGATGAAAAGGGCATGGATCATTGTGATGAAAAAGGCATGGAGCCTTGTCATGACAGGTTTCAAGGAGCATACTGACGACAAGTGTCTAGGAGCATTGTGATGAGAAGACCATGGGTAATTGTGATGACGAGCGTCATGGGGCGTTGTGATGATAAGTGTTATGGAACATTTTGATCAGAAGGATTGGGAGCATTGTGATGACAGAGGTCATAGAGCATTTTGATTTCATTGTTATGACAATAGCATGAAGCCTTATGATAATGGGCATGGTGCATTTTGATGACAGGGTTCATGGAGCCGTGAGATGAAAAGGGGCATGGAACACTGTGATAACAGCAGTCTTGGAGCATTGTGCTGACAAGGGCATGCAGCATTGTGATTACAGGGGCCGTGGAGCATTATGATGACAAGGGTCATGGAGCCTTGTGATGACAAGGCTGTGGAACATTGTGATGGCAGGGGTCATGGAGCATTGTTATGACAGGGGTAATGGAGCATTGTGATGACAAGAGCATGGAGCATTCATCTGAAAAATTTCATGGATTATTGTGATGAGAGGGGAAAGGAGCATTTGATGACAAGGGCACGGAATACTGAGATACATGGGTCATGCAGGATTGTAATGACAATCGCATGGAGCATTGTGATAAGAAGGACATCGAGCATTGTGAGGACAAGCGTCATGGAGCTTTGTGATGACAAGGCCATGGAGGAATGTGATGAGAGGGTTCATGGAGCATTGTGATGACAATGGCATGCAGCATTGTGATGCCACGTGTCATGGAGCTTTGTGATGACAAAGGTCATGGAGCATTTTGATGACAAGTGTGTGGTGCACTCTGTTGTGAAGGGCGGGGAGCATTGTGATGACAGGGTCATGGAGAAATTTGATGAAAATTCTCATGGAACATTTTGATGAAAGTGGTTATGGAACATTGTGATGTCAGGGGTCCTGGAGCATTTTGATGAAAAGGGTCATGGAGCATTTTGATGACAGGGGTTATGGAACATTGTGATGTCAGGGGTCATCGAACATTGTGATGATAAGTGCATGTAGCATTGTGATGACAGGAGTCATGGAACATTGTGATGACAGGGGTGAGGGAGTATTGTGATGAATAGTGATGTAACATTGTGATATCAGTGGTGAGAGATCATTTTGATGAGAAGTGCATGGAGCATTGTGATGACAAGGTTTATGGAGCACTGTGATGAAAAGATTGTGGAGCACTGTGGTGACAATTGCATGGCACATTGTGATGACATGGGTCATGGAGCATTGTGCTGAGAAAGGCATAGAGCATTGTGATGACAAGGGTCAAATAGCAGTGTGATGAAAAGTTCATGGAGCATTGTGTTGAAAAATGTCACAGAGATTGGTGATGACGAGGGCATGTCCCACTGTGACGACAAAGGTCATGAAGCATTGAGATGACTGGAGTCACGGAGCATTGTGATGACAGGGGTCATGGAGCATTGTGACAACAAGGGCATGGAGCATTGTGATGACAAGTGTCATGGAGGATTCTGATGACAAATGTAATGGAGCATTGTGATGACAATCGCTTGGAGCATTGTGATGACAAGGGTCAGGGAGCATTGTACTGACAAGTGCATGGAGAATTGTGATGACAAGTGTCATGCTGCACTCTGATGACAAGCTTGAGAAGTATTTTGATGACAATGGCATGGAGCATTCTGATGACATGCGTCATGGAGCTTTGTGATGACAAGGGCATGGAGCATTGTGAGGAGAAATCCATCGAGCGATGTGATGGCAAGCCTCATGGAGATTTGTGATGACAAATGCATGGAGCAATGTGATGAGAGGGTTCATGGAGCATTGTTATGACAATGGAATGGAGCATTGTGATGCCAAGGGTAATGGAGCTTTGTGATGACAAAGGTCATGGAGCATTTTGATGACAAGGGCGTGGTGCATTGTGATAAGAAGTGCAGGGAGCATTGTGATGACATGGGTTATGGAGCATTGTGCTTACATGCGCATCGAGCATTGTGATGACAAATGTCATGGAGCATTGTGCTGAAAATTGCATGGAGCTTTGTGATGACAAGGGTCACAGAGCATTGTGATGAATAGTTCATGGAGCATTGTGATGACAGTCATGGAGCAATCTGATGAAATGTATCATGGAACATTTTGATGACAGGGGTTATGGAACATTGTGATGTCAGGGGTCATGGAGTATTGTGATGAAGAGTGTCATGGAGCATTTTGTGACAGGGGTTATGGAACATTGTGATGTCAGGGGTCATGGAGCATTGTGCAGATATGGGCATGTAGCATTGTGATGATATGGGCATGTAGCATTTTGATGACAGGGTTCATGGAACATGGTGATGACGGGTTGAGGGAGTATTGTGATGACTAGTGATGGAACATTGTGATATATGTGGTGAGAGAGCATTTAGATGAGAAGTGCATGGAGAATTGTGATGACACGTTTTATGGAGCATAGCGATGAAAAGGATGTGGAGCATTGTGATGACAAGCGCTTGGCGAATTGTTATGACTTGGGTCATGGAGCATTGTGCTGACAAGTGCATGGAGCATCGTGATGACAAGCGTCATGGAGCATTGTGCTGACAAAGGCATGTAGCATTGTGATGACAAGGCTCATAGGGTTTTGTGATGAAAAGTTCATGGAGCATTGTGGTGACAAAGGTCACAGAGCCTTGTGTGACGAGGGCATGGACCATTGTGATGACAAAGGTAATGATTCATTGTGATGACTGGAGGCACGGAGCACTGTGATGACAAGGGCATGGAGCTCTGTGATGACAGGGGCATGGAACATTTGTCTGGCCAGTTTCATGGATTATTGTGATGAAAGTGTGCATGACGCATTGTGATGACAAGGGCATGGAGCATTGTGATGACAAGGTTATGGATTATTGTGAAGAGAGATGTCAGGGAGCATTTTGATGACATATGTCATTGTCCATTGCGATGACAATGGCATGGAGTGTTGTGATGCCAAGTGTCATGGAGGATTGTGATGACAAATGTAATGGAGCATTTTGATGACAAGGGCTTAGAACATCGTGATGACAAGGGTCATGGAGCATTGTGATGACAAGATCATGGAGCATTGTGATGACAAATGTCACAGAGCCTTGTGTGACGAGGGTATGGACCATTGTGATGACAAAGGTCATGAAGCATTGTGATGATTGGAGTAACGGAGCATTGTGATGACATGGGTCAGGGAGCATTGTGATGACAAGGGCAAGGAGCATTGTGTTAAAAGAGGCATGGAACCTTGGTCTTACAAGTTTCATGGATTATTGTGATGTCAGTGCGCATGGGACATTGTGATGACAAGGGAATGGAGCACTGTGGTGACAAAGGTCACAGAGCCTTGTGTGACAAGAGCATGGACCATTGTGATATAAAATGTCATAAAGCATTGTGATGACTAGAGTCACGGAGCATTGTGATGACAGGGGCATGGAACATTGGTCTGACAATTTTCATTGATTATTGTGATGACAGTGGGCATGGCTCATTGTGAAGACAAGGGAATGGAGCATTGTGATGACAAGGTCATGGAGTATTGTGAAGAGAGATGTCAGGGAGCATTTTGATGACATATGTCATTGTCCATTGCGATGACAATGGCATGGAGTGTTGTGATGCCAAGTGTCATGGAGGATTGTGATGACAAATGTAATGGAGCATTTTGATGACAAGGGCTTAGAACATCGTGATGACAAGGGTCATGGAGCATTGTGATGACAAGATCATGGAGCATTGTGATGACAAATGTCACAGAGCCTTGTGTGACAAGGGTAAGGACCATTGTGATGACAAAGGTCATGAAGCATTGTGATGATTGGAGTAACGGAGCATTGTGATGACATGGGTCAGGGAGCATTGTGAGGACAAGGGCAAGGAGCATTGTGATAAAAGGTGCATGGAACATTGGTCTGACAAGTTTCATGGATTATTGTGATAACAGTGCGCATGGGACATTGTGATGACAAGGGCATGGAGTATTGTGAAGACAGATGTCAGGGAGCATTGTGATGACATATGTCATGGTCAATTGCGATGACAATGGCATGGAGCATTGTGATGACAAGTGTCATGGAGCATTGTGATGACAAGTGTTATGGAACATTGTGATCAGAAGTGTTTGGAGCATTGTGATGACAGAGGTAATTGAGCATTTTCATTTCCTTGTGATGACAATAGCATGAAATATTATGGTGATGGGCACGGTGCATTGTGATGACATGGTTCATGAAGCCTTGAGAAGAAAAGTGGCATGGAGCATTGTGATTACAGGGGTCTTGGAGCATTGTGATGACAAGGGTCATGGAGGCTTGTGATGACAAGGGTATGGGACATTGGTCTGAAAAGTTTCATGGATTATTTTGATGAGAGTAGGCATGGAGCATTGTGATGACAAGGGCACGAAACACTGTGATACATAGATCATGCTGGATTGTAAAGACAAGGACATGTAGCATTGTGTTTAGAAGGACATCGAGCATTGTGATTACAAGGGTCATGGAGATTTGGGATGACAAGTGCATGGAGCAATGTGATGAGAGGTTTCATGGAGCATTGTGATGACATTGGAATGGAGCATTGTGATGCCAATGGTCATGGAGTTTTGTGATGACAAATGTCATCGAGCATATTGATGACATGTGTTATGGAGCATTGTGATGAAAAGGGTCACAGAGCATTTTGATTACATGGGTTATGGAGCATTGTGATATCAGGGGTCATGGAGCACTGTGATGATAAGGACATGTATTATTGTGATGACAGAGGTCAGGGAAAATTGTGATGACAAGGGTGAGGGAGTATTGTTATGACTAGTGATGGAACATTGTGATATCAGTGGTGACGGATCATTTTGATGAGAAGTGCATGCGGCATTGTGATGACAAGCTGGTGGAGCATTTTGCTGACAAGCGCTTGGAGCATTGTGATGACAAGGGTCATTGAGTATTGTGCTGAGAAAGGCATGGAGCATTGTGATGACAAGGGTCATGGAGCATTGTGATAAAAAGTTCATGGAGCATTGTGGTGACACAGGTCACAGAGCCTTGTGATGACGAGGGCATTGACCATTGTGATGACAAAGATCATGAAGCATTGTGGTGAATGGAGTCACGGAGCATTGTGATGACAGGGGTCATGGAGCGTTGGGATGTCAAAGGCATGGAGCATTGGTATCACAAATTTCATGGATTATTGTGATGACAGTGGGCATGGTGCATTGTGATGAAAAGAGCATGGAACATTGTGATGACAACGTCATGGATTATTGTGAAGACAGGTGTCAGGGAACAATGTGATGACATATGTCACGGTCCATTGTGATGCCAATGACATGGAGCATTGTGATGCCAAGTGTCATGGAGGATTGTGATGACAAAGGTAAAGGAGCATTGTGATGATCAGGACATGGAGCAATGTGATGGCAAGACCGTGGAGCATTGTGATGAGAAGACCATGGATAATTGTGATGACGAGCATCATGGAGCTTTATGATGAAAATAGCCATGGAGCCTTCTGACATAAGATATCACTTATGAAGGAAATGTAAACATGGCTAAACATGAACTGAATTAGGAAAGAGAACAGAGTCTCACATTTAGAAAACATACTTATGGCTGCTTAGGGGAAAGAAAGGTGGGAAGATGCACAAAACCAGAGTTGGATAATAGCCCAGGTACTGTTCAATAATCCAAATACAGAATAGACAAGTCCTACTCCTTCCTCAGTGAACGGGACTCAACACCCCTATTCCCCGCAGAGGAGTATATCTGATTAGTAAGAATCATTTATTTATTTATTTTTTTTTTTTGCGGTATGTGGGCCTCTCACTGTTGTGGCCTCTCCCATTGCAGAGCACAGGCTCCGGACACGCAGGCTCAATGGCCATTGCTCATGGGCCAAGCCGCTCCGCGGCATGTGGGATCCTCCCAGACCGGGGCACGAACCCATGTCCCCTGCATCGGCAGGCGGACTCTCAACCACTGCGCCACCAGGGAAGCCCCTGATTAGTAAGAATCTTAAAACCTATGTATCGATATGTCTCCGTAAGGGAATCAAGTGTGTCTAGACCGGCAAAAACACATCAGTGAAAATCAGATAAACCTCATTATAAAAATGAATTTCAAAAACAAAACCAAAAAAAACAGCGAAATTCTAACACAATTCCTTCAGGTGTTATGATAAAACCTGTAATGACCCTATATAAAACGACAGCTGGATGAGACATAAGGCTGGTCACTTGGGACTAAGAGGATTGTTAAAATTGGGTGAGAAAATGCAGACGCTTTATAGCAATAATGCATTCCACCAATTCCATTGGTTCCAACTCTCCAGGTAGAAGGGAATATCACTACAGTTATAACATGTATGGGAAACGTAGAGAAAGTACACACTGTGAATTCTAAAAGATTCTAAAACTCAACTAATAGTCCCTCTCCTTGTGCTCCAGTTTGACATTCCAACTGCTTTACTATAAATCTCCCAAATTGGAGAGACAGCCCCTTTAACCTCCTGGTTCGCACAGGTTGCCAATTTGGCAGAGGATGAAAGGGAAGAGGGAGAACTAATGAGAGAGTAGCTGTTAGGCATTTGGACGGGCACATGTCACTCTAATTTCCCGGCAGGGAGAAGAATTAACCAAAGTCTCAGCCAGCCGCCGGCAACCAGTATAGGTCCTGAACCAAAATTTTGGACTTGTGGTCAGCTCACAAAAAAAGAGTTGAAAAATGGAGCTCAAGGGCACAGCAATTCACAAACTGGCAGAGTAATAAAGGACAACTATCGTCCAAAAATCTGTTGAGGGAAGGCAACGAGGCGGACTTGAAAGCGAGCCAGAATAGCAGGAAACTGATTTCAAGAGGTACATTGGAATCACATTTAAAGCACAGGAAGAGGGGCACAACTTCGACAATGATGCACTTGGCCAAACAGGGCGTATGCGTTTCCTCCTGAATATATTCAGGAGGAAACGCATATGCCCTGTTTGGCCAAGAAAGCAAGCGGGCAATGCAATTCGGCACTGCAAAGAAGTATCACTTCCCACCGTTCAAAAGTGACATCCACAAAATCTGGAAAAACAAGAAAGGCAAGAAAGGCCCTGGAGAACAGGGAGGTTCATTACGCTGATAGGCAGGATATAAATTTCCAACTGCCTCTCTGGAGGAGTGCATTGTGCTCCCTAAAACAGGTAAACAACAGAGGTACAGAGCCACGGTCACTTCCAGTCTAGGGAATATAACTTGGGAAAATTGAAAATCAAAAAGACAGAGCCACCCCAAAATTTAGGGCTGCACTGCTTACAATAACCTCAACTTGGGTACACCATATATATCCCAGGAAAGAAAAAATGGTTCAAGAAATTGTGTTCCTTACGTAGGATGGAATATCCCTCCGCCATGAAATCAATGTCATAAGGCCAGTAGCAGCAAAATGAGTGGATTCAGGTAAGATGATTCTAAATGAAATAAGTCACAGAGAAAAAGAAACTTATCATAAGATATCACTTATAAAGATCCTGTAACATGGCTAAACATGAACTGAGTTAGGAAAGAGAGCAGAGTCTCACATTTAGAAAACACACTTATGACTGCTTAAGGGGGAAGGAGAGGTGTGGTGATGCATAAAACCAGAGTTTGATATTAGTACAGGTACCGTTTCAAATACCAAATACGTAAGAGACAAGACCTACACATTCCTTAGTGAAAGGGACTCAAAACCCCATATTTTGCGCAGAGGAATATATCTCACTAGTCAGAGTCTTAAAACCTATGTATTCATATGTCTCCGTATGGGAATCAATTGTGTCTAGACTGACATAATCATGGCAGGGAGAATCAGCTCAAACCCAAGATATAAAGGAATTTCAAAAACAAAACAGAAAAACAAGGAAATTCTTTACAATTATTTCAGGGGCTCTGATGAAACCTTGAATGACCCAATCTACAATGAGAGCTGGATGTGGCATAAGCCTGGATAATTGGGACTGAAAAGATTGATGAGATTTGGTGAGAAAATGCAGACTCTTTAAAGCAATAATGCGTGGCACACATTCCAAGGGTCCAACTCTCCAGGTTGAAGGGAATATTACTACAGCTATAACATGTACGGCAAACCTAGAGAATGGACACACTATGAATATGAAAGGTTTCTAAAACTCAACTAATAGTCCCACTCCTGGTGCTCCGGTATGAATTTCCAACTGCTTTACTATCAATCTCCAAACATCTAGAGACAGCCCCTTTAACCTCCTGGTTCGCACAGGTTGCCAAATTTGCAGAGGATGAAAGTGAAGAGGGAGAAACAATGAGAGAGTAGCTGTTAGGCATTTGGACCGGCACATGTCACTCTAATTTCCCGGCAGGAAGAACAATTAACCAAAGTCTCAGACACCCGCCGGAAACCAGTATAGGTCCTGAACCAAAATTTTGTACTTGCGGTCAGCTCACAAAAAAACGAGTTGAAAAATGGAGCTCAGGGGCACAGCAATTCACAAAATGGCAGAGTAATAAAGGACAACTATCGTCCAAAAATCTGTTGAGGGAAGGCAAAGAGGCAGACTTGAAAGCGAGCCAGAATAGCAGGAAACAGATTTAAAAAGGTACATTGGAATCGCCTTCAAAGCATAGGAAGAGGGGCACAAATTCGACAATGATGCACTTGCCCAAAAAGTGCGGATGCATTTTCTCCTGAATATATTCAGGAGGAAACGCCTATGCCATCTTTGGCCAAGCAAGTAAGCAGGCAATGCAAATCTGCACTACAAAGAAGTATCACTTCCCACTATTCAAAAGGGAAATCCGCAAAATATGTAAAAACCAGAAAGGCCAGACAGGCCATGGAGAACAGGGAGCCTCGTTATGCTGTAGGGCAGGATGTAAATTTCCAACTGCCTCTCTGGAGGAGTGCATTGTCCTCCATAAAACAGGTAAACAACAGAGGTACAGAGCCAAGGGCACTTCCAGTCTAGGGAATATAACTTGGGAAAATTGAAAATCAATAAGACACAGCCACACCAAAATTTATGCCTGCACTGCTTACAATATCCTCAACTTGGGTACACCATAAATATCCCAGGAAAGACAAAAATGGTTCAGGAAATTGTGTTACTTACGTAAGATGGTATATCCCTCAGCCATGAAATCAATGTCATAAGGCCAGTAGCAGCAAAATGAGTGGATTCAGGTACCATGATTCTATCTGAAATAAGTCACAGAGAAAAAGAAAGTAATCATAAGATATCACTTATGAAGGTCCTGTAACATGGCTAAACATGAACTGAGTTAGGAAAGAGAGCAGAGTCTCACATTTAAAAAACACTCTTATGACAGCTTAAGGGGGAAGGAGAGGTGGGGTGATGCATAAAACCAGAGTTAGATATTAGTACAGGTACCGTTCCAAAAACCAAATACGTAATAAACAAGACCTACACTTTCCTCAGTGAAAGGGACTCCAAACCCAATATTTCCCGCAGAGGAATATATCTGACTAGTAAGAATCTTAAAACCTATATATTGATATGTCTCCATAAGGGAATCAAGTGTGTCTATACTGGCATTACCATGGCAGCGAGAATCAGCTCAAACCCACTATAAAAAGGAATTTCAAAAACAAAAACAAAAAAAAACCGGGAAATTCTTTACAATTCCTTCAGGGGCTCTGATGAATCATAGAATGACCCTATCTACAAGGACACCTGGGTGTGGCATAAGGCTGGACACTTGGGACTGAGAGGATTGGTGAGATTGGGTGAGCAAATGCAGACCATTTAAAGCAATAATGCGTGGCACACATTCCAAGGGTCCCAACTCTCCAGGTTGAAGGGAATATTACTAAAGCTATAAGATGTACGGGAAACCTAGAGAATGGACACACTCTGAATACGAAAGGTTTCTAGAACTCAACTAATTGTCCTTCTCCTGGTTCTCCAGCTAGAATTTCCAACTGCTTTACTATAAATCTCCCAAATTGGAGAGACAGCCCCTTTAACCTCCTGGTTCGCACAGTTTGCCAATTTCGCAGAGGATGAAAGGGAAGAGGGAGAACCAATGAGAGATTAGCTGTTAGGCATTTGGACGGGGACATGTCACTCTAATTTCCCAGCAGGAAGAAGAATTAACCAAAATCTCAGCCACCACCCCGGGAACCAGTATAGGTCCTGAACCAAAAGTTTGGAGTTGCGGTCAGCTCACAAAAAAACAAGTTGAAAAATGGAGCTCAGGGGCACAGCAATTCACAAACTGGCCGAGTTTTAAAGGACAACTATAGTCCAAAAACCTGCTGAGGGAAGGCAACCAGGCGGACTTGAAAGCGAGCCAGTATAGCAGGAAACAGATTTCAAGAGGTACATTGGAATCGCCTTTAAAGCACAGGAAGAGGGGCACAACTTCGACAATGATGCACTTGGTCAAAAAGCGCGTATGCCTTTTCTCCTGAATATATTTAGGAGAAAACGCATAAGCCCTTTTTGGCCAAGCAAGCAAGCGGGCAATGCAAATCTGCACTACAAAATGTATCACTTCCCACCGGTCAAAAGGGACATCCGCAAAATGTGTAAAAACCAGAAAGGAAACACAGGCCCTGGAGAACAGAGAGCCCAGTTATGCTGATGGGCGGGATGTAAATTACCAACTGCCTTTGTGGAGGAGTTCACTGTGTTCCCTAAAAGAAGTAAACAAGAGAGCTACAGAACCAAGGGCACTTCCAGTCTAGGGAATATACCTTGGGAAAACTGAAAATCAATAAGACAGAGCCACCCCAAATTTAGGGCTGCACTGCTTACAAGAACCTCAACTTGGGTACACCTTAAATATCCCAGGAAAGACAAAAATAGTTTAAGAAATTGTATTACTTATGGACGATGGAATATCCCCCAGCCATGAAATCAATGTCATGAGGCCAGTAGCAGCAAAATGAGTGGATTCAGGTACGATGATTCTAGGTGAAATAAGTCACAGAGAAAAAGAAACTTATCATAAGATATCACTTATGAGGTCCTGTAAACATGGCTACACATGAACTGAGTTAGGAAAGAGAACAGAGTCTCACATTAAGAAAACCCTCTTATGCCTGCTTAAGGGGGAAGGAGAGGAGGGGTGATGCATAAAACCAGAGTTTGATATTAGTATATGTACCATTCCAAAAATCAACTAAGGAATAGACAAAAACTACACCTTCCTCAGTGAAAGGGACTCAAAACACCATATATCACGCAGAGGAATATATCTGACTAGTAAAAATCTTAAAACCTATGTATTGATATGTCTCCATAAGGGAATCAAGTGTGTCTAGACTGGCATAAACATGGCAGAGAGTATCAGCTCAAATCCACTATAAAATTGAATTTCAAAAAGAAAACAAAAAAACAGGAAATTCTTTACAATTCCTTAAGGGTCTCTGATGAAACCTGGAATGACCATATCTACAATGACAGCTGGATGTGGCATAAGGCTGGACACTTGGGATTGAGAGGATTGGTGATACTGGCTCAGCAAATGCAGACCAAATAAAGCAATAATGTGTGACACACATTCCAAGGGTCCCAACTCTCCAGGTTGAAGGGAATATTACTACAGCTATATCATGTACGGGAAATGTAGAGAATGGACACACTCTGAATACGAAAGGTTTCTAGAACTCAACTAATTGTCCCTCTCCTGGTTCTCCAGCTAGTATTTCCAACTGCTTGACTATCAATCTCCCAACTTGGAGAGACAGCCCTTTTAACCTCCTGGTTTGCACAGTTTGCCAAATTGACAGAGGATGAAAGGGAAGAGGGAGAACCAATGAGAGATTAGCTGTTAGGAATTTGGACGGGCACATGTCACTCTAATTTCCCGGCAGGAAGAAGAATTAACCAAAGTCTCAGCCACCCGCCAGGAACCAGTATAGGTCCTGAACCAAAAGTTTGGAGTTGCGGTCAGCTCACAAAAAACGTGTTGAATAATGGAGCTCAGGGGCACAGCAATTCACAAACTGGCAGAGTAATAAAGGACAACTATAGTCCAAAAACCTGTTGAGTGAAGGCAACCAGGCGGAATTGAAAGCGAGCAAGTATAGCAGGAAACAGATTTCAAGAGGTACATTGGAATCGCCTTAAAGGACAGGAAGAGGGGCACAACTTCAACAATGATGCACTTGGCCAAAAAGGGCATATGCGTTTTCTCCTGAATATATTTAGGAGAAAACGCATACGCACTTTTTGGCCAAGCAAGCAAGCGGGCAATGCAAATCTGCACTACAAAGAAGTATCACATCCCACCGCTCAAAAGGGACATCTGAAAAATGTGTAAAAACGAGAAATGCAAGACAGGCCCTGGAGAACAGGGAGCCTACTTATGCTGATGGGCAGGATGTAAACTGCGAACTCCCTCTCTGGAGGAGTGCATTGTGTTCCCTCAAACAAGTAAGCAACAGAGCTACAGAGCCAAGGGCACTTCCAGTGTAGGGAATATACCTTGGGAAAACTGAAAATCAATAAGACAGAGCCACCTCAAAATTTAGGGCTGCACTGCTTAAAAGAACCTCAACGTGGGTACACCTTAAATATCCCAGAAAGACAAAAATGGTTCAAAAAATTGTGTTACTTACATACGATGGAATATCCCTCAGCCATGAAATTAATGTCATAAGGCCAGTAGCAGCAAAATGAGTGGATTCAGGTACGATGATTCTAAGTGAAATAAGCCACAGAGAAAAAGAAACTTATCCTAAGATATCACTTATGAAGGTCTTGTAAACATGGCTACACATGAACTGAGTTAGGAAAGAGAACAGAGTCTCACATTTAGAAAACAATCTTATGGCTGCTTAAGGGGGAAGGAGAGGTGGGGTGATGCATAAAACCAGTGTTTGATATTAGTACAGGTACCGTTCCAAAAACCAACAATGGAATAGCCAAGACCTACACCTTCCTCAGTGAAAGGGACTCAAAACCCCATATTTCCCACAGAGGAATATATCTGACTAGTAAAAATCTTGAAACCTATGTATTGATATGTCTCCGTAAGGGAATCAAGTGTGTCTAGACTGGCATAAACATGGCAGTGAGAATCAGATCAAATCCACTATAAAATTGAATTTCAAAAACAAAACAAAAAAAACAGGGACATTCTTTACAATTCCTTCAGGGGCTCTGATGAAACCTGGAATGACCTATCTACAACGACAGCTGGATGTGGCATAAGACTGGACACTTGGGACTGAGAGGATTGGTGAGATTGGGTCAGCAAATGCAGAACAAATAAAGCAATAATGCGTGGCACACATTCCAAGGGTCCCAATCTCCAGGTTGAAGGGAATATTACTACAGCTATAACATGTACGGGAAACCTAGAGAGTGGACATACTCTGAATACAAAAGGTTTCTAAAACTCAAATAATGGTCCCTCTCCTGGTACTCCTGTTTGAATTTCCAACTGCTTTAATGTCAATCTCCCAACTTGGAGAGACAGCCCCTTTAACCTCCTGGTTCTCACAGGTGGCCAGTATGGCAGAGGATGAAAGGGGAGATGGAGAACCAAAGAGAGAATAGCTGTTAGGCATTTGGACGGGCACATGTCACTCTAATTTCCTGGCCTGAAGAAGAATTAACCAAAGTCTCAGCCACCCGCCGGGAACCAGTATAGGCGCTGAACCAAAATTTTGGACTTGCGGCAAGCTCACAAGAAATGAGTTGAAAAATGGAGCTCAGGGGCACAGCTATTCACAAACTGGCAGAGTAATAAAGGATAACTATCGTCCAAAAAATCTGTTGAGGGAAGGCAACGATGGGGAGTTGAAAGCGAGCCAGAATAACAGGAAACAGATATGAAGAGGTACAATGGAATTGCCTTTAAAGCACAGGAAGAGGGGCACAACTTCGACAATGATGCATTTGGCCAAAAAGGGCGTATGTGTTTTCTCCTGAATATATTCAGGAGAAAACACATACGCCCTTTTTGGCCAGGCAAGCAAGCGGGCAATGCAAATCTGCACTAGAAAGAAGTATCACTTCCCACCGGTCAAAAGGGACATCTGCAAAATGTGTAAAAACCAGAAAGGCAAGACAGGCCCTGGAGAACAGGGAGACTAGTTATGCTGATGGGCAGGATCTAAATTGCCAACTGCCACTCTGGAGGAGTGCAATGTGTTCCCTAAAACAAGTAAACAACAGAGCTTGAGCCAAGGGCACTTCCAGTCTAGGGAATATACCTTGGGAAAACTGAAAATCAATAAGACAGAGCCACCTCAAAATTTAGCGCTGCACTGCTTACAAGAACCTCAAATTGGGTACACCTTAAATTTCCCACGAAAGACAAAAATGCTTCAAGAAACTGTTTTAATTACGTATGATGGAATATCCCTCAGCCATGAAATCAAAGTCATAAGGCCAGTAGCAGCAAAATGAGTGGATTCAGGTACGATGATTCTAAGTGAAATAAGTCACAAACATAAAGACACTTATCATAAGATATCACTTTTGATGGTCTTGTAAACATGGTTACACATAAATTGAGTTAGGAAAGAGAACAGAGTCTCACATTTAGAAAACACTCTTATGCGTGCTTAAGGGGGAACGAGAGGTGGCGTGATGCATAAGAACAGAGTTGGATATTAGTACAGGTGCCGTTCCAAAAACCAAGTAGGGAATAGTCAAGACCTACACCTTCCTCAGTGAAAGGGACTCAAAACCCCATATTTCCCGCAGAGGAATATATCTGACTAGTAAGAATCTTAAAACCTATGTATTGATATGTCTCCGTAAGGGAATCAAGTGTGTGTACACTCGCATAAACATGGCAGTGAGAATCAGTGCAAACCCAGTATAAAAAGGAATTTCAAACACAAAACAAAAAAACAGGGAAATTCTTTACAATTCCTTCAGGGGCTCTGATGAAACCTGGAATGACCCTGTCTACAACGACAGATGGATGTGGCATAACGCTCGACACTTTGGACTGAGAGGATTGGTGAGATTTGGTGAGCAAATGCAAACCATTTAAAGCAATAATGTGTGGCACACATTCTAAGGGTCCCAAATCTCCAGGTTGCAGGGAATATTACTACAGATATAACATGTATGGGAAACCTAGAGAATGGACACACTGTGAATATGAAAGGTTTCTAAAACTCAACTAATAATCCCTCTCCTGGTGCTCCGGTTTGCTTTTCCAATTGCTTTACTATCAATCTCGTCAATTGGAGAGACCGCCCCTTTAACATCCTGGTTCGCACAGGTTGCCAATTTGGCAGAGAATGAAAGGGAAGGGGGAAAACGAATGAGAGAGTAGCTGTTATGCATTTGGACTGTAATATGTCACTCCAATTTCCCGGCAGGAAGAAGAATTAACCAAAGTCTCAGCCACCCATCGGGAAACAGTATATGTCCTGAACCAATATTTAGGACTCGCTGTCAGCTCACTAAAAATCAGGTTGAAAAATGGAGCTCAGGGGCACAACAAATGAAAAACTGGCAGAGTAATAAAGAACAACTATCTTCCAAAAATCTTTTGAGGGAAGGCAACGAGGCGACCTTGAAAGCGAGCCAGAATAGCAGGAAACAGATTTCAAGAGGTACATTGGAATCGCCTTTAAAGCACAGGAAGAGTGGCACAACTTCGACAATGATGCACTTCGCCAAAAAGGGCGTATGCGTTTTCTCCTGAATATATTCAGGAGAAAACGCATACGCCCTTTTTGGCCAAGCAATCAAGCGGGCAATGCAAATCTGCACTACAAAGAAGTGTCACTTCCCACCGGTCAAAAGGGACATCCACAAAATGTGTAAAATCCAAAAAGGCAAGACAGGCCCTGGAGAACACGGAGCCTAGTTATGCTGATGGGCAGGTTGTAAGTTGCCAACTGCCTCTCTGGAGGAGAGCATTGTGTTCCGTAAAATAAGTAAACAACAGAGCTACAGAGCAAAAGGCACATCCAGTCTAGGGAACATACCTTGGGAAAACTGAAAATCAATAAGACAGAGCCACCCCAATATTTAGGGCTGCACTGCTTACAAGACCCTCAACTTGGGTACATAATAAATATCCCAGGAAAGACAAAAATGGTTCAAGAAATTGTGGTACTTAAGTACGATGGAATATCCCTCAGCTACAAAATCAATGTCATAAGGCCAGTAGCAGCAAAATGAGTGGATTCAGGTAGGATGAATCTAAGTGAAATATGTCACAGAGAAAAAGAAACTTATCATAAGATATCACTTATGAAGGTCCTGTAAACATGGCTACACATGAACTGAGTTAGGAAAGAGAACAGAGTCTCACATTTAGAAAACTCTCTTATTCCTGCTCAAGGTGGAAAGTGAGGTGGGGTGATGCATAAAACCAGAATTTGATATAAGTACTGGTACCGTTCCAAAAATCAACTACGGAATAGACAAGACCTACAGCCTCCTCAGTGAAAGGGAGTCAAAACCCCATATTTCCCGCAGAGGAATATATCTGACTAGTAAGAATCTTAAAACCTATGTATTGATATGTTTCCGTAAAGGAATCAAGTGTGTCTAGACTGGCATAAACATGGCAGTGATAATCAGCTCAAACACACTATAAAAAGGAATTTCAAAAAGAAAACAAAAAAACAGGGAAATTCTGTACAATTCCTTCAGGGGCTCTGATGAAACCTGGAATGACCCTATCTACAACGACAGCTGGATGTGGCATTAGGCTGTACACATGGAACTGAGAGGATTGCTGAGATTCGGTGAACAATTACAGACCATTTAAAGCAATAATGTGTGGCACACATTCCAAGGGTCCCAACTCTCCAGGTTGAAGGGAATATTACTATAGCTATAACATGTATGGGAAACCTAGAGAATGGACACAATGTGAATACCAAAAGTTTCTAAAACTCAATTAATAGTCCCACTCCTGGTTCTCCTGTTTGACTTTCCAACTGCTTTACTCTCAATCTCCCAACTTGGAGAGACAGCCCCTTTAACCTCCTGGTTCGCACAGGTTGCCAATTTGGCAGAGGATGAAAGGGAAGAGGGAGAAACAATGAGAGAGTAGCTGTTAGGCATTTGGACGGGCACATGTCACTCTAATTTCCCAGCAGGAGGAAGAATTAGCAAAACCTCAGCCACCCAACGGGAACCAGTATAGGTCTTGAACCAAAATTTTGGAGTTGCGGTCAGCTCACAAAAAAACAAGATGAAAAATGGAGCTAAGAGGCACAGCAATTCACAAACTTGCAGAGTAATAAAGGACAACTATTGTCCAAAAACCTGTTGAGGGAAGGCAACCAGGCGGACGTTAAAGCGAGCCAGTATAGCAGGAAACAGATTTCAAGAGGTACATTGGAATTGCCTTTAAAGCACAGGAAGAGGGGCACAACTTCCACAATGATGCACTTGGCCAAAAAGGGTGTATAAGTTTTCTCCTGAATATATTTAGGAGAAAACGCATACGCCCTTTTTGGCCAAGCATGTAAGCGGGCACTGCAAATCTGCAGTACAAAGAAGTATCACTTCCCACCGGTCAAAAGGGATATCTGCAAAATGTGTAAAAATCAGAAAGGCAAGACAGGCCCTGGAGAACGGGAAGCCTAGTTATGCTGATGGGCAGGATGTAAACTGCCAACTGCCTCTCTGGAGGAGTGCATTGTGTTCCATCAAAGAAGTAAACAACAGAGCTACAGAGCCAAGGGCACTTCCTGTCTAGGGAATATACCTTGGGAAAACTGAAAATCAATAAGACAGAGCAACACCAAAATTTAGGGCTGCACTGCTTACAAGAACCTCAACTTGAGTACACCTTAAATATACGAGGAAAGACAAAAATGTTTCAAGAAATAGTGTTACTTATGTATGATGGAATATCCCTCAGCCATGAAATCAATGTCATAAGGCCAGTAGCAGCAAAATGAGTAGATTAAGGTACGATGATTCTAAGTGAAATAAGTCACAGAGAAAAAGAAACTTATCATAAGATATCACTTATGAAGGTCCTGTAAACATGGCTTCACATGAACTGAGTTAGGAAAGAGAACAGAGTCTCAGATTTAGGAAACACTCTTATGCCTGCTTAAGGGGGAAGGGGAGGTGGGGTGATGCATAAAACCAGAGTTTGATAGTAGTACAGGTACCGTTCCAAAAACCAAATATGGAATAGACAAGACCTAAACATTCCTCAGTGAAGGGACACAAAACCCCATATTTCCGGCAGAGGAATATATCTGACTAGTAAGAACCTTAAAACCTATGTATTGATATGTCTCCGTAAGGGAATCAAGTGTGTCTAGACTGGCATAAACATGGCAGTGAGAATCAGCTCAAACCCACTATAAAAAGGAATTTCAAAAACAAAACACAAAAACAGGGATATTCTTTACAATTCCTTCAGGGGCTCTAATGAAACCTGGAATGACCCTATCTACAATGACAGCTGGATTTGGCATAAGGCTGGACACTTGGGACTGGGAGGATTTGAGAGATTCGGTGAGCAAATGCAGACCATTTAAAGCAATAATGCGTGACAAACATTCCAAGGGTCCCAACTCTCCAGGTTGAAGGGAGTATTACTACAGCTATAACATGTACCGGAAACCTAGAGAATGGAAACACTGTGAATACGACAGGTTTCTAAAACTCAACTAATAGTGCCTTTACTGGTGCTCCGATGTGAATTTCCAAATGCTTTACTATCAATCTCCCAACTTGGAGAGACAGCCCCCCCTTAACCCCCTAGTTCGCACATGTTGCCAATTTGGCAGAGGATGAAATGGAAGAGGTTGACCCAATGAGAGAGTAGCTGATAGGCATTTGGACGGGCACATGTCACTCTAATTTCCCGGCAGGAAGATGAATTAACCAAAGTCTCAGCCATCCGCCGGGAACCAGTATAGGTCCTGAACCAAAATTGTGGACTTGCGGTAAGCTCACAAAAAACGAGTTGAAAAATGGAGCACAGGGGCACAATAATTCACAAACAGGCAGAGTAATAAAGGACAACTATCGTCCATAAATCTGTTGAGGGAAGGAAATGAGACAGACTTGAAAGCCAGACAGAATAGCAGGAAACAGATTTCAAGTGGTACATTGGAATCTCCTTTAAAGCACAGGAAGAGCGGCACAACTTCGACAATGATGCACTTGGCCAAAAAGGGCGTATGCATTTTCTCCTGAATATATTCAGTAGAAAATGCATACGCCCTTTTTGGCCAAGCAAACAAGCGGGCAATGGAAATCTGCACTACAAAGAAGTATCACTTCCCAACGGTCAAAAGAGACATCCGCAAAATGTGTTAAAACCAGAAAGGCAAGACAGGACCTGGAGAACAGGGCCCTAGTTATGCTGATGGGCAGGATGTAAATTGCCAACTGCCTCTCTGGAGGAGTGCATTGTGTTCCCGCAAACAAGTAAACAACTGTGCTACAGAGCCAAGGGCACAACCAGCCTAGGGAATATACCTTTGGAAAACAGAAAATCAATAAGGCAGAGGCACCCCAAAATTTAAGGCTGCACTGCTCACAAGAACCTCAACTTGGGTACACCTTAAATATCCCAGGAAATACAAAAATGGTTGAAAAATTGTGGTACTTACATATGGTGGAATATCCCGCAGCCACGAAATCAATGTCATAAGGCCAGTAGCAGCAAAATGAGTGGATTCAGGTACGATGAATCTAAGTGAAATAAGTCACAGAGAAAAAGAAATTTATCATGAGATATCACTTATGAAGGTCCTGTAAACATGGCTACAAATGAACTGAGATAGGAAAGAGAACAGAGTCTCACATTTAGAAAACACTCTTATGCCTGCTTAAGGGGGAAAGAGAGGTGGGGTGTTGCATAAAACCATAGTTTGATATTAGTACAGGTACCGTTCCAAAAACCAAATACGTAATAGACAAGAACTACACCTTCCTCAGTGAAAGGGACTCAAAGCCCCATATTTCCCGCAGAGGAATATATCTGACTAGTAAGAATCTTAAAACCTATGTATTGATATGTGTCCGTAAGGGAATCAAGTGTGTGTACACTGGCATAAACATGGCAGTGAGAATCAGCTCAAACCCACTATAAAAAGGAATTTCAAAAACAAAACACAAAAACAGGGAAATTCTTTACAATTCCTACAGGGGCTCTGATGAAACCGGCAATGACCCTCTCTACAACGACAGCGGGATGTGGCATAAGGCTGGACACTTGGGACTGAGAGGATTGGTGAGATTCAGTGAGCAAATGCAGACCATTTAAAGCAATAACGGGTGGCCCACATTCCCAGGGTACCTATTCTCCAGGTTGAAGGGAATATTACTACAGCTATAACATGTACGGGAACCCTAGAGAATGGACACACAGTGAATATGAAAGATTTCTAAAACTCAACTAATAATCCATCTCCCGGTGCTCCGGTTTGACTTCCCAACAGATTTACTACCAATCTCCCAACTTGGAAAGACAGCCCCTTTAAGCTCCTGGTTCGCACAGGTTGCCAATTTGGCAGAGGTAGAAAGGGAAGAGGGAGAACCAATGAGAGAGTAGCTGTTAGGCATTTGGACGGGCACATGTCACTCTAATTTCCCAGAAGGAAGAAGAATTAGCCAAAGTCTCAGCCACCAGCCGGGAACCAGTATAGGTCTTGAACAAAAATTTGGACTTGCGGTCAGCTCACAAAAAACGAGTTGAAATATGGAGCTTAGGGGAACAGCAATGCACAAACTGTCAGAGAAGTAAAAGACAACAATCGTCCAAAAATCTGTTGAGGGAAGGCAACGAGGCAGACTTGAAAGTGAGCCAACATAGCAGGAAACAGATTTCAAGAGGTACATTGGAATCGCCTTTAAAGCACAGGAAGAGGGGCACAACTTCGACAATGATGCACTTGGCCAGAAAGGGCGTATGTGTTTTCTCCTGAATATATTAAGGAGAAAACGCACACGTCCTTTTTGGACAAGCAAGCAAGTGGGCAACGCAAATCTGAACTACAATGAAGTATCACTCGCCACCGGTCAAAAGGGACATCACAAAATGTGTAAAAACCAGAAAGGCAGGACAGGCCCTGGAGAACAGGGAGCCTAATTATGCTGATGGGCCGGGTATAAATTGCCAACTGCCTCTGTGGAGGAGTGCATTGTGTTCCCTACAACAAGGAAACAACAGAGCAACAGAGCCAAGGGCACTTCCAGTCTAGGGAATATACCTTGGGAATACTGAAAATCAATAAGAAAGAGCCACCGCAAAATTTAGTGCTGCACTGCTTACAAGAACCTCAACTTGGACACACCTTACATATCCTAGGAAAGACAAAAATGGTTCAAAAAATTGTGTTAATTACGTACGATGGAATATCCCTCAGCCATGAAATCAATGTTATAAGGCCAGTAGCAGCAAAATGAGTGGATTCAGTTTCGATGATTCTAAGTGAAATAAGTCACAGAGAAAAAGAAACTTATCATAAGATATCACTTATGAAGGTCCTGTAAACATGGCTACACATGAACTGAGTTAGGAAAGAGAACAGAGTCTCACATTTAGAAAACACACTTATTCCTGCTTAAGGGGGAAGGAGAGGTGGGGTGATGCATAAAACCAGAGTTTGATATTAGTACAGGTACCGTTCCAAAAACCAAATATGGAAGAGACAAGACCTACACTTTCCTCAGTGAAATGGACTCAAAACCCCGTATTTCTCGCAGAGGAATATATCTGACTAGTAAGAATCTTAAAACCTATGTATTGATAAGTCTCCATAGGGAATCAAGTGTGTCTAGACTGGCATAAACATGGCAGTTAGAATCAGCTCAAACCCACTATAAAAAGGAATTTCAAAAACAAAACAAAAAAACAGGGAAATTCTTTACAATTCCTTCAGGGGCTCAGATGAAACCTGGAATGACCCTATCGACAATGACAGCTGGATGTGGCATAAGGCTGGACACCTGGGACTGATAGGATTGGTGAGATTCGCTGAGCAAATGCAGACAATTTAAAGCAATAATGCGTGGCACACATTCCAAAGGTCCCAACTCTCCAGGTTGTAGGGAATATTAGTACAATTATAACATGTACTGGAAACCTAGAGAATGGACACAGTGTGAATACAAAAGGTTTCTAAAACTCAACTAATAGTCCCTCTCCTGGTGCCCCGTTTTGAATTTCCAACTGCTTTACTATCAATCTCCCAAGATGGAGAGACAGCCCCTTTAACCTCCTGGTTCGCACAGGTTGCCAATATGGCAGATGATGAAAGGGAAGAGGGAGAACCAATGAGAGAGTAGCTGTTAGACACTTGGACGGGCACATTTCACTCAAATTTCCCGGCAGGAAAAAGAATTAACCAAAGTCTCAGCCACCCGCCGGGAACCAGTATAGGTCCTGAACCAAAATTTTGGACTTGCGGTCAGCTCACAAAAAACGAGTTGAAAAATGGAGCTCAGGGCAACAGCAATTCACAAACTGGCAGAGAAATAAAGGACAACAATCGTCCAAATATCTGTTGAGGGAAGGCAATGAGGCGGTCTTGAAAGCGAGCCAGAATAGCAGGAAACAGACTTCAAGAGGTACATTGGAATCACCTTTAATGCACAGGAAGAGTGGCAGAACATCGACAATAATGCACTTGGCCAAAAAGGGCGTATGCGTTTTCTCCTGAATATATTCAGGAGAAAACACATACGCCCTTTTTGGCCAAGCAAGCAAGGGGGCAATTCAAATCTGCACTACAAAGAAGTATCATTTACCACCGGTCAAAAGGGACATCCGCAAAATGTGTAAAAGCCAGAAAGGCAAGACAGGAAATGGAGAACAGGGAGCCTAGTTATGCTGATGGGCAGGATGTAAATTGCCAACTGCCTCTCTGGAGGAATGCATTGTGTTCCCCAAAACAAGTAAACAACAGAGCTACTGAGCCAAGGGCACATCCAGTCTAGGGAATATACCTTGGGAAAACTGAAAATCAATAAGATAGAATCACCCCAAAATTTACGGCTGCACTGCTTACAAGAACCTCAAATTGGGTACACCTTAAATATCCCAGGAAAGACAAAAATGTTTCAAGAAGTTGTGTTACTTACGTACGATGGAATATCAGTCAGCCATGAAATCAATGTCATAAGGCCAGTAGCTTCAAAATGAGTGGATTCAGGTATGATGATTCTAAGTGAAATAAGTCAAAGATAAAAAGAAACTTATCATAAGATATCACTTATGAAGTTCCTGTAAACATGGCTACACACGAACTGAGTTAGGAAAGAGAAAAGAGTCTCACATTTAGAAAACTCTCTTATGCCTCCTTAAGGGGGAAGGAGAAGTAGGGTGATTCATAAAACCAGAGTATGATATTAGTACAGGTACCCTTCCAAAAACCAAATACGGTATATACAAAACCTACACTTTCCTTAGTGAAATGGACTCAAAACCCCATATTTCCGCAGAGCTATATATCTGACTAGTAAGAAACTTAAAACCTATGTATTGATATGTCTCCATAAGGGAATGAAGTGTGTCTTGACTGCCATAAACATGGCAGTGAGACTCAGCTCAATCCCCCTATAAAAAGGAATTTCAAAAACAAAGCAAAACAACAGGGAAATTCTTTACAATTCCTTCAGTGGTTCTGATGAAACCTGTAATGACCCTATCTACAACGACAGCTGGATGTGGCATAGGGCTGGACAGTTGGGACTTAGAGGATTGGTGAGATTCAGTGAGCAAATGCAGACCCTTTAAAGCAATATTATATGGCACACATTCCAAGGGTCCCAATTCTCCAGGTTGAAGGGAATATTACTACAGTTATAACATGTACGGGAACCCTACAGAATGGACACACTGTGAATATGAAAGATTTCTAAAACTCAACTAATAATCCCTCTCCTGTTGCTCCGGTTTGACTTTCCAACAGATTTACTACCAATCTCCAAACTTGGAAAGACAGCCCCTTTAACCTCCTGGTTCGCACAGGTTGCCAATTTTGCACAGGAAGAAAGGGAAGAGGGAGAACCAATGAGAGAGTAGCTGTTAGGCATTTGGACGGGAACATGTCACTCTAAATTCCAAGAAGGAAGAAGAATTAACCAAAGTCTCAGCCACCCGCCGGGAACCAGTATAGGTCTTGAACCAAAATTTGGACTGGCGGTCAGCTCACAAAAAACGAGTTGAAAACTGGAGCGTAGGGGCACAGCAATGCACAAACTGTCAGAGAAGTAAAGGAAAACAATCGTCCAAAAATCTGTTGAGGGAAGGCAATGAGGCAGACATGAAAGCGAGCCAGAATAGCAGGAAACAGATTTCAAGAGGTACATTGGAATCACTTTTAAAGCACAGGAAGAGGGGCACAACTTCGACAATGATGCACTTGGCCAAATAGCGCTTATGCATTTTCTCGTGATTATATATAGGAGAAAATGCATACGCCCTTTTTGGCCAAGGAAGCAAGGGGTCAATTCAAATCTGCACTACAAAGAAGTATCATTTCCCACCGGTCAAAAGGGACATCCACAAAATGTGTAAAAGCCAGAAAGGCAAGACAGGCAATGGAGAACAGGGAGCCTAGTTATGCTGCTGGACAGAATGTAAATTGCCAACTGCCTCTCTGGAGGAGTGCACTGTGTTCCCTAAAACAAGGAAACAACAGAGCTACAGAGCCAACGGCACTTCCAGTCTAGGGAATAAACCTTGGGAAAACTGAAAATCAATAAGACAGAGCCATCCAAAATTTAGGGCTGCACTGCTTACAACAACCTCAACTTGGACACACCTTAAATATACCAGCAAAGACAAAAATGTTTCAAGAAATTGTGTTACTTACATACGATAGAGTATCAGTCAGCCATGAAATCAATGTCATAAGGCCAGTAGCAGCAAAATGAGTGGATTAAGGTACGATGATTCTAAGTGAAATAAGTCAAAGAGAAAAAGAAACTTATCATACGATATCACTTATGAAGTTCCTGTAAACATGGCTACACATGAACTGAGTTAGGAAACAGAACAGAGTCTCACATTTAGAAAACACTCTTATGCCTGCTTAAGGGGAAAGGAGAGGTGGGGTGATGCATAAAACCAGAGTTTAATATTAGTAGAGGTACTGTTCCAAAAACCAACTACGGAATAGAAAAGAACTACACTTACCTCAGTGAAATGAACTCAAAACCTCATATTTCCCGCAGAGGTATATATCTGACTAGTAAGAAACTTAAAAGCTATGTACTGATATGTCTCTGTAAGGGAATGAACTGTGTCTTGACTGCCATAAACATGGCAGTTTGAATCAGCTCAAACCCCCTATAAAAAGGAATTTCAAAAACAAAACAAAAAAACAGGGAAATTCTTTACAATTCCTTCATGGGCTCTGATGAAACCTGGAATGACCCTATCTACAACCACAGCTGGATGTGGCATAAGCCTGGTCACTTGGGACTGAGAGGATTGGTGAGATTCACTGAGCAAATGCAGACCATTTAAAGCAATAATATGTGGCACACATTCCAAGGGTCCCCACTCTCCAGGTTGAAGGGAATATTACTACAGCTATAACATGTACGGGAAACCTAGAGAATGGACACACTGTGAATATGAAAGGTTTCTAAAACTCAACTGATAATTCCTCTCCTGGTGCTCCGGTTTGACATTTCAACTACTTTACTATCAATCTCCCAACTTGGAAAGACAGCCCATTTAACCTCCTGGTTCGCACAGGTTGCCTATTCGGCAGAGGAAGAAAGGGAAGAAGGAGAACCAATGAGAGAGTAGCTGTTAGGGCTTTGGACGGGCACATGTCACTCTAATTTCCCGGAAGGAAGAAGAATTAACCAAAGTCTCAGCCACCCACCGGGAACCAGTATAGGTCCTGAACCAAAATTTTGGACTTGCGGTCAGCTCACAAAAACGAGTTGAAAAATGGAATTAGGGGCACAACAATGCACAAACTGTCAGAGAAATAAAGGACAACAATCGTCCAAAAATCTGTTGAGGCAAGGCAACGATGCGGACTTGAAAGCGAGCCAGAATAGCAGGAAACAGATTTCAAGAGGTACATTGGAATCGCCTTTAAAGCATAGGAATAGGGGCACAACATCGACAATAATGCACTTGGCCCAAAAGGGCATATGAGTTTTCTCCAGAATATATTCTGGAGAAAACACATACGCGCTTTTAGGCCAAGCAAGCAAGCGGGCAATGCAAATCTGCACTACAATGAAGTATCACATCCCAGCGGTCAAAAGGGACATCAGCAAAATGTGTAAAAATCAGAAAGGCAAGATAGGCACTGGAGAACAGTTAGCCTAGTTATGCAGAAGGAAAGGATGTAAATTGCAAACTGCATCTCTGGAGGAGTGTATTCTTTTCCCTAAAACAAGGAAACAACAGAGCTACAGAGCCAAGGGCAATTCCAGTCTAGGGGATATACCTTGGGAAAACTGAAAATCAATAAGACAGAGCCACCCCAAAATTTAGGGCTGCACTGCTTACAAGAACCTCAACTTGGGTACACCTTAAATATCCCAGGAAAGACAAAAATGTTTCAAGAAATTGTGTTACTTATGTACGACGGAATATCAGTCAGGCATGAAATCAATGTCATAAGGCCAGTAGCTTCAAAATGAGGGGATTCAGGTACGATGATTCTAAGTGAAATAAGTCACAGAGAAAAAGAAACTTATCATATGATATCACTTATGAAGGTCCTGTAAACATGGCTACATATGAACTGAGTTAGGAAAGAAAACAGAGTCTCACATTTAGAAAACACTCTTATGCCTGCTTAAGGAGGAAGGAGAAGTAGGGTGATGCCTAAAACCAGAGTTTGATATTAGTACAGGTACCGTTCCAAAAACCAACTACGGAATAGGAAAGACCTACACTTTCCTCAGTGAAAGGGACTCAAAACGCCATATGTCCCACAGAGGAATATATCTGACTGGAAAGAATCTTCAAACCTATGTATTGATATGTCTCCGTAAGGGAATCAAGTTTGTCTAGACTGGCATAAACATGGCAGTGAGAATCAGTTCAAATCGACTATAAAAAGGAATTTCAAAAACAAAACAAAAAAACAGGGAAATTCTTTACAATTCCTTCAGGGGCTCTGATGAAACCTGGAATGACCCTATCTACAATGACAGCTGGATGTGGCATAAGGCTGGACACTTGGGACTGAAAGGATTGGTGAGATTCGGTGAGCAAATGCAGACCATTTAAATCAATAATGCGTGGCACTCATTCCACGGGTCCCAACTCTCCAGGTTGAAGGGAATATTATTACAGCTATAACATGTACTGGAAACCTAGAGAATGGACACATTGTGAATACGAAAGGTTTCTAAAACTCAACTAATAATCCCTCTCCTGGTGCTCCAGGTTGACTTTCCAACTGCTTTACTATCAATCTCCCAACTTGGAGAGACTGGCACTTTAACCTCCTGGTTCTCACAGGTGGCCAATTTTGTAGAGGATGAAAAGGAAGAGGGATAACTAATGAGAGAGTAGCTGTTAGGCATTTGGACGGGCACATGTCATTCTAATTTCCCAGCAGGAACAAGAATTAACCAAAGTCTCAGACACCCGCTGGGAACCAGTATAGGTCCTGAACCAAAATTTTGGACTTGCGGTCAGCTCACAAAAAACGAGTTGAAAAATGGAGCTCAGGGGCACAGCAATGCACAAACTGGCAGAGTAGTAAAGGACAACAATCATCCGAAAATCTGTTGAGGGAAGCCAACGAGGCAGACTTGAAAGCGAGCAGAATAGCAGGAAACAGATTTCAAGAGGTACATTGGGATCGCATTTAAAGCCCAGGAAGAGGGGCACAACTTCGACAATGTTGCACTTAGCCAAAAAGCGCGTATGCGTTTTCTCCTGAATATATTCAGGAGAAAACGCATACGCGCTTTTTGGCCTAGCAAGCAAGCGGGCAATTCAAATCTGCACTACAATGAAATATCACTTCCCACCGGTCAAAAGGGCCATCCACAAAATGTGTAAAAACCAGAAAGGCAAGATAGGCCGTGGAGAACAGGGAGCCTAGTTATGCTGATGGACAGGATGTAAATTGCCAACTGCCTCTCTGGAAGAGTGCATTGTGTTCCCTAAAACAAGGAAACAACAGAGCTACAGAGCCAAGGGCACTTCCAGTCTAGGGAATATACCTTGGGAAAACTGAAAATCAATAAGATAGAGCCACCCCAAAATTTAGGGCTGCTTATGTAGATGGTTTACTTATGTACAGGGGAATATTACTCATCCAGAAATCTATGAAATAAGGCCAGTTGTAACAACTCTGGAGGATTTACATACGATCATTCTAAGTGACGTATGTCAGAAAGAAAAAGACACATATCATAAGATGTCACTTAAAGGTGGAATAAAAAATGGCTACACATGAAATAAATTACAAAACAGAAACATAGTCAAATATGTAGAAAATAGACATAAGGCTGCCAAATGGAAAGGTGAGGAAGGGTGAGGTATTATCCAGGAGGTTGAAATTAGCAAAGATACCATTCCAAGTACCACATTGAATAACTGACAAGGCCTACACCGTACCTCAAAGAACTGCACTCAGCCCACTCAAGTCACTGGAAAATAATACATATGAATGGTAAGCATCTGAAAAAATTTATTGTTGTCTCACAGTACATGAATCAAGTGTATGTACAGCAGCAAAAAACAGGGCTTTGAAAATCAGCTGTAACCAATATAAAAATAAATTTAAAAATATTTAGAAAAACAGTGAGACAGACAAAAATTCTTACAACTTTTGTTGAAGGGCTATGATGTAACATGGATTGAACACATGTAGACCCACAGCAGGATGATATATAAGGCAGGAAGCTATGCACACTAAGAGATATTAGAGAGTCTGGGTGAGGAAATGCAGACCTTTAAAAGAAATACTGCCTGATTCCCATTCCATGTGTCCCAAATCTGCAGGTTCAAGGGAATCTTCTGACAGTGAAAACATGCCTGGGAGACCGAGACGAATGTACACCGTGTGATCAGGAAAGGGGTCTAAAATGCACCTCATTTTTGATCTCCTGGTGCTGGGGTTCGCCATTCCAGCCAAATTACTAACAATCTCCCCACTTGGAGAATCAGCACCTTTAACCTCCTGTTTCACACAGTTTGCAATTTGTTCAGAGGATAAACGGGAAGAGGTGGAACCAATGAGAGACTAGCTGTAGGAGTTTTGACCGGCACATGTCACTCTAATTTCCCATTAGGAAGAAAAATTAACCAAAGGCTCAGCCTGCCTCCCCAGAACCAGAATAGGCCCGGAAGCAATACAATGGTTTGGCGGCCAGCTCACAATAAAAGCGAGTTGCAAAATGGAGCTCAGGAGCAGACAATTCAAAAACCTGCAAAGTTAAAAATGATAACCAACGTCCAAAAATATATTCAGGTAACGCAACGAAGAGGATCTGAATGAGAGGCAGAATTGCAGGAAACGGATTTCAAAAGGGAGATTGGACTCACATTTAAAGCATATGAAAAGCAGCAGAATTTCTAAAATGATGTAGTTGGGCAAAAGTGTGTATGCGTTTTTTTCATGAATAACTTCAGGAAAAAAACACATACAGACTTTTTGGCCAACCAAGCAAGCGGGAAATGCAAATCTGCACAACAAAGAAGTCTCAATTTCCACTGCTCAGAAAGGCCATCCAAAAAATATGTACAAACCAGAAATGCAGGAGAGGCCATGGAGAACAGGGAGCTAGTCACGCTGATGGGTGGGGTATAAATATCCAAGAGCCACTCTGAATAAGTGTATGCTGTTTCCTAAAACATCTAAAATACAAAGCTACCGAGCATAGGGCACTTCCACTCATGGGCATATAACTTGGGAAGACTAAATATCAACAAGACACAGGCACCCTAAAGTTTATGGCTGCTCTGCATACAAGAACCTCAACATCAGTACAACTTAAATATTCCAGGAAAGAGAAAATTGCGTAAAGAACTTGTGGTAATTTTGTACAATTGAATATCACTCAGACATGAAATCAATGTCATAAGGCCAGTAGCAGCATAATGAGTGGATTTAGGTACGATGATTCTAAGTGAAATAAGTCACACAGAAAAAGAAACTTATCATAAGATATCACTTATGAAGATCCTGTAAACATGGCTACACATGAACTGAGGAAAGAGAACAGAGTCTCACATTGAGAAAACACTCTTATGACCGCTTAAAGGGGAAGGAGAGTTGGGGTGATGCATAAAACCAGAGTTTGTTATTAGCACATATACCATTCCATGAAGCAAATACAGAATAGACAAAACCTACACCTTCCTCAGTGAACGGGACTCAAAACCCCAATTCCCAGCACAGGAATATATCTGACTAGTAAGAAACTTAAAACCTATATATTGATATGTCTCCGTAAGGGAATCAAGTGTGTCTAGACCGGCATAAACATGTTGGTGAAAATCAGCTCAACCCCATTATAAAAATGAATTTCAAAAACAAACAAACAAACAAAAAATCAGCGAAATTCTTACACAATTCCTTCAGGGGTTCTGATGAAACCTGGAATGACCACATCTGCAAAGACAGCTAGATGAGACATAAGGCTGGACACTTGTGGCTGAGAGGACTGGTGAGATTGGGTGAGAAAATGCAGACCCTTTAAAGCAGTAATGCATGCCACCCATTCCATGGGTCCCAACTCTCCAGGTAGAAGGGAATATCACTACACGTATAACATGTATGGGAAACCTAGAGAGTGGACACCATGTGATGGCAAAAGATTTCTAAAAGGCTCCTAATTTTTCCCCTCCTTGTGCTCCAGTTTGGCATTCCAACTGCTTTACTATCAATCTCCCAACTTGGAAAGTCAGCCCCTATAAGCTCCTGCTTCGCACAGTTTGCAAATTGTGCAGTGGATGAAAGGGAAGAGGGAGAACCAAACAGAGAGTAGCTATAGGCATTTGGACGGACACATGTCACTCTATTTTCCCGTCTGGAAGGAAGAATTATCCAAAGCGTCAGCCTGCACCCCCGGAACCAGTATAGGTCCTGTAGCAAAATTGTGGATTTGTGTTCAGCTCTCAAAAACACGAGTTGAAAATTGGAGCTGAGGGGCACAGCAATTCACGAACCTGCAGAGTTATAAAGGACAACTCTCTTCCAAAACTCTGTTGAGGGAAGGCAACTAAGCAGACTTGAAAATGCGGCAGAATTGCACAAAACATATTTCAAGTGGTAAATTGGAATCGCCTTTAAAGCACAGGAAAAGCGTAACAACTTCGACAATGATGCACTTGGCCAAAAAGGGTGTATGCATTTTCTGCTGAATATATCCAGGAGAAAATGAATACGCCCTTTATGGCCAATCAAGCAAGCCCGCAATGCAAATCCACACTGCAAAGAATTGTCACTTCCCACCGGTAAAAAGGGACATCTGAAAATCTGTAAAAACCAGAAAATAAAGACAGAGATAAAAAGAGCATGTTGCAATGTGATCCGAAGGGTCATGGAGGACTGTGATGACAAGGTCATGGAGCATTTTGCTGACAAAGACATGGAGCAATGTGATGACAAGTGTCACGGAGCACTGTGATGACAAGCGTCACAGAGCATTGTGATTACAGGGGTCATGGAGCATAGGGATGACAAGGGCATGGATTATTTTGATGACAAGGGTTATGGAGCATTTTTATGACAAGAGTCCCAGATCACTGTGTTGTCAGGGGTCATGGAGGGTTGTGATGAGAGTGGTCATGGAGCATTGTGATGACAAGGGTCATGTAGAAGTGAGAAGAGAAAGTCATGGAGCTTTGGGATTAAAATATTCATGGAGTATTGTGATGACTTGGGTCATGGAGCATTGTGATGACAAGGTCCTGGAGCATTGTAATGAGAAGACCATGGAGCCTTGTGATGACAAGTCTCATGGAGCATTCTGATGAAAATGTGCATGGAGAATTGTGATTACAGGGGTCTTGGAGCATTGTGATGACAAGGGCATGGAGCATTTGGATGAGAAGATCATGGAGCATTCTGATGACATGCGTCATGGAGCTTTGTGATGACAAGGGCATGGAGCATTGTGATTACAGTGGTCTTGGAGCATTGTGATGAAAAGAGCATGGATCATTGTGATGGAAAAGGCATGGAACCTTGTCATGACAGGGTTCAAGGAGCATACTGACGACAAGTGTCAGGGAGCATTGTGATGACAAGTGTATTGAGCATTGTGATGACAAAGGTCATGGAGCATTGTGATGAGAATACCATGGATAATTGTGATGACGAGCGTCATGGGGCGTTGTGATGACAAGTGTTATGGAACATTGTGATCACAAGGGTTTGGAACATTGTGATGACAGAGGTCATGGAGCAGTTTGATTTCATTGTGATGACAATAGCATGAAGCATGATGATGGGCATGGTGCATTGTGATGACAGGGTTCATGGAGCATTGAGAAGAAAAGGGGCATGGAGCATAGTGATTAAAGTTGTCTTGGAGCAATGTGATGACAAGGGCATGGAGCATTGTGATGAGAAGGCAATTGAGCATTCTGATGACATGCGTCATGGAGCTTTGTGATGACAAGTCATGGAGCATTGTGATGACAGTGGCATTCAAAATTGGTCTAACAAGTTTCATAGATTATTGTGATGACGGTGGACATGGTGCATTTTCATGACAAGGGCATGGAGCATTGTGATTTCAAGGTCATGGAATATTGTGAAGACAGGTGACAGGGAGTGTTGTGATGACATATGTCATGGTCCATTGAGATGACAATGTCATGGAGCACTGCGATACAAAGTGTCATGGAGGATTGTGATGACAAAGTAATGGAGCATTGTGATGACAAGGGCTTGGAGCATCGTGATGACAAGGGTCCTGGAGCACTGTGATGACAAGATCTTGGAGCATTGTGAGGAGAAGGGCCATTGAGAATTTTGATGAGAAGTTCGTGAAGCATTGTGATGAAAAGCGCACCGAGCTTGCTATGACAGGGGTCATGGAGCATTGCGATGACAAGTGCATGGAGAATTGTGATGACAAGAGCATGTAACATTGTGATGAGAAGTGTCATGGAGCATTTTGATGATAAGGACATGTAGAATTTTGATGACCAGTGCATGGAGCATTGTGATGGAAAGACCTTGGAGCACTGTGATGAGAAGACCATGGATAATTGTGATGATGAGCATCACGGAGCACTGTAATGACAAGGGGCATAGAGCACTGTGATGACAGGTGTCATGGATCATTGTGATGACAAGTGTCATGGATCATTCTGATGAGAAGCTTGTGGAGTACTGTGATGACAATGCAATGGAACATTGTGATCACAAGGGTTTTGAGCATTGTGATGACAGAAGTCATGTATCATTTTCATTTCAAGGTGCATGGAGCATTGTGATGACAAGGGCATGAAGCATTGTGAACCCAAGATTCATGGAGGGTTTTGATGACAATGGGAATGGAGTATTGTGATGACAAGCGCATGGAGCATTGTGATGACAAGGTCATGTAGCATTTTGCTGAACAATGCATGGAACATTTTGATGACAAGTGTCATGGAACACTGTGATGATAAGCGTCATGGAGCATTGTGATTACAGCGGTCACGGAGCATTGGGATGGCAAGGGCATTGATCATTGTGATGACAAGGGTCATGGAGCACTTTGATGACAAGAGTCCTGGATCATTGTGTTGTCTGGTGTCATGGAACACTGTGATGACAGCGGTCATGGAGCCTTGTGATGACAAGTGTCATGGAGCATTCTGATGAAAAGGGGTGTGGAGCATTGTGATTACATGGGTCTTGGAGCATTGTGATGAAAATGGCATGGATGATTGTGATGAAAAATGCATGGAGCCTTGTCATGACAGGGTTCAAGGAGCATACTGACGACAAGTGTCAGGGAGCATTGTAATGACAAGTGTATTGAGCACTGTGATGACAAAGGTCATGGAGCATTGTGATGAGAAGACCATGGATAATTGTGATGATGAGCATCATGGGGCGTTGTGATGACAAGTGTTATGGAACACTGTGATCACAAGGGTTTGGAGCATTGTGTTGACAGAGGTTATGGAGCATTTTGATTTCATTGTGATGACAATAGCATGAAGCATTATGATGATGGGCATGGTTCATTGTGATTACAGAGTTCATGGAGCATTGAGATGAAAAATGGCATGGAGCATTTTGATTACAGTTGTCTTGGAGCATTGTGTTGTCAAGGGCATGGAGCATTGTGATGAGAAGGCCATGGAGCAGATTGCTGACATGCGTCATGGAGCTTTGTGATGACAATAGCATGGAACATTGTGATTACAGGGGTCTTGGAGCCTTGTGATGACAAGGCCGTGGAACATTGTCATGACAGTGGTGAGGGAGTATTGTGATTACTAGTGATGGAACATTTTGATATCAGTGGTGAGAGAGCATTTTGATGAGAAGTAAATGGAGCATTGTGATGACAAGTTTTATGGAGCATTCTGATGACAAGTTTGTGGAAAATTTTGCTAACAAGCGCATGGAGCATTTTGATAACAAGGGTCATGGAGCACTCTGCTGACAAAGGCATGGAGCACTGTGATGGCAAGGGTCACAGAGCATTGTGAATGAAAAGTTCATGGAGAATTATGGTGACAAATTTCACAGAACCCTGTGATGACGAGGGCATGGACCATTTTGATGCTAAAGGTCATGGAGCACTGTGATGACAATGGCATGGAGCACTGTGATGACAACGGCCATTGAGAATTTTGATGACAATGTCGTGAAGCACTGTGATTAAAAGCACTTGGAGCTTGCTATGACAGGGTTCATGGAGCATTGCGATGACAAGTGCATGGATAATTGTGATGACAAGATGATGTAACACTGTGATGAGAAGTGTCATGGAGCATTGTGATGGCAAGACCGTGGAGCACTGTGATGAGAAGACCATGGATAATTGTGATGTCGAGCGTCATGCAGCACTGTAATGACAAGGGGCATGGAGCATTGTGATGACAGGGGTCATGGAGCACTGTGATGAGAAATTCATGGAGCATTGGGCTGAAAATATTCATTGAGTATTGTGATGGCAGTGGTCATGGATCATTGCAATGACAATGGAATGGAGCATTGCGATGACAAGGTCCTGGATCATTGTGAGGAGAAGACCATGGAGACTTGTGATGACAAGTATCATGGAGCATTCTGATGAAAAGGGGTGTGGAGCATTGTGATTACATGGGTCTTGGAGCATTGTGATGAAAATGGCATGGGTGATTGTGATGCAAATGGCATGGAGTCTTGTCATGACAGGGTTCAAGGAGCATACTGATGACAAGTGTCAGGGAGCATTGTAATCACAAGTGTATTGAGCATTGTGATGACAAAGGTCTTGGAGCATTCTGATGAGAAGAACATTGATAATTGTGATGATGAGCATCATGATGCGTTGTGATGACAAGTGTTATGGAACATTGTGATAACAAGGGTTTGGAGCATTGTGCTGACAGAGGTTATGGAGCATTCTGATTTCATTGTGATGACAATAGCATGAAGCATTATGATGATGGGCATGGTTCATTGTGATTACAGTGTTCATGGAGCATTGAGATGAAAAGTGGCATGGAGCATTTTGATTACAGTTGTCTTGGAGCATTGTGATGACAAGGGTATGGAGCATTGTGATGAGAAGGCCATGGAGCAGATGGATGACATGCGTCATGGAGCTTTGTGATGACGATAGCATGGAACATTGTGATTACAGGGGTCTTGGAGCATTGTGATGAAAAGGGTCATGGAGCCTTGTGATGACAAGGACGTGGAACATTGTCATGACAGGGGTGAGGGAGTATTGTGATGACTAGTGATGGAACATTTTGATATCAGTGGTGAGAGCGCATTTTGATGAGAAGTACATGGAGCATTGTGATGACAAGTTTTATGGAGCCTTCTGATGACAAGTTTGTGGAAAATTTTGATAATAAGCGCATGGAGCATTGTGATAACAAGGGTAATGGAGCACTCTTCTGACAAAGGCATGGAGCAATGTGATGGAAAGGGTCACAGAGCATTGTGAATGAAAAGTTCATGGAGCATTATGGTGACAAATTTCACAGTGCCCTGTGATGACGAGGGCATTGACCATTTTGATGGCAAAGGTCATGAATTATTGTGATGACTGGAATCACGGAGCATTTTGATGACAAGGGCATGGAGCATTGTGATGACAGGGGCATGGAACATTGGTTTGACAAGTTTCATGGATTACTGAGATGACAGTGGGCATGGCGCATTGTTTTGACAAGGTCATGCAGCATTGTTATGAGCAGGTCATGGAGTACTGTGCAGACAGGTGTCAGGGAGCATTGTGATGACATATGTCTTGGTGCATTGTGATGATAATGGAACGGAGCATAGTGAAGCCAAGTGTCAAGGAGGATTGTGATGACAAAGGTAATGGAGCATTGTGATGACAAGGGCTTGGAGCTTTTTGACGACAATGGTCATGGAGCACTGTGATGACAAGGGCATGGAGCACTGTGATGACAACGGCCATTGAGAATTTTGATGACAATGTCGTGAAGCACTGTGATGAAAAGCACTTGAAGCTTGCTATGACAGGGGTCATGGAGCATTGTGATGACAAGTGCATGGAGAATTGTGATGACAAGAGCATGTAACATTGTGATGAGAAGTGTCATGGAGCATTGTGATGGCAAGACCGTGGAGCACTGTGATGAGAAGACCATGGATAATTGTGATGTCGAGCGTCATGCAGCACTGTAATGACAAGGGGCATGGAGCATTGTGATGACAGGGATCATGGAGCATTGTGAAGACAGGGGTCATGGAGCATTGTGATGACAAGTGTCGTGGAGCATTCTGATGACAAGCCTGTGGAGTAATGTGATGACAATGGCATGGAGAATTGTGATGAAAAGTGCATGGATTATTGTGATGTAAAAGGCATGGAGGCTTTTCATGACAGCGTTCAAGGAGCATTCTGACGACAAGTGTCAGGGAGCATTGTGATGACAAGTGTATTGAGCATTGTGATGACAAAGGTCATGGAGCATTGTGATGACACGGGCATGGAGTATTGTGATGACAGGCATCATGGAGCGTTGTGCTGACAAGTGTTGTGGAACAATGTGATCACAAGGGTTTGGAGCATTGTGATGACAGAGTTCATGGATCATTTTGATTTCAAGGAGCACGGAGCGTTGTGATTACAGGGATCATGGAGCATTGTGATGAGAAGATCATGGAGCATTGGGCTGAAAATATTCATGGAGTATTGTGATGACAGGGGTCTTGGAGCACTGTGAAAACAAGGGCATGGAGCATTGTGATGAGAAGGCCATGGAGCATTCTGATGACATGTGTCATGCATGTGTGTGATGAAAAGAGGAATGGAGCATTGTGATTACAGGGGTCTTTGAGCATTGTGATGAAAAGGGCATGGATCATTGTGATGAAAAAGTCATGGAGCCTTGGCAGGGCAGGGTTCAAGGAGCATACTCTCGACAAATGTCAGGGAGCATTGTGATGACAAGTGTATTGAGCATTGTGATGACAAAGTTCATGGAGCATTGTGATGAGAAGACCATGGTTAACTGTGATGAGGAGCGTCATGGGGCATTGTGATGACAAGTGTTATGGAACATTGTGATCACAAGTGTTTGGAGCATTGTGATGACAGAAGTCATGGAGCATATTGATTTCATTGTGATGACAATAGCATGAATCATTATGATGATGGGCATGGTGCATGGGATGTCAGGGTTCTTGGAGCATTGAGATTAAAAGGGGCATTGAGCATTGTGATTACATGGGTCTTGGAGCATTGTGATGACAAGGGCATGGTGCATAGTGAATGAGAAGTTCACGGAGCATTCTAATGACATGCGTCATGGAGCTTTCTGATGAAAATTTCATGGAGCATTGTGATTACAGGGTCTTGGAACATTTTGATGAAAAGGGTCATGGAGTCTTGTGATGACAAGGCTGTGGATCCTTGTGATGGCAGGTGTCATGGAGCATTGTTATGACAGGGGGAATGGAGCATTGTGATGACAAGGGAATGGAGCATTGGTCTGGAAAGTTTCATGGATTATTTTGATGAGAGTGGGCATGGAGCATTGTGATGACAAGTGTCATGGAGCTTTGTGATGACAATGGCATGGAGCATTGTGATGCCCAGGGTTATGGAGCTTTGTGATGACAAATGTCATGGAGCATTCTAGATGACAAGGGTGAGGTGCATTGTGATGAGAAGGGCAGGGAGCATTGTGATGACAGGGTGATTGAGTAATTTGGTGAAAAGGGTCATGGAACATTTTGATTACAGTGGTTATGGAATATTGTGATGACAGGGGCCATGGTGCTTTGTGATGAAAAGTGTCATGGAGCATTTTGATGACAGGGTTTATGGAATATTGTGACGTCAGGGGTCATCGAAAATTGTGATGATAAGCGCATGTAGCATTTTAATGACAGGGGTCATGGAACATTGTGATGACAGTGGTGATGGAGTATTGGAATGAATAGTGATGGAACATTGTGATATCAGTGGTGAGAGAGCATTTTGATGAGAAGTGCATGGAGCGCTGTAATGACAAAGTTTAAGCAGCATTGTGATGAAAAGGATGTGGAGCATTGTGATGACAAGCACATGTCGCGTTGTCATGACGTGGGTCATGGAGTATTTTGCTGAGAAGCGCATGTAGAATTGTGATGACAAGGGTCATTCAGCATTGTGCTGAGAAAGGCATAGAGCATTGTGATGACACGGGTCATGGAGCATTGTGATGACAAGGGCATGGAGCATTGTGATGACAAGGGTCACAGAGCATTGTGATGAAAAGTTCATGGAGCATTGTGGTGACAAACGTCACAGAGACTTGTGATGACGAGGGCATGGACCATTTTGATGAGAAAGGTCATGATCATTGTGATGACTGGAGTCAGAGAGCATTGTGATGACAGGGGTCATGGAGCATTGTGATGACAAGGCCATGGGGCATTGTGATGACAGGGGCATGGAGGATTGGTCTTACAAGTTTCATGGATTATTGTGATGACAGTGGGAATGGCGCATTGTGATGACAATGGCACGGAGAATTGTGATGACAAAGTCATGCAGTATTATGAAGACATGTGTCAGGGAACATTGTGAAGACCTAAGTCATGGCCCATTGTGATGACAATGGCATGGAGTATTGTGATTCCAAGTGTCATGGAGGATTGTGATGACAAAGGTAATGGAGCATTGTGATGACAAGGGCTTGGAACATTATGATGACAAAGGTCATGGAGCACTGTGCTGACAAGGGCATGGAGCATTGTGACGACAAGGTTCATGGAGCATTGTGGGGACAAATGTCACAGAGCCTTGTGATGACGAGGGCATGGACCATTGTGATGACCAAGGTCATGAAGCATTTTGATTACTGGACTCATGGATCATTGTGATGACAATGGCATGGAGCATTGTGATGACAGGGGCATGGAGCTTTGGTCTGACAAGTTTCATGGATTATTGTGATGGCAATGGGCATGGCTCCTTGTGATGACAAGGGCATGGAGTATGGTGATGACAACGTCATGCAGAATTTTGAAGACAGGTGTCAGGGAGCATTGTGATGACCTATGTCATGGACAATTTTGATGACAATGGCATGGAGCATTGTGATGCCAAGTGTCATTGAGGATTGTGATGACAAAGGTAATGGAGCATTCTGATGACAAGGGCTTGGAGAATTGTGATGACAAGGGCCATTGAGAATTTTGATGACAAATTCGTGAAGCATTGTGATGACAAGCGCATGAAGCTTGCTATGACAGGGGTCATGGAGCATTGCAATGACAAGGGCATGGAGAATTTTGATGAAAAGAGCATGTAAAATTGTGATGAGATGTGTCAAAGAGCATTGTGATGACAAGGACGTGGAGAATACTGATGACCAGATGACCAGGGCATGGAGCATTGTGATGGCAAGACCTCGGAGCATTGTGATGTGTAGACCATGGATAATTGTGATGACGGGCGTCAGGGAGCACTGTAGTGACAAGGGGCATGGAGCATTGTGATAACTGGTGTCATGGAGCATTGTGATGACAGGGGTCATGGAGCATTGTGATGACCAGGTTAATGGAGCATTCGGACAACAAGCTTCTGGAGTATTATGATGACAATTGCATGGAGCATTGTGATGAAAATGCCATTGAGCATTGTGATGACAAGGGCAAGGAGAAATATGATGAGAGTGGTCATGGAGCATTTTGATGACAATGGCATGGAGTATTGTGATGCCAAGGGTCATGGATCTTTGTGATGACAAAGGTCATGGAGCATTTTGATGACAAGTGCGTGGTGCATTGTGATGAGAAGGGCAGGGAGCATTGTGATGACAGGGTCATGGAGCAATTTGATGAAAAGGGTCAGGGAACATTTTGATGACAGGGGTCATGGAACATTGTGATGTCAGTGGTCATGGAGCATTGTGATGATAAGTGCATGTAGCATTTTGATGATAGGGATCATGGAACATTGTGATGACAGGGGTGAGGGAGTATTGTGATGACTAGTGATGGAACATTGTGATATCAGTGGTGAGAGAGCATTTAGATGAGAAGTGCATGGAGCATTGTGATAAAAAGGTTTATGGAGCATTTTGATGACAAGGTTGTGGAGCATTGTGATGACAAGTGCATGGCTCATTGTGATGACATGTGTCTTGGGACATTGTGCTGAGAAGCACATGGAGCATTGTGATGACAAGGGTCATGGAGCATTGTGCTGACAAAGTCATGGAGCATTGTGATGACAAGTGTTACAGAGCATTGTGATGACGCGGGGATGGACCATTGTGATGACAAAGGTCATAAAGCACTGTGATGACTGGAGTCAAGGAACATTATGATGTGAGGGGTAATGGAGCATTGTGATTACAAGGGCATGGAACATTGTGATGACAGGGGCATGGAGCATTGTTTTGACAAGCTTCATGGATTATTGCTATGACAGTGGGCATGGAGGATTGTGATGACAGAGGTCATGGATCATTTTCATTTCAAGGACCATGGCGCATTGTGATGACAAGGGCATCAAGCAATGTGAACCCAAGTTTCATCGAGGATTTTGATGACAATGGGAATGGAACATTGTGATGACAAGTTCATGAAGCATTTTGGTGACAAATGCATGGAACATTTTGATGACAACGGTTATGGAGCACTGTGATGACAAGCGTCACTGATCATTGTGATTACAGGGGTCATGGAGCATTGGGATAACAAGGGCATGGATCATTGTGATGACAAGGGTCATGGAGCATTTTGATGACAAGAGTCCCGGATCATTGTGTTGTGAGGGGTGATGGATCGTTGTGATGACTGTGGTCATGGAGCATTGTGATGACAGGGGTCATGGAGCATTGTGATGACAAGGGCATGGAGCATTGAGAATGAGAAGGCCATGGAGCATTCTGATGACATGCGTCATGGAGCTTTGGGATGACAAGGGCATGGAGCATTGTGATTACAGGGTCTTAGAGCATTGTGATGACAAGTGTAATGGAGTCTTGTGATGACAAGGCCGTGGAACCTTGTGAAGGCAGGGGTCATGGAGCATTGTTATGACAGGAGTAATGGAGCATTGTGATGACAATGGCATGGAGCATTGGTCTGAAATGTTTCATGGATTATTGTGATGAGAGTGTGCATAGAGCATTATGATGACAAGGGCAAGGAACACTTTGATACATGGGTCATGGAGGATTGTAATGACAAGGGCATGGAGCATTGTGATGAGAAGGGCATCGAGCATTGTGATGACAAGCGTCTTGGAGCTTTGTGATGACAAGGGCATGGAGCAATATGATGAGAGGCTTCATGGAGCATTGTGATGACAATGGCATGGAGCATTGTGATGCCAAGGGTCATGGTTCTTTGTGATGACAAAGGTCATGTAGCATTTTGATGACAAGGGAGTGGTACATTGTGACGATAAGGGCATGTAGCATTGTGATGACTGGGGTCATGGAACATTGTGATGAAAGGGGTGAGGGAGTATTATGATGAATAGTGATGGAACATTGTGTTATCAGTGGTGAGAGAGCATTTTCTTGAGAAGTGCATGGAATATTGTGATGACAAAGATGTGAAGCATTGTGTTGACAAGCGCATGGCACCTTGTGATGACATCGGCCATGGAGCAGTGTGCTGACAAGCTCAAGGAGCATTGTGATGACAAGGGTCATGCAGCATTGTGCTGACAAAGGCATGGAGCGTTGTGATGTGAAGGGTCACAGAGCATTGTGATTAAAAGTTCATGGAGCATTGTGGTGACAAAGGTCACAGAGCTTTGTGTGACGAGGTCATGGACCACTGTGATGACAAATGTCATGAAGCATTGTGATGACTGAAGTCACGGAGCATTGTGATAACAGTGGTCTTGGAGCATTGTGATTAAAAGGGAATGGATCATTGTGATGAAATAGGCATGGATTCTTCTCATGACAGTGTTCAAGGAGCATACTGATGACAAGTGTAAGGGAGCATTGCGCTGACCAGCTCATGGAGCATTGTGATGACAAGTGTATTGGGCTTTGTGATGACAAATGTCACGGAGCATTGTGATGAGAAGACCATTGATAATTGTGATGACGAGCGTAATGGGGCGTTGTGATGACAAATGTTATGGAACATTGTGATCAAAAGGGTTTGGAGCAATGTGATGACAGAGGTCATGGAGCATTTTGATTTCATTGTGATTAAAATAGCATGAAACATTATGATGATGGGCATGGTTCATTGTGGTGACAGGGTTCATGGAGCATTGAGAAGAAAAGGGGCAAGGAGCATTGTGATTAAAAGGATCTTGGAGCATTGTGATGAGAAGGTCATGGACCATTGGGCTGAAAATATTCATGGAGTATTGTGATGGCATGGGTCATGGAGCATTGTGATGACAACGATCATGGAGATATGTGATGAAAAGCGTCATGGTGCATTCTGATTACAGGGGTCATGGAGCATTGGGATGACAGGGTTCATGGGGCATTGGTCTGATAAATTTTTTGGATTATTGTGATGACAGTGGGCATGGCGCATTGTGATAAAAAGGGCATGAAGCATTGTTATGACAAGGTCATAGATTATTGTGAAGACAGGTGTCAGGGAGCATTGTGGTGACATATGTCATGATCCATTGTGATGCCAATGGCATGGAGCACTGTGATGCCAAGTGTCATGGAGAAATGTGATGACAAATATAATGGAGCATTTTGATGACAAGGGCTTGAGCCTTGTGATGACAAGGGTTATGGAGCATTGTGATGACAAGGGAATGGATCATTGTGATGACAAGTGTCATGGAGCATTTTGATGACAAGAGTCCAGTATCATTGTGTTGTCAGGGGTCATGGATCGTTGTGATGACAGTGGTCATGGAGCATAATGATGACTGGGTTCATGGGGCATTGTGAAGAGAAGGTCATGGAGCATTGGGCTGTAAATATTCATTGAGTATTGTGATGACACGGGTCATGGAGCATTTTGATGACAAGGAAATGGAGCATTGTGATGAAAAGGGCATGGAGCATGTTGATGAGAAGGCAATGGAGCATTTTGAAGACATGCTTCATTAAGCATTGTTATGACAAGGGCATGGAGCATTGTGATTACAGGGGTCTTGGAGTATTGTGATGAAAAGTGCAAGGATTATTGTGATGAAAAATGCATGGAGCCTTGACATGACAGGTTTAAAGGAGCATATTGACGACCATTGTCAGGGAGCATTGTGATGACAAGTTTATTGAGCATTGTGATGACAAAGGTCATGGAGTATTGTGAATAAAATACCATGGATAATTGTGATGATGAGCGTCATGGGGCGTTTTGATGACAAGTGTTATGGAACATTGTGATCACAAGGGTTTAGAGCATTGTGATGACAGAGGTCATGGAGCATTTTGATTTCATTGTGATGACAATAGCATGAAGCATTATGATGATGGGCATGGTGCATTGTGATGACAGGGTTCATGGAGCATTGAGATGAAAAGGGGCATGGAGCATTGTGATTACAGGGGTCTTGGAGCATTGCGATGACCAGGTCATGGAGCATTGTGATGAGAAGGCGAAGGCGCATTCTGATGACATGCCTCATGGAGCTTTGTGATGACAAAGGCATGGAGCATTGTGATTACAGGTGTCTTGGAGCATTGTGATGACAAGGGTCATGGAGCCTTGTGATGAGAATGCCGTGGAACATTGTAATGGCAGTTTTTATGGAGCGTTGTTATAACAGGTGTAATGGAGCATTTTCATGACAAGGGCATGGAGCATTGGTCTGAAAATTTTCATGGATTATTGTGATGAGAGGGGGCATGGAGCATTGTGATGACAAGGGCACGGAACACTGTGATACATGGGTCATGGAGGATTGTAATGACAATCATTGGAGCTTTGTGTTAAGAAGAGCATCGAGCATTGTGATGAAAAGCATCATGGAGCCTGTGATGACAAGGACATGTAACAATGTGATGAGAGGGTTCATGGAGCATTTTGATGACAATGGCATGGAGCATTGTGATGCCAAGGGTCACGGAGCTTTGTGATGACAAAGGTCATGGAGGGTTTTGATGACAAGGGCATGGTGTACTGTGATGAGAAGGGCAGTGAGCATTGTGATGAAAGGGTCATGGAGCAATTTGATGAAAAGTGTCATGGGACATTTAGATGACAGGGGTTATGGAACATTGTGATGTCAGGGGTCAGGGAGCATTGTGATGAAAAGGGTCATGGAGTATTGTGATGGCAGGGGTCATGGAACATTGTGATGACAGGTGTGAGGGAGTATTGTGATGACAAGTTATGGAACATTATGATATCAGTGATGGGAAAGCATTTTCATGGGAAGTGCATGGAGCATTGTGACAACAAGGTTTATCGAGAACTGTGATGACAAGGTTGTGGAGCATTGTGATGACAAGCACATGTCGCATTGTGATGACACAGGTCATGGGGCATTTTGCGGAAAAGCGCATGGAGCATTGTGCTGACAAAGGCATTTAGCATAGTTATGACATGAGTAAGAGAACAATGTGATGAAAATTTCATGGAGAATTGTGCTGACAAATGACACAGAGCCTTTTGATGACTAGGGCATGGACCATTGTGATGACAGGGGTCATGGAGCATTTTGATGACTGTGGTCATGGAGCATTGTGAAGACATGCATCATGGAGCATTGTAATGAGACGGTCATTGAGCATTGGGCTGAAAATGTACATGTAGTATTGTGATGATAGGGGTCATGGAGCTTTGTGATGACAAGGCAATGGAGCACTGTGATGACAAGGTCCTGGAGCATTGTGATGAGAGGACCATGGAGCCTTGTGATGACAAGGGTCATGGAGCATTCTGATGAAAAGGTGCATGGAGCATTGTGATTACAGGGGTTTTGTAGCATTGTGATGACAAGGGCATGGAGAATTGTGATGCGAAGGCCATGGAGCATTCTGATGACATGCGCCATGGAGCTTTGTGATGACAAGGACATGGAGCATTGTGATTACAGGATTCTTGGAGCATTGTGATGAAAAAGGCATGGATCATTGTGGTGAAAATTGCATGGAGCCTTGTCATGACAGGGTTCAAAGAGCATACTGATGAGAAGTGTCAGGGAGCATTGTGATGATAAGTGTATTGAGCATTGTGATGACAAAGACCAAGGAGCATTGTGATGAGAAAACCATTGATAATTGTGATGACAAGCCTCATGGGGCATTGTGATGACAAGAGTTATGGAACATTGTGATCACAAGGTTTTGGAGCATTGTGATGACAGAGGTCACTGAGCATTTTGATTTCATTGTGATGACAATAGCATGGAATATTATGGTGATGGACACGGTGCATTGTGATGACAGGGTTTATGGAGCATTGAGATGAAAAGGGGCATGGAGCACTGTGATTACAGTGGTCTTGGAGCATTGTGATCACAAGGGCATGGAGCATTTTGATGAGAAGGCCATGGAGCATTCTGGTGACTTGCATCATGGAGCTTTGTGATGACAAGGGCATGGAGCTTTTGATTAGAGGGGTCTTGGAGCATTGTGATGACAAGGTTCATGGAGGCTTGTGATGACATGGCCGTGGAACTTTGTGATGGCAGTGGTCATGGCACATTGTTATGACAAGGGCACGGAACACGGTGATACATAGATCATGCAGGATTGTAATGACAAGGACATGTAGCATTGTGATGAGAAGGGCATCGAGCGTTGTGATGACCAGCCTCATGGAGATTTGTGATGACAAATGCATGGAGCAATGTGATGAGAGTGTTCATGGAGCATTGTGATGACAATGGAATTGAGCATTGTGATGCCAATTGTCATGGAACTTTGTGATGACAAAGGTCATGGAGCATTTTGATAACAAGTGCGTGGTGCATTGTGATGAGAAGTGCAGGGAGCATTGTGATGACATGGGTTATGGAGCATTGTGCTTACACGCACATCGAGCATTGTGCTGACAACGGTCATGGAGCATTGTGCTGACAATGGCATGGAGCTTTGTGATGACAAGGGTCACAGAGCACTGTGATGAATAGTTCATGGAGCATTGTGGTGAAAAAGGTCACAAAGCCTTGTGTGACGAGGTCATGGACCATTGTGATGACAAATGTCATGAAGCACTGTGATGACTGTAGTCACGGAGCATTGTGATGACAGTGTACTTGGAGCATTGTGATGCCAAGGGCATGGAGCATTGTGATGAGAATGCCATGGAGCATTCAGATGACATGTGTCATGGAGTTTTGTGATGACAAGGGCAGGGAGCATTGTGATTACAGGGTTCTTGGAGCATTGTGATGAAAAGGAAAAGGATCATTGTGATGAAAAAGGCATGGAGCCTTTTCATGACAGTGTTCATGGAGCATACTGATGAAAAGTGTCAGGGAGCATTGTGATGATAAGTGTATTGAGGATTGTGGTGACAAAGGTCATGGAGCATTGTGATGATTAAATCATTCATAATTGTGATGAGGAGCGTCATGGGGCATTGTGATGACAAGTGTTATGGAACATTGTGATTACAAGGGTTTTTAGCATTGTGATGACAGATGTCATGGAGCGTTTTGATTTCATTGTGATGACAATAGCATGAAGCATTATGATGATGTGCCTGGAGCATTGTGATGACACGGATCATGGAGCATTGAGATAAAAAGGGGCATGGAACACTCTGATTACAGGGGTGTTGGAGCATTGTGATGACAAGGGCGTGGAGCATTGTGATGAGAAGGCCATGGAGCATTCTGATGACATGCGTCATGGATCTTTGTGATGACAAGGGCATGGAGCATTGTGATTACAGGGGTCTTGGAGCATTGTGATGACAAGGGTCATGGAGCCTTGGATGACAAGGCCGTGGAACATTTGATGGCAGGGATCATAGAGCATTGTTATGACAGGGGTTATGGAGCATTGTGATGACAAAGGCATGGAGCATTGTGATGACAGGGGCATGGAACTTTGGTCTGACATGTTTCATGGATTATTGTGATGAAAGTGGGCATGACGCATTGTGATGACAAAGGCATGGAGCATTGTGATGACAAGGTCAGGGATTATTGTGAAGACAGGTGTCAGGGAGCATTTTCATGAAATATGTCATGGTCCATTGCGATGGCAATTGCATGGAGCATTGTGATGCCAAGTGTCATGGAGGATTGTGATGACAAACGTAAAGGAGCATTTTGATGAAAAGGGTTTAGAGCATCGTGATGACAAGGGTCTTGGGGAATTGTGATGAAAAGGGCATGGAGCACTGTGATGACAGGGGCATGGAACATGGTTCCTACAATTTCATGGATTATTGTGATGACAGTGGGCATGGCACATTGTGATGAGAAGAGCATGGAGCATTGTGGTGACAAAGGTCACAGAGCCTAGTGTGACGTGGGCATGGAACATTGTGATGACAAATGTCATAAAGCATTGTGATGACTGGAGTCACGGAGCATTGTGATGACAGGGTTCATGGAGCATTGTGATGAGAAGGGCATAGAGCACTGTGATGACAGGGCCATGGAACTTTGGTCTGACAAGTTTCATGGATTGTTGTGATGACAGTGGACATGGCTCATTGTGATGACAAGGGCATGGAGCATTGTGATGCCAAGGTCATGCAGTATTGTGAAGACAGGTGTCAGGGAGCATAGTGATGACATATGTCATGGTCCATTGTGATGACAATGGCATTGAGCATTGTGATGCCAAGGGTCATGGTGGATTGTGATGACAAAAGAAATGGAGCATTTTGATGACAAGGGTTTGGCGCACCGTGATGACAAGGGTCATGGAGCATTGTGATGACAAGGCCATGGAGCATTGTAATGAAAAGGACACGGAACACTGTGATACATAGATCATACAGGATTGTAATGACAAGGTCATGGAGCATTGTGATGAGAAGTGCATCGAGCGTTGTGATGACAAGCCTCATGGAGATTTGTGATGACAAGCGCATGGCGCATTGTGATGACATGGGTCATGGAGCACTCTGCTGACAAAGGCATGGTGCATTTTGATGACAAGGGTCACAGAGTATTGTGATGAAAAGTTCATGGAGCATTGTGGTGACAAAGGTCACAGAGCCTTGTGTGTCAATGGCATGCACCACTGAGATGACAAATGTCATGAAGCATTGTGATGACTGGAGTCATGGTGCATTGTGATGACAGGGTTCATGGGGCATTGTGATGAGAAAGTCATGGAGCATTGGGCTGAAAATGTTCATGGAGTATTGTGATGACAGGGGTCATGGGGTATTTTGATGACATGGGAATGGAGCATTGTGATGAAAAGGGCATGGAGCATGGTGATGAGAAGGCCATGGCGCATTCTGAAGACATGTGTCATGAAGCTTTGTGATGACAAGGGCATGGAGCATTGTGATTCCAGGGGTCTTGGAGCATTGTGAGGAAAAGGGCGTGGATCATTGTGTTGAAAAATGCATGGAGCCTTGTCATGACAGGGTTCAAGGAGCATACTGACGAAAAGTGTCAGGGAGCATTGTGATGACCAGTGTATTGAGCATTGTGATGACAAAGGTAATGGAGTACTGTGAATAGAAGCCCAAGGATAACTGTGATGATGAGCATCATTGGGCGTTGTGATGAGAAGTGTTATGGATCATTGTGATCACAAGTGTTTTGAGCATTGTGATGACAGAGGTCACGGAGCATATTGATTTCATTTTGATGACAATAGCAGGAAGCATTATGATGATGGACATGGTGCATTGTGATGACACGGTTCATGGAGCATTGAGATGAGAAGGGTCATGGAGCATTGTGATTACAGGTGTCTTGGACCATTGTGATCACACGGGCATGGAGCATCTTGAATGAGAAGGCCATGGAGCATTCTGATGACATGTCTCATGGAGCTTTGTGATGACAAATGTATGCAGAATTGTGATTACAGTGTTTGGAGCATTGTGATGACAAGTGTCATGGAGTCTTGTGATGACAAGGCTGTGGAAACTTGTGAAGGCAGGTGTCATGGAGCATTGTTATGACAGGAGTAATGGAGCATTGTGATGACAAGGGCATGGAGCATTGGTCTGAAATGTTTCATCGATTATTGTGATGATAGTGGGCATGGAGCATTGTGATGACAAGGGCACAGAACACTTTGATACATGGGTCATGGAGGATTGTAATGACAAGGGCATGGAGCATTGTGATGAGAAGGGCCTCGAGCATTGTGATGACAAGCATCATGGAGCATTGTGGTGACAAGGGCATGGAGCAATGTGATGAGAGGCTTCATGGAGCATTGTGATGACAATGGCATGGAGCATTGAGATGCCAAGTGTCATGGAGTTTTGTGATGACGAAGGTCATGGAGCATTTTGATGACAAGTTCATGGTGCGTTGTGATGAGAATGGCAGGGAGCATTGTGCTAACAGGGTAATGGAGCAATTTGGTGAAAATGTCATGGAATATTTTGATGATAGTAGATATGGAAAATTGTGATGTCAGGGGTCATGGAGCATTGTGCTGAAAATGGTAATGGAGCATTTTGATGACAGGGATTATGGAGCATTTTGATGTCATTGGTCATGGAGCATTTTGATGATAAGTGCATGTAGCACAGTGATGATAGGGGTCATGGAACATTGTGATGAGAGGGGTAAGGGAGTATTGTGAAGACTAGCGATGGAACATTGTGATATCAGTGGTAAAAGAGCATTTTAATGAGAAGTGCATGGAGCATTGTGATGACAAGGTTTATGGAGCATTGTGATGACAAGGATGTGGAGCATTGTGATGACAAGTGCATGGTGCATTGTGAAGACATGGTTCAAGGAGCATTGTGCTGAAAAGCACATGGAGTATTGTGATGAAAAGTGTCATGGATCATTGTGCTGACAAATGCATGGTGCATTGCGATGACAAGGGTCACAGAGCATTGTGATGAAAAGGACATGGATCACTGTGATGCAAAATTCATGGAGCCTTGTCATGACAGGGTTCAAGGAGCATTCTGATGACAAGTGTCAGCGAGCATTGTGATGACAAGTGTATTGAGCATTGTGATGACAAAGGTCATGGAGTATTGTGAATAGAAGGCCATGGATAATTGTGATGATGAGCGTCATGGGGCGTTGTTATGACAAGTGTTATGGAACATTGTGATCACAAGGGTTTGGATCATTGTGATGACAGAGGTCATGGAGCATTTTGATTTCATTTTGATGACAATAGCATGAAGCATTATGATGATGTGCATGGTGCATTGTGATGAAACGGTTCATGGAGCATTGAGATGAAAAGGGACATTGAGCATTGTGATTACAGAGGTCTAGGAGAATTGTGATGACAAGGGCATGGAGCCTCGTGAATGAGAATGCCATGGAGCATTCTGATGACATGTGTCATGGAGCTTTTTGATGGCAAGGATATGGAGCATTGTGATGACAAGGTTTATGGAGCCTTGTGATGACAAGGCCGTGGAACATTGTAATGGCAGGTGTCATGGAGCATTGTTATAACAGGGATAATGGAGCATTTCAATGACAAGGGCATGGAGCATTGGTCTGAAAAGCTTCATGGATTATTGTGATGAGAGGGGGCATGGAGCATTGTGATGACAAGGGCACGGAACACTGTGATACATGGGTCATGGCAGATTGTAATGACAAGGGCATGGAGCATTGTGTTAAGAAGAGCATCGAGCATTGTGATGAAAAGCATCACGGAGCCTGTGATGACAAGGGCAAGGAACAATGCGATGAGAGTGTTCATGGAGCATTTTGATGACAAGGGCATGGAGTATTGTGATGCCAAGGGTCATGTAGCTTTGTGATGACAAAAGTCATGGAGCATTGTGATGACAAGCGCGTGGTGAACTCTATATGAGAAGGGCAGGGATCATTGTGATGAAAGGGTCATGGAGCAATTTGATGAAAATTGTCATGGGACATTTTGATAACAGTGGTTATGGAACACTGTGATGTCAGGGGTCATGGAGGATTATGATGAAAAAGGTCATGGAGCATTTTGATGACGGGGGTCCTGGAACATTTTGATGACAGGGGTGAGGGAGTATTGTGATGACTAGTGATGGAACTTCATGATATCAGTGGTGGGAGAGCATTTTGATGTGAAGTGCATGGAGCATTGTGATGACAAGTTTTATGGAGCACTGTGATGACACGGATGTGGAGCATTGTGATGACAAGCGCATGGCACATTGTGATGACACAGGTCATGGGCCTTGTGCGGACAAGCACATGGAGCATTGTGAGGAATATTGTCATGGAGAATTGTGCTGACAAAGGCATGGAGCATTGTGATGACAAGGGACACAGAGCATTGTGATGAAAATTTCATGGAGCATTGTGGTGACAAAGTCACAGAGCCTTGTTTGACGAGGGCATGGACCATTGTGAGGACAAAAGTCATGAATCATTGTGATGACTGGAGTCACGGAGCATTGTGATGACAGGGTCCATGGAGCATTGTGATTACAAGGGCATGGAGCAATGTGATGACAGGGGCATGGAACATTGGTCTGACAAGTTTCATGGATTATTGTGATGACAGTGGGCATGGAGCATTGAGATGACAGGGACATGGAGCATTGTGGTGACAAAGGTCACAGAGCCTTGTGTGATGAGGGCATGGACCATTGTGAGGACAAAGGTCATGAAGCATTGTGATGACTGGAGTCACGGAGCATTGTGATGAAAATTTCATGGAGCAATGTGGTGACATATTTCACAGAGCCTTTTGATGACGTTGGCATGGACCATTGTGATGACAAGGTCCTGGAGCATTGTGATGAGAGGACCATGGAGCCTTGTGGTGACAATTCTCATGGAGCATTCTGATGAAAAGGGGCATGGAGCATTTTGATTACAGGGATATTGGATCCTTGTGATGAAAAGGCCGTAGCACATTGTGATGGCAGGCGTCATGGAGCATGGTTATGACATGGGCAATGGAGCATTGTGATGACAAGGGCATCGAGCAATGGTCTTAAAAGTTTCATGGATTATTGTGATGAGAGTGGGGAAGGAGCATTGTGATGACATGGGCACGGAACACTGTGATACATGGGTCATGTAGGATTGTAACGACAAGGGCATTGAATAATATGATGAGAGGCTTCATGGAGCAATGTGATGACAAGAGCATGGAGCATTGTGATGACAAGGGTCATGGAGCATTTTGATGACAAGATTCCCAGATCATTGTGTTGTCAGGGGTCAAGGAGCGCTGTGATGACTGTGGTCATGGAGCATTGTGATGACAGGATCATGGAGCATTGTGATAAGAAGGTCATGGAGCATTGGGCTGAAAATATTCATGGAGTATTGTGCTGACAGGGGTAATGGGGCATTGTGATGACAAGGGAATGGAGTATTGTTATGACAAGGTCCTGGGGCATTGTGATGAGAAAACCACGGAGACTTGTGATGACATGTCTCATAGAGCATTCTGATGAAAAGGTGCATGGAGCATTGTGATTACAGGGGTCTTGGAGCATTGTGATGAAAATGGTATGGATCATTGTGATGAAAAAGGCATGGAGCCTTGTCATGACAGGGTTCAAGGAGCATACTGATGACAAGTGTCAGGGAGCATTGTGATGACAAGTTTATTGAGCATTGTGATGACAAAGGTCATGGAGCACTGTGATGAGAACCCCATGGATAATTGTGATGATGAACGTCATGGGGCATTGTGATGACAAGTGTTATGGAGCATTGTGATCACAAGGGTTTGGAGCATTTTGATGACAGAGGTCATGGAGCATATTGATTTCATTGTGATGACAGTAGCATGAAGCATTATGATGATGGACATGGTGCATTGTGATGACAGGGTCATGGAGCAATTTGGTGAAAAGTGTCATGGAACATTTTGATGACAGTGGTTATGGAACATTGTGATGTCAGGGGTCTTGGAGAATTGTGATGAAAAGGGTGATGGAGCATTCTGATGACAGATGATATGGAACATTTTGATGTCAGGGGTCATGGAGCATTGTGATGACAAGTGCATGGAGCATTGTGATGACAAGGTCATGTAGCATTTTGCTGACAAATGCATGGAGAATTGTGATGACAAGTGTCAGGAGCTCTGTGATGGCAAGCGTCAAGGAGCATTGTGATTACATGGGTCATGGAGCATTGGGATGTCAACCGCATGGAACATTCTGATGACAAGTGGCATGGATCATTTTGATGACTGTCGTCATGTAGCATTGTGATGACATGGGTCATGGAGTTTTGTTATGAGAAGGTCATGGGGCATTGGGATGAAAATGTTCATGGAGTACTGTGATAAAAGCGGTCATGGAGCATTGTGATGAGAAGGGAATGGAGCAATGTGATGAGAAGTTCCTGGAGCATTGTGATGAGAGGTCCATGGAGCCTTGTGATGACAAGGGTCATGGAGGCTTGTGATGACAAGGCCGTTGAACATTGTGATGGCATTGGTCATGGAGCATTGTTATGACAAGGGTAATGGAGCATTGTGATGACAAGTGCATGGGGCATTGGTGTGAAAATTTTTATGGATTATTGTGATGAGAGTGGTCAAGGAACATTGTGATGAAAAGGGCACGGAACACTGTGATACATAGACGATGCAGGATTGTAATGACAATGGCATGGAGCATTGTGATGAGAAGGGCATCGAGCATTGTGATGACAAGCGTCATGGAGATTCGGGATGAAAAGTGCATGAAGCTATGTGATGAGAGGGTTCATGGAACATTGTGATGACAATGGAATGGAGCACTGTGATGCCAAGGGTCATGGACCTTTGTTATGACAAAGGTCATGGAGCATTTTGATGACAAGGGTGTGGTGCATTGTGATGAGAAGGACAGGGAGAATAGTGATGACAGGGTCATGGAGCAATTAGATGAAAAGTGTCATGGAACATATTGATGACAGGTGTTATAGAACATTGTGATGTCAGGGGTCATGTAGCTTTGTGATGAAAAGGGTCATGGAGCATTTTGATTACAGGGGTTACGGAACATTGTGATGTCAGGAGTCATGGAGCATTGTGATGATAAGGGCATGTAACATTGTGATGACAGCGGTCATGGAACATTGTGATGACAGTGGTGAGGGAGTATTGTGATGACTAGTGTTGGAACATTGTGATATAAGTGGTGAGAGAGCATTTTGATGAGAAGTAAATGGAGCATTGTGATGACAAATGTTATGGAGCATAGCGATGAAAAGGATGTGGAGCATTGTGATGAAAAGCGCATGGCGCATTGTGATGACATTTTTCATGGAGCATTGTGCTGACAAGCGCATGGAGCATTTTGATGAAAAGTGTCATGGCGCATTGTGCTGACAAAGGCATAGAGCATTATGATGACAAGGGACACAGAGCATTGTGATGAAAAATTCATGGAACATTGTGGTGACAAAGATCACAGAGCCTTGTGTGAAGAGGGCATGGATCATTGGTATGAAAAGTTTCATAGATTATTGTGAGGACATTGGGCATGGAAAATTGTGATGACAAGGATATGGAGCATTGTGGTGACAAAGGTCACAGAGCCTTTTGTGACGAAGGCATGGACCATTGTGATGACAAAGGTCATGAAGCATTGTGATGACTGGACTCACAGAGCATTGTGATGTCAGGGGTCACGGAGCATTGTCATGACAAGGGCATGGAGCATTGTGAGGACAGGGGCATGGAACATTGGTCTCACAAGTTTCTTGGATTATTGTGATGAGAGTGGGCATGGCGCATTGTGATGACAAGAGTATGGAACATTTTGATGACAAGGTCATGGAGTATTGTGAAGACAGGTTTCAGGGAGCACTGTGATGAAATATGTCATTGTCCATTGTGATGACAATGGCATGGATCATTGTGATACGAAGTGTCATGGAGGATTGTGATTACAAAGGCAATGGAGCATTTTGATGACAAGGGCTTGGAACATTGTGATGACAAGGGTCATGGAGCATTGTGATGACAAGGACATGGAGCATTGTGATGACAAGGGACATTGAGAATTTTGATGACAACGTCGTGAAGCATTGTGATGACAAGTGCATGGAGCTTGCTATGACAGGGGTCATAGAGCATTGCGATGACAAGTGCATGGAGAATTGTGATGACAAGATCATGTAACATTGTGATGAGAAGTGTCACGGAGCATTGTGATGAAAAGGACGTGGAGAATTGTAAAGACATGGGACAGGGAACATTGTGATGAACAGGGCATGGAAAATTGTGATGGCAAGACCGTGGAACATTGTAATTAAAAGACCATGGATAATTATGATGAAGAGTGTCATGGATCACTGTAATGACAAGGGGCATGGAGCATTGTGATGACAGGTGTCATGGAGCATTGTGATGAGAGTGGTCATGGAGCATTGTGATGACATGGGTCATGGAGCATTGTGATGAGGTCATGGGGCATTGGGCTGAAAATGTTCATGGAGTATTGTGATTACAGTGGTCAAGGAGCATTGTGAAGACAAGGGAATGGAGCATTGTGATGACAAGGTCCAGGAGCACTGTGATGAGAAGACCATGGAGCCTTGTGATGACAAGTCTCATGGAGCATTCTGATGAAGAGGGGCATGGAGCATTGTGATTACAGGGCTCTTGGAGCGTTGTGATGACAAGGGCATGGAGCATTGTGATGAGAAGGCCATGGAGCATTCTGATGACATGCATCATGGATCTTTGTGACCAAAAGGGCATGGAGCATTGTGATTACAGGGGTCTAGGATCACTGTGATGACAAGGGTCATGGAGCCTTGGATGACAAGGCCGAGGAACATTGTGATGGCAGGGGTCATGGAGCATTGTTATGACAGGGGTAATGGAGCATTTTGATGAAAGGGGAAATGGAGCATTGTGATGAAAAGGGCATGGAACATTGGTCTGAAAATTTCATGGAACTTTGTGATGAGATTTGGCATGGAGCATCGTGATGACTAGGGCACGGAACACCGTGATATATTTGTCATGGAGGATTGTAATGACAATGGCATGGAGCATTGTGATGAGAAGAGTATCGAGCATTGTGATGACAAGCCTCATGGAGCATTGTGGTGACAAGTGCATGGAGCAATGCGATGAGAGGATTCATGTAGCATTGTGATGAAATGGCATGGAGTATTGTGGTGACAAAGGTCACAGAGCCTTGTGTGAAGAGGGCATGGACCACTGTGATGACAAATGTCATGAAGGATTGTGATGACTGGAGTCAGGGAGCATTGTGATGACAGGGGTCATAGAGCATTGTCCTGACAAGCACATGGAGCATTTTAATGACAAGTGTCATGGAGCATTGTGCTGACAAAAGCATGGAGCATTGTGATGACAAGGGACACAAAGCATTGTGATGAAAAGTTCATGGAGCATTGTGGTGACAAAGATCACAGAGCCTTGTGTGACGAGGGCATGGACCATTGGTCAGACAAGTTTCATGGATTACTGTGATGACAGTGGGCATGGAGCATTGTGATGACAAGGGCATGGATCATTTTGGTGACAAAGGTAACGGAGCCTTGTGTGACGACGGCATGAACCATTGTGATGACAAAGGTCATGAAGCATTGTGATGACTGGAGTCACGGAGCATTGTGATGACAGGGGTCATGGAGCATTGTGATGACAAGTGCATGGAGCATTGTGATGACAAGTGCATGGAACATTGTGATGACAAGGTCATGGAGTATTGTGAAGACAGGTGTCAGGGAGCATTGTGATGACATATGTCATTGTCCATTATGATGAAAATGGCATGGAGCATTGTGATACCAAGTGTCATGGAGGATTGTGATGACAAATGTAATGGAGCATTTTGATGACAAGGTCGTGGTGCATTGTGATGAGAAAGGCAGGGAGCATTGTGATGACAGGGTCATGGAGAAAATTTATGAAAATGGTCATGGAACATTTTGATTACAGGGTTTATGGAACATTGTGATGTCAGGGCTCATAGAGCATTTTGATGAAAAGGGTCATGGAGCATTCTGATGAAAAGGTGCATGGAGCATTGTGATTACAGGGGTTTTGAAGCAATGTGATGACAAGGGCATGGAGCATTGTGATGAGAAGGCAATGGAGCATTTTGATGACATGCGTCATGGAGCATTGTGATGACAAAGACTTGGAGCATTGTGATTACAGGGGTCTTGGAGCATTGTGATGAAAAGGGAATGGATCATTGTGATGAAAAATGAATGGAGCCTTGTCATGACAGGGTTCAAGGAGCATACTGATGACAACACTCAGGGAGCATTGTGATGATAAGTGTATTGAGCATTGTGATGACAAAGGTCATGGAGGATTGTGATGAGAAGACCATAGATAATTGTGAGGACCAGGCTCATGGGTACTGTGATGACAAGTGTTATGGAACATTTTGATCACAAGGGTTTGGTGCATTGTGATGACAGAGGTCATTCAGCATTTTGATTTCATTGTGATGACAATAGCATGAAATATTATGGTGATTGGCTCAGTGCATTGTGATGACAGGGTTCATGGAGCATTGAGATGAAAAGGGGCATGGAGCATTGTGATTACAGGGGTGTTGAGGCATTGTGACGACAAGGGCATGGAGCATTGTGATGTGAAGGCCATGGAGCATTCTGATGACATGCGTTATGGAGCTTTGTGATGACATGTGAATGGAGCATTGTGATTACAGGGGTCTTGGAGCATTGTGATGACAAGGGTCAGGGAGGCTTGTGATGACAAGGCCGTTGAACTTTGTGATGGCATTGGTCATGGAGCATTGTTTTGACAGGGGTAATGGAGTATTGTGATGACAAGTGCATGGGGCATTGGTCTGAAAATTTTCATGGATTATTGTGATGAGAGTGGGCATGGAGCATTCTGATGACAAGTGCACGGAACACTGTGATACATAGATGATGCAGGATTGTAATGTCAATGGCAAGGAGCATTGTGATGAGAAGGGCATCGAGCATGGTGATGACAAGCGTCATGGAGATTTGGGATGAAAAGTGCATGGAGCGATGTGATGAGAGGGTTCATGGAGCACTGTGATGAGAAAGGAATGGAGCATTGTGATGCAAGGTTCATGGACATTTGTGATGATAAAGGTCATGGAGCATTTTGATGACAAGGGCGTGGTGCATTGTGATGAGAAGGGCAGGGAGCATTGTGATTACAGGGGTCTTGGAGCATGTGATGACAAGTGCATGGAGCATTCTGATGAGAAGGCCATGGAGCATTTTGATGACATGCGTCAAGGATCTTTGTGATGACAAGGGCATAGAACATTGTTATTACAGGGGTCTTGGAGCAATGTGATGACAAGGGTCATGTAACCTTGGATGACAAGGCCATGGATCATTGTGATGGCAGGTGTCATGGAGCATTGTTATGACAGGGATAATGGGGCATTGGGATGACAAGGGCATGGAACATTGGTCTGAAAATTTCATGGATTATTGTGATGAGATTCGGCATGGAGCATTGTGATGACTAAGGCACGGAACACTGTGATACATGTGTCATGGAGGATTGTAATGACAAGAGCATGGAGCATTGTGGGGAGAAGAGTATCGAGCATTGTGATGGCAAGCATCATGGAGCATTGTGCTGACAACGGCATAGAGCAATGTGATGAGAGTTTTCATGTAGCATTGTGATGAAATGGCATGGAGCATTGTGATGCCAAGGGTCATGGAGCTTTGTGATGACAAAGGTCATGGAGCATTTTGATGACAAGGTCGTGGTGCATTGTGATGAGAAGGCAGGGAGCATTGTGAAGACAGGGTCATGGAGCAAATTGATGAAAAGTGTCATGGAACATTTTGATAACGGCAGTTATGGAACATTGTGATTTGAGGGGTAATGGAGCATTTTGATGAAAAGCGTCATGGAGCATTCTGATGAAAAGGTGCATGGAGCATTGTGATTACAAGGGTTTTGAAGCATTGTGATGAAAAGGGCATGGATTATTGTGATGAGAAGGCAATGGAGCATTCTGATGACATGCGTCATGGAGATTTGTGATGACAAGGATATGGAATATTGTGATTACAGGTGTCTTGGAGCATTGTGATGAAAAGGGAATGGATCATTGTGATGAAAAATGCATTGAGCCTTGTCATGACAGGGTTCAAGGAGCATACTGATGACAACCGTCAAGGAGCATTGTGATGAAAAGTGTATTGAGCATTGTGATGACAAAGATCATGGAGCATTGTGATGAGAAGTTCATTGATAATTGTGATGTCCAGCGTCATAGGGCATTGTGATGACAAGTTTTATGGAACATTTTGATCAGAAGGGTTTGGTAAATTGTGATGACAGAGGTCATTGAGCATTTTGATTTCATTGTGATGACAATAGCATGAAATATTATGGTGAATGGCACGGTGCATTGTGATGACAGGATTCATGGTGCATTGAGATGAAAAGTGGCATGGAGCATTGTGATTATAGGGCTGTTGGAGCATTGTGATGACAAGGGCATGGAGCATTGTGATGAGAAGGCCATGGAGCATTCAGATGACATGTGTCATGGAGCTTTGTGATGACAAGGGCATGGAGCATTTTGATTACAGGGGTCTTGGGTCATTGTTATGACAAGGGTATTCGAGGCTTGTGATGACAAGGCCGTGGAACCTTGTGATGGCAGGGGTCATGATTTATTGTTATGACAGGGATAATGGAGCTTTGTGATGACAAAGGTCATGGGGGATTTTGATGACAAGAGCGTGGTGCATTGTGATGAGAAGGGCAGGGAGCATTGTGATGACAGCGTCATGGAGCAATTTGTTGAAAAGTGTCATGGAATATTTTGAAGACAGGGGTTATGGAACATTGTGATGTCAGGCGTCATGTAGCATTGTGATGATAAGGGCATGTAGCACTATGATGACAGTGGTCATGGAACATTGTGATGACAGGGGTGAGGGAGTATTGTGATAACTAGTGATGGAACATTGTGATATATGTGTTGAGAGAACATATTGATGAGAAGTGCATGGAGCATTGTGATGACAAGTTTTATGGAGCATAGCGATGAAAAGGATGTGGAGCATTGTGATGACAAGCGCATAGCACATTGTGATGACATGTGTCAGGGAGCATTGTGCTGACAAAGGCATGGAGCATTGTGATGACAAGGGACAAAGAGCATTGTGATGAAAAGTTCATGGAGCATTGTGGTGACAAAGATCACAGAGCCTTGTGTGAAGAGGGCATGGATCATTGGTCTGAAAAGTTTCATGGATTATTGTGATGACAGTGGGCATGGAGCATTGTGATGACAAGGGCATGGAGCATTGTGGTGACAAAGGTCACATAGCCTTGTGTGACGAGGGCATGGACCATTGTGATGACAAATATCATGAAGCATTGTGATGACTGGAGTCAGGGAGCATTGTGATGACATATGTCATTGTCCATTGTGATGACAATGGCATGGAGCATTGTGATACAAAGTGTCATGGAGGATTGTGATGACAAAGGTAATGGAGCATTTTGATGACAAGGGTTTGGAACATTGTGATTACAATGTCATGGAGCATTGTGAGGACAAGTGCCATTGAGAATTTTGATGACAACATCGTGAAGCACTGTGATGACAAGCGCATGGAGCTTGCTATGACAGGGGTCAGAGAGCATTGCGATGACAAGTGCATGGATAATTGTGATGAAAAGATCATGTAACATTTTGGTAAGAAGTGTCATGGAGCATTGTGATGACAAGGACATGGAGAATTGTGATGACATGGGACATGGAGCATTGTGATGACCAGGGCATGGAGCATTGTGATGGCAATTCCGTGGAGCATTGTGATGAGAAGATCACGGATAATTGTGATGACGAGCGTCATGGAGCACTGTAATGACAAGGGGCATGGAGCATTGTGATTAGAGGGGTCTTGGAGCATTGTGATGACAAGGGCATGGAGCATTGTGATGAGAAGGCCACGGAGCATTCTGATGACATGCATCATGAATCTTTGTGACGACAAAGGCATGGAGCATTGTGATTACAGGGGTCTTGGAGCGTTGTGATGATAAGGTCATGTAGCATTGTCATGACATTGATCATGGAACATTGTGATGACTTGGGGGAGAAAACATTTTAATGAGAAGTGCATGGAGCATTGTGATGACAAGGTTTTTGGAGCAGTGTAATGACAAGGATGTGGAGCATTCTGATGACAAGCGCATGGCGCATTGTGATGACATGGGTTGTGGAGCATTGTGCTCACAAGCGCATCGAGCATTGTGAGGACAAGGGTCATGGAGCATTGTGCTGAAAAAGGCATGGAGCATGGTGATGACAAGGATCACAGAGCATTGTGATGAAAATTTCATGGAGCATTGTGGTGAGAAAGGTCACAGAGCCCTGTGTGACGAGGACATGGACCATTGTGATGACAAATGTCATGAAGCCTTGTGATGACTAGAGTCACAGAACATTGAGTTGACATGGGTCTTGGTGCACTGTGGTGACAAGGACGTGGAGCAATGTGTTGAGAAGGCCATGGAGCATTCTGATGACATGCATCATGGAGTTTTGTGATTAAAGGTCAAGGAGCATTGTGATTACAGGGGTCTTGGAGCATTGTGATGAAAATGGTATGGATCATTGTGATGAAAAAGGCATGGAGCCTTGTCATGACAGGGTTCAAGGAGCATACTGATTCCAAGTGTCATGGAGCATTGTGATGACAAGTGTATTGAGCGTTGTGATGACAAAGGTCATGGAGCACTGTGATGAGAAGACCATGGATAATTGTGATGATGAGCGTCATGGTGCATTGTGATGACAATGGTTATGGAATATTGTGACCACAAGGGTTTGGAGCATTTTGATGACAGAGGTCATGGAGTATATTGATTTCATTGTGTTGACAATAGCATGAAGCATTATGATGATGGACATGGTGCATTGTGATGACAGGTTCATGGAGCAATTTGATGAAAAGTGTCATGGAACATTTTGATGACAGTGGTTATGGAACACTGTGCTGTCAGGGGTCTTGGAGCATTGTGAAGAAAAGGGTGATGGAGCATTCTGATGACAGAGGATATGGAACATTTTGATGTCAGGGTTCATGGAGCATTGTGATTATATGGCATGTGGCATTGTGATGACAGAGGTCATGGAAAATTGTGATGACAGTGGTGAGGGAGTATTGTGATGACTACTGATGGAACATTGTGATATCAGTGGTGAGAAAGCATTTTGATGAGAAGTGCATGGAGCATTGTGATGACAAGGTTTATGGAGCATTGTGATGACAAGTCTGTGGAGCATTGTGATGACAAGTGTCATGGAGCATTGTGCTGACAAATTCATGGAACATTGGGATGACAACGGTCACAGAGCATTGTGATGAAAAGTTCATGGAGCATTGTGGTGACATTGGTCAAAGAGCCTTGTGATGACGAGGTTAAGTACCATTGTGATGACAAAGGTCATGAAGCATTGTGATGACTGGAGTCACGGAACATTGTGTTGACAAGGGTATGGAGCATTCTGCTGACAGGGGCATGGTGCATTGCTCTGACAAGTTTCATTGTTTATTGTGATGACAGTGGCAAGGCGCATTCTGATGAGAAGAGCATGGAGGATTGTGATGAGAAGGTCATGGAGTACTGTGAAGACAGGGGTCTGGGGGCATTGTGATGACATATGTCATGGTCAATTGTGATGACAATGGCATGGAGTATTGTGATGCCAAGTGTCATGTAGGAATGTGATGACAAAGTTAATGGAGCATTGTGATGACAGGGGTTTGGAGCATTGTGATGACAAGAGTCATGGAGCATTTTGATGGCAAGGGCATGGAGGATTGTGATGACAAGGGCCATTGAGAATTTTGATGACAAGTTCCTGAAGCATTGTGATGAAAAGCACATGGAGCTTGCTATGACAGGGGTCATGGAGCATTGCGATGACAAGTGCATGGAGAACTGTGATGAAAAGAGCATGTAACATTGTGATGAGAAGTGTCTTGGAGCATTGTGATGGCAAGACCGTGGAGCATTGTGATGAGAAGACCATGGATAATTGTGATGACGAGCATCATGGAGCACTGTAATGACAAGGGGCATGGAGCATTGTGATGACAGGTGTCATCGAGCATTGTGATGACTGGGATCATGGAGCATTGTGATGACAAGGGTCATGGAGCATTCTGATGACAAGCTTGTGGAGTATTGTGATGACAATGGCATGGAGCATTGTGAGGAAAAGGGCATGGAGCATTGTGATGAAAAAGGCATGGAGCCTTTTCATGACAGGGTTCAAGGATCATTCTTACGACAAGTGTCAGGGAGCATTGTGATGACAAGTGTATTGAGCATTGTGATGCCAAAGTTCATGGAGCATTCTGCTGACAGGGGCATGGTGCATTGCTCTGACAAGTTTCATTGTTTATTGTGATGACAGTGGCAAGGCGCATTCTGATGAGAAGAGCATGGAGGATTGTGATGAGAAGGTCATGGAGTACTGTGAAGACAGGGGTCTGGGGGCATTGTGATGACATATGTCATGGTCAATTGTGATGACAATGGCATGGAGTATTGTGATGCCAAGTGTCATGTAGGAATGTGATGACAAAGTTAATGGAGCATTGTGATGACAGGGGTTTGGAGCATTGTGATGACAAGAGTCATGGAGCATTTTGATGGCAAGGGCATGGAGGATTGTGATGACAAGGGCCATTGAGAATTTTGATGACAAGTTCCTGAAGCATTGTGATGAAAAGCACATGGAGCTTGCTATGACAGGGGTCATGGAGCATTGCGATGACAAGTGCATGGAGAACTGTGATGAAAAGAGCATGTAACATTGTGATGAGAAGTGTCTTGGAGCATTGTGATGGCAAGACCGTGGAGCATTGTGATGAGAAGACCATGGATAATTGTGATGACGAGCATCATGGAGCACTGTAATGACAAGGGGCATGGAGCATTGTGATGACAGGTGTCATCGAGCATTGTGATGACTGGGATCATGGAGCATTGTGATGACAAGGGTCATGGAGCATTCTGATGACAAGCTTGTGGAGTATTGTGATGACAATGGCATGGAGCATTGTGAGGAAAAGGGCATGGAGCATTGTGATGAAAAAGGCATGGAGCCTTTTCATGACAGGGTTCAAGGATCATTCTTACGACAAGTGTCAGGGAGCATTGTGATGACAAGTGTATTGAGCATTGTGATGCCAAAGTTCATGGAGCATTTTGATGACAAGGGCATGGAGTATTGTGATGACAGGCATCCTGGAGCGTTGTGATGACAATTGTTATGGAACATTGTGATCACAAGAGTTTGGAGCATTGTGATGACACAGGTCATGGATCATTTTGATTTCAAGAAACACGGAGCATTGTGATAACAAGGGTATGAAACAATGTGATCCCAAGGGTCACGGAGGATTGTGAGGACACTGGTAAAGGAGAATTGTGATGACAATTGCATGGAGCTTTGTGATGACAATGTCATGTAACATTTTCTTGACAAAAGCATGGAGAATTGTGATGACAAGTGTCATGGAGCTCTGTGACGACAAGCGTCAAGGAGCATTTTGATTACAGGGGTCATGGAGCATTGGGATGGCAAGCACATGGAACATTCTGCTGACAAGTGGCATGGATCATTTTGATGACTGTGGTCATGTAGCATTGTGATGACATGGGTCATGGAGCTTTGTGATGAGAAGGTCATGGAGCATTTGGCTGAAAATATTCATGGAGTACTGTGATGACAGGGGTCATGGAGCATTGTCATGAGAAGGGAATGGAGCAATGTGATGAGAAGGTCGTGGAGCATTGTGATGAGAGGGCCATGTAGCCTTGTGATGACAAGGGTCATGGAGCATACTGATGAAATGGTCCATAGAGCATTGAGATTGCAGGGGTTTTGAAGCTTTGTGATGACAAGGGCATGGAGCATTGTGATGAGAAGGCCATGGAGCATTCAGATGACATGTGTCATGGAGCTTTGTGATGACAAGGGCATGGAGCATTTTGATTACAGGGGTCTTGGGTCATTGTTATGACAAGGGTATTCGAGGCTTGTGATGACAAGGCCGTGGAACCTTGTGATGGCAGGGGTCATGATTTATTGTTATGACAGGGATAATGGAGCTTTGTGATGACAAAGGTCATGGGGGATTTTGATGACAAGAGCGTGGTGCATTGTGATGAGAAGGGCAGGGAGCATTGTGATGACAGCGTCATGGAGCAATTTGTTGAAAAGTGTCATGGAATATTTTGAAGACAGGGGTTATGGAACATTGTGATGTCAGGCGTCATGTAGCATTGTGATGATAAGGGCATGTAGCACTATGATGACAGTGGTCATGGAACATTGTGATGACAGGGGTGAGGGAGTATTGTGATAACTAGTGATGGAACATTGTGATATATGTGTTGAGAGAACATATTGATGAGAAGTGCATGGAGCATTGTGATGACAAGTTTTATGGAGCATAGCGATGAAAAGGATGTGGAGCATTGTGATGACAAGCGCATAGCACATTGTGATGACATGTGTCAGGGAGCATTGTGCTGACAAAGGCATGGAGCATTGTGATGACAAGGGACAAAGAGCATTGTGATGAAAAGTTCATGGAGCATTGTGGTGACAAAGATCACAGAGCCTTGTGTGAAGAGGGCATGGATCATTGGTCTGAAAAGTTTCATGGATTATTGTGATGACAGTGGGCATGGAGCATTGTGATGACAAGGGCATGGAGCATTGTGGTGACAAAGGTCACATAGCCTTGTGTGACGAGGGCATGGACCATTGTGATGACAAATATCATGAAGCATTGTGATGACTGGAGTCAGGGAGCATTGTGATGACATATGTCATTGTCCATTGTGATGACAATGGCATGGAGCATTGTGATACAAAGTGTCATGGAGGATTGTGATGACAAAGGTAATGGAGCATTTTGATGACAAGGGTTTGGAACATTGTGATTACAATGTCATGGAGCATTGTGAGGACAAGTGCCATTGAGAATTTTGATGACAACATCGTGAAGCACTGTGATGACAAGCGCATGGAGCTTGCTATGACAGGGGTCAGAGAGCATTGCGATGACAAGTGCATGGAGAATTGTGATGAAAAGATCATGTAACATTGTGGTAAGAAGTGTCATGGAGCATTGTGATGACAAGGACATGGAGAATTGTGATGACATGGGACATGGAGCATTGTGATGACCAGGGCATGGAGCATTGTGATGGCAATTCCGTGGAGCATTGTGATGAGAAGATCACGGATAATTGTGATGACGAGCGTCATGGAGCACTGTAATGACAAGGGGCATGGAGCATTGTGATTAGAGGGGTCTTGGAGCATTGTGATGACAAGGGCATGGAGCATTGTGATGAGAAGGCCACGGAGCATTCTGATGACATGCATCATGAATCTTTGTGACGACAAAGGCATGGAGCATTGTGATTACAGGGGTCTTGGAGCATTGTGATGATAAGGTCATGTAGCATTGTCATGACATTGATCATGGAACATTGTGATGACTTGGGGGAGAAAACATTTTAATGAGAAGTGCATGGAGCATTGTGATGACAAGGTTTTTGGAGCAGTGTAATGACAAGGATGTGGAGCATTCTGATGACAAGCGCATGGCGCATTGTGATGACATGGGTTGTGGAGCATTGTGCTCACAAGCGCATCGAGCATTGTGATGACAAGGGTCATGGAGCATTGTGCTGAAAAAGGCATGGAGCATGGTGATGACAAGGATCACAGAGCATTGTGATGAAAATTTCATGGAGCATTGTGGTGAGAAAGGTCACAGAGCCCTGTGTGACGAGGACATGGACCATTGTGATGACAAATGTCATGAAGCCTTGTGATGACTAGAGTCACAGAACATTGAGTTGACATGGGTCTTGGTGCACTGTGGTGACAAGGACGTGGAGCAATGTGTTGAGAAGGCCATGGAGCATTCTGATGACATGCATCATGGAGTTTTGTGATTAAAGGTCAAGGAGCATTGTGATTACAGGGGTCTTGGAGCATTGTGATGAAAATGGTATGGATCATTGTGATGAAAAAGGCATGGAGCCTTGTCATGACAGGGTTCAAGGAGCATACTGATTCCAAGTGTCATGGAGCATTGTGATGACAAGTGTATTGAGCGTTGTGATGACAAAGGTCATGGAGCACTGTGATGAGAAGACCATGGATAATTGTGATGATGAGCGTCATGGTGCATTGTGATGACAATGGTTATGGAATATTGTGACCACAAGGGTTTGGAGCATTTTGATGACAGAGGTCATGGAGTATATTGATTTCATTGTGTTGACAATAGCATGAAGCATTATGATGATGGACATGGTGCATTGTGATGACAGGTTCATGGAGCAATTTGATGAAAAGTGTCATGGAACATTTTGATGACAGTGGTTATGGAACACTGTGCTGTCAGGGGTCTTGGAGCATTGTGAAGAAAAGGGTGATGGAGCATTCTGATGACAGAGGATATGGAACATTTTGATGTCAGGGTTCATGGAGCATTGTGATTATATGGCATGTGGCATTGTGATGACAGAGGTCATGGAAAATTGTGATGACAGTGGTGAGGGAGTATTGTGATGACTACTGATGGAACATTGTGATATCAGTGGTGAGAAAGCATTTTGATGAGAAGTGCATGGAGCATTGTGATGACAAGGTTTATGGAGCATTGTGATGACAAGTCTGTGGAGCATTGTGATGACAAGTGTCATGGAGCATTGTGCTGACAAATTCATGGAACATTGGGATGACAACGGTCACAGAGCATTGTGATGAAAAGTTCATGGAGCATTGTGGTGACATTGGTCAAAGAGCCTTGTGATGACGAGGTTAAGTACCATTGTGATGACAAAGGTCATGAAGCATTGTGATGACTGGAGTCACGGAACATTGTGTTGACAAGGGTATGGAGCATTCTGCTGACAGGGGCATGGTGCATTGCTCTGACAAGTTTCATTGTTTATTGTGATGACAGTGGCAAGGCGCATTCTGATGAGAAGAGCATGGAGGATTGTGATGAGAAGGTCATGGAGTACTGTGAAGACAGGGGTCTGGGGGCATTGTGATGACATATGTCATGGTCAATTGTGATGACAATGGCATGGAGTATTGTGATGCCAAGTGTCATGTAGGAATGTGATGACAAAGTTAATGGAGCATTGTGATGACAGGGGTTTGGAGCATTGTGATGACAAGAGTCATGGAGCATTTTGATGGCAAGGGCATGGAGGATTGTGATGACAAGGGCCATTGAGAATTTTGATGACAAGTTCCTGAAGCATTGTGATGAAAAGCACATGGAGCTTGCTATGACAGGGGTCATGGAGCATTGCGATGACAAGTGCATGGAGAACTGTGATGAAAAGAGCATGTAACATTGTGATGAGAAGTGTCTTGGAGCATTGTGATGGCAAGACCGTGGAGCATTGTGATGAGAAGACCATGGATAATTGTGATGACGAGCATCATGGAGCACTGTAATGACAAGGGGCATGGAGCATTGTGATGACAGGTGTCATCGAGCATTGTGATGACTGGGATCATGGAGCATTGTGATGACAAGGGTCATGGAGCATTCTGATGACAAGCTTGTGGAGTATTGTGATGACAATGGCATGGAGCATTGTGAGGAAAAGGGCATGGAGCATTGTGATGAAAAAGGCATGGAGCCTTTTCATGACAGGGTTCAAGGATCATTCTTACGACAAGTGTCAGGGAGCATTGTGATGACAAGTGTATTGAGCATTGTGATGCCAAAGTTCATGGAGCATTTTGATGACAAGGGCATGGAGTATTGTGATGACAGGCATCCTGGAGCGTTGTGATGACAATTGTTATGGAACATTGTGATCACAAGAGTTTGGAGCATTGTGATGACACAGGTCATGGATCATTTTGATTTCAAGAAACACGGAGCATTGTGATAACAAGGGTATGAAACAATGTGATCCCAAGGGTCACGGAGGATTGTGAGGACACTGGTAAAGGAGAATTGTGATGACAATTGCATGGAGCTTTGTGATGACAATGTCATGTAACATTTTCTTGACAAAAGCATGGAGAATTGTGATGACAAGTGTCATGGAGCTCTGTGACGACAAGCGTCAAGGAGCATTTTGATTACAGGGGTCATGGAGCATTGGGATGGCAAGCACATGGAACATTCTGCTGACAAGTGGCATGGATCATTTTGATGACTGTGGTCATGTAGCATTGTGATGACATGGGTCATGGAGCTTTGTGATGAGAAGGTCATGGAGCATTTGGCTGAAAATATTCATGGAGTACTGTGATGACAGGGGTCATGGAGCATTGTCATGAGAAGGGAATGGAGCAATGTGATGAGAAGGTCGTGGAGCATTGTGATGAGAGGGCCATGTAGCCTTGTGATGACAAGGGTCATGGAGCATACTGATGAAATGGTCCATAGAGCATTGAGATTGCAGGGGTTTTGAAGCTTTGTGATGACAAGGGCATGGAGTATTGTGATGAGAAAGCAATGGAGCATTCTGATGACATGCTTCATGGAGCTTTGTGATGACAAGGGCATGGAGCATTGTGATTACAGGGGTCTTGGAGCATTGTGATTACAAGGGCAAGGAGCATTGTGATGAGAAGGCCATGGAGCATTCTGATGACATGTGTCATGGATCTTTGTGATGACAAGGGCATGGAGCATTGTGATTACAGGGGTCTTGGAGCATCGTGATGACAAGGGTCATGGAGCCTTGTATAACAAGGCCGTGGAACATTGTGATGGCAGGGGTCATTGAGCATTGTTATGACAAGGGTAATGGAGCATTGTGATGACAAAGGCATGGAACATTGGTATGAAAGTTTCATGGATTATTGTGATGAGATTCAGCATGCAGCATTGTGATGACTAGGGCACGGAACACTGTGATACACGTGTCATGGAGGATTGTATTGACAAGGGCATGGAGCATTCTGATGAGAAGAGGATAGAGCATTGTGATGACAAGCGTCATGGAGCATTGTGCTGACAAGTGCATGGAGCAATGTGATGAGAGGTTTCATGTAGCATTGTGATGAAATGGCATTGAGCATTGTGTTGCCAAGGGTCATGGAGCTTTTTGATGACAAAAGTCATGGAGAATTTTGATGACAAGATCGTGGTGCATTATGATGAGAAGGGCAGGGAGCATTGTGATGACGGGGTCTTGTAGCAAACTGATGAAAAGTGTCATGGAACATTTTTATGACAGGGGTTATGGAACATTGTGATGTCAGGGGTCATGGAGCATTTTGATGAAAAGGGTCATGGAGCAATCTGATGAAAATATTCATGGAGCATTGTGATTACATGGGTTTTGGAGCATTGCGATGACAAGGGCAAGGAGCATTGTGATGAGAAGACAATGGAGCATTTTGATGACATGAGTCATGGAGTTTTGTGATGATAAGGACATGGAGCATTGTGATTACAGGGGTCTTGGAGCATTGTTATGAAAAGGGCATGGAGCATTGTGATGATCAGCGTCATGGGGCATTGTGATGACAAGTGTTATGGAACATTGTGATCAGAAGTGTTTGTTGCATTGTGATGACAGAGGTCATTGAGCATTTTGATTTCATTGTGATGACAATAGCATGAAATATTATGGTGATGGGCACGGTGCATTGTGATGACAGGGTTCATGGAGCATTGAGATGAAAAGGGGCATGGAGCATTGTGTTTACAGGGGTGTTGGAGCATTGTGATGACAAGGGCATTGAGCATTGTGAGGAGAAGGCCATGGAGCATTTTGCTGACATGCGTCATGGATCTTTGTAATGACAAGGGCATGGAGCATTGTGATTACAGGTGTCTTGGAGCATTTTGATGTCAAGTGTCATCGAGGCTTGTGATGACAAGGCCGTGGAACTTTGTGATGGCAGGGGGCATGGAGCATTGTTATGACAGGGGTAATGGAGCATTGTGATGACAAGGCCATGGGGCATTTGTCTGAAAATTTCCATGGATTATTGTGATGAGAGTGGGCATGGAGCATTGTGATGACAAGGGCACGGAACACTGTGATACATAGATCATGCAGGATTGTAATGACAAGGGCATGGAGCATTGTGATGAGAAGGGCATCGAGCATTGTGATGAAAAGCGTCTTGGAGCATTGTGGTGACAAGGGCATGGAGCACTGTGATGCCAAGTGTCATGGAGCTTTGTGATGGCAAAGGTCATGGGGCATTTTGACGACAACGGCATGGTGAATTGAGATGAGAAGGACAGGGAGCATTGTGATGACAGGTTCATGGAGCAATTTGATGAAAAAGTTCAAGGAATAATTTTTGACAGGGGTTATGGAACATTGTGATGTCGGTGGTCATGGAGCATTGTGATGATAATGGCATGTAGCACTGTGTTGACAGGGGTCATGGAACACTGTGATGACAGGGGTGAGGGAGTATTGTGATCAGTAGTGATGTAACATTGTGATATAAGTTGTGAGAGAGCATTTTGATGAGAAGTGCATGGAGCATTGTGATAACAAGTGTTATGGAGCATAGCAATGATAAGGATGTGGAGTATTGTGATTACAAGCGCATGGCACATTGTGATGACATGGGTCATGGAGCATTGTGCTGACAAGCGCATGGAGCATTTTGATGACAAGTGTCATGGAGCATTGTGCTGACAAAGGCATGGAGCATTTTGATGACAAGGGACACAGAGCATTGTGATGAAATATTCATGGAGCATTGTGGTGAAAAAGATCACAGAGCCTTGTGTGACGAGGGCATGGACCATAGTGATGAGATAGGTCATGAAGCATTGTGATGACTGGAGTCACGGAGCATTGTGATGAAAGTGTTCATGGAGCATTGTGATGACAAGGGCATGGAGCAATGTGAATACAGGGGCATGGAACATTGGTCTGACAAGTTTCATGGATTATTGTGATGACAGTGGGCATGGAGCATTGTGATGACAAGGGCATGGAGCATTGTGGTGACAAAGGCATGGAGCATTGTGGTGACAAATGCATGGAGCATTTTGATGACAAGGGACACAGAGCATTGTGATGAAATATTCATGGAGCATTGTGGTGAAAAAGATCACAGAGCCTTCTTTGAAGAGGACATGGCCCACTGTGATGACAAAGGTCATGAAGCATTGTGATGACTGGAGTCACGGAGCATTGTGATGACAGAGGTCATGGAGCATTGCTCTGACAAGATTATGGATTATTGTGATGAGAGTGGGCATGGCGCATTGTGATGACAAGGGCATGGAACATTGTGATGACAAGGTCATGGAGTATTGTGAAGACAGGTGTCAGGTAGCATTGTGATGACATATGTCATTGTCCATTGTGATGACAATGTCATGGAGCATTGTGATACCAAGTGTCATTGAGGATTGTGATGACAAAGGTGATGGAGCATTTTGATGACAAGGGCCTGGATCACTGTGAGGAGAATGGTCATGGAGCATTGTGATGACAAGGGCATGGAGCATTGTGATGAGAATGCCAAGGAGCATTCTGCTGACATGCGTTATGGAGCTTTGTGTTGACAAGGGTATGGAGCATTGTGAATACTGTGTTTCTGAAGCATTGTGATGACAAGGGCATGGAGCATTGTGATGAGAAGGCCGTGGAGCATTCTGATGACATGGGTCATGGAGCTTTGTGATGACAAGGGCATGGAGCATTGTGATTACAGGGGTCTGGGAGCATTGTGATGACAAGGGTCATGGAGCCTTTTGATGAAAAGGCCGTGCAATATTTTGATTGCAGGGTTCATGGAGCATTGATATGACAAGTCTAATGGAGCATTGTGATGACAAGGGCATGGAGAATTGGTCTGAAAATTTCCATGGATTATTGCGATGAGAGTGGGCATGGAGCATTGTGATGACAAGGGCAAGGAACACTGTGATACATGGGTCATGGAGGATTGTAATGACAAGGGCCTGGAGCACTGTGATGAGAAGGGCATCGAGCATTGTGATGACAAGCGTCATGGAGCTTTGTGATGACAAGGGCATGGAGCATTGTGATGAAAAAGGCATGGAGCCTTTTCATGACAGGGTTCAAGGAGCATTCTGATGACAAGTGTCAGGGACCATTGTGATGACAAGTGTATTGAGCATTGTGAGGACAAAAGTAAGGGAGCATTGTGATGACAAGGGCATGGAGTATTGTGATGACAGGCATAATGGAGCGTTGTGATGACAAGTGTTATGGAACATTGTGATCACAAGGGCTTGGAGCATTGTGATGACAGAAGTCATAGATCATTTTGATTTCAAGTAGAATGGACCATTGTGATGACAAGGGGATGAAGCAATGTGATCCCAAGGTTCATGGAGGATTGTGATGACAAAGATAATGGAGTATTTTGATGACAAGCACATGGAGCATTGTGATGACAAGGCCATGTAGCATTTTGCTAACAAAGGCATGGAGCATTGTGATGACAAGTGTCATGGAGCACTGTGATGACAAGCGTCACAGAGCATTCTGATTACTGGGGTCATGGAGCATTGGGATGACAATGGCATGGAGCATTGTGATGACAAGTGTCATGGAGCATTTTGATGACAAGAGTCCCGGATCATTGTGTTGTCATGGGTCATGGAGCATTGTTATGACAGGGCTAATGGAGTATTGTGAAGGCAAGGGTATGGAACATTGTGATGAGAAGGCCATGGAGCATTCTGGTGACATGTGTCATGGAGTTTTGTAAAGACAAAGGCATGGAGAATTGTGATTACATGGGTCTTGGATCATTTTGATGACAAGGGTTATGGAGCCTTGTTATGACAAGGCCGTGGATCATTTTGATGGCTGGGGTAATGGAGCATTGTCATGAAGGTGTAATGGAGCATTGTGATTACAAGGGCATGGAGCTTCGGTCTGAAAAGATTTATGGATTATTGTGATGAGATAGGGCATGGAGCATTGTGATGACAAGGGCATGGAACACTGTGATACATGGGTCATGGAGTATTGTAATGACAAGGGCATGGAGCATTGTGTTGAGAAGGGCATGGAGCATTTTGATGACAAGCATCGTGGAGCTTTGTGATGACCAGGACAAGGAGCAATGTGATGAGAGGCTTCATGAAGCATTGTGATGACAATGGCATGGAGCATTGTGATGCCAACGGTCATGGAGCTTTGTGATGACAAACGTCATGGAGCATTTTGATGACAAGGGCGTGGTGCATTGTGATGAGAATTGCAGGGTGCATTGTGATGACAGGGTCATGGAGCAATTTGATGAAAAGGTTCATCGAACATTTTGATGACAGGGGTTATGGAACATTGTGATGTCAAGGGTCATGGAGCATTGTGATGAAAAGGGTCATGGAGCATTTGATGAGAGGGGTTATGGAACATTGTGATGTTAGGCGTAATGGAACATTGTGATGATAAGGGCATATAGCACTGTGATGACAGGGGTCATAGATCATTGTGATGACAGGGGTGAGGGAGTATTTTAATGACTAGTGATGGAACATTGTGATATCATTGGTGAGAGAGCATTTTGATGAGAAGTTTATGGAGCATTGTGATGACAAGTTTTATGGAGCATTGTGATGACAAGGTTGGGGAGCATTGTGATGACAAGCGCATGGCTCATTGTGATGACATGGGTCATGGAGCATTGTGCTGAGAAGCACATGGAGCATAGTGATGACAATGGTCATGGAGCATTGTGTTGACAAAGGCATGGAGAATTATGATGACAAGGGTCACGGAGCGCTGTGATAAAAAGTTCATGGAGCATTGTGGTGACAAAGGTCACAGAGACGTGTGATGACGAGGGCATGGACCATTGTGATGACAAAGGTCATGTAGCATTGTGATGACTGGAGTCATGGAGCATTGTGATGACAATGGCATGGAGCACTGTGATGAGAGGTGCATGGAGAACTGGTCTGACAACTTTCAAGGATTATTGTGATGAGTGAGGGCATGGCACATTGTGCAGACAAGGACATGGAGCATTGTGATGACAAGGGCATAGAGCATTGTGATGACAAGGTCATGGAGTATTGTGAAGACAGGTGTCAGGGAGCATTGTAATGACATATGTCATGGTCCATTTTGATGACAATGGCATGGAGCATTGTGATGCCATGTGTCATGGAGGATTGTGATGACAAGAGCATGTAACATGGTGATGAGAAGTGTCATGGAGCACTGTGATGACAAGTGACAGGGAGCATTGTGATGTCCAGGGCATGGAGCATTGTGATGGCAAGACCGTGGAGCATTGTGATCGCAAGACCATGGAGCATTTTGTTGACGAGTGTCATCGAGCACTGTAGTGACACGGGGCATGGAGAATTGTGATGATAGGTGTCATGGATCATTGTGATGACAAGGGTCATGGAGCATTCTGATGACATGCTTGTGGAGTATTGTGATGACAATGGCATGGAGCATTGTGATGAAAAAGGCATGGAGCATTGTGATGAAAAAGACATGGAAACTTTTCATGACAGGGATCAAGGAGCATTCTGACGTCAAGTGTCAGGGAGCATTGTGATGACAAGTGTATTGAGCACTCTGATAACCATGGTCATCGAGCATTGTGATGACAGGCATCATGGAGCATTGTGATGAGAAGGCCATGGAGCATTATGATGACATGCGTCATGGAGCTTTGTGATGACAAGGGCATGCAGCATTGTGATTTCAGGGTTCTTGGAGCATAGTGATGAAAAGGGCATTGATCATTGTGACGGAAAATGCAAGGAGCCTTGTCATGACAGGGTTCAAGTCGCATAGTGACGACAAGTGTCAGGGAGCATTGTGATGACAAGTGTATTGAGCATTGTGATGACAAAGGTCATGGAGCATCATGATGAGAAAACCATGGATAATTGTGATGACGAGCGTCATGGGGCGTTTTGATGACAAGTGTTATGGAGCATTGTGATCACAAGGGTTTGGAGGATTGTGATGACAGGGTTCATGGATCATTGAGATGAAAAGGGGCATGGAGCATTGTGATTAAAGTGGTCTAGGAGCATTGTGATGACAAGGGCATGGACCATTGTGATGAGAATGCAATGGAGCATTCTGATGACATGCGTCATGCAGCTTTGTGATGACAAGGGCATATAGCATTGTGATGAGAGTTGCATGGAACATTGGACTGACAAGTTTGATGGATTATTGTGATGACAGTGGGCATGGCGCATTGTGATGACAAGGGCATGGAGCATTGTGATGACAAGGTCATGGAATACTCTGAAGACAGGTGACAGGGAGCATTGTGATGACATATGTCATGGTCCATTGAGATGACAATGGCATGGAGCATTGTGATGCCAAGTGTAATGGAGGATTGTGATGACAAAGGTAATGGAGCATTGTGATGACAACGGCTTGGAGCATTGTGATAACAAGTGTCATGAAACATTGTGATGACAAGGGCATGGAGCATTGTGATGACAACGGACATTGAGAATTTTTATGACAAGGTTTTGAAGCATTTTGATGACAAAGGCATGGAGCTTGCTATGACAGGGGTCATGGGGCATTGCGAAGACAAGTTCATGGAGAATTGTGATGAGAAGAGCATGTAACATTGTGATGAGAAGTGTCATGCAGCATTGTGATGACAAGGACATGGAGAATTGTGATGACAGGGGACATGGATCATTGTTATTACCAGGGAAGGGAGCATTGTGATGGCAAGACCGTGGAGCACTGTGATGAGTAGACCATGAATAACTTTGATGACGAGCATCATGGAGCACTGTAATGACAAGGGTCATGGAGCATTCTGAAGACAGGTGTCATGGAGCATTGTGTTGACAGGGTTCATGGAAAAATGTGATGACAGGGGTCATGGATCATTGTGATGACAAGGTTCATGGAGCATTCTGATGATAAGCTTGTGGAGTATTGTGATGACATTGGCATGGAGCATTGTGCTAAAAAGCTCATGGAGCATTGTGATGACAAGTGTCATAGAGCATTGTGCTAAGAAACGCATAGAGCATTGTGATGACAAGGGTCACAGAGCATTGTGACGAAAAGTTCATGGAGCATTGTGGTGACAAAAGTCACAGAGACTTGTGCTGACGAGGGCATGGACCATTGTGATGTGTAAGGTCATGAAGCATTTTGATGACAGGAGTCACGGAGCATTGTGATGACGGCTCATGGAGCATTGTGATGACAAGGGCAAGGAGCATTGTGATGACAGGGGCATGGAGCATTGGTCTTACAAGTTTCATGCATAATTGCGATGAGAGTGGGAATGGCGCATTGTGATGACAAGGGCATGGAGCATTGTGATGACAAGGTCATGCAATATTGTGAAGACAGGTGTCTGGGAGCATTGTGAAGACATAAGTCATGGCCCATTGTGATGACAATGCCATGGAGCATTGTGATGCCAATTGTCATGGAGGTTTGTGATGACAAATGTAATGGAGCATTGTGATGACAAGGACTTGGAGCATTGTGATGACAAGGGTCATGGAGCACTGTGCTGACAAGGGCATGGAGCATTGTGATTACAAGGGTCATGGAGCTTGGTGTTGACAAAGTTCATGGAGCATTTTGATGACAAGAGTGTGGTGCATTGTGATGAGTAGGGCAGGGAGCATTGTGATGAAAGGGTCATGGAACAATTTGATGAAAAGGGTCAGGGAACATTTTGATGACAAGGGTTATGGAAAATTGTGATGTCAGTGGTGATTGAGCATTGTGATGATAAGGGCATGTAGCATTTTGATGACAGGGGTTATGGAACATTTTGATGACAGGGGTGAGGGAGTATTGTGATGACTAGTGATGGAACATTGTGATATCAGTGGTGAGAGAGAATTTAGATGAGAAGTGCATGGAGCATTGTGATGACAACTTTTATGGAGCGTAGTGATGACAAGGTTGTGGAGCATTGTCATGACAAGTGCATAGCACATTGTGATGACATGTGTCTTGGAGCATTGTGCTGAGAAGAGCATGTAGGATTGTGATGACAAGGTTCATGGAGCATTGTGCTGACAAAGCATGGAGCATTGTGATGACAAGTGTTACAGAGCATTGTCATGATGAGGGAATGGACAATTTTCATGACAAAGGTCATAAAGCATTGTGATGACTGGAGTCACGGAGCATTATGATGTGAGGGGTCATGGAGCATTGTGATTACAAGGGCATGGAGCATTGTGATGACCGGGGCATGGAGAATTGGTCTGACAAGTTTCATGGATTATTGCTATGAGGGTGGACATGGCACATTGTGATGACAAGGGCATGGAACATTTTTATGACAAGGTCATGTAGTACTGTGAAGACAGGTGTCAGGGAGCACTGTGATGACATATGTCATGGTGCATTGTGATGACAATGGCGTGGAGCATTGTGATGCCAAGTGTCATGGAGGACTGTGATGACAAATGTAATGGAGCATTGTGATGCCAAGTGCCATGGAGGATTGTGATGACAAGGGCCATTAAAAATTTTGATGCCAACGTCGTGAAGCATTGTGATGACAAGCGCACGGAGCTTGCTATGACAGGGGACATGGAGCATTGCAATGAAAAGTGCATGGAGAATTGTGAAGACAAGAGCATGTAACATTGTGATGAGAAGTGTCATGGAGTATTGTGATGACAAGGACGTGGAGAATTGGGATAACAGGGGATATGGAGCATTGTGATGGCCAGGGCAGGGAGCATTGTGATGGCAAGACTGTGCAGCATTGTGATGAGAAGACCATGGATAATTGTGATGACGATCATCATGGATCACTGTAATGACAAGGGGCATGGAGCATTGTGATGACAGGTGTCATGGAGCATTGTGATGACAGGGGTCATTGAGCATTGTGATGACATGGTTCATGGAGCATTATGATGACAAGCTTGTGGAGTATTGTGATGACAATGACATGGAGCATAGTGATGAAAGCTCATGGAGCATTGTGATGAAAAAGGCATGGAGCCTTTTCATGACAGGGTTCATGGAGCATTCTGAAGACAAGTGTCAGGGAGCAGTGTGAAGACAAGTGCATGGAGCATGGTGTTGAGAAGGCCATGGAGCATTCTGATGATATGGGTCATGGAGCTTTGTGATGACAGGGGCATGGAGCACTGTGATTACTGGGGTCTTGGAGCATTGTGATGACAAGGGTCATGGAGCACTCTGATGAGAAGACCATGGAGCCTTGTGATGAGAAGTCTCATGGAGCATTCTGATGAAAAGGGACATGGAGCATTGTGATTACAGGCGTCTTGGAGCATTGTGAGGAAAAGGGCATGGATCCTTGTCATGAAAAAGGCATGGAGCCTTGTCATGACAGGGTTCAAGGAGCATACTGACGACAAGTGTCAGGGAGCATTGTGATGACAAATGTATTGAGAATTGTGATGACAAAGATCATGGAACATTGTGATGATAAGTGCACGGATAATTGTGATGACGAGCCTCATGGGGCGTTGTGATGACAAGTGTTATGGAGCATTGTGATCACAAGGGTTTGGAGCATTGTGATGACAGAGGTCATGGAACATTTTGATTTCATTGTGATGACAATAGCATGAATCATTATGATGATGGGCATGGTTCTTTGTGATGACAGTGTTCATGGAGCATTCAGATGAAAAGGGGTATGGAGCATTGTGATTACTCGGGTCATGGAGCCTAGTGATGACAAGGCCGTATAACATTGTGATGACAGGGGTGAGGGAGTATTGTGATGACTAGTGATGGAAAATTGCAATATCAGTGGTGAGAGAGCATTTTGATTCGAAGTGCATGGAGCTTTGTGATGACAGTGTTTATGGAGCATTGTGATGAAAAGTTTGGGGAGCATTGTGATGACAAGTGCATGGCACACTGTGATGACATGGTTCATGGAGCATTGTTCTGACAAGCGCATGGAGCATTGTGATGACAAGGGTCATGGAGCACTGTGCTGACAAAGGCATGGAGCGTTGTTATGACAAGGCTCAGAGAGCATTGGGATGAAATGATCATGGAGAATTGTGGTGACAAAGTTCACAGAGCCTTGTGATGACGAGGGCATGGATCATTGTGATGAAAAATGTCATGAAGTATTGTGATGACTGGAGTCACAGAGCATTGTGATGACAAGGGAATGGAAAATTGTGATGACAGCGGCAAGGAACATTGGTCTGGCAAGTTTCATGGATTATTGTGATGACAGTCGGCATGGCGCATTGTGATGACAAGGGCATGGAGCATAATGATGACAAGGGCATGGAGTATTGTGAAGACAGGTGTCAGGGTTCATTGTGATAGCATATGTCATGTTCCATTGTGATGACAATGGCATGGAGAATTGTGATGACAATTGTCATGGAGGATTGTGACGACAAAGGTAATGCAGCATTGTGATGACCAGGCCTTGGAGCATTGTGATGACAATGGTCATGGAGCATTGTGATGAAAAGGGCATGGAGCATTGTGATGACAAGTGCATGGCACACTGTGATGACATGGGTCATGGAGCATTGTTCTGACAAGCGCATGGAGCATTGTGATGACAAGGGTCATGGAGCATTGTGCTGACAAAGGCATGGAGCGTTGTTATGACAAGGCTCAGAGAGCATTGGGATGAAAGGATCATGGAGAATTGTGGTGACAAAGTTCACAGAGCCTTGTGATGGCGAGGGCATGGACCATTGTGATGAAAAATGTCATGAAGCATTGTGATGACTGGAGTCACAGAGCATTGTGATGACAAGGGAATGGAACATTGTGATGACAGTGGCATGGAACATTGGTCTGGCAAGTTTCATGGATTATTGTGATGACAGTCGGCATGGCGCATTGTGATGACAAGGGCATGGAGCATTGTGATGACAAGGGCTTGGAGCATTGTGATGACAATGGTCATGGAGCATTGTGATGAAAAGGGCATGGAGCATTGTGATGACAAGGGCTTTTGAGAATTTTGATGACAAGTTCGTGAAGCACTGTGATGAAAAGCACATGAGGCTTGCCATGAAAGGGGTCATGGAGCATTGCGATGACAAGTGCATGGAGAATGTGATTACAAGAGCATGTAACATTGTGATTTCAAGGGACATGGAGCATTGTGATTGCAAGACGGTGGAACATTGTGATTAGAAGACCATGGATAATTGTGATGACGAGCGTCATGGAGAACTGTAATGACAAGGGGCATGGAGAATTTTGATGCCAGGTGTCATGGAGCAATGTGATGACAGGGGTCATGGAGCATTGTGATAACAAGCGTCATGGAGCATTCTGATGACAAGCTTGTGGAGTATTGTGATGACAATGGCATGGAGCATTGTGATGAAAAGGGCATGGAGCATTGCGATGAAAAAGGCATAGAGCCTTTTCATGACAGTGTTCAAGGAGCATACTGATGGCAAGAGTCAGGGAGCATTGTGATGACAAGTGTATTGAGCATTGTGATGACAAAGGTCATGGAACATTGTGATGAGAAGACCATGGATAATTGTGAAGACGAGCGTCATGGGGCGTTGTGATGACAAGTGTTATGGAACATTGAGATCACAAGGGTTTGGAGCATTGTGAGGACAGAGGACATGGAGCATTTTGATTTCATTGTGATGACAATAGCATGAAGCATTATGATGATGGGCATGGTGCATTGTGATGACAGGGTTCATGGATCATTGAGATGAAAAGGGACATGGAGCATTGTGATTACAGGTGTCTTGGAACATTGTGATGGCAAGGGCTTGGAGCATTGTGAATGAGAAGGCCATGGAGCATTCTGATGACATGCGTCATGGAGCTTTGTGATGACAAGGGCATGGAGCATTTGTATGAAAATTTTCCATGCATTATTGTGATGAGAGTGGGCATGGAGCATTGTGATGAAAAGGACACGGAACACTGTGATACATGGGTCATGGAGGATTGTAATGACAAGATCATGGAGCATTGTGATGAGAAGTGCATCGAGCATTGTGATGACAAGCGTCATGGAGCTTTGCGATGACAAGGGCATGGAGCAATGTGATGAGAGGCTTCATGAAGCATTGTGATGACAATGGCATGGATCATTGTGATGCCAAGGGTCATGGAGCTTTGTGATGACAAAGGTCATGGAGCATTTTGATGACAAGGGAGTGGTGCATTGTGATGATAACGGCATGTAGCATTGTGATGATAGGGGTCATGGAAGATTGTGATGACAGGGGTGAAGGAGTATGGTGATGACTAGTGATGGAACATTGTGATATCAGTGGTGAGAGAGCATTTTCATGAGAAGTGCATGGAGCATTGTTATGCCAAGGGTCACAGAGCATTGTGATGAAATATTCATGGAGCATTGTGGTGACAAAGGTCACAGAGACTTGTGATGATGAGGGCATGGACCATTCTGATGACAAAGTCTTGAAGCATTGTGATGACTGGAGACACAGAGCATTGTGATGACAGGTGTCTTGGAGCATTGTGATGACAAGTGCATGGATCATTGTGATGACAGGGGCATGGAGCATCGGTCTGAAAAATTTCACGGATTATTGTGATGACAGTGGGCATTGCACATTGTGATGACAAGGGCATGGAGCACTGTGAAGAAAAGGTTATGGAGTATTGTGAAGTCAGGTGTCAGGGAGCATTGTGATGACCTATGTCATGGTGCATTTTGATGACAACGGCATGGAGCATTGTGATGACAAGTGTCATGGATGATTGTGATGACAAATGTAATGGAGCATTGTGATGACAATGGTCATGGATCATTGTGATGAAAAGGGCATGGAGCATTGTGATGACAAGGGCTTTTGAGAATTTTGATGACAAGTTCGTGAAGCACTGTGATGAAAAGCACATGGAGCTTGCTATGACAGGGGTCATGGAGCATTGCGATGACAAGTTCATGGAGAATGTGATTACAAGATCATGTAACATTGTGATTTGAAGTGTCATGGAGCATTGTGATGGCAAGATGGTGGAGCATTTTGATGAGAAGACAATGGATAATTGTGATGACGAGCGTCATGGAGAACTGTAATGACAAGGGGCCTGGAGCATTGTGATGACAGGGGTCATGGAGAATTGTGATGACAAGTGTCATGGAGCATTCTGATGACAAGCTTGTGGAGTATTGTGATGACAATGGCGTGGAGCATTGTGATGAAAAGGGCATGGAGCATTGTGATGAAAAAGGCATACAGCCTCTTCATGACAGGGTTCGAGAAGCATTCTGATGACAAGTGTCAGGGAGCATTGTGATGACAAGTGTATTGAGCATTGTGATGACAAAGGTCATGGAGCATTGTGATGAGAAAGTCATGGAGCATTGGCCTGAAAATGTTCATGGAGTATTGTGATAACAGTGGTCAAGGAGCATGGTGATGACAAGTGCTTGGAACATTGTGATGACAAGATCATGGAGCATTGTGGTGACAAGGTCATGGAGCATTGTGATGACAAGGGCCTTTGAGAATTTTGATGACAACGTCATGAAGAATTGCGATGATAAGTGCATGGAGATTGCTATGACAGGGGTCATAGAGCATTGCGATGACAAGTGCATGGAGAATTGTGATGACAATATCATGTAACATTGTGATGAGAAGTGTCACGAAGCATTGTGATGACAAGGACGTGGAGAATTGTAATGACATGGGACATGGAGCATTGTGATGAACAGGGCATGGAGAATTGTGATGGCAAGACAGTGGAGCATTGTGATGAAAAGACCATGGATAATTATGATGAAGAGCGTCATGGATCACTGTAATGACAAGGGGCATGGAGCATTGTGATGACAGGTGCCATGGAGCATTGTGATGAGAGGGGTCATGGAGCATTTTCATGACAAGGGTCATGGAGCATTGTGATGACAAGTTCATGGAGCGTTGCCCTGAAAATGTTCATGGAGTATTGTGATGACAGTGGTCAAGGAGCATTGTGATGACAAGGGAATGGAGCATTGTGATGACGAGGTCCTGGAGCAGTGTGATGAGAAGACCATGGAGCCTTGTGATGACAAGTCTCATGGAGCATTCTGATGAATAGGGGCATGGAACATTGTGATTACAGGGGTCTTGGAGCATTGTGATGACAAGGGTCATGGAGCCTTTGATGCCAAGGAGGTGGAATATTGTGTTGGCAGGGGTCATGGAGCATTGTTATGACAGGGGTAATGGAGCATTGTGATGACAAGGGCATGGAAAATTGGTCTGAAAATTTCATGGATTATTGTGATGAGATTCGGCATGGAACATTGTGATGACTAGGGCACGGAACACTGTGATACATGTGTCATGGACGATTGTAATGACAAGGGCATGGAGCATTGTGATGAGAAGAGTATCGAGCATTGTGATGACAAGCGTCATGGAGCATTGTGGTGACAAGGGCATGGAGCAATGTGATGAGAGGTTTCATCCAGCATTGTGATGAAATTGCATGGAGTATTGTGATGCCAAGGGTCATGGAGATTTGTGATGACAAAGGTCATGGAGCATTTTGATGACAAGGTCGTGGTGCATTGTGATGAGAAAGGCAAGGAGCATTATGATGACAGTGTCATGGAGCAAATTGAGGAAAAGTGTCATGGAACATTTTGATAACAGTGGTTATGGAACATTGTGATGTGAGGGCTAATGGAGCATTTTGATGAAAAGGTTCATGGAGCATTCTGATGAAAAGGTACATGGAGCATTGAGATTACAGGGGTTTTGAAGCATTGCGATTACAAGGCATGGAGCATTCTGATGAAAAGGTGCAGGGAGCATTGTGATTACAGGGGTTTTGAAGCAATGTGATGAAAAGGGCATGGAGCATTGTGATGGGAAGGCAATGGAGCATTCTGATGACATGCGTCATGGAGCTTTGTGATGACAAGGACATGGAGCATTGTGGTTACAGGGGTCTTGGAGCACTGTGATGAAAAGCGAATGGATCATTGTGATGAAAATTACATGGAGCCTTGTCATGACAGGGTTCAAGGAGCATACTGTGACAACTGTCAGGGAGCATTGTGATGATAAGTGTATTGAGCATTGTGATGACAAAGATCATGGAGCCTTGTTATGAGAAGACCATGGGTAATTGTGATGACCAGCGTCACGGGGCATTGTGATGACAAGTGTTATGGATCATTGTGATCAGAAGGGTTTGGTGCATTGTGATGACAGAGGTCATTGAGCATTTTGATTTCATTGTGATGACAATAGCATGAAATATTATGGTGATGGGCACGGTGCATTTTGATGGCAGGGTTCATGGAGCATTGAGATGAAAAGGGGCATGGAGCATTGCGATTACAGGGGTGTTGGAGCATTGTGATGACAAGGGCATGGAGCATTGTGATGAGAAGGCCATGGGGCATTCTGATGACATGCGTCATGGAGCTTTGTGAAGACAAGAGCATGGAGAATTGTGATTACAGGGGTCATGGAATATTGTGATGACAGGGGTGAGGGAGTATTGTGATGACTAGTGATTGAACATTGTGATATCAGTGGTGAGAATGCATTTTGAGGAGAAGTGCAAGGAGCACTGTGATGACAAAGTTTATGGAGCATTTTGATGACAAGGATGTGGACCATTGTGATGACAAGTGCATGGCGCATTGTGATGACATCGGTTATGGAGCATTGTGCTGACACACGCATTGAGCATTGTGATGACAAGGGTCATGGAGCATTGTGCTGACAAAGGCATGGAGCTTTGTTATGACAAGTGTCACAGAGCATTGTGATAAAAATTTCATGGAGCATTGTGGTGACAAATGTCACAGAGCTTTGTGTGACCAGGTCATGGACCATTGTGATGACAATGGTCATGAAGCATTTTGATGACTGGAGTCACGGAGCATTGTGATAACGGCGGTCTTGGAGCATTGTGATGAAAAGGGAATGGATCATTGTGATGAAAAAGGCATGGAGCCTTGTCATGACAGTGTTCAAGGAGCATACTGATGACAAGTGTCAGCGAGGAATGTGATGCCAAGTGTATTGAGCATTGTGGTGACAAAGGTCATGGAGCATTGTGATGAGAAGACCTTGCATAATTGTGATGACGAGCGTCATGGGACATGTGATGACAAGTGTTATGGAACATTGTGATCAGAAGGGTTTGGAGCATTGTGATGACAGAGCACATGGAGCATTTTGATTTCATTGTGATGACAATAGCATGAATCATTATGATGATGGGCAAGGTGCATTGTGATGACAGTGTTCATGGAGCATTGAGATGAAAAGTGGTATGGAGAATTGTGATTACAGAGGTCTTGGAGCATTGTGATGACAAGGGTCATGGAGGCTTGTGATGACAAGGCCATGGAACATTGTGATGTCAGGGGTCATGGAGCATTGTGATGATAAGGGCATGTAGCACTGTGATGACAGTGGTCATGGAACATTGTGATGACAGGAGTGAGCGAGTATTGTGATGACTAGTGATGGAACATTGTGATATATGTGGTGAGAGAGCATTTTGATGAGAAGTGCATGGAGCATTGTGATGACAAGTTTTATGGAGTATAGCGATGAAAAGGATGTGGAGCATTGTGATGAAAAGAGCATGGCACATTGTGATGACATGTGTCATGGAGCATTGTGCTGACAAACGCATGGAGTATTTTGATGACTAGTGTTATGGAGCATTGTGCTGACTAAGGCATGGAGCATTGTGATGACAAGGGACACAGAGCATTGTGATGAAAATTTCATGGAGCATTGTGGTGACAATGATCACAGAGCCTTGTGTGACGAGGGCATGGACCATTGGGATGAGAAATTTCCTGAATCATTGTGATGACTGGAGTCACGGAGCATTGTGATGACAGGGGTCATGGAGTATTTTGATGACAAGGGCATGGAGCAATGTGATGACAGGGGCATGGAACATTGGTCTGACATGTTTCATGGATTATTGTGATGACAGTGAGCATGGCGCATTGTGATGACAAGGTCATGGAATATTGTGATGACAAGGTTATGGAGTATTGTGAAGACAGGTGTCCGGGAACATTGTGATGACATATGTCATTGTCCATTGTGATGACAATGGCATGGAGCATTGTGATACCAAGTGTCATGGAGGATTGTGATGACAATGGTAATGGAGCCTTTTAATGACAGGGGCTTGGAACATTGCGATGACAATGGTCATGGAGAATTGTGATGACAAGGGCATGGAGCATTCTGATGAAAATGTGCAAGGAGCATTGAGATTACAGGGGTTTTGAAGCAATGTGATTACAGGGGCATGGAGCATTGTGATGAGAAGGCAATGGAGCATTGTGATTACAGGTGTCTTTGAGCATTGTGATGAAATGGGTCCTGGAGCATTTTGTGACAGTGGTTATGGAACATTGTGATGTCAGGGGTCATGGAGCATTGTGATGATAAGGGCATGTAGCACTGTGATGACAGTGGTCATGGAACATTGTGATGACAGAGGTGAGTGAGTATTGTGATGACTAGTGATGGAACATAGTGATATATGTGGTGAGAGAGCATTTTGATGAGAAGTGCATGGAGCATTGTGATGACAAGTTTTATGGAGCATTGCGATGAAAAGGATGTGGAGCTTTGTGATGAAAAGAGCATGGCACATTGTGATGCCATGTGTCATGGAGCATTGTGCTGACAAGCGCATGGAGCATTTTGATGACAAGTGTCATGGAGCATTGTGCTGACAAAGGTATGGAGCATTGTGATGACAAGGGACACAGAGCATTGTGATGAAAATTTCATGGAGCATTGTGGTGAAAAAGATCACAGAGCCTTGTGTGACGAGGGCCTGAACCATTGTGAGGACAAAGGTCATGATTCATTGTGATGACTGGTGTCATGGGGCATTGTGATGACAGGGATCATGGAGCATTGCTCTGACAAGATTTATGGATTATTGTGATGAGAGTGGGCATGTCGCATTGTGATGACAAGGGCATGGAACATTGTGATGACAAGGGCATGGAGTACTGTGAAGACAGGTGTCAGGGAGCATTGTGATGACATATATCATTGTCCGTTGTGATGACAATGGCATGGAGCATTGTGATACCAAGTGTCATGGAGGATTCTAATGACAAAGGTAATGGAGCATTTTGTTGACAAGGGCTTGGAACATTGTGATGACAAGGGTCATGGAGCATTGTGATGACAAGGGCATGGAGCATTGTGGTGACAAGGGCCATTGAGAATTTTGATGACAATGTCGTGAAGCATTGTGATGACAAGTGCATGGAGCTTGCTATGACAGGGGTCATAGAGCATTGCGATGACAAGTGCATGGAGAATTGTGATGACAAGATCATGTAACATTATGATGAGAAGTGTCACGAAGCATTGTGATGACAAGAACGTGGAGAATTGTAATGACATGGGACATGGAGCATTGTGATGAACAGGGCATGGAGATTTGTGATAGCAAGATCGTGGAGCATTGTGATGAAAAGACCATGGATAAATATGATAAAGAGCGTCATGTATCACTGTAATGACAAGGGGCCTGGAGCATTGTGATGACAGGTGTCATGGAGCATTGTGATGACAGGGGTCATGGAGCATGGTGATGACAAGGGTCATGGAGCATTGTGATGAGAAAGTCATGGAGCATTGGGCTGAAAATGTTCATGGAGTATTGTGATAACAGTGGTGAAGGAGCATTGTGATGACAAGTGCTTGGAACATTGTGATGACAAGGGTCATGGAGCATTGTGATGACAAGGGCATGGAGCATTGTGATGACAAGGGCCATTGAGAATTTTGATGACAACGTCATGAAACATTGTGATGATAAGTGCATGGAGATTGCTATGACAGGTGTCATAGAGCATTGCGATAACAAGTGCATGGAGAATTGTGTTGACAAGATCATGTAACATTGTGATGAGAAGTGTCACGAAGAATTGTGATGACAAGGACTTGGAGAATTGTAATGACATGGGACATGGATCATTGTGATGAACAGGGCATGGAGAATTGTGATGGCAAGACAGTGGAGCATTGTGATGAAAAGACCATGGATAATTATGATGAAGAGCGTCCTGGATCACTGTAATGACAAGGGGCATGGAGCATTGTGGTGACATGTGTCATGGAGCATTGTGATGAGAGGGGTCTTAGAGCATTTACATGACAAGGGTCATGGAGCATTGTGATGACAAGGTCATGGAGCGTTGCCCTGAAAATATTCATGGAGTATTGTGATGACAGTGGTCAAGGAGCATTGTGATGACAAGGGAATGGAGCATTGTGATGACGAGGCCCTGGAGCAGTGTGATGAGAAAACCATGGAGCCTTGTGATGACAAGTCTCATGGAGTATTCTGATGAATAGGGGCATGGAACATTGTGATTACAGGGGTATTGGAGCATTGTGATGACAAGGGTCATGGAGCCTTTGATGCCAAGGAGGTGGAATATTGTGTTGGCAGGGTTCATGGAGCATTGTTATGACAGGTTAATGGAGAATTGTGATGACAAGGGCATGGAACATTGGTCTGAAAATTTCACGGATTATTGTGATGAGATTCGGCATGGAACATTGTGATGACTAGGGCACGGAACACTGTGATACATGTGTCATGGAGGATTGTAATGACAAGGGCATGGAGCATTGTGATGAGAAGAGTATCGAGCATTGTGATGACAAGCGTCATGGAGCATTGTGGTGACAAGGGCATGGAGCAATGTGATGAGAGGTTTCATCCAGCATTGTGATGAATTTGCATGGAGTATTGTGATGCCAAGGGTCATGGAGCTTTGTGATGACAAAGGTCATGGAGCATTTTGATGACAAGGTCGTGGTGCATTGTGATGAGAAGGGCAGGGAGCATTGTGATGACAGGGTCATGGAGCAAATTGATGAAAACTGTCATGGAACTTTTTGAGAACAGGGGTTATGGAACATTGTGATGTGAGGGGTAATGGAGCATTTTGATGAAAAGGGTCATGGAGCATTCTGATGAAAAGGTGCATGGAGCATTGAGATTACAGGGGTTTTGTAGCATTGTGATTAAAAGGCATGGAGCATTCTGATGAAAAGGTGCATGGAGCATTGTGATTACAGGGGTTTTGAAGCAATATGATGACAAGGGCATGGAGCATTGTGATAAGAAGGCAATGGAGCATTCTGATGTCATACGTCATGGAGCTTTGTGATGACAAGGACATGGAGCATTGTGATTACAGGGGTCTTGGAGCATTGTGATGAAAAGCGAAAGGATCATTGTGATGAAAAATGCATGGAGCCTTGTCATGACAGGGTTCAAGGAGCATACTGATGACAACTGACAGGGAGCATTGTGATGATAAGTGTATTGAGCATTGTGATGACAAAGATCATGGAGCCTTGTTATGAGAAGACCATGGATAATTGTGATGACCAGCGTCATGGGGCATTGTGATGACAAGTGTTATGGAACATTGTGATCAGAACGGTTTGGTGTATTGTGATGACAGAGGTCATTGAGCATTTTGATTTCATTGTGATGACAATAGCATGAAATATTATGTTGATGGGCACGGTGCATTGTGATGGCAGGGTTCATGGAGCATTGAGATGAAAAGGGGCATGGAGCATTGTGATTACAGGGGTGTTGGAGCATTGTGATGACAAGGGCATGGAGCATTGTGATGAGAAGGCCATGGGGCATTCTGATGACATGCGTCATGGACCTTTTGAGTACAAGGGCATGGAGAATTTTGATTACACGGGTCATGGAATATTGTGATGATGGGGTGAGGGAGTATTGTGATGACTAGTGATGGAACATTGTGATATCAGTGGTGAGAAGGCATTTTTAGGAGAAGTGCAAGGAGCACTGTGATGACAAAGTTTATGGAGCATTTTGATGACAAGGATGTGGAGCATTGTGATGACAAGTGCATGGCGCATTGTGATGACATCGGTTATGGAGCATTGTGCTGACATGCGCATCAAGCATTGTGATGACAAGGGTCATGGAGCATTGTGCTGACAAAGGCATGGAGCTTTGTGATGACAAGTGTCACAGAGCATTGTGATAAAAAATTCATGGAGCATTGTGGTGACAAATGTCAAGAGCTTTGTGTGACCAGGTCATGGACCATTGTGATGACAAATGTCGTGAAGCATTGTGATGACTGGAGTCACGTAGCATTGTGATAACGGGGGTCTTGGAGCATTGTGATGAAAAGGGCATGGATCATTGTGATGAAAAAGGCATGGAGCCTTGTCATGACAGGGTTCAAGGAGCATACTGATGACAAGTGTCAGCGAGCATTGTGATGCCAAGTGTATTGAGCATTGTCATGACAAAGGTCATGGAGCATTGTGATGAGAAGACCTTGCATAATTGTGATGACGAGCGTCATGGGGCATGTGATGACAAGTGTTATGGAAGATTGTGATCAGAAGGGTTTGGAGCATTGTGATGACAGAGCACATGGAGCATTTTGATTTCATGGTGATGACAATAGCATGAATCATTATGATGATGGGCATGGTGCATTGTGATGACAGTGTTCATGGAGCATTGAGATGAAAAGTGGCATGGAGAATTGTGATTACAGAGGTCTTGGAGCATTGTGATGACAAGGGTCATGGAGCCTTGTGATGACAAGGCCGCGGAACATTGTGAAGGCAGGGGTCATGGAGCATTGTTATGACAGGTGTAATGGAGCATTGTGATGACAAGGGCATGGAACAATGTGATGAGATATTTCATTGAGCATTGTGATGGCAATGGCCTGGAGCATTGTGATGACAAGGGTCATGGAGCTTTGCGATGACAAATGTCATGGGGCATTTTGATGACAAGGGTGTGGTGCATTGTGATGAGAAGGGCAGGGAGCATTGCGATGACAGGGTTATGGAGCAATTTGAATAAAAGTGTCATGGAACATTGTGATGTCAGGGGTCATGAAGCATTCTGATGAAATGCGTCATGGAGCATTTTGTGACAGGGGTTATGGAACATTGTGATGTCAGGGGTCATGGAGCATTGTGATGATAAGGGCATGTAGCATTGTGATGACAGTGGTCATGGAACATTGTGATGACAGGGGTGAGCGAGTATTGTGATGACTAGTGATGGAACATTGTGATATATGTGGTGAGAGAGCATTTTGATGAGAAGGGCATGGAGCATTGTGATGACAAGTTTTATGGAGCATAGCGTTGAACAGGATGTGGAGCATTGTGATGAAAAGAGCATGGCACATTGTGATGACATGTGTCATGGAGCATTGTGCTCACGAGCGCATGGAGCATTTTGATGACAAGTGTCATGGAGCAATGTGCTGACAAAGACATGGAGCATTGTAATGACAAGGGACACAGAGCATTGTGATGAAAATTTCATGGAGCATTGTGGTGACAAAGATCACAGAGCCTTGTGTGACGAGGGCATGTACCATTGTGATGAGAAAGGTCATGAATCATTGCGATGACTGGAGTCACGGAGCACTGTGATGAGAGTGGTCATGGAGCATTGTGATGACAATGGCATGGAGCATTGTTATGACAGGGGCATGGAATATTGGTCTGACATGTTTCATGGATTATTGTGATGACAGTGTGCATGGCGCATTGTGATGACAAGGGCATGGAACATTGTGATTACAAGGTCATGGAGTATTGTGAAGACAGGTGTCAGGGAGCATTGTGATGACATATGTCACTGTCCATTGGGATGACAATGGCATAGAGCATTGTGATACCAAGTGTCATGGAGGATTGTGATGACAAAGGTAATGGAGCATTTTGATGACAAGGGCTTGGAACATTGCGATGACAAGGGTCATGGAACATTGTGATGACAAAGTCATGGAGCATTCTGATGAAAATGTGCAAGGAACATTGAGATTACAGGGGTTTTGAAGCAATGTGATTACAAGGGAATGGGGCATTGTGATGAAAGGACACGGAACACTGTGATACATGGGTCATGGAGGATTGTAATGACAAGGTCATGGAGCATTGTGATGAGAAGGGCAACGAGCATTGTGATGACAAGCGTCATGGAGCTTTGCGATGACAAGGGCATGGAGCAATGTGATGAGAGGCTTCATGAAGCATTGTGATGACAATGGCAAGGGTCATGGAGCTTTGTGATGACAAAGGTCATGGAGCATTTTGATGACAAGGGAGTGGTGCATTGTGATGATAACGGCATGTAGCATTGTGATGATAGGGGTCATGGAAGATTGTGATGACAGGGGTGAAGGAGTATGGTGATGACTAGTGACGGAACATTGTGATATCAGTGGTGAGAGAGCATTTTCATGAGAAGAGCATGGAGCATTGTGATGCCAAGGGTCACAGAGCATTGTGATGAAATATTCATGGAGCATTGTGTTGACAAAGGTCACAGAGACTTGTGATGATGAGGGCATGGACCATTCTGATGACAAAGTCTTGAAGCATTGTGATGACTGGAGACACGGAGCATTGTGATGACAGGTGTCTTGGAGCATTGTGATGACAAGTGCATGGATCATTGTGATGACAGGGGCATGGTGCATCGGTCTGAAAAATTTCATGGATTATTGTGATGACAGTGGGCATTGCACATTGTGATGACAAGGGCATGGAGCACTGTGAAGAAAAGGTTATGGAGTATTGTGAAGTCAGTTGTCAGGGAGCATTGTGATGACCTATGTCATGGATCTTTGTGATGATAGGGGTCATGGAGCATTCTGATGACAAGCTTGCGGAGTATTGTGATGACACTGTCATGGAGCATTGTGATGAAAAGGGCATGGAGCATTGTTATGAAAATGGCATGGAACCTTTTCATTCCAGGGTTCAAGGAGCATTCTGACGATAAGTGTCAGGGAGCATTATGTTGACAAGTGTATTTAGCATTGTGATGACAAAGTTCATGCAGCATTGAAATGACAGGCATCATGGAGCGTTGTGATGACAAGACTTATGGAACATTGTGATCACAAGTGTTTGTAGCATTGTGATGACAGAGGTCATGGATCATTTTGATTTCAAGGAGCATGGAGCATTGTAATGACAAGGGCATGAAGAAATGTGAACCCAAGGTTCACCGAGGATTTTGATGACAAGGGGAATGGAGTATTGTGATAACAAGTGCATGGAGCATTATGAAGACACTGTCATGAACATTTTGCTGACAAAGGCATGGAGCATTTTGATGACAAGTGTCATGGAGCACTGTGATGACAAGCGTCATGGAGCATTGTGATGACAAGTGTCATGGAGCATTCTGATGACAATCTTGTGGAGTATTGTGATGACACTGGCGTGGAGCATTGTGATGAAAAGGGCATGGAGCACTGTGATGAAAAAGGCATACAGCCTCTTCATGACAGGGTTCGAGAAGCATTCTGACGACAAGTGTCAGGGAGCATTGTGATGACAAGTGTATTGAGCATTGTGATGACAAAGGTCATGGAGCATTGTGATGTAAAGGGCATGGAGTATTGTGATGACAGGCATCATGGAGCGTTGTGATGACAAGTGTTATGGAACAATGTGATCACAAGGGTTTGGAGCACTGTGATGACAGAGATCATGGATCATTTTGATATCAAGGAGCATGGAGCATAGTGATGACAGGGTTCATGGAGCATTGAGATGAAAAGGGGTATGGAGCATTGTGATTACTCGGGTCATGGAGCCTTGTGATGACAAGGCCGTGTAACATTGTGATGACAGGGGTGAGGGAGTATTGTGATGACTAGTGATGGAAAATTGAGATATCAGTGGTGAGAGAGCATTTTGATTCGAAGTGCATGGAGCTTTGTGATGACAATGTTTATGGAGCATTGTGATGACAAGTTTGGGGAGCATTGTGATGACAAGTGCATGGCACACTGTGATGACATGGGTCATGGAGCATTGTTCTGACAAGCGCATGGAGCATTGTGATAACAAGGGTCATGGAGCATTGTGCTGACAAAGGCATGGAGCGTTGTTATGACAAGGCTCAGAGAGCATTGGGATGAAAAGATCATGGAGAATTGTGGTGACAAAGTTCACAGAGCCTTGTGATGACGAGGGCATGGATCATTGTGATGAAAAATGTCATGAAGTATTGTGATGACTGGAGTCACAGAGCATTGTGATGACAAGGGAATGGAAAATTGTGATGACAGCGGCATGGAACATTGGTCTGGCAAGTTTCATGGATTATTGTGATGACAGTCGGCATGGCGCATTGTGATGACAAGGGCGTGGAGCATAGTGATGACAAGGTCATGGATTATTGTGAAGACAGTTGTCAGGGTTCACTGTTATGGCATATGTCATGTTCCATTGTGATGACAATGGCATGGAGAATTGTGATGCCAATTGTCATGGAGGATTGTGACGACAAAGGTAATGGAGCATTGTGATGACAAGGGCTTGGAGCATTGTGATGACAATGGTCATGGAGAATTGTGATGAAAAGGGCATGGAGCATTGTGATGACAAGGGCTTTTGAGAATTTTGATGACAAGTTCGTGAAGCACTGTGATGAAAAACACATGAGGCTTGCTATGACAGGGGTCATGGAGCATTGCGATGACAAGTGCATGGAGAATGTGATTACAAGAGCATGTAACATTGTGATTTCAAGGGTCATGGAGCATTGTGATTGCAAGACGGTGGAACATTGTGATTAGAAGACCATGGATAATTGTGGTGACGAGCGTCATGGAGAACTGTAATGACAAGGGGCATGGAGAATTGTGATGACAGGTGTCATGGAGCTTTGTGATGACAGGTGTCATGGAGCATTGTGATGACAAGGGTCATGGAGCATTCTGATGACAAGCTTGTGGAGTATTGTGATGACAATGGCATGGAGCATTGTGATGAAAAGGGCATGGAGCATTGTGATGAAAAAGGCATAGAGCCTTTCCATGACAGGGTTCGAGAAGCATTCTGACGACAAGTGTCAGGGAGCATTGTGATGACAAGTGTATTGAGCATTGTGATGACAAAGGTCATGGAGCATTGTGATGACAAGGGCATGGAGTATTGTGATGACAGGCATCATGGAGCGTTGTGATGACAAGTGTTATGGAACAATGTGATCACAAGTGTTTGGAGCACTGTGATGAGAGAGGTCATGGATCATTTTGATATCATGGAGCTTGGAGCATTGTGATGACAGGGGTCATGGAGCATTGTAATGAGAAGATCATGCAGCACTGAGCTGAAAATATTCATGGAGTATTCTGATGAAATGGATCATGGAGCATTGTGATGACAAGGTCCTGGAGCACTCTGATGAGAAGACCATGGAGCCTTGTGATGAGAAGTCTCATGGAGCATTCTGATGAAAAGGGGCATTGAGCATTGTGATCACAGGGGTCTTGGAGCATTGTAATTACAAGGGCATGGAGCATTGTGAGAGATGTCCAAGGAGCATTCTGATGACATGTGTCATGGAGCTTTGTGATGACCAGGGCAAGGAGCATTGTGATTACACGGGTCTTGGAGCATTGTGATGAAAAAGGCATGGATCATTGTAATGAAAAAGGCATGGAGCCTTGTCATGACAGTGTTCAAGGAGCATACTGATGGCAAGAGTCTGGGAGCATTGTGATGACAAGTGTATTGAGCATTGTGATGACAAAGGTCATGGAACATTGTGATGAGAAGACCATGGATAATTGTGAAGACAAGCGTCATGGGGCACTGTGATGACAAGTGTTATGGAACATTGTGATCACAAGGGTTTGGAGCATTGTGATGACAGAGGTCAGGGAGCATTTTGATTTCATTGTGATGACAATAGCATGAAGCATTATGATGATGTGCATGGTGCAGTGTGATGACAGGGTTCATGGATCACTGAGATGAAAAGGGACATGGAACATTGTGATTACAGGTATCTTGGAGCATTGTGATGGCAAGGGCATGGAGCATTGTGAATGAGAAGGCCATGGAGCATTCTGATGACATGCGTCATGGAGCTTTGTGATGACAAGGGCATGGAGTATTTGTCTGAAAATTTTCATGGATTATTGTGATGATAGTGGGCATGGAGCATTGTGATGAAAAGGACACGGAACACTGTGATACATGGGTAATGGAGGATTGTAATGACAAGATCATGGAGCATTGTGATGAGAAGGGCATCAAACATTGTGATGACAAGCGTCATGGAGCTTTGCGATGATAAGGGAATGGAGCAATGTGATGAGAGGCTTCATGAAGCATTGTATGACAATGGCATGGCGCATTGTGATGCCAAGGGTCATGGGCTTTGTGATGACAAAGGTCATGGAGCATTTTGATGACAAGGGAGTGGTGCATTGTGATGATAACGGCATGTAGCATTGTGATGATAGGGGTCATGGAAGATTGTGATGACAGGGGTGAAGGAGTATGGTGATGACTAGTGATGGAACATTGTGATATCAGTGGTGAGAGAGCATTTTCATGAGAAGTGCATGGAGCATTGTGATGCCAAGGGTCACAGAGCATTGTGATGAAATATTCATGGAGCATTGTGGTGACAAAGGTCACAGAGACTTGTGATGATGAGGGCATGGACCATTCTGATGACAAAGTCTTGAAGCATTGTGATGACTGGAGACACGGAGCATTGTGATGACAGGTGTCATGGAGCATTGTGATGACAAGTGCATGGATCATTGTGATGAGAGGGGCATGGAGCATCGGTCTGAAAAATTTCATGGATTATTGTGATGACAGTGGGCATTGCACATTGTGATGACAAGGGCATGGAACACTGTGAAGAAAAGGTTATGGAGTATTGTGAAGTCAGGTGTCAGGGAGCATTGTGATGACCTATGTCATGGGGCATTGTGATGACAACGGCATGGAGCATTGTGATGACAAGTGTCATGGATGATTGTGATGACAAAAGTAATGGAGCATTTTGATGACAATTGTCATGGATCATTGTGATGAAAAGGGCATGGAGCATTGTGATGACAAGGGCTTTTGAGAATTTTGATGACAAGGTCGTGAAGCACTGTGATGAAAAACACTTGGAGCTTGCTATGACAGGGGTCATGGAGCATTGCAATGACAAGTTCATGGAGAATGTGATTACAAGAGCATGTAGCATTGTGATTTGAAGTGTCATGGAGCATTGTGATGGCAAGACGGTGGAGCATTGTGATTAGAAGACCATGGAGCCTTGTGATGAGAAGTCTCATGGACCATTCTGATGAAAAGGGGCATGGTGCATTGTGATTACAGGGGTCTTGGAGCACTGTGATGAAAAGGGCATGGAGCATTGTGATGACAAGTGCTTTTGAGAATTTTGATGACAAGTTCGTGAAGCACTGTGATGAAAAGCACGTGGAGCTTGCTATGACAGGTGTCATGGAGCATTGTGATGACATGGACGTGGAGAAATGTGATGACAAGGGACATGGAGCACTGTGATGACCAGGGCATTGAGCATTGTGAACACAAGACCGTGGAACATTGTTATGAGAAGGTCATGGATAATTGTGATGACGAGCGTCATGGAGCACGGTAATGACATGGGAAATGGAGCATTTTGATGACAGGTGTCATGGATGATTGTGATGACAGGGGTCATGGAGCATTCTGATGACAAGCTTGCGGAGTATTGTGATGACACTGTCATGGAGCATTGTGATGAAAAGGGCATGGAGCATTGTTATGAAAAAGGAATGGAGCCTTTTCATTACAGGGTTCAAGGAGCATTCTGATGATAAGTGTCAGGGAGCATTGTGTTGACAAGTGTATTTAGCATTGTGATGACAAAGTTCATGCAGCATTGAAATGACAGGCATCATGGAGCGTTGTGATGACAAGTCTTATGGAACATTGTGATCACAAGGGTTTGTAGCATTGTGATGACAGAGGTCATGGATCATTTTGATTTCAAGGAGCATGGAGCATTGTAATGACAAGGGCATGAAGAAATGTGAACCCAAGGTTCACCGAGGATTTTGATGACAATGGGAATGGAGTATTGTGATGACAAGCGCATGGAGCATTATGATGACAATGTCATGAAGCATTTTGCTGACAAAGGCATGGAGCATTTTGATGACAAGTGTCATGGAGCACTGTGATGACAAGCGTCATGGAGCATTGTGATGACAAGTGTCATGGAGCATTCTGATGACAAGCTTGTGGAGTATTGTGATGACAATGGCGTTGAGCATTGTGATGAAAAGGGCATGGAGCATTGTTATGAAAAAGGCATACAGCCTCTTCATGACAGGGTTCGAGAAGCATTCTGACGACAAGTGTCAGGGAGCGTTGTGATGACAAGTGTATTGAGCATTGTGATGACAAAGGTCATGGAGCATTGTGATGACAAGGGCATGGAGTATTGTGATGACAGGCATCATGGAGCGTTGTGATGACAAGTGTTATGGAACAATATGATCACAAGGGTTTGGAGCACTGTGATGACAGAGATCATGGATCATTTTGATATCAAGGAGCATGGAGCATAGTGATGACAGGGGTCATGGAGCATTGTGATGAGAAGATCATGGAGCATTGGGCTGAAAATGTTCATGGATTATTCTGATGAAAGGGGTCATGGAGCATTGTGATGACAAGGTCCTGGAGCATTGTGATGAGAAGCCCATGGAGCCCTGTGATGAGAAGTCTCATGGAGCATTCTGATGAAAAGGGGCATGGAGCATTGTGATTACAGGGGTCTTGGAGCATTGTGATGAAAAGGGCATGGAGCATTGTGAGAGATGTCTAAGGAGCATTCTGATGACATTCGTCATGGAGCTTTGTGATGACCAGGGCATGGAGCATTGTGATTACAGGGGTCTTGGAGCATTGTGTTGAAAAAGGCATGGATCATTATCATGAAAAAGGCATGGAGCCTTGTCATTATAGGGTTCAAGGAGCATACTGACGACAAGTGTCAGGGAGCATGGTGATGACAAGTGTATTGAGCATTGTGATGACAAAGGTCATGGCACATTGTGATGAGAAGTGCATGGATAATTGTGATGACGAGCCTCATGGGGTGTTGTGATGACAAGTGTTATGGAGCATTGTGATCACAAGGGTTGGGAGCATTGTGATGACAGAGGTCATGGAGCATTTTGATTTCATTGTGATGACAATAGCATGAAGCTTTATGATGATGGGCATGGTTCGTTGTGATGACAGGGTTCATGGAGCATTGAGATGAAAAGTGGTATGGAGCATTGTGATTACTCGGGTCATGGAGCCTTGTGATGACAAGGCCGTGTAACATTGTGATGACAGGGGTGAGGGAGTATTGTGATGATTAGTGATGGAAAATTGAGATATCAGTGGTGAGAGAGCATTTTGATTCGAAGTGCATGGAGCTTTGTGATGACAATGTTTATGGAGCATTGTGATGACAAGTTTGGGGAGCATTGTGATGACAAGTGCATGGCACACTGTGATGACATGGGTCATGGAGCATTGTTCTGACAAGCGCATGGAGCATTGTGATAACAAGGGTCATGGAGCATTGTGCTGACAAAGGCATGGAGCGTTGTTATGACAAGGCTCAGAGAGCATTGGGATGAAAAGATCATGGAGAATTGTGGTGACAAAGTTCACAGAGCCTTGTGATGACGAGGGCATGGATCATTGTGATGAAAAATGTCATGAAGTATTGTGATGACTGGAGTCACAGAGCATTGTGATGACAAGGGAATGGAAAATTGTGATGACAGCGGCATGGAACATTGGTCTGGCAAGTTTCATGGATTATTGTGATGACAGTCAGCATGGCGCATTGTGATGACAAGGGCATGGAGCATAGTGATGACAAGGTCATGGAGTATTGTGAAGACAGGTGTCAGGGTTCATTGTGATGGCATATGTCATGTTCCATTGTGATGACAATGGCATGGAGAATTGTGATGCCAATTATCATGGAGGATTGTGACGACAAAGGTAATGGAGCATTGTGATGACAAGGGCTTGGAGCATTGTGATGACAATGGTCATGGGGCATTGTGATGAAAAGGGCATGGAGCATTGTGATGACAAGGGCTTTTGAGAATTTTGATGACAAGATCGTGAAGCACTGTTATGAATAGCACATGAGGCTTGCTATGACAGGTGTCATGGAGCATTGCGATGACAAGTGCATGGAGAATGTGATTAAAAGAGCATGTAACATTGTGATTTCAAGGGTCATGGAGCATTGTGATTGCAAGACGGTGGAACATTGTGATTAGAAGACCATGGATAATTGTGATGACGAGCGTCATGGAGAACTGTAATGACAAGGGGCACGGAGAATTGTGATGACAGGTGTCATGGAGCTTTGTGATGACAGGGGTCATGGAGCATTGTGATGACAAGGATCATGGAGCATTCTGATGACAAGCTTGTGGAGTATTGTGATGACAATGGCATGGAGCATTGTGATGAAAATGGCATGGAGCATTGTGATGAAAAAGGCATAGAGCCTTTCCATGACAGGGTTCGAGAAGCATTCTGACGACAAGTGTCAGGGAGCATTGTGATGACAAGTGTATTGAGCATTGTGATGACAAAGGTCATGGAGCATTGTGATGACAAGAGCATGGAGTATTGTGATGACAGGCATCATGGAGCGTTGTGATGACAAGTGTTATGGAACAATGTGATCACAAGGGTTTGGAGCACTGTGATGACAGAGGTCATGGATCATTTTGATATCAAGGAGCATGGAGCATTGTGATGACAGGGGTCATGGAGCACTGTAATGAGAAGATCATGGAGCACTGAGCTGAAAATATTCATGGAGTATTCTGATGAAATGGGTCATGGAGCATTGTGATGACAAGGTCCTGGAGCACTCTGATGAGAAGACCATGGAGCCTTGTGATGAGAAGTCTCATGGAGCATTCTGATGAAAAGGGGCATGGAGCATTGTGATCACATGGGTCTTGGAGCATTGTAATTACAAGGGCATGGAGCATTGTGAGAGATGTCCAAGGAGCATTCTGATGACATGTGTCATGGAGCTTTGTGATGACCAGGGCAAGGAGCATTGTGATTACACGGGTCTTGGAGCATTGTGATGAAAAAGGCATGGATCATTGTAATGAAAAAGGCATGGAGCCTTGTCATGACAGTGTTCAAGGAGCATACTGATGGCAAGAGTCTGGGAGCATTGTGATGACAAGTGTATTGAGCATTGTGATGACAAAGGTCATGGAACATTGTGATGAGAAAACCATGGATAATTGTGAAGACAAGCGTCATGGGGCGTTGTGATGACAAGTGTTATGGAACATTGTGATCACAAGGGTGTGGAGCATTGTGATGACAGAGGTCATGGAGCATTTTGATTTCATTGTGATGACAATAGCATGAAGCATTATGATGATGGGCATGGTGCAGTGTGATGACAGGGTTCATGGATCATTGAGATGAAAAGGGACATGGAGCATTGTGATTACAGGTGTCTTGGAGCATTGTGATGGCAAGGGCATAGAGCATTGTGAATGAGAAGGCCATGGAGCATTCTGATGACATGCGTCATGGAGCTTTGTGATGACAAGGGCATGGAGAACTGTCATTACAGGGGTAATGGAATATTGTGATGACAGGGGTGAGGGAGTATTGTGATGACTAGTTATGGAATATTGTGATATCAGTGGTGAGAAGGCATTTTGAGGAGAAGTGCAAGGAGCATTGTGATGACAAGGTTTATGGAGCATTTTGATGACAAGGATGTGGAGCATTGTGATTACAAGTGCATGGTGCATTGTGATGACATGGGTTATGGAGCATTGTGCTGACACGCGCATCGAGCATTGTGATGACAAGGGTCATGGAATATTGTGCTGACAAAGGCATGGAGCTTTGTGATGACAAGGGTCACAGAGCATTGTGATAAAAATTTCATGGAGCATTGTGGTGACAAAGGTCACAGAGCTTTGTGTGACCAGGTCATGGACCATTGTGATGACAAATGTCATGAAGCATTGTGATGACTGGAGTCATGGAGCATTGTGATAACAGGGGTCTTGTAGCATTGTGATGAAAAGGGAATGGATCTTTGTGATGAAAAAGGCATGGAGCCTTGTCACGACAGTGTTCAAGGAGCATACTGATGACAAGTGTCAGCGAGCATTGTGATGCCAAGTGTACTGAGCACTGTGGTGAAAAAGGACATGGAGCATTGTGATGAGAAGACCTTGCATAATTGTGATGATGAGCGTCATGGGGCATGTGATGAAAAGTGTTATGGAACATTGTGATCAGAAGGGTTTGGAGCATTGTGATGACAGAGGACATGGAGCATTTTGATTTCATTGTGATGACAATAGCATGAATCGTTATGATGATGGGCATGGTGCATTGTGATGACAGGGTTCATGGAGCATTGAGATGAAAAGTGGCATGGAGAATTGTGATTACAGAGGTCTTGGAGCATTGTGATGACAAGGGTCATGGAGCCTTGTGATGACAAGGCCGTGAAACACTGTGATGGCAGGGGTCACGGAGCAATGTTATGACAGGGGTAATGGAGCATTGTGATGACAAGGGCATGGAGCAATGTGATGAGAGATTTCATTGAGCATTGTGATGACCATGGCGTGGAGCATTGTGATGAAAAGGGCATGGAGAATTGTGATGAAAAATGCATACGGCCTCTTCATGACACGGTTCGAGAACCATTCTGACGACAAGTGTCAGGGAGCATTGTGATGACAAGTGTATTGAGCATTGTGATTACAAAGGTCATGGAGCATTGTGATGACAAGGGCATGGAGTATTGTGATGACAGGCATCATGGAGCATTGTGATGACAAGTATTATGGAACAATGTGATCACAAGGGTTTGGAGCACAGTGATGACAGAGGTCATGGATCATTTTGATATCAAGGAGCATGGAGCATAGTTATGACAGGGGACATGGAGCATTGTGATGAGAAGATCATGGAGCATTGAGCTGAAAATATTCATGGAGTATTCTGATGAAAGGGGTCATGGAGCATTGTGATGACAAGGTCCTGGAGCACTGTGATGAGAAGACCATGGAGCCTTGTGATGAGAAGTCTCATGGAGCATTCTGATGAAAAGGGTAATGGTGCATTGTGATTACAGGGGTCTTGGAGCATTTTGATGAAAAGGGCATGGAGCATTGTGATGACAAGGGCTTTTGAGAATTTTGATGACAAGTTCGTGAAGCACTGTGATGAAAAGCACATGGAGCTTGCTATGACAGGTGTCATGGAGCATTGTGATGACATGGATGTGGAGAAATGTGATGACAAGGGACATGGAGCACTGTGATGACCAGGGCATTGAGCATTGTGATGAGAAGGCCATGGAGCATTCTGATGACATGCGTCATGGAGCTTTGTGATGACAAGGGCATGGAGAACTGTGATTACAGGGGTCATGGAATATTGTGATGACAGGGGTGAGGGAGTATTGTGATGACTAGTGATGGAATATTGTGATATCAGTGGTGAGAAGGCATTTTGAGGAGAAGTGCATGGAGCATTGTGATGACAAGGTTTATGGAGCATTTGGATGACAAGGATGTGGAGCATTGTGATGAAAAGAGCATGGCACATTGTGATGACATGTCAATGGAGCATTGTCCTGACAAGCGCATGGAGCATTTTGATGACAAGTGTCATGGAGCATTGTGCTGACAAAGGCATGGAGCATTGTGATGACAAGGGACACAGAGCATTGTGATGAATATTTCATGGAGCATTGTGGTGACAAAGATCACAAAGCCTTGTGTGACGAGGGCATGGACCATTGTGAGGACAAAGTTCATGAATCTTTGTGATGACTGGAGTCACGGAGCATTGTGATGACAGTGCTCATGGAGCATTGTGATGACAAGGGCATGGAGCAATGTGATGACAGGGGCATGGAACATTGGTCTGACAAGTTTCATGGATTATTGTGATGACAGTGGGCATGGAGCAATGAGATGACAAGGGCATGGAGCATTGTAGTGACAAAGGTCACAGAACCTTGTGTGACGAGGGCATGGACCATTGTGAGGACAAAGGTCATGAAGCATTGTGATGATTGGAGTCACGGAGCATTGTGATGACAGGGGTCATGGAGCATTGTGATGAGAAGGGCATGTAGCATTGTGATGACAGGGGCATGGAACATTGGTCTGACATGTTTCATGGATTATTGTGATGACAGTGGGCATAGCGCATTGTGATGACAAGGGCATGGAACATTGTGATGACAAGGTCATGGAGTATTGTGAAGACAGGTGTCAGGGAGCGTTGTGATGACATATGTCGTTGTCCATTGTGATGACAATGGCATGGAGCATTGTGATACCAAGTGTCATGGAGGATTGTGATGACAAATGTAATGGAGCATTTTGATGACAAGTGCTTGGAACATTGTGATGACAAGGGCATGGAGCATTCTGATGAAATGGTGCATGGAGCATTGAGATTACAGGGGTTATGAAGCAATGTAATTACAAGGGTATGGAGCATTGTGATGAGAAGGTAATGGAGCATTGTGATGAGAAGGTCATGGAGCATTGGCCTGAAAATGTTCATGGAGTATTGTGATGACAGTGGTCAAGGAGCATTGTGATGACAAGGGAATGGAGCATTTTGATGACAAGGGCTTGGAACATTGCTATGACAAGGGTCATGGAGCATTGTGATGACAAGGGCATGGAGCATTGGCCTGAAAATATTCATGGAGTATTGTGATGACAGTGGTCAAGGAGCATTGTGATGACAAGGGAATGGAGCCTTGTGATGACAAGGTCCTGGAGCAGTGTGATGAGAAGACCATGGAGCCTTGTGATGACAAGTCTCATGGAGCATTCTGATGAATAGGGGCATGGAGCATTGTGATTACAGGGGTCTTGGAGCATTGTGACTACAAGGGCATGGAGCATTGTGATGAGAAGGCCATGGAGCATTCTGATGACATGGGTCATGGATCTTTGTGACGACAAGGGCAAGGAGCATTGTGATTACAGGGGTCTTGGAGCATTGTGATGACAAGGGTCATGGAGCCTTGGATGACAAGGCGGTGGAACATTGTGATGGCAGGGGTCATGGAGCATTGTTATGATAGGTGTAATGGAGCATTGTGATGACAAGGGCATGGAACATTGGTCTGAAAATTTCATGGATTATTGTGATGAGATTCGGAATGGAACATTGTGATGACTAGGGAACGGAACACTGTGATACATGTGTCATGGAGGATTGTAATGACAAGGGCATGGAGCATTGTGATGAGAAGAGTATCGAGCATTGCGATGACAGGGGTCATGGAGCATTGTGCTGATAAGGGCATGGAGCAATGTGATGAGAGGTTTCATGTAGCATTGGGATAAAATGGCATGGAGCATTGTGATGCCAAGGGTCATGGAGCTTTGTGATGAAAAAGGTCATGGAGCATTGTGATGACAAGGTCGTGGTGCATTGTGATGAGAAGGGCAGGGAGCATTGTGATGAGAGGGTCATGGAGCAAATTGATGAAAAGTGTCATGGAATATTTTGATGACAGGGGTTATGGAACATTGTGATGTCAGGGGTCATGGAGCATTGTGATGATAAGGGCATGTAACACTCTGATGACAGTGGTCATGGAACATTGTGATGACAGGGGTGAGTGAGTATTGTGATGACTAGTGATGGAACATTGTGATATATGTGGTGAGAGAGCATTTTGATGAGAAGTTCATGGAGCATTGTGATGACAAGTTTTATGGAGCATAGGGATGAAAAGGATGTGGAGCATTGTGATGAAAAGAGCATGGCACATTTTGATGACATGTTTCATGGAGCATTGTGCTGACATGCGCATGGAGCATTTTGATGACAAGTGTCATGGAGCATTGTGCTGACAAAGGCGTGGAGCATTGTGATGACAAGGGACACAGAGCATTGTGATGAAAATTTCATGGAGCATTGTGATGACAAAGATCACAGAGCCCTGTGTGAGGAGGGCATGGACCATTGTGATGAATGGAGTCACGGAGCACTGTGATGACAGGTGTCATGGAACATTGTAATGACAAGGGCATGGAGCAATGTGATGACACGGGCATGGAACATTGGTCTGACAAGTTTCATGGATTATTGTGATGACAGTGGTCATGGTGCATTTGATGACAAGGGCATGGGATATTGTGATGACAAGGTCATGGAATATTGTGAAGACAGGTGTCAGGGAGCATTGTGATGACATATGTCATTGTCCACTGTGATGACAATGGCATGGAGCATTGTGATACAAAGTGTCATGGAGGATTGTGATGACAAAGGTAATGGAGCATTTTGATGACAAGGGCTTGGAACATTGCTATGACAAGGGTCATGGAGCATTGTGATGACAAGGGCATGGAGCATTATGATGAAAATGTGCATGGAACATTGAGATTACAGGGGTTTTGAAGCAATGTGATGACAAGGGCATGGAGCATTGTGATGAGAAGGCAATGGAGCATTCTGATGACATGCGTCATGGAGCTTTGTGATGACAAGGACATGGAGCATTGTGATTACACGGTTCTTGGAGCATTGTGATGACAAGGGTCATGGAGCATTGGGATGAGAAGATCATGGAGCATGGGCCTGAAAATGTTCATGGAGTATTGTGATGACAGTGGTCTAGGAGCATTTTGATGTCAAGGGAATGGAGCCTTGTGATGACAAGGTCCTGGCGCAGTGTGATGAGAAGACCATGGAGCCTTGTGATGACAAGTCTCATGGAGCATTCTGATGAATAGGGGCATGGAGCATTGTGATTACAGGGGTCTTGGAGCATTGTGATTACAAGGGCATGGAGCATTGTGATGAGAAGGCCATGGAGCATTCTGATGACATGCGTCATGGAGCTTTGTGATGACAAGGGCATGGAGAATTGTGATTACAGGGGTCATGGAATATTGTGATGGCATGGGTGAGGGAGTATTGTGATGAGTAGTGATGGAACATTGTTATATCAGTGGTGAGAAGGCATTTTGAGGAGAAGTTCATGGAGCATTGTGATGACAAGGTTTATGGAGCATTTTGATGACAAGGATGTGGAGCATTGTGATGACAAGTGCATGGTGCATTGTGATGACATGGGTTATGGAGCATTGTGCTGACACACGCATCGAGCATTGTGATGACAAGGGTCATGGAGCATTGTGCTGACAAAGGCATGGAGCTTTGTGATGAAAAGGGTCACAGAGCATTGTGATAAAAATTTCATGGAGCATTGTGGTGACAAACGTCACAGAGCATTGTGTGAACAGGTCATGGACCATTGTGATGACAAATATCATGAAGCATTGTGATGACTGGAGTAACGGAGCATTGTGATAACAGGGGTCTTGGAGCATTGGGATGAAAAGGGAATGGATCATTGTGATGAAAAAGGCATGGAGCCTTGTCATGACAGTGTTCAAGGAGCATACTGATGACAAACGTCAGGGAGCATTGTGATGATAAGTGTATTGCTCACTGTGATGACAAAGATCATGGAGCATTCTGATGAGAAAACCATGGAAAATTGTGATGACCAGCGTCATGGGGCATGTGATGACAAGTGTTATGGAACATTGTGATCAGTAGGGTTTGGAGCATTGTGATGACAGAGGACATGGAGCATTTTGATTTCATTGTGATGAAAATAGCATGAATCATTATGATGATGGGCATGGTGCATTGTGATGACAGTGTTCATGGAGCATTGAGATTAAAAGTGGCATGGAGAATTGTTATTACAGAGGTCTTGGAGCATTGCGATGACAAGGGTCATGGAGCCTTGTGATGCCAAGGCTGTGGAATAATGTGATGGCAGGGGTCATGGAGCATTGTTATGAAAAGGGCATGGAGCAATATGATGCCGAGTGTCATGGAGCTTTGTGATGACAAATGTCATGGGGCATTTTGATGACAAGGGCGTGGTGCATTGTGATGAGAAGGGCAGGGAGCACTGTGATGACAGGGTCATGGGGCAATTTGAATAAAAGGGTCATGGAATATTTTGAGGAGAGTGGTTATGGAACATTGTGATGTCAGGGGTCATGAAGCATTGTGATGATAAGGGCATGTAGCACTGTGATGACAGTGGTCATGGAACATTGTGATGAAAAGGGTGAGCGAGTATTGTGATGACTAGTGATGGAACATTGTGATATATGTGGTGAGAGAGCATTTTGATGAGATGTGCATGGAGCATTGTGATGACAAGTTGTACGGAGCATAGCGATGAAAAGGATGTGGAGCATTGTGATGAAAAGAGCATGGTACACTGTGATGACATGTGTCATGGTGCATTGTGCTGACAAGCGCAAGGAGCATTTTGATGACAAGTGTCATGGAGCATTGTGCTTACAAAGGCATGGAGCATTGTGATGACAAGGGTCACAGAGCATGTGATGAAAATTTCATGGAGCATTGTGGTGACAACGATCACAGAGACTTGTGTGACGAGGGCATGGACCATTGTGATGAGAAATGTCATGAATCCTTGTTATGACTGGAGTCATGGGTCATTGTGATGACAGGGGTCATGGAGCATTGTGATGACAAGGGCATGGAGCAATGTGATGACAGGGGCATGGAACATTGGTATGACAAGTTTCATGGATTATTGTGATGACAGTGGGCATGGCGCATTGTGATGACAAGGGTCACAGAGCATTGTGATAATAATTTCATGGAGCATTTTGGTGACAAAGGTCACAAAGCTTTGTGTGACGAGGTCATGGAACATTGGGATCACAAATGTCATGAAGCATTCTGCTGACTGGAGTCACGGATCCTTGTGATAACAGGGGTCTTGGAGCATTGTGATGAAAAGGGAATGGATCATTGTGACAAAAAAGGCATGGAGCCTTGTCATGACAGTGTTCAAGGTGCATACTGATGACAAGTGTCAGCGAGCATTGTGATGCCAAGTGTACTGAGCATTGTGGTGACAAAGGTCATGGAGCATTGTGATGAGAAGTCCCTGCATAATTGTGATGATGAGCGTCATGGGGCATGTGATGACAAGTGTTATGGAACATTGTGATCAGAAAGGTTTAGAGCATTTTTATGACAGGTGTAATGGAGCATTGTGATGACAAGGGCATGGAGCAATGTGATGAGAGATTTCATTGAGCATTGTGATGACAATGGCATGGAACATTGGAATGCCAAGGGTCATGGAGTTTTGTGATGACAAATGTCATGGGGCATTTTGATGACAAGGGCGTGGTGCATTGTGATGAGAAGGGCAGGGAGCATTGTGATGACAGGCTCATGGAGCAATTTGATGAAAAGTGTCATAGAATATTTTGATGACAGGGGTTATGGAACATTGTGATGTCAGGGGTCATGAATCGTTGGGATGAAATGGGTCATGGAGCATTTTGTGACAGGGGTTATGGAACATTGTGATGTCAGGGGTCATGGAGCATTGTGATGATAAGGGCATGTAGCACTGTGATGACAGTGGTCATGGAACATTGTGATGATAGGGGTGAGCGAGTATTGTTATGACGAGTAATGGAACATTGTGAAATATGTGGTGAGAGAGCATTTTGATGAGAAGTGCATGGAGCATTGTGATGACAAGTTTTATGGAGCATAGCGATGAAAAGGATGTGGAGCATTGTGATGAATAGAGCATGACACATTGTGATGACATGTGTCATGGAGCATTGTGCTGGCAAGTGCATGGAGCTTTTTGATGACAAGTGTCATGGAGCATTGTGCTGACAAAGGCATGGAGCATTGTGATGACAAGGGACACAGAGCATTGTGATGAAAATTTCATGTAGCATTGTGGTGACAAAGATCACAGAGCCTTGTGTGACTAGGGCATGGACCATTGTGATGAGAAAGGTCATGAATCATTGTGATGAGTGGAGTCACGGAGCATTGTGATGACTGGGGTCATGGAGCATTGTGATGACAAGGGCATGGAGCATTGTGATACCAAGTGTCATGGAGGATTGTGATGATAAAGGTAGTGGAGCATTTTGATGACAAGGGCTTGGAACATTGCGTTGACAAGGGTCATGGAGCATTGTGATGACAAGGGCATGGAGCATTCTGATGAAAAGGTGCATGGAGCATTGAGATTACAGGGGTTTTGAAGCAATGTGATTACAAGGGCATGGGGCATTGTGATGAGAAATCAATGGAGCATTCTGATGACATGCGTCATGAAGATTTGTGATGACAAGGACATGGAGCATTGTGATTACACGGGTCTTGGAGCATTGTGATGACAAGGGCATGGAGCATTGTGATGACAGGGGCATGGAACATTGGTCTCACATGTTTCATGGAATATTGTGATGACAGTGGGCATGGCACATTTTGATGACAGGGGCATGGAACATTGTGAGGACAAGTTCATGGAATATTGTGAAGACAGGTGCCAGGGAGCATTGTGATGATATATGTCATTGTCCATTGTGATGACAATGGCATGGAGCATTTTGATACCAAGTGTCATGGAGGATTGTGATGACAAATGTAATGGAGCATTTTGATGACAGAGCTTGGAACATTGTGATGACAAGTGTCATGGATCTTTGTGATGACAAGCGCATGGAGCATTGTTATGACAAGGTCATGTAGTATTCTAAAGACAGGTGTCAGGGAGCATTGTGATGACATATGTCATGGTGCATTGTGATGACAACGGCATGGAGCATTGTGATGCCAAGTGTCTTAGAGGATTTAGATGACAAAAGCAATGGAGCATTGTGATGAGAAGACCATAGAACCTTGTGATGACAAGTGTCATGGAGCATTCTGATGAAAAGGGGCATGGAGCATTGTGATTACAGGAGACTTGGAGCATTGTGATGACAAGGGCATGGAGCATTGTGCTGAGAAAGCCATGGAGCTTTCTGATGACATGCACCATGAAGCTTTGTGATGACAAGGGCATGGAGCATTTTATTACAGGGGTTTGGAGCATTGTGATGAAAAGTCCTTGGATCACTGTGATGAAAAATGCATGGAGCCTTGTCATGACAGTGTTCAAGGTGCATACTGTTGACAAATGTCAAGGAGCATTGTGATGACAAAGGTCATGGAGCATTGTGATGTGAAGACCATGGATAATTGTGATGAGGAGCGTCATGGGGCATTGTGATGACAAGTGTTATGGAACATTGTGATCACAATGGTTTGGAGCATTGTGATGACAGAGGTCATGGAGCATTTTTATTTCAGTGTGATGACAACAGCATGAAGCTTTATGATGATGGGCATGGTGTATTGTGATGACAATGTTCATGGAGAATTGAGGTGAAAAGGGGCATGGAGACTTGTAATTACAGGGGCCATGGAGCATTGTTATGACACGGGTCATGGAGCCTTGTGATGACAACGCGATGCAATATTGTGATGGCAGGGGTCATGGAGCATTGTTATGACAGGTGTATTGGAGCATTGTGATGACAAGGGCATGGAGCATTGTTTTGAAATATTTCATGGATTATTGTGATGAGAGTGGGCATGGAGCATTGTGATGAAAAGGTCACAGAACACGGTGATTCATGGGTCATGGAGGATTGTAATGACAAGGGCATGGATCATTGTGATGAGAAAGGCATTGAGCATTGTGATGACAAGCGTCATAGAGCTTTGTGATGACAAGGGCAAGGAGCAATGTGATGATAGGTTTCATGGAGCATTGTGAAGACAATGGCATGGAGCATTGTGATGCCAAGGGTCATGGAGCTTTGTGATGCCAAGGGTCATGGAGCATTTTGATGACAAGTGCTTTGTGCATTGTGATGAGAAGGGCAGGGAGCTTTGTGATTACAGGGTCATGGAGCAATTTGTTGAAAAGTGTCCGGGAACATTTTGATGACAGTTGTTATGGAATATTGTGATGTCCGTGGTCATGGAGCATTGTGATGATAAGGGAATGTAGCATTTTGATTACAGTGGTCATGGAAAATTGTGATGAAAGGGGTGAGGGAGTATTGTGATGACTAGTGATGGAGCATTGTGATATCACTGGTGAGAGAGCATTTAGATGAGAAGTGCATGGAGCATTTTGATGACAAGGTTTATGGAGCATTGTGATGACAAGGTTGTGGAACATTGTGATGAGAATTGCATGGCATATTGTGATGACATGTGTCTTGGAGCGTTGTGCTGACTAGCGCATGGAGCATTGTGATGACAAGGTCATGGATCACTGTGCTGACAAAGGCATGGAGCATTGTGATGACAAGTGTTACAGAGCATTGTGATGACGAGGGAATGGACCATTGTGATGACAAAGGTCATAAAGCATTGTTATGACTGGATTCACGGACCATTATGATGTGAGGTTTCATGGAGCATTGTGATTACAAGGGCATGGAGCATTGTGATGACAGGGGCATGGAGAATTGGTCTGAAAAGTTTCATGGATTATTGCTATGAGGGTGGGCATGGCACATTGTGATAACAAAGGAATGGAACATTGTTATGACAAGGTCATGTAGTATTGTGAAGACAGGTGTCAGGGAGAATTGTGATGACATATGTCATGGTGCATTGTGATGACAATGGCGTGAAGGATTATGATGATGGGCATGATGCATTGTGATGACAAGGGCATGGAGAAATGTGATGAGAAGGCCGAGGAGCATTCTGATGACATGCGTCATGGAGCTTTGTGATGACAAGGGCATGGAGCATTGTGATTACAGGGGTCCGGGAGCATTGTGATGACAAGGGTCATTGAGCCTTGTGATGACAAGGCCGTGCAATATTGTGATGGCAGGGGTCATGGAGCATTGTTATGACAAGTGTAATGGAGCATTGTGATGACAAGGGCATGGAGAATTGGTCTGAAAATTTTCATGGATTATTGTGATGAGAGTGGGCATGGAGCATTGTGATGACAAGGGCAAGGAAAACTGTGATACATGGGTCATGGAGGATTGTAATGACAAGGGCCTGGAGCATTGTGATGACAAGCGTCATAGAGATTTGTGATGACAAGGACATGGAACAATATGATGAGAGGGTTCATGGAGCATTGTGATGCCAAGTGTCATGGGGATGTGTGATGACAAAGGTCATGAGGCATTTTGATGACAAGGGCGTGTTGCTCTATGTTGTGAATGGAAGGGAGCATTGTGATGACAGGGTCATGGAGCAATTTAATGAAAAGTGTCATGGAACATTGTGATGACAGGGGTTATGGAACATTGTGATGTCAGGGTTCATGGAGCATTTTGATGAAAGGGGTCATGCAGCATTGTGCTGACAAAGGCATGGAGCTTTGTGATGACAAGGGTCACAGAGCATTGTGATAAAAATTTCATGGAGCATTGTGGTGACAAAGGTCATTGAGCAGTTTGATTTCATTTTGATGACAATAGCATGAAATATTATGGTGATGGACACGGTGCATTGTGATGACAGGGTTCATGGAGCATTGAGATTAAAAGGGGCATGGAGCATTGTGATTACAGGGCTGTTGGAGCATTGTGATGACAAGGGCATGGAGCATTGTGATGAGAAGGCCATGGAGCATTCAGATGACAGGCGTCATGGAGCTTTGTGATGACAAGGGCATGGAGCATTGTGATTACAGGAGTCTTGGAGCATTGTGATGACAAGGGTCAGGAAGGCTTGTGATGACAAGGCCGCGGAACCTTGTGATGGCAGGGGTCATGGATCATTGTTATGAAAGGGGTAATGGAGCTTTGTGATGACAAAGGTCATGGGGCATTTTGATGACAAGGGCGAGGTGCATTGTGATGAGAATGGCAGGGAGCATTGTGATGAGAGCGTCATGGAGCAATTTGATGAAAAGGGTCATGGAATATTTTGATGACAGGGTTTATGGAACATTGTGTTGTCTGGGGTCATGGAGCATTGTGATGATAAGGGCATGTAACACTATGATGACAGGGGTCATGGAAAATTGTGATGACAGCGGTGAGGGAGTATTGTGATTACTAGTGATGGAACATTGTGATATATGTGTTGAGAGAACATTTTGATGAGAAGTGCATGGAGCATTGTGATGACAAGTTTTATGGAGCATAGAGATGAAAAGGATGTGGAGCATTGTGATGACAAGCGCATAGCGCATTGTGATGACATGGGTCAGGGAGCATTGTGCTGACAAAGGCATGGAGCATTGTGATGACAAGGGACAAAGAGCATCGTGATGAAAAGTTCATGGAGCATTGTGGTGACAAAGATCACCGAGCCATCTGTGAAGAGGGCATGGATCATTGGTCGGTCAAATTTCATGGATTATTGTGATGACAGTGGGCATGGAGCATTGTGATGACAAGGGCATGGAGCATTGTGGTGACAAAGGTCACATAGCCTTGTGTGACGAGGGCATGGACAATTGTGATGACAAATGTCATGAAGCATTGTGATGACTGGAGTCATGGAGCATTGTGATGACATATGTCATTGTCCATTGTGATGACAAAGGCATGGAGCATTGTGATACAAAGAGTGATGGAGGATTGTGATGACAAAGGTAGTTGAGCATTTTGATGACAAGGGCTTGGAACATTGTGATGACAAGGGTCATGGAGCATTGTGATGACAAGTGCCATCGAGAATTTTGATGACAACATCATGAAGCATTGTGATGACAAGCGCATGGAGCTTGCTATGACAGGGTTCATAGAGCATTGTGATGACAAGTGCATGGAGAATTGTGATGAAAAGATCATGTAAAATTGTGATGAGAAGTATCATGGAGCATTGTGATGAGAAGGTCATGGAGCATTGGCATGAAAATATTCATGGAGTATTGTGATGACAGTGGTCACGGAGCATTGTGATGACAAGGGAATGGAGCATTGTGATGACAAGGTCCTGGAGCAGTGTGATGAGAAGACCATGGAGCCTTTTGATGACACGTCTCATGTAGCATTCTGATGAATAGGGGCATGGAGCATTGTGATTACAGGGGTCTTGGAGCATTGTGATGACAAGGGCATGGAGCATTGTGATGAGAAGGCCATGGAGCATTCTGATGACATGTGTCATGGATCTTTGTAATGACAAGGGCATGGAGCATTGTGTTTACAGGGGTCTTGGAACATTGTGATGACAAGGGTCATGGAGCCTTGGATGCCAAGGCGGTGGAACATTGTGATGGCAGGGGTCATGGAGCATTGTTATGACAGGGGTAATGGAGAATTGTGATGACAAGAGCATGGAACATTGGTCTGAAAATTTCATGGATTATTGTGATGAGATTCGGCATGGAGCATTGTGATGACTAGGGCACGGAACCCTGTGATACCTGTGTCATGTGGGATTGTAGTGACAAGGGCATGGAGCATTGTGATGAGAAGAGTATCGAGCATTGTGATGACAAGCGTCATGGAGCATTGTGCTGACAACGGCATGGAGCAATGTGATGAGAAGTTTCATGGAGCATTGTGATGAAATGGCATGGAGCATTGTGATGCCAAGGGTCATGGAGCTTTGTGATGACAAAGGTCATGGAGCATTTTGATGACAAGGTCGTGGTGCATTGTGATAAGAAGGGCAGGGAGCATTGTGATGACAGGGTCATGGAGCAAATTGATGAAAAGTGTCATGGATCATTTTGATGACAGGGGTTATGGAACACTGTGATGTCATGGGTCCTGGAGCATTTTGATGAAAAGGGCCATGGAGCATTCTGATGAAGAGGTGCATGGAGCATTGTGATTACAGGGGTTTTGAAGCATTGTGATGACAAGGGCAAGGAGCATTGTGATGAGAAAGCAATGGAGCATTCTGATGACATGCGTCATGGAGCTTTGTGATGACAAGGACATGGAGCATTGTGTTGACAAAGGTCACAGAGCCTTGTGTGACGAGGGCATGGAACATTGTGATGACAAAGGTCATGAAGCATTGTGATGACTGGAGTCACGGAGCATTGTGATGACCGGGGTCATGGAGCATTGTGATGACAATGGCATGGAGCATTGTGATGACATGTGCATGGAACATTGGTCTGACATGTTTCATGGATTATTGTGATGACAGTGGGCATGGTGCATTGTGATGACAAGGTCATGGAACATTGTGATGACAAGGTTATGGAGTATTGTGAAGACAGGTGTCAGGGAGCATTGTGATGACATATGTCATTGTCCATTGTGATGACAATGGCATGGAGCATTGTGATACCAAGTGTCATGGAGGATTGTGATGACAAAGGTAATGGAGCATTTTGATGACAAGGGCTTGGAACATTGTGATGACAAGGGTCATGGAGCACTGTGATTACAAGGGCTGGAGCATTGTGATGACAAGTGCCATTGAGAATTTTGATGACAATGTCGTGAAGCATTGTGATGACAAGCTCATGGAGCTTGCTATGACAGGGATCATAGAGCATTCCGATGACAAGTGCATGGAGAATCGTGATCACAAGATCATGTAACATTGTGATAAGAAGTGTCATGGAGCATTGTGATGACAAGGACGTGGAGAATTGTGATGACATTGGTCATGGAGCATTGTGATGACCAGGGCATGGAGAATTGTGATGGCAAGACCGTGGAGCATTGTGATGAGAAGATCACGGATAATTGTGATGACGAGCGTCATGGAGCACTGTAATGACAAGGGGCATGGAGCATTGTGAATCCAGGGTTCCTGGAGCATTGTGATGACAAGGGAATGGAGCATTTTCATGAGAAGACCATGGAGCATTCTGATGACATGCGTCATGAATCATTGTGATGACAAGGGCATGGAGCATTGTGATTACAGAGGTCTTGGAGCACTATGATGACAAGGGTCATGGAGCTTTGGATGACAAGGCCGTGGAACATTGTGATGGCAGGGGTCATGGAGCATTGTTATGACAGGGGTAATGGAGCATTGTGATGAAAATTGCATGGAACATTGGTCTGAAAATTTCATGGATTATTGTGATGAGATTCGGCATGGAGCATTGTGATGACTAGGGCACGGAACAATTGATAAATGTGTCATGGAGTATTGTAATGACAAGGGCATGGAGCATTGTGATGAGAAGTGTTTCGAGCATTGTGATGACAAGCGTCATGGACCATTGTGCTGACAAAGGCATGGAGCATAGTGAAGACATGGGTAAAACAGCATTTTGATGAAATTTTTATGGAGCATTGTGGTGACAAATTTCACAGAGTCTTTTGATTAAGTGGGCATGGACCAGTGAGATGACAAGCTACTGGAGCATTGTGATGAGACGACCATGGAGCCTTTTGGTGACAATTCTCATGGAGCATTCTGATGAAAAGGGGCATGGATCTTTGTGATTACAGCGGTATTGGATCCTTCTGATGACAAGACCGTAGAACATTGTGATGGCAGGATTCATGGAGCATTGTTATGACATGGGCAATGGAGGATTGTGAAGACAAGGGTATCGAGCATTGGTCTGAAAACTTTCATGGATTACTGTGATGAGAGTGGGCATAGAGCATTGTGATGACAAGGGCATGGAACACTGTAATACATGGATCATGGAGGTTTGTAATGACAAGGGCATGGAGCAATGTGATGAGAGGCTTCATGGAGCATTGTGATGACAAGGGCATGGAGCATTGTGATGACAAGGGTCATGGAGCATTTTGAATACAAGATTCCCATATCATTGTGTTGTCAGGGGTCATGGAGCTCTGTGATGACAGTGGTCATGGAGCATTGTGATAAGAAGGTCATGGAGCATTGGGCTGAAAATGTTCATGGAGTATTGTGATGACAGGGTCATGGAGCATTGTGATAAGAAGGTCATGGAGCATTGGGCTGAAAATATTCATGGAGTTTTGTGATGAAAGGGTAAAGGGGCATTGTGATGACAAGGTCCTGGGGCATTGTGATGAGAAAACCATGGAGCCTTGTGATGACAAGTCTCATGGAGCATTCTGATGAAAAGGGGCATGGAGCATTGTGATTACAGGGGTCATGAAGCATTGTGATGAAAATGGCATGGAGCATTGTGATGCCAAGGGTGATGGAGTTTGTGATGACAAAGTTCATGGAGCATTTTGATGACAAGGTCGTGGTGCATTGTGATGAGAAGGGCAGGGAGCATTTTGATGACAGGGTCATGGAGCAATTTGATGAAAAGTATCAGGGAATATTTTGATGACAGTGTTTATGGAACACTGTGATATCAGGGGTCATGGAGCCTTTTGATGAAAAGGGCCATGGAGCATTCTGATGAAAAGGTGCGTGGAGCATTGTGATTACAGGGGTTTTGATGCATTGTGATGACAAGGGCAAGGAGCATTGTGATGAGAAAGCAATGGAGCATTCTGATGACATGCGTCAGGGAGCTTTGTGATGACAAGGACATGGAGCATTGTGGTGAAAAAGGTCAAAGAGACTTGTGTGACGAGGGCATGGAACACTGTGATGACAAAGGCCATGAAGCATTGTGATGACTGGAGTCACGGAGCATTGTGATGACCGGGGTCATGGAGCATTGTGATGACAATGGCATGGAGCATTGTGATGACAGGGACATGGAACATTGGTCTGACATGTTTCATGGATTATTGTGATGACAGTGGGCATGGTGCATTGTGATGACAAGGTCATGGAACATTGTGATGACAAGGTTATGGAGTATTGTGAAGACAGGTGTCAGGGAGCATTGTGATGATATATGTCATTGTCCATTGTGATGACAATGGCATGGAGCATTGTGATACCAAGTGTCATGGAGGTAATGGAGCATTTTGATGACAAGGGCTTGGAACATTGTGATGACAAGCGTCGTGGAGCATTGTGATTACAAGGGCTGGAGCATTGTGATGACAAGGGCCATTGAGGATTTTGATGACAATGTCGTGAAGCATTGTGATGACAAGCTCATGGAGCTTGCTATGACAGGGATCATAGAGCATTCCGATGACAAGTGCATGGAGAATTGTGATCACAAGATCATGTAACATTGTGATAAGAAGTGTCATGGAGCATTGTGATGACAAGGACGTGGAGAATGGTGATGACATTGGACATGGAGCATTGTGATGACCAGGGCATGGAGCATTGTGATGGCAAGACCGTGGAGCATTGTGATGAGAAGATCACGGATAATTGTGATGACGAGCGTCATGGAGCACTGTAATGACAAGTGGCATGGAGCATTGTGAATCCAGGGTTCCTGGAGCATTGTGATGACAAGGGAATGGAGCATTTTCATGAGAAGGCCATGGAGCATTTTGATGATATGGGTCATGAATCATTGTGACGACAAGGGCATGGAGCACTGTGATTACTGAGGTCTTGGAGCACTATGATGACAAGGGTCATGGAGCTTTGGATGACAAGGCCGTGGAACATTGTGATGGCAGGTGTCATGGAGCATTGTTATGACAGGGGTAATGGAGCATTGTGATGACAAGTGTATGGAACATTGGTCTGAAAATTTCATGGATTATTGTGATGAGATTCGGCATGGAGCATTGTGATGACTAGGGCACGGAACAATTGATACATGTGTCATGGAGGATTGTAATGACAAGGGCATGGAGCATTGTGATGAGAAGAGTATCGAGCATTGTGAGGACAAGCGTCATGGAGCATTGTGCTTACAAAGGCATGGAGTATAGTGAAGACATGGGTAAAAGAGCATTGTGATGAAATTTTCATGGAGCATTGTGGTGACAAATTTCACAGAGCCTTTTGATGAAGTGGGCATGGACCATTGTGATGACAAGGTACTGGAGCATTGTGATGAGAGGACCATGGAGACTTTTGGTGACAATTCTCATGGAGCATTCTGATGAAAAGGGGCATGGAGCATTGTGATTACATGGGTATTGGATCCTTCTGATGACAAGACCCTAGAACATTGTGATGGCAGGGTTCATGGAGCATGGTTATGACATGGGCAATGGAGGATTGTGATGGTTAAGGGTATCGAGCATTGGTCTGAAAATTTTCATGGATTACTGTGATGAGAGTGGGCATAGAGCATTGTGATGACAAGGGCACGGAACACTGTGATACATGGATCATGGAGGTTTGTAATGACAAGGGCATGGAGCAATGTGATGAGAGGCTTCATGGAGCATTGTGATGACAAGGGCATGGAGCATTGTGATGACAAGGGTCATGGAGTATTTTGAATACAAGATTCCCATATCATTTTGTTGTCAGGGGTCATGGAGCTCTGTGATGACAGTGGTCATGGAGCATTGTGATGACAGGGTCATGGAGCATTGTGATAAGAAGGTCATGGAGCATTGGACTGAAAATGTTCATGGAGTATTGTGATGACAGGGTAATGGGGCATTGTGATGACAAGGTCCTGGGGCATTGTGATGAGAAAACCATGGAGCCTTGTGATGACAGGTCTCATGGAGCATTCTGATGAAAAGGTGCATGGAGCATTGTGATTACAGGGGTCATGAAGCATTGTGATGAAAATGGCATGGAGCATTGTGATGCCAAGGGTGATGGAGTTTGTGATGACAAAGTTAATGGAGCATTTTGATGACAAGGTCGTGGTGCTTTGTGATGAGAAGGGCAGGGAGCATTTTGATGAGAGGGTCATGGAGCAATTTGATGAAAAGTATCATGGAATACTTTGATGACAGTGGTTATGGAACACTGTGATGTCAGGGGTCATGAAGCATTGTGATGAAAAGGGTCATGGAGCATTTTGATGATAGGGGTCATGGAGCATATTGATTTCATTGGGATGACAATAGCATGAAGCATTATGATGATGGACCTGGTGCATTGTGATGACAGGGTCATGGAGCAATTTGATGAAAAGTGTCATGGAACATTTAGATGACAGTGGTTATGGAACATTGTGATGTCAGGGGCCTTGGAGCATGGTGATGAAAAGGGTGATGGAGCATTCTGATGACAGAGGATATGGAATATTTTGATGTCAGGGATCATGGAGCATTGTGATGATATGGCATGTGGCATTGTGATGACAGAGGTCATGGAAAATTTTGATGACAGTGGTGAGGGAGTATTGTGATGACTACTGATGGAACATTGTGATATCAGTGGTGAGAAAGCATTTTGATGAGAAGTGCATGGAGCATTGTGGTGACAAGGTTTATGGAGCATTGTGATGACAAGGTTTATGGAGCATTGTGATGACAAGGCTGTGGAGCATTGTGATGACAATTGCATGGCGCATTTTGATGACATGTGTCATGGAGCATTGTGCTGAGAAGCGCATGGAGCATTGTGATGACAAGGGTCATGGAGCATTGTGCTGACAAATTCATGGAACATTGTGATGACAACAGTCACAGAGCATTGCGATGAAAAGTTCATGGAGCATTTTGGTGACAATGGTCACAGAGCCTTGTGATGACGAGGTTAAGTACCATTGTGATGACAAAGGTCATGAAGGATTGTGATGACTGGAGTCACGGAACTTTGTGATGACAAGGGTATGGAGCATTCTGATGACAGGGGCATGGTGCATTGGTCTGACAAGTTTCATTGTTTATTGTGATGACAGTGGGCAAGGCGCATTCTGATGAGAAGAGCATGGAGCATTGTGATGAGAAGGTCATGGAGTACTGTCAAGACAGGGGTCTGGGGGCATTGTGATGACATATGTCATGGTCCATTGTGATGACAATGGCATGGAGTATTGTGATGCCAAGTGTCATGGAGGAATGTGATGACAAAGTTAATAGAGCATTGTGATGACAGGGGTTTGGAGCATTGTGATGACAAGGGTCATGGAGCATTTTGCTGACAAGGGCATGGAGGATTGTGATGACAAGGGCCATTGAGAATTTTGATGACAAGTTCCTGAAGCATTGTGGTGAAAAGCACATGGAGCTTGCTATGACAGGGGTCATGGAGCATTGCGATGACAAGTGCATAGAGAACTGTGATGACAAGAGCATGTAACATTGTGATGAGAAGTGTCTTGGAGCATTGTGATGGCAAGACCGTGTAGCATTGTGATGAGAAGATCACGGATAATTGTGATGACGAGCGTCATGGAGCACTGTAATGACAAGGGGCATGGAGCATTGTGATTACAGGGGTCTTGGAGCATTGTGATGACAAGGGAATGGAGCATTTTGATGAGAAGGCCATGGAGCATTCTGATGACATGCGTCATGAATCATTGTGACCACAAGGGCATGGATCATTGTGATTACAGACGTCTTGGAGCACTGTGATGACAAGGGTCATGGAGCCTAGGATGACAAGGCCGTAGAACATTGTGATGGCAGGGGTCATGAAGCATTGTTATGACAGGGGTAAGGGAGCATTGTGATGACAAGGGCATGGAACATTGGTCTGAAAATTTCATGGATTATTGTGATGAGATTCGGCATGGAGCATTGTGATGACTAGGGCACGGAACACTGTGATACATGTGTCATGGAGTATTGTAATGACAAGGGCATGGAGCAATGTGATGAGAGGCTTCATGGAGCATTGTGATGACTAGGGCACGGAACACTGTGATACATGTGTCATGCTGTATTGTAATGACAAGGGCATGGAGCATTGTGATGAGAACAGTATCGAGCATTGTGATGACAAGCGTCATGGAGCATTGTGCTGACAAGGGCATGGTGCAATGTGATGAGAGGTTTCATGTAGCATTGTGATGAAATGGCATGGAGCATTGTGATGTCAAGTGTCATGGAGCTTTGTGATGACAAAGGTAATGGAGCATTTTGATGACAAGGGCTTGGAACATTGCGATGACAAGGGTCATGGAGCATTGTGATGACAAGGGAATGGAGCATTCTGATGAAAAGGTGCATGGAGCATTGAGATTACAGGGGTTTTGAAGCAATGTGATGACAAGGGCATGGAGCATTGTGATAAGAAGGCAATGGAGCATTCTGATGGCATGTGTCATGGAGCTTTGTGATGACAAGGACATGGAGCATTGTGATTACAGGAGTCTTGGAGCATTGTGATGAAAAGGGAATGGATCAGTATGATGAAAAATGCATGGAGCCTTGTCATGACACTGTTCAAGGAGCATAATCATGATAAGTGTCCGGGAGCACTGTGATGATAAGTGTATTGAGCATTGAGATGACAAATGTCATGGAGCATTGTGATGAGAAGACCATTGATAATTGTGATTACCATTGTCATGGGGCATTGTGATGACAAGTGTTATGGAACATTGTGATCAGAAGGGTTTGGTGCATTATGATGACAGAGTTCATTGAGCAGTTTGATTTCATTGTGATGACAATAGCAAGAAATATTATGCTGATGGGCACGGTGCATTGTGATGACAGGATTCATGGAGCATTGAGATGAAAAGGGGCATGGAGCATTGTGATTACAGGGGTGTTGGGGAACTGTGACGACAATGGCATGGAGCACTGTGATGAGAAGGCCATGGAGCATTCTGATGACATGCGTCATGGAGCTTTGTGATGACAAATGCATAGAGCATTGTGATTAGAGGGGACTTGGAGCATTGTGATGACAAGGGTCATGGAGCATTGTGCTGACAAAGGCATGGAGCATCGTGATGACAAGGAACAAAGATCATTGTGATGAAAAGTTCATGGAGCATTGTGGTGACAAAGATCACAGAGCCTTGTGTGAAGAGGTCATGGATCATTGGTCTGACAAGTTTCATGGATTATTGTGATGACATTGGGCATGGAGCATTGTGATGACAAGGGCATGGAACATTGTGGTGACAAAGGTCACAGAGCGTTGTGTGACGAGGGCATGGACCATTGTGATTACAAAGGTCATGAAGCATTGTGATGACTGGAGTCACGGAGCATTGTGATGACAGGGGTCATGGAGCATTGTGATGACAAGGGCATGGAACATTGTGATGACAGGGGCATGGAACATTGGTCTGAGATGTTTCATGGATTATTGTGATGACAGTGGGCATGGCACATTGTGATGACAAGGGCATGGAACATTGTGATGACAAGGTCATGGAGTACTGTGAAGACAGGTGTCAGGGAGCATTGTGATGACAATGACATGGAGCATTGTGATACGAAGTGTCATGGAGGATTGTGATGACAAAGGTAATAGAGCATTTTGATGACAATGGCTTGGGACATTGTGATGACAAGGGTCATGGAGCATTGTGATGACAAGGTCCATTGAGAATTTTGATGACAACGTCGTGAAGCATTTTAATGACAAGCGCATGAAGCCTGCTATGACAGGGGTCATAGAGCATTGTGATGACAAGTGCATGGAGAATTGTGATGAAAAGATCATGTAACATTGTGATAAGAAGTGTCATGGAGCATTGTGATGACAAGGGCGTGGAGAATTGTGATGACATGGGACATGGAGCATTGTGATGAACAGGGCATGGAGCATTGTGATGGCAAGACCGTGGAGCATTGTGATGAGAAGATCACGGATAATTGTGATAACGAGCGTCATGGAGCACTGTAACGACAAGGGGCATGGGGCATTGTGATTACAGGGGTCTTTGAGCATTGTGATGACAAGGGCATGAAGCTTTGTGATGAGAAGGCCATGCAATATTCTGATAACATGCGTCATGAATATTTTTGATGACAAGGGCATGGAAAATTGTGATTACAGGGGTCTTGGAGCACAGTGATGACCAGGGTCATGGAGCCTTGGATGACAAGGCCGTGGAATATTGTGATGGCAGGGGTCATGGAGCATTGTTATGACAGGGGTAATGGAGCATTGTGATGACAAGGGAATGGAACATTAGTCTGAAAATTTCAGGGATTATTGTGATGAGATTCGGCATGGAGCATTGTGATGACTAGGGCATGGAACACTGTGATACATGTGTCATAGGAGATTGTAATGAAAAGGGAATGGAGCATTGTGATGAGAAGAGTATCGAGCATTGTGATGACAAGCGTCATTGATCATTGTGATGACAAGAGCATGGAGCAATGGGATGAGAGGTTTCATGTAGCATTGTGATGAAATGGCATGGAGCATTGTGATGCAAAGGGTCATGGAGCTTTGTGATGAGAAAGGTCATGGAGCATGTTGATGACAATATCGTGGTGCATTGTGATGAGAAGTGCACGGAGCATTGTGATGACAGGGTCATGGAGCAAATTGAAGAAAACTGTCTTGGAACATTTTGATTATAGGGGTTATGGAACATTGTGATTTCAGGGGTCATGGAGCATTTTGATGAACAGGGTCATGAAGCATTCTGATGAAAAGGTGCATGGAGCATTGTGATTACAGGGGTTTTGAAGCATTATGATGACAAGGGCAAGGAGCATTGAGATGAGAAGGCAATGGAGCATTCTGATGACATGCGTCATGGAGCTTTGTGATGACAAGTGCATGGAGCATTGTGGTGACAAAGGTCACAGTGCCATATGTGACGAAGGCATGGACCATTGTGATGACAAAGGTCATGAAGCATTGTGATGACTGAAGTCACGGAGCATTGTGATGACAGGGGTCATGGAGCATTGTGATGACAAGGGCATGGAGCATTGTGATGACAGGGGCATGGAACATTTTTCTGACAAGTTTCATGGATTATTGTGATGACAATTGGCATGGCGCATTGTGATGACAAGGGCATGGAACATGGTGATGACAAGGTCATGGAGTATTGTGAAGACAGGTGTCAGGGAGCATTGTGATGACATATGTCATTGTCCATTGTGATGACAATGGCATGGAGCATTGTGATACCAAGTGTCATGGAGGATTGAGATGACAAAAGTAATGGAGCATTTTGATGACAAGGGCTTGGGACATTGTGATGACAGGATCACGGAGCAAATTGATGAAAAGCGTCATGGAACATTGTGATGACAGGGGTTATGAAACATTGTGATGTCAGGGGTCATGGAGCATTGTGATGAAAAGGTGCATGGAGCATTGTGATTACAGGGGTTTTGAAGCATTGTGATGACAAGGGCATGGAGCATTGTGATGAGAAGGCAATGGAGCATTCTGATGACATGCGTCATGGAGCTTTGTGATGACAAGGACATGGAGCATTTTGATAACAGGGGTCTTGGAGCATTGTGATGAAAAGGGCATGGATCATTGTGATGACCAGCGTCATGGGGCATTGTGATGACAAGTGTTATGGAACATTTTGATCAGAAGTGTTTGGTGCATTGTGATGACTGAGGTCATTGAGCATTTTGATTTCATTGTGATGACATTAGCATGAAATACTATGGGGATGGGCATGGTGCATTGTGATGACAGGGTTCATGGAGCATTTTGATGACAAGGGAATGGAGCATTGTGATGAAAAGGGCATGGAGCATGGTGATGAGAAGGCCATGGAGCATTTTGAAGACATGCTACATGAAGCTGTGTGATGACAAGGGCATGGAGCATTGTGATTACAGCAGTCTTGGAGTATTGTGATGAAAAGTGCATGGATCATTGTGATGAAAAATGCATGGAGCCTTGTCATGACAGGTTTCAAGGAGCATATTCACGACCATTGTCAGGGAGCATTGTGATGACAAGTTTATTGAGAATTGTGATGAAAAAGGTCATGGAGTATTGTGAATAGAAGACCATGGATAATTGTGATGATGAGCGTCATGGGGCGTTGTGATGACAAATGTTATGGAACATTGTGATCAAAGGGTTTGGAGCATTGTGATGACAGAGGTCATGGAGCATTTTGATTTCATTTTGATGACAATAGCATGAAGCATTATGATGATGGGCATGGTGCATTGTGATGACAGGGTTCAAGGAGCATTGAGATGAAAAGGGGCATGGAGCATTGTGATTACAGGGGTCTTGGAGCATTGCGATGACCAGGTCATGGAGCATTGTGATGAGAAGTTGAAGGCGCATTCTGATGACATGCGTCATGGAGCTTTGTGATGACAAGGGCATGGAACATTGTGATTCCAGGGGTCTTGGAGCATTGTGATGACAAGGGTCATGGTGCCTTGTGATGAGAAGGCCATGGAACATTGTAATGGCAGTTTTCATGGAGCATTGTTATAACAGTGGTAATGGAGCATTTTCATGACAAGGGCATGGAGAATTGGTCTGAAAATTTTCATGGATTATTGTGATGAGAGGGGGCATGGAGCATTGTGATGACAATTGCACGGAACACTGTGATACATGGGTCATGAAGGATTGTAATGACAAGCCTTGGAGCTTTGTGTTAAGAAGAGCATCGAGCATTGTGATGAAAAGCATCATGGAGCCTGTGATGACAAGGACATGTAACAATGTGTTGAGAGGGTTCATGGAGCATTTTGATGACAATGGCATGGAGCATTGTGATGCCAAGGGTCACGGAGCTTTGTGATGACAAAGGTCATGGAGGGTTTTGATGACAAGGGCGTGGTGCACTGTGATGAGGAGGGCAGTGAGCATTGTGATGAAAGGGTCATGGAGCAATTTGATGAAAAGTGTCATGGGACATTTTGATGACAGGGGTTATGGAAAATTGTGATGTCAGGGGTCAGGGAGCATTGTGATGAAAAGTGTCATTGAGCATTGTGATGACAGGGGTCATGGAACATTGTGATGACAGGGGTGAGGGAGTATTGTGATGACTAGTGATGGAACATTATGATATCAGTGATGGGAGAGCCTTTTGATGGGAAGTGCATGGAGCATTGTGACGACAAGGTTTATGGAGCACTGTGATGACAAGGTTGTGGAGCATTGTGATGACAAGCACATGTCACATTGTGATGACACAGGTCATGGGGCATTGTGCGGACAAGCACATGTCACATTGTGATGACAAGTGTCATGGAGCATTGTGCTGACAAAGGCATGAAACATAGTGATGACATGAGTAAGAGAACATTGTCATGAAAATTTCATGGAGCATTGTGACAAATGTCACAGAGCCTTTTGATGACGAGGGCATGCACCATTGTGATGACAGGGGTCATGGAGCATTTTGATGACTGTGGTCATGGAGCATTGTGATGACATGGGTCATGAAACATTGTGATGAGAAGGTCATGGATCATTGGGCTGAAAATGTACATAGATTATTGTGATGACAGGGGTCATGGAGCATTGTGATGACAAGGGAATGGAGCACTGTGATGACAAGGTCCTGGAGCATTGTAATGAGAGGACCATGGAGCCTTGTGATGACAAGTGTCATGGAGCATTCTGATGAAAAGGTGCATGGAGCATTGTGATTACAGGGGTTTTGTAGCATTGTGATGACAAGGGCATGGAGCATTGTGATGTGAAGGCCATGGAGCATTCTGATAACATGCATCATGGAGTTTGTGATGACAAGGACATGGATCATTGTGATAAAAATTGCATGGAGCCTTGTCATAACATGGTTCAAGTAGCATACTGATGAGAAATTTCAAGGAACATTGTGAAGATAAGTGTATTTAGCATTGTGATGACAACGATCATGGAGCATTGTGATGAGAAGACCATGGATAATTGTGATGACCAGCCTCATGGGGCATTGTGATGACAAGAGTTATGGAACATTGTGATCAGAAGGGTTTGGAGCATTGTGATGACAGAGGTCATTGAGCATTTTGATTTCATTGTGATGAAAACAGCATGAAATATTATGGTGATGGGCATGGTGCATTGTGATGACAGAGTTCATGGAGCATTGAGATGAAAAGGGGCATGGAGCACTGTGATTACAGGGGTCTTGCAGCATTGTGATGACAAGGGCATGGAACATTGTGATGACAAGGCCATGGAGCATTCTGATGACTTGCGTCATGGAGCTTTGTGATGACAAGGGCATGGAACATTGTGATTAGAGGGGTCTTGGAGCATTGTGATGACAAGGTTCATGGAGGCTTGTGATGACAAGACCATGGAACCTTGTGATGGCAGGGTTCATGAAGCATTGTTATGAGAATGGCACGGAACACGGTGATACATAGATCATGCAGGATTGTAATGACAAGGACATGTAGCATTGTGCTGAGAAGGGCATCGAGCGTTGTGATGACAAGCCTCATGGAGATTTGTGATGACAAGTGCATGGAGCAATGTGATGAGAGGGTTCATGGAGCATTGTGATGACAATGGAATGGAGCATTGTGATGCCAAGTGTCATGGAGATTTGTGATGACAAAGGTCATGGAGCATTATGAAAACAAGTGCGTGGTGCATTGTGATGAGAAGTGCAGGGAGCATTGTGATGACATGGGTTATGGAGCATTGTGCTTACACGCGCATCGAGCATTGTGCTGACAAGGGTCATGGAGCATTGTGCTGACAATGGCATCGAGCTTTGTGATGACAAGGGTCATAGAGCATTGTGATGAATAGTTCATGGAGCACTGTGCTGACAAAGGTCACAAAGCCTTGTGTGACGAGGTCATGGACCATTGTGATGACAAATGTCATGAAGCACTGTGATGACTGTAGTCACGGAGCATTGTGATGACAGTGAACTTGGAGCATTGTGATGCCAAAGGCATGGAGCATTGTGATGAGAATGCCATGGAGCATTCAGAGGACATGTGTCATGGAGCTTTGTGATGACAAGGGCAGGGAGCATTGTGATTACAGGGGTCTTGGAGCATTGTGATGAATAGGGAATGGATCTTTGTGATGAAAAAGGCATGGAGCCTTTTCATGACAGGGTTCATGGAACATACTGATGACAAGTGTCAGGGAGCATTGTGGTGATAAGTGTATTGAGGATTGTGGTGACAAAGGTCATTGAGCATTGTGATGATTAAACCATTCATAATTGTGATGACGAACGTCATGGGGCATTGTGATGACAAGTGTTATGGAACATTGTGATCAGAAGGGTTTTTATCATTGTGATGACAGATGTCATGGAGCATATTGATTGCATTGTGATGACAATAGCATGAAGCATTATGATGATGGGCATGGTGCATGTTGATGACAGGGTTCATGGAGCATTGATATACAAAGGGGCATGGATCACTGTGATTACAGGGTTCTTGGAGCTCTGTGATGACAAGGGCATGGAGCATTGTGATGAGAAGGCCATGGAGCACTCTGATGACCTGCATCATGGATCTTTGTGATGACAAGGGCATGGAGCACTGTGATTACAGGGGTCTTTGAGCATTGTGATGACAAGCGTCATGGAGTCTTGGATAAAAAGGCCGTGGAACATTGTGATGGCAGGGATCATGGAGCATTGTTATCACAGGGGTCATGGAGCATTGTGATGACACAGGCATGGAGCATTGTGATGACAGGGGATGGAACATTGGTCTGACAAGTTTCATGGATTATTGTGATGACATTGGGCATGACGCATTGTGATGACAAGGGCATGTAGCATTGTGATGACAAGGTCAGGGATTATTGTGAAGACAGGTGTCAGGGAGCATTTTGATGAAATATGTCATGGTCCATTGCGATGACAATTGCATGGAGCATTGTGATGTCAAGTGTCATGGAGGATTATGATGACAAAGGTTATGGAGCATTTTGATGACAAGGGCTTAGAGCTTCGTGATGACAAGGGTCATGGAGCATTGTGATGACAGGGGCATGGAGCATTGTGATGACAAGAGCATGGAGCATTGTGGTGACAAATGTCACAGAGCCTTGTGTGATGAGGGCATGGATCATTGTGATGACATATGTCATAAAGTATAGTTATGACTGGAGTCACGGAGCATTGTGATGACAGGCGTCATGGAGCATTGTGATGACAAGTGCATGGAGCATTGTGATGACAGGGACATGGAACATTGGTCTGACAAGTTTCATGGATTATTGTGATATCAGTGGGCTTGTCTCATTGTGATGACAAGGGCATGGAGCATTGTGATGACAAGGTCATGGAGTATTGTGAAGATAGGTGTCTGGGAGCATAGTGATGACTTATGTCATGGTCCATTGTGATGACAATGGCATGGAGCATTGTGATGCCAAGAGTCATGGAGGATAGTGATGACAAAGGTAATGGAGCATTTTGATGACAAGGGTTTGGAGCATCGTTATGACAAGGGTCATGGAGCATTGTGATGACAAGGGCATGGAGCATTGTGATGACAGGGGCATGGAACATTGTGATGACAATGGCACGGAACACTGTGATACATAGATCATGCAGGATTGTAATGACAAGGGCATGGAGCATTGTGATGAGAAGTGCATCGAGCGTTGTGATGAAAAGCCTCATGGAGATTTGTGATGACAAGCGCATGGCGCATTGTGATGACATGGGTCATGGAGCACTGTGCTGACAAAGGCATGGTGCATTTTGATGACAAGGGTCACAGAGTATTGTGATGAAAAGTTCATGGAGCATTGTGGTGACAAAGGTTACAGAGCCTTATGTGACAATGGCATGGACCATTGAGATGACAAAGGTCATGAAGCTTTGTGATGACAGGAGTCACGGAGCATTCTGATGACAGGGGTCATGCAGCATTGTGATGACAGGGTTCATGGGGCATTGTGATTAGAAGGTCATGGAGCATTGGGCTCAAAATATTCATGGAGTATTGTGATGACAGGCGTCATGGGGCATTTTGATGACATGGGAATGGAGCATTGTGATTAAAAGGGCATGGAACATGGTGATGAGAAGGCCATGGAGCATTCTGAAGACATGAGTCATGAAGCTTTGTGATGACAATGGCATGGAGCAATGTGATTCCAGGGGTCTTGGAGCATTGTGAGGAAAAGGGCATGGATCATTGTGTTGAAAAATGCATGGAGCTTTGTCATGACAGGGTTCAAGGAGCATACTGACGACAAGTGTCAGGGAGCATTGTGATGACAAAGGTAATGGAGTACTGTGAATAGAAGCCCATGGATAACTGTGATGATGAGCGTCATTGAGCGTTGTGATGACAAGTGTTATGCAACATTGTGATCACAAGTGTTTGGAGCATTGTGATGACAGAGGTCATTGAGCATATTGATTTCATTTTGATGACAAAAGCATGAAGCATTATGATTATGCGCATGGTGCATTGTGATGACACGGTTCATGGAGCATTGAGATGAAAAGGGGCATTGAGCATTGTGATTACAGGTGTTTTGGACCATTGTGATGACAAGGGCATGGAGCATAGTGAATCAGAAAGCCATGGAGCATTCTGATGACATGCGTCATGGAGCTTTGTGATGACAAGTGTATGCAGAATTGTGATTACAGTGTTTGGATCATTGTGATGACAAGTGTCATGGAGTCTTGTGATGACAAGTCCATGGAAACTTGTGAAGGCAGGTGTCATGTAGCATTGTTATGACAGGGGTAATGGAGCATTGTGATGAAAAGGGCATGGAGCATTGTTCTGAAATATTTCATCGACTATCGTGATGAGAGTGGGCATGGAGCATTGTGAGTACAAGGGCACAGAACACTTTAATACATGGGTCATGGAGGAGTGTAATGACAAGGACATGGAGCATTGTGATGAGAAGGGCATCGAGCATTGTGATGACAAGCGACATGGAGGTTTGTGATGACAAGGGCATGGAGCAATGTGATGAGAGGCTTCATGGAGCATTGTGATGACAATTGCATGGAGCATTGTGATGACAAGTGTCATGGAGTTTTGTGATGACAAAGGTCATGGAGCATTTTGATGACAAGGTCGTGGTGCGTTGTGATGAGAAGGGCAGGGAACATTGTGCTAACAGGGTCATGGAGCAATTTGGTGAAAAAGTCATGGAATATTTTGATGAGAGTGGTTATGGAAAATTGTGATGTCAGGGGTCATGGAGCATTGTGATGAAAATGGTAATGTAGCATTTTGATGACAGGGATCATGGAGCATTGTGATATCATTGGTCATGGAGCATTTTGATGATAAGTGCATGTAGCATAGTGATGATAGGGGTCATGGAACATTGTGATGACAGGGGTGAGGGAGTATTGTGAAGACTAGTGATGGAACATTGTGATATCAGTGGTGAGAGAGCATTTTGATGAGAAGTGAATGGAGCATTGTGATGACAAGCGCATGGTGCATTGTGATGACATGTTTCAAGGAGCATTGTGCTGAAAAGCACATGGAGCATTGTGATGACAAGTGTCATGGATCATTGTGCTGACAAAGGCATGGTGCATTGTGATGACAAGGGTCACAGGGCATTGTGATGAAAAGGACATGGATCATTGTGATGCAAAATTCATGGAGCCTTGTCATGACAGGGTTCAAGGAGCATACTGATGCCAAGTGTCAGCGAGTATTTTGATGAAAAGTGTATTGAGCATTGTGATGACAAGGTTCATGGAGTATTGTGAATAGAAGGCCATGGATAATTGTGATGATGAGCGTCATGGGGCGTTGTTATGACAAGTGTTATGGAACATTGTGATCACAAGTGTTTGGAGCATTGTGATGACAGAGGTCATGGAGCATTTTGATTTCATTTTGATGACAATAGCATGAAGCATTATGATGATGGGCATGGTGCATTGTGATGACACGGTTCATGGAGATTTGAGATGAAAAGGGGCATTGAGCATTGTGATTACAGAGGTCTAGGAGAATTGTGATGACAAGGGTATGGAGCATCGTGAATGAGAAGGCCATGGAGCATTCTGATGACATGCGTCATGGAGCTTTGTGATGACAAGGACATGTAGCATTGTGAAGACAAGGGTTATGGAGCCTTGTGATGACAAGGCCGTGTAACATTTTAATGGCAGGTGTCATGGAGCATTGTTATAACAGGGGTAATGGAGCATTTTGATGACAATGGCATGGAGAATTGGTGTGAAAAGCTTCATGGATTATTGTGATGAGAGGGGGCATGGAGAACTGTGATGACAAGGGCACGGAACACTGTGATACATGGGTCATGGAGGATTGTAATGACAAGGTCATGGAGCATTGTGTTAAGAAGAGCATCGAGCATTGTGATGAAAACATCACGGAGCCTGTGATGACAAGGGCATGGAACAATGTGATGAGAGTGTTCATGGAGCATTTTGATGGCAATGGCATGGAGCACTGTGATGCCAAGGGTCATGTAGCATTGTGATGACAAAGGTCATGGAGCATTTTGAGGACAAGCACGTGGTGAACTGTGTTGAGAAGGGCAGGGATCATTGTGATGAAAAGGGCATGGAGCATTGTGATGAAAAAGGCATGGAGCCTTTTCATGACAGGGTTCAAGGAGCATTCTGACGAAAAGTGTCAGGGAGCATTGTGATGACAAGTGTTTTGAGCATTGTGATGACAAAGTTCATGGAGCATTGTGATGACAAGGGCATGGAGTATTGTGATGACAGGCATCATGGAGCGTTGTGATGACAACTGCTATGGAACATTGTGATCACAAGAGTTTGGAGCATTGTGATGACACAGGTCATGGATCATTTTGATTTCAAGAATCACGGAGCATTGTGATGACAAGGGCATGAAACAATGTGATCCCAAAGTTCACGGAGGATTGTGATGACACTGGTAATGGAGAATTGTGATGACAATTCCATGGAGCATTGTGATGACAAGGTCATGTAGCATTTTGCTGACAAAGGCATGGAGAATTGTGATGACAAGTGTCATGGAGCTCTGTGACGACAAGTGTCAAGGAGCATTGTGATTACAGGGGTCATGGAGCATTGGGATGACAAGCACATGGAACATTCTGATGACAAGTGGCATGGATGATTTTGATGACTGTGGTCATGTAGCATTGTGATGACCTGTGTCATGGAGCTTTGTGATGAGAAGGTCATGGCACATTGGTCTGAAAATATTCATGGAGTACTGTGATGACAGGGGTCCTGGAGCATTGTGATGAGAGGGCCATGGAGCCTTGTGATGACAAGGGTCATGGAGCATACTGATTAAAAGGTGAAAGGAGCATTGAGATTACAGGGGTTTTGAAGCATTGTGATGACAAGGGCATGGAGTATTGTGATGCGAAAGCAATGGGGCATTCTGATGACATGCGTCATGGAGCTTTGTGATGACAAGGACATGGAGCATTGTGATTACAGGGGTCTTGGAGCATTGTGATGAAAAGGGAATGGATCATTGTGATGAAAAATGCATGGAGCCGTGTCATGACAGGGTTCAAGGAGCATACTGATGACAACTGTCAGGGAGCATTGTGATGATAAGTGTATTGAGCATTGTGATGACAAAGATCATGGAGCATTGTGATGAGAAGTACATGGATAATTGTGATGACCAGCGTAATGGGGCATTGTGATGACAAGTGTTATGGAACATTGTGATCAGAAGGGTTTGGTGCATTGTGATGACAGAGGTCATTGAGCATTTTGATTTCATTGTGATGACAATAGCATGAAATATTATGGTGATGGACATGGTCAATGTTGATGATAGGGTTCATGGAGCATTGAGATGAAAAGGGGCATGGAGCATTGTGATTACAGGGCTCCTGGAGCATTGTGATGACAAGAGCATGGAGCATTGTGATTCGAGGGGTCTTGGAGCATTGTGATGACAAGGGACATGGAGGCTTGTGATGACAAGGCCGTGGAGGCTTGTGATGACAAGGCCGTGGAAACTTGTGATGGCACGGGTCATGGATCATTCTTATGTCAGGGGTAATGGAGCTTTGTGATGACAAATGTCATGCGGCATTTTGATGACAAGGGCGTGGTGCATTGTGTTGACAGAGGTCATGGAGCAATTTGATGACAAGGTCGTTGTGCATTGTGATGAGAAGGGCAGGGAGCATCGTGATGACAGGGTCTTGGAGCAAATTGATGAAAAGTGTCAGGGAACATTTTGATAACTGGGGTTATGGAACATTATGTTGACAAGGGCATGGAGTATTGTGATGTGGAGGCAATGGAGCATTCTGATGACATGCGTCATGGAGCTTTGTGATGAAAAGGACATGGAGCATTGTGATTACAGGGGTCATAGAGCATTGCGATGACCAGTGCATGGAGAATTGTGATGAAAATATCATGTAACATTGTGATAAGTAGTATCTTGGAGCATTGTGATGACAAGGACTTGGAGAATTGTGATGACATGGGACATGGAGCATTGTGACGGCAAGACCGTGGAGCTTTGTGATGAGAAGATCACGGATAATTGTGATGACGAGCGTCATGGAGCACTGTAATGACAAGGGGCATGGAGCATTGTTATTACAGGGATCTTGGAGCATTGTGATGACAAGGGCATGGAGCATTGTGATGAGAATGCCTCGGAGTATTCTGATGACATGCGTCATGAATCTTTGTGACAACAAGGGCATGGAAAATTGTGCTTACAGGGGTCTTGGAGCACTGTGATGACAAGGGTCATGGAGCCTTGTATGACAAGGCCGTGGAACATTGTGATGGCAGGGGTCATTGTTATGACAGGTGTAATGGAGCATTGTGATGACAAGGACATGGCATATTGGTCTGAAAATTTCATGGATTATTGTGATGAGATTCGGCATGGAGCATTGTGATGACTAGGGCACGGAACACTGTGACACATGTGTCATGGGGGATTGTAATGACAAGGGCATGGAGCATTGTGATGAGAAGAGTATCGAGCATTGTGATGACAAGCGTCATGGAGCATTGTGCTGACAAGGGCATGGAGCAATGTGATGAGAGGTTTCATGTAGCATTGTGATGAAATGGCATGGAGCATTGTGATGCCAAGGGTCATGGAGCTTTGTGATGACAAAGTTCTTGGAGCATTTTGATGACAAGGTCTTTGTGCATTGTGATGAGAAGGGCAGGGAGCATTGTGATGACAGGGTCATGGAGCAAATTGATGAAAAGTGTCTTGGAACATTTTGATGACAGGGGTTATGGAACATTGTGATGTCAGGGGTCATGGAGCATTTTGATGAAAATGGTCATGGAGCATTCTGATGAATAGTTGCATGGAGCATTGTGATTACAGGGGTTTTGAAGCATTGTGATGACAAGGGCAAGGAGCATTGTGATGAGAAGGCAATGGAGCACTCTGATGACATGCGTCAAGGAGCATTGTGATGACATGGACATGGAGCATTGTGGTGACAAAGGTCACAGAGCCTTGTGTGATGAGGGAATGGACCATTGTGATGACAAAGGTCATGAAGCATTGTGATGACTGGAGTCACGGAGCTTTGTGATGACAGGGGTCATTGAGCATTGTGATGACAAGGGCATGGTGCATTGTGATGACTGGGGCATGGAACATTGGTCTGACAAGTCTCATGGATTATTGTGATGACAGTGGGCATGGCACATTGTGATGACAAGGGCATGGAACATTGTGATGACAAGGTCATGGAGTATTGTGAAGACAGGTTTCAGGCAGCATTGTGATGACATATGTCATTGTCCATTGTGATGACAATGGCATGGAGCATTGTGATACCAAGTGTCATGGAGGATTGTGATGCCAAAGTAATGGAGCATTTTGAGGACAAGAGCTTGGGACATTGTGATGACAAGGGCCATTGAGAATTTTGATGACAACGTCGTGAAGCATTGTGATGACAAGCGCATGGAGCTTGCTATGACAGTGGTCATAGAGCATTGCGATGACAAGGGTATGAAGAATTGTGAAGACAAGATCATGTAACATTGTGATAAGAAGTGTCATGGAGTATTGTGATGACAAGGACGTGGAGAATTGTGATGACATGGGACATGGAGCATTGTGTTGACCAGGGCATGGAGCATTGTGATGGCAAGACCGTGGAGCATTGTGATGAGAAGATCACGGATAATTGTGATGACGAGCGTCATGGAGCTCAGTAATGACAAGGGACATGGTGCATTGTGATTACAGAGGTTTTGGAGCATTGTGATGACAAGGGAATGGAGCATTTTAATGAGAAGACCATGGAGCATTCTGAGGACATGCGACATGAATCATTGTGACGACAAGGGCATGGGGCATTGTGATTACAGATGTCTTGGAGCACTATGATGACAAGGGTCATGGATCCTTGGATGACAAGGCCGTGGAACATTGTGATGGCAGGGGTCATGGAGAATTGTTATGACAGGGGTAATGGAGCACTGTGATGACAAGGGCATGGAACATAGGTCTGAAAATTTCATGGATTATTGTGATGAGATTCAGCATGGAGCATTGTGATGACTAGGGCATGGAACACTGTGATACATGTGTCATTGGGGATTGTAATGACAAGGACATGGAGCATTGTTATGAGAAGAGTATCGAGCATTGTGGTGACAAGCGTCATGGAGCATTGTGCTGACAAGGGCATGGAGCAATACGATGAGAGGTTTCATGTAGCATTGTGATAAAATGGCATGGAGTATTGTGATGCAAAGGGTCATGGAGCAATGTGATGAGAGGTTTCATGTAACATTGTGAGAAAATGGCATGGAGTATTGTGATGCCAAGTTTCATGGAGCTTTGTGAGGTCAAAGGTCATGGAGCATTTTGATGACAAGGTCGTAGTGCATTGTGATGAGAAGGGCAGGGAGCATTGTGATGACAGGGTCATGGAGCAAACTGATGAAAAGTGTCATGGAATATTTTGATGACAGTGGTTATGGAACATTGTGATGTCAGGGGTCATGGAGCATTTTGATGAAAAGGGTCATGGAGCATTCTGATGAAAAGGTGCATGGAGCATTGTGATTACAGGGGTTTTGAAGCATTGTGATGACAAGGGCATGCAGTATTGTGATGAGAATTCAATGGAGCATTCTGATGACATGCGTCATGGAGCTTTGTGATGACAAGTACATGGAGCATTGTGACTGCAGGGGTCTTGGAGCATTGTGATGAAAAGGGTCTTGGAGCAAATTGATGAAAAGTGTCATGGAACATTTTTAGAAGAGGGGTTATGGAACATTGTGATGACAAGGGCATGGAGCATTGTGATGAGAAATCCTCGGAACATTCTGATGACATGTGTCATGAATCTTTGTGAGGACAAGTGCATGGAAAATTGTGATTACAGGGGTCTTGGATCACTGTGATGACAAGGGTCATGGAGCCTTGGATGACAAGGCCGTGGAATATTGTGATGGCAGGGTTCATGGAGCATTGTTATGACGGGGTAATGGAGCATTGTGATGACAAGGGCATGGAACATTTGTTTGAAAATTTCATGGATTATTGTGATGAGATTCGGCATGGAGCATTGTGATGACTAGGGCACGGAACACTGTGATACATGTGTCATGGGGGATTGTAATGACAAGGGCATGGAGCATTGTGATGAGAAGTGTATCGAGCGTTGTGATGACAAGCGTCATGGACCTTTGTTCTGACAAGGGCATGGAGCAATGTGATGAGAGGTTTCATGTAGCACTGTGATGAAATGGCATGGAGTACTGTGATGCCAAGTGTCATGGAGATTTGTGATGACAAACGTCATGGAGCATTTTGATGACAAGGTCGTGGTGCATTGTGATGACAGGGTCATGGAGCAAATTGATGAAAAGTGTCGTGGAACATTTTGATTACAGGAGTTATGGAACATTGTGATGTCTGGGGTCATGGAGCATTTTGATGAAAAGTGTCATTGAGCATTCTGATGAAAAGGTGCATGGAGCATTGTGATTACAGGTGTTTTGAAGCATTTTGATGACAAGGGCAAGGAGCATTTTGATGAGAAGGCAATGGAGCATTCTGATGACATGCGTCATGGAGCTTTGTGATGACCAGGACATGGAGCATTGTGGTTACAAAGGTCACAGAGCCTTGTGTGACGAGGGCAGGGTCCAGAGTGAGGACAAAGGTCATGAAGCATTGTGATGACTGGAGTCACGGAGCATTGTAATGACAGGGGTCATGGAGCACTGTGATGACAATGGCATGGAGCATTGTGATGACAGGGGCATGGAACATTTGTCTGATATGTTTCATGGATTATTGTGATGACAGTGGGCAAGGCGCATTGTGATTACAAGGGCATGGAACATTGTGATGACAAGGTCATGGATTACTGTGAAGACAGGTGTCAGGGAGCATTGTGATGACATATGTCATGGTCCATTGTGATGAAAATGGCCTGGAGCATTGTGATACCAAGTGTCATGGAGGATAGTGATGACAAAGGTAATGGAGCATTTTGATGACAAGGGCTTGGAACATTGCTATGACAAGGGTCATGGAGCATTGTGATGACAAGGGCCATTGAGGATTTTCATGACAACGTCGTGAAGCACTGTGATGACAAGCACATGGAGCTTGCTATGACAGGGGTCATAGAGCATTGCGATGACAAGTGCATGGAGAATTGTGATGACAAGATCATGTAACATTGTGATGAGAATTGTCATGGAGCATTGTGATGACAAGGACGTGGAGCATTGTGATGACATGGGACATGGAGCATTGTGATGAGTTGGGCATGGAGCATTGTGATGGCAATATCATGGAGCATTATGATGAGAAGATCACGGATAACTGTGATGACGAGCGTCATGGAGCTCTGTAATGACAAGGGGCATGGAGCATTGTAATTACAGGTTTCCTGGACCATTGTGATGAAAAGGGCATGGAGCATTTTCATGAGAAGGCCATGGAGCATTCTGATGACATGCGTCATGAATCATTGTGATGACAAGGGCATGGAGCATTGTGATTACAGAGGTCTTGGAGCACTGTGATGACAATGGTCATGGAGCTTTGGATGACAAGGCCGTGGAACATTGTGATGGCAGGGGTCATGGAGCATTGTTATGACAGGGGTAATGGAGCATTGTGATGACAAGGGCATGGAACATTGGTCTGAAAATTTCATGGATTATTGTGATGAGATTCGGCATGGAGCCTTGTGATGACTAGGGCACAGAACACTTGATACATGTGTCATGGAGGATTGTAATGACAAGGGCATGGAGCATTGTGATGAAAAGAGTATCGAGCATTGTGTTGACAAGCGTCATGGAGCATTGTGCTGACAAAGGCATGGAGCATGGTGAAGACATGGGTAAAAGAGCATTGTGATGAAAATTTCATGGAGCATTGTGGTGACAAATTTCACAGAGCCTTTTGATGAAGTGCGCATGGACCAGAGTGATAACAAGGTACTGGAGCATTGTGATGAGAGGACCATGGAGCCTTGTGGTGACAATTCTCATGGAGCATTCTGATGAAAAGGGGCATGGAGCATTGTGATTACAGGTGTATTGGATCCTTGTGATGACAAGGCCGTAGAATATTGTGATGGCAGGGTTCATGGAGCATGGTTATGACATGGGCAATGGAGCATTGTGATTACAAGGGCATCGAGCATTGGTCTGAAAAGTTTCATGGATTATTGTGATGAGAGTGGGCATAGAGCATTGTGATGACAAGGGCATGGAACACTGTGATGCATGGATCATGGAGGACTGTAATGACAATGGCGTGGAGCAATGTGATGAGAGGCTTCATGGAGCATTGTGATGACAAGGGCATGGAGCATTGTGATGACAAGGGTCATGGAGCATTTTGATGACAAGATTCCCATATCATCGTGTTGTCAGGGTTCATGGAGCTCTGTGATGACAGTGGTCATGGAGCATTGTGATGACAGGGTCATGGAGCATTGTGATAAGAAGGTCATAGAGCACTGGGCTGAAAATGTTCATGGAGTATTGTGATGACAGGGGTAATGGGGCATTGTGATGAGAAGGGAATGGAGCATTGTGATGACAAGGTCCTGGGGCACTGTAATCAGAAAACCATGGAGCCTTGTGATGACAAGTCTTATGGAGCATTCTGATGAAAAGGTGCATGGAGCATTGTGATTACAGGGGACATGAAGCATTGTGATGAAAATGGCATGGAGCATTGTGATGCCAAGGGTCATGGAGCTTTGTGATGACAAAGTTCATGGAGCATTTTGATGACAAGGTCGTGATGCATTGTGATGAGAAGGGCAGGGAGCATTTTGATGAGAGGTTCATGGAGCAATTTGATGAAAAGTATCATGGAATATTTTGATGACAGTGGTTATGGAACACTGTTATGTCAGGGGTCATTGAGCATTGTGATGAAAAGGGTCATGGAGCATTTTGATGGCAGCGGTTATGGAACATTGTGATGTCAGGTTTCATGAAGCATTGTGATGATAAGGTCATGCAGCATTGTCATGACAGGGATAATGGAACATTGTGATTACAGGGGGGAGAGAGCATTTTGATGAGAAGTGCATGGAGCATTGTGATGACAAGGTTTTTGGAGCACTGTAATGACAAGAATGTGGAGCATTGTGATGACAAGCGCATGGCGCAATGTGATGACATGGTTTATGGAGCATTGTGCTCACAAGCGCATGGAGCATTGTGATGACAAGGGTCATGGAGCATTGTGCTGACAAAGGCATGCAGCATGGTGATGACAAGGATCACAGAGCATTGTGATGAAAAGTTCATGGAGCATTGTGGTGAGAAAGGTCACAGAGCCTTGTGTGACGAGGACATGGACCATTGTGATGACAAATGTCATGAAGCCTTGTGATAACTGGAGTAACAGAGCATTGAGATGACAGGCTTCTTGGAGCACTGTGATGACAAGGACATGGAGCATTGTGATGAGAAGGCCATGGAGCATTCTGATGACATGCATCATGGAGCTTTGTGATTAAAGGTCATGGAGCATTGTGATTACAGGGGTCTTGGAGCATTGTGATGAAAATGGTATGGATCATTGTGATGAAAAAGGAATGGAGCCTTGTCATGACAGGGTTCAAGGAGCATAATGATGACAACTGTCAGGGAGCATTGTGATGACAAGTGTATTGAGCATTGTGATGACAAAAGTCATGGAGCACTGTGATGAGAAGACCATGGATAGTTGTGATGATGAGCGTCATGGTGCATTGTGATGACAATGGTTATGGAACATTGTGATCACAAGGGATTGGAGCATTTTGATGACAGAGGTCATGGAGCATATTGATTTCACTCTGATGACAATAGCATGAAGCATTATGATGATGGACATGGTGCATTGTGATGACAGGGTCATGGAGCAATTTGATGAAAAGTGTCATGGAACATTTTGATGACAGTGGTTATGGAACACTGTGATGTCAGGGGTCTTGAAGCATTGTGATGAAAAGGGTGATGGAGCATTCTGATGACAGAGGATATGGAACATTTTGATGTCAGGGGTCATGGAGCATTGTGATGATATGGCATGTGGCATTGTGATGACAGAGGCCATGGAAAATTGTGATGACAGTTGTGAGGGAGTATTGTGATGACTACTGATGGAACATTGTGATATCAATGGTGAGAAAGCATTTTGATGAGAAGTGCATGGAGCATTGTGATGACAAGGTTTATGGAGCATTGTGATGACAAGGTTTATGGAGCATTGTGATGACAATGCTGTGGAGCATTGTGATGACAATTTCATGGCGCATTTTGCTGACATGGGTCATGGAGCATTGTGCTGAGAAGCGCATGGAGCATTGTGATGACAAAGGCATGGAACATTGTGACGACAACGGTCACAGAGCATTGTGATGAAAAGTTCATGGAGCATTGTGGTGACAATGGTCACAGTGTTTTGTGATGACGAGGTCAAGGACCATTGTGATGACAAAGGTCATGAAGCATTGTGATGACTGGAGTCATGGAACATTGTGATGACAAGGGTATGTTGCATTCTGATGACAGGGGCATGGTGCATTGGTCTGACAAGTTTCATGATTTATTGTGATGACAGTGGGCAAGGCGCATTCTGATGAGAAGAGCATGGAGCATTATGATGAGAATGTCATGGAGTACTGTGAAGACAGGTGTCTGGGGGAATTGTGATGACATATGTCATGGTCCATTGTGATGACAATGGCATGGAGTAATGTGATGCCAAGTGTCATGGAGGAATGTGATGACAAAGTTAATAGAGCATTGTGATGACAGGGGTTTGGAGCATTGTGATGACAAGGGTCATGGAGCATTTTGATGACAAGGGCATGGAGGATTGTGATGACAAGGGCCATTGAGAATTTTGATGATAATTCCTGAAGCACTGTGATGAAAAGCACATGGAGCTTGCTATGACAGGGGTCATGGAGCATTGCGATGACAAGTGCATGGAGAAATGTGATGACAAGAGCATGTAACATTGTGATGAGAAGTGTCTTGGAGCATTGTGATGGCAAGACCGTGGAGCATTGTGATGAGAAGGCCATGGATAATTTTGATGACGAGCGTCATGGAGCACTGTAATGACAAGGGGCATGGAGCATTGTGATGACAGGTGTCATGGAGCATTGTGATGACATGGGTCATGGAGCATTGTGATGACAAGGGTCATGGAGCATTCTGATGACAAGCTTGTGGAGTATTGTGATGACAATGGCATGGAACATTGTGATGAAAAGGGCATGGAGCATTGTGATGAAAAAGGCATGGAACCTTTTCATGACAGGGTTCAAGGAGCATTCTGACAAAAAGTGTCAGGGAGCATTGTGATGACAAGTGTTTTGAGCATTGTGATGACAAAGTTCATGGAGCATTGTGATGACAAGGGCATGGAGTATTGTGATGACAGGCATCATGGAGCGTTGTGATGACAACTGTTATGGAACATTGTGATCACAAGAGTTTGGAGCATTGTGATGACACAGGTCATGGAACATTTTGATTTCAAGAATCACGGAGAATTGTGATGACAAGGGCATGAAACAATGTGATCCCAAGGTTCACGGAGGATTGTGATGAAACTGGTAATGGAGAATTGTGATGACAATTGCATGGAGCATTGTGATGACAAGGTCATGTAGCATTTTGCTGACAAAGGCATGGAGAATTGTGATGACAAGTGTCATGGAGCTCTGTGACGACAAGCGTCAAGGAGCATTTTTATTACAGGGGTCATGGAGCATTGGGATGACAAGCACATGGAACATTCTGATGACAAGTGGCATGGATCATTTTGATGACTGTGGTCATGTAGCATTGTGATGACATGTATCATGGAGCTTAGTGATGAGAATGTCATGGAGCATAGGGCTGAAAATATTCATGGAGTACTGTGATGACAGGGGTCATGGAGTATTGTGATGAGAAGGGAAAGGAGCAATGTGATGAGAAGTTCCAGAGCATTGTGATGAGAGGGCCATGGAGCCTTGTGATGACAAGGGTCATGGAGCAAACTGATGAAAAGGTGCAAGGAGCATTGAGATTACAGGGGTTTTGAAGCATTGTGATGACAAGGGCATGGAGTATTGTGATGAGAAAGCAATGGAGCATTCTGATGACATGCGTCATCGAGCTTTGTGATGACAAGGACATAGAGCATTGTGATTACAGGGGTCTTGGAGCATTGTGATGAAAAGCGAATGGATCATTGTGATGAAAAATGCATGGAGCCTTGTCATGACAGGGTTCAAGGAGCATACTGATGACAACTGTCAGGGAGCATTGTGATGATAAGTGTTTTGAGCATTGTGATGACAAAGATCATGGAGCATTGTGATGAGAAGTCCATGGATAATTGTGATGACCAGCGCCATAGGGCATTGTGATGACAAGTGTTATGGAACATTGTGATCAGAAGGGTTTGGTGCATTGTGATGACAGAGGTCATTGAGCGTTTTGATTTCATTGTGATGACAATAGAATGAAATATTATGGTGATGGATACGGTCAATGGTGATGACAGCGTTCATGGAGCATTGAGATGAAAAGGGGCATGGAGCATTGTGATTACAGGCCTGTTGGAGCATTGTGATGACAAGAGCATGGAGCATCGTGATTACAGGGGTCTTGGAGAATTGTGATGACAAGGGTCATGGAGGCTTGTGATGACAAGGCCGTGGAGGCTTGTGATGACAAGGCCGTGGAACCTTTTGATGGCAGGGGTCATGGATCATTCTTATGACAGGGTTAATGGAGCTTTGTGATGACAAAAGTCATGCAGCATTTTGATGACAAGGGCGTGGTGCATTGTGTTGACAGAGGTCATGGAGCATTTTCATGACAAGGTCGTTGTGCATTGTGATGAGAAGGGCAGGGAGCATTGTGATGACAGGGTCTTGGAGCTAATTGATGAAAAGTGTCAGGGAACATTTTGATAACAGGGGTTATGGAACATTCTATTGACAAGGGCATTGAGTATTGTGATGTGGAGGCAATGGAGCATTCTGATGACATGCATCATGGAGCTTTGTGATGAAAAGGACATGGAGCATTGTGATTACAGGGGTCATAGAGAACTGTAATGACTAGGGGCATGGCGCATTGTGATTACAGCGGGCTTGGAGCATTGTGATGACAAGGGCATGGAGCATTGTGATGAGAAGGCCTCGGAGCATTCTGATGACATGCGTCATGAATCTTTGTGACGACAAGGGCATGGAAAATTGTGCTTACAGGGGTCTTGGAGCACTGTGATGACAAGTGTCATGGAGCCTTGTATGACAAGGCCATGGAACATTGTGATGGCAGGGGTCAATTTTATGACAGGGGTAATGGAGCATTGTGATGACAAGGGCATGTTATATTGGTCTGAAAATTTCATGGAATATTGTGATGAGATTCGGCATGGAGCATTGTGATGACTAGGGCACGGAACACTGTGACACATGTGTCATTGGGGATTGTAATGACAAGGGCATGGAGCATTGTTATGAGAAGAGTATCGAGCATTGTGATGACAAGCGTCATGGAACATTGTGCTGACAAGGGAATGCAGCAATGTGATGAGAGGTTTCATGTAGCATTGTGATGAAATGGCATGGAGCATTGTGATGCCAAGGGTCATGGAGCTTTGTGATGAGAAAGTTCTTGGAGCATTTTGATGACAAGGTCGTGGTGCATTGTGATGAAAAGGGCAGGGAGCATTGTGATGACAGGGTCATGGAGCAAATTGATGAAAAGTGTCATGGAACATTTTGATTACAAGGGTTATGGAACATTGTGATGTCAGCGGTCATGGAGCATTTGGATGAAAAGGGTCATGGAGCATTCTGATGAAAAGGTGCATGGAGCATTGTGATTACAGGGGTTTTGAAGCATTGTAATGACAAGGGCAAGGAGCATTGTGATGAGAAGGCAATGGAGCATTCTGATGACATGCGTCATGGAGCTTTGTGATGACAAGGACATAGAGCATTGGGGTGACAAAGGTCAGAGAGCCTTGTGTGACGAGGGAATGGACCATTGTGATGACAAAGGTCATGAATCATTGTGATGACTGGAGTCACGGAGCACTGTGATGACAGGGGTCATTGAGCATTGTGATGACAAGGGCATGGTGCATTGTGATGACTGGGGCATGGAACATTGGTCTGACAAGTTTCATGGATTATTGTGATGACAGTGGGCATGGCACATTGTGATGACTAGGGCATGGAGAATTGTGATTACAAGGGTCATGGAATATTGTGATGACAGGGGTGAGGGAGTATTGTGATGACTAGGGATGGAAGATTGTGATATCAGTGGTGAGAAAGCATTTTGAGGAGAAGTGCATGGAGCATTGTGATGACAAGGTTTATGGAGCATTTTGATGACAAGGATGTGGAGCATTGTGATGACAAGTGCATGGTGCATTGTGATGGCATTGGTTATGGAGCATTGTGCTGACACGCGCATCGAGCATTGTTATGACAAGGGTCATGGAGCATTGTGCTGACAAAGGCATGGAGCTTTGTGACGACAAGGGTCACAGATCATTGTGATAAAAATTTCATGGAGCATTGTGGTGACAAAAGTCCCAGAGCTTTGTGTGACGAGGTCATGGACCATTGTGATGACAAATGTCATGAAGCATTGTGATGACTGGAGTCACGGAGCATTGTGATAACAGGTGTCTTGGAGCATTGTGATGAAAAGGGAATGGATCATTGTGATGAAAAAGGCATGGAGCCTTGTCATGACAATGTTCAAGGAGCATACTGATGACAAGTGTCAGCGAGCAATGTGATGCCAAGTGTATTGAGCATTGTGGTTACAAAGGTCATGGAGCATTGTGATGAGAAGACCTTGCATAATTGTGATGATGAGCGTCATGGGGCATGTGATGACAAGTGTTATGGAACATTGTGATCAGAAGGGTTTGGAGCATTGTGATGACAGAGGACTTGGAGCATTTTGATTTCATTGTGATGACAATAGCATGAATCATTATGATGATTGGCATGGTGCATTGTGATGACACGGTTCATGTAGCATTGAGATGAAAAGTGGCATGGAGAATTGTGATTATAGAGGGCTTGGAGCATTGTGATGACAAGGGTCATGGAGCCTTGTGATGACAAGGCCGTGGAACATTGTGATGGCAGGGGTCATGGAGCATTGTTATGACAGGTGTAATGGAGCATTTTGATGACAAGGGCATGGAGCATTGTGATGACAGTGGTATGGAACATTGGTCTGACATGTTTCATGGATTATTGTGATGAGAGTGGGCATGGCACATTGTGATGACAAGGGCATGGAACATTGTGATGACAAGATCCTTGTGTATTGTGAAGACAGGTGTCAGGGAGCATTGTGATGACATATGTCATTGTCCATTGTGATGACAATGGCATGGAGCATTGTGATACCAAGTGTCATGGAGGATGGTGATGACAAAGGTAATGGAGCATTTTGATGACAAGGGCTTGGAACATTGCGAACAGAAGGGTCATGGAGCATTGTGATGAGAAGACCTTGCATAATGGTGATGACGAGCGTCATGTGGCATGTGATGACAAGTGTTATGGAACATTGTGATCAGAAGGGTTTGGAGCATTGTGATGACAGAGGTCATTGAGCATTTTGATTTCACTGTAATGAAAATAGCATGAAACATTATGATGATGGGCATGGTTCATTGTGATGACAGGGTTCATGGAGCACGGAGATGAAAAGGGGCATGGAACATTGTGATTACAGGGGTCTTGGAGCATTGTGATGAGAAGGTCATGGAGCATTGGGCTCAAAATTTTCATGGAGCATTGTGATTACAGGGGTCATGGAGCACTATGATGACAAGGGTCATGGAGCATTGTGATGACAAGCATCACGGAACATTCAGATTAAAGGTGTCATGGAGCATTGGGATGACAAGTGCATGGATCATTGTGATGACAAGTGTCATGGAGACTTTTGATGACAAGATTCCCGGATCATTGTGTTGTGAGGGGTCATGGAGCGCGGGAATGACAGTGGTCATGGAGCATTGTGATGACAGTGCTCTTGGTGCATTGTGATGAGAAGGTCATGGATCATTGGGCTGAAAATGTGCATGGAGTATTGTGATGACAGGGGTCATGGAGCATTGTGATGACAAGGGAATGGAGCATTGTGATGACAAGGTCCTGGAGAATTGTGTTGAGAAAACCATGGCATCTTGTGATGACATGTCTCATGGAGCACTCTGATGAAAAGCAGCATGGAGCATTGTAATTACAGGGGTCTTGGAGCATTGAGATGACAAGGGCATGGAGCATGGTGATTTGAAGGCCATGGAGCATTCTGATGACATGCGTCATGGAGCTTTGTGAAGACAAGCACATGGAGCATTGTGATTACCGGGGTCTTGGAGCATTGTGATGAAAAGGGCATGGATCATTGTGATGAAAAATGCATGGAGCCTTGTAATGAAAGTGTTCAAGGAGCATTCTGACGACAAGTGTCATGGAGCATTGTGATGACAAGTGTATTGAGCATTGTGATGACAAAGATCATGGAGCATTGTGATGAGAACACCATGGATAATTGTGATGAACAGAGTCATGGGGCATTGTGATGACAAGTGTTATGGAACATTGTGATCACAAGGGTTTGGAGCATTGTGATGACAAAGGTCATGGAACATTTTAATTTCATTGTGATGACAATAGTATGAAGCATTTTGATGATGGGCATGGTGCATTCTTATGACAGGGTTCATGGAGCATTGAGATGAAAAGGGGCACGGAGCATTGTCATTACAGGAGTCTTGGAGCATTGTGATGACAAGGGTATGGAGCATCGTGAATGAGAAGGCCATGGAACATTCTGATTACATGTGTCATGGATCTTTGTGAGACATGGGTAAGGAGAATTGTGATTACATTGTCTTGGAGCATTGTGATGAAAATTGTCATGGAGTCTTGTGATGACAAGGTCGTGGAACCTTGTGTGGGCAGGTGTCATGGAGCAGTGTTATGACAGTGGTAATGGTGCGTTGTGATGACAAGGGCATGGAGAATTGGTCTGAAATGTTTAATGGATTATTGTGATGACAAGGGCACGGAACACTTTGATACATGGATCATGGTGGATTGTAATGACAAGGGCATGAAGCATTGTGATGAGAAGGGCATCAAGCATTGGGATCAGAAGCGTCATGGAGCTTTGTGCTGACCAGGGCATGGAATAATGTGATGAGAGGCTACATGGAGCATTGTGATGACAATGGCATGGAGCATTGTGATGCTAGGGGTCATGGAGCTTTGTGATGACAAAGGTCATGGAGCATTTTGATGACATGGTCGACGTGCGTTGTGATGAGAAGGGCAGGGAGCATTGTGATAACAGGGTCATAGAACAATTTGATGAAAAAGGTCATGGAACATTTTGATGAGAGTGGTTATTGAAAATTGTGGTGTCAGGGGTCATGGAGCATTGTGATGAAAAGGATATTGGAGTATTTTGATGACAGGGTTTATGGAACATTGTGATGTCATGGGTCATGGAGCATTTAATGATAAGTGCATGTAGCATTGTGATGATAGTGATCATGGAACATTGTGATGACAGGCGTGAGGGAGTATTGTGAAGACTAGTGATGGAACATTGTGATATCAGTGGTGAGAGAGCATTTTGATGAGAAGTGCATGGAGCATTGTGATGACACGGTTTATAGAGCATTGTGGTGACAAGGATGTGGAGCATTGTGATGACATGGGTCAAAAAGCATTGTGCTGAAAAGCGCATGGAGCATTGTGATGACAAGTGTCATGGATCATTGTGCTGACAAAGGCATGGTTCATTTTGATGACAAGGGTCAGAGAGCATTGTGATGAATATTTCAGGGAGCATTGTGGTGACAAAGGTCACAGAGCCTTGTGTGACAAGGGCATGGTCCATTGTGATGACAAATGTCATGAAGCATTTTGATGACTGGAGTCACGGAGCATTGGGATGACAGGGGTCATGGAGCATTGTGATGACAGGGTTCATTGGGCATTGTGATGAGAAGGTCATGGAGCATTGGGCTGAAAATATTCACCGAGTATTGTGATGCCAGGGCTCATGTGGCATTTTTATGACAAGGGAATGGAGCATTGTGATGAAAAGGTCATGGTGCATGGTGATGAGAAGGCCATGGAGAATTCTGAAGTCATGTGTCATGAAGCTTTGGGATGACAAGGGCATGGAGCATTGTGATTACAGGGGTCTTGGAGCATTGTGAGGAAAAGGGCATGGATCATTTTGATTAAAAAGGCATGGAGCCTTGTCATGACAGGGTTCAAGGAGCATACTGACGACAAGTGTCAGGGAGCATTGTGATGACAAGTGTATTGAGCATTGTGATGACAAAGGTCATGGAGTATTGTGAATAGAAGACCATGGATAATTGTGATGATGAGCGTCCTGGGGCGTTGTGATGACAAGTGTTATGGAACATTGTGATCACAAGGGTTTGGAGCATTGTGATGACAGAGGTCGTGGAGCGTTTTGATTTCATTTTGATGAAAATTGCATGAAGCATTATGATGATGGGCATGGTGCATTGTGAATGACACGGTTCATGGAGCATTGAGATGAAAAGGGGCATGGAGCATTGTGATTACAGGGGTCTTGGAGCATTGTGATGATGAGGGCATGGAGCATCGTAAATGAGAAGGCCATGGAGCATTCTGATGACATGCGTCATAGAGCTTTGTGATGACAAGTGTATGGAGAATTGTGATTACAGTGCCTTGGAACATTGTGATGACAAGTGTCTTGGAGTCTTGTGATGACAAGGCCGTGAAACATTGTGATGGCAGGGGTCATGGAGCATTGTTATGACAGGGGTAATGGATCATTGTGATGACAAGGGCATGGAGCACTGGTCTGAAATATTTCATGGATTATTATGATGAGAGTGGGCATGGAGCATTGTGATGACAAGGGCACAGAACACTTTGATACATGGGTCATGGAGGATGGTAATGACAAGGGCACAGAACACTTTGATACATGGTTCATGGAGGATTGTAATGACAAGGGCATGGAACATTGTGATGAGAAAGGCATAGAGCATTGGGATCACAAGCATCATGTAGGTTTGTGATGACAAGGGCATGGAGCAATGTGATGAGAGGCTTCATGGAGCATTGTGATGACTATGGCATGGAGCACTGTGATGCCAAGGGTCATGGAGTTTTGTGATGACAAAGGTCATGGAGCATTTTGATGACGAGGTCGTGGTGCGTTGTGATGAGAAGTGCAGCGAGCATTGTGATAATAGTTTCATGGAGCAATTTGATGAAAAAGGTCATGGAATATTTTGATGAGAGTGGTTATGGAAAATTGTGATGACACGGGTCATGGAGCATTGAGTTGAAATGGTTAATGTAGCATTTTGATGACAGGGGTTATGGAACATTGTGATGGCAGGGGTCATGGAGCATTTTGATGATAAGTGCATGTAGCATTGTGATGATAGGGGTCATGGAACATTGTGATGACAGCGGTGAGGGAATATTGTGAAGACTAGTGATGGAATATTGTGATACCAGTGGTGAGAGGGCATTTTGATGAGAAGTGCATGGAACATTGTGATGACAAGGTTTATGGAGCATTGTGATGACTATGATGTGGAGCATTGTGATGACAAGCGCATGGTACATTGTGATGCCATGGGTCAAGGAGCATTGTGATGACAAACACATGGAGCATTGTGATGACAAGTGTCATGGATCATTGTGCTGACAAATGCATGGTGCATTGTGATGACAAGGGTCACAGAGCATTGTGATGAAATGTTCATGGAGCATTGTGGTGACAAATGACACAGAGCCTTGTGTGACAAGGGCATGGACCATTCTGATGACAAAAGTCATGAAGCATTTTGATGACTGGAGTCACGGAGCATTGTGATGACAGGGGTCATGGAGGATTGTGATGACAGTATTCATGGGGCATTGTGATGAGAAGGTCATGGAGCATTGGGCTGAAAATATTCAAGGAGTATTGTGATGACAGGGGTCATGGGACAATTTGATGACAAGGAAAAGGAGCATTGTGATGAAAATGGCATGGAGCATGGTGACGAGAAGGCCATGGAGCATTCTGAAGACATATGTCATGAAGCTTTGTGATGACAAGAGCATGGAGCATTGTGATTACAGGGGTCTTGGAGCATTGTCAGGAAAAGGGCATGGATCATTGTGAGTAAAAAGGCATGGAGCCTTGTAATGACAGGTTTCAAGGAGCATACTGACGACAAGTGTCAGCGAGCATTGTGATGACAAGTGTATTGAGCATTGTGATGACAAAGTTCATGGAGTATTGTGAATAGAAGGCCATGGATAATTGTGATGATGAGCGTCATGGGGCGTTGTGATGACAAGTGTTATGGAACATTGTGATCACAAGGGTTTTGAGCATTGTGATGACAGAGGTCATGGAGCATTTTGATTTCATTTTGATGACAATAGCATGAAGGATTATGATGATGGGCATGGTGCATTGTGATGACACGGTTCATGGAGCATTGAGATGAAAAAAGGCAAGGAGCATTGTGATTACAGGGGTCTAGGAGAATTGTGATGACAAGGGCATGGAGCATCGTGAATGAGAAGGCCATGGAGCATTCTGATGGCATACGTCATGGAGCTTTGTGATGACAAGGACATGGAGCATTGTGATGACAAGGGTTATGGAGCCTTGTGATGACAAGGCCGTGGAACATTGTAATGGCAGGTGTCATGGAGCATTGTTATAACGGGTAATGGAGCATTTTGATGACAAGGGCATGGAGCATTGGTTTGAAAAGTTTCATGGCTTATTGTGATGAGAGGGGGCATGGAGAATTGTGATGACAAGGGCACGGAACCCTGTGATACATGGGTCATGGCGGATTTTAATGAAAAGTGTATGGAGCATTGTGTTAAGAAGTGCATCGAGCATTGTAATGAAAAGCATCATGGAGCCTGTGATGACAATTGCATGGAACAATGCAATGAGAGTGTTCATGGAGCATTTTGATGACAATGGCATGGAGCATTGTGATGCCAAGGGTCATGGAGCTTTGTGATGACAAAGGTCATGGAGCATTTTGATGACAAGGGCGTGGTGCACTCTGATGAGAAGGGCAGAGAGCATTGTGATGAAATGGTCATGGAGCAATTTGATGAAAAGTGTCATGGGATATTTTGATGAAAGGGGTTATGGAACATTGTGATGTCAGGGGTCATGGAGCATTATGATGAAAAGGGTCATGGAGCATTTTGATGACAGGGGTCCTGGAACATTGTGATGAAAGGGGTGAGGGAGTATTGTGATGACTATTGATGGAACATTATGATATCCGTGGTGGGACAGCATTTTGATGGGAAGTGCATGGAGCATTGTGATGACAAGATTTATGGAGCACTGTGAAGAAAAGGTTGTGGAGCATTGTGATGACAAGTGCATCACGCATTGTAATGACACAGGTCATGGGGCATTGTGCGGACAAGCTTATGGAGCATAGTGATGACAATGGTCATGGAGCATTATGCTGATAAAGGTATGGAGCATAGTGATGACATGGGTAACAGAGCATTGTGATGAAAATTTCATGGAGCATTGTGGTGACAAATATCACAGAGCCTTTTGATGACGAGGGCATGGACCATTGTTTTGACAAAGGTCATGAAGCATTGTGATGACTGGAGTCACGGAGCATTTTGATGACAAGGTCCTGGAGCATTGTGATGAGGGGAGGATGTAGCCTTGTGATGACAATTCTCATGGAGCATTCTGATGAAAACTGGCATAGAGCATTGTGATTACAGGTGTCTTGGATCCTTGTGATGACAAGGTCGTGGAACATTGTGATGACAGTTGTCATGGAGCATTGTTATGACATGGGAAATGGAGCATTGTGATTACAAGGGCATCAAGCATTTGTCTGAAAAGTTTCATGGATTATTTTGATGAGAGTGGGCATGGAGCATTGTGATGACAAGGGCATGGAACATTGTGATACATGGGTCATGGAGGATTTTAATGACAAGGTCATGGAGCAATGTGATAAGAGGCTTCATGGAGCATTGTGATGACAAGGGCATGGAGCATTGTGATGACAAATGTCATGGAGCATTTTGATGACAACATTCCCCGATCATTGTGTTGTCAGGGGTCATGGAGCATAGTGATGACAGTAGTCATGGAGCATTGTGATGACAGGGGTCATGGTGCATTGTGATAAGACCGTCATGGAGCATTGGGCTGAAAATGTTCATGGAGTATTGTGATGACAGGGGTAATGGGGCATTGTGATGACAAGGGAATGGAGCATTGTGATGACAAGGTCCTGGAGCATTGTGATGAGAGGACCATGGAGCCTTGTGATGACAAGTCTCATGGAGCATTCTGATGAAAAAGTGCATGGAGCATTGTGATTACAGGGGTCATGGAGCATTGTGATGAAAATGGCATGGAGCATTGTGATGCCAAGGGTCATGGAGCTTTGTGATGACAAAGTTCATGGAGCATTTTGATGACAAGGTCGTGGTGCATTGTGATGAGAAGGGCAGGGAGAATTGTGATGACAGTGTCATGGAGCAATTTGATGAAAAGGATGATGGAACATTTTGATGACAGTGGGTATGGAACATTTTTATTTCAGGGCTCATGGAGCATTGTGATGAAAAGGCTCATGGAGCATTTTGATGACAGGGGTTATGGAATATTGTGATGTCATGGTTCATGGAGCATTGTGATGATAAGATCATGTAGCATTGTCAAAACAGGGATCATGGAACATTGTGATGACAGGGGGGAGAGAGCATTTTGATGAGAAATGCATGGAGCATTGTGATGACAAGGTTTTTGGAGCACTCTAAAGAAAAGGATGTGGAGCATTGTGATGACAAGCGCATGGCGCATTGTGATGACATGGGTTATGGAGCATTGTGCTGACAAGTGCATGGAGCATGGTGATGACAAGGATCAGAGAGCATTGTGATGAAAAGTTCATGGAGCATTGTCGTGACAATGGTCACAGAGCATTGTGTGACGAGGACATGGACCATTGTGATGACAAATGTCATGAAGCCTTGTGATGACTGGAATCACAGAGCATTGAGATGACAGGGGACTTGGAGCACTGTGATGACAAGGACATGGGGCATTGTGATGAGAAGGCCATGGAGCATTCTGATGACATGCATCATGGAGCTTTGTGATTAAGGTCATGGAGCATTGTGATTACACGGGTCTTGGAGAATTGTGATGAAAATGGTATGGATCATTGTGATGAAAAAGGCATGGAGCCTTGTCATGACAGGGTTCAAGGGGCATACTGATGAAAAGTGTCAGGGATCATTGTGATGACAAGTGTATTGAGCATTGTGATGACAAAGTTCATGGAACACTGTGATGAGAAGACCATGGATAATTGTGATGATGAGTGTCATGGTGCATTGTGATGACAATGGTTTTGGAACATTGTGATCACAAGGGTTCGGAGCATTTTGATGACAGAGGTCATGGAGCATATTGATTTCATTGTGATGACAATAGCATGAAGCATGATGACGATGGACATGGTGCATTGTGATGACAGGGTCATGGAGCAATTTGATGAAAAGTGTCATGGAACATTTTGATGACAGTGGTTATGGAACATTGTGATTTCAGGGTTCTTGGAGCATTGTGATGAACAGGGTGATGGAGCATTTTGATGACAGAGGATATGGAACATTATGATGTCAGGGGTCATGGAGCATTGTGATGATAAGGGCATGTAGCATTGTGATGACAGAGGTCATGGAAAATTGTGATGACATTGGTGAGGGAGTATTGTGATGAGTAGTGATGGAACATTGTGATATCAGTGCTGAGAGAGCATTTTGATGAGAAGTGCATGGAGCATTGTGATAACAAAGTTTATGAAGCATTGTGATGACAAGATTTATGGAGCATTGTGATGACAAGGCTTTGGAGAATTGTGATGACCAGTGCATGGCACATTTTGATGACATGGATCATTGAGCATTGTGCTGAGAACCGAATGGAACATTGTGAAGACAAGGGTCATGGAGCATTGTGCTGACAAAGGAATGGAACATTGTGATGACAACGATCACAGAGCATTGTGATGAATAATTCATGGAGCACTGTGGTGACAATGGTCACAGAGCCTTGTGATGACGCGGGCATGGACCATTGTGATGAAAAAGGTCATGAAGCATTGTGATGACAAGGGTATGGAGCATTGTGATGACAGGGGCATGGTGCATTGTTCTGACAAGTTTCATGGTTTATTGTGATGACAGTGGGCATGGCACATTCTGATGACAAGGTCATGGAGCATTGTGATGAAAAAGGCATGGAGCCTTTTCATGACAGGGTTCAAGGAGCATTCTGAGGAAGAGAGTCAGGGAGCATTGTGATGACAGGTGTATTGAGCATTGTGATGACAAAGTTCATGGAGCATTGTGATTACAAGGGCATGGAGTATTGTGATGGCAGGCATCATGGAGCGTTGTTATGACAAGTGTTATGGAACATGGTGATCACAAGTGTTTAGAGCATTGTGATGACAGAGGTCATGGATCATTTTGATTTCAAGAATCATGGAGCATTGTGATGACAAGGGCATGAAGCAAAGTGATCCCAAGGTTCATGGAGGATTGTGATGACACTGGTAATGGAGAATTGTGAGGACAAGTGCATGGAGCATTGTGATGACAAGGTCATGTAGCATTTTGCTGACAAAGGCATGGAGCACCGTGATGACAAGTGTCATGGAGCTCTGTGACGACAAGCGTCAAGGACCATTGTGATTACAGGGGTCATGGAGCATGGGGATGACAAGCACATGGAATATTCTGATGACAAGTGGCATGGATCATTTTGATGACTGTGGTCATGTAGCATTGTGATGACATGGGTCATGGAGCATTGTGAAGAGAAGGTCATGGAGCAATGGGGTGAAAATATTCATGGAGTACTGTGATGACAGGGGTCATGGAGCATTGTGATGAGAATGGAATGGAGCAATGCGATGAGAAGATCCTGGAGCATTGTGATGAGAGGGCCATGGCGCCTTGTGATGACAATTGTCATGGAGCATACAGATAAAAAGGTTCATGGAGCATTGTGATTACAGGGGTTTTGTAGCATTGTGAAGACCAGGGCATGGAGCATTGTGATGAGAAGGCCATGGAGCATTCTGATGACATGCGTCATGGAGCTTTGTGATGACAAGGACATGAAGCATTGTGATTACAGGGGTCTTGGAGGATTGTGATGAAAAGGGCATGGATCATTGTGATGAAAAATGCATGGAGCCTTGTCATGACAGGGTTCAAGGAGCATACTGATGACAAGTGTCAGGCAGCATTGTGATGACAAGTGTATTGAGCATTGTGATGACAAAGTTCATGGAGCATTGTGATGAGAAGACCATGGATAATTGGAATGACCAGCGTCATGGGGCGTTGTGATGACAAGTGTTATGGAACATTGTGATCACAAGTGTTTGGAGCATTGTGATGACAGAGGTCATGAAGCATTTTGATTTCATTGTGATGACAATAGGATGAAGCATTATGATGATGGGCATGGTGCATTGTGATGACAGGGTTCATGGAGAATTGAGATGAAAAGGGGAATGGAGCATTGTGATTACAGGGATGCTGGAGCATTGTGATGACAAGGGCATGGAGCACTGTGATGAGAAGGCCATGGAGCATTCTGATGACATGCATCATGGAGCTTTGTGATGACAAAGACATGGAGCATTGTGATTAGAAGGGTCTTGGAGCATTGTGATGACAAGGGTCATGGAGGCTTGTGATGAAAAGGCCATGGAACCTTGTGATGGCAGGTGTCATGGAGCATTATAAAGACAGGGGTAATGGAACATTGTGATGACAAGGGCATGGAGCATTTGTCTGAAATGTTTCATGGATTATTGTGATGAGAGTGTTCATGGAGCATTGAGATGAAAAGGGGCATGGAAAATTGTGATTACAGAGGTCCTGGTGCATTGTGATGACAAGGGTCATGGAGCCTTGTGATGACAAGGCAGTGGAACATTGTGATGGCAGGGGTCATGGAGCATTGTTATGAGAGGTGTAATGGAGTATTGTGATGACAAGGGCATGGAGCAATGTGATGAGAGATTTCATTGAGCATTTTGATGACAATGGCATGGAGCATTGTGATGCCAAGTGTCATGGAACTTTGTGATGACAAAGGTCATGGGGCATTTTGACGATAAGGGCATGGTGCATTGAGATGAGAAGGACAGGGAGCATTGTGATGACAGGGTCATGGAGCAATTTGATGAAAAGTGTCATGGAATATTTTGATGACAGGGGTTATGGAACATTGTGATGTAAAGGGTCATGAAGCATTGTGATGAAATGGGTCATGGAGCATTTTGTGACAGTGTTTATGGAACATTGAGATGTCAGGGGTCATGAAGCATTGTGATGATAAGGGCATGTAGCACTGTGATGACAGTGGTCATGGAACACTGTGATGACAGGGGTGGGGGAGTATTGTGATGACTAGTGAAGTAACATTGTGACATATGTGGTGAGACAGCATTTGGATGAGAAGTGCATGGAGCATTTTTATGACCAGTGTTATGGAGCATAGCAATTATAAAGAGGTGGAGTATTGTGATGACAAGCGCATGGCGCTTTGTGATGACATGGGTCATGGAGCATTGTGCTGACAAGCGCATGGAGCATTTTGATGACAAGTGTCAGGGAGCATTGTGCTGACAAAGGCATGGAGCATTTTGATGACAAGGGACAGAGAGCATTGTGATGAAATATTTATGGAGCATTGTGGTGAAAAAGATCACAGAGCCTTGTGTGACGAAGACAGGGACCATTGTGATGAGATCGGTCATGAAGCATTGTGATGACTGGAGTCACGGAGCATTGTGATGAAAGGGGTAATGGAGCATTGTGATGACAAGGGCATGGAGCAATATGATGACAGGGGCATGGAACATTTGTCTGACAAGTTTCATGGATTATTGTGATGACATTGGGCATGGAGCATTGTGATGATAAGGGCATGGAGCATTGGGGTGACAAAGGCAGGGAGCATTTTGAAGACAAGGGACACAGAGCATTGTGATGAAATATTCATGGAGCATTGTGGTGAAAATGATCACAGAGCCTTGTGTGAAGAGGGCATGGACCACTGTGATGAGAAAGGTCATGAAGCATTTTGATGACTGGATTCACGGAGCATTGTGATGACAGGGGTCATGGAGCATTGCTCTGAAAAGATTTATGGATTATTGTGATGAGAGTGAGCATGGCTCATTGTGATGACAAGGGCATTGAAAATTGTGATGACAAGGTCATGGAGAATTTTGAAGACAGGTGTCAGGGAGCATTGTGATGACATATGTCATTGTCAATTGTGATGACAATGGCATGGAGCATTGTGATACCAAGTGTCATGGATGATTGTGATGACAAAGAAATGGAGCATTTTGATGACAAGGGCTTGGAACATTGTGATGACAAGGGTCATGGAGCATTGTGATGACAAGGGCATGGAGCATTGTGATGACAAGGGCCATTGAGAATTTTGATGACAACGTCGTGAAGCATTGTGATGACAAGCGAATGGAGCTTGCTATGACAGGGGTCATAGAGCATTGCGATGACAAGTGCATGGAGAATTGTGATGACAAGATCATGTAATATTGTTATGAGAAGTGTCACGAAGCATTGTGATGACAAGGACGTGGAGAATTGTAATGACATGGGACATGGAGCATTGTGATGACAGGTGTCATGTAGCATTGTGATGAGATGGGTCATGGAGCATTGTGATGACAAGGGTCATGTAGCATTGTGATGAGAAGGTCATGGAGCATTGGCCTGAAAATGTTCATGGAGTATTGTGATGACAGTGGTCAAGGAGCATTGTGATGACTAGGGAATGGAGCATTGTGATGACAAGGTCGTGGAGCAGTGTGATGAGAAGACCATGGAGCCTTATGATGACAAATCTCATGGAGCATTCTGATGAATAGGGGCATGGAGCATTTTGATTACAGGGGTCTTGGAGCATTGTGATGACAAGGTCATGGAGTATTGTGAAGACAGGTGTCAGGGAGCATTGTGATGACATATGTCATTGTCCATTGTGATGACAATGGCATGGAGCATTGTGATACCAAGTGTCATGGAGGATTGTGATGCCAAAGTAATGCAGCATTTTGATGAGAAGGGCTTGGAACATTGCGATGACAATGGTCATGTAGCATTTTGATGACAAAGTCATGGAGCATTCTGATGAAAAGTTGCATGGAGCATTGAGTTTACAGGGGTTTTGAAGCAATGTGATGACAAGGGCATAGAGCATTGTGATGAGAAGGCAAAGGAGCATTCTGATGACATGCGTCATGGAGCTTTGTGATGACAAGGACATGGAGCATTGTGATTACAGGGGTCTTGGAGCATTGTGATGAAAAGGGAATGGATCATTGTGATGAAAAATGCATGTAGCCTTTTCATGACAGGGTTCATGGAGCATACTGATGACAACTGTCAGGGAGCATTGTGATGATAAGTGTATTGAGCACTGTGATGACAAAGATCATGGAGCATTGTGATGAGAAGACCATGGATAATTGTGATGACGAGCGTCATGGGGCATTGTGATGACAAGTGTTATGGAACATTGTGATCAGAAGGATTTGGTGCATTGTGATGACAGAGGTCATTGAGTATTTGATTTCATTGTGATGACAATAGAATGAAATATTATGGTGATGGGCACGGTGCATTGTGATGACAGGGTTCATGGAGCATTGAGATGAAAAGGGGCATGGAGCATTGTGATTACAGGGGTGTTGGAGCATTGTGATGACAAAGGCATGGAGCATTGTGATGAGAAGGCCATGGAGCATTCTGATGAAATGCGTCATGGAGCTTTGTGATGACAAGGGCATGGAGAATTGTGATTACAGCGGTCATGGAATACTGTGATGACAGGTGTAAGGGAGTATGTGATGACTAGTGATGGAATATTGTGATATCAGTAGTGAGAAGGCATTTTGAGGAGAAGTGCATGGAGCATTGTGATGACAATGTTTATGGAGCATTTTGATGACAAGGATGTGGAGCATTGTGATGACAAGTGCATGGTGCATTGTGATGACATGGGTTATGGAGCATTGTGCTGACACGCGCATCGAGCATTGTGATGACAAGGGTCATGGAGCATTGTGCTGACAAAGGCATGGAGCTTTGTGATGACAAGTGTCACAGAGCTTTGTGATAAAAATTTCATGGAGCACTGTGGTGACAAAGGTCATAGATCTTTGTGTATCGAGACCATCGACCATTGTGATGACAAATGTCATGAAGCATTGTGATGACGGGAGTCACGGAGCATTGTGATAACAGGGGTCTTGGAGCATTGTGATGAAAAGGGAATGGATCATTGTGATGAAAAATGAATGGGGCCTTGTCATGATAGTGTTCAAGGAGCATACTGATGAAAAGTTTCAGCGAGCATTGTGATGCCAAGGGTATTGAGTATTGTGGTGACAAAGATCATGGAGCATTGTGATGAGAAGTCCCTGCATAATTGTGATGACGAGCGTCATGGGGCATGTGATGAGAAGTGTTATGGAACATTGTGATCAGAAGGGTTTGGAGCGTTGTGATGACAGAGGATATGGAGCATTGAGATGAAAAGTGGCATGGAGAATTGTGATTACAGAGGTCTTGGAGCATTGTGATGACAAGGGTCATGGAGCCTTGTGATGACAAGGCCGTGGAACATTGCGATGGCAGGGGTCATGGAGCATTTTTATGACAGGTGTAATGGAGCATTGTGATGACAAGGGCATGGAGCAATGTGATGAGAGATTTCATTGAGCATTGTGAAGACAATGGCATGGAGCATTGTGATGCCAAGTGTCATGGAGCTTTGTGATGACAAATGTCATGGGGCATTTTGATGACAAGTGCGTGGTGCATTGTGATGAGAAGGGCAGAGAGCATTTTGATGACAATATCATGGAGCAATTTGCATAAAAGTGTCAGGGAATATTTTAATGACAGGGGTTTTGGAAAATTGCAATATCAGGGGTCATGAAGCATTGTGATGAAATGGGTCATGGGGCATTTTGTGACAGGGGTTATGGAACATTGTGATGTCAGGGGTCATGGAGCATTGTGATGATAAGGGCATGTAGCCCTGTGATGACAGTGGTCATGGAACATTGTGATGACAGGGGTGAGCGAGTATTGTGATCACTAGTGATGGAACATTGTGATATATGTGGTGATAAGGCATTTTGAGGAGAAGTGCATGGAGCATTGTGATGACAAGTTTTATGGAGCATTTTGATGACAAGGATGTGGAGCATTGTGATGAAAAGAGCATGGCACATTGTGATGACATGTGTCATGGAGCATTGTGCTGACAAGTGCATGGAGTATTTTGATGACAAGTGTCATGGAGCATTGTGCTGACAAAGGCATGGAGCATTGTGATGACAAGGGACACAGAGCATTGTGATGAAAATTTCATGGAGCATTGTGGTGACAAAGATCACAGAGCCTTGTGTGACGAAGGCATGGACCATTGTGAGGACAAAGTCATGAATCATTGTGATGACTCGAGTCACAGAGCATTGTGATGACAAGGTTCATGGAGCATTGTGATGACAAGGGCATGGAGCAATGTGATGACAGGGGCATCAACATTGGTCTGACAAGTTTCATGGATTATTGTGATGACAGTGGGCATGGAGCATTGAGATGACAAGGGCATGGAGCACTGTGGTGACAAAGGTCACAGAGCCTTGTGTGACGAGGGCATCGACCATTGTGAGGACAAATGTCATGAAGCATTGTGATAACTGGATTCACGGAGCATTGTGATGACAGGGGTCATGGAGCATTGTGATTACAAGTGCATGGAGCATTGTGATGACAGGGGCATGGAACATTCGTCTGACATGTTTCATGGATTATTGTGATGACAGTGAGCATGGCGCATTGTGATGACAAGGGCATGGAAAACTGTGATGTCAAGGTCATGGAATATTGTGAAGACAGGTGTCAGGGAGCATTGTGATGACATATGTCATTGTCCATTGTGATGATAATGTCATGGGGCATTGTGATACCAAGTGTCATGCAGGATTGTGATGACAAAGGTAATGGAGCATTTTGATGACAAGGGCTTGGAACATTGCGATGACAAGGGTCATGAAGCATTGTGATGGCAAGGGCATGGAGCATTCTGATGAAAAGATGCATGGAGCATTGAGATTACAGGGGTTTTGGAGCAATGTGATGACAAGGGCATGGAGCATTGTGATGAGAATGCAATGGAGCATCTTGATGACATGCCTCATGGAGCTTTGTGATGACAAGGACATGGAACATTGTGATTACAGGGGTCTTGGAGCATTGTGATGAAAAGGGGATGGATCATTGTGATGAAAAATGCATGGAGCCTTGTCATGACAGGGTTCAAGGAGCATACTGATGACAACTGTCAGGGAGCATTGTGATGATAAGTGTATTGAGCATTGTGATGACAAAGATCACGGAGCATTGTGATGAGAAGACCATGGATAATTGTGATGACCAGCGTCATGGGGCATTGTGATGACAAGTGTTATGGAACATTGTGATCAGAAGAGTTTGGTGCATTGTGATGACAGAGGTCATTGAGCATTTTGATTTCATTGTGATGACAATAGCATGAAATATTATGGTGATGGGCACGGTGCATTGTGATGACAGGGTTCATGGAGCATTGAGATGAAAAGGGGCTTGGAGCATTGTGATGAAAGGGGTGTTGCAGCATTGTGATGACAAGGGCATGGAGCATTGTGATGAGAAGGCCATGGAGCGTTCTGATGACATGCGTCATGGAGCCTTGTGATGACAAGGGCATGGAGAATTGTGATTACAGGGGTCATGGAATATTGTGATGACAGGGGTGAGGGAGTATTGTGATGACTAGTGATGGAACATTGTGATATCAGTGGTGATAAGGCATTTTGAGGAGAAGTGCATGGAGCATTGTGATGACAAGGTTTATGGAGCATTTTGATGACAAGGATGTGGAGCATTCTGATGACAAGTGCATGGTGCATTGTGATGACATGGGTTATGGAGCATTGTGCTGACACGTGCATCGAGCATTGTGATGAAAAGGGTCATGGAGCATTGTCCTGACAAAGGCATGGAGCTTTGTGATGACAAGGTTCACAGAGCATTGTGATAAAAATTTCATGGAGCATTGTGGTGACAAAGGTCACAGAGCTTTGTGTGACGAGGTCATGGACCATTGTGATGACAAATGTCATGAAGCATTGTGATGACTGGAATCACGGAGCATTGTGATAACAGGGGTCTTGGGGCATTGTGAAGAAAAGGGAATGGATCATTATGATGAAAAAGACATGGAGCCTTGTCATGACAGTGTTCAAGGAGCATATTGATGACAAGTGTCAGCGAGCATTGTGATGACAAGTGTATTGAGCATTGTGGTGACAAAGGTCATGGAGCATTGTGATGAGAAGTCCTTGCATAATTGTGATGACGAGCGTCATGGGGCATGTGATGACAAGTGTTATGGAACACTGTGATCAGAAGGGTTTGGAGCATTGTGATGACCGAGGACAAGGAGTATTTTGATTTCATTTTGATGACAATAGCATGAATCATTATGGTGATGTGCATGGTGCATTATGATGACAGTGTTCATGGAGCATTGAGATGCAAAGTGGCATGGAGAATTGTGATTACAGAGGTCTTGGAGCATTGTGATGACAAGGGTCATGGAGCCTTGTGATGACAAGGCCGTGGAACACTGTGATGGTAGGGGTCATGGAGCATTGTTATGACAGGTGTAATGGAGCTTTGTGATGACAAGGGCATGGAGCAATGTGATGAGAGATTTCATTGAGCATTGTGATGACAATGGCATGGAGCATTGTGATGCCAAGGGTCATGGAGCTTTGTGATGACAAATGTCTTGGGGCATTTTGACGACAAGGGCATGGTGCATTGAGATGGGAAGTACAGGAAGCATTGTGATGACAGGGTCATGGAGCATTGTGCTGACAAAGGCATGGAGCTTTGTGATGACAAGGGTCACAGAGCATTGTGATAAAAATTTCATGGAGCATTGTGGTGACAAAGGTCACAGAGCTTTGTGTGACGAGGTCATCGACCATTGTGATGACAAATGTCATGAATCATTGTGATGACTGGAGTCACGAACCATTGTGATGACAGGGGTCATGGAGCATTGTGATGAGAAGGGCATGGAGCAATGTGATGACAGGGGCATGGAACATTGGTCTGACTAGTTTCATGGATTATTTTGATGAAAGTGAGCATGGAGCATTGTGATGACAAGGGCATGGAGCATTGTGGTGACAAAGGCATGGAGCATTTTGATAACAAGGGACACAGAGCATTGTGATGAAATATTCATGGAGCATTGTGGTGAAAAAGATCACAGAACCTTGTTTGAAGAGGGCATGCACCACTGTGATGACAATGGTCATGAAGCATTGTGATGACTGGAGTCACGGAGCATTGTGATGACAGGGGTCATGGAGCATTGCTCTGACAAGATTTATGGATTATTGTGATGAGAGTGGGCATGGCACATTGTGATGACTAGGTCATGGAACATTGTGATGACAAGGTCATGGAGTATTGTGAAGACAGGTGTCAGGGAGCATTGTGATGACATATGTCATTGTCCATTGTGATGACAATGGCATGGAGCATTTTGATACCAAGTGTCATGGAGGATCGTGATGACAAATGTAATGGAGCATTTTGATGACAAGGGCTTGGAACATTGTGATGACAAGGGTCATGGAGCATTGTGATGACAAGGGCATGGAGCATTGTGATGACAAGGGCCATTGAGAATTTTGATGACAACGTCGTGAAGCAGTGTGATGACAAGCGCATGGAGCTTGCTAAGACAGTGGTCATAGAGCATTTCGATGAAAAGTGCATGGAGAATTGTGATGACAAGATCATGTAACATTGTGATGAGAAGTGTCACGAAGCATTGTGATGACAAGGACGTGGAGAATTGTAATGACTTGGGACATGGAGAATTGTCATAGCAAGACCGTGGAGCATTGTGATGAAAAGAGCATGGATAATTCTGATGAAGAGCGTCATGGATCACTGTAATTACAAGGGGCATGGAGCATTGTGATGACAGGTGTCATGGAGCATTGTGATGAGAGGGGTCATGGAGCATTGTGATGACAAGTGTCATGGAGCACTGTGATGAGAAGGTCATGGAGCACTGGCCTGAAAATATTCATGGAGTATTGTGATGACAGTGGTCAAGGAGCATTGTGATGACAAGGGAATGGAGCATTGTGATGACAAGCTCCTGGAGCAGTGTGATGAGAAGACCATGGAGCCTTGTGATGAGAAGTCTCATGGAGCATTCTGATGAATAGGGGCATGGAGCATTGTGATTACAGGGGTCTTGGAGCATTGTGATGACTAGGGCATTGAGCATAGTTATGAGAAGGCCCTGGAGCATTCTGATGACATGTGTCATGGATCTTTGTGATGACAGGGGCATGGAGCATTGTGATTACAGGGGTCTTGGAGCATTGTGATGACAAGGGTATGGAGCATTGTGATGAGAAGGCCTTGGAGCATACTGATGACATATGTCATCGATCTTGGTGATGACAAGGGCATGGAGCATTGTGATTACAGGGGTCTTGGAGCATTGTGATGACAAGGGCATGGAACATTGGTCTGAAAATTTCATGGATTATTGTGATGGGATTCGGCATGGAACATTGTGATGACTAGGGCACAGAACACTGTGATACATGTGTTATGGAGGATTGTAATGACAAGGGCATGGAGCATTGTGATGAGAAGGGTATCGAGCATTGTGATGACAAGCGTCATGGAGCATTGTGGTGACAAGGGCATGGAGCAATGTGATGCGAGGTTTCATGTAGCATTGTGATGAAATGGCATGGAGCATTGTGATGCCAAGGGTCATGGAGCATTGTGATGACAAAGGTCATGGAGCATTTTGATGACAAGGTCGTGGTGCATTGTGATGATAAGGGCAGGGAGCATTGTGATGACAGGGTCATGGAGCAAATTGATGAAAAGTGTCATGGAACAATTTGATGACAGGTGTTATGGAAACTTGTGATGTCAGGGGTAATGGAGAATTTTGATGAAAAGGGCCATGGAGCATTCTGATGAAAAGGTGCATGGAGCATTGAGATTACAGTGGTTTTGAAGCAAAGTGATTACAAGGGCATGGAGCATTGTGATGAGAAGGCAATGGAGCATTATGATGACATCTGTCATGGAGCATTTTGCTGACAAGTGCATGGAGCATTTTGATGACAAGTGTCATGGAGCATTGTGCTGACAAAGGCATGGAGCATTGTGATGGCAAGGGACACTGAGCATTGTGATGAAAATTTCATGGAGCATTGTGGTGACAAGGATCACAGAGCCTTGTGTGACGAGGGCATGGAACATTGTGATGAGAAAGGTCATGAATCATTGTGGTGACTGGAGTCACGGAGCACTGTGATGACAGGGGTCATGGAGCATTGAGATTACAAAGGCATGGAGCAATATGATGACAAGGGCATGGAACATTTTTCTGACAAGATTCATGGATTATTTTGATGTCAGTGGGCATGGAGCATTGAGATGACAAGGGCATGGAGCATTGTGGTGACAAAGGTAACAGAGCCTTGTGTGACGAGGGCATGGACCATTGTGAGGACAAATGTCATGAAGCATTGTGATGACTGGAGTCACGGAGCACTGTGATGACAGGGGTCATGGAGTATTGTGAAGACAGGTGTCAGGGAGCATTGTGATGACATATGTCATTGTCCATTGTGATGACAATGGCATGGAGCATTGTGATACCAATTGTCATGGAGGATTGTGATGACAAAGGTAATGGAGCATTTTGATGACAAGGGCTTGGGACATTGCGATGACAAGGGTCATGGAGCATTGTGATGACAAGGGCATGGAGCATTCTGATGAAAATTTGCATGGAGCATTGAGATTACAGGGGTTTTAAAGCAATGTGACGACAAGGGCATGGAGCATTGTGATGAGAATGCAATGGAGCATTTTGATGACATGCCTCATGGAGTTTTGTGATGACAAGGACATGGAGCATTGTGATTACAGGGGTCTTGGAGCATTGTGATGAAAAGGGAATGGATCATTGTGATGAAAAATGCATGGAGCCTTGTCATGACAGTGTTCAAGGAGCATACTGATGACAAGTGTCAGCGAGCATTGTGATGCGAAGTGTATTGATCATTGTGGTGACAAAGGTCATGGAACATTGTGATGAGAAGACCCTGCATAATAGTGATGACGAGCGTCATGGGGCATGTGATGACAAGTGTTATGGAACATTGTGATCAGAAGGGATGGAGCATTGTGATGACAGAGGACATGGAATATTGAGATGAAAAGTGTCATGGAGAATTGTGATTACAGAGGTCTTGGAGCATTGTGATGACAAGCGTCATGGAGCCTTGTGATGACAAGGCCGTGGAACATTGTGATGGCAAGGGTCATGGAGCATTGTAATGACAGGTGTAATGGAGCATTGTGATGACAAGGGCATGGAGAAATGTGATGAGAGATTTCATTGAGCATTGTGATGACAAGGGCATGGAGCATTGTGATGAGAAGGCCATGGAGCATTCTGATGACATGCGTCATGGAGCTTTGTGATGACAAGGACATGGAGCATTGTGATAACAGGGGTCTTGGAGCATTGTGATGAAAAGGGAATGGATCATTGTGATGAAAAATTCATGGAGCCTTCTCATAACAGGTTTCAAGGAGCATACTGATGACAACAGTCAGGGAGCATTGTGATGATAAGTGTATTGAGCATTCTGATGAAAATGATCATGGAGCATTGTGATGAGAAGACCATGGATAATTGTGATGACCAGCGTCATGGGGCATTGTGATGACAAGTGTTATGGAATATTGTGATCAGAAGGGTTTGGTGCATTGTGATGACAGAGCTCATTGAGCATTTTGATTTCATTGTGATGACAATAGCATGAAATATTATGGTGATGGGCATGGTGCATTGTGATGACAGGGTTCATGGAGCATGGAGATGAAAAGGGGCATGGAGCATTGTGATTACAGGGTTGTTGGAGCATTGTGATGACAAGGGCATGGAGCATTGTGATGAGAAGGCCATGGAGCATTCTGATGACATGAATCATGGAGCTTTGTGATGACAAGGGCATTGGGAATTGTGATTACAGGGGTCATGGAATATTGTGATGACTGGAGTGAGGGAGTATTGTGATGACTAGTGATGGAACATTGTGATATCATTGGTGAGAAGGCATTTTGAGGAGAAGTGCATGGAGCATTGTGATGACAAGGTTTATGGAGCATTTTGATGAGAAGGATGTGGAGCAATGTGATGACATGTGCATGGTGCATTGTGATGATATGGGTTATGGAGCATTGTGCTGACACGCGCATCGAGCATTGTGATGACAAGGGTCATGGAGCATTGTGCTGACAAAGGCATGGAGCTTTGTGATGACAAGGGTCAAAGAGCATTGTGATAAAAATTTCATGGAGCATTGTGGTGACAATGGTCACAGAGCTTTGTGTGACGATGTCATGGACCATTGTGATGACAAATGTCATGAAGCATTTTGATGACTGGAGTCAGGGAGCATTGTGATAACAGGAGTCTTGGAGCATTGTCATGAAAAGGGAATGGAGTATTGTGATGAAAAAGGCATGGAGCCTTGTCATGACAGTGTTCAAGGAGCATACTGATGACAAGTGTCAGCGAACATTGTGATGACAAGTGTATTGAGCATTGTGGTGACAAAGGTCATGGAGCATTGTGATGAGAAGACATTGCATAATTGTTATGACGAGCGTCATGGGGAATGTGATGACAAGTGCTATGGAACACTGTGATCAGAAGGGTTTGGAGCATTGTGATGACAGAGGACATAGAACATTTTGATTTCATTGTGATGACAATAGCACGAATCTTTATGATGATGGGCATGGTGCATTGTGATGACAGTGTTCATGGAGCATTGAGATGAAAAGTGGCATGGAGAATTGTGATTGCAGAGGTCCTGGAGCATTGTTATGACAAGGGTCATGGAGCCTTGTGATGACAAGGCGTGGAACACTGTGATGGCAGGGGTCATGGAGCATTGTTATGACAGGTGTAATGGAGCATTGTGATGACAAGGTCATGGAGCAATGTGATGAGAGATTTCATTGAACATTGTGATGACAATGGCATGGAGCATTGTGATGCCAAAGGTCATGGAGATTTGTGATGACAAATGTCATGGGGCATTTTGAAGACAAGGCCGTGGTTCATTGTGATGAGAAGGGCAGGGAGCATTGTGATGACAGGGTCATGGAGCAATTTGAATAAAATGGTCATGGAATATTTTGATGAAAGGGGTTATGGAGCATTGTGATGTCAGGGGTCATGAAGCATTGTGAAGAAATGGGTCATGGAGCATTTTGTGACAGGGGTTATGGAACATTGTGATGTCAGGGGTCATGGAGAATTGTGAAGATAAGGGCATGGAGCACTGTGATGACAGTGGTCATGGAACATTGTGATGACAGGGGTGAGCGAGTATTGTGATGACTAGTGATGGAACATTTTGATATATGTGGTGAGAGAGCATTTTGATGAGAAATGCAAGGAGCATTGTGATGACAAGTTTTATGGACCATAGCGATGAAAAGGATGTGGAGCATTGTGAGGAAAAGAGCATTGCACATTGTGATGACATGTGTCATGAAGCATTGTGCTGACAAGCGCATGGAGCATTTTGATGACAAGTGTCATGGAGCATTGTGCTGACAAGGGACACAGAGCATTGTGATGAAAATTTCATGGAGCATTGTGGTGACAAAGATCACAGAGCCTTGTGTGACGGGGGCATGGACCATTGTGATGAGAAAGGTCATGAATCATTGTGATGAATGCAGTCATGGAGCATTGTGATGACAGTGGTCATGGAGCATTGTGATGACAAGGGCATGGAGCAATGTGATGACAGGGGCATGGAACATTGTTCTGACAAGTTTCATGGATTATTGTGATGACAGTAGGCATGGAGCATTGATATGAAAAGGGCATGGAGCATTGTGGTGACAAAGGTCACAGAGCTTAGTGTGACGAGGTCATGGACCATTGTGATGACAAATGTCATGAAGTATTGTGATGACTGGAGTCACGGAGCATTTTGATAACGGGGGTCTTGGAACATTGTGATGAAAAGGGAATAGATCATTGTGATGAAAAAGGCATGGAGCCTTGTCATGACAGGGTTCAAGGAGCATATTGATGACAAGTGTCAGCGAGCATTGTGGTGCCAAGTGTATTGAGGATTGTGGTGAAAAATATCATGGAGTATTGTGATGAGAAGACCTTGCATAATTGTGATGACGAGCGTCATGGGGCATGTGATGACAAGTGTTATGGAACATTGTGATCAGAAGAGTTTTGAGCATTGTGATGACAGAGGACATGGAGCATTTTGATTTCATTGTGATGACAATAGCATGAATCATTATGATGAAGGGCATGGTGCATTGTGACGACAGTGTTCATCGAGCATTGAGATGAAAAGTGGCATGGAGAATTGTGATTACAGAGGTCTTGGAACATTGTGATGACAAGGGTCATGGAGACTTGTGATGACAAGTACGTGGAACATTGTGATGGCAGAGGTCATGGAGCATTGTTATGGCAGGTGTAATGGAGCATTGTGATGACAAGGGCATTGAGCAGTGTGATGAGAGATTTCATTGAGCATTGTGATGACAATGGCATGGAGCATTGTGATGCCAAGGGTCATGGAGCTTTGTGATGACAAATGTCATGGGGCATTTTGATGACAAGGACGTGGTTCATTGTGATGAGAAGGGCCGGGAGCATTGTGATGACAGGGTCATGGAGCAATTTGAATAAAAGGGTCATGGAATATTTTGATGACACGGGTTATGGAACATTGTGATGTCAGTGGTCATGAAGCATTGTGATGAAATGGGTCATGGAGCATTTTGTGACAGGTGTTATGGAACATTGTGATGTCAGGGGTCATGGAGCATTGTAATGACAGTGGTGAGAGAGTATTGTGATGACTAGTGATGGAACATTGTGATATATGTGGTGAGAGAGCATTTTGATGAGAAGTGAATGGAGCATTGTGATGACAAGTTTTATGGAGCATAGAGATGAAAAGGATGTGGAACATTGTGATGAAAAGAGCATGGCACATTGTGATGACATGTGTCATGGAGCATTGTGCTGAGAAGCGCATGGAGCATTTTGATGACAATGTCATGGAGCATTGTGCTGACAAAGGCAAGGACGATTGTGATGACAAGGGACACAGAGCATTGTGATGAAAATTTCATGGAGCAGTGTGATGACAAACGTCACAGAGTCTTGTGTGAAGAGGGCCTGGACCACTGTGATGACAAGGGCATGGAGAAATGTGATAACAAGTGTCATGGAGGATTGTGATGACAGGGGACATGGAGAATTTTGTTGACAATGGCAGGGAGCATTGTGATGTCAAGGGACATTGATAATTTTTATAACAATGTCATGAAGCATTGTGATGACAAGCATATGGACCTCGCTATGACAGTGTTCAGGGAGCATTGCAATGACAAGTGCACGGAGAATTGTGATGACAAGAGCGTGTAACATTTTGATGAGAAATGTCATGCAATATTGTGGTGATAAAGAGGTGGAGAATTGTGATGACAAGGGACATAGAGCAATGTGATGGCAATACCGTGGAGCATTGTGATGAGAAGACCATGGATAATCGTGGTGACAAGCATCATGGAGCATTATGATGACAAGAGCCATGGAGCATTCTGACATAAGATATCACTTATGAAGGAAATGTAAAAATGGGTGCCCATGAACTGAATTAGTAAAGAGAACAGAGTCTCACATATAGAAAACATACTTATGCCTGCTTAAGGGGAAAGGAGATGTGGCGAGATGCATAAAACCAGAGTTTGATATTAGCACCAGTACCATTCCATAATCCAAATACAGAATAGACAAGACCAACTACTTCCTCAGTGAACGGGACTCAACACCCCTATTCTCTGCAGAGGAATATATCTGACTAGTAAGAATCTTAAAACCTATGTATTGATATGTCTCCGTAAGGGAATCAAGTGTGTCTAGACTGGCATAAACATGGCAGTGAAAATCAGTGGAAACCCACGATAAAAAGGAATTTAAAAACAAAACAAAAAAACAGGGAAATTATTTACAATTCCTTCAGGGGCTCTGATGAAACCTGGAATGACCCTTTCTACAACGACAGCTGGGTGTTGCATAAGGATGGAAATTTGAGACTGATACGATTGGTCAGATTGGGTGAGCTAATGCAGACCCTTTAAAGCAATAATGCGTGGCACCCATTCCTTGGGTCCGAAATCTCCAAATAAAAGGGAATATTACTACAGCTATAACATGTACGGGAAACCTAGAGAATGGACCCACTGTGAATACAAAAGGTTTCTAAAACTCAACTAATAGTCCCTCTCCTCGTGCTCTGGTTTCACTTTCCAACTGCTTTACTATCGATCTCCCAACTTGGAGAGACAGCCCCTTTAACCTCCTGGTTCGCACACGTTGCCAAATTGGCAAAGGATGAAAGGGAAGAGGGAGTACCAACGAGAGAGTAGCTGTTAGGCATTTTGACGGGCACATGTCACTCTAATTTCCCAGCACGAAGAAGAATAAACCAAAGTCTCAGCCAACCGCTGGGAACCAGTATAGGTCCTGAACCAATATTTGGGACTTGCGGTCAGCTCACAAAAAACGAGTTGAAAAATGGAGCTCAGGGGCACAGCAATTCACAAACTGGCAGAGTAATAAAGGACAACAATCTTCCAAAAATCTGTTGAGGGAAGGCAACGAGGTGGACTTGAAAGCGAGCCAGAATAGTAGGAAACAGATTTCAAGAGGTACATTGGAATCACCTTTAAGACACAGGAAAAGGGGCACAACTTCGGCAATGATGCACTTGGCCAAAAAGTGCGTATGCATTTTCTCCTCGATATATTCAGGAGAAAACACATATGCCCTTTTTGGCCAAGCAAGCAAGCGGGCAATGCAAATCTGCACAACGAAGAAGTATCACTTCCAACCGGTGAAATGGGACATCCGTAAAATGTGTAAAAACCAGAAAGGCAAGACATGCCCTGGAGAACAGGGAGCCTAGTTATGCTGATGGGCAGGATGTAAATTGCCAACTGCCTCTCTGGAGGAGTGCATTGTGTTCCCTTAAACAAGTTAACAACAGAGCAACAGAGCCAAGTGCACTTCCAGTCTGGGGAATATACCTTGGGAAAACTGAAAATCAATAAGACAGCGCCATCCAAAAATTTAGGGCTGCACTGCTTACAAGAACCTCAACTTGGGTAAAACCTTAAATATCCCAGGAAAGACACAAATGGTTCAAGAAATTGTGTTACTTACGTAAGATGGAATATCCCACAGCCATGAAATCAATGTCATAAGGCCAGTAGCAGCAAAATGAGTGGATTCAGGTACGATGATCCTAAGTGAAATAAGTCACACAGAAAAAGAAACTTATCATAAGATATCAGTTATGAAGGTCCTGTAAACATGGCTGGATACACATGAACTGAGTTAGAAAGAGAACAGAGTCTCACATTTAGAAAACACTCTTGTGCCTGCTTAAGGGTGAAGGAAAGTTGGGGTGATGCATAAAACCAAAGTTTGATATTAGTACAGGTAACATTCCAAAAACCAACTACTGAATAGACAAGACCTACACTTTCCTCAGTGAAAGGGACTCAAAACCCCATATTTCCCGCAGAGGAATATATCTGACTAGAAAGAATCTTAAAAACAATGTATTGATATGTCTCCGTAAGGGAATCAAGTGTGTCTAGACTGGCATAAACATGGCAGGGAGAATCAGCTGAAACCCACTATAAAAAGGAATTTCGAAAACAAAACAAAAAAAACAGGGAAATTATTTACACTTCCTTCAGGGGCTCTGATGAAACCTGGAATGACCATATCTACAACGAGAGCTGGAAGTGGCATAAGGCTGCACACTTGGGACTGAGAGGATTGGTGAGATTCGTTGAGCATATGCAGACCATTTAAAGCAATAATGTGTGGCACACATTCCAAGGGTCCCAACTCTCCAGGTAGAACGGAATATTACTACAGCTATAACAATGATGGGAAACCTAAAGAATGGACACACTGTGAATACGAAATGTTTCTAAAACTCAACTAATAGTCCCTCTCCTGGTGCTCCGGTTCGAATTTCCAACTGCTTTACAATCAATCTAGCAACTTGGAGAGACAGCACCTTTAACCTCCTTTTTCACACTGGTTGCCAGTTTGGCAGAGGATGAAAGGGAAGAGGGAGAACCAAGGAGAGAGTAGCTTTTAGGCATTTGGACGGGCACATGTCACACTAATTTCCCGGCAGGAAGGAGAATTAATCTAAGTCTCACCCACCCTCCCGGAGCCAATAGAGGTCCTGAACCAAAATTTTGGACTTGCGGTCAGCTCACAAAAAACGAGTTGAAAAATGGAGCTCAGGGGAACAGCAACTCACAAACTGGCAGAGTAATAATTGACATCTATCATTCAAATATCAGTTGAGGGAAGGCAACAAGGCAGACTTGAAAGCGAGCCAGAAATGCAGGAAACAGATTTCAATAGGTATATTGGAATCGCCTTTAAAGCACAGGAAGAGGGGCACACCTTCGACAGTGAGGCACTTGGGTAAAAAGGGCATATGCGTTTTCTCCTGAATATATTCAGGAGAAAACGCATATGCCCTTTTTGGCCAAGCAAGCAAGCGGGCAATGCAAATCAGCACTACAAAGAAGTATCACTTCCCACCGGTCAAAAGGGACAGCCGCAAAATGTGTAAAAACCAGAAAGGCAAGACAGGGCCTGGAGAACAGTGAGCCTACTTATGCTGATGGGCAGGATGTAAATTGCCAGCTGCCTCTCTGGAGGAGTGCACTGTGTTCCCTAAAAGAAGTAAACAGCAGAGCTACAGAGCCAAGGGCACTTCCATTCTAGGGAATATACCTTGGGAAAATTGAAAATCAATAAGACAGAGCCACCCCAAAATTTTGGGCTGCACTGCTTACAATAACCTCAACTTGGGTCCACCTAAAATATCCTAGGAAAGACAAAAATGGTTCAAGAAATTGTGTTACTTACGTACGATGGATTATCCCTCAACTATGAAATCAATGTCATAAGGGCCAGTAGCAGCAAAAGGATTGGATTCAGGTACGATGATTCTAAGTGAAATACATCACAGAGAAGAAGAATCATATCATAAGATATCACTTATAAAGGTCCTGTAAACATGGCTACACATGAACTGAGTTACGAAAGAGAACAGAGTCTCACATTTAGAAAACACTCTTTGCCTGCTTAAGGGGGAATGAGAGGTGGGGTGATGAATAAAACCAGAGTGTGATATTAGTACAGGTACTGTTCCAAAAACCAACTACAGAAAAGACAAGACCTACACCTTCATCATTGAAACGGACTCAAAACCCCATTTTTCATGCATAGGAATATATATGAATAGTAAAAATCTTAAAACCTATGTATTGATATGTCTACATAAGGGAATCAAGTGTGTCTGCACTGGTATCAACATGGCAGTGAGAATCAGCTCAAAACCACTATAATAAGGAATTTCAAAAACAAAACAAAAAACAGGGAAATTCTTTACAATTCCTACTGGGGCTCTGATGAAACCTGGAATGATACTATCTACAACGACAGTTGGATGTGGCATAAGGCTGGACAGTTGGGACTGAGAGGATTGGTGAGATTCGGTGAGCAAATGCAGACCATTTAAAAAAATAATGCGTGGCACACATTCCAAGGGACCCAACTCTCCAGGTTGAAGGGAATATTACTACAGCTATAACATGTATGGGAAACCTAGAGAATGGACACAGTGTGAATACGAAAGGTTTCTAAAACTCAACTTATAGTCCCATTCCTGGTGCTCCGGTTTGACTTTCCAACTGCTTTACTATCAATCTCCCAACTTGGAGAGACAGCCCCTTTAACCTCCTGGTTCGCACAGGTTGCCAATTTGGCAGTGGATGTAAGGGAAGAGGGAGAACCAATGAGAGAATAGCTGTTAGGCATTTGGACGGGCACATGTCAATCTAATTTCCCGGCAGGTAGAAGAATTAGACAAAATCACAGCCACCCACCGGGAACCAGTATAGTTCCTGAACCAAAGATTTGGACCTGCCGTCAGCTCACAAAAAAACGACTTGATAAATGGAGCTCAGGGGCACGGCAATTCACAAACTGGCAGAGTAATAAAGGGCAACTATCTTCCAAAAATCTGTTGAGGGAAGGCAACGAGGCGGACTTGAATGCAAGCCAGAATAGCAGGAAACAGATTTCAAGAGGTACATTGGAATCACCGTTAAAGCACAGGAAGAGGAGCACAACTTCGACAATGATGCACTTGGCCAAAAAGGGCGTATGAATTTTTTCCTGAATATATTCAGGAGAAAATGCATACGTCCTTTTTGGCCAAGCAAGCAAGCAGGCAATGCAAATCTGCACTACAAAGAAGTATCACTTCCCACCAGTAAAAAGGGACATCCGCAAAATGTGAAAAAACCAGAATGGCAAGAAAGGCCCTGAAGAACAGGGTGCCTAGTTATGCTGATGGGCAGGATGTAAATTGACAACTGCCTCTCTTCAGGAGTGCATTGTGTTCCCTAAAACAAGTAAACAACAGAGCTACAGAGCCAAGGGCGCTTCCAGTCTAGGGAAGATACCTTGTGAAAACTGAAAATCAATAACACAGAGCAAACACAAAATTGAGGGCTGCACTGCTTCCAAGAACCTCAACTTGGGTACACCTTAAATTTCCCAGGAAAGACAAAAATGGTTGAAGAAATTGTGTTACTAACGTACCATGGAATACCCCTCAGCCATGAAATCAATGTCATAAGGCCAGAAGCAGCAAAATGATTGGATACAGATACGATGATTCTAAGTGAAATAAGTCACAGAGAAGAAGAATCATATCATAAGATATCACTTATAAAGGTCCCGTAAACATGGCTACACATGAACTGAGTTACGAAAGAGAACAGAATCTCACATTTAGAAAACACTCTTTGCCTGCTTAAGTGGGAAGGAGAGGTGGGGTGATGAATAAAACCAGAGTGTGATATTAGTACAGGTACTGTTCCAAAAACCAACCACAGAAAAGAAAAGACCTACACCTTCCTCATTGAAAGGGACTCAAAACCCCATTTTTCATGCATATGAATATATCTGAATAGTAAGAATCTTAAAACCTATGTATTGATATGTCTACGTAAGAGAATCCAGTGTGTCTACACTGGTATCAACATGGCAGTGAGAATCATCTCAAAGCCACTATAATAAGGAATTTCAAAAACAAAACAAAAAACAGGGAAATTCTTTACAATTCCTACAGGGGCTCTGATGAAACCTGGAATGACCCTATCTACAACGACAGCTGGATGTGGCATAAGGCTGGACACTTGGGAGTGAGAGGATTGGTGAGATTCGGTGAGCAAATGCAGACAATTTAAAACAATAATGCGTGGCACACATTCCAAAGGTCCCAACTCCCCTGGTTGAAGGGAATATTACTACAGCTATAACATGTATGGGAAACCTAGAGAATGGACACAGTGTGAATACGAAAGGTTTCTAAAACTCAACTAATAGTCCCTTTCCTGGTGCTCCAGTTTGACTTTCCAACTGCTTTACTATCAATCTCCCAACTTGGAGAGACAGCCCCTTTAACCTCCTGGTTCGCACAGGTTGCCAATTTGGCAGAGGGTGTAAGGAAAGAGGGAGAACCAATGAGAGAGTAGCTGTTAGGCATTTGGACGGGAACATGTCACTCTAATTTCCTGGCAGGTAGAAGAATTAGCCAAAGTGTCAGCCACCCGCCAGGATACAGTAGAGTTCCTGAACGAAACATTTGGAACTGCCGTCAGCTCACAAAAAACGAGTTGAAAAATGGAGCTCAGGGGCACAGCAATTCACAAACAGGCAGAGTAATAAAGGACAACTATCGTCCAAAAATCTGTTGAGGGAAGGCAACGAGGCGGACTTGAAAGTGAGCCAGAATATCAGGAACCAGGTTTCAAGAGGTGCATTGGAACCGCATTTAAAGCACAGGAAGAGGGGCACAATTTCGACAATGATGCACTTGGCCAAAGAGGGCGTAGAATTTTCTCCTGAATACATTCAGGAGAAACTGCATACGCCCTTTGTGGCCAAGCAAGCAAGCGGGCAATGCAAATCTGCTCTACAAAGAAGTATCACTTCCCACTGGTCAAAAGGGTCATCAGGAAAATGTGAAAAATCCTGGAAGGCAAGAAAGGCACTCAAGAACAGGGAGAATATTTATGCTGATGGGCAGGATGTAAATTGCCAACTGCCTCTCTGGAGGAGTGAATTGTGTTCCCTAAAACAAGTAAACAACAGAGCTACAGATCCAAGGGCACTTCCAGTATAGGGAATATACCTTGGGAAACCTGAAAATAAATAAGACAGAGCCACCCCAAAATTTAGGGCTGCACTGTTTACAAGAACTTCAACTTGGTTACACCTTAAATATCCCAGGAAAGACAAAAATGGTTCAAGAAATTGTGGTACTTACGTATGATGGAATATCCCTCAGCCATGAAATCAATGTCATAAGGACAGTAGCAGCAAAATGATTGGATTCAGGTGCGATGATTCTATGTGAAATAAGTCACATAGAAAAATAATCTTATCATATGATATCACTTATGAAGTCCTGTAAACATGGCTACACATGAACTGAGTTAGGAAAGAGAACAGAGTCTCACATTTAGAAAACATTCTTATGCCTGGTTAAGGGGAAAGGAGATGTGGGGTGATGCATAAAACCAGAGTTTGATATTAGTAAAGGTACCGTTCCAAAAACCAACTACGGATTATACAAGTCCGAAACCTTCCTCAGTGAAAGGGACTGAAAACCCCATATTTCCCGCAGAGGAATATATCTGACTAGTAAGAATCTTAAAATCTATTTATTGATATGTCTCCGTAAGGTAATCAAGTGTGTCTAGACAGGCATAAACATGGCATTGAAAATCATCTCAAACACACTATAAAAAGGAATTTCAAAAACAAAACAAAAAAATAGGGAAATTCATTACAATTCCTTCAGGGGCTCTGATGAAACCTGGAATGACGCTATCTACAACGACAGCTGGATGTGGCATAAGGCTGGACACTTGGGAATGAGAGGATTGGTGAGATTGGGTCAGCAAATGCAGACAACTTAAAGCAATAATGCGTGGCACACATTCTAAGGATCCCAACTCTCCAGGTTGAAGGGAATATTACTACAGCTATAACATGTACGGGAAACCAAGAGAATGGACACACTGTGAATACGAAAGTTTTCTAAAACTCAACTAATACTCCTTCTCCTGGTGCTTCGGTTTGAATTTCCAACTGCTTTACTATCAATCTCCCAACTTGGAGAGACAGCCCCTTTAAACTCCTGGTTCTCACAGGTTGCAAATTAGGCAGAGGATGAAAGGAAAGATGGAGAACCAATGAGAGAGTAGCTGTTAGGCATTTGGACGGGCACATGTCACTCTAATTTCCCGGCAGAAAGAAGAAGTAACCAAAGTCTCAGCCACCCGCCGGGAACCAGTATAGATCCTGAACCAAAATTTTGGACATGCGGTCAGCTCACAAAAAACGACTTGAAAAATGGAGCTCAGGGGCACGGCAATTCACAAACTGGCAGAGTACTAAAGGGCAACTATCGTCCAAAAATCTGTTGAGGCAAGGCAACGAGGTGGACTTGAAAGTGAGCCAGAATATCAGGAACCAGGTTTCAAGAGGTACATTGGAATCGCATTTAAAGCACAGGAAGAGGGGCACAATTTCGACAATGATGCACTTGCCCAAAAAGGGCGTATGTGTTTCCTCCTGAATATATTCAGGAGAAAACGCATACACCCTTTTTGGCCAAGCAAGCAAGCGGGCAATGCAAATCTGCAGTACAAAGCAGTATCACTTCCCACCGGTCAAAAGGGACATCCATGAAATGTGTAAAAACCAGAATGGCAAGAAAGGCCCTCGAGAACAGGGAGCCTAGTTATGCTGATGGGCAGGATGTAAATTGACAACTGCCTCTCTGGAGGAGTGCATTGTGTTCCATAAAACAAGTAAACAACAGAGCTACAGAGACAAGGGCACTTCCAGTCTAGGGAAGATACCTTGGGAAAACTGAATATCAATAAGAGAGAACAAACACAAATTTGAGGGCTGCACTGCTTACAAGAACCTCAACTTGGGTACACCTTAAATATCCCAGGAAAGACAAAAATTTTTCAAGAAATTGTGTTACTGGGCTTCCCTGGTGGCGCAGAGGTTGAGGGTCCGCCTGCCGATGCAGGGGACGCGGGTTCGTGCCCCGGTCTGTTAGGATCCCACGTGCTGCGGAACGGCTGGGCCCGTGAGCTATGGCCACTGAGCCTGCGCATCCGGAGCCTGTGCTCAGCAACGGGAAAGGCCACAACAGTGAGAGGCCCACATACCACAAAAAAAAAAAAAAAAGAAAAAAGAAATTGTGTTACTTACGTACAATGGAATACCCATCTGCGATGAAATCAATGTCATAAGGCCAGTAGCAGCAAAATGAGTGTATTCAGGTACGATGATTCTAAGTGAAGTAAGTCACAGAGAAGAAGAAACTTATCATAAGATATCACTTATGAAAGTCCTGTAAACATGGATACACATGAACTGAGTTACGAAGGAGAACAGAGTCTCACATTTAGAAAACACTCTTATGCCTGCTTAAGGGGGAAGGAGAGGTGGGGTGATGCATAAAACCAGAGTGTGATATTAGTACAGGTACCGTTCCAAAAACCAACTATGGAAAAGACAAGACCTACACCTTCCTCAGTGAAAGGGACTCAAAACCCCATATTTCCCACAGAGGAATATATCTGACTAGTAAGAATCTTAAAACCTATGTATTGATATGTCTCCGTAAGGGAATCAAGTGTGTCTAGACTCGCATAAACATGGCAGTGAGAATCAGCACAAACCCACAATAAAAAGGAATTTCCCAAACAAAACAAAAAATCAGGGAAATTCTTTACAATTCCTTCAGGGTCTCGGATGAAACATAGAATGACCTTATCTACAATGACAGCTGGAAGTGTCATAAGAGTGGACACTTGGGACTGAGAGGATTGGTGAGATTCAGTGAGCAAATGCAGACCATTTAAAGCAATAATGCGTGGCACACATTCCAAAGGTCCCAACTCTCCAGTTTGAAGGGAATATTACTACAGCTATAACATGTATGGGAAACCTAGAGAATGGACACACAGTGAATACGAAAGGATTCTAAAACTCAACTAATAGTCCCTCTCCTGGTGCTCTGCTTTGACTTTCCAACTGCTTTACTATCAATGTCCCAACTTGGAGAGACAGCCACTTTAACCTCCTGGTTCGCACAGGTTGCCAATTTGGAAGAGGATGAAAGGGAAGATGGAGAACCACTGAGAGAGTAGCTGTTAGGCATTTGGACGGGCACATGTCACTCTAATTTCCCGGCAGGTAGAGGAATTAGCCAAAGTCTCAGCCACCCGCCGGGAACCAGTATAGTTCCTGAACCAAACTTTTGGACCTGCCATCAGCTCACAAAAAACGAGTTGAAAAATGGAGCTCAGGGGCACAGCAATTCACAAACTGGTAGAGTAATAAATTACAACTATCGTCCAAATATCGGTTGAGGGAAGGCAACGAGACGGAACTGAAAGTGAGCCAGAATAGCAGGAAACAGATTTCAAGAGGTACATTGGAATCCCCTTTAAAGAACAGGAAGAGGGGCACAACTTCGACAATGATGCACTTGGCCAAAAAGTGCGCATGCATTTTCTCCTGAATATATTCAGGAGAAACCGAATACACCCTTTGTGGCCAAGCAAGCAAGCGGGCAATGCAAATCTGCAGTACAAAGAAGTATCACTTCCCACCGGTCAAAAGGGACATCCGCAAAATATGTAAATAACTGAGAGGCAAGAAAGGCCCTGAAGAACAGGGAGAATATTTATGCTGATGGGAAGGATGTAAATTGCCAATTGCCTCTCTGGAGGAGTGCATTGTGTTCCCTAAAAGAAGTAAACGACAGAGCTACAGAGCCAAGGGCACTTCCAGTCTAGGGAATATACCTTGGGAAAACTGAAAATCAATAAGACAGAGCTACCCCAAAATTTAAGACTGCACTGCTTACAAGAACTTCAACTTGGGTACACCTTAAATATACCAGGAAAGCCAAAAATGGTTCAAGAAATTGTGGTACTTACGTATGATGGAATATCCCTCAGCCATGAAATCAATGTCATAAGGCCAGTAGCAGCAAAATGATTGGATTCAGGTACGATGATTCTAAGTGAAATAAGTCACAGAGAAAAAGAATCTTATCATAAGATATCACTTATGAAGTCCTGTAAACATGGCTACACATGAACTGAGTTAGGAAAGAGAACAGAGTCTCACATTTAGAAAACATTCTTATGCCTGCTTAAGGGGAAATGAGAGGTGAGGTGATGCATAAAACGAGAGTTTGATATTAGTACAGGTACCGTTCCAAAAACAAACTACGGATTATACAAGTCCTAAACCTTCCTCAGTGAAAGGGACTGAAAACCCCATATTTCCCGCAGAGGAATATATCTGACTAGTAAGAATCTTAAAACCTATTTAGTGATATGTCACCATAAGGTAATCAAGTGTGTCTAGACAGGCATAAACATGGCATTGAGAATCATCTCAAACACACTATAAAAAGGAATTTCAAAAACAAAACAAAAAAATAGGGAAATTCTTTACAATTCCTTCAGGGGCTCTGATGAAACCTGAAATGACCCTATCTACAACGACAGCTGGATGTGGCATAAGGCTGGACACTTGGGACTGAGAGGATTGGTGAGATTGTGTCAGCAAATGCAGACAACTTAAAGCAATAATGTGTGGCACACATTCCAAGGATCCCAACTCTCCAGGTTGAAGGGAATATTACTACAGCTATAACATGTACGGGAAACCAAGATAATGGACACACTGTGAATACGAAAGGTTTATAATACTCAACTAATACTCCTTCTCCTGGTGCTTCGGTTTGAATTTCCAACTGCTTTACTATCAATCTCCCAACTTGGAGAGACAGCCCCTTTGAACTGGTTCTCACAGGTTGCAAATTAGGCAGAGGATGAAAGGAAAGATGGAGAACCAATGAGAGAGTAGCTGTTAGGCATTTGGACGGGCACATGTCACTCTAATTTCACGGCCGAAAGTAGAATTTACCAAAGTCTCAGCCACCCGCCGGGAACCAGTATAGATCCTGAACCAAAATTTTGGACATGCGGTCAGCTCACAAAAAACGACTTGAAAAATGGAGCTCAGGGGCACGGCAATTCACAAACTGGCAGAGTACTAAAGGGCAACTATCGTCCAAAAATCTGTTGAGGCAAGGCAACGAGGTGGACTTGAAAGTGAGCCAGAATATCAGGAACCAGGGTTCAAGAGGTACATTGGAATCACATTTAAAGCACAGGAAGAGGGGCACAATTTCGAAAATGATGCACTTGCCCAAAAAGGGCATATGTGTTTCCTCCTGAATATATTCAGGAGAAAACGATACGCCCTTTTTGGCCAAGCAAGCAAGCGAGCAATGCAATTCTGCAGTACAAAGAATTATCACTTCCCAGCGGTCAAAAGGGACATCCGCAAAATGTGTAAAAACCAGAAAGGCAAGACAGGTCATGGAGAAGAGCGAGCCTAGTTATGCTGATGGGCAGCATATAAATTGCCAACCGCCTCTCTGAAGGAGTGCAATGTGTTCCCTAAAACAATTAAACAACAGAGCTACAGAGCCAAGGGCAATTCCAGTCTAGGGAATATACCTTGGGAAAACTGAAAATCAAGAAGACAGAGCCACCCCAAAATTTAGGGCTGCACTGCTTACAATAACCTCAACTTGGGTACACCTTAAATATCCCAAGAAAGACAAAATTGGTTCAAGAAATTGTGGTACTTACCTACGACGGAATATCCCTCAGGCATGAAATCAATGTCATAATGCCAGTAGCAGTAAAATGAGTGGATTCAGGTACGATGATTCTAAGTGAAATAAGTCACACAGAAAAAGAAACTTTTCATAAGATATCACTTATGATGGTCCTGTAAACATGGCTACACATGAACTGAGTTAGGAAAGAGAACAGAGTCTCACATTCAGAAAACACTCTTATGCCTGCTTAAGGGGAAATGAGAGGAGGTGTGATGAATAAAACCAGAGTTTGATATTCATACAGCTACCGTTCCAAAAACAAAATATGGAATAGACAAGACCTACACCTTCCACAGTGAAAGGGACTCAAAAGCCCATATTTCCCGCAGAGGAATATATCTGACTAGTAAGAATCTTAAAACCTATGTATTGATATGTCTCCATAAGGGATTCAAGTGGGTCTAGACAGGCATAAACATGGCAGTGAGAATCAGCTCAAACCCACTATAAGAAGGAATTTCAAAAACAAAAGAAAAGGGCTTCCCTGGTGGCGCAGTGGTTGAGAGTCCGCCTGCCAATGCAGGGGACACGGGTTCAAGCCCTGGTCTGGGAAGATCCCACATGCCGCGGAGCAACTGGGCCAGTTAGCCACAACTACTGAGCCTCCGCGTCTGGAGCCTGTGCTCCGCAATGAGAGGCCGCGATAGTGAGAGGCCCGCGCACCGCGATGAAGAGTGGCCCCCACTCACCGCAACTGGAGAAAGCCCTTGCACAGAAACAAAGACCCAACACAGCCAAAAATAAATAAATAAATTTAAAAAAAAAAGAAAATCACGGGGAAATTCTTTATAATTCCTACAGAGGCTCTGATGAAACCTGGAATGGCCCTGTGTACAAGCACAGCTGGATGTGGCATAAGCCTGAACACTTGGGACTGAGCGGTTTGGTGAGATTCAGTGAGCAAATGCAGACCATTTAAAGCAATAATGCGTGACAAACATTCCAAGGGTCCCAACTCTCCAGGTTGAAGGGAATATTACTACATCTATAACATGTACGGGAAACCTAGAGAATGGACACACTGTGAATATGAAAGGTTTCTAAAACTCAACTAATAGTACCTCTCCTGGTGCTCCGGTTTGAATTTCCAACTGCTTTACTATCAATCTCCCTACTTGCAGAGACAGCCCCTTTAACCTCCTGGTTCGCAGATGTTGCCAATTTGGCAGAGGATGAAAGGGAAGAGGGAGAACCAATGAGAGAGTAGCTCTTAGGCTTTTGGACCGGCATTTGTCACTCTAAATTCCGCTAAGGAAGAAAAATTAACCAAAGTCTCAACCACCCGCCAGGAACCAGTATATGTCCTGAACCAAAATTTTGGACTTGTGGTCAGCTCACAAAAAACGAGTTGAAAAATGGAGCTCAGAGGCATAGCAATTCACAAACTGGAAGAGAAATAAAGGACAACTATCGTCCAAAAATCTGTTGAGGGAAGGCAACGAGGCGGATATGAAAGCGAGCCAGAATAGCAGGAAACAGATTTCAAGAGGTACATTGGAATCGCCTTTAAGGCACAGAAAGAGGGGCAGAACTTCGACAATGATGCACTTGGCCAAGAAGGGCATATGTGTTTTCTCCTGAATATATTCAGGATAAAACGCAAATGACATTTTTGCCCAAGCAAGCAAGTGGGCAATGCAAATCTGCACTACAAAGAAGTATCACTTCCCACTGGTCAAAAGGGACATCCGCAAAATGTGTAAAAACCAGAAAGGCAAGACAGGCCCTGGAGAACAGGGAGCCTAGTTATGCTGATGGGCGGGATGTAAATTGCCAACTGCCTCTCCGGAGGAGTGCATTGTGTTCCCTAAAACAAGTAAACAAGAGAGCTACAGCGCCAAGGGCACTTCCAGTCTAGGGAATATACCTTGGGAAAACTGAAAATCAAAAAGACAGAGCCACCACAAAATTTAGGGCTGCACTGCTTACAAGAACCTCAACTTGGGTACAACTTAAATATCCCAGGAAAGACAAAAATGGTTTAAGAAATTGTGTTACTTTCGTAGGATGGTATATCACTCATCCATGAAATCAATGTCATAAGGCCAGTAGCAGCAAAATGAGTGGATTCACGTACGATGATTCTAAGTGAAATAAGTCACAGAGAAAAAGTAACTTATCATAAGATATCACTTATGAAGTCCTGTAAACATGGCTACACATGAACTGAATTAGGAAAGAGAACAGAGTCTCAAATTTAGAAAAAAACCTTATGCCTGCTTAAGTGGGAAGGAGAGGTGGGGTGATGCATAAAACCAGAGTTTGATATTAGTAGAGGTACCGTTCCAAAAATCACCTACGAAATAGACAAGACCTACACCTTCCTCAGTAAAAGGTACTCAATACTCCATATTTCCCACAGAGGAATATATCTGACTAGTAAGAATCTTAAAACCTATGTATCGATATGTCTCCAAAGGGAGTCATGTGTGTATAGACTGGCAAAAACATGGCAGTGAGAATCAGCTCAAACCCACTATAAAAAGGAGATTCAAAAACAAAACAATAAAACGGGAAATTATTTACAATTCCTTCAGGGGCTCTGATGAAACCTGGAATGACCCTATCTACAACGACAGCTGGATGTGGCATAAGGCTGGACACTTGCGACAAAGAGGATTGGTGAGATTCGGTGAGCAAATGCAGACCATTTAAAGCAATAATGCGTGTCACACATTCCAATGGTCCCAACTCTCCAGGTTGAAGGGAATATTACTACAGCTATAATATGTACGGGAAACCTAGAGAATGGACACATTGTGAATACGAAAGGTTTCTAAATTTCAACTAATAATCTCTCTCCTGGTGCTCCGGTTTGATTTTCAAACTGCTTTACTATCAATCTCCCAACTTGGAGAGACAGCCCCTTTAACTTCCGGGTTCGCACAGGTTGCCAATTGGGCAGAGGAAAAAAGGGAGGAGGGAGAAACAATGAGAGAGTATCTGTTAGGCATTTGGATGGGCACATGTCACTCTAATTTCCCGGCAGAAAGAATTTACCAAAGTCTCAGCCACCCGCCGGGAACCAGTATAGATCCTGAACCAAAATTTTGGACATGCGGTCAGCTCACAAAAAACGACTTGAAAAATGGAGCTCAGGGGCATGGCAATTCAAAACTGTCAGAGTAATAAAGGGAAACTATCGTCCAAAAATCTGTTGAGGCAAGGCAACGAGGTGGACTTGAAAGTGAGCCAGAATATCAGGAACCAGGTTTCAAGAGGTACATTGGAATTGCATTTAAAGCACAGGAAGAGGGGCACAACTTCGACAATGATGCACTTGCCCAAAAAGGGCATATGGGTTTTCTCCTGAGTATATTCAGGAGAAAACGCATACGCCCTTTTTGGCCAAGCAAGCAAGCGGGCAATGCAAATCTACACTACAAAGAAGTATCACTTCCCACCAGTCAAAAGGGACATCCATGAAATGTGTAAAAACCAGAATGGCAAGAAAGGCCCTCGAGAACAGGGAGCCTAGTTATGCTGATGGGCAGGATGTAAATTGACAACTGCCTCTCTGGAGGAGTGCATTGTGTTCCCTAAAACAAATAAACAACAAAGCTACAGAGCCAAGGGCACTTCCAGTCTAGGGAATATACCTTGGGAAAACTGAATATCAATAAGACACAGCAAACACAAAATTGAGGGCTGCACTGCTTACAAGAAGCTCAACTTCGGTACACCTGAAATATCCCAGGAAAAACAAAAATGGTTCAAGAAATTGTGTTACTTACATACAATTGAATACCCCTCAGCCATGAATTCAATGTCATAAGGCCAGTAGCAGCAAAATGAGTGGATTCAGGTACGATGATTCTAAGTGAAATAAGTCACAGAGAAGAAGAAACTTATCATAAGATATCACTTATGAAAGTCCTGTAAACATGGATACACATGAACTGAGTTATGAAAGAGAACAGAGTCTCACATTTAGAAAACACTCTTATGCCTGCTTAAGGGGGAAGGAGTGGTGGGGTGATGCATAAAACCAGAGTGTGATATTAGAACAGGTAACATTCCAAAAACCAACTATGGAAAAGACAAGACCTACACCTTCCTCAGTGAAAGGGACTCAAAATCCCATATTTCCCACAGAGGAATATATCTGACTAGTAAGAATCTTAAAACCTATGTATTGATATGTCTCCGTAAGGGAATCAAGTGTGTCTAGACTCGCATAAACATGGCAGTGAGAATCAGCTCAAACACACTATAAAAAGGAATTTCACAAACAAAACAAAAAATCAGGGAAATTCTTTACAATTCCTTCAGGGTCTCTGATGAAACATGGAATGACCCTATCTACAACGACAGCTGGATATGTCATAAGGGTGGACACTTGGGACTGAGAGGATTGGTGAGATTCGGTGAGCAAATGCAGATCATTTAAAGCAATAACACGTGGCACACATTCCAAGGTTCCCAACTCTCCAGTTTGAAGGGAATATTACTACAGCTATAACATGTATGGGAAACCTAGAGAATGGACACACTGTGAATATGAAAGGTTTCTAAAACTCATATAATAGTCCCTCTCCTGGTGCTCCGGTTTGACTTTCCAACTGCTTTACTATCAATGTCCCAACTTGGAGAGACAGCCCCTTTAACCTCCTGGTTCGCACAGGTTGCCAATTTGGCAGAGGATGAAAGGGAAGAGGGAGAACCAATGAGAGAGTAGCTGTTAGGCATTTGGACGGGCACATTTCACTCTAATTTCCCGGCAGGTAGAAGAATTAGCCAAAATTCTCAGTGACCCGCAGGGAAAAAGTAGAGTTCCTGAACCAAAGATTTGGACATTACGTCAGCTCACAAGAAACGAGTTGAAATATGGAGCTCAGCGGCACCGCAATTCACAAACTGGAAGAGTAATTAATGACAACTATCGTCCAAAAATCTGTTGAGGGAAGGCAACGAGTCGGACGTGAATGTGAGCCAGAATAGCAGGAAACAGATTTTAAGAGGTACATTGGAATCACCTTTAAAGCACAGGAAGAGGGGCACAACTACGAAAATGATGCACTTGGCCAAAAAGGGCGTATGCGTTTTCTCCTGAATATATTCAGGAGAAAATGCATACGCCATTTTGGCCAAGCAAGCAAGCAGGCAATGCAAATCTGCACTACAAAGAAGTATCACTTCCCACCGGTAAAAAGGGACATCCGCAAACTGTGTAAAAACCAGAATGGCAAGAAAGGCCCTGAAGAACAGGGAGCCTAGTTATGCTGATGGGCAGGATGTAAATTGCCAACTGCCTATCTGGAGGAGTGCATTGTGTTCCCTAAAACAAGTAAACAACAGAGCTACAGAGCCAAGGGCGCTTCCAGAATAGGGAAGATACCTTGTGAAAACTGAAAATCAATAAGACAGAGCAAACACAATATTGAGGGCTGCACTGCTTCCAAGAACCTCCACTTGGGTACACCTTAAATATCCCAGGAAAAAAAAAAATGGTTCAAGAAATTGTGTTACTTACGTACAATGGAATACCCCTCAGCCATGAAATCAATGTCATCAGGCCAGTAGCAGCAAAATGAGTGGATTCACGTACGATGATTCTAAGTGAAATAAGTCACAGAGAAGAAGAAACTTATCATAAGATATCACTTATGAAGGTCCTGTAAACATGGCTACACATGAACTGAGTTACAAAAGGGAACAGAGTCTCACATTTAGAAAACACTCTTATGCCTGCTTAAGGGGGAAGGAGAGGTGGGGTGATGAATAAAACCAGAGTGTGATGTTAGTACAGGTACTGTTCCAAAAACCAACTACAGAAAAGACAAGACCTACACCTTTCTCATTGAAAGGGACTCAAAACCCCATATTTCAAGCATAGGAATATATCTTAATAGTAAGAATCTTAAAACCTATGTATTGATATGTCTACGTAAGGGAATCAAGTGTGTCTACACCGTTATAAACATGGCAGTGAGAATAAGCTCAAACCCACTATAATAAGGAATTTCAAAAGCAAAACAAAAAAACAGGGAAATTTTTTACAATTCCTTCAGGGTCTCTGATGAAACCTGGAATGACCCTATTTACAACGACACCTGGATGTGGCATAAGGCTGGACAGTTGGGACTGAGAGGATTGGTGAGATTCGGTGAGCAAATGCAGACCATTTAAAGCAATAATGCGTGGCACACATTCCAAGGGTCCCAACTCTCCAGGTTGAAGGGAATATTACTACAGCTATAACATGTATGGGAAACCTAGAGAATGGACACACTGTGAATACGAAAGGTTTCTAAAACTCAACTAATAGTCCCTCTCCTGGTGCTCCGGTTTGACTTTCCAACTGCTTTACTATCAATGTCCCAACTTGGCGACACAGCCCCTTTAACCTCCTGGTTCGCACAGGTTGCCAATTTGGCAGAGGATGAAAGGAAAGAGGGAGAACCAATGAGAGCGTAGCTGTTAGGCATTTGGACGGGCACATGTCACTCTAATTTCCCGGCAGGTAGAAGAATTAGCCAAGTCTCAGCCACGCACCGGGAACCAGTATAGTTACTGAACCAAAGTTTTGGACCTGCCGTCAGCTCACAAAAAACGAGTTGAAAAATGGAGCTCAGGGGCACAGCAATTCACAAACTGGCAGAGTAATAAAGGACAACTATCGCCCAAAAATCAGTTGAGGGAAGGCAATGAGGCGGAATTGAAAGCATGCCAGAATAGCAGGAAACAGATTTTAAGAGGTACATTGGAATCCCCTTTAAAGAACAGGAAGAGGGGCACAACTTCGACAATGATGCACTTGGCCAGAAAGGGCGTATGTGTTTTCTCCTGAATATATTCAGGAGAAACCGAATACACCCTTTGTGGCCAAGCAAGCAAGGGGGCAATGCAAATCTGCACTACAAAGAAGTATCACTTCCCACCGATCAAAAGGGACATCCGCAAAATGTGTAAAAACCAGAAAGGCAAGACAGGCCCTGAAGTACAGGGAGACTAGTTATGCTGATGGGCAGGATGTAAATTGCCAACTGCCTCTCTCGAGGAGTGCATTGTGTTCCCTAAAACAAGTAAACAACAGAGCTACAGATCCAAGGGCACTTCCAGTCTAGGGAATATACCTTGGGAAAACTGAAAATCAATAAGACAGAGCCACCCCAAAATTTAGGGCTGCACTGCTTACAAGAACTTCAACTTGGGTACACCTTAAATATCCCAGGAAAGACAAAAATGGTTCAAGAAATTGTGGTCCTTACGTATGATGGAATATCCCTCAGCCATGAAATCAATGTCATAAGGCCAGTAGCATCAAAATGAGTGGATTCAGGTACGATTATTCTAAGTGAAATAAGTCACAGAGAAAAAGAAACTTATCATAAGATATCACTTATGAAGGTCCTGTAAACATGGCTACTCATTCACTGAGATAGGAAAGAGAACAGAGTCTCACATTTAGAAAACATTCTTATGCCTGCTTAAGGGGAAGGAGAGGTGGGGTGATGCATAAAACCAGAGTTTGATATTAGTACAGGTACCGTTCCAAAAACCAAATAAGGAATAGACAAGACCTACACCTTCTTCAGTGAAAGGGACTCAAAATCCCATATTTCGCGCAGAGCAATATATCTGACTATTAAGAACCTTAAAACCTATGTATCGATATGTCTCCGTAAGGGAAACAAGTGTGTCTAGACTCGCATTAACATGGAAGTGAGAATCAGCTCAAACCCACTATAAAAAGGAATTTCAAAAACAACCAAAAAAAAAAAAACTGGGAAATTCTTTACAATTCCTTCAGGGTCTCTGATGAAACCTGGAATGACCCTATCTACAACGACAGCTGGATGTGGCATAAGGCTGTACACTTGGGACTGAGAGGATTGGTGAGATTGGGTAAGCAAATGCAGACCTTTTAAAGCAATAATGCGTGGCACACATTCCAAGGGTCCCAACTCTCCAGGTTGAAGGGAATATTACTACAGCTATAACATGTACGGGAAAACTAGAGAATGGACACACTGTGAATATGAAAGTTTTCTAGAACTCAACTAATAGTCCCTCTCCTGGTTCTCCAGCTAGAATATCCAACTGCTTTACTATCAATCTCCCAACTTGGAGAGACAGCCTCTTTGACCTCCTGGTTCCCACAGTTTGCCAATTTGGCAGAGGATGAAAGGGAAGAGGAAGAACCAATGAGAGAGTAGCTGTTAGGCCTTTGGACGGGCACATGTCACTATAATTTCCCAGCAGGAAGAAGAATTAACCAAAGTCTCAGCCACCCGCCAGGAACCAGTATAGTTCCTGAACCAAAATTTTGGACTTGGGGTCAGCTCACAAAAAAATGAGTTGAAAAATGTAGCTCAGGGGCTCAGCAATTCACAAACTGGCAGAGTAATAAAGGACAACTATCGTCCAAAAATCTGTTGAGGAAAGTCAATGAGGCAGACTTAAAAGCGAGCCAGATTAGCAAGAAACAGATTATAAGAGGTACATTGGAATCACCTTTAAAGCACAGGAAGAGTGGCACAACTTCGACAATGATGCACTTGGCCAAAAAGGGCCTAAGCGTTTTCTCCTGAATATATTCAGGAGAAAAGGCATACTCCCTTTTTGGCCAAGCAAGCAACCGGTCAATGCAAATCAGCACTACAAAGAAGTATCACTTCCCTCATGTCAAAAGGAACATCCGCAAAATGTGTAAAAACCAGAAAGGCAAGTCAGGCCCTGGAGAACAGGGAGCCTAATTATGCTGATGGGCAGGATGTAAATTGCCAACTGCCTCTCTGGAGGAGTGCATTGTGTTCCCTAAAACAAGTAAACAACAGAGCTACAGAGGCAAGGGCACTTCCAGTCTAGGGAATATACCTTGGTAAAACTGAAAATCAATAAGACAGAGCTACCCAAAATTTATGGCTGCACTGTTTACAATAACCTCAACTTGGGTACACCTTAAATATCCCAGGAAAGACAAAAATGGTTCAAGAAATTGTGTTAATTACATACGATGGAATAGCCCTCAGCCATGAAATCAATGTCATACGGCCAGTAGCGGCAAAATGAGTGGATTCAGGTACGAGGATTCTAAGTGAAATAAGTCACAGAGAAAAAGAAACTTATCATAAGATATCACTTATGAAGGTTCTGTTAACATGGCTGCACACGAACTGAGTTAGGAAAGAGAGCAGAGTGTCACATGTAGAAAAAACTCTTATGCCCGCTCAAGGTAGAAAGAGAGGTGGGGTGATGCATAAAACCAGAGTTTGATATTAGTACAGTTACCGTTCCAAAAACCAACTACGGAATAGTCAAGACCTACACCTTCCTCAGTGAAAGGGACTCAAAACCCCATATTTTCGGCAGAGGAATATATCTGATTAGTAAGAATCTTAAAACCTATGTATTGATATGTCTCCATAAGGGAATCATGTGTGTCTTGACTGACATAAACATGGCAGTGAGAATCTGCTCAAACCCACTATAAAAAGGAATTTCTAAAACAAAACAAAAAAACAGGGAAATTATTTACAATTCCTTCAGGGGCTCTGATGAAACCTGGAATGACCCTATCTACAAAGAGAGCTGGATGTGGCATAAGGCTGGACACTTGGGACTGAGAGTATTGGTGACATTCGGTGAGCAAATGCAGACCATTTAAAGCAATAATGCGTGGCACACATTCCAAGGGTCCCAACTCTCCAGGTTGAAGGGAATATTACTACAGCTATAATATGTATGGGAAACGAAGAGAATGTACACACTCTGAATACAAAAAGTTTCTAAAACTCAACTAACAGTCCCTCTCCTGGTGCTCCTGTTTGACTTTCCAACTGCTTTACTCTCAATCTCCCAACTTGGAGAGACATCCCCTTTAACCTCCTGGTTCGCCCAGCTTGCCAATTTGGCAGAGGATGAAAGGGAAGAGGGAGAACCAATGAGAGAGTAGCTGTTAGGCATTTGGAAGGGCACATGTCTCTATAATTTCTGGACAGGAAGAAGAATTAACCAAAGTCTCAGCCACCCGCCGGGAAACAGTATAGGTCCTGAAACAAAATTTTGGACTTGGGGTCAACTCACAAAAAACGAGTTGATAAATCGATCTCAGGGGCACAATAGTTCAAAAACTTGCAGAGTCATAAAGGACAACTATCGTCCAAAAATCGGTTGAGGGAAGGCAACGAGGTGGACTTGAAATCGAGACAGAATCGCAGGAAACAGATTTCAAGAGGTACATTGGAATCTCCTTTAAAGCACAGGAAGAGGGGCACAACTTCGACCATGATGCACTTGTCCTAAAAGGGCGTATGCGTTTTCTCCTGAATATATTCAGGAGAAAACTCATACGCCCTTTCTGGCCAAGCAAGCCATCAGGCATTGCAAATCCACACTACATAGAAGTGTCACTTACCTCCAGTCAAAAGGGCCATCCGCAAATTGTGTAAAAACCACAAATACAGGACAGGCCATGGAGAAAAGGGAGCCTGGTTATGCCGATGAACAGGATGTAAATTGCCAACAGCCTCTCTGGAGAACTGTATGTTGTTTTCTAAAACAGAGCTACAGAGCATAGCACACTTCCACTCATGGGCGTGTATTTTGGGAAAACTAAAAATCCACAACACACAGCCAGCCCAAAGTTTAGGGCTGCTCTGTTTACAAGAACCTCGACTTCGGTACACTTTAAATATCCCAGGAAAGGGAAAAAAATGGATAAATCTGTTGTGGTACTTATATACAATGGAATGCCACTCAGACATAAAATCAATGTCATAAGGCCAATAGCAGCATAACGAGTGGCTTTAGGTACGATGATGCTAATTGAAATGAGCCACAAAGAAAAAGAAACTTATTGTAATATATCACTTATAGAGGGAATGTAAACATGGCTACACATGAACTGAATTTCAAAAGAGAACAGAGTTACACATTTAGAAAACACACTTATGCCTCCTTAAGGGGAAAGGTGATGTGGGGTGATGTGTAAAAGCAGAGTTTGAAATTAGCACAGATACCATTCCATATACCAAATATGTAATAGACAAGACCTACTCCTTTCTCAATGAACTGGACACAAAACAACCTATTCACTGAGGAGGAATATATCTGACTGGTAATAATCTTGAAACCTCTGTATTTATATGTCTCCATAATGGAATCAAGTGTATGCAGACTGGCATAAACACAGATCAATGGAACAGGACAGAAAGTACAGAGATAAACCTACATACCTATGCCTATCTCACCTATGACAAAGGAGCTAAGGATATACAATGGAGAAAAGACAGTCTCTTCAGTAATTGGTGCTGGGAAAACTGGACCCCTACACATAAAAGAATGAAATTAGAACACTCCATAACACCATACACAAAAATAAACTCTAAATTGATCAGAGATCTAAATATAAGACCAGACACTATAAAACACTTAGAGGAAACCATAGGCAGAACACTCTATGACATAAATCACAGCAAGATCCTTTTTGACCCACCTCCTAGAGAAATGGAAATAAAAACAGAAATCAACAAATGGGACCTAATGAAACTTAAAAGCTTTTACACAGTACAGGAAAACATAAACAAGATGCAAAAACAACCCTCAGAATGGGAGAAAATATTTTCAAATGAAGCAATTGACAAAGGATTAATCTCCAAACTTTACAAGCACCACATGTAGCTCAATATCACAAAAACAAACAACCCAATCCAAAAATGGGCAGAAGACCTAAATAGACATTTCTTCAAAGAAGATATACAGATTACCATGAAACACATGAAAGGATGCTGAACATCACTAATCATTAGAGAAATGCAAATCAAAACTACTGTGAGGTATCACCTCCCAGCAGTCAGAGTGGCAATCATCAAAAAAATCTACGAAACAATAAATGCTGGAGAGGCCTTTATTGGAGAAAAGGGAACACACTTACACTGTGGGTGGGAATGTAAATTGATATGGGCACTAGGGAGAACAGTACGGAGGTTCCTTTAAATAACTAACTATAGAAGTACCATACGACACAACAATCCAACTACTGGTCATTTGCCTTGTGAAAACCATAATTCAAAAAGAGTTATGTACAAAAATGTTCATTGCAACTCTATTTACAATAGCCAGGACATGGAAGCAACCTAAGTGTCCATCGACAGATGAATGGATAAAGATGATATGGCACATGTATACAATGGAATATTACTCAGCCATAAAAAGAAGCAAAACTGAGTTATTTGCACTGAGGTGGATGGATTTAGAATGTCTCCTACACAGTGAAGTAAGTCAGAAAGGGAAAAACAAATAATGTATGTTAACAGAGATATACGGAATCTAATGAGGAAAAAAAAAAGATTTTGAAGACCCTAGTGGCAGGACAGGATTAAGGACACAGACATAGGGAAAGGACTTGAGGACACCGGAAGGGGGATGGGTAAGATGGGACGAAGTGAGAGAGTGGCATGGACATAAATACATTACTACATGTAATACTGATAGCTACTGGGAAGCAGCCACATAGAACAGGGAGATCAGCTCGGTGCTTTGTGACCACCTAAAGGGGTGGGATATGGAGTGTGGGAGGGAGATGCAAGAGGGAGGGGATCTGCTGATATTTGTATATGTATAGCTGATTCACTTTGTTATACAGCAGAAACTAACACTCCATTGTAAAGCAATTATACTCCAATAAAGGTGGAAAAGGAAAAAAAAAAAAAAAAAGAAAGCCCAGGGATAAACCTACACACCTATGCTCAACTAATCTATGACAAATGAGGCAAGACTTTACAATGGAGAAAAGAGAGTTTCTCCAGTCAGTGGTGCTGGGAATTATGGACAGCTATATGTAAAAGAATGAAATTAGAACACTCCCCAACACCATACATAAAAATATATTCAAAATGGATTAGAGACCTTAATGTAAGACCGGACAGTATAAAATTCTGAGAGGAAAACTTACGATGAATACTCTGACGTAAATCACAGCAAGATCTTTTTTTGATCCATCTCCTATAGTAATGAAATAAAAAAAAGAAGCTAAACAGATGGGACCTAATGAAATGTAAAAGTTTTTGCAAAGCAAAGGAAACTACAAACAAGATGAAAAGACAACCCTCAGAATGGCAGAATATATTTGCAAACGATTCAATGGACAAATGATTAATCTCGAATATATATAAACAGCTCATGCAGCTCAACGTTAATAAGACAAAAACCCAATACAAAAATGGAAGCAGATCTAAATAGACATTTCTTCCAAGAAGACATAGAGATGGCCAAGACGCACATGAAAATCTGCTCAACATCATTAATTATTAGAGAAATGGAAATCGAAACTACAATGAGGTATCACGTCACACCTGTTAGAATGGGCATCATCAGAAAATCTACAAACAACAAATGCTGGAGAGGTTGTGGAGAAAAGGAACCTTCTTCCACTATTGTTGGGAATGTAAATCGATACAGTCTCTATGGAGAACAGAATGGAGGTTCCTTAAAAAACTAAAAATAGAATTACCATATAATCCAGCAATCCCACTACTGGGCATATACCCAGAGAAAACCATAAATCAAAAAGACACATTCACCACAATGTTCATTGCAGCACTATTTACAATAGCCAGGTAATGAAAGCAATCTAAGTGCCCACAGACAGACGAATGGATAAAGATGTGGTACATATATACAATGGAATATTACTCAGCCATACATAGGAATGAAATTGGGTCATTTGTAGAGACCTTGATGGATCTAGAGACTGTCATACAGAGTGAAGTAAGTCAGAAAGAGAAAAACAAATATTGGATATTAATGCATATATGTGGAACCTAGAAAAATGGTACAGGTGATCCGGTTTGCAGGGCAGAGATAGAGACACAGATGTAGAGAACAAACATATGGACACCAAAGGGGGAACACCATGGGAGGGTGGTGGTGGGATGAATTGGGAGACTGGGATTCACATGTGCACACTTATATGTATAACATAGATATCCAATAAGAACCTGCTGTATAAAAGAAATAAATAAATTTTAAAAAATTAAAAATAAATAAATAACATTTAATAAAATAAAACAGAAAAAAAGTTTTTCCCTTCATATAGACGTCTTTATATGAATGCATTATTTCCATGTTTATATCTCTAAATTAAAGAAAAAGAGGAATAAATAAAACCTACCTTGAACCAAAAAGAAAAAAGGAAAAAAAAAATACAGAACCCACCAGTTATACAGAGGAAAATCGTATCAGGGCACTTGTTCCAGTGGTAAAAAATTCTTAAGTTGATCAGAAGTGGGAAATCATCTCCCATGCAGTCAGCAGCGCTCCCCCCCACAAGGAGCATCCTCATTGCAAAGCTGGGGTCTATGTCGAGGCGTCTGTGTGTAAATGTGAGCTGTACCCCAGTCCTGCTGCAGCTGAAATCTTCCCACCCTTTCCAGGTAAAACACCTGAATATGTACAAAAACTTTCAGGCCTAGAGGAAGGGCTGTGGAGCCACACCAGCGACAGCATGCAGGCCGACTTGGTGCCAGCAGGCCAGCCAGGATGGTCCTGGCCCCAGATGCTCTTCTGGAAGCTTTCCATTTCCCTGCCTGAGATACCCCTCCTGCCACGGCCCCCACTGCTTTTTTACTTCCTCAACTCTGCCTGGGGAGAAATTCCAGTGGCAGGTATGGGTGACACATCCTCTTCTTTAGCAGGTGGCAGCCTGGCAACTCCTGCAGAAAGTCCATCGGAGCCCCACTCACACTGGTCCACCCACAAAGCCACGGCCCCTCACTCCCTCCCACCACCCCAGCCCCGACACTGCTGACGGGGCAGAGAATATGGCGTCAGGCACAGCTACAGGAGCTCTTGCTGACTGGAGAGGTACTTATATTGATCTCAACCCAGGCACACCTGGGGAGGGCTGGCAGGCAGTGTCAAGCTGCCCAAATCAGCCAATCCTCACCCCTCCGGGGCTCACAGTTGCAGAAAATGAGCCTTGCTAAACGGGCCAGGCCCAAGGAACAGGTGTGGGCTCTTGAGAGTCAGGCTAGACAAGGGGCTGCAGCTGCGTCTTGTTTTCTTATCATTTTATCTGGTCCATGAGTGGAAAACAACTTCAAGAAGACCCTATCCTAATGAGAGGAACCCAGGAGTCAGGGAGAGGAGTGATGTTGGGTGGAGATAGAGGCCTTGTGCCCTGGCTGCAGTGGAAGTGTCTGGAAGACCAGGAAGAGAGAGGCCGCACAGAGTGATACCTGGGGTCACAGACCTGTCAGAGCTGCTGTTTGTTAGTTCAAGTCCTGCTCTGAGGTGTTCTGTGTCAGCTGTGAGCGACAGGTGAGATGGGGGTTCTCTGCAAGGTGAGCAATGTGCACGGTTCCTGTGTTTCCAGCCCTTCTGGGGTACCTGCCCAAAGGGAGCTCCATATCCTGGGAAGGGCCTGACTATGAGAGCCCCATGGGCTGCTGGGTAGCTGCACAGGTGAGCTCCATACCCTGGGAGGGACTTGACCACGAGAGCCCCGTGGGCTGTGGGGGTGGAGGTGCAGCCCATGTGAGCTCCATATCCTGGGATTGGCCTGAACACGAGAGCCCCATGGGCTGCTGCAGACCTGGTAAAGTATATCAAGACAGTCAGTGAAGCCACCGAGGATATACATCAAGTAGCTCCTAGTCTACCATCCACCAGGCCATGGCATTCTGTATTAGACTTCAATGATGCCTTCTTCTGTATTCCACTCATCTCAGAGTCACAAGAATTTTTGGCTTGTGAGTGGCAGGACACAACATGCAACAAAAGCAATAATGCTGGGCCGTCCTGCCCCAATGGTTCAAAAATCCCCACACCATCATTGGGGAAATGTCCTCTAAAGACCTAAAAGTTCTACCTCTGTAAAAGGGAACACTCCTTCAATATGCAGATGACATTCTGATCGCCAGGCCTACTAAAGACGCCTCTGAACTACCTAGCCAAGAAAGGATAGAAGGTGTCCAAGAAAAAGGCTCAAATATACCAGGCTAAGGTGACATGCCTGGGCTTCATTCTCACAGATATTCGGAGAAACGCATCCCAGGATAGGGAAGAAGCCATTTGCAGCCTTACCTCTTCTAAAACTAGAAGACAGCTTAGGGGTTCCTGGGGAGGCCAAGGTTTTCTGCATCTGGATCCCTAACTACAGTCTAATACCTGGGACTCTACATGAAACACTGACACGAAAAGATGATGATCCTTTTTAATAGAATCCAGAAGCAGCCTTTCAAGAATGGAAAGAGCAGTCAATTCAGGCCCTTGCCCATGAACTCCCTAATTTAGCTAAACCCTTTGACCTTTACATACCCGGTCAAAGCTTAATCGCCCTTGGAGACTTACTGCAAAAACTGGGACCACTTGAAATGGAGCAACACAAGAATGCCCTTCAGGTATGATAAACTATGGTCACCAAGGGCTTTGCCCACCGCCCCATCAGGCCAGGATACAGGGGTATCTAAAAAGCTGGAAATCAGCAGCCTGCAAGGGCAGCTCCCTCCTAAGGGAAAAGGAACCCACGTGGTGATCCTAACCACCCATCATGCCCTGAAGTTGCAGGGGTCGCTCTGTGGACACACTGACCTCGAGTGAGGAGGCCCTCCAACTCCAACCTCCAGAGAGACAAACGGGCGCAATGGGCCCCCAAGATGACTCGTGTGACCATCACTTGACCTGGAGTTTCTCTGAGAAAACGAGTCTGTGCCCCAAAATTGCAGACTACTGCTTGCAGGACTTACTGCACCCAGACGGGAGTTAATAAGCTTGGCGGGGGAAACGTATATCACACTTTCACCATAGAAAACCCTACAGAAACCACGGTGATGGTGGCCAATATGACCGGCTGGACTGCTGGCTACTTCAAAAGGCCGTTGACTCAGTGGACGTCATGGTCCTGTATCACCACTGACCGTGGACTGTCTGGGAGTTATGCGGGCAGGGCTCTGACACATGGTTCTGTTTATACATTAATTCAGGGACCTAATTAAAGAAAGCACAGACTACTGGTCAGAGCATCTAGGCTGGCAAAAACCGTCAGCCTAAGGTCGCTGAACAAATGTGGGGTGGGGTGAAACCCGCCACCGCAGCATCTCTGTGCATGTCTTTCCTGGACCCTTAAAGGTCATTAGAATCTATAACACTTCCAATGCTGGTGCTCAGGTGGACGAGCAGTGAGGCAGGAAGCCTTGGGACAATCAACCTCACATGGAGGCTGCTGGGGAGAAGTTTTGCCCCTCCTCCCGTGTATGAGGGCTCCCACCTCAGCATGGAGCAGTTACAAAAGAGGGGTCTGCACCCTCAGCACCCCAAGAATGAGGAATGGGACAAAAAGCAGAGGAGGTGTTAATCACCGGCAACGTTCATTAAAAATTCCTGGGAGATAAAAAGAGAATCTGGGCAATAAAATAAAGTCTAACCTGTTTTTCCTTTGTGCTTTGTCTAATTTCACGTGCTCCTAGGGTTCCACATGCAGAGGTCCCACACCCGGCACTTCAGACCCGATTTCCTAGTGCAGAATGGCTGGGCTGACACCTCAGCTAGTGGGGTCCCATGCAGACTCCGCGACATAGAGCCTGAGCTGCAGCCAACCCAGCCCTCGAGAGCTCCATCCCCTCCCTCCTGCTGACGTTGATGGGATCCCTACACAGCAGCCCAGCCCACAGCCCGCGGGGTAGTGCACGCTCTCACCTCTCCATTCTGTTTTCAAAATATAAAGTTTCCTTTGCTTCTGAACCAAACTCAGTCTTGATCTGTTAGCTCCAATGACACTGGGCACAGGGACTCCTGTTGGGGTCCACTCTGGAGGATCAGTAACAGAAATTGAGAACATTGTAACTTCAATGAACAGATGTGTGAGCCAAACTGTAGTCAACCTAGAGCAGTGTATAAGGCTCGGGTAAAATAAGATGTTTCTAAGACTTACATTTGATATTTCCATCACTATATTATAAGCAAGTTCAGTGAAGACGTCTGTCTTATTTGTCAGGTCAACATTAGACAAATGAAGTGATTTATTCCCAAGGATGTACATCGAATACTCTTGGCTGAAGCTTCAATCTTGTTTTGAATGCTATTCCATTGAAAATGATACCTCTCTTTCAGCTTCCCCATTTCTGAGAAGTATAAAATCTTATAATTTATTATTACCAAAGGGGAAAGGTAGGAGAAGGGATAAATTAACAGTTTGGGATTAACACATACACACTGCTATGTATAAAACAGATCATCAACAAGGAACTACTGTATAGCACAGGGAACTACACTGAATATTTTTCAATAACCTATAAGGGGAAATAATCTGAAAAAGAATAGATATTTTTATTGACATCATCTATCAATGACAGATAAAATGTAAACTAAGCAAGGCCGATGGTGAGCACTTCTGATCCCGAAGATTTCAATCATCTAAAGTTTGGACTCTGCCTATTTCCCAAGGCCCTTAATGGACATATGTGAAGCCGTAGCTTAAAAATTCCCCAGTTTGGGGTTCGGGGAGGCACTGATTTGGAAAAATTCCTGGTGTTCTCCATACATGCACGGGACCATTCCTACGGCTAAAACATGCCTGTCACACCTAGAGGATGGTACACCGTTTGATCGGAAACAGTTTGGAAAAGGCACCTCATCTCCTCATCGCCTGGTGCTCGGGTTCACCCCTGCAGCATCTTTCCTAACAATCTCCTCACTTGGGGATATCAGCACCGTCAACATCCTGTTGCACACAGTTTGGAATTTGTCCAGAGGATGAAGCGGAAGGAAGAGAAATATTTAGAGACAAGTCCTAGGTGTTCAGACAGGCACATGCCACTCTAATTTCCAATCCGGAAGACAAATTCATCAAAGGCTAGAATTGCCAACGGAAACAGAATAGGGCTAGAGGAAATCCCGCTGTTTTGTGTCCAGTTTCCAAAAACACAAGTTGAAAAATGGAACTCAGGGGCACTAAAATTCATGAAACTGCAGAGTTGAAAATATCTATCATCAAAAAATGTCTTGAAGTAAGTCACAGAAAAGGACTTGTAAGCAAGGGAGATTGTCAGGAAACAGATTTGAAGAGGTGGAAAGGACTCCCCATTAAAGCAAAAGAAAAGGGGCAGAACATCGCCAATGATGCAGTTGGCCAAAAAGGGCGTATGCATTTTTTTCTGAATATATTCAAGTAAAGGCCATACACACATTTTATCCAACCAAACAGGTGGGCACTGGAAATCTATACTACAAAATGTATCACTTCACATCAGTCAGAAGGGCCATCCACATAAAGTGTAAACTACAGAAATGTAGGACAGGGTGAGGAGAAAAGGGAGCCCTGTGAGGCTGATAGTGCAAATGTAATTTGCCAACGGCCACTCTGGAGAAGTGTATTGTGTTTGCTAAAACATCTAAAAAATGAGCTAGAGAGCATAGGGCCCTTGCACTCATGGGCGTATACCTTGGGAAAAACAAAAATCGACAGAAAACAGGCACCCCAAAGTTTACCACCTCTCTGTTAAAAAGGGCCTCAACTTGGATATAACGTAAATGTCCCTGGAAGGATTAAATGGATAAAAGAGTTGGGGTACTTATGTAGAGTGGAATATTACTCATCCAGAAATCAATGAAATAAGGCCAGTTGTAACAACTCTGGAGGAGTTACATACGATCATTCTAAGTGACATATGACAGAAAGAAAAAGACACATATCATAAGATGTCACTTAAAGGTGGAATCAAAAATGGCTACACATGAAATAAATTACAAAATAGAAACATAGTCAAATATGTAGAAAATAAACATAAGGCTGCTAAATGGAAAAGGTGGGGAAGGGTGAGGTATTATCCAGGAGGTTGAAATTAGAAAAGACACCATCCCAAGTACCAAATTGAATAACTGACAAGGCCTACATGGTACCTCAAAGAACTGCACTCAGCGCACTCAAGTCACTGGAAAATAATATAAATGACTGGTAAGCATCTGAAAAAGAATTTATTGTTGTCTCACAGTACATGAATCAAGTGGATGTACAGCAGCAAAAAACAGAGCTTTGAAAATCAGCTGTAACCAATATAAAAATAAGTTTAAAACTATTTATAAAAACAGTGAGACAGACAAAACTTCTTACAACTTTTGTTGAAGGGCTACGATGTAACATGGATTGAACACATGTAGACCCACAGCAGGATGATATATAAGGCAGGAAGCTATGCACGCTAAGAGATATTAGAGAGGCTGGGTGAGTAAAGGCAGACCTTTTAAAGTAATACTGCCTGATTCCCATTCCTTGGGTCCCAAATCTGCAGGTTCAAGGGAATCTTCCGACAGCGAAAACATGCCTGGGAAACCGAGACGAATGTACACCATATGAGCAGGAAAGGTGTCTAAAATCCACCTCATTTTTGATCTCCTGGTGCTGGGGTTCGCCATTCCAGCCAAATGACTAACAATCTCCCCACTTGGAGAATCAGCACCTTTAACCTCCTGTTTCACACAGTTTGCAATTTGTGCAGAGGATAAACGGGAAGAGGGGGAACCAATGAGAGACTAGCTGTAGGAGTTTTGACAGGCACATGCCACTCTAATTTCCCATTAAGAAGAAGAATTAACCAAAGGCTCAGCCTGCCTCCCCAGAACCAGAATAGGGCCGGAAGCAATACAATGGTTTGGCGACCAGCTCACAAAAAATGCGAGTTGCAAAATGGGGCTAAGGAGCAAACAATTCAAAGACCTGCAAAGATAAAAATGATAACCAACGTCCAAAAATATATTCAGGTAAGGCAACGAAGAGGATCTGAATGAGAGGCAGAATTGCAGGAAACAGATTTCAAAACGTAAATTGGACTCAAATTTAAAGCATATGAAAAGCAGCAGATTTTCTAACATGATGCAGTTTGGCAAAAGGGTGTATGCGTTTTTTTCGTGAATATCTTCAGGAAAAAAACACATACAGAGTTTTTGGCCAACCAAGCAAGCGGAAAATGCAAATCCGCACAACAAAGAAGTCTCAATTTCCACTGCTCAGAAAGGCCATCCAAAAAATGTGTACAAACCAGAAATGCAGGAGAGGCCATGGAGAACAGGGAGCTAGTCAGGCTGATGGGTGTGGTATAAATATCCAAGACCCACTCTGAAGAAGTGTATGCTGTTTCCTAAAACATCTAAAATACAAAGCTACCGAGCATAGGGCACTTCCACTCATGGGCATGTAACTTGGGAAGACTAAATATCAACAAGACACAGGCACCCCAAAATTTAAGGCTGCTCTGCATACAAGAACCTCAACTTCAGTACAACTTACGTATTCCAGGAAAGAGAAAATTGCGTAAAGTACTTGTGGTAATTTTGTAGAACGGAATATCACTCAGACATGAAATCAATGTCATAAAGCCAGTAACAGCATAATGAGTGGATTTAGGTACGATGATTCTAAGTGAAATAAGTCACACAGAAAAAGAAACTTATCATAAGATATCACTTATGAAGGTCCTGTAAACATGGCTACACATGAACTGAGTTAGGAAAGAGAACAGAGTCTCACATTGAGAAAACACTCTTATGCCTGATAAGGGGAAAGGAGAGGTGGGGTGATGCATAAATCCAGACTTTGATCTTAGCACTGGTACCATTCCATGAAGCAAATACAGAATAGACAAATCCTACACCTTCCTCTGTGAACGGGACTCAACACCCCTATTCCACACAGAGGAATATATCTGACTAGTAAGAATCTTAAAACCTATATATTCATATGTCTCCATAAGGGAATCAAGTGTGTCTAGACAGGCATAAACACGTCGGTGAAAATCAGCTCAACCCCCTTATAAAAATGAATTTCAAAAACAAAACAAATAAAAACAGCGAAATTTTACACAATTCCTTCAGGGGTTCTGATGAAACCTGGAACGACCCTATCTGCAAAGACAGCTAGATGAGACGTAAGGCTGGACACTTGGGGCTGAGAGGACTTGTGAGATTGGGTGAGAAAATGCAGATCCTTTAAAGCAGTAATGCATGCCACCCATTCCATGGGTCCCAACTCTCCAGGTAGAAGGGAATATCAATACAGTTATAACATGTATGGGAATCCTAGAGAAAGGACACCCTGTGATGGCAAAAGATTTCTAAAAGGCTCCTAATTTTTCCTCTCCTTGTGCTCCAATTTGGCATTCCAACTGCTTTACTATCAATCTGCCAACTTGGAGAGTCAGCCCCTATAAGCTACTGGTTCGCACTGATTGCAAATTGTGCAGTGGATGAAAGGAAAGAGGGAGAACAAATCAGAGGGTAGCTGTAGGCATTTGGACGGACACATGTCACTCTAATTTCCCGTCCGGAAGGAAGAATTAACCAAAGCGTCAGCCTGCACCCCCGGAACCAGTATAGGTCATGTAGCAAAACTGTAGATTTGCGGTCAGCTCACAAAAACATGAGTTGAAAATTGGAGCTTAGGGGCACAGCAATTCACAAACCTGCAGAGTTATAAAGGACAACTCTCTTCCAAAAATCTGTTGAGGGAAGGCAACGAAGCAGACTTGAAAATGAGGCAGAATTGCACAAAACATATTTCAAGAGTTAAACTGGAATCGCCTTTAAAGCACAGGAAAAGCGTAACAACTTCGACAATGATGCACTTGGCCAAAAAGGGCGTATGCATTTTCTGCTAAATATATTCAGGAGAAAAGGCATACGCCCTTTCTGGCCAATCAAGCAACCCCTAATACAAATCCACACTACAAAGAATTGTCACTTCCCACCGGTCAAAAGGGACATCCGAAAATCTGTAAAATCCAGAAAATAAAGACAGAGATGACAAGAGCATGTTGCAATGTGATCCCAGGGGTCATGGAGGATTGTGATGACAAGGCCATGTAGCATTGTGCTGACAAAGGCATGGAGCATTTTGATGACAAGGGTCACGGAGCACTGTGATGACAATCCTCATGGAGCATTGTGATTACATGGATCATGGAGCATTGGGATGGAAAGGGCATGGATCATTGTGATGACAAGGGTTATGGAGCATTTTGATGACAAGAGTCCCGGATCACTGTGTTGTCAGGGGTCATGGAGGGTTGTGATGACAGAGGTCATGGAGAATTGTGATGACAAGGGTCATGGAGAAGTGAGATGAGAAGGTCATGGATCTTTGGGCTGAAAATGTTCATGGAGTATTGTGAAGACAGGGGTCATGGAGCACTATAATTACAGGGTCCTGGAGCACTGTGATGAGAAGACCATGGAGTCTTGTGATGACAAGTCTCATGGAGCATTCTGATGAAAAGGGGCAAGGAGCATTGTGATTACAAGGGTCTTGGAGAATTGGGATGACAAGGGCATGGAGCATTTGGATGAGAAGACCATAGAGCGTTCTGATGACATGCATCATGGAGCTTTGTGATGAGAAGGGCATGGAGCATTGTGATTACAGGGGTCTTGGAGCATTGTGATGAAAAGGGCATGAATCATTGTGATGGAAAAGGCATGGAGCCTTGTCATGACAGGGTTCAAGGAGCATACTGACGACAAGAGTCAGGGAGCATTGTGATGACAAGTGTATTGAGCATTGTGATGACAAATATCATGGAGCATTGTTATGAGAAACACCTGTAAAATTGTGATGACGAGCATCATGGGGCGTTGTGATGACAAGTGTTATGGAACATTGTGATAACAACGGTTTGGAGCATTGTAATGACAGAGGTCATGGAGCATTTTGATTTCATTGTGATGACAATAGCAAGAAGCATTATGATGATGGGCATGGTACATTGTGATGACAGGGTTCATGGAGCATTGAGATGAAAAGGGGCATGGAGCATTGTGATTAAAGTGGTCTTGGGGCATTGTGATGACAATGGCATGGAGCATTGTGATGAGAAGGCAATGGAGCATTCTGATGACATGCATCATGGAGCTTTGTGATGACAAGGACATGGAGCATTGTGATGACAGTGGCATGGAAAATTTGTCTAAGAAGTTTCATGGATTATTGTGATGACAGTGGGCATGGCACATTGTGATGACAAGGGCATGGAGCATTGTGATTACAAGGTCATGGATTATTGTGAAGACAGGTTACAGGGAGCGTTGTGATCACATATGTCACGGTCCATTGAGATGACAATGGCATGGAGCATTGTGATGCCAAGTGTCATGGAGGATTGTGATGACAAAGGTAATGGAGCATTGTGAGGACAAGGGCTTGGAGCATTGTGATGAGAAGTGTCATGGAACATTGTGATGACAAGGGCATGGAGCATTGTGATGACAACAGCCATTGAGAATTTTGATGACAACGTTGTGAAGCATTGCGATGACAAGCACATGGAGATTGCTATGGCAGGGGTCATGGAGCATTGCGATGACAAGTGCATGGATAATTGTGATGACAAGAGCATGTAACATTGTGATGAGAAGTATCATGGCTCATTGTGATGAGAGGGACGTGGAGAATTGTGATGACAAGGGACATGGAGCATTGTGATGACCAGGGCATTCAGCATTGTGATGGCAAGACCGTGGAACATTGTGATGAGAAGATCATGGTTAATTGTGATGACGAGCGTCATGGAGCACTGTAATGACAAGGGGAATGGAGCATTGTGATGACAGGTGTCATGGATCATTTGATGAGAGGGGTCATGGAGCCTTCTTATGACAAGCTTGTGGAGTATTGTGATGACACTGACATGGAGCATTGTGATGAAAAGGGCATGGAGCATTGTGATGAAAAAGGCATGGAGTCTTTTCATGACAGGTTTCAAGGAGCATTCTGACGACAAGTGTCAGGGAGCTTTGTGATGACAAGTGTATTGAGCATTGTGATGACAAAGTTCATGCAGCATTGTGATGACAGGCATCATGGAGTGTTGTGATGACAAGGGTTATGGAACATTGTGATCACAAGGGTTTGGAGCATTGTGATGAGAGAGGGCATGGAACATTTTCATTTCAACGACCATGGAGCATTGTGATGACAAGGGCATGAAGCAATGTGAACCCAAGTTTCATCGAGGATTTTGATGACAATCGGAATGGAGTACTGTGATGACAAGCACATGGAGCATTGTGATGACAAGGTCATGTAGCATTTTGCTGACAAATGCATGGAACATTTTGATGACAAGGGTCATGGAACACTGTGATGACAAGCGTCACGGAGCATGGTGATTACAGGGGTCATGGAGCATTGGGATGGCAAGGTCATGGATCATTTTGATGACAAGGGTAATGGAGCATTCAGATGACAAGTGTCCCGGATCATTGTGTTGTCACGGGTCATGGAGCGTTGTGATGACAGTGGTCATGGAGAATTTTGATGACAAGGGATTGGTACATTGTGACGATAAGGGCATGTAGCATTGTGATGACTGGGGTTATGGAACATTGTGATGACAGGGTTGAGGGAGTATTGTGATGAATAGTGATGGAACATTGTGAAATCAATGGTGAGAGAGCATTTTGATGAGAAGTGCATTGAACATTGTGATTACAAGTTTTATGGAGCATTGTGATGACTAGGATGTGGAGCATTGTGATGACAAGTGCATGGCACATTGTGATGACATGGGTCAAGGAGCATTGTGCTGACAAGTGCATGGAGCATTGTGATGACATGTGTCATGGATCATTGTGCTGACAAAGGCATGGTGCATTTTGATGACAAGGGTCACAGAGCACTGTGATGAAAAGTTCATGGAGCATTGTGGTGACAAAGGTCACAGATCCTTGTGTGACAGGGGCATGGACCATTGTGATGAGAAAGGTCATGAATCATTTTGATGACTGGAGTCACAGAGCATTGTGATGACAGGGTTCATGGAGCTTTGGTATGACAAGGGCATGGATCATCGTGATGACAAGGGTCTTGGAGCATTTTGATGACAAGATTCCCGGCTCATTGTGTTGTCAGGGTTCATGAAGCATTGTCATGACAGTGCTAATGGAGCAATGTGATGACAGGTTCATGGAGCATTGTGATGAGAAGGTCATAGAGCATTTGGCTAAAAATATTCATGGAGTATTGTGAAGGCGGGTGTCATGGAACATTGTGATGACAAGGCAATGGAGCATTGTGATGAGAATGTACTGAAGCATTGTGATAAGAATACATTGGAGCCTTGTATTGACGAGTCTCATGGAGCATTCTGATGAAACGGGGCATGGAGAACTGTGATTACATGGGTCTTGGAACATTGTGAAGAAAAGGGCATGGATCATTGTGATGAAAAAGACATGGAGCCTTGTCATGACAGGGTTCAAGTAGCATAATGACGACAAGAGTCAGGGAGCATTGTGATGACAAGTGTATTGAGCACTGTGATGACAATGATCATGGAGCATTGTTATGAGAAGACCATGGATAATTGTGATGACGAGCGTCATGGGGCGTTGTGATGACAAGTTTTATGGAACACTGTGATCAAAAGGGTTTAGAACATTGTGATGACAAAGGTCATGGAGCATGTTATTTCATTGTAATGAAAATAGCATGAAACATTATGATGATGGGCATGGTTCATTGTGATGACAGGGTTCATGGAGCACGGAGATGGAAAGGGGCATGGAGCATTGTGATTACAGGGGTTTTGGAGCATTGTGATGAGAAGGTCATGGAGCATTGGGCTGAAAATGTTCATGGAAAATTGTGATTACAGGGGTCATGGAGCACTGTGATGACAACGGTCATGGAGCATTGTGATGACAAGCGTCACGGAATATTCTGATTAAAGGTGTCATGGAGCATTGGGATGACAAGGGCATGGATCATTCTGATGACAAGTATCATGGAGATTTTTGGTGACAAGAGTCCCGGATCATTGTGTTGTGAGGGGTCATGGAGCGCGGGGATGACAGTGGTCATGGAGAATTGTGATGACAGGGGACATGGTGCATTGTGATGAGAAGGTCATGGATCATTGGGCTGAAAATGTTCATGGAGTCTTGTGATGACAGGGGTCATGGAGCATTGTGATGACAAGGGAATGGAGCATTGTGATGACAAGGTCCTGGAGCATTGTGCTGAGAAGACCATGGAGTCTTATGATGACAATTCTCATAGAGCATTCTGATGAAAAGCGGCATGGAGCATTGTAATTACTGGGGTCTTGGAGCATTGAGATGACAAGGGCATGGAGCATGGTGATGAGAAGGCCATGGAGATTTCTGATGACATGCGTCATGGAGCTTTGTGAAGACAAGCACATGGAACATTGTGATTACCGGGGTCTTGGAGCATTGTGATGAAAAGGGCATGGATCATTGCGATGAAAAATGCATGAAGCCTTGTCATGACAGGGTTCAAGGAGCACACTGAGGACAAGTGTCAGGGAGCATTGAGATGACAAGTGTATCGAGCACTGTGATGACAAAGGTCATGGAGCATTGTGATGAGAAGACCATGGATAATTGTGATGACGAGCGTAATGGGGCGTTGTGATGCCAAGTGTTATGGAACATTGTGATCACAAGTGTTTGGGGCATTTTGGTGTCAGAGGTCATGGAGCATTTTGATTTCATTGTGATGACAATAGCATGAAGCATTATGATGATGGGCATGGTGCATTGTGAAGACAGGATTCATGCTGCATTGAGATGAAAAGTGGCATGGAACATTGTGAAGACAAATGTCATGAAGCATTGTGATGACTGGAGTCACGGAGCATTGTGATGACAGGGGTCATGGAGCATTGTGATGACAAGGGCATGGAGCATTGGGATGAAAGTGGCATGGAGCATTGGTCTGACATGTTTCATGGATTATTGTGATGACAGAGGGCATGGCACGTTGTGATAACTAGCGCATGGAGCATTGTGATGACAAGGTCATTGATTATTGTGAAGAAAGGTGTCAGGGAGCATTGTGGTGACATATGTCATGGTGCATCGTGATGAAAATGGCATTGAGCATTGTGATGCCAAGTGTCATGGAGAAATGTGATGACAAATGTAATGGAGCATTGTGATGACAAGGGCTGAGAGCATTGTGATGACAAGGGAATGGATCATTGTGATGACAAGGGCATGCAGCAATGTGATGACAGGGGCATGGAACATTGGACTGACAAGTTTCATAGATTATTGTGATGACAGTGGGCATGGAGCATTGAGATGACATGGGCATGGAGCATTGTGGTGACCAAGGTCACAGAGCCTTGTGTGACAAGGGCATGTACCATTGTGAGGAGAAATGTCATGAAGCATTGTGATGACTGGAGTCACGGATCATTGTGATGACAGGGGTCATGGAGCATTGTGATGACAAGGGCATGGAGCATTGTGATGAGAAGGCCATGGAGCATTCTGATGAAATGCCTCATGGAGCTTTGTGATGACAAGGGCATGGAGAATTGTGATTACAGAGGTCATGGAATATTATGATGACAGGGGTGAGGGAGGATTGTGATGACTAGTGATGGAACATTGTGATATCAGTGGTGAGAAGGCATTTTGAGGAGAAGTGCATGGAGCATTGTGATGACAAGTTTTATGGAGCATTTTGATGACAAGGATGTGGAGCATTGTGATGACAAGTGCATGGTGCATTCTGATGACATGAGTTATGGAGCATTGTGCTGACACGCGCATCAAGCTTTGTGATGACAAGGGTCACAGAGCATTGTGATAAAAATTTCATGGAGCATTGTGGTGACAAAGGTCACAGAGGTTTGTGTGACCAGGTCATGGACCATTGTAATGACAAAGGTCATGAAGCATTTTGATGACTGCAGTCACGGAGCATTGAGATACCAGGGGTCTTGGAGCATTGTGATGAGAAGGGAATGGATCACTGTGATGAAAAAGACATGGAGCCTTGTCATGACAGTGTTCAAGGAGCATACTGATGACAAGTGTCAGCGAGCATTGTGATGTCAAGTGTATTGAGCATTGTGGTGACAAAGGTCATGGAGCACTGTGATGAGAAGACCCTGCATAATTGTGATGACGAACGTCATGGGGTATGTGATGACAAGTGTTATGGAACATTGTGATCAGAAGGGTTTGGAGCATTGTGATGACAGAGGTCATGGAGCATTTTGATTTCATTTTGATGACAATAGCATGAAGCATTATGATGATGGGCATGGTGCATTTTGATGACAGGGTTCATGGAGCATTGAGATGAAAAGGGGCATGGAGCATTGTGATTACAGGGGTCTTGGAGCATTGTGATGACAAGGTACATGGAGCCTTGTGATGACAATGCTGTGGAATATTGTGATGGCAGGGTTCATGGAGCATTGTTATGACAGGGCTAATGGAGCATTGTGATGACAAGGGCATGGAGCATTGGTTTGAAATGTTTCATGGATTACTGTGATGACAGTGGGCATGGAGTATTGTGATGACAAGGGCAGGGAACTCGGTAATACATGGGTCATTGAGGATTGTAATGACAAGGCATGGAGCATTGTGTTGAGAAAGGCATCGAGCACTGTGATGACATGTGTCATGGAGCTTTGTGATGACAAGGACAAGGAGGAATGTGATGAGAGTGTTCATGGAGCACTGTGATGACAATGGCATGGAGCATTGTGATGCCAAGGGTCATGGAGTTTGGTGATGACAAAGGTCATGGAGCATTTTGATGACAATAGTTTGGTGCATTGTGATGAGTAGGGCAGGGAGCATTGTGATGAAAGGGTCATGGAACAATTTGATGAAAAAGGTCAGGGAACATTTTCATGACAGGGGTTATGGAACATTGTGATGTTAGTGGTCATGGAGCATTGTGATGATAAGGGCATGTAGCATTTTGATGACAGGGTTCATGGAACATTGTGATGACAGGGGTGAGGGAGTATTGTGATGACTAGTGATGGAACATTGTGATATCAGTGGTGAGAGAGCATTTAGATGAGAAGTGCATGGAGCATTGTGATAACAAGCTTTATGGAGCTGTGTGATGACAAGGTTGTGGGGCATTGTCATGACAAGTGCATGGCACATTGTGATGACATGTGTCTTGGAGCATTGTGCTGAGAAGCGCATGTAGGATTGTGATGACAAGGGTCATGGAGCATTGTGCTGACAAAGGCATGGAGCATTGTGATGACAAGTTTTACAGAGCATTGTCATGACGAGGGAATGGACCATGGTGATGACAAAGGTCATAAAGCATTGTGATGACTGGAGTCACGGAGCATTATGATGTGAGGGGTCATGGAGCATTGTGATTACAAGGGCATGGAGCATTGTGATGACAGGGGCCTGGAGAATTGGTCTGACAAGTTTCATGGATTATTGGTATGAGGGTGGGCATGGCACATTGTGATGACAAGGGCATGGAACATTTTTATGACAAGGTCATGTAGTATTGTGAAGACAGGTGTCAGGGAGCATTGTGATGACATATGTCATGGTGCATTGTGATGACAATGGCGTGGAGCATTGTGATGCCAAGGGTCATGGAGGATTGTGATGACAAATGTAATGGAGCATTGTGATGCCAAGTGTCATGGAGGATTGTGATGACAAATGTAATGGAGCATTGTATGACAATTGCTTGGAGAATTGTGATGAAAAGGGTCATGGAGCATTCTGATGACAAGCTTGTGGAGTATTGTGATGACAATGGCATGGAGCATAGTGATGAAAGGTCATGGAACATTGTGATGAAAAAGGCATGGAGCCATTTCATGACAGGGTTCAAGGAGCATTCTGAAGACAAGTGTCAGGGAGCAGTGTGATGACAAGGGCATCGAGCATGGTGATGAGAAGGCCATGGAGCATTCTGATGATATGGGTCATGGAGCTTTGTGATGACAAGGGCAAGGTGCATTGTGATTACTGGGGTCTTGAAACATTGTGATGAAAAGCGCATGGATCATTGTGATGAAAAATGCATGGAGCCTTGTCATGACAGGTTTCAAGAAGCATACTGACGACAAGTGGCAGGGAGCATTGAGATGACAAGTGTAATGAGCATTGTGATGACAAAGGTCATGGAGCATTGTGATGAGAAGACCATGGATAATTGTGATGAGGAGCATCATGGGGAATTGTGATGACAAGTGTTATGGAACATTGTGATCACAAGGGTTTGGAGCATTGTGATGACAGAGGTCATGAAGCATTTTGATTTCATTGTGATGACAATAGCATTAAGCATTATGATGATGGGCATGGTGCATTGGAATGACAGAGTTCATTGAGCATTTAGATGAAAAGGGGCATGGAGCATTGTGAATACATCGGTCTTGGAGCACGGTGATGACAAGGACATGGAGCATTCTGATGAGAAGGCCATGGAGCATTCTGATGACATAAGTCATTGAGCTTCGTGATGACAAGGGCATGGAACACTGTGATTACAGGGGTCTTGGAGAATTGTGATGACAAGGGTCATGGAGCCTTGTGATGACGAGGCCATGGAACATTGTGATGGCAGTGGTCATGGAGCCTTGTGATGGCAGGGGTCATGGAGCATTGTTTTGACACGGGTAATGGAGCCTTTTGATGACAAGGGCATGGAGCATTTGTGTGAAAAGTTTCATGGATTATTGTGATGAGTGTGGTCATGGAGCATTGTGATGTCAAGGGCAAGGAACACGGTGATACATGGATCATGGCGGATTGTAATGACAAGGGCATGGAGCACTGTGATGAGAAGAACATCGAGCATTGTGATGACAAGCGTCATGGAGCTTTGTGATGACAAGGGCATGGAGCAATGTGATGAGAGGGTTCATGGAGCATGGTGATGACAATGGCAAGGAACATTGTGATGCCAAGGGTCATGGAGCACTGGGATGACAAGCATCACGGAGCATTCGGATTACAGGTGTCATGGAGCATTGGGATGACAAGCGCATGGATCATTGTGATGACAAGTGCCTTGAGCATTTTGATGACAAGAGTCCCAGATCATTGTGTTGTCTGGTTTCAGGGAGCGCTGTGATGACAGTGGTCATGGAGCATTGTGATGACAGGTGTAATGGAGCATTGTGATGGCCAGGGTATGGAGAATTGTGATGAGAAGTCCATGGAGCATTTTGATGACATGCATCATGGAGCTTTGTGATGACAAGGGCATGGAGCATTGTGATTACAGTGGTCATGGAACATTGTGATGACAGGGGTGAGGGAGTATTGTGATGACTATTGATGGAACATTGTGATATCAGTGGTGAGAGAGCATTTTGGTGAGAAGTGCATGGAGCACTGTGACGACAAGTTTTATGGAGCATAGCGATGAAAAGTATGTAGAGCATTGTGATGAAATGTTCATGGCGCATTGTGATGTCATGGGTAATGGAGCATTGTGCTGAGAAGCGCATGGAGCATTGTGATGAAAAGGGACATGGAGCATTGTGATGTCCAGGTCATGGAGCATTGTGATGGCAAGACCGTGGAGCATTGTAATCGCAAGACCATGGAGCATTTTGATGACGAGTGTCATCGAACACTGTAATGACATGGGGCATGGAGAATTGTGATTACAAGGGTCATGGAGCATTCTGATGACAAGCTTGTGGAGTACTGTGATGACAATGGCATGGAGCAATGTGATGAAAAAGGCATGGATCATTGTGATGAAAATGGCATGGAACCCTTTCATGACAGGGATCAAGGAGCATTCTGACGTCAAGTGTCAGGGAGCATTGTGATGACAAGTGTGCTGAGCATTGTGATGACAAAGGTCATGGAGCATTGTGATGACAAGGGCATGGAGTATTGTGATGACAGGCATCATGGAGGGTTGTGATGACAAGTGTTATGGAACAATGTGATCACAAGAATTTGGAGCACTGTGATGACAGAGGTCATGGATCATTTTGATATCAAGGAGCATGGAGCATTGTGATGACAGGGGTCATGGAGCATTGTGATGAGAAGATCATGGAGTATTGAGATGAAAATGTTCATGGAGTATTCTGATGAAAGGGGTCATGGAGCATTGTGATGACAAGGTCCTGGAGCACTCTGATGAGAAGACCATGGAGCCTTGTGATGAGAAGTCTCATGGAGCATTCTGATGAAAAGGGGCATGGAGCATTGTGATTACAGGGGCCTGGGAACAATTTGATTACAAGGGCATGGAGAATTGTGATGAAAAAGGCATGGAGCCTGGTCATGACAAGGTTCAAGGAGCATACTGATGGCAAGAGTCAGGGAGCATTGTGATGACAAGTGTATTGAGCATTGTGATGACAAATGTTATGGAGCATTGTGATGAGAAGACCATGGATAATTGTGATGACGAGCGTCATGGGGCGTTGTGATGACAAGTGTGATGGAACATTGTGATCACAAGGGTTTGGAACATTGTGATGACAGAGGTCATGGAGCATTTTGATTTCATTGTGATGACAATAGCATGAAGCATTTTGATGATGGGCATGGTGCATTGTGATGACAGGGTTCATGGAGCATTGAGATGAAAAGGGACATGGAGCATTGTGATTACAGGTGTGTTGGAGCATTGTGATGACAAGGGCATGGAGCATTGTGAATGAGAAGGCCATGGAGCATTCTGATGACATGCGTCATGGAGCATTGTGATGACAAGGGCATGGAGCATTTGTCTGAAAATTTTCATGGATTATTGCGATGAGAGTGGGCATGGAGCATTGTGATCAGAAGGACACGGAACACTGTGATACATGGGTCATGGAGGATTGTAATGACAAGGTCATGATACACTGTGATGAGAATGGCATCAAGCATTGTGATGACAAGCGTCATGGAGCTTTGTGATGACAAGGGCATGGAGCAATGTAATGAGAGGCTTCAGGAAGCATTGTGATGACAATGGCATGGAGCACTGTGATGCCAAGGGTCATGGAGCTTTGTGATGACAAAGGTCAAGGAGCATTTTGATGACAAGGGAGTGGTGCATTGTGATGATAATGGCATGTAGCATTGTGATGATAGGTGTCATGGAACATTGTGATGACAGGGGTGAGGGAGTATTGTGATGACTAGTGATGGAACATTGTGATATCAGTGGTGAGAGAGCATTTAGATGAGAAGTGCATTGTGCATTGTGATGACAAGTTTTATGGAGCTTTGTGATGACAAGGTTGTGGAGCACTGTCATGACAAGTGCATGGCACATTGTGATGACATGTGTCTTGGAGCATTGTGCTGAGAAGCGCATGTAGGATTGTGATGACAAGGGTCATGGAGCATTGTGCTGACAAAGGCATGGAGCATTGTGATGACAAGTTTTACAGAGCATTGTCATGACGAGGGAATGGACCATTGTGATGACAAAGGTCATAAAGCATTGTGATGACTGGAGTCACGGAGCATTATGATGTGAGGGGTCATGGAGCATTGTGATTACAAGGGCATGGAACATTGTGATGGCAGGGGTCATGGAGCATTGTTTTGACACGGGTAATGGAGCCTTTTGATGACAAGGGCATGGGGCATTTGTGTGAAAAGTTTCATGGATTATTGTGATGAGTGTGGTCATGGAGCATTGTGATGTCAAAGGCAAGGAACAAGGTGATACATGGACCATGGAGGATTGTAATGACAAGGACATGGAACACTGTGATGAGAAGAGCATCGAGCATTGTGATGACAAGCGTCATGGAGCTTTGTGATGACAAGGGCATGGAGCAATGTGATGAGAGGGTTAATGGAGCATGGTGATGACAATGGCATGGAACATTGTGATGCCAAGGGTCATGGAGCACTGTGATGACAAGCATCACGGAGCATTTGGATTACAGGTGTCATGGAGCATTGGGATGACAAGTGCATGGATCAATGTGATGACAAGTGTCTTGGAGCATTTTGATGACAAGAGTCCCAGATCATTGTGTTGTCTGGTGTCAGGGAGCGCTGTGATGACAGTGGTCATGGAGCATTGTGATGACAGGTGTAATGGAGCATTGTGACGGCCAGGGCATGGAGAATTGTGATGAGAAGTCCATGGAGCATTTTGATGACATGCATCATGGAGCTTTGTGATGACAAGGGCATGGAGCATTGTGATTACAGTGGTCATGGAACATTGTGATGAAAGGGGTGAGGGAGTATTGTGATGACTAGTGATGGAACATTTTGATATCAGTGGTGAGAGAGTATTTTGGTGAGAAGTGCATGGAGCACTGTGATGACAAGTTTTATGGAGCATAGCGATGAAAAGGATGTAGAGCATTGTGATGAAAAGTTCATGGTGCATTGTGATGTCATGGATCATGGAGCATTGTGCTGAGAAGCGCATGGAGCATTGTGATGAAAAGGGACATGGAGCATTGTGATGTCCAGGTCATGGAGCAGTGTGATGGCAAGACCGTGGAGCATGTAATCGCAAGACCATGGAGCATTTTGATGACGAATGTCATCGAGCACTGTAATGACACGGGGCATGGAGAATTGTGATGACAAAGGTCATGGAGCATTCTGATGACAAGCTTGTGGAGTATTGTGATGACAATGGCATGGAGCATTGTGATGAAAAAGGCATGGAGCATTGTGATGAAAAATGCATGGAACCTTTTCATGACAGGGATCAAGGAGCATTCTGACGTCAAGTGTCAGGGAGCATTGTGATGACAAGTGTGTTGAGCATTGTGATGACAAAGGTCATGGAGCATTGTGATGACAAGGGCATGGAGTATTGTGATGACAGGCATCATGGAGCGTTGTGATGACAAGTGTTATGGAACAATGTGATCACAAGGATTTGGAGCACTGTGATGACAGAGGTCATGGATCATTTTGATATCAAGGAGCATGGAGCATTGTGATGACAGGGGTCATGGAGCACTGTGATGAGAAGATCATGGATTATTGAGCTGAAAATGTTCATGGAGTATTCTGATGAAAGGGGTCATGGAGCATTGTGATGACAAGGTCCTGGAGCACTCTGATGAGAAGACCATGGAGCCTTGTGATGAGAAGTCTCATGGAGCATTCTGATGAAAAGGGGCATGGAGCATTGTGATTACAGGGGTCTTGGAGCATTGTGATTACAAGGGCATGGAGCATTGTGATGAAAAAGGCATGGAGCCTTGTCATGAAAGGGTTCAAGGAGCATACTTATGGCAAGATTCAGGGAGCATTGTGATGACAAGTGTATTGAGCATTGTGATGACAAATGTTATGGAGCATTGTGATGAGAAGACCATGGATAATTGTGATGACGAGTGTCATGGGGCGTTGTGATGACAAGAGTGATGGAACATTGTGATCACAAGGGTTTGGAGCATTGTGATGACAGAGGTCATGGAGCATTTTGATTTCATTGTGATGACAATAGCATGAAGCATTATGATGATGGGCATGGTGCATTGTGATGACAGGGTTCATGGAGCATTGAGATGAAAAGGGACATGGAGCATTGTGATTACAGGTGTCTTGGAGCATTGTGATGGCAAGGGCATGGAGCATTGTGAATGAGAAGGCCATGGAGCATTCTGATGACATGCGTCATGGAGCTTTGTGATGACAAGGGCATGGAGCATTTGTCTGAAAATTTTCATGGATTATTGCGATTAGAGTGGGCATGGAGCATTGTTATGACAAGGACAAGGAACACTGTGATACATGGGTCATGGAGGATTGTAATGACAAGGTCATGATGCACTGTGATGGGAATGGCATCGAGCATTGTGATGACAAGCGTCATGGAGCTTTGTGATGACAAAGGTCATGGAGCATTTTGATGACAAGTGAGTGGTGCATTGTGATGATAACTGCATGTAGCATTGTGATGATAGGGGTCATGGAACATTGTGATGACAGGGGTGAGGGAGTATTGTGATGACTAGTGATGGAACACTGTGATATCAGTGGTGAGAGAGCATTTTCATGAGAAGTGCATGGAGCATTGTGATGACAATATTTATGGAGCATTGTGATGACAAGGATGTGGAGCATTGTTATGAAAACCGCATGGCACATTGTGATCACATCGGTCATGGAGCATTGTGCTGACAAGCTCATGGAGCATTGTGATGACAAGTGTCGTGGAACATTGTGCTGACAAAGGCATGGAGCATTTTGATGCCAAGCGTCCCAGAGCATTGTGATGAAAAGTTCATGGAGCATTGTGGTGACAAAATTCACAGAGACTTGTGATGATGATGGCATGGACCATTATGATGACAAAGAATTGAGGCATTGTGATGACTGGAGTCATGGAACATTGTGATGACAAGTGCATGGAGCATTGTGATGACAGGGGCATGGAGCATCGGTCTGAAAAATTTCATGGATTATTGTGATGACAGTGGGCATTGCACATTGTGATGACAAGGGCATGGAGCACTATGAAGGAAAGGTCATGGATTATTGTGAATTCAGGTATCAGGGAGCATTGTGATGACCTATGTCATGGTGCATTGTGATGACAACGGCATGGAGCATTGTGATGACAAGTGTCATGGAGGATTGTGATGACAAAGGTAATGGAGCATTGTGATGACAATGGTCATGGAGCATTGTGATGAAAATGGCATGGAGCATTGTGATGACAAGGGCTTTTGAGAATTTTGATGACAATTTCGTGAAGCACTGTGATGAAAAGCACATGGAGCTTGCTATGACAGGGGTCATGGAGCATTGCGATGACAAGTGCATGGAGAATGTGATTACAAGAACATGTAACATTGTGATTTGAAGTGTCATGGAGCATTGTGATGGCAAGACGGTGGAGCATTGTGATGAGAAGACCATGGATAATTGTGATGACTAGCGTCATTGAGAACTGTAATGACAAGGGGCCTGGATAATTGTGATGACTGGGGTCATGGAGAATTGTGATGACAGGGGTCATGGAGAATTGTGATGACAAAGGTCATGGAGCATTCTGAAGACAAGCTGTGGAGTATTGTGATGACAATGGCATGGAGCATTGTGATGAAAAAGGCATACCTCATTTTCATGACAGGGTTCGAGAAGCATTCTGACGACAAGTGTCAGGGAGCATTGTGATGACAAGTGTACTGAGAACTGTGATGACAAATGTCATGAAGCATTGTGATGACAAGGGCATGGAGTATTGTGATGACAGGCATCATGGAGCGTTGTGATGACCAGTGTTATGGAACAATGTGATCACAAGGGTTTGGACCACTGTGATGACAGATGTAATGGATCATTTTGATATCAAGGAGCATGGAGCATTGTGATGACAGGGGTCATGAAGCATTGTGATGAGAAGATCATGGAGCATTGAGCTGAAAATGTTCATGGAGTATTCTGATGAAAAGGGGCATGGAGCATTGTGATTACAGGTGTCTTGGAGCATTGTGATGACAAGGGCATGGATCATTGTGAAAGAGAAGGCCATGGAGCATTCTGATTAAATGTGTCATGGAGCTTTGTGATGACAAGGGCATGGAGCATTTGTCTGAAAATTTTCATGGATTATTGTGATGAGAGTGGGCATGGAGCATTGTGATGACAAGGACACGGAACCCTGTGATACATGGGTCATGGTGGATTGTAATGACAAGGTCATGGAGCATTGTGATGAGAAGGGCATCGAGCATTGTGATGACAAGCGTCTTGGAGCTTTGTGATGATAAGGGCACGGAGAAATGTGATGAGAGGTTTCATTAAGCATTGTGATGACAATGGCATGGAGCATTGTGATGAAAAGGGCATGGAGCATTGTGATGAAAAAGGCATACAGCCTTTTCATGACAGGGTGCAAGAAGCATTCTGACGACAAGAGTCAGGGAGCATTGTGATGACAAGTGTATTGAGCATTGAGATGACAAAGTTCATGGAGCATTGTGATGATAAGGGCATGGAGTATTGTGATGACAGGCATCATAGAGCGTTGTGATGACAAGTGTTATGGAACAATGTGATCACAAGAGTTTGCAGCACTGTGATGACAGAGGTCATGGATCATTTTGATATCAAGGAGCATGGAGCATTGTGATGACAGGGGTCATGGAGTATTGTGATGAGAAGATCATGGAGCACTTAGATGAAAATGTTCATGGAGTATTCTGATGAAAGGGCTCATAGAGCATTGTGATGACAAGGTCCTGGAGCACTCTGATGAGAAGAGCATGGAGCCTTGTGATGAGAGGTCTCATGGAGCATTCTGATGAAAAGGGGCATGGATCATTGTGAAGAGAAAGGCATGGAGCCTTGTCATGACAGGGTTCAAGTAGCATACTGATGGCAAGAGTCAGGGAGCATTGTGATGACAAGTGTATTGAGCATTGTGATGACAAATGTTATGGAGCATTGTGATGAGAAGACCATGGATATTTGTGATGACGAGCATCATGGGGCGTTGTGATGACAAGTGTTATGGAACATTGTGATCACAAGGGTTTGGAGCATTGTGATGACAGAGGTCATGGAGCAATTTGATTTCATTGTGATGACAATAGCATGAAGCATTATGATGATGGGCATGGTGCATTGTGATGACAGGGTTCATGGAGCATTGAGATGAAAAGGGACATGGAGCATTGTGATTACAGGTGTCTTGGAGCATTGTGATGACAAAGGCATGGAGCATTGTGAATGAGAAGGCCATGGAGCATTCTGATGACATGTGTCATGGAGCTTTGTGATGTCAAGGACATGGAGCATTTCTCTGAAAATTTTCATGGATTATTGTGATGAGAGTGGGCATGGAGCATTGTGATGACAAGGACATGGAACACTGTGATACATGGGTCATGGAGGATTGTAATGACAAGGTCATCGAGCATTGTGATGTGAAGGGCATCGAGCATTGTGATGACAAGCGTCATGGAGCTGTGTGATGACCAGTGCAAGGAGCATAGTGATTACATGGGTTTTGGAGCATTGCGATGAAAAGGGCATGGATCATTGTGATGAAAAAGGCATGGAGCCTTGTCATGACAGTGTTCAAGGAGCATACTGACCGCAAGACTCAGTGAGCATTTTGATGACAAGTGTATTGAGCATTGTGATGACAAATGCTATGGAGCATTGTGATGAGAAGACCATAGATAATTGTTATGACGAGTGTCATGGGGCTTTGTGATGACAAGTGTTATGGAACATTGAGATAACAAGGGTTTGGAGCATTGTGATGACAGAGGTCATGGAGCATTTTGATTTCATTGTGATGACAACAGCATGAAGCATTATGATGATGGGCCTGGTGAATTTTGATGACAGTGTTCATGGAGCATTGAGATGAAAAGGGACATGGAGCATTGTGATTTCCGGTGTCTTGAAACATTGTGATGACAAGGGCATGGAGCATTGTGAATGAGAAGGCCATGGTGCATTCTGATGACATGCGTCATGGAGCTTTGTGATGACAAGGGCATGGAGCATTTGTCTGAAAATTTTCATGTATTATTGTGATGAGAGTGGGCATGGAGCATTGTGATGACAAGGACACGGAACACTGTGATACATGGGTCATGGAGGATTGTAATGACAAGGTCATGGAGCATTGTGATGACAAGGGCATGGAGCAATGTGATGAGAGGCTTCATGAAGCATTGTGATGACAATGGCATGGAGCATTGTGATGCCAAGTGTCATGGAGCTTTGTGATGACAAAGGTCATGGAGCATTTTGATGACAAGGGAGTGGTGCATTGTGATGATAACGGCATGTAGCATTGTGATGATAGGGATCATGGAACATTGTGATGACAGGGGTGAGGGAGTATTGTGATGACTAGTGATGGAACATTGTGATATCAGTGTTGAGAGAGCATTTTCATGAGAAGTGCATGGAGCATTGTGATGACAAGTGTCATGGAACATTGTGCTGACAAAATCATGGAGCATTGTGATGCCAAGGGTCACAGAGCACTGTGATGAAAAGTTCATGGAGCATTTTGGTGACAAATGTCACAGAGACTTGTGATGATGAGGGCATGGACCATTGTGATGACAAAGTCTTGAAGCATTGTGATGACTGGAGTCAAGGAGCATTGTGATGACAGGTGTCATGGAGCATTGTGATGACAAGTGCATGGAGCATTGTGATGTCAGGGCATGGAGCATCGGTCTGAAAAATTTCATGGATTATTGTGATGACAGTGGGCATTGCACATTGTGACGACAGGGGCATGGAGCACTGTGAAGAAAAGGTCATGGAGTATTGTGAAGTCAGGTGTCAGGGAGCATTGTTATGACCTATGTCATGGTGCATTGTGATGACAATGGCATGGAGCATTGTGATGACAAGTGTCATGGAGGATTGTGATGACAAAGGTAATGGAGCATTGTGATGACAAGTGCTTGGAGCACTGTGATGAGAAGTGTCATGGAGCATTGTGATGACAAGGGCATGGAGCATTTTGATGACCAAGGCCATTGAGAATTTTGATGCCAACGTCGTGAAACATTGTGATGACAAGCACATGTAACTTGCTATGACAGGTGTCATGGAGCATTGTGATGACAAGGACGTGGAGAATTGTGATGACAAGGGACATGGAGCACTGTGATGACCAGGGCATTGAGCATTGTGATCACAAGACCGTGGAGCATTGTGATTAGAAGGTCATGGATAATTGGGATGACGAGCGTCATGGAGCACTGTAATGACAAGGGATTTGGAACATTTTGATGACAGGTGTCATGGATCATTGTGATGACAGGGGTCATGGAGCAATCTGATGACAAGCTTGTGGAGTATTGTGATGATACAAGCATGGAGCATTGTGATGAAAAGGGCATGGAGCATTGTGATGAAAAGGGCATGGAGCCTTTTCATGACAGGTTTCAAGGAGCATTCTGACGACAAGTGTCAGGGAGTATTGTGATGACAAGTGTATTGAGCATTTTGAGACAAATTTCATGCAGCATTGTGATGACAGGCATCATGGAGCATTGTGATGACAAGTGTTATGGAACATTGTGATCACAATGGTTTGGAGCATTGTGATGACAGAGGTCATGGATCATTTTCATATCAAGAAGCATGGATCATTGTGAAGAGACGGGCATGAAGCAATGTGAACCCAAGGTTCACAGAGGATTTTGATGACAACGGGAATGGAGTATTGTGATGTCAAGTGCATGGAGCATTGTGATGACAATGTCACGAAGCATTTTGCTGACAAAGGCATGGAGCATTTTGATGACATGAGTCATGGAGCACTGTGATGACAAGCGTCACGGAGCATTGTGATTACAGGGGTCATGGAGCATTGGTATGGCAAGGGCATGGATCATCGTGATGACAAGGGTCATGGAGCATTTTGATGACAAGATTCCCGGATCATTGTGTTGTCAGGGGTCATGAAGCATTGTCATGACAGTGCTAATGGAGCATTGTGATGACAGATTCATGGAGCATTGTGATGAGAAGGTCATAGAGCATTTGGCTAAAAATATTCATGGAGTATTGTGAAGGCGGGTGTCATGGAACATTGTGATGACAAGGGAATGGAGCATTGTGATGAGAAGGTTCTGAAGCATTGTGATAAGAAAACATTGGACCCTTGTATTGATGAGTCTCATGGAGCATTCTGATGAAAAGGGGCATGGAGAATTGTGATTACTTGGGTCTTGGAACATTGTGAAGAAAAGGGCATGGATCATTGTGATGAAAAAGTCATGGAGCCTTGTCATGACAGGGTTCAAGGAGCATAATGACGACAAGAGTCAGGGAGCACTGTGATAACAAGTGTATTGAACAATGTGATGACAAAGTTCATGGAGCATTGTGATGAGAAGACCATGGATAATTGTGATGACGAGCGTCATGGGGCGTTGTGATGACAAGTTTTATGGAACACTGTGATCACAAGTGTTTGGAACATTGTGATGACAGAGGTCATGGAGCATTTTGATTTCATTGTAATGAAAATAGCATGAAACATTATGATGATAGGCATGGTTCATTGTGATGACAGGGTTCATGGAGCACGGAGATGGAAAGGGGCATGGAGCATTGTGATTAGAGGGGTCTTGGAGCATTGTGATGAGAAGGTCATGGAGCATTGGGCTGAAAATATTCATGGAGAATTGTGATTACAGGGGTCATGGAGCACTGTGATGACAAGGGTCATGGAGCATTGTGATGACAAGTGTCACGGAATATTCTGATTAAAGGTGTCAGGGAGCATTGGGATGACAAGGGCATGGATCTTTCTGATGACAAGTATCATGGAGATTTTTGGTGACAAGAGTCCCGGATCATTGTGTTGTGAGGGGTCATGGAGCGCGGGGATGACAGTGGTCATGGAGAATTGTGATGACAAGGGTCATGGTGCATTGTGATGAGAAGGTCATGGATCATTGGGCTGAAAATGTTCATGGAGTATTTTGATGACAGGGGTCATGGAGCATTGTGATGACAAGGGAATGGAGCATTGTGATGACAAGTGAATGGAGCATTGTGCTGAGTAGACCATGGAGTCTTGTGATGACAATTCTCATGGAGCATTCTGATGAAAAGCGGCATGGAGCATTGTAATTAATGGGGTCTTGGAGCACTGAGATGACAAGGGCATGGAGCATGGTGACGAGAAGGCCATGGAGCTTTCTGATGACATGCGTCATGGAGCTTTGTGAAGACAAGCACATGGAGCATTGTGAATACCGGGGTCTTGGAGCATTGTGATGAAAAGGGCATGGATCGTTGCGATGAAAAATGCATGGAGCCTTGTCATGACAGGGTTCAAGGAGCACACTGAGGACAAGTGTCAGGGAGCATTGAGATGACAAATGTATCGAGCACTGTGATGACAAAGGTCATGGAGCATTGTGATGAGAAAACCATGGATAATTGTGATGACGAGCGTAATGGGGCGTTGTGATGCCAAGTGTTATGGAACATTTTGATCACAAGGGTTTGGGGCATTTTGGTGTCAGAGGTCATGGAGCATTTTGATTTCATTGTGCTGACAATTGCATGAAGCATTATGATGAAGGGCATGGTGCATTGTGACGACAGGATTCATGCTGCATTGAGATGAAAATTGGCATGGAACATTGTGATGACAAATGTCATGAAGCATTGTGATGACTGGAGTCACGGAGCATTGTGATGACAGGGGTCATGGAGCATTGTGATGACAAGGGCATGGAGAATTGGGATGAAAGGGGCATGGAGCATTGGTCTGACATGTTTCATTGATTATTGTGATGACAGAGGGCATGGCACATTGTGATAGCTAGCGCATGGAGCTTTGTGATGACAAGGTCATTGATTATTGTGAAGAAAGGTGTCAGGGAGCATTGTGGTGACATATGTCATGGTGCATTGTGATGACAATGGCATTGAGCATTGCGATGCCAAGTGTCATGGAGAAATGTGATGACAAATGTAATGGAGCATTGTGATGACAAGGGCTGGGAGCATTTTGATGACAAGGGTAATGGAGCATTATGATGACAAGGGAATGGATCATTGTGATGACATTGGTCATGGAGCATTGTGATGAGAGGGGTCATAGAGCATTGTGATGACAAGGTTCTTGGAGCATTCTGATGACAAGCTTGTGCAGTATTGTGATGACAATGGCATGGAGCATTGTGAGAAAAAGGGCATGGAGCATTGTGATGAAAAAGGCATGGAGCCTTTTCAAGACAGTGTTCAAGGATCATTCTGAGGAAAAGTGTCCGGGAGCATTGTGATGACAAGTGCATGCAGAATTGTGATGACAAGAGCATATAACATTGTGAGAAGAAGTGTCAAGGAGCATTGTGATGACAAGGACGTGGAGAATTGTGATGACAAGGGACATGGAGCATTGAGATGACCAGGGCATGGAGCATTGTGATGGTAAAACCCTGAAGCATTGTGATGAGAAGACCTTGGGTAATTGTGATGATGAGCATCATGGAGCACTGTACTGACAAGGGGCATGGAGCATTGTGATGACAGGTGTCAGGGATCATTGTGATGACAGAGGTCATGGAGCATTGTGATGACAAGGGCTTGGAGCATCGTGATGACATTGGCATGCATCATTGTGATGACAAGGGACATTGAGAAATTTTATAACAATGTCATGAAGCATTGTGATGACAAGCATATGGAGCTTGCTATGACATGGGTCAGGGAGCATTGCGATGACAAGTGCATGGAGAATTGTGATGACAAGAGCATGTAACATTGTGATGAGAAGTGTCATCGAGCATTGTGATGACAAAGAGGTGGAGAATTGTGATGACAAGGGACATAGAGCATTGTGATGACCAGGGCATGGAGCAATGTGATGACAAGACAGTGGAAAATTGTGATGAGAAGGCCATGGATACTTGTGATGACGAGCATCATGGAGCATTATGATGACAAGAGCCGTGGAGCATTGTGACATAAGATATCACCTATGAAGGAAATGTAAACATGGCTACACGTGAACAGAATTAGGAAAGAGAACAGAGTCTCACATTTAGAAAAGGTACTTATGCCTGCTTAAGGGGAAAGGAGAGGTGGGGAGATGAACAAAATCAGAGTTTGATATTAGCACAGGTACCGTTGCATAATCCAAATACAGAAGAGACAAGACCTACTCCTTCCTCAGTGAACGGGACTCAACAGACCTATTCCCGGAGAGGAATATATCTGACTAGTAAAAATCTTAATACCTACATATTGATATGTCTCCGTAAGGGAATCAAGTGTGTCTAGACCGGCATAAACACGTCAGTGAAAATCAGCTCAACCTCATTATATAAATGAATTTCAAAAACAAAACAAAAAAAAACAGCGAAATTTTAACACAATTCCTTCAGGTGTTCTGATGAAACCTGGAATGACCCCATCTAAAATGACAGCTGGATGAGACATAATGCTGGACACTTGGGACTGAGAGGATTGGTGAGATTGGATGAGAAAATACAGACCAGTTAAAGCAATAATGCATGCCACCAATTCCATGGGTCCCAACTCGACAGGTAAAAGGGAATATCACTACAGTTATAACATGTATGGGAAACGTAGAGAATGGACACACTGTGAGTACGAAAGGATTCTAAAACTCAACTAATAGTCCCTATACTGGTGCTCCGGTTTGAGATTCCAACTGCTTTACTATCAAGCTCCGAAATTGGAGAGACAGACCCTTTAACCTCCTGGTTCGCACAGGTTGCCAATTTGGCAGAGGATGAAAGGGAAGAGGGAGAACCAATTAGAGAGTAGCTGTTAGGCATTTGGACGGGCACATGTCACTCTAATTTCCTGGAAGGAAGAAAAATTAACCAAAGTCTCAGCCACCCGCCAGGAACCAGTATAGGTGCTCAACCAAAATTGTGGATTTGCTGTCAGCTTACAAAAAACGAGTTGAAAAATGGAGCTCTGGGGCACAGCAATTCACAAACTGGCAGCGTAATAAAGGACAACTCTCGTCCAAAAATCTGTTGAGGTTTGGCAATGAGGCGGACTTGAAAACGAGGCACAATAGCATGAAACAAATTTCAAGAGGTACTTGGGAATCGCCTTTTAAGCACAGCAAGAGGGGCTCATTGTCGACAATGATGCACTTGGCCAAAAATTTCATATGAGTTTTCTCGAGAATATATTCAGGAAAAAACGCATATGACCTTTTTAGCCCAGCAAGCAAGCGGGCAATGCAAATCTGCACTACAAAGAAGTATCACTTCCCACCGGTCAAAAGGGACATCCGCAAAATGTGTAAAAACCAGAAAGGCAAGACAGGCCGTGGAGAACAGGGAGCCTAGTTATGCTGATGGGCACAATGTAAACTGTCATCAGCCTCTCTGGAGGAGTGCAATGTGTTCCCTAAAACATGTAACAACAGAGCTACAGAGCCAAGGGCACTTCCAGTCTAGGGAATATACCTTGGGAAAACTGAAAATCAATAAGACAGAGCCACCCCAAAATTTAGGGCTGCACTGCTTACAAGAACATCAACTTGGGTACACCTGAAATATCCCAGGAAAGACAAAAATGGTTCAACACATTATGGTACTTACGTACGTTGGAATATCCCTCAGCCATGAAATCAATGTCATAAGGCCAGTAGCAGCAAAATGAGTGGATTCAGGTACGATGATTCTAAGTGAAATAAGTCACAGAGAAAAAGAAACTTATCATAAGATATCACTTATGAAGGTCTTGTAAACATGGCTACACATGAACTGAGTTAGGAAAGAGAACAGAGTCTCACATTTAGAAAACACTCTTATGCCTGCTTAAGGGGGAAGGAGAGGTAGGGTGATGCATAAAACCAGACTTTGATATTAGTACAGGTACCGTTCCAAAAACCAACTACGGAAGAGACAATCCCTACACCTTCCTCAGTGAAAGGGACTCAAAACCCCATATTTCACGCAGAGGAATATATCTGATTAGTAAGAATCTTAAAACCTATGTATTGATATGTCTCCATAAGGGAATCAAGTGTGCCCTAACTGGCATAAACATGGCGGTGAGAATCAGATCAAACCCAATATAAAAAGGAATTTCAAAAACAAAACAAAACAACAGGGATATTGTTTACAATTCCTTCAGGGGCTCTGATGAAACCTGTAAATACCTTATCTACAATGACAGCTGGATGTGGCATAACTCTGGACACTTGGGACTGAGAGGATTGGTGAGATTCGGTGAGCAAATGCAGAGCATTTAAAGCAATAATGTGTGGCACACATTCCAATGGTCGGAACTCTCCAGGTTGAAGGGAATACTACTACAGCTATAACATTTACGGGAAACCTAGACAATGGACACACTGGGAATACGAAAGGTTTTTAAAACTCAACTAATAATCCCGCTCCTGTTGCTCCAGTTTGAATTTCCAACTGCTTTACTATCAATCTCCAAACTTGGAGAGACAGCCCCTTTAACCTCCTGGTTCTCACATGTTGCCAATTGGCAGAGGATGAAAGGTAAGATGGAGAACCAAAGAGATAATTGCTGTTAGGCATTTGGACTGGCACATGTCACTCTAATTTCCCGGCAGGAAGAATAATTAATCAAACTCTCAGCCATTCACCGGGAACCAGTAGAGGTCCTGAACAAAAATTTTGGACTTGCGATCAGCTCACAATAAACGAGTTGAAAAATGGAGCTCAGGGGCACAGCAATTCACAAAAGGGCAGAGTAATAAAGGAAAACTATCGTCCAAAACTCTGTTGAGAGAAGGCAACGAGGTGGACTTGAAAGCGAGCCAGAATAGCAGGAAACCGATTTCAATAGGTACATGGGATCGCCTTTATAGCAAAGGAAGAGGGACACAACTTCGACAATTATGCAATGCACCAAAAAGGGTGTATGTGTTATCTCCTGAATATATTCAGGAGAAAACGCATACGCCCTTTCTGGTCAAGCAAGGAAGTGGGCAATGCAAATCTGCACTACAAAGCAGTATCACTTGCCACCGGATAAAAGGGACATTCGCAAAATGAGTAAAAACTAGAAAGGCAACACTGGTCCTGGAGAACAGGGAGCCTAGTTATGCTGATGGGCGGGATCTAAATTGCTAACTGCCTCTCTGGAGGAGTGCATTGTGTTCCCTAAAACAAGTAAACAACAGAGCTACAGAGCCAAGGGCACTTCCAGTCTAGGGAATATAGCTTGGGAAAATTGAAAATCAATAAGACAGAGCCACCCCAAAATTTAGGGCTGCACTGCTTACAAGAACATCAACTTGGGTACACCTGAAATATCCCAGGAAAGACAAAAATGGTTCAAGACATTGTGGTACTTACGTACGTTGGAATATCCCTCAGCCCTGAAATCAATGTCATAAAGCCAGTAGCAGCAAAATCAGTGGATTCAGGTATGATGATTCTAAGTGAAATAAGTCACAGAGAAAAAGAAACTTATCATAAGATATCACATATGAAGGTCCTGTAAACATGGCTACACATGAACTGAGTTAGGAAAGAGAACAGAGTCTCACATTGAGAAAACACTCTTATGCCTGCTTAAGTGGGAAGGAGAGGTGGGGTGATGCATAAAACCAGAGTCTGATATTAGTACAGGTACCGTTCCAAAAACCAAATACGGAATAGGCAAGACCTACACCATCCTCAGTAAAAGGGAATCAAAACCCATTATTTCCCTCCGAGGAATATATCTGCTTAGTAAGAATCTTAAAACCTATGTATTGATATGTCTCCGTAAGGGAATCTAGTGTGTCTAGACTGTCATAAACATGGCAGTGAGAATCAGATCAAACACACTATAAAACGGAATTTCAAAAACAAAACAAAAAACAGGGAAATTTTTTACAATTCCTTCAGTGGCTCTGATGAAACCTGGAATGACCCTATCTACAATGACAGCTGGATTTGGCATAAGGCTGGACCCTTGGGAATGAGAGGATTGGTGAGATTCAGTGAGCAAATGCAGACCATTTAAAGCAATAATGTGTGGCACACATTCCTAGTGACCCAAATCTCCAGGTTGAAGGGAATATTACTACAGCTATAACATGTACGGGAAACCTAGAGAATGGACACACTGTCAATACGAAAGGTTTCTAAAACTCAACTAATTATCCCTCTCCTGGCGCTCTGGTTTGACTTTCCAACTGCTTTATTATCAATCTCCCAACTTGGAGAGACAGACCCTTTAACCGGCTGGTTCCCACAGGTTGCCAATTTGGCAGAGGATGAAAGGTAAAATGGAGAACCAATGAGAGAGTAGCTGTTAGGCATTTGGATGGGCACATGTCACTCTAACTTCCCGGCAGGAAGAAGAATTAACCAAAGTCTCAGCCACCTGCCGGTAACCAGAATAGGTCCTGAAGCACAATTTTGGACTTGTGTTCAACTCACAAAATACGAGTAGAAAAATGGAGCTCAGGGGCACAGCAATTCACAAACTGGCAGAGTAATAAAGGACAACTATTGTCCAAAAATCTGTTGAGGGAAGGCAACGAGGCAGACTTGAAAGCGATCCAGAAATGCAGGAAACAGATTTAAAGAGGTACACTGGAATCACCTTTAAATCACAGGAAAAGGGGCACAACTTCGACAATAATGCACTTGGCCAAAAAGGGCATATGCGTTTTCACCTGAATATATTCAGGAGAAAAAGCACACACCCTTTTAGGCCAAGCAAGCAAGGATGCAATGCAAATCTGCACTACAAAGAAGTATCACTTCCCACCTCTCAAAAGGGACATCCGCAAAATGTGTAAAAACCAGAAAGGCAAGACAGGCCCTGGAGAACAGGGAGCCTAGTTATGCTGATGGGCTGGATGTAAATTGCCAACTGCTTCTCTGGAGAAGTGCATTGTGCTCCCTAAAACAAGTAAACAGCAGAGCTACAGAGCCAAGGGCACTTCCAGTCTAGGGAATATACCTTGGGAAAACTGAAAATCAATAAGACAGAGCCACCCCAAAATTTAGGGCTGCACTGCTTACAAGAACCTCAACCTGGGTACACCTTAAATATCCCTGGAAAGCCAAAAATGGTTTAAGAAATTGTGTTACTTATGTACAATGGAATATCCCTCAGCCATGAAATCAATGTCATAAGGCCAGTAGCAGCAAAATGAGTGGATTTAGGTACGATGTTTCTAAGTGAAATAAGTCACAGAGAAAAAGAAACTTATCATAAGATACCACTTAAGAAAGTCCTGTAAACATGGCTACACATAAACCTAGTTAGGAAAGAGAACAGAGTCTCACATTTAGAAAACAGTCTTATGCCTGCTTAAGGGGGAAGGAGAGGTGGGGTGATGCATAAAACCAGAGTTTGATATTAGTATAGGTACCGTTCCAAAAACCAACTACGGAAGAGAAAATCCCTACACCTTCCTCAGTGAACGGCACTCAAAACCCCATATTTCCGTCAGAGAAATATATATGACTAGTAAGAATCTTAAAACCTATGTATTGATATGTCTCCATCAGGGAATCAAGTGTGTCTAGACTGGCAGAAACATGGGAGTGAGAATCAGCTCAAACCCACTATAAAAAGGAATTTCAAAAACAAAACAAAAAAACAGGGAAATTCTTTACAATTCCTTCAGGGGCTCTGATGAAACCTGTAATGACCCTATCTACAATGACAGCTGGAGGTGGCATAAGTCTGGACACTTGGGACTGAGAGGATTGGTGAGATTCTGTGAGCAAATGCAGACCATTTAAAGCAATAATGCGTGGCACACATTCCAATGGTCCCAACTCTCCAGGTTGAAGGGAATACTACTACAGCTATAACATCTACGGGAAACCTAGAGAATGGACACACTGTGAATACGAAAAGTTTTTAAAACTCAACTAATAGTCCCTCTACTTGTTGTAAGCTTTGAATTTCCAACTGCTTTACTATCAATCTCCCAACTTGGAGAGACAGCCCCATTAACCTCCTGGTTCTCACATGTTGCCAATTGGCAGAGGATGAAAGGTAAGATGGAGAACCAATGAGAGAGTAGCTATTAGGCATTTGGATGGGCCCATTTCACTCTAATTTCCCGGCAGGAAGAAGAATTAATCAAATTCTCAGCCAACCACTTTGAACCTCTATAGGTCCTGAACCAAAATTTTGGACTTGTGGTCAGCTCACAAAAAAATTAGTTGAAAAATGGAGCTCAGGGGCACAGCAATTCACAACCTGGCAGAGTACTAAAGGGCAAATATCGTCCAAAAATCTGTTGGGGGAAGGCAACGAGGTGGACCTGAATGCGAGCCGGAATAGCAGGAAACAGATTTCAAGAGGTATATTGGAATCGCCTTCAAAGCACAGGAAGAGGGGCACAACTTCAAAAATGATGCACTTGGCCAAAAAGGGTTTATGCGTTTACTCTGAATATATTCAACAGAAAAAGCATACGCCCTTTTTGGCCAAGCAACAAGCCAGCAATGCAAATCTCCACTACAAAGAAGTATCACTTCCCACCGGTCAAAAGGGATATCCACAAAATGTGTATAAACCAGAAAGGCAAGACAGGCCCAAGGGAACAGGGAGCCTTGTTATGATGATGGGCGGGATGTAAATTGCCAACTCCCTCTCTGGAGAAGTGCATTGTGTTCCCTAAAACAGGTAAAAACCAGAGCTAAGGAGCCAAGGGCACTTCCAGTCTAGGGAATATACCTTGGGAAAACTGAAAATCAATAAGACAGAGCCACCCCAAAATTTAGGGCTGCACTGCTTACAAGAACCTCAACTTGGGTACTCCTTAAATATCCGAGGAAAGACAAAAATGGTTCAAGAAATTGTGTTACTATAGTATGATGGAATAATCCTCAGACATGAAATCAATGTCATAAGGCCAGTAGCAGCAAAATGAGTGGATTCAGGTACGATGATTCTAAGTGAAATAAGTCACAGAGAAATAGTAACTTATCATAAGATATCACTTATGAAGGTCCTGTAAACATGGCTACACATGAACTGAGTTAGGAAAGACAACAGAGTCTCACATTTAGAAAACATTCTTATGCCTGCCTAAGAGGGAAGGAGAGGTGAGGTGATGCATAAAACCAGAGTTTGATATCAGTACAGGTACCGTTAGAAAAACCAACTACGGATTATACAAGTCCTACTCCTCCTTCAGGGAAAGGGACTCAAAACCCCATATTTCCCGCAGAGGAATATATCTGACTAGTAAGAATCTTAAAACCTATGTATTGATATGTCTCCATAAGGGAATGAAGAGGGTCTAGACTGGCATAAACATGGCATTGAGAATCAGCTCAAACCCACTATAAAAAGGAATTTCAAAAACAAAACAAAAAAACAGGGAAAATCTTTACAATTCCTACAGGGTTTCTGATGAAACCTGGAATGACCCTCTCTACAAGGACAGCTGGATGTGGCATAAGGCTGGACACTTGGGACTGAGAGGTTTGGTGAGATTCAGTGAGCAAATGCAGACCATTTAAAGCAATAATGCGTGGCACACATTCCAAGGGTCCCAGCTCTCCAGGTTGAAGGGAATACTACTACAGCTATAACATCTACGGGAAACCTAGAGAATGGACACACTGTGAATACAAAAGGTTTCTAAAACTCAAATAAGAGTCCCTCTTATGGTGTTCCGGTTTGAATTTCCAACTGCTTTATTATCAATCTCCCAACTTGGAGACACATCCCCTTTAACCTCCTGGTTCTCACAGGTTGCCAAATTGGCAGAGAATGAAAGGGAAGAGGGAGAACCAATGAGAGAATAGCTGTTAGGCATTTGGACGGGCACATGTCACTCTAATTTCGCGGCAGGAAGAAGAATTAATCAAATTCTCAGTCACCCACTTGGAACCTCTATAGGTCCTGAACCAAAATTTTAGACTTGTGGTCAGCTCACAAAAAAATTAGTTGAAAAATGGAGCTCAGGGGCACAGCAATTCACAAACTGGCAGAATACTAAAGGGCAAATATCGTCCAAAAATCTGTTGGGGGAAGGCAACGAGGTGGACCTGAATGCGAGCCGGAATAGCAGGAAACAGATTTCAAGAGGTATATTGGAATCGCCTTCAAAGCACAGGAAGAGGGGCACAACTTCAAAAATGATGCACTTGGCCAAAAAGGGTTTATGCGTTTACTCTGAATATATTCAACAGAAAAAGCATACGCCCTTTTTGGCCAAGCAACAAGCCAGCAATGCAAATCTCCACTACAAAGAAGTATCACTTCCCACCGGTCAAAAGGGATATCCGCAAAATGTGTAAAAACCAGAAAGGCAAGACAGGCCCAAGGGAACAGGGAGCCTTGTTATGATGATGGGCGGGATGTAAATTGCCAACTCCCTCTCTGGAGGAGTGCATTGTGTTCCCTAAAACAGGTAAAAACCAGAGCTAAGGAGCCAAGGGCACTTCCAGTCTAGGGAATATACCTTGGGAAAACTGAAAATCAATAAGACAGAGCCACCCCAAAATTTAGGGCTGCACTGCTTACAAGAACCTCAACTTGGGTACTCCTTAAATATCCGAGGAAAGACAAAAATGGTTCAAGAAATTGTGTTACTATAGTATGATGGAATAATCCTCAGACATGAAATCAATGTCATAAGGCCAGTAGCAGCAAAATGAGTGGATTCAGGTACGATGATTCTAAGTGAAATAAGTCACAGAGAAATAGTAACTTATCATAAGATATCACTTATGAAGGTCCTGTAAACATGGCTACACATGAACTGAGTTAGGAAAGACAACAGAGTCTCACATTTAGAAAACATTCTTATGCCTGCCTAAGAGGGAAGGAGAGGTGAGGTGATGCATAAAACCAGAGTTTGATATCAGTACAGGTACTGTTCGAAAAACCAACTACGGATTATACAAGTCCTACTCCTCCTTCAGGGAAAGGGACTCAAAACCCCATATTTCCCGCAGAGGAATATATCTGACTAGTAAGAATCTTAAAACCTATGTATTGATATGTCGCCGTAAGGGAATCAAGTGTGTCTAGACTGGCATAAACATGGCAGTGAGAATCAGCTCAAACCCACTATAAAAAGGAATTTCAAAAACCAAACAAAAAAATAGGGAAATTTTTTTACAATTCCTTCAGGGTCTCTGACGAAACCTGGAATGACCCTATCTACAACGACAGCTGTATGTGGCATAAGGATGGACTCTGGGGACTGAGAGGATTTGTGAGATTGGGTCAACAAAAGCAGACCATTTAAAGCAATAATGCGTGGCACACATTCCTAGGATCCCAACTCTCCAGGTTGATGGGAATATTACTACAGCTATAACATGTACGGGAAAGCAAGAGAATGGACACACTGTGAATTCGAATGGTTTCTAAAACTCAACTAATAGTCCCTCTCCTGGTGCTTCGGTTTGAATTTCCAACTGCTTTACTATCAATCTCCCAACTTGGAGAGACAACCCCTTTAACCTCCTGGTTCTCACAAGTTGCAAATTAGGCAGAGGATGAAAGGAAAGTTGGAGAACCAATGAGAGTGTAGCTGTTAGGAATTTGGACGGGCACATATCACTCTAATTTCCCGGCAGGAAGAAGAATTAACCAAAGTCTCAGCCACCCGCCTGGAACCAGTATAGGTCCTGAAACAAAATTTTGTAATTGCGGTCAGCTCACAAAAAAACGAGTTGAAAAATGGAGCTCATAGGCACAGCAATTCACAAACTAGCAGAGTAATAAAGGGCAACTATCGTCCAAAAATCTGTTGCGGGAAGGTAACGAGGCGAAATTGAAAGGGAGGCCGAATAGCAGGAAACAGATTTCAAGAGGTACATTGGAATCGCCTTTAAAGCACAGGAAGAGGGGCACAGTTTCGAACATGATGCACTTGCCCCAAAAGGGCGTATGCGTTTCCTCCTGAATATAATCAGGAGGAAACACATACGCCATTTTTGGCCAAGCAAGCAAGCGGGTAATGCAATTCTGCAGTACAAAGAAGTATCACTTCCCAGCGGTCAAAAGGGACATCTGCAAAATATGTAAAAACCAGAAAGGCAAGACCGTCCCTGGAGAACAGGGAGCCTAGTTATGCTGATGGGCAGGATGTAAATTGCCAACCTCCTCTCTGGAGGAGTGCAATGTGTTCCCTAAAAAAATTAAACAACAGAGCTACAGAGCCAAGGGCAATTCCAGTGTAGGGAGTATACCTTGGGAAAACTGAAAATCAATAAGACAGAGCCACCTCAATATTTACGGCTGAACTGTTTCCAAGAACCTCAACTTGGGTACACCTTAAATATCCCAGGAAAGACAAAATTGGTTCAAGAAATTTTGGTACTTACGTATGATGGATTATCCCTCAGCCATGAAATCAATGTCATAAGGCCAGTAGCAGCAAAATGAGTGGATTCAGGTATGATGATTCTAAGTGAAATAAGTCACAGAGAAAAAGAAACTTATCATAAGATATCACTTATGAAGGTCCTGTAAACATGGCTACACATGAACAGAGTTAGGAAAGAGAAAAGAGCCTGTCATTTAGAAAACACTCTTATGCCTGCTTAAGGGGAAAGGAGAGGAGGGGTGATGCATAAAACCAGAGTTTGATATTCGTACAGGTACCATTCCAAAAACCAAATATGGAATAGACAAGTCCTACACCTTCCTCAGTGAAAGGGACTCAAAACCGCATATTTCCCGCAGAGGAATATATCTGACTAGTAATAATGTTAAAACCTATATATTGATATGTCTCCATAAGGGAATCAAGTGTGTCTAGACTGGCATTAACATGGCAGTGAGAATCAGCTCAAACCCACTATAAAAAGGAATTTCAAAAACAACCAAAAAAAAAAAAAAACCGGGAAATTCTTTACAATTCCTTCAGGGCCTCTGATGAAACCTGGAATGACCCTATCTACAATGACAGCTGGATGTGGCATAAGGCTAGACACTTGGGACTGAGAGGATTGGTGAGATTCGGTGAGCAAATGCAGACCTTTTAAAGCAATAATGCGTGGCACACATTCCAAGGTTACCAACTCTCCAGGTTGAAGGGAATATTACTACAGCTATAACAAGTAGGGGAAACCTAGAGAATGGATACACTGTGAATACGAAAGGTTTCTAAAACTCAACTAATAGTCCCCTTCCTGGTGCCCCGGTTTGACTTTCCAACTGATTTACTATCACTCTCCCAATTTGGAGAGACAGCCCCTTTAACTTCCTGGTTCGCACAGGTTGCCAATTTGGCAGAGGATTAAAGGGAAGAGGGAGAAACAATGAGAGAGTAGCTGTTAGGCATTTGGACGGGCACATGCCACTCTAATTTCTCGGCAGGAAGAAGAATTAAGCAGAGTCTCAGCCATGCACCGTGAACCAGTATAGGACCTGAACCAAAATTTTGGACTTTGGTTCAGCTCACAAAAAACAAGTTGAAAATGGAGCTCAGGGGCAAAGCAATTCATAAACTGGCAGAGTAATAAAGGACAACTATCGTCCAAAAATCTGTTGAGGAAAGGCAACGAGGCGGACATAAATCCGAGCGAGAATAGCAAGAAACAGATTTCAAGAGGTACATTGGAATCACCTTTAAAGCACAGGAAGAGTGGCACAACTTCGACAATGATGCACTTGGCCAAAAAGGGCGTATGTGTTTTCTCCTGAATATATTAAGGAGAAAAGGCATACGCCCTTTTTGGCCAAGCAAGCAAGCGGGCAATGCAAATCAGCACTACAAAGAAGTATCACTTCCCACATGTCAAAAGGAACATCCACAAAATATGTAAAAACCAGAAAGGCAAGACAGGCCCTGGAGAACAGGGAGCCTAGTTATGCTGATGGGCAGGATGTAAACTGCCAATTGCCTCTAAGGATGAGTGCATTGTGTTCCCTAAAACAAGTAAACAAGAGAGCTACAGAGCCAAGGGCACTTCCATTCTAGGGAATATACCTTGGGAAAAATGAAAATCAATAAGACAGAGATACCCCAAAATTTATGGCTGCACTCTTTACAAAAACCTCAACTTGGGTACACCTTAAATATCCCAGGAAAGACAAAAATGGTTCAAGAAATTGTGTTACTTATGTACGATGGAATAGCCCTCAGCCATGAAATCATTGTCATAAGGCCAGTAGCGGAAAAATGAGTGGATACATGTACGATGATTCAAAGAGAAATAAGTCACAGAGAAAAAGAAACTTATCATAAGATATCTCTTATGAAGGTCCAGTTAACATGGCTACACATGAACTGAGTTAGGAAAGAGAGCAGAGTCTCACATTTAGAAAAACTCTTATGCCTGCTCAAGGTAGAAAGAGAGGTGGGGTGATGCATAAAACCAGAGTTTGATATTAGTACAGGTACTGTTCCAAAAACCAACTACGGAATAGTCAAGTCCTACACCTCCTCAGTGAAATGGACTCCAAACCCCATATTTCCCGCAGAGGAATATATCTGATTAGTAAGAATCTTAAAACCTATGTATTGATATGTCTCCATAAGGGAATCAAGTGTGTCTAGACTGGCATAAACATGGCAGTGAGAATCAGCTCAAACACACTATAAAAAGGAATTTCAAAAACAAAACAAAAAAACAGGGAAATTCTTTACAATTCCTTCAGGGGCTCTGATGAAACCTGGAATGACCCTATCTACAATGACAGCTCGATGTGGCATAAGGCTGGACACTTGGGACTGAGAGTATTGGTGACATTCGGTGAGCAAATGCTGACCATTTAAAGCAATAATGCATGGCACACATTCCAAGGGTCCCAACTCTCCAGGATGAAGGGAATATTACTACACCTATAACATGTATGGGAAACCTAGATTATGGACACACTCTGAATACAAAAAGTTTCTAACTCAACTAACAGTCCCTCTCCTGGTGCTCCTGTTTGATTTTCCAACTGCTTTACTCTAAATCTCCGAACTTGGAGAGACATCCCCTTTAACCTCCTGGTTCGCACAGCTTGCCAATTTGGCAGAGGATGAAAGGGAAGAGGGAGAACCAATGAGAGAGTAGCTGTTAGGCATTTGGACGGGCACAGGTCTCTCTAGTTTCCCGTCAGGAAGAAGAATTAACCCAAGTCTCAGCCACCCGCCGGGAAAGAGTATAGGTCGTGAACCGAAATTTTGGACTTGCGGTTAGCTCACAAAAAACGAGTTGATAAATCGAGCTCAGGGGCACAATAATTCAAAACCTGGCAGAGTAATAAAGGACAACTATCGTCCAAAAATCTGTTGAGGGAAGGCAACGAGGTGGACTTGAAAGAGAGTCAGAATAGCAGGAAACAGATTTCAAGAGGTACATTGGAATCTCCTTTAAAGCACAGGAAGAGGGGCACAACTTCGACAATGATGCACTTGGCCAAAAAGGGCGTATGTGTTTTCTCCTGAATATATTCAAGAGAAAACTCATACGCCCTTTTTGGCCAATCAAGCGGGCAATGCAAATCGGCACTACAAAGAAGTATCACTTCTCACCAGTCAAAAGGGACATCCACAAAATGTGTAAAAACTAGAAAGGCAAGACAGGCCCTGGCGAACAGGGAGCCTAGTTATGCTGATTGGCTGGATGTAAATTGCCAACTTCCTCTCTGGAGGAGTGCATTGTGTTCCCTAAAACAAGTAAACAACAGAGCCTCAGAGCCAAGGGCACTTCCTGTCTAGGGAATATACCTTGGGAAATCTGAATATCAATAAGACAGAGACACCTCAAAATTTAGGGCTGCACTGCTTACAAGAACCTCAACTTGGGTACACCTTAAATATCCCAGGAAAGACAAAAATGGTTCAAGAAATTGTGTTACTTACGTACGATGGATTATCCCTCAGCCATGAAATCAATGTCATAAGGCCAGTAGCAGCAAAATAAGTGGTTTCAGGTATGATGATTCCTAGTGAAATAAGTCACACAGAAAAAGAAACTTATCATAAGATTTCACTTATGAAGGTCCTGGAAAGGTGGCTACCCATCAACTCAGTTAGGAAAGAGAACAGAATAATGAAACTTATCATAAGCTATCATTCATAGCGGGAATGTACCCATGGCTACACATGAACTGAATTACAAACACAAGAGAGTCACACATTTAGAAAACCAACTTCTGCATGATTAAGGGGAAAGGCGGGGTGGTGTGATACATAAATCTACAGTCCAAAATTAGCACAGATACCGTTCCATAAATCAAGTATATAATAGACAGCACCTACTCCCAGCACAATGAACTGGACTCAACAACCCCTATTCATTGCAGAGGAATATATCTGACTAGTAACAATTTTAAAACATATGTATTATCATGTCTCCATAAAGGAATCATGTTTGTGTATAATGGAATGAACACAGCACTGAAATTCAGCTAAACCCCCTTATAAAAATAAATTTCAAAAGCAAAATGCAAAAACAGCGAAACAGAGAGAATGTCTTAAAAATTACTTTCAGGGCCTGTAATGCAACGTGGATTGACCACCTTTACACCCACAGCTGGATGAGACATAAGACTGGACACTTGGAGCTGACAAGATTGCTGAGGTTGTGTGAGCAAAAGAACAACACTTAGAGCAATACTGTGTGCTACCCATTCTAGTGGCCCCAACTCTCCATGTTTAAGGGAATCTTCCTACAGTTAAAACATGCATGGGAAACCCAGTGGATGGTACACTGTGTAATAGGGAAAGTTTTCTAAAAGGTACCTCATTTTTCCTTTCCTCGTGCTCGGCTTCGCCATTCCATCTGCATTACTAAAAATCTCCCCACTTGGAGTGTCACTGCCTTTACACTCCTGTTGTGCACAGTTTGCAAATTGTGCAGAGGATGAACAGGAAGAGGGGAAACAAATGAGACATTAGCTGTAGGTGTTTGGATGGGCACATATATCTCTAGTTTCCCATCAGGAAAAAGAATTAAAAACAGTCTCAGCCTGCAACCGCGGAACCAGACTAGGTCCTAAAGCCATACTGCGGTATTGCAGCCAGCTCACAAATAAGCGAGTTGAAAAATGGAAATCAGGGGCACAGCAATTCACAAACTTGCAGAGTTATAAAGGACAACTATCATCCAGAAATATATTGAGGTAAGGCAGTGAAGAGGATTTGAAAGCAAGGCAGAATTGAAGGAAACAGACTTCAAGAGGTAGATTGGAGTCGTCTTTAAATCACATGAAAAGCGACAGATCTTCGACAATGTTGCCCTTGGCTGAAAAGGGAGTATGTGTATTTTCTTGAATATATTCGGGAAAACATGCATACACCCTTTTTGGCCAAGCAAGCCATCAGGCATTGCAAATCCACACTACATAGAAGTGTCACTTACATCCGGTCAAAAGGGCTATCTGCAAATAGTGTAAAAACCACAAATACAGGACAGGCCATGGAGAAAAGGGAGCCTGGTTATGCCGATGGACAGGATGTAAATTGTCAACAGCCTCTCTGGAGAACTGTATGTTGTTTTCTAAAACAGATCTACAGAGCATAGCACACTTCCACTCATGGGCGTGTATTTTGGGAAAACTAAAAATCCACAACACACAGCCAGCCCAAAGTTTAGGGCTGCACTGTTTACAAGAACCTCAACTTCGGTACACTTTAAATATGCCAGGAAAGGGAAAAAAATGGATAAATATATTGTGGTACTTATATACAATGGAATGTCACTCAGACATAAAATCAATGTCATAAGGCCAATAGCAGCATAATGAGTGGCTTTAGGTACGATGATGCTAAGGGAAATGAGCCACAAAGAAAAAGAAACTTATTGTAATATATCACTTATAGAGGGAATGTAAACATGGCTACACATGAACTGAATTTCAAAAGAGAACAGAGTTACACATTTAGAAAACACACTTATAACTCCTTAAGGGGAAAGGTGATGTGGGGTGATGTGTAAAAGCAGAGTTTGAAATTAGCACAGATACCATTCCATATACCAAATATGTAATAGACAAGACCTACTCCTTTCTCAATGAACTGGACACAAAACACCCTATTCACTGAGGAGGAATATATATGACTAGTAATAATCTTGAAACCTATGTATTTATATGTCTCCATAATGGAATCATGTGTATGCAGATTGGCATAAACACAGATCAATGGAACAGGACAGAAAGTACAGAGATAAACCTACATACCTATGCCTATCTCACCTATGACAAAGGAGCTAAGGATATACAATGGAGAAAAGACAGTCTCTTCAGTAATTGGTGCTGGGAAAACTGGACCCCTACACATAAAAGAATGAAATTAGAACACTCCATAACACCATACACAAAAATAAACTCTAAATTGATCAGAGATCTAAATATAAGACCAGACACTATAAAACACTTAGAGGAAACCATAGGCAGAACACTCTATGACATAAATCACAGCAAGATCCTTTTTGACCCACCTCCTAGAGAAATGGAAATAAAAACAGAAATCAACAAATGGGACCTAATGAAACTTAAAAGCTTTTACACAGTACAGGAAAACATAAACAAGATGCAAAAACAACACTCAGAATGGGAGAAAATATTTTCAAATGAAGCAATTGACAAAGGATTAATCTCCAAACTTTACAAGCACCACATGTAGCTCAATATCACAAAAGCAAACAACCCAATCCAAAAACGGGCAGAAGACCTAAATAGACATTTCTCCAAAGAAGATATACAGATTACCAAGAAACACATGAAAGGATGCTGAACATCACTAATCATTAGAGAAATGCAAATCAAAACTACCGTGAGGTATCACCTCACAGCAGTCAGAGTGGCAATCATCAAAAAAATCTACAAAACAATAAATGCTGGAGAGGCCTTTATTGGAGAAAAGGGAACACACTTGCACTGTGGGTGGGAATGTAAATTGATATGGGCACTAGGGAGAACAGTAAGGAGGTTCCTTTAAATAACTAACAATAGAAGTACCATAGGAAACAACAATCCAACTACTGGGCATTTGCCTTGTGAAAACCATAATTCAAAAAGAGTTATGTACAAAAATGCTCATTGCAACTCTATTTACAATAGCCAGGACATGGAAGCAACCTAAGTGTCCATCGACAGATGAATGGATAAAGAAGATATGGCACATATATACAATGGAATATCACTCAGCCATAAAAAGAAGCAAAACTGCGTTATTTGCACTGAGGTGGATGGACTTAGAATCTGTCCTACACAGTGAAGTAAGTCAGAAAGGGAAAAACAAATACTGTATGTTAACAGAGATATACGGAATCTAATGAGGAAAAAAAAAAGATTTTGAAGACCCTAGTGGCAGGACAGGATTAAGGACACAGACATAGGCAAAGGACGTGAGGACACCGGAAGGGGGATGGGTAAGATGGGTCGAAGTGAGAGAGTGGCATGGACATAAATACATTACCACATGTAATACTGATAGCTACTGGGAAGCAGCCACATAGAACAGGGAGATCAGCTCCGTGCTTTGTGACCACCTAAAGGGGTGGGATATGGAGTGTGGGAGGGAGATGCAAGAGGGAGGGGATCTGCTGATATTTGTATATGTATAGCTGATTCACTTTGTTATACAGCAGAAACTAACACTCCACTGTAAAGCAATTATCCTCCAATAAAGGTGGAAAAGGAAAAAAAAAAGGAAAGCTCAGGGATAAACCTACACACCTATGGTCAACTAATGTATGACAAAGGAGGCAAGACTTTACAATGGAGAAAAGAGACTTTCTTCAGTCAGTAGTGCTGGGAATTATGGACAGCTATATGTAAAAGAATGAAATTACAACACTCCCCAACACCATACATAAAAATATATTCAAAATCGATTAGAGACCTTAATGTAAGACCGGACAGTATAAAATTCTGAGAGGAAAACTTACGAAGAATACTCTGACGTAAATCACAGCAAGATCTTTTTTTGATCCATCTCCTATAGTAATGAAATAAAAAAAAAGAAGCTAAACTGATGGGACCTAATGAAACGTAAAAGCTTTTGCAAAGAAAAGGAAACTACAAACAAGATGAAAAGACAACCCCCAGAATGGCAGAATATATTTGCAAACGAATCAATGGACAAATGATTAATCTCCAATATATATAAACAGCTCATGCAGCTCAATATTAATAAGACAAAAAACCCAATACAAAAATGGAAGCAGATCTAAATAGACATTTCTTCCAAGAAGACATAGAGATGGCCAAGACGCACATGAAAATCTGCTCAACATCACTAATTATTAGAGAAATGGAAATCGAAACTACAATGAGGTATCACGTCACACCTGTTAGAATGGGCATCATCAGAAAATCTACAAACAACAAATGCTGGAGAGGGTGTGGAGAAAAGGAACCTTCTTCCACTATTGTTGGGAATGTAAATCGATACAGTCTCTATGGAGAACGGAATGGAGGTTCCTTAAAAAACTAAAAATAGAATTAACATATAATCCAGCAATCCCACTACTGGGCATATACCGAGAGAAAAGCATAAATCAAAAAGACACATTCACCACAATGTTCATTGCAGCACTATTTACAATAGCCAGGTAATGAAAGCAACCTAAGTGCCCACAGACAGACGAATGGATAAAGATGTGGTACATATATACAATGGAATATTACTCAGCCATACATGGGAATGAAATTGGGTCATTTGTAGAGACCTTGATGGATCTAGAGACTGTCATACAGAGTGAAGTAAGTCAGAAAGAGAAAAACAAATATTGTATATTAATGCATATATGTGGAACCTAGAAAAATGGTACAGATGAACCGGTTTGCAGGGCAGAGATAGAGACACAGATGTAGAGAACAAACATATGGACACGAAGGGGGGAACACCATGGGAGGTTGGTGGTGGGATGAATTGGGAGACTGGGATTCACATGTGCACACTTATATGTATAACATAGATATCCAATAAGAACCTGCTGTATAAAAGAAATAAATAAATTTTAAAAAATTAAAAATAAATAAATAACATTTAATAAAATAAAACAGAAAAAAAGTGTTTCCCTTCATATAGACGTCTTTATATAAATGCACTATTTCCATGTTTATATCTCTAAATTAAAGAAAAAGAGGAATAAATAAAACCTACCTTGAACCAAAAAGAAAAAAGGAAAAAAAAAAAAAAACAGAACCCACCAGTTATACAGAGGAAAATCGTATCAGGGCACTTGTTCCAGTGGTAAAAAATTCTTAAGTTGGTCAGAAGTGGGAAATCATCTCCCATGCAGTCAGCAGCGCTCCCCCCCACAAGGAGCATCCTCATTGCAAGGCTGGGGGACTATGTCGAGGCCTCTGTGTGTAAATGTGAGCTGTACCCCAGTCCTGCTGCAGCTGAAATCTTCCCACCCTTTCCAGGTAAAACACCTGAATATGTACAAAAACTTTCAAGCCTAGAGGAAGGGCTGTGGAGCCACACTAGCGACAGCATGCAGGCCGACTTGGTGCCAGCAGGCCAGCCAGGATTGTCCTGGCCCCAGATGCTCTTCTGGCAGCTTTCCATTTCCCTGCCTGAGATACCCCTCCTGCCACGGCCCCCACTGCTTTTTTACTTCCTCAACTCTGCCTGGGGAGAAATTCCAGTGGCAGGTATGGGTGACACATCCTCTTCTTCAGCAGGTGGCAGCCTGGCAACTCCTGCAGAAAGTCCATCAGAGCCCCACTCACACTGGTCCACCCACAAAGCCACGGCCCCTCACTCCCTCCCACCACCCCAGCCCCGACACTGCTGACGGGGCAGAGAATATGGTGTCAGGCACAGCTACAGGAGCTCTTGCTGACTGGAGAGGTGCTTATATTGATCTCAACTCAGGCACACCTGGGGAGGGCTGGCAGGCAGTGTCAAGCTGCCCAAATCAGCCAATCCTCACCCCTCCGGGGCTCACAGTTGCAGAAAATGAGCCTTGCTAAACGGGCCAGGCCCAAGAAACAGGTGTGGGCTCTTGAGAGTCAGGCTAGACAAGGGGCTGCAGCTGCGGCTTGTTTTCTTATCATTTTATCTGGTCCATGAGTGGAAAACAACTTCAAGAAGACCCTATCCTAATGAGAGGAACCCAGGAGTCAGGGAGAGGAGTGATGGTGGGTGGAGATAGAGGCCTGGTGCCCTGGCTGCAGTGGAAGTGTCTGGAAGACCAGGAAGAGAGAGGCCGCACAGAGTGATACCTGGTGTCACAGACCTGTCAGAGCCGCTGTTTGTTAGTTCAAGTCCTGCTCTGAGGTGTTCTGTGTCAGCTGTGAGCGACAGGTGAGCTGGGGTTTCTCTGCAAGGTGGGCTATGTGCACGGTTCCTGTGTGTCCAGCCCTTCTGGGGTACCTGCCCAAAGGGAGCTCCATATCCGGGGAAGGGACTGACTATCAGAGCTCCATGGGCTGCTGGGTAGATGCACAGGTGAGCTCCATACGCTGGGAGGGACTTGACCATGAGAGCCCCGTTGGCTGTGGGGGTGGAGGTGCAGCCCAGGTGAGCTCCATATCCTGGGATTGGCCTGACCACGAGAGCCCCATGGGCTGCTGGAGACCTGGCAAAGTATATCAGGACAGTCAGTGAAGCCACCGAGGATATACATCAAGTAGCTCCTATTTCCTACACCCTGCTGGTCAGTCTACCATCCACCACGCCATGGTATTCTGTATTAGACTTCAATGATGCCTTCTTCTGTATTCCACTCATCTCAGAGTCACAAGAATTTTTGGCTTGTGAGTGGCAGGACACAACATGCAACAAAAGCAATAATGCTGGGCCGTCCTGCCCCAATGGTTCAGAAATCCCCACACCATCATTGGGGAAATGTCCTCTAAAGACCTAAAAGTTCTACCTCTGTAAAAGGGAACCCTCCTTCAATATGCAGATGACATTCTGATCGCCAGGCCTACTAAAGACGCCTCTGAACTACCTAGCCAAGAAAGGATAGAAGGTGTCCAAGAAAAAGGCTCAAATATCCCAGGCTAAGGTGACATGCCTGGGCTTCATTCTCTCAGATATTCGGAGAAACGCATCCCAGGATAGGGAAGAAGCCATTTGCAGCCTTACTTCTTCTAAAACTAGAAGACAGCTTAGGGGTTCCTGGGGAGGCCAAGGTTTTCTGCATCTGGATCCCTAACTACAGTCTAATAGCTGGGACTCTACATGAAACACTGACACGAAAAGATGATAATCCTTTTTAATAGAATCCAGAAGCAGCCTTTCAAGAATGGAAAGAGCAGTCAATTCAGGCCCTTGCCCAGGAACTCCCTAATTTAGCTAAACCCTTTGACCTTTACATACCCAGTCAAAGGTTAATCGCGCTTAGAGCCTTAGTGCAAAAACTGGGACCACTTGAAATGGAGCAACACAAGAATGCCCTTCAGGTATGATAAACTATGCTCACCAAGGGCTTTGCTCCCCGCCCCATCAGGCCAGGATACTGGGGTATCTAAAAAGCTGGAAATCAGCAGCCCGCAAGGCCAGCTCCTTCCTAAGGGAAAAGGAACCCACGTGGTGATCCTAACCACCCATCATGCCCTGAAGTTGCAGGGGTCGCTCTGTGGACACACTGACCTCGAGTGAGGAGGCCCTCCAACTCCAACCTCCAGAGAGACAAACGGGGGCAATGGGACCCCAAGATGACTCGTGTGACCATCACTTGACCTGGAGTTTCTCTCAGAAAACAAGTCTGTGCCCCAAAAGAGCAGACTACTGCTTGCAGGACTTACTGCACCCAGACGGGAGCTAATAAGCTTGGCGGGGAAAAGTATATCATGCTTTCACCATAGAAAACCCTACAGAAACCACGGTGATGGTGGCCAATATGACCGGCTGGACTGCTGACTACTTCAAAAGGCCATTGACTCAGTGGACGTCATGGTCCTGGATCACCACTGACCCTGGACTGTCTGGGAGTTGAGCAGGCAGGGCTCTGACACATGGTGCTGTTTATACATTAATTCAGGGACCTAATTAAAGAAAGCACAGACTACTGGTCAGAGCATCTAGGCTGGCAAAAACCGTCAGCCTAAGGTCGCTGAACAAATGTGGGGTGGGGTGAAACCTGCCACAGCAGCATCTCTTTGCCTCTCTTTCCTGGACCCTTAAAGGTCATTAGAATCTATAACACTTCCAATGCTGGTGCTCAGGTGGACGAGCAGTGAGGCAGGAAGCCTTGGGACAATCAACCTCACATGGAGGCTGCTGGGGAGAAGTTTTGCCCCTCCCCCCGTGTATGAGTGCTCCCACCTCAGCATGAAGCAGTTACAAAAGAGGGATCTGCACCCTCAGCACCCCAAGAATGAGGAACGGGACAAAAAGCAGAGGAGCTGTTCATCACCGGCAACGTTCATTAAAAATTCCTGGGAGATAAAAAGAGAATCTGGGCAATAAAATAAAGTCTAACCTGTTTTTCCTTTGTGCTTTGTCTAATTTCACTTGCTCCTAGGGTTCCACATGCAGAGGTCCCACACCCGGCACTTCAGACCCGATTTCCTAGTGCAGAATGGCTGGGTAGACACCTCAGCTAGTGGAGTCCCATGCAGACTCCGCGACATAGAGCCTGAGCTGCAGCCAACCCAGCCCTCAAGAGCTCCATCCCCTCCCTCCTGCTGACGCTGATGGGATCCCTACACAGCAGCCCAGCCCACAGCCCGCGGGGGAGTGCACGCTCTCACCTCTCCATTCTGTTTTCAAAATATAAAGTTTCCTTTGCTTCTGAACCAAACTCAGTCTTGATCTGTTGGCTCCAATGACACTGGGCACGGGGACTCCTGTTGGGGTCCACTCTGGAGGATCAGTAACAGAAATTGAGAACTTTGTAACTTCAGTGAACAGATGTGTGAGCCAAACTGTAGTTAACATAGAGCAGTGTATAAGGCTCGGGTACAATAAGATGTTTCTAAGACTTACATTTGATATTTCCATCACTTTATTATAAGCAAGTTCAGTGAAGACGTCTGTCTTATTTGTCAGGTCAACATTAAAGAAATGAAGTGATTTTTTCCCAAGGATGTACATCGAATACTCTTGGCTGAAGCTTCAGTCTTGTTTTGAATGCTTTTCCATTGAAAATGATACCTCTCTTTCAGCTTCCCCATTTCTGAGAAGTATAAAATCTTATAATTTATTATTACCAAAGGGGAAAGGTAGGAGAAGGGATAAATTAACAGTTTGGGATTAACACATACACACTGCTATATATAAAACAGATCATCAACAAGGAACTACTGTATAGCACAGGGAAGTACACTGAATATTTTGCAATAACCTATAAGGGGAAATAATCTGAAAAATAATAGATATTTTTATTGACATCATGTATCAATGAGAGATAAAATGTAAACTAAGCAAGGCCGATGGTGAACACTTCTGATCCCGAAGATTTCAATCATCTTAAGTTTGGACTCTGCCTATTTCCCAAGGCCCTTAATGGACATATGTGTAGCCATATCTTAAAAATTCCTCAGTTTGGGGTTCGGGGAGGCACTGATTTCTAAAAATTCCTGGTGTTCGCCTTACATGCACGGGACCATTCCTACGGCTAAAACATGCCTGTCACACCTAGAGGATGGTACACCGTTTGATCGGAAACAGTTTGGAAAAGGCACCTCATCTCCTCATCGCCTGTTGCTCGGTTTCACACCTCCAGCATCTTTCCTAACAATCTCCTCACTTGGGGATATCAGCACCGTCAAAATCCTGTTGCACAAGGTTTGGAATTTGTCCGGAGGATGAAGCGGAAGGATGAGAAATATTTAGAGAGAAGTCCTAGTTAGTCGGACAGGCACATGCCACTCTAATTTCCAATCCGGAAGACAAATTCATGAAAGGCTAAAATTGCCAACGGAAACAGAATAGGGCTAGAGGAAATCCCGCTGTTTTGTGTCCAGTTTCCAAAAACACAAGTTGAAAAATGGAACTCAGGGGCACTAAAATTCATGAAACTGCAGAGTTGAAGATATCTATCATCAAAAAATGTCTTGAGGTAAGTCACAGAAAAGGACTTCTAAGCAAGGGAGAGTGGCAGGAAACAGATTTAAAGAGGTAGAAAGGACTCCCCATTAAAGCACAAGAAAAGGGCCTGAACATCGCCAATGATGCAGTTGGCCAAAAAGGGCGTATGCATTTTTTTCTGAATATATTCAAGTAAAGGCCATACACACATTTTATCCAACCAAACAGGTGGGCACTGGAAATCTATACTACAAAATGTATCACTTCACATCAGTCAGAAGGGCCATCCACATAAAGTGTAAACACCAGAAATGTAGGACAGGGTGAGGAGAAAAGGGAGCCCTGTGAGGCTGATAGTGGAAATGTAATTTGCCAAAGGCCACTCTGGAGAAGTGTATTGTGTTTGCTAAAACATCTAAAAAATGAGCTACAGAGCATAGGGCACTTGTACTCATGGGCGTATACCTTGGGAAAAACAAAAATCGACAGAAAACAGGCACCCCAACGTTTACCACCTCTCTGTTAAAAAGGGCCTCAACTTGGATATAACCTAAATGTCCCTGGAAGGATAAAATGGATAAAAGAGTTCGGGTACTTATGTAGAGTGGAATATTACTCATCCAGAAATCAATGAAATTAGGCCAGTTGTAACAACTCTGGAGGAGTTACATACGATCATTCTAAGTGACATATGACAGAAAGAAAAAGACACATATCATAAGATGTCACTTAAAGGTGGAATCAAAAATGGCTACACATGAAATAAATTACAAAACAGAAACATAGTCAAATATGTAGAAAATAGACATAAGGCTGCTAAATGGAAAAGGTGGGGAAGGGTGAGGTATTATCCAGGAGGTTGAAATTAGCAAAGACACCATTCCAAGTACCAAATTGAATAACTGACAAGGCCTACATGGTACCTCAAAGAACTGCACTCAGCGCACTCAAGTCACTGGAAAATAATATAAATGACTGGTAAGCATCTGAAAAAGAATTTATTGTTGTCTCACAGTACAGGAATCAAGTGGATGTACAGCAGCAAAAAACAGAGCTTTGAAAATCAGCTGTAACCAATATAAAAATAAATTTAAAAATATTTATAAAAACAGTGAGACAGACAAAACATCTTACAACTTTTGTTGAAGGGCTACGAGGTAACATGGATTGAACGCATGTAGACCCACAGCAGGATGATATATAAGGCAGGAAGCTATGCACGCTAAGAGATGTTAGAGAGGCTGGGTGAGTAAAGGCAGACCTTTTAAAGTAATACTGCCTGATTCCCATTCCTTGGGTCCCAAATCTGCAGGTTCAAGGGAATCTTCTGACAGAGAAAACATGCCTGGGAAACCGAGACGAATGTACACCATATGAGCAGGAAAGGTGTCTAAAATCCACCTCATTTTTGATCTCCTGGTGCTGGGCTTCGCCATTCCAGCCAAATTACTAACAATCTCCCCACTTGGAGAATCAGCACCTTTAACCTCCTGTTTCACACAGTTTGCAATTTGTGCAGAGGATAAACGGGAAGAGGGGGAACCAATGAGAGACTAGCTGTAGGAGTTTTGACAGGCACATGCCACTCTAATTTCCCATTAGGAAGAAGAATTAACCAAAGGCTCAGCCTGCCTCCCCAGAACCAAAATAGGGCCGAAAGCAATACAATGGTTTGGCGACCAGCTCACAAAAAATGCGAGTTGCAAAATGGGGCTCAGGAGCAAACAATTCAAAGACCTGCAAAGATAGAAATGATAACCAACGTCCAAAAATATATTCAGGTAAGGCAACGAAGAGGATCTGTATGAGAGGCAGAATTGCAGGAAACAGATTTCAAAACGTAGATTGGACTCACATTTAAAGCATATGAAAAGCAGCAGAATTTCTAACATGATGCAGTTGGGCAAAAGGGTGTATGCGTTTTTTTCGTGAATATCTTCAGGAAAAAAACACATACAGAGTTTTTGGCCAACCAAGCAAGCGGGAAATGCAAATCCACACAACAAAGAAGTCTCAATTTCCACTGCTCAGAAAGGCCATCCAAAAAATGTGTACAAACCAGAAATGCAGGAGAGGCCATGGAGAACAGGGAGCTATTCAGGCTGATGGGTGTGGTATAAATATCCAAGACCCACTCTGAAGAAGTGTATGCTGTTTCCTAAAACATCTAAAATACAAAGCTACCGAGTATAGGGCACTTCCACTCATGGGCATGTAACTTGGGAAGACTAAATATCAACAAGACACAGGCACCCCAAAATTTAAGGCTGCTCTGCATACAAGAACCTCAACTTCAGTACAACTTAAGTATTCCAGGAAAGAGAAAATTGCGTAAAGAACTTGTGGTAATTTTGTAGAACGGAATATCACTCAGACATGAAATCAATGTTATAAAGCCAGTAACAGCATAATGAGTGGATTTAGGTACGATGATTCTAAGTGAAATAAGTCACACAGAAAAAGAAACTTATCATAAGATATCACTTATGAAGGTCCTGTAAACATGGCTACACATGAACTGAGTTAGGAAAGAGAACAGAGTCTCACATTGAGAAAACACTCTTATGCCTGATAAGGGGAAAGGAGAGGTGGGGTGATGCATAAAACCAGACTTTGATCTTAGCACTGGTACCATTCCATGAAGCAAATACAGAATAGACAAATCCTACACCTTCCTCTGTGAACGGGACTCAACACCCCTATTCCACACAGAGGAATATATCTGACTAGTAAGAATCTTAAAACCTATATATTCATATGTCTCCATAAGGGAATCAAGTGTGTCTAGACAGGCATAAACACGTCGGTGAAAATCAGCTCAACCCCATTATAAAAATGAATTTCAAAAACAAAACAAATAAAAACAGCGAAATTTTACACAATTCCTTCAGGGGTTCTGATGAAACCTGGAACGACCCTATCTGCAAGACAGCTAGATGAGACATAAGGCTGCACACATGGGGCTGAGAGGACTTGTGAGATTGGGTGAGAAAATGCAGATCCTTTAAAGCAGTAATGCATGCCACCCATTCCATGGGTCCCAACTCTCCAGGTAGAAGGGAATATCAATACAGTTATAACATGTATGGGAATCCTAGAGAATGGACACCCTGTGATGGCAAAAGGTTTCTAAAAGGCTCCTAATTTTTCCTCTCCTTGTGCTCCTGTCTGGCATTCCAACTGCTTTACTATCAATCTGCCAATTTGGAGAGTCAGCCCCTATAAGCTACTGGTTCGCACAGTTTGCAAATTGTGCAGTGGATGAAAGGAAAGAGGGAGAACAAATCAGAGAGTAGCTGTAGGCATTTGGACGGACACATGTCACTCTAATTTCCCGTCCGAAAGGAAGAATTAACCAAAGCGTCAGCCTGCACCCCCGGAAACAGTATAGGTCCTGTAGCAAAATTGTAGATTTGCGGTCAGCTCACAAAAACACGAGTTGAAAATTGGAGCTCAGGGGCACAGCAATTCACAAACCTGCAGAGTTATAAAGGACAACTCTCTTCCAAAAATCTGTTGAGGGAAGACAACGAAGCAGACTTGAAAATGAGCCCGAATTGCAGAAAACATATTTCAAGAGTTAAACTGGAATTGCCTTTAAAGCACAGGAAAAGCGTAACAACTTCGACAATGATGCACTTGGCCAAAAAGGGCGTATGCATTTTCTGCTGAATATATTCAGGAGAAAAGGCATACGCCCTTTCTGGCCAATCAAGCAACCCCGCAATACAAATCCACACTACAAAGAATTGTCACTTCCCACCGGTCAAAAGGGACATCCGAAAATCTGTAAAATCCAGAAAATAAAGACAGAGATGACAAGAGCATGTTGCAATGTGATCCCAGGGGTCATGGAGGATTGTGATGACAAGGCCATGTAGCATTGTGCTGACAAAGGCATGGAGCATTTTGATGACAAGGGTCACGGAGCACTGTGATGACAATCCTCACGGAGCATTGTGATTACATGGATCATGGAGCATTGGGATGAAAAGGGCATGGATCATTGTGATGACAAGGGTTATGGAGCATTTTGATGACAAGAGTCCCGGATCACTGTGTTGTCAGGGGTCATGGAGGGTTGTGATGACAGAGATCATGGAGCATTGTGATGACAAGGGTCATGGAGAAGTGAGATGAGAAGGTCATGGATCTTTGGGCTGAAAATGTTCATGGAGTATTGTGAAGACAGGGGTCATGGAGCACTGTGATGACAAGGTCCTGGAGCACTGTGATGGGAAGACCATGGAGTCTTGTGATTACAAGTCTCATGGAGCATTCTGATGAAAAGGAGCATGGAGCATTGTGATTACAAGGGTCTTGGAGAATTGGGATGACAAGGGCATGGAGCATTTGGATGAGAAGACCATAGAGCGTTCTGATGACATGCATCATGGAGCTTTTTGATGACAAGGGCATGGAGCATTGTGATTACAGGGTTCTTGGAGCATTGTGATGAAAAGGGCATGAATGACTGTGAGGGAAAAGGCATGGAGCCTTGTCATGACAGGGTTCAAGGAGCATACTGACGACAAGTGTCAGGGAGCATTGTGATGACAAGTGTATTGAGCATTGTGATGACAAAGGTCATGGAGCATTGTGATGAGAAACCCGTGTAGAATTGTGATGACGAGCGTCATGGGGCGTTGTGATGACAAGTGTTATGGAACACTGTGATAACAACGGTTTGGAGCATTGTAATGACAGAGGTCATGGAGCATTTTGATTTCATTGTGATGACAATAGCAAGAAGCATTATGATGATGGGCATGGTGCATTGTGATGACAGGGTTCATGGAGCATTGAGATGAAAAGGGGCATGGAGCATTGTGATTAAAGTGGTCTTGCAGCATTGTGATGACAAGGGCATGGAGCATTGTGATGAGAAGGCAATGGAGCATTCTGATGACATGCGTCATGGAGCTTTGTGATGACAAGGACATGGAGCATTGTGATGACAGTGGCATGGAAAATTTGTCTAACAAGTTTCATGGATTATTGTGATGACAGTGGGCATGGCGCATTGTGATGACAAGGGCATGGAGCATTGTGATTACAAAGTCATGGATTATTGTGAAGACAGGTGACAGGGAGCATTGTGATGACATATGTCACGGTCCATTGAGATGACAAAGGCATGGAGCATTGTGATGCCAAGTGTCATGGAGGATTGTGATGACAAAGGTAATGGAGCATTGTGATGACAAGGGCTTGGAGCATTGTGATGAGAAGTGTCATGGAGCATTGTGATGACAGGGGCATGGAGCATTGTGATGACAACGGACATTGGGAATTTTGATGACAAGGTATGAAGCATTTTGATGACAAAGGCATGGAGCTTGCTATGACAGGTGTCATGGGGCATTGCGATGACAGATTAATGGAGAATTGTGATGACAAGAGCATGTAACATTTTGATGAGAAGTGTGATGGAGCATTGTGATGACAAGGGCACGGAACACTGTGATACATGGGTCATTGAGGATTGTAATGACAAGGGCATGGAGCATTGTGATGAGAAGGGCATAGAGCATTGTAACAAGCATCATGGACCTTTGTTATGACAAGGGCATGGAGCAATGTAATGAGAGTCTTCATGGAGCATTGTGATGAGAAGACCATGGAGCCTTGTGATGACAAGTCTCATGGAGCATTCTGATGAAAAGGGGCATGGAACATTGTGATTACATGGGTCTTGGAGCATTGTGATTACAAGGGCTGGAGAATTGTGAGATAAGGCCAAGGAGCATTCTGATGACATGCGTCATGGAGCTTTGTGATGACCAGGGCAAAGAGCATTGTGATTACAGGGGTCTTGGAGCATTATGATGAAAAGGCTCTGGATCATTGTGATGAAAAAGGCATGGAGCCTTGTCATGACAGGGTTCAAGGAGCATACTTATGGAAAGAGTCAGGGAGCACTGTGATGACAAGTGTATTGAGCATTGTGATCACGAAGGTCATGGAGCATTGTGATGAGAAGACCATGGATATTTGTGATGACGAGCGTTATGGGGCATTGTGATGACAAGTGTTATGGAACATTGTGATCACAAGGGTTTGGAGCATTGTGATGACAGAGGTCATGGAGCATTTTGATTTCATTGTGATGACAATAGCATGAAGCATTATGATGATGGGCATGGTTCATTGTGATGAGAGGGTTCAAGGAGCATTGAGATGAAAAGGGGCATGGAGCATTGTGATTAAAGGTGTCTTGTAGCATTGGGATGACAAGGGCATGGGATATTGTGATGGCAATGGTCATGGAGCATTTTCATGACAAGAGTCCCGGATCATTGTGTTGTCAAGGGTCATGGAGCATTGTGATGACAGGGGCATGGAACATTGGTCTGACAATTTCATGGATTATTGTGATGACAGTGGGCATGGCGCCTTGTGATAACAAGGGAATGGAGCATTGTGATGACAAGGTCATGGATTATTGTGAAGACAGGTGTCAGGGAGCATTGTGATGACATATGTCAAGGTGCATTGTGATGACAATAGCATGGAGCATTGTGATGCCAAGTGTCATGGAGGATTGTGATGACAAATGTAATGGAGCATTGTGATGACAAGGGCTTGGAGCTTTGTGATGAGAAGTGTCATGGAACATTGTGATGACAAGGGCATGGAGCATTGTGATGACAACGGCCATTGAGAATTTTGATGACAACGTCATGAAGCATTGCGATGACAAGCACATGGAGATTGCTATGGCAGGGGTCATGGAGCATTGCGATGACAAGTGCATGGATAATTGTGATGACAAGGGCATGTAACATTGTGATGAGAAGTGTCATGGCGCATTGTGATGAGAGGGACGTGGAGAATTGTGATGACAAGGGACATGGAGCATTGTGATGACCAGTGCATTCAGCGTTGTGATGGCAAGACCGTGGAACATTGTGATGAGAAGATCATGGGTAATTGTGATGACGAGCGTCATGGAGCACTGTAATGACAATGGGAATGGAGCATTGTGATGCCAGGTGTCATGGATCATTTTGATGAGAGGGGTCATGGAGCCTTCTTATGACCATCTTGTGGAGTATTGTGATGACACTGACATGGAGCATTGTGATGAAAAGGGCATGGAGCATTGTGATGACAGGGGCATGGAGCATTGGTCTCACAAATTTCATGGATTATTGTGATGACAGTGGGCATGGTGCATTATGATGAAAAGAGCATGGAACATTGTGATGACAACGTCATGGACTATAGTGAAGACAGGTGTCAGGGATCATTGTGATGACATATGTCATGGTCCATTGTGATGCCAATAACATGGAGCATTGTGATGACACGTGTCATGGACGATTGTGATGACAAAGGTAAAGGAGCATTTGGATGATCAGGGCATGGATCAATGTGATGGCAAGACTGTGGAGCATTGTGATGAGAAGACCATGGATAATTGTGATGAAGAGCATCATAGAGCATTATGATGACAAGAGCCATGGAGCATTCTGACATAAGATATCACTTATGAAGGATATGTAAACATGGCTACATATGAACTGAATTAGGAAAGAGAACAGTGTCTCACATTGAGAAAACATACTTATTCCTGCTTAAGGGGAAAGAGAGGTGGGGAGATGTACAAAACCAGAGTTTGATATTAGCACAGGTACCGTTCCATAATCCAAATACAAAATAGACAAGACCTACTCCTTCCTCAGTGAAAGGGACTGAACACCCATATTCCCCGAAGAGGAATATATCAGAGTAGTAAAATTCTTAAAACCTATGTATCGATATGTCTCTGAAAGGGAATCAAGTGTGTCTAGACTGGCATAAACATGGCTGTGAGAATAAACTCAAAACCACTTTAAAAAGGAATTTCAAAAACAAAACAAAAAAAACTGGGACATTCTTTACAATTCCTTCAGGGGCTCTGATGAAACCTGGAATGACCATTTCTACAATGACAGCTGGATGTGGCATAAGGCTGGACACTTGGGACTGACACGATTGGTGAGATTCAGTGAGCAAATGCATACCATTTAAAGCAATAACGTGTGGCACACATTCCAAGGGTCCAACTCTACAGATTGAAGGGAATATTACTACAGCTATAACATGTATGGGAAACCTAGAGAATGGACACACTGTGAATACGAAAGGTTTCTAAAATTCAACTAATAATCCCTCACCTGGTGCTCCGGTGTGACTTTCCAACTGCTTTACTATCAATCTCCCAACTTGGAAAGACAGCCCCTTTAACCTCCTGGTTCGCACAGGTTGCCAATTTGGCAGAGGCTGAAAGGGAAGAGGTAGAACCAATGAGAGAGTAGCTGTTAGGCATTTGGACGGGCACATGTCACTCTAATTTCCCGGAAGGAAGAAGAATTAACCAAAGCCTCAGCCACCCGCCGGGAACAAGTATAGGTCCTGAACCAAAATTTTGGACTTGCGGTCAGCTCACAAAAAAACGAGTTGAAAAATGGAGCTTTGGGAAACAACAAAGCACAAACTGTCAGAGTAATAAAGGACAAAAAAACGTCCAAAAATCTGTTGAGGGAAGGCAACGTGGGAGACGTCAAAGCGAGCCAGAATAGCAGGAAACAGATTTCAAGAGGTACATTGCAATCGCCTTTAAAGCACAGGAATAGGGGCACAATTTTGACAATGATGTACTTGGCCAGAAAGGGCGTATGTGTTTTCTGCTGAATATATTCATGAGAAAATGCATACGCCCTTTTTTCCAAGCAAGCAAGCGGGCAATGCAAATCTACACTACAATGAAGTACCACTTCCCACCGGTCAAAAGGGACATCCGCAAAATGTGTAAAAACCAGAAAGGCAAGACAGGCCCTGGAGAAAGGGGAGCCTAGTTATGCTGGTGGGCAGCATGTAAATTGCCAACTGCCTCTCTGGAGGACTGCATTGTGTTCCCTAAAACAAGTAAACAACAGAGCTACAGAGCCAAGGACACTTCCAGTCTAGGGAATATATCTTGGTAAAACTGAAAATCAATAAGACAGAGCCACCCAAAAATTTAGTGCTGCACTGCTTACAAGAACCTCAACTTGGATACACATTAAATATCCCAGGAAAGACAAAACTGGTTCAAGAATTTGTGTTAGTTACGTACGATGGAATATCAGTCAGCCATGAAATCAATGTCATAAGGCCAGTAGCAGCAAAATGAGTGGATTCAGATACGACGATTCTAAGTGAAATAAGTCACAGAGAAAAAGAAACTTATCATAAGATATCACTTATGAAGGTACTGTAAACATGGCTACACATGAACTGATTTAGGAAAGAGAACAGAGTCTCACATTTAGAAAATACTCTTATGCCTGCTTAAGGGGGAAGGAGAGGTGGGGTGATGCATAAAACCAGAGTTTGATATTAGTACATGTACCATTCCAAACACCAACTATGGAATAGAAATGACCTATACTTTCCTCAGTGAAAGGGACTCAAAACTCCATATTTCCCGAAGAGGTATATATCTGACTAGTAAGAAACTTAAAACCTATGTATTGATATGTTTCCATAAGGGAATGAAGTGTGTCTTGACTGCCATAAACATGGCAGTGAGAATCAGCTCAAACCCACTATAAAAAGCAATTTCAAAAACAAAACAATAAAACAGAGAAATTCTTTACAATTCCTTCAGGGGCTCTGATGAAACCTGGAATGACCCTATCTACAATGACAGCTGGATGTGGCATAAGGCTGGACACTTGGGACTGAGAGGATTGGTGAGATTCGTTGAGCAAATGCAGACCATTTAAAGCAATAATGTGTGGCACACATTCCAAGGGTCCCAACTCTCCAGGTTGAAGGGAATATTACTACAGCTATAACATGTACGGGAAACCTAGAGAATGGACACACTGTGAATACAAAATCTTTCTAAATCTCAACTAATAGTCCCTCTCCTGGTGCTCCAGTTTGACTTTCCAACTGCTTTACTATCAATCTCCCTACTTGGAGAGACAGCCCCTTTAACCTCCTTGTTCGCCTAGCATGCCAATTTGACAGAGGATGAAAGGGAAGAGGGAGAACCAATGAGAGAGTAGCTGTTAGGCATTTGGATGGACACATGTCACTCTAATTTCCCGGCAGGAAGAAGAATTAACCAAAGTCTCAGCCTCCCGCCGGGAACAAGTATAGTTCCTGAACCAAAATTTTGGACTTGCGGTCAGCTGACAAGAAACGAGTAGAAAAATGGAGCTCAGGGGCACAGCAATTCACAAACTGGCAGAGTAATAAAGGACAACTATCGTACAAAAATCTGTTGAGGGAAGGCAAGGAGGCGGACTTCAAAGCGAACCAGAATAGCAGGAAGCAGATTTAAAGAGGTACATTGGTATCGTCTTTAAAGCACAGGAAGAGGGGCACAACTTCGACACTGATGCACTTGGCCAAAAAGGGTGTATGCGTTTTCTCCTGAATATATTCAGGAGAAAACGCATACACCCTTTTTGGCCAAGCAAGGAAGCGGGCAATGCAAATCGGCACTACAAAGAAGTATCACTTCCCACCGGTGAAAAGGGACATCCACAAAATGTTTAAAAACCAGAAAGACAAGACTGGCCCTGAAGAACAGGGAGCCTAGTTATGCTGATGGGCAGGATGTAAATTGCCAACTGCCTCTCTGGAGGAGTGCATTGTGTTCCCTAAAACAAGTAAACAACAGAGCTACAGAGCCAGGGGCACTTTCAGTCTAGCGGAGATACCTTGGGAAAACTGAAAATCAATAAGACAGATTCACCACAAAATTTAGGGCTGCACAGCTTACAAGAACCTCAACTTGGATACACCTTAAATATCCCATGAAAGACAAAAATGGTTCAAGAAATTCTGGTACTTACGTACTATGGAATATACCTCAGCCACGAAATCAATGTCATAAGGCCAGTAGCAGCAAAATGAGTGGATTCAGGTACGATGAATCTAAGTTAAATAAGTCACAGAGAAAAAGAAACTTATCATAAGATATCACTTATGAAGGTCCTGTAAACATGGCTACACATGAACTGAGTTAGGAAAGAGAACAGTCTCACATTTAGAAAACACTCTTATGCCTGCTTAAGGGGGAAGGAGAGGTGGAGTGATGCATAAAACCAGAGTTTGATATTAGTGCAGGTACCGTTCCAAAAACCAAATACGGATTAGAAAAGACCTACAACTTCTTCAGTGAAAGGGACTCCAAACACCATATTTCCCGCAGAGGAATATATCTGATTAGTAATAATCTTAAAAACTATGTATTGATATGTCTCCACAAGGGAATCAAGAGTGTCTAGACTGGCATAAACATGGCAGTGAGAATCAGCTCTAACCCACTATATAAAGGAATTTCAAAAACAAAACAAAAAACAGGGAAATTCTTTACAATTCCTTCACGGGCTCTGATGAAACCTGAAATGACCCTATCTACAACGACAGCTGGATGTGGCATAAGGCTGGACACTTGGGATTGAGAGGATTGCTGAGATTCGGTGAGCAAATGCAGACAACTTAAGGCAATAATGCGTGTCACACATTCCAAGAATCCCAACTCTCCAGGTTAAAGGGAATATTACTACAGCTATAAAATGAACGGGAAACCTAGAGAATGGACACACTGTGAATACGAAAGGTTTCTAAAACTCAACAATCCCTCACCTGGTGCTCAGGTGTGACTTTCCAACTGCTTTACTATCAATCTCCCAACTTGTTTAGACAGCCCCTTTAACCTCCTGGTTCGCACAGGTTGCCAGTTTGGCAGAGGCTGAAAGGGAAGAGGTAGAACCAATGAGAGAGTAGCTGTTAGGCATATGGACGGGCATATGTCACTCTAATTTCCCGGCAGGAAGAAGAATTAACCAAAGTCTCAGCCACCCGCCGGGCACAAGTATAGGTCCTGAACCAAAATTGTGGACTTGTGGTCAGCTCACAAAAAAACTAGTTGAAAAATGGAGCTCAGAGCACAGCAATTCACAAACTGGCAGAGTAATAAAGGACAACTATCATCCAAAAATCTGTTGAGGGAAGGCAACGAGGCGGACTTGAAAGCGAGCCAGAATAGTAGGAAACAGATTTGAAGAGGTACATTGGAATCGCCTTTAAAACACCAGAAGAGGGGCACAACTTCGACAATGATGCACTTGGCAAAAAAGGGCGTATGCATTTTCACCTGAATATATTCAGGAGAAAACGAATACGCCCTTTTTGGCCAAGCAAGCAACCGGGCAATGCAAATCTGCACTACAAAGAAGTATCACTTCCCACGGGTCAAAAGGGACATCCGCAAAATCTGTAAAAACCAGAAAGACAAGACAGGCCCTGAAGAACAGGGAGCCTAGTTATGCAGATGGGCAGGATGTAAATTGTCAAGTGCCTCTCTGGAGGAGTGCATTGTGTTCCCTAAAACAAGTAAACAACAGAGCTACAGAGCCAAAGGCACTTCCAGTCTAGAGAAGATACCTTAGGAAAACTGAAAATTAATAAGACAGAGCCACCCCAAATTTCAGGGCTGCACTGCTTACAAGAACCTCAACTTGGGTGCACCTTAAATATCCCAGGAAAGACAAAAATGGTTCAAGAAATTGTGGTACTTACGTACGATGGAATATACCTCAACCACAAAATCAATGTCATAAGGCCAGTAGCAGCAAAATGAGTGGATTCAGGTACGATGATTCTAAGTGAAATAAGTCACAGAGAAAAAGAAACTTATCATAAGATATCACTTATGAAGGTCCTGTAAACATGGCTACACATGAACTGAGTTAGGAAAGAGAACAGTCTCACATTTAGAAAACACTCTTATGCCTGCTTAAGAGGTAAGGAGAGGTGGAGTGATGCATAAAACCAGAGTTTGATATTAGTACATGTACCGTTCCAAAAACCAACTATGGAATACAAAAGAAGTACATTTTCCTCAGTAAAAGGGACTCAAAACCCCATATTTCCCGCAGAGGTATATATCTGACTAGTAAGAAACTTAAAACCTATGTATTGATATGTCTCCATAAGGGAATGAAGTGTGTCTTGAGTGCCATAAACATGGCAGTGAGAATCAGCTCAAACCCAATATAAAAAGGAATTTCAAATACAAAACAAAAAAACTGGGAAATTCTTTACAATTCCTTCAAGGGCTCTGATGAAACCTGGAATGACCCTTTCTACAATGACAGCTGGATGTGGCATAAGGCTGGACACTTGGGACTGAGAGGATTGGTGAGATTCGGTGAGCAAATGCATACCATTTAAAGCAATAACGTGTGGCACACATTCCAAGGGTCCCAACTCTACAGATTGAAGGGAATATTACTACAGCTATAACATGTATGGGAAACCTAGAGAATGCACACACTGTGAATACGAAAGGTTTCTAAAATTCAACTAATAATCCCTCAACTGGTGCTCCAGTGTGACTTTCCAACTGCTTTACTATCAATCACCCAACTTATTTAGACAGCCCCTTTAACCTCCTGGTTCGCACAGGTTGCCAATTTGGCAGAGGCTGAAAGGGAAGAGGTAGAACCAATGAGAGAGTAGCTGTTAGGCATTTGGACGGGCACATGTCACTCTAATTTCCCGGAAGGAAGAAGAATTAACCAAAGCCTCAGCCACCCGCCGGGAACCAGTATAGGTCCTGAACCAAAATTTTGGACTTGCGGTCAGCTCACAAGAAAACGAGTTGAAAAATGGAGCTTAGGGGCACAGCAAAGCACAAATTGTCAGAGTAATAAAGGACAAAAATCGTCCAAAATCTGTTGAGGGAAGGCAACGAGGGAGACTTCAAAGCGAGCCAGAATATCAGGAAACAGATTTCAAGAGGTACATTGGAATCGCCTTTAAAGCACAGGAAGAGGGGCACAACATTGACAATGTTGTACTTGGCCAGAAAGGGCGTATGTGTTTTCTGCTGAATATATTCATGAGAAAATGCATACGCCCTTTTTTCCAAGCAAGCAAGCGGGCAATGCAAATCTACACTACAATGAAGTATCACTTCCCACCGGTCAAAAGGGACATCCGCAAAATGTGTAAAAACCAGAAAGGCAAGATAGGCCCTGGAGAAAAGGGATCCTAGTTATGCTGGTGGGCAGGATGTAAATTGCCAACTGCCTCTCTGGAGGAGTGCATTGTGTTCCCTAAAACAAGTAAACAACAGAGCTACAGAGCCAAGGGCACTTCCAGTCTAGGGAATATACCTTGGTAAAACTTAAAATCAATAAGACAGAGCCACACCAAAATTTAGGGCTGAACTGCTTACAAGAACCTCAACTTGGGTACACATTAAATATCCCAGGAAAGAAAAAAAATGGTTCAAGACATTGTGTTACTTACGTACGATGGAATATCAGTCAGCCATGAAATAAATGTCATAAGGCCAGTAGCAGCAAAATGAGTGGATACAGATACGATGATTCTAAGTGAAATAAGTCACAGAGAGAAAGAAACTTATCATAAGATATCACTTATGAAGGTCCTGTAAACATGGCTACACATGAACTGATATAGGAAAGAGAACAGAGTCTCACATTTAGAAAACACTCTTATGCCTGCTTAAGGTGGAAGGAGAGGTGGGGTGATGCATAAAACCAGAGTTTGATATTAGTACATGTACCGTTCCAAAAACCAACTATGGAATAGAAAAGACCTATACTTTCCTCAGTGAAAGGGACTCAAAACCCCATATTTCCCGAAGAGGTATATATCTGACTAGTAAGAAACTTAAAACCTATGTGTTGATATGTCTCCGTAAGGTAATGAAGTGTGTCTTGACTGCCATAAACATGGCAGTGAGAATCAGCTCAAACCCACTATAAAATGGAATTTCAAAAACAAAACAATAAAACAGAGAAATTTTTTACAATTCCTTCAGGGGCTCTGATGAAACCTGGAATGACCCTATCTACAATGACAGCTGGATGCGGCATAAGGCTGGACACTTGGGACTGAGAGGATTGGTGAGATTCGGTGAGCAAATGCAGACCATTTAAAGCAATAATGTGTGGCACACATTCCAAGGGCCCCAACTCTCCAGGTTGAAGGGAATATTACTACAGCTATAACATGTACGGGAAACCTAGAGAATGGACACACTGTGAATACGAAATCTTTCTAAATCTCAAATAACAGTCCCTCTCCTGGTGCTCCAGTTTGACTTTCCAACTGCTTTACTATCAATCTCCCTGCTTGGAGAGACAGCCCCTTTAACCTCCTGGTTCACCCAGGTTGCCAATTTGGCAGAGGATGAAAGGGAAGAGGGAGAACCAATGAGAGAGTAGCTGTTAGGCATTTGGATGGGCACACGTCACTCTAATTTCCCGGCAGGAAGAAGAATTAACCAAAGTCTCAGCCACCCGCCGGGCACAAGTATAGGTCCTGAACCAAAATTTTGGACTTGCGGTCAGCTCACAAGAAACAAGTAGAAAAATGGAGCTCAGGGGCACAGCAATTCACAAACTGGCAGAGTAATAAAGGACAACTATCGTCCAAAAATCTGTTGAGGGAAGGCAACGAGGCGGACTTGAAAGCGAGCTAGAATAGCAGGAAATAGATTTCAAGAGGTACATTGCAATCGCCTTCAAAGCACAGGAAGAGCGGCACAACTTCGACAATGATGCACTTGGCCAAAAAGGGCGTATGCATTTTCCCCTGAATATATTCAGGAGAAAACGCATACGCCCTTTTTGGCCAAGCAAGCAAGCGGGCAATGCAAATCGGCACTACAAAGAAGTATCACTTCCCAACGGTCAAAAGGGACATCCGCAAAATCTGTAAAAACCAGAAAGACAAGACAGGCCCTGAAGAACTGGGATACTAGTTATGCTGATGGGCAGGATGTAAATTGTCAAGTGCCTCTCTGGAGGAGTGCATTGTGTTCCCTAAAACAAGTAAACAACAGAGCTACAGAGCCAAAGGCACTTCCAGTCTAGAGAAGATACCTTGGGAAAACTGAAAATCAATAAGACAGAGCCACCCCAAAATTCAGGGCTGCACTGCTTACAAGAACCTCAACTTGGGTGCACCTTAAATATCCCAGGAAAGACAAAAATGGTTCAAGAAATTGTGGTACTTACGTACGATGGAATATCCTTCAGCCACGAAATCAATGTCATAAGGCCAGTAGCAGCAAAATGAGTGGATTCAGGTACGATGATTCTAAGTGAAATAAGTCACAGAGAAAAAGAAACTTATCATAAGATATCACTTATGAAGGTCCTGTAAACATGGCTACACATGAACTGAGTTAGGAAAGAGAACAGAGTCTCACATTTAGAAAACACTCTTATGCCTGCTTAAGGGGGAAGGAGAGGTGGGGTGATGCATAAAACCAGAGTTTGATATTAGTACAGTTACCGTTCCAAAAACCAAATACTGAATAGGCAGGACCTACACTTTCCTCAGTGAAATGGACTCAAAACCCCATATTTCTCGCAGAGGAATATATCTGACTAGTAAGAGTCTTAAAACCTATGTATTGATATGTCTCTATGATGATGGGCATGTTTCATTGTGATTACAGAGTTCATGGATCATTGAGATGGAAAGTGGCATGGAGCATTTTGATTACAGTTGTCTTGGAGCATTGTGATGACAAGGGCATGGAGCATTGTGATGAGAAGGCCATGGAGCAGATTGATGACATGCGTCATGGAGCTTTGTGATGACAATAGCACGGAGCATTGTGATTACAGGGTTCTTGGAGCATTGTGATGACAAGGGTCATGGAGCCTTGTGATTACAAGGCCGTGGAACATTGTCATGACAGGGGTGAGGGAGTATTCTGATGACTAGTGATGGAACATTTTGATATCAGTGGTGAGAGAGCATTTTGATGAGAAGTACATGGAGCATTGTGATGACAAGTTTTATGGAGCATTCTGATGACAATTTTGTGGAAAATTTTGATAACAAGCGCATGGAGCATTGTGATAACAAGGGTCATGGAGCACTCTGCTGACAAAGGCATGGACCATTGTGATGGCAAGGGTCACAGAGCATTGTGAATGAAAAGTTCATGGAGCATTATGGTGACAAGTTTCACAGAGCCCTGTGATGACGAGGGCGTGGAACAGTTTGATGCCAAAGGTCATGAAGCATTGTGATGACTGGAATCACGGAGCATTGTGATGACAAGGGCATGGAGCATTGTGATGCCAGGGGCATGGAGCATTGGTCTGACAAGTTTCATGGATTATTGAGATGACAGTGGGCATGGCACATTGTGATGACAAGGGCATGCAGCATTGTTATGAGAAGGTCATGGAGTACTGTGCAGACAGGTGTCAGGGAGCATTGTGATGACATATGTCTTGGCGCATTGTGATGACAATGGCATGGAGCATTGTGAAGCCAAGTGTCATGGATGATTGTGATGACAAATGTAATGGAGCATTGTGATGACAAGGGCTAGGAGCTTTTTGATGACAATGGGCATGGAGCACTGTGATGACAACGGCCATTGAGAATTTTGATGACAACGGCCATTGAGAATTTTGATGACAATGTCGTGAAGCACTGTGATGAAAAGCACTTGGAGCTTGCTATGACAGGGGTCATGGAGCATTGCGATGACAAGTGCATGGAGAATTGTGATGACAAGATCATGTAACATTGTGATGAGAAGTGTCATGGAGCATTGTGATGGCAAGACCGTGGAGCACTATGATGAGAAGACCATGGATAATTGTGATGTCGAGCGTCATGCAGCAATGTAATGACGAGGGGCATGGAGCATTGTGATGACAAGGGTCGGGGAGCATTCTGATGACAAGCTTGTGGAGTAATGTGATGACAATGGCATGTAGCATTGTGATGAAAAGGGAATGGAGCATTGTGATGTAAAAGGCATGGAGGCTTTTCATGACAGCGTTCAAGGAGCATTCTGACGACAAGTGTCAGGGAGCATTGTGATGACAAGTGTATTGAGCATTGTGATGACAAAGGTCATGGAGCATTGTGATGACACGGGCATGGAGTATTGTGATGACAGGCATCATGGAGCGTTGTGATGAAAAGTGTTGTGGAACAATGTGATCACAAAGGTTTGGAGCATTGTGGTGACAGAGGTCATGGATCATTTTGATTTCAAGGAGCATGGAGCGTTGTGATGACAGGGATCATGGAGAATTGAGATGAGAAGATCATGGAGCATTGGGCTGTAAATATTCATGGAGTATTGTGATGACAGGGGTCAGGGAGCACTGTGATAACAAGGGCATGGAGCATTGTGTTGAGAAGGCCATGGAGCATTCTGATGACATGTGTCATGGATGTTTGTGTTGAAAAGGGGAATGGAGCATTGTGATTACAGGGGTCTTTGAGCATTGTGATGAAAAGGGCATGGATCATTGTGATGAAAAAGGCATGGAGCCTTGTCAGGGCAGGGATAAAGGAGCATAATCTCGACAAATGTCAGGGCGCATTGTAATGACAAGTGTATTGAGCATTGTGATGACAAGGGTCATGGAGCATTGTGCTGACAAAGGCATGGAACATTGTGATGACAAGTGTTACAGAGCATTGTGATGACGAGGGAATGGACCATTGTGTTGACAAAGGTCATAAAGCATTGTGATGACTGGAGTCAAGGAACATTATGATGTGAGGGTCAATGGAGCACTGTGATTACAAGGGCATGGAGCATTGTGATGACAGGGGCATGGAGCATTGGTCTGACAAGTTTCATGGATTATTGCTATGACAGTGGGCATGGAGCATTGTGATGACAGAGTTCATGGATCATTTTCATTTCAAGGACCATGGCGCATTGTGATGACAAGGGCAACAAGCAATGTGAACCCAAGTTTCATTGAGGATTTTGATGACAATGGGAATGGAGCATTGTGATGACAAGTGTATTGAGCATTGTGATGACAAAGATCATGGAGCTTTGTGATGAGAAGACCATGGATAATTGTGATGACCAGCGTCATGGGGCATTGTGATGACAAGTGTTATGGAACATTGTGATCAGAAGGGTTTGGTGCATTTCGATGACAGAGGTCTTTGAGCATTTTGATTTCATTTTGATGACAATAGCATGAAATATTATGGTGATGGGCACGGTGCATTGTGATGACAGGGTTCATGGAGCATTGAGATGAAAAGGGGCATGGAGCATTGTGATTACAGGTGTGTTGGGGCATTGTGACGACAAGGGCATGGAGCATTGTGATGTGAAGGCCATGGAGCATTCTGATGACATGCGTCATGGAGCTTTGTGATGACAAGTGAATTGAGCATTGTGATTACATGGGTCTTGGAGCACTGCGATGACAAGGGTCATGGAGTCTTGTGATGACAAGGCCGTTGATCCTTGTGATGGCATTGGTCATGGAGCATTGTTATGACAGGGGTTATGGAGCATTGTGATGGCAAGTGCATGGGGCATTGGTCTGAAAATTTTCATGGATTATTGTGATGAGAGTGGGCATGGAGCATTCTGTTGACAAGGGCACAGAACACTGTGATACATAGATCAGGCAGGATTGTAATGTCAATGGCATGGAGCATTGTGATGATAAGGGCATCGTGCATTGTGATGACAAGCGTCATGGAGATTTGGGATGAAAAGTGCATGGAGCGATGTGATGAGAGGGTTCATGGAGCATTGTGATGACAATGGAATGGAGCATTGTGATGCTATGGTCATGGACTTTTGTGATGATAAAGGTCATGGAGCATTTTGATGACAAGGGCGTGGTGCATTGTGATGAGAAGGTCAGGGAGCATTGTGATTACAGGGGTCTTGGAGCATGTGATGACAAGTGCATGGAGCATTGTGATGAGAAGACCATGGAGCATTTTGATGACATGCGTCAAGGATCTTTGTGATGACAAGGGCATAGAGCATTGTGATTACAGGGGTCTTGGAGCAATGTGATGACAAGGGTCATATAACCTTGGATGACAAGGCCGTGGATCATTGTGATGGCAGGGGTCATGGAGCATTGTTATGACTGGGGTAATGTAGCATTGTGATGACAAGGGCATGGCACATTGGTCTGAAAATTTCAATGATTATTGTGATGAGATTCGGCATGGAGCCTTGTGATGACTAAGGCACGGAATACTGTGATTCATGTGTCATGGAGGATTGTAAAGACAAGGACATGGAGCATTGTGATGAGAAGTGTATCGAGCATTGTGATGACAAGCATCATGGAACATTGTGCTGACAATGTCATGGAGCAATGTGATGAAGGGTTTCATGTAGCATTGTGATGAAATGGCATGGAGCATTGTGATGCCAAGGGTCATGGAGCTTTGTGATGACAAAGGTCATGGACCATTTTGATGACAAGGTTGTGGTGCATTGTGATGAGAAGGGCAGGGAGCATTTTGGTGACAAGGTCATGGAGCAAATTGATGAAAAGTGTCATGGAACATTTTGATAACAGGGGTTATGGAACATTGTGATGTGAGGGGTAATGGAGCATTTTGATGAAAAGGGTCATGGAGCATTCTGATAAAATGGTACATGGAGCATTGTGATTACAAGGGTTTTGAAGCATTGTTATGACAAGGGCATGGAGCATTGTGATGAGAAGGCAATGGAGCATTCTGATGACATGTGACATGGAGCTTTGTGATGACAAGGACATGGAGCATTGTGATTACAGGGGTCTTGGAGCATTGTGATGAAAAGGGAATGGATCATTGTGATGAAAAATGCATAGAGCCTTGTCATGACAGGGTTCAAGGAGCATACTGATGACAACTGTCAGGGAGCATTGTGATGATAAGTGTATTTAGCATTGTGATGACAAAGTTCATGGAGCATTGTGATGAGAAGTCCATTGATAATTGTGATGACCAGCGTCATAGGGCATTGTGATGACAAGTGTTATGGAACATTGTTATCAGAAGGGTTGGGTGCATTGTGATGACAGAGGACATGGAGCATTTTGATTTCATTGTGATGACAATAGCATGAAATATTATGGTGATGGGCACGGTGCATTGTGATGACAGGGTTCATGGAGAATTGAGATGAAAAGGGGCATGGAGCATTGTGATTATAGGCCTGTTGGAGCATTGTGATGACAAGGGCATGGATGATTGTGATGAGAAGGCCACCAAGCATTCTGATGACATGCATCATGAATCTTTGTGATGACAAGGGCATGGAGCATTGTGATTACATGGGTATTGGAGCACTGTGATGACTAGGGTCATGGAGCCTTGGATGACAAGACCGTGGAACATTGTGATGGCAGGGGTCATGGAGCATTTCTATGACAGGGGTAAAGGAGCATTGTGATGACAAGGGCATGGAACATTGGTCTGAAAATTTCATGGATTATTGTGATGAGTTTCGGCATGGAGCATTGTGATGATTAAGGCACGGAAAACTGTGATACATGTGTCATGGGGGATTGTAATGACAAGGGCATGGAACATTGTGATGAGAAGAGTATCGAGCATTGTGATGACAAGCGTCATGGAGCATTGTGCTGACAAGGGCATGGAACAATGTGATGAGAGGTTTCATGTAGCATTGTGATGAAATGCCATGGAGCATTGTGATGCCCAGGGTCATGGAGCTTTGTGATGACAAAGGTCATGGAGCATTTTGATGACAACGTCGTGGTGCATTGTGATGAGAAGGGCAGGGAGCATTGTGATGACAGGGTCATGGAGCAAATTGATGAAAAGTGTCATGGAAAATTTTCATTACAGTGGTTATGGAACATTGTGATGTTAGGGGTAATGGAGCATTTTGATGAAAAGGGTCATGGAACATTCTGATGAAAAGTTTCATGGAGCATTGTGAATACATGGGTTTTGAAGCATTGTGATGACAAGGGATGGAGTATTGTGATGAGAAGGCAATGGAGCATTCTGATGACATGCGTCATGGAGCATTGTGATGACAAGTACATGGAGCATTGTGATTGCAGGGGTCTTGGAGCATTGTGATGAAAAGGGAATGGATCATTGTGATGAAAAATACATGGAGCCTTGTCATGACAGGTTTCAAGGAGCATACTGATGACAACACTCTGGGAGCATTGTGATGATAAGTGCATTGAGCATTGTGATGACAAAGATCATGGAGCATTGTGATGAGAAGTCCATGGATAATTGTGATGACCAGCCTCATGGGACATTCTGATGACAAGTGTTATGGAATATTGTGATCAGAAGGGGTTGGTGCATTGTGATGACAGAGGTCATTGAGCAGTTTGATTTCATTTTGATGACAACAGCATGAAATATTATAGTGATGGACCCGGTGCATTGTGATGACAGGGTTCATGGACCATTGAGATGAAAAGGGGCATGGAGCATTGTGATTACAGGTCTGTTGGAGCATTGTGATGACAAGGGCATGGAGCATTGTGATTACAGGTGTCTTGGAGCATTGAGATGACAAGGGTCATGGAGGCTTGTGATGACAAGGCCGCCGAACCTTTTGATGGCAGGGGTCATGGATCATTGTTATGACAGGGGTAATGGAGCTTTGTGATGACAAAAGTCATGGGGCATTTTGATGACAAGGGCGTGGTGCATTGTGATGAGAAGGGCAGGGAGCATTGTGATGACAGAGTCATGGAGCAATTTGATGAAAAGGGTCATGGAATATTTTGATGACAGGGGTTATGGAACATTGTGATGTCAGGGGTCATGGAGCATTGCGATGACTAGGGACAAAGAGCATTGTGATGAAAAGTTCATGGAGCATTGTGGTGACAAATATTACAGAGCCTTGTGTGAAGAGGGCATGGATCATTGGTCAGACAAGTTTCATGGAATATTGTGATGACAGTGGGCATGGAACTTTGTGATGACAAGGGCATGGAGCATTGTGGTGACAAAGGTCATGAAGCATTGTGATGACTGGAGTCACAGAGCATTGTGATGACAATGGCATGGAGCATTGTGATACCAAGTGTCATGGAGGATTGTGATGACAAATGTAATGGAGCATTTTGATGACAAGGGCTTGGGACGTTGTGATGACAAGGATCATGGAGCATTGCAATGACAAGTGCCATTGCGAATTTTGATGACAACGTCGTGAAGCATTGTGATGACAAGCGCATGGAGCTTGCTATGACAGGGATCATAGAGCATTGTGATGACAAGCGTCATGGAGCATTGTGCTGACAAGGGCATGGAGCAATGTGATGAGAGGTTTCATGTAGCATTGTGATGAAATGCATGGAGCATTGTGATGCCAAGGGTCATGGTGCTTTGTGATGACAAATGTCATGGAGCATTTTGATGACAAGGTCGTGGTGCATTGTGATGAGAAGGGCAGGGAGCATTTTGAAGACAAGGTCATGGAGCAAATTGATGAAAAGTGTCATGGATCATTTTGTTGAGAGGGGTTATGGAACATTGTGATGTCATGGGTCATGGAGCATTCTGATGAAAAGGTGCATGGAGCATTGTGATTACAGGGGTTTTGAAGCATTGTGATGACAAGGGCAAGGAGCATTGTGATGAGAAGGCAATGGAGCATTCTGATGACATGCGTCATGGAGCTTTGTGATGACAAGGACATGGAGCATTGTGTTGACAAAGGTCACAGAGCCTTGTGTGACGAGGGAATGGAATATTGTGATGACAAAGGTCATGAAGCATTGTGATGACTGGTGTCATGGAGCATTGTGATGACAAGGGCATGGAGCATTGTGATGACAGGGGCATGGAATATTGGTTTTACATGTTTCATGGATTATTGTGATGACAGTGGGCATGGTGCATTGTGATGACAAGGGCATGGAACATTGTGATGACAAGGTTATGGAGTATTGTGAAGACATGTGTCAGGGAGCATTGTGATGACATATGTCATTGTCCATTGTGATGACAATGGCATGGAGCATTGTGATACCAAGTGTCACGGAGGATTGTGATGACAAAGGTAATGGAGCATTTTGATGACAAGGGCTTGGAACATTGTGATGACAAGGGTCATGGAGCATTGTGATGACAAGGGCCTGGAGCATTGTGATGACAAGGGCCATTGAGAATTTTGATGACAATGTCGTGAAGCATTGTGATGACAAGCTCATGGAGATTGCTATGACAGGGATCATAGAGCATTGCGATGACAAGTGCATGGAGAATTGTGACGACAAGATCGGGTAACATTGTGATAAGAAGTGTCATGGAGCATTGTGATGACAAGGACGTGGAAAATTGTGATGACATGGGACATGGAGCATTGTGATGACCAGGGCATGGAGAATTGTGATGTCAAGACCGTGGAGCATTGTGATGAGAAGATGACGGATAATTGTGATGACGAGCGTCATGGAGCACTGTAGTGACAAGGGGCATGGAACATTGTGAATCCAGGGTACCTGGAGCATTGTGATGACAAAGGAATGGATCATTTTCATGAGAAGGCCATGGAGCATTCTGATGACATGCGTCATGAATCATTGTGACGACAAGGGCATGGAGCATTGTGATTACAGAGGTCTTGGAGCACTATGATGACAAGGGTCATTCAGCTTTAGATGACAAGGCCGTGGAACATTGTGATGGCAGGGGACATGGAGCATTGTTATGACAGGGGTAATGGAGCATTGTGATGACATGTGCATGGAACATTGGTCTGAAAATTTCATGGATTATTGTGATGAGATTAGGCATGGAACATTGTGATGACTAGGGCACGGAACACTGTGATACATGTGTCATGGAATATTGTGCTGACAAGCGCATGGAGCATTCTGATGACAAGTGTCATGGATCATTGTGCTGACAAACGCATGGAACATTGTGATGACAAGGGACACAGAGCATTGTGATGAAAATTTCATGGAGCATTGCGGTGACAAAGATCACAGAGCCTTGTGTGACGAGGGCATGGACCATTGTGAGGACAAAGGTCATGAAGCATTGTGATGACTGGAGTCACGGAGCACTGTGATAACAGGGGTCAAGGAGCATTGTGATGAGAAAGGTCATGAATCATTGTGATGACTGGAGTCACGGTGCATTGTGATGACATGCGTCATGGAGCATTGTGATGACAAGGGCATTGAGCAATGTGATGACAGGGGCATGGAACATTGGTTTGACATGTTTCATGGATTATTGAGATGAAAGTGGGCATGGCGCATTGTGATGACAAGGTCATGGATCATTGTGATGAAAAGGTCATGGTTTATTGTGAAGGCAGGTGTCAGGCAGCATTGTGATGACATATGTCATTGTGCATTGTGATGACAATGGCATGGATCATTGTGATACCAAGGGTCATGGATCTTTGTGATTACAAATGTCATGGGGCATATTGATGACAAGTGTTATGGAACATTGTGATCAGAAGGGTTTGGAGCATTGTGATGACAGAGGACATGGAGCATTTTGATTTCATTGTGATGGCAAGAGCATGAATTATTATGATTATGGGCACGGTGCATTGTGATGACAGTGTTCATGGAGCATTGAGATGAAAAGTGGCATGGAGAATTGTGATTACAGATGTCTCGGAGCATTGTGATGACAAGGGTCATGGAGCCTTGTGATGACAAGGCCATGGAACATTGTGATGGCAGGGGTCATGGAGCATTTTTATGACAGGTGTAATGGAGCATTGTGATGACAAGGGCATGGAGCCATGTGATGAGAGATTTCATTGAACATTGTGATGACAATGGCATGGAGCATTGTGATGCCAAGGGTCATGGAGCATTGTGATGACAAATGTCATGGGGCATTTTTATGAAAAGGGCGTGGTGCATTGTGATGAGAAGGGCAGGGAGCATTGTGATGAAAAGTTCATGGAGCAATTTGAATAAAAGGGTCATGGAATATTTTGATGACAGGAGTTATGGAACATTGAGTTGTCAGGGGTCATGAAGCATTTTGATGAAATGGGTCATGGAGCATTTTGTGACAGGGGTTATGGAACACTGTGATGTCAGGGGTCATGGAGCCTTGTGATGATAAGGGCATGTAGCACTGTGATGACAGTGGTCATGGAACATTGTGATGACAGGGGTGAGCGAGTATTGTGATGACTAGTGATGGAACATTTTGATATATGTGGTGAGAGAGCATTTTGATGAGAAGTGCATGGAGCATTGTGATGACAAGTTTTATGGAGCATAGCGATGAAAAGGATGTGGAGCATTGTGAAGAAAAGAGCATAGCACATTTTCATGACATGTGTCATGGAGCATTGTGCTGACAAGTGCATGGAGCATTTTGATGACAAGTGTCATGGAGCATTGTGCTGACAAAGGCATTGTGATGACAAGGGACAAAGAGCATTGTGATGACAAGGGACACAGAGCATTGTGATGAAAATTTCATGGAACATTGTGGTGACAAAGATCACAGAGCCTTGTGTGACGAGGGCATGGAACACTGTGAGGAGAAAGGTCATGAATCATTGTGATGACTGGAGTCACGGGTCATTGTGATGACAGGGGTCATGGAGCATTTTCATGACAAGGGCATGGAGCAATATGATGACAGGGGCATGGAACATTGGTCTGACATGTTTCATGGATTATTGTGATGACAGTGGGCCTGGAGCATTGAGATGACAAGGGCATGGAGCATTGTGGTGACGAAGGTCACAGAGCCTTGTGTGACAAGGTCATGGACCATTGTGAGGACAAAGGTCATGAAGCATTGTGATGACTGGAGTCACGGCGCATTGTGATGAAAGGGGTCATGGAGCATTGTGATGAGAAGGGCATTGAGCATTGTGATGACAAGGGCATGGAACATTGTGATGACAAGGACATGGATTATTGTGAAGACAGTTGTCAGGGAGCATTGTGATGACATATGTCATTGTCCATTGTGATGACAATGGCATGGAGCATTGTGATACCAAGGGTCAAGGAGGATTGTGATGACAAAGGTAATGGAGCATTTTGATGAAAAGGCCTTGGAACATTGCGATGACAAGGATCATGGAGCATTGTGATGACTAGGGCATGGAGCATTCTGATGAAAAGGTGCATGGAGCATTGAGATTACAGGGGTTTTGAAGCAATGTGATGACAAGGGCCAGGAGCATTGTGATGAGAAGGCAATGGAGCATTCTGATGACATGCGTCATGGAGCTTTGTGATGACAAGGACATGGAGCATTGTGATTACAGGGTCTTGGAGCATTGTGATGAAAAGGGAATGGATGATGGTGATGAAAAATGCATGGAGCCTTGTCATGACAGGGTTCAAGGAGCATACTGATGACAACTGTCAGGGAGCATTGTGATGATAAGTGTATTGAGCATTGTGTTGACAAAGATCATGGAGCATTGTGATGAGAAGACCATGGATAATTGTGATGACCAGCGTCATGGGGCATTGTGATGACAAGTGTTATGGAACATTGTGATCAGAAGGGTTTGGAGCATTGTGATGACAGACGTCATTGAGCATTTTGATTTCATTGTGATGACAATAGCATGAAATATTATGGTGATGGGCACAGTGCATTGTGATGACAGGGTTCTTGGAGCACTGAGATGATAAGGGGCATGGAGCATTGTGATTACAGGGGTGTTGGAGCATTGTGATGACAAGGGTCACAGAGCATTGTGTTGACAATGGCATGGAGCATTGTGATACCAAGTGTCTTGGAGGATTGTGATGACATATGTAATGGAGCATTTTGATGACAAGGGCTTGGAACATTGCGATGACAAGGGTCATGGAGCATTGTGATGACAAGGGCATGGAGCATTCTGATGAAAATGTGCATGGAGCATTGAGATTACAGGGGTTTTGAAGCAATGAGATTACAAGGGCATGGAGCATTGTGATGAGAAGGCAATAGAGCATTCTGATGACATGCGTCACGGAGCTTTGTGATGACAAGGACATGGAGCATTGTGATTACAAGGGTCCTGGAGCATTGTGATGAAAAGAGAATGGATCATTGTGATGAAAAATGCATGGAGCCTTCTCATGACAGGGTTAAAGGAGCATACTGATGACAACTGTCAGGGAGCATTGTGATGATAAGTGTATTGAGCATTGTGATGACAAAGATCATGGAGCATTGTGATGAGAAGACCATGGATAATGGTGATGACCAGCGTCATGGGGCAGTGTGATGACAAGTGTTATGGAACATTGTGATCAGAAGGGTTTGGTGCATTGGGATGATAGAGGTCACTGAGCATTTTGATTTCATTGTGATGACAATAGCTTGAAATATTATGGTGATGGGCACAGTGCATTGTGATGACAGGGTTCATGGAGCATAGAGATGAAAAGGGGCATGGAGTATTGTGATTACAGGGGTGTTGGAGCATTGTGATGACAAGGGCATGGAGCATTGTGAAGACAAGGCCGTGGAACACTGTGATGGCAGGGGTCATGGAGCATTGTTATGACAGGTGTAATGGAGCATTGTGATGACAAGGGCATGGAGCAATGTGATGAGAGTTTTAATTAAGCATTGTGATGACAATGGCATGGAGCATTGTGATGCCAAGGGTCATGGAGCTATGTGATGACAAATATCATGGGACATTTTAAAGACAAGTGCGTGGTGCATTGTGATGAGAAGGGCAGGGAGCATTGTGATGACAGGGTCATGGTGCAATTGGAATAAAATGGTCATGGAATATTTTGATGACAGGGGTTATGGAACATTGTGATGTCAGGGGTCATGAAGCATTGTGATGAAATGGGTCATGGAGCATTTTGTGACAGGGGTTATGGAACATTGTGATGTCAGGGGTCATGGAGCATTGTGATGATAAGGGCATGTAGCACTGTGATGACTGTGGTCATGGAATATTGTGATGACAGGGGTGAGCGAGTATTCTGATGACTAGTGATGGAACATTGTGATATATGTTTTGAGAGAATATTTTGTTGAGAAGTGCATGGAGCATTGTGATGACAAATTTTATGGAGCATAGCGATGAAAAGGATGTGGAGCATTGTGAAGAAAAGAGCATGGCACATTGTGATGACATGTGTCATGGAGCATTGTGCTGACAAGCGCATGGAGCATTTTGATGACAAGTGTCATGGAGCATTGTGCTTACAAAGGCATGGAGCATTGTGATGACAAGGGACACAGAGCATTGTGATGAAAATTTCATGGAGCATTGTGGTGACAAAGATCACAGAGCCTTGTGTGACGAGTGCATGGACCATTGTGATGAGAGGGGTCATGAATCATTGTGATGACTGGAGTCACGGTGCATTGTGATGACAGTGGTCATGGAGCATTGTGATGACAAGGGCATGGAGCAATGTGATGAGAGGGGCATGGAACATTGGTCTGATATGTTTCATGGATTATTCAGATGAAAGTGGGCATGGCGCATTGTGATGAGAAGGGTATGGAACAATGTGATGACAAGGTCATGGAGTATTGTGAAGACAGGTGTCAGGGAACATTGTGATGACTTATGTCATTGTGCATTGTGATGACAATGGCATGGATCATTGTGATGCCAAGGGTCTTGGAGCTTTGAGATGACAAATGTCATGGGGCATTTTGATGACAAGGGCGTGGTGCATTGTGATGAGAAGGGCAGGGAGAATTGTGATGACATGGTCATGGAGCAATTTGAAAAAAAGGGTCATGGAATATTTAGATGACAGGGGTTATGGAACATTGTGATATCAGGGGTCATGAAGCATTGTGATGAAATGGATCATGTAGCATTTTCTGACAGAGGTTATGGAACATTGTGATGTCAGGTTTCATGGAGCATTGTGATGATAAGGGCATGGAGCAATATGATGACAGTGGTCATGGAACATTGTGATGACAGGGGTGAGCTATTATTGTGATGACCAGTGATGGAACATTGTGATATATGTGGTGAGAGAGCATTTTGATGAGAAGTGCATGGAGCATTGTGATGACAATTTTTATGGAGCATAGCGATGAAAAGGATGTGGAGCATTGTGATGAAAAGAGCATGGCACATTGTGATGACATGTGTCATGGAGCATTGTGCTGACAAGCGCATGGAGCATTTTGATGACAAGTGTCATGGAGCATTGTGCTGACAAAGGCATGGAGCATTGTGAAGACAAGGGACACAGAGCATTGTGATCAAAATTTCATGGAACATTGTTGTGACAAAGATCACAGAGCCTTGTGTGACGAGGGCATGGACAATTGTGATGAGAAAGGTCATGAATCATTGTGATGACTGGAGTCAAGGAGCACTGTGATGACAGGGGTCATGGAGCATTGTGATGACAAGTGCATGGCGAATGTGATTACAAGAGCATGTAACAGTGTGATTTGAAGTGTCATGGAGCATTGTGATGGCAAGAGGGTGGAGCATTGTGATGAGAAGACCATGGATAATTGTGATGAGGAGCGTCATGGAGAACTGTAATGACAAGGGGCCTGGAGGATTGTGATGACAGGGGTCATGGAGAATTGTGATGACAAGTGTCATGGAGCATTCTGATGACAAGCTTGTGGAGTATTGTGATGACAATGGCGTGGAGCATTGTTATGAAAAGGCATGGAGCATTGTGATGAAAAAGGCATACAGCCTCTTCATGACAAGGTTCGAGAAGGATTCTGACGATAAGTGTCAGGGAGCATTGTGATGACAAGAGTATTGTGCATTGTGATGACAAAGGTCATGGAGCATTGTGATGAGAAGACCATGGAGCCTTGTGATGAGAAGTCTCATGGAGCATTCTGATGAAAAGGGGCATGGAGAATTGTGATTACAGGGGTCTTGGAGCATTGTGATGAAAAGGGCATGGAGCATTGTGAGAGATGTCTAAGGAGCATTCTGATGACATTCGTCATGGAGCTTTGTGATGACCAGGGCATGGAGCATTGTGATTACAGGGGTCTTGGAGCATTGTGATGAAAAAGGCATGGAGCATTATCATGAAAAAGGCATGGAGCCTTGTCATGACAGGGTTCAAGGAGCATACTGACGACAAGTGTCAGGGAGCACTGTGATGAGAAGTTTATTGAGCATTGTGATGACAAAGGTCATGGCACATTGTGATGAGAAGTGCATGGATAATTGTGATGACGAGCCTCATGGGGCGTTGTGATGACAAGTGTTATGGAGCATTGTGATCAGAAGGGTTGGGAGTATTGTGATGACAGAGGTCATGGAGCATTTTGATTTCATTGTGATGACAATAGCATGAAGCATTATGATGATGGGCATGGTTCATTGTGATGACAGGGTTCATGGAGCATTGAGATGAAAAGGGGTACAGAGCATTGTGATTACTCGGGTCATGGAGCCTTGTGATGACAAGGCCGTGTAACATTGTGATGACAGGGGTGAGGGAGTATTTTGATGACTAGTGATGGAAAATTGAGATATCAGTGGTGAGAAAGCATTTTGATTCGAAGTGCATGGAGCTTTGTGATGACAATGTTTATGGAGCATTGTGATGACAAGTTTGGGGAGCATTGTGATGACAAGGGCATGGCACACTGTGATGACATGGGTCATGGAGCATTGTTCTGACAAGCGCATGGAGCATTGTGATAACAAGGGTCATGGAGCATTGTGCTGACAAAGGCATGGAGCGTTGTTATGACAAGGCTCAGAGAGCATTGGGATGAAAAGATCATGGAGAATTGTGGTGACAAAGTTCACAGAGCCTTGTGATGACGAGGGCATGGATCATTTTGATGAAAAATGTCATGAAGTATTGTGATGACTGGAGTTACAGAGCATTGTGATGACAAGGGAATGGAGCATTGTGATGACAGCGGCATGGAACATTGGTCTGGCAAGTTTCATGGATTATTGTGATGACAGTCAGCATGGCGCATTGTGATGACAAGGGCATGGAGCATAGTGATGACAAGGTCATGGAGTATTGTGAAGACAGGTGTCAGGGTTCATTGTGATGGCATATGTCATGTTCCATTGTGATGACAATGGCATGAAGAATTGTGATGCCAATTGTCATGGAGGATTGTGACGACAAAGGTAATGGAGCATTGTGATGACAAGGGCTTGGAGCATTGTGAAGACAATGGTCATGGAGCATTGTGATGAAAAGGGCATGGAGCATTCTGATGAAAACGGCTTTTGATAATTTTGATGACATATTTGTGAAGCACTGTGATGAAAAGCACATGAGGCTTGCAATGACAGGGGTCATGGAGCATTGCGATGACAAGTGCATGGAGAATGTGATTACAAGAGCATGTAACATTGTGATTTCAAGGGTCATGGAGCATTGTGATTGCAAGACGGTGGAACATTGTGATTAGAAGACCATGGATAATTGTGATGACGAGCGTCATGGAGAACTGTAATGACAAGGGGCCTGGAACATTGTGATGACTGGTGTCATGGAGCTTTGTGATGACAGGGGTCATGGAGCATTGTGATGACAAGTGTCATGGAGCATTCTGATGACAAGCTTGTGGAGTATTGTGATGACAATGGCATGGAGAATTGTGATGAAAAGGGCATGGAGAATTGTGATGAAAAATGCATAGAGCCTTTCCATGACAGGGTTCGAGAAGCATTCCTACGACAAGTGTCAGGGAGCATTGTGATGACAAGTGTTTTGAGCATTGTGATGACAAAGGTCTTGGAGCATTGTGATGACAAGGGCATGGAGTATTGTGATGACAGGCATCATGGAGCATTGTGATGACAAGTGTTATGGAACAATGTGATCACAAGGGTTTGGAGCACTGTGATGACAGAGGTCATGGATCATTTTAATATCAAGGAGCATGGAGCAGAGTGATGACAGTGGTCATGGAGCATTGTGATGTGAAGATCATGGAGCATTGAGCTGAAAATATTCATGGAGTATTCTGATGAAAGGGGTCATAGAGCATTGTGATGACAAGGTCCTGGAGCATTGTGATGAGAAGACCATGGAGCCTTGTGATGAGAAGTCTCATGGAGCATTCTGATGAAAAGGGGCATGGTGCATTTTGATTACAGGGGTCTTGGAGCATTGTGATGAAAAGGGCATGGAGCGTTGTGACAGATGTCTAAGGAGCATTCTTATGACATTCGTCATGGAGCTTTGTGATGACCAGGGCAAGGAACATTGTGATTACAGGGGTCTTGGAGCATTGTGATGAAAAAGGCATGGATCATTATCATGAAAAAGGCATGGAGCCTTGTCATGACAGGGTTCAAGGAGCATACTGATGACAAGTGTCAGGGAGCATTGTGATGACAAGTGTATTGAGCACTGTGATGACAAAGGTCATGGAACATTGTGATGAGAAGTGCATGTATAATTGTGATGACGAGACTCATGGGGCGTTGAGATGACAAGTGTTATGGAGCATTGTGATCACAAGGGTTGGGAGCATTGTGATGACAAAGGTCATGGAGCATTTTGATTTCATTGTGATGACAATAGCATGAAGCATTATGATGATGGGCATGGTTCGTTGTGATGACAGGGTTCATGGAGCCTTGAGATGAAAAGGGGTATGGAGCATTGTGATTACTCGGGTCATGGAGCCTTGTGATGACAAGGCCGTGTAACATTGTGATGACAGGGGTGAGGGAGTATTGTGATGACTAGTGATGGAAAATAGAGATATCAGTGGTGAGAGAGCATTTTGATTCGAAGTGCATGGAGCTTTGTGATGACAATGTTTATGGAGCATTGTGATGACAAGTTTGGGGAGCATTGTGATGACAAGTGCATGGCACACTGTGATGACATGGGTCATGGAGCATTGTTCTGACAAGCGCATGGAGCATTGTGATAACAAGGGTCATGGAGCATTGTGCTGACAAAGGCATGGAGCGTTGTTATGACAAATCTCAGAGAGCATTGGGATGAAAAGATCATGGAGAATTGTGGTGACAAAGTTCACAGAGCCTTGTGATGACGAGGGCATGGATCATTTTGATGAAAAATGTCATGAAGTATTGTGATGACTGGAGTTACAGAGCATTGTGATGACAAGGGAAATGAGCATTGTGATGACAGCGGCATGGAACATTGGTCTGGCAAGTTTCATGGATTATTGTGATGACAGTCAGCATGGCGCATTGTGATGACAAGGGCATGGAGCATAGTGATGACAAGGTCATGGAGTATTGTGAAGACAGGTGTCAGGGTTCATTGTGATGGCATATGTCATGTTCCATTGTGATGACAATGGCATGGAGAATTGTGATGCCAATTGTCATGGAGGATTGTGATGACAAATGTAATGGAGCATTGAGATGACAAGGGCTTGGAGCATTGTGATGACAATGGTCATGGAGCATTGTGATGAAAAGGGCATGGAGCATTCTGATGACAAGGGCTTTTGAGAATTTTGATGACAAGTTCGTGAAGCACTGTGATGAAAAGCACATGGAGCTTGCTATGACAGGGGTCATGGAGCATTGCGATGACAAGTTCATGGAGAATGTGATTACAACATCATGTAACATTGTGATTTGAAGTGTCATGGAGCATTGTGATGGCAAGACGGTGGAGCATTGTGATGAGAAGACCATGGATATTTGTGATGACGAGCGTCATGGAGAACTGTAATGACAAGCGGCCTGGAGCATTGTGATGACAGGGGTCATGGAGAATTGTGAGGAAAAGTGTCATGGAGCATTCTGATGACAAGCTTGTGGAGTATTGTGATGACAATGGCGTGGAGCATTGTGATGAAAAGGGCATGGAGCATTGTGATGAAAAAGGCATACAGCCTCTTCATGACAGAGTTCGAGAAGCATTCTGACGACAAGTGTCAGGGAGCATTGTGATGACAAGTGTATTGAGCATTGTGATGACAAAGGTCATGGAGCATTGTTATGACAAGGGCATGGAGTATTGTGATGACAGGCATCATGGAGCGTTGTGATGACAAGTGTTAAGGAACAATGTGATCACAAGGGTTTGGAGCACTGTGATGACAGAGGTCATGGATCATTTTAATATCAAGGAGCATGGAGCATAGCGATGACAGGGGTCATGGAGCATTGTGATGAGAAGATCATGGAGCATTGAGCTGAAAATGTTCATGGAGTATTCTGATGAAAGTGGTCATGGAGCATTGTGATGACAAGGTCCTGGAGCATTGTGATGAGAAGACCATGGAGCCCTGTGATGAGAAGTCTCATGGAGCTTTCTGATGAAAAGGGGCATGGAGCATTGTGATTACAGGGGTCTTGGAGCATTGTGATTACCAGGGCATGGAGCATTGTGAGAGATGTCTAAGGAGCATTCTGATGACATTCGTCATGGAGCTTTGTGATGACCAGGGCATGGAACATTGTGATTACAGGGGTCTTGGAGCATTGTGATGAAAAAGGCAAGGATCATTATCATGAAAAAGGCATGGAGCCTTGTCATGACAGGGTTCAAGGAGCATACAGATGACCAGTGTCAAGGAGCATTGTGATGACAAGTGTATTGAGCATTGTGATGACAAAGGTCATGGAACATTGTGATGAGAAGTGCATGCATAATTGTGATGATGAGCCTCATGGGGCGTTGTGATGACAAGTGTTATGGAGCATTGTGATCACAAAGGTTGGGAGCATTGTGATGACAGAGGTCGTGGAGCATTTTGATTTCATTGTGATGACAATAGCATGAAGCATTATGATGATGGGCATGGTTTGTTGTGATGACAGGGTTCATGGAGCCTTGAGATGAAAAGGGGTATGGAGCATTGTGATTACTCGGGTCATGGAGCCTTGTGATGACAAGGCCGTGTAACATTGTGATGACAGGGGTGAGGGAGTATTGTGATGACTAGTGATGGAAAATAGAGATATCAGTGGTGAGAGAGCATTTTTATTCGAAGTGCATGGATCTTTGTGATGACAATGTTTATGGAGCATTGTGATGACAAGTTTGGGGAGCATTGTGATGACAAGTGCATGGCACACTGTGATTACATGGGTCATGGAGCATTGTTCTGACAAGCGCATGGAGCATTGTGATAACAACGGTCATGGAGCATTGTGCTGACAAAGGCATGGAGCGTTGTTATGACAAGGCTCAGAGAGCATTGGGATGAAAAGGTCATGGAGAATTGTGGTGACAAAGTTCACAGAGCCTTGTGATGACGAGGGCATGGATCATTGTGATGAAAAATGTCATGAAGTACTGTGATGACTGGAGTCACAGAGCATTGTGATGACAAGGGAATGGAGCATTGTGATGACAGCGGCATGGAACATTGGTCTGGCAAGTTTCATGGATTATTGTGATGACAGTCGGCATGGCGCATTGTGATGACAAGGGCATGGAGCATAGTGATGACAAGGTCATGGAGTATTGTGAAGACAGGTGTCAGGGTTCATTGTGATGGCATATGTCATGTTCCATTGTGATGACAATGTCATTGAGAATTGTGATGACAATTGTCATAGAGGATTGTGACGACAATTGTAATGGAGCATTGTGATGACAAGGGCTTGGAGCATTGTGATGACAATGGTCATGGAGCATTGTGATGAAAAGGGCATGGAGCATTGTGATGACAAGGGCTTTTGAGAATTTTGATGACAAGTTCGTGAAGCACTGTGATGAAAATCACATGAGGCTTGCTATGACAGGGGTCATGGAGCATTGCGATGACAAGTGCATGGAGAATGTGATTACAAGAGCTTGTAACATTGTGATTTCAAGGGTAATGGAGCATTGTGATTGCAAGACGGTGGAACAATGTGATTAGAAGACCATGGATAATTGTGATGACGAGCATCATGGAGCAGTGTAATGACAAGGGGCATGGAGAATTGTGATGACAGGTGTCATGGAGCTTTGTGATGACAGGGGTCATGGAGCATTGTGATGTCAAGGGTCATGGAGCATTCTGATGACAAGCTTGTGGAGCATTGTGATGACAATGGCATGGAGCATTGTGATGAAAAGGGCATGGAGCATTGTAATGAAAAAGGCATAGAGCCTTTCCATGACTGGGTTCGAGAAGCATTCTGATGACAAGTGTCAGGGAGCATTGTGATGACAAGTGTATTGAGCATTGTGATGACAAGGGCATGGAGTATTGTGATGACAGGCATCATGGAGCGTTGTGATGACAAGTGTTATGGAACAATGTGATCACAAGGGTTTGGAGCACTGTGATGACACAGGTCATGGATCATTTTGATATCAAGGAGAATGGAGCTTTGTGATGACAGTGGTCATGGAGCATTGTGATGTGAAGATCATGGAGCATTGAGCTGAAAATGTTCATGGAGTATTCTGATGAAAGGGGTCATGGAGCATTGTGATGACAAGGTCCTGGAGCATTGTGATGAGAAGACCATGGAGCCTTGTGATGAGAAGTTTCATGGAGCATTCTGATGAAAAGGGGCATGGAGCATTGTGATTACAGGGGTCTTGGAGCATTGTGATGAAAAGGGCATGGAGCATTGTGAGAGATGTCTAAGGAGCATTCTGATGACATTCGTCATGGAGCTTTTTGATGACCAGGGCATGGAACATTGTGATTACAGGGGTCCTGGAGTATTGTGATGAAAAAGGCATGGATCATTATCATGAAAAAGGCATGGAGCCTTGTCATGACAGGGTTCAAGGAGCGTACTGATGACAAGTGTCAGGGAGCATTGTGATGACAAGTGTATTGAGCATTGTGATGACAAAAGTCATAGAACATTGTGATGAGAAGTGCATGTATAATTGTGATGACGAGCCTCATGGGGCGTTGTGATGACAAGTGTTATGGAGCATTGTGATCACAAGGGTTGGGAGCATTGTGATGACAGAGGTCATGGAGCATTTTGATTTCATTGTGATGACAATAGCATGAAGCATTATGATGATGGGCATGGTTTGTTGTGATGACAGGGTTCATGGGGCCTTGAGATTAAAAGGGGTATGGAGCATTGTGATTGCTCGGGTCATGGAGCCTTGTGATGACAAGGCCGTGTAACATTGTGATGACAGGGGTGAGGGAGTATTGTGATGACTAGTGATGGAAAATTGAGATATCAGTGGTGAGAGAGCATTTTGATTCGAAGTGCATGGAGCTTTGTGATGACAATGTTTATGGAGCATTGTGATGACAAGTTTGGGGAGCCTTGTGATGACAAGTGCATGGCACACTGTGATGACATGGGTCATGGAGAATTGTTCTGACAAGTGCATGGAGCATTGTGATAACAAGGGTCATGGAGCATTGTGCTGACAAAGGCATGGAGCGTTGTTATGACAAGGCTCAGAGAGCATTGGGATGAAAAGATCATGGAGAATTGTGGTGACAAAGTTCACAGAACCTTGTGATGACGAGGGCATGGTTCATTGTGATGAAAAATATCATGAAGTATTGTGATGACTGGAGTCACAGAGCATTGTGATGACAAGGGAATGGAGCATTGTGATTCCAGCGGCATGGAACATTTGTCTGGCAAGTTTCATGGATTATTGTGATGACAGTCGGCATGGCGCATTGTGATGACAAGGGCATGGAGCATAGTGATGACAAGGTCATGGAGTATTGTGAAGACAGGGGTCAGGGTTCATTGTGATGGCATATGTCATGTTCCATTGTGATGACAATGTCATGGAGAATTGTGATGACAATTGTCATGGAGGATTTTGACGACAATGGTAATGGAGCATTGTGATGACAATGGTCATGGAGCATTGTAATGAAAAGGGCATGGAGCATTGTGATGACAATGGCTTTTGAGAATTTTGATGACAAGTTCGTGAAGCACTGTGATGAAAATCACATGAGGCTTGCTATGACAGGGGTCATGGAGCATTGCGATGACAAGTGCATGGAGAATGTGATTACAAGAGCATGTAACATTGTGATTTCAAGGGTCATGGAGCATTGTGATTGCAAGACGGTGGAACATTGTGATTAGAAGACCATGGATAATTGTGATGACGAGCATCATGGAGCACTGTAATGACAAGGGGCATGGAGAATTGTGATGACAGGTGTCATGGAGCTTTGTGATGACAGGGGTCATGGAGCATTGTGATGTCAAGGGTCATGGAGCATTCTGATGACAAGCTTGTGGAGCATTGTGATGACAATGGCATGGAGCATTGTGATGAAAAGGGCATGGAGCATTGTGATGAAAAAGGCATAGAGCCTTTCCATGACAGGGTTCGAGAAGCATTCTGACGACAAGTGTCAGGGAGCATTGTGATGACAAGTGTATTGAGAATTGTGATGACAAGGGCATGGAGTATTGTGATGACAGGCATCATGGAGCGTTGTGATGACAAGTGTTATGGAACAATGTGATCACAAGGGTTTGGAGCACTGTGATGACAGAGGTCATGGATCATTTTAATATCAAGGAGCATGGAGCATAGTGATGACTGTGGTCATGGAGCATTGTGATGTGAAGATCATGGAGCATTGAGCTGAAAATGTTCATGGAGTATTCTGATGAAAGGGGTCATGGAGCATTGTGATGACAAGGTCCTGGAGCATTGTGATGAGAAGACCATGGAGCCTTGTGATGAGAAGTTTCATGGAGCATTCTGATGAAAAGGGGCATGGAGCATTGTGATTACAGGTGTCTTGGAGCATTGTGATGGCAAGTGCATGGAGCATTGTGAATGAGAAGACCATGGAGCATTCTGATGACATGCGACATGGAGCTTTGTGATGACAAGTGCATGGAGCATTTGTCTGAAAATTTTTATGGATTATTGTGATGAGAGTGGGCATGGAGCATTGTGATGAAAAGGACACGGAACACTGTGATACATGGGTCATGGAGGATTGTAATGACAAGGTCATGGAGCATTGTGATGAGAAGGGCATCGAGCATTGTGATGACAAGCGTCATGGAGCTTTGCGATGACAAGGGCATGGAGCAATGTGATGAGAGGCTTCATGAAGCATTGTGATGACAATGGCATGGAGCATTGTGATGCCAAGGGTCATGGAGCTTTGTGATGACAAAGGTCACGGAGCATTTTGATGACAAGGGAGTGGTGCATTGTGATGATAACGGCATGTAGCATTGTGATGATAGGGGTCATGGAACACTGTGATGACAGGGGTGAAGGAGTATGGTGATGACTAGTGATGGAACATTGTGATATCAGTGGTGAGAGAGCATTTTCATGAGAAGTGCATGGAGCATTGTGATGCCAAGGGTCACAGAGCATTGTGATGAAATGTTCATGGAGCATTGTGGTGACAAAGGTCACAGAGACTTGTGATGATGAGGGCATGGACCATTCTGATGACAAAGTCTTGAAGCATTGTGATGACTGGAGACACGGAGCATTGTGATGACAGGTGTCATGGAGCATTGTTATGACAAGTGCATGGATCATTGTGATGACAGGGGCATGGAGCATCGGTCTGAAATATTTCATGGATTATTGTGATGACAGTGGGCATTGCGTATTGTGATGACAAGGGCATGGAGCAATGTGAAGAAAAGGTCATGGAGTATTGTGAAGTCAGGTGTCAGGAACATTGTGATGACCTATGTCATGGTGCATTGTGATGACAATCGCATGGAGCATTGTGATGACAAGTGTCATGGAGGATTTTGATGACAAAAGTAATGGAGCATTGTGATGACAAGGGCTAACAGCATTGTGTTGACAATGGTCATGGAGCATTGTGATGACAAGCGCTTTTGAGAATTTTGATGACAAGTTCGTGAAGCACTGTGATGAAAAGCACATGGAGCTTGCTATGACAGGGGTCATGGAGCATTGCGATGACCTGTTCATGGAGAATGTGATTACAAGAGCATGTAACATTGTGATTTGAAGTGTCATGGAGCATTGTGATGTCAAGACAGTGGAGCATTGTGATGAAAAGACCATGGGTAATTGTGATGACGAGCGTCATGGAGAACTGTAATGACAAGGGGCCTGGAGCATTGTGATGACAGGGGTCATGGAGAATTGTGAGGATAAGTGTCATGGAGCATTCTGATGACAAGCTTGTGGAGTATTGTGATGAAAATGGCGTGGAGTATTGTGATGAAAATGGCGTGGAGCATTGTGATGAAAAGGGCATGGAGCATTGTGATGAAAAAGGCATACAGCCTCTTCATGACAGGGTTGGAGAAGCATTCTGACGACAAGTGTCAGGGAGCATTGTGATGACAAGTGTATTAAGCATTGTGATGACAAAGGTCATGGAGCATTGTGATGACAAGGGCATGGAGTATTGTGATGACAGGCATCATGGAGCGTTGTGATGACAAGTGTTATGGAACAATGTGATCACAAGGGTTTGGAGCACTGTGATGACAGAGGTCATGGATCATTTTGATATCAAGGAGCATGGAGCATAGTGATGACAGGGGTCATGGAGCATTGTGATGAGAAGATCATGGAGCATTGAGCTGAAAATGTTCATGGAGTATTCTGATGAAAGGGGTCATGGAGCATTGTGTTCACAAGGTCCTGGAGCATTGTGATGAGAAGACCATGGAGCCTTGTGATGAGAAGTCTCATGGAGCATTCTGATGAAAAGGGGCATGGAGAATTGTGACTACAGGGGTCTTGGAGCATTGTGATGAAAAGGGCATGGAGCATTGTGATGACAAGGGCTTTTGAGAATTTTGATGACAAGTTCGTGAAGCACTGTGATGAAAAGAACATGGAGCTTGCTATGACAGGTGTCATGGAGCATTGTGATGACATGGACGTAGAGAAATGTGATGACAAGGGACATGGAGCTCTGTGATGACCAGGGCATTGAGCATTGTGATCGCAAGACCGTGGAGCATTGTGATGAGAAGGTCATGGATAACTGTGATGACGAGCGTCATGGAGCACTGTAATGACAAGGGAAATGGAGCATTTTGATGACAGGTGTCATGGATCATTGTGATGACAGGGGTCATGGAGCATTCTGATGACAAGCTTGCGGAGTATTGTGATGACACTGTCATGGAGCATTGTGATGAAAAGGGCATGGAGCATTGTTATGAAAAAGGAATGGAGCCTTTTCATTACAGGGTTCAAGGAGCTTTCTGACGATAAGTGTCAGGGAGCATTGTGTTGACCAGTGTTTTTAGCATTGTGATGACAAAGTTCATGCAGCATTGTAATGACAGGCATCATGGAGCGTTGTGATGACAAGTGTTATGGAACATTGTGATCACAAGGGTTTGTAGCATTGTGATGACAGAGGTCATGGATCATTTTGATTTCAAGGAGCATGGAGCATTGTAATGACAAGGGCATGAAGAAATGTGAACCCAAGGTTCACCGAGGATTTTGATGACAATGGGAATGGAGTATTGTGATGACAAGCGCATGGAGCATTGTGATGACAATGTTATGAAGCATTTTGCTGACAAAGGCATGGAGCATTTTGATGACAAGTGTCATGGAGCACTGTGATGACAAGCGTCAAGGAGCATTGTGATTACAGGGTTCATGGAGCATTGGGATGGCAAGGGCATGGATCATCGTGATGACAGGTGTCATGGAGCATTTTGATGACAAGCATCCCGGATCATTGTGTTGTCAGGGGTCATGGAGCATTGTGATGACAGTGGTAATGGAGCATTGTGATGACAGGGTTCATGGAGCATTGTTATGAGAAGGTCACAGAGCATTGGGCTAAAAATGTTCATGAAGTATTGTGAAGGCGTGGGTCATGGAGCATTGTGATGACAAGGGAATGGAGCATTGTGGTAAGTAGGTACTGAAGCATTGTGATGAGAAAACATTGGAGCCTTGTATTGACGAGTCTCTTGGAGCATTCTGATGAAAAGGGGCATGGAGAATTGTGATTACATGGGTCTTGGAACATTGTGAAGAAAATGGCATGGATCATTGTGATGAAAAAGTCATGGAGCCTTGTCATGACAGGGATCAAGGAGCATAATGACGACAGGTGTCAGGGAGCATTGTGATGACAAAGGTCATGGAGTATTGTGATGAGAAGACCATGGATAATTGTGATGACGAGCATCATGGGGCGTTTTGATGACAAGTGTTATGGAACATTGTGATCACAAGGGTTTGGTGCATTGTGATGACAGAGGTCTTTGAGCATTTTGATTTCATTGTGATGACAATAGCATGAAGCATTATGATGATGTGCATGGTTCATTGTGATGACAGGTTTCATGGAGCACAGAGATGAAAAGGGGCATGGAGCATTGTGATTACAGGGGTCTTGGAGCATTGTGATGAGAAGGTCATGGAGCATTGGGCTGAAAAGGTTCATGGAGCATTGTGATTACAGGGGTCATGGAACACTATGATGACAAGGGTCATGGAGCATTGTGATGACAAGCGTCACGGAACATTCTGATTAAAGGTGCCATGGAGCATTGGGATGACAAGGGCATGGATCATTGTGATGACAAGTGTCATGGAGATTTTTGATGACAAGATTCCCGGATCATTGTGTTGTGAGGGGTCATGGAGCGCGGGGATGACAGTGGTCATGGAGCATTGTGATGGCAGGGGTCATGGTGCATTGTGATGAGAAGGTCATGGATCATTGGGCTGAAAATGTTCATGGAGTATTGTGATGACAGGGGTCATGGAGCATTGTGATGACAAGGGAATGGAGCATTGTGATGACAAGGTCCTGGAGAATTGTGTTGAGAAGACCATGAGTCTTGTGATGACATGTCTCATGGAGCATTCTGAGGAAAAGCAGCATGGAGCATTGTAATTACAGGGGTCTTGGAGCATTGAGATGACAAGGGCATGGAGCATGGTGATAAGAAGGCCATGGAGCATTCTGATGACATGCGTCATGGAGCTTTGTGAAGACAAGCACATGGAGCATTGTGATTACCGGGGTCTAGGAGCATTGTGATGAAAAGGGCATGGATCATTGTGATGAAAAATGCATGGAGCCTTGTCATGACAGGGTTCAAGGAGCACACTGAGGACAAGTGTCAGGGAACATTGAGATGACAAGTGTATTGAGCATTGTGATGACAAAGGTCATGGAGCATTGTGATGAGAAGGCCATGGATAATTGTGTTGACGAGCGTAATGGGGCGTTGTGATGCCAAGTGTTATGGAAAATTGTGATCACAAGGGTTTGGGGCATTTTGGTGTCAGAGGTCATGGAACATTTTGATTTCATTGTGATGACAATAGCATGAAGCATTATGATGATGGGCATGGTGCATTGTGATGACAGGGTTCTTGCAGCATTGAGATGAAAAGTGGCATGGAACATTGTGATGACAAATGTCACGAAGCATTGTGATGACTGGAGTCACGGAGCATTGTGATGACAGGGGTCATGAAGCATTGTGATGACAAGGGCATGGAGCATTGGGATGAAAGGGGCATGGAGCATTGGTCTGACATGTTTCATGGATTATTGTGATGACAGAGGGCATGGCACATTGTGATAACTAGCACATAGAGCATTGTGATGACAAGGTCATTGATTATTGTGAAGAAAGGTGTCAGGGAGTATTGTGGTGACATATGTCACGGTGAATTTTGATGACAATGGCATTGAGCATTGTGATGACAAGTCTCATGGAGAAATGTGATGACAAATGTAATGGTGCACTGTGATGACAAGGGCTTGGAGCATTGTGATGACAAGGGACATGGAGCACTGTGATGACAAAAGTCCCGGATCATTGTGTTGTCAGGTTTCATGGAGCATTGTGATGACATGGGTCATGGAGCATTGTGATGTCAGGGTTCATGGGGCATGGTGATGAGAAGGTCATAGAGCATTGGGCTGAAAATGTTCATGGAGTATTGTGGTGACAGGGGTCATGGGGCATTTTGATGACAAGGGAATGGAGCATTTTGATGAAAATATCATGGAGCATGGTGATGAGAAGGCCATGGAGCATTCTGAAGACATTCGTCATGAAGCTGTGTGATGACAAAGGCATGGAGCATTGTGATTACAGGGGTCTTGGAGCATTGTGAGGAAAAGTGCATGGATCATTGTGATGAAAAATGCATGGAGCCTTGTCATGTCAGGGTTCAAGGAGCATACTGACGACAAGTGTCAGGGAGCATTTTGATGACCAGTGTATTGAGCATTGTGATGACAAGTGTATTGAGCATTGTGATGAAAAGGTCATGGAGTATTGAGAAGACAGGTGTCCGGGAGCATTGTGATGACATATGTCATGTTCCATTGCGATGACAATGGCATGGGGCACTGTGATGACAAGTGTCATGGAGGATTGTGATGACAAAGATAATGGGCATTATGATTAGGGCTTGGAACATTATGATGACAAGGGACATTGAGAATTTTGATGAGGAGGTCGTGAAGCATTGTGATGACAAGGTCCTGGAGCATTGTGATGAGAAGACCATGGAGCCTTGTGATGACAAGTCTCATGGAGCACACTGATGACAAGGGTCATGGAGCATTGTGATTACAGTGGTCTTGGAGCATTGTGATGACAAGGGCCATTGAGAATTTTGATGCCAACGTCGTGAAGCATTTTGATGACAAGCACACGGAGCTTCCTAGGACAGGGGACATGGAGCATTTCGATGAAAAGTGCATGGAGAATTGTGATGACAGGGGTCATGGAGCATTGTGATGAAAAGGGCATGGAGCATTGTGATGGAAAAGGCATGGAGCTCTTCATGATAGGGTTCAAGGAGTATTCTGATGACAAGTGTCAGTGAGCATTGTGATGACAAGTGTATTGTGCATTGTGATGACAAAGTTCATGGAGCATTGTGATGACATGGGCATGGAGTATTATGATGACAGGTATCATGGAGCGTTGCAATGTCAAGTGTTGTGGAACAATGTGATCACAAGGGTTTGGAGCATTGTGATGATAGAGGTCAGGGATCATTCTGATTTCAAGAAGCATGGAGCATTGTAATGAAAGGGGTCATGGAGCATTGTGATGAGAATATCATAGAGAATTGGGCTGAAAATATTCATGGAGTATTGTGATGGCAGGGTTCTTGGAGCATTGTGATAACACAGGCATGGAGAATTGTCATGAGAAAGCCATAGTGCATTCTGATGACATGCGTCATGGAGGTTTGTGATGATAAGGGCAAGGAGCATTGTGATTGCAGGGGTCTTGGAGCATTGTGATGAAAAGGGCATGGCTCCTTGTCATGACAGGGTTCAAGGAGCATACTGATGACAAGTGTCTGGGAGCATTGTGATGACAAGTGTATTGAGCATTGTTTTAACAAAGTTCATGGAGCATTGTGATGAGAAGACCATGGATAACTGTGATGAGGAGCGTCATGGGGCATTGTGATGACAAGTGTTATGGAACATTGTGATCATAAGGGTTTGGAGCATTGTGATGACAGAGGTCATGTAGCATTTTGATTTCATTTTGATGACAAAAGCATGAAGCATCATGATGATGGGCATGGTGCATTGTGATGACAGGGTTCATGGAGCATTGAGATGAAAAGGGGCATGGAGCATTGTGATTACAGGTGTCTTGAAGCATTGTGATGACAAGGGAATGGAGCATTGTGAATGAGAAGGCCATGGAGCATTCTGATGACATGCGCCATGGAGCTTTGTGATGACAAGTGTATGGAGCATTGTGATTACAGTGTCTTGGAGCATTGTGATCACAAGGGTCATGGAGTCTTGTGATGACAAGGCCGTGGAACCTTGTGATGGCAGGTGTCATGGAGCATTGTTATGACAGGGGTAATGGAGCACTGTGATGACTAGGGCATCAGCATTGGTCTGAAGAGTTTCATGGGTTATTGTGATGAGAGTGGGCATGGAGCATTGTGATGACAAGGGCACGGAACACTGTGTTACATGGGTCATGGAGGATTGTAATGACAAAGGCATGGAGCATTGTGATGAGAAGGGCATCGAGCATTGGTATCACAAGCGTCATGGAGCTTTGTGATGACAAGTGCATGGAGCAATTTGATGAGAGGGTTCATGGAGCATTGTGATGACAATGGCATGGAGCATTGTGATGCCAAAGGTTATGGAACTTTGTGATGACAAATGTCATGGAGCAATTTGATGACAAGTGCATGGAGCATTGTGATTACAGTGTCTTGGAGCATTGTGATCACAAGGGTCATGGAGTCTTGTGATGACAAGGCCGTGGAACCTTGTGATGGCAGGTGTCATGGAGCATTGTTATGACAGGGGTAATGGAGCACTGTGATGACTAGGGCATCAGCATTGGTCTGAAGAGTTTCATGGATTATTGTGATGAGAGTGGGCATGGAGCACTGTGATGACAAGGTCACGGAACACTGTGTTACATGGGTCATGGAGGATTGTAATGACAAGGGCATGGAGCATTGTGATGAGAAGGGCATCGAGCATTGGTATCACAAGCATCATGGAGCTTTGTGATGACAAGTGCATGGAGCAATTTGATGAGAGGGTTCATGGAGCATTGTGATGACACTGGCATGGAGCATTGTGATGCCAAAGGTTATGGAACTTTGTGATGACAAATGTCATGGAGCAATTTGATGACAAGGGCATGGAGCATTGTGATTAGAAGGGCAGGGAGCATTGTGATGACAGGGTCATGGAGAAATTTGATGAAAAGGGTCATGGAATATTTTGATTAGAGGGGTTATAGAATATTGTGATGTCAGGGCTCATGGAGCAGTGTGATGAAAAGGGTCATGGAGCATTTTGATGACAGGGGTTATGGAACATTGTGATGTCACCGGTCATCGAACATTGTGATGATAAGTGCATGTAGCATTTTGATGACAGGGGTAATGGAACATTGTGATGACAGGGGTGATGGAGTATTGGGATGACTAGTGATGGAACATTGTGATATCAGTGGTGAGAGAGCATTTTGATGAGAAGTGCATGGAGCACTGTGATGACAAGTTTTATGGAGCATTGTGATGACGAGGATGTGGAGCATTGTGATGACAAGTACATGGTGCATTGTGATGACATGGGTCATGCAGCATTGTGCTGATAAGCACATGGAGCATTGTGATGACAAGAGTCATGGAGAATTGTGATGAAAAGTTCATGGAGCATTGTGGTGACAAATGTCACAGAGACTTGTGATGACGAGCACATGGACCATTTTGATGAGAAAGGTCATGAAGCATTGTGATGACAGGAGTCACGGAGCATTGTGATGCCGGGTCCTGGAGCATTGTGATGACAAGGGCATGGAGCATTGTGATGACAAGGGCATGGAGCATTGTGATGACAGGGGCATGGAGCATTGTGATGACAGGAGCATGGAACATTGGTCTTACATGTTTCATGGATTATTGCGATGAGAGTGGGAATGGCGCATTGTGATGAAAAGGGCATGGAGCATTGTGATGACAACGTCATGCAGTATTTGAAGACAGGTGTCTGGGAGCATTTTGAAGACATAAGTCATGGCCCATTGTGATGACAATGCCATGGAGCGTTGTGATGCTAAGTGTCATGGAGGTTTGTGATGATAAAGGTAATGGAGCTTTGTGATGACCAGGGCTTGGAGCCTTGTGTTGAAATGGGTCATGGAGCACTGTGCTGACAAGGGCATGGAGCATTGTGATGACAATGGTCATGGAACATTGTACTGAGAAAGGCTTGGAGCATTATGATGACAACGGTCCCAGACCATTTTCATGAAAATTTCATGGAGCACTGTGGTGACAAATGTCACAGAGCATTGTGAAGACGGGGCATGGACCATTGTGATGACAAAGGTCATGAAGCATTGTGATGACTGGAGTCATGGAGCATTGTGATGACAGGGGTCATGGAGCATTGTGATGGCAAGGGCATGGATCATTGTGATGACAAGTGTCCTGGAGCATTTTGATGACAGGGGTCCCGGATCATTGTGTTGTCTGGTGTCATGGAGTGTTGTGATGACAGTGGTCATGAAGCATTGTGATGACATGGGTCACAGTTCATTGTGATGACAGGGGTCATGGAGCATTGTGATCAGAAGTTCATGGAGCATTTGGCTGACAGTATTCATTGAGTATTGTGATGGCAGGGGTCATGGAGCATTGTGATGACAAGGTCCTGGAGCATTGTGAGGAGAAGACCATGGAGCCTTGTGATGACAAGTATCATGGAGCATTCTGATGAAAAGGGGCATGGAGCATTGTGATTACATGGGTCTTGGAGCATTGTGAAGAATAGGGCATGGATGATTGTGATGAAAGAGCATGGAGCCTTGTCATGAGAGGGTTCAAGGAGCATACTAACGACAAGTGTCAGGGAGCATTGTGATGACAAGTGTATTGAGCATTGAGATGACAAAGGTCATGGAGCATTGTGATGAGAAGACCTTGCATAATTGTGATGATGAGCGTCATGGGGAGTTGTGATGACAAGTGTTATGGAACACTGTGAACACAAGGGTTTGTAGCATTATGATGACAGAGTTTATGGTGCATTCTGATTTCATTGTGATGACAATAGCATGAAGCATTATGATGATGGGCATGGTTCATTGTGATGACAGAGTTCATGCAGCATTTTGATGAAAAGGGCATGGAGCATTGTGATGAGAAAGCCACGGAGATGTCTGATGATATGCGTCATGGTGCTTTGTGATGACAAGAGCATGGAGCAGTGTGATTACAGGGGTCTTGGAGCATTGTGATGACAAGGGTCATGGAGCCTTGTGATGACAAGGCCGTGGAACTTTGTCATGACAGGGATGTGGGAGTATTGTAATGACTAGTGACGGAACATTTTGATATCTGTGGTGAAAGAGCATTTTAATGTGAAGTGCATGGAGCTTTGTGATGACAAGGTTTATGGAGCATTGGGATGACAAAGATGAGGAACATTGTGATGACAAGCACATGGCATATTGTGATGACATGGGTCATGGAGCATTGTGCTGACAAGCGAATGGAGCATTGTGATGACAAGGGTCATGGAGCACTCTGCTGACAAAGGCATGGAGCATTGTGATGACAAGGGTCACAGAGCATTGTAATGATAAGTTCATGGAGCATTATGGTGACAAGTTCACAGAGCCCTGTGATTACGAGGGCATGGACCATTGTGATGACAAAGGTCAAGTATCAGTGTGATGACTGGAGTCACGGAGCATTGTGATGACAAGGGCATGGAGCATTGTGATGACAAGGGCATGGAGCATTGTTATGACCAGGTCATGGATTATTGTGAAGACAGGTATCAGGGAGCATTGTCATGACATATATCCTGGTGCATTGTGAATGACAATGTCATGGAGCATTGTGAAGCAAAGTGTCATGGAGGATTGTGATGACAAAGGTAATGGAGCATTGTGATGACAAGGGCTTGGAGCACAGTGGTGACAAGGGCCATTGAGAATATTGATGACAAGGTCGTGAAGCATTGTTATGACAAGCACATAGAGCTTGCTATGACAGGGGTCATGGAGCATTGCGATGACAAGTGCATGGAGCATTGTGATTACAGGGGTCTTTGAGCATTGTGATGACAATGACATGGAGCATTGTGATGCCAAGGGTTATGGAGCTATGTGATGACAAATGTCATGGAGCATTTTGATGACAAGGACATGGTGCATTGTGATGAGAAGGGCAGGGAGCATTGTGATGACAGGGTCATGGAGCAATTTGATGAAAGGTGTCATGGAACATTTTTATTACATGTGTTATAGAATATTGTGATGTCAGGGGTCATGGAGCAGTGTGATGAAAAGGGTCCTAGAGCATTGTGATGACAAGGGTCGCAGAGCATGGTGATGAAAAGTTCATGGAGCATTGTGGTGACAAATGTCAAAGAGACTTGTGATGACGAGGGCATGGACCATTGTGATGAGAAATGTCATGAAGCATTATGATGACAGGTGTCACGGTGCATTATGATGACGGGTCATGGAGCGTTGTGATGACAAGGGAATGGAGCATTGTGATGACAGGGGTATGGAGCATTTGTCTTACAAGTTTCATGGAATATTGCAATGACAGTGGGAATGGCGCATTGTGATGACAAGGGCATGGATCATTTTGATGACAAGGTCATGCAGTATTTGAAGACAGGTGTCTGGGAGCATTTTGAAGACATAAGTCATGACCCATTGTGATGACAATGCCATGGAGCGTTGTGATGCCAAGTGTCATGGAGGTTTGTGATGACAAAGGTAATGGAGCATTGTGATGATAACGGCTTGGAGCCTTGTGATGACAAGGTTCATAGCGCACTGTGCTGACAATGGCATGGAGCATTGTGATGACAATGGTCATGGAGCACTGTACTGAGAAAGGCTTGGAGCATTGTGATGACAACGGTCACAGACCATTATGATGAAAATTTCATGGAGCATTGTGGTGACAAATATCACAGAGCCTTGTGAAAACGAGGTCATGGACCATTGTGATTACAAAGGTCATGAAGCATTGTGATGACTGGAGTCATGGAGCATTGTGTTGACAGGGCTCATGGAGCATTGTGATCGCAAGGGCGTGGATCATTGTGATGACAAGTGTCATGGAGCATTTTGATGGCAAGTGTCCCGGATCATTGTGTTGTCTGGTGTCATGGAGCGTTGTGACGACAGGGGTCATGGAGCATTGTGATGATAGGGGTCATGGAGCATTGTGATCAGAAGTTCATAGAGCATTGGACTGACAGTATTCATTAGGTATTGTGATGGCATGGGTCATGGAGCATTGTGATGACAATGGAATGGAGCATTGTGATGACAAGGTCCTGGTGCATTCTGAGGAGAAGACCATGGAGCCTTGTGATGACAAGTATCATGGAGCATTCTGATGAAAAGGGGCATGGAGCATTGTGATTACATGGGTCTTGGAGCATTGTGAAGAATAGGGCATGGATGATTGTGATGAAAGAGCATGGAGCCTTGTCATGAGAGGGTTCAAGGAGCATACTAACGACAAGTGTCAGGGAGCATTGTGATGACAAGTGTATTGAGCATTGTGATGACAAAGGTTATGGAGCATTGTGATGAGAAGACCATGGATAATTGTGATGATGAGCGTCATGGGGAGTTGTGATGACAAATGATATGGAACATTGTGAACACAATGGTTTGGAACATTGTGATGACAGAGGTTATGGTGCATTTTGATTGCATTGTGATGACAATAGCATGAAGCATTATGATGATGGGCATGGTTCATTGTGATGACAGAGTTCATGGAGCATTGTGATGAAAAGGGCATGGAGCATTGTGATGAGAAGGCCATGGAGCTGTCTGATGACATGCGTCATGGTGCTTTGTGATGACAAGAGCATGGAGCAGTGTGATTACAGGGGTCTTGGAACATTGTGATGACAAGGGTCATGGAGCCTTGTGATGACAAGGCCGTGGAACATTGTCATGACAGGGGTGTGGGAGTATTGTAATGACTAGTGACGGAACATTTTGATATCTGTGGTGAAAGAGCATTTTAATGAGAAGTGCATGGAGCTTTGTGATGACAAGGTTTATGGAGCATTGGGATGACAAAGATGTGGAACATTGTGATGACAAGCGCATGGCATATTGTGATGACATGGGTCATGGAGCATTGTGCTGACAAGCGCATGGAGCATTGTGATGACAAGGGACATGGAGCAGTCTGCTGACAAAGGCATGGAGCATTGTGATGACTAGGGTCACAGAGCATTGTGATGATAAGTTCATGGAGCATTATGGTGACAAAGTTCACAGAGCCCTGTGATTACGAGGGCATGGACCACTGTGATGACAAAGGTCAAGAAGCAGTGTGATGACAGGAGTCATGGAGCATTGTGATGACAAGGGCATGGGGCATTGTGATGAGAGGGGCATGAAGCATTGGTCTGAGAAGTATCATGGATTATTGTGATGAAATTGTGCATGTCGCATTGTGACGAAAAGGGCATGGAACATTGTTATGACCAGGTCATGGATTATTGTGAAGACAGGTATCAGGGAGTATTGTGATGACATATGTCCTGGTGCATTGTGATGACAATGTCATGGAGCATTGTGAAGCCAAGTGTCATGGATGATTGTGATGACAAAGGTAAAGGAGCATTGTGATGACAAGGGCTTGGAGCATTGTGATTACAGGGGTCTTGGAGCATTGTGATGAAAAGGGCATGGATCATTGTGAGGAAAAGGCAAAGAGCCTTGTCATGACAGGTTTCAAGTAGCATACTGAAGACAAGTGTCAGGGAGCATTGTGATGACAAGTGTATTGAGCATTGTGTTGACAAAGGTCATGGAGCATTTTGATGAGGAGACCATGGATAATTGTGATGACGAGCGTCATGGCACATTGTGATAACAAGGGTTATGGAACATTGTGATCAGAAGGGTTTGGAGCATTGTGATGACAGATGTCATGGAGCATTTTGATTTCTTTGTAATGGCAATAGCATGAAGCATTGTGATGATTGCCATGGTGCATTTTGATGACAGTGTTCATGGAGAATTGAGATGAAAAGGGGTATGGAGCATTGTGATTACAGGGGTCTTGGAGCATTGTGATGACAATGTTCATGGAGCCTTGTGATGACAAGGCCATGGAACATTGTGATGGCAGGGGTAATGGAGCATTGTTATGACAGGGGTAATGGAGCATTTTGATGACAAGGGCATGGAGCATTGGTTTGAAATTTTCATGTATTATTGTGATGAGTGTGGGCATGGAGCATTGTGATGACAAGGGCAGGGAACACGGTGATACATGGGTCATGGAGGATTGTAATGACAAGGCATGGATCATTGTGATGAGAAAGGCATCGAGCATTGTGATGACAAGTGCATGGAGTAATGTGATGAGATGTTTCATGGAGCATTGTGATAACAATGGAATGGAGCATTGTGATGCCAAGGGTCATGGAGGTTTGTGATGACAAATGTAATGGAGCATTTTGATGACAAGGGCGTGGTGCATTGTGATGAGTAGGGAAGGGAGCATTCTGATGACAGATTCATGGAACAATTTGATGGAAAGGGTCAGGGAATATTTTGATGACAGGGGTTATGGAACATTGTGATGTCAGTGGTCATGGAGCATTGTGATGATAAGTGCATGTAGCATTTTGATGACAGGGGTCATGGAACATTGTGATGACAGTGTTGAGGGAGTATTGTGATGACTGGTGATGGAACATTGTGATATCAGTGGTGAGAGAGCATTTAGATGAGAAGTGCATGGAGCATTGTGATAAAAAGGTTTAAGGAGCATTGTGATGACAAGGTTGTGGAGCATTGTGATGACAAGTGCATGGCACATTGTGATGACATGTGTCTTGGAGCATTGTGCTGACAAGCGCATGGAGCATTGTGATGACAAGGGTCATGGAGCATTGTGCTGACAATGGCATGGAGCATTGTTATAACAAGTGTTACAGAGCATTGCGATGACGAGGGAATTAACCATTGTGATGAAAAAGTTCATAAAGCATTGTGATGGCTGGATTCACGGAGCATTATGATGTGAGGGGTCATGGAGCATTGTGAATACAAGGGCATGGAGCATTGTGATGACAGGGGCATGGATCATTGGTCTGACAATTTTCATGATTTTTTGCTATGAGAGTGGACAGGGCACATTGTGATGACAAGGGCATGGAACATAGTTATGACAAGGTCATGTAGTATTGTGAAGACAGGTGTCAAGGAGCACTGTGATGACATATGTCATGGTGCATTGTGATGACTATGGCATGGAGCATTGTGATGCCAAGTGTCATGGAGGATTGTGATTACAAATGTAATGGAGCCTTGTGATGCCAAGTGTCATGGAGGATTGTGATGGCAAAGGTAATGGAGCATTGTGATGACAATTTCTTTTAGAATTGTGAAGAAAAGTGTCATGGAGCATTGTGATGACAAGGACATGGAGCATTGTGATGACAAGGGCCATTGAGAATTTTAATGCAAACGTCGTGCAGCATTGTGATGACAACCGCACGGAGCTTGCTATGACAGGGGACATGGAGCATTGCTATGAAAAGTGCATGGAGAACTGTGATGACAAGACCACGTAACATTGTGATGAGAAGTGTCATGGAGTATTGTGATGACAAGGACGTGGAGAATTGTGATGACAAGGGACATGGAGCATTGTGATGACCAGGGCATGGATCATAGTGATCGCAAGACCGTGGAGCAGTGTGATGAGAAGGCCATGGATAATTGTGATGACGAGAGTCATGGAGCACTGTAATGACAAGGAGAATGGAGCATTGTGATGACAGGTGTCATGGAGCATTGTGATGACAGGGGTCAGGGAGCATTGTGATGACATGGGTCATGGAGCATTCTGATGACAAGCTTGCGGAGTTTTGTGATGACAATGGCCTGGAGCATAGTGACGAAAAGGGCATGGAGCATTGTGATGAAAAAGGCATGGAGCCTTTTCATGACAGGTTTCAAGGAGCATTCTGAAGACAAATGTCAGGGAGCATTGTGATGACAAGGGCATGGAGCATGGTGATGCGAAGCCATGGAGACTTCTGATGATATGGCTCATGGAGCTTTGTGATGACAAGGGCAAGGAGCATTGTGATTACAGGGGTCTTGGAGCATTGTGATGAAAAGTGCATGGATCATTGTGATGAAAAAGGCATGGAGCCTTGTCATGACAGGGTTCAAGGAGCATACTGAGGACAAGTGTCAGAGAGCATTGAGCTGACAAGTGTATTGATCATTGTGATGACAAAGGTCATGGAACATTGTGATGAGAAGACCATGGATAATTGTGATGAGGAGCGTTATGGGGAATTGTGATGACAAGTGTTATGGTACATTGTGATCACAATGGTTTGGACACTGAGATGCCAGAGGTCATGGAGCATTTTGATGATATGCATCATGGATCTTTGTGATGACAAGTGCATGGAGCATTGTGATTACAGTGTTCTTGGAGAATTGTGATGACAAGGGTCATGGAGCCTTGTGATGATGAGGCCGTGGAACATTGTGATGGCAGGGATCATGGAGCATTGTTATGACACGGGTAATGGAGCCTTTTGATGCCAAGTGCATGGAGCATTGATGTGACAAGTTTTATGGATTATTGTGATGAGAGTGGGCATGGAGCATTGTGATGACAAGGGCACAGAACACGGTGATACATGGACCATGGAACATTGTAATGACAAGGTCCTGCAGCATTGTGATGAGAATGGCATCGAGCAGTGTGATGACAAGCGTCATGGAGCTTTGTGATGACAAGGGCATGGAGCAATGTGATGAGAGGGTTCATGGAGCATTGTGATGACAATGACATGGAGCATTGTGATGCCAAGGGTCATGGAGCACTGGGATGACAAGCGTCAGGGAACATTCTGATTACAGGGGTCATGGAGAATTGGGGTGACAAGCGCATGGATCATTGTGATGACAAGTGTCATGGAGCATTTTGATGACACGTGTCCCAGATCATTGTGCTGTCAGGGGTCATGGAGCGCTCTGTTGACAGTGGTCATGGAGCATTGTGATGACAGGGGTAATGGAGCATTGTGATGGCAAGGGCATGGAGCATTGTGATGAGAAGGCCATGGAGCATTCTGATGACATGCATCATGGAGCTTTGTGATGACAAGGGCATGGAGCATTGTGATTACAGGGGTAATGGAACATTGTGATGACAGGGGTGAGGAGTATAGTGATGACTAATGATGGAACATTGTGATATCAGTTGTTAGAGAGCATTTTGATGAGAAGTGCATGGTGTATTGTGATGACAAGGTTTATGAAGCACTGTGATGACAAGGTTGTGGAGCATTGTGATGACAAGCGCATGACACATTGTGATGACATGGGTCATGGAGCATTGTGCTGAGACGCGCATGGCACTTTGTGATGACAAGGTTCATGGAGCATTGTGATGAAAAGTCCATGGAGCATTGTGGTGAGAAAGGTCACAGAGACTTCTGATGACCAGGGCATGGACCACTGTGATGTCAATGTTCATGAAGCATTGTGATGTGTGGAGTCAGGGAGCAATGTGATGACAGGGTTCATGGTGCATTGTGATGACAACGGCATGGAGCACTGTGATGATAGGGGCATGGAGAATTGGTCTGACAACTTTCATGGATTATTGTGATGAGTGTAGGCATGGTGCATTGTGAAGACAAGGGCATGGAGCATTATGATGACAAGGACATGGAGTATTGTGAAGACAGGTGTCAGGGAGCATGGTGATGACATATGTCATGGTCCATTGTGATGACAATGGCATGGAGGATTGTGATGACAAGAGCATGTAACATGGTGATGAGAAGTGTCATGTAGCATTGTGATGACAAGGGACATGGAGCATTGTGATGTCCAGGGCATGGAGAATTGTGATGGCAAGACCGTGGAGCATTGTGATGGCAAGACCATGGAGCATTTTTATGACGAGTGCAATCGAGCACTGTAATGACACGTGGCATGGAGAATTGTGATGACAGGTGTCATGGATCATTGTGATGACAAGGGACATGGAGCATTCTGATGACAAGCTTCTGGAGTATTGTGCAGACAAAGGCAAGGAGCATTGTGATGACAAGTTTCACAAAGCCTTGTGACGAAAAGTTCATTGAGCACTGTGGTGACAAAGGTCATTGAGCCTTGTGATGACGAGGGCATGGCCCATTGTGATGACAAAGGTCATGAAGCATTGTGATGACTGGTGTCACGGAGCATTGTGATGACAAGGGCATGGAGCATTTTGATAACAGTGGCATGGAACATTGGTCTGACAAGTTTCATGGATTATTTTGATGACAGTGGGCAAGGCACATTGTGATGACAAGGGCATGGAGAATTGTGATGACAAAGTCAAGTGTATTGTGAAGACAGTGGTCAGGGAGCGTTTTATTGACATATGTCATGGTCCATTGTGATGAAAATGGCATGGAGCATTGTGATGCGAAGTGTCATGGAGGATTGTGATGACAAAGGCAATGGAGCATTGTGATGACATGGGCTTGGAGCATTGTGATGACAAGGGTCATGGAGCATTTTGATGAGAAGAGCATGGAGCATTGTGATGACAAGGGCCATTGATAATTATGATGACAAGGTCGTGAAGCATTGTGATAAAAAACATATGGAGCTTGCTATGACAGGGTTCATGGAGCATTGTGATGAGAGTTGCATGGAAAATTGTGATGACAAGAACATGTAACATTGTGATGAAAAGTATCATGGATCCTTGTAATGGCAATACCGTGGAGCACTGTGATGAGAAGAACATGTATAATTGTGATGACGAACGTCATGGAGCACTGTAATGACAAGGGGCAAGGAGCATTTTGATGACAGTTGTCATGGAGCATTGTGATAGCAGGGGTCATGGAGCATTGTGATGACAGGTGTTATGGAGCATTCTGATGACAAGCTTGTGGAGTATTGTGATGCAAAGGGCATGGAGCATTGTGATGCAAAGGGCATGGAGCATTGTGAAGAGAAGTGCATGGAGTATTGTTATGACAGGCATCCTGGAGTGTTGTGAAGACAAGTGTTATGGAACAATGTGATCACAATGATTTGGAACATTGTGATGACAGAGGTCATGGATCATTTTGATTTCAAGGAGCATGGAGAATTGTAATGATAGGGGTAATGGAGCATTGTGATGAGAAGTTCATGGAGCATTGGGCTGAAAATGTTCTTGGAGTATTGTTATGAAAGGGGTCATGGAGCATTGTGATGACAAGGGAATGGAGCATTGTGATGACAAGGTCCTGGAGCATTGTGATGAGAAGACCATGGAGCCTTGTGATGACAAGTCTCATGGAGCATTCTGATGAAAAGGAGCATGGATCATTATGATGACAGTGGTCTTGGAGCATTGAGATGACAAGGTCATGGAGCATAGTGATGAGAAGGCCATGGAGCAGTCTAATGACATGCATAATGGAGTTTTGTGATGACAAGGGCAAGGAGCATTGAGATTAGAGTGGTCTTGGAGAATTGTGATGAAAAGGGCATGGATCATTGTGATGAAAAATGCATGGATCCTTGTCATGAAAGGGTTCAAGGAGCATTCTGACGACAAGTGTCATGGAGCATTGTGATGATAAGTGTATTGAGCATTGTGATGACAAAGATCATGGAGCATAGTGATGAGAAAACCATGGATAATTGTGATGACCAGAGTCATGGGGCATTGTGATGACAAGTGTTATGGAACATTGTGATCACAAGGGTTTGGAGCATTGTGATGACAAAGGTCATTGATCATTTTAATTTCATTGTAATGACAATAGTATGAAGCATTTGGATGATGGGCATGGTGCATTGTTATGACCGGGTTCATAGAGCATTGAGATGAAAAGGGGCAGGGAGCATTGTCATTACAGGAGTCTTGGAGCATTGTGATGACAAAGGTATGGAGCATCGTGAATGAGAAGGCCATGGAGCATTCTGATTACATGTGTCATGGATCTTTGTGAGACATGTGTATGGAGAATTGTGATTACATTGTCTTGGAGCATTGTGATGAAAAGTGTCATGGAGTCTTGTGATGACAAGGTTGTGGAACTTTGTGTGGGCAGGTGTCATGGAGCAGTGTTATGACAGTGGTAATGGTGCGTTGTGATGACAAGGGCATGGTGAATTGGTCTGCAAAGTTTCATGGATTAATGTGATGACAAGGGCACGGAACACTTTGATATATGGGTCATGGTGGAGTGTAATGACAAGGGCATGAAGCATTGTGATGAGAAGGGCATCAAGCATTGGGATCACAAGCGTCATGGAGCTTTGTGATGACAAGGGCATGGAGCAATGTGATGAGAGGCTTCATGGAGCATTGTGATGACAATGGCATGGAGCAATGTGATGCTAAGCGTCATGGAGCTTTGTGATGACAAAGGTCATGGAGCATTTTGATGACAAGGTCGAGGTGTGTTGTGATGAGAAGGGCAGGGAGCATTGTGATAACAGGGTCATAGAGCAATTTGATGAAAAACGTCATGGAATATTTTGATGAGAGTGGTTATGGAAATTTGTGGTGTCAGCGGTCATGGAGCACTGTGATGAAAAGGGTATTGTAGTATTTTGATGACAGGGTTTATGGAACATTGTGATGTCAAGGGTCACGGAGCATTTAATGATAAGTGCATGTAGCATTGTGATGATAGGGGTCATGGAATATTGTGATGACAGGGGTGAGGGAGTATTGTGAAGACTAGTGATGGAACATTGTGATATCAGTGGTGAGAGAGCATTTTTTTTGTTTGTTTGCCAACTTTAAATTTTATTAAATATAAATTTCAAAAGATAGATAAAAGTAACCTGTTCCCTCGAGAGAGCATTTTGATGAGAAGTGCATGGAGCATTGTGATGACACGGTTTATGGAGCATTGTGGTGACAAGGATGTGGAGCATTGTGATGACACGGGTCAGAAAGCATTGTGCTGAAAAGCGCATGGAACATTGTGATGACAAGTGTCATGGATCATTGTGCTGACAAAGTCATGGTGCATTTTGATGACAAGGGTCACAGAGCATTGTGATGAATATTTCAGGGAGCATTGTGGTGACAAAAGTCACAGAGCCTTCTGTGACAAGGGCATGGACCATTGTGATGACAAAGGTCATGAAGCATTTTGATGACTGGAGTCACGGAGCATTGGATGACAGGGGTCATGGAGCGTGGTGATGACAGGTTTCATGGGGCATTGTGATGAGAAGGTCATGGAGCATTGGGCTGAAAATGTTCATCGAGTATTGTACAGGGCTCATGTGGCATTTTTATGACAAGGGAATGGAGCATTGTGATGAAAAGGGCATGGAGCATGGTGATGAGAAGGCCATGGAGAATTCTGAAGTCATGTGTCATGAAGCTTTGTGATGACAAGGGCATGGAGCATTGTGATTACAGGGGTCTTGGAGCATTGTGAGGAAAAGGGCATGGATCATTGTGATTAAAAAGGCATGGAGCCTTGTCATGACAGAGTTCAAGGAGCATACTGACGACAAGTGTCAGGGAGCATTGTGATGACAAGTGTATTGAGCATTGTGATGACAAAGTTCATGGAGTATTGTCAATAGAAGACCATGGATAATTGTGATGATGAGCGTCATGGGGCGTTGTGATGACAAGTGTTATGGAACATTGTGATCGCAAGGGTTTGGAGCATTCTGATGACAGAGGTCATGGAGCATATTGATTTCATTTTGATGACAATTGCATGAAGCATTATGATGATGGGCATGGTGCATTGTGATGACACGGTTCATGGAGCATTGAGATGAAAAGGGGCATGGAGCATTGTGATTACAGGGGTCTTGGAGCATTGTGATGATGAGGGCATGGAGCATTGTAAATGAGAAGGCCATGGAGCATTCTGATGACATGTGTCATGGAGCTTTGTGATGACAAGTGTATGGAGAATTGTGATTAAAGTGTCTTGGAACATTTTGATGACCAGTGTCATGAAGTCTTGTGATGACAAGGCCGTGGAACATTGTGATGGCAGGGGTCATGGAGCATTGTTATGACAGGGGTAATGGAGAATTGTGATGACACAGGCATGGAGCACTTGTGTGAAATATTTCATGGATTATTATGATGAGAGTGGGCATGGAGCATTGTGATGACAAGGGCACAGAACACTTTGATACATGGGTCATGGAGGATGGTAACGACAACGGCACAGAACACTTTGATTCATGGGTCATGGAGGATTGTAATGACAAGGGCATGGAACATTGTGATGAGAAAGGCATCGAGCATTGGGATCACAAGCGTCATGGTGTTTTGTGATGACAACGGCATGGAGCAATGTGATGAGAGGCTTCATGGAGCATTGTGATGACTATGGCATGGAGCATTGTGATGCCAAGGGTCATGGAGCTTTGTGATGACAAAGGTCATGGAGCATTTTGATGACGAGGTCGTGGTGCGTTGTGATGAGAAGTGCAGCGAGCATTGTGATAATAGATTCATGTTGCAATTTGATGAAAAATGTCATGGAACATTTTGATGAGAGAGGTTATGGAAAATTGTGATGACAGGGGTCATGGAGCATTGAGATGAAATGGGTAATGTAGCATTTTGATGACAGGGGTTATGGAACATTGTGATGGCAGGGGTCATGGAGCATTTTGATGATAAGTGCATGTAGCATTGTGATGATAAGGGTCATGGAACATTGTGATGACAGCGGTGAGGGAATATTGTGAAGACTAGTGATGGAATATTGTGATACCAGTGGTGAGAGGGCATTTTGATGAGAAGTGCATGGAACATTGTGATTAAAAGGTTTATGGAGCATTGTGATGACTATGATGTGGGGCATTGTGATGACAAGCGCATGGTACATTGTGATGCCATGGGTCAAGGAGCATTGTGATGACAAGTTTCATAGATCATTGTGCTGACAAATGCATGGTGCATTGTGATGACAAGGGTCACAGAGCATTGTGATGAAATGTTCATGGAGCATTGTGGTGACAAATGACACAGAGCCTTGTGTTACAAGGGCATGGACCATTCTGATGACAAAAGTCATGAAGCATTGTGATGACTGGAGTCATGGAGCATTGTGATGACAGGGGTCATGGAGCATTGTGATGACAGGATTCATGGGGCATTGTGATGAGTAGGTCATGGAGCATTGGGCTGAAAATATTCAAGGAGTATTGTGATGACAGGGGTCATGGGGCAATTTGATGACAAGGGAAAGGAGCATTGTGACGAAAAGGGCATGGAGCATGGTTATGAGAAGGCCATGGAGCATTCTGAAGACATATGTCATGAAGCTTTGTGATGACAAGGGCATGGAGCATTGTGATTACAGGGGTCTTGGAGCATTGTCAGGAAAAGGGCATGGATCATTGTGATTAAAAAGGCATGGAGCCTTGTCATGGCAGGGTTAAAGGAGCATACTGATGACAAGTGTCAGGGAGCATTGTGATGACAAGTGTATTGAGCATTGTGATGACAAAGCTCATGGAGTATTGTGAATAGAAGGCCATGGATAATTGTGATGATGAGCGTCATGGGGCGTTGTGATGACAAGTGTTATGGAACAATGTGATCACAAGGGTTTGGAGCATTGTGATGACAGAGGTCATGGAGCATTTTGATTTCATTTTGATGACAATAGCATGAAGCATTATGATGATGGGCATGGTGCATTTTGATGACACGGTTCATGGAGCATTGAGATGAAAAGTGGCATGGAGCATTGTGATTACAGGGGTCTAGGAGAATTGTGATGACAAGGGCATGGAGCATCGTGAATGAGAAGGCCATGGAGCATTCTGATGACATGCGTCATGGAGCTTTGTGACGACAAGGGCATGGAGCATTGTGATGACATGGGTTATGCAGCCTTGTGATGACAAGGCCGTGGAACATTGTAATGGCAGGTGTCATGGAGCATTGTTATAACGGGTAATGGAGCATTTTGATGAGAAGGGCATGGAGCATTGGTCTGAAAAGTTTCATGGCTTATTGTGATGAGAGGGGGCATGGAGCATTGTGATGACAAGGGCACGGAACACTGTGATACATGGGTCATGGTGGATTTTAATGAAAAGCGCATGGAGCATTGTGTTAAGAAGAGCATCGAGCATTGTGATGCAAAGCATCATGGAGCCTGTGATGACAATTGCATGGAACAACGTGATGAGAGTGTTCATGGAGCATTTTGATGACAATGGCATGGAGCATTGTGATGCCAAGGGTCATGGAGCTTTGTGATGACAAAGGTCATAGAGCATTTTGATGACAAGGGCGTGGTGTACTGTGATGAGAAGGGTAGAGAGCATTGTGATGAAATGGTCATGGAGCAATTTGATGAAAAGTGTCATGGGATATTTTGATGAAAGGGGTTATGGAACATGTGATGTCAGGGGTCATGGAGCATTATGATGAAAAGGGTCATGGAGCATTTTGATGACAGGGGTCCTGGAACATTGTGATGAAAGGGGTGAGGGAGTATTGTGATGACTATTGATGGAACATTATGATATCCGTGGTGGGACAGCATTTTGATGGGAAGTGCATGGAGCAATGTGATGACAAGATTTATGGAGCACTGTGATGAAAAGGTTGTGGAGCATTGTGATGACAAGTGCATGGCGCATTGTGATGACACAGGTCATGGGGCATTGTGCGGACAAGCGCATGGAGCATTGTGATGTCAATGATCAAGGAGCATTGTGCTGACAAAGGTATGGAGCATAGTGATGACATGGGTAACAGAGCATTGTGATGAAAATTTCATGGAGCACTGTGGTGACAAATATCACAGAGCCTTTTGATGACGAGGGAATGGACCACTGTGTTGACAAAGGTCATAAAGCATTGTGATGACTGGAGTCAGGGAGCATTGTCATGACAAGGTCCTGGAGCATTGTGATGAGAGGACGATGTAGCCTTGTGATGACTATTCTCATGGAGCATTCTGATGAAAACCGGCATAGAGCATTGTGATTACAGGGGTCTTTGATCCTTGTGATGACAAGGCCGTGGACCTTTGTGATGGCAGGGGTCATGGAGCATTGTTATGACATGGGCAATGGAGCATTGTGATTACAAGGGCATGGAGCAATGTGATTAGAGGGGTCTTGGAGGATTGTGATGAAAAGGGCATGGATCATTGTGATGAAAAATGCATGGACCTTTGTCATGACAGGGTTCAAGGAGCATACCGACGACAAGTGTCAGGGAGCATTGTGATGACAAGTGTATTGAGCATTGTGATGACAAAGGTAATGGAGCATTGTGATGAGAAGACCATGGATAATTGTAATGACCAGCGTCATGGAGCATTGTGATGAGAGGGATCATGGAACATTGTATTGACAAGGGTCTTGGAGCATTCTGATGACAAGCTTGTTGAGTATTGTGATGACAATGGCATGGAGCATTGTGAGAAAAAGGGCATGGAGCGTTGTGATGAAAAAGGCATAGAGCCTTTTCATGACAGGGTTCAAGGAGCATTCTGAGGAAAAGTGTCAGGGAGCATTGTGATGACAGGTGTATTGAGCATTGTGATGACAAAGTTCATGGAGAATTGTGATTACAAGGGCATGGAGTATTGTGATGGCAGGCATCATGGAGCGTTGTGATGACAAGTGTTATGGAACATGGTGATCACAAGTGTTTGGAGCATTGTGATGACAGAGGTCATGGATCATTTTGATTTGAAGAATCATGGAACATTGTGATGACAAGGGCATGAAGCAATGTGATCCCAAGGTTCATGGAGGATTGTGATGACACTGGTAATGGAGAATTGTGAGGACAAGTGCATGGAGCATTGTGGTGACAAAGTCATATAGCATTTTGCTGACAAAGGCATGGAGCACCGTGATGACAAGTGTCATGGAGCTCTGTGATGACAAGCGTCAAGGACCATTGTGATTAAAGGGGTCATGGAGCATGGGGATGACAAGCTCATGGAATATTCTGATGACAAGTGGCATGGATCATTTTTATGACTGTGGTCATGTAGCATTGTGATGACAGGGGTCATGGAGCATTGTGTTGAGAAGGGAATGGAGCAATGCGATGAGAAGGTCCTGGAGTATTGTGATGAGAGGGCCATGGCGCCTTGTGATGACAATTGTCATGGAGCATACTGATAAAAAGGTTCATGGAGCACTGTGATTACAGGGGTTTTGCAGCATTGTGAAGACCAGGGCATGGAGCATTGTGATGAGAAGGCCATGGAGCATTCTGATGACATGCGTCATGGAGCTTTGTGATGAAAAGGACATGGAGCATTGTGATTAGAGGGGTCTTGGAGCATTGTGATGAAAAGGGCATGGATCATTGAGATGAAAAATGCATGGAGCCTTGTCATGACAGGGTTCAAGGAGCATACTGACGACAAGTGTCAGGGAGCATTGTAATGACAACTGTATTGAGCATTGTGATGACAAAGGTCATGGAGCATTGTGATGAGAAGACCATGGATAATTGTAATGACCAGCGTCATGGGGCATTGTGATGACAAGTGTTATGGAACATTAAGATCAGAAGGGTTTGGAGCATTGTGATGACAGAGGTCATGGAGCATTTTGATTTCATTGTGATGACAACAGCATGAAGCATTATGATGATGGGCATGGTGCATTGTGATGACAGGGTTCATGGAGCATTGAGATGAAAAGGGGAATGGAGCATTGTGATTAGAAGGCCATGGAGCATTCTGATGATATGCATCATGGAGCTTTGTGATGACAAAGACATGGAGCATTGTGATTAGAGGGGTCTTGGAGCATTGTGATGACAAGGGTCATGGAGGCTTGTGATGACAAGGCCATGGAACCTTGTGATGGCAGGTGTCATGGAGCATTATAATGACAGGGGTAATGGAGCATTGTGATGACAAGGGCATGGAGCATTGGTCTGAAATGTTTCATGGATTATTGTGATGAGAGTGGGCATGCAGCATTGTGATGACAAGGGCACAGAACACTATGATACATAGGTCATGGAGGATTGTAATGATAAGGGCATGGAGCATTGTGATGACAAGGGCATGGAGCAATGTGATGAGAGGGTTCAAGGAGCATTTGCTGATAATGGCATGGAGCATTGTGATGCCAAATGTCATGGAGCTTTGTGATGACAAATGTCATGGAGCATTTTGATGACAAGGCCGTGGTGCATTTTGATGAGAAGTGCAGGGAGCATTGTGATGACAGGGTCATGGAGCAATTTGATCAAAAGGGTCATGGAACATTTTGATGAGAGGGGTTATGGAAAATTGTGATGTCAGGTGTCATGGAGCATTGTGATGAAAAGGGTCATGGAGCATTTTGTGACAGGGATTATTGAACATTCTGATGTCAGGGGGCATGGAGCATTGTGATGAAACGGCTCATGGAGCATTTTGATGACAGGTGTTATGGAACATTGTGATGTCAGGGCTCATGGAGCATTGTGATTATAAGGGCATATAGCAATTTGATGACAGGGGTCATGGAACATTTTGATGACAGGGGTGAGGGAGTATTGTGATGACTAGTGATGGAACACTGTGATATCATTGGTGAGAGAGCATTTTTATGAGAAGTGCATGGAGCATTGTGATGACAAGGTTTATGAAGCATTTTGATGACAAGGATGTGGAGCATTGTGATGACAAGCACATGGCACATTGTGATGACATGGGTTATGAAGCATTGTGCTGACAAGCGCATGGAGCATTGTGATGACAAGGGTCATTGAGCATAGTGCTGACAAACGCATGGAGCATTGTGATGACAAGGGACACAGAGCATTGTGATGAAATATTCATGGCGCATTGTGGTGAAAAAGATCACAGAGCCTTGTGTGACGAGGGCATGGACCATTGTGATGAGATAGGTCATGAAGCATTGTGATGACTGGAGTCACGGAGCATTGTGATGAAATAGGTAATGGAGCATTGTGCTGACAAGAGCATGCAGCAATGTGATGACAGGGGCATGGAACATTGGTCTGACAAGTTTCATGGATTATTGTGATGACAGTGGGCATGGAGCATTGTGAAGACAAGGGCATGGAGCATTGTGGTGACAAAGGCATGGAGCATTTTGATGACAAGTGACACAGAGTATTGTGATGAAATATTCATGGAGCATTGTGTTGAAAAAGATCACAGAGCCTTGTGTGCCGAGGGCATGGACCACTGTGATGACAAAGGTCATGAAGCATTTTGATGACAGGAGTCACGGAGCATTGTGATGACAGGGGTCATGGAGCATTGCTCTGACAAGTTTTATGGATTATTGTGATGAGAGTGGGCATGGTGCATTGTGATGACAAGGCCATGGAACATTGTGATGACAAGGTCATGGAGTATTGTGAAGACAGGTGTCAGGGAGCATTGTGATGACATATGTCATTGTCCATTGTGATGACAATGGCATGGAGCATTGTGATACCAAGTGTCATGGAGGATTGGGATGACAAAGGTAATGGAGCATTTTGATGACAAGGGTTGGAACATTGTGATGACTAAGTTCATGGAGCATTGTGATGACAAGGGCCATTGAGAATTTTGATTACAACGTCGTGAAGCATTGTGATGACAAGCGCATGGAGCTTGCTAGGACAGTGGTCATACAGCATTGCGATGACAATGCATGGAGAACTGTGATGACAATATCATGTAACATTATGATGAGAAGTGTCACGAAGCATTGTGATGACAAGGACTTGGAGAATTGTAATGACATGGGACATGGAGCATTGTGATGAACAGGGCATGGAGAATTGTGATAGCAAGACCGTGGAGCATTGTGATGGAAAGAACATGGATAATTATGATGAAGAGCGTCATGGATCACTGTAATGACAAGGGGCATGGAGCATTGTGATGACAGGTGTCATGGAGCATTGTGATGAGAGGGGTCATGGAGCATTGTGATGACAAGCTTCATGTAGCATTGTGATGAGAAGGTCATGGAGCATTGGCCTGAAAATGTTCATGGAGTATTGTGATGACAGTGGTCAAGGAGCATTGTGATGACAAGTGAATGGAGCATTGTGATGACAAGGTCCTGGACCAGTGTGATGAGAAGACCATGAAGCATTGTGATGACAACTTTCATGGAGCATTCTGATGAATAGGGGCATGGAGCATTGTGATTACAGGGGTCTTGGAGCATAGTGATGACAAGGGCATGGAGCATTGTGATTACAGGGGTCATGGAATATTGTGATGACAGGGGTGAGGGAGTATTGTGATGACTAGTGATGGAAAATTGTGATATCAGTGGTGAGAAGGCATTTTGAGGAGAAGTGCATGGTGCATTGTGATGACATCGGTTATGGAGCATTGTGCTGACACGCGCATCGAGCATTGTGATGACAAGGGTCATGGAGCATTGTGCTGACAAAGGCATGGAGCTTTGTGATGACAAGTGTCACAGAGCATTGTGATAAAAATTTCATGGAGCATTGTGTTGACAAAGGTCACAGAGCTTTGTGTGACGAGGTCATGGACCATTGTGATGACAAGTGTCATGAAGCATTGTGATGACTGGAGTCACGGAGCATTGTGATAACAGGGGTCTTGGAGCATTGTGATGAAAAGGGAATGGATCACTGTGATGAAAAAGGCATGGAGCCTTGTCATGACAGTGTTCAAGGAGCATACTGATGACAAGTTTCAGCGAGCATTGTGATGCCAAGTGTATTGAGAATTGTGGTGACAAAGGACATGGAGCATTGTGATGAGAAGACCTTGCATAATTGTGATGACGAGCGTCATGGGGCATGTGATGACAAGTGTTATGGAATATTGTGATCAGAAAGGTTTGGAGCATTGTGATGACAGAGGACATGGAGCACTTTGATTTCATTGTGATGACAATAGCATGAATCATTATGATGATGGGCATGGTGCATTGTGATGACAGTGTTCATGGAGCATTGAGATGAAAAGTGGCATGGAGAATTGTGATTACAGAGGTCTTGGAGCATTGTGATGACAAGGTTCATGGAGCCTTGTGATGACAAAGCCGTGGAAAATTTTGATGGCAGGGGTCATGGAGCATTGTTATGACAGGTGTAATGGAGCATTGTGATGACAAGGGCATGGAGCAATGTGATGAGAGATTTCATTGAGCATTGTGATGACAATGGCATGGAGCATTGTGATGCCAAGTGTCATGGAGCTTTTTGATTACAAAGGTCATGGGGCATTTTGACGACAATGGCATGGTGCATTGAGATGAGAAGGACAGGGAGCATTGTGATGACAGGGTCATGGAGCAATTGGATGAAAATGGTCATGGAATATTTTCATGAGAGAGGTTATGGAACATTGTGATGTCAGGGGTCAAGAAGCATTGTGATGAAATGGGTCATGGAGCATTTTGTGACAGGAGTTATGGAACATTGTGATGTCAGGGGTCATGGAGCATTGTGATGATAAGGGCATGTAGCACTGTGAGGACAGGGGTCATGGAACACTGTGATGACAGGGGTAGGGTGGATTGTGATGACTAGTGATGTAACATTGTGATATATGTGGTCAGAGAGCATTTTGATGAGAAGTGCATGGAGCATTCTGATGACAAGTGTTATGGAGCATAGCAATGACAAGTGTTTGGAGTACTGTGATGACAAGCACATGGCGCATTTTGATGACATGGGTCATGGAGCATTGTGCTGACAAGCGCATGGAGCATTTTGATGACAAATGTCAGGGAGCATTGTGCTGACAAAGGCATGGAGCATTTTGATGACAAGGGACACAGAGCACTGTGATGAAATATTCATCGAGCATTGTGGTGAAAAAGATCACAGAGCCTTGTGTGACGAGGGCATGGACCATTGTGATGAGATAGGTCCTGAATCATTGTGATGACTGGAGTCACGGAGCATTGTCATGACAGGGGTCATGCAGCATTGCTGTGACAAGATTTATGTATTATTGTGATGAGAGTGGGCATGGCGCATTGTGATGTCAAGGGCATGGAGCATTGTGATGACAAGGTCCTGGAGCAGTGTGATGAGAAGACCATGGAGCCATGTGATGACAAGTCTCATGGAGCATTCTGATGAATAGGGGCATGGAACATTGTGATTACAGGTGTCTTTGAGCATTGTGATGACAAGGGTAATGGAGCCTTGGATGCCAAGGCGGTGGAACATTGTGATGGCAGGGGTCCTGGAGCATTGTTATGACAGGGGTAATGGAGCATTGTGATGACAAGGGCATGGAACATTGGTCTGAAAATTTCATGGATTATTGTGATGAGATTCGTCATGGAGCATTGTGATGACTAGGGCACGGAACACTGTGATACATGTGTCATGGGGGATTGTAATGACAAGGGCATGGAGCATTGTGATGAGAAGAGTATCGAGCATTGTGATGACAAGCGTCATGGAGCACTGTGGTGACAAGGGCATGGAGCAATGTGATGAGAGGTTTCATGTGGCATTGTGATGAAATGGCATGGAATATTGTGATGCCAAGGGTCATGGAGCTTTGTGATGACAAAGGTCATGGAGCATTTTGAAGACAAGGTCGTGGTGCATTGTGATGAGAAGGTCAGGGAGCATTGTGATGACAGGGTCATGGAGCAAATTGATGAAAAGTGTCATGGAACATTTTGATGACATGGTTTATGGAACATTGTGATGTCAGGGGTAATGGAGCATTTTGATGAAAAGTGTCATGGAGCATTCTGATGAAAAGGTGCATGGAGCATTGAGATTAAAAGGGATTTGAAGCAATGTGATTACAAGGCATGGAGCATTGTGATTAAATGTTGCATGGAGCATTGTGATTACAGGGGTTTTGAAGCAATGTGATTACAAGGCATGGAGCATTGTGATGAGAAGGCAATGGAGCATTCTCATGACATGTGTCATGGAGCTTTGTGATGACAAGGACATGGAGCATTGTGATTACAGGGGTCTTGGAGCACTGTGATGAAAAGGGAATGGAACATTGTGATGAAAAATGCATTCAGCCTTGTCATGACAGGGTCAAGGAGCATACTGATGACAACTGTCAGTGAGCATTGTGATGATAAGTGTATTGAGCATTGTGATGACCAATATCATGGAGCATTGTGATCAGAAGCCCATGGATAATTCTGATGACCAGCGTCATGGGGCATTGTGATGACAAGTGTTATGGAACATTGTGATCAGAAGGGTTTGGTGCATTGTGATGACAGAGTTCATTGAGCATTTTGATTTCACTCTGATGACAATAGCATGAAATATTATGGTGATGGGCACGGTGCATTGTGATGACAGGGTTCATGGAGCATTGAGATGAAAAGTGGCAAGGAGCATTGTGATTACAGGGGTGTTGGAGCATTGTGATGACAGGGGCATGGAACATTGGCCTGACATGTTTCATGGATTAATGTGATGACAGTGGGCATGGCGCACTGTGATGACAAGGGCAAGGAACATTGTGATGACAAGGTCACAGAGTATTGTGAAGACAGGTGTCAGGGAGCATTGTGATGACATATGTCATTGTTCATTGTGATGACAATGGCATGGAGCATTGTGATACCAAGTGTCATGGAGGATTGTGATGACAAAGGTAAAGGAGCATTTTGATGACAAGTGCTTGAAACATTGGGATGACAAGGGTCATGGAGCATTGTGATGACAAGGGCATGGAGCATTGTGATGACAAGGGCCATTGAGAATTTTGATGAAAACGTCGTGAAGCATTGTGATGACAAGCGCATGGAGCTAGCTATGACGGGCGTCATAGAGCATTGCAATGACAAGTGCATGGAGAATTGTGATGAGAAGATCATGTAACATTGTGATGAGAAGTGTCACGATGCACTGTGATGACAAGGACGTGGAGAATTGTAATGACATGGGACAAGGAGCATTGTGATGAACAGGGCATGGAGAATTGTGATAGCAAGACCGTGCAGCATTGTGATGAGAAGACCATGGATAATTATGATGAAGAGCGTCATGGATCACTGTAATGACAAGGGGCATGGAGCATTGTGATTACAGGTGTCATGGAGCATTGTGATGAGAGGGGTCATGGAGCATTGTGATGACAAGGGTCATGGAGCATTGTGATGAGAAGGTCATGGAGCATTGGCCTGAAAATTTTCATGGAGTATTGTGAATACAGTGGTCAAGGAGCACTGTGATGACAAGGGAATGGAGCCTTGTGATGACAAGGTCCTGGAGCAGTGTGATGAGAAGACCATGGAGCCTTGTGATGACAAGTCTCATGGAGCATTTTGATGAATAGGGTCATGGAGCATTGTGATTACAGGGGTCTTGGAGCCTTGTGATGACAAGGGCATGGAGCATTGTGATGAGAAGGCCATGGAACATTCTGATGACATGTGTCATGGATCTTTGTGATGACAAGGGCATGGAGCATTGTGATTACAGGGGTCTTGGAGCATTGTGATTACAAGGGTCATGGAGCCTTGGATGCCAAGGCAGTGGAACATTGTGATGGCAGGGGTTATGGAGCATTGTTATGACAGGGGTAATGGAGAATTGTGATGACAAGGGCATGGAACATTGGACTGAAAATTCCATGGATTATTGTGATGAGATTCAGCATGGAACATTTTGATGACTAGGGCCCGGAATACTGTGATACATGTGTCATGGAAGTTTGTAATGAGAAGGGCATAGAGCGTTGTGGTGAGAAGAATATCGAGCATTGTGATGACAAGTGTCATGGAGCATTGTGGTGACAAGTGCATGGAGCAATGTGATGAGAGCTTTCAGGTAGAACTGTGATGAAATGGCATGTAGCATTGTGATGCCAAGGGTCATGGAGCTTTGTGATGACAAAGGTCATGGAGCATTTTGATGACAAGGTTGTGGTGCATTGTGATGAGAAGGGCAGGGAGCATTGTGATGACAAGGTCATGGAGCAAATTGATGAAAAGTGTCATGGAACATTTTGATGACAGGGGTTATGGAACATTGTGATGTCAGGGGTCGTGGATCATTCTGATGAAAAGGTGCATGGAGCATTGAGATTACAGGGGTTTTGAAGCAATGTGATTACAAGGCATGGAGCATTGTGATGAAAAGCTGCATGGAGCATTGTGATTACAGGGGTTTTGAAGCAATGTGATTACAAGGCATGGAGCATTGTAATGAGAAGGCAATGCAGCATTCTGATGACATGCGTCATGGAGCTTTGTGATGGCAAGGACATGGAGCACTGTGATTACAGGGGTCTTGAAGCATTGTGATGAAAAGGGAATGGATCATTGTGATGAAAAATGCATGGAGCCTTGTCATGACAGTGTTCAAGGAGCATACTGATGACAACTGTCAGGGAGCATTGTGATGATAAGTGTATTGAGCATTGTGATGACAAAGATCATGGAGCATTGTGATGAGAAGACCATGGATAATTGTGATGACCAGCGTCATGGGGCATTGTGATGACAAGTGTTATGGAACATTGTGATCAGAAGGGTTTGGTGCATTGTGATGACAGAGGTCATGGAGCATTTTGATTTCATTGTGATGACAATAACATGAAATATTACGGTGATGGGCACGGTGCATTGTGATGACAGGGTTCATGGGGCATTGAGATGGAAAGGGGCATGGAGCACTGTGATTATAGGGGTGTTGGAGCATTGTGATGACAAGGGCATGGAGCATTGTGATGAGAAGTCCATGGAGCATTCGGATGACATGCGTCATGGAGCTTTGTGATGACAAGGGCATGAAGAATTGTGATTACAGGGGTCATGGAATATTGTGATGACTGGGGTGAGGGAGTATTGTGATGACTAGTGATGGAACATTGTGATATCAGTGGTGAGAAAGCATTTTGAGGAGAAGTGCATGGAGCATTGTGATGACAAAGTTTATGGAGCATTTTGATGACAAGGATGTGGAGCATTGTGATGACAAGTGCATGGCGTATTGTGATGACATGGGTTATGGAGCATTGTGCTGACACACGCATTGAGCATTGTGATGACAAGGGTCATGGAGCATTGTGCTGAAAAAGGCATGGAGCTTTGTGATGACAAGGGTCAAAGAGCATTGTGATAAAAATTTCATGGAGCATTGTGGTGACAAATGTCGCAGAGCTTTGTGTGACGAGGTCATGGACCATTGTGATGACAAAGGTCATGAAGCATTGTGATGACTGGAGTCTCAGAGCATTGTGATGACAGGGATCATGGAGCATTGCTCTGACAATATTTATGGATTTTTGTGATGAGAGTGGGCATGGTGCATTGTGATGACAGGGGCATGGAACATTGGCCTGACATGTTTCATGGATTATTGTGATGACAGTGGGCATGGCGCACTGTGATGACAAGGGCAAGGAACATTGTGATGACAAGGTCACGGAGTATTGTGAAGACAGGTGTCAGGGAGCATTGTGATGACATATGTCATTGTTCATTGTGATGACAATGGCATGGAGCATTGTGATACCAAGTGTCATGGAGGATTGTGATGACAAAGGTAAAGGAGCATTTTGATGACAAGTGCTTGAAACATTGGGATGACAAGGGCCATTTAGAATTTTGATGAAAACGTCGTGAAGCACTGTGATGACAAGCGCATGGAGCTAGCTATGACGGGCGTCATAGAGCATTGCGATGACAAGTGCATGGAGAATTGTGATGAGAAGATCATGTAACATTGTGATGAGAAGTGTCACGATGCACTGTGATGACAAGGACGTGGAGAATTGTAATGACATGGGACAAGGAGCATTGTGATGAACAGGGCATGGAGAATTGTGATAGCAAGACCGTGCAGCATTGTGATGAAAAGACCATGGATAATTATGATGAAGAGCGTCATGGATCACTGTAATGACAAGGGGCATGGAGCATTGTGATTACAGGTGTCATGGAGCATTGTGATGAGAGGGGTCATGGAGCATTGTGATGACAAGGGTCATGGAGCATTTTGATTTCATTGTGATGACAACAGCATGAAGCATTATGATGATGGGCATGGTGCATTGTGATGACAGGGTTCATGGAGCATTGAGATGAAAAGGGGAATGGAGCATTGTGATTAGAAGGGCATGGAGCATTCTGATGACATGCATCATGGAGCTTTGTGATGACAAAGACATGGAGCATTGTGATTAGAGGGGTCCTTGAGCATTGTGATGACAAGGGTCATGGAGGCTTGTGATGACAAGGCCATGGAACCTTGTGATGGCAGGTGTCATGGAGCATTATAATGACAGGGGTAATGGAGCATTGTGATGACAAGGGCATGGAGCATTGGTCTGAAATGTTTCATGGATTATTGTGATGAGAGTGGGCATGCAGCATTGTGATGACAAGGGCACAGAACACTATGATACATAGGTCATGGAGGATTGTAATGATAAGGGCATGGAGCATTGTGATGACAAGGGCATGGAGCAATGTGATGAGAGGGTTCATGGAGCATTTGCTGATAATGGCATGGAGCATTGTGATGCCAAATGTCATGGAGCTTTGTGATGACAAATGTCATGGAGCATTTTGATGACAAGGCCGTGGTGCATATTGATGAGAAGTGCAGGGAGCATTGTGATGACAGGGTCATGGAGCAATTTGATCAAAAGGGTCATGGAACATTTTGATGAGAGGGGTTATGGAAAATTGTGATGTCAGGTGTCATGGAACATTGTGATGAAAAGGGCCATGAAGCATTTTGTGACAGGGATTATTGAACATTCTGATGTCAGGGGGCATGGAGCATTGTGATGAAACGGCTCATGGAGCATTTTGATGACAGGTGTTATGGAACATTGTGATGTCAGGGCTCATGGAGCATTGTGATTATAAGGGCATATAGCATTTTGATGACAGGGGTCATGGAACATTGTGATGACAGGGGTGAGGGAGTATTGTGATGACTAGTGATGGAACACTGTGATATCATTGGTGAGAGAGCATTTTTATGAGAAGTGCATGGAGCATTGTGATGACAAGGTTTATGAAGCATTTTGATGACAAGGATGTGGAGCACTGTGATGACAAGCACATGGCGCATTGTGATGACATGGGTTATGAAGCTTTGTGCTGACAAGCGCATGGAGCATTGTGATGACAAGGGTCATTGAGCATTGTGCTGACAAACGCATGGAACATTGTGATGACAAGGGACACAGAGCATTGTGATGAAATATTCATGGCGCATTGTGGTGAAAAATATCACAGAGCCTTGTGTGACGAGGGCATGGACCATTGTGATGAGATAGGTCATGAAGCATTGTGATGACTGGAGTCACGGAGCATTGTGATGAAATAGGTAATGGGGCATTGTGCTGACAAGGGCATGCAGCAATGTGATGACAGGGGCATGGAACATTGGTCTGGCAAGTTTCATGGATTATTGTGATGACAGTGGGCATGGAGCATTGTGAAGACAAGGGCATGGAGCATTGTGGTGACAAAGGCATGGAGCATTTTGATGACAAGTGACACAGAGCATTGTGATGAAATATTCATGGAGCATTGTGTTGAAAAAGATCACAGAGCCTTGTGTGCCGAGGGCATGGACCACTGTGATGACAAAGGTCATGAAGCATTTTGATGACAGGAGTCACGGAGCATTGTGATGACAGGGGTCATGGAGCATTGCTCTGACAAGTTTTATGGATTATTGTGATGAGAGTGGGCATGGCGCATTGTGATGACAAGGGCATGGAACATTGTGATGACAAGGTCATCGAGTATTGTGAAGACGTGTCAGGGAGCATTGTGATGACATATGTCATTGTCCATTGTGATGACAATGGCATGGAGCATTGTGATACCAAGTGTCATGGAGGATTGGGATGACAAAGGTAATGGAGCATTTTGGTGACAAGGGTCATTGAGAATTGTGATGACAAGGGCATTGTGCATTGTGATGACAAGGGCCATTGAGAATTTTGATGACAACATCGTGAAGCATTGTGATGACAAGCGCATGGAGCTTGCTATGACAGGGGTCATAGAGCATTGCGAAGACAAGTGCATGGAGAACTGTGATGACAATATCATGTAACATTATGATGAGAAGTGTCACGAAGCATTGTGATGACAAGGACGTGGAGAATTGTAATGACATGGGACATGGAGCATTGTGATGAACAGGGCATGGAGAATTGTGATAGCAAGACCGTGGAGCATTGTGATGGAAAGAACATGGATAATTATGATGAAGAGCGTCATGGATCACTGTAATGACAAGGGGCATGGAGCATTGTGATGACAGGTGTCATGGAGCATTGTGATGAGAGGGGTCATGGAGCATTGTGATGACAAGCTTCATGTAGCATTGTGATGAGAAGGTCATGGAGCATTGGCCTGAAAATGTTCATGGAGTATTGTGATGACAGTGGTCAAGGAGCATTGTGATGACAAGTGAATGGAGCATTGTGATGACAAGGTCCTGGACCAGTGTGATGAGAAGACCATGAAGCATTGTGATGACAACTTTCATGGAGCATTCTGATGAATAGGGGCATGGAGCATTGTGATTACAGGGGTCTTGGAGCATAGTGATGACAAGGGCATGGAGCATTGTGATGAAATGTGTCATGGAGCTTTGTGATGACAAGGGCATGGAGCATTGTGATTACAGGGGTCATGGAATATTGTGATGACAGGGGTGAGGGAGTATTGTGATGACTAGTGATGGAAAATTGTGATATCAGTGGTGAGAAGGCATTTTGAGGAGAAGTGCATGGTGCATTGTGATGACATGGGTTATGGAGCATTGTGCTGACACGCGCATCGAGCATTGTGATGACAAGGGTCATGGAGCATTGTGCTGACAAAGGCATGGAGCTTTGTGATGACAAGTGTCACAGAGCATTGTGATAAAAATTTCATGGAGCATTGTGTTGACAAAGGTCACAGAGCTTTGTGTGACGAGGTCATGGACCATTGTGATGACAAGTGTCATGAAGCATTGTGATGACTGGAGTCACGGAGCATTGTGATAACAGGGGTCTTGGAGCATTGTGATGAAAAGGGAATGGATCACTGTGATGAAAAAGGCATGGAGCCTTGTCATGACAGTGTTCAAGGAGCATACTGATGACAAGTTTCAGCGAGCATTGTGATGCCAAGTGTATTGAGAATTGTGGTGACAAAGGACATGGAGCATTGTGATGAGAAGACCTTGCATAATTGTGATGACGAGCGTCATGGGGCATGTGATGACAAGTGTTATGGAACATTGTGATCAGAAGGGTTTAGAGCATTGTGATGACAGAGGACATGGAGCATTTTGATTTCATTGTGATGACAATAGCATGAATCATTATGATGATGGGCATGGAGCATTGTGATGACAGTGTTCATGGAGCATTGAGATGAAAAGTGGCATGGAGAATTGTGATTACAGAGGTCTTGGAGCATTGTGATGACAAGGGTCATGGAGCCTTGTGAGGACAAGGCCGTGGAACATCGTGATGGCAGGGGTCATGGAGCATTGTTATGACAGGTGTAATGGAGCATAGTGATGACAAGGGCATGGAGCAATGTGATGAGAAATTTCTTTGAGCATTGTGATGACAATGGCATGGAGCATTGTGATGACAATGGTCAGGGAGATTTGTGATGAAATATGTCATGGGGCATTTTGATGACAAGGGCGTGGTGCATTGTGATGAAAAGGGCAGGGAGCATTGTGATGACAGGGTCATGGAGCAATTTGAATAAAAGGGTCATGGAATATTTTGATGACAGTGGTTATGGAACATTGTGATGTCAGGGGCCCTGAAGCACTATGAAGAAATGGGTCATGGAGCATTTTGTGACAGGGGTTATGGAACATTGTGATGTCAGGGGTCATGGAGCATTGTGATGATGAGGGCATGTAGCACTGTGATGACAGTGGTCATGGAACATTGTGATGACAGGGGTGAGAGAGTATTGTGATGACTAGTGATGGAACATTGTGATATATGTGGTGAGAGAGCATTTTGATGTGCAGAGCATGGAGCATTGTGATGACAAGTTTTATGGAGCATAGCGATGAAACGGATGTGGAGCATTGTGATGAAAAGAGCATGGCACATTGTGATGACATGTGTCATGGAGCATTGTGCTCACAAGCGCATGGAGCATTTTGATGACAAGTGTCATGGAGCATTCTGCTGACAAAGGCATGGAGCATTGTGATGACACGGGACACAGAGCATTGTGATGAAAATTTCTTGGAGCATTGTGGTGACAAAGATCACAGAGCCTTGTGTGACGAGGGCATGGACCATTGAGATGCGAAAGGTCATGAATCATTGTGATGACTGGAGTCACGGTGCATTGTGATGACAGGGGTCATGGAGCATTGTGATGACAAGGGCCTGGAACATTGGTCTGAAAATTTCATGGATTATTGTGATGAGATTCGGCATGGAGCATGGTGATGACTAGGGAATGGAACACTGTGATACATGTGTCATGGAGGATTGTAATGACAAGTGCATGGAGCATTGTGATGAGAAGAGTATCGAGCATTGTAATTACAAGTGTCATGGAGCATTTTGCTGACAAGGGAATGGAGCAATGTGATGAGAAGTAACATGTAGCATTGTGATGAAATGTCATGGGGCATTGTGAAGCCAAGTGTCCTGGATCTTTGTGATGACAAAGTCAAGGAGCATTTTGATGACAAGGTCGTGGTGCATTGTGATGAGAAAGGCATGGAGCATTGTGATGACAGGGTCATGGAGAAAATTGATGAAAAGTGTCATGGAACATTTTGATGACAAGGGTTTTGGAACATTGTGATGTCAGGGGTCCTGAAGCATTCTGATGAAATGGGTCATGGAGCATTTTGTGACAGGGGTTATGGAACATTGTGATGTCAGGGCTCATGGAGCATTGTGATGATAAGGGCATGTAGCACTGTGATGACAGTGGTCATGGAACATTGTGATGACAGTGGGCATGGCGCATTGTGATGACAAGGGCATGGAACATTGTGATGACAAGGTCATGGAGTATTGTGAAGACAGGTATCAGGGAGCATTGTGATGACATATGTCATTGTCCGTTGTTATGACAATGGCATGGAGCATTGTGATACCAAGTGTCATTGAGGATTGTCATGACAAATGTAATGGAGCATTTTGATGACAAGGGCTTGGAACATTTCGATGACAAGGGTCATGGAGCATTGTGATGACAAGGGCATGGAGCATTCTGATGAAAAGGTGCATGGAGCATTGAGATTACAGGGGTTCTGAAGCAATGTGATGACAAGGGCATGGAGCATTGTGATGAGAAGGCAATGGAGCATTCTGATGACATGCGTCATAGAGCTTTGTGATGACAAGGACATGGAGCATTGTGATTACAGGGTTCTTGGAGCATTGTGATGACAAGGGCATGGAGCATTGTGATGAGAAGGCCATGGAGCATTCTGATGACATGCGTCATGGAGCTTTGTGATGACAACGGCATGGAGAATTGTGATTACAGGGGTCATGGAATATTGTGATGACAGGGGTGAGGGAGTATTGTGATGACTAGTGATGGAATATTGTGATATCAGTTGTGAGAAGGCATTTTGAGGAGAAGTGCATGGAGCATTGTGATGACAAGTTTTATGTAGCATTTTGATGACAAGGATGTGCAGCATTGTGATGATAAGTGCATGGTGCATTGTGATGACATGGCTTATGGAGCATTGTGCTGACACGCGCATCGAGCATTGTGCTGACAAGGGTCATGGAGCATTTTGCTGACAAAGGCATGGATCTTTGTGATGAAAAGGGTCACAGAGCATTGTGATAAAATTTCATGGAGCATTGTGGTGACAAAGTTCACAAAGCTTTGTGTGACGAGGTCATGGACCATTGTGATGACAAGTGTCATGAAGCATTGTGATGACTGGAGTCACGGAGCATTGTGATAACAGGGGTCTTGGAGCATTGTGATGAAAAGGGAATGGATCATTGTGATGAAAAAGGCATGGAGCCTTGTCATGACAGTGTTCAAGGAGCATACTGATGACAAGGGTCAGCGAGCATTGTGATGCCAAGTGTATTGAGCACTGTGGTGACAAAGGTCATGGAGCATTGTGATGAGATGTCCCTGCATAATTGTGATGACGAGTGTCATGGGGCATGTGATGACAAGTGTTATTGAACATTGTGATCAGAAGTGTTTGGAGCTTGTGATGACAGAGAACATGGAGCATTTTGATTTCATTGTGATGACAATAGCATGAATCATTATGAGGATGGGCATGGTGCATTGTGATGACAGTGTTCATGGAGCATTGAGATGAAAAGTGCCATGGAGAATTGTGATTACAGAGGTCTTGGAGCGTTGTGATTACAAGGCCGTGGAATATTGTGATTTCAGGGGTCATGGAGCATTGTTATGACAGGTGTAATGGAGCATTGTGATGACAAGGGCATGGAACAATGTGATGAGAGATTTCATTGAGCATTGTGATGATAATGGCATGGAGCATTGTGATGCCAAGGGTCATGGTTCTTTGTGATGACAAGTGTCATGGGGCATTTTGATGACAAGGGCGTGGTGCATTGTGATGAGAAAGGCAGGGAGCATTGTGATGACAGGGTCATGGAGCAATTTGATGAAAAATGTCATGTAATATTTTGATGACCGCGGTTATGGAACATTGTGATGTCAGGGGTCATGAAGCATTGTGATGAAGTGGGTCATGGGGCATTTGTGACAAGGGTTATGGAACACTGTGATGTCAGGGGTCATGGAGCATTGTGATGATAAGAGCATGTAGCACTGTGATGACAGTGGTCATGGAACATTGTGATGACAGGGGTGAGCGAGTATTGTGATGACTAGTGATGGAACACTGTGATATAAGTGGTGAGAGAGCATTTTGATGAGAAGTGCATGGAGAATTGTGAAGAGAAGTTTTATGGAGCATAGCGATGAAAAGGATGTGGAGCATTGTGATGAAAAGTGTCATGGAGCCTTGTGATGACAAGGCCGTGGAACATTGTGATGGCAGGGGTGATGGAGCATTGTTATGACATGTGTAATGGAGCATTGTGATGACAAGGTCATGGAGCAATGTGATGAGAGATTTCATTGAGCATTGTGATGACATTGGAATGGAGAATTGTGATGCCAAGTGTCATGGAGCTTTGTGATGACAAATGTCATGGGGCATTTTGATGACAAGGGCGTGGTGCATTGTGATGAGAAAGGCAGGGAGCATTGTGATGACAGGGTCATGGAGCAATTTGAAAAAAAGGGTCATGGAATATTTTGATGAAAGGGGTTATGGAACATTGTGATGTCAGTGGTCATGGAGCATTGTGATGATAAGGGCACGTAGCACTGTGATGACAGTGGTCATGGAACATTGTGATGACAGGGGTGAGCGAGTATTGTGATGACTAGAGATGGAACATTGTGATATATATGGTGAGAGAGCATTTTGATGAGAAGTGCATGGAGCACTGTGATGACAAGTTTTATGGAGCATAGCGATGAAAAGGATGTGGAGCATTGTAATGAAAAGAGCATGTCACATTGTGATGACATGTGTCATGGAACATTGTGCTGACAAGTGCATGGAGCATTTTGATGACAAGTGTCATGGAGCATTGTGCTGACAAAGGCATGGAGCATTGTGATGACAAGGGACACAGAGCATTGTGATGAAAATTTCATGGAGCATTGTGGTGACAAAGATCACAGAGCCTTGTGTGACGAGGGCATGGACCATTGTGATGAGAAAGGTCATGAATCATTGTGATGACTGGAGTCACGGAGCATTGTGATGACAGGGGTCATGGAGCATTGTGATGACAAGGGCATGCAGCAATGTGATGACAGGGGCATGGAACATTGGTCTGACAAGTTTCATGGATTATTGTGATGACAGTGGGCATGGAGCACTGAGATGACAAGGGCATGGAGCACTGTGGTGAAAAAGGTCACAGAGCCTTGTGTGACGAGGGCATGGACCATTGTGAGGACAAAGGTCATGAAGCATTGTGATGACTGGAGTCACGGAGCATTGTGATGACAGTGGTCATGGAGCATTGTGATGACAAGGGCATGGAGCATTGTGATGACAGGGGCATGGAACATTGGTCTGACATGTTTCATGGATTATTGTGATGACAGTGGGCATGGCGCATTGTGATGACAAGGGCATGGAACTTTGTGATGACAAGGTCATGGAATATTGTGAAGACAGGTGTCAGGGAGTATTGTGATGACAATGGCATGGAGCATTGTGATACCAAGTGTCATGGAGGATTGTGATGACAAAGGTAATGGAGAATTGTGATGACAAGGGCATGGAACATTGGTCTGAAAATTTCATGGATTATTGTGATGAGATTCGGCATGGAGCATTGTGATGACCAGGGCACGGAACACTGTGATACATGTATCATGGCGTATTGTAATGACAAGGGCATGGAGCATTGTGATGAGAAGAGTATCGAGCATTGTGATGACAAGCATCGTGGAGGATTGTGCTGACAAGGGCATGGTGCAATGTGATGAGAGGTTTCATGTAGCACTGTGATGAAATGGCATGGGGCATTGTGATGCCAAGTGTCATTGAGCTTTGTGATGACAAATGTAATGGAGCATTTTGATGAAAAGGGCCTGGAACATTGCGATGAGAAGGGTCATGGAGCATTGTGATGACAAGAGCATGGAGCATTCTGATGAAAAGGTGCATGGAGCATTGAGATTACAGGGGTTTTGAAGCAATGTGATGACAAGGGCATGGAGCATTGTGATGAGAAGGCAATGGAGCATTCTGATGACATGCGTCATGGAGCTTTGTGATGACAAGGACATGGAGCATTGTGATTACAGGAGTCTTGGAGCATTGTGATGAAAAGGGAATGGACCAGTATGATGAAAAATGCATCTAGCATTGTCATGACACTGTTCAAGGAGCATACTCATGATAAGTGTCCGGGAGCATTGTGATAATAAGTGTATTGAGCATTGAGATGACGAATGTCATGGAGCATTGTGATGAGAAGACCATTGATAATTGTGATGACCAGTGTCATGGGGCATTGTGATGAGAAGTGTTATGGAACATTGTGATCAGAAGGGTTTGGTGCATTGTGATGACAGAGTTCATTGAGCAGTTTGATTTCACTGTGATGACAATAGCATGAAATATTATGGTGATGGGCACGGTGCATTGTGATGACAAGATTCATGGAGCATTGAGATGAAAAGGGGCATGGAGCATTGTGATTACAGGGGTTTTGGGGAACTGTGACGACAATGGCATGGAGCACTGTGATGAGAAGGCCATGGAGCATTCTGATGACATGCGTCATGGAGCTTTGTGATGACAAATGCATAGAGCATTGTGATTACAGGGGACTTGGAGCATTGTAATGAAAAGGGTCATGGAGCATTGTAATGACAAGGGTCATGGAGCATTGTGCTGACAAAGGCATGGATCATCGTGATGACAAGGAACAAAGAGCATTGTGATGACAATTTCATGGAGCATTGTGGTGACAAAGACCATAGAGCCTTGTGTGAAGAGGTCATGGATCATTGGTCTGACAAGTTTCATGGATTATTGTGATGACAGTGGGCATGGAGCATTGTGATGACAATGGCATGGAGTTTTGTGATGACAAAGGTCATGGGGCATTTTGACAACAAGGGCATGGTGCATTGAGATGAGAAGGACAGGGAGAATTCTTATGACAGGGTCATGGAGCAAGTTGATGGAAAGGGTCATGGAATATTTTGATGACAGGGGTTATGGAACATTGTGATGTCAGGGGTCATGAAGCATTGTGATGAAATGGGTCATGGAGCATTTTGTGACTGGGGTTAAGGAACATTGTGATGTCAGGTGTCATGGAGCATTGTGATGATAAGGGCATGTAGCACTGTGATGACAGTGGTCATGGATCATTGTGATGACAGGGGTGAGCGAGTATTGTGATGACTAGTGATGGAACATTGTGATATATGTGGTGAGAGAGCATTTTGATGAGAAGTGCATGGAGCATTGTGATGACAAGATTTATGGAGCATAGCGATGAAAAGCATGTGGAGCATTGTGATGAAAAATGTCATGGAGCATTGTGATGACAAGGTCGTGGAACATTGTGATGGCAGGGGTCATGGAGCATTGTTATGACAGGTGTAATGGAGCATTGTGATGACAAGGGCATGGAACAATGTGATGAGAGATTTAATTGAGCATTGTGATGACAATGGCATGGAGCATTGTGATGGCAATTGTCATGGAGCTTTGTGATGACAAATGTCATGGGGCATTTTGATGACAAGGGCGTGGTGCATTGTGATGAGAAGGGCAGAAAGCATTGTGATGACAGGGTAATGGAGCAATTTGAATAAATGGGTCATGGAATATTTTGAGGACAGGGGTTATGGAACATTGTGATATCAGGTGTCATGAAGCATTGTGATGAAATGGGTCATGGAGCATTTTGTGACAGGGGTTATGGAACATTGTGATGACATGGGTGAGCGAGTATTGTGATGACTAGTGATGGAACATTGTGATATATGTGGTGAGAGAGCATTTTGATTAAAAGTGCAAGGAGCATTGTGATGACAAGTTTTATGGAGCATAGCGATGAAAAGGATGTGGAGCATTGTGATGAAAAGAGCATGGCACATTTTGATGACATGTGTCATGGAGCATTGTGCTGACAAGCGCATGGAGCATTTTGATGACAAGTGTCAGGGAGCATTGTGCTGACAAAGGCATGGAGCATTGTGATGACAAGGGACACAGAGCATTTTGATGAAAATTTCATGGAGCACTGTGGTGACAAAGATCACAGAGCCTTGTGTGATGAGGGCATGGACCATTGTTAGGACAAAGGTCATGAATCATTGTGATGACTGGAGTCACGGAGCATTGTGATGACAGGAGTCAGGGAGCATTGTGATGACAAGGGCATGGAGCAATATAATGACAGGGGAATGGAACATTGGTCTCACAAGTTTCGTGGATTATTGTGATGAGAGTGGGCAAGGAGCATTGAGATGACAAGGGCATGGAGCATTGTGGTGACAAAGGTCACAGAGCCTTGTGTGACGAGGGCATGGCCATTGTGAGGACAAAGGTCATGAAGCATTGTGATGACTGGAGTCACGGAGCATTGTGATGACATGGTTCATGGGGCGCTGTGATGACAAGGGCATGGAGCATTGTGATGACAGGGGCATGAACATTGGTCTGACATGTTTCATGGATTATGGTGATGACAGTGGGCATGGCGCATTGTGATGACCAGGGCATGGAATATTGTGATATCAATGTCATGGAGTATTGTGAAGACAGGTGTCAGGGAGCATTGTGATGATATTTGTCATTGTCCATTGTGATGACAATGGCATGGAGCATTGTGATACCAAGTGTCATGGAGGATTGTGATGACAAAGGTAATGGAGCATTTTGATGACAAGGGCTTGGAACATTGCGATGACAAGGGTCATGGTGCATTGTGATGACAAGGGCATGGAGCATTCTGATGAAAAGGTGCATGGAGCATTGAGATTACAGGGGTTTTGAAGCAATGTGATTACAAGGGCACGGAGCATTGTGATGAGAAGGCAATGGAGCATTCTGATGACATGCGTCATGGAGTTTTGTGATGACAAGGACATGGAGCATTGTGATTACAGGGGTCTTGGAGCATTGTGATGAAAAGGGAATGGATCATTGTGATGAAAAATGCATGGAGCCTTGTCATGACAGGGTTCAAGGAGCATACTGATGACCACTGTCACGGATCATTGTGATGATAAGTGTATTGAGCATTGTGATGATAAAGATCATGAAGCATTGTGATAAGAAGATCATGGATAATTGTGATGACCAGCGTCATGGGGCAATGTGATGACAAGTGTTATGGAACACTGTGATCAGAAGGGTTTGGTGCGTTGTGATGACACAGGTCATTGAGCATTTTGATATCATTGTGATGATAATAGCATGAAATATTACGGTGATGGGCACGGTGCATTGTGATGACAGGTTTCATGGAGCATTGAGATGAAAAGGGGCATGGAGCATTGTGATTACAGGGGTGTTGGGGCATTGTGATGAAAAGGGCATGGAGCATTTTGATGAGAAGGCCATGGAGCATTCTGATGACATGTGTCATGGAGCTTTGTGATGACAAGGGCATGGAGAACTGTGATTACAGGGGTCATGGAATATTGTGATGACAGGGGTGAGGGAGTATTGTGATGACTAGTGATGGAACATTGTGATATCAGTGGTGACAAGGCATTTTGAGGAGAAGTGCATGGAGCATTGTGATGACAAGGTTTATGGAGCATTTTAATGACAAGGATGTGGAGCATTGTGATGACAAGTGCATGGTGCAATGTGATGTCATGGGTTATGGAGCATTGTGCTAACAAGCGCATCGAGCATTGTGATGACAATGGTCATGGAGCAAGGTGCTGACAAAGGCATGGAGCTTTGTGATGACAAGGGTCACAGAGCATTGTGATAAAAATTTCATGGAGCATTGTGGTGACAAATGTCACAGAGCTTTGTGTGACGAGGTCATGGACCATTGTGATGACAAATGTCATGAAGCATTGTGATGACTGGAGTCACGGAGCATTGTGATAACGGGGGTCTTGCAGCATTGTGATGAAAAGGGAATGGATCATTGTGATGAAAAAGGCATGGAGCCTTTTCATGACAGTGTTCAAGGAGCATACTGATGACAAGTGTCAGCGAGCACTGTGATGCCAAGTGTATTGAGCATTGTGGTGACAAAGGTCATGGAGCATTGTGATGAGAAGACCTTGCAAAATTGTGATGACGAGCGTCATGGGGCATGTGATGACAAGTGTTATGGAACATTGTGATCAGAAGGATTTGGAGCATTGTGATGACAGAGGACATGGAGCATTTTGATTTCATTGTTATGGCAATAGCATGAATCATTATGATGATGGGCATGGTGCATTGTGATGACAGTGTTCATGGAGCATTGAGATGAAAAGTGTCATGGAGAATTGTGATTACGGAGGTCTTGGAGCATTGTGATGACAAGGGTCGTGGAACCTTGTGCTGACAAGGCCGTGGAACATTGTGATGGCAGGGGTCATGGAGCATAGTTATGACAGGTTTAATGGAGCATTGTGATGACAAGGGCATGGAACAGTGTGACAAGAGATTTCATTGAGCATTGTGATGACAATGGCATGGAGCATTGTGATGCTAAGTGTCATGGAGCTTTGTGATGACAAATGTCATGCGGCATTTTGATGACAAGGGCATGGTGCATTGTGATGAGAAGGGCAGGGAGCATTGTGATGACAGGGTCATGGAGCAATTTGAATAAAAGGGAAATGGAATATTTTGATGACAGGGGTTATGGAACATTTTGATATTAGGTTTCATGGAGCACTGCGATGATAAGGTCATGTAGAACTGTGATGACAGTGGTCATGGATCATTGTGATGACAGGGGTGAGCGAGTATTGTGATGACTAGTGATGGAACATTGTGATATATGTGGTGAGAGAGCATTTTGATGAGAAGTACATGGGGCATTGTGATGACAAATTTTATGGAGCATAGCGATGAAAAGCATGTGGAGCATTGTGATGAAAAGAGCATGGCACATTGTGATGACATGTGTCATGGAGAATTGTGCTGACAAGCGCATGGAGCATTTTGATGACAAGTGTCATGGAGCATTGTGCTGACAAAGGCATGGAGCATTGTGATGACAAGGGACACAGAGCATTGTGATGAAAATTTCATGGAGCATTGTGGTGACAAAGATCACAGAGCCTTGTGTGACGAGGGCATGAGCCATTGTGATGAGAAATGTCATGAATCATTGTGAGGACTGGAGTCACGGAGCATTGTGATGACAAGGGCATGGAGCAATGTGATGACAGGGGCATGGAACATTGGTCTGACAAGTTTCATGGATTATTGTGATGACAGTAGGCATGACTCATTTTGATGACAAGGGCATGGTTCATTGTGATGACAGGGTCATGGAGTATTGTGAAGACAGGTGTCAGGGAGCATTGTGATGATATATGTCATTGTCCATTGTGATGACAATTGCATGGAGCATTGTGATACAAAGTGTCATGGAGCATTGTGCTGACCAAGGCATGGAGCATTCTGATGACAAGGGACACAGAGCATTGTGATGAAAATTTCATGGAGCATTATGGTGACAAAGATCACAGAGCCTTGTGTGACAAGGGCTTGGACCACTGTGATGAGAATGGTCATGAATCATTGTGATGACTGGAGTCACGGAGCACTGTGATGACAGGGGTCATGAAGCATTGTGATGACAGGGGCATGGAGCAATGTGATGACAGGGGCATGGAACATTGGTCTGACAAGTTTCATGGATTACTGTGATGACAGTGGGCATGGAGCACTGAGATGACAAGGGCATGGAGCATTGTGGTGACAAAGGTCACAGAGCCTTGTGTGACGAGGGCATGGACCATTGTGAGGACAAAGGTCATGAAGCATTGTGATGACTGGGGTCACGGAGCATTGTGATGACAGGGGTCATGGTGCATTGTGATGACAAGGGCATGGAGCATTGTGATGACAGGGGCATGGAACACTGGTCTGACATGTTTCATTGATTATTGTGATGACAGAGGGCATGACACATTGTGATGACAAGGGCATGGAACACTGTGATGACAAGGTCATGGAGTATTGTGAAGACAGTTGTCAGGGAGCATTGTGATGACATATGTCATTGTCCATTGTGATGACAATGGCATGGAGCATTGTGATACCAAGTGTCATGGAGGATTGTGATGACAAAGGTAATGGAGCATTTTGATGACAAGGGCTTGGAACATTGCGATGACAAGGGTCATGGAGCATTGTGATGACAAGGGCATGGAGCATTCTGATGAAAAGGTGCATGGAGCATTGAGATTACAGGGGTTTTGAAGCAATGTGATTACAAGGGCATGGAGCATTGTGATGAGAAGGCAATGGAGCATTCTGATGACATGCGTCATGGAGCTTTGTGATGACAAGGACATGGGACATTAGTCTGAAAATTTCATGGATTATTGTGATGAGATTCGGCATGGAGCATTGTGATGACTAGGGCACGGAACACTGTGATACCTGTGTCATGGAGGATTGTAGTGACAAGGGCATGCAGCATTGTGATGAGAAGAGTATCGAGCATTGTCCTGACAAGCGTCATGGAGCATTGTGCTGACAAGGGCATGGAGAAATGTGACGAGAGGTTTCATGTAGCATTGTGATGAAATGGCATGGAGCACTGTGATGCCAAGGGTCATGGAGCTTTGTGATGACAAATGTCATGGAGCATTTTGATGACAAGGTCGTGGTGCATTGTGATGAGAAGGGCAGGGAGCATTGTGATGACAAGGTCATGGAGCAAATTGATGAAAAGTGTCATGGATCATTTTGATGACAGGGGTTATGGAACATTGTGATGTCATGGGTCATGGAGCATTTTGATCAAAAGGGTCATGGAGCATTCTGATGAAAAGGTGCATGGAGCATTGTGATTACAGGGGTTTTGAAGCTTTGTGATTACAAGGGCAAGGAGTATTGTGATGAGAAGGCAATGGAGCATTCTGATGACATGCGTCATGGAGCTTTGTAATGACAAGGACATGGAGCATTGTGGTGAAAAAGGTCACAGAGCCTTGTGTGACGAGGGCCTGGAACATTGTGATGACAAAGGACATGAAGCATTGTGATGACTGGTGTCATGGAGCATTGTGATGACAGGGGCATGGAATATTGGTCTTACATATTTCATCGATTATTTTGATGACAGTGGGCGTGGCGCATTGTGATGACAAGGTCATGGAACATTGTGATGACAAGGTCATGGAGTATTGTGAAGACAGGTGTCAGGGAGCATTGTGATGACATATGTTATTGTCCATTTTGATGACAATGGCACGGAGCATTGTGATACCAAGTGTCATGGAGGATTGTGATGACAAAGGGAATGGAGCATTTTGATGACAAGGGCTTGGAACATTGTGATGACAAGGGTCATGGAGCATTGTGATTACATGGGCATGGAGCATTGTGATGACAAGGGTCATTGAGAATTTTGATGACAATGTCGTGAAGAATTGTGATGACAAGCTCATGGAGCTTTCTATGACAGAGATCATAGAGCATTCCGATGACAAGTGCATGGAGAATTGTGATGACAAAATCAGGTAACATTGTGATAAGAACTGTCATGGAGCATTGTGATGACAAGGACGTGGAGAATTGTGATGACATGGGACATGGAGCATTGTGATGACCAGGGCATGGAGCATTGTGATGTCAGGACCGTGGAGCATTGTGATGAGAAGATCACAGATAATTGTGATGACGAGCGTCATGGAGCACTGTAATGACAAGGGGCATTGAACATTGTGAATCCAGGGTTCCTGGAGCATTGTGATGACAAGGGAAGGGAGCATTTTCATGAGAAGGCCATGGAGCATTCTGATGATATGCGTCATGAATCATTGTGACGACAAGGGCATGGAGCATTGTGATTACAGAGGTCTTGGAGCACTATGATGACAAGGGTCATGGAGCTTTGGATGACAAGGCCGTGGAACATTGTGATGGCAGGCTTCATGGAGCATTGTTATGACTGGGGTAATGGAGCATTGTGATGACATGTGCATGGAACATTGGTCTGAAAATTTCATGGATTATTGTGATGAGATTCGGCATGGAGCATTGTGATGACTAGGGCACGGAACACTTCATACATGTGTCATGGAGGATTGTAATGACAAGGGCATGGAGCATTGTGATGAGATGAGTATTGAGCTTTGTGATGACAAGCGTCATGGAGCATTGTGCTGACAAAGGCATGGAGCATAGTGAAGACATGGGTAAAAGAGCATTGTGAAGAAATTTTCATGGAGCATTGTGGTGACAAATTTCACAGAGCCTTTTAATGAAGTGGGGATGGACCATTGTGATGACAAGGTACTGGAGCATTGTGATGAGAGGAACATGGAGCCTTTTGGTGACAATTCTCATGGAGAATTCTTATGAAAAGGGGCATGGAGCATTGTGATTACATGGGTATTGGATCCTTCTGATGACAAGACCGTAGAACATTGTGATGGCAGGGTTCATGGGGCATGGTTATGACATGGGCAATGGAGGATTTGATGACAAGGGTATCGAGGATTGGTCTGAAAATTTTCATGGATTACTGTGATGAGAGTGGGCATAGAGCATTGTGATGACAAGGGCACGGAACACTGTGATACATGGATCATGGAGGTTTGTAATGACAAGGGCATGGAGCAATGTGATGAGAGGCTTCATGGAGAATTGTGATGACAAGGGCATGGAGCATTGTGATGAAAAGGGTCATGGAGCATTTTGAATACAAGATTCCCATATCATTTTGTTGTCAGGGGTCATGGAGCTCTGTGATGACAGTGGTCATGGAGCATTGTGATGACAGGGTCATGGAGCATTGTGATAAGAAGGTCATGGAGCATTGGGCTGAAAATGTTCAGGGAGTATTGTGATGACAGGGTAATGGGGCATTGTGATGACAAGGTCCTCGGGCATTGTGATGAGAAAACCGTGGAGCCTTGTGCTGACAAGTCTCATGGAGCATTCTGATGAAAAGGTGCATGGAGCATTGTGATTACAGGGGTCATGAAGCATTGTGATGAAAATGGCATGGAGCATTGTGATGCCAAGGGTCATGGCGTTTGTGATGACAAAGTTCATGGAGCATTTTGATGACAAGGTCGTGGTGCGTTGTGATGAGAAGGGCAGGGAGCATTTTGATGACAGGGTCATGGAGCAATTTGATTAAAAGTATCATGGAATATTTTGATGACAGTGGTTATGGAACACTGTGATGTCAGGGGTCATGGAGCATTTTGATGAAAAGGGTCATGGAGCATTTTGATGACAGGGGTCATGGAGCATATTGGTTTCATTGTGATGACAATAGCATGAAGCATTATGATGATGGACATGGTGCATTGTGATGACAGGGTCATGGAGCAATTTGATGTAAAGTATCATGTAATATTTTGATGACAGTGGTTATGGAAAATTGTGATGTCAGGGGTCATGGAGGATTGTGATGAAAAGGGTAATGGAGCATTTTGATGACAGGGATTATGGGACATTGTGATGTCAGGGTTCATGGAGCATTGTGATGATAAGGTCATGTACCATTGTCATGACACGGATCATGGAACATTGTGATGACAGGGGGGAGAGAGCATTTTAATGAGAAGTGCATGGAGCATTGTGATGACAAGGTTTTTGGAGCACTGTAATGACAAGGATGTGGAGCACTGTGATGACAAGCGCATGGCGCATTGTGACGACATGGGTTGTGGAGCATTGTGCTCACAAGCGCATGGAGCATTGTGATGACAACGGTCATGGAGCATTGTGCTGACAAAGGCATGGACATGGTGATGACAAGGATCACAGAACATTGTGATGAAAAGTTCATGGAGCATTGTGGTGAGAAAGGTCACAGAGCCCTGTGTGACGAGGGCATGGACCATTGTGATGACAAATGTCATGAAGCCTTGTGATGACAGGAGTCACAGAACATTGAGATGACAGGGGTCTTGGAGCACTGTGATGACAAGGACATGGAGCAATGTGATGAGAAGGCCATGGAGCATTCTGATGACATGCATCATGGAGCTTTGTGATTAAAGGTCATGGAGCATTGTGATTACAGGGGTCTTGGAGCATTGTGAAGAAAATGGTATGGATCATTGTGATGAAAAACGCATGGAGCCTTGTCATGACAGGGTTCAAGGAGCATACTGATGACAAGTGTCAGGGAGCATTGTGATGACAAGTGTATTGAGCGTTGTGATGACAAAGGTCATGGAGCACTGTGATGAGAAGACAATGGATAATTGTGATGATGAGCGTCATGGTGCATTGTGATGACAATGGTTATGGAACATTGTGATCACAAGGGTTTGGTGCATTTTGATGACAGAGGTCATGGAGAATATTGATTTCATTGTGATGACAATAGCATGAAGCATTATGATGATGGACATGGTGCATTGTGATGACAGGGTCATGGAGCAATTTGATGAAAAGGGTGATGGAACATTTTGATGACAGTGGTTATGGAACATTGTGATGTCAGGGGTCTTGGGGCATTGTGATGAAAAGGGTGATGGAGCATTCTGATGACAGAGGATATGGAACATTTTGATGTCAGGGGTCATGGAGCATTGTGATGATATGGCATGTGGCATTGTGATGACAGAGGTCATGGAAAATTGTGATGACAGTGGTGAGGGAGTATTGTGATGACTACTGATGGAACATTGTGATATCGGTGGTGAGAAAGCATTTTGATGAGAAGTGCATGGAGCATTGTGATGACAATGTTTATGGAGCATTGTGATGACAAGGTTTATGGAGCATTGTGATGACAAGGCTGTGGAGCATTGTGTTGACAATTGCATGGCGCATTTTGATGACATGGGTCATGGAGCATTGTGCTGAGAAGCGCATGGAGCATTGTGATGACAAGGGTCATGGAGCATTGTGCTGACAAATTCATGGAACCTTGTGATGATAACGGTCACAGAGCATTGTGCTGAAAATTTCATGGAGCATTGTGGTGACAATGGTCACAGAGCCTTGTGATGACGAGGTTAAGTACCATTGTGGTGACAAAGGTCATGAAGCATTGTGATGACTGGAGTTACGGAACATTGTGATGACAAGGGTATGGAGAATTCTGATGACAGGGGCATGGTGCATTGGTCTGACAAGTTTCATTGTTTATTGTGATGAGAGTGGGCAAGGCGCATTCTGATGAGAAGAGCATGGAGCATTTTGATTAGAAGGTCATGGAGTACTGTGAAGACAGGGGTCTGGGGGAATGTGATGACATATGTCATGGTCCATTGTGATGACAATGGCATGGAGTATTGTGTTGACAAGTGTCATGGAGGAATGTGATGACAAAGTTAATGGAGCATTGTGATGACAGGGGTTTGGAGCATTGTGATGGCAAGGGTCATGGAGCATTTTGATGACAAGGGCATGGAGGATTGTGATGACAAGGGCCATTGAGAATTTTGATGACAAGTTCCTGAAGCATTGTGATGAAAAGCACATGGAGCTTGCTATGACAGGGGTCATGGAGCATTGCGATGACAAGTGCATGGAGAACTGTGATGACAAGAGCATGTACCATTGTGATGAGAAGTGTCTTGGAGCATCGTGATGGTAAGACCGTGGAGCATTGTGATGAGAAGACCATGGATAATTTTGATGACGAGCGTCATGGAGCACTGTAATGACAAGGGGCATGGAGCATTGTTGTGACAGGGATCATGGAGCATTGTGATGACAAAGGTCATGGAGCATTCTAATGACAAGCTTGTGGAGTATTGTGATGACAATGTCATGGAGCATTGTGAGGAAAAGGGCATGGAGCATTGTGATGAAAAAGGCATGGAGCCTTTTCATGACAGGGTTCAAGGAGCATTCTGACGAAAAGTGTCAGGGAGCATTGTGATGACAAGTGTATTGAGCATTGTGATGACAAAGTTCATGGAGCATTTTGATGACAAGGGCATGGAGTATTGTGATGACAGGCATCCTGGAGCGTTGCGATGACAATTGTTATGGAACATTGTGATCACAAGAGTTTGGAGCATTGTGATGACACAGGTCGTGGATCATTTTGCTTTCAAGAATCACGGAGAATTGTGATGACAAGGGCATGAAACAATGTGATCCCAAGGGTCACGGAGGATTGTGATGACAGTGGTAAAGGAGAATTGTGATGACAATTGCATGGAGCATTGTGATGACAAGGTCATGTAGCATTTTGCTGACAAAGGCATGGAGAATTGTGATGACAAGTGTCATGGAGCTCTGTGACGACAAGCGTCAAGGAGCATTTTGATTACAGGGGTCATGGAGCATTGGGATGACAAGCACATGGAACATTCTGATGACAAGTGGCATGGATCATTTTGATGACTGTGGTCATGTAGCATTGTGATGACATGGGTCATGGAGCTTTGTGATGAGAAGGTCATGGAGCATTCGGCTGAAATTATTCATGGAGTACTGTGATGACAGGGGTCATGGAGCATTGTCATGAGAAGGGAATGGAGCAATGTGATGAGAAGGTCCTGGAGCATTGTGATGAGAGGGCCATGGAGCCTTGTGATGACAAGGGTCATGGAGCATACTGATGAAATGGTGCATGGAGCATTGAGATTGCAGGGGTTTTGAAGCATTGTGATGACAAGAGCATGGAGTATTGTGATGAGAAAGCAATGGAGCATTCTTATGACATGCGTCATGGTGCTTTGTGATGGAAAGGAGATAGAGCATTGTGATTACAGGGGTCTTGGAGCATTGAGATGAAAAGGGAATGGATCATTGTGATGAAAAATGCATGGAGCCTTGTCATGACAGGGTTCAAGGAGCATACTGATGACAACTGTCAGGGAGCATTGTGATGATAAGTGTATTGAGCATTGTGATGACAAAGATCATGGAGCATTGTGATGAGAAATCCATGGATAATTGTGATGACCAGCCTCTTGGGGCATTGTGATGACAAGTTGTTATGGAACATTGTGATCAGAAGGGTTTGGTGCATTGTGATGACAGTGGTCATTGAGCGTTTTGATTTCATTGTGATAACAATAGCATGAAATATTATGGTGATGGACATGGTGCATTGTGATGACAAGGTTCATGGAGCATTGAGATGAAAAGGGGCATGGATCATTGTGATTACAGGGCTGTTGGAGCATTGTGATGACAAGGGCATGGAGCATGGTGATGAGAAGGCCATGGAGCATTCTGATGACATGCGTCATGGAGCTTTGTGATGACAAGGGCATGGAGCATTGTGATTACAGGGGTCTTGGAGCATTGTGATGACAAGGGTCATGGAGGCTTCTGATGACAAGGCCGTGGAACCTTGTGATGGCAGGGGTCATGGATCATTGTTATGACAGGGGTAATGGAGCTTTCTGATGACAAAGGTCTTGGTGCATTTTGATGACAAATGCGTGGTGCATTGTGATGACAAATGTCATGGAGTATTTTGATGACAAGGTCGTTGTGCATTGTGATGAGAATTTCAGGGAGCATTGTGATGAGAGGGTCTTGGATCAAATTGATGAAAAGTGTCATGGAACATTTTGATAAGAGGGGTTATGGAACATTGTGATGACAAGGGCATGGAGTATTGTGATGAGGAGGCAAAGGAGCATTCTGATGACATGCATCATGGAGCTTTGTGAAGAGAAGGACATGGAGCATTGTGATTACAGGGGTCATAGAGCATTGCGATGACAAGTGCATGGAGAATTTTGATGAAAATATCATGTAACATTGTGAAAAGAAGTGTCAAGGAGCATTGTGATGACAAGGACTTGGAGTATTGTGATGACATGGGACATGGAGCATTCTGATGACCAGGGCATGGAGCATTGTGATGGCAAGACCGTGGAGCATTGTGAGGAGAAGATCACGGATAATTATGATGACGAGCGTCATGAAGCCCTGTAATGACAAGGGGCATGTAGCATTGTGATTACAGGGTTCTGGAAGCATTGTGATGACAAGGGAATGGAGCATTGTAATGAGAAAGCCTCGGAGAGTTCTGAAGACATGCGTCATGAATCTTTGTGACGACAAAGGCATGGAAAATTGTGATTACAGGGGTCTTGGAGCATTGTGATGACAAGGGTCATGGAGCCTTGGATGCCAAGGCGGTGAAACATTGTGATGGCAGGGGTCATGGAGCATTGTTATGACAGGGGTAATGGAGCATTGTGATGACAAGGGCATGGAATATTGGTCTGAAAATTTCATGGATTATTGTGATGAGATTCGGCATGGAACATTGTGATGACTAGGGCACGGAACACTGTGATACTTGTGTCATGGAGGATTGTAATGACAAGGGCATGGAGCATTGTGATGAGAAGAGTATCGAGCTTTGTGATGACAAGTGTCATGGAGCATTGTGGTGACAAGGGCATGGAGCGATATGATGAGAGGTTTCATGTAGCATTGTGATGAAATGGCATGGAGCATTGTGATGCAAAGGGTCATGGAGCTTTGTGATGACAAAGGTCATGGAGCAATTTGATGACAAGGTCGTGGTGCATTGTGATTACAAGGACATGGAGCACTGTGATTACAGGGGACTTGGAGCATTGTGATGACAAGGGCATGGAACATTGTGATGACCATGTCATGGTGTATTGTGAAGAGAGGTGTCAGGGAGCATTGTGATGACATATGTCATTTTCCATTGTGATGACAATGGCATGGAGCATTGTGATACCAAGTGTCATGGAGAATTGTGATGACAAAGGTAAAGGAGCGATTTGATGACAAGGGCATGGAACATTGCGATGACAAGGGTCATGGAGCATTGTGATGACGAGGGCATTGAGCATTCTGATGAAAATGTGCATGGAGCATTGAGATTACAGGGGATTTGAAGCAATGTGATTAAAAGGGCATGGAGCATTGTGATGACAAGGGTCATGGAGCATTGTGCTGATGAAGGCTTGGAGCTTTGTGATGACAAGGGTCACAGAGCATTGTGATAAAAATTTCATGGAGCATTGTGTTGACAAAGGTCACAGAGCTTTGTGTGACGAGGTCATGGACCATTGTGATGACAAATATCATGAAGCATTGTAATGACTGGAGTCACGGAGCATTGTGATAACATGGGTCTTGGAGCATTGTGATGAAAAGGGAATGGATCATTGTGATGAAAAAGGCATGAAGCCTAGTCATGACAGTGTTCAAGGAGCATAGTGATGACAAGTGTCAGCGAGCATTGTGATGCCAAGTGTATTGAGCATTGTGGTGACAAAGGTCATGGAGCATTGTGATGAGAAGACCTTGCATAATTGTGATGACGAGCGTCATTGGGCATGTGATGACAAGTGTTATGGAACATTGTGATCAGAAGGGTTTGGAGCATTGTGATGACAGAGGACATGGAGCATTTTGATTTCATTGTGATGAAAATAGCATGAAATATTATGATGTTGGGCATGGTGCATTGTGATGACAGCGTTCATGGAGCATTGAGATGAAAAGTGGCATGGAGAATTGTGATTATAGAGGTGTTGGAGCATTGTGATGACTAGGGTCATGGAGCCTTGTGATGACAAGGGTCATGGAGCCTTGTGCTGACAAGGCCGTGGAACATTGTGATGGCAGGTGTCATGGGGCATTGTTATGACAGGTTTAATGGAGCATTATGATGACAAGGGCATGGAGCAATGTGATGAGAGATTTCATTGAGCATTGTGATGACAAAGGCATGGAACACTGTGATGCCAAGGGTTATGGAGCTATGTGATGACACATGTCAAGGGGCATTTTGATGACATGGGCGTGGTGCATTGTGATGAGAAGGGCAGGGAGCATTTTGATGACAGGTTCATGGAGCAATTTGAATAAAAGTGTCATGGAATATTTTGATGACAGTGGTTATGGAACATTGGATGTCAGTGGTCATGAAGCATTGTGATGAAATGGTCATGGAGCATTGTGTGACGGGTTATATAACATTGTGATGTCAGGGGTCATGGAGCATTGTGATGATAAGGGCATGTATCACTGTGATGACAGTGGTCATGGAACATTGTGATGACAGGGTTGAGTGAGTATTGTGATGACTAGTGATGGAACATTGTGATATAAGTGTGGACAGAGGATTTTGATGAGAAATGCATGGAGCATTTTGATGACAAGTGTCATGGAGCATTGTGCTGACAAAGGCATGGAGCATTGTGATGACAAGGGACATAGAGCATTTTGATGAAAATTTCATGGAGCATTGTGGTGACAAAGATCACAGAGACTTGTGTGACGAGGGCATGGACCATTGTGAGGACACAGGTCATGAATCATTGTGATGACTCGAGTAACGGAGCATTGTGATGACAGGGGTCATGGAGCATTGTGATGACAAGGACATGGAGCAATGTGATGACAGGGGCATGGAACATTGGTCTGACAAGTTTCAGGGATTATTGTGATGACAGTGGGCATGGAGCATTGAGATGACAATGGCATGGAGCAATGTGGTGACAAAGGTCACAGAGCCTTGTGTGAGGAGGGCATGGACCATTGTGAGGACAAAGGTCATGAAGCACTGTGATGATTGGAGTCACGGAGCATTGTGATGACAGGGGTCATGGAGCATTGTGATGAAAAGGGCATGGAGCATGCTGATGAAAATTTGCATGGAGCATTGTAATTACAGGGGTTTTGAAGCAATGTGATTATAAGGGCATGGAGCATTGTGATGAGAAGGCAATGGAGCATTCTGATGACATGCGTCATGGAGCTTTGTGATGACAAGGACATGGAGCATTGTGATTACTGCGGTCTTGGAGCATTGTGATGAAAAGGGAATCGATCATTGTGATGAAAAATGCATGGAGCCTTGTCATGACAGGGTTCAAGGAGCATACTGATGACAACTGTCAGGGAGCATTGTGATGATAAGTGTATTGAGCATTGTGATGACAAAGATCATGGAGCATTTTGATGAGAAGACCATGGATAATTGTGATGACCAGTGTCATGGGGCATTGTGATGACAAGTGTTATGGAACATTGTGATGAGAAGGGTATGGTGCATTGTGATGACAGAGGTCTTTGTGCATTTTGATTTCATTGTGATGACAATAGCATGAAATATTATGGTGATGGGCACGGTGCATTGTGATGACAGGGTTCATGGAGCATAGAGATGAAAAGGGGCATGGGGCATTGTGATTACAGGGGTGTTGGAGCATTGTGATGACAAGGGCATGGAACATTATGATGAGAAGGCCATGGAGCATTCTGATGACATGCGTCATTGAGCTTTGTGATGACAAGGGCATGGAGAATTGTGATTACATGGGTCATGGAATATTGTGATGACAGGGGTGAGGGAGTATTGTGATGACTGGTAATGGAACATTGTGATATCAGTGGTGAGAAGGCATTTTGAGGAGAAGTGCATGGAGCATTGTCATGACAAGGTTTATGGAGCATTTTGATGACAAGGATGTGGAGCACTGTGATGACAAGGGTCATGGAGCATTGTGCTGACAAAGGCATGGAGCTTTCTGATGACAAGGGTCACAGAGCATTGTGATAAAAATTTCATGGAGCATTGTGGTGACAAAAGACACAGAGCTTTGTGTGACAAGGTCATGGACCATTGTGATGACAAATGTCATGAAGCATTGTGATGACTGGAGTCACGGAGCATTGTGATAACAGGGGTCTTGGAGCATTGTGATGAAAAGGGAATGGATCATTGTGATGAAAAAGGCATGGAGCCTTGTCATGACAGTGTTCACGGAGCATACTTATGACAAGTGTCAGCGAGCATTGTGATGCCATGTGTATTGAGCATTGTGGTGACAAAGGTCATGGAGAATTGTGATGAGAAGACCATGCATAATTGTGATGACGAGCCTCATGGGGCATGTGATGACAAGTGTTATGGAACATTGTGATCAGAAGGGTTTGAAGCATTGTGATGACAGAGGACATGGAGCATTTTGATTTCATTGTGATGACAATAGCATGAAATATTATGGTGTTGGGCATGCTGCCTTGTGATGACAGTGTTCATGGAGCATTGAGATGAAAAGTGGCATGGAGAATTGTGATTACAGAGGTCTTGGAGCATTGTGATGACAAGGGTCATGGAGCCTTGTGATGACAAAGCCGTGGAACATTCTGAAGGCAGGGGTCATGGAGCATTGTTATGACCGGTGTAATGGAGCACTGTGATGACAAAGGCATGGAGAAATGTGATGAGAGATTTCATTGATCATTGTGATGACAATGGCAATGAACACTGTGATGCCAAGGGTTATGGAGCTTTGTGATGACAAATGTCAAGGGAATTTTGATGACAAGGGCGTGGTGCATTGTGATGAGAAGGGCAGGGAGCATTGTGATGAACAGTTCATGGAGCAATTTGAATAAAAGGGTCATGGAAAATTTTGATGACAAGTGTTATGGAACATTGAGATGTCAGGGGTCATGAAGCATTGTGATGAAATGGGTCATGGAGCATTTTGTGACGGGGTTATGGAACACTGTGATGTCAGGGGTCATGGAGCCTTGTGATGATAAGGGCATGTAGCACTTTGATGACAGTGGTCATGGAACATTGGGATGACAGGGGTGAACGAGTATTGTGATGACTAGTGATGGAACATTGTGATATATGTGGTGAGAGAGCATTTTGATGAGAAGTGCATGGAGCATTGTGATGACAAATTTTATGGAGCATAGCGATGAAAAGGATGTGGAGCATTGTGAAGAAAAGAGCATAGCACATTGTGATGACATGTGTCATGGAGCATTGTGCTGACAAGTGCATTGAGCATTTTGATGACAAGTGTCATGGAGCATTGTGCTGACAAAGACATGGAGCATTGTGATGACAATGGACACAGAGCATTGTGATGCAAATTTCATGGAGCATTGGGGTGACAAAGATCACAGAGCGTTTTTCGAAGAGGGCATGGACCATTGTGATGAGAAAGGTCATGAATCATGGTGGTGACTGGAGTCACGGAGCACTGTGAAGACAGGGGTCATGGTGCATTGTAATGACAGGGTCATGGAGCAATTTAAATGAATGTGTCATGGAATATTTTGATGACAGGGGTTATGGAACATTGTGATGTCAGGGGTCATGGAGCATTGTGATGACAAGGGCATGGAGCAATATGATGACAGCGGCATGGAACATAGGTATGAAAAGTTTCATGGATTATTTTGATGACAGTGTGCATGGAGCATTGAGATGACAAGGGCATTTAGCATTGTGGTGACAAAGGTCACAGAGCCTTGTGTGATGAGGGCTTGGACCATTTTGAGGACAAAGTTAATGAAGCATTGTGATGACTTGAGACACGGAGCATTGTGATGACAGTGGTCGTGGAACATTGTGATGACAAGGGCATGGAGCATTGTGATGACAGGGGAATGGAACATTGGTCTGACATGTTTCATGGATTATTGTGATGACAGTGTGCATGGCGCCTTGTGATGACAAGGGCATGGAACATTGTGATGACAAGGTCTTGGAGTATTGTAAAGACAGGTGTCAGGGATCATTGTGATGACATATGTCATTGTCCATTGTGATGACAATGGCATGGAGCATTGTGATGCCAAGTGTCATGGAGGATTGTGATCACAAAGGTAATGGAGCATTTTGATGACAAGGGCTTGGAATATTGCGATGACAAGGTTCATGGAGAATTGTGATGACAAGGGCATGGAGCATTCTGATGAAAAGTTGCATGGAGCATTGAGATTACAGGGGTTTTGAAGCAATGTGATTACAAGGGCAAGGAGCATTGTGAGGAGAAGGCAATGGAGCCTTCTGATGAAATGCGTCATGGAGCTTTGTGATGACAAGGACATGGAGCGTTGTGATTACAGGGGTCTTGGAGCATTGTGATGAAAAGTGAATGGATCATTGTGATGAAAAATGCATGGAGCCTTGTCATGACAGGGTTCAAGGAGCATACTGATGACAGCTGTAAGGGAGATTTGTGATGATAAGTGTATTGAGCATTTTGATGACAAAGATCATGGAGCATTGTGATGAGAAGACCATGGATAATTGTGATGACCATTGTCATGGGGCATTGTGATGACAAGTGTTATGGAACATTGTGATCAGAAGGGTTTGGTGCATTGTGATGACAGAGGTCATTGAGCATTTTGATTTCATTGTGATGACAATAGCATGAAATATTATGGTGATGGGCACGGTGCATTGTGATGACAGGGTTCATGGAGCATTGAGATGAAAAGGGGCATGGAGCATTGTGATTACAGGGGTGTTGGAGCATTGTGATGACAAGGGAATGGAGCATTGTGATGAGAAGGCCATGGAGCATTCTGATGACGTGCGTCATGGAGCTTTGTGATGACAAGGGCATGGAGAATTGTGATTATAGGGGTCATGGAATAATGTGATGACAGGGTTGAGAGCATATTGTGATTAGTAGTGATGGAACATTGTGATAACAGTGGTGAGAAGGCATTTTGAGGAGAAGTGCATGGATCATTGTGATGACAAGGTTTATGGAGCATTTTGATGACAAGGATGGGGAGCACTGTGATGACAAGTGCATGGTGCATTGTGATGACATGGGTTATGATGCATTGTGATGACATGTGTTATGAAGCATTGTGCTGACATGCACATAGAGCATTATGATGACTAGGGTCATGGAGCATTGTGTTTGCAAAGGCATGGAGCTTTGTGATGACAAGGGTCACAGAGCATTGTGATAAAAATTTCATGGAGCATTGTGGTGACAAAGGTCACAGAGCTTTGTGTGACGAGGTCATGGACCATTGTGATGACAAATTTCATGAAGCATTGTGATGACTGTAGTAACGGAGCATTGTGATAACAGGTGTCTTGGAGCATTGTTATGAAAAGTGAATGGATCATTGTGAAGAAAATGGCATGGAGCCTTGTCATGACAGTGTTCAAGGAGCATAATGATGACAAGTTTCAGCGAGCATTGTGATGCCAAGTGTATTGAGCACTGTGGTGACAAACGTCATGGAGCATTTTGATGAGAAGACCTTGCATAATTGTGAAGACGAACGTCATGGGGCATGTGATGACAAGTGTTATGGAACATTGTGATCAGAAGGGTTTGGAGCATTGTGATGACAGAGAACATGGAGCATTTTGATTTCATTGTGATGACAATAGCATGAATCATTATGATGATGGGCATGGTGCATTGTGATGACAGTGTTCATGGAGCATTGAGATGAAAAGTGGCATGGAGAATTGTGATTACAGAGGTCTTGGAGCATTGTGATGACAAGGGTCATGGAGCCTTGTGATGACAAGGCCGTGGAACATTGTGATGGCAGGGGTCATGGAGCATTTTTATGACAGGTGTAATGGAGCATTGTGATGAGAAGGGCATGGATCAATGTGATAAGAGATTTCATTGAGCATTGTGATGACAATGGCATGGAGCATTGTGATGCCAAAGGTCATGGAGCTTTGTGATGACAAATGTCATGGGGCATTTTGATGACAAGGGCGTAGTGCATTGTGATGAGAAGGGCAGGGAGCATTGTGATGACAGGGTCATGGAACAATTTGAATAAAAGGGTCATGGAATATTTTGATGACAGGGGTTATGGAACATTTTGATGTCAGGGGTCATGAAGCATTGTGATGAAATATGTCATGGAGCATTTTGTGACAGGGGTTATGGAACATTGTTATGTCAGGGGTCATGGAGCATTGTGATGATAAGGGCATGTAGCACTGTGATGACAGTGGTCATGGAACATTGCGATGACAGGGGTGAGCGAGTACTGTGATGACTAGTAATGGAACATTGTGATACATGTGGTGAGAGAGCATTTTGATGAGAAGTGCATGGAGAATTGTGATGACAAGTTTTATGCAGCATAGCGATGAAAATGATGTGGAGCATTTTGAGGAAAAGAGAATGGAACATTGTGATGACATGTGTCATGGAGAATTATGCTGACAAGCGCATGGAGCATTTTGATGACAAGTGTCATGGAGCATTGTGCTGACAAAGGCATGGAGCATTGTGATGACTAGGGACACAGAGCATTGTGATGAAAATTTCATAGAGCATTGTGGCGACAAAGATCACAGAGCCTTGTGTGACGAGGGCATGGACCATTGTGATGAGAAATGTCAAGAATCATTGTGATGACTAGAGTCAAGGAGCATTGAGATGACACGGGTCATGGAGCATTGTGATGACAAGGGCATGGAGCACTGTGATGACACGGGCATGGAACATTGGTCTGACAAGTTCCATGCATTATTGTGATGACAGTGGTCATGGGGCATTGAGATGACAAGGGCATGGAGCATTGTGGTGACAAAGGACACAGAACCTTCTGTGACGAGGGCATGGACCACTGTGAGGACAAATGTCATGAAGCATTGTGATGACTGGAGTCAAGGAGCACTGAGATAACAGGGTTCATGGAGCATTGTGATGACAAGGGCATGGAGCATTGTGATGACAAGGGCATGGAACATTGGTCTGACATGTTTCTTGGATTATTGTGATGACAGTGGGCATGGCGCATTGTGATGACAAGGGCATGGAACATTGTGATGACAAGGTCATGGAGTATTGTGAAGACAGGTGTCAGGGAGCATTGTGATGACATATGTCATGGTCCATTGTGATGTCTATGGCATGGAGCATTGTGATACCAAGTGTCATGGAGGATTGTGATGACAAAGGTAATGGAGCATTTTGATGACAAGGGCTTGGAACATTGCGATGACAAGGGTCATGGAGCATTGTGATGACAAGGGCATGGAGCATTCTGATGAAAAGGGCCATTGAGCATTGAGATTACAGCGGTTTGGAAGTAATGTGATGACAAGGGCATGGAGCATTGTGATGAGAAGGCAATGGAGCATTCTGATGACATGCGTCATGTAGCTTTGTGATGACAAGGACATGGAACATTGTGATAACAGGGGTTTTGGAGTATTGTGATGAAAAGGGAATGGATCATTTTGATGAGAAATACATGGAGCCTTGTCATGACAGGGTTCAAGGAGCATACTGATGACAACTGTCAGGGAGCATTGTGATGATAAGTGTATTGAGCATTGTGATGACAAAGATCATGGAGCATGGTGATGAGAAGACCATGGATAATTGTGAGGACCAGCGTCATGGGGCATTGTGATGACAAGTGTTATGGAACATTGTGATCAGAAGGGTTTAGTGCATTGTGATGACAGAGGTCATTGAGCATTTTGATTTCATTGTGATGACAATAGCATGAAATTTTATGGTGATGGGCACGGTGCATTGTGATGACAGGGTTCATGGAGCATTGAGATGAAAAGGGGCATGGAGCATTGTGATTACAGGGGTGTTGGAGCATTGTGATGACAAGGGCATGGAGCATTGTGATGAGAATGCCATGGAGCATTCTAATGACATGCATCATGGAGCTTTGTGATGACAAGGGCATGGAGAATTGTGATTACAGGGTTCACGGAATATTGTGATGAGAGTTGTGAGGAGTATTGTGATGACTAGTAATGGAACATTGTTATATCAGTTGTGAGAAAGCATTTTGAGGAGAAGTGCATGGAGCATTGTGATCAGAATGTTTATGGAGCATTTTGATGACAAGGATTAGGAGCATTGTGATGATAAGTGCATGGCGCATTGTGATGACATGGGTTATGGAGCATTGTGCTGACACGCGCATCGAGCATTGTGATGACAAGGGTCATGGAGCATTGTGCTGACAAAGGCATGGAGCTTTGTGATGACAAGGGTCACAGAGCATTGTGATAAAAATTTCATGGAGCACTGTGGTGCCAAAGGTCACAGAGCTTTGTGTGACGAGGTCATGGACCATTGTGATGACAAATGTCATGAAGCATTGTGATGACTGGGGTCACTGAGCATTGTGATAACAGGGGTCTTGGAGCATTGTGATGAAAAGGGAATGGATCATTGTGATGAAAAAGACATGGAGCCTTGTCATGACAGTGTTCAAGGAGCATACTGATCACAAGTGTCAGCGAGCATTGTGATGCCAAGTGTATTGAGCATTGTGGTGAAAAAGGTCATGGAGCATTGTGATGAGACGGCCTTGCATAATTGTGATGACGAGCGTCATGGGGCATGTGATGACAAGTGTTATGGAACATTGTGATCAGAAGGGTTTGGAGCATTGTGATTACAGAGGACATGGAGCATTTGATTTCACTGTGATGACAATAGCATGAATAATTATGATGATGGCCATGGTGCATTGTGATGACGGTGTTCATGGAGCATTGAGATGAAAAGTGGCATGCAGATTTGTGATTACAGAGGTCTTGGAGCATTGTGATGACAAGGGTCATGGAGCTTTGTGATGACAAATGTCATGGGGCGTTTTGATGACAAGGGCGTGGTGCATTGTGATGAGAAGGGCAGGGAGCATTGTGATGAAAGGGTCATGGAGCAATTTGAATAAAAGTGTCATGGAATATTTTGATGACAGGTGTTATGGAACATTGTGATGTCAGGGGTCAGGAAGCATTGTGATAAAATGCGTCACGGAGCATTTTGTGACAGGGGTTATGGAACATTGTGATGTCAGGGGTCAGGAAGAATTGTGATGAAATGGGTCACGGAGCATTTTGTGACAGGGGTTATGGAACACTGTGATGTCAGGGGTCATGGAGCATTGAGATGATAAGGGCATGTAGCACTGTGATGACAGTGGTCATGGAACATTTTGATGACCGGGGTGAGGGAGTATTGTGATGACTAGTGATGGAACATTGTGATATATGTGTTGAGAGAGCATTTTGATTAGAAGTGCATGGAGCATTGTGATGACAACTTTTATGGAGCATAGCGATGAAAAGGATGGGGAGCATTGTGATGAAAAGAGCATGGACCATTGTGAGGACATGTGTCATGGAGCACTGTGCTGACAAGCGCATGGAGCATTTTGATGACAAGTGTCATGGAGCATTGTGCTGACAAACGCATTGTGATGACAAGGGACAAAGAGCATTGTGATGACAAGGGACACAGAACATTGTGATGAAAATATCATGGAACATTGTGGTGACAAAGATCACAGAGCCTTGTGTGACGAGGGTATGGACCATTGTGAGGAGAAAGGTCATTAATCATTGTGATGACAGGGGTCATGGAGCATTGTGATGACAAGGGCATGGAGCACCGTGATGACAGGGGCATGGAACATTGGTCTGACAAGTTTCATGGATTATTGTGATGACAGTGGGCATGGAGCATTGAGATAACAAGGGCATGGAGCATTGTGGTGACAAAGGTCACAGAGCCTTGTGTGACGAGGGCATGGACCATTGTGAGGACAAAGGTCATGAAGCATTGTGATGACTGGAGTCACGGAGCATTGTGATGACAGGGGTCATGGAGCATTGTGATGACAAGGGCATGGAGCATTGTGATGACAGGGGCATGGAACATTGGTCTGTCATGTTTCATGGATTATTGTGATGAGAGTGGGCATGGCGCATTGTGATGGCAAGGGCATGGAACATTGTGATGACAAGTTCATGGAGTATTGTGAAGACAGGTGTCAGGGATCATTTTGATGACATATGTCATTGTCCATTGTGATGACAATGGCATGGAGCATTGTGATACCAAGTGTCATGGAGGATTGTGATGACAGAGGTAATGGAGCAGTTTGATGACAAGGGCTTGGAACATTGCGATGACAAGGGTCATGGAGTATTGTGATGACAAGGGCATGGATCATTCTGATGAAAAGGCGAATGGAGCATTGTGATTACAGGGGTGTTGAAGCAATGTGATGACAAGGGCATAGAGCATTGTGATGAGAAGGCAATGGAGCATTCTGATGACATGAGTCATGGAGCTTTGTGATGACAAGGACATGGAGCATTGTGATTACAGGGGTCTTGGAGAATTGTGATGAAAAGGGAAAGGATCATGGTGATGAAAAATGCATGGAGCCTTGTCATGACAGGGTTCAAGGAATATACTAATGACAACTCTCAGGGAGCATTGTGATGATAAGTGTATTGAGCATTGTGATGACAAAGATCATGGAGCATTGTGATGAGAAGACCATGGATAATTGTGATGACCAGTGTCATGGGGCATTGTGATGACAAGTGTTATGGAACATTGTGATCAGAAGGGTTTGGTGCATTGTGATGACAGAGGTCATTGAGCATTTTGATTTCATTGTGATGACAATAGCATGAAATATTATGGTGATGGGCACGGTGCATTGTGATGACAGGGTTCATGGAGCATTGAGATGAAAAGGGGCATGGAGCATTGTGATTACAGGGTTGTTGGAGCATTGTGATGACAAGGGCATGGAGCATTGTGAGGAGAAATCCATGGAGCATTCTGATGATATGTGTCATGGAGCTTCGTGATGAAAAGGGCATGGAAAATTGTGATTACAGGGGTCTTGGAATATTGTGATGACAGGGTTGAGGGAGTATTGTGATGACTAGTGATGGAACATTGTCATATCAGTGGTGAGAAGGCATTTTGAGGAGAAGTGCATGGAGCATTGTGATTACAAGGTTTATGGAGCATTTTGATGAAAAGGATGTGGAGCATTGTGATGACAAGTGCATGGTGCATTGTGATGACATGTGTCATGGAGCATTGTGCTGACAAGCGCATGGAGCATTTTGATGACAAGTGTATTGGAGCAATGGGCTGACAAAGGCATGGAGCATTGTGATGATAAGGGACACAGAGTCTTGTGATGAAAATTTCATGGAGCATTGTGGTGAAAAAGATCACAGAGCCTTGTGTGACGAGGGCATGGACCATTGTGATGAGAAATGTCATGAATCATTGTGATGAATGGAGTAATGGAGCACTGTGTTGTCATGGGTCATGGAGCATTGTGATGACAAGGGCATGGAGCAATATGATGACAGGGGCATGGAACATTGGTCTGACAAGTTTCATGGATTATTGTGATGACAGTGGGCATGGAGCATTGAGATGACAAGGGAATGGAGCATTGTGCTGACAAAGGTCACAGAGACTTGTGTGACGAGGGCATGGACCATTGTGAGGACAAAGGTCATGAAGCATTGTGATGACTGGAGTCACGGAGCATTGTGATGACAGGGGTCATGGAGCATTGTGATGACAAGGGCATGGAGCATTGTGATGACAGGGGCATGGAACATTGGTTTGACATATTTCATGGATTATTGAGATGACAGTGGGCATGGCACATTGTGATGACAAGGGCATGGAACCTTGTGATGACAAGGTCATGGAGTATTGTGAAGACAGGTGTCAGGGAGCATTGTGATGACATATGTCATTGTCCATTGTGATGACAATGGCATGGAGCATTGTGATACCAAGTGTCATGGAGGATTGTGATGACATATGTATTGGAGCATTTTGATGACAAGGGCTTGGAACATTGCGATGACAAGGGTCATGGAGCATTGTGATGACAAGGGCATGGAGCATTCTGTTGAAAAGGTGCATGGAGCATTGAGATTACAGGTGTTTTGAAGCAATGTGATTACAAGGGCATGGAGCATTGTGATGAGAAGGCAATGGAGCATTCTGATGACATGCGTCATGGAGCTTTGTGATGACAAGGACATGGAGCATTATGATTACAGGGGTCCTGGAGCATTGTGATGAAAAGGGAATGGATCATTGTGATGAAAAATGCATGGAGCCTTGCCATGACAGGGTTCAAGGAGCATACTGATGACAACTGTCAGGGAGCATTGAGATGATAAGTGTATTGAGCATTGTGATGACAAAGTTCATGGAGCATTGTGATGAGAAGCCCTTGCATAATTGTGATGAGCAGCGTCATGGGGCATTGTGATGACAAGTGTTATGGAACATTGTGATCAGAAGGGTTTGGTGCATTGTGTTGACAGAGGTCATTGAGCATTTTGATTTCATTGTGATGAAAATAGCATGAAATATTATGGTGATGGGCACGGTGCATTGTGATGACAGGGTTCTTGGAGCATTGAGATGAAAAGTGGCATGGAGCATTGTGATTACAGGGGTGATGGAGCATTGTGATGACAAGGGCATGGAGCATTGTGAAGACAAGGCCGTGGAACACTGTGAAGGCAGGGGTCATGGAGCATTGTTATGACAGGTGTAATGGAGCATTGCGATGAGAAGGGCATGGAGGAATGTGATGAGAGTTTTAATTGAGCACTGTGATGACAATGGCATGGAGCATTGTGATGCCAAGGGTCATGGAGCTTTTTGATGACAAATATCATGGGACATTTTGATGACAAGGGCGTGGTGCATTTTGATGAGAAGGGCAGGGAGCATTGTTATGACAGGGTCATGGAGCAATTTGAATAAAATGGTCATGAAATATTTTGATGACAGGGATTATGGAACATTGTGATGTCAGGGGTCATGAAGCATTGTGATGAAATGGGTCATGGAGCATTTTGTGACACAGGTTATGGAACATTGTGATGTCAGGGGTCATGGAGCATTGTGATGATAAGGGCATGTAGCACTGTGATGACAGTGGTCATGGAACATTGTGATGACAGGAGTGAGTGAGTATTGTGATGACTACTGATGGAACACTGTGATATATGTGGTGAGGGAGCATTTTGAAGAGAAGTGCATGGAGCATTGTGATGACAAGTTTTATGGAGCATAGCGATGAAAAGGATGTGCAGTATTGCGAAGAAAAGAGCATGGCACATTGTGATGACATGTGTCATGGAGCATTGTGCTGACAAGCGCATGGGGCATTTTGATGAAAAGTGTCATGGAGCATTGTGCTGACAAAGGCATGGAGCATTGTGATGACATGGGTAAAAGAGCATTGTGATGAAAAGTTCATGGAGCCTTGTGGTGACAAAGATTACAGAGCCTTGTGTGACGAGGGCATGGACCATTGTGATGAGAAAGGTCATGAATCATTGTGATGACTGGAGGCACGGTGCATTGTGATGACAGGGGTCATGGAGCATTGTGATGACAAGGGCATGGAGCAATGTGATGACAGGGGCATGGAACATTGGTCTGACATGTTTCATGGATTATTGAGATGAAAGTGGGCATGGAGAATTGTGATGACAAGGGCATGGAACCTTGTGATGACAAGGTCATGGAGTATTGTGAAGAAAGGTGTCAGGGAGCATTGTGATGACATATGTCATTGTGCATTGTGATGACAATGGCATGGATCATTGTGATGCCAAGGGTCATGGATATTTGAGATTACAAATGTCATGGGGCATTTTGATGACAAGGGCGTGGTGCATTGTGATGAGAAGGCAATGGAGCATTCTGATGACATGCCGTCATGGAGCTTTGTGATGACAAGGACATGGAGCATTGTGATTACAGAGGTCTTGGAGCATTGTGATGAAAAGGGAATGGATCATTGTGATGAAAAATGCATGGAGCCTTGTCATGAAAGGGTTCAAGGAACATACTGATGACAACTGTCAGGGAGCATTGAGAGATAAGTGTATTGAGCATTGTGATGACAAAGATCATGGAGCATTGTGATGAGAAGACCATGGATAATTGTGATGAGCAGCGTCATGGGGCATTGTGATGACAAGTGTTATGGAACATTGTGATCAGAAGGGTTTCGTGCATTGTGATGACAGAGGTCATTGAGCATTTTGATTTCATTGTGATGACAATAGCATGAAATATTATGGTGATGGCCACGGTGCACTGTGATGACAGGGTTCATGGAGCATTGAGATGAAAAGTGGCATGGAGCATTGTGATTACAGGGGTGTTGGAGCATTTTGATGACAAGGGCATGGAGCATTGCGATGAGAAGGCCATGGAGCATTCTGATGACATGCGTCATGGAGCTTTGTGATGACAAGGGCATGGAGAATTGTGATTACAGGGGTCATGGAATATTGTGATGACAGGGGTGAGGGAGTATTGTGATGACAAGTGATGGAACATTGTGATATCAGTGGTGAGAAGGCATTTTGAGGAGAAGTGAATGGAGCTTTGTGATGACAAGGTTTATGGAGCATTTTGATGACAAGGATGTGGAGCATTGTGATGACAAGTGCATGGTGCATTGTGATGACATGGGTTATGGAGCATTGTGCTGACACGCGCATCGAGCATTGTGATGACAAGGGTCACGGAATATTGTTCTGACAAAGGCATGGAACTTTGTGATGACAAGGTTCACAGAGCATTGTGATAAAAATTTCATGGAACATTGTGGTGACAAAGGTCACACAGCTTTGTGTGACGATGTTATGGACCATTTTGATGATAAGTGTCATGAAGCACTGTGATGACTGGAGTCACAGAGCATTGTGATAACAGGGGTCTTGGAGCATTTTGATGAAAAGGGAATGAATCTTTGTGATTAAAAAAGCATGGAGCCATGTCAGGACACTGTTCAAGGAAAATACTGACGACAAGTGTCAGCGAGCATTGTGATGCCAAGTGTATTGAGCATTGTGTTGACAAAGGTCATGGAGCATTGTGATGAGAAGACCTTGCATAATTGTGATGACGAGCGTCATGGAGCATGTGATGACAAGTGTTATGGAACATTGTGATCAGAAAGCTTTGGCGCATTGTGATGACAGAGGACATGGAGCCTTTTGATTTCATTGTGATGACAATAGCACGAATCATTATGATGATGGGCATGGTGCATTGTGATGACACTGTTCATGGAGCATTGAGATGAAAAGTGGCATGGAGAATTGTGATTACAGAGGTCTTGGAGCATTGTGATGACAAGGGTCATGGAGCCTTGTGATGACAAGAGCTTGGAGCATTGTGGTGACAAGTGTCATGGAGAATTGTGATGACAATGGCAGGGAGCATTGTGATGTCAAGGGACATTAAGAATTTTTATAACAGTGTCATGAAGAATTGTGATGACAAGCATATGGAGCTTGCTATGACAGGTTTGAGGGAGCATTGCGATTACAAGTGCACGGAGAATTGTGATGACAAGAGCATGTAACATTGTGATGAGAAATGTCATGGAATATTGTGATGACAAAGAGGTGGAGAATTGTGATGACAAGGGACATGGAGCAATGTGATGACAAGTCCGTGGAGCATTCTGATGAGAAGACCATGGATAATCGTGGTGACAAGCATCTTGGAGCATTATGATGACAAGAGCCATGGAGCATTCCAACATAAGATATCACTTATGAAGGAAATGTAAACATGGGTACACATGAAATGAATTAGTAAAGAGAACAGAGTCTCACATATAGAAAATATACTTATGCCTGTTTACGGGGAAAGGAGAGGTGGGTTGATGCATAAAACCAGAGTTTGATATTAGCACAGGTACCATTCCATAATCCAAATACAGAATAGACAAGAACTACTCCTTCCTCAGTGAACGGGACTCAACACCCCTATTCTCTGCAGAGGAATATATCTGACTAGTAAGAATCTTAAAACCTATGTATTGATATGTCTCCGTAAGGGAATCAAGTGTGTCTAGACTGACATAAACATGGCAGTGGAAATCAGCTGAAAACCACGATAAAAAGGAATTTAAATACAAAACCAAAAAACAGGGAAATTATTTACAATTCCTTCAGGGGCTCTGATGAAACCTGGAATGACCCTGTCTACAACGACAGCTGGATGTGGCATAAGGCTGGACACCTGGGACTGAGAGGATTGGTCAGATTGGGTGAGCAAATGCAGACCCTTTAAAGCTATAATGCGTGGCAACCATTCTTTGGGTCCCAAATCTCAAGATAGAAGGAAATATTACTACAGCTATAACATGTATGGGAAACACAGAGAATGGACACACTGTGAATACGAAAGGTTTCTAAAACTCAACTAATAGTCCCTCTCCTCGTGCTCTGCTTTCACTTTCCAACTGCTTTACTATCAATCTCCCAACTTGGAGAGACAGCCCCTTTAACCTCCTGGTTCGCACAGGTTGCCAAATTGGCAAAGGATGAAAGGGAAGAGGGAGTACCAATGAGAGAGTAGCTCTTAGGCATTTGGACGGGCACATGTCACTCTAATTTCCCGGCATGAACAAGAATTAACCAAAGTCTCAGCCAACCGCCGGGAACCAGTATAGGTCCTGAACCAATATTTGGGAATTGCAGTCAGCTCACAAAAAACGAGTTGAGAAATGGAGCTCAGGGGCACAGCAATTCACAAACTGGCAGAGTAATAAAGGACAACAATCTTCCAAAAATCTGTTGAGGGAAGGCAACGAGGTGGACATGAAAGCGAGCCAGAATAGTAGGAAACATATATCAAGAGGTGCATTGTAATCACCTTTAAGACACAGGAAGAGGGGCACAACTTCGACAATGATGCACTTGGCCAAAAATGGCGTATGCATTTTTTCCATGCATACGCCCTTTTTGGCAAAGCAAGCAAGCGGGCAATGCAAATCAGCACTATAAAGAAGTAGCACTTCCAACTGGGGAAATTGGATATCCGTAAAATGTGTAAAAACCAGAAAGGCAAGACAGGCCCTGGAGAACAGGGAGCCTAGTTATGCTGATGGGCAGGATGTAAATTGCCAACTGCCTCTCTGGAGGAGTGCATTGTGTTCCCTAAAACAAGTAATCAACAGAGCTCCAGAGCCAAGGGCACTTCCAGTTTAGGGAATATACCTTGGGAACACTGAAAATCAATAATACAGAGCCACCCCAAAAATTAGGGCTGCACTGCTTACAAGAACCTCAACTTGGGGACACCTGAAATATACCAGGGAAGACAAAAATGGTTCAAGAACTTGTGTTACTTACGTAAGATGGGATATCCCTCAGCCATGAAATCAATGTCATAAGGCCAGTAGCAGCAAAATGAGTGGATTCAGGTACGATGATTCTAAGTGAAATAAGTCACAGAGAAAAAGAAACTTATCATAAGATATCAATTATGAAGGTCCTGTAAACATGGCTACCCATGAACTGAGTTACGAAAGATAACAGAGTCTCACATTTAGAAAGCACTCTTATGCCTGCTTAATGGGGAAGGAGAGGTGGGGTGATGCATAAAACCAGAGTTTCATATTAGTACAGGTACCGGTCCAAAAACCAAATACGGAATAGACAACATCTACACCTTCCTCAGTGAAAGGGACTCAAAACCAGTATTTCCTGCTGAGGAATATATCTGACTAGTAAGAATCTTAAAACCTATGTATTGATATGTCTCCGTAAGGGAATCAAGTGTGTCTAGACTGGCATAAACATGGCAGTTAGAATCAGCTCAAACCCACTCTAAAAAGATATTTCAAAAACAAAACAAAAAAACAGGGAAATTATTTACAATTCTTTCAGGGGCTCTGATGAAACCTGGAATGACCATATCTACAATGACAACTGGATGTGGCATAAGGCTGGACACTTGGGACTGAGAGGATTGGTGAGATTCGGTGAGCAAATGCAGACCACTTAAAGCAATAATGTGTGGCACACATTCCAAGGGTCCCAAATCTCCAGGTTGAACGGAATATTACTACAGCTATAACATGTACGGGAAACCTAAAGAATGGACACACTGTGAATACGATATGTTTCTAAAACTCTACTAATAGTCCCTCTCCTGGTGCTCCGGTTTGAATTTCCAACTGGTTTACTATCAATCTAGCAACTTGGAGAGACAGCCCCTTTAAAACCCAGTTTCACACTCGTTGCCAATTTGGCAGAGGATGAAAGGGAAGAGGGAGAACCAATGAGAGAGTAGCTGTTAGGCATTTGGTCGGGCACATGTCACTCTAATTGCCCGGCAGGAAGAAGAATTAACCAAACTCTTAGCCACCTGCTGGGAACCAGTATAGGTCCAGTACCAAAATTTTGGACTTGCGGTCAGCTCACAAAAAACGAGTTGAATAATGGAGCTCAGTGGCACAGCAATTCATATACTGGCAGAGTAATAAAGGAAAACTATCGTCCAAAAATCTGTTGAGGGAAGCAACGAGGCGGACTTGAATGCGAGCCAGAATAGCAGGAAACACATTTCAACAGGTACATTGGAATCGCCTTTAAAGCACAGAAAGAGGGGCACAACTTCGACAATGATGCACTTGGCCAAAAAGGGCGTAGGCGTTTTCTACAGAATATATTCAGGAGAAACCGCATACGCCCTTTTTGGCCAAGCAAGCAAGCGGGCAATGCAAATCTGCACTACAAAGAAGTGTCAATTCCCACCGGTGAAAGGGTTATCCACAAAATATATAAAAACCAGAAAGGCAAGACAGGCCCTGGATAACAGGGAGCCTAATTATGCTGATGGGCAGGATGTAATTTGCCAACTGCCTCTCTGGATGAGTGCATTGTGTTCCCTAAAACAAGTAAACAACAGAGGTACAGAGCCAAGGGCACTTCCAATTTGGGAATATACCTTGGGAAAACTGAAAATCAATAAGACAGAGCCACCCCAAAATTTAGGGCTGCACTGCTTACAAGAACCTCACCTTGGGTACACATTAACTATCCTAGGAAAGACAAAAATGGTTCAAGAAATTGTGGTACTTACGTACGATGGAATATCCCTCAGACATGAAATCAATGTCATAAGGCCAGTAGCAGCAAAATGAGTGGATTCAGGTACGATGATTCTAAGTGAAATAAGTCACAGAGAAGAAGAAACTTATCATAAGATATCACTTATGAAGGTCCTGTAAACATGGATATACATGAACAGAGTTAGGAAAGAGAACAGAGTCTCACATTGAGAAAACACTCTTATGCCTGCTTAACGGGGAAGGAGAGGTGGGGTGATGTATAAAACCAGAGTTCCATAGTAGTACAGGTACCGTTCCAAAAACCAAATACGGAATAGACAAGACCTACACCTTCCTCAGTGAAAGGGACTCAAAACCCCATATTTCCCGCAGAGGAATATATCTGACTAGTTAGAATCTTAAAACCTATGTATTCATAGGTTTCTGTAAGGGATTCAAGTGTGTCTACACTGGTATCAACATGGCAGTGAGAATCAGCTCAAACCCAATATAAAAAGGAATATGGGGCTTCCTTGGTGGCGCAGTGGTTGAGAGTCCGCCTGCCAATGCAGGGGACACGGGTTCATGCCCCGCTCCGGGAAGATCCCACATGCCGCGGAGCGGCTTTTCCCATGAGCCATGGCCGCTGAGCCTGCACGTCCGGAGCCTGTGCTCCGCAACAGGAGAGGCCACAACAGTGAGAGGCCCGTGTACCGCAAAAAACAAACAAACAAACAAAAAAAAAAAAAAGAGGAATTTGAAAAACAAAAAAAAAAAAACAGGGAAATTCTTTAGAATTCCTTCAGGGGCTCTGATGAAACCTGGAATGACCCTATCTACAAAGACAGCTGGATGTGGCATAAGGCTGGACACTTGGGACTCAGAGGATTGGTGAGATTGGGTGAGCAAATGCCGACCCTTTAAAGCAATAATGCGTGGCACCCATTCCATGGGTCCCAACTCTCCAGGTTGAAGGGAATATTACTACAGCTATAACGTGTACGGGAAACTTAGAGAATGGACACACTCTGAATACGAAAGGTTTCTAAAACTCGACTAATAGTCCCTCTCCGGTTGCTCTGGTTTGACTGTCCAACTGCTTTACTATCAATCTCCCAACTTGGAGAGACAGCCCCTTTAACCTCCTGGTTCGCACAGGTTGCAAACTTGGCAGAGGATGAAAGGGAAGAGGGAGAAGCAATGAGAGTAGCTGTTAGGCATTTGGATGGGCACATATCACTGTAATTTCCGTTCAGGGAGAAGAATTAACCAAACTCTCAGCCACCCACTGGGAAACAGTAGAGGTACTGAACCAAAATTTTAGACTTGCAGTCAGCTCACAAAAAACGAGTTGAAAACTGGAGCTCAGGGGCAGAGCAATTCAGAAAATGGCCGAGTAATAAAGGAAAACTATCGTCCAAAAATCTGTTGAGGGAAGGCAACGAGGCGGACTTGAAAGCGAGCCAGAAGAGCAGGAAACCGATTTCAATAGGTACATTGGAATCACCTTTAAAGCACAGGAAGAGGGGCACAACATCGACAATGATGCACTTGGCCAAAAAGGGCGTATGCGTTTTCTCCTGAATATATTCAGGAGAAAACGCATACGCCCTTTTTGGCCAAGTGAGCAAGCGGGCAATGCAAATCTGCACTACAAAGAAGTATCACTTCCCACTGGTCAAAAGGGACATCCGCAAAATGTGTAAAAACTAGAAACGCAAGACAGGCCCTGGAGAACAAGGAGCCTAGTTATGCTGATGGGCAGGATGTAAATTGCCAACTGCCTCTCTGGAGGTGTGCATTGTGTTCCCTAAAACAAGTAAACATCAGAGCTACAGATCCAAGGGCACTTCCAGTTTAGGGAATATACCTTGGGAAAACTGAAAATCAATAAGACATAGCCACCCAAAAATTTAAGGCTGCACTGATTACAATAACCTCAACTTGGTTACATATTGATGACAAGCGCATGGCGCATTGTGATAACATGGGTCATGGAGCAATGTGCTGACAAGCACATGGAGCACTCTTATGACAAGGGTCAGGGAGCATTGTGCTGAGGAAGGCATAGAATATGGTGATGACCAGTGTCAGAGAGCATTTTGATGAAAAGTTCATGGAGCATTGTGGTGACAAAGTCACAGAGACTTGTGATGATGAGGGTATGGACCATTGTGATGACAAACGTCATGAATTATTGTTATGACGAGTCACGGAGCATTGTGATGACTGCGTCATGGAGCATTGTGATGACAAGGGCATGGAGCATTGTGATGACAGTGTCATAGAGCAATTCTCTGACAAGATTTGTGGACTATTGTGATGAGAGTGGGCATGGCGCATTGTAATGACAAGGGCATGGATCATTGTGATGACAAGGGCATGGAGCATTGTGATGACAGTGTCATAGAGCATTTCTCTGACAAGATTTATGGACTATTGTGATGAGAGTGGGCATGGCGCATTGTAATGACAAGGGCATGGAGCATTGTGATGACAAGGTCATAGAGTAATGTGAAGCGAGGTGTCAGGGAGCATTGTGATGACATATGTCATGGCACATTGTGATGACAATGGCATGGGGCATTGTGATGCCAGGTGTCATGGAGTATTGTGATGACAAAGGTAATGGAGCATTGTGTTGACATCAGCTTGGAGCACTGTGATAACAAGTGTCATGGAGCATTGTGATGACAAGGGCATGGAGCATTGTGATGACAACGGACATTGAGAATTTTGATGACAATATCGTGAAGAATTTTGATGACAAAGGCATGGAGCTTGCTATGACAGGGGTCATATGGCATTGAGATGACAATTTCATGGAAAATTTTGATGACAAGTGCATGCAACATTGTGATGAGAAGTGTCATGGAGCATTGTGATGACAAGGACGTGGAGAATTCTGATGACAAGGGACATGGAGCATTGTTATTACCAGGGAATGGAGCATTGTGATTACCAGGGAATGGAGCATTGTGATAGCAAGACCGTGGAGCACTGTGATGAGAAGGCCATGAATAACTGTGATGACGAGCCTCATGGAGCACTGTAATGACAAGGGGCATGGAGAATTCTGATGACAGTTGTCATGGAGCATTGTGATGACAGGGGTCATGGAACATTGTGGTGACAGAGGTGATGGAGCATTGTGATGACAAGGGTCACGGAGCATTCTGATGATAAGCTTGTGGAGTATAGTGATGACAATGGCATGGAGCATTGTGATGAAAAGGGCATGGATCATTGTGATGAAAAATGCATGGAGCGTTGTCATGAGAGGGTTCAAGGAGCATACTGATGACAAGTGTCAGGGAGCATTGTGATGACCAGTGTATTGAACATTGTGATGACAAAGGTCATGGAGCATTGTGATGACAAGTGTCATGGAGGATTGTGATGACAAAGGTAATGGAGCATTTTGATGACCAGCGCTTGGAGCATTGTGATGAGAAGTGTCATGGAGCATTGTGATGACAAGGGCATGGAGCATTGTGATGACTAGGGCCATTGAGAATTTTGATGCCAACGTCGTGAAACACTGTGATGACAAGCACATGGAACTTACTATGACAGGTGTCATGGAGCATTGTGATGACAAGTGCATGTATAATTGTGATGACAATAGCATGTAACTTTGTGACGATAAGTGTCATGGAGCATTGTGATGACATGGACGTGGAGAAATGTGATGACAAGGGACATGGAGCACTGTGATGACCAGGGCATTGAGCATTGTGATCGCAAGATCGTGGAGCATTGTGATGAGAAGGTCATGGATAATTGTGATGACGAGCGTCATGGAGCACTGTAATGACAAGGGAAATGGAGCATTTTGATGACAGGTGTCATGGATCATTGTGATGACAGGGGTCATGGAGCATTCTGATGACAAGATTGCGGAGTATTGTGATGACACTGTCATGGAGCATTGTGATTAAAATGGCATGGAGCATTGTTATGAAAAAGGCATGGAGCCTTTTCATTACAGGGTTCAAGGAGCATTCTGACGATAAGTGTCAGGGAGCATTGTGTTGACAAGTGTATTTAGCATTGTGATGACAAAGTTCATGCAGCATTGTAAAGAAAGGCATCATGGAGCGTTGTGATGACAAGTGTTATGGAACATTGTGATCACAAGGGTTTGTAGCATTGTGATGACAGAGGTCATGGACCATTTTGATTTCAAGGAGCATGGAGCATTGTAATGACAACGGCATGAAGAAATGTGAACCCAAGGTTCACCGAGGATTTTGATGACAATGGGAATGGAGTATTGTGATGACAAGCGCATGGAGCATTGTGATTACAGGGGTCATGGAGCATTGGGATGGCAAGGGCATGGATCATCGTGATGACAAGTGTCATGGAGCATTTTGATGACAAGAGTTCCGGATCATTGTGTTGTCAGGGGTCATGGAGCATTGTGATGACAGTGGTAATGGAACATTGTGATGACAGGGTTCATGGAGCATTGTTATGAGAAGGTCATAGAGCATTGGGCAAAAAATGTTCATGAAGTATTGTGAAGGCGGGGGTCATGGAGCATTGTGATGACAAGGGAATGGAGCATTGTGGTGAGTAGGTACTGAATCATTGTGATGAGAAAACATTGGAGCCTTGTATTAACGAGTCTCCTAGTGCATTCTGATGAAAAGGGGCATGGAGAATTGTGATTACATGGGTCTTGGAACATTGTGAAGAAAAGGACATGGATCATTGTAATGAAAAAGGCATGGAGACTTGTCATGACAGGGATCAAGGAGCATAATGACGACAAGTGTCAGGGAGCATTGTGATGACAAGTGTATTGAGCATTGTGATGACAAAGGTCATGGAGCATTGTGATGAGAAGACCATGGATAATTGTGATGACGAGCGTCATGGGGCGTTGTGATGACAAGTTTTATGAAACACTGTGATCACAACGGTTTGGAATATTGTGATGACATAGGTCATGGAGCATTTTGATTTCATTGTAATGAAAATAGCATGAAACATTATGATGATGGGCATGGTTAATTGTGATGACAGGGTTCATGGAGCACGGAGATGAAAAGGGGCATGGAGCTTTGTGATTACAGGGGTCTTGGAGCATTGTGATGAGAAGGTCATGGAGCATTGGGCTGAAAATGTTCATGGAGCATTGTGATTACAGGGGTCATGGAGCACTATGATGACAAGTGTCATGGAGCATTGTGATGACAAGCGTCACGGAACATTCTGATTAAAGGTGTCATGGAGCATTGGGATGACAAGGCATGGATCATTGTGATGACAAGTGTCATGGAGCTTTTTGATGACAAGATTCCCGGATCATTGTGTTGTGAGGGGTCATGGAGCATGGGGATGACAGTGGTCATGGAGCATTATGATGACAGGGATCGTGGAGCATTGTGATCAGAAGTTCATGGAGCACTGGGCTGACAGTATTCATTGAGTATTGTGATGGCAGGGGTCATGGAGCAATGTAATGACAAGGTCCTGGAGCATTGTGAGGAGAAGACCATGGAGCCTTGTGATGACAAGTATCATGGAGCATTCTGATGAAAAGGGGCATGAAGCATTGTGATTACATGGGTCTTGGAGCATTGTGAAGAATATGGCTTGGATGATTGTGATGAAAGAGCATGGAGCCTTGTCATGAGAGGGTTCAAGGAGCATACTAACGACAAGTGTCAGGGAGCCTTGTGATGACAAGTGTATTGAGCATTGTGATGACAAAGGTAATGGAGCATTGTGATGAGAAGACAATGAATAATTGTGATGATGAGCGTCATGGGGAGTTGTGCTGACAAGTGTTATGGAACACTGTGAACACAAGGCTTTGTAGCATTGTGATGACAGAGTTTATGGTGCATTCTGATTTCATTGTGATGACAATAGCATGAAGCATTATGGTGATGGGCATGGTTCACTGTGATGACAGAGTTCATGCAGCATTTTGATGAAAAGGGCATGGAGCATTGTGATGAGAAAGCCACGGAGATGTCTGATGACATGTGTCATGGTGCTTTGTGATGACAAGAGCATGGAGCAGTGTGATTACAGGGGTCTTGGAGCATTGTGATGACAAGGGTCATGGAGCCTTGTGATGACAAGGCCGTGGAACATTGTCATGACAGGGATGTGGGAGTATTGTAATGACTAGTGATGGAACATTTTGATATCTGTGGTGAAAGAGCATTTTAAGGAGAAGTGCATGGAGCTTTGTGATGACAAGGTTTATGGAGCATTGGGATGACAAAGATGTGGAACATTGTGATGACAAGCGCATGGCATATTGTGATGACATGGGTCATGGAGCATTGTGCTGACAAGCGAATGGAGCATTGTGATGACAAGGGTCATGGAGCACTCTGCTGACAAAGGCATGGAGCATTGTGATGACAAGGGTCACAGAGCATTGTGATGATAAGTTCATGGAGCATTATGGTGGCAAAGTTCACAGAGCCCTGTGATTACGAGGGCATGGACCATTGTGATGACAAAGGTCAAGAAGCAGTGTGATGACTGGAGTCACGGAGCATTGTGATGACAAGGGCATGGAGCATTGTGATGACAAGGGCATGGAGCATTGTTATGACCAGGTCATGGAGTATTGTGAAGACAGTTATCAGGGAGCATTGTGATGACATATGTCCTTGTGCATTGTGATGAAAATGTCATGGAGCATTGTGAAGCAAAGTGTCATGGAGGATTGTGATGACAAAGTAATGGAGCATTGTGATGATAAGGGCTTGGAGCACTGTGGTGACAAAAGCCATTGAGAATTTTGATGACAAGGTCGTGAAGCATTGTTATGACAAGCACATGGAGCTTGCTATGACAGGGGTCATGGAGCATTGCGATGACAAGTGCATGGAGCATTGTGATTACAGGGGTCTTGGAGCATTGTGATGACAATGGCATGGAGCAATGTGATGACAAATGTCATGGAGCATTTTGATGACAAGGGCATGGTGCATTGTGATGAGAAGGGCAGGGAGCATTGTGATGACAGGGTCATGGAGCAATTTGATGAAAAGGGTCATGGAACATTTTGATTACATGGGTTATAGAATATTGTGATGTCAGGGGTCATGGAGCAGTGTGATGAAAAGGGTCCTAGAGCATTGTGATGACAAGGGTCGCAGAGCATGGTGATGAAAAGTTGATGGAGCATTGTGGTGACAAATGTCAAAGAGACTTGTGATGACGAGGGCATGGACCATTTTGATGAGAAATGTCATGAAGCATTGTGATGACAGGACTCACGGTGCATTATGTTGATGGGTCATGGAGCATTGTGATGACAAGGGCATGGAGCATTTTGATGACAGCGGTATGGAGCATTGGTCTTAGAAGTTTCATGGATTATTGCGATGACAGTGGGAATGGCGCATTGTGATGACAAGGGCATGGAGCATTTTGATGACAAGGTCATGCAGTATTTGAAGACAGGTGTCTGGGAGCATTTTGAAGACATAAGTCATGGCCCATTGTGATGACAATGCCATGGAGCGTTGTGATGCCAAGTGTCATGGAGGTTTGTGATGACAAAGGTAATGGAGCATTGTGATGATAAGGGCTTGGAGCCTTGTGATGACAAGGTTCATAGCACATTGTGCTGACAATGGCATGGAGCATTGTGATGACAATGGTCATGGAGCATTGTACTGAGAAAGGCTTGGATCATAGTGATGACAACGGTCACAGATCATTATGATGAAAATTTCATGGAGCATTTTGGTGACAAATATCACAGAGCCTTGTGAAAACGAGGCCATGGACCATTGTGATTAAAAAGGTCATGAAGCACTGTGATGACTGGAGTCATGGAGCATTGTGTTGACAGGGGTCATGGAGCATTGTGATGGCAAGGTCATGGATCATTGTGATGACAAGTGTCATGGAACATTTTGATGACAAGTGTCCCGGATCATTGTGTTGTCTGGTGTCATGGAGCGTTGTGATGACAGGGGTCATGGAGCATTGTGATGACAGGGGTCATGGAGCATTGTGATCAGAAGTTCCTGGAGCATTGGACTGATAGTATTCATTGAGTATTGTGTTGGCATGGGTCATGGAGCATTGTGATGACAATGGAATGGAGCATTGTGATGACAAGGTGCTGGAACATTGTGAGGAGAAAACCATGGAGCCTTGTGATGACAAGTATCATGGAGTATTCTGATGAAAAGGGGCATGGAGCATTGTGATTACATGGGTCTTGGAGCATTGTGAAGAATAGGGCATGGATGACTGTGATGAAAGAGCATGGAGCCTTGTCATGAGAGGGTTCAAGGAGCATACTAACGACAAGTGTCAGGGAGCATTGTGATGACAAGTGTATTGAGCATTGTGATGACAAAGGTCATGGAGCATTGTGATGAGAAGACCATGGATAATTGTGACGATGAGCGTCATGGGGAGTTGTGATGACAAGTGTTATGGAACATTGTGAACACAATGGTTTGGAGCAATGTGATGATAGAGGTTGTGGTGCATTTTGATTTCATTGTGATGACAATAGCATGAAGCATTATGATGATGGGCAGGGTTCATTGTGATGACAGAGTTCATGGAGCATTGTTCTGAAAAGGGCATGGAGCATTGTGATGAGAAGGCCATGGAGCTGTCTGATGACATGCGTCATGGTGCTTTGTGATGACAAGAGCATGGAGCAGTGTGATTACAGGGGTCTTGAAGCATTGTGATGACAAGGGTCATGGAGCCTTGTGATGACAAGGCCGTGGAACATTGTCATGACAGGGGTGTGGGAGTATTGTAATGACTAGTGACGGAACATTTTGATATCTGTGGTGAAAGAGCATTTTAATGAGAAGTGCATGGAGCTTTGTGATGACAAGGTTTATGGAGCATTGGGATGACAAAGATGTGGAACATTGTGATGACAAGCGCATGGCATATTTTGATGACATGGGTCATGGAGCATTGTGCTGACAAGCACATGGAGCATTGTGATGACAAGGGACATTGAGCACTCTGCTGACAAAGGCATGGAGCATTGTGATGACAATGGTCACAGAGCATTGTGATGATGAGTTCATGGAGCATTATGGTGACAAATTTCACAGAGCTCTGTGATTACGAGGGCATGGACCATTGTGATGACAAAGGTCAAGAAGCATTGTGATGACTGGAGTCATGGAGCATTGTGATGACAAGGGCATGGAGCATTGTGATGACAGGGGCATGGAACATTGGTGTGAGAAGTATCATGGATTATTGTGATGAAAGTGTGCATGGCACATTGTGATGACAAGGGCATGGAGCATTGTTATGACCAGGTCATGGATTATTGTGAAGATAGGTATCAGGGAGTATTGTGATGACATATGTCCTGGTGCATTGTGATGACAATGTCATGGAGCATTGTGAAGCCAAGTGTCATGGAGGATTGTGAAGACAAAGGTAATGGAGCATTGTGATGACAAGGGCTTGGAGCATTTTGGTGACAAGGGCCATTGAGAATTCTGATGACAAGGTCGTGAAGCATAGTTATGACAAGCGCATGGAGCTTGCTATGACATGGGTCATGGAGCATTGCGATGACAAGTGCATGGAGCATTGTGATTAGAGGAGTCTTGGAGCATTGTGATGACAATGGAATGGAGCATGGTGAAGACAATGCCATGGAGCATTCTGATGACATGCGTCCTGGAGATTTGTGATGACAAGCACATGGAACATTGTGATTACAGTGGTCTTGGAGCATTGTGATGAAAAGTGCATGGATCATTGTGAGGAAAAGGCAAAGAGTTTGTCATGACAGGTTTCAAGTAGCATACTGACGACAAGTGTCAGGGAGCATTGTGATGACAAGTGTATTGAGCATTGTGTTGACAAAGGTCATGGAGCATTTTGATGAGGAGACCATGGATAATTGTGATGACGAGCTTCATGGTGCATTGTGATGACAAGTGTTATGGAACACTGTGATCACAAGGGTTTGGAGCATTGAGATGACAGATGTCATGGAGAATTTTGATATCTTTGTTATGACAATAGCATGAAGCATTTTGATGATTGGCATGGTGCATTTTGATGACAGTGTTCATGGAGAATTGAGATGAAAAGTGTATGGAGCATTGTGATTACAGGGGTCTTGGAGCATTGTGATGACAATGTTCATGGAGCCTTGTGATGACAAGGCAGTGGAACATTGTGATAGCAGGGGTAATGGAGCATTGTTATGACAGGGGTAATGGAGCATTGTGATGAAAAGGGCATGGAGCATTGGTTTGAAATGTTTCATGTATTATTGTGATGAGTGTGGGCATGGAGCATTGTGATGACAAGGGCAGGGAACACGGTGAAACATGGGTCATGGAGGATTGTAATGACAAGGCATGGATCTTTGTGATGAGAAAGACATCGAGCATTGTGATGACAAGCGTCATGGAGATTTTGGATGACAAGTGCATGGAGTAATGTGATGAGATGTTTTGTGGAGCCTTCTGATGACAATGGAATGGTGCATTATGATGCCAAGGGTCATGGAGCTTTGTGATGACAAATGTAATGGAGCATTTTGATGACAAGGGCGTGTTGCATTGTGATGAGTAGGGCAGGGAGCATTCTGATGACAGGTTCATGGAACAATTTGATGGAAAGGGTCAGGGAATATATTGATGACAGGGGTTATGGAACATTGTGATGTCAGTGGTCATGGAGCATTGTGATGATAAGTGCATGTAGCATTTTGATGACAGGGGTCATGGAACATTGTGATGACAGTGTTGAGGGAGTATTGTGATGACTGGTGATGGAACATTGTGATATCAGTGGTGAGAGAGCATTTAGATGAGAAGTGCATGGAGCATTGTGATGACAAGGTTTATGGAAAATTGGGATGACAAGTTGTGGGGCATTGTGATGACAAGTGCATGGCACATTGTGATGACATGTGTCTTGGAGCATTGTGCTGACAAGCGCATGGAGCACTGTGATGACAAGGGTCATGGAGCATTGTGCTTACAGTGGCATGGAGCATTGTGATGACAAGTGTTACAGAGCAATGTGATGATGAGGGAATTAACCATTGTGATGAAAATGTTCATAAAGAATTGGTATGGCTGGAGTAACGGAGCATTATGTTGTGAGGTGTCATGGATCATTGTGATTACAAGGGCATGGAGCATTGTGATGACAGGAGCATGGAGCATTGGTCTGACAATTTTCATGAATTTTTGCTATGAGAGTGGACAGGGCACATTGTGATGACAAGGGCATGGAACATAGTTATGACAAGGTCATGTAGTATTGTGAAGACAGGTGTCAAGGAGCACTGTGATGACATATGTCATGGTGCATTGTGATGACAATGGCATGTAGCATTGTGATGCCAATTGTCATGGAGGATTGTGGTTACAAATGTAATGGAGCCTTGTGATGCCAAGTGTCATGGAGGATTGTGATGACAAAGGTAATGGAGCATTTTGATGACAATTTCTTTTAGAATTGTGAAGAAAAGGGTCATGGAGCATTGTGATGACAAGGACATGGAGCATTGTGATGACAAGGGCCATTGAGAATTTTGATGCCAACGTCGTGAAGCATTGTGATGACAAGCGCACGGAGCTTGCTATGACAGGCGACATGGAGCATTGCTATGAAAAGTGCATGGAGAACTGTGATGACAAGACCACGTAACATTGTGATGAGAAGTGTCATGGAGTATTGTGATGACAAGGACGTGGAGAATTGTGATGACAAGGGACATGGAGCATTGTGATGACCAGGACATGGAGCAGAGTGATGGCAAGGCCGTGGATCAGTGTGATGAGAAGGCCATGGATAATTGTGATGACGAGAGTCATGGAGCACTGTAATGACAAGGGGCATGGAGTATTGTGATGACAGGTGTCATGGAGCATTGTGATTACAGGGGTCATGGAGCATTGTGATGACATGGGTCATGGAGCATTCTGATGACAAGCTTGCGGAGTTTTGTGATGACAATGGCCTGGAGCATAGTGATGAAAAGTGCATGGAGCATTGTGATGAAAAAGGCATGGATCCTATTCATGACAGGTTTCAAGGAACATTCTGAAGACAAATATCAGGGAGCATTGTGATGACAAGGGCATGGAGCATGGTGATGAGAAGGCCATGGAGACTTCTGATGATATGGGTCATGGAGATTTGTGATGACAAGGGCATGGAACATTGTGATTACAGGGGTCTTGGAGCACTGTGATGAAAAGTGCATGGATCATTGTGATGAAAAGGTCATGGAGCCTTGTCATGACAGGGTTCAAGGAGCATACTGAGGACAAGTGTCAGGGAGCATTGAGCTGACAAGTGTATTGAGCATTGTGATGACAAAGGTCATGGATTTTTGTGATGAAAAAGGCATGGAGCCTTGTCATGACAGGGTTCAAGGAGCATACTGAGGACAAGTGTCAGGGAGCATTGAGCTGACAAGTGTATTGAGCATTGTGATGACAAAGGTCATGGAGCATTGTGATGAGAAGACCATGGATAATTGTGATGAGGAGCGTCATGGGGAATTGTGATGACAAGTGTTATGGTACATTGTGATCACAATGGTTTGGAGCACTGAGATGCCAGAGGTCATGGAGCATTTTGATGACATGCGTCATGGAGCTTTGTGATGACAAGTGCATGGAGCATTGCGATTACTGTGTTCTTGGAGAATTGTGATGACAAGGGTCATGGCGCCTTGTGATGATGAGGCCGTGGAACATTGTGATGACAGGGGTCATGGAGCATTGTTATGACACGGGTAATGGAGCCTTTTGATGACAAGTGCATGGAGCATTGATGTGACAAGTTTTATGTATTATTGTGATGAGAGTGGGCATGGAGCATTGTGATGACAAGGGCACGGAACACGGTGATACATGGACCATGGAACATTGTAATGACAAGGGCCTGCAGCATTGTGATGAGAATGGCATTTAGCAGTGTGATGACAAGCGTCATGGAGCTTTGTGATGACAAGGGCATGGAGCAATGTGATGAGAGGGTTCATGGAGCATTGTGATGACAAGGGCTTGGAGCATTGTGATGACAAGGGTCATGGAGCATTTTGATGAGAAGAGCATGGAGCATTGTGATGACAAGGGCCATTGATAATTATGATGACAAGGTCGTGAAGCATTGTGATAAAAAACATATGGAGCTTGCTATGACAGGGTTCATGGAGCATTGCGATGACAATTGCATGGAGAATTGAGATGAAAAGATCATGTAACATTTTGATGAAAAGTGTCATGGATCCTTGTGACGGCAATACCGTGGAGCACTGTGATGAGAAGACCATGTATAATTGTGATGACGAGCGTCATGGAGCACTGTAATGACAAGAGGCAAGGAGCAATTTGATGACAGGTGTCATGGAGCATTGTGATAGCAGGGGTCATGGAGCATTGTGATGACAGGTGTTATGGAGCATTCTGATGACAAGCTTGTGTAGTATTGTGATGACAATGGCATGGATCACTGTGATGCAAAGAGCATGGAGCATTGTGATGAAAAAGGCATGGAGCCTTTTCATGCCAGTGTTCAAGGAGCATTCTGACGACAAGTGTCAGGGAGCATTGTGATGACAAGTGTATTGAGCATTGTGATGAAAAAGGTCATGGAGCATTGTGAAGACAAGGGCATGGAGTATTGTTATGACCGGCATCCTGGAGTGTTGTGAAGACAAGTGTTATGGAACAATGTGATCACAATGATTTGGAACACTGTGATGACAGAGGTCATGGATCATTTTGATTTCAAGGAGCATGGAGAATTGTAATGATAGGGGTAATGGAGCATTGTGATGATAAGTTCATGTAGCATTGGGCTGAAAATGTTCTTGGAGTATTGTTATGAAAGGGGTCATGGAGCATTGTGATGACAAGGGAATGGAGCATTGTGATGAGAAGAAAATGGAGCCTTCTGATGACAAGTCTCATGGAGCATTCTGATGAAAAGGGTCATGGATCATTATGATGACAGTGGTCTTGGAGCATTGATATGACAAGGTCAAGGAGCATAGTGATGAGAAGGCCATGGAGCATTCTAATGGCATGCATAATGGAGCTTTGTGATGACAAGGACAAGGAGCATTGAGATTAGAGTGGTCTTGGAGCATTGTGATGAAAAGGGCATGGATCATTGTGATGAAAAATGCATGGAGCCTTGTCATGAAAGGGTTCAAGGAGCATTCTGACAACAAGTGTCATGGAGCATTTTGATGACAAGTTTATTGAGCATTGTGATGACAAAGATCATGGAGCATTGTGATGAGAAGACCATGGATAATTGTGATGACCAGAGTCATGGGGCATTGTGATGACAAGTGTTATGGAACATTGTGATCACAAGGATTTGGAGCATTGTGATGACAGAGGTCATGGAGCATTTTAATTTCATTGTGATGACAATAGTATGAAGCATTTTGATGATGGGCATGGTGCATTGTTATGACAGGGTTCATGGAGCATTGAGATGAAAAGGGGCAGGGAGCATTGTCATTACAGGAGTCTTGGAGCATTGTGATGACAAAGGTATGGAGCATCGTGAATGAGAAGGCCATGGAGCATTCTGATTACCTGTGTCATGGATCTTTGTGAGACATGGGTATGGAGAATTGCGATTACATTGTCTTGGAGCATTTTGATGAAAAGTGTCATGGAGTCTTGTGATGACAAGGTCGTGGAACCTTGTGTGGGCAGGTGTCATGGAGCAGTGTATTGACAGTGGTAATGGTGCGTTGTGATGACAAGGGCATGGTGAATTGGTCTGAAAAATTTCATGGATTACTGTGATGACAAGGGCATGGAACACTTTGATACATGGGTCATGGTGGATTGTAATGACAATGGCATTTAGCATTGTGATGAGAAGGGCATCAAGCATTGGCATCACAAGCGTCATGGAGCTTTGTGATGACAAGAGCATGGAGCAATGTGATGAGAGGCTTCATGGAGCATTGTGAAGACAATGGCATGGAGCATTGTGATGCTAAGTGTCATGGAGCTATGTGATGACAAAGGTCATGGAGCATTTTGATGACAAGGTCGAGGTGCATTGTGATGGGAAGGGCAGGGAGCATTGTGATAACAGGGTCATAGAGCAGTTTGATGAAAAAGGTCATGGAACATTTTGATGAGAGTGGTTATGGAAAATTGTGGTGTCAGGGGTCATGGAGCAATGTGATGAAAAGGGTATTGGAGTATTTTGATGACAGGATTTATGGAACATTGTGATGTCAAGGGTCATGGAGCATTTAATGATAAGTGCATGTAGCATTGTGATGACAGGGGTCATGGAACATTGTGATGACAGGGGTGAGGGAGTATTGTGAAGACTAGTGATGGAACATTGTGATATCAGTGGTGAGAGAGCATTTTGATGAGAAGTGCATGGAGCATTGTGATGACACGGTTTATGGAGCATTGTGGTGACAAGGATGTGGAGCACTGTGATGACATGGGTCAAAAAGCATTGTGCTGAAAAGCGCATGGAGCATTGTGATGACAAGGGTCATGGAACATTGTGCTGACAAAGGCATGGTGCATTTTGATGACAAGGGTCACAGAGCATTGTGATGAATATTTCAGGGAGCATTGTGGTGACAAAAGTCACAGAGCCTTCTGTGACAAGGGCATGGACCATTGTTATGACAAAAGTCATGAAGCATTTTGATGACTGGAGTCACGGAGCATTGGGATGACAGGGGTCATGGAGCATTGTGATGACAGGTTTCATGGGGCATTGTGATGAGAAGGTCATGGAGCACGGGGCTGAAAATGTTCATAGAGTATTGTGATGACAGGGCTCATGTGGCATTTTGATGACAAGGGAATGGAGCATTGTGATGAAAAGGACATGGAGCATGGTGATGAGAAGGCCATGGAGCATTCTGAAGTCATGTGTCATGAAGCTTTGTAATGACAAGGGCATGGAGCATTGTGATTACAGGGGTCTTGGAGCATTGTGAGGAAAAGGGCATGGATCATTGTGATTAAAAAGGCATGGAGCCTTGTCATGACAGGGTTCAAGGAGCATACTGACGACAAGTGTCAGGGAGCATTGTGATGACAAGAGTATTGAGCATTGTGATGACAAAGGTCATGGAGTATTGTGAATAGAAGACCATGGATAATTGTGATGATGAGCGTCATGGGGCGTTGTGATGACAAATGTTATGGAACATTGTGATCACACAGGTTTGGAGCATTGTGATGACAGAGGTCATGGAGCATATTGATTTCATTTTGATGACAACTGCATGAAGCATTATGATGATGGGCATGGTGCATTGTGATGACACGGTTCATGGAGCATTGAGATGAAAAGGGGCATGGAGCATTGTGATTACAGGGGTCTTGGAGCATTGTCATGATGAGGGCATGGAGCATCGTAAATGAGAAGGCCATGGAGCATTCTGATGACATGTGTCATGGAGCTTTGTGATGACAAGTGTATGGAGAATTGTGATTACAGTGTCTTGGAACATTGTGATGACAAGTGTCATGGAGTCTTGTGATGACAAGGCCGTGGAACATTGTGATGGCAGGGGTCATGGAGCATTGTTATGACAGGGGTAATGGAGCATTGTGATGACAAGGGCATGGAGCACTGGTCTGAAATATTTCATGGATTATTATGATGATAGTGGGCATGGAGCATTGTGATGACATGGGCACTGAACACTTTGATACATGGGTCATGGAGGATGGTAATGACAAGGGCACAGAACACTTTGATACATGGGTTATGGAGGATTTTAATGACAAGGGCATGGAACATTGTGATGAGAATGGCATCGAGCACTGGGATCACAAGCGTCATGGAGCTTTGTGATGACAAGGGCATGGAGCAATGTGATGAAAGGCTTCATGGAGCATTGTGATGACTATGGCATGGAGCATTGTGATGCCAAGGGTCATGGAGCTTTGTGATGACAAAGGTCATGGAGCATTTTGAAGACGAGGCCGTGGTGCGTTGTAATGAGGAGGGCAGCGAGCATTGTGATAATAGGTTCATGGAGCAATTTGATGAAAAAGGTCATGGAACATTTTGATGAGAGTGGTTATGGAAAATTGTGATGACAGGGGTCATGGAGCATTGAGATGAAATGGGTACTGTAGCATTTTGATGACAGAGGTTATGGAACATTGTAATGGCAGGGGTCATGGAGCATTTTGATGATAAGGGCGTGTAACATTGTGATGATAGGGGTCATGGAACATTGTGATGACAGCGGTGAGGGAATATTGTGAAGACTAGTGATGGAATATTGTGATACCAGTGGTGAGAGGGCATTTTGATGAGAAGTGCATGGAACATTGTGATGACAAGGTTTATGGAGCATTGTGATGACTATGATGTTGAGCATTGTGATGACAAGCGCATGGTACATTGTGATGCCATGGGTCAAGGAGCATTGTGATGACAAACACATGGAGCATTGTGATGACAAGTGTAATGGATCATTGTGCTGACAAATGCATGGTGCATTGTGATGTCAAGGGTCACAGAGCATTGTGATGAAATGTTCATGGAGCATTGTGGTGACAAATGACACAGAGCCGTGTGTGACAAGGGCATGGACCGTTCTGATGACAAAAGTCATGAAGCATTGTGATGACTGGAATCACGGAGCATTGTGATGACAGGGGCCATGGAGCATTGTGAAGACAGGATTCATGGGGCATTGGGATGAGAAGGTCATGGAGCATTTGGCTGAAAATATTCAAGGAGTATTGTAATGACAGGGGTCATGGGGCAATTTGATGACAAGGGAAAGGAGCATTGTGATGAAAAGGGCATGGGGCATGGTGATGAGAAGGCCATGGAGCCTTCTGAAGACATATGTCATGAAGCTTTGTGATGACAAGGGCATGGAGCATTGTGATTACAGGGGTCTTGGAGCATTGTCAGAAAAAGGGCATGGATCATTGTGATGAAAAAGGCATGGAGCCTTGTCATGACAGGTTACAAGGAGCATACTAACGACAAGTGTCAGGGAGCATTGTGATGACAAGTGTATTGAGCATTGTGATGACAAAGTTCATGGAGTATTGTGAATAGAAGGCCATGGATAATTGTGATGATGAGCGTCAAGGGGCGTTGTGATGACAAGTGTTATGGAACAATGTGATCACAAGGGTTTGGAGCATTGTGATGACAGAGGTCATGGAGCATTTTGATTTCATTTTGATGACAATTGCATGAAGCATTATGATGATGGGCATGGTGCATTTTGATGACACGGTTCATGGAGCATTGAGATGAAAAGGGGCATGGAGCATTGTGATTACAGGGGTCTAGGAGAATTGTGATGACAAGGGCATGGAGCATCATGAATGAGAAGGCCATGGAGCATTCTGATGACATGCGTCATGGAGCTTTGTGATGACAAGGACACAGAGCATTGTGATGACATGGGTTATGGAGCCTTGTGATGACAAGGCCGTGGAATATTGTAATGGCAGGTGTCATGGAGCATTGTTATAACGGGTAACGGAGCATTTTGATGACAAGGGCATGGAGCATTGGTCTGAAAAGTTTCATGGCTTATTGTGATGAGAGGGGGCATGGAGCATTGTGATGACAAGGGCACGGAACACTGTGATACATGGGTCATGGCGGATTTTAATGAAAAGCGCATGGAGCATTGTGTTAAGAAGAGCATCGAGCATTGTGATGCAAAGCATCATGGAGCCTGTGATGACAACTGCATGGATCAATGTGATGTGAGTGTTCATGGAGCATTTTGATGACAATGGCATGGAACATTGTGATGCCAAGGGTCATGGAGCTTTGTGATGACAAAGGTCATAGAGCATTTTGATGACAAGGGCGTGGTGCACTGTGATGAGAAGAGCAGAGAGCATTGTGATGAAATGGTCATGGAGCAATTTGATGAAAAGTGTCATGGGATATTTTGATGAAAGGGGTTATGGAACATTGTGATGTCAGGGGTCATGGAGCATTATGATGAAAAGGGTCATGGAGCATTTTGATGACAGGGGTCCTGGAACATTGTGTTGAAAGGGGTGAGGGAGTATTGTGATGACTATTGATGGAACATTATGATATCCGTGGTGGGACAGCATTTTGATGGGAAGTGCATGGAGCATTCTGATGACAAGATTTATGGAGCACTGTGATGAAAAGGTTGTGGAGCATTGTGATGACAAGCGCATGGCGCACTGTGATGACACAGGTATTGGGGCATTTTGCGGACAAGCGCATGGAGCATTGTGATGACAATGGTCATGGAGCATTGTGCTGACAAAGGTATGGAGCATAGTGATGACATGGGTAACAGAGCATTGTGATGAAAATTTCATGGAGCATTGTGGTGACAAATATCACAGAGCCTTTTGATGATGAGGGAATGGACCATTGTGTTGACAAACGTCATAAAGCACTGTGATGACTGGAGTCACGGAGCATTGTGATGACAAGGTCCTGGAGCATTGTGAAGAGAGGACGATGTAGCCTTGTGATGACAATTCTCATGGAGCATTCTGATGAAAACTGGCATGGAGCATTGTGATTACAGGGGTCTTGGATCCTTGTGATGACAAGGCCGTGGAACATTGTAATGGGATTTGTCATGGAGCATTGTTATGACATGGGCAATGGGGCATTGTGATTACAAGGGCATCGAGCATTTTTCCGAAAAGTTTCATGGATTATTGTGATGAGAGTGGGCATGGAGCATTGTGATGACAAGTGCATGGAACACTGTGATACATGGGTCATGGAGGATTTTAATGACAAGGGCATGGAGCAATGTGATGAGAGGAATCATGGAGCATTGTGATGACAAGGGCATGAAGCATTGTGATGACAAAGGTCATGAAGCATTTTGATGACAACATTCACAGATCATTGTGTTGTCAGGGGTCATGGAGCGTAGTGATGACAGTGGTCATGGAGCATTGTGATGCCAGGGGTCATGGAGAATTGTGATAAGACGGTCATGGAGCATTGGGCTGAAAATGTTCATGGAGTATTGTGATGACATGGGTAATGGGGCATTGTGATGACAAGGGAATGGAGCATTGTGATGACAAGGTCCTGGAGCATTGTGATGAGAAGACCATGGAGCCTTGTGATGACAAGTCTCATGGAGCATTCTGATGAAAAAGTGCATGGAGCATTGTGATTACAGGGGTCATGGAGCATTGTGATAAAAATGGCATGGAGCATTGTGATGCCAAGGGTCATGGAGCTTTGTGATGACAAAGTTCATGGAGCAATTTGATGACAAGGTCGTGGTACATTGTGATGAGAAGGGCAGGGAGCATTGTGATGACAGTGTCATGGAGCAATTTGATGAAAAAGATCATGGAACATTTTGATGACAGTAGTTATGGAACATTGTTATGTCAGGGCTCATGGAGCATTGTGATGAAAAGGGTCATGGAGCATTTTGATGACAGGGGTTATGGAACATTGTGATGTCATGGTTCATGGCGCATTGTGATGATAAGATCATGTAGCATTGTCATGACAGGGATCATGGAACATTGTGATGAAAGGGGGAGAGAACATTTTGATGAGAAGTGCATGGAGCATTGTGATGACAAGGTTTTTGGAGCACTGTAACGACAAGGATGTGGAGCATTGTGATGAAAAGCACATGGCGCATTGTGATGACATAGGTTATGGATCATTTTGCTGACAAGTGCATGGAGCATTGTGATGACAAGGGTCATGTAGCATTGTGCTGACAAAGGCATGGAGCATGGTGATGACAAGGATAAAAGAGCATTGTGATGAAAAGTTCATGGAGCATTGTGGTGACAATGGTCACAGAGCCTTGTGTGACGAGGACATGGACCATTGTGATGACAAATGTCATGAAGCCTTGTGATGACTGGAATCACAGAACATTGAGATGACTGGGGTCTTGGAGCACTGTGATGACAAGGACATGGAGCATTGTGATGAGAAGGCTATGGAGCATTCTGATGACATGCATCATGGAGCTTTGTGATTAAGATTATGGAGCATTGTGATTACACGGGTCTTGGAGCATTGTGATGAAAATGGTATGGATCATTGTGATGAAAAATGCATGGAGCCTTGTCATGACAGGGTTCAAGGAGCATACTGATGAAAAGTGTCAGGGAGCATTGTGATGACAAGTGTATTGAGCATTGTGATGACAAAGTTCATGGAACACTGTGATGAGAAGACCATGGATAATTGTGATGATGAGTGTCATGGTGCATTGTGATGACAATGGTTATGGAACATTGTGATCACAAGGGTTCGGAGCATTTTGATGACAGAGGTCTTGGAGCATATTGATTTCATTGTGATGACAATGGCATGAAGCATGATGACGATGGACATGGTGCATTGTGATGACAGGGTCATGGAGCAATTTGATGAAAAGGGTCATGGAACATTTTGATGACAGTGGTTATGGAACATTGTGATGTCAGGGGTCTTGGAGCCTTGTGATGAAAAGGGTGATGGAGCATTCTGATGACAAAGGATATGGAACATTTTGATGTCAGGGGTCATGGAGCATTGTGATGATATGGCATGTGGCATTGTGATGACAGAGGTCATGGAAAATTGTGATGACAGTGGTGAGGGAGTATTGTGATGACTACTGATGGAACATTGTGATATCAGTGGTGAGAAGGCATTTTGAGGAGAAGTGCATGGTGCATTGTGATGACAGGGGTAATGGAGCATTGAGATGGCAAGGGCATGGAGCATTGTGATGAGAAGGCCATGGAGCATTCTGATGACATGCATCATGGAGCTTTGTGATAACAATGGCATGGAGAATTGGTCTGAAAAGTTTCATGGATTATTGTGATGACAAGGGCACGGAACACTTTGTTACATGGGTCATGGTGGATTGTAATGACAAGGGCATGTAGCATTGTGATGAGAAGGGCATCAAGCATTGGGATCACAAGCGTCATGTAGCTTTGGGAAGACAAGGGCATGGAGCAATGTGATGAGAGGCTTCATGGAGCATTGTGATGACAATGGCATGGAGCATTGTGATGCTAAGGGTCATGGAGCTTTGTGATGACAAAGGTCATGGATCATTTTGATGACAAGGTCGAGGTGCGTTGTGATGAGAAGGGCAGGGAGCATTGTGATAACAGGGTCATAGAGCAATTTGATGAAAAAGGTCATGGAACATTTTGATGAGAGTGGTTATGGAAAATTGTGGTGTCAGGGGTCATGGAGCATTGTGATGAAAAGGGTATTGGAGTATTTTGATGACAGGGTTTATGGAACATTGTGATGTCATGGGTCATGCAGCATTTAATGATAAGTGCATGTAGCATTGTGATGATAGGGGTCATGGAACATTGTGATGACAGGGGTGAGGGAGTATTGTGAAGACTAGTGATGGAACATTGTGATATCAGTGGTGAGAGAGCATTTTGATGAGAAGTGCATGGAGCATTGTGATGACACGGTTTATGGAGCATTGTGGTGACAAGGATGTGGAGCATTGTGATGACATGGGTCAAAAAGCATTGTGCTGAAAAGCGCATGGAGCATTGTGATGACAAGTGTCATGGATCATTGTGCTGACAAAGGCATGGTGCAATTTGATGGCAAGTGTCACAGAGCACTGTGATCAATATTTCAGGGAGTATTGTGGTGACAAATGTCACAGAGCCTTGTGTGACAAGGGTATGGACCACTGTGATGACAAAGGTCATGAAGCATTTTGATGACTGGAGTCACGGAGCATTGGGATTACAGTGGTCATGGTGCATTGTGATGACAGGGTTCATGGGGCATTTTGATGACAAGGGAATGGAGCATTGTGATGAAAAGGGCATGGAGCATGGTGATGAGAAGGCCATGGAGAATTCTGAAGTCATGTGTCATGAAGCTTTGTGATGACAAGGGCATGGAGCATTGTGATTACAGGGGTCTTGGAGCATTGTGAGGAAAAGGGCACGGATCATTGTGATTAAAAAGACATGGAGCCTTGTCATGACAGGGTTCAAGGAGCATACTGACGACAAGTGTCAGGGAGCATTGTGATGACAAGTGTATTGAGCATTGTGATGACAAATTTCATGGAGTATTGTGAATAGAAGACCATGGATAATTGTGATGATGCACGTCATGGGGCGTTGTGATGACAAGTGTTATGGAACATTGTGATCACAAGGGTTTGGAGCATTGTGATGACAGAGGTCATGGAGCATTTTGATTTCATTTTGATAACATTTGCATGAAGCATTATGATGATGGGCATGGTGCACTGTGATGACACGGTTTATGGAGCATTGAGATGAAAAGGGGCATGGAGCTTTGTGATTACAGGGGTCTTGGAGCATTGTGATGATGAGGGCATGGAGCATCGTAAATGAGAAGGCCATGGAGCATTCTGATGACATGCGTCATGGAGCTTTGTGATGACAAGTGTATGGAGAATTGTGATTACAGTGTCTTGGAACATTGTGATGACAAGTGTCATGGAGTCTTGTGATGACAAGGCCGTGGAACATTGTGATGGCAGGGGTCATGGAGCATTGTTATGACAGGGGTAATGGAGCATTGTGATGACAAGGGCATGGAGCACTGGTCTGAAATATTTAATGGATTATTATGATGAGAGTGGTTATGGAGCATTGTGATGACAAGGGTATGAAGAAATGTGATCCCAAGGTTCATGGAGGATTGTGATGACACTGGTAATGGAGAATTGTGAGGACAAGTACATGGAGCATTGTGATGACAAGGTCATGTAGCATTTTGCTGACAAAGACATGGAGCACCGTGATGACAAGTGTCATGGAGCTCTGTGACGACAAGCATCAAGGACCATTGTGATGACAGGGGTCATGGAGCATGGGGATGACAAGGGTCATGGAGGATACTGACGAGGGGCTTGTGAAGTATTGTGATGACAATGGCATCGAGCATTGTGATGAAAGGGGCATGGAGCCTTTTCATGACACAGTTCAAGGAGCATTCTGATGAGAAGTGACAGGGAGCATTGTGATGACAAGTGTATTGAGCATTGTGATGACAAATGTCATGAAGCATTGTCATGAGAAGTCCATGGATAATTGTGATGACACGCATCAAAGTGTGTTGTGATGACAAGTGTTATGGAACATTGTGATCACAAGTGTTTGGAGCATTGTGATGACAGAGGTCATGGATCATTTTGATTTCAAGGAGCATGGAGCATTTTGATGACAAGGGCATGAAGCAATGTGATCCCAATGTTCATGGAGGATTTTGATGACAATGGTAATGGAGAATTATGATGACAAGCGCATGGAGCATTGTGATGACAAGGTAATGTAGCATTTTGCTGACAAAGGCATGGAGCATTGTGATGACAAGTTCCTGGAGCGTTATGATGAGAAGACCATGGACCCTTGTGATGAAAAGTCTCATGGAGCATTCTGATGAAAAGGGGCATAGAGCATTGTGACTACAGGGTTCTTGGAGCATTGTGATGAAAAGGGCATAGAGCATTGTGATGACAGGGACATGGAGCATTGGTCTGACAAGTTTCATGGATTATTGTGATGACAGTGGACATGGTGAATTGTGATGACAAGGGCATGGAACATTGTGATGACAAGGTCATGGAGAATTGTGAAGACCGGTGTCAGGGAGCATTGTGATGACATATGTCATGGTCCATTGTGATGACATAGGCTTGGAGCATTGTGATGACGAGGGCATGGACCATTGTGATGAAAAGGGCCATTGATAATTTTGATGACAATTCATGACGCATTGTGATGACAACCACATGGAGCTTGCTATGACAGGGGTCATGGAGGATTGCGATTAAAAGTGCATAGAGAATTGTGATGACAAAGCATATAACACTGTGAGTAGAAGTGTCATGGAGCGTAGTGATGCCAAGGACGTGGAGAATTTTGATCACCAAAGACATGGAGCATTGTGATGACCAGGGCATGCAGCATTGTGATGGCAAGACCGTGGAGCATTGTGATGAGAAGACCATGGATAATTGTGAAGATGAGTGTCATGGAGCACTGTAATGACAAGGGGCATGGAGCATTGTGATGACAGGTGTTATGGAGAATTGTGATGACAGAGGTCATGGAGCATTGTGATGACAAGGGTCATGGAGCATTCTGATGACAAGATTGTGGAGTATTGTGATGACAATGGCATGGAGCATTGTGATGAAAAGGGCATGGAGCATTGTGATGAAAAACGCATGGAGCCTTTTCATGACAGGGTTCAAGGAGCATTCTGAAGACAAGGGTTAGGGAGCATTGTGATGACAAGTGTATTGAGAATTGTGATGAAAAAGGTCATGGAGCATTGTGATGACAGGCATCATGGAGCTTTGTGATGACAAGTGTTATGGAACACTGTGATCACAAAGGTTTGGAGCATTGTGATGACAGGGGTCATGGACCATTTTGATTTAAAGGAGCATTGACCATTGTGATGCCAATGGTCATGGAGCTTTGGGATGACAAAGGTCATGGAGCATTTTGATGACAAGGTGGTGGTGCATTGTGATGAGAAGGGCATGGAGCATTGTGATGACAAGGTCATGGAGCATTTTGATGACAAAGGCATGGAGCATTGTAATGACAAGTGTCATGGAGCACTGTGATGACAAGCGTCACGGAGCATTGTGATTACGGGGTCATGGATCATTGTGATGACAAGTGTCATGGAGCATTTTGATGACAAGACTCCCGGATCATTGTGTTGTCAGGGGTCATGGAGGGTTGTGATGACATTGTTCATGGAGCATTGTGATGACAGGTGTCATGGAGCATTGTGATGAGAATGTCATGGAACACTGGGCTGAAAATGTTCATGGAGTATTGTGATGACAAGAGTCATGGAGCATTGTGATGACAAGAGAAAGGAGCATTGTGATGACAAGGTCCTGGAGCATTGTGATGAGAAAAACATGGAGCCTTGTGATGACATTCTCATGGAGCATTCTAATGAAAAGGGGCATGGAGCATTGTGATTAAAGGGGTCGTGGAGCATTCTGATGACAAGGGAATGGTGCATTGAGATGAGAAGGCCATGGAGCATTCTGAAGACATGCATCATGGAGCTTTGTGATGACAAGGGCATGGAGCATTGTGATTTCATGTGTATGGAGCCTTGTGATGACAAGGCTGTGGAACATTGTGATGACTGGGATCATGGAGCATTGTTATGACAGGGGTAATGGAGCATTGTGATGACAAGGCCATGGGGCATTGGTCTGAAAAATTTCATGGATATTGTGATGAGAGTGGGCCTGGAGCATTGTGATGACAAGGGCCTGGAACACTGTGGTACAGGGTTCATGGAGGACTGTAATGACAAGGCCATGGAGCATTGTTATGAGAAGGGCATCGAGCATTGTGATGACAAGCCTCATGGAGACTTGTGATGACAAGGGCATGGAACAATGTGATGAGAAGGTTCCTGAGGCATTGTGATGACAATGACATGGAGCATTGTGATGCCAAGAGTCACTGAGCTTTGTGATGACAAAAGTTATGGAGCATTTTGATGACATGTGTTATTGAGCATTGTGAGGTCAGGGGTCATGGAGCACTCTGATGATAAGTGCATCTAGTATTGTGATGACAGGGGTCATGGAACATTATGATGAGAAGGGTGAGGGAGTATTGTGATGACTAGTTGTGGAACATTGTGATATCAGTGGTGACAGAGCATTTTGATGAGAAGTGCATGGAGCATTGTGAGGACAAGCTGGTGGAGCATTGTGTTGACAAGCGCATGGAGCATTGTGATGACAATTGTCTTTGCGTATTGTGCTGAGAAAGGAATGGAGCATTGTGGTGACAAGGGTCATGGACCATTGTGATGAAAAGTTCATGGAGCATTGTGGTGACAGAGGTCACAGAGTCTTGTGATGACGAGGGCATTGACCATTGTGATGACAAAGATCATGAAGCATTGTGATGAATGGAGTCACGGAGCATTGTGATGACAGCGGTCATGGAGCATTGGGATGTCAAGGGCATGGAGCACTGTACTGACAAGTGGCATGGAGCATTGTGATGACAGGTGTCAGGGAACATTGTGATGACAGAGGTCTTGGAGCATTGTGATGACAAGTGTTTGGAGCATTGTGATGACAAGTGTCATGGAGCATTGTGATGACAATGGCATGGAGCATTGTGATGACAACGTCATGGGTTATTGTTAAGACAGGTGTCAGGGAGCATGGTGATGACATATGTCATGTTCCATTGTGATGCCAATGACATGGAGCATTGTGATGCCAAGTGTCATGGCGGATTGTGATGACAAAGGTAAAGGAGCATTGTCATGACAAGGGCATGAATCATTGTGATGACAAGGGCCATTGAGAATTTTAATGACCAGGTCTTGAAACATTGTGATGACAAGCGCATGGAGCTTGCTATGACAGGGGTCCTGGAGCATTGTGATGACAAGTGCACGCAGAATTGTGATGACAAGAGCATATAACACTGTGAGGAGAAGTGTCAAGGAGCAGTGTGATGACAAGGATGAGGAGAATTGTGATGACAAGGGTCATGGAGCATAGAGATGACCAGGGCATGGAGCATTGTGATGGTAAAACTCTGAAGAATTGTGATGAGAAGACCTTGGGTAATTGTGATGACGAGCATCATGGAGCACTATACTGACAAGGGGCATGGAGCATTATGATGACAGGTGTCAGGGAACATTGTGATGACAGAGGTCATGGAGCATTGTGATGACAAGGGCCTGGAGCATTGTGATGACAAGGGCCTGGAGCATTGTGATGACAAGTGTCATGGAGCATTGTGATGACATTGGCATGAAGCACTGTCATGACAAGGGACATTGAGAATTTTTATAACAATGTCATGAAGCATTGTGATGACAAGCATATGGAGCTTGCTATGATATGGGTCAGGGAGCATTGCGATGACAAGTGCATGGAGAATTGTGATGACAAGAGCATGTAACATTGTGATGAGAAGTGTCATCGAGCATTGTGATGACAAGGAGGTGGAGAATTGTGATGACAAGGGACATGGAGCATTGTGATGACCAGGGCATGGAGCAATGTGATGGCAAGACGGTGGAGCATTGTGATGAAAAGGCCATGGATAATTGTGATGACGAGCATCATGGAGCATTATGATGACAAGAGCCGTGGAGCATTCTGACATAAAATATCACTTTTGAAGGAAATGTAAACATGGCTACACATGAACTGAATTAGGAAAGAGAACAAAATCTCACATTTAGAAAACATACTTATGCCTGCTTAAGGGGAAAGGAGAGGTGGGGAGATGCACAAAACCAGAGTTTGATATTAGCACAGGTACCGTTGCATAAACCAAATACAGAATAGACAAGAGCTACTCCTACCTCAGTGAACGGGACTCAACAGCCCTATTCCCGCAGAGGAATATACCTGACTAGTAAGAATCTTAATACCTATATATTGATATGTCTCCGTAAGGGAATCAATTGTGTCTAGACCGGCATAAACACGTCAGTGAAAATCAGCTCAACTTCATTATATAAATAAATTTCAAAAACAAAACAAGAAAACAGCGAAATTCTAACACAATTCCTTCCGGTGTTCTGATGAAACCTGGAATGACCCTATCTAAAATGACAGCGGGATGAGACATAAGGCTGGACACTTGGGACTGAGAGGATTGGTGAGATTGGACGAGAAAAATGCAGACCATTTAAAGCAATAAAGCATGCCAAGAATTACATGGGTCCAAACTAGCCAGGTAAAAGGGAATATCACTACAGTTATAACATGTATGGGAAACGTAGAGAATGCACACATTGTGAATACGAAAGGATTCTAAAACTCAACTAATAATCCCTCTCCTGGTGCTCTGGTTTGACTTTCCAACTACTTTACTATCAATCTCCCAACTTTGAGAGACAGCCCTTTTAACCTCCTGGTTCACACAGGTTGCCAATTTGGCAGAGGATGAAAGGGAAGAGGGAGAACAAATGAGAGAGTAGCTGTTAGGCATATGGACGGGCACATGTCACTCTAATTTCCCGTCAGGAAGAAGAATAAACAAAAGCCTCAGCCACCCGCCGGGAACCAGTATAGGTCCTGAACCAAAATTTTAACTTGCGGTCAGCTCACAAAAAACGAGTTGAAAAATGGAGCTCAGGGGCACAGCAATTCACAGACTGGCAGAGAAATAAAGGACAACTGTCGTCCAAAAATCTGTTGAGGGAAGGCAACTTGGCAGGCTTGAAAGAGAGCCAGAATAGCAGGAATCAGATTTCAAGAGGTACATTGGAATCACCTTTAAAGCACAGGAAGAGTGGCACAACTTCGACAATGATGCACTTGGCCAAAAAGGGTGTATGAGTTTTCTCCTGAATATATTCAGGAGAATACGCTTACGTCCTTTTTGGCCAAGCAAGCATGCGGGCAATGCAAATCTGCACTACAAAGAAATATCACTTGCCACCGGTCAAAAGGGACATCTGCAAAATGTGTAAACACCAGAAAGGCAAGCCAGGCCCTGCAGAACTGGGAGCCTATTTATGCTGATGGGCAGGATGTAAATTGCCAACTGCCTCTCTGGAGGAGTGCACTGTGTTCCCTACAACAAGTAAACAACAGAGCTACAGAGCCAAGGGATCTTCCAGTCTAGGGAATATACCTTGGAAAACTGAAAATCAATAAGACAGAGCCACCCCACCATTTAGAGCTGCACTGCTTACAAGAACCTCAACTTGGGTACACCTTAAATATCCCAGGAAAGACAAAAATGGTTCAAGAAATTGTGGTACTTATGTACGATGGAATATCCCTCAGCCATGAAATCAATGTGATGACGCCAGTAGCAGCAAAAGGAGTGGATTCAGGTACGATGATTCTTAGTGAAATAAGTCACAGAGAAATAGAAACTTATCATAAGATATCACTTATGAAGGTCCTGTAAACATGGCTACACATGAACTGAGTTAGGAAAGAGAACAGAGTCTCACATTGAGAAAACACTCTTATGCCTGCTTAAGTGGGAAAGACAGGTGAGGTGATGCATAAAACCAGAGTTTGATATTAGTACAGGTACCGTTCCAAAAACCAACTACGGAATAGACAAGACCTACACTTTCCTCAGTGAAAGGGACTCAAAACCCCATATTTCCCGCAGAAGAATATATCTGACTAGTAAGAATCTTAAAACCTATGTATTGATATGTCTCCATAAGGGAATCAAGTGTGTCTAGACTGGCATAAACATGGCAGTGAGAATAAGCTCAAACCCACTATAAAAAGAATTTCAAAAACAAAAGAAAAAAAAAAAGGAAATTCTTTACAATTCCTTCAGGGGCTCTGATGAAACCTGGAATGACCCTATTTACAAGGACAGCTGGTTGTGGCATAAGGCAGGACACTTGGGACTGAGAGGATTGGTGAGATTCGGTGAGCAAATGCAGACCATTTAAAGCAATAATGCGTGGCACACATTCCAAAGGTCCCAACTCTCCAGGTTGAAGGGAATATTACTACAGTTGTAACAGGTACGGGAAACCTAGAGAATGGACACACTGTGAATATGAAAGCTTTCTAAAATTCAACTAATATTCCCTCTCCTGGTGCTCTGGTCTGATTTTCTAACTGCTTTACTATCAATCTCCCAACTTGGAGAGACAGCCCCTTTAACCTCCTGGTTCGCACAGGTTGCCAAATTGGCAGAGGATGAAAGGGAAGAGGGAGAACCAATGAGAGAGTAGCTGTTAGGCATTTGGACGGGCACATGTTAGTCTAATTTCTCGGCAGGTAGAGGATTTAACCAAAGTCTCAGCCACCCGCCGGGAACCAGTATAAGTCCTGAACCCAAATTTTGGACTTGCGGTCAGCTCACAAAAAACGAGTTGAAAAATGGAGCTCAGGGGCACAGGAATTCACAAACTGGCAGAGTAAAAAGGACAACTATCGTCCAAAAATCTCTTGAGGGGAGGCAACTAGGCGGACTTGAAAGCGAGCCAGAATAGCAGGAAACAGATTTCAAGAGGTACATTGGAATCACCTTTAAAGCACAGGATGAGGGGCACAACTTCGACAATGATGCACTTGGCCAAAAAGGGCGTATGTGTTTTCTCCTGAATATATTCAGGAGAATACGCTTACGTCCTTTTTGGCCAAGCAAGCATGCGGGCAATGCAAATCTGCACTACAAAGAAATATCACTTGCCACCGTTCAAAAGGGACATCCGCAAAATGTGTAAACACCAGAAAGGCAAGCCAGGCCCTGCAGAACGGGGAGCCTAGATATGCTGATGGGCAGGATGTAAATTGCCAACTGCCTCTCTGGAGGAGTGCACTGTGTTCCCTACAACAAGTAAACAACAGAGCTACAGAGCCAAGAGCATTTCCAGTCTAGGGAATATACCTTGGGAAAACTGAAAATCAATAAGACAGAGCCAACCCAAAATTTAGGGCTGCACTGCTTACAAGAACCTCAAGTTGGGTACACCTTAAATATCCCAGGAAAGACAAAAATGGTTCAAGAAATTGTGGTACTTACGTACGATGGAATATCCCTCAGCCATGAAATCAATGTGATGAGGCCAGTAGAAGGAAAAGGAGTGGATTCAGGTACGATGATTCTAAGTGAAATAAGTCACAGAGAAATAGAATCTTATCATAAGATATCACTTATGAAGGTCCTGTAAACATGGCTACACATGAACTGAGTTAGGAAAGAGAACTGAATCTCACATTTAGAAAACGCTCTTATGCCTGCTTAAGGGGGATGGAGATGTGGGGTGATGCATAAATCCAGAGTCCTAAATTAGCACAGATACCATTCCATAAACCAAGTATGTAATAGACAGCACCTACTCCCGGCACAATGAACTGGACTCAACAACCCCTATTCATTGCAGTGGTATATATCTGACTTGCAATAATTCTAAAACATATGTATTCTCATGTCTCCATAAAGGAATCATGCGTGTGTATAACGGCATGAACACAGCAGTGAAATTCAGCTAAACACCCTTATAAAAATAAATTTCAAAAGCAAAATGCAAAAACAGCAAAACAGAGAGAATGTCTTAAAAATTACGTTCAGTGCCTGTGATGCAACCTGGATTGTCCACCTTTACACCCACAGCTGGAGGAGACATAAGACTGGACACTTGGGGCTGACAAGATTGCTGAGGTTGTGTGAGCAAAAGAACACCACTTAGAGCAATACTGTGTGCTACCCATTCTAGTGGCCCCAACTCTCCATGTTTAAGGGAATCTTCCTACAGTTAAAACATGCATGGGAAACCCGTTGGATGGTACACTGTGTAATCGGGAAAGTTTTCTACAATGTACCTCATTTTTCCTTTCCTCGTGCTCGGCTTAGCCATTCCATCTGCAATACTGAAAATCTCCCCACTTGGAGTGTCAGCGCCTTTACCCTCCTGTTATGCACAGTTTGCAAATTGTGCAGAGGATGAACAGGAAGAGGGGAAACAAATGAGACATTAGCTGTAGGTGTTTGGATGGGAACATGTCACTCTAGTTTCCCATCAGGAAGAAGAATTAAACAAAGGCTTAGCCTGCAACCCTGGAAACAGACTAGGGCCTAAAGCCATCCTGCGGGATTGCAGCCAGCTCACAAATAAACGAGTTGAAAAATGGAAATCAGGGGCACAGCAATTCACAAACTTGCAGAGTTATAAAGGACAACTATCATCCAGAAATATATTGAGGTAAGGCAGTGAAGAGGATTTGAAAGCAAGGCAGAATTGAAGGAAACAGATTTCAAGAGGTAGATTGGAGTCGTCTTTAAAGCACATGAAAAGCAACAGAACTTCGACAATGTTGCCCTTGGCCGAAAAGGGAGTATGTGTATTTTCTTGAATATATTCGGGAAAAAAATGCATACGCCCTTTTTGGCCAAGCAAGACATCAGGCATTGCAAATCCACACTACATAGAAGTGTCACTTACCCCCGGTGAAAAGGGCCATCCACAAATAGTGTAAAAACCACAAATGAAGGACAGGCCATGGAGAAAAGGGAGCCGGGTTACGCCGATGGACAGGATGTAAATTGCCAACAACCTCTCTGGAGAACTGTATGTTGTTTTCTAAAACAGAGCTACAGAGCATAGCACACTTCCACTCATGGGCGTGTATTTTGGGAAAACTGAAAATCCACAACACACAGCCAGCCCAAAATTTAGGGCTGCTCTTGTTACAAGAACCTCGACTTCGGTACACTTTAAATATCCCAGGAAAGGAAAAAAAAAATGGATAAAGATGTTGTGGTACTTGTATACAATGGAATGTCACTCAGACATAAAATCAATGTCATAAGGCCAATAGCAGCATAATGAGAGGCTTTAGGTACGATGATGCTAAGAGAAATGAGCCACAAAGAAAAAGAAACTTATTGTAATATATCACTTATAGAGGGAATGTAAACATGGATACACATGAACTGAATTTCAAAAGAGAACAGAGTTACACATTTAGAAAACACACTTATGCCTCCTTAAGGGGAAAGGTGACGTGGGTTGATGTGTAAAAGCAGAGTTTGAAATTAGCACAGATACCATACCATATACCAAATATGTAATAGAGAAGACCTTCTCCTTTCTCAATGTACTGGACACAAAACACCCTATTCACTGAAGAAGAATATATCTGACTGGTAATAATCTTGAAACCTATGTATTTATATGTCTCCATAATGGAATCAAGTGTATGTAGATTGGCATCAAAACAGATCAATGGAACAGGACAGAAAGCCCAGAGCTAAACCTACATACCTATGGCTATCTCATCTATGACAAAGGAGCTAAGGATATACAATGGAGAAAAGACAGACTCTTCCGTAATTGGTGCTGGGAAAACTGGACCCCTACACATAAAAGAATGAAATTAGGACACTCCATAACACCATACACAAAAATAATCTCTAAATTGATTAGAGATCTAAATATAAGAGCAGACACTATAAAACACTTAGAGGAAACCATAGGCAGAACACTCTATGACATAAATCACAGCAAGATCCTTTTTGACCCACCTCCTAGAGAAATGGAAATAAAAACAAAAATCAACAAATGAGAACTAGTGAAACATAAAATCTTTTACACAGTACAGGAAAACATAAACAAGATGCAAAAACAACCCTCAGAATGGGAGAAAATATTTTCAAATGAAGCAATTGACAAAGGATTAATCTCCAAACTTTACAAGCACCTCATGTAGCTCAATATCACAAAAACAAACAACCCAATTCAAAAACGGGCAGAAGACCTAACTAGACATTTCTCCAAAGGAGATATACAGATTGCCAAGAAACACATGAAAGGATGCTGAACATCACTAATCATTAGAGAAATGCAAATCAAAACTACCATGAGGTATCACCTCACAGCAGTCAGAGTGGTAATCATCAAAAAATTCTACAAAACAATAAATGTTGGAGAGGCCTTTATTGGAGAAAAGGGAACACACTTGCACTGTGGGTAGGAATGTAAATTGATATGGCCACTAGGGAGAACAGAACGGAGGTTCCTTTAAATAACTAACAATAGAAGTACCATACGACACAACAATCCAACTACTGGGCATTTGCCTTGCGAAAACCATAATTCAAAAAGAGTTATGTACAAAAATATTCATTGCAGCTCTATTTACAATAGCCAGGACATGGAAGCAACCTAAGTGTCCATCGACAGATGAATGGATAAAGAAGATCTGGCATATATATACAATGGAATATTACTCAGCCATAAAAAGAAGCAAAACTGAGTTATTTGTACTGAGGTGGATGGACCTACAATGTGTCCTACACATTGAAGGAAGTCAGAAAGGGAAAAACAAATACTGTATGTTAACAGAGATATATGGAATCTAACGAAGAAAACAAAAGTTTTGAAGAACCTAGTGGCCGGACAGGATTAAGGACACAGACAAAGAGAAAGGATTTGAGGACAACAGAAGGGGGATGGGTAAGATGGGAAGAAGTGAGAGAGTGGCATGGACATAAATACATTACCAAATGTAATACCGATAGCTACTGGGAAGCAGCCACATAGAACAGGGAGATCAGCTCCGTGCTTTGTGACCACCTAAAGGGGTGGGATATGGAGTGTGGGAGGGAGATGCAAGAGGGAGGTGATCTGGTGATATTTGTATATGTATAGCTGATTCACTTTGTTAGACAGCAGAAACTAACACTCCATTGTAATGCAAATATACTCCAATAAACGTGTAAAAGGAAAAAAAAAAAAAAGAAAGCCCAGGGATAAACCTACACACCTATGCTCAACTAAACTATGACAAAGGAGGCAAGACTTTACAATGGAGAAAAGAGAGTCTCTTCAATCAGTGGTGCTGGGAAATATGGACAGCTACATGTAAAAGAATGAAATTAGAACACTCCCCAACACCATACATAAAAATATATTCAAAATGGATTAGAGACCTTAATGTAAGACTGGACAGTATAAAACTCTGAGAGGAAAACTTACAAAGAATACTCTGACGTAAATCACGGAAAGATCTTTTTTGATCCACCTCCTATACTAATGAAATAAAAAAAAGAAACGAAACAGATGGGACCTAGTGAAACGTAAAAGCTTTTGCAAAGCAAAGGAAACTACAAACAAGACGAAAAGACCACCCTCAGAATGGCAGAAAATATTTGCAAACGAATCAATGGACAAATGATTAATCTCCAATATATATAAACAGCTCATGCAGCTCAATATTAATAAAACAAACAACCCAATACAAAAATGGAAGATCTAAATAGACATTTCTTCCAAGAAGACATAGAGATGGCCAAGACGCACATGAAAATCTGTTCAACATCACTAATTATTAGAGAAATGGAAATCGAAACTACAATGAGGTATCACCTCACACCTGTTAGAATGGGCATCATCAGAAAATCTACAAACAACAAATGCTGGAGAGGGTGTGGAGAAAAGGAACCTTCTTCCACTATTGTTGGGAATGTAAATCGATACAGTCTCTATGGAGAACAGTATGGAGGTTCCTTAAAATCCAAAAATAGAATTACCATATAATCCAGCAATCCCACTACTGGACATATACCCAGAGAAAACCATAAATCAAAAAGACACATTCACCATAATGTTCATTGCAGCACTATTTACAATAGCCAGGTAATGAAAGCAACCTAAGTGCCCACAGACAGACGAATGGATAAAGATGTGGTACATACATACAATGGAATATTACTCAGCCATACATAGGAATGAAATTAGGTCATTTGTAGAGACCTTGATGGATCTAGAGACTGTCATACAGAGTGAAGTAAGTCAGAAAGAGAAAAACAAATATTGTATATTAATGCATATATGTGGAACCTAGAAAAATGGTACAGATGAACCGGTTTGCAGGGCAGAGATAGAGACACAGATGTAGAGAACAAACATATGGACACCAAGGGGGGAACGTCATGTGAGGTTGGTGGTGGGAAGAATTGGGAGACTGGGATTCACATGTGCACACTTATATGTATACAACAGATATCCAATAAGAACCGGCTGTATAAAAGAAATAAATAAATGAAAAAAAAATAAAAATAAATAAATAACATTTAATAAAATAAAACAGAAAAAAAGTTTTTCCCTTCATATAGACGTCGTTATATTAATGCATTATTTCTATGTTTATATCTCTAAATTAAAAAAAGAGGAATAAATAAAATGTACCTTGAACCAAAAAGAAAAAAGGAAAAAAAAAATAAAACAGAAACCACCAGTTATACAGAGGAAAATCATATAAGGGCACTTGTTCCAGTGGTAAAAAATTCTTAAGTTGGTCAGAGGTGGGAAATAATCTCCCATGCAGTCAGCAGCGCTCCCCCCCCCCACAAGGAGCATCCTCATTGCAAAGCTGGGGGACTGTGTCGAGGCGTTTGTATGAAAATGTGAGCTGAGCCCCAGTCCTGCTGCAGCTGAACTCTTCCCACCCTTTCCAGGTAAAACACCTGAATATGTACAAGAACTTGCAAGCCTAGAGGAAGGGCTGTGGAGCCACACCAGCGACTGCACGCAGGCCGACTTGGTACCTGTAGGCCAGCCAGGATTGTCCTGGCCCCAGATGCTCTTCTGGAAGCTTTCCATTTCCCTGCCTGAGATACCCCTCCTGCCATGGCCCCCACTGCTTTTTTACTTCTCACCTCTGCCTGGGGAGAAATTCCAGCGGCAGGTATGTGTGACACATCCTCTTCTTTAGCAGGTGGCAGCATGGCAACTCCTGCAGGAAGTCCAGCAGAGCCCCACTCACACTGGGCCACCCAGAAAGCCACGGCCCCTCAATCCCTCCTACAACCCCAGCCCCGGCAGTGCTGACGGGGCAGAGAATATGGCGTCAGGCACAGCTACAGGAGCTCTTGCTGACTGGAGAGGTCTTTATATTGACCTCAACCCAGGCACACCTGGGGAGGGCTGGCAGGCAGTGTCAGGCTGCCCAAATCAGCCAATCCTCACCCCTCAGGGGTTCACAGTTGCAGAAAATGATCCTTGCTAAACGGGCCAGGCCCAAGGAAAAGGTGTGGGATCTTGAGAGTCAGGATAGACAAGGGGCTGCATTTACGGCTTGTTTTCTCATCATTTTATCTGGTCCATGAGTGGAAAACAACTTCAAGAAGACCCTATCCTAATGAGAGGAACCCAGGAGTCAGGGAGAGGAGTGATGATGTGTGGAGACACAGTCCTGGTGCCCTGGCTGCAGTGGAAGTGTCTGGAAGAGCAGGCAGAGTGAGGCCGCAAGGAGTGATACCCAGGGACACAGAACTGTCAGAGCTGTTGTTTGTTAGTTGAAGTCCTGCTCTGAGGTGTTCCGTGTCAGCTGTGAGCGACAGGTGAGCTGGGGGTTCTCTGCAAGGTGGGCTATGTGCATGGTTCCTGTGGGTCCAGCCCTGCTTGGGTGCCAGCCGAGGGGAGCTCCATATCCTGGGAAGGGCCTGACTATGAGAGCCCCATGGGCTGCTGTGTAGCTGCACAGATGAGCTCCATACTCTGGGAGAGCGTTGACCACAAGACCCCCGTGGGCTGTGGGGTGGGGTGTGCAGCCCAGGTGAGTTCCATATCCTGGGATTGCCATGACCACGAGAGCCCCATGGGCTGCTGGAGACCTGGTAAAGGATATCAGGACAGTCAGTGAAGCCACCGAGGATATACATCCAGTAGCTCCTATTTCCTACACACTGCTGGTCATTCTAACATCCACCAGGCCATGGCATTCTGTATTAGACTTCAATGATGCCTTCTTCTGTATTCTATTCATCTCAGAGTCACAAGAATTTTTGTCTTGTGAGTGGCAGGACACAACATGCAACAAAAGCAATAATGCTGGGCCATCCTGCACCAATGGTTCAAAAATCCCCACACCATCATTGGGGAAATGTCCTCTAAAGACCTAAAAGTTCTACCTCTGTAAAAGGGAACCCTCCTTCAATATGCAGATGACATTCTGATTGTCAGGTCTACTAAAGACGGCTCTGAACTCCCTAGCCAAGAAAGGATAGAAGGTGTCCAAGAAAAAGGCTCAAATATCCCAGGCTAAGGTGACATGCCTGGGCTTCATTCTCACAGATATTAGGAGAAACGCATCCCAGGATAGGGAAGAAGCCATTTGCAGCCTTACCTCTTCTAAAACTAGAAGACAGCTTAGGGGTTCCTGGGGAGGCCAAGGTTTTCTGCATCTGGATCCCTAACTACAGTCTAATAGCTGGGCCTCTACATGAAACACTGACAAGAAAAGATGATGATCCTTTAGAATAGAATACAGAAACAGCCTTTCAAGAATGGAAAGAGCAGTCAATTCAGGCCCTTGCCCAGGAACTCCCTAATTTAGCTAAACCTTTTGACCTTTACATACCCAGTCAAGGTTAATCACCCTTGGAGCCTTAGTGAAAAAACTGGGACCACTTGAAATGGAGCAACACAAGAATGCCCTTCAGGTATGATAAACTATGGTCACCAAGGGCTTTGCCCACCGCCCCATCAGGCCAGGATACTGGGGTATCTAAAAAGCTGGAAATCAGCAGCCCGCAAGGCCAGCTCCCTCCTAAGGGAAAAGGACCCCATGTGGTGATCCTAACCACCCATCATGCCCTGAAGTTGCAGGGGTCGCTCTGTGGACACAATGACCTCGAGTGAGGAGGCCCTCCAACTCCAAACTCCAGAGAGACAAACGGGGGCAATGGGCCCCCAAGAAGACACGTGTGACCATCACTTGACCTGGAGTTTCTCTCAGAACACAAGTCTGAACCCCTAAAGAGCAGACTACTGCTTGGAGGACATACTGCACCCAGAGGGGAGCTAATAAGCTTGGCGGGGGAATCATATATTCACTATTTCACAATAGAAAACACTACAGACACCGCGGTGATGGTGGCCAATATGACCGGCTGGACTGCTGGCTACTTCAAAAGGCCGTTGACTCAGTGGACATCATGGTCCTGGATCACCACCGACCCTGGACTGTCTGGGAGTTGAGCGGGCAGGGCTCTGACACATGGTGCTGTTTGTACATTAATTCAGGGACCTAATTAAAGAAAGCACAGACTACTGGTCACAGCATCTAGCCTGGCAAAAACCGTCAGCCTAAGGTCGCCGAACAAATGTGGGGTGGGGTGAGACCTGCCACAGCAGCATCACTGTGCATCTCTTTCCTGGACCCTTAAAGGTCATTCGAATCTATAACACTACCAATGCTGGTGCTCTGGTGGACGAGCAGTGAGGCAGGAGGCCTTGGGACAATCAACCTCACCTAGAGGCTGCTGGGGAGACGTTTTCCCCTCCCCCCGTGTATGAGGGCTCCCACCTCAGCATGAAGCAGTTACAAAAGAGGGGTCTGCACCCTCAGCACCCCAAGAATGAGGAACGGGACAAAAACCAGAGGAGGTGTTCATCTCCGGCAACATTCATTAAAAATTCCTGGGAGATAAAAAGAGAATCTGGGCAATAAAATAAAGTCTAACCTGTTTTTCCTTTGTGCTTTGTCTAATTTCACGTGCTCCTAGGGTTCCACATGCAGAGGTCCCACACTCGGCACTTCAGACCCGATTTCCTAGTGCAGAATGGCTGCGTCGACACCTCAGCTAGCGGGGTCCCATGCAGACTCTGCGACATAGAGCCTGAGCTGCAGCCAACCCAGCCCTCGAGAGCTCCATCTCCTCCCTCCTGCTGACGCTGCCGGGATACCGACACAGCAGCCCACCCCACAGCCCACGGGGGAGTGCACGCTCTCACCTCTCCATTCTGTTTTCAAAATATAAAGTTTCCTTTGCTTCTGAACCAAACTCAGTCTTGATCTTTTGGCTCCAATGACACTGGGCATGGGGACTCCTGTTGGGGTCCACTCTGGAGGATCAGTAACAGAAATTGAGAACATTGTAACTTCAATGAACAGATGTGTGAGCCAAACTGTAGTTAACATAGAGCAGTGTATAAGGCTCGGGTAAAATAAGATGTTTCTAAGACTTATATTTGATATTTCCATCACTTTATTATAAGCAAGTTCAATGAAGATGTCTTTCGTATTTGTCAGATCAACATTAGAGAAATGAAGTGATTTATTCCCAAGGATGTACATCGAATACTCTTGGCTGAAGCTTCAATTTTGTTTTGAATGCTTTTCCATTGAAAATGATACCTCTCTTTCAGCTTCCCCATTTCTGAGAAGTATAAAATCTTATAATTTATTATTACCAAAGGGGAAAGGTAGGAGAAGGGATAAGTTAACAGTTTGGGATTAACACATACACACTGCTATGTATAAAACAGATCATCAACAAGGAACTACTGTATAGCACAGGGAACTACACTGAATATTTTGCAATAACCTATAAGGGGAAATTATCTGCAAAAGAATAGATATTTTTATTGACATCATCTATCAATGACAGATAAAATGTAAGCTAAGCAAGGCCGATGGTGAGCACTTCTGATCCCGAAGATTTCAATCATCTAAAGTTTGGACTCTGCCTATTTTCCAAGCACCATAATGGACATATGTGTAGCCGTAGCTTAAACATTCCCCAGTTTGGGGTTCAGGGAGGCACTGATTTGGAAAAAACCCTGGTGTTCCCCTTACATGCACGGGACTATTCCTACGGCTAAAACATACCTGTCACACCTAGAGGATGGTACACCGCTTGATCGGAAAGAGTTTGGAAAAGACACCTCATCTCCTCATCGCCTGGTGCTCGGGTTCACCCCTCCAGCATCTTTCCTAACAATTTCCTCACTTGGGGATATCAGCACCGTCAACATCCTGTTGCACAAAGTTTGGAATTTGTCCAGAGGATGAAGCAGAAGGATGAGAAAAAATTGGAGACAAGTCTTAGGTGTTCAGACAGGCACATGCCACTCTAATTTCCCATCTGGAAGGCAAATTCATCAAAGGCTAGAATTGCCCACGGAAACAGAATAGGACTAGAGGAAATCCCGCTGTTTTCTGACAGTTTCCAAAAACACAAGTTGAAAAATGGAACTCAGGGGCACTAAAATTCATGAAACTGCAGAGTTGAAAATATCTATCGTCAAAAAATGTCTTGAGGTAAGTCACAGAAAAGGACTTGTAAGCAAGGGAGATTGTCAGGAAACAGATTTGAAGAGGTACAAAGGACTCCCCATTAAAGCACAAGAAAAGGGGCTGAACATCGCCAATGATGCAGTTGGCCAAAAAGAGCATATGCATTTTTTCTGAATATATTCAAGTAAAGGCCATACACACTTTTTATGCAACAAAACAGGTGGGCACTGGAAATCAATACTACAAAATGTATCACTTCACATCAGTCAGAAGGGCCTTCCACATAAAATGTAAACACCCGAAATGCAGGACAGGGTGAGGAAAAAAGGGAGCCCTTTGAGGCTGATAGTGGAAATGTAATTTGCCAACGGCCACTCTGGAGAAGTGTAGTGTGTTTGCTAAAACATCTAAAAAATGAGCTACAGAGCATAGGGCACTTGCACTCATGGGCGTATACCTTGGGAAAAACAAAAATCGACAGAAAACAGGCACCCCAACGTTTACCACCTCTCTGTTAAAAAGGGCCTCAACTTGGATATAACCTAAATGTCCCTGGGAGGATAAAATTGATAAAAGAGATGGGGTACTTATGTAGAGTGGAATATTACTCATCCAGAAATCAATGAAATAAGGCCAGTTGTAACAACTCTGGAGGAGTTACATACGATCATTCTAAGTGACGTATGTCAGAAAGAAAAAGATACATATCATAAGATGTCACTTAAAGGTGGAATCAAAAATGGCTACACATGAAATAAATTACAAAACAGAAACATAGTCAAATATGTAGAAAATAGACATAAGGCTGCTAAATGGGAAAGGTGGGGAAGGGTGAGGTATTATCCAGGAGGTTGAAATTAGCAAAGATACCATTCCAAGTACCAAATTGAATAACAGACAAGGCCTACACGGTACATCAAAGAACTGCACTCAGCCCACTCAAGTCAATGGAAAATAATACATATGACTGGTAAGAATCTGATAAAGAATTTATTGATGTCTCACAGTATATGAATCAAGAGGATGTACAGCAGCAAAAAACAGAGCTTAGAAAATCAGCTGTAACCAATATAAAAATAAATTTAAAAATATTTATAAAAACAGTGAGACAGACAAAAATTCTTACAACTTTTGTTGAAGGGCTATAATGTAACATGGATTGAATGCATGTAGACCCACAGCAGGATGATATATAAGGCAGGAAGCTATGCACGCTAAGAGATGTTAGAGAGGCTGGGTGAGAAAATGCAGATCTTTTAAAGTAACACTGCCTGATTCCCATTCCATGGGTCCCAAAACTGCAGGTTCAAGGGAATCTTCTGACAGCGAAAACATGCCTGGGAAACCGAGACGAATGTACACCGTGTGATCAGGAAAGGTGTCGAAAATGCACCTCATTTTTGATCTCCTGGTGCTGGGTTTCACCATTCCAGCCAAATTACTAACAATCTCCCCACTTGGAGAATCAGCACCTTTAACCTACTGTTTCACACAGTTTGCAATTTATGCACAGGATAAACGGGAAGAGGGTTAACCAATGAGAGACTAGCTGTAGGAGTTTTGACAGGCACATGTCACTCTAATTTCCCATTAGGAAGAAGAATTAACCAAATGCTCAGCCTGCCTCCCCAGAACCAGAATAGGGCCGGAAGCAGTACAATGGTTTGGCGGCGAGCTCACAAAAAATGAGAGTTGCAAAATGGAGCTCAGGAGCAGCTAATTCAAATACCTGCAAAGATAAAAATGATAACCAACGTCCAAAAATATATTCAGGTAAGGCAACGAAGAGGATCTGAATGAGAGGCAGAATTGCAGGAAACAGATTTCAAAAGGTAGATTGGACTCACAGTTAAAGCATATGAAAAGCAGGAGAATTTCTAAAATGATGCAGCTGGGCAAAAGGGTGTATGCGTTTTTTTCGTGAATATCTTCAGTAGAAAAACACATACAGAGTTTTTGGCCAAGCAAGCAAGCGGCAAATGCAAATCCGCACAACAAAGAAGTGTCAATTTCAACTGCTCAGAAAGGCCATCCAAAAAATGTGTACAAACCAGAAATGCAGGAGAGGCCATGGAGAACAGGGAGCTACTCACGCTGCTGGGTGGGGTATAAATATCCAAGAGCCACTCTGAAGAAGTGTATGCTGTTTCCTAAAACATTTAAATACAAAGCTACCGAGCATAGGGAACTTCCACTCATGGGCATATAACTTGGGAAGACTAAATATCAACAAGACACAGGCACCCCAAAGTTTAAGGCTGCTCTGCAAACAAGAACCTCAACTTCAGTACACCTTAAATATTCCAGGAAAGAGAAAATTGCGTATAGAACTTGTGGTAATTTTGTTTAAAAGAATATCACTCAGACATAAAATCAATGTCATAAGGCCAGTAGCAGCATAATGAGTGGATTTAGGTACGATGATTCTAAGTGAAATATGTCACACAGAAAAAGAAACTTATCATAAATATCACTTAGGATGGTCCTGTAAACATTGCTACACATGAACTGAGTTAGGAAAGAGATGAGAGTCTCACATTGAGAAAACACTCTTATGCCTGCTTAAGGGGGAAGGAGAGGTGGGCTGATGCATAAAGCCAGAGTTTGATATTAGCACAGGTACCATTCCATAAACCAAATACAGAATAGACAAAACCTACACCTTCCTCAGTGAACGGGACTCAACACACCTATTCCCCGCAGAGGAATATATCTGACTAGTAAGAATCTTAAAACCTATATATTGATATGTCTCCATAATGGAATCAAGTGTGTCTAGACCTGCATAAACACGTCGGTGAAAATCAGCTTAAACCCATTATAAAAATGAATTTCAAAAACAAAACAAACAAACAAGAAAAACCAGCGAAACTCTTACACAATGCATTCAGGGGTTCTGATGAAACCTGGAATGACCCTATCTGCAAAGACAGCTAGATGAGACATAATGCTGGACACTTGGGAATGAGAGGACTGGTGAGATTGTGTGGGAAAATGCAGACCCTTTAAAGCAGTATTGCATGCCACCCATTCCATGGGTCCCAACTCTCCAGGTAGAAGGGAATATCACTACAGTTATAACATGTATGGGAAACCTAGAGAATGGACACCCTGTGATGGCGTAAGATTTCTAAAAGGCTCCTAATTTTTCCTCTCCTTGTGCTCCAGTTTGGCAATCCAACTGCTTTACTATCAATCTCCCACCTTGGAGAGTCAGCACCTATAACCTGCTGCTTTGCACAGTTTGCAAGTTGTGCAGAGGATGAAAGGGAAAAGGGAGAACCAATCAGAGAGTAGCTGTAGGCATTTGGACGGACATATGTCAGTCTAATTTCCCGTCTGGTAGAAGAATTAACCAAAGCGTCAGCCTGCACCCCCGGAACCAGTATAGGTCCTGAAGCAAAATTGTGGATTTGTTGTCAGCTCACAAAAACGCGAGTTGAAAATTGGAGTTCGGGGCAGATCAATTCACAAACCTTCAGAGTTTTAAAGGACAACTCACTTCCAAAAATCTGTTGAGGGAAGGCAACGAAGGGGACTTGAAAATGAGGCAGAATTTCACAAAACATATTTCAAGAGGTAAATTGGAATCACCTTTAAAGCACATGAAAAGTGTAACAACTTCGACAATGATGCACTTGGCCAAAAAGGGCGTATGCATTTTCTGCTGAATATATTCAGGAGAAAACACATACGCTCTTTTTGGCCAATCAAGTAAGTGCACAATGCAAATCCGCACTACAAAGAATTGCCATTTCCCACCGGTCAAAAGGGACATCCGAAAATCTGTAAAAACCAGAAAAGAAAGACAGAGATGACAAGGGCATGAAGCAATGTGATCCCAAGGGTCATGGAGGATTGTGACGACAAGGTCATGTAGTATTTTGCTGAAAAAGGCATGGAGCATTGTGATGACAAGTGTAACGGAGCACTGTGATGACAAGTGTCACGGAGCATTGTGATTACAGGGGTCATGGAGCATTTGGATGACAAGGGCATATATCATTGTGATGACAAGGGTTATGGAGAATTTTGATGACAAGAGTCCCGGATCATTGTGTTGTCAGGGGTCATGGAGCGTTGTGATGACAGTGGTCATGGAGCATTGTGATGACAAGGGTTCTGGAGAAGTGAGATGAGAAAGTCATGGAGCTTTGGGCTGAAAATGTTCATGGAGTATTGTGATGACAGGGGTCATGGAGCATTGTGATAACCAGGTCCTGGAGCATTGTGATGAGAAGACCATGGAGCATTGTGATGACAAGTCTCATGGAGCAATCTGATGAAAAGGGGCATGGAGCATTGTGATTACAGGTTTCTTGGAGCACTGTGATGACAAGGGCATGGAGCATGGTGATGACAAAGTCATGTAGCATTTTGCTGACAATGCCATAGAGCATTCTGATGACATGCGTCATGGAGCTTTGTGATGACAAGGACATGGAGCATTGTGATTACAGGGGCCTTGGAGCATTGTAATTAAAAGTGCATGGATCATTGTGAGGAAAAGGCATGCAGCCTTTTCATGACAGGTTTCAAGGAGCATACTGAAGACCAGTGTCAGGGAGCATTGTGATGACAAGTGTATTGAGCATGGTGTTGACAAAGGTCATGTAGCATTGTGATGAGAAGACAATGGATAATTGTGATGAGGAGCGTCATGGGTCATTGTGATGACAAGTGTTATGGAACACTGTGATCAGAAGGGTTTGGAGCATTGTGATGACAAAGGTCATGGAACATTTTGATTGCATTGTGATGACAATAGCATGAAGCGTTATGATGATGGGCATGGTGAGTTGTGATGACAGTGTTCATGGAGAATTGAGATGAAAAGGGGCATGGAGCATTGTGATTACAGGGGTCTTGGAGCATTGTGATGACAAGGTACATGGAGCCTTGTGATGACAATTCTGTGGAATATTGTGATGGCAGGGGTCATGGAGCATTGTTATGCAGGGCTAATGGAGCATTGTGATAACAAGGGCATGGAGCATTGGTTTGAAATATTTCATGGATTATTGTGATGACAGTGGGCATGGAGCATTGTGATGACAAGGGCAGGGAACACGGTGATACATGGGTCATTGAGGATTGTAATGACAAGGGATGGAGCATTGTGATGAGCAAGGCATCCAGCATTGTGATGACAAGCGTCATGGAGCTTTGTGATGACAAGGGCAAGGAGGAATGTGATGAGAGTGTTCAGGGAGCACTGTGATGACAATGGAATGGAGCATTGTGATGCCAAGGGTCATGGAGCTTGGTGATGACAAAGGTCATGGAGCATTTTGATGACAATAGTGTGGTGCATTGTGATGAGTAGGGGAGGGAGCATTGTGATGAAAGGGTCATGGAACAATTTGATGAAAAGTGTCAGGGAACATTTCGATGACAGGGGTTATGGAACATTGTGATGACAGGTGTGAGGGTGTATTGTGATGACTAGTGAGGGAACACTGTGATATCAGTGGTGAGAGAGCATTTAGATGAGAAATGCATGGAGCCTTGTGATGACAAGTTTTATGGAGCATTGTGATGACAAGGTTGTGGAGCATTGTCATGACAAGTGCATGGCACATTGTGATGACATGTGTCTTGGAGCATTGTGCTGACAAGCGCATGTAGGATTGTGATGACAAGGGTCATGGAGCCTTGTGCTGACAAAGGCATGGAGCATTGTGATGACAAGTGTTACAGAGCATTGTCATTACGAGGGAATGGACCATTGTGATGACAAAGGTCATAAAGCATTGTGATGAATGGAGTCATGGAGCATTATGATGTGAGGGGTCATGGAGCATTGTGATTACAAAGGCATGGAACTTTGTGATGACAAGGTCATGTAGTATTGTGAAGACAGGTGTCAGGGAGCATTGTGATGACATATGTCATGGTGCACTGTGATGACAATGGCGTGGAGCATTGTGATGCCAGGTGTCATGGAGGATTGTGATGACAAATGAAATGGAGCATTGTGATGCAAACTGTCATGGAGGATTGTGATGACAAATGTAATGGAGCATTGTATGAAAATTGCTTGGAGAATTGTGATGAAAAGGGTCATGGAGTATTGTGATGAACAGGGCAGGGAGCATTGTGATGGAAAGACCGTGCAGCATTGTGATGAGAAGACCATGGATAATTGTGATGACGAGAGTCATGGAGCATTGTAATGACAAGAGGCATGGAGCATTGTTATGACAGGTGTCATGGATCATTGTGATGACAGAGGTCATGGAGCATTGTGATGACATGGGTCATGGAGCATTCTGATGACAAGCTTGTGGAGTATTGTGATGACAATGGCATGGAGCATAGTGATGAAAAGTCATGGAGCATTGTGATGAAAATGACATGGAGCCTTTTCATGACAGGTTTCAAGGAGCATTCTGAAGACAAGTGTCAGGGAGCTGTGTGATGACAACGGCATCGAGCATGGTGATGAGAAGGCCATGGAGCATTCTGTTGATATGGGTCATGGAGCTTTGTGCTGACAAGGGAAAGGAGCATTTTGATTACTGGGGTCCTGGCACATTGTGATGAAAAGCGCATGGATCATTGTGATGAAAAAGGCATGGAGCCTTCTCAAGACAGGGTTGAAGGACCATACTGACGACAAGAGTCAGGGAGCAGTGTGATGACAAGGGCATGGAGCACTGTGATGAGAAGGGCATCGAGCATTGTGATGACAAGCGTCATGGAGCTTTGTGATGACAAGGGCATGGAGCAATGTATTGAGAGGCTTCGTGGAGCATTGTGATGCCAAGGATCATGGAGCTCTGGGATGACAAGCGTCACGGAGCATTCTGATTACAGGTGTCATGGAGCATTGGGATGACAATCACATGGAGCTTGCTATGACAGGGGTCATGGAGCATTGCGATTAAAAGTGCATAGAGAAATGTGATGACAAAGCATATAACACTGTGAGTAGAAGTGTCATGGAGCGTAGTGATGCCAAGGACGTGGAGAATTGTGATCACCAAAGACATGGAGCATTGTGATGACCAGGGCATGCAGCATTGTGATGGCAAGACCGTGGAGCATTGTGATGAGAAGACCAAGGATAATTGTGAAGATGAGTGTCATGGAGCACTGTAATGACAAGGGGCATGGAGCAATGTGATGACAGGTGTTATGGAGAATTGTGATGACAGAGGTCATGGAGCATTGTGATGACAAGGGTCATGGATCATTCTGATGACAAGCTTGTGGAGTATTGTGATGACAATGGCATGGAGCATTGTGATGAAAAGGGCATGTAGCATTCTGATGAAAAACAAATGGAGCCTTTTCATGACAGGGTTCAAGGAGCATTCTGAAGACAAGGGTTAGGGAGCATTGTGATGACAAGTGTACTTAGAATTGTGATGACAAAGGTCATGGAGCATTGTGATGACAAGGCATGGTGTATTGTGATTACAGGCATCATGGAACGTTGTGATGAAAAGTGTTATGGAACATTGTGATCACAAATGTTTGGAGCATTGTGATGACAGGGGTCATGGATCATTTCGATTTAAAGGAGCATGGAGAATTGTGATTACGGGGTCATGGAGCACTGGGATGACAAGGGCATGGATCATTGTGATGACAAGTGTCATGTAGCATTTTGATGACAACAGTCCCGGATCATTGTGTTGTCAGGGGTCATGGAGGGTTGTGATGACATTGGTCATGGAGCATTGTGATGACAGGTGTCATGGAGCATTGTGATGAGAATGTCATGGAACACTGGGCTGAAAATGTGCATGGAGTATTGTGATGACAAGAGTCATGGAGCATTGTGATGACAAGAGAAAGGAGCATTGTGATGACAAGGTCCTGGAGCATTGTGATGAGAAAACCATGGAGCCTTGTGATGACATTCTCATGGAACATTCTAATGAAAATGGGCATGGAGCATTGTCATTACAGGGGTCGTGGAGCATTCTGATGACAAGGGAATGGTGCATTGTGATGAGAAGTCCATGGAGCATTCTGAAGACATTCATCATGGAGCTTTGTTATGACAAGGGCATGGAGCATTGTGATTTCATGTGTATGGAGCCTTGTGATGACAAGGGTCATGGAGCCTTGTGATGACAATGGTCATGGAGCCTTGTGATGACAAGGCTGTGGATCACTGTGATGACTGGGATCATGGAGCATTGTTATGACAGGGGTAATGGAGCATTGTGATGACAAGGCCATGGGACATTAGTCTGAAAAGTTTCATGGATTATTGTGATGAGAGTGGTCATGGAGCATTGTGATGACAAGGGCCTGGAACACTGTGGTACAGAGTTCATGGGGGACAGTAATGACAAGGGCATGGAGCATTGTTGTGAGAAGGCATCGAGCATTGTGATGACAAGTGTCATGGACATTTGTGCTGACAAGGGCATGGAGCAATGTGATGAGAAGGTTCCTGGAGCATTGTGATGACAATGACATGGAGCATTGTGATGCCAAGGGTCATTGAGCTTTGTGATGACAAAAGTTATGGAGCATTTTGATGACATGTGTTATGGAGCATTGTGAGGTCAGGGGTCATGGAGCACTGTGATGATAAGGGCATGTAGTATTGTGATGACAGGGGTCATGGAACATTGTGATGAGAAGGGTGAGGGACTATTGTGATGACTAGTTATGGAACATTGTGATATCAGTGGTGACAGAGCATTTTGATGAGAAGTGCATGGAGCATTGTGATGACAAGCTGGTGGAGCATTGTGTTGACAAGCGCATGGAGCATTGTGATGAGAAGTGTCTTTGCGTATTGTGCTGAGAAAGGCATGGAGCTTTGTGATGACAAGGGTCATGGAGCATTGTGATGCAAAGTTCATGGAGCATTGTGGTGAGAGATGTCACAGAGCCTTGTGATGATGAGGGCATTGACCACTGTGATGGCAAAGATCATGAAGCATTGTGATGAATGGAGTCACGGAGCATTGTGATGACAGCGGTCATGGATCATTGGGATGTCAAGGGCATGGAGCATTGTGATGACAGGGGCATGGAACATTTTGATGGTAAATCCCTGAAGCATTGTGATGAGAAGACCTTGGGTAATTGTGATGACGAGCATCATGGAGCACTGTACTGACAAGTGGCATGGAGCATTGTGATGACAGGTGTCAGGGAACATTGTGATGACAATGGCATGGAGCATTGTGATGAAAACATCATGGATTATTGTTAAGACAGGTGTCAGGGAGCATTGTGATGACATATGTCATGTTCCATTGTGATGCCAATGACATGGAGCATTGTGATGCCAAGTGTCATGGAGGATTGTGATGACAAAGGTAAAGGAGCATTGTGATGACAAGAGCATGGATCATTGTGATGACAAGGGCCATAGAGAATTTTAATGACCAGGTCTTGAAACATTGTGATGACAAGCTCCTGGAGCTTGCTATGACAGGGGTCCTGGAGCATTGTGATGACAAGTGCATGCAGAATTGTGATGACAAGAGCATATCACATTGTGAGGAGAAGTGTGCAGGAGCATTGTGATGACAAGGATGTGGAGAATTGTGATGACAAGGGTCATGGAGCATTGAGATGACCAGGGCATTGAGCATTGTGATGGTAAAACCGTGAAGCATTGTGATGAGAAGACCTTGGATAATTATGATGACGAGCATCATGGAGCACTGTACTTCCAGGGGCATGGAGAATTGTGATGACAGGTGTCAGGGAACATTGTGATGACAGAGGTCATGGAGCATTGTGATGACAAGGGCATGGAACATTGTGATGACAAGGGCCTGGAGCATTGTGATGACAAGTGTCATGGAGCATTGTGATGACATTGGCATGCAGCATTGTCATGACAAGGGACATTGAGAATTTTTATAACAATGTCATTAAGCATTGTATTGACAAGCATATTGAGCTTGCTATGACATGGGTCAGGGAGCATTGCGATGACAATTGCATGGAGAATTGTGATTACAAGAGCATGTAATTTTGTGATGAGTAGTGTCATCGAGCATTGTGATGACAAAGAGGTGGAGATTTGTGATGCCAAGGGACATGGAGCATTGTGATGACCAGGGCATGGAGCAATGTGATGGCAAGAGGGTGGAGCATTGTGATTAGAAGGCCATGGATAATTGTGATGACGAGCATCATGGAGCATTATGATGACAAGAGCCGTGGAGCATTCTGACATAAGATATCACTTATGAAGGAAATGTAAACATAGCTACACATGAACTGAATTAGGAAAGAGAACAGAGTCTCACATTTAGAAATCATACTTATGCCTGCTTAAGGGGAAAGGAGAGGTGGGGAGATTCACAAAACCAGAGTTTGATATTACCACAGGTACCGTTGCATAATCCAAATACAGAATAGACAAGAGCTACTCCCTCCTCAGTGAACGGGACTCAACAGCCCTATTCCCGCAGAGGAATATATCTGACTAGTAAGAATCTTAATACCTATGTATTGATATGTCTCCATAAGGGAATCAAGTGTGTCTAGAACGGCATAAACAAGTCAGTGAAAATCAGCTCAACCTAATTATATAAATTAATTTCAAAAACAAAACAAAAAACAGTGAAATCCTAACAAAATTCCTTCAGGTGTTCTGATGAAACCTGGAATGACTCTATCTAAAACGACAGGTGGATGAGACATAAGGCTGGACACTTTTGACTGAGAGGATTGGTGAGATTGAATGAGAAAATGCAGACCGTTTAAAGGAATAATGCATGCCACCAATTCCATGGGTCCCAAATCGCCAGGTAAAAGGGAACATCACTAAAGTTATAACATGTATGGGAAACGTAGAGAATGCACACACTGTGAATATGAAAGGATTCTAAAACTCAACAAATAGTGCCTATCCTGGTGCTCCGGATTGAGTTTCCAACTGCTTTACTATAAATCTCCCAACTTGGAGAGACAGCCCTTTATCCACCTGTTTCACACAGGTTGCCAATTCGGCAGAGGATGAAAGGGAAGAGGGAGAACCAATGAGAGAGTAGGTGTTAGGCCTTTGGACGTGCACATGTCACTCTAATTTCCCGGCAGGAAGAAGAATTAAACAAAGTCTCAGCCACCCGCCGGGAACCAGTATAGGTCCTGAACCAAAATTTTGGACTTGACGTCAGCTCACAAAAAACGAGTTGAAAAATGGAGCTCAGGGCACAGAAATTCACAAAATGGCAGAGTAATAAAGGACAACAATCGTCAAAAAATCTGTTGAGGGAAGGCAAAGGGGCAGACTTGAAAGAGAGCCAGAATAGCAGGAATCAGATTTCAAGAGGTACATTGGAATCGCCTTTAAAGCACAGGAAGAGGGCACAACTTCGACAATGATGCACTTGGCCCAAAAGGACGTATGTGTTTTCTCCTGAATATATTCAGGAGAAAACACATACGTCCTTTGGGGCCAAGCAAGGAAGAGGGCAATGCAAATCTTCACTACAAATAAGTATCACTTCCCATTGGTCAAAAGGGACATCCGCAAAATGTGTAAAAAACAGAAAGGCAAGACAGGCCCTGGAGCAGAGGGAGCCTAGTTATTCTGATGGGCGGGATGTAAATTGCCAACTGCCTCTCTGGAGGAGTGCATTGTGTTCCCTAAAACAAGTAAACAACAGAGCAACAGAGCCAAGGGCACTTCCAGTCTAGTGAATATACTTTGGGAAAACTGAAAATCAATAAGACAGAGCCATCTCAAAATTTAAGGCTGCACTGATTACAAGAACCTCAACTTGGGTACACCAGAAATATCCCAGGAAATACAAAAATGGTTTAAGAAATTGTGGTATTTACGTACGATGGAATATCCCTCAGCCATGAAATCAACGTCATAAGGCCAGTAGCAGCAAAATGAGTGTATTCAGGTACGATGATTCTAAGTGAAATAAGTCACAGAGGAAAAGAAACTTATCATAAGATATCACTTATGAAGGTCCTGTAAACATGGCTACACATGAACTGAGTTACGAAAGAGAACAGAGTCTCACATTTAGAAAACACTCTTATGCCTGCTTAAGGGGTTAGGAGAGTTGGCGTGATGCATAAACCAGAGTTTGATATTAGTACAGGTACTGTTCCAAAAACCAACTACGGAAGAAACAATCCCTACACCTTCCTCAGTGAATGGGACGCAAATCCCCATACTTCCCGCAGATAAATATATCTGAATAGTAAGAATCTTAAAACCTAAGTATTGATAAGTCTCCATCAGGGAATCAAGTGCGTCTAGAGTGGCAGAAACATGGCAGTGAGAATCAGCTCAAACCCACTATAAAAAGGAATTTCAAAAACAAAACAAAAAAACAGGGAAATTCTTTACAATTCCTTCAGGTGCTCTGATGAAATCTATAATGACCCTATCTACAATGGCAGCTGGATGTGCCATAAGTCTGGACACTTGGGACTGAGAGGATTGGTGAGATTCGGTGAGCAAATGCATACCATTTAAAGCAATAATGCGTGGCACACATTCCAATGGTCCCAACTCTCCAGGTTGAAGGGAATACTACTACAGCTATAACATGTACAGGAAACCTAGAGAATGGACACACTGTGAACACAAAAGGTTTTTTAAAACTCAACTAATAGTCCCTCTCCTGGTGCTCCAGTTTGAATTTCCAACAGCTTTACTATCAATCTCCCAACCTGGAGAGACAGCCCCTTTAACCTCCTGGTTCTCACATGTTGCCAATTGGCAGAGAATGAAAGATAAGATGGAGAACCAATGAGAGAGTAGCTGTTAGGCATTTGGACGGCCACATGTCACTCTAATTTCCCGGCAGGAAGAAGAATTAATCAAAGTCTCAGACACCCGCCAGGAACCAGTATAGGTCCTGAACCAAAATTTTGGACTTGCGGTCAGCTCACAAAAAACGAATTTAAAAATGGAGCTCAGGGGCACAGCAATTCACAAATGGGCAGAGTAATAAAGAAAACTATCGTCCAAAAATCTGTTGAGGGAAGGCAACGAGGTGGAATTGAAAGCGAGCCACAATAACAGGAAACAGATTTCAAGAGGTACATTGGAATTGCCTTTAAAGTACAGGAAGTGGGGCACAACTTCGACAATGATGCAATGGGCCAAAATGGGGATATGCGTTTTCTCCTCAATATACTCAGGAGAAAACGCATACGCCCTTTTTGGCCGAGCAAGCAGGCAGGCAATGCAAATCTGCACTACAAAGCAGTATCACTTCCCAGCGGACAAAAGGGACATCCGCAAAATGTGTAAAAACTAGAAAGGCAACACAGGCCCTTGAGAAAAGGGAGACTAGTTATGCTGATGGTCGGGATGTAAATTGCCAACTGCCTCTCTGGAGGAGTGCATTGTGTTCCCTAAAACAAGTAAACAACAGAGCTACAGAGCCAAGGGCACTTCCAGTCTGGGGAATATACCTTGGGAAAACTGAAAATCAATAAGACAGAGCCATCCCAAAATTTAGGGCTGCACAGCTTACAAGAACCTCAACTTGGGTACACCTGAAATATACCAGGAAAGACAAAAATGGTTCAATAAATTGTGGTATTTATGTATGATGGAATATCTCTCAGCCATGAAATCAATGTCATAAGGCCAGTAGCAGCAAAATGAGTGGATTCCGGTACGATGATTCTAAGTGAAATAAGTCACAGAGAAAAAGAAACTTATCATAAGATATCACTTATGAAGGTCCTGTAAACATGGCTACACATGAAGTGAGTTAGGAAAGAGAACAGACTCTCACACTGAGAAAAAAAAAAACTCTTATGCCTGCTTAAGGGGGAAGGAGAGGTGGGGTGATGCATAAAACCAGAGTTTGATATTAGTACATGTACCGTTCCAAAAACCAACTACGGAGAAGAAAAGACCTACAACTTCCTAAGTGAAAGGGACTCAAAACCCCATATTTCCCGCAGAGGAAAATATCTGACTAGTAAAAGTCGTAAAACCTATGTATTGATATGTCTCCGTAAGGGAATCAAGTGTGTCTAGACTCGCATAAACATGGCAGTGAGAATCAGCTCAAACCCATTCTAAAAAGGAATTTCACAAACAAAACAAAAAATCAGGGAAATCCTTTACAATTCCTTCAGGGTCTCTGATGAAACCCGGAATGACCCTATGTACAACGACAGCTGGATGTGGCATAAGGCTGGACACTTGGGACTGAGAGGATTGGTGAGATTCAGTGAGCAAATGCAGACCATTTAAAGCAATAATGCGTGGCACACATTCCAAAGGTCCCAACTCTCCAGGTTGAAGGGAATATTACTACAGCTATAACATGTACGCAAAACATAGAGAAAGGACACACTGTGAATACGAAAGGTTTCTAAAACTCAACTAATACTCCACCTCCTGGTGCTCCGGTTTGACTTTCCAACTGCTTTACTATCAATCTCCCAACATGGAGAGACAGCCCCTTTAACCTCCTGGTTCGCACAGGTTGCCAATTTGGCAGAGGATGAAAGGGAAGAGGGAGAATCAATGAGAGAGTAGCTGTTAGGCATTTGGACGGGCACATGTCACTGTAATTTCCCGCCAGTAAGAAGAATTAACCAAAGTCTCAGCCACCCGCCGGGAACCAGTATAGGTCCTGAACCACAATTTTGGACTTGCGGTCAGCTCACAAAAAACGAGTTGAAAAATGGAGTTCAGGGGCACAGAAATTCACAAACTGGCAGAGTAATAATGGACAACAATCATCCAAAAATCGGTTGAGGGAAGGCAACGGGGTGGACTTGAAAGGGAGCCAGAATAGCATGAATCAGATTTCAGGAGGTACATTGGAATCGCCTTTAAAGCACAGGAAGAGGGGCACAACTTCGATAATGATGCAATGGGCCAAAAAGGGCGTATGTGCTTTCTCCTGAATATATTAAAGAGAAAACGGATACACCATTTTTGGCCAAGCAAGAAAGCGGGGAATGTAAATCTGCACTACAAAGCAGTATCACTTCCCACCAGACAAAAGGGACATCCGCAAAATATGTAAAAACCAGAAAGGCTAGACAGGCCCTGGAGAAGAGGGAGCCTAGTCATGCTGATGGGCGGGATGTAAATTGCCAACTGCCTCTCTGGAGGAGTGCATTGTGTTCCCTAAAACAAGTAAACAACAGAGCTACAGAGACACGGGCACTTCCAGTCTATGGAATATACCTTGGGAAAACTGAAATTCAATAAGATAGAGCCACCCCAAAATATAGGGCTGCACTGATTACAAGAACCTCAACTTGGGTACACCTGAAATATCCCAGGAAAGACAAAAATGGTTCAAGAAATTGTGTTATTACGTACGACGGAATATCCCTCAGCCATGAAATCAATGTCATAAGGCCAGTAGCAGCAAAAGGAGTGGATTCAGGAACGATGATTCTAAGTGAAATAAGTCACAGAGAAATAAAATCTTATCATAAGATATCACTTATGAAGGTCCTGTAAACATGGCTACACATGAACTGAGTTAGGAAAGAGAACAGAGTCTCACATTTAGAAAACACTCTTATGCCTGCTTAAGGGGGAAGGAGAGGTGGGGTGATGCATAAAACCAGAGTTTGATATTAGTCCAGGTACCGTTCCAAAAACCAACTACGGAAGAGACAAGCCCTACACCTTCCTCAGAGAAAGGGTCTCAAAAAACCATATTTGCCACAGAGGAATATATCTGACTAATAATAAGTGTAACACCTATGTATTGATATGTCTCCATCAGGGAATCAAGTGTGTCTACACTGGCAGAATCATGGCAGTGAGAATCAGCTCAAACAGGGAAATTCTTTACAATTCCTTCAGGGGCTCTGATGAAACTTGGAATGACCCTATCTACAAAGACAGCTGGATGTGGCTTAAGGAAGGACACTTGGGACTGAGAGGATTGGTGAGATCCGGTGAGCAAATACAGACCATTTAAAGCAATAATGCGTGGCACACATTCCACGGGTCCCAACTCTCCAGGTTGAAGGGAATATTACTACAGCTGTAACATGTACGGGAAACCTAGAGAATGGACACACTGTGAATACGAAAGGTTTCTAAAATTCAACTAATATTTCCTCTCCTGGTGCTCCGGTCTCATTTTCCAACTGCTTTACTATCAATCTCCCAACTTGGAGAGACAGCCCATTTAATCTCCTGGTTCGCAAAGGTTGCCAATTTGGCAGAGGATGAAAGGGAAGAGGGAGAACCAATGAGAGAGTAGCTGGTAGGCATTTGGACGGGCACATGTCACTCTAATTTCCCAGCAGGAAGAAGAATTAACCAAAGTCTCAGCCACCCACCGGGAACCAGTGTAGGTAGTGAACCAAAATTTTGGACTTGCGGTTAGCTCACAAAAAAACGAGTTGAAAAATGGATATCAGGGACACAGCAATTCACAAACTGGCAGAGTAATAAAGGACAACAATCGTCCAAAAATCTGTTGAGGGAAGGCAACGAGGCGGACTTGAATGCGAGGCAGAATATCAGGAATCAGATTTCAAGAGGTACATTGCAATCGCCTTTAAAGCACAGGAAGAGGAGCACAACTTCGACAATGATGCACTTGGCCAAAAAGGGCGTATGCGTTTTCTCCTGAATATATTCAGCAGAAAACGCATACGCCCTTTTTGGCCAAGCAAGCAAGCGGGCAATGCCAATCTGCACTAAAAAGAAGTATCACTTCCCACCCGTCAAAAGGGACATCCGCAAAATGTGTAAAGAACAGAAAGGCAAGACAGGCCCTGGAGGAGAGGGAGCCTTGTTATGCTTATGTGCGGAATGTAAATTGCCAACTTCCTCTCTGGAGGAGTGATTGTGTTCCCTAATACAAGTAAACAACACAGCTACAGAGACACGGGCACTTCCAGTCTAGGGAATATACCTTGGGAAAACTGAAAATCAATAAGACAGAGCCAACTCAAAATTTAGGGCTGCACTGATTACAAGAACCTCAACTTGGGTACACCTGAAATATCCCAGGAAAGACAAAAATGGTACGAGAAATTGTGGTACTTACGTACGATGGAATATCTCTCAGCCATGAAACCAATATCATAAGGCCAGTAGCAGCAAAATGAGTAGATTCATTCAGGAACGATGATTCTAAGTGAAATAAGTCACAGAGAAAAAGAAACTTATCATAAGATGTCACTTATGAAGGTCCTGTAAACATGGCTACACATGAACAGAGTTAGGAAAGAGAACAGAGTCTCACATTTAGAAAACTCTCTTATGCCTGCTTAAGGGGGAAGGAGAGTTGGCGTGATGCATAAAACCAGAGTTTGATATTAGTCCAGGTACCGTTCCAAAAACCAACTACGGAAGAGACAAGCCCTACAACTTACTCAGTGAAAGGGTCTCAAAAACCCATATTTCCCACAGAGGAATATATCTGACTAGTAAGAATCGTAACACCTATGTATTGATATGTCTCCATCAGGGAATCAAGTGTGTCTACACTGGCAGAATCATGGCAGTGAGAATCAGCTCAAACTGGGAAATTCTTTACAATTCCTTCAGGGTCTCTGATGAAACTTCGAATGACCCTATCTACAAAGACAGCTGGATGTGGCTTAAGGCAGGACACTTGAGACTGAGAGGATTGGTGAGATTCGGTGAGCAAATACAGACCATTTAAAGCAATAATGCGTGGCACACGTTCCACGGGTCCCAACTCTCCAGGTTGAAGGGAATATTACTACAGCTGTAACATGTACGGGAAACCTAGAGAATGGACACACTGTGAATACAAAGGGTTTCTAAAATTCAACTAATATATCCTGTCCTGGTGCTCCTGTCTGATTTTCCAACTGCTTTACTATCAATCTCCCAACTTGGAGAGACATCCCCTTTAACCTCCTGGTTCGCAAAGGTTTCCAATTTGGCAGAGGATGAAAGGGAAGAGGGAGAACCAATGAGAGAGAAGCTGGTAGGCATTTGGACGGGCACATGTCACTCTAATTTCCCAGCAGGAAGAAGAATTAACCAAAGTCTCAGGCACCCACCAGGAACCATTATAGGTACTGAACCAAAATTTTGGACTTGCGGTTAGCTCACAAAAAAACGAGTTGAAAAATGGATCTCAGGGGCACAGCAATTCACAAACTGGCAGAGTAATAAAGGACAACAATCGTCCAAAAATCTGTTGAGGGAAGGCAACGAGGCGGACTTGAATGCGAGGACAGAATATCAGGAAACAGATTACAGGAGGTACATTGGTATCATCTTTAAAGCACAGGAAGAGGGGCACAACTTCGACAATGATGCACTTGGCCAAAAAGGGTGTATGCGTTTTCTCCTGAATATATTCAGGAGAAAACGCATACGCCCTTTTTGGCCAATCAAACAAGCGGGCAAGGCCAATCTGCACTAAAAAGAAGTATCAATTCCCACCCGTCAAAAGGGACTTCCGCAAAATGTGTAAAAAACAGAAAGGCAAGACAGGCCCTGGAGAAGAGGGAGCCTAGTTATGCTGATGGGCGGGATGTAAATTGCCAACTGCCTCTCTGGAGGAGTGCATTGTGTTCCCTAAAACAAGTAAACAACAGAGCTACAGAGCCAAGGGCACTTCCAGTCTAGGGAATATACCTTGGGAAAACTGAAAATCAATAAGACAGAGCCACCTCAAAATTTAGGGCTGCACTGATTAAAAGAACCTCAACTTGGGTACACCTGAAATATCCCAGGAAAGACAAAAATGGTTCAAGAAATTGTGGTACTTACGTACGATGGAATATCCCTCAGCCATGAAATCAACGTCATAAGGCCAGTAGCAGCAAAATGAGTGTATTCATGTACGATGATTCTAAGTGAAATAAGTCACAGAGGAAAAGAAACTTATCATAAGATATCACTTATGAAGGTCCTGTAAACATGGCTACACATGAACTGAGTTACAAAAGAGAACAGAGTCTCACATTTAGAAAACACTCTTATGCCTGCTTAAGGGGTAGGAGAGTTGGCGTGATGCATAAAACCAGAGTTTGATATTAGTACAGGTACCGTTCCAAAAACCAACTACGGAAGAGACAATCCCTACACCTTCCTCAGTGAATGGGACGCAAAACCCCATATTTCCCGCAGAGAAATATATCTGACTAGTAAGAATCTTAAATCCTAAGTATTGATATGTCTCCATCAGGGAATCAAGTGTGTCTAGACTGGCAGAAACATGGCAGTGAGAATCAGCTCAAACCCACTATAAAAGGAATTTCAAAAACAAATCAAAAAAACAGGGAAATTCTTTACAATTCCTTCAGGGGCTCTGATGAAATCTATAATGACCCTATCTACAATGACAGCTGGATGTGGCATAAGGCTGGACACTTAGGACTGAGAGGATAGGTGAGATTCGGTGAGCAAATGCAGACCATTCAAATCAATAATGCATGGCACACATTCCAATGGTCCCAACTCTCCAGGTTGAAGGGAATACTACTACAGCTATAACATGTACAGGAAACCTAGAGAATTGACACACTGTGAATACAAAAGGTTTTTAAAACTCAACTAATAGTCCCTCTCCTGGTGCTCCAGTTTGAATTTCCAACTGCTTTACTATCAATCTCCCAACCTTGAGAGACAGCACCTTTAAACTCCTGGTTCTCACATGTTGCCAATTGGCAGAGAATGAAAGGTAAGATGGAGAACCAATGAGAGAGTAGCTGTTAGTCATTTGGACGGGCACATGTCACTCTAATTTCCCGGCAGGAAGAAGAATTAATCAAAGTCTCAGACACCCGCCAGGAACCAGTATAGGTCCTGAACCAAAATTTTGGACTTGCGGTCAGCTCACAAAAAACAAATTTAAAAATGGAGCTCAGGGGCACAGCAATTCACAAATGTGCAGAGTAATAAAGGAAAACTATCGTCCAAAAATCTGTTGAGGGAAGGCAACGAGGTGGACTTGACAGCGAGCCACAATAACAGGAAACAGATTTCAAGAGGTACATTGGAATTGCCTTTAAAGTACAGGAAGAGGGGCACAACTTCGACAATGATGCAATGGGCCAAAAAGGGCGTATGCGTTTTCTCCTCAATATACTCAGGAGAAAACGCATACGCCCTTTTTGGCCGAGCAAGCAGGCAGGCAATGCAAATCTGCACTACAAAGCAGTATGACATCCCAGCGGACAAAAGGGACATCTGCAAAATGTGTAAAAACTAGAAAGGCAACACAGGCCCTTGAGAAAAGGGAGACTAGTTATGCTGATGGTCGGGAGGTAAATTGCCAACTGCCTCTCTGGAGGAGTGCATTGTATTCCCTAAAACAAGTAAACAACAGAGCTACAGAGCCAAGGGCACTTCCCCTCTGGGGAATATACCTTGGGAAAACTGAAAATCAATAAGACAGAGCCATCCCAAAATTTAGGGCTGCACTGCTTACAAGAACCTCAACTTGGGTACACCTGAAATATACCAGGAAAGACAAAAATGGTTCAAGAAATTGTGGTATTTATGTATGATGGAATATCCCTCAGCCATGAAATCAATGTCATAAGACGAGTAGCAGCAAAATGAGTGGATTCAGGTACGATGATTCTAAGTGAAATAAGTCACAGAGAAAAAGAAACTTATCATAAGATATCACTTATGAAGGTCCTGTAAACATGGCTACACATGAAGTGAGTTAGGAAAGAGAACAGACTCTCACACTGAGAAAAAAAAAAACTCTTATGCCTGCTTAAGGGGGAAGGAGAGGTTGGGTGATGCATAAAACCAGAGTTTGATATTAGTATATGTACCATTCCAAAAACCATCTACGGAGAAGAAAAGACCTACAACTTCCTAAGTGAAAGGGACTCAAAACCCCATATTTCCCGCAGAGGAAAATATCTGACTAGTAAAAGTCTTAAAACCTATGTATTGATATGTCTCCGTAAGGGAATCAAGTGTGTCTAGACTCGCATAAACATGGCAGTGAGAATCAGCTCAAACCCATTCTAAAAAGGAATTTCACAAACAAAACAAAAAATCAGGGAAATCCTTTACAATTCCTTCAGGGTCTCTGATGAAACCCGGAATGACCCTATGTACAACGACAGCTGGATGTGGCATAAGGCTGGACACTTGGGACTGAGAGGATTGGTGAGATTCAGTGAGCAAATGCAGACCATTTAAAGCAATAATGCGTGGCACACATTCCAATGGTCCCAACTCTCCAGGTTGAAGGGAATATTACTACAGCTATAACATGTACGCAAAACATAGAGAAAGGACACACAGTGAATACGAAAGGTTTCTAAAACTCAACTAATAGTCCACCTCCTGGTGCTCCGGTTTGACTTTCCAACTGCTTTACTATCAATCTCCCAACATGGAGAGACAGCCCCTTTAACCTCCTGGTTCGCACAGGTTGCTAATTTGGCAGAGGTTGAAAGGGAAGAGGGAGAATCAATGAGAGAGTAGCTGCTAGGCATTTGGACGGGCACATGTCACTGTAATTTCCCGGCAGTAAGAAGAATTAACCAAAGTCTCAGCCACCCGCCGGGAACCAGTATAGGTCCTGAACCACAATTTTGGACTTGCGGTCAGCTCACAAAAACGAGTTGAAAAATGGAGCTCAGGGGCACGGCAATTCACAAACTGGCAGAGTAATAACGGACAACAATCATCCAAAAATCTGTTGAGGGAAGGCAACGGGGTGGACTTGAAAGGGAGCCAGAATAGCATGAATCAGATTTCATGAGGTACATTGGAATTGCCTTTAAAGCACAGCAAGAGGGGCACAACTTCGACAATGATGCAATGGTCCAAAATGCGCGTATGCGTTTTCTCCTGAATATATTCAGGAGAAAACGCATACGCCCTTTTTGGCCAAGCAAGCAAGCGGGCAATGCAAATCTGCACTACAAAGCAGTATCACTTCCCACCAGACAAAAGGGACATCCGCAAAGTATGTAAAAACCAGAAAGGCTAGACAGGCCCTGGAGAAGAGGGAGCCTAGTTATGCTGATGGGCGGGATGTAAATTGCCAACTGCCTCTCTGGAGGAGTGCATTGTGTTCCCTAAAACAAGTAAACAACAGAGCTCCAGAGACACGGGCACTTCCAGTCTAGGGAATATACCTTGGGAAAACTGAAATTCAATAAGATAGAGCCACCCCAAAATATAGGGCTGCACTGCTTACAAGAACCTCAACTTGGGTACACCTGAAATATCCCAGGAAAGACAAAAATGGTACAAGAAATTGTGTTATTACGTACGACGGAATATCCCTCAGCCATGAAATCAATGTCATAAGGCCAGTAGCAGCAAAAGGAGTGGATTCAGGAACGATGATTCTAAGTGAAATAAGTCACAGAGAAATAAAAACTTATCATAAGATATCACTTATGAAGGTCCTGTAAACATGGCTACACATGAACTGAGTTAGGAAAGAGAACAGAGTCTCACATTTAGAAAACACTCTTATGCCTGCTTAAGGGGGAAGGAGAGGTGGGGTGATGCATAAAACCAGAGTTTGATATTAGTACAGGTACCGTTCCAAAAACCAACTACGGAAGAGACAAGCCCTACACCTTCCTCAGTGAAAGGGTCTCAAAAACCATATTTCCCGCAGAGGAATATATCTGACTAATAAGAATCGTAACACCTATGTATTGATATGTCTCCATCAGGGAATCAAGTGTGTCTACACTGGCAGAATCATGGCAGTGAGAATCAGCTCAAACTGGGAAATTCTTTCCAATTCCTTCAGGGGCTCTGATGAAACTTGGAATGACCCTATCTACAAAGACAGCTGGATGTGGATTAAGGCAGGACACTTGGGACTGAGAGGATTGGTGAGATCCAGTGAGCAAATACAGACCATTTAAAGCAATAATGCGTGGCACACATTCCATGGGTCCCAACTCTCCAGGTTGAAGGGAATATTACTACAGCTGTAACATGTACGGGAAACCTAGAGAATGGACACACTGTGAATACGAAAGGTTTCTAAAATTCAACTAATATTTCCTCTCCTGGTGCTCCGGTCTGATTTTCCAACTGCTTTACTATCAATCTCCCAACTTGGAGAGACAGCCCCTTTAATCTCCTGGTTCGCAAAGGTTGCCAATTTGGCAGAGGATGAAAGGGAAGAGGGAGAACCAATGAGAGAGTAGCTGGTAGGCATTTGGACGGGCACATGTCACTCTAATTTCCCGGCAGGAAGAAGAATTAACCAAAGTCTCAGCCACCCACCGGGAACCAGTATAGGTACTGAACCAAAATTTTGGACTTGCGGTTAGCTCACAAAAAAAAACGAGTTGAAAAATGGATATCAGGGGCACAGCAATTCACAAACAGGCAGAGTAATAAAGGACAACAATCGTCCAAAAATCTGTTGAGGGAAGGCAACGAGGCGGACTTGAATGCGAGGCAGAATATCAGGAATCAGATTTCAAGAGGTACATTGGAATCGCCTTTAAAGCACAGGAAGAGGAGCACAACTTCGACAATGATGCACTTGGCCAAAAAGGGCGTAAGCGTTTTCTCCTGAATATATTCAGCAGAAAACGCATACGCCCTTTTTGGCCAAGCAAGCAAGCGGGCAATGCCAATCTGCACTAAAAAGAAGTATCACTTCCCACCCATCAAAAGGGACATCCGCAAAATGTGTAAAAAACAGAAAGGCAAGACAGGCCCTGGAGGAGAGGGAGCCTAGTTATGCTTATGGGAGGAATATAAATTGCCAACTGCCTCTCTGGAGGAGTGCATTGTGTTCCCTAAAACAAGTAAACAACAGAGCTACAGAGACACGGGCACTTCCAGTCTATGGAATATACCTTGGGAAAACTGAAATTCAATAAGATAGAGCCACCCCAAAATATAGGGCTGCACTGATTACAAGAACCTCAACTTGAGTACACATGAAATATCCCAGGAAAGACAAAAATGGTTCAAGAAATTGTGTTATTACGTACGACGGAATATCCCTCAGCCATGAAATCAATGTCATAAGGCCAGTAGCTGCAAAAGGAGTGGATTCAGGAACGATGATTCTAAGTGAAATAAGTCACAGAGAAATAAAAACTTATCATAAGATATCACTTATGAAGCTCCTGTAAACATGGCTACACATGAACTGAGTTAGGAAAGAGAACAGTGTCTCACATTTAGAAAACACTCTTATGCCTGCTTAAGGGGGAAGGAGAGGTGGGGTGATGCATAAATCCAGTGTCCTAAATTAGCACAGATACCGTTCCATAAACCAAGTATGTAATAGACAGCACCAACTCCCGGCACAATGAACTGGACTCAACATCCCCTATTCATTACAGAGGAATATATCTGACTTGTAATAATTCTAAAACATATGTATTCTCATGTCTCCATAAAGGAATCATGCCAGTGTATAACGGAATGCACAGCACTGAAATTTATCTAAACACCCTTGTAAAAATAAATTTCAAAAGCAAAATGCAAAAACTGCAAAACAGAGAGAAAGTCTTAAAAATTACTTTCAGGTCCTGTGATACAACCTGGATTGACCACCTTTACACCTACAGCTGGAGGAGACATAAGACTGGACACCTGCGGCTGACAAGATTGCTGAGGTTGTGTGAGCAAAAGAACACCACTTAGAGCAAAACTGTGTACTACCCATTCTAGTGGCCCCAACTCTCCAGGTTTAAGGGAATCTTCCTACAGTAAAAACATGCATGGGAAACCCGTTGAATGGTACAATGTGTAATCGGGAAAGTTTTCTAAAGTGTACCTCATTTTTCCTTTCCTCATGCTCGGCTTAGCCATTCCATCTGCAATACTGAAAATCTCCCCGCTTGGAGTGTCAGCGCCTTTACCCTCCTGTTATGCACAGTTTGCAAATTGTGCAGAGGATGAACAGGAAGAGGGGAAACAAATGAGACAGTAGCTGTAGGTGTTTGGATGGGCACATGTCACTCTAGTTTCCCATCAGGAAGAAGAATTAAACAAAGGATCAGCCTGCAACCCCGGAACCAGACTAGGGCCTAAAGCCATCCTGCGGTATTGCAGCCAGCTCACAAATAAGCGAGTTAAAAAATGGAAATCAGGGGCACAGCAATTCACAAACTTGCAGAGTTATAAAGGACAACTATCATCCAGAAATATACTGAGGTAAGGCAGTGAAGAGGATTTGAAAGCAAGGCAGAATTGAAGGAAACAGATTTCAAGAGGTAGATTGGAGTCGTCTTTAAAGCACATGAAAAGCGACAGAACTTCGACAATGTTGCCCTTGGCCGAAAAGGGAGTATGTGTATTTTTTGAATATATTCGCGTAAAAAATGCATACGCCCTTTTTGGCCAAGCAAGCCATCAGGCATTGCAAATCCACACTACATAGAAGTGTCACCACCGGTCAAAAGGGCCATCCGCAAATAGTGTAAAAACCACAAATGCAGGACAGGCCATGGAGAAAAGGGAGCCTGGTTATGCCGATGGACAGGATGTAAATTGCCAACAGCCTCTCTGGAGAACTGTATGTTGTTTTCAAAAACAGAGCTACAGAGCATAGCACACTTCTACTCATGGGCGTGTATTTTGGGAAAAATAAAAATCCACAACACACAGCAAGCCCAAAATTTAGGGCTGCTCTGTTTACAAGAACCTCGACTTTGGTATACTTTAAATACCCCAGGAAAGGAAAAAAAAAATTGATAACTATGTTGTGGTACTTGTATACCATTGAATGTCACTCAGACATAAAATCAATGTCATAAGGCCAATAGCAGCATAATGAGTGGCTTTAGGTACGATGATGCTAAGTGAAATGAGCCACAAAGAAAAAGAAACTTATTGTAATGTATCACTTATAGAGGGAATGTAAACATGGCTACACATGAACTGAATTTCAAAAGAGAACAGAGTTACACATTTAGAAAACACACTTATGCCTCCTTAAGGGGAAAGGTGACGTGGGGTGATGTGTAAGAGCAGAGTTTGAAATTAGTACGGATACCATACCATATACCAAATATGTAATAGACAAGACCTACTCCTTTCTCAATGAACTAGACACAAAACATACTATTCAATGAAGAAGAATATATCTGACTGGTAATAATTTTGAAAACTATGTATTTATATGTCTCCATAATGGAATCAAGTGTATGTAGATTGGCATAAACACAGATCAATGGAACAGGACAGAAAGCCCAGAGCTAAACCTACATACCTATGGCTATCTCATCTATGACAAAGGAGCTAAGGATATACAATGGAGAAAAGACAGACTCTTCAGTAATTGGTGCTGGGAAAACTGGACCCCTACACATAAAAGAATGAAATTAGGACACTCCATAACACCATGCACAAAAATAAACTCTAAATTGATTAGAGATCTAAATATAAGACCAGACACTATAAAACACTTAGAGGAAACCATAGGCAGAACACTCTATGACATAAATCACAGCAAGATCCTTTTTGACCCACCTCCTAGAGAAATGGAAATAAAAACAGAAATCAACAAATGGGACCTAAGGAAACTTAAAAGCTTTTACACAGTACAGGAAAACATAAACAAGATGCAAAAACAACCCTCAGAAAGGGAGAAAATATTTTCAAATGAAGCAATTGACAAAGGATTAATCTGCAAACTTTACAAGCACCTCATGTAGCTCAATATCACAAAAACAAACAACCCAATTCAAAAACGGGCAGAAGACCTAAATAGACATTTCTCCAAAGAAGATATACAGATTGCCAAGAAACACATGAAAGGATGCTGAACATCACTAAACATTAGAGAAATGCAAATCAAAACTACCGTGAGGTATCACCTCACAGCAGTCAGAGTGGCAATCATCAAAAAGTTCTACAAAACAATAAATGCTGGAGATGCCTTTATTGGAGAAAAGGGAACACACTTGCACTGTGGGTGGGAATGTAAATTGATATGGCCACTAGGGAGAACAGAACGGAGGTTCCTTTAAATAACTAACAATAGAAGTACCATACGACACAACAATCCAACTACTGGGCATTTGCCTTGCGAAAACCATAATTCAAAAAGAGTTATGTACAAAAATGTTCATTGCAGCTCTATTTACAATAGCCAGGACATGGAAGCAACCTAAGTGTCCATCTACAGATGAATGGATAAAGAAGATCTGGCATATATATACAATGGAATATTACTCAGCCATAAAAAGAAGCAAAACTGAGTTATCTGTACTGAGGTGGATGGATTTAGAATCTGTCCTACACAGTGAAGTAAGTCAGAAAGGGAAAAACAAATACTGTATGTTAACAGAGATATATGGAATCTAACAAAGAAAAAAAAGTTTTGAAGAACCTAGTGGCAGGACAGGATTAAGGACACAGACATAGAGAAAGGATTTGAGGACAACAGAAGGGGGATGGGTAAGATGGGAAGAAGTGAGAGAGTGGCATGGACATAAATACATTACCAAATGTAATACCAATAGCTACTGGGAAGCAGCCACATAGAACAGGGAGATGAGCTCGGTGCTTTGTGACCACCTAAAGGGGTGGGATATGGAGTGTGGGAGGGAGTTGCAAGAGGGAGGGGATCTGGTGATATTTGTATATGTATAGCTGATTCACTTTGTTAGACAGCAGAAACTAACACTCCATTGTAATGCAAATATACTCCAATAAAAGTGTAGAAGGAAAAAAAAAAAAGCCCAGGGATAAACCTACTCACCTATGCTCAACTAAACTATGCAAAGGAGGCAAGACTTTACAATGGAGAAATGAGAGTCACTTCAATCAGTGGTGCTGGGAAATATGGACAGCTACATGTAAAAGAATGAAATTAGAACACTCCCCAACACAATCCATAAAAATATATTCAAAATGGATTAGAGACCTTAATGTAAGACTGGACAGTATAAAACTCTGAGAGGAAAACTTACGAAGAATACTCTGACGTAAATCACAGCAAGATCTTTTTTGATCCACCTCCTATACTATTGAAATAAAAAAAAGAAATGAAACAGATGGGACCTAGTGAAACGTAAAAGCTTTTGCAAAGCAAAGGAAACTACAAACAAGACGAAAAGACAACCCTCAGAATGGCAGAATATATTTGCAAACGAATCAATGGACAAATGATTAATCTCCAATATATATAAACAGCTCATGCAGCTCAATATTAATAAAACAAACAACCCAATACAAAAATGGAAAAAGATCTAAATAGACATTTCTTCCAAGAAGACATAGAGATGGCCAAGACGCACATGAAAATCTGTTCAACATCACTAATTATTAGAGAAATGGAAATCGAAACTACAATGAGTTATCACGTCACACGTGTTAGAATGGGCATCATCAGAAAATCTACAAACAACAAATGCTGGAGAGGGTGTGGAGAAAAGGAACCTTCTTCCACTATTGTTGGGAATGTAAATCGATACAGTCTCTATGGAGAACAGAATGGAGGTTCCTTAAAAAACTAAAAATAGAATTACCATATAATCCAGCAATCCCACTACTGGACATATACCCAGAGAAAACCATAAGTCAAAAAGACACATTCACCATAATGTTCATTGCAGCACTATTTACAGTAGCCAGGTAATGAAAGCAACCTAAGTGCCCACAGACAGACGAATGGATAAAGATGTGGTACATACATACAATGGAATATTACTCAGCCATACATAGGAATGAAATTAGGTCATTTGTAGAGACCTTGATGGATCTAGAGACTGTCATACAGAGTGAAGTAAGTCAGAAAGAGAAAAACAAATATTGTATATTAATGCATATATGTGGAACCTAGAAAAATGGTACAGATGAACCGGTTTGCAGGGCAGAGATAGAGACACAGACGTAGAGAACAAACATATGGACACCAAGGGGGGAACGTCATGTGAGGTTGGTGGTGGGATGAATTGGGAGACTGGGATTCACATGTGCACACTTATATGTATAAAATAGATATCCAATAAGAACCTGCTGTATAAAAGAAATAAATAAATTTTAAAAAATTAAAAATAAATAAATAACATTTAATAAAATAAAACAGAAAAAAAGTTTTTCCCTTCATATAGACGTCTTTATAATAATGCATTATTTCTATGTTTATATCTCTAAATTTAAAAAAAAGAGGAATAAATAAAATCTACCTTGAACCAAAAAGAAAAAAGGAAAAAAAATAAAAACAGAAACCACCAGTTATACAGAGGAAAATCATATAAGGGCACTTGTTCCAGTGGTAAAAAATTCTTAAGTTGGTCAGTGGTGGGAAATAATCTCCCATGCTGTTAGCAGCGATCCCCCCCCCCCACAAGGAGCATCCTCATTGCAAAACTCTGGGACTGTGTCGAGGCGTCTGTAAATAAATGTGAGCTGAGCCCCAGTCCTGCTGCAGCTGAACTCTTCCCACCCTTTCCAGGTAAAACACCTGAATATGTACAAAAACTTGCAAGCCTAGGGGAAGGGCTGTGGAGCCACACCAGCGACTGCACGCAGGTCGACTTGGTGCCTGTAGGCCAGCCAGTATGGTCCTGGCCCCAGATGCTCTTCTGGAAGCTTTCCATTTCCCTGCCTGAGATACCCCTCCTGCCACGGCCCCCACTGCTTTTTTACTTCCTCACCTCTGACTGGGGAGAAATTCCAGCGGCAGGTATGGGTGACACATCCTCTTCTTTAGCAGGTGGCAGCCTGGCAACTCATGCAGAAAGTCCAGCAGAGCCCCACTCACACTGGGCCACCCACAAAGCCACGGCCCCTCACTCCCTCCCACCAGGCCAGCCCCGACACTGCTGACGGGGCAGAGAATATGGCGTCAGGCACAGCTACAGGAGCTCTTGCTGACTGGAGAGGTCTTTATATTGACCTCAACCAAGGCACACCTGGGGAGGGCTGGCAGGCAGTGTCAGGCTGCCCAAATCAGCCAATCCTCACCACTCAGGGGCTCACAGTTGCAGAAAATGAACCTTGCTAAACGGGCCAGGCCCAAGGAACAGGTGTGGGCTCTTGAGAGTCAGGATAGACAAGGGGCTGCAGCTGCGGATTGTTTTCTTATCATTTTATCTGGTCCATGGGTGGAAAACAATTTCAAGAAGACCCTATCCTAATGAGAGGAACCCAGGAGTCAGGGAGAGGAGTGATGCTGTGTGGAGACAGAGTCCTGGTGCCCTGGTTGCAGTGGAAGTGTCTGGAAGAGCAGGCAGAGAGAGGCCACACAGACTGATACCCAGGGTCACAGACCTGTCAGAGCTGCTGTGTGTTAGTTCAAGTCCTGCTCTGAGGTGTTCAGTGTCAGCTGTGAGCGACAGGTGAGCTGGGGGTTCTCTGCAAGCTGGGCTATGTGCACGGTTCCTGTCGGTCCAGCCCTGCTGGGGCACCTGCCCAGGGGAGCTCCGTATCCTGGGAAGGGCCTGACTATGAGAGCCCCATGGGCTGCTGTGTAGCTGCATAGATGAGCTCCATACTCTGGGAGAGAGTTGACCACAAGAGCCCTGTGGGCTGTGGTGTGGGGGATGCAGCCCAGGTGAGTTCCATATCCTGGGATTGGCCTGACCACGAGAGCCCCATGGGCTTCTGGAGACCTGGTAAAGGATATCAGGACAGTAAGTGAAGCCACCGAGGATATACATCCAGTAGCTCCTATTTCCTACACCCTGCTGGTCATTGTACCATCCACCAGGCCATGGCAATCTGTATTAGACTTCAATTATGCCTTCTTCTGTATTCCAATCATCTCAGAGTCACAAGAATTTTTGGCTTGTGAGTGGCAGGACACAACATGCAACAAAAGCAATAATGCTGGGCCATCCTGCAACAATGGTTCAAAAATCCCCACACCATCATTGGGGAAATGTCCTCTAAAGACTTAAAAGTTCTACCTCTGTAAAAGGGAACCCTCCTTCAATATGCAGATGACATTCTGATTGTCAGGTCTACTAAAGACGCCTCTGAACTACCTAGCCATGAAAGAATAGAAGGTGTCCAAGAAAAAGGCTCAAATATCCCAGGCTAAGGTGACATGCCTGGGCTTCATTCTCACAGATATTAGGAGAAACGCATCCCAGGATAGGGAAGAAGCCATTTGCAGCCTTACCTCTTCTAAAACTAGAAGACACCTTAGGGGTTCCTGGGGAGGCCAAGGTTTTCTGCATCTGGATCCATAACTACAGTCTAATAGCTGGGCCTCTACATGAAACTCTGACACGAAAAGATGATGATCCTTTAGGATAGAATCCAGAAACAGCCTTTCAAGAATGGAAAGAGCAGTCAATTCAGGCCCTTGCCCATGAACTCCCTAATTTAGCTAAACCCTTTGAACTTTACATACCCGGTCAAAGGTTAATCACCCTTGGAGCCTTAGTGCAAAAACTGGGACCACTTGAAATGGGGCAACACAAGAATGCCCTTCAGGTATGATAAACTATGGTCACCAAGGGCTTTGCTCAACGCCCCATCAGGACAGGATACTGGGGTATCTAAAAAGCTGGAAATCAGCAGCCCGCAAGACCAGCTCCCTCCTAAGGGAAAAGGATCCCACGTGGTGATCCTAACCACCCATCAGGCCGTGAATTTGCAGTGGTCGCTCTGTGGACACACTGACCTCGAGTGAGGAGGCCCTCCAACTCCAACCTCCAGAGAGACAAACGGGGGCAATGGGCCCCCAAGAAGACAAGTGTGACCATCACTTGACCTGGAGTGTCTCTCAGAAAACAAGTCTGTACCCAGAAAGAGCAGACTACAGCTTGGAGGACTTACTGCACCCAGAGGGGAGCTAATAAGCTTGGCGGGGGAATAGTTTATTCAGGATTTCACCATAGAAAACCCTACAGAAACCGCGGTGATGGTGGCCAATATGACCGGCTGGACTGCTGGCTACTTCAAAAGGCCGTTGACTCAGTGGACGTCATGGTCCTGGATCACCACTGACCCTGGACTGTCTGGGAGTGGAGCGGGCAGGGCTCTGACACATGGTGCTGTTTATACATTAATTCAGGGACCTAATTAAAGAAAGTACAGACTAATGGTCAGAGCATCTAGGCTGGCAAAAACCGTCAGCCTAAGGTCGCCAAACAAATGTGGGGTGGGGTGAAACCTGCCACAGCAGCATCTCTGTGCATCTCTTTCCTGGACCCTTAAAGGTCAATCGAATCTATAACACTTCCAATGCTGGTGCTCAGGTGGACGAGCAGTGAGGCAGGAGGCATTGGGACAATCAACCTCACCTGGAGGCTGCTGGGGAGAAGTTTTGCCCCTCCCCCGTGTATGAGGGCTCCCACCTCAGCATGAAGCAGTTACAAAAGAGGGGTCTGCACCCTCAGCACCCCAAGAATGAGGTACGGGACAAAATGCAGAGAAGGTGTTCATCTACCACAAGGTTCATTAAAAATTCCTGGGAGATAAAAAGAGAATCTGGGCAATAAAATAAAGTCTAACCTGTTTTCCTTTGTGCTTTGTCTAATTTCATGTGCTCCTAGGGTTCCGCATGCAGAGGTCCCACACCCGGCACTTCAGACCCGATTTCCTAGAGCAGAATGGCTGTGTCGACACATCAGCTAGCATGGTCCCATGCAGACTCCGCAACATAGAGCCTTAGCTGCAGCCAACCCAGCCCTCGAGAGCTCCATCCCCTCCCTCCCGATGACGCTGCCGGGACCCCAACAAAGCAGCCCAGCCCACAGCCCGCGGGGTAGTGCATGCTCTCACCTCTCCATTCTGTTTTCAAAATATAAAGTTTCCTTTGCTTCTGAACCAAACTCAGTCTTGATCTGTTGGCTCCAATGTCACTGGGCACGGGGATTCCTGTTGGGGCCCACTCTGGAGGATCAGTAACAGAAATTGAGAACATTGTAACTTCAATGAACAGATATGTGAGCCAAACTGTAGTTAACATAGAGCAGTGTATAAGGCTCGGGTATAATAAGATGTTTCTAAGACTTACATTTGATATTTCCATCACTTTATTATAAGCAAGTTCAGTGAAGACGTCTGTCTTATTTGTCAGGTCAATATTAGAGAAATGAAGTGATTTATTCCCAAGGATGTACATCGAATATTCTTGGCTGAAGCTTCAATTTTGTTTTGAATGCTTTTCCATTGAAAATGATACCTCTCTTTCAGCTTCCCCATTTCTGAGAAGTATAAAATCTTATAATTTATTATTAGCAAAGGGGAAAGGTAGGAGAAGGGATAAATTAACAGTTTGGGATTAACACATACACACTGCTATGTACAAAACAGATCATCAACAAGGAACTACTGTATAGCACAGGGAACTACACTGAATATTTTGCAATAACCTATAAGGGGAAATAATCTGAAAAAGAATAGATATTTTTATTGACATCATCTATCAATGACAGATAAAATGTAACCTAAGCAAGGCCAATGGTGAACACTTCTGATCCCGAAGATTTCAATCATCTAAAGTTTGGACTCTGCCTATTTTCCAAGGCCCTTAATGGACATATGTGTAGCCGTAGCATAAACATTCCCCAATTTGGGGTTCGGGGAGGCACTAATTTGGAAAAAACCCTGGTGTTCCCCTTACATGCACGGGACCCATCCTACGGCTAAAACATGCCTGTCACACCTAGAGGATGCTACATCATTTGATCGGTAAGAGTTTGGAAAAGGCACCTCATCTCCTCATCGCCTGGTGCTCGGGTTCACCCCTCCAGCATCTTTCCTAACAATCTCCTCACTTGGGGATATCAGCACCGTCAACATCCTGTTGCACACAGTTTCGAATTTGTCCAGAGGATGAAGCGGAAGGATGAGAAAAATTTAGAGACAAGTGTTAGGTGTTCAGACAGGCACATGCCACTCTAATTTCCAATCCGGAAGGCAAATTCATGAAAGGCTAGAATTGCCCATGGAAACAGAATAGGGCTATAGGAAATCCCGCTGTTTTGTGTCCAGTTTCCAAAAACACAAGTTGAAAAATGGAACTCAGGCGCACTAAAATTCATGAAACTGCAGAGTTGAAAATATGTATCGTCAAAAAATATCTTGAGGTAAGTCACAGAAAAGGACTTGTAAGCAAGGGAGATTGTCAGGAAACAGATTTGAAGAAGTAGAAAGGACTCCCCATTAAAGCACAAGAAAAGGGGCTGAACATCGCCAATGATGCAGTTGGCCAAAAAGGGCGTATGCATTTTTTCTGAATATATTCAAGTAAAGGCCATGCACACTTTTTATCCAACCAAACAGGTGGGCACTGGAAATCAATACTACAAAATATATACTTCACATCAGTCAGAAGGGCCATCCACATAAAGTGTAAACACCAGAAATGCAGGACAGGGTGAGGAGAAAAGGGAGCCCTGTGAGGCTGATAGTGGAAATGTAATTTGCCAACGGCCACTCTGGAGAAGTGTATTGTGTTTGCTAAAACATCTAAAAAATGAGCTACAGAGCATAGGGCACTTGCACTCATGGGCGTATACCTTGGGAAAAACAAAAATCAACAGAAAACAGGCACCCCAACGTTTACCACCTCTCTGTTAAAAAGGGCCTCAACTTGGATATAACCTAAATGTCCCTGGGAGGATAAAATTGATAAAAGAGATGGGGTACTTATGTAGAGTGGAATATTACTCATCCAGAAATCAATGAAATAAGGCCAGTTGTAACAACTCTGGAGGAGTTACATACGATCATTCTAAGTGACGTATGTCAGAAAGAAAAAGACACATATCATAAGATGTCACTTAAAGGTGGAATCAAAAATGGCTACACATGAAATAAATTACAAAACAGAAACATAGTCAAATATGTAGAAAATAGACATAAGGCTACTAAATGGGAAAGGTGGGGAAGGGTGAGGTATTATCCAGGAGGTTGAAATTAGCAAAGATACCATTCCAAGTACCAAATTGAATAACAGACAAGGCCTACATGGTACATCAAAGAACTGCACTCAGCCCACTCAAGTCAATGGAAAATAATAAATATGACTGGTAAGAATCTGATAAAGAATTTATTGATGTCTCACAGTATATGAATCAAGAGGATGTACAGCAGCAAAAAACAGAGCTTTGAAAATCAGCTGTAACCAATATAAAAATAAATTTAAAAATATTTATAAAAACAGTGAGAGACAAAAACTCTTACAACTTTTGTTGAAGGGCTATGATGTAACATGGATTGAACACATGTAGACCTACAGCAGGATGATATATAAGGCAGGAAGCTATGCACGCTAAGAGATGTTAGAGAGGCTGGGTGAGAAAATGCAGACCTTTTAAAGTAATACTGCCTGATTCTCATTCCATGCGTCCCAAAACTGCAGGTTCAAGGGAATCTTCTGACAGCGAAAACATGCCTGGGAAACCGAGACGAATGTACACCATGTGATCAGGAAAGGTGTCGAAAATGCACCTCATTTTTAATCTCCTGGTGCTGGGGTTCACCATTCCAGCCAAATTACTAACAATCTCCCCACTTGGAGAATCAGCACCTTTAACCTCCTGTTTCACACAGTTTGCAATTTGTGCAGAGGATAAACGGGAAGAGAGGGAACCAATGAGAGACTAGCTGTAGGAATTTTGACAGGCACATGTCACTGTAATTTACTAGTAGGAAGAAGAATTAACCAAAGGCTCAACCTGCCTCTCCAGAACAAGAATAGGGCTGGAAGCAATACAATGGTTTGGCGGCCAGCTCACAAAAAATGCGAGTTGCAAAATGGAGCTCAGGAGCAGATAATTCAAAGACCTGCAAAGATAAAAATGATAACCAACGTCCAAAAATATATTCAGGTACGGCAACGAAGAGGATCTGAATGAGAGGCAGAATTGCAGGAAACAGATTTCAAAAGGTAGATTGGAATCACATTTAAAGCATATGAAAAGCAGGAGAATTTCTAAAATGATGCAGTTGGGCAAAACGGTGTATGCGTTTTTTCGTGAATATCTTCAGGAAAAAAACACATACAGAGTTTTTGGCCAAGCAAGCAAGCGGGAAATGCAAATCCACACAACAACGAAGTCTCAATTTCCACTGCTCAGAAAGGCCATCCAAAAAATGTGTACAAACCAGAAATGCAGGAGAGGCCATGGAGAACAGGGAGCTAGTCACGCTGATGGGTGGGGTATAAATATCCAAGAGCCACTCTGAAGAAGTGTATGCTGTTTCCTAAAACATTTAAATACAAAGCTACCGAGCATATGGCACTTCCACTCATGGGCATATAACTTGGGAAGACTAAATATCCACAAGACACAGGCACCCCAATGTTTAAGGCTGCTCTGCAAACAAGAACCTCAACTTCAGTACACCTTAAATATTCCAGGAAAGAGAAAATTGCATAAAGAACTTGTGGTAATTTTGTTCAAAAGAATATCACTCAGACATAAAATCAATGTCATAATGCCAGTAGCAGCATAACGAGTGGATTAAGGTATGATGATTCTAAGTGAAATAAGTCACACAAAAAAAGAAACTTATCATAAGATATCACGTAGGAAGGTCCTGTAAACACTGCTACACAAGAACTGAGTTAGGAAAGAGAACAGAGTCTCACATTGAGAAAACACTCTTATGCCTGCTTAAGGGGGAAGGAGAGGTGGGCTGATGCATAAAGCCAGAGTTTGATATTAGCACAGGTACCATTCCATAAACCAAATACAGAATAGACAAAACCTACACCTTCCTCAGTGAACGGGACTCAACACACCTATTCCCTGCAGAGGAATATATCTGACTAGTAAGAATCTTAAAACCTATATATTGATATGTCTCCATAAGGGAATCAAGTGTGTCTAGACCGGCATAAACACGTCGGTGAAAATCAGCTCAATCCCATTATTAAAATGAATTTCACAAACAAAACAAAACAAAAAAAAAACAGCGAAATTCTTACACAATGCATTCAGGGGTTCTGAGGAAACCTGGAATGACCCTATCTGCAAAGACAGCTAGATGAGAAATAAGGATGGACACTTGGGAATGAGAGGACTGGTGAGATTGGGTGAGAAAATGCAGACCCTTTAAAGCAGTATTGCATGCCACCCATTCCATGGGTCCCAAATCTCCAGGTAGAAGGGAATATCACTCCAGTTATAACATGTATGGGAAACCTAGAGAATGGACACCCTGTGATGGCGTAAGATTTGTAAAAGGCTCCTAATTTTTCCTCTCCTTGTGCTCCAGTTTGGCAATCCAACTGCTTTACTATCAATCTCCCACCTTGGAGAGTCAGTCCGTATAACCTCCTGCTTTGAACAGTTTGCAAATTGTGCAGAGAATGAAAGGGAAGAGGGAGAACCAATCAGAGAGTAGCTGGAGGCATTTGGACGGACATATGTCAGTCTAATTTCCCGTCTGGAAGAAGAATTAACCAAAGCATCAGCCTGCACCCCCGGAACCAGTATATGTCCTGAAGCAAAATTGTGGATTTGCGGGCAGCTCACAAAAACGCGAGTTGAAAATTGGAGTTTGGGGCAGATCAGTTCACAAACCTGCAGAGTTATAAAGGACAACTCACTTCCAAAAATCTGTTGAGGGAAGGCAACGAAGTGGACTTGAAAATGAGGCAGAATTGCACAAAACATATTTCAAGAGGTAAATTGGAATCGCCTTTAAAGCACAGGAAAAGTGTAACAACTTCAACAATGATGCACTTGGCCAAAAAGAGCGTATGCATTTTCTGCTGAATATATTCAGGAGAAAACACATACGCTCTTTTTGGCCAATCAAGTAAGTGCACAATGCAAATCCGCACTACAAAGAATTGTCAATTCCCACCGGTCAAAAGGGACATCCGAAAATCTGTAAAAACCAGAAAAGAAGGACAGAGATCACAAGGGCATGAAGCAATGTGATCCCAAGGGTCATGGAGGATTGTGATGACAAGGTCATGTAGCATTTTGCTGAAAAATGCATTGAGCATTGTGATGACAAGGGTCATGGAGCACTGTGATGACAACTGTCACGGAGCATTGTGATTACAGGGGTCATGGAGCATTGGGATGACAAGGGCATGGATCATTGTGATGACAAGGGTTATGGAGAATTTTGATGACAAGAGTCCCGGATCATTGTGTTGTCAGGGGTCACGGAGCGTTGTGATGACAGTGGTCATGGAGCATTGTGATGACAAGGGTTCTGGATAAGTGAGATGAGAAATTCATGGAGCTTTGGGCTGAAAATGTTCATGGAGTATTGTGATAACAGGGGTCATGGAGCATTGTGATGACATGGGCATGGAGCATTCTGCTGAGAAAAACATGGAGCGTTCTGATGACATGCATCATGGAGCTTTGTGATGACAAGGGCATGGAGCATTGTGATTACAGGGCTCTAGGAGCACTGTGAAGAAAAGGGCATGGATCATTGTGATGAAAAAGTAATGGAGCATTGTCATGACAGGGTTCAAGGAGCATATTGACGACAAGTGTCAGGGAGCATTGTGATGAAAAGGGTATTGAGCATTGTGATGACAAAGTTCATGGAGCATTGTGATGAGAAGACAATGGATAATTGTGAAGACGAGCGTCATGGGGAGTTGTGATGACAAGTGTTATGGAACATTGTGATCACAAGGGTTTTCAGCATTGTGATGACAAAGAACATGGAGCATTATGATTTCATTGTGATGTCAATAGCATGAAGCATTATGATGATGGGCAGGGTGCATTTTGATGACAGGGTTCATGTAGCATTGAGATGGAAAGGGCATGGAGCCTTGTGATTACAGGGGTCTTGGAGCATTGTGATGACAAGGGCATGCAGCATTGTGATGAGAAGGCCATGGAGCATTCTGATGACATGCGTCATGGAGCTTTGTGATGACAAGGGCATGCAGCATTGTGATTTCAGGGGTCTTGGAGCATAGTGATGAAAAGGGCATGGATCATTGTGACAGAAAATGCATGGAGCCTTGTCATGACAGGGTTCAAGGAGCATACTGACGACAAGTGTCAGGGAGCATTGTGATGACAAAGTTCATGGAGCATCGTGATGAGAAAACCATGGATAATTGTGATGACGAGCGTCATGGGGCGTTGTGATGACAACTGTTATGGAACATTGTTATCACAAGGGTTTGGAGCATTGTGATGACAGGGTTCATGGAGCATTGAGATGAAAAGGGGCCTGGATCATTGTGATTAAAGTGGTCTAGGAGCATTGTGATGACAAGGGCATGGACCATTGTGATGAGAATGCAATGGAGCATTCTGATGACATGCGTCATGCAGCTTTGTGATGACAAGGGCATATAGCATTGTGATGACAGTGGCATGGAACATTGGACTGACAATTTTCATGGATTATTGTGATGACAGTGGGCATGGAGCATTGTGATGACAAGGTCATGGAATACTGTGAAGACAGGTGACAGGTAGCATTGTGATGACATATGTCATAGTCCATTGAGATGACAATGGCATGGAGCATTGTGATGCCATGTGTAATGGAGGATTGTGATGACAAAGGTAATGGAGCATTGTGATGACAATGGCTTGGAGCATTGTTATAACAAGGGTCATGGAACATTGTGATGACAAGGGCATGGAGCATTGTGATTACAACGGACATTGAGAATTTTTATGACAAGGTCATGAAGCATTTTGATGACAAAGGCGTGGAGCTTGCTATGACAGTGTTCATGGGGCATTGCGAAGACAATTTCATGGAGAATTGTGATGACAAGATCATGTAACATTGTGATGAGAAGTGTCATGGAGCATTGTGATGACAAGGACATGGAGAATTGTGATGACAAGGGACATGGAGCATTGGTATTACCAGGGAATGGAGCATTGTGATGGCAAGACCGTGGAGCACTGTGATGAGAAGACCATGAATAACTGTGATGACGAGCATCATGGAGCACTGTAATGACAAAGGTCATGGAGCATTCTGAAGACAAGTGTCATGGAGCATTGTGTTCACAGGGGTCAGGGAACACTGTGATGACAGGGGTCATGGAGCATTGAGATGACAAGTTTCATGGAGCATTCTGATGATAAGCTTGTGGATTATTGTGATGACATTGGCATGGAGCATTGTGATGAAAAGGGCATGGAGCCTTTTCAAGACAGTGTTCAAGGAGCATTCTGAGGAAAAGTGTGCGGGAGCATTGTGATGACAAGTGTATTGAGCATTGTGATGACAAAGTTCATGGAGCATTGTGGTGACAAAGATCACAGAGCCTCGTGTGACGAGGGCATGGATCATTGGCCTGACAATTTTCATGGATTATTGTGATGACAGTGGGCATGGAGCATTGTGATGACAAGGGCATGGAGCATTGTGGTGACAAAGATCACAGAGCCTTGTGTGACCAGGGCATGGACCACTATGATGACAAAGGTCATGAAGCATTGTGATGACTGGAGTCACGGAGCATTGTGATGACAGGTGTCATGGAGCATTGTGATGACAAGGGCATGGAGCATTGTGATGACAGGGGCATGGAACATTGGTCTGACATGTTTCATGGATTATTGTGATGGCAGTGGGCATGGCGCATTTTGATGACAGGGGCATGGGACATTGTGATGACAACGTCATGGAATATTGTGAAGACAGGTGTCAGGGAGCATTGTGATGACATATGTCATTATCCGTTGTGATGACAATGGCGTGGAGCATTGTGATGACTAGTAAGAATCTTAATACCTACGTATTGATATGTCTCCGTAAGGGAATCAAGTGTGTCTAGACCGGCATAAACACGTCAGTGAAAATCAGCTCAACCTCATTATATAAATGAATTTCAAAAACAAAATAAAAAAACAACGAAATTCTAACACAATTCCTTCAGGTGTTCTGATGAAACCTGGAATGACCCCATCTAAAATGACACCTGGATGAGACATAAGGTGGGACACATGGGACTGAGAGGATTGGTGAGATTGGATGAGAAAATGCAGACCGTTTAAAGCAATAATACATGCCACCAATTCCATGGGTCCCAACTCGACAGGTAAAAGGGAATATCACTACAGTTATAACATGTATGCGAAACGTGGAAAATGGAAACACTGTGAATACGAAAGGATTCTAAAACTCAACTAATAGTCCCTATCCTGGTGCTCCGGTTTGAGTTTCCAACTGCTTTACTATCAAGCTCCCAACTTGGAGAGACAGACCCTTTAACCTCCTGGTTCGCACAGGTTGCCAATTTGGCAGAGGATGAAATGGAAGAGGGAGAACCAATGAGAGAGTAGCTGTTAGGCATTTGGACGGGCACATGTCACTCTAATTTCCTGGAAGGAAGAAAAATTAACCAAAGTCTCAGACACCCGCCAGGAACCAGTATAGGTCCTCAACCAAAATTGTGGATTTCCTGTCATCTTACAAAAAACGAGTTGAATAATGGAGCTCTGGGGCACAGCAATTCACAAACTGGCAGCGTAATAAAGGACAACTATCGTCCAAAAATCTGTTGAGGGTTGGCAATGAGCCGGACTTGAAAACGAGGCACAATAGCATGAAACAAATTTCAAGAGGTACTTTGGAATCGCCTTTTAAGCACAGCAAGAGGGGCTCATTGTCGACAATGATGCACTTGGCCAAAAAGTGCATATGCGTTTTCTCCAGAATATATTCAGGAAAAAACGCATATGCCCTTTTTAGCCCAGCAAGCAAGCGGGCAATGCAAATCTGCACTACGAAGAAGTATCACTTCCCAACATTCAAAAGGAACATCCGCACAATGTGTATAAACCAGAAAGGCAAGACAGGCCCTGGAGAACAGGGAGCCTAGTTATGCTGATGGGCACGATGTAAACTGTCAACAGCCTCTCTGGAGTAGTGCAATGTGTTCCCTAAAACAGGTAACAACAGAGCTACAGAGCGACGGGCACTTCCAGTCTAGGGAATATACCTTGGGAAAACTGAAAATCAATAAGACAGAGCCACCCCAAAATTTAGGGCGGCACTGCTTACAAGAACCTCAACTAAGGTACACCTTAAATATATCAGGAAAGACAAAAATGTTTCAAAAAATTGTGGTACTTATGTACGATGGAATATCCCTCAGCCATGAAAGCAATGTCATAAGGACAGTAGCAGCAAAATCAGTGGATTCAGGTACGATGATTCTAAGTGAAATAAGTCACAGAGAAAAATAAACTTATCATAAGATATCACTTATGAAGGTCCTGTAAACATGGATACACCCGAACTGAGTTAGGAAAGAGAACAGAGTCTCACATTTAGAAAACACTCTTTTGCCTGCTTAAGGGGGAAGGAGAGGTGGGGTAATGCATAAAACCACAGTTTTAAATTAGCACAGATACCAATACATAAACCAAGTATGTAATAGACAACACCTACTCCCAGCACAATGAACTGGACTCAACACCCCCTATTCATTGCAGAGGAATATATCTGACTTTAAGAATTTTAAAACATATGTATTCTCATGTGTGTGTATAACGGCATGAACACTGGACTGAAATTCAGCTAAACCCCCCGTATAAAAATAAATTTCAAAAGCAAAATGCAAAAACAGTGAAACAGAGAGAAATTCTTAAAAATTACGTTCAGGGCCTGTGATGCAACGTGGATTGACCAACTTTACACCCACCTCTGGATAAGACATAAGACTGGACACTTGGAGCTGACAAGATTGCTGAGGTTGTGTGAGCAAAAGAACACCACTTAGAGCAATACTTTGTGCTACCCATTCTAGTGGTCCCAACTCTCCAGGTTTAAGGGAATCTTCCTACAGTTAAAAATGCCTGGGAAACCCAGTGCTTGGTACACTGTGTAATCGGGAAAGTTTTCTAAAAGGTACCTCAGTTTTCATTTCGTCGTGCTCGGCTTCGCCATTCCATCCGCATTACTGAAAATCTCCCCACTTGGAGTGTCAGCGGATTTACCCTCCTGTTATGCACAGTTTGCAAATTGTGCAGAGGATGAACAGGAAGAGAGGAAACAAATGAGAGATTAGCTGTAGGTGTTTGAATGGGCACATGTCTCTCTAGTTTCACCTCAGGAAGAAGGATTAACCAAAGGCTCAGCCTGCAGCCCTGGAACCAGACTAGGGCCTAAAGCCATCCTGCGGTATTGCAGCCAGCTCACAAATAGGCGATTTGAAAAATGGAAATCAGGGGCACAGCAATTCAAAAACTTGCAGAGTTATAAGGGACAACTATCATCCAGAAATATATTGAGGTAAGGCAGTGAAGAGGATTTGAATGCAAGGCAGAATTTAAGGAAACAGATTTCAAGAGGTAGATTGGAGTCGTCTTTAAAGCACAGGAAAAGCGACAGAACTTCGACAATGATGTCCTTGGCCAAAAAGGGAGTATGTGTATTTTCTTGAATATATTCGGGAAAAAATGCATACGCCCTTTTTGGCCAAGCAAGCCATCAGGCATTGCAAATCCACACTACATAGAAGTGTCACTTACCTCCGGTCAAAAGGGCCATTCGCAAATAGTGTAAAAACCACAAATACAGGACAGGCCATGGAGAAAAGGGAGCCTGGTTACGCCGATGGACAGAATGTAAATTGTCAACAGCCTCTCTGGAGAACTGTATGTTGTTTTCTAAAACAGAGGTACAGAGCATAGCACACTTCCACTCAAGGGCGTGTATTTTGGGAAAACTAAAAATCCACAACACACAGCCACCCCAAAGTTTAGGGCTGCTCTGTTTACAAGAACCTCAACTTTGGTACACTTTAAATACCCCAGGAAAGGAAAAAAAATAATGGATAAAGATGTTGTGGTACTTATATACAATGGAATGTCACTCAGACATAAAATCAATGTCATAAGGCCAATAGCAGCATAATGAGTGGCTTTAGGAACGATGATGCTAAGTGAAATGAGCCTCAAAGAAAAAGAAACTTATTGTAATATATCACTTATAGACGGAATGTAAACATGGCTACACATGAACTGAATTTCAAAAAAGAACAGAGTTACACATTTAGAAAACACACTTATGCCTCCTTAAGGGGAAAGGTGACGTGGGGTGATGCATAAAACCAGAGTTTGAAATTAGCACAGATACCATTCCATATACCAAATATCTAACAGACAAGACCTACTCCTTTCTCAATGAACTGGACACAAAACACCCTATTCACTGAAGAGGAATATATCTGACTGGTAAAAATCTTGAAACCTATGTATTTATATGTCTCCATAATGGAATCAAGTGTATGTAGATTGGCATAAACACAGTTCAATGGAACAGGACAGAAAGCCCAGAGATAAACCTACATACCTATGGCTATCTCATCTATGACAAAGGAGCTAAGGATATACAATGGAGAAAAGACAGTCTCTTCAGTAATTGGTGCTGGGAAAACTGGACCCCTACACATAAAAGAATGAAATTAGAACACTCCATAACACCATACACAAAAATAAACTCTAAATTGATTAGAGATCTAAATATAATACCAGACACTATAAAACACTTAGAGGAAACCATAGGCAGAACACTCTATGACATAAATCACAGCAAGATCCTTTTTGACCCACCTCCTAGAGAAATGGAAATAAAAACAGAAATCAACAAATGGGACCTAATGAATCTTAAAAGCTTTTAAACAGTACAGGAAAACATAAACAAGATGCAAAAACAACCCTCAGAATGGGAGAAAATATTTTCAAATGAAGCAATTGACAAAGGATTAATCTCCAAACTTTACAAGCACCTCATGTAGCTCAATATCACAAAAACAAACAACCCAATCCAAAATCGGGCAGAAGACCTAAATAGACATTTCTCCAAAGAAAATATACAGATTACCAAGAAACACATGAAAGGATGCTGAACATCACTAATCATTAGAGAAATGCAAATCAAAACTACCGTGAGGTATCACCTCACAGCAGTCAGAGCAGCAATCATCAAAAAAAATCTACAAAACAATAAATGCTGGAGATGCCTTTATTGGAGAAAAGGGAGCACACTTGCACTGTGGGTGGGAATGTAAATTGATATGGGCACTAGGGAGAACAGTACAGAGGTTCCTTTAAATAACTAACAATAGAAGTACCATACGACACAACAATCCAACTACTGGGCGAAAACCATAATTCAAAAAGAGTTATGTACGAAAATGTTCATTTCAGCTCTATTTACAATAGCCAGGACATGGAAGCAACCTAAGTGTCCATCGACAGATGAATGGATAAAGAAGTTCTGGCACATATATACAATGGAATATTACTCAGCCATAAAAAGAAGCAAAACTGACTTATTTGTACTGAGGTGGATGGAATTAGAATCTGTCCTACACAGTGAAGTAAGTCAGAAAGGGAAAAACAAATACTGTATGTTAACAGAGATATACGGAATCTAATGAAGAAAAAAAAAAAAGATTTTGAAGAACTTAGTGGCAGGACAGGATTAAGGACACAGAAGTAGAGAAAGGACTTGAGGACACTGGAAAGGGTATGGGTAAGCTCGGACGAAGTGAGAGAGTGGCATGGACATAAATACATTACCAAATGTAACACTGATAGCTACTGGGATGCTGCCACATAGAAGAGGGAGATCAGCTTGGTGCTTTGTGACCACCTAAAGGGGTGGGATATGGAGTGTGGTAGGGAGATGCAAGAGGGAGGGGATCTGGTGACATTTGTATATGTATAGCTGATTCACTTTGTTATACAGCAGAAACAAACACTCCATTGTTAAGCAATTATACTCCAATAAACGTGTAAAAGGAAAAAAAAAAAAGAAAGCCCAGGGATAAACCTACACACCTATGGTCAACTACCCTATGACAAAGTAGGCAAGACTATACAATGGAGATAAGACAGTCTCTTCAATCAGTGGTGCTGTGAATTATGGACAGCTACATGTAAAAGAATGAAATTAGAACACTCCCCAACACCATCCATAAAAATATATTCAAAATGGATTAGAGACCTTAATGTAAGACTGGACAGTATAAAACTCTGAGAGGAAAACTTACGAAGAATACTCTGACGTAAATCACAGCAAGATCTTTTTTGATCCACCTCCTATACTAATGAAATAAAAAAGACAACTAAGCAGCTGGAGCCTAATGAAACGTAAAAGCTTTTGCAAAGCAAAGGAAACTACAAACAAGACGAAAAGACAACCCTCAGAATGGCAGAAAATATTTGCAAACAAATCAATGGACAATTGCTTAATCTCCAATATATATAAACAGCTCATGCAGCTCAATATTAATAAAACAAACAACCCAATACAAAAATGGAAGAAGATCTAAATAGACATTTATTCCAAGAAGACATAGAGATGGCCAAGACACACATGAAAATCTGCTCAACATCTCTAATTATTAGAGAAATGGAAATCGAAACTACAATGAGGTATCACATCACACCTGTTAGAATGGGCATCATCAGAAAATCTACAAACAACAAATGCTGGAGAGGGTGTGGAGAAAAGGAACCTTCTTCCACTCTTGTTGGGAATGTAAATCAATACAATCTCTATGGAGAACAGTATGGAGGTTCATTTAAAAACTAAAAATATATTTACCATATAATCCAGCAATCCCACTACTGGGCATATACCCAGAGAAAACCATAAATCAAAAAGACACATTCACCACAATGTTCATTGCAGCACTATTTACAATAGCCAGGTAATGAAAGCAACCTAAGTGCCCACAGACAGACGAATGGATAAAGATGTGGTACATATATACAATGGAATATTACTCAGCCATAGATAGGAATGAAATTGGGTCATTTGTAGAGACCTTGATGGATCTAGAGTCTGTCATACAGAGTGAAGTAAGTCAAAAAGAGAAACACAAATATTGTATATTAATGCATATATGTGGAACCTAGAAAAATGGTACAGGTGAACCGGTTTGCAGGGCAGAGATAGAGACACCGATGTAGAGAACAAACATATGGACAACAAGGGGGGAATGCCATGTGAGGGGGGTGGTGGGATGAATTGGGAGACTGCGATTCACATGTGCACACTTATATGTATAAAATAGATATCCAATAAGAACCTGCTGTATAAAAGAAATAAATAAATTTTAAAAAATTAAAAATAAATAAATAACATTTAATAAAAAAAAACAGAAAAAAGTTTTTCCCTTCATATAGACGTCTTTATATTAATGCATTATTTCCATGTTTATATCTGTAAATTTAAAAAAAAGAGGAATAAATAAAATCTACCTTGAACCAAAAAGAAAAAAAGAAAAAAAGAAAAAACAGAACCTACCAGTTATACAGAGGAAAATTGTATCAGGGCACTTGCTCCAGTGGTAAAAATTCTTAAGTTGGTCAGAGGTGGGAAATCGTCTCCCATGCAGTCAGCAGTGCTCCCCCCAACAAGGAGCATCCTCATTGCAAAGCTGGGGCACTGTGTCGAGGCATCTGTGAGTAAATGTGAGCTGAGCCCCAGTCCTGCTGCAGCTGAACTCTTCCCACCCTTTCCAGGTAAAACACCTGAATATGTACAAGAACTTGCAAGCCTAGAGGAAGGGCTGTGGAGTCACACAAGCGACAGCACGTAGGCCGACTTGGTGCCTGCAGGCCAGCCAGGATGGTCCTGGCCCCAGATGCTCTTCTGGAAGCTTTCCATTTCCCTGCCTGAGATACCCCTCCTGCCACGGCCCCCACTGCTTTTTTACTTCCTCACCTCTGCCTGGGGAGAAATTCCAGCGGCAGGTATGGGTGACACATCCTCTTCTTTAGCAGGTGGCAGTCTGGCAACTCCTGCAGAATGTCCATCAGAGCGCCCCTCAAACTGGGCCACCCACAAAGCCACGGCCCCTCACTCCCTCCCACCACCCCAGCCCCGGCACTGCTGACGGGGCAGAGAATATGGCGCCAGGCACAGCAACAGGGGCTCTTGCTGACTGGAGAGGTCTTTATATTGACCTCAACCCAGGCACACCTGGGGAGGGCTGGCAGGCAGTGTCAGGCTGCCCAAATCAGCCAATCCTCACCCCTCAGGGGCTCACAGTTGCAGAAAATGAAACTTGCTAAATGGGCCAGGCCCAAGGAACAGGTGTGGGCTCCTGAGAGTCAGGATAGACAAGGGGCTGCAGCTGCACCTTGTTTTCTAATCATTTTATCTGGTCTTTGAGTGGAAAACAACTTCAAGAAGACCCTATCCTAATGAGAGGAACCCAGGAGTCAGGGAGAGGAGTGATGGTGGGTGGAGACAGAGTCCTGGTGCCCTGGCTGCAGTGGAAATGTCTGGAAAACCAGGCAGAGAGAGGCTGCACAGAGTGATACCCAGGGTCACAGACCTGTCAGAGCTGCTGTTTGTTAGTTCAAGTCCTGCTCTGAGGTTTTCTGTGTCAGCTGTGAGTGACAGGTGAGCTGGGGGTTCTCTGCAAGGTGGGCTATGTGCACAGCTACTGTGTGTCCAGCCCTGCTGGGGTACCTGCCCAGGGAAGCTCTGTATCCTGAGAAGGGCCTGACTAGGAAAGCCCCATGGGCTGCTGGGTAGCTGCACAGGTGAGCTCCATACCCTGGGAGGGACTTGACCACGAGAGCCCCGTGGGCTGTGGGGTGGGCAGCGCAGCCCAGATGAGCTCCATATCCTGGGATTGGCCTGACCACGAGAGCCCCATGGGCTGCTGGAGACCTGGTAATGTAAACCAGGACAGTCAGTGAAGCCACTGAGGATATACATCCAGTAGCTCCAATTTCCTGCACCCTGCTGGTCAGTCTACCATCCACCAGGCCATGGCATTCTGTATTAGACTTCAATGATGCCTTCTTCTGTATTCCATTCATCTCAGAGTCACAAGAACTTTTGGCTTGTGAGTGGCAGGACACAACATGCAACAAAAGCAATAATGCTGGGCCGTCCTGCCCCAATGGTTCAAAAATCCCCACACCATCATTGGGGAAATGTCCTCTAAAGACCTCAAAGTTCTACCTCTGTAAAAGGGAACCCTCCTTCAATATGCAGATGACATTCTGATCGCCAGGCCTACTAAAGACACCTCTGAACTACCTAGCCAGGAAAGGATAGAAGGTGTCCAAGGAAAAGGCTCAAATATCCCAGGCTAAGGTGACATGCCTGGGCTTCATTCTCACAGATATTCGGAGAAACACATCCCAGGATAGGGAAGAAGCCATTTGCAGCCTTACCTCTTCTAAAACTAGAAGACAGCTTAGGGGTTCCTGGGGAGGTAAAGGTTTTATGCATCTGGATCCCTAACTACAGTCTAATAGCTGGGCCTCTACATGAAACACTGACATGAAATGATGATGATTCTTTTGAATAGAATCCAGAAGCAGCCTTTCAAGAATGGAAAGAGCAGTCAATTCAGGCTCTTGCCCAGGAACTCCCTAATTTAGCTAAACCCTTTGACCTTTACATACCCGGTCAAAGGTTAATCGCCCTTGGAGCCTTAGTGCAAAAACTGGGAACACTTGAAATGGAGCAACACAAGAATGCCCTTCAGGTATGATAAACAATGGTCACCAAGGGCTTTGCCCACTGCCCCATCAGGCCAGGATACGGGGTTATCTAAAAACCTGGAAATCAGCAGCCCGCAAGGCCAGCTCCCTCCTAAGGGAAAAGGACCCCACGTGGTGATCCTATCCACCCATCATGCCCTGAAGTTGCAGGGGTCTCGCTGCGGCCACACTGACTCGAGTGAGGAGGCCCTCCAACTCCAACCTCCAGAGAGAAAAACGGGGGCAATGGGCCCCCAAGGTGACTCGTGTGACCATCACTTGACCTGGAGTTTCTCTCAGAAAACAAGTCTGTGCCCCGAAAGAGCAGACTACTGCTTGCAGGACTTACTGCACACAGACAGGAGCTAACAAGCTTGGCGGAGGAAACGTATATCAGGATTTCACCATAGAAAACCCTACAGACACCACAGTGATGGTGGCCAATATGACTGGCTGGACTGCTGGCTACTTCAAAAGGCCGTTGACTCAGTGGACGTCATGGTCCTGGATCACCACCGACCATGGACTGTCTGGGAGTTGAGCGGGCAGGGCTTTGACACATGGTGCTGTTTGTACATTCATTCAGGGACATAATTAAAGAAAGCACAGATTACTGGTCAGAGAATCTAGGCTGGCAAATCCGTCAGCCTAAGGTCACCGAACAAATGTGGGGTGGGGTGAAACCTGCCACAGCAGCATTTCTGTGCATCTCTTTGCTGGACCCTTAAAAGTCATTAGAATCTATAACACTTCCAATGCTGGTGCTCATGTGGACGAGCAGTGAGGCAGGAGGCCTTGGGACAATCAACCTCACCTGGAGGCTCCTGGGGAGACGTTTTGCCCCTTCCCCCATGTATGAGGGCTCCCACCTCAGCATGAAGCAGTTACAAAAGAAGTGTCTGCACACTGAGCACCCCAAGAATGAGGAACGGGACAAAAAGCAGAAGAGGTGTTCGTCTCCGGCAACGTTCATTACAAATTCCTGGGAGATAAAAGGAGAATCTGGGCAACAAAATAAAGTCTAACCTGTTTTTCCTTTGTGCTTTGTCTAATTTCATGTGCTCCTAGTGTTCCGCATGCAGAGGTCCCACACCCGGAACTTCAGACCCGATTTCCTAGAGCACAATGGCTGGGTCGACACCTCAGCTAGCGGGGTCCCATGAAGACTCTGCGACATAGAGCCTGAGCTGCAGCCAACCCAGCCCTCGAGAGCTCAATCCCCTCCCTCCCGCTGACGCTGCTGGGATCCCTACACAGCAGCCCACCCCACAGCCCATGGGGGAGTGCACGCTCTCACCTCTCCATTCTGTTTTCAAAATATAAAGTTTCCTTTGCTTCTGAACCAAACTGAGTCTTGATCTGTTGGCTCCAATGACACTGGGCACGGGGACTCCTGTTGGGGTCCACTCTGGAGGATCAGTAACAGAAATTGAGAACATTGTAACTTCAATGAACAGATGTGTGAGCCAAACTGTAGTCAACCTAGAGCAGTGTATAAGGCTCGGGTAAAATAAGATGTTTCTAAGACTTACATCTGATATTTCCATCACTTTATTATAAGCAAGTTTAGTGAAGACGTCTGTCTTAATTGTCAGGTCAACATTAGATAAATGAAGTGATTTATTCCCAAGGATGTACATCGAATACTCTTGGCTGAAGCTTTAATCTTGTTTTGAATGTTTTTCCATTGAAAATGATACCTCTCTTTCAGCTTCCCCATTTCTGAGAAGTATAAAATCTTATAATTTATTATTACCAAAGGGGAAAGGTAGGAGAAGGGATAAATTAACAGTTTGGGATTAACACATACACACTGCTATGTATAAAACAGATCATCAACAAGGAACTACTGTATAGCACATGGAACTAAACTGAATATTTTGCAATAACCTATAAGGGGAAATAATCTGAAAAAGAATAGATATTTTTATTGACATCATCTATCAATGACAGATAAAATGTAACCTAAGCAAGGCCGATGGTGAGCACTTCTGACTCTGAAGATTTCAATCATCTAAAGTTTGGACTCTGCCTATTTCCCAATGCCCTTAGTGGACATATATGTAACCATAGCTTAAAAATTCCCCAGTTTGGGGTTCAGGGAGGCACTGATTTGGAAAAATCCCTGGTGTTCTCCTTACATGCACGGGACCATTCCTATGGCTAAAACATGCCTGTCACACCTAGAGGATGGTACACCGTTTGATTGGAAACAGTTTGGAAAAGGCACCTCATCATCTCATCGCCTGGTGCTCGGGTTCACCCCTCCAGCATCTTTCCTAACAATCTCCTAACTTAGAGATATCTGCACCGTCAACATCCTCTTGCACACAGATTCGAATATGTCCAGAGGATGAAGCGGAAGGATGAGAAAAATTTAGAGACAAGTCCTAGGTTTTTGGACAGGCAAATGCCACTCTAATTTCCAATCCGGAAGACAAATTCATGAAAGGCTAGAATTGCCCACGGAAACAGAATAGTGCTAGAGGAAATCCCGCTGTTTTGTGTCCAGTTTCCAAAAACACAAGTTGAAAAATGGAACTCAGGGGCACTAAAATCCATGAAACTGCAGAGTTGAAAATATCTATCGTCAAAAAATGTCTTGAGGTAAGTCACAGAAAAGGACTTGTAAGCAAGGGAGAGTGGCAGGAAACAGATTTGAAGAGGTGGAAAGGACTCCCCATTAAAGCAAAAGAAAACGGACTGAACATCGCCAATGATGCAGTTGGCCAAAAAGGGCGTATGCATTTTTTCTGAATATATTCAAGTAAAGGCCATACACACTTTTTATCCAACCAAACAGGTGGGCACTGGAAATCAATACTACATAATGTATCACTTCACATCAGTCAGAAGGGCCTTCCACATAAAGTGTAAACACCAGAAATGCAGGACAGGGTGAGGAGAAAAGGGAGCCCTGTGAGGCTGATAGTGGAAATGTAATTTGCCAATGGCCACTCTGGAGAAGTGTATTGTGTTTGCTAAAACATCTAAAAAATGAGCTACAGAGCATAGGGCACTTGTACTCATGGGTGTATACCTTGGGAAAAACAAAAATCGACAAGAAACAGGCACCCCAACGTTTACCACCTCTCTGTTAAAAAGGGCCTCAACTTGGATATAACCTAAATGTCCCTGGAAGGATAAAATGGATAAAAGAGATGGGGTACTTATGTAGAGTGGAATATTACTCATCCAGAAGTCAATGAAATAAGGCCAGTTGTAACAACTCTGTAGGAGATACATACGATCATTCTAAGTGAGGTATGTCAGAAAGAAAAAGACACATATCATAAGATGTCACTTAAAGGTGGAATCAAAAATGGCTACACATGAAATAAATTACAAAACAGAAACGTAGTCAAATATGTAGAAAATAGACATAAGGCTGCTAAATGGGAAAGGTGGGGAAGGGTGAGTATTATCCAGGAGGTTGAAATTAGCAAAGATACCATTCCAAGTACCAAATTGAATAACTGCAAGGCCTACACGGTACCTGAAAGAACTGCACTCAGCCCACTCAAGTCACTGGAAAATAATACATATGACTGGTAAGCATCTGAAAAAGAATTTATTGTTGTCTCACAGTACATGAATCAAGTGGATGCACAGCAGCAAAAAACAGAGCTTTGAAAATCAGATGTAACCAATATAAAAATAAATTTAAAAATATGTATAAAAACAGTAAGACAGACAAAAATTCTTACAACTTTTGTTGAAGGGCTATGATGTAACATGGATTGAACACATGTAGACCCACAGCAGGATGATATATAAGGCTGGAAGCTATGCACGCTAAGAGATGTTAGATACGCTGGGTGAGGAAATGCACACCTTTTAAAGTAATACTGCCTGGTACCCATTCCATGGGTCCGAAATCTGCAGGTTCAAGGGAATCTTCTGACAGCGAAAACATGCCTGGAAAAACAAGATGAACGTACACCGTGTGCTCAGGAAAGGTGTCTAAAATGCACCTCATTTTTGATCTCCTGGTGCTCGGGTTCGCCATTCCTGCCACATTACTAACAATCTCCCTACTTGGAGAATCAGCACCTTTAACCTCCTGTTTCACACAGTTTGCAATTTCTGCAGAAGATAAACGGGATGAGGGGGAACCAATGAGAGACTAGCTGTAGGAGTTTTGACAGGCACATGTCACTCTAATTTCCCATTAGGAAGAATAATTAACCAAAGGCACAGCCTGCCTCCACAGAACCAGAATAGGGCTGGAAGCAATACAATGGTTTGGCGGCCAGCTCACAAAAAATGCGAGTTGAAAAATGGAGCTCAGGAGCAGACAATTCAAAGACCTGCAAAGATATAAGTGATAACCAACGTCCAAAAATATATTCAGGTAAGGCAACGAAGATGATCTGAATGAGCGGCAGAATTGCAGGAAACAGATTTCAAAAGTTAGATTGTACTCACAGTTAAAGCATATGAAAAGCAGCAGAATTTCTAAAATGATGCAGTTGGGCAAAAGGGTGTATGCGTTTTTTCCGTGAATATCTTCAGGAAAAAAACACAGAGTTTTTGGCCAACCAAGCGAGCGGGAAATGCAAGTCCGCTCAACAAAGAAGTCTCAATTTCCACTGCTCAGAAAGGCCATCCAAAAAATGTGTACAAACCAGAAATGCAGGAGAGGCCATGGAGAACACAGAGCCTGGTCAAGCTGATGGGTGGGGTATAAATATCCAAGAGCCACTCTGAAGAAGTGTATGCTGCTTCCTAAAACATCTAAAATACAAATCCCCCGAGCAAAGGGGACTTCAACTCATGGGCATATGTCTTGGGAAGACTAAATATCAACAAGACACAGGCACCCCAAAATTTAGGGCTGCTCTGCATACAAGAACCTCCACTTCGGTACACATAAAATATCCCAGGAAAAAGAGAAATGCATAAAGAACTTGTGGTAATTTTGTACAACGGAATATCACTCAGACGTGATATCAATGCCATAAGGCCAGTAGCAGCATAATGAGTGGATTAAGGTACGATGATTCTAAGTGCAATAAGTCACACAGAAAAAGAATCTAATCATAAGATATCACTTATAGAGGTAATGTCAACATCACAACACATGATCTGAATTAGGAAAGAGAACAGTGTCTCATATTTAGAAAACACTCTTTTGCCTGCTTAAGGGGAAAGTAGAGGTGGGGTGATGCTTAAAACCAGAGTTTGATATTAGCACAGGTACCATTCCATAAACCAAATACAGAATAGTCAAGACCTACACTTTCCTCAGTGAATGGGACTCAACACCCCTATTCCACGCAGAGGAATATATCTGACTAGTAAAAAATCTTAAAACCTATGTATTGATATGTCTCTGTAAGGGAATCAATTGTGTCTAGACCGGCATAAGCACGTTCGAGAAAATCAGTTCAACCCCATTATAAAAATGAATTTCAAAAACAAAACAAAATAACAGCGAAATTCTTACACAATTCCTTCAGGGGTTCTGATGAAACCTGGAATGACCCTATCTGCAAAGACAGCTGGTTGAGACATAAGGCTGGACACCGGGGAATGAGAGGACTGGTGAGATTGGGAGAGAAAATGCAGACCCTTTAAAGTAGTAATGCATGCCACCATTCCATGGGTCCCAAATCTCCAGGTAGAAGGGAATATCACTACAGTTATAACATGTATGGGAAACCTAGAGAATGAACACACTGTTTTCGCGAAAGGTTTGTAAAGGTCTCCTAATTTTTCCTCTCCTTGTGCTCCAATTTGGCATTCCAACTGCTTTACTATCAATCTCCCAACTTTGGAGAGTCAACCCCTATAACCTCCTGGTTCGCACAGTTTGCTAATTGTGCAGAGGATGAAAGGGAAGAGGGAGAACCAATCAGAGAGTAGATGAAGGCATTTGGATGGGCACATGTCACTCTAATTTCCCGTTCAGGAAGAAGAATTAACCAAAGCCTCAGCCAACAGCAGGGAACCAGTATAGCCACCCCTGGAACCAGTATAGGTCCTGAAGCAATATTGTGGATTTGCGGTCAGCTCACAAAAATGGGATTTCAAAATTGGAGCTCAGGGGCACAGAAATTCACAAACGTGCAGTTATAAAGAACTACACAATTCCAAAAATCTGTTGGGGAAAGGCAAAGAAGTGGACTTGAAAATGAGGCAGAATTGCACAAAACATATTTCAAGAGGTAAATTAGAATCGCCTTTAAAGCTCAGGAAAAGCATCACAACTTCGACAATGATGCCCTTGGCCAAAAAGGGCGTATGACTTTTCTCCTGAATATATTCAGGAGAAAACGCATACGCCCTTTTTGGCCAAACAAGCAAGCGCACAATGCAAACCCACACTATAAAGAATTGTCACTTCCCACCGGTAAAAAGGGATATCCGAAAATCTGTAAAAACCACAAAGGCAAGAGAGAGATGACAAGGGCATGAAGCAATGTGATCCCAAGGGTCATGGAGGATTGTGATGACAAGTGCATGGAGCATTGTGATGACAAGATTATGTAGCATTTGCTGACAAAGGCATGGAGCATTGTGATGACAAGTTTCCTGGAGCACTGTGATGACAAGCCTCAAGGAGCATTGTGATTAGAGTGGTCATGGAGCATTGGGATGACAAGGGCATGGATCATTGTGATGACAAGGGTCATGGAGTATTTAGATCACAAGAGTCCCGGATCATTGTGTTGTCAGGGTTCATGGAGCGTTGTGATGACAGTGGTCCTGGAGCATTGTGATGACAGGGGTCATGAAGCATTGTGATGAGAAGGTCATGGAGCATTGGGCTGAAAATGATCATGGAGTATTGTGATGACAGGGGTCATGGAGCATTGTGATGACAAGGTACTGGAGCATTGTGATAAGAAGACCATGGAGCCTTGTGATGACAAGTCTCATGGAGCATTCTGATGAAAAGGGGCATGGAGCATTGTGATTTCAGGGGTCTTGGAGCGTTGTGATGACAAGGGCATGGAGCACTGGGATGAGAAGGCCATGCAGCGTTCTGATGACATGCATCACGGAGCACTGTGATGACAAGGGTATGGAGCATTGTGATTACAGGGGTCTTGGAGCACTGTGATGAAAAGGGCATGGATCATTGTGATGAAAAAGCCATGGAGCCTTGTCATGACAGGGTTCAAGGAGCATAGTGACGACAAGTGTCAGGGAGCATTGTGAAGACAAGGGTATTGAGCATTGTGATGACAAATGTCATGGAGCATTGTGATGAGAAGACCATGGATAATTGTGATGACGAGCATCATGGGGCGTTGTGATGATAAGTGTTATGGAACATTTTGATCAGAAGGATTGGGAGCATTGTGATGACAGAGGTCATAGAGCATTTTGATTTCATTGTTATGACAATAGCATGAAGCATTATGATGATGGGCATGGTGCATTTTGATGACAGGGTTCATGGAGCAGTGAGATGAAAAGGGGCATGGAGCATTGTGATAACAGCAGTCTTGGAGCATTATGATGACAAGGGCATGGAGCATTGTGATTACAGGGGCTGTGGAGCATTTTGATGACAAGGGTCATGGAGCCTTGTGATGACAAGGCTGTGGAACATTGTGATGGCAGGGGTCATGGAGCATTGTTATGACAGGGGTAATGGAGCATTGTGATGACAAGGGCATGGAGCATTCATCTGAAAAATTTCATGGATTATTGTGATGAGAGGGGGAAGGAGCATTGTGATGACAAGGGCACGGAATATTGAGATACATGGGTCATGCAGGATTGTAATGACCAGCACATGGAGCATTGTGATAAGAAGGACATCGAACATTGTGAGGACAAGCGTCATGGAGCTTTGTGATGACAAGGCCATGGAGCAATGTGATGAGAGGGTTCATGGAGCATTGTGATGACAATGGCATGCAGCATTGTGATGCCAAGGGTCATGGAGCTTTGTGATGACAAAGGTCATGGAGCATTTTGATGACAAGTGTGTGGTGCACTCTGTTGTGAAGGGCGGGGAGCATTGTGATGACAGGGTCATGGAGAAATTTGATGAAAAGTGTCATGGAACATTTTGATGAAAGTGGTTATGGAACATTGTGATGTCAGGGGTCCTGGAGCATTTTGATGAAAAGGGTCATGGAGCATTTTGATGACAGGGGTTATGGAACATTGTGATGTCAGGGGTCATCGAACATTGTGATGATAATTGCATGTAGCATTGTGATGACAGGAGTCATGGAACATTTTGATGAAAGTGTTTATGGAACATTGTGTTGTCAGGGGTCCTGGAGCATTTTGATGAAAAGGGTCATGGAGCATTTTGATGACAGGGGTTATGGAACATTGTGATGTCAGGGGTCATCGAACATTGTGATGATAAATGCATGGAGCATTGTGATGACAGGAGTCATGGAACATTGTGATGACAGGGGTGAGGGAGTATTGTGATGAATAGTGATGTAACATTGTGATGTCAGTGGTGAGAGATCATTTTGATGAGAAGTGCATGGAGCATTGTGATGACAAGGTTTATGGAGCAATGTGATGAAAAGATTGTGGAGCACTGTGATGACAAGCACATGGTGCATTGTGATGACATGGGTCATGGAGCATTGTGCTGAGAAAGGCATAGAGCATTGTGATGACAACGGTCAAATAGCATTGTGATGAAAAGTTCATGGAGCATTGTGGTGAAAATTGTCACAGAGATTGGTGATGACGAGGGTACGTACCATTGTGACGACAAAGGTCAAGAAGCATTGAGATGACTGGAGTCACGGAGCATTGTGATGACATGGGTCATGGAGCATTGTGATAACAAGGACATGGAGCATTGTGATGACAAGTGTCATGCAGGATTCTTATGACAAAGGTAATGGAGCATTGTGATGACAATCGCTTGGAGCATTGTGATGACAAGGGTCAGGGAGCATTGTACTGACAAGTGCATGGAGAATTGTGATGACAAGTGTCATGCAGCACTCTGATGACAAGCTTGTGGAGTATTTTGATGACAATGGCATGGAGCATTCTGATGACATGCGTCACGGAGCTTTGTGATGACAAGGGCATGGAGCATTGTGAGGAGAAGTGCATCGAGCGTTGTGATGACAAGCCTCATGGAGATTTGTGATGACAAATGCATGGAGCAATGTGATGAGAGGGTTCATGGAGCATTGTTATGACAATGGAATGGAGCATTGTGATGCCAAGGATGATGGAGCTTTGTGATGACAAAGTCATGGAGCATTTTGATGACAAGGGCGTGGTGCATTGTGATGAGAAGTGCAGGGAGCATTGTTATGACATGGGTTATGGAGCATTGTGCTTACATGCGCATTGAGCATTGTGATGACAAATGTCATGGAGCATTGTGCTGAAAATTGCATGGAGCTTTGTGATGACAAGGGACACAGAGCATTGTGATGAATAGTTCATGGAGCATTGTGATGACAGAGTCATGGAGCAATCTGATGAAATGTATCATGGAACATCTTGATGACAGGTGTTATGGAACATTGTGATGTCAGGGGTCATGGAGCATTGTGATGAAAAGTGTCATGGAGCATTTTGTGACAGGAGTTATGGAACATTGTGATGTCAGGGGTCAGGGAGCATTGTGAAGATATGGGCATGTAGCATTTTGATGATATGGGCATGTAGCATTTTGATGACAGGGGTCATGGAACATGGTGATGACGGGGTGAGGGAGTATTGTGATGACTAGTGATGGAACATTGTGATATATGTGGTGAGAGAGCATTTAGATGAGAAGTGCATGGAGAATTGTGATGACACGTTTTATGGAGCATAGCAATGAAAAGGATGTGGAGCATTGTGATGACAAGCACATGGCGAATTGTTATGACATGGGTCATGGAGCATTGTGCTGACAAAGGCATGTAGCATTGTGATGACAAGGCTCATAGGGTTTTGTGATGAAAAGTTCATGGAGCATTGTGGTGACAAAGGTCACAGAGCCTTGTGTGACGAGGGCATGGACCACTGTGATGACAAAGGTCATGAAGCATTGTGATGACTGGAGGCACGGAGCATTGTGATGACAAGGGCATGGAGCACTGTGATGACAGGGGCATGGAACATTGGTCTGACAAGTTTCATGGATTATTGTGATGACAGTGTGCATGACGCATTGTGATGGCAAGGGCATGGAGCATTGTGATGACAAGGTTATGGATTATTGTGAAGACAGGTGTCAGGGAGCATTTTGATGACATATGTCATTGTCCATTGCGATGACAATGGCATGGAGCGTTGTGATGCCAAGTGTCATGGAGGTTTGTGATGACAAATGAAATGGAGCATTTTGATGACAAGGGCTTAGAACATCGTGACGACAAGGGTCATGGAGCATTGTGATGACAAGAGCATGGAGCATTGTGATGACAAATGTCACAGAGCATTGTGTGACGAGGGCATGGACCATTGTGATGACAAAGTCATGAAGCATTGTGATGATTGGAGTCACGGAGCATTGTGATGGCATGGGTCAGGGAGCATTGTGATGACAACGGCATGGAGCATTGTGATAAAAGGGGCATGGAACATTGGTCTGACAAGTTTCATGGATTATTGTGATGACAGTGGGCATGGCTCATTGTGATGAAAAGGGCATGGAGCATTGTGATGCCAAGTGTCATGGAGCATTGTGATGACAAGTGTTATGGAACATTGTGATCAGAAGGGTTTGGAGCATTGTGATGACAGAGGTCATTGAGCATTTTGATTTCCCTGTGATGACAATAGCATGAAATATTATGGTGATGGGCACGGTGCATTGTGATGACATGGTTCATGAAGCATTGAGAAGAAAAGTGGCATGGAGCATTGTGATTACAGGGGTGTTGTAGCATTGTGATGACAAGGGCATGGAGCATTGTGATTAGAGGGGTCTTGGAGCATTGTGATGACAAGGGTCATGGAGGCTTGTGAGGAAAAGGCCGTGGAACATTGTGATAGCAGGGGTCATGGAGCATTGTTATGACAGGGGTAATGGAGCATTGTGATGACAAGGGTATGGGGCATTAGTCTGAAAAGTTTCATGGATTATTTTGATGAGGGTGGGCATGGAGCACTGTGATGACAAGGGCACGGAACACTGTGATACATAGATCATGCAGGATTGTAATGACAAGGGCATGTAGCATTGTGTTGAGAAGGACATCGAGCATTGTGATTACAAGAGTCATGGAGATTTGGGATGACAAGTGCATTGAGCAATGTGATTAGAGGGTTCATGGAGCATTGTGATGACATTGGAATGGAGCATTGTGATGCCAATGGTCATGGAGCTTTGTGATGACAAATGTCATGGAGCATTTTGATGACATGTGTTATGGAGCATTGTGAGGTCAGGGGTCATGGAGCATTGTGATGAAAAGGATCATGGAGCATTTTGATTACATGGCTAATGGAGCATTGTGATATCAGAGGTCATGGAGCACTGTGATGATAAGGGCATGTAGTATTGTGATGACAGAGGTCAGGGAAAATTTTGATGACAAGTGTGAGGGAGTTTTGTTATGACTAGTGATGGAACATTGTGATATTAGTGGTGACGGATCATTTTGATGAGAAGTGCATGCAGCATTGTGATGACAAGCTGGTGGAGCATTTTGCTGACAAGCGCATGGAGCATTGTGATGACAAGGGTCATTGAGTATTGTGCTGAGAAAGGCATGGAGCATTGTGATGACAAGGGTCATGGAGCATTGTGATGAAAAGTTCATGGAGCATTGTGGTGACACAGGTCACAGAGCCTTGTGATGACGAGGGCATTGACCATTGTGATGACAAATATCATGAAGCATTGTGGTGAATGGAGTCATGGGGCATTGTGATGACAGGGGTCATGGAGCATTGTGATGTCAAGGGCATGGAGCATTGTGATTACAGGGGCATGGAGCACTGGTCTCACAAATTTCATGGATTATTGTGATGACAGTGGGCATGGTTCATTGTGATGAAAAGAGCATGGAACATTGTGATGACAACGTCATGGATTATTGTGAAGACAGGTGTCAGGGAACAATGTGATGACATATGTCACGGTCCATTGTGATGCCAATGACATGGAGCATTGTGATGCCAAGTGTCATGGAGGATTGTGATGACAAAGGTAAAGGAGCATTGTGATGATCAGGACATGGAGCAATGTGATGGCAAGACCGTGGAGCATTGTGATGAGAAGACCATGGATAATTGTGATGACGAGCATCATGGAGCTTTATGATGAAAAGAGCCATGGAGACTTTTGACATAAGATATCACTTATGAAGGAAATGTAAACATGGCTAAACATGAACTGAATTAGGAAAGAGAACAGAGTCTCACATTTAGAAAACATACTTATGGCTGCTTAGGGGAAAGAAAGGTGGGAAGATGCACAAAACCAGAGTTTGATATTAGCACAGGTACCGTTCCATAATCCAAATACAGAATAGACAAGACCTACTCCTTCCTCAGTGAACGGGACTCAACACCCCAATTCCCCCCAGAGGAATATATCTGATTAATAAGAATCTTTTTTTTTTTTTTTCGGTATGTGGGCCTCTCACTGATGTGGAATCTCCCGTTGTGGAGCACAGGCTCCGGACACGCAGGCTCAATGGCCATGGCTCATGGGCCAAGCCGCTCCGCGGCATGTGGGATCCTCCCAGACCGGGGCACGAACCCATGTGTCCTGCATCGGCAGGCAGACTCTCAAGCACTGAGCCATCAGGGAAGCCCCTGATTAGTAAGAATCTTAAAACCTATGTATCAATATGTCTCCGTAAGGGAATCAAATCTGTCTAGACCGGCATAAACACGTCAGTGAAAATCAGCTCAACCTCATTATAAAAAGGAATTTCAAAAACAAAACAAAAGAAAAACAGCGAAATTCTAACACAATTCCTTCAGGTGTTATGATGAAACCTGTAATTACCCTATCTAAAACGACAGCTGTATGAGACATAAGCCTGCTCACTTGGGACTGAGAGGATTGGTGAAATTGGGTGAGAAAATGCAGACGCTTTAAAGCAATAATGCATTCCACCAATTCCATGGGTCCCAACTCTCCAGGTAGAAGGGAATATCACAAGAGTTATAACATGTATGGGAAACGTAGAGAATGTACACACTGTGAATTCTAAAGGATTCCAAAACTCAACTAATAGTCCCTCTCCTGGTGCTCCAGTTTGACTTTCCAACTGCTTAACTATCAATCTCCCAAATTGGAGAGACAGCCACTTTAAACTCCTGGTTCGCACAGGTTGCCAATTTGGCAGAGGATGAAACGGAAGAGGGAGAACCAATGAGAGAGTAGCTGGTAGGCATTTGGACGGGCACATGTTACTCTAATTTCCCGGCAGGAAGAAGAATTAACCAAAGTCTCAGCCACCCGCTGAGAACCTGTATAGGTCCTGAACAAAAATTTTGGACTTGTGGTCAGCTCAAAAAAAATGAGTTGAAAAATGGAGCACAGGGGCACAGCAATTCACAAATTGGCAGAGTAATAAAGGGCAACTATCGTCCAAAAATCTGTTTACGGAAGGCAACGAGGCAGACATGAAAGGGAGCCAGAAGAGCAGGAAACAGATTTCAAGAGGTACATTGGAATCGCCTTTAAAGCACAGGAAGAGGGGCACAACTTCGACAATGATGCACTTGGCCAAAAAGGGAGTATGCGTTTTTCCTGAATATATTCAGGAGGAAACACATACGCCCTTTTTGGCCAAGGAAGCAAGCGAGCAATGCAAATCTGCACTACAAAGAAGTGTCACTTTCCACCGGTCAAAAGGGACATCCACAAAATGTGTAAAAACCAGCAAGGCAAGACAGGCCCTAGAGCACAGGGTGCATAGTTATGCTGATGGGCAGGATGTAAATTGCCAATTGCCTCTCTGGAGGAGGGTAATGTGTTCCCTAAAACAGGTAAACAACAGTGCTACAGAGCCAAGGGCACTTCCAGTGTAGGGAATATGCCTTGGGAATATTGAAAATCAATAAGACAGAGCCACATCAAAATTTAGGGCTGCACTGCTTAAAAGACCCTCAACTTGGATACACATTAAATATCCCATGAAAGACAAAAATGGTTCAAGAAATTGTGTTACAGACGTAGGATGGAATATCCCTCAGCCATGAAATCAATGTCATAAGGCCAGTAGCAGCAAAATGAGTGGACACAGGTACGATGATTTTAAGTGAAATAAGTCACAGAGAAAAAGAAACTTATCATAAGATATCACTTATGAAGATCCTGTAAACATGGCTACACATGAACTGAGTTACGAAAGAGAACAGAGTCTCACATTTAGAAAACACTCTTATGCCTGCTTAAGGTGGAAGGCGAGGTGGGGTGATGAATAAAACAAGAGTTTGATATTAGTACAGGTACCATTCCAAAAACAAACTACGGAATAGACAACACCTATACCTTCCTCAGTGAAAGGGACTCAAAACCCCATATTTCCCGCAGAGGAATATATCTGACTAGTAAGAATCTTAAAACCTATTTATTGATATTTCTTCGTAAGGGAATCAAGTGTGTCTAGACTTGCATAAACATGGCAGTGATAATCAGCTCAAACCAACTATAAAAATGAATTTCAAAAACAAACAAACAAAAAAAACCGGGAAATTCTTTACAATTCCTTCAGGGGCTCTGATGAAACCTAGAATGACCCTATCTACAAAGACAGCTGGATGTGGCATAAGGCTGGAGACTTGGGACTGAGAGGATTGGTGAGATTGGGTGAGAAAATGCAGACATTTTAAAGCAATAATGCGTGGCACACATTCCAAGGCTCCCAACTCTCCAGGTTCAAGGGAATATTACTACAGTTATAACATGTACGGGAAACCTAGAGAATGGACACACTGTGAATATGAAAGGTTTCTAAAACTCAACTAATAGTCCCTCTCCTGGTTCTCCAGCTAGAATTTCCAACTGCTTTACTAACAATCTCCCAACTTGGAGAGACAGCCCCTTTAACCTCGTGGTACGCACAGTTTGCCAATTTGGCAGACGATGAAAGGGAAGAGGGAGAACCAATGAGAGAGTAGCTGTTAGGCATTTGGACGGGCACATGTCACTCTAATTTCCCGGCAGGAAGAAGAATTAATCAAAATCTCAGCCACCCACTGGGAACCTGTAGATGTCCTGAACCAAAATTTTGGACTTGCGGTCAGCTCACAAAAAACGAGTTGAAAAATTGAGCTCAGGGGCACAGCAATTCACAAACTGGCAGAGTACTAAAGGGCATCTATCGTCCAAAAATCTGTTGAGGGAAGGCAACGAGGCAGACTTGAAAGCGATCCAGAATAGCAGGAAACAGATTTCAAGAGGTACATTGGAATCGCCTTCAAAGCACAGGAAGAGGGGCACAACTTCGACAATGATGCACTTGGCCAAAAAGGGTGTATGCATTTTCTCCTGAATATATTCAGGTGAAAACACATACGCCCTTTATGGCCAAGCAAGCAAGCGGTCAAACTTCCCACCGGTCAAAAGGGACATCCGCAAAATATGTAAAAACCTGAAAGGCAAGACAGGCCCTGGAGAACAGAGAGCCTAGTTATGCTGATGGGCGAAATGTAAATAACCAACTGCCTTGTGGAGGAGTTCACTGTGTTCCCTAAAACAAGTGAACAAGAGAGCTACAGAACCAAGGGCCCTTCCAGTCTAGGGAATATACCTTGGGAAAACTGAAAATCAATAAGACAGAGCCACCCCAAAATTAGGTCTGCACAGCTTACAAGAACCTCAACTTGGGTACACCTTAAATATCCCAGGAAAGACAAAACTGGTTTAAGAAATTGTATTACTTATGGACGATGGAATATCCCCCATCCATGCAATCAATGTCATGAGGCCAGTAGCAGCAAAATGAGTGGATTCATGTACGATGATTCTAAGTGAAATAAGTCACAGAGAAAAAGAAACTTATCATAAGATATCACTTATGAAGGTCCTGTAAACATGGCTACACATGAACTGAGTTAGGAAAGAGAACAGAGACTCATATTTAGAAAACACTCTTATGAATGCTTAAGGGGGAAGGAGAGGTGGGGTGATGCATAATAGCAGAGTTTGATATTAGTACAGATACTGTTCCAAAAACGAAGTAGGGAATAGACAAGACCTACACCTTCCTCATTGAAAGGGACTCAAAACCGCATATTTTCCACACAGGAATATATGTGACTAGTAAGAATCTTAAAACCTATGTAATGATATGTCTCCGTAAGGGAATCAAGTGTGTCTAGGCTGGCTTAAACATGGCAGTGAGAATCAGCTCAAACCCACTATAAAAAGGAATTACAAAAGCAAAACAAAAAAACAGGGAAATTCTTTACAATTCCTTCAGGGGCTCTGATGAAACCTGGAATGACCCTATCTACAATGACAGATGGATGTGGCATAAGGCTGGACACTTGGGACTGAGAGGATTGGTGAGATTTGGTGAGCAAATGAGACCATTTAAAGCAATAATGCGTGGCACACATTCCAAGGATCCCAACTCTCCAGGTTGAAGGGAATATTACTACAGCTATAACATATACGGGAAACAGAGAATGGACACACTGTGAAAACGAAAGGTTTTTAAAACTCAACTAATAGTCCCTCTCCTGGTGCTTCGGTTTGAATTTCCAACTGCTTTACTATCAATCTCCCAACTTGGAGTGACAGCCACTTTACACTCCTGGTTCTCACAGGTTACAAATTAGGCAGAGGTTGAAAGGAATGATGGAGAACCAATGAGAGAGTAGCTGTTAGGCATTTGGACGGGCACAGGTCATTATAATTTCCTGGCAGAAAGAAGAATTAACCAAAGTCTCAGCCACCTGCCGGGAACCAGTATAGATGCTGAAGCAAAATTTTGGACTTGCAGTCAGCTCACAAAAAATGAGTTGAAAAACGGAGCTCATGGGCACAGCAATTCACAAATTGGCAGAGTAATAAAGGGCAACTATTGTCCAAAAATCTGATGAGGGAAGGCAACGAAGTAGACTTGAAAGGGAGCCAGAATAGCAGGAAACAGATTTCATGTAGTACATTGGAATCACCTTTAAAGCACAGGAAGAGGGGCACAATTTCGACCATGATGCACTTGCCCAAAAAGGGCGTATGTGTTTCCTCCTGAATATAATCAGGAGGAAACGCATACGCCCTTTTTGGCCAAGCAAGCAAGCGGGCAATGAAATTCTGCAGTACAAAGAAGTATCACTTCCCAGCGTTCAAAATGGACATCTGCAAAATGTGTAAAAACCAGAAAGGCAAGACAGGCCCTGGTGAACAGGGAGCCTAGTTATGCTGGTGGTCAAGATGTAAATTGACAGCCGCCTCTCTGGAGGAGTGAAATATGTTCCCTAAAACAATTCAACAACAGAGCTACAGAGCAAAGGGCACTTCCAGTCTAGGGAATATACCTTGGGAAAACTGAAAATCAATAAGACAGATCCACCCAAAAATTTAGGGCTGCACTGTTTACAAGAAGCTCAACTTGGGTACACCTTAAATATCCCAGGAAAGACAAAATTGGTTCAAGAAATTTTGGTACTTACATACGATGGATTATCCCTCAGCCATGAAATCAATGTCATAAGGCCAGTAACAGGAAAATGAGTGGATTCAGGTACCATGATTCTAAGTGAAATAAGTCACAGAGAAAAAGAAACTTATCATAAGATATCACTTATGAAGGTCCTGTAAACATGGCTACACATGAACAGAGTTAGGAAAGAGAAAAGAGCCTCTCATTTAGAAAACATTCTTATGCCTGCTTAAGGGGAAAGGATAGGAGGGGTGATGCATAAAACCAGAGTTTGATATTCGTATAGGTACCATGCCGAAAACCAAATATGGAATAGACAAGACCTACACTTTTCTCAGTGAAAGGGACTCAAAACGCCATATTTCCCGCAGAGGAATATATATGACTAGTAAGAATCTTAAAATCTATGTATTGATATGTCTCCATAAGGAATCAAGACTGTCTAGACTGTCATAAACATGGCAGTGAGAATCAGTTCAAACCCACTATAAAAAGGAATTTCAAAAACAAAACAAAAAACAGGGAAATTCTTTACAATTCCTCCAGGGGCTCTGATGAAAACTGGAATGACCCTATGTAAAACGACAGCTCGATATGGCATAAGGCTGGAAACTTGGGACTGAGAGGATTGGTGAGATTCGGTTAGCAAATGCAGACCCTTTAAAGCAATAATGTGTGGCACACATTCCAAGGGTCCCAACTCTCCAGGATGAAGGGAATATTACTACAGCTATAACAGGTATGGGAGACCTACAGAATGGACACACTGTGAATAAGAAAGGATTCTAAAACTCAACTAATAATCCCTCTCCTGGTGCTCCGGTTTGACTTTCCAACTGCTTTACTATCAATCTCCCAACTTGGAGAGACTGTCCATTTAAACTCCTGGTTCGCACAGGTGGCCAATTTGGTAGAGAATGAAAGGGAAGAGGGAGAACCAATGAGAGAGTAGCAGTTAGGCATTTGGACGGCACATGTCATTCTAATTTTCCGGCAGGAAGAAGAATTAACCAAAGTCTCAGACACCCGCCGGGAACCAGTATATGTCCTGAACCAAAATTTTGGACTTGCGGTCAGCTCACAAAAAACGAGTTGCGAATTGGAGCTCAGGGGCACAACAATGCACAAACTGGCAGAGTAATAAAGGACAACAATTGTCCGAAAATCTGTTTAGGGAAGGCCACGAGGCAGAATTGAAAGCGAGCCAGAATAGCAGGAAACAGATTTCAAGAGGTACATTGGAATCGCCTTTAAAGCACAGGAAGAGGGGCACAACTTCGACAATGATGCACTTGGCCAGGAAGAGCGTATGTTTTTTCTCCTTAATATATTAAGGAGAAAACGCGTAGGTCCTTTTTGGCCATGCAAGCAAGTGTGCAACGCAAATCTGAACTACAATGGAGTATCACTTCCCACCGGTCAAAAGGGACATCCGCAAAATGTGTAAAAACCAGAGAGGCAAGACAGGCCCTGGAGAACAGGGAGACTAGTTATGATGATGGGCAGGATGTAAATTGCCAACTGCCTCTCTGGAGGAGTGCATTGTGTTCCCTAAAACAAGGAAACAACAGAGCAACAGAGCCAAGGGCACTTCCAGTCTAGGGAATATACCTTGCGAGGACTGAAAGTCAATAAGACAGAGCCACCGCAAAATTTAGGGCTGCACTGCTTACAAGAACCTAACTTGGGTACACCTTAAATATTCCAGGAAAGACAAAAATGGTTCAAGAAATTGTGTTACTTACATACGATGGAATATCAGTCAGCCATGAAATCAATGTGATAAGGCCAGTAGCAGCAAAATGAATGGATTCAGGTACGATTATTCTAAGTGAAATAAGTCACAGAGAAAAAGAAACATCATAAGATATCACTTATGAAGGTCCTGTAAACATGGCTACACATGAACTGAGTTAGGAAATAGTACAGAGTCTCACATTTAGCAAACACTCTTATGCCTGCTTAAGGGGGAAGGAGAGGTGGGGTGATGCATAAAACTAGAGTTTGATATTAGTACATGTACCGTTCCAAAAACCAACTACGGAATAGAAAAGACCTACACTTTCCTCAGTGAAAGGGACTCAAAACCCCATATTTCCGGCAGAGGTATATATCTGACTAGTAAGAAACTTAAAGCCTATGTATTGATATGTCTCCGTAAGGGAAAGAACTGTTTATTGACTGCCATAAACATGGCAGTGAGAATCAGCTCAAACCCACTATAAAAAGGAATTTCAAAAACAAAACACAAAAACAGGCAAATTCTTTACAATTCCTTCAGGTGCTCTGATGAAACCTTGAATGACCCTATCTACAATGACAGCTGGATGTAGCATAAGGCTGGACAGTTGGAACTGAGAGGATTGGTGAGATTTGCTGAGCAAATGCAGACCATTTAAAGCAATCATGTGTGGCACACTTTCCAAGGGTCCCAACTATCCAGGTTGAAGGGAATATTACTACAGCTATAACATGTACGGGAAACATAGAGAATGGACACACTGTGAATATCAAAGATTACTAAAACTCAACTAATAGTCCCTCTCCTGGTGCACAGGTTTGACTTTCCCACTACTTTACTATCAATCTCCCGACTTGGAAAGACAGCCCATTTAACCTCCTGGTTGGCACAGGTTGCCAATTTAGCAGAGGATTAAAGGGAAGAGGGAGAACCAATGAGAGAGTAGCTGTTAGGCATTTGGAGGGGAACATGTCACTCTAATTTCCCGTCAGGAACAAGAATTAACCAAAGACTCAGCCACGCGCCAGGAACCAGTATAGGTCCTGATCCAAAATTTTGGAGTTGCGGTCAGCTCACAAAAAACGAGTTGAAAAATGGAGCTTAGGGGCAAAACAATGCACAAACTGTCAGAGAAATAAAGGACAACAATCGTCCAAAAATCTGTTGAGGTAAGGCAACGCGGAGGACTTGAAAGCGAGCCAGAATAGCAGGAAACAGATTCCCAGAGGTACATTGGAATCGCCTTTAAAGCACAGGAGGAGGGGCACAACTTCGACAATGATGCACTTGGCCAAAAAGGGCTTATGCATTTTCTCCTGAATATATTCAGGAGAAAACACATACGCGCTTTTTGGCCACGGAAGCAAGCGGGCAATGCAAACCTGCACTACAATGAAGTATCACTTCCCACCGGTCAAAAGGGAATTCTGCAAAATGTGTAAAATCCAGAAAGACAAGGTAGACCCTGGAGAACAGGGAGTCTAGTTATGCTGATGGACAGGATGTAAATTGCCTACTGCCTCTCTGGAGGAGTGCACTGTGTTCCCTAAAACAAGGAAACAACAGAGCTACAGAGCCAAGGGCACTACCAGTCTAGGGAGTATACCCTGGGAAAACTGAAAATCAATAAGACAGAGCCACCGCAAAATTTAGGGCTGCACTGCTTACAAGAACCACAACTTGGGGACACCTGAAATATCCCAGGAAAGACAAAAATGGTTCAAGAAATTGTGTTACTTACATACGATGGAATATCAGTCAGCCATGAAATCAATGTCATAAGGCCAGTAGCAGCAAAATGAGTGGATGCATGTACGATGATTCTAAGTGAAATAAGTCACAGAGAAAAAGAAACTTATCATAAGATATCACTTATGAAGGTCCTGTAAACATGGCTACACATGAACTGAGTTACAAAAGAGAACAGAGTCTCACATTTAGCAAACACTCTTATGCCAGCTTAAGGGGGAAGGAGAGGTGGGGTGATGCATAAAACCAGAGTTTGATATTAGTACATGTACTGTTCCAAAAACCAACTACGGAATAGAAAAGACCTAAAGTTTCCTCAGTGAAAGGGACTCAAAACCCCATATTTCCCGCAGAGGTATATATCTGACTAGTAAGAAACTTAAAACCTATGTATTGATATGTCTCTGTAAGGGAATGAAGTGTGTCTTGACTGACATAAACATGGCAGTGAGAATCAGCTCAAACCCACTATAAAAAGGAATTTCAAAAAGAAAACAAAAAAACTGGGAAATTATTTACAATTCCTTCAGGGGTTCTGATGAACCCTGGAATGACCTTATCTACACCCACAGCTGGATGTGGCATAAGGCTGGACACTTGGGACTGAGAGGATTGTTGAGAATCGGTGAGCAAATGCAGACAATTTAAAGCAATAATGTGTGGCACACATTCCAAGGGTCCCAACTCTCCAGGTTGAAGGGAATATTACTACACCTATAACATGTACGGGAACCCTAGAGAATGGACACACTGTGAATATCAAAGATTACTAAAACTCAAATAATAATCCCTCTCCTGGTGCTCCGGTTTGACTTTTCAACAGATTTACTATCAATCTCCCAACATGGAAAGACAGCCCCTTTAACCTCCTGGTTCGCACAGGTTGCCAATTTGGCAGAAGATGAAAGGGAAGAGGGAGAACCAATGAGAGAGTAGCTGTTAGGCATTTGGACGGGCACATGTCACTCCAATTTCCCGGAGGGAAGAAGAATTAACCAAAGACACAGCCACGCGCCGGGAACCAGTATAGGTCATGAACCAAAATTTTTTAGTTACGGTCAGCTCACAAAAAACGAGTTGAAAAATGGAGCTTAGGGGCACAACAATGCACAAAGTGTCAGAGAAATAAAGGACAACAATCGTCCAAAAATCTGTGAGGGAAGGCAATGAGGCAGACTTGAAAGCGAGCCAGAATAGCAGGAAACAGATTTCAAGAGGTACATTGGAATGACCTTTAAAGCACAGGAAGAGGGGCACAAGTTCAACAATGATGCACTTGGCCAGAAATGCCGTATGTGTTTTCTCCTGAATATATTAAGGTGAAAACGCATATGTCCTTTTTGGCCAAGCAAGCAAGCAGGAAATGCAAATCTGAACTACAATGAAGTATCACTTCCCAACGGTCAAGGGGGACATCCGCAAAATGTGTAAAAACCAGAAAGGCAGGGCAGGCTCTGGAGAACAGGGAGCCTAGTTATGCTGATGGGCAGGATGTAAATTGCCAACTGCCTCTCTGGAGAAGTGCATTGTGTTCCCTAAAACAAGGAAACAACAGAGCAACAGAGCCAAGGCCACTTCCAGTCTAGGGAATATACCTTGGGAATACTGAAAATCAATAAGACAGTACCACCACAAAATTTAGTGCTGCACTGCTTACAAGAACCTCAACTTGGGTACACCTTAAATATCCTAGGAAAGACAAAATTGTTTCAAGAAATTGTGTTACTTACGTACGATGGAATATCCCTCAGCCATGAAATCAAAGTCATAAGGCCAGTAGCAGCAAAATGAGTGAATTCAGGTACAATGATTCTAAGTGAAATAAGTCACAGAGAAAAAGAAACTTATCATAAGATATCACTTATGAAGGTCCTGTAAACATGGCTACACATGAACTGAGTTAGGAAAGAGAACAGAGTCTCACATTTAGAAAACACTCTTGTGCCTGCTTAAGGGGGAAGGAGAGGTGGGGTGATGCATAAAACCAGAGTTTGATATTAGTACAGGTACCGTTCCAGAAACCAAATATGGAATACACAAGACCTACACTTTCCTCAGTGAAATTGACTCAAAACCCCATATTTCTCGCAGAGGAATATATCTGACTAGTAAGAATCTTAAAACCTATGTATTGATAAGTCTCCATGATGATGGGCCTGGTTCATTGTGATTACAGAGTTCATGGAGCATTGAGGTGAAAAGTGGCATGGAGCATTTTGATTACAGTTTTCTTGGAGCATTGTGATGACAAGGTCATGGAGCATTGTGATGAGAAGGCCATGGAGCAGATTGATGACATGCCTCATGGAGCTTTGTGATGACAATAGCATGGAGCATTGTGATTACAGGGGTCTTGGAGCATTGTGATTACAAGGGTCATGGAGCCTTGTGATGACAAGGCCGTGGAACAGTGTCATGACTGGTGTGAGGGAGTATTGTGATGACTAGTGATGGAACATTTTGATATTAGTGGTGAGAGAGCATTTTGATGAGAAGTACATGGAGCATTGTGATGACAAGTTTTATGGAGCATTCTGATGACAAGTTTGTGGAAAATTTTGATAACAAGCGCATGGAGCATTGTGATAACAAGGGTCAAGGAGCACTCTGCTGACAAAGGCATGGAGCATTGTGATGGCAAGGGTCACAGAGCATTGTGAATGAAAAGTTCATGGAGCATTATGGTGACAAATTTCACAGAGCCCTGTGATGACGAGGGCATGGACAATTTTGATGCCAAAGGTCATGAAGCATTGTGATGACAAGGGCATGGAGCACTGTGATGACAGGGGCATGGAGCATTGGTCTGACTAGTTTCATGGATTATTGAGATGACAGTGCGCATGGCGCATTGTGATGACAAGGGCATGCAGCATTGTTATGAGAAGGTCATGGAGTACTGTGCAGACAGGTGTCAGGGAGCATTGTGATGACATATGTCTTGGTGCATTGTGATGACAATGGCATGGAGCATTGTGAAGCCAAGTGTCATGGAGGATTGTGATGACAAAGGTAATGGAGCATTGTGATGACAAGGGCTTGGAGCACCGTGATGACAAGGGTATGGAGCACTGTGATGACAAGGTCATAGATTATTGTGAAGACAGGTGTCAGGGAGCATTGTGGTGACATATGTCATGATCCATTTTGATGCCAATGGCATGCAGCACTTGTGATGCCAAGTGTCATGGAGAAATGTGATTACAAATATAATGGAGCATTTTGATGACAAGGGCTTGGAGCCTTGTGATGACAAGGGTTATGGAGCATTGTGATGACAAGGGAATGGATCATTGTGATGACAAGTGTCATGGAGCATGGTGATGACAAGATTCCAGAATCATTGTCTTGTCAGGGGTCATGGATCGTTGTGATGACAGTGGTCATGGAGCATAGTGATGACTGGGTTCATGGGGCATTGTGAAGAGAAGGTCATGGAGCATTGGGCTGTAAATATTCATGGAGTATTGTGATGAAACGGGTCATGGAGCATTTTGATGACAAGGGAATGGAGCATTGTGATGAAAAGGGCATGGAGCATGTTGATGAGAAGGCAATGGGGCATTTTGAAGACATGCCTCATTAAGCATTGTGATGACAAGGGCATGGAGTATTGTGATGACAGGCATCATGGAGTGTTGTGATGACAAGTGTTGTGGAAAAATGTGATCACAAGGGTTTGGAGCATTGTGATGACAGAGGTCATGGATCATTTTGATTTCAAGGAGCACGGAGCATTGTGATGACAGGGATCATGGAGCATTGTGATGAGAAGATCATAGAGCATTGGGCTGAAATTATTCATGGAGTATTGTGATGACAGGGGTCTTGGAGCACTGTGATAACAAGGGCATGGAGCATTGTGATGAGAAGGCCATGGAGCATTCTGATGACATGTGTCATGGATGTTTGTGATGAAAAGGGGAATGAAGCATTGTGATTACAGGGGTCTTTGAGCATTGTGATGAAAAGGGCATGGATCATTGTGATGAAAAAGTCATGGAGCCTTGTCAGGGCAGGGTTCAAGGAGCATACTCTCGACAAATGTCAGGGAGCATTGTGATGACAATTGTATTGAGCATTGTGATGACAAAGTTCATGGAGCATTGTGATGAGAAGACCATGGTTAACCGTGATGAGGAGCGTCATGGGGCATTGTGATGACAAGTGTTATGGAACATTGTGATGACAAGTGTTTGGAGCATTGTGATGACAGAAGTCATGGAGCATACTGATTTCATTGTGATGACAATAGCATGAATCATTATGATGATGGGCATGGTGCATGGGATGACAGGGTTATTGGAGCATTGAGATTAAAAGGGGCATGGAGCATTGTGATTACATGGGTCTTGGAGCATTGTGATGACAAGGAAATGGAGCATAGTGAATGAGAAGTCCATGGAGCGTTCTGATGACATGAGTCATGGAGCTTTCTGATGACAATTGCATGGAGCATTGTGATTACAGGGTCTTGGAGCATTGTGATGAAAAGGGTCATGGAGTCTTGTGATGACAAGGCTGTGGATCCTTGTGATGGCAGGTGTCATGGAGCATTGTTATGACAGGGGGAATGGAGCATTGTGATGACAAGGGCATGGAGCATTGGTCTGAAAAGTTTCATGGATTATTGTGATGAGAGTGGGCATGGAGCATTGTGATGACAAGCGTCATGGAGCTTTGTGATGACAATGGCATGGAGCAAAGTGATGAGAGGGTTCATGGAGCATTGTGATGACAATGGCATGGAGCATTGTGATGCCCAGGGTTATGGAGCTTTGTGATGACAAATGTCATGGAGCATTCTGATGACAAGGGTGACGTGCATTGTGAAGAGAAGGGCAGGGAGCACTGTGATGACAGGGTCATTGAGTAATTTGGTGAAAAGGGTCATGGAACATTTTGATTACAGTGGTTATGGAATATTGTGATGTCAGGGGTCATGGAGCTTTGTGATGAAAAGTGTCATGGAGCATTTTGATGACAGGGTTTATGGAATATTGTGATGTCAGGGGTCATCGAACATTGTGATGATAAGTGCATGTAGCATTTTAATGACAGGGGTCATGGAACATTGTGATGACAGGTGTGATGGAGTATTGGAATGAATAGTGATGGAACATTGTGATATCAGTGGTGAGAGAGCATTTAATGAGAAGTGCATGGAGCGCTGTAATGACAAGGTTTAAGCAGCATTGTGATGAAAAGTATGTGGAGCATTGTGATGACAAGCACATGACGCGTTGTGATGACGTGGGTCATTGAGTATTGTTCTGAGAAGCGCATGGAGCATTGTGATGACAAGGGTCATGGAGCATTGTGCTGAGAAAGGCATAGAGAATTGTGATGACAAGGGTCACAGAGCATTGTGATGAAAAGATCATGGAGCATTGTGGTGACAAAGGTCACAGAGACATGTGATGATGAGGGCATGGACCATTTTGATGAGAAAGTTCATGAAGCATTATGATGACTGGTGTCACAGAGCATTGTGATGACAGGGGTCATGGAGCATTGTGATGACAAGGGCATGGAGCATTATGATGACAGAGGCATGGAGGATTGGTCTTACAAGTTTCATGGATTATTGTGATGACAGTGGGAATGGCACATTGTGATGCCAATGGCACGGAGCATTGTGATGACAAAGTCATGCAGTATTATGAAGACAGGTGTCAGGGAGCATTGTGAATACCTAAGTCATGGCACATTGTGATGACAATGGCATGGAGCATTGTGATTCCAAGTGTCATGAAGGATTGTGATGACAAAGGTAATGGAGCATTGTGATGACAAGGGCTTGGAGCATTGTGATGACAAAGGTCATGGAGCACTGTGCTGACAAGGGCATGGAGCATTGTGATGACAAGGTTCATGGAGCATTGTGCTGAGAAAGGCATGGAGCATTGTGATGACAAGTGTCACAAAGCATTTTGATGAAAAGTTCATGGAGCATTGTGGTGACAAATGTCACAGAGCCTTGTGATGACGAGGGCATAGACCATTGTGATGACCAAGGTCATGAAGCATTTTGATGACTGGAGTAATGGATCATTTTGATGACAATGGCATGGAGCATTGTGATGACAGGGGCATGGAGCTTTGGTCTGACAAGTTTCATGGATTATTGTGATGGCAATGGGCCTGGCTCCTTGCGATGACAAGGGCATGGAGCATTGTGATGACAACGTCATGCAGAATTGTGAAGACAGGTGTCAGGGAGCATTGTGATGACATATGCCATGGACAATTGTGATGACAATGGCATGGAGCATTGTGATGCCAAGTGTCATGGAGGATTGTGATGACAAAGGTAATGGAGCATTTTGATGACAAGGGCTTGGAGCATTGTGATGACAAGGGCCATTGAGTATTTTGATGACAAATTCGTGAAGCATTGTGATGACAAGGGCATGAAGCTTGCTATGACAGGGGTTATGGAGCATTGCAATGACCAGGGCATGGAGAATTTTGATGAAAAGAGCATGTAAAATTGTGATGAGATGTGTCAAAGAGCATTGTGATGACAAGGACGTGGAGAATACTGATGACCAGGGCATGGAGCATTGTGATGGCAAGACCGGGGAGCATTGTGATGTGTAGACCATGGATAATTGTGATGACGGGCGTCAGGGAGCACTGTAGTGACAAGGGGCATGGAGCATTGTGATAACTGGTGTCATGGATCATTGTGATGACAGGGGTCATGGAGCATTGTGATGACAAGTTTCATCGAGCATTCGGACGACAAGCTTGTGGAGTATTATGATGACAATTGCATGGAGCATTGTGATGAAAAGGCCATTGAGCATTGTGATGACAAGGGCAAGGAGCAATGTGATGAGAGTGTTCATGGAGCATTGTGATGACAATGGCATGGAGTATTGTGATGCCAAGGGTCATGGAGCTTTGTGATGACAAAGGTCATGGAGCATTTTGATGACAAGTGCGTGGTGCATTGTGATGAGAAGGGCAGGGAGCATTGTGATGACAGGGTCATGGAGCAAGTTGATGAAAAGGGTCAGGGAACATTTTGATGACAGGGGTCATGGAACATTGTGATGTCAGTGGTCATGGAGCATTGTGATGATAAGGGCATGTAGCATTTTGATGACAGGGGTCATGGAACATTATGATGACAGGGGTGAGGGAGTATTGTGATGACTAGTGATGGAACATTGTGATATCAGTGGTGAGAGAGCATTTAAATGAGAAGTGCATGGAGCATTGTGATAAAAAGTTTTATGGATCATTTTGATGACAAGATTGTGGAGCATTGTGATGACAAGTGCATGGCACATTGTGATGACATGTGTCTCGGAGCATTGTGTTGAGAAGCACATGGAGCATTGTGATGACAAGGGTCATGGAGCATTGTGCTGACAAAGTCATAGAGAATTGTGATGACAAGTGTTACAGAGCATTGTGATGACGAGGGGATGGACCATTGTGATGACAAAGGTCATAAAGCATTGTGATGACTGGAGTCAAGGAACATTATGATGTGAGGGGTAATGGAGCATTGTGATTACAAGGGCATGGAGCATTTTGATGACAGGGGCATGGAGCATTCGTCTGACAAGTTTCATGGATTATTTCTATGACAGTGGGCATGGAGCATTTTGATGACAGAGGTCATGGATCATTTTCATTTCAAGGACCATGGTGCATTGTGATGACAAGGGCATCAAGCAATGTGAACCCAAGTTTCATCGAGGATTTTGATGACAATGGGAATGGAGCATTGTGATGACAAGTTCATGAAGCATTTTGCTGACAAATGCATGGAACATTTTGATGACAAGGGTTATGGAGCACTGTGATGACAAGCGTCACTGAACATTGTGATTACGGGGGTCATGGAGCATTGGGATAACAAGGGCATGGATCATTGTGATGACAAGGGTCATGGAGCATTTTTATGACAAGAGTCCCGGATTATTGTGTTGTCAGGGGTGATGGATCGTTGTGATGACTGTGGTCATGGAGCATTGTGATGACAGGGGTCATGGAGCATTGTGATGACAAGGGCATGGTGCATTGTTAATGAGAAGGCCATGAAGCATTCTGATGACATGCGTCATGGAGCTTTGTGATGACAAGGGCATGGAACATTGTGATTACAGGGTCTTGGAGCATTGTGATGACAAGTGTCATGGAGTCTTGTGATGACAAGGCCGTGGAACCTTGTGATGGCAGGGGTCATGGAGCATTGTTATGACAGGAGTAATGGAGCATTGTTATGACAAGGGCATGGAGCATTGGTCTGAAAAGTTTCATGGATTATTGTGATGAGAGTGTGCATAGAGCATTATGATGACAAGGGCAAGGTACACTTTGATACATGGGTCATGGAGGATTGTAATGACAAGGTCATGGAGCATTGTGATGAGAAGGGCATCGAGCATTGTGATGACAAGCGTCTTGGAGCTTTGTGCTGACAAGGGCATGGAGCAATATGATGAGAGGCTTCATGGAGCATTGTGATGAAAATGGCATGGAGCACTCTGATGCCAAGTGTCATGGAGCTTTGTGATGACAAAGGTCATGTAGCATTTTGATGACAAGGGAGTGGTACATTGTGACGATAAGGGCATGTAGCATTGTGATGACTGGGGTCATGGAACATTGTGATGAACGGGGTTAGGGAGTATTGTGATGATTAGTGATGGAACAGTGTGATATCAGTGTTGAGAGAGCATTTTCTTGAGAAGTGCATGGAGTATTGTGATGACAAGTTTTATGGTGCATTGTGATGACAAAGATGTGAAGCATTGTGTTGACAAGTGCATGGCGCCTTGTGATGACATCGGTCATGGAGCAGTGTGCTGACAAGCTCATGGAGCATAGTGATGACAAGGGTCATGGAGCATTGTGCTGACAAAGGCATGGAGCGTTGTGATGCCAAGGGTCACAGAGCATTGTGATTAAAATTTCATGGAGCATTGTGGTGACAAAGGTCACAGAGCTTTGTGTGACGAGGTCATGGACCATTGTGATGACAAATGTCATGAAGCATTGTGATGACTGTAGTAACGGAGCATTGTGATAACAGTGGTCTTGGAGCACTGTGATGAAAAGGGAATGGATCATTGTGATGAAATAGGCATGGATCCTTGTCATGAAAGTGTTCAAGGAGCATACTGATGACAAGTGTCAGGGAGCATTGTGCTGACAAGCTCATGGAGCATTGTGATGACAAGTGTATTGAGCATTGTGATGACAAATGTCATGGAACATTGTGATGAGAAGACCATTGATAATTGTGATGACAAGCGTAATGGGGCGTTGTGATGACAAGTGTTATGGAACATTGTGATCAAAAGGGTTTGGAACATTGTGATGACAGAGGTCATGGAGCATTTTTATTTCATTGTGATGAAAATAGCATGAAGCATTATGATGATGGGCATGGATCATTGTGATGACAGGGTTCATGGAGCATTGAGATGAAAAGGGGCAAGGAGCATTGTGATTAAAGGGATCTTGGAGCATTTTGATGAGAAGGTCATGGAGCATTGGGCTGAAAATATTCATGGAGTATTGTGATGGCAGGGGTCATGGAGCTCTGTGATGAAAAGCGTCATGGAGCATTCTGATTACAGGGGTCATGGAGCATTGGTATGACAGGGTTCATGGGGCATTGGTCTGATAAATTTCTTGGATTATTGTGATGACAGTGGGCATGGCGCATTGTGATAAAAAGGGCATGAAGCATTGTTATGACAAGGTCATAGATTATTGTGAAGACAGGTGTCAGGGAGCATTGTGGTGACATATGTCATGATCCATTGTGATGCCAATGGCATGGAACACTGTGATGCCAAGTGTCATGGAGAAATGTGATGACAAATATAATGGAGCATTGTGATGACAAGGGCTTGGAACCTTGTGATGACAAGGGTTATGGAGCATTGTGATGACAAGGGAATGGATCATTGTGATGACAAGTGTCATGGAGCATTTTGATGACAAGAGTCCAGGATCATTGTGTTGTCAGGGGTCATGGATCGTTGTGATGACAGTGGTCATGGAGCATTGTGATGAGAAGGTCATAGATCATTGGGCTGTAAATATTCATGGAGTATTGTGATGACACGGGTCATGGAGCATTTTGATGACAAGGGAATGGAGCATTGTGATGAAAAGGGCATGGAGCATGTTGATGAGAAGGCAATGGAGCATTTTGAAGACATGCTTCATTAAGCATTGTGATGACAAGGGCATGGAGTATTGTGATTACAGGGGTCTTGGAGTATTGTGATGAAAAGTGTGTGGATTATTGTGATGAAAAATGCATGGAGCCTTGTCATGACAGGTTTAAAGGAGCATATTGACGACCATTGTCAGGGAGCATTGTGATGACAAATTTATTGAGCTTTGTGATGACAAAGGTCATGGAGTATTGTGAATAAAATACCATGGATAATTGTGATGATGAGCGTCATGTGGTGTTGTGATGACAATTGTTATGGAACATTGTGATCACAAGTGTTTAGAGCATAGTGATGACAGAGGTCATGGAGCATTTTGATTTCATTGTGATGACAATAGCATGAAGCATTATGATGATGGGCATGGTGCACTGTGATGACAGGGTTCATGGAGCATTGAGATGAAAAGGGGCATGGAGCATTGTGGTTACAGGTGTCTTGGAGCATTGCGATGACCAGGTCATGGAGCATTGTGATGAGAAGGTGAAGGCGCATTCTGAAGACATGCGTCATGGAGCTTTGTGATGACAAAGGCATGGAGCATTGTGATTACAGGTGTCTTGGAACATTGTGATGACAAGGGTCATGGAGCCTTGTGATGAGAAGGCTGTGGAACATTGTAATGACAGTTTTTATGGAGCATTGTTATAACAGGCGTAATGGAGCATTTTCATGACAAGGGCATGGAGCATTGGTCTGAAAATTTTCATGGATTATTGTGATGAGAGGGGGCATGGAGCATTGTGATGACAAGAGCACGGATCACTGTGATACATGGGTCATGGAGGATTGTAATGACAAGCCTTGGAGCTTTGTGTTAAGAAGAGCATCGAACATTGTGATGAAAAGCATCACGGAGCCTGTGATGACAAGGGCATGTAACAATGTGATGAGAGGGTTCATGGAGCATTTTGATGACAAAGGCATGGAGCATTGTGATGCCAATGGTCACGGAGCTTTGTGATGACAAAGGTCATGGAGGGTTTTGATGACAAGTGCGTGGTGTACTGTGATGAGAAGGGCAGTGAGCATTGTGATGAAAGGGTCATGGAGCAATTTGATGAAAAGTGTCATGGGACATTTTGATGACAGGAGTTATGGAACATTGGGCTGTCAGGGGTCAGGGAGCATTGTGATGAAAAGGGTCAAGGAGCATTGTGATGACAGGGGTCATGGAACATTGTGATGACAGGGGTGAGGGAGTATTGTGATGACAAGTGATGGAACATTATGATATCAGTGATGGGAGAGCATTTTGATGGGAAGTGCATGGAGCATTGTGACAACAAGGTTTATCGAGAACTGTGATGACAATGTTGTGGAGCATTTTGATGACAAGCACATGTCTCATTGTTATGACACAGGTCATGGGGCATTTTGCGGACAAGCACATGGAGCATTGTGATGACAAGTGAAATGGAGCTTTGTGCTGACAAAGGCATGGAGCATAGTTATGACATGAGTAAGAGAACATTGTGATGAAAATTTCATGGAGAATTGTGGTAACAAATGTCACAGAGCCTTTTGATGACGAGGGCATGGACCATTGTGATGACAGGGTTCATGGAGCATTTTGATGACTGTGGTCATGGAGCATTGTGAAGACATGGGTCATGGAGCATTGTAATGAGACGGTCATTGAGCATTGGGCTGAAAATGTACATGTAGTATTGTGATGCCAGGGGTCATGGAGCATTGTGATGACAAGGGAATGGAGCAATGTGATGACAAGGTCCTGGAGCATTGTGATGAGAGGACCATGGAGCCTTGTGATGACAAGTGTCATGGAGCATTCTGATGAAAAGGTGCATGGAGCATTGTGATTACAGTGGTTTTGTAGCATTGTGATGACAAGGGAATGGAACATTGTGATGCGAAGGCCATGGAGCATTCTGATGACATGCGTCATGGAGCTTTGTGATGACAAGGACATGGAGCATTGTGATTACAGGAGTCTTGGAGCATTGTTATGAAAAGGGCATGGATCATTTTGATGAAAATTGCATGGAGCCTTGTCATGACAGGGTTCAAGGAGCATACTGACGAGAAGTGTCAGGGAACATTGTGATGATAAGTGTATTGAGCATTGTGATGACAAAGATCAAGGAGCATTGTGATGAGAAGACCATGGATAATTGTGATGACCAGCATCATGGGGCATTGTGATGACAAGAGTTATGGAACATTGTGATCAGAAGGGTTTGGAGCATTGTGATGACAGAGGTCATTGAGCATTTTGATTTCATTGTGATGACAATAGCATGAAATATTATGGTGATGGGCATGGTGCATTTTGATGACAGGGTTCATGGAGCATTGAGATGAAAAGGGGCATGGAGCACTGTGATTACAGTGGTCTTGGAGCATTGTGATCACAAGGCCATGGAGCATTCTGATGACTTGCGTCATGGAGCTTTGTGATGACAAGGGCATGGAGCATTTGATTAGAGGGGTCTTGGAGCATTGTGATGACAAGGTTCATGAAGGCTTGTGATGACAGGGTTGTGGAACTTTGTGATGGCAGGGGTCATGGAGCATTGTTATGACAAGGGCACGGAACACGGTGATACATAGATCATGCAGGATTGTAATGACAAGGACATGTAGCATTGTGATGAGAAGGGCATCGAGCGTTGTGATGACAAGCCTCATGGAGATTTGTGATAACAAGGGCATGGAGCAATGTGATGAGAGTGTTCATGGAGCATTGTGATGACAATGGAATGGAGCATTGTGATGCCAAGTGTCATGGAACTTTGTTATGAAAAAGGTCATGGAGCATTTTGATAACAAGTGCGTGGTGCAATGTGATGAGAAATGCAGGGAGCATTGTGATGACATGGGTTATGGAGCATTGTGCTTACACGCACATCGAGAATTGTGCTGACAACGGTCATGGAGCATTGTGCTGACAATGGCATGGAGCTTTGTGATGACAAGGGTCACAGAGCACTGTGATGAATAGTTCATGGAGCATTGTGGTGACAAAGGTCACAAAGCCTTGTGTGATGAGGTCATGGAACATTTTGATTACAAATGTCATGAAGCACTGTGATGACTGTAGTCACGGAGCATTGTGATGACAGTGTACTTGGAGCATTGTGATGCCAAGGACATGGAGCATTGTGATGAGAATGCCATTGAACATTCAGATGACATGTGTCATGGAGCTTTGTGATGACAAGGGCAGGGAGCATTGTGATTACAGGGGTCTTGCAGCATTGTGATGAAAAGGGAAAGGATCATTGTGATGAAAAAGGCATGGAGCCTTTTCATGACAGGGTTCATGGAGCATACTAATGACAAGTGTCAGGGAGCATTGTGGTGATAAGTTTATTGAGGACTGTGGTGACAAAGGTCATGGAGCATTGTGATGATTAAACCATTCATAATTGTTATGACGAGCGTCATGGGGCATTGTGATGACAAGCGTTATGGAACATTGTGATCACAAGGGTTTTTAGCATTGTGATGACAGATGTCAGGAGCATTTGATTTCATTGTGATGGCAATAGCATGAAGCATTATGAAGATGTGCATGGTGCCTTGTGATGACAGGGTTCATGGAGCATTGAGATAAAAAGGGGCGTGGAGCACTGTAATGACAAAGGGCATGGAGCATTGTGATTACAGGGGTCTTGGAGGATTGTGATGACAAGGGCATGGAGTATTGTGATTACAGGGGTCGTGGATGATTGTGATGACAAGGGCATGGAGCATTGTGATTACAGGGGTCTTGCAGCATTGTGATGAAAAGGGAAAGGATCATTGTGATGAAAAAGGCATGGAGCCTTTTCATGACAGGGTTCATGGAGCATACTGATGACAAGTGTCAGGGAGCATTGTGGTGATAAGTTTATTGAGGATTGTGGTGACAAAGGTCATGGAGCATTGTGATGATTAAACCATTCATAATTGTTATGACGAGCGTCATGGGGCATTGTGATGACAAGCGTTATGGAACATTGTGATCACAAGGGTTTTTAGCATTGTGATGACAGATGTCAGGAGCATTTGATTTCATTGTGATGGCAATAGCATGAAGCATTATGAAGATGTGCATGGTGCCTTGTGATGACAGGGTTCATGGAGCATTGAGATAAAAAGGGGCGTGGAGCACTGTAATGACAAAGGGCATGGAGCATTGTGATTACAGGGGTCTTGGAGGATTGTGATGACAAGGGCATGGAGTATTGTGATTACAGGGGTCGTGGATGATTGTGATGACAAGGGCATGGAGCATTGTGATTACAGGGGTCTTGGAGCACTGTGATGACAAGGGTCATGGAGCCTTGTATGACAAGGCCGTGGAACATTGTGATGGCAGGGGTCATGGAGCATTTTTATGACAGAGGTAATGGAGCATTGTGATGACAAGGGCAAGGAACATTAGTCTGAAAATTTCATGGATTATTGTGATGAGATTCGGCATGGAGCATTGTGATGACTAGGGCACGGAACACTGTGATACATGTGTCATGGGGGATTGTAATGAAAAGGGCATGGATCATTGTGATGAGAAGAGTATCGAGCATTGTGATGACAAGCATCATGGAGCATTGTGCTGACAAGGGCATGGAGCAATGTGATGAGAGGTTTCATGTAGCATTGTGATGAAATGGCATGGAGCATTGTGATGCCAAGGGTCATGGAGCTTTGTGATGACAAACGTCATGGAGCATTTTGATGACAAGGTCGTGGTGCATTTTGATGAGAAAGGCAGGGAGCATTGTGATGACAGGGTCATGGAACAAATTGATGAAAAGTGTCATGGAACATTTTTATGACAGGGGTTATGGAACATTGTGATATCAGGGGTCATGGAACATTTTGATGAAAAGGGTCATGGAGCATTCTGATGAAAAGGTGCATGGAGCATTGTGATTACAGGGGTTTTGAAAAATTGTGATGACAAGGGCAAGGAGCATTTTGATGAGAAGGCAATGGAGCATTCTGATGACATGCATCATGGAGCATTGTGATGACAAGGACATGGAGCATTGTGGAGACAAAGGTCACAGAGCCTTGTGTGACGAGGGCATGGACCATTGTGATGACAAAGGTCATGAAGCATTGTGATGACTGGGGTCATGGAGCATTGTGATGACAAGGGCATTGAGCATTGTGATGACAGGGGCATGGAACATTGTTCAGACAAGTTTCATGGATTCTTTGTGATGACAGTGGGCATGGCACACTGCGGTGACAAGGGCATGGAACATTGTGATGACAAGGTCATGGAGTATTGTGAAGAGAGGTGTCAGGGAGCATTGTGATGACATATGTCATTGTCCATTGTGATGACAATGGCATGGAACATTCTGAAACCAAGTGTCATGGAGGATTGTGATAACAAAGGTAATGGAACATTTTGATGACAAGTGCTTGGGACATTGTGATGACAAGGGTCATGGAGCATTGTGATGACAAGGGCACGGAGCTTGCTATGACAAGGGTCATAGAGCATTGAGATGACAAGTGCATGGAGATTTGTGATGACAAGATCATGTAACATTGTGATAAGAAGTGTCATGAAGCATTGTGATGATAAGGACGTGGAGTATTGTGATGACATGGGACATGGAGCATTGTGATGACCAGGGCATGGAGCATTGTAATGGCAAGACCGTGGAGCATTGTGATGAGAAGTTCACGGATAATTGTGATGGCGAGTGTCATGGAGCACTGTAATGACAAGGGGCATGGAGCATTGTGATTACAGGGGTCTTGGAGCACTGTGATGACAAGGGAATGGAGCATTGTGATCAGAAGGCCACGGAGCATTCTGATGACATGCGTCATGAATCATTGTGATGACAAAGGCATGGAGCATTGTGATGAGAGATTTCATTGAGCATTGTGATGACAATGGCATGGAGCATTGTGAGGCCAAGTGTCATGGAGCTTTGTGATGACAAAGGTCATGGGGCATTTTGACGACAAGGGCATGGTGCATTGCGATGAGAAGGACAGGGAGCATTGTGATGACAGGGTCATGGAGAAATTTGATGAAAAGTGTCATGGAATATTTTGATGACAGGGGTTATGGAACATTGTGATGTCAGGGGTCATGAAGCATTGTGATGAAATGGGTCATGGAGAATTTTGTGACAGGGGTTATGGAACATTGTGATGTCAGGGGTCATGGGGCATTGTGATGATAAGGGCATGTAGCACTGTGATGACAGGGGTCATGGAACACTGAGATGACAGGGGTGAGGGAGTATTGTGATGACTAGTGATGTAACATTGTGATATATGTGGTGAGAGAGCATTTTGATGAGAAGTGCATGGAACATTGTGATGACAAGTGTTCTGGAGCATAGCAATGAAAAGGATGTGGGGAATTGTGATGACAAGCGCATGGCGCATTGTGATGACATGGGTCATGGAGCATTGTGCTGACAAGCACATGGAGCATTTTGATGACAAGTATCATGGAACATTGTGCTGACAAAGGCATGGAGCATTTTGATGACAAGGGACACAGAGCATTGTGATGAAATATTCATGGAGCATTGTGGTGAAAAAGATCACAGAGACTTGTGTGACGTGTGCATGGACCATAGTGATGAGATAGTTCATGAAGCGTTGTGATGACTGGAGTCAAGGAGCATTGTGATGAAAGGGGTCATGGAGCATTGTGATGACAAGGGCATGGAGCAATGTGATGACAGGGGCATGGAACTTTCGTCTGACAAGTTTCATGGATTATTGTGATGACAGTGGGCAGGGAAAATTGTGAGGACAAGGATATGGAGCATTGTGGTGACAAAGGTCACAGAGCCTTTTGTGACGAAGGCATGGACCATTGTGATGACAAAGGTCATGAAGCATTGTGATGACAGGAGTCACGGAGCATTGTGATGACAGGGGTCATGGAGCATTGTGATGACAAGGGCATGGAGCATTGTGAGGACTGGGGCATGGAACATTGGTCTGACAAGTTTCATGGATTATTGTGATGAGAGTGGGCACGGCACATTGTGATGACAAGGTCAAGGAGTATTGTGAAGACAGGTGTCAGGGAGCACTGTGATGAAATATGTCATTGTCCATTGTGATGACAATGGCATTGAGCATTGTGATACCAAGTGTCATGGAGGATTGTGATGACAAAGGAAATGGAACATTTTGATGACAAATGTTTGGAACATTGTGATGACAAGGGCCATTGAGAATTTTGATGACAACGTTGTGAAGCATTGTGATGAAAAGCGCATGGAGCTTGCTATGACAGGGGTCATAGAGCATTGCGATGACAAGTGCATGGAGAATTGTGTAGACAAGATCATGTAAAATCGTGATGTGAAGTGTCACGGAGCATTGTGATGACAAGGACGTGGAGAATTGTAATGACATGGGACAGGGAGCATTGTGATGAACAGGGCATGGAAAATTGTGATGGCAAGACCGTGGAACATTGTGATTAAAAGAGCATGGATAATTATGATGAACAGCGTCATGGATCACTGTAATGACAAGGGGCATGGAGCATTGAGATAACAGGTGTCATGGAGCATTGTGATGAGAAGGGTCATGGAGCATTGTGATGAGAAGTTCATGGAGCATTGGGCTGAAAATGTTCATGGTGTATCGTGATGACAGTGGTCAAGGAGAATTGTGATGACATGGTCCAGGTGCACTATGATGAGAAGACCATGGAGCCTTGTGATGACAAGTCTCATGGAACATTCTGATGAATAGGGGCATGGAGCCTTGTGATTACAGGAGTCTTGGAGCATTGTGATGACAAGGGCATGGAGTATTTTGATGAGAAGGCCATGGAGCATTCTGATGACATGCATCATGGATATTTGTGACGACAAGGGCATGGAGCATTGTGATTACAGGGGTCTAGGATCACTGTGATGACAAGGGTCATGGAGCCTTGGATGACAAGGCCGTGGAACATTGTGATGGCAGGGGTCATGGAGCTTTGTTATGACAGGGGTAATGGAGCATTTTTATGAGAGGGGTAGTGGAGCATTGTGATGACAAGGGAATGGAGCACTGTGATGACAAGGTCCTGGAGCATTGTGATGAGAGGACCATGGAGCCTTGTGATGACAAGTGTCATGGAGCATTCTGATGAAAAGGAGAATGGAGCATTGTGATTACAGGGGTTTTGTAGCATTGTGATGAGAAGGGCATGGAGCATTGTGATGCGAAGGCCATGGAGCATTCTGATGACATGCGTCATGGAGCTTTGTGATGACAAGGACATGGAGCATTGTGATTACAGGAGTCTTGGAGCATTGTGATGAAAAGGGCATGGATCATTGTGATGAAAATTGCATGGAGCCTTGTCATGACAGGGTTCAAGGAGCATACTGATGAGAAGTGTCAGGGAGCATTGTGCTGACAAGTGTATTGAGCATTGTGATGACAAAGATCAAGGAGCATTGTGATGAGAAGACCATTGATAATTGTGATGACCAGCCTCATGGGGCATTGTGATGACAAGAGTTATGGAACATTGTGATCACAAGGGTTTGGAGCATTGTGATGACAGAGGTTATTGAGCATTTTGATTTCATTGTGATGACAACAGCATGAAATATTATGGTGATGGACACGGTGCATTGTGATGACAGGGTTCATGGAGCATTGAGATGAAAAGGGGCATGAAGCACTGTGATTACAGTGGTCTTGTAGCATTGTGATGACAAGGGCATGGAGCATTGTGATGAGAAGGCCATGGAGCATTCTGATGACTTGCGTCATGGAGCTTTGTGATGACAAGGGCATGGAGCATTGTGATGAGAAGGCCATGGAGCATTCTGATGACATGTGTCATGGATCTTTGTGATGACAAGGGCATGGAGCATTGTGATTACAAGGGTCTTGGAGCATTGTTATGACAAGGGTCATGGAGCCTTGGATGACAAGGCCGTGGAACATTGTGATGGCAGGGATCATGGAGCATTGTTATGACAGGGGTTATGGAGCATTGTGATGACAAAGGCATGGAGCATTGTGATGACAGGGCCATGGAACTTTGGTCTGACATGTTTCATGGATTATTGTGATGAGAGTGGGCATGACGCATTGTGATGACAAAGGCATGGAGCATTGTGATGACAAGGTCAGGGATTATTGTGAAGACAGGTGTCAGGGAGCATTTTGATGAAATATGTCATGGTCCATTGCAATGACAATTGCATGGAGCATTGTGATGCCATGTGTCATGGAGGATTGTGATGACAAACGTAATGGAGCATATTGATGACAAGGGTTTAGAGCATCGTGATGACAAGGGTCTTGGAGCATTGTGATGACAAGGACATGGAGCACTGTGATGACAGGGGCATGGAACATTGTTTTGACAAGTTTCATGGTTTATTTTGATGACAGTGGGCATGGCACATTGTGATGACAAGAGCATGGAGCATTGTGGTGACAAAGGTAACAGAGCCTTGTGTGACGTGGGCATGGAACATTTTGATGACAAATGTCATAAAGCATTGTGATGACTGGAGTCACGGAGCATTGTGATGACAGGGTTCATGGAGCATTGTGATGAGGAGGGCACAGAGAACTGTGATGACAGGGCCATGGAACTTTGGTCTGACAAGTTTCATGGAGTATTGTGATGACAATGGGCATGGCTCATTGTGATGACAAGGGCATGGAGCATTGTGATGACAAGGTCATGGAGTATTGTGAAGACAGGTGTCAGGGAGCATAGTGATGACATATGTCATGGTCCATTGTGATGACAATGGCATGGAGCATTGTGATGCCAAGGGTCATGGTGGATTGTGATGACAAAGCTAATGGAGCATTTTGATAACAAGGGTTTGGGCACCGTGATGACAATGGTCATGGAGCATTGTGATGACAAGGGCATGGAGGATTGTAATGAAAAGGGCACGGAACACTGTGATACATAGATCATGCAGGATTGTAATGACAAGGTCATGGAGCATTGTGATGAGAAGTTCATCGAGCGTTGTGATGACAAGCCTCATGGAGATTTGTGATGACAAGCGCATGGCGCATTGTGATGACATGGGTCATGGAGCACTGTGCTGACAAAGGCATGGTGCATTTTGATGACAAGTGTCACAGAGTATTGTGATGAAAAGTTCATGGAGCATTGTGGTGACAAAGGTCACAGAGCCTTGTGTGTCAATGGCATGGAACATTGAGATGACAAAGGTCATGAAGCATTGTGATGACTGGAGTCACGGAGCATTGTGATGAGAGGGGTCATGGAACATTGTGATGACAGGGTTCATGGGGCATTGTGATGAGAAGTTCATGGAGCATTGGGCTGAAAATGTTCATGGAGTATTGTGAGGACAGGGGTCATGGGGTATTTTGATGACATGGGAATGGAGCATTGTGATGAAAAGGGCATGGAGCATGGTGATGAGAAGTCCATGGATCATTCTGAAGACATGTGTCATGAAGCTTTGTGATGACAATGGCATGGAGCATTGTGATTCCAGGGGTCTTGGAGCATTGTGAGGAAAAGGGTGTGTATCATTGTGTTGAAAAATGCATGGAGCCTTGTCATGACAGGGTTCAAGGAGCATACTGACGACAAGTGTCAGGGAGCATTGTGATGACAAGTGTATTGAGCACTGTGATGACAAAGATAATGGAGTACTGTGAATAGAAGCCCAAGGATAACTGTGATGATGAGCATCATTGGGCGTTGTGATGACAAGTGTTATGGATCATTGTGATCACAAGTGTTTTGAGCATTGTGATGACAGAGGTCATAGAGCATATTGATTTCATTTTGATGACAATAGCATGAAGCATTATGATGATGGGCATGGTGCATTGTGATGACAGGGTTCATGGAGCATTGAGATGAAAAGGGTCATGGAGCATTGTGATTACAGGTGTCTTGGACCATTGTGATCACTAGGGAATGTAGCATCTTGAATGAGAAGGCCATGGAGCATTCTGATGACAAGCCTCATGGAGCTTTGTGATGACAAATGTATGCAGAATTGTGATTACAATGTTTGGAGCATCGTGATGACAAGTGTCATGGAGTCTTGTGATGACAAGGCCGTGGAAACTTGTGAAGGCAGGTGTCATGGAGCATTGTTATGACAGGGGTAATGGAGCATTGTGATGACAAGGGCATGGAGCATTGGTCTGAAATGTTTCATCGATTATTGTGATGATAGTGGGCATGGAGCATTGTGATGACAAGGGCACAGAACACTTTGATACATGGGTCATGGAGGATTGTAATGACAAGGGCATGGAGCATTGTGATGAGAAGGGCATCGAGCATTGTGATGACAAGCGTCATGGAGCATTGTGCTGACAAGGGCATGGAGCAATGTGATGAGAGGCTTCATGGAGCATTGTGATGGCAATGGCTTGGAGCATTGTGATGCCAACTGTCATGGAATTTTGTGATGACGAAGGTCATGGAGCATTTTGATGACAAGGTCGTGGTGCGTTGTGATGAGAATGGCAGGGAGCATTGTGCTAACAGGGTAATGGAGGAATTTCGTGAAAATATCATGGAATATTTTGATGAGAGTAGATATGGAAAATTGTGATGTCAGGGGTCATGGAGCATTGTGATGAAAATGGTAATGGAGCATTTTGATGACAGGGATTATGGAGCATTGTGATGTCATTGGTCATGGAGCATTTTGATGACAAGTGCATGTAGCATAGTGATGATAGGGGTCATGGAACATTGTGATGAGAGGGGTGAGGGAGTATTGTGAAGACTAGTGATGGAACATTGTGATATCAGTGGTAAAAGAGCATTTTGATGAGAAGTTCATGGAGCATTGTGATGACAAGGTTTATGGAGCATTGTGATGACAAGGATGTGCAGCATTGTGATGACAAGCGCATGGTGCATTGTGATGACATGGGTCAAGGAGCATTGTGCTGAAAAGCACATGGAGCATTGTGATGAGAAGTGTCATGGATCATTGTGCTGACAAAGGCATGGTGCATTGCGATGACAAGGGTCACAGAGCATTGTGATGAAAAGGTCATGGATCATTGTGATGCAAAATTCATGGAGCCTTGTCATGACAGGGTTCAAGGAGCATACTGATGACAAGTGTCAGCGAGCATTGTGATGACAAGTGTATTGAGCATTGTGATGACAAAGGTCATGGAGTATTGTGAATAGAAGGCCATGGATAATTGTGATGATGAGCGTCATGGGGCGTTGTTATGACAAGTGTTATGGAACATTGTGATCACAAGGGTTTGGATCATTGTGATGACAGAGGTCATGGAGCATATTGATTTCATTTTGATGACAATAGCATGAAGCATTATGATGATGGGCATGGTGCATTGTGATGACACGGTTCATGGAGCATTGAGATGAAAAGGGGAATTGAGCATTGTGATTACAGAGGTCTAGGAGAATTGTGATGACAAGGGCATGGAGCATCGTGAATGAGAAGGCCATGGAGCATTCTGATGACATGCGTCATGGAGCTTTTTGATGGCAAGGACATGGAGAATTGTGATGACAAGGGTCATGGAGTCTTGTGATGACAAGGCCGTGGAACATTGTAATGGCAGTTGTCATGGAGCATTGTTATAACAGGGGTAATGGAGCATTTTGATGACAAGGGCATGGAGCATTGGTCTGAAAAGCTTCATGGATTATTGTGATGAGAGGGGGCATGGAGCATTGTGACGACAAGGGCACGGAACACTGTGATACATGGGTCATGGCAGATTGTAATGACAAGGGCATGGAGCATTGTGTTAAGAAGAGCATCGAGCATTGTGATGAAGAGCATCACGGAGCCTGTGATGACAAGGGCAACGAACAATGTGATGAGAGTGTTTATGGAGCATTTTGATGACAAGGGCATGGAGCATTGTGATGCCAAGGGTCATGTAGCTTTGTGATGACAAAAGTCATGGAGCATTTTGATGACAAGCGCGTGGTGAACTTTGTATGAGAAGGACAGGGATCATTGTGATGAAAGGGTCATGGAACAATTTGATGAAAATTGTCATGGGACATTTTTATGACAGTGGTTATGGAACACTGTGATGTCAGGGGTCATGGAGGATTATGATGAAAATTGTCATGGAGCATTTTGATGACAGGGGTCCTGGAACATTGTGATGACAGGGGTGAGGGAGTATTGTGATGACTAGTGATGGAACTTTATGATATCAGTGGTGAGAGAGCATTTTGATGTGAAGTGCATGTAGCATTGTGATGACAAGTTTTATGGAGCACTGTGATGACACGGTTGTGGAGCATTGTGATGACAAGCGCATGTCGCATTGTGATGACACAGGTCATGGGGCCTTGTGTGGACAAGCGCATGGAGCATTGTGAGGAATATTGTCATGGAGCATTGTGCTGACAAAGGCATCGAGCATTGTGATGAAAAGGAACACAGAGCATTGTGATGAAAATTTCATGGAGCGTTGTGGTGACAAAGATCACAGAGCCTTGTGTGACGAGGGCATGGACCATTGTGAGGACAAAGATCATGAATCATTGTGATGACTGGAGTCACGGAGCATTGTGATGACAGGGGCCATGGAGCATTGTGATTACAAGGGCATGGAGCAATGTGATGACAGGGGCATGGAACATTGGTCTGACAGGTTTCATGGATTATTGTAATGACAGTGGGCATGGAGCATTGGTCTGAGAAGTATCATGGATTATTGTGATGAAAATGTGCATGGTGCATTGTGATGACAAGGTCATGGAGCATTGTTATGACCAGGTCATGGATTATTGTGAAGACAGGTATCAGGGAGTATTGTGATGACATATGTCCTGGTGCATTGTGATGACAATGTCATGGAGCATTGTGAAGCCAAGTGTCATGGAGGATTGTGATGACAAAAGTAATGGAACATTGTGATGACAAGGGCTTGGAGCATTGTGGTGACAAGGGCCATTGAGAATTCTGATGACAACGTCGTGAAGCATAGTTATGACAAGCGCATGGAGCTTGCTATGACATGGGTCATGGAGCATTGCGATGACAAGTGCATGGAGCATTGTGATTAGAGGGGTCTTGGAGCATTGTGATGACAAGGGCATGGAGCATGGTGATGACAGTGCCATGGAGCATTCTGATGACATGCGTCCTGGAGATTTGTGATGACAAGCACATGGAGCATTGTGATTACAGGGGTCTTGGAGCATTGTGATGAAAACTGAATGGAGCATTGTGAGGAAAAGGCAAAGGGCTTTGTCATGACAGGTTTCAAGTAGCATACTGAAGACACGTGTCAGGGAGCATTGTGATGACAAGTGTATTGAGCATTGTGTTGACAAAGGTCATGGAGCATTTTGATGAGGAGACCATGGATAATTGTGATGACGAGCGTCATGGTGCATTGTGATGACAAGTGTTATGGAACATTGTGATCAGAAGGGTTTGGAGCATTGTGATGACAGATGTCATGGAGCATTTTGATTTCTTTGTGATGACAATAGCATGAAGCATTATGATGATTGGCATGGTGCATTTTGATGACAGTGTTCATGGAGAATTGAGATGAAATGGGGTATGGAACATTGTGATTACAGGGGTCTTGGAGCATTGTGATGACAATGTTCATGGAGCCTTGTGATGACAACGCCGTGGAACATTGTGATGACATGGGTCATGGAGCATTGTGCTGAGAAGTGCATGGCGCTTTGTTATGACAATGATCATGGAGCATTGTGATGAAAAGTTCATGGAGCATTGTGGTGACAAAGGTGACAGAGACTTCTGATGACGAGGGCTTGGACCACTGTGATGTCAAAGGTCATGAAGCATTGTGATGACTGGAGTCACGGAGCATTGTGATGACAGGCTTCATGGTGCATTTTGATGACAATATCATGGAGCACTGTGATGATAGGGGCATGGAGAATTGGTGTGACAACTTTCATGGATTATTGTGACGAGTGTAGGCATGGTGCATTGTGAAGACAAGGGCATGGAGCATTGTGATGACAAGGGCATAGATCATTGTGATGACAAGGTCATGGAGTATTGTGAAGACAGGTGTCAGGGAGCATGGTGATGACATATGTCATGGTCCATTGTGATGACAATGGCATGGAGGATTGTGATGACAAGAGCATGTAACATGGTGATGAGAAGTGTCATGGAGCATTGTGATGACAAGGGACATGGAGCACTGTGATGTCCAGGGCATGGAGCATTGTGATGGCAAGACCGTGAAGCATTGTGATGACAAGACCATGGAGCATTTTGATGACGAGTGTCATCGAGCACTGTAATGACATGTGGCATGGAGAATTTTGATGACAGGTGTCATGGATAATTGTGATGACAAGGGACATGGAACATTCTGATGACAAGCTTCTGGAGTATTGTGCAGACAAAGGCAAGGAGCATTGTGATGACAAGGTTCACAGAGCATTGTGACGAAAAGTTCATGGAGCACTGTGGTGACAAAGGTCAGTGAGCCTTGTGATGACGAGGGCATGGCCCATTGTGATGACGAAGGTCATGAAGCATTGTGATGACTGGTGTCACGGAGCATTGTGATGACAAGGGCATGGAGCATTGTGATAACAGTGGCATGGAACATTGGTCTGACAAGTTTCATGGATTATTTTGATGACAGTGGGCAAGGCACATTGTGATGACAAGGGCATGGAGAATTGTGATGACAAAGTCAAGTGTATTGTGAAGACAGGTGTCAGAGAGCGTTTTATTGACATATGTCATGGTCCATTGTGATGACAATGGCATGGAGCATTGTGATGCCAATTGTCATGGAGGATTGTGATGACAAAGGTAAAGGAGCATTGTGATGACAAGGGCTTGGAGCATTGTAAGGACAAGTGTCATGGAGCATTTTGTTGAGAAGAGCATGGAGCATTGTGATGACAAGGACAATTGATAATTATGATGACAAGGTCGTGAAGCGTTGTGATAAAAACATATGGAGCTTGCTATGACAGGGTTCATGGAGCATTGCGATGACAATTGCATGGAGAATTGTGATGACAAGATCATGTAACATTGTGATGAAAAGTGTCATGGATCCTCGTGATGGCAATACCGTGGAGCACTGTGATGAGAAGACCATGTATAATTGTGATGAGGAGCGTCATGGAGCACTGTAATGACAAGGGGAAGGAGCATTTTGATGACAGGTGTCATGGAGCATTGTGATAGCAGGGGTCATGGAGCATTGTGATGACAGGTGTTATGGAGCATTCTGATTACAAGCTTGTGGAGTATTGTGATGACAATGGCATGGAGCATTGTGATGCAAAGGGCATGGAGCATTGTGATGAAAAAGGCATGGAGCCTTTTCATGACAGGTTTCAAGGAGCATTCTGATGACAAGTGTCAGGGAGCATTGTGATGACAAGTGTATTGAGCATTGTGATGAAAAATGTCATGGAGCATTGTGATGACAAGGGTATGCAGTATTGTTATGACAGGCATCCTGGAGTGTTGTGAAGACAAGTGTTATGGAACAATGTGATCCCAATGATTTGGAACATTGTGATGACAGAGGTCATGGATCATTTTGATTTCAAGGAGCATGGAGAATTGTAATGATAGGGGTAATGGAGCATTGTGATGAGAAGTTCATGGAGCATTGGGCTGAAAATGTTCTTGGAGTATTGTTATGAAAGGGGTCATGGAGCATTGTGATGACAAGGGAATGGAGCATTGTGATGACAAGGTCCTGGAGCATTGTGATGATAAGACAATGGAGCCTTGTGATGACAAGTCTCATGGAGCATTCTGATGAAAAGGAGCATGGATCATTATGATGACAGTGATCTTGGAGTATTGAGATGACAAGGTCATGGAGTATAGTGATGAGAAGGCCATGGAGCATTCTAATGACATGCATAATGGAGCTTTGTGATGACAAGGGCAAGGAGCATTGAGATCAGAGTTGTCTTGGAGCATTGTGATGAAAAGGGCATGGATCATTGTGATGAAAAATGCATGGAGCCTTGTCATGAAAGGTTTTAAGGAGCATTCTTACGACAAGTGTCATGCAGCATTGTGATGACTAGTGTATTGAGCATTGTGATGACAAAGATCATGGAGCAATGTGATGAGAAGACCATTGATAATTGTGATGACCAGAGTCATGGGGCATTGTGATGACAAGTGTTATGGAACATTGTGATCACAAGGGTTTGGAGAATTGTGATGACAGAGGTCATGGAGCATTTTAATTTCATGGTGATGACAATAGTATGAAGCATTTTGATGATGGGCATGGTGCATTGTTATGACAGTGTTCATGGAGCATTGAGATGAAAAGGGGCACGGAGCATTGTCATTATAGGAGCCTTGGAGCATTGTGATGACAAGGGTATGGAGCATCGTAAATGAGAAGGCCATGGAGCATTCTGATTACATGTGTCATGGATCTTTGTGAGACATGGGTATGGACAATTGTGATTACATTGTCTTGGAGCATTGTGATGAAAATTGTCATGGAGTCTTGTGATTACAAGGTCGTGGAACCTTGTTTGGGCAGGTGTCATGGAGCAGTGTTATGACAGTGGTAATGGTGCATTGTGATGACAAGGGCATGGAGAATTGGTCTGAAAAGTTTCATGGATTATTGTGATGACAAGGGCACGGAACACTTTGATACATGGATCATGGTGGATTGTAATGACAAGGGCATGAAGCATTGTGATGAGAAGGGCATCAAGCTTTGGTATCACAAGCGTCATGGAGCTTTTTGATGACAAGGGCATGGAGCAATGTGATGAGAGGCTTCATGGAGCATTGTGATGACAATGGCATGGAGCATTGTGATGCTAAGGGTCATGGAGCTTTGTGATGACAAAGGTCATGGAGCATTTTGATGACAAGTTCGACATGCATTGTGATGAGAAGGGCAGGGAGCATTGTGATAACAGGGTCATAGAGCAATTTGATGAAAAAGGTCATGGAACATTTTGATGAGAGTGGTTATGGAAAATTGTGGTGTCAGGGGTCATGGAGCATTGTGATGAAAAGGGTATTGGAGTATTTTGATGACAGAGTTTATGGAACATTGTGATGTCATGGGTCATGTTGCATTTAATGATAAGTGCATGTAGCATTGTGATGATAGGGGTCATGGAAAATTGTGATGACAGGGGTGAGGGAGTATAGTGAAGACTAGTGAAGGAACATTGTGATATCAGTGGTGAGAGAGCATTTTGATGAGAAGTGCATGGAGCATTGTGATGACACGGTTTATGGAGCATTGTGGTGTCACGGATGAGGATCATTGTGATGACATGTGTCAAAAAGCATTGTGCTGAAAAGCGCATGGAGCATTGTGATGACAAGTGTCATGGATCATTGTGCTGACAAAGGCATGGTGCATTTTGATGACAAGGGTCAGAGATCATTGTGATGAATATTTCAGTGATCATTGTGGTGACAAAGGTCACAGAGCCTTGTGTGACAAGAGCATGGACCATTGTGATGACAAAGGTCATGAAGCATTTTGATGACTGGAGTCACGGAGCATTGGGATGACAGGGGTCATGGAGCATTGTGATGACAGGTTTCATGGGGCATTGTGATGAGAAGGTCATGGAGCATTGGGCTGAAAATGTTCATCGAGTATTGTGATGACAGGGCTCATGTGGCATTTTGATGACAAGGGAATGGAGCATTGTGATGAAAAGGGCATGGAGCATCGTGATGAGTAGGCCATGGAGAATTCTGAAGTCATGTGTCATGAAGCTTTGGGATGACAAGGGCATGGAGCATTGTGATTACAGGGGTCTTGGAGCATTGTGAGGAAAAGGGCATGGATCATTGTGATTAAAAAGGCATGGAGCCTTGTCATGACAGGGTTCAAGGAGCATACTGACGACAAGTGTCATAGAGCATTGTGATGACAAGTGTATTGAGCATTGTGATGACAAAGTTCATGGAGTATTGTGAATAGAAGAACATGGATAATTGTGATGATGTGCATCATGGGGCATTGTGATGACAAGTGTTATGGAACATTGTGATCACAAGGGTTTGGAGCATTCTGATGACAGAAGTCCTGGAGCGTTTTGGTTTCATTTTGTTGACAATTGCATGAAGCATTATGATGATGGGCATGGTGCATTGTGATGACACGGTTCATGGAGCATTGAGATGAAAAGGGGCATGGAGCATTGTGATTACAGGGGTCTTGGAGCATTGTGATGATGAGGGCATGGAGCATCGTAAATGAGAAGGCTATGGAGCATTCTGATGACATGCGTCATGGAGCTTTGTGATGACAAGTGTATGGAGAATTGTGATTACAGTGTCTGGAACATTGTGATGACAAGTGTCATGGAGTCTTGTGATGACAAGGCAGTGGAACATTGTGATGGCAGGGGTCATGGAGCATTGTTATGACATGGGTAATGGAGCATTGTGATGACAAGGGCATGGAGCACTGGTCTGAAATATTTCATGGATTATTATGATGAGAGTGGGCATGGAGCATTGTGATGACAAGGGCACAGAACACTTTGATACATGGGTCATGGAGGATGGTAATGACAAGGGCACAGAACACTTTGATACATGGGTCATGGAGGATTGTAATGACAAGACATGGAACATTTTGATGAGAAAGGCATCGAGCATTGGGATCACAAGCGTCATGGAGCTTTGTGATGACAAGGGCATGGAGCAATGTGATGAGAGGCTTCATGGAGCATTGTGATGACTATGGCATGGAGCATTGTGATGCCAAGGGTCATGGAGCTTTGTGATGACAAAGGTCATGGAGCATTTTGATGACGAGGTCGTGGTGCGTTGTGATGAGAAGTGCAGCGAGCATTGTGATAATAGGTTCATGGAGCAATTTGATGAAAAAGGTCATGGAACATTTTGATGAGAGTGGTTATGGAAAATTGTGATGACACGGGTCATGGAGCATTGAGATGAAATGGGTAATGTAGCATTTTGATGACAGGGGTTATGGAACATTGTGATGGCAGGGGTCATGGAGCATTTTGATGATAAGTGCATGTAGCATTGTGATGATAGGGTTCATGGAACATTGTGATGACAGCGGTGTGGGAATATTGTGAAGACTAGTGATGGAATATTTTGATACCAGTCGTGAGAGGGCATTTTGATGAGAAGTGCATGGAACATTGTGATGAAAAGGTTTATGGAGCATTGTGATGACTATGATGTTGAGCATTGTGATGACAAGCGCATGGTACATTGTGATGCCATGGGTCAAGGAGCATTGTGATGACAAGCGCATGGAGCATTGTGATGACAAGGGTCATGGATCATTGTGCTGACAAATGCATGGTGCATTGTGATGACAAGGGTCACAGAGCATTGTGATGAAATGTTCATGGAGCATTGTGGTGACAAATGACACAGAGCCTTGTGTGACAAGGGCATGGACCATTCTGATAATAAAAGTCATGAAGCATTGTGATGACTGGAGTCACGGAGCATTGTGATGACAGGGGTCATGGAGCATTGTGATGAGACGGTCATGGAGCATCGGGCTGAAACTATTCAAGGAGTATTGTGATGACAGGGGTCATGGGGCAATTTGATGACAAGGGAAAGGAGCTTTGTGATGAAAAGGGCATGGAGCATGGTGATGAGAAGGCCATGGAGCATTCTGAAAACATATGTCATGAAGCTTTGTGATGACAAGGGCATGGAGCATTGTGATTACAGGGGTCTTGGAGCATTGTCAGGAAAAGGGCATGGATCATTGTGATTAAAAAGGAATGGAGCCTTGTCATGATAGGTTTCAAGGAGCATACTGACGACACGTGTCAGGGAGCATTGTGATGACAAGTGTATTGAGCATTGTGATGACAAAGTTCATGGAGTATTGTAAATAGAAGGCCATGGATAATTGTGATGATGAGCGTCATGGGGCGTTGTGATGACAAGTGTTATGGAACATTGTGATCACAAGGCTTTGGAGCATTGTGATGACAGAGATCATGGAGCATTTTGATTTCATTTTGATGACAATAGCATGAAGCATTATGATGATGGGCATGGTGCATTTTGATGACACGGTTCATGGAGCATTGAGATGAAAAGGGGCATGGAGCATTGTGATTACAGGGGTCTAGGAGTATTGTGATGACAAGGGCATGGAGCTTGGTGAATGAGAAGGCCATGGAGCATTCTGATGACATGCGTCATGGAGCTTTGTGATGACAAGGACATGGAGCATTGTGATGACAAGGGTTTTGGAGCCTTGTGATGACAAGGCCGTGGAACATTGTAATGGCAGGTGTCATGGAGCATTGTTATAACGGGTAATGAAGCATTTTGATGACAAGGGCATGGAGCATTGGTCTAAAAAGTTTCATGGCTTATTGTGATGAGAGGGGGCATGGAGCATTTTGATGACAAGAGCACGGAACACTGTGATACATGGGTCATGGCGGATTTTAGTGAAAAGGGCATGGAGCATTGTGTTAAGAAGAGCATCGAGCATTGTGATGAAAAGCATCATGGAGCCTGTGATGACAATTGCATGGAACAATGTGATGAGAGTGTTCATGGAGCATTGTGATGACAATGGCATGGAGCATTGTGATGCCAAGGGTCATGGAGCTTTGTGATGACAAAGGTCATAGAGCATTTTGATGACAAGGGCGTGGTGCACTGTGATGAGAAGGGCAGAGAGCATTGTGATGAAATGGTCATGGAGCAATTTGATGAAAAGTGTCATGAGATATTTTGATGAAAGGGGTTATGGACCATTGTGATGTCAGGGGTCATGGAGCATTATGATGAAAAGGGTCATGGAGCATTTTGATGACAGGGGTCCTGGAACATTGTGATGAAAGGGGTGAGGGAGTATTGTGATGACTATTGATGGAACAATATGATATCCGTGGTGGGACAGCATTTTGATGGGAAGTGCATGGAGCATTGTGATGACAAGATTTATGGAGCACTGTGATGAAAAGGTTGTGGAGCATTGTGATGACAAGCGCATGACGCACTGTGATGACACAGGTCATGGGGCATTGTGCAGACAACTGCATGGAGCATTGTGATGACAATGGTCATGGAGCATTGTGCTGACAAAGGTATGGAGCATAGTGATGACATGGGTAACAGAGCATTGTGATGAAAATTTCATGGAGCATTGTGGTGACAAATATCACAGAGCCTTTTGATGACGAGGGCATGGACCATTGTGCTGACAAAGGTCATGAAGCATTGTGATGACTGGAGTCACGGAGCATTGTGATGACAAGGTCCTGGAGCATTGTGATGAGAGGACGATGTAGCCTTGTGATGACAATTCTCATGGAGTATTCTAATGAAAACTGGCATAGAGCATTGTGATTACAGGGGTCTTGGATCCTTGTGATGACAAGGCCGTGGAAAATTGTGATGGCAGGTGTCATGGAGCATTGTTATGACATGAGCAATGGAGCATTGTGATTACAAGGGAATCGAGCATTTATCTGAAAAGTTTCATGGATTATTGTGATGAGAGTGTGCATGGAGCATTGTGATGACAAGGGAATGGAACACTGTGATACATGGGTCATGGAGGATTTTAATGAGAAGGGCATTGAGCAATGTGATGAGAGGCATCATGGAGCATTGTGATGACATGGGCATGGAGCATTGTGATGACAAGTGTCATGGAGCATTTTAATGACAACATTCCCAGATCATTGTGTTGTCAGGGGTCATGGAGCGCAGTGATGACAATGGTCATGGAGCATTGTGATGACAGGGGTCATGGAGCATTGTGATAACACGGTCATGGAGCATTGGGCTGAAAAAGTTCATGGAGTATTGTGATGACAGGGGTAATGGGGCATTGTGATGACAAGGGAATGGAGCATTGTGATGACAAGGTCCTGGAGCATTGTGATGAGAAGACCATGGAGCCTTGTGATTACAAGTATCATGGAGCATTCTGATGAAAAAGTGCATGGAGCATTGTGATTACAGGTGTCATGGAGCATTGTGATGAAAATGGCATGGAGCATTGTGATGCCAAGGGTCATGGAGCTTTGTGATAACAAAGTTCATGGAGCATTTTGATGAGAAGGTCGTGGTGCATTGTGATGAGAAGGGCAGGGAGCATTGTGATGACAGTGTCATGGAGCAATTTGATGAAAAGGATCATGGAACATTTTGATGACAGTGGTTATGGAACATTGTTATGTCAGGGCTCATGGAGCATTGTGATGAAAAGGGTCATGGAGCATTTTGATGACAGGGGTTATGGAACATTGTGATGTCATGGTTCATGGAGCATTGTGATGATAAGATCATGTAGCATTGTCATAACAGGGATCATGGAATATTGTGATGACAGGGGGGAGAGAGCATTTTGATGAGAAGTGCATGGAACATTGTGATGACAAGGTTTTTGGAGCACTGTAACGACAAGGATGTGGAGCATTGTGATGACAAGCGCATGGTGCATTGTGATGACATGGGTTATGGAGCATTGTGCTGACAAGTGCATGGAGCATTGTGATGACAAGGGTCATGTAGCATTGTGCTGACAAAGGCATGGAGCATGGTGATGACAAGGATCACAGAGCATTGTGATGAAAAGTTCATGGAGCATTGTGGTGACAATGGTCACAGAGCCTTGTGTGACGAGGACATGGATCATTGTGATGACAAATGTAATGAAGCCTTGTGATGACTGGAATCACAGAGAACTGAGATGACAGGGGTCCTGGAGCACTGTGATGACAAGGACATGGTGCATTGTGATGAGAAGGCCATGGAGCATTCTGATGACATGCATCATGGAGCTTTGTGATTAAGGTCATGGAGCATTGTGCTTACACGGGTCTTGGAGCATTGTGATGAAAATGGTATGGATCATTGTGATGAAAAAGGCATGGAGCCTTGTCATGACAGGGTTCAGGGAGCATACTGATGAAAAGTGTCAGGGATCATTGTGATGACAAGTTTATTGAGCATTGTGATGAAAAAGTTCATGGAACACTGTGATGAGAAGACCATGGATAATTGTGATGATAAGTGTCATGTTGCAATGTGATGACAATGGTTATGGAACATTGTGATCACAAGGGTTCGGAGCATTTTGATGACAGAGGTAATGGAGCATATTGATTTCATTGTGATGACAATAGCATGAAGCATGATGACGATGGACACGGGGCATTGTGATGACAGGGTCATGGAGCAATTTGATGAAAAGGGTCATGGAATATTTTGATGACAGTGGTTATGGAACATTGTGATTTCAGGGGTCTTGGAGCGTTGTCATGAACAGGGTGATGGAGCATTTTGATGACAGAGGGTATGGAACATTTTGATGTCAGGGGTCATGGAGCATTGTGATGATAAGGGGATGTAGCATTGTGATGACAGTGGTCATGGAAAATTGTGATAACAGTGGTGAGGGAGTATTGTGATGACTAGTGATGGAACATTGTGATATCAGTGCTGAGAGAGCATTTTGATGAGAAGTGCATGGAGCATTGTGATAACAAAGTTTATGGAGCATTGTGATGACAAGATTTATGGAGTATTGTGATGACAAGTCTGTGTAGAATTGTGATGACAATTGCATGGCGCATTTTGATGACATGGATCATGGAGCATTGTGCTGAGAAACGAATGGAGCATTGTGAAGACAAGGGTCATGGAGCATTTTGCTGACAAAAGCATGGAACATTGTGATGACAACGATCACAGAGCATTGTGAGGAAAAATTCAGGGAGCATTGTGGTGACAATGGTCACAGAGCCTTGTGATGATGAGGGCATGTACCATTGTGATTAAAAAGGTCATGAAGCATTGTGATGACTGGAGTCACGGAGCATTGTGATGACAAGGGTATGGAGCATTGTGATGACAGGGGCATGGTGCATTGTTCTGACAAGTTTCATGGTTTATTGTGATGAGAGTGGGCATGGCACATTCTGGTGATAAGGTCATGGTGCATTGTGAAGATAAGGGCATGTAGCACTGTGATGACAGGGGTCATGGAACACTGTGATGACAGGGGTGAGGGAGTATTGTGATGACTAGTGATGGAACATTGTGATATAGGTGGTGAGAGAGCATTTTGAGGATAAGTGCATGGAGCATTGTGGTGACAAGTTTTATGGAGCATAGCGATGAAAATGATGTGGAGCATTGTGATGAAAATTTCATGGAGCACTGTGGTGACAAAGATCTCAGAGCCTTGTGTGACGAGGGCATGGATCATTGTGATGAGAAATGTCATGAATCATTGTGATGCCTGGAGTCACGGAGCATTGTGATGGCAGGGGTCATGGAGCATTTTGATGACAAGGGCATGGAGCAATGTGATGACAGGGGCATGGAATATTGGTCTGACAAGTTTCATGGATTATTGTGATGTCAGTGGTCATGGAGCATTGAGATGACAAGGGAATGGAGCATTGTGGTGACAAACGTCACAGAGCCTTGTGTGACAAGGGCATGGACCATTGTGAGGACAAAGGTCATGAAGCATTGTGATGACTGGAGTCACGGAGCATTGTGATGACAGGGGGCATGGAGCATTGTAATGAAAAGGGCATGGAGCATTGTGATGACAGGGGCATGGAACATAGGCCTGATATGTTTCATGGATTATTGTGATGACAGTCGGCATGGCGCATTGTGATGACAAGGGCATGGAACATTGTGGTGACAAGGTCATTGAGTATTGTTAAGACAAATGTAATAGAGTATTTTGATGACAAGGCCTTGGAACATTGCGATGACAAAGGTCATGGAACATTGTGATGAAAAGGGCATGGAGCATTCTGAGGAAAAGGTGCATGGAGCATTGAGATTACAGGGGTTTTGAAGCAATGTGATTACAAGGGCATGGAGCATTGTGATGAGAAGGCAATGGAGCATTCTGATGACATGCGTCAGGGAGCTATGTGATGACAATGACATGGAGAATTGTGATTACAGGGGTCTTGGAGCATTGTGATGAAAAGGGAATGGATCATTGTGATGAAAAATGCATGGAGCCTTGTCATGACAGGTTTCAAGGAGCATACTGTTGACAACTGTCAGGGAGCATTCTGATGATAAGTGTATTGAGCATTGTGATGACAAAGATCATGGAGCATTGGGATGAGAAGAACATGGATAATTGTGATGACCAGCATCATGGGGAATTGTGATGACAAGTGTTATGGAACATTGTGATCAGAAGGGTTTGGTGCATTGTGATGACAGAGGTCATTGAGCATTTTGATTTCATTGTGATGACAATAGCATGAAATATTATGGTGATGGGCACGGTGCATTGTGATGACAGGGTTCATGGAGCATTGAGATGAAAAGGGGCATGGAGCATTGTGATTACAGGGTTGTTGGAGCATTGTGATGACAAGGGCATGGAGCATTGTGATGAGAAGGCAATGGAGCATTCTAAAGACATGCGTCATGTAGCTTTGTGGTGACAAGGGAATGGAGAATTGTGATTACAGGGGTCATGGAATATTGTGATGACAGGGGTGAGGGAGTATTGTGATGACTAGTGATGGAACATTGTGATATCAGTGGTGAGAAGGCATTTTGAGGAGAAGTGCATGGAACATTGTGATGACAAGGTTTATGGAGCATTTTGATGACAAGGTTGTGGAGCATTGTGATTACAAGTGCATGGTGCATTGTGATGACATGGGTTATGGAGCATTGTGCTGACACGCGCATCGAGCATTGTGATGTCAAGGGTCATGGAGCCTTGTGCTGACAAAGGCATGGAGCTTTGTGATGACAAGGGTCACAGAGCATTGTGATAAAAATTTCATGGAGCATTGGGGTGACAAAGGTCACAGAGCTTTCTGTGAGCAGGTCTTGGACCATTGTGATGACAAATGTCATGAAGCATTCTGATGACTGAAGTCACAGAGCATTGTGATAACAGGGGTCTTGGAGCATTGTAATGAAAAGGGAATGGATCATTGTGATGAAATAGGCATGGATCCTTGTCATGACAGTGTTCAAGGAGCATACTGATGACAAGTGTCAGGGAGAATTGTGATGAAAAGTGTATTGAGCATTGTGGTGACAAAGGTCATTGAGCATTGTGATGAGAAGACCTTGCATAATTGTGATGACAACCGTCATGGGGTATTGTGATGACAAGTGTTATGGAACATTGTGATCAGAAGGGTTTGGAGCATTGTGATGACAGAGGTCATGGAGCATTGTGATGAGATCGGTCATGAAGCATTGTGATGACTGGAGTCACGGAGCATTGTGATGAAAGGGGTCATGGAGCATTGCTCTGACAAGATTTAAGGATTTTTGTGATGAGAGTGGGCAGGGCGCTTTGTGATGACAAAGGCATGGAACATTGTGATGACAAGGTCATGGAGTATTGTGAAGACAGGTGTCAGGGAGAATTGTGATGACATATGTCATTGTCCATTGTGATGACAATGGCATGGAGCATTTTGATACCAAGTGTCATGGAGGATTGTGATGACAAATGTAATGGAGCATTTTGATGACAAGGGCTTGGAACATTGCGATGACAAGGGTCATGGAGCATTGTGATGACAAGGGCATGGAGCATTGTGATGACAAGGGCCATTGACAATTTTGATGACAACGTCGTGAAGCATTGTGATGACAAGCGCATGGAGCTTGCTATGACAGGGGTCATAGAGCATTGCGATGACAAGTGCATGGAGAATTGTGATGACATGTTCATGTAACATTGTGATGAGAAGTGTCACGAAGCACTGTGATGACAAAGACGTGGAAAATTGTAATGACATGGGACGTGGAGCATTGTGATGAACAGGGCATGGAGAACTGTGATAGCAAGACCGTTGAGCATTGTGTTGAAAAGACCATGGATAATTATGATGAAGAGCGTCATGGATCACTGTAATGACAAGGGGCATGGAGCATTGTGATGACAGGTGTCATGGAGCATTGTGATGAGAGGGCTCATGGAACATTGTGATGACAAGGGTCATGGAGCATTGTGATGAGAAGATCATGGAGCATTGGGCTGAAAATGTTCATGGATTATTGTGATGACAGTGGTCAAGGAGCATTGTGATGACAAGGGAATGGAGCATTGTGATTACAAGGTCCTGGAGCAGTGTGATGAGAAGACCATGGAGCCTTGTGATGACAAGTCTCATGGAGGATTCTGATGAACAGGGACATGGAGCATTGTGATTACAGGGGTCTTGGAGCACTGTGATGACAAGGGCATGGAGCATTGTGATGAGAAGTCCATGGAGCATTCTGATGACATGTGTCATGGATCTTTGTGATGACAAGGGCATGGAGCATTGTTATGACAGGGGTAATGAAGCATTGTGATGACAAGGGCATGGAGCAATGGGACGACAGGGGCATGGGACGTTGGTCTGACATGTTTCATGGATTATTGTGATGACAGTGGGCATGGCGCATTGTGATGACAAGGTCATGGATTATTGAGAATACAGGTGTCCGGGAACATTGTGATGACCTATGTCATTGTCCATTGTGATGACAATGGCAGGGAGCATTGTGATACCAAGTGTCATGGAGGATGGTGATGACAATGGTAATGGAGCCTTTTAATGACAGGGGCTTGGAACATTGCGATGACAAGGGTCATGGAGCATTGTGATGACAAGGGCATGGAGAATTCTGATGAAAAGGTGCATGGAGCATTGAGATTACAGGGGTTTTGAAGCAATGTGATTACAGGGGCATGGAGCATTGTGATGAGAAGGCAATGGAGCATTCTGATGACATGCGTCATGGAGCTTTGTGATGACAAGGACATGGAGCATTGTGATTACAGTGGTCTTTGAGCATTGTGATGAAATGGGTCATGGAGCATTTTGTGACAGGGGTTATGGAACATTGTGATGTCAGGGGTCATGGAGCATTGTGATGATAAGGGCATGTAGCACTGTGATGACAGTGGTCATGGAACATTGTGATGACAGGGTTGAGGGAGTATTGTGATGACTAGTGATGGAAGATTGTGATATATGTGGTGAGAGAGCATTTTGATGAGAAGTGCGTGGAGCATTGTGATGACAAGTTTTATGGAGCATAGCGATGAAAAGGATGTGGAGCATTGTGATGAAAAGAGCAATGCACATTGTGGTGACATGTGTCATGGAGCATTGTGCTGACAAGCGCATGGAGCATTTTGATGACAAGTGTCATGGAGCATTGTGCTCACAAAGGCATGGAGCACTGTGATGACAAGGGACACAGAGCATTGTGATGAAAATTTCATGGAGCATTGTGGTGAAAAAGATCACAGAGCCTTGTGTGACGAGGGCCTGGACCATTGTAAGGACAAAGGTCATGAATCATTGCGATGACTCGTGTCACGTAGCATTGTGATGACAGGGATCATGGAGCATTGCTCTGACAAGATTTATGGATTATTGTGGTGAGAGTGGGCATGGCGCATTGTGATGACAAGGGCATGGAACATTCTGATGACAAGGTCATGGAGGATTGGGCTGAAAATGTTCATGGAGTATTTTGATGACAGTGGTCAAGGAGCATTGTGATGACAAGTGCTTGGAACATTGTGATGACAAGGGTCATGGAGCATTGTGATGACAGGTGTCATGGAGCATTGTGATGACATATGTCATTGTCCATTGTGATGACAATGGCATGGAGCATTGTGATACAAAGTGTCATGGAGGATTCTGATGACAAAGGTAATGGAGCATTTTGTTGACAAGGTCTTGGAACATTGTGATGAAAAGTGTCATGGAGCATTGTGATGACAAAGGCATGGAGCATTGTGATGACAAGGGCCATTGAGAATTTTGATGACAACGTCGTGAACCATTGTGATGACAAGCGCATGGAGCTTGATATGACAGGGGTCATAGAGCATTGCGATGACAAGCTCATGGAGAATTGTGATGACAATATCATGTAACATTGTGATGAGAAGTGTCAGGAAGCATTGTGATGACAAGGACGTGGAGAATTGTAATGACATGGGACATGGAGCATTGTGATGAACAGGGCATGGAGAATTATGATAGCAAGACCGTGAAGCATTGTGATGAAAAGACCATGGATAATTATGATGAAGAGCGTCATGGATCACTGTAATAACAAGGGGCATGGAGCATTGTGATAACAGGTGTCATGGAGCATTGTGATGAGAGGGGTCATGGAGCATTGTGATGACAAGGGTCATGGAGCATTGTGATGAGAAAGTCATGGAGGATTGGGCTGAAAATGTTCATGGAGTATTTTGATGACAGTGGTCAAGGAGCATTGTGATGACAAGTGCTTGGAACATTGTGATGACAAGGGTCATGGAGCATTGTGATGACAGGTGTCATGGAGCATTGTGATAACAAGGGTCATGGAGACTTTGATGCCAAGGAGGTGGAATATTGTGATGGCAGGGGTCATGGAGCATTGTTATGACAGGGGTATTGGAGCATTGTGATGACAAGGGCATGGAACATTGGTCTGAAAATTTCATGGATTATTGTGATGAGATTCGGCATGGAACATTGTGATGACTAGGGCACCGAACACTGTGATAGATGTGTCATGGAGGATTGTAATGACAAGGGCATGGAGCATTGTGATGAGAAGAGTATCGAGCATTGTGATGACAAGCGTCATGGGGCATTGTGGTGACAAGGGCATGGAGCAATGTGATGAGAGTTTTCATCCAGCATTGTGATGAAATGGCATGGAGTATTGTGATGCCAAGGGTCATGGAGCTTTGTGATGACAAAGGTCATGGAGCCTTTTGATGACAAGGTCGTGGTGCATTGTGATGAGAAGGGCAGGGAGCATTGTGATGACAGGGTCATGGAGCAAATTGATGAAAAGTGTCATGGAACATTTTGATGACAGGGTTTATGGAACATTGTGATGTCAGGGGTCATGGAGCATTGTGATGATAAGGGCATGTAGCACTGCAATGACTGTGGTCATGGAACATTGTGATGACAGGGGTGAGCGAGTATTGTGATGACTAATGATGGAACATTGTGATATATGAGGTGAGAGATCATTTTGATGAGAAGTGCATGGAGCATTGTGAAGACAAGTTTTATGGAGCATAGCAATGAAAAGTATGTGGAGCATTGTGATGAAAAGAGCATGGCACATTGTGATGACATGTGTCATGGAGCATTGTGCTGACAAGCGCAAGGAACATTTTGATGACAACTGTCATGGAGCATTGTGCTGACAAAGGCATGGAGCATTGTGATGACAAGGGACACAGAGCATTGTGATGAAAATTTCATGGAGCATTGTGTTGAAAAAGATTCCAGAGCCTTGTGTGACGAGGGCCTGGACCATTGTGAGGACAAAGGTCATGGAGTATTGTGAAGACAGGTGTCAGGGAGCATTGTGATGAAATATGTCATTGACCATTGTGATGACAATGGCACGGAGCATTGTGATACCAAGTGTCATGGAGGATTGTGATGACAAGGGCATGGAGCATTCTGATGAAAAGGTGCATGGAGCATTGAGATTACAGGGGTTTTGAAGCAATGTGACGACAAGGGCATGGAGCATTGTGATGAGAAGGCAATGGAGCATTCTGATGACATGCATCATGGAGCTTTGTGATGACAAGGACATGGAGCATTGTGATTACAGGGGTCTTGGAGCATTGTGATGAAAAGGGAATGGATCATTGTGATGAAAAATGCATGGAGCCTTGTCATGACTGGGTTCAAGGAGCATACTGATGACAACTGTCAGGGAGCATTGTGATGATAAGTGTATTGAGCATTGTGATGACAAAGATCATGGAGCATTGTGATGAGAAGACCATGGATAATTGTGATTACCAGCATCATGGGGCATTGTGATGACAAGTGTTATGGAACATTGTGATCAGAAGGGTTTGGTGCATTGTGATGACAGAGGTCATTGAGAATTTTGATTTCATTGTGATGAAAATAGCATGAAATATTATGGTGATGGGCACGGTGCATTGCGATGGCAGGGTTCATGGAGCATTGAGATGAAAAGGGGCATGGAGCATTGTGATTAAGTGTGTGTTGGAGCATTGTGATGACAAGGGCATGGAGCATTGTGATGAGAAGGCAATGGAGCATTCTGAAGACATGCATCATGGAGCTTTGTGATGAGAAGGACATGGAGCATTGTGATTACAGGGGACATAGAGCATTGCGATGACAAGTGCCTGGAGAATTGTGATGAAAATATCATGTAACATTGTGATAAGAATTGTCAAGGAGCATTTTGATGAAAAGAACTTGGAGAATTGTGATGACATGGGACATGGAGCATTCTGAAGACCAGGGCATGGAACATTGTGATGGCAAGACTGTGGAGCATTCTGATGAGAAGATCACGGATAATTATGTTGACGAGCGTCATGGAGCACTGTAATGAAACGGGGCATTTAGCATTGTGATTACAGGGGTCTTGGAGCATTGTGATGACAAGGTCATGGAGCATAGTGATGAGAAGGCCATGGAGCATTCTGATGACATGTGTAATGGATCTTTGTGATGACAGAGGCAAGGAGCATTGTGATTACAGGGGTCTTGGAGCATTGTGATGACAAGGGTCATGGAGCCTTGGATGCCAAGGCGGTGGAACATTGTGATGGCAGTGGTCATGGAGCATTGTTATGACAGGGGTAATGGAGCATTGTGATGACAAGGGCATGGAACATTGGTCTGAAAATTTCAAGGATTATTGTGATGAGATTCGGCATGGAACACTGTGATGACTAGGGCACGGAACACTGTGATACATGTGTCACTGAGGATTGTAATGACAAGGGCATGGAGCATTGTGATGAGAAGAGTATCGAGCATTGTGATGACAAATGTCATGGAGCATTGTGGTGACAAGGGCATGGAGCAATATGATGAGACGTTTCATGTAGCATTGTGATGAAATGTCAAGGAGCATTGTGATGCCAAGGGTCATGGAGCTTTGTGATGGCAAAGGTTATGGAGCATTGTGATGACAGGGTCATGGAGCAATTTGATGAAAAGGATCATGGAACATTTTGATGACAGTGGTTATGGAACATTGTTATGTCAGGGCTCATGGAGCATTGTGATGAAAAGGGTCATGGAGCATTTTGATGACAGGGGTTATGGAACATTGTGATGTCATGGTTCATGGAGCATTGTGATGATAAGATCATGTAGCATTGTCATAACAGGGATCATGGAATATTGTGATGACAGGGGGGAGAGAGCATTTTGATGAGAAGTGCATGGAACGTTGTGATGACAAGGTTTTTGGAGCACTGTAACGACAAGGATGTGGAGCACTGTGATGACAAGCGCATGGTGCATTGTGATGACATGGGTTATGGAGCATTGTGCTGACAAGTGCATGGAGCATTGTGATGACAAGGGTCATGTAGCATTGTGCTGACAAAGGCATGGAGCATGGTGATGACAAGGATCACAGAGCATTGTGATGAAAAGTTCATGGAGCATTGTGGTGACAATGGTCACAGAGCCTTGTGTGACGAGGACATGGATCATTGTGATGACAAATGTAATGAAGCCTTGTAATGACTGGAATCACAGAGAATTGAGATGACAGTGGTCTTGGAGCACTGTGATGACAAGGACATGGTGCATTGTGATGAGAAGGCCATGGAGCATTCTGATGACATGCATCATGGAGCTTTGTGATTAAGGTCATGGAGCATTGTGCTTACACGGGTCTTGGAGCATTGTGATGAAAATGGTATGGATCATTGTGATGAAAAAGGCATGGAGCCTTGTCATGACAGGGTTCAGGGAGCATACTGATGAAAAGTGTCAGGGATCATTGTGATGACAAGTGTATTGAGCATTGTGATGACAAAGTTCATGGAACACTGTGATGAGAAGACCATGGATAATTGTGATGATAAGTGTCATGTTGCATTGTGATGACAATGGTTATGGAACATTGTGATCACAAGGGTTCGGAGCATTTTGATGACAGAGGTAATGGAGCATATTGATTTCATTGTGATGACAATAGCATGAAGCATGATGACGATGGACATGGTGCATTGTGGTGACAGGGTCATGGAGCAATTTGATGAAAAGGGTCATGGAATATTTTGATGACAGTGGTTATGGAACATTGTGATTTCAGGGGTCTTGGAGCGTTATCATGAACAGGGTGATGGAGCATTTTGATGACAGAGGGTATGGAACATTTTGATGTCAGGGGTCATGGAGCATTGTGATGATAAGGGGATGTAGCATTGTGATGACAGAGGTCATGGAAAATTGTGATAACAGTGGTGAGGGAGTATTGTGATGACTAGTGATGGAACATTGTGATATCAGTGCTGAGAGAGCATTTTGATGAGAAGTGCATGGATCATTGTGATAACAAAGTTTATGGAGCATTGTGATGACTAGTGATGGAACATTGTGATATCAGTGCTGAGAGAGCATTTTGATGAGAAGTGCATGGATCATTGTGATAACAAAGTTTGTGGAGCATTGTGATGACAAGATTTATGGAGTATTGTGATGACAAGTCTGTGTAGAATTGTGATGACAATTGCATGGCGCATTTTGATGACATGGATCATGGAGCATTGTGCTGAGAAACGAATGAAGCATTGTGAAGACAAGGGTCATGGAGCATTTTGCTGACAAAGGCATGGAACATTGTGATGACAACGATCACAGAGCATTGTGAGGAAAAATTCAGGGAGCATTGTGGTGACAATGGTCACAGAGCCTTGTGATGACGAGGGCATGTACCATTGTGATTAAAAAGGTCATGAAGCATTGTGATGACTGGAGTCACGGAGCATTGTGATGACAAGGGTATGGAGCATTGTGATGACAGGGGCATGGTGCATTGTTCTGACAAGTTTCATGGTTTATTGTGATGACAGTGGGCATGGCACATTCTGGTGATAAGGTCATGGTGCATTGTGAAGATAAGGGCATGTAGCACTGTGATGACAGGGGTCATGGAACACTGTGATGACAGGGGTGAGGGAGTATTGTGATGACTAGTGATGGAACATTGTGATATAGGTGGTGAGAGAGCATTTTGAGGATAAGTGCATGGAGCATTGTGGTGACAAGTTTTATGGAGCATAGCGATGAAAATGATTTGGAGCATTGTGATGAAAATTTCATGGAGCACTGTGGTGACAAAGATCTCAGAGCCTTGTGTGACGAGGGCATGGATCATTGTGATGAGAAATGTCATGAATCATTGTGATGACTGGAGTCACGGAGCATTGTGATGACAGGGGTCATGGAGCATTTTGATGACAAGGGCATGGAGCAATGTGATGACAGGGGCATGGAATATTGGTCTGACAAGTTTCATGGATTATTGTGATGTCAGTGGTCATGGAACATTGAGATGACAAGGGAATGGAGCATTGTGGTGACAAAGGTCACAGAGCCTTGTGTGACAAGGGCATGGACAATTGTGAGGACAAAGGTCATGAAGCATTGTGATGACTGGAGTCACGGAGCATTGTGATGACAGGGGGCATGGAGCATTGTAATGACAAGGGCATGGAGCATTGTGATGACAGGGGCATGGAACATAGGCCTGATATGTTTCATGGATTATTGTGATGACAGTCGGCATGGCGCATTGTGATGCCAAGGGCATGGAACATTGTGGTGACAAGGTCATTGAGTATTGTTAAGACAAATGTAATAGAGCATTTTGATGACAAGGCCTTGGAACATTGCGATGACAAAGGTCATGGAACATTGTGATGAAAAGGGCATGGAGCATTCTGAGGAAAAGGTGCATGGAGCATTGAGATTACAGGGGTTTTGAAGCAATGTGATTACAAGGGCATGGAGCATTGTCATGAGAAGGCAATGGAGCATTCTGATGACATGTGTCAGGGAGCTATGTGATGACAATGACATGGAGCATTGTGATTACAGGGGTCTTGGAGCATTGTGATGAAAAGGGAATGGATCATTGTGATGAAAAATGCATGGAGCCTTGTCATGACAGGTTTCAAGGAGCATACTGTTGACAACTGTCAGGGAGCATTCTGATGATAAGTGTATTGAGCATTGTGATGACAAAGATCATGGAGCATTGGGATGAGAAGAACATGGATAATTGTGATGACCAGCATCATGGGGAATTGTGATGACAAGTGTTATGGAACATTGTGATCAGAAGGGTTTGGTGCATTGTGATGACAGAGGTCATTGAGCATTTTGATTTCATTGTGATGACAATAGCATGAAATATTATGGTGATGGGCACGGTGCATTGTGATGACAGGGTTCATGGAGCATTGAGATGAAAAGGGGCATGGAGCATTGTGATTACAGGGGTGTTGGAGCATTGTGATGACAAGGGCATGGAGCATTGTGATGAGAAGGCAATGGAGCATTCTAAAGACATGCGTCATGGAGCTTTGTGATGACAAGGGAATGGAGAATTGTGATTACAGGGGTCATGGAATATTGTGATGACAGGGGTGAGGGAGTATTGTGATGACTAGTGATGGAACATTGTGATATCAGTGGTGAGAAGGCATTTTGAGGAGAAGTGCATGGAACATTGTGATGACAAGGTTTATGGAGCATTTTGATGACAAGGTTGTGGAGCATTGTGATTACAAGTGCATGGTGCATTGTGATGACATGGGTTATGGAGCATTGTGCTGACACCCGCATCGAGCATTGTGATGTCAAGGGTCATGGAGCCTTGTGCTGACAAAGGCATGGAGCTTTGTGATGACAAGGGTCACAGAGCATTGTGATAAAAATTTCATGGAGCATTGGGGTGACAAAGGTCACAGAGCTTTCTGTGAGCAGGTCATGGACCATTGTGATGACAAATGTCATGAAGCATTCTGATGACTGAAGTCACAGAGCATTGTGATAACAGGGGTCTTGGAGCATTGTAATGAAAAGGGAATGGATCATTGTGATGAAATAGGCATGGATCCTTGTCATGACAGTGTTCAAGGAGCATACTGATGACAAGTGTCAGGGAGAATTGTGATGAAAAGTGTATTGAGCATTGTGGTGACAAAGGTCATTGAGCATTGTGATGAGAAGACCTTGCATAATTGTGATGACAACCGTCATGGGGTATTGTGATGACAAGTGTTATGGAACATTGTGATCAGAAGGGTTTGGAGCATTGTGATGACAGAGGTCATGGAGCATTGTGATGAGATCGGTCATGAAGCATTGTGATGACTGGAGTCACGGAGCATTGTGATGAAAGGGGTCATGGAGCATTGCTCTGACAAGATTTAAGGATTTTTGTGATGAGAGTGGGCAGGGCGCTTTGTGATGACAAAGGCATGGAACATTGTGATGACAAGGTCATGGAGTATTGTGAAGATAGGTGTCAGGGAGAATTGTGATGACATATGTCATTGTCCATTGTGATGACAATGGCATGGAGCATTTTGATACCAAGTGTCATGGAGGATTGTGATGACAAATGTAATGGAGCATTTTGATGACAAGGGCTTGGAACATTGCGATGACAAGGGTCATGGAGCATTGTGATGACAAGGGCATGGAGCATTGTGATGACAAGGGCCATTGACAATTTTGATGACAACGTCGTGAAGCATTGTGATGACAAGCGCATGGAGCTTGCTATGACAGGGGTCATAGAGCATTGCGATGACAAGTGCATGGAGAATTGTGATGACATGTTCATGTAACATTGTGATGAGAAGTGTCACGAAGCACTGTGATGACAAAGACGTGGAAAATTGTAATGACATGGGACATGGAGCATTGTGATGAACAGGGCATGGAGAACTGTGATAGCAAGACCGTTGAGCATTGTGTTGAAAAGACCATGGATAATTATGATGAAGAGCGTCATGGATCACTGTAATGACAAGGGGCATGGAGCATTGTGATGACAGGTGTCATGGAGCATTGTGATGAGAGGGCTCATGGAACATTGTGATGACAAGGGTCATGGAGCATTGTGATGAGAAGATCATGGAGCATTGGGCTGAAAATGTTCATGGATTATTGTGATGACAGTGGTCAAGGAGCATTGTGATGACAAGGGAATGGAGCATTGTGATTACAAGGTCCTGGAGCAGTGTGATGAGAAGACCATGGAGCCTTGTGATGACAAGTCTCATGGAGGATTCTGATGAACAGGGACATGGAGCATTGTGATTACAGGGGTCTTGGAGCACTGTGATGACAAGGGCATGGAGCATTGTGATGAGAAGTCCATGGAGCATTCTGATGACATGTGTCATGGATCTTTGTGATGACAAGGGCATGGAGCATTGTTATGACAGGGGTAATGAAGCATTGTGATGACAAGGGCATGGAGCAATGGGACGACAGGGGCATGGGACGTTGGTCTGACATGTTTCATGGATTATTGTGATGACAGTGGGCATGGCGCATTGTGATGACAAGGTCATGGATTATTGAGAATACAGGTGTCCGGGAACATTGTGATGACCTATGTCATTGTCCATTGTGATGACAATGGCAGGGAGCATTGTGATACCAAGTGTCATGGAGCATGGTGATGACAATGGTAATGGAGCCTTTTAATGACAGGGGCTTGGAACATTGCGATGACAAGGGTCATGGAGCATTGTGATGACAAGGGCATGGAGAATTCTGATGAAAAGGTGCATGGAGCATTGAGATTACAGGGGTTTTGAAGCAATGTGATTACAGGGGCATGGAGCATTGTGATGAGAAGGCAATGGAGCATTCTGATGACATGCGTCATGGAGCTTTGTGATGACAAGGACATGGAGCATTGTGATTACAGTGGTCTTTGAGCATTGTGATGAAATGGGTCATGGAGCATTTTGTGACAGGGGTTATGGAACATTGTGATGTCAGGGGTCATGGAGCATTGTGATGATAAGGGCATGTAGCACTGTGATGACAGTGGTCATGGAACATTGTGATGACAGGGTTGAGGGAGTATTGTGATGACTAGTGATGGAAGATTGTGATATATGTGGTGAGAGAGCATTTTGATGAGAAGTGCATGGAGCATTGTGATGACAAGTTTTATGGAGCATAGCGATGAAAAGGATGTGGAGCATTGTGATGAAAAGAGCAATGCACATTGTGGTGACATGTGTCATGGAGCATTGTGCTGACAAGCGCATGGAGCATTTTGATGACAAGTGTCATGGAGCATTGTGCTCACAAAGGCATGGAGCACTGTGATGACAAGGGACAGAGGGCATTGTGATGAAAATTTCATGGAGCATTGTGGTGAAAAAGATCACAGAGCCTTCTGTGACGAGGGCCTGGACCATTGTAAGGACAAAGGTCATGAATCATTGCGATGACTCGTGTCACGTAGCATTGTGATGACAGGGATCATGGAGCATTGCTCTGACAAGATTTATGGATTATTGTGATGAGAGTGGGCATGGCGCATTGTGATGACAAGGGCATGGAACATTGTGATGACAAGGTCATGGAGGATTGGGCTGAAAATGTTCATGGAGTATTTTGATGACAGTGGTCAAGGAGCATTGTGATGACAAGTGCTTGGAACATTGTGATGACAAGGGTCATGGAGCATTGTGATGACAGGTGTCATGGAGCATTGTGATGACATATGTCATTGTCCATTGTGATGACAATGGCATGGAGCATTGTGATACAAAGTGTCATGGAGGATTCTGATGACAAAGGTAATGGAGCATTTTGTTGACAAGGTCTTGGAACATTGTGATGAAAAGTGTCATGGAGCATTGTGATGACAAAGGCATGGAGCATTGTGATGACAAGGGCCATTGAGAATTTTGATGACAACGTCGTGAACCATTGTGATGACAAGCGCATGGAGCTTGATATGACAGGGGTCATAGAGCATTGCGATGACAAGCTCATGGAGAATTGTGATGACAATATCATGTAACATTGTGATGAGAAGTGTCAGGAAGCATTGTGATGACAAGGACTTGGAGAATTGTAATGACATGGGACATGGAGCATTGTGATGAACAGGGCATGGAGAATTATGATAGCAAGACCGTGAAGCATTGTGATGAAAAGACCATGGATAATTATGATGAAGAGCGTCATGGATCACTGTAATAACAAGGGGCATGGAGCATTGTGATGACAGGTGTCATGGAGCATTGTGATGAGAGGGGTCATGGAGCATTGTGATGACAAGGGTCATGGAGCATTGTGATGAGAAAGTCATGGAGGATTGGGCTGAAAATGTTCATGGAGTATTTTGATGACAGTGGTCAAGGAGCATTGTGATGACAAGTGCTTGGAACATTGTGATGACAAGGGTCATGGAGCATTGTGATGACAGGTGTCATGGAGCATTGTGATAACAAGGGTCATGGAGACTTTGATGCCAAGGAGGTGGAATATTGTGATGGCAGGGGTCATGGAGCATTGTTATGACAGGGGTATTGGAGCATTGTGATGACAAGGGCATGGAACATTGGTCTGAAAATTTCATGGATTATTGTGATGAGATTCGGCATGGAACATTGTGATGACTAGGGCACCGAACACTGTGATAGATGTGTCATGGAGGATTGTAATGACAAGGGCATGGAGCATTGTGATGAGAAGAGTATCGAGCATTGTGATGACAAGCGTCATGGAGCATTGTGGTGACAAGGGCATCGAGCAATGTGATGAGAGTTTTCATCCAGCATTGTGATGAAATGGCATGGAGTATTGTGATGCCAAGGGTCATGGAGCTTTGTGATGACAAAGGTCATGGAGCCTTTTGATGACAAGGTCGTGGTGCATTGTGATGAGAAGGGCAGGGAGCATTGTGATGACAGGGTCATGGAGCAAATTGATGAAAAGTGTCATGGAACATTTTGATGACAGGGTTTATGGAACATTGTGATGTCAGGGGTCATGGAGCATTGTGATGATAAGGGCATGTAGCACTGCAATGACTGTGGTCATGGAACATTGTGATGACAGGGGTGAGCGAGTATTGTGATGACTAATGATGGAACATTGTGATATATGAGGTGAGAGATCATTTTGATGAGAAGTGCATGGAGCATTGTGAAGACAAGTTTTATGGAGCATAGCAATGAAAAGGATGTGGAGCATTGTGATGAAAAGAGCATGGCACATTGTGATGACATGTGTCATGGAGCATTGTGCTGACAAGCGCAAGGAACATTTTGATGACAACTGTCATGGAGCATTGTGCTGACAAAGGCATGGAGCATTGTGATGACAAGGGACACAGAGCATTGTGATGAAAATTTCATGGAGCATTGTGTTGAAAAAGATCACAGAGCCTTGTGTGACGAGGGCCTGGACCATTGTGAGGACAAAGGTCATGGAGTATTGTGAAGACAGGTGTCAGGGAGCATTGTGATGAAATATGTCATTGACCATTGTGATGACAATGGCACGGAGCATTGTGATACCAAGTGTCATGGAGGATTGTGATGACAAGGGCATGGAGCATTCTGATGAAAAGGTGCATGGAGCATTGAGATTACAGGGGTTTTGAAGCAATGTGACGACAAGGGCATGGAGCATTGTGATGAGAAGGCAATGGAGCATTCTGATGACATGCATCATGGAGCTTTGTGATGACAAGGACATGGAGCATTGTGATTACAGGGGTCTTGGAGCATTGTGATGAAAAGGGAATGGATCATTGTGATGAAAAATGCATGGAGCCTTGTCATGACTGGGTTCAAGGAGCATACTGATGACAACTGTCAGGGAGCATTGTGATGATAAGTGTATTGAGCATTGTGATGACAAAGATCATGGAGCATTGTGATGAGAAGACCATGGATAATTGTGATTACCAGCATCATGGGGCATTGTGATGACAAGTGTTATGGAACATTGTGATCAGAAGGGTTTGGTGCATTGTGATGACAGAGGTCATTGAGAATTTTGATTTCATTGTGATGAAAATAGCATGAAATATTATGGTGATGGGCACGGTGCATTGCGATGGCAGGGTTCATGGAGCATTGAGATGAAAAGGGGCATGGAGCATTGTGATTAAGTGTGTGTTGGAGCATTGTGATGACAAGGGCATGGAGCATTGTGATGAGAAGGCAATGGAGCATTCTGAAGACATGCGTCATGGAGCTTTGTGATGAGAAGGACATGGAGCATTGTGATTACAGGGGACATAGAGCATTGCGATGACAAGTGCATGGAGAATTGTGTTGAAAGTATCATGTAACATTGTGATAAGAATTGTCAAGGAGCATTGCGATGAAAAGAACTTGGAGAATTGTGATGACATGGGACATGGAGCATTCTGAAGACCAGGGCATGGAACATTGTGATGGCAAGACTGTGGAGCATTCTGATGAGAAGATCACGGATAATTATGTTGACGAGCGTCATGGAGCACTGTAATGAAACGGGGCATTTAGCATTGTGATTACAGGGGTCTTGGAGCATTGTGATGACAAGGTCATGGAGCATAGTGATGAGAAGGCCATGGAGCATTCTGATGACATGTGTAATGGATCTTTGTGATGACAGAGGCAAGGAGCATTGTGATTACAGGGGTCTTGGAGCATTGTGATGACAAGGGTCATGGAGCCTTGGATGCCAAGGCGGTGGAACATTGTGATGGCAGTGGTCATGGAGCATTGTTATGACAGGGGTAATGGAGCATTGTGATGACAAGGGCATGGAACATTGGTCTGAAAATTTCATGGATTATTGTGATGAGATTCGGCATGGAACACTGTGATGACTAGGGCACGGAACACTGTGATACATGTGTCACTGAGGATTGTAATGACAAGGGCATGGAGCATTGTGATGAGAAGAGTATCGAGCATTGTGATGACAAATGTCATGGAGCATTGTGGTGACAAGGGCATGGAGCAATAAGATGAGAGGTTTCATGTAGCATTGTGATGAAATGTCATGGAGCATTGTGATGCCAAGGGTCATGGAGCTTTGTGATGGCAAAGGTCATGGAGCATTGTGATGACAGGGTCATGGAGCAAATTGATGAAAAGTGTCATGGAACATTTTGATGACAGGGGATATGGAACATTGTGATGTCAGGGATCATGGAGCATTGTGATGATAAGTGCATGTAGCACTGTGATGACAGTGGTCATGGAACATTGTGATGACAGGGATGAGCGAGTATTAGGATGACTATTGATGGAACATTGTGATATATGTGGTGAGAGAGAATTTTGATGAGAAGTGCATGGAGCATTGTGATGACAAGTTTTATGGAGCATAGCGATGAAAAGGATGTGGAGCATTGTGATGAAAAGAGCATGGCACATTGTGATGACATGTGTCATGGAGCATTGTGCTGACAAGTGCATGGAGCATTTTGATGACAAGTGTCATGGAGCATTGTACTGACAAAGGCATGGAGCATTGTGATGACAAGGGACACAGAGCACTGTGATGAAAATTTCATGGAGTATTGTGGGGACAAAGATCACAGAGCCTAGTGTGACGAGGGCATGGACCATTGTGAGGACATAGGTCATAAATCTTTTTGATGAGTGGAGTCACGCTGCATTGTGATGAATGGGGTCATGGAGCATTGTGATGACAAAGGCATTGAGCATTGTGATGAGAAGGCAATGCAGCATTCTGATGACATGCGTCATGGAGCATTGTGATGACAAGGGCATGGATAATTTTGATTACAGGTGTCTTGGAATATTGTGGTGACAGGGGTGAGGGAGTATTGAGATGACTAGTGATGGAACATTATGATATCAGTGGTGAGGAAGCATTTTGAGGAGAAGTACATGGAGCATTGTGATGACAATGTTTAAGGAGCATTTTGATGACAAGGATGCGGAGCATTTTGATGACAAGTGCATGGTGCATTTTGATGACATGGGTTATGGAGCATTGTGCTGACACGCACATCGAGCATTGTGATGACAAGTGTCACAGAGCATTGTGATAAAAATTACATGGAGCATTGTGGTGACAAAGGTCACAGAGCTTTGTATGACGTGGTCATGATCCATTGTGATGACAAATGTCATGAAGCATCATGATGACTGGAGTCACGGGGCTCTGTGATAACAGGGGTCTTGGAGCATTGTGATGAAAAGGGAATGGATCATTGTGATGAAAAAGGCATGGAGCCTTGTCATGACAGTGTTCAAGGAGCATACTGATGACAAGTGTCAGGGAGCATTGTGATGCCAAGTGTATTGAGCACTGTGGTGACAAAGGTCATGGAGCATTGTGATGAGAAGACCTTGCATAATTGTGATGACGAGCGTCATGAGGCATGTGATGACAAGTGTTATGGAACACTGTGATCAGAAGGGTTTGGAGCATTGTGATGACGGATGTAATGGAGCAATTTAATTTCATTGTGATGACAATAGCATGAATCATTATGGTGATAGGCATGGTGCATTGTGATGACAGGGTTCATGGAGCATTGAGATGAAAAGGGGCATGGAAAATTGTGATTACAGAGGTCTTGGTTCATTCTTATGACAAGGGTCATGGAGCCATGTGATGACAAGGCCGTGGAACATTGTGATGGCAGGGGTCATGGAGCATTGTTATGACAGGTGTAATGGAGCATTGTGATGACAAGGGCATGGAGCAATGTGATGAGAGATTTCATTGAGCATTGTGATGACAATGGCATGGAGCATTGTGATGCAAAGTGTCATGGAGCTTTGTGATGACAAAGATCATGGGGCGTTTTGACGACAAGGGCATGGTGCATTGTGATGATAAGGGCAGGGAGCATTGTGATGACAGGGTCATGGAGCAATTTGATGAAACGGGTGATGGGATATTTTGATGACAGGGTTTATGGAACATTGTGATGTCAGGGGTCAAGAAGCATTGTGATGAAATGGGTCATGGAGCATTTTGTGACAGGAGTTATGGTACACTGTGATGACAGGGGTGAGGGAGTATTGTGATGACTAGTGATGTAACATTGTGGTATATGTGGTGAGAGAGCATTTTGATGAGAAGTGCATGGAGCATTGTGATGACAAGTGTTATGGAGCATAGCAATGATAATGATGTGGAGTATTGTGATGACAAGCGCATGGCGCATTGTGATGACACGGGTCAAGGAGCATTGTGCTGACAAAGGCATGGAGAATTTTGATGACAAGGGACACAGAGCATTGTGATGAAATATTCATGGAGCATTGTGGTGAAAAAGATCACAGAGCCTTGTGTGACGAGGGCATGGCCCATAGTGATGAGATAGGTCATGAAGCATTGTGATGACTGGAGTCACGGAGCATTGTGATGAAAGTGGTCATGGAGCATTGTGATGACAAGGGCATGGAGCAATGTGATGACAGGGGCATGGAACATTGGTCTGACAAGTTTCATGGATTAATGTGATGACAGTGGGTATGGAGCATTGTGATGACAAGGGAATGGAGCATTTTGGTGAAAAAGGCATGGAGCATTTTGATGACAAGGGACACAGAGCATTGTGATGAAACCTTCATGGAGAATCATGGTGTAAAAGATCACAGAGCCTTGTTTGAAGAGGACATGGACCACTGTGATGACAAAGGTCATGAAACATTGTGATGACTGGAGTCACGGATCATTGTGATGACAGGGGTCATGGAGCATTGCTCTGACGAGTTTATGGATTATTGTGATGACAGTGGGCATGGAGCATTGTGGTGACAAGGGCATGGAACATTGTGATGACAAGGTCATGCAGTATTGTGAAGACAGGTGTCAGGGAGCATTGTGATGACATATGTCATTGTCCATTGTGATGACAATGGCATGGAGCATTGTGATACCAAGTGTCATGGAGGAGTGTGATGACAAAGGTAATGGAGCATTTTGATGACAAGGGCTTGGAACATTGTGAGGACAAGGGTCATGGAGCATTGTGATGACAAGGGCATGGAGCATTGTGATGACAAGAGCCACTGAGAATTTTGATGACAACGTCGTGAAGCATTGTGATGACAAGTGCATGGAGCTTGCTATGACAGTGGTCATAGAGAATTGGGATGACAAGTGCATGGAGAATTGTGATGCCAAGATCATGTAACTTTGTGATGAGAAGTGTCACGAAGCATTGTGATGACTAGGACGTGGAGAATTGTAATGACTTGGGACATGGAGCTATGTGATGAACAGGGCATGGAGAATTGTGATAGCAAGACCGTGGAGCATTGTGATGAGAAGACCATGGATAATTATGATGAAGAGCGTCATGGATCACTGTAATGACAAGGGGCATGGATCATTGTGAAGACAGGTGTCATGGAGCATTGTGATGAGAGGGGTCATGGAGCATTGTGATGACAAGGGTAATGGAACATTGTGATGAGACCGTCATGGAGCATTGGCCTGATAATATTCATGGAGTAGTGTCATTACAGTGGTCAAGGAGCATTGTGATGACAAGGTCCTGGAGCAGTGTGATGAGAAGACCATGGAGCCTTGTGATGACAAGTCAAATGGAGCATTCTGATGAATAGGGGCATGGAGCATTGTGATTACAGGGGTCTGGAGCATTGTGATGACAAGGTCATGGAGCATAGTGATGAGAAGGCCATGGAGCATTCTGATGACATGTGTCATGGATCTTTGTGATGACAGGGTCATGGAGCATTGTGATTACAGGGGTCTTGGAGCATTGTGATGACAAGGGTCACGGAGCGTTGGATGCCAAGGCGGTGGAACATTGTGATGTCAGGGGTCATGGAGCATTGTTATGACAGGGGTAATGGAGCATTGTGATGACAAGGGCATGGAACACTGGTCTGAAAATTTCATAGATTATTGTGATGAGATTCGGCATGGATCATTGTGATGACTAGGGCACGTAACACTGTGATACATGTGTCATGGAGGATTGTAATAACAAGGGCATGGAGCATTGTGATGAGAAGAGTATCGAGCATTGTGATGACAAGTGTCATGGAGCATTGTGGTGAAAAGGGAATGGAGCAATATGATGAGAGGTTTCATGTAGCATTGTGATGAAATGTCATGGAGCATTGTGAAGCCAAGGGTCAAGGAGCTTTGTGATGACAAGGACATGGAGCCTTGTGATTACAGGGGTCTTGGAGCATTGTGATGAAAAGGGAATGGATCATTGTGATGAAAAATGCATGGAGCCTTGTCATGACAGGTTTCAAGGAGCATACTGATGACAACTGTCAGGGAGCATTGTGATGATAAGTGTATTGATCATTGTGATGACAAAGATCATGGAGCATTGTGATGAGAAGACCATGGATAATTGTGATGACCAGCGTCACGGGGCATTGTGATGTCAAGTGTTATGGAACATTGTGATCAGAAGGGTTTGGTGCATTGTGATGACAGAGGTCATTGAGCATTTTGATTTCATTGTGATTACAATAGCATGAAATATTATGTTGATAGGCACGGTGCATTATGATGACATGGTTCATGGAGCATTGAGTTGAAAATGGGCATGGAGCACTGTGATTACACGGTTGTTGGAGCATTGTGATGACAAAGGCATGGAGCATTGTGATGAGAAGGCCATGGAGCATTCTGATGGCATGCGTCATGGAGCTTTGTGATGACAAGGGCATGGAGAATTGTGACTACAGGGGTCATGGAATATTGTGATGACAGGGATGAGGGAGTATTGTGATGACTAGTGATTGAACATAGTGATATCAGTGGTGGGAAGGCATTTTGAGGAGAAGTGCATGGAGCGTTTTGATGACAAGGTTTATGGAGCATTTTGATGACAAGGATGTGGAGCATTGTGATGACAAATGCATGGTGCATTGTAATGACATGGGTTATGGAGCATTGTGCTGACACGCACATCGAGCATTGTGATGACAAGGGTCAGGGAGCATTGTGCTGACAAAGGCATGGAACTTTGTGATGACAAGGGTCACAGAGCATTGTGATAAAATTTCATGGAGCATTGTGGTGACAAATGTCATAGAGCTTTGTGTGATGAGGTCATGGACCATTGTGATGTCAAATGTCATGAAGCATTGTGATGACTGGAGTCACGGACCATTGTGATAACAGGGGTCTTGGAGCATTGTGATGAAAAGGGAATGGATCATTGTGATGAAAAAGGCATGGAGCCTTGTCATGACAGGGTTCAAGGAGCATACTGATGACAAGTGTCAGGGAGCATTGTGATGCCAAGTGTATTGAGCACTGTGGTGACAAAGGTCATGGAGCATTGTGATGAGAAGACCCTGCATAATTGTGATGACGAGCGTCATGGGGCAAGTAATGACAAGTGTTATGGAACACTGTGATCAGAAGGGTTTGGAGCATTGTGATGACAGAGGACATGGAGCATTTTGATTTCATTGTGATGACAATAGCATGAATCATTATGATGATGGGCATGGTGTATTGTAATGACAGTGTTCATGGAGCATTGAGATGAAAAGTGGCATGGAGAATTGTGATTACGGAGGTCTTGGAGCATTGTGATGACAAGGGTCATGTAGCCTTGTGATGACAAGGCCGTGGAACATTGTGATGGCAGGGGTCATGGAGCATTGTTATGACAGGTGTAATGGAGCATTGTGATGACAAGGGCATGGAGCAATGTGATGAGAGATTTCATTGAGCATTGTGATGACAATGTCATGGAGCATTGTGATGCCAAGGGTCATGGAGCTTTGTGATGACAAATGTCATGGGGCATTTTGATGACAAGGGTGTGGTGCATTGTGATGATAAGGGCAGGGAGCATTGTGATGACAGGGTCATGGAGCAATTTGAATAAAAGTGTCATGGAATATTTTGATGACAGGTGTTATGGAACATTGTGATGTCATGGGTCATGAAGCATTGTGATGAAATGAGTCATGGAGCATTTTGTGACAGGGGTTATGGAACATTGTGATGTCAGTGTTCATGGAGCATTGTGATGATAAGGGCATGGAGCACTGTGATGACAGTGGTCATGGAACATTGTGATGGCAGGGGTCAGTGAGTATTGTGATGACTTGTGATGGAACATTGTGATACATGTGGTGAGAGAGCATTTTGATGAGAAGTGCATGGAGCATTGTGATGACAAGTTTTATGGAGCATAGCGATGCAAGGGATGTGGAGCATTTTGATGAAAAGAGCATGGCACATTGTGATGACATGTGTCATGGAGCATTGTGCTGACAAGCGCATGGAGCATTTTGATGACAAGTGTCATGGAGCATTGTGCTGACAAATGCATGGAGCATTGTGATGACAAGGGACACAGAGCATTGTGATTAAAATTTCATGGAGCATTGTTGTGACAAAGATCACAGGGCCTTGTGTGACGAGGGCATGGACCATTGTGATGAAAAAGGTCATGAATCATTGTGATGACTGGAATCACGGAGCATTGTGATGACAGGGGTCATGGAGCATTGTTATGACAGTGGCAATGGAACATTGTGATGACAAGTGCATGAAACATTGGTCTGAAAATTTCATGGATTATTGTGATGAGATTCGGCATGGAGCATTGTGATGACTAGGGCACAGAACACTTGATAAATGTGTCATGGAGGATTGTAATGACAAGTGCATGGAGCATTGTGATGAAAAGAGTATCGAGCATTTTGTTGACAAGCGTCATGGAGCATTGTGCTGACAAAGGCATGGAGCATGGTGAAGACATGGGTAAAAGAGCATTGTGATGAAAATTTCATGGAGCATTGTGGTGACAAATTTCAGAGAGCCTTTTGATGAAGTGGGCATGGACCAGTGTGATAACAAGGTACTGGGGCATTGTGATGAGAGGACCATGGAGCCTTGTGGTGACAATTCTCATGAAGCATTCTGATGAAAAGGGGCATTGAGCATTGTGATTAAACGTGTATTGGATCCTTGTGATGACAAGGCCGTAGAATATTGTGATGGCTGGGTTCATGGAGCATGTTTATGACATGGACAATGGAGCATTGTGATTACAAGGGCATCGAGCATTGGTCTGAAAAATTTCATGGATTATTGTGATGAGAGTGGGCATAGAGCATTGTGATGACAAGGGCACGGAACACTGTGATACATGGATCATGGAGGACTGTAATGACAATGGCGTGGAGGAATGTGATGAGAGGCTTTATGGATCATTGTGATAACAAGGGTCATGGAGCATTTTGATGACAAGATTCCCATATCATCGTGTTGGCAGGGGTCATGGAGCTCTGTGATGACAGTGGTCAGGGAGCATTGTGATGACAGGGTCATGGAGCATTGTGATAAGAAGGTCATGGAGCACTGGGCTGAAAATATTCATGGAGTATTGTGATGACAGGTGTAATGTGGCAATGTGATGAGTAGGGAATGGAGCATTGTGATGACAAGGTCCTGGGGCATTGTAATGAGAAAACCATGGAGCCTTCTGATGACAAGTCTCATGGAGCATTCTGATGAAAAGGTGCATGGAGCATTGTGATTACAGGGGTCATGAAGCATTATGATGAAAATGGCATGGAGCATTGTGATGCCAATGGTCATGGAGCTTTGTGATGACAAACTTCATGGAGCATTTTGATGACAAGGTCGTGGTGCATTGTGATGAGAAGGGCAGGGAGCATTTTGATGACAAGGTCATGGAGCAATTTGATGAAAAGTATCATGGAATATTTTGATGACAGTGGTTATGGAACACTGTTATTTCAGGGGTCATGGAGCATTGTGATGAAAAGGGTCATGGAGCATTTTGATGACAGGGGTTATGGAACATTGTGATGTCAGGGTTCATGGAGCATTGTGATGATAAGGTCATGCAGCATTGTCATGACAGGGATCATGGAACATTGTGATGACAGGGGGGAGAGAGCATTTTGATGAGAAGTGCATGGAGCATTGTGATGACAAGGTTTTTGGAGCACTGTAATGACAAAAGTGCGGAGCATTGTGATGACAATCTCATGGCGCAATGTGATGACATGGGTTATGGAGCATTGTGCTCACAAGCGCATGGAGCATTGTGATGACAAGGGTCATGGAGCATTGTGCTGACAAAGGCATGCAGCATGGTGATGAAAAGGATCAGAGAGCATTGTGATGAAATGTTCATTGAGCATTGTGGTGAGAAAGGTCACAGAGCCTTGTGTGAAGAGGACATGGACCATTGTGATGACAAATATCATGAAGTCTTGTGATGACTGGAGTAACAGAGCATTGAGATGACATGGGTCTTGGAGCACTGTGATGACAAGCACATGGAGCATTGTGATGAGAAGGCCATGGAGCATTCTGATGACATGGGTCATGGAGCTTTGTGACAACAATGACATGGAGCATTGTGATTACAGGGGTCTTGGAGCATTGTGATGAAAATGATATGGATCATTGTGATGAAAAAGGAATGGAGCCTTGTCATGACAGGGTTCAAGCAGCATACTGATGACAAGTGTCAGGGAGCATTGTGATGACAAGTGTATTTAGCATTGTGGTGGCAAAGGTCAAGGAGCACTGTGATGAGAAGTCCATGGATAATTGTGATGATGAACGTCATGGTGCATTGTGATGACAATGGTTATGGAACATTGTGATCACAAGGTTTTGGAGCATTTAGATAACAGAGGTCATGGAGCATATTGATTTCACTGTGATGACAATAGCATGAAGCATTATGATGATGGACATGGTGCATTGGGATGACAGGGTCATGGAGCAATTTGATGAAAAGTGTCCTGGAATATTTTGATGACAGTGGTTATGGAACACTGTGATGTCAGGGATCTTGGAGCATTGTGATGAAAAGGGTGATGGAGCATTCTGATTACAGAGGATATGGAACATTTTGATGTCAGGGGTCATGGAGCATTGTGATGATATGGCATGTGGCATTGTGATGACAGAGGTCATGGAAAATTGTGATGACAGTGGTGAGGGAGTATTGTGATGACTACTGATGGAACATTGTGATATCAGTGGTGAGAAAGCATTTTGATGAGAAGTGAATGGAGCATTGTGATGACAAGGTTTATGGAGCATTGTGATGACAAGGTTTATGGAGCATTGAGATGACAAGGCTGTGGAGCATTGTGATGACAATTGCATGGCGCATTTTGATGACATGGGTCATGGAGCATTGTGCTGAGAAGCGCATGGAGCACTGTGATGACAAAGGCATGGAACATTGTGACGACAATGGTCAAAGAGCATTGTGATGAAAGTTCATGGAGCATTGGGGTGACAATGGTCACAGAGTCTTGTGATGACGAGGTCAAGGACCATTGTGATGACAAAGGTCATGAAGCATTGTGATGACTGGAGTCACAGAACATTGTGATGACAAGGGTATGGAGCATTCTTATGACAGGGGCATGGTGCATTGGTCTGACATGTTTCATGGTTTATTGTGATGACAGTGGGCAAGGCGCATTCTGATGAGAAGAGCATGGAGCATTATGATGAGAAGGTCATGGAGTACTGTGAAGACAGGGGTCTGTGGTCATTTTGATGACATATGTCATGGTCCATTTTGATGACAATGGCATGGAGTAATGTGATGCCAAACGTCATGGAGGAATGTGATGACAAAGTTAATAGAGCATTGTGATGACAGGTGTTTGGAGCATTGTAATGAAAAGGGTCATGGAGCATTTTGATGACAAGGTCATGGAGGATTGTGATGACAAGAGCCATTGAGAATTTTCATGACAAGTTCCTGAAGCATTTTGATGAAAAGCACATGGAGCTAGCTATGACAGGGGTCATGGAGCATTGCGATGACAAGTGCATGGAGAACTGTGATGACAAGAGCATGTAACATTGTGATGAGAAGTGTCAAGGAGCATTGTGATGGCAAGACCGTGGAGCATTGTGCTGAGAAGGCCATGGATAATTTTGATGACGAGAGTCATGGAGCACTGTAATCACCAGGGGCATGGAGCATTGTGATGACAGGTGTCATGGAGCATTGTGATGACATGGGTCATGGAGCATTGTGATGACAAGGGTCATGGAGCATTTTGATGACAAGCTTGTGGAGTATTGTGATGACAATGGCATGGAACATTGTGATGAAAAAGGCATGGAGCATTGTGATGAAAAATGCACGGAGCCTTTTCATGACAGGGTTCAAGGAGCATTCTATCGAAAAGTGTCAGGGAGCATTGTGATGACAAGTGTATTGAGCATTGTGATGACAAAGTTCATGGAGCATTGTGATGACAAGGGCATGGAGTATTGTGATGACAGGCATCATGGAGCGTTGTGATGACCACTGTTATGGAACATTGTGATCACAAGAGTTTGGAGCATTGTGATGACACAGGTCATGGAACATTTTGATTTCAAGAATCACGGAGCATTGTGATGACAAGGGCATGAAACAATGTGATCCCAAAGTTCACGGAGGATTGTGATGACACTGGTAAAGGAGAATCGTGATGACAATTCCATGGAACATTGTTATGACAAGGTCATGTAGCATTTTGCTGACAAAGGCATGGAGAATTGTGATGACAAGTGTCATGGAGCTCTGTGACGACAAGCGTCAAGGAGCATTGTGATTACAGGCGTCATGGAGCATTGGGATGACAAGCACATGTAACATTCTGATGACAAGTGGCATGGATCATTTTGATGACTGTGGTCATGTAGCATTGTGATGACATGGGTCATGGAGCTTTGTGATGAGAAGGTCATGGAGCATTGGGCTGAAAATATTCATGGAGTACTGTGATGTCAGGGGTCATGGAGCATTGTGATGAGAAGGGAATGCAGCAATGTGATGAGAAGGTCCTGGAGCATTGTGATGAGAGGGCCATGGAGCCTTGTGAAGACAAGGGGCATGGAGCATTGTTATTACAGGGGTCTTGGAGCATTGTGATGACAAGCGAATGGAGCATTGTGATGAGAAGGCCTCGGAGCATTCTGATGACATGCGTCATGAATCTTTGTTACGACAAGAGCATGGAAAATTGTGATTACAGGGGTCTTGGAGAACTGTGATGACAAGGGTCATTGAGCATTTTGATGACAAGGTCGTGGTGCATTGTGATGAGAAGGGCACGGAGCATTGTGATGACAGGGTCATGGAGCAAATTGATGAAAAGTGTCATGGAACATTTTGATGACAGGGTTTATGGAACATTGTGATGTCAGGTTTCATGGAGCATTTTGATGAAAAGGGTCATGGAGCATTCTGATGAAAAGGTGCATGGAGCATTGTGATTACAGGGGTTTTGAAGCATTGTGATGACAAGGGCAAGGAGCATTGTGATGAGAAGGCAATGGAGCATTCTGATGACATGCGTCATGGAGCTTTGTGATGACAAGGACATGGAGCATTGTGGTGACAAAGGTCACAGAGCCTTGTGTGACGAGGGAATGGACCATTGTGAGGACAAAGGTCATGAAGCATTGTGATGACTGAAGTCACGGAGAATTGTGATGACAGGGGTCATTGAGCATTGTGATGACAAGGGCATGGTGCATTGTGATGACTGGGGCATGGAACATTGGTCTGACAAGTTTCCTGGATTATTGTGATGACAGTGGACATGGCGCATTGTGATGACAAGGGCATGGAACACTGTGATGACAAGGTCATGGAGTATTATGAAGACAGGTGTCAGGGTGCATTGTGATGACATATGTCATTGTCCATTGTGATGACAATTGCATGGAGCATTGTGATACCAAGTGTCATGGAGGATTGTGATGACAAAGGTAATGAGCATTTTGATGACAATAGCTTGGGACATTGTGATGACAATGGTCATGGAGCATTGTGATGACAAGTGCATGGAGCATTGTGATGACAAGGACCATTGATAATTTTGATGACAATGTCGTGAAGCATTGTGATGACAAGCGCATGGAGCTTATTATGACAGTGGACATAGAGCATTGCGATGACAAGTGCATGGAAAATTGTGATGACAAGATCATGTAACATTGTGATAAGAAGTGTCATGGAGCATTGTGATGACAAGGACGTGGAGAATTGTGATGACATGGGACATGGAGCATTGTGTTGACTAGGGCATGGAGCATTGTGACGGCAAGACCGTGGAATATTGTGATGAGAAGATCACGGATAATTGTGATGACGAGCGTCTTGGAGCTCTGTAATGACAAGTGGCAAGGAGCATTGTGATTACAGAGATTTTGGAGCATTGTGATGACAAGGGAATGGAGCATTTTGATTAGAAGGCCATGGAGCATTCTAATGACATGCAACATGAATCATTGTGACGACAAGGGCATGGATCATTGTAATTACAGATGTCTTGGAGCACTATGATGACAAGGGTCATGGAGCCTTGGATGAAAAGGCCGTGGAACATTGTGATGGCAGGGGTCATGGAGCATTGTTATGACAGGGGTAATGGAGCATTGTGATGACAAGGGCATGGAACATTAGTCTGAAAATTTCATGGATTATTTTGATGAGATAAGGCATGGAGCATTGTGATGACTAGGGCACGGAACACTCTGATACATGTTTCATGGAGCACTGTAATGACAAGGGCATGGAGCATTGTGATGAGAAGAGAATCGAGCATTGTGATGCAAAGCGTCATGGAGCATTGTGCTGACAAGGGCATGGAGCAATGTGATGAGAGGTTTCATGTAGCATTGTGATAAAATGGCATGGAATATTGTGATGCGAAGTTTCATGGAGCTTTGTGATGTCAAAGGTCATGGAGCATTTTGATGACAAGGTCGTGGTGCATTGTGATGAGAAGGGCAGGGAGCATTGCGATGACAGGGTCATAGAGGGAACTGATTAAAAGTGTCATGGAACATTTTGAAGACAGGGGTTATGGAACATTGTGATGTCAGGGGTCATGGAGCATTTTGATGAAAATGGTCATGGAGCATTCTGATGAAAAGGTGCATGGTGCATTGTGATTACAGGGGTTTTGAAGCACTGTGATGACAAGGGCATGGAGTATTGTGATGAGAAGGCAATGGAGCATTCTGATGATATGCGTCATGGAGCTTTGTGATGACAAGGACATGGAGCATTGTGACTGCAGGGGTCTTGTAGCATTGTGATGAAAAGGGAAAGGATCATTGTGATGAAAAATGAATGGAGCCTTGGCATGACAGGGTTCAAGGAGCATACTGATGACAACTGTCAGGATGCATTGTGATGATAAGGGTATTGAGCATTGTGATGACAAACATATTGGAGCATTGTGATGAGAAGTACATGGATAATTGTGATGACCAGCCTCATGGGGCATTGTGATGACAAGTGTTATGGAACATTGTGATCAGAAGCGTTTGTTGCATTGCGATGACAGAGATCATTGAGCAGTTTGATTTCATTGTGATGACAATAGCATTAAATATTATGGTGACTGACACAGTGCATTGTGATGAAAAGGTTCATGGAGCATTGAGATAAAAAGGGGCATGGAGCATTGTGATTACAGGGCTGTTGGAGCATTGTGATGACAAGGGCATGGAACATTAGTCTGAAAATTTCTTGGATTATTGTGATGAGATTCGGCATGGAGCATTGTGATGACTAGGGAATGGAACACTGTGATACATGTGTCATGGGGGATTGTAATGACAAGGGCATGGAGCATTGTGATGAGAAGAGTATCGAGCATTGTGATGACAAGCGTCATGCAGCATTGTGCTGACAAGGGCATGGAGCAATGTGATGAGAGGTTTCATGTAGCATTGTGATGAAATGGCATGGAGCATTGTGATGCCAAGGGTCATGGAGCTTTGTTATGACAAAGGTCATGGAGTATTTTGATGACAAGGTCGTGGTGCATTGTGATGAGAAGGGCAGGGAGCATTGTGATGACAGGGTCATGGAGCAAATTGATGAAAAGTGTCATGGAACATTTTGATGACAGGGGTTATGGAACATTGTGATGTCAGGGGTCATGGAGCATTTTGATGAAAAGTGTCATGGAGCATTCTGATGAAAAGTTGCATGGAGCATTGTGATTACAGGGGTTTTGAAGCATTGTGATGACAAGGGAAAGGATCATTGTGATGAGAAGGCAATGGAGCATTCCGATGACATGCGTCATGGAGCTTTGTGATGACAAACACATGGAGCATTGTGATTACAGGGGTTTTGGAGCATTGTGATGAAAAGGGCATGGATCATTGTGATGACCAGCGTGATGGGGCATTGTGATGAGAAGTGTTATGGAACATTTTGATCAGAAGGGTTTGGTGCATTGTGATGACAGAGGTCATTGAGCATTTTGATTACATTGTGATGAAAATAGCATGAAATATTAAGGTGATGGGTACGGTGCATTGTGATGACAGGGTTCATGGAGCATTGAGATGAAAAGGGGCATGGAGCATTGTGATTACTGGGGTGTTGGATCATTGTGATGACAAGGGCATGGAGCTCTGTGATGAGAAAGCCATGGAGCATTCTGATGACATGCGTTATGGAGCTTTGTGATGACAAGGGCATGGAGAATTGTGATTACAGGGGTCATGGAATATTGTGATGACAAGGGTGAGGGAGTATAGTGATGACTAGTGATGGAACATTGTGATATCAGTGGTGAGAGAGCATTTTGAGGAGAAGTGCATGGAGCATTGTGATGACAGGGTTTATGGAGCATTTTGATGACAAGTATGTCGACCACTGTGATGACAACTGCATGGCACATTGTGATGACATGGGTTATGGAGCATTGTGCTGACACACGCATCGAGCATTGTGATGACAAGGGTCATGGAGCATTGTGCTGACAAAGGCATGGAACTTTGTAATGACAAGGATCACAGAGCATTGTGATTAAAATTTCTTGGAGCCATGTGGTGACAAAGGTCACAGAGCTTTGTGTGACGAGGTCATGGACCATTGTGATGACAAATGTCATGAAGGATTGTGATGACTGAAGTCACCGAGCACTGTGATAACAGTGGTCTTGGAGCATTTTCATGAAAAGGGAATGGATCATTGTGATTAAATATGCATGGATCCTTGTCATGACAGTGTTCAGGGAGCATTCTGATGACAAGTGTCACGGAGCATTGTGATGACAAGTGTATTGAGCATTGTGGTGACAAAGGTAATGGAGCATTGTGATGAGAAGTCCTTGCATAATTGTGATGATGAACGTCATGTGGTATTGTGATGACAAGTGTTATGGGACATTGTGATCAGAAGGGTTTGGAGTATTGTGATGACAGAGGACATGGAGCATTTTGATTTCATTGTGATGACAATAGCATGAATCATTATGATGATGGGCATGGTGCATTGTGATGACAGGGTTCATGAAGAATTGAGATGAAAAGTGGCATGGAGAATTGTGATTACAGAGGTCTTGGTGCAGTGTGATGACAAGGGTCATGGAGCCTTGTGATGACAAGGCCGTGGAACATTGTGATGGCATGGGTCATGGAGCATTGTTATGACAGGTGTAATGGAGCATTGTGATGACAAGGGCATGGATCAATGCGATGAGAGATTTCATTGAGCATTGTGATGACAATGGCATGGAGCATTGTGATGCCAAAAGTCATGGAGCTTTGTGATGACAAATGTCATGGGGCATTTTGAAGACAAGGTCGTGGTGCATTGTGATGAGAAGGACAGGGAGCATTGTGATGACAGGGTCATGGAGCAAATTGATGAAAAGTGTCGTGGAAAATTTTGATTACAGGAGTTATGGAACATTGTGATGTCAGGGGTCATAGAGCATTTTGATGAAAAGTGTCATTGAGCATTCTGATGAAAAGGTGCATGGAGCATTGTGATTACATTGATTTTAAAGCATTGTGATGACAAGGGCAAGGAGCATTGTGATGAGAAGGCAATTGAGCATTCTGATGACATGCGTCATGGAGCTTTGTGATGACCAGGACATGGAGCACTGTGGTGACAAAGGTCACATAGCTTTGTGTGACGAGGGCATGGACCATTGTGATGATAAAGGTAATGAAACATTGTGATGACTGGAGTCACGGAGCATTGTGATGACAGGGGTCATGGAGCATTGTGCTGAAAAGTGCATGGAGCATTTTGATGACAAGTGTCATGGAGCATTGTGCTGACAAAGGCATGGAGCATAGTGATGACAAGGGACACAGAGCATTGTGATGAAAATTTCATGGAGCATTGTGTTGACAAATGTCACAGAGACTTGTGTGACGATGGCATGGACCATTGTGATGACAAAGGTCATGAAGCATTGTGATGACTGGAGTCACGGACCATTGTGATGACAGGGGTGATGGAGCATTATGATTACAAGGGCATGGAGCATTGTGATGACAGTGGCATGGAATATTTGTCTGACAAGTTTCCTGGATTATTGTGATGACAGTGGGCATGGCGCATTGTGATGACAAGGGCATGGAACATTGTGATGACAAGGTCATGAAATATTGTGAAGAAAGGTGTCAGGGAGCATTGTGATGACATATGTCATCGTCCATTGTGATGACAATGGCATGGAGCATTGTGATACCAAGTGTCATGGAGGATTGTGATTTCAAAGGTAATTCAACATTTTGATGACAGGCGTTATGGAACATTGTGATGTCAGGGGTCATGGAGCATTTTGATGAAAAGTGTCATGGAGCATTCTGATGAAAAGGTGCATGGAGCATTGTGATTACAGTGGTTTTGAAGCATTGTGATGACAAGGGCAAGGAGCATTGTCATGAGAACCCAATGGAGCATTCTGATGACGTGCGTCATGGATGTTTGTGATGACAAAGACATCGAGCATTGTGATTACAGGGGTCTTGGAGCATTGTGATGAGAAGGGCATGGATCATTGGGATGATCAGCGTCATGGGGCATTGTGATGACAAGTGTTATGGAACATTGTGATCAGAAGGGTTTGGTGCATTGTGATGACAGAGGTCATTGAGCCTCTTGATTTCATTGTGATGACAATAGTATGAAATATTATGGTGATGGGCACGGTGCATTGTGATGACAGGGTTCATGGAGCATTGAGATGATAAGGGGCATGGAGCATTGTGATTACAGTGGTGTTGGAGCATTGTGATGACAAGGGCATGGAGCATTGTCATGAGAAGTCCATGGAATATTCTGATGACATGCGTCATGGAGCTTTGTTATGACAAGGGCATGGAGCTTTGTGATTACAGGTGTCTTGGAGCATTTTGATGACAAGGTTCATCGAGGCTTGTGCTGACAAGGTCGTGGAACCTTGTGATTGCAGGGTTCATGGAGCATTGTTATGACAGGGGTAATGGAGCATTGTGATGACAAGGGCATGGGGCATTGGTCTGAAAATTTTCATGGATTATTGTGATGAGAGTGGGCATGGAGCATTGTGATGACAATGCCACGGAACACTGTGATAAATAGATCATGCAGGATTGTAATGACAAAGGCATGGAGCATTGTGATGAGAAGGGCATCGAGCATTGTGATTACAAGCGTCATGGATATTTGGGATGACAATTGCATAGAAAAATTTGATGAGAGGGTTCATGCAGCATTGTGATGACAATGGAATGGAGCATTGTGATGCTAAGGGTCATGGACCTTTGTGATGACAAAGTCATGGAGCATTTTGATGACAAGGGCATGGTGCATTGTGATGAGAAGGCAGGGAGCATTGTGATGACAGGGTCATGGAGCCGTTTGATGAAGTGTCATGGAATATTTTGATGACATGTGTTATAGAATATTGTGATACCAGGGGTCATGGAGCTTTGTGATGAAAAGGGTCATGGAGCATTTTTATTACAGGGGTTATGGGACATTGTTATATCAGGTGTAATGGAGCATTGTGATGATAAGGGCATGTAGCATTGTGATGACAGGGGTCATGGAACATTGTGGTGACAGGGGTGAGTGTGTATTGTGATGACTAGTAATGGAACATTGTGATATCAGTGGTGAGAGAGCATTTTGAGGCGAAGTGTATGGAGCATTGTGATGACAAGGTTTATGGAGCATTTTGATGACAAGGATGTGGAGCATTGTGATGAAAAGTGCATGGCGCTTAGTGATGACATGGGATATGGAGCATTGTGCTGAAAAGTGCATGGCGCTTAGTGATGACATGGGTTATGGAGCATTGTGCTGACACGCGCATCGAGCATTGTGATGACAAGGGTCAAGGAGCATTGTGCTGACAAAGGCTTGGAGCTTTGTGATGACAAGGGTCACAGAGCATTGTGATAAAAATTTCATGGAGCATTGTGGTGACATGGGTTATGGAGCATTGTGCTGACACGCGCATCGAGCATTGTGATGACAATGGTCATGGAGCACTGTGCTGACAAAGACATGGAGCTTTGTGATGACTAGGATCACAGAGCATTGTGATTAAAAGTTCATGGCGCATTTGGGTGACAAAGGTCACAGAGCTTTGTGTGACGAGGTCATGGACCATTGTGATGACAAATGTCATGAAGCATTGTGATGACTGAAGTCAGTGAGCACTGTGATATAACTGATCTTGGGGCATTGTGATGAAAAGGGAATGGATCATTGTGATAAAATAGGCATGGATCCTTGTCATGACAGTGTTCAAGGAGCATACTGATGACAAGTGTCAGGGAGCATTGTGATAACAAGTGTATTGAGCATTTTGGTAACAAAGGTCATGGAGCATTGTGATGAGAAGACTTTGCATAATTGTGATGACGAGCGTCATGGGGTATTGTGATGACAAGTGTTATGGAACATTGTGATCAGAAGGGTTTGGAGCATTGTGATGACAGAGGTCATGGAGCATTTTAATTCCATTGTGATGAAAATAGCATGAATCATTATGGTGATGGGCATGGTGCATTGTGATGACGGGGTTCATGGAGCATTGAAATGAAAAGGGGCATGGAGAATTGTGATTACAGAGGTCTTGGTGCATTGTGATGACAAGGGCCATGGAGCCTTGTGGTGACAAGGCCGTGGAACATTGTGATGGCAGGGTTCATGGAGCATTGTTAGGACAGGTGTAATGTAGCATTGTGATGACAAGGGCATGGAGCAATGTGATGAGAGATTTCATTGAGCATTGTGATGACAATGGTATGGAGAATTGTGATGTCAAGTGTCATGGAGCTTTGTGATGACAAAGGCCATGGGGCATTTTGACGACAAGGGCATGGTGCATTGAGATGAGAAGGACAGGGAGCATTGTGATGACAGGGTCATGGAGCAATTTGATGAAAAGTGTCATGGAATATTTTGATGACAGAGGTTATGGAACATTGTGATGTCAGGGGTCATGAAGCATTGTGATGAAATGCGTTATGGAGCATTTTGTGACAGGGATTATGGAACATTGTGATGTCAGGGGTCATGGAGCATTGTGATGAAAAGGGCATGTAGCACTGTGATGACAGGGGTCATGAAATTTTGTGATGACAGGGGTGAGTGAGTATTGTGATGACTAGTGATGGAACATTGTGATATATGTGGTGAGAGACCATTTTGATGAGAAGTGCATGGAGCATTGTGATGAAAAGTGTTATGGAGCATACCAATGATAAGGATGTGGAGTATAGTGATGACAAGCGCATGGCGCATTGTGATGACATGGGTCATGAAGCATTGTGCTGACAAGCGCATGGAGCATTTTGATGACAAGTGTCATGGAGCATTGTGATGACAAAGGCATGGAACATTTTGATGACAAGGGACACAGAGCATTGTGATGAAATATTCATGGAGCATTGTGGTGAAAAAGATCACAGAGCCTTGAGTGACGAGGGAATGGACCATTGTGATGAGATAGGTCATGAAGCATTGTGATGACTGGAGTCACGGAGCATTGTGATGAAAGGGGTCATGGAGCATTGTGATGACAAGGGCATGGAGCAATGTGATGACAGGGGCATGGAACATTTGTCTGACAAGTTTCATGGATTATTGTGATGACAATCGGCATGGAGCATTGTGATGACAACGGCATGGAACATTGTGGTGACAAAGGCATGGAGCATTTTGATGACAAGGGACAAAGAGAATTGTGATGAAATATTCATGGAGCATTGTGGTGAAAAAGATCAAAGAGCCTTGTGTGAAGAGGGGATGGACCACTGTGATGACAAAGGTCATGAAGCATTGTGATGACTAGAGTCACAGAGCATTGTGATGACAGGGGTCATGGAGCATTGCTCTGACAAGATTTATGGATTATTGTGATGAGAGTGGGCATGGCGCATTGTAATGACAAGGTCATGGAACATTGTGATGACAATGTCATGGAGTATTTTGAAGACAGGTGTCAGGGAGCATTGTGATGACATATGTCATTGTCCATTGTGATGACAGTGGCATGGAGCATTGTGATACCAAGTGTCATGGAGGATTGTGATGACAAAGGTAATGGAGCATTTTGATGACAAGCGATTGGATCATTGTGATGACAAGGGTCATGGAGCATTGTGATGACAAGGGCATGGATCATTGTGATGACAAGGGCCATTGAGAATTTTGATGACAACGTCATGAAGCATTGTGATGACAAGCGCATGGAGCTTGCTATGACAGGGGTCATAGAGCATTGCGATGACAAGTGCATGGAGAATTGTGATGACAAGATCATGTAACATTGTGATGAGAAGTGTCACGAAGCATTGTGATGACAAGGACGTGGAGAATTGTAATGACATGGGACATGGAGCATTGTGATGAACAGGGCATGGAGAATTGTGATAGCAAGACCGTGGAGCATTGTGATGAAAAGACCATGGATAAATATGATGAAGAGCGTCATGGATCACTGTAATGACAAGGGGCATGGAGCATTGTGATGACAGGTGTCATGGAGCATTGTGATGAGAGAGGTCATGGAGCATTGTGATGACAAGGGTCATGCAGCACTGTGATGAGAAGGTCATAGAGCATTGGCCTGAAAATGTTCATGGAGTATTGTGATGACAGTGGTCAAGGAGCATTGTGATGACAAGAGAATGGAGCATTGTGATGACAATGTCCTGGAGCAGTGTGATGAGAAGACCATGGAGCCTTGTGATGACAAGTCTCATGGAGCATTCTGATGAATAGGGGCATGGAGCATTGTGATTACAGGGGTCTTGGAGCATTGTGATGACAAGTGGATGGAAAATTGTGATGACAAGACCATGGAACATTGTGATGAGTAGTGTCATGAAGCATTGTGATGACAAGGACTTGGAGAATTGTAATGACATGGGACATGGAGCATTGTGATGAACAGGTCATGGAGAATTGTGATAGCAAGACCTTGGAGCATTTTGATGAAAAGACCATGGATAATTATGATGAAGAGCGTCATGGATCACTGTAATGACAAGGGGCATGGGGCATTGTGATGACAGGTGTCATGGAGCATTGTGATGAGAGGGGTCATGGAGCATTGTGATGACAAGGGAATGGAGCATTGTGATTACAATGTCCTGGAACAGTGTGATGAGAAGACCATGGAGCCTTCTGCTGACAAGTCTCATGGAGCATTCTGATGAATAGGGGCATGGAGCATTGTGATTACAGGGGTCTTGGAGCATTGTGATGACAAGGTCATGGAGCATTCTGATGACATGTGTCATGGAGAATTGTAAGGACAAGGGCATGGAGCATTGTGATAAGAAGGCCATGGAGCATTCTGATGACATGCGTCATGGAGCTTTGTGATGACAAGGGCATGGAGAATTGGGATTACAGGGGTCATGGAATATTGTGATGGCAGGGGAGAGGGAGTATTGTGATGACTAGTGATGGAACATTGTGATATCAGTGGTGAGAAAGCAATTTGAGGAGAAGTGCATGGAGCATTTTGATGACAAGGTTTATGGAGCATTTTGATGACAAGGATGTGGAGCATTGTGATGACAAGTGCATGGTGCATTGTGATGACATGGGTTATGGAGCATTGTGCTGACACGTGCATCGAGCATTGTGATGACAAGGGTCATGGAGCATTGTGCTGACAAGTGCATGGAGAATTGTGATGACAAGATCATGTAACATTGTGATGAGAAGTGTCACGAAGCATTGTGATGACAAGGACGTGGAGAATTGTAATGACATGGGACATGGAGCATTGTGATGAACAGGGCATGGATAATTGTGATACGAAGACCGTGGAGCATTGTGATGAAAAGACCATGGATAATTATGATGAAGAGCGTCATGGATCTCTGTAATGACAAGGGGCATGGAGAATTGTGATGACAGGTGTCATGGAGCATTGTGATGACAGGGTCATGGAGCAAATTGATGAAAAGTGTCATGGAACAATTTGATGACAGGGTTTATGGAACATTGTGATGTCAGGGGTAATGGAGCATTTTGATGAAAAGGGTCATGGAGCATTCTGACGAAATGGTGCTTGGAGCATTGAGATTACAGTGGTTTTGAAGCAATGTGATTACAACAGCATGGAGCATTGTGATGAGAAGGCAATGGAGCATTCTGACGACATGCTTCATGGAGCTCTGTGATGACAAGGACATGGAGCATTGTGATTACAGGGGTCTTGGAGCATTGTGATGAAAAGGGAATGGATCATTGTGATGAAAAATGCATGGAGCCTTGTCATGACAGGATTCAAGGAGCATACTGATGACAACTGTCAGGGAGCATTGTGATGATAAGTGTATTGAGCATTGTGATTACAAAGATCATGGAGCATTGTGATGAAAAGACCATGGATAATAATGATGACCAGCGTCATGGGGCATTGTGATGACAAGTGTCATGGAACATTGTGATCAGAAGGGTTTGGTGCATTGTGATGACAGAGGTCATTGAGCATTTGGATTTCATTGTGATGACAATAGCATGAAATATTATGTTGATGGGCACGGTGCATTGTGATGACAGGGTTCATGGAGCATTGAGATGACAAGGGGCATGGAGCATTGTGATTACAGGGGTGTTGGAGCATTTTGATGACAAGGGCATGGAGCATTGTGATGAGAAGGCCATGGAGCATTCTGATGACATGCTTCATGGAGCTTTGTGATGACAAGGGCATGGGGAATTGTGATTACAGGGGTCATGGAATATAGTGATGACAGGGGTGAGGGAGTATTGTGATGACTAGTGATGGAACATTGTGATATCAGTGGTGAGAAAGCATTTTGATGAGAAGTGCATGGAGCTTTGTGATGACAAGGTCTATGGAGCATTTTGATGAAAAGGATGTGGAGAATTGTGATGACAAGTGCATGGTGCATTGTGATGACATGGGTTATGGAGCATTGAGATGAAAAGGGGCATGGAGAATTGTGATTACAGAGGTCCTGGTGAATTGTGATGACAAGCGTCATGGAGCCTTGTGATGACAAGGCTGTTGAACTTTCTGATGGCAGGGGTCATGGAGCATTGTTAGGACAGGTGTAAAGGAGCACTGTGATGACAAGGGCATGGAACAATGTGATGAGAGATTTCATTGAGCATTGTGATGAAAATGGCATGGAGCATTGTGATGCCAAGTGTCATGGAGCTTTGTGATGACAAATGTCATGGGGCATTTTGATGACAAGGGCATGGTTCATTGAGATGAGAAGGACAGGGAGCATTGTGATGACAGGGTCATGGAGCAATTTGATGAAAAGTGTCGTGGAATATTTTGATGACACTGGTTATGGAACATTGTGATGTCAGGGGTCATGAAGCATTGTGATGAAATGGGTCATGGAGCATTTTGTGACAGGGGTTATGGAACATTGTGATGTCAGGGGTCATGGAGCATTGTGATGATAAGGGCATGTAGCAATGTGATGACAGGGGTCATGGAGCATTGTGATGATAAGGGCATGTAACACTGTGATGACCGGGGTCATGGAGAACTTTGATGACAGGGGTGAGGGAGTATTGTGATGACTAGTGATGTAACATTGTGATATATTTGGTGAGAGAGCATTTTGATGAGAAGTGCATGGAGCATTCTGATGCCAAGTGTTATGGAGCTTAGCAATGTTAAGGATGTGGTGTATTTTGATGACAAGTGCATGGTGCATTGTGATGACATGGGTCATGGAGCATTGTGGTGACAAGCGCATGGAGCATTTTGGTGACATGTGTCATGGAGCATTGTGCTGACAAAGGCATGGAGCATTTTGATGACAAGGGACACAGAGTATTGTGATGAAATATTCATGGAGCATTGTGGTGAAAAAGATCACAGAGCCTTGTGTGACGAGTGCATGGACCACTGTGATGAGATAGGTCATGAAGCATTGTGATGACTGCAGTCAAGGAACATTGTGATGAAAGGGGTCATGAAGCACTGTGATGACAAGGGCATGGAGCAATGTGATGACAGGGGCATGGAACATTGGTCTGGCAAGTTTCATGGATATTGTGATGACAATGGGCATGGAGCATTGTGATGACAAGGGCAAGGAGCATTGTGGTGACAAAGGCATGGAGCATTTTGATGACAAGGGACAAAGAGCATTGTGATGAAATATTCATGGAGCATTGTGGTGAAAAAGATCAAAGAGCCTTGTGTGAAGAGGGGATGGACCACTGTGATGACAAAGGTCATGAAGCATTGTGATGACAGGAGTCAGGGAGCATTGTGATGACAGGGGTCATGGAGCATTGCTCTGACAAGATTTATGGATTATTGTGATGAGAGTGGGCATGGCACATTGTGATAACAAAGGCATTGAACATTGTGATGACAAGGTCATGGAGTATTGTGAAGACAGGTGTCAGGGAGCGTTGTGATGACATATGTCATTGTAAATTGTGATGACAATGGCATGGAACATTGTGCTACCAAGTGTCATGGAGGATTGTGATGACAAAGGTAATGGAGCATTTTGATGACAAGGGCTTGGAACATTGTGATGACAAGGGTCATGGAGCATTGTGATGACAATGGCATGGAGCATTCTGATGAAAAGGGCCATTGAGAATTTTGATGACAACGTCGTGAAGCATTGTGATGACAAGCGCATGGAGCTTGCTATGACAGGGGTCATAGAGCATTGCGATGACAAGTGCATGGAGAATTGTGATGACAAGATCATGTAACATTGTGATGAGAAGTGTCACGAAGCATTGTGATGACAAGGACGTGGAGAATTGTAATGACATGGGACATGGAACATTGTGATGAACAGGGCATGGAGAATTGTGATAGCAAGACCGTGGAGCATTGTGATGAAAAGACCATGGATAAATATGATGAAGAGCGTCATGGATCACTGTAATGACAAGGGGCATGGAGCATTGTGATGACAGGTGTCATGGAACATTGTGATGAGAGGGGTCATGGAGCATTGTGATTACAGGGGTCTTGGAGCATTGTGATGACAAGGGCATGGAGCATTGTGATGAGAAGACCATCGAGCATTCTGATGACATGTGTCATGGATCTTTGTGATGACAAGGGCATGGAGCATTGTGATTACAGGGGTCTTGGAGCATTGTGATGACAAGGGTCATGGAGCCTTGGATTCCAAGGCGGTGGAACATTGTGATGGCAGGGGTCATGGAGCATTGTTATGACAAGGGTAATGGAGCATTTTGACGACAAGGGCATGGAACATTTGTCTGAAAATTTCATGGATTATTGTGATGAGTTTCGGCATGGAACATTGTGATGACTAGGGCACGGAACACTGTGATACACGTGTCATGGAGGATTGTAATGACAAGGGCATGGAGCATTGTGATGAGAAGAGTGTCGAGCATTGTGATGACAAGCGTCATGGAGCATTGTGGTGACAAGGGCATGGAGCAATGTGATGAGAGGTTTCATGTAGCTTTGTGATGAAATGGCATGGAGCATTGTGATGCTAAGGGTCATGGAGCTTTGTGATGACAAACGTCATGGAGCATTTTGATGACAAGGTCGTGGAGCATTGTGATGAGAAGGGCACGGAGCATTGTGATGACAGGGTCATGGAGCAAAATGATGAAAAGTGTCATGGAACATTTTGATGACAGGGTTTATGGAACATTGTGATGTCAGGGGTAATGGAGCATTTTGATGAAAAGGGTCATGGAGCATTCTGATGAAAAGTTGCATGGAGCATTGAGATTACAGGGGTTTTGAAGCAATGTGATTACAAGGGCATGGAGCAATTTGATGAGAAGGCAATGGAGCATTCTGATGACATGCATAATGGAGCTTTGTAATGACAAGGACATGGAGGATTGTGATTACAGGTGTATTGGAGCATTGTGATGAAAAGGGAATGGATCATTGTGATGAAAAATGCATGGAGCCTTTTCATGACAGGGTTCAAGGAGCACATTGATGACAACTGTCAGGGAGCATTGGGATGACAAGTGTATGGAGCATTGTGATGACAAAGATCATGGAGCATTGTGATGAGAAGACCTTGGATAATTGTGATGACGAGCGTCATGGGGCATTGTGATGACAAGTGTTATGGAACATTGTGATCAGAAGGGTTTGGTGCATTGTGATGACAGAGGTCATTGAGCATTTGGATTTCATTGTGATGACAATAGCATGAAATATTATGGTGATGGGCACGGTGCATTGTGATGACAGGTTTCATGGAGCATTGAGATGACAAGGGGCATGGAGCATTGTGATTACAAGGGTGTTGGAGCATTGTGATGACAAGGGCATGGAGCATTGTATTGAGAAGGCCATGGAGCATTCTGATGACATGCGTCATGGAGCTTTGTGATGACAAGGGCATGGAGAATTGTGATTACAGGGGTCATGGAATATTGTGATGACAGTGGTGAGGGAGTATTGTGATGACTAGTGATGGAACATTGTGATATCAGTGGTGAGAAAGCAATTTGAGGAGAAGTGCATGGAGCATTTTGATGACAAGGTTTATGGAGCATTTTGATGACAAGGATGTGGAGCATTGTGATGACAAGTGCATGGTGCACTGTGATGACATGGGTTAAGGAGCATTGTGCTGACACGCGCATCGAGCATTGTGATGACAAGGGTCATGGAGCATTGTGCTGACAAAGGCTTGGAGCTTTGTGATGACAAGGGTCACAGAGCATTGTGATAAAAATTTCATGGAGCATTGTGGTGACAAAGGTCACAGAGCTTTGTGTGACGAGGTCATGGACTATTGTGATGACAAAGGTCATGAAGCATTGTGATGACTGGAGTCACGGAGCATTGTGATGAAAGGGGTCATGGAGCATTGCTCTGACAAGATTTATGGATTATTGTGATGAGAGTCGGCATGGCGCATTGTGATGACATGGGCTTGGAACATTGTGATGACAAGGTCATGGCGTATTGTGAAGACAGGTGTCAGGGAGCATTGTGATGACATATGTCATTGTCCATTGTGATGACAATGGCATGGAGCATTGTGATACCAAGTGTCATGGAGGATTGTGATGACAAATGTAATGGAGCATTTTGATGACAAGGGCTTGGAACATTGTGACGACAAGTGTCATGGAGCATTGTGATGACAATGGCATGGAGCATTCTGATGACAAGCGCCATTGAGAATTTTGATGACAACGTCGTGAAGCATTGTGATGACAAGTGCATGGAGCTTGCTATGACAGGGGTCATAGAACATTGCGATGACAAGTGCATGGAGAATTGTGATGACAAGATCATGTAACATTGTGATGAGAAGTGTCACGAAGCATTGTGATGACAAGGACGTGGAGAATTGTAATGACATGGGACATGGAGCATTGTGATGAACAGGGCATGGAGAATTTTGATACAAAGACCGTGGAGCATTGTGATGAAAAGACCATGGATAATTATGATGAAGAGTGTCATGGATCACTGTAATGACAAGGGGCATTGAACATTGTGATGACAGGTGTCATGGAGCATTGTGATGAGAGGGGTCATGGAGCATTGTGATGACAAGGGTCATTGAGCACTGTGATGAGAAGGTGATGGAGCATTGGCCTGAAAATGTTCATGGAGTATTGTGATGACAGTGGTCAAGGAGCATTGGGATGACAAGGGAATGGAGCATTGTGATGACAAGGTCCTGGAGCAGTGTGATGAGAAGACCATGGAGCCTTGTGATGACAAGTCTCATGGAGCATTCTGATGAATAGGGGCATGGAGCATTGAGATTACAGGGCTCTTGGAGCATTGTGATGACATGGAAATGGAGCATTGTGGTGAGAAGGCCATGGAGCATTCTGATGACATGTGTCATGGATCTTTCTGATGACAAAGGCATGAGGCATTGTGATTACAGAGGTCTTGGAGCAAAGAGATGACAAGAGTCATGGAGCCTTGGATGCCAAGGCGGTGGAACATTGTGATTGCAGGGGTCATGGAGCATTGTTACGACAGGGGTAATGGAGCATTGTGATGACAAGGGCATGGAACATTGGTCTGAAAATTTCATGGATTATTGTGATCAGATTCGGCATGGAACATTGTGATGACTAGGGCACGGAACACTGTGATACATGTGTCATGGAGGATTGTAATGACAAGGGCATGGAGCATTGTGATGAGAAGAGTATCGAGCATTGTGATGACAAGCGTCATGGAGCACTGTGGTGACAAGGGCATGGAGCAATGTGATGAGAGGTTTCATGTAGCATTGTGATGAAATGGCATGGAGCACTGTGATGCCAAGGGTCATGGAGCTTTGTGATGGCAAACGTCATGGAGCATTTTGATGACAAGGTCAAGGTGTATTGTGATGAGACGGGCAGGGAGCATTGTGATGACAGGGTCATGGAGCAAATTGATGAAAAGTGTCATGGAACATTTTGATGACAGGGGTTATGGAACATTGTGATGTCAGGGGTAATGGAGCATTTTGATGAAAAGGTGCATGGAGCATTGAGATTACATGGGTTTTGAAGCAATGTGATTACAAGGGCAGGGAGCAATTTGATGAGAAAGCAATGGAGCATTCTGATGACATGCGTAATGTAGCTTTGTGATGACAAGGACATGGAGCATAGTGATTACAGGTGTCTTGGAGCATTTTGATGAAAAGGGAATGGATCATTGTGATGAAAAATGCTTGGAGCCTTGTCATGACAGGGTGCAAGGAGCATACTGATGACAACTCTCAGGGAGCATTGTGATGATAAGTGTATTGAGCATTGTGATGACAAAGATCATGGAGCATTGTGATGAAAAGACCATGGATAATAGTGATGACCAGCCTCATGGGGCATTGTGATGACAAGTGTTATGGAACATTGTGATCAGAAGGGTTTGGTGCATTGTGATGACAGAGGTCATTGAGCATTTGGATTTCATTGTGATGACAATAGCATGAAATATTATGGTGATGGGCACGGTGCATTGTGATGACAGGTTTCATGGAGCATTGAGATGACAAGGGGCATGGAGCATTGTGATTACAGGGGTGTTGGAGCATTGTGATGACAAGGGCATGGAGCATTGTGATGAGAAGGCCATAGAGCATTCTGATGACATGCTTCATGGAGATTTGTGATGACAAGGTCATGGAGAATTGTCTTTACAGGGGTAATGGAATACTGTGATGACAGGGGTGAGGGAGTATTGTGATGACTAGTGATGGAACATTGTGATATCAGTGGTGAGAAAGCATTTTGAGGAAAAGTGCATTTAGCATTGTGATGACAAGGTTTATGGAGCATTTTGATGACAAGGATTGGGAGCATTGTGATGACAAGTTCATGGTGCATTGTGATGACATGGGTTATGGAGCATTGTGCTGACACGTGCATCAAGCATTGTGATGACAAGGGTCATGGAGCATTGTGCTGACAAAGGCATGGAGCTTTTTGATGACAAGGGTCACAGAGCATTGTGATAAAAATTTCATGGAGCATTGTGGTGACAGAGGTCACAGAGCTTTGTGTGACGAGGTCATGGACTATTGTGATGACAAAGGTCATGAAGCATTGTGATGACAGGAGTCACGGAGATTTGTGATGAAAGGGGTCATGCAGCATTGCTCTGACAAGATTTATGGATTATTATGATGAGAGTGGGCATGGAGCATTGAGATGACAAGGACATGGAGCATTGTGGTGACAAAGGTCACGGAGCCTTGTGTGACGAGGGCATGGACCATTGTTAGGACAAAGGTCATGAAGCATTGTGATGACAGGAGTCACGGAGCATTGTGATGACAGGGGTCATTGAGCATTGTGATGACAAGGGCATGGATCATTGTCATGACAGGGGCATGGAACATTGGTCTGACATGTTTCATGGATTATTGTGATGACAGTGTGCATGGTGCATTGTGATGACAAGGGCATGGAACATTGTGATGACAAGGTCATGGAGTATTGTGAAGACAGTTATCAAGGAGCATTGTGATGACATATATCATTTTCCATTGTGATGACCATGGCATGGAGAATTGTGATACCAAGTGTCATGGAGGATTGTGATGACAAATGTAATGGAGAATTTTGATGACAAGGGCTTGGAACATTGCGATGACAAGGGTCCTGGAGCATTGTGATGACAAGGGCATGGAGTATTCTGATGAAAAGTTGCATGGAGCATTGAGATTACAGGGGTTTTGAAACAATGTGATTACAAGGGCATGGAGCATTGTGATGAGAATGCAATGGAGCATTCTGATGACATGAGTCATGGAGCTTTGTGATGACAAGGGCATGGAGAATTGTGATTACAGGGGTCATGGAATATTGTGATGACAGCGGTGAGGGAGTATTTTGATGACTAGTGATGGAACATTGTGATATCAGTTGTGAGAAGGCATTTTGAGGAGAAGTGCATGGAGCATTGTGATGACAAGGTTTATGGAGCATTTTGATGACAAGGATGTGGAGCATTGTGATGACAAGTGCATGGTGCATTGTGATGACATGGGTTATGGAGCATTGTGCTGACACGCGCATCGAGCATTGTGATGACAATGGTCATGGAGCCTTGTGCTTACAAAGGCATGGATCTTTGTGATGACAAGGGTCACAGAGCATTGTGATAAAATATCACGGAGCATTGTGGTGACAAAGGTCACAGATTTTTGTGTGACTAGGTCACTGACCATTGTGATGACAAGTGTCATGAAGCATTGTGATGACTGGAGTCACGGAGCATTGTGATAACAGGGGTCTTGGAGCATTGTGATGAAAAGGGAATGGATCATTGTGATGAAACAGGAATGGAGCCTTGTCATGACAGTGTTAAAGGAGCATACTGATGACAAGTGTCAGCGAGCATTGTGATGCCAAGTGTATTGAGCATTGTAGTGACAAAGGTCATGGAGCATTGTGATGAGAAGACCTTGCATAATTGTGATGACGAGCGTCATTGGGCATGTGATGACAAGTGTTATGGAACATTGTGATCAGAAGGGTTTGGAGCATTGTGATGACAGAGGACATGGAGCATTTTGATTTCATTTTGATGACAATAGCATGAATCATTATGATGATGGGCATGGTGCATTGTGATGACAGTGTTCATGGAGCATTGAGATGAAAAGTGGCATGGAGAATTTTGATTACAGAGGTCTTGGAGCATTGTGATGACAAGGGTCATGGAGTCTTGTGATGACAAGGCCGTGGAACATTGTGATGGCAGGGGTCATGGAGCATTGTTATGACAGGTGTAATGGAGCATTGGGATGACAATGGCATGAAGCATTGTGATGCCAAGGGTCATGGAGCTTTGTGATGACAAATGTCATGGGGCATTTTGATGACAAGGGCGTGGTGCATTGTGATGAGAAGGGCAGGGAGCATTGTGATGATAGGGTCATGGATCAATTTGAATAAAAGTGTCATGGAATATTTTGATGAAAGGGGTTATGGAACATTGTGATTTCAGGGGTCATGAAGCATTGTGATGAAATCTGTCATGGAGCATTTTGTGACAGGGGTTATGGAACATTGTGATGTCAGGGGACATGGAGCATTGCGATGATAAGGGCATGTAGCACTGTGATGACAGTGGTCATGGAACATTGTGATGACAGGGGTGAGGGAGTATTGTGATGACTAGTGATGGAACATTGTGATATATGTGTTGAGAGAGCATTTTGATGAGAAGTGCATGGAGCATTGTAATGGCAAGTTTTATGGAGCATAGTGATGAAAAGGATGTGGAGCATTGTGATGAAAAAAGCATGGCACATTGTGATGACATGTGTCATGGAGCATTGTGCTGACAAGCGCAGGGAGCATTTTGATGAAAAGTGTCATGGAGCATTGTGCTGACAAAGGCATGGAGCAATGTGATGACGAGGGATACAGAGCATTGTGATTAAAATTTCATGGAGCATTGTGGTGACAAAGATCACAGAGCCTTGTGTGATGAGGGCATGGACCATTGTGATGAGAAAGGTCATGAAGCATTGTGATGACTGGAGTCACGGAGCACTGTGATGACATGGGTCATGGAGCATTTTGATGACAAGGGCATGGAGCAATATGATGACAGGGGCATGGAACATTGGTCTGACAAGTTTCATGGATTATTGTGATGACAGCGGGCATGGAGCATTGAGATGACAAGGGCATGGAGCATTGTGGTGACAAAGGTCACAGAGCCTTGTGTGACGAGGGCATGGACCATTTTGAGGACAAAGGTCATGAAGCATTGTGATGACTGGAGTCACGGAGCATTGTGATGACAGGGGTCATGGAGCATTGTGATGACAAGGGTAGGGAACATTGTGATGACAAGGGCATGGAACATTGGTCTGACATGTTTCATGGATTATTGTGATGACAGTGGGCATGGCACACTGTGATGACAAGGGCATGGATCTTTGTGATGACAAGGTCATGGAGTATTGTGAAGACAGGTGTCAGGGAGCATTGTGATGACATATATCATTGTCCATTGTGATGACAATGGCATGGAGCATTGTGATACCAAGTGTCATGGAGGATTGTGATGACAAAGGTAATGGAGCATTTTGATGACAAGGGCATGGAACATTGCGATGACATGGGTCGTGGAGCATTGTGACAACAAGGGCATGGAGCATTCTGATGAAAAGGTGCATGGAGCATTGAGATTACAGGGGTTTTGAAGCAATGTGATTACAAGGGCATGGAGCATTGTGATGAGAAGGCAATGGAGCATTCTGATGACATGCGTCATGGAGCTTTGTGATGACAAGGACATGGAGCATTGTGATTACAGGGGTCTTGGCGCATTTTGATTAAAAGGGAATGGATCATTTTGATGAAAAATGCGTGGAGCCTTGTCATGACAGGGTTCAAGGAGCATACTGATGACAACTGTCAGGGAGCTTTGTGATGATAAGTGTATTGAGCATTGTGATGACAAAGATCATGGAGAATTGTGATGAGAAGACCATGGATAATTGTGATGACCAGCGTCATGGGGCATTCTGATGACAAGTGTTATGGAACATTGTGATCAGAAGGGTTTAGTGCATTGTGATGACAGAGGTCATTGAGCATTTTGATTTCATTTTAATGACAATAGCATGAAATATTATGGTGATGGGCACGGTGCATTGTGATGACAGGGTTCATGGAGCATTGACATGAAAAGGGGCATGGAGCATTTTGATTACAGTGGTGTTGGAGCATTGTGATGACAAGGGCATGGAGCATTGTGATGAGAAATCCATGGAGCATTCTGATGACATGCGTCATTGAGCTTTGTGATGACAAGGGCATGGAGAATTGTGATTACAGGGGTCATGGAATATTGTGATGTCAGTGGTGAGGGAGTATTGTGATGACTAGTGATGGAACATTGTGATATCAGTGGTGAGAAGGCATTTTGAGGAGAAGTGCATGGAGCATTGTGATGACAAGGTTTATGGAGCATTTGGATGACAAGGATGTGGAGCATTGTGATGACAAGTGCATGGTGCATTGTGATGACATGGGTTATGGAGCATTGTGCTGACACGCGCATCGAGCATTGTGATGACAAGGGTCATGGAGCATTGTGCTGACAAAGGCATGGAGCTTTGTGATGACAAGGGTCACAGAGCATTGTGATAAAAGTTTCATGGAGCATTGTGGTGACAAAGGTCACAGAGCTTTGTGTGACCACGTCATGGACCATTGTGATGACAAGTGTCATGAAGCATTGTGATGACTGGAGTCACGGAGCATTATGATAACAGGGGTCATGGAGCATTGTGATGAAAAGGGAATTTATCATTGTGATGAAAAACACACGGAGCCTTGTCATGACAATGTTCAAGGAGCATACTGATGACAAGTGTCAGTGAGCATTGTGATGCCAAGTGCATTGAGCATTGTGGTGACAAAGGTCATGGAGCATTGTGATGAGAAGACCTTGCATAATTGTGATGACGAGCGTCATGGGGCATGTGATGACAAGTGTTATGGAACATTGTGATCAGAAGGGTTTGGAGCATTGTGATGACAGAGGACCTGGAGCATTTTGATTTCATTGTGATGACAAGAGCATGAATCATTATGATGATGGGCATGGTGCATTGTGATGACAGTGTTCATGCAGCATTGATATGAAAAGTGGCATGGAGAATTGTGATTACAGAGGTCTTGGAGCATTGTGATGACAAGGGTCATGGAGTCTTGTGATGACAAGGCCGTGGAACATTGTGATGGCAGGGGTCATGGAGCATTGTTATGACAGGTGTAATGGAGCATTGTGATGACAAGGGCATGGAGCATAGCGATGAAAAGGATGTGGAGAATTGTGATGAAAAGAGCATGGCACATTGTGATGACATGTGTCATGGAGCATTGTGCTGACAAGCGCCGGGAGCATTTTGATGACAAGTGTCATGGAGCATTGTGCTGAGAAAGGCATGGAGCACTGTGATGACAAGGGACACAGAGCATTGTGATTAAAATTTCATGGAGCATTGTGGTGACAAAGATCACAGAGCCTTGTGTGATGAGGGCTTGGACCATTGTGATGAGAAAGGTTATGAATCATTGTGATGACTGGAGTCACGGAGCACTGTGATGACATGGGTCATGGAGCATTTTGATGACAAGGGCATGGAGCAATATGATGACAGGGGCATGGAACATTAGTCTGGCAAGTTTCATGGATTATTGTGATGACAGTGGGCATGGAGCATTGAGATGACAAGGGCATGGAGCATTGTGGTGACAAAGGTCACAGAGCCTTGTGTGACGAGGGCAAGGACCATTGTGAGGACAAAGGTCATGAAGCATTGTGATGACTGGAGTCACGGAGCATTGTGATGACAGGGGTCATGGAGCATTGTGATGACAAGGACATTGATCATTGTGATGACAGGGGCATGGAACATTTGTCTGACATGTTTCATGGATTATTGTGATGACAGTGGGCATGGCGCATTGTGTTGACAAGGGCCTGGAACATTGTGATGACAGGGTCATGCAGTATTGTGAAGACAGTTGTCAGGGAGCATTGTGATGACATATGTCATTGTCCATTGTGATGACAATGGCATGGAGCATTGTGATACCAAGTGTCATGGAGGATTGTGATGACAAAGGTAATGGAGCATTTTGATGACCAAGGCTTGGAACATTGCGATGACAAGGGTCATGGAGCATTCTGATGAAAAGGTGCATGGAACATTGAGATTACAGGGGTTTTGAAACAATGTGATGACAAGGGCATGGAGCACTGTGATGAGAAGGCAATGGAGCATTCTGATGACATGCGTCATGGAGCTTTGTGATGACAAGGACATGGAGCATTGTGATTACAGGGGTCTTGGAGCATTGTGATGAAAAGGGAATGGATCATTGTGATGAAAAATGCATGGAGCCTTGTCATGACAGGGTTCAAGGAGCATACTGATGACAACTGTCAGGGAGCTTTGTGATGATAAGTGTATTGAGCATTGTGATGACAAAGATCATGGAGCATTGTGATGAGAAGACCATGGATAATTGTGATGACCAGCGTCATGGGGCATTGTGATGACAAGTGTTATGGAACATTGTGATCAGAAGGGTTTGGTGCATTGTGATGACAGAGGTCATTGAGCATTTTGATTTCATTGTGATAACAATAGCATGCAATATTATGGTGATGGGCACGGTGCATTGTGATGACAGGGTTCATGGATCATTGAGATGAAAAGGGGCATGGAGCATTGTGATTACAGGGGTGTTGGAGCATTGTGATGACAAGGGCATGGAGCATTGTGATGAGAAGTCCATGGAGCATTCTGATGGCATGCGTCATGGAGCTTTGTGATGACAAGGGCATGGAGAATTGTGATTACAGGGGTCATGGAATATTGTGATGACAGGGGTGAGGGAGTATTGTGATGACTAGTGATGGAACATTGTGATATCAGTGGTGAGAAGGCATTTTGAGGAGAAGTGCATGGAGCATTATGATGATAAGATTTATGGAGCATTTTGATGACAAGGATGTGGAGCATTGTGATGACAAGTGCATGGTGCATTGTGATGACATGGGTTATGGAGCACTGTGCTGACACGTGCATCGAGCATTGTGATGGCAAGTGTCATGGAGCATTGTGCTGAAAAAGGCATGGAGCTTTGTGATGACAAGTGTCACAGAGCACTGTGATAGAAGTTTCATGGAGCATTGTTGTGACAAAGCTCACAGGGCTTTGTGTGACGAGGTCATGGACCATTGTGATGACAAGTGTCATGAAGCATTGTGATGACTGGAGTCACGGAGCACTGTGATAACAGGGGTCTTGGAGCATTGTGATGAAAAGGGAATGGATCATTGTGATGAAAAAGGCATGGGGCCTTGTCATGACAGCGTTCAAGGAGCGTACTGATGACAAGTGTCAGCGAGCATTGTGATGCCAAGTGTATTCAGCATTGTGGTGACAAAGGTCATGGAGCATTGTGATGAGAAGACCTTTCATAATTGTGATGACGAGCGTCATGGGGCATGTGATGACAAGTATTAGGGAACATTGTGATCAGAAGGGTTTGGAGCATTGTGATGACAGAGGACATGGAGCATTTTGATTTCATTGTGATGACAATAGCATGAATCATTATGATGATGGGCATGGTGCATTGTGATGACAGTGTTCATGGAGCATTGAGATGAAAAGTGGCATGGAGAATTGTGATTACAGAGGTCTTGGAGCATTGTGATGACAAGGGTCAAGGAGCCTTTTGATGACAAGTCCGTGCAACATTGTGATTGCAGGGGTCATGGAGCATTGTTATGACAGGTGTAATGGAGCATTGTGATGACAAGGGCATGGAGCAATGTGATGAGAGATTTCATTGAGCATTGTGATGACTATGGCATGGAGCATTGTGAATGCCAAGGGTCATGGAGCTTTGTGATGACAAATGTCATGGGCATTTTGATGAGAAGGGCGTGGTGCATTGTGATGAGAAAGGCAGGGAGCATTGTGATGACAGGGTGATGGAGCAATTTGAATAAAAGTGTCATGGAGTATTTTGATGACAGGGGTTATGGAACATTGTGATGTCAGTGGTCATGAAGCACTGTGATGAAATGGATCATGGAGCATTTTGTGACAGGGTTTATGGAACATTGTGATGTCAGTGGTCATGGAGCATTGTGATGATAAGGGCATGTAGCACTGTGATGACAGTGGTCATGGAACATTGTGATGACAGGGGTTAGGGAGTATTGTGATGACTAGTGATGGAACATTGTGATATATGTGTTGAGATAGCATTTTGATGAGAAGTGCATGGAGCATTGTAATGACAAGTTTTATGGAGCATAGCGATGAAAAGGATGTGGAGCATTGTGATGAAAAGAGCATGGCATATTGTGATGACATGTGTCATGGAGCATTGTTCTGACAAGCGCATGGAGCATTTTGATGACAAGTGTCATCGAGCATTGTGCTGACAAAGGCATGGAACATTGTGATGACAAGGGACACAGAGCATTGTGATGAAAATTTCATGGAGCATTGTGGTGACAAAGATCACAGAGCCTTGTGTGACGAGGGCATGGACCATTGTGATGACAAATCTCATGAAGAATTGTGATGACAGGAGTCACGGAGCATTGTGATGACAGGGGTCATGGAGCATTGCTCTGACATGATATATGGATTATTGTGATGAGAGTGGGCATGGCACATTGTGATGACAGGGGCATGGAACATTGTGATGAGAAGGTCATGGAGTATTGTGAAGACAGGTGTCAGGGAGCATTGTGATGACATATGTCATTGTCCATTGTGATGACAATGGCATGGAGCCTTGTAATACCAAGTGTCTTGTAGGATTATGATAACAAAGGTAATGGAGCCTTTTGATGACAAGAGCTTGGAACATTGTGATGACAAGTGTCATGGAGCATTGTGACGACAAGGGCATGGAGCACTCTGATGAAAAGGGCCATTGAGAATTTTGATGAAAACGTCGTGAAGCATTGTGATGACAAACACATGGAGCTTGCTATGACAGGGGTCATAGAGCATTGCGATGACAAGTGGATGGAAAATTGTGATGACAAGACCATGGAACATTGTGATGAGAAGTGTCACGAAGCATTGTGATGACAAGGACGTGGAGAATTGTAATGACATGGGACATGGAGCATTGTGATGAACAGGGCATGGAGAATTGTGACAGCAAGACCGTGGAGCATTGAGATGAAAAGTCCATGGATAATTATGATGAAGAGCGTCATGGATCACTGTAATGACAAGGGGCATGGAGCATTGTGATGACAGGTGTCATGGAGCATTGTGATGAGAGGGGTCATGGAGCATTGTGATGACAAGGGAATGGAGCATTGTGATGGCAAGGTCCTGGAGCAGTGTGATGAGAAGACGATGGACTCTTCTAATGACAAGTCTCATGGAGCATTCTGATGAATAGGGGCATGGAGCATTGTGATTACAGGGGTCTTGGAGCATTATGATGACAAGGGCATGGAGAATTGTGATGAGAAGGCCATGGAGCATTCTGATAACATGTGTCATGGATCTTTGTGATGACAAGGGGATGGAGCATTGTGATTACAGGGGTCTTGGAGCATTGTGATGACAAGGGCATGGAACATTGGTCTGAAAATTTCATGGATTATTGTGATGAGATTCGGCATGGAGTCTTGGGATGACTAGGGCACCGGACACTGTGATACATGTGTCATGGAGGATTGTAATGACAAGGGCATGAAGCATTGTGATGAGAAGAGTATCGAGCATTTTTATGACAAGCGTCATGGAGCATTGAGGTGACAAGGGCATGGAGCAATGTGATGAGAGGCTTCAAGTAGCATTGTGATGAAATTGCATGGAGCATTGTGATGACAAGGGTCATGGAGCTTTGTGATGACAAATGTCATGGGGCATTTTGATAGCAAGGGCGTGGTGCATTGTGATGAGAAGGGCAGGGAGCATTGTGATGACAGGGTCATGGAGCAAATTGATGAAAAGTGTCATGGAACATTTTGATGACAGGGGATATGGAACATTGTGATGTCAGGGGTCATGAAGCATTGTGATGATAAGGGCATGTAGCACTGTGATAACAGTGGTCATGGAACATTGTGATGACAGGGGTGAGCGTGTATTTTGAAAACTAGTGATGGAACATTGTGATATATGTGGTGAGAGAGCATTTTTATGAGAAGTGCATGGAGGATTGTGATGACAACTTTTATGGAGCATAGCGATGAAAGGGACGTGGAGCATTGTGAGGAAAAGAGCATGGCACATTGTGATAACATGTGTCATGGAGCATTGTGATGAAAAGCGCATGGAGCATTTTGATGACAAGTGTCATGGAGCATTGTGCTGACAAAGGCATGGAGCATTGTGATGACAAGGGACACAGAGCATTGTGATGAAAATTTCAGGGAGCATTGTGTTGACAAGATCACAGAGCCTTGTGTGACGAGGGCATGGATCATTGTGATGAGAAAGGTCATGAATCACTGTGATGACTGCAATCACGGAGAACTGTGATGACAGGGGTCATGGAGCTTTGTGATGACAAGGGCATGGAGCAATGTGATGACAGGGGCATGGAACATTGGTCTGACAAGTTTCATGGATTATTGTGATGACAGTAGGCATGGAGCATTGAGATGACAAGGGCATGGAGCATTGTGGTGACAAAGGTCACAGAGCCTTGTGTGACGAGGGCATGGACCATTGTGAGGACAAAGGTCATGAAACATTCTGATGACTGGAGTCACGGAGCATTGTGATGACAGGGGTCATGGAGCATTGTGATGAGAAGGGCATGGAGCATTGTGATGACAAGGGCATGGAGCATTGTGATGAGAAGGCCATGGAGCATTCTGATGACATGCCTCATGGACCTTTGTGATGACAAGGGCATGGAGAATTGTGATTACAGGGGTCATGGAATATTGTGATGACAGGGGTGAGGGAGTATTGTGATGACTAGTGATGGAACATTGTGATATCAGTGGTGAGAAGGCATTTTGAGGAGAAGTGCATGGATCATTGTGATGACAAGGTTTGTGGAGCATTTTGATGACAAGGATGTGGAGCATTTTGATGACCAGTGCATGGTGCATTGTGATGACATGGGTTATGGAGCATTGTGCGGACATGCGAATCGAGTATTGTGATGACAAGGGTCATGGAGCATTGTGCTGAAAAAGGCATGGAGCTTTGTGATGACAAGGGTCACAGAGCATTGTGATAAATATTTCATGGAGCATTGTGGTAACAAAGGTCACAGAGCTTAGTGTGACCAGGTCATGGACCATTGTGATGACAAATGTCATGAAGCATTGTGATGACTTGAGTCATGGAGCATTGTTATAACAGGGGTCTTGGAGCATTGTGATGAAAAGGGAATGGATCATTGTGATGAAAAAGGCATGGAGCCTTGTCATGACAGCGTTCAAGGAGCATACTGATGACAAGTGTCAGCGAGCATTGTGATGCCAAGTGTATTCAGCATTGTGGTGACAAAGGTCATGGAGCATTGTGATGAGAAGACCTTGCATAATTGTGATGACGAGCGTCATGGGGCATGTGATGACAAGTATTAGGGAACATTGTGATCAGAAGGGTTTGGAGCATTTTGATGACAGAGGACATGGAGCATTTTGATTTCATTGTGATGACAATAGCATGAATCATTATGATGATGGGCATGGTGCATTGTGATGACAGTGTTCATGGAGCATCGAGATGAAAAGTGGCATGGAGAATTGTGATTACAGAGGTCTTGGAGCATTGTGATGACAAGGGTCAAGGAGCCTTGTGATGACAAGTCCGTGCAACATTGTGATGGCAGGGGTCATGGAGCATTGTTATGACAGGTGTAATGGAGCATTGTGATGACAAGGGCATGGAGCAATGTGATGAGAGATTTCATTGAGCATTGTGATGACTATGGCATGGAGCATTGTGATGCCAAGGGTCATGGAGCTTTGTGATGACAAATGTCATGGGCATTTTGATGAGAAGGGCGTGGTGCATTGTGATGAGAAGGGCAGGGAGCATTGTGATGACAGGGTGATTGAGCAATTTGAATAAAAGTGTCATGGAATATTTTGATGACAGGGGTTATGGAACATTGTGATGTGAGGGGTCATGAAGCATTGTGATGAAATGGTTCATGGAGCATTTTGTGACAGGGGTTATGGAACATTGTGATGTCAGTGGTCATGGAGCATTGTGATGATAAGGGCATGTAGTACTGTGATGACAGTGGTCATGGAACATTGTGATGACAGGGGTGAGGGAGTATTGGGATGACTAGTGATGGAACATTGTGATATATGTGTTGAGAGAGCATTTTGATGAGAAGTGCATGGAGCATTGTAATGACAAGTTTTATGGAGCATAGCGATGAAAAGAATGTGGAGCATTGTGATGAAAAGAGCATGGCACATTGTGATGACAAGTGTCATGGATCATTGTGATGACAAGTTTTATGGAGCATAGCTGTGAAATGGATGTGGAGCATTGTGATGAAAAGTGCATGGCACATAGTGATGACATGTGTCAAGGAGAATTGTGCTGACAAGCGCATGGAGCATTTTGATGACAAGTGTCATGGAGCATTGTGCTGACAAAGGCATGGAGTATTGTGATGACAAGGGTCACAGAGCATTGTGATGAAAATTTCATGGAGCATTGTGGTGACAAAGATCACCCAGCCATGTGTGATGATGGCATGGACAATTGTGATGAGAAATGTCAGGAATCATTGTGTTGACTGGAGTCACGGAGCACTGTGATCACATGGTTCATTGAGCATTGTGATGACAAGGGCATGGAGCAATATGATGACAGGGGCATGGAACATTGGTCTGACAAGTTTCATGGATTATTGTGATGACAGTGGGCATGGAGCATTGAGATGACAAGGGCATGGAGCATTGTGGTGACAAAGGTGAAAGAGACTTGTGTGACGAGGGCATGGACCATTGTGAGGACAAAGGTCATGAAGCATTCTGATGACTGGAGTCACGGAGCATTGTGATGACAGGGGTCATGGATCACTGTGATGACAAGGGCATGGAGCATTGTGATGACAGGAGCATGGAACATTTGTCTTATATGTTTCATGGATTATTGTGATGACAGTGGCATGGCGCATTGTGCTGACACGCGCATCGAGCATTGTGATGACAAGGGTCATGGAGCATTGTGCTGACAAAGGCATGGAGCTTTGTTATGACAAGGGTCAAAGAGCATTGTGATGACAGGCATCATGGAGCGTTATGATGACAAGTGTTATGAACATTGTGATCACAAGGCTTTGGAGCATTGTGATGACAGAAGTCATGTATCATTTTCATTTCCAGGAGCATGGATTATTGTGATGACAAGGGCATGAAGCAATGTGAACCCAAGGTTCATGGAGGATTTTGATGACAATGGCAATGGAGTATTGTGATGACGAGTGCATGGAGCATTGTGATGACAAGGTCATGTAGCATTTTGCTGACAAATGTATGGAGAATTTTGATGACAAGTGTCATGGAGCATTGTGATGACAAGCGTCATGGAGCATTGTGATTACATGGGTCATGGAGCATTGGGATGGCAAGGGCATGGATCATTGTTATGACAAGGGTCATGGAGCATTTCGATGACAAGATTCTCAGATCATTGTGTTGTCTGGTGTCATGGAGCGTTGTGATGACAGTGGTCATGGAGCATTGTGAATACAGGGGTCATGGAGCATTGTGATGAGAATTTCATGGAGCACTGAGCTGACAATATTCCTTGAGTATTGTGATGGCAGGGCTCATGGAGCATTGTGATGACAAGGGAATGGAACATTGTGATGACAATGTCCTGGAGCATTGTGATGAGAAGACCATGGATCATTGTGATGACAAGTCTCATGGTGCATTCTGATGAAAAGGGGCATGGAGCATTGTGATTACAGGGGTCTTGTAACATTGTTATGACAAGGGAAATGGAGCCTTGTGATGAAAACACCGTGGAACATTGTGATGGCAGGGGTCATGGAGCACTGTTATGACAGGGGTAATGGAGCATTGTGATGACAAGGGCATGGAGTATTGGTTTGAAAAGTTTCATGGATTATTGTGATGAGAGTGGGCATGGAGCATTGTGATGACAAGGGCACAGAACGACGGTGATACATGGGTCATGGAGGATTGTAATGACAAGGGCATGGATCATTGTGATGAGAAAGGCATTGAGCATTGTGATGACAAGCATCATGGAGCTTTGTGATGACAAGAGCAAGGAACAATGTGATGATAGGTTTCATGGAGCATTGTGCTGACAATGGCATGGAGCATTGTGATGCCAAGGGTCATGGAGTTTGTGATGACAAAGGTCATGGAGCATTTTGATGACAAGAGCGTTGTGCATTGTGATGAGAAGGGCAGGGAGCATTGTGATGACAGGGTCATGGAGCAATTTGATGAAAATCGTCAGGGAACATTTTCATGACAGGGTTATGGAACATTGTGTTGTCAGTGGTCATGGAGCAATATGATGATAAGGGCATGTAGCATTTTGATGATAGGTGTCATGGAACATTGTGATGAAAGGGGTGAGGGAGTATTGTGATGAGTAGTAATGGAAAATTGTGATATCAGTGGTGAGAGAGCATTTAGATGAGAAGTGAAAGGAGCATTGTGATGAAAAGGTTTATGGAGCATTGTGATGATAAGGTTGTGGAGCATTCTGCTGACTAGCGCATGGATCATTGTGATGACAAGGGTCATGGAGCATTATGCTGACAAAGGCATGGAGCATTGTGATGAAACTTGTTACAGAGAACTGTGATGATGAGGGAATGGACCATTGTGATGACAAAGGTCATAAAGCATTGTGATGACTGGATTCACGGAGAATTATGATGTGCGGGGTCATGGAGAATTGTGATGACAAGGGCATGGAGCATTGTGATGACAAGGGCATGGAGCATTGGTCTGACAAGTTTCATGGATTATTGTGATGACATTCGGCATGGCGGATTGTGGTGACAAGGGCATGGAGCATTGTGATGAAAAGGTCATGGAGTATTGTGAAGACAGGTGTCAGGGAGCATTGTGATGACATATGTCATGTTCCATTGCGATGACAATGGCGTGGGGCATTGTGATGCCAAGTGTCATGGAGGAATGTGATGACAAAGATAATGGGGCATTGTGATGATTAGGGATTGGAACATTATGATCACAAGGGCCATTTAGAATCTTCATGAGAAGGTCGTTAAGCATTGTGATGACAAAGTCCTGGAATATTGTGTTGAGAAGACCATGGAGACTTGTGATGACAAGCCTCATGGACCATACTGATGAAAAAAGGCATGGAGCATTGTGTTTACAGGGATCTTGGAACATTGTGATGACAAGGGCATGGAGCATTGTGATGAGAAGGCCAAGGAGCATTCTGATGACATGCGTCATGGAGCTTTTTGATGACAAGGGCATGGAGCATTGTGAATACAGGGGTCTTGGAGCATTGTGATGACAAGGGCATGGAGCACTGTGATGAGAAGGCAATGGAGCATACTGATGACATGCGTCAAGGAGCTTTGTGATGACAATTGCATGGAGCATTGTGATTACAGGGGTCTTGGAGCATTGTGATGACAAGAGTCATGGAGCCTTGTGATTAAAAGGCCGTGGATCATTGTGATAGCAGGGGTCATGGAGCATTGTTATGACAGGTGTAGTGGAGCACTGTGATGACTAGGGCATGGAGCATTGGTCTGAAAAGTTTCATGGATTATTGTGATGAGAGTGGGCAAGGAGCATTTTGATGACAAGGGCACAGAACACTGTGATACATGGGTCATGGGGGATTATAATGACAAGGAGATGGAGCATTGTGATAAGAAGGGCATCGAGCATTGTGATGGCAAGCGTCATGGAGCTTTGTGATGACAAAGGCATGGAACAATGTGATGAGAGGGTTCATGGAGCATTGTGATGACAATGACATGGAGCATTGTGATGCCAATTGTCATGGAGATGTGTGATGACAAATGTCATGGAGCATTTTGATGACAAGTTCGTGGTGCATTGTGTTGTGAAGGGCAGGGAGCATTGTGATGACAGGGTCATGGAGCAATTTGATGAAAAGTGTCATGGAAGATTTTGATGAGAGGGATTATGGAACATTGTGATGTCAGGGCTCATGGAGCATTTTGATGAAAAGGGTCATGGAGCATTTTGATGACAGGGGTTATGGAACATTGTGATGTCAGGGGTCATCAAACATTGTGATGATAAGTGCATGTAGCAATGTGATGACAGGGGTCATGGAACATTGTGATGACGGGTGAGGGAGTATTGTGATGACTTTTGATGGAACATAGTGATATCAGTTGTGAGAGAGCATTTTGTTGAGAAGTGCCTGGAGCATATTGATGACAAGGTTTATGGAGCATTGTGATGACAATGTTGTGGAGCACAGTGATGACAAGCGTATGGCATATTTTGATAACATGGGTCATGGAGCAATGTGCTGAGAAGCACATGGAGCATTGTGATAACAAGGGTCATGGAGCATTGTGCTGAGAAAGGCATAGAGCATTGTGATGACAATGGTCAGAGAGCATTGTGATGAAAAATTCATGGAGCATTGTGGTGACAAAGGTCGCAGAGAATTGTGATGATGAGGGCATGGACCATTGTGATGACAAAGTTCATGAAGCACTGTGATGACTGGAGTCACGGAGCATTGTGATGACAGGGTTCATGGAGCATTGTGATGACAAGGCCGTGTAACATCATTATGACAGTGGTCACGGAGCATTGTTATGACAGGGGTAATGGAATATTGTGATGGCAATGGTATGGAACATTGTGATGAGAAAGCCATGGAGCATTCTGATGACATGCGTCATTGAGCTGTGTGATGACAAAGGCATGGAGCATTGTGATTACAGGGGTCTTGGATCATTGTCATCACAAGAGTTATGGAGCCTTGTGATGACAAGGCCGTGGAACATTTTGATGGCAGGGGTTATGGAGCATTGTCATGACAGGGTTAATGGAGCATTGTGATTACAAGTTTATGGAGCATTGGTCTGAAACTTTTCATGGATTATTGTGATGAGAGTGGGCATGGAGCATTATGATGACAAGGGAAAGGAACACTGTGATACATGGGTCATGGAGAGTTGTATTGACAAGGGCATGGAACATTGTGATGAGAAGGGAATCGTGCATTTTGATGACAATCATCGTGGAGTTTTGTGATGATAAGGACATGGAAGCAATGTGATGAGAGGCTTCAGGAAGCATTGTGATGACAATGGCATGGATCATTCTGATGCCAATGGTCATGGAGGTTGGTGATGACAAAGATCATGGAGCATTGTGATGACAAGGGTCACGGAGCACTGTGCTGAGAAACACATAGTGCATTGTGATGACAAAGGTCACAGAGCATTGTGATGAAAAGTTCATGGAGCATTGTGGTGACAAATGTCACAGAGACTTGTGATGACGAGGGCATGGACCATTGTGATGAGAAAGGTCATGAAGCATTGTGATGACAGGACTCACGGAGCATTGTGATGACGTGTCATGGAGCATTGTGATGACAAGGGCATGCAGCATTGTGATGACAGGGACATGGAACATTGGTCTTACAAGTTTCATGGATTATTGCGATGACAGTGTGAATGGCACATTGTGATGAAAAGGGCATGGAGCATTGTGATGAGAAGCTCATGCATTATTGTGAAGACAGGTGTCTGGGAGCATTGTGAAGACATATGTCATGGCCCATTGTGATGACAATGCCATGGAGCATTGTGATGCCAAATGTCATGGAGGATTGTGATGACAAAGGTAATGGAGCATTTTGATGACCAGCGCATGGAGCATTGTGATGACAAGGGTCATGGAGCACTGTGCTGACAAGGGCATGGAGCATTGTGATGACAAGGGTCATGGAGCATTGTGCTGAGAAAGGCATGGAGCATTGTGATGACAACGGTCAGAGACCATTATGATGATAAGTTCATGGAGCATTTTGGTGACAAATGTCACAGAGCCTTGTGATGACGAGGGCATGGATCATTGTGATGACAAAGATCATGAAGCATTGGGATGACTGGAGTCACGGAGCATTGTGATGACAGGGGTCATGGATCATTGTGATGACAAGGGTCATGCAACATAATGATGAGAAGTTTGTGGAGTATTGTGATGACAATGGCATGGATCATTGTGATGAACAGGGCATGGTGCCTTTTCATGACAGGGTTCAAGGAGCATTCTGACGACAAGTGTCAGGGAGCATTGTGACGACAAGTGTATTGAACATTGTGATGACAAAGCTCATGGAGCATTGTGATGACACGAGCATGGAGTATTGTGATGACAGGCATCATGGAGCGCTGTGATGACAAGTGTTTTGGAACAATGTGATTACAACGTTTTGGAGCATTGTGATGACAGAGGTCATGGATCATTTTGATTTCAAGGAGCATGGAGCATTGTGATGAAAGGGGTCATGGAGCATTGTGATGACAGGTCATGGAACATTGTGAAGACAAGTGCATGGAGCATTGTGAAGACAGGGGCATGGAACATTGGTCTTACAAGTTTCATGGATTACTGCAATGACAGTGGGGATGGTGCATTGTGATGACAAGGGCATGGAGCATGGTGATGACAAGGTAATGCAGTATTGTGAAGACAGGTGTCTGGGAGCATTGTGAAGACATAAGTCGTGGCCCATTGTGATGACAATGCCATGGAATATTGTGATGCCAAGTGTCATGGAGGTTTGTGATGACAAAGGTAATGGAGCATTGTGATGACAAGTGCTTGGAGCATTGTGATGACAAGGGACACGGAGCACTATGCTGACAGGGGCATGGAGCATTGCGATGAAACGTGTCATGGAGCATTGTGCTGACAAAGCATGGAGCATTGTGATGACAAGGTAATGTAGAATTTTGCTGACAAATGCATGGAGCATTTTGATGACAAGTGTCATGGAGCACTGTGATGACATGCGTCATGGAGCATTGTGATTACAGTGGTCATGAAGCATTGGGATGGCAAGGGCATGGATCATTCTGATGACAAGTGTCATGGATCATTTTGATTACAAGGGTCCCGGATCATTGTGTTGTCTGGTGTCATGGAGCGTTGTGATAACTGTGGTCATGGAACATTTTGATGACAGGGGCCATGGAGCATTGTGATCAGAATTTCATGGAGCATTTGGCTGAAAATATTCATTGAGTATTATGATGGCAGGGGTCATGGAGCATTGTGGTGACAATGGAAAGGAGCATTGTGATGGCAAGGTCCTGGAGCATTGTGAGGAGAAGACCATGTAGCCTTGTGATGACAAGTACCATGGAGCATTCTGATGAAAAGTGGCATGGAGCATTGTGATTACATGGGTCTTGGAGCATTGTGATGAATAGGGCATGGATGATTGTGATGAAAAAGCATGGAGCCTTGTCATGAGAGTGTTCAAGGAGCATACTGACGACAAGTGTCAGTGAGCATTTTGATGACAAGTGTATTGAGCATTGTGATGAGAAATGTCATGGAGCATTGTGATGAGAAGACCATGGATAATAGTGATGACGAGCGTCATGGGGAGTTGTGATGACAAGTGTTATGGAACATTGTGAACACAAGGGTTTGGAGCATTGTGATGACAGTGTTTATGGAGCATTTTGATTTCATTGTTATGACAATAGCAGGAAGCATTATGATGATGGGCAGGTACATTGTGATGACAGAGTTCGTGGAGCATTGTGCTTACAGGTGTCTTGGAACATTGTGTTGAAAAGGGCATGGAGCATTGTGATGCTAAGGCCATGGAGCTGTCTGATGACAAGCGTCATGGAGCTATGTGAAAACAAGAGCATGCAGCATTGTGATTACAGGGGTCTTGGAGCATTGTGATAACAAGGGTCATGAAGCCTTGTGATGACAAGGACGTGGAACATTGTCATGACAGGCGTGAGGGAGTATTGTAATGACTAGTGATGGAACATTTTGATATCAGCGGTGAAAGAGCATTTTGATGAGAAGTGCATGGAGCTTTGTGATGACAAGGTTTATAGAGTATTGTGATGACAAAGTTGTGGAACATTGTGATGACAAGTGCATGGCATATTGTGATGACATGGGTCATGGAGCATTGTTCTGACAAGCCCATGGAGCATTGTGATGACAAGGGTCATGGAGCACTCTGCTGAAAAAGGCATGGAGCATTGTGATGACAAGTGTCAAAGAGCATTGTGATGAAAAGTTCATGGAGCATTATGGTGACAAAGTTCACAGAGCCCTGTGATGACGAGGTTATGGACCATTGTGAGGGCAAAGGTCATGTAGCATTGTGATGACTGGAGTCACTTACCATTGTGATGACAAGGGAATGGAGCATTGTGATGACAGGAGCATGGAGCATTGGTCTGACAACTTTCATTGATAATTGTGATGATAGTGGGCATGGCGCACTGTGATGACAGCAGCATGGAGCATTAATAAGACCAGGTCATGGAATATGGTGAAGACAGGTGTCAGGGAGCATTGTGATGACATATGTCATGGTGCATTGTTTTGACAATGGCATGGAGAATTGTGAAGACAAGTGTCATGGAGGATTGTGATGACAAATGTAGTGGAGCATTCTGATGACAAGGGCTTGGAACATTGTGAGAGAAGACCATGGATAACTGTGATGACCAGCGTCATGGGGCATTGTGATGACAAATGTTATGGAACATTGTGATCACAAGGATTTGGTGAATTGTAATGACAGACGACATTGAGCATTTTGATTTCATTGTGATGACAAAAGCGTGAAATATTATGGTGATGGGCACGGTGCATTGTGATGACAGGGTTCATGGAGCATTGAGATGAAAAGGGGCATGGAGCATTGTGATTCCAGGGGTGTTGGAGCATTGTAATGACAAGGGCATTGAGCACTGTGAGGAGAAGGCCATGGAGCATTCTGATGACATGAGTCATGGAGCTTTGTGATGACAAGGGCATCGAGATTTGTGATTACAGGGGTCTTGGAGCATTGTGATGACAAGGGTCATGGAGGCTTGTGATGACAAGACCGTGGAATCTTGTGATGTCAGGGGACATTGAGCATTGTTATGACAGGGGTAATGGAGCATTTTGATGACAAGTACATGGGGCAATGGTCTGAAAAGTTTCATGGATTATTGTGAAGAGAGTTGGCATGGAACAGTGTGATGACAAGGTCATGGAACACTGTGATACATAGACCATGCAGGATTGTAATGACAATGGCATGGAGCATTGTGATGAGAAAGGCATCGAGCATTGTGATGACAAGCGTCATGGCGATTTGGGATGACAAGTGCATGGAGCAATGTGATGAGAGGGTCCATGGAGCATTGTGATGATAATGGAATGGAGCATGGTGATGCCAAGGGTCATGGAGCTTTGTGATGAAAAATCACATGTAGCATTTTGATGAAAAGGGCCTGGTGCATTGTGATGAGAAGGGCAGGGAGCATTGTGATGACAGGGTCATGGAGCAATTTGATGAAAAGGGTCATGGAACATTTTGATGACAGGGGTTATAGAACATTCTGATGTCAGGGATCATGGAGCTTTGTGATGAAAATTGTCATGGAGCATTTTGATTACAGGGGTTATGGAACTTTGTGATGTCAGGTGTCATGGAGCATTGTGATGATAATGGCATGTAGCATTGTGATGACAGGGGTAATGGAACATTGTGATGACAGGGTTGAAGGAGTATTGTGATGACTAGTGGTGGAACATTGAGATATCAGTGGTGAGAGAGCATTTTGATAAGTGCATGGAGCATTGTGATGACAAGGTTTATGGAGCATTTTGATGACAAGGATGTTGAGCATTGTGATGACAAGTGCATGGCGAACTGTGATGACATTGGTTGTGGAGCATTGTGCTGACACACACATCGAGCATTGTGATGACAAGAGTCATGGAACATTGTGCTGACAAAGGCGTGGAGCTTTGTGATGACAAAGGTCACAGAGCATTGTGATAAAAAGTTCATGGAGCATTGTGGTGACAAAGGTCACAGAGCTTTGTCTGACAAGGTCATGGACCATTGTGATGACAAATGTCATGAAACATTGTGATGACTGGAGTCACGGAGCATTGTGATAACAGGGGTCTTGGAGCATTGTGAAGAAAAGTGAATGCATCATTGTGATGAAAAATGCAGGGAGCCTTGTCATGACAGTGTTCAAGGAGCATAGTGATGACAAGTGTCAGGGAGCATTGTGATGACAAGTGTATTGAGCATTGTGTTGACAAAGGTGATGGAGCATTGTGATGAGAAGACCTTGCATAATTGTGATGATGAGCGTCATGGGGCATTGTGATGACAAGTGTCATGGAACATTGTGATCAGAAGGGTTTGCAGCTTTGTGATGACAGAGGACATGGAGCATTTTGATTTCATAGTGATGACAATAGCATGAATCATTATCATGATGGACATGGTGCATTGTGATGACAGGGTTGATGGAGAATTGTGATTACAGAGGTCTTGGAGCATTGTGATGACAAGGGTCATGGAGCCTTGTGATGACAAGGCCGTGGAACATTGTGATGGCAGGGGTCATGGAGCATTGTTATGACAGGTGTAATTGAGCATTGTGATGACAAGGTCATGGAGCAATGTGATGAGAGATTTCATTGAGCTTTGTGATGACAATGGCATGGAGCATTGTGATGCCAGGGGTCATGGAGCTTTGTGATGAAAAATGTCATTGGGCGTTTTATTGACAAGGGCGTGGTGCATTGTGATGAGAAGGGCAGGGAGCATTGTGATGACAGGGTCATGGAGCAATTTGATGAAAATCGTCATGGAATATTTTGATGACAGGCGTTCTGGAACATTGTGATGTCAGGGGTCATGAAGCATTGTGATGAAATGGGTCATGGAGCATTTTGTGACAGGGTTCATGGAGCACTGTGATGACAAGGGCACAGAGCAGTGTAATGACAGGGGCATGGAACATTTGTCTGACAAGTTTCATGGATTATTGTGATGACAGTGGGCATGGAGCATTGTGATGACAAAGGTCACAGAGCCTTGTGTGAAGAGTGCATGGACCACTGTGTTGACAAAGGTCATGAAGCACTGTGATGACTGGAGTCACGGAGCATTGTGATGGCATGGGTCATGGAGCATTTTCTGACAAGCGCATGGAGCATTTTGATGAAAAATGTCATGGAGCATTGTGCTGACAAAGGCATGGAGCATGGTGATGACAAGGGACACAGAGCATTGTGATGAAATATTCATGGAGCATTGTGGTGACAATGATCACAGAGCCTTGTGTGACGGGGGCATGGACAATTGGTCTGACAAGTTTCATGGATTATTGTGATGACGGTGGGCATGGACCATTGTGATGACAAAAGTCATGAAGCATTGTGATGACTGGAGGCAAGGAGCATTTTGATGACATGGGTAATGAAGCATTGTGATGACATGTGCATGGAGCATTGTGATGACAGTGGCATGGAACATTTGTCTGACAAGTTTCATGGATTATTCTGATGACAGTGGGCATGGCGCATTGTGATGACAAGGGCATGGAACACTGTGATGACAAGGTCATAGAGTATTGTGAAGACAGGTGTCAGGGAGCATTGTGATGACATATATCATTGTCCATTGTGATGACAAAGGCATGGAGCATTGTGATACCAAGTGTCATGGAAGATTGTGATGACAAAGGTAATGGAGCATTTTGATGACAAGGGCTTGGAACATTGTGATGACAAGGGTCATGGAGCATTGTGATGAGAGGGGTCAGGGAGCATTGTGATGACAAGAGTCATGGAGCATTGTGATGAGAAGGTCATGGAGCATTGGGCTGAAAATATTCATGGAGTATTGTGATGACAGGGGTCAAGGAGCATTGTGATGACAAGTGTATTGAGCATTGTTATGACAAAGATCATGGTGCATTGTGATGAGAAGACCATGGATAATTGTGATGACCAGCGTCATGGGGCATTGTGATGAGAAGTGTTATGGAACATTGTGATCAGATGGGTTTGCTGCATTGTGATGACAGAGGTCATTGAGCATTTGATTTCATTGTGATGACAATAGCATGAAGCATTTTGATGATGGGCATGGTGCATTGTGATGACAGGGTTCATGGAGAATTGAGATGAAAAGTGGCAAGGAGCATTGTGATTAAAGTGGTCTTGGAGCATTATGATGACAAAGGCATGGAGCATTGTGATGTGAAGGCAATGGAGCATTCTGATGACATGCGTCATGTAGTTTTGTGATGAGAAGGGCAAAGAGCATTGTGAAGACAGTGGCATGGAAAATTGGTGTAACAAGTTTTATGGATTATTGTGATGACAGTGGGCATGGCGAATTGTGATGACAAGGGCATGGAGCATTGTGACGCCAAGTGTCATGGAGGATTGTGATGACAAAGGTAATGGAGCATTGTGATGACAAGGGTTTGGAGCTTTGTGATAACAAGGGTCATGGAGCATTGTGACGAAAACGGGCATTGAGAATTTTGATGACAAGGTATGAAGCATTTTGATGACAAAGCCATGGATCTTGCTATGACAGGTGTCATGGGACATTTCGATGAGAGGTGCATGGAGAATTATGATGAAAAGAGCATGTAAAATTGTGATGAGTAGTGTCATGGAGCATTGTGATGACAAGAACGTGGAGAATTGTGATGACAAGGGACATGGAGCATTCTTATGACCAGGGAATGGAGCATTGTGATCGAAAGACCATGGAGCACCGTGATGAGAGGAAAAATGGACAACTGTGATGACGAGCATCATGGAGCACTGTAATGACAAGGGGCATGGAGCATTCTGATGACATGCGTCATGGAGCATTGTGATGACAGAGGTCATGGAACATTGTGATGTCAGGAGTCATGGAGCATTCTGATGATAAGCTTGTGGAGTATTGTGATGACAATGGCATGGAGCATTGTGATGAAAAGGGCGTGGATCATTGTGATGAAAAAGGCATGGAGCCTTTTCATGACAGATTTAAAGGAGCATTCTGACAACAACTGTCAGGGAGCATTGTGATGAAAAGTGTATTGAGCATTGTGATGAAAATGGTCATTGAGCATTGTGATGACAAGGGCATGTAATATTGTGATGACAGGAATCATGGAGCATTGTGATGTCAAGTGTTATGGAACATTGTGATCACAAGTGTTTGGAGCATTGTGATGACAGGTCATGGAACACTCTGATACATGGGTCATGAAGGATTGTAATGACAAGGGCATGGAGCATTGTGATGAGAAGGGCATCAAGCATTTTGATGACAAGCGTCTTGGAGCTTTGTGATGACCAGGACATGGAACAATGTGATGAGAGGCTTCCTGAAGCATTGTGATGAAAATGGCATGGAACATTGTGAGGCAAAGGTTCATGGAGCTTTGTGATGACAAAGGTCATGGAGCACTTTGATGACAAGTGCGTCGTGCATTGTGATTAGTAGGGCAGCGTGCATTGTGAGAACAGGGTCATGGAGCAACTTGATGAAAAGTGTCATCGAACATTTTGATGACAGGGGTTATGGAACATTGTGATGTCAGGGTTCATGGAGCATTTTGATGAAATGGGTCATGGAGAATTTTGATGACAGGTGTTATGGAACAATGTGATGTCAGGGGTCATTGAACATTGTGATGATAAGGGCATGCACCATTGTGATGACAGGGGTCATGGAACATTGTGATGACAGGGGTGAGGGACTATTGTGATGACTAGTGATGGAACATTGTGATATCAGTGGTGAGAGAGCATTTTGATGAGAAGTGTATGGAGCATTGTGATGACAATGTTTATGGAGCGTTGTGATGACAAGGTTTTGGAGCATTGTGATGACAAGTGCATGACACATTGTTATGACATGTGTTATGGAGCATTGTGCTGATTAGCACATGGAGCATTGTGATGACAATGGTCATGGAGCATTTATCTGAGGAAGGCATGGAGCATTGTGATGACAAGGGTCACGGAGCATTGTGATCAAAAGTTCATGGAGCATTGTGGTGAAAAAGGTCACAGGGACTTGTGATGAAGAGGTCATGGACCATTGTGATGACAAAGGTCATGAATCATTGTTATGACTGGAGTCAAGAAGGACTGTGATGACAGGGGTCATGGCGCATTGTGATGAAAAGGCCATGGAGCATAGTGATGACAGGGCCATAGAGCATAGCTCTGACAAGTTTTATGGATTATTGTGATTACAGTGGGCATGGCACTTTGTGATGACAAGGGCATGGAGCATTGTGATGACAAGGTGATACAGTATTGTGAAGACAGGTGTCAGGGAGCACTGTGATGACATATGTGGTGGTCCATTGTGATGACAGTGGCATGGAGCATTGTGTTGCCAAGTGTCATGGAGTATTGTGATGACAAGGGCTTGGAGCATTGTGATGACAAGTGTCATGGAGCATTGTGATGAAAAGGGCATGGAGCATTGTGATTACAGGGGTCTTGGAGCATTGTGATGAAAAGGGCATGGATCATTGTGATGGAAAAGGCATGGAGCCTTGTTATGACAGGGTTCAAGGAGCATACTGACGACAAGTGTCAGGGAGCATTGTGATGACAAGTAAATTGAGCATTGTGATGACAAAGTTCATGGAGCATTGTGATGAGAAAACCATGGATAATTGTGATGACGAGCGTCATGGGGCGTTGTGATGACAAGTGTTATGGAACATTGTGATCATAAGGGTTTGGAGCATTGTGATGACAGAGTTCATGGAGCATTTTGATTTCATTATGATGACCATAGCATGAAGCATTATGATGATGAGCATGGTGCATTGTGATTACAGGGTTAATGGAGCATTGAGATGAAAAGGGGCATGGAGAATTGTGATTAAATTGGTCTTGGAGCATTGTGATGACAAGGGCAAGGAGCATTGTGATGAGAAGGCAATGTAGCATTCTGATGACATGCGTCATGGAGCTTTGTGATGACAAGGGCATGGAGCATTGTGATGACAGTGGCATGAAAAATTGGTCTAACAAGTTTCATGGATTATTGTGATGACAGTGGGCATGGATTATTTTGATTACAAGGGCATGGAGCATTCTGATGATAAGCTTGTGGAGTATTGTGATGACAATGGCATGGAGCATTGTGATGAAAATGGCATGGATCATTGTGATGAAAAATGCATGGAGCCTTTTCATGACAGGTTTCAAGGCACATTCTGACAACAAGTGTCAGTGAGCACTGTGATGACAAGTGTATTGAGCATTGTGATGACGATGGTCATGGAGCATTGTGATGACAATGGCATGGAGTATTGTGATGACAGGCATCATGGATCATTGTGATGTCAAGGGTTATGGAACATTGTGATCACAAGGTTTTGGAGCATTGTGATGACAGGTCTTGGATCATTTTGATTTCAAGGAGCATGGAGCATTGTGATGACAAGGGTATGAAGCAATGTGATCCAAAGTTTCATGGAGGATTTTGATGACAAGCGCATGGGGCATTGTGATGACAATGTCATGTAGCATTTTGCTGACAAAGGCATGGAGCATCGTGATGACAAGTTTCATGGAGCACTGTGAAGACAAGCATCACGGAGCATTGTTATTACAGCGGTCATGGAGAATTGGGATGGCAAGGGCACGGATCATTGTGATGACAAGGGTCAGGGAGCATTTTGCTGATAAAAGTCCTGGATTATTGTGTTGTATGGCGTCATGGAGCATTGTTCTGACAGTGGTCATGGAGCATTGTGATGACGGGGGTCATGGAGCATTGTGATGACAAGTTCATGGAGCATTGGGCTGAAAATGTTCATGGAGTATTGTGATGACAGGGGTCATGGAGCATTGTGATGACAAGGGAATGGAGCATCGTGATGACAAGATCCTGGAGCATTGTGATGAGAAGACTATGGAGCTTTGTGATGACAAGTCTCATGGAGCATTCTGATTAAATGGGGCATGGAGCTTTGTGATTAAAGGAGCCTTGGAGCATTGTGATGACAAGGGCATGGAGCATTTTGATGAGAAGGCCATGGAGCATTCTGATGACATGCGTCATGAAGCACTGTGATGACCAGGGCATGCAGCATTGTGATTACAGGGGTCTTGGAGCATTGTGATGAAAACGGCATGGATCATTGTGATGAAAAAGGCATGTAGCCTTGTCATGACAGGGTTCAAGGAGTATACTGATGACAAGTGTCAGGGCGCATTGTGATGACCAGTGTATTGAGCATTGTGATGACAAAGTTCATGGAGCACTGTGATGAGAAGACCGTGGATAACTGTGATGTCGAGAGTAAAGGGGCGTTGTGAAGACAAGTGTTATGAACATTGTGATCACACGGGTTTGGAGCATTGTGATGACAGAGGTCATGGAGCATTTTGTTGACAAGTGCGTGGTGCATTGTAATGAAAAGGGCAGGGTGCATAGTGATGACAGTGTCATGGAGCAATTTGATGAAAATGGTCATCGAACATTTTGATGACAGGGGTTATGGGACATTGTGATGTCAGGGGTCATGGAACATTGTGATGAAAAGGGTCATGGAGCATTTTGATGACAGGGATTATGGAACGTTGTGATGTCAGGGGTCATCGAACATTTTGGTGATAAGGGCATGTAGCATTGTGATCATAGGGGTCATGGAACATTTTGATGACAGGGGTGAGGGAGTATTGTGATGACTAGTGATGGATCAGTGTGATATCAGTGGTGAGAGAGCATTTTGGTGAGAAGTGTATGGAGCATTGTGATGACAAGGTTTATGGAGCGTTGTGATGACAAGGTTGTGGAGCATTGTGATGACAAGCGTGTGGTGCATTGTTATGACATGTGTTATGGAGCATTGTGCTGACTAGCACATGAAGCATTGTGATGAAAAGGGTCATGGAGCATCATGCTGAGAAACGCTTGGAGCATTGTGATGACAAGGGTCATGGAGAATTATGATCAAATGTTCATGGAGCATTGTGGTGACAAAGGTCACAGAGACTTCTGATGACGAGGGCATTGAGCATTTTGATGACAATGGTCATGAATCATTGTTATGACTGGAGTCACAGAGCATTGTGACGACCGGGGTCATGGAGCATTGTGATGACAAGGGCATGGAGCATTGTGATGACAAGGTCATACATTATTGTGAAGGCAGGTGTCAGGGAGCATTGTGATGACATATGTCACGATCCATTGTGATGACAATGCCATTGGGCATTGTGATGCCAAGTGTCATGGAAGATTGGGATGACAAAGGTAATGGAGCATTGTGATGACAAGGGCTTTGAGCATCGTGATGACAAGGTCAAGGAGCACTCTGATGACAAGATCATGGAGAGTTGTGATGACAAGGGCCATTGAGAATTTTGATGAGAAGGTCGTGAAGCACTGTGATGAGAAGCGCATGGAGCTTGCTATGACAGGGGTCATGGAGCATTGCAATGAAAAGTGCATGGAGAACTGTATTGACAACAGCATGTAACATTTTAATGAGAAGTCTCTTGGAGCATTGTGATGTCAAGGACATGTAGAATTGTGATGACCAGGGCATGGAGCATTGTGCTGGCAGGACCGTGGAGCATTGTGATGAGAAGACCATGGATAATTGTGATGATGAGCGTCATGGAGCACTGTAATGACAAGGCGCATGGAGCATTGTGATGACAGGTGTCATGGATCATTGTGAGGACAAGTGTCATGGACCATTCTGATGACAAGCTTGTGGAGTAATGTGCTGAAAAAGGCATGGAGCCTTTTCATGACAGTGCTCCAGCAGCATTTTGACGACAAGTGTCAGGGAGCATTGTGATGACATGTGTATTGAGAATTGTGATGACAAAGGTCATGGAGCATTGTGATGATAGGCATCATGGAGCATTGTGATGACAAGTATTATGGAACATTGTGATCACGAGGATTTGGAGCATTGTGATGACAGAAGTCATGTATCATTTTCATTTCAAGGAGCATAGAGCATTGTGATGACAAGGGCATGAAGCAATGTGAACCCAAGGTTCATGGAGGATTTTGATGACAATGGGAACGGAGTATTGTGATGACAAGCGCATGGAGCATTGTGATGACAAGGTCATATAGCATTTTGCTGACAAATGCATGGAGCATTGTGTTGACAAGCGTCATGGAGCATTGTGTTTACAGGGGCCATGGAGCTTTGGGATGGCAAAGACATGGATCATTGTGATGACAAGGGTCATGGAGAATTTTGATGACAAGAGTCCCGGATCATTGTGTTGTCTGGTGTCATGGAGCGTTGTGATGACATTGGTCATGGAGCATTGTGATTACAGGGGATTTGGAGCATTATTCTGAAAAGTCCATGGATCATTGTGAGGAAAAGGCATGGAGCCTTGTCATGACAGGGTTCAAGGAGCATACTTATGACAAGTGTCAGGGAGCATTGTGATGACAAAGGTCATGGAGCATTGTGATGAGAAGACCATGGATAATTGTGATGAGCAGTGTCATGGGGCATTGTGATGACAATTGTTATGGAACATTGTGATCACAAGGGTTTGGAGCATTGTGATGACAGAGGTAATGGAGCATTTTGATTTCATTTTGATGACAATAGCATGAAGCTTTATGATGATGGGCATGTTGCATTGTGATGACAGTGTTCATGGAGAATTGAGATGAAAAGGGGAATGGAGCCTTGTGATTACAGGGGTCATGGAGCATTGTTATGACAAGGGTCATGGAGCCATGTCATGACAACGCCCTGGTACACTGTGATGGCAGGGGTCATGGAGCATTGTTATGACAGGTGTAATGGAGCATTGTGATGACAAGTGCATGGAGCCTTAGTTTGAAATGTTTCATGGATTATTGTGACGAGAGTGGTCATGGAGCCTTGTGATGACAAGGGCACAGAACACGGTGATACATGGGTTATAGAGGATTATAATGACAAGGGCATGGATCATTGTGATGAGAAATGCACCGGGCATTGTGATGACAAGTGTCATGGAGCTTTGTGATGACAAGGGCAAGGAGCAATGTGATGATAGGGTTCATGGAACATTGTGATGACAATGGCATGGAGCATTGTGATGCCAAGGGTCATGGAGATTTGTGAGGACAAAGGTCAATGGGCATTTTGATGACAAGAGCATTGTGCATTGTGATGAGAAGGGCAGGGAGCATTGTGATGACAGGATCATGGAGCAATTTGATGAAAAGCGTCAGGGAACATTTTGATGACAGGGGTTATAGAACAGTGTGACGTCAGTGGTCATGGAGCATTGTGATGATAAGGGCATGTAGCATTTTGATGACAGGGGTCATGGAACATTGTGATGAAAGGGGTGAGGGAGTATTGTGATGACTAGTAATGGAACATTGTGATATCAGTGGTGAGAGAGCATTTAGATGACAAGTTCATGGAGCATTGTGATGACAAGGTTTATGGAGCAATGTGATGACAAGGTTGTGGAGCATTGTGAAGACAAGTGCATGGCATATTGTGATGACCTGTGTTTTGGAGCATTGTGCTGACAAGCGCATGGAGCATTGTGATGACAAGGGTCATGGAGCACTGTGCTGACAAAGGCATGGAGCATTGTGATGACACGTGTTACAGAGCATTGAGATGACGAGGGAATGGACCATTTTCATGAAAAAGGTCATAAAGCATTGTGATGACTGGATTCACGGAGCATTATGATGTGAGGGGTCATGGAGCATTGTGATTACAAGGGCATGGTGCATTGTGATGAAAATGGCATGGAGCATTGTTATGACAAGGTCATATAGTATTGTGAAGACAGGTGTCAGGGAGCATTGTGATGACATATGTCGTGGTGCATTGTGATGACAACGGCATGAAGCATTGTGATGCCAAATGTCATGGAGGATTGTGATGACAAAGGTAATGGAGCATTGTGATGAAGAGACCATAGAGCCTTGTGATGACAAGTCTCATGGAGCATTCTGATGAAAAGGGGCATGGAGCATTGTGATTACAGGAGCCTTGGAGCATTGTGATGACAAGGGCATGGAGCATTGTGATGAGAAAGCCATGGAGCATTCTGATGACATGTGTCATGAAGCTTTGTGATGACAAGGTCATGGAGAATTGTTATTACAGGTGTCTTGGAGCATTGTGATGAAAAGTTCATGGATCATTGTGATGAAAAAGGCATGGAACCTTGTCATGGCAGGGTTCAAGGAGCATACTGATGACAAGTATCAAGGAGCACTGTGATGACAAAGGTCATGGAGCATTTGATGTGAAGACAATGGATAATTGTGATGAGGAGCGTCATGGGGCATTGTGATCACAAGTGTTATGGAATATTGTGATCACAAGGGTTTGGAGCATTGTGATGACAGAGGTCATGGAGCATTTTGATTTCATTGTGATGACAATAGTATGAAGCTTTATGTTGATGGGCATGGTCCATTGTAATGACAGTGTTCATGGAGAATTGAGATGAAAAGGGGCATGGAGCCTTGTGATTACAGGGGTCATGGAGCATTGTTATGACAAGGGTCATGGAGCCTTGTGATGAAAACGCCATGGAATATTGTGATGGCAGGGGTCATGGAGCATTGTTTTGACAGGTGTAATGGAGCATTGTGATGACAAGGGCATTGAGCATTGGTTTGAAATGTTTCATTGATTATTGTGATGAGAGTGGGCATGGAGCATTGTGATGACAAGGTCACAGAACACGGTGATTCATGGGTCATGGAGGATTGTAATGACAAGGGCATGGACAATTGTGATGAGAAAGGCATTGAGCATTGTGATGAGAAGCGTCATGGAGCTTTGTGATGACAAGGGCAAGGAGCAATGTGATGATAGTGTTCATGGAGCATTGTTATGACAATGCCATGGAGCATTGTGATGCCAAGGGTCATGGAGCTTTGTGATGACAAAGGTCATGTAGCATTTTGATGACAAGGGTGTTGTGCATTGTGATGAGAAGGGCAGGGAGCATTGTGATGACAGGGTCATTGAGCAATTTGATGAAAAGTGTCGGGGAACATTTTGATGACAGGGGTTATGGAACATTGTGATGTCAGTGGTCATGGAGCATTGTGATGATAAGGGCATGTAGTATTTTGATGACATGGGTCATGGAACATTGTGATGAAAGGGGTGAGGGAGTCTTGTGATGACTAGTGATGGAACATTGTGATATCAGTGGTGAAAGAGCATTTAGATGAGAAGTGCATGGAGCATTGTGATGACAAGTTTTATGGAGCATTGTGATGACAAGGTTGTGGAGCATTGTGATGAAAAGTGCATGGCATATTGTGATGACATGTGTCTTGGAGCACTGTGCTGACAAGCGCATGGAGCATTGTGATGACAAGATCATGGAGCATTGGGCTGACAAAGGCATGCAGCATTGTGATGACAAATGTTACACAGCACTGTGATGACGAGGGAATGGACCATTGTGATGACAAAGGTCATAAAGCATTGTGATGACTGGATTCACGGAGCATTATGATGTGAGGGGTCATGGAGCATTGTGATTACAAGGGAATGGAGCATTGTGATGACAGGGGCATGGAGAATTGGTCTGAAAAGTTTCATGGATTATTGCTATGAGGGTGGGCATGGCACATTGTGAAGACAAGGGAATGGAACATTGTTATGACAAGATCATGCAGTATTGTGAAGACAAGTGTCAGGGAGCATTGTGATGACATATGTCATGGTGCATTGTGATGACAATGGCGTGACGAATTATGATGATGGGCATGATGCATTGTGATGACAGGGTCATGGAGCAATTTGATGAAAAGTGTCATGGAACATTTTGATGACAGGTGTTTTGGCACATTGTGATATCATGTGTCATGGCGCATTGTGATGATAAGTGCATGTAGCATTGTGATGACGGGGTCCTGGAACATTGTGATATAAGTGGTGAGAGAGCATTTTGATGAGAAGTGCATGGAGCATTGTGATGACAATGTTTATGGAGCATTGTGATAACAAGGTTGTGGACTATTGTGATGAAAAGCATGTGGCACATTGTGATGACAAGGTTCCTGGAGTATTGTGCTGACAAAGGCAAGGAGCATTGAGATGACAAGTGTCACGGAGCATTGTGATGACGCAGGCATGGACTATTGTGATGACTAAGGTCATGAAGCATTGTGATGATTGGAGTCACGGAGCATTGTGATGACAAGGGCATGGAGCATTGTGACGACAGGGGCATGGAGCATTGGTCTGACAAGTTTCATGGATTATTGTGATGACAGTGGGCATGGCGGATTGTGATGACAAGGGCATGGAGCATTGTGATGACAAGGTCACGGAGTATTGTGAAGAATGGTATCAGGGAGCATGTGATGTCATATGTCATGGTCCATTGTGATGACAATGGCATGGGGCATTGTGATGCCAAGTGTCATGGAGGATTGTGATGAGAAAGATAATGGGGCATTATGATGATTAGTGCTTGGAACATTATGATGACAAGGGCATTGAGAATTTTGTTGAGAAGGTCCTGAGACATTGTGATGACAAGGTCCTGGAGCATTGTGATGAGAAAACCATGGAGCCTTGTGAGGACAGGTCTCATGGAGCATACTGATGAAAAGGGGCGTGGAGCATTGTGATTACAGGGGTCTTGGAACATTGTGATGACAAGGGCATGGAGCATTGTGATGAGAAGGCCAAGGAGCATTCTGCTGCCATGTGTCATGGAGCTTTGTGGTGACAAGGGTATGGAGCATTGTGAATACAGTGTTTTTGGAGCATTGTGATGACAAGGGCATGGAGCATTGTGATGAGAAGGCCGTGGAGCATTCTGATGACATGGGTCATGGAGCTTTCTGATGACAAGGGCATGGAGCATTGTGATTACAGGGGTCTGGGAGCACTGTGATGACAAGGGTCATGGAGCCTTTTGATGACAAGAGTCCCGGATCATTGTGTTGTCTGGTGTCATGGATCTTTGTGATGATTGTGGTCATGGAGCATTGTGATGACAGGGGTCATGGAGCATTGTGAACAGAAGTTCATGGAGCATTGGGATGACAATATTCATTGAGTATTGTGATGGCAGGTGGAATGGAGCATTGTGAAGACAATGGAATGGAGCATTGTGATGACAAGGTCCTGGAGCATAGTGAGGAGAAGACCATGGAGCCTTGTGATGACAAGTCTCATGGAGCATTCTGATGAAAAGGAGCATGGAGCATTGTGATTACAGTGGTCTTGGAGCATTGTAATGAATAGGGCATGGGTGATTGTGATGAAAAAGCATGGAGCCTTGTAATGAGAGGGTTCAAGGAGCATACTGACGACAAGTGTCAGGGAGCATTGTGATGATAAGTGTATTGAGCATTGTGATGAGAAATGTCATGGAGCATTGTGATGAGAAGACCATGGATAATTGTGATGACGAGCATCATGGGGAGTTGTGATGACAAGTGTTATGGAACATTGTGATCACAAGGATTTGGAGCATTGTGATGACAGAGCTTATGGAGCATTTTAATTCCATTGTGATGACAATAGCATGAAGCATTATGATGATGGGCATGGTTCATTGTGATGACAGAGTTCATGGAGCATTGAGTTGAAAAGGGGCATGGAGCATTGTGATTACAGTTGTCTTGGAGCATTGTGAAGAAAAGGGCATGGAGCTTTGTGAGGATAAGGCCATGGAGCTGTCTGATGACATGCATCATGGAGCCTTGTGATGACAAGGCCGTGGAATATTGTCATGACAGGGGTGAAGGAGTATTGTGATGACTAGAGATGGAACATTTTGATATCAGTGGTGAAAGAGCATTTTGATGAGAAGTGCATGGAGCTTTGTGATGACAAGGTTTATGGAGCATTGTGATGACAATGTTGTGGAATATTGTGATGACAAGTGCATGGCACATTGTGATGACATGGGTCATGGAGCATTGTGCTGACAAGCGCATGGAGCATTGTGATGAAAAGGGTCATGGAGCACTCTGCTGACAAAGGCATGGAGCGTTATGTTGACAAGGGTCACAGAGCATTGTGATGAAAACTTCATGGAGCATTATGGTGACAAAGTTCACAGAGTCCTGTGATGACGCGGGCATGGACCATTGTGATGACAAAGGTCATGAAGCATTGTGATGACTGGAGTCACCGAGCACTGTGATGAAAAGGGCATGGAGCATTGTGATGACAGGGGGATAGAGCATTGGTCTGACAAGTTTCATGGATTATTGTGATGATAGTGGGCATGGCGCACTGTGATGACAAGGGCATGGAAAATTGTTATGACAAGGTCATGGAGTATTGTGAAGACAGGTTTCAGGGAGCATTGTGATGACATATGTCATGGTGCATTATGATGACAATGGCATGGAGCATTGTGAAGCCAAGTGTCATGGAGGATTTTGATGACAAAGGTAATGGAGCATTGTGATGATAAGGGCTTGGAGCATTGTGATGACAATGGTCATGGAGCATTGTGATGACAACGGCATGGAGCATTGTTATGGCAAGGGCCATTGAGAATTTTGATGACAAGGTCGTGTAGCTTTTGATGAAAAGCACATGGAGCTTGCTATGTCAGGTGTCATGGAGCATTGCGATGACAAGTGCATGGAGAATTGTGATGACAAGAGCATGTAACATTGTGATGAGAAGTGTCATGGAGCATTCTGATGGCAAGACGGTGGAGCATTGTGATGAGAAGACCATGGATAATTGTGATGACGATCGTCATGGAGCACTGTAATGACAAGGGGCATGGAGCATTGTGATGACAAGGGTTATGGAACATTCTGATGACAAGCTTGTGGAGTATTGTGATGACAATGGCATGGAGCATTGTGATGAAAAGGGCATGGAGCATTGTGATGAAAAAGGCATGGAGCCTTTTCATGACAGGGTTCAAGGAGCATTCTGACGACAAGTGTCAGGGAGCATTGTGATGACAAGTGTATTGAGCACTGTGATGACAAAATTCATGGAGCATTGTGATGACACGGGCAAGGACTATTGTCATGACAGGCATCATGGAGCTTTGTGATGACAAGTGTATTGAGCATTGTGCTGACAAAGGCATGGATCATTGTGATGACAAGTGTTACAGAGCATTGTCATGACGAGGGAATGGACCATTGTGATGAAAAATATCATGGAGCATTGTGATTAGAAGACCATGGATAATTGTGATGAGGAGCATCATGGGGAATTGTGAGGACAAGTGTTATGGAACATTGTGATCACAAGGGTTTGGAGGATTGTGATGACAGAGGTCATGGAACATTTTGATTTCATTGTTATGACAATAGCATGAAGCATTATGATGATGGGCATGGTGCATTGTGATGACAGTGTTCATGGAGCATTGAGATGAAATGTGGCATGGAGAATTGTGATTACAGGGGTCTTGGAGCACTGTGATGACAAGGCCATGGAGCATTGTGATGAGAAGGCCATGGAGCATTCTGATGACATAAGTCATGGAGCTTCGTGATAACAAGGGCATGGAGCATTGTGATTACAGGGGTCTTGGAGAATTGTGATGACAAGGGTCATGGAGCCTTGTGATCACGAGGCCGTGGATCATTGTGATGGCAGGGGTCATGGAGCATTGTTATGACACGGGTAATGGAGCCTTTCGATGACAAGGGCATGGAGCATTGGTTTGAAAAGATTCATGGATTATTGTGATGAGAAGGGCATTGAGCATTGTGATGACAAGCGTCAGGGTGCTTTGTGATGACAAGTGCATGGAGCAATGTGATGAGAGGGTTAAAGGAGCATTGTGATGACAATGGCATGGAGCATTGTGATGTCAAGGGTCATGGAGCACTGGGATGACAAGCGTCAGAGACTATTCTGATTACAGGTGTCATGGGGCATTGTGATGACAAGCACATGGATCATTGTGATGACAAGTGTCATGGAGCATTTTGATGACAAGAGTCCCAGATCATTGTGTTGTCAGGGGTCATGGATCGCTGTGATGACAGTGGTCATAGAGCATTGTGATGTCAGGGGTAATGGAGCATTGTGATGGCAAGGGCATGTAGCATTCTGATGACATGCATCACGGAGCATTGTGATTACAAGGGCATGGAACATTTTGATGACAGGGTTCATGGAACATTGTGATGACAGGGGTGAGGGAGTATTGTGAGGACTAGTGATGGAACATTGTGATATCAGTGGTGAGAAAGCATTTTGATGAGAAGTGCATGGACATTGTGATGACAAGTTTTAAGGAGCATTGTGATGACAAGGGCATGGAACATTTTGATGACAGGGGTCATGGAACATTGTGATGACAAGGGTGAGGGAGTATTGTGATGACTAGTGATGGAAAATTGTGATATCAGTGGTGAGAGAGCATTTTGATGAGAAGTGCATGGAGCATTGTGATGACAAGTTTCAAGGGGCATTGTGATGACAAGATTGTGGAGCATTGTGATGACAAGCGCATGGCTCATTGTGATGACATGGGTCATGGAGCATTGTGCTGACAAAGGCATGGAGCATTATGATGACAAGGGTCACGGAGCATTGTGATGAAAAGTTCATGGAGCATTGTGGTAACAAAGGTCACAGAGACGTGTGATGACGAGGGCATGGACCATTGTGATGACAAAGGTCATGAAGCATTGTGATGACTGGAGTCATGGAGCATTGTGATGACAGGGTTCATGGTGCATTGTGATGACAATGGCATGGAGCATTGTGATGATAGGTGCATGGAGAACTGGTCTGACAACTTTCAAGGATTATTGTGATGAGTGACGGCATGGCACATTGTGAAGACAAGGGCATGGAGCATTGTGATGACAAGGGCATGGAGCATTGTGATGACAAGGTCATGGAGTATTGTGAAGACAAGTGTCAGGGAGCATTGTAATGACATATGTCATGGTCCATTTTGATGAAAAGGCATGGAGCATTGTGATGCCATGTGTCATGGAGGATTGTGATGACAAGAGCATGTAACATGGTGATGAGAAGTGTCATGGAGCATTGTGATGACAAGGGACAGGGAGCATTGTGATGTCCAGGGCATGGAGCATTGTGATGGCAAGACCGTGGAGCATTGTGATCGCAAGACCATGGAGCATTTTGTTGACGAGTGTCATCAAGCACTGTAGTGATACGCGGCATGGAGAATGGTGATGATAGGTGTCATGGATCATTGTGATGACAAGGGTCATGGAGCATTCTGATGACAAGCTTGTGGAGTATTGTGATGACAATGGCATGGAGCATTGTGATGAAAAAGGCATGGAGCATTGTGATGAAAAAGACATGGAACCTTTTCATGACAGGGATCAAGGAGCATTCTGACGTTAAGTGTCAGGGAACATTGTGATGACAAGTGTATTGAGCATTGTGATAACAATGGTCATGGAGCATTGTGATGACAGGCATCATGGAGCATTGTGATGAGAAGGCCATGGAGCATTCTGATGACATGCGTCATGGAGCTTTGTGATGACAAGGGCATGCAGCATTGTGATTTCAGGGGTCTTGGAGCATGGTGATGAAAAGGGCATGGATCATTGTGACGGAAAATGCATGGAGCCTTGTCATGACCGGGTCCAAGGAGCATAGTGATGACAAGTATCAGGGAGCATTGTGATGAAATGTGTATTGAGCATTGTGATGACAAATGTCATGGAGCATCGTGATGAGAAAACTATGGATAATTGTGATGACGAGCGTCATGGAGCGTTGTGATGACAAGTGTTATGGAACATTGTGATCACAAGGGTGTGGAGCATTGTGATGACAGTGTTCATGGAGCATTGAGATGAAAAGGGGCATGGAGCATTGTGATTAAAGTGGTCTAGGAGCATTGTGATGACAAGGACATGGACCATTGTGATGAGAATGCAATGGAGCATTCTGATGACATGTGTCATGCAGCTTTGTGATGACAAGGGCATATAGCATTGTGATGAGAGTGGCATGGAACATTGGACTGACAAGTTTGATGGATTATTGTGATGACAGTGGGCATGGCACATTGTGATGACAAGGGCATGGAGCATTGTGATGACAAGGTCATGGAATACTCTGAAGACAGGTGACAGGGAGCATTGTGATGACATATGTCATGGTCCATTGAGATGACAATGGCATGGAGCATTGTGATGACAGGTGTCATGGAGCCTTGTGATGACACGGGTCATGGAGCATTGTGATGACATGTGTCATGGAGCACTCTGATGACAAGCTTGTGGAGTATTGTGATGACAATGGCATGGAGCATAGTGATGAAAACAGCAGGGAGCATTGTGATGAAAAAGGCATGGACCCTTTTCATGACAGGGTTCATGGAGCATTCTGAAGTCAAGTGTCTGGTAGCATTGTGATGACAAGGGCATGGAGCATGGTGATGAGAAGGCCATGGAGCATTCTGATGATATGGGTCATGGAGCTTTGTGATGACAAGGGCATGGAGCATTGTGATTACAGTGGTCTTGGAGCATTGTGATGATAATCGCATGTATCATTGTGATGAAAAATGCATGGAGCCTTGTCATGACAGGGTTCAAGGAGGATACTGACGACAAGTGTCAGGAAGCATTGAGATGACAAGTGTATTGAGCATTGTGATGACAAATATCATGGAGCATTGTGATGAGAAGACCATGGATAATTGTGATGAGGAGCGTCATGGGGAATTGTGATGACAAGTGTTATGGAACATTGTGATCACAAGGGTTTGGAGGATTGTGATGACAGTGGTCATGGAACATTTTGATTTCATTTTTATGCCAATAGCATGAAGCATTATGATGATGGGCATGGTGCATTGTGATGGCAGTGTTCATGGAGCATTGAGATGAAAAGTGGCATGGAGAATTGTGATTACAGGGTTCTTGGAGCACTGTGATGACAAGGGCATGGAGCATTGTGAGGAGAAGGCCATGGAGCATTCTGATGACATAAGTCATAGAGCTTCGTCATGACAAGGGCATGGAGCATTGTTATTACAATTGGTCTTGGAGAATTGTGATGACAAGGGTCATGGAGCCTTGTGATGACGAGGCCGTGGATCATTGTGATGGCAGGGGTCATGGAGCATTGTTATGACACGGGTAATGGAGCCTTTCGATGACAAAGGCATGGAGCATTGGTGTGAAAAGATTCATGGATTATTGTGATGAGAAGAGCATTGAGCATTGTGATGACAAGTGTCAGGGAGCTTTGTGATGACAAGAGCATGGAGCAATGTGATGAGAGGGTTCATGGAGCATTGTGATGACAATGGCATGGAGCATTGTGATGTCAAGGGTCATGGAGCACTGGGATGACAAACATCACAGACTATTCTGATTACAGGGGTCATGGAGCATTGGGATGACAAGCGCATGGATCATTGTGATGACAAGTGTCGTGGAGCATTTTGATGACAAGAGTCCCGGATCATTGTGTTGTCAGGGGTCATGGATCGCTGTGATGACAGTGGTCATGGAGCATTATAATGACAGGGGTAATGGAGCATTGTGATAGCAAGGGCATGTATCATTCTGATGACATGCATCACGGAGCATTGTGATGACAAGGGCATGGAACATTTTGATGACAGGGGTCATGGAACATTGTGATGACAGGGGTGAGGGAGTATTGTGATGACAAGTGATGGAACATTGTGATATCAGTGGTGAGAGAGCATTTTGATGAGAAGTGCATGGAGTATTGTGATGATAAGTTTTAAGGAGCATTGTGATGACAAGTTTTAAGGAGCATTGTGATGACAAGGGCATGGAACATTTTGATGACAGGGGTCATGGAACATTGTGATGACAAGGGTGAGGGAGTATTGTGATGACTAGTGATGGAAAATTGTGATATCAGTGGTGAGAGAGCATTTTGATGAGAAGTGCATGGAGCATTTTGATGACAAGTTTTAAGGAGCATTGTGATGACAAGTTTGTGGAGCATTGTGATGACAAGAGCATGGCTCATTGTGATTGCATGGGTCATGGAGCATTGTGCTGACAAAGGCATGGAGCATTATGATGACAAGGGTCACGGAGCATTGTGATGAAAAGTTCATGGAGCATTTTGGTGACAAAGGTCACAGAGACGTGTGATAACGAGGGCATGGACCATTGTGATGACAAAGGTCATGAAGCATTGTGATGACTGGAGTCATGGAGCATTGTGATGACAGGGTTCATGGTGCATTGTGATGACAATGGCATGGAGCATTGTGATGATAGGTGCATGGAGAACTGGTTTGAGAACTTTCAAGGATTATTGTGATGAGTGACAGCATGGCACATTGTGAAGACAATGGCATGGAGCATTGTTATGACAAGGGCATGGAGCATTGTGATGACAAGGTCATGGAGAATTGTGAAGACAGGTGTCAGGGAACATTGTAATGACATATGTCATGGTCCATTTTGATGACAATGGCATGGAGCATTGTGATGCCATATGTCATGGAGGATTGTGATGACAAGAGCATGTAACATGGTGATGAGAAGTGTCATGGAGCATTGTGATGACAAGGGACAGGGAGCATTGTGATGTCCAGGGCATGGAGCATTGTGATGGCATGACCGTGGAGCATTGTGATCGCAAGACCATGGAGCATTTTGTTGACGAGTGTCATCGAGCACTGTAGTGATATTGGGCATGGAGAATTGTGATGATAGGTGTCATGGATCATTGTGATGACAAGGGTCATGGAGCATTCTGATGACATGCTTGTGGAGTAATGTGATGACAAGTGCATGGAGCATTGTGATGAAAAAGGCATGGAGCATTGTGATGAAAAAGACATGGAACCTTTTCATGACAGGGATCAAGGAGCATTCTGATGTCAAGTGTCAGGGAACATTGTGATGACAAGTGTATTGAGCATTGTGATGACAAAGACCATGGAACATTGTGATGAGAAGACCATGGATAATTGTGATGATGAGTGTCAGGGAGAACTGTAATGACAAGGGGCCTGGAGCATTGTGATGACAGGTGTCATGGAGCTTTGTGATAACAGGGGTCATGGACCATTGTGATGAGAAGATCATGGAGCATTGAGCTGAAAATGTTCATGGAGTATTCTGATGAAAGGGGTCATAGAGCATTGTGATGACAAGGTCCTGGAGCACTCTGATGAGAAGACCATGGAGCCTTGTAATGAGAAGTCTCATGGAGCATTCTGATGAAAACGGGCATGGAGCATTGTGATTACAGGGGTCTTGGAGCATTGTGATGAAAAGGGCATGGATCATTGTCATGAAAAAGGCATGGAGCCTTGTCATGACAGGGTTCAGGGAGAATACTGATGACAAGTGTCAGGTAGCATTGTGATGAAAAGTGTATTGAGCATTGTGATGATAATGGTCATGGAACATTGTGATGAGAAGTGCATGGATAATTGTGATGATGAGCCTCATGGGGCGTTTTGATGACAAGTGTTATGGAGCATTGTGATCACAAGGGTTGGGAGCATTGTGAAGACAGAGGTCATGGAGCATTTTGATTTCATTGTGATGACAATAGCATGAAGCCTTATGATGATGGGCATGGTTTGTTGTGATGACAGGGTTCATGGAGCATTGAGATGAAAATGGGTATGGAGCATTGTGATTACTCAAGTCATGGAGCCTTGTGATGACAAGGCCGTGTAACATTGTGATGACAGGGGTGAGGGAGTATTGTGATGACTAGTGATGGAAAATTGAGATATCAGTGGTGAGAGAGCATTTTGATTCGAAGTGCATGGAGCTTTGTGATGACAATGTTTATGGATCATTGTGATGACAAGTTTGGGGAGCATTGTGATGACAAGTGCATGGCACACTGTGATGACATGGGTCATGGAGCATTGTTCTGACAAGCGCATGGAGCATTGTGATGACAAGGGTCATGGAGCATTGTGCTGACAAAGGCATAGAGCGTTGTTATGACAAGGCTCAGAGAGCATTGGGATGAAAAGATCATGGAGAATTGTGGTGACAAAGTTCACAGAGCCTTGTGATGACGAGGGCATGGACCATTGTGATGAAAAATGTCATGAAGTATTGTGATGACTGGAGTCACAGAGCATTGTGATGACAAGAGAATGGAGCATTGTGATGACAGCGGCATGGAACATTGGTCTGGCAAATTTCATGGATTATTGTGATGACAGTCGGCATGGCGCATTGTGATGACAAGGGCGTGGAGCATAGTGATGACAAGGTCATGGAGTTTTGTGAAGACACGTGTCAGTGTTCATTGTGATGGCATATGTCATATTCCATTGTGATGACAATGGCATGGAGAATTGTGATGCCAATTTTCATGGAGGATTGTGACGACAAAGGTAATGGAGCATTGTGATGACAAGGGCTTTGAGCATTGTGATGACAATGGTCATGGAGCATTGTGATGAAAAGGGCATGGAGCATTGTGATGACAAGGGCTTTTGAGAATTTTGATGACAAGTTCGTGAAGCACTGTGATGAAAAGCACATGAGGCTTGCTATGACAGGGGTCATGGAGCATTGCAATGACAAGTGCATGGAGAATGTTATTACAAGAGCATGTATCATTGTGAATTCAAGGGTCATGGAGCATTGTGATTGCAAGATGGTAGCAAATTGTGATTAGAAGACCATGGATAATTGTGATGACGAGCGTCATGGAGAACTGTAATGACAAGGGGCATGGAGCATTGTGATGACAGGTGTCATGGAGCATTGTGATGACAGGGGTCATGGAGCATTGTGATGACAAGGGTCATGGAGCATTCTGATGACAAGCTTGTGGAGTATTGTGATGACAATGGCATGGAGCATTGTGATGAAAAAGGCATAGAGTCTTTCCATGACAGGGTTCGAGAAGCATTCTGATGACAAGTGTCAGGGAGCATTGTGATGACAAGTGTATTGAGCATTGTGATGACAAAGGTCATGGAGCATTGTGATGACAGGCATCATGGAGAGTTGTGATAACAAGTGTTATGGAACAATGTGATCACAAAGGTTTGGAGCACTGTGATGACATAGGTCATGTATCATTTTGATATCAAGGAACATGGAGCATTGTGATGACAGGGGTCATGGAGCATTGTAATGAGAAGGTCATGGATCATTGAGCTGAAAATGTTCATGGAGTATTCTGATGAAATGGGTCATGGAGCATTGTGATGACAAGGTCCTCGAGCACTCTGATGAGAAGACCATGGAGCCTTGTGATGAGAAGTCTCATGGAGCATTCTGATGAAAAGGGGCATGGAGCATTGTGATTACAGGGTCTTGGAGCATTGTGATTACAAGGGCATGGAGCATTGTGAGAGATATCCAAGGAGCATTCTGATGACATGTGTCATGGAGCTTTGTGATGACCATTGCAAGGAATATTGTGATTACAGGGGTCTTGGAGCATTGTGATGAAAAAGGCATGGATCATTGTAATGAAAATGGCATGGAGCCTTGTCATGACAGTGTTCAAGGAGCATACTGATGGCAAGAGTCAGGGAGCATTGTGATGACAAGTGTATTGAGCATTGTGATGACAAAGGTCATGGAACATTGTGATGAGAAGACCATGGATAATTTTGATGACGAGTGTCATGGGGAGTTGTGATGACAAGTGTTATGGAACACTGTGATCACAAGGGTTTGGAGCATTGTGATGACAGAAGTCATGGAGCATTTTCGTTTCATTGTGATGACAATAGCATGAAGCATTATGATGATGGGCATGGTGCATTGTGATGACTGGGTTCATGGAGAATTGAGATGAAAAGGGACATGAAGCATTGTGATTACAGGTGTCTTGGAGCATTGTGATGGCAAGGGCATGGAGCATTGTGAATGAGAAGGCTATGGAGCATTCTGATGACATGCGTCATGGAGCTTTGTGAGGACAATGGCATGGAGCATTTGTCTGAAAATTTTCATGGATTATTGTGATGAGAGTGGGCATGGAGCATTGTGATGAAAAGGACATGGAACACTGTGATACATGGGTCATGGAGGATTGTAATGACAAAGTCATGGAGCATTGTGATGAGAAGGGCATCGAGCATTGTGATGACAAGCGTCATGGAGCTTTGTGATGACAAGGGCATGGATCAATGTGATGAGAGGCTTCATGAAGCATTGTGATGACAATGGCATGGAGCATTGTGATGCCAAGGGTCATGGAGCTTTGTGATTACAAAGGTCATGGAGCATTTTGATGACAAGTGAGTGGTGCATTGTGATGATAACGGCATGTAGCATTGTGATGATAGGGATCATGGAACATTGTGATGACAGGGGTGAAGGAGTATGGTGATGACTAGTGATGGAACATTGTGATATCAGTGGTGAGAGAGCATTTTCATGAGAAGTGCATGGAGCATTGTGATGCCTAGGGTCACAGAGCATTGTGATGAAATGTTCATGGAGCATTGTGGTGACAAAGGTCACAGAGACTTGTGATGATGAGGGCATGGACCATCCTGATGACAAAGTCTTGAAGCATTGTGATGACAGGTGTCATGGAGCATTGTGATGACAAGTGCATAGATCATTGTGATGACAGGGGCATGGAGCATCGGTCTGAAAAATTTCATGGATTATTGTGATGACAGTGGGCATTGCACATTGTGATGACAAGGGCATGGAGAACTGTGAAGAAAAGGTCATGGAGTATTGTGAAGTCAGGTGTCAGGGAACATTGTGATGACCTATGTCATGGTGCATTGTGATGACAACGGCATGGAGCATTGTGATTACAAGTGTCATGGAGGATTGTGATGACAAATGTAATGGAGCATTTTGATGACAATGGTCGTGGATCATTGTGATGAAAAGGGCATGGAGCATTGTGATGACAAGGGCTTTTGAGAATTTTGAAGACAAGTTCGTGAAGCACTGTGATGAAAAGCACATCGAGCTTGCTATGGCAGGGGTCATGGAGCATTGCGATGACAAGTTCATGGAGAATGTGATTACAAGAGCATGTAACATTGTGATTTGAAGTGTCATGGAGCATTGTGATGGCAAGATGGTAGAGCATTGTGATGAGAAAACCATGGATAATTGTGATGACGAGCGTCATGGAGAACTGTAATGACAAGGGGCCTGGAGCATTGTGATGACAGGGGTCATGGAGAATTGTGATGACAAGTGTCATGGAGCATTCTGATGACAAGCTTGTGGAGTATTGTGATGACAATGGCGTGGAGCATTGTGATTAAAAGGGCATGGAGCATTGTGATGAAAAAGGCATAGAGCCTTTTCATGACAGAGTTCGAGAAGCATTCAGACGACAAGTGTCAGGGAGCATTGTGATGACAAGTGTATTAAGCATTGTTATGACAAAGGTCATGGAGCATTTTGATGACAAGGACATGGAGTATTGTGATGACAGGCATCGTGGAGCATTGTGATGACAAGTGTTATGGAACAATGTGAACACAAGGGTTTGGAGCACTGTGATGACAGAGGCCAAGGATCATTTTGATATCAAGGTGCATGGAGCATTGTGATGACAAGCGTCATGTAGCATTGTGATGACAAGGTCCTGGAGCACTCTGATGAGAAGACCATGGAGCCTTGTGATGAAAAGTCTCATGGAGCATTCTGATGAAAAGGGGCATGGAGCATTGTGATTACAGGGGTCTTGGATAATTGTGATTACAAGGGCATGGAGCATTGTGAGAGATTTCCAAGGAGCATTCTGATGACATGCGTCATGGAGATTTGTGATGACTAGGGCATGAATCACTGTGATTGATGGGGTCTTGGAGCATTATGATGAAATGGGCATGGATCATTGTGATGTAAAAGGCATGGAACCTTGTCATGACAGTGTTCAAGGAGCATACTAATGGCAAGAGTCAGGGAGCATTGTGATGACAAGTGTATTGAGCATTGTGATGACAAATGTTATGGAGCATTGTGATGAGAAGACCATGGATAACTGTGATGAGGAGCGTCATGTGGCATTGTGATGACAAGTGTTATGGAACATTGTGATCACAAGGGTTTGGAGCATTGTGATGACAGAGGTCATGTAGCATTTTGATTTCATTGTGATGACAAAAGCATGAAGCATTATGATGATGGGCATGGTGCATTGTGATGACAGGGTTCATGGAGCATTGAGATGAAAAGGGGCATGGAGCATTGTGATTACAGGTGTCTTGAATCACTGTGATGACAAGGGAATGGAGCATTGTGAATGAGAATGCCATGGAGCATTCTGATGACATGCGCCATGGACCTTTGTGATGACAAGTGCATGGAGCATTCTGATTACAGGGTCTTGGAGCATTGTGATCACAAGGGTCATGGAGTCTTGTGATGACAAGGCCGTGGAACCTTGTGATGGCAGGTGTCATGGAGCATTGTTATGACAGGGGTAATGGAGCATTGTGGTGACAAGGGCATCAGTATTGGTCTGAAGAGTTTCATGGATTATTGTGATGAGTGTGGACATTGAGCATTGTGATGACAAGCTCACGGAACACTGTGTTACATGGGTCATGGAGGATTGTAATGCAAGGGCATGGAGCATTTTGATGAGAAGGGCATCGAGCATTGGTATCACAAGCGTCATGGAGCTTTGTAATGACAAGTGCATGGAGCAATTTGATGAGAGGGTTCATGGAGCATTGTGATGACAATGGCATGGAGCATTGTGATGCCAAAGGTTATGGAACTTTGTGATGACAAATGTCATGGAGCAATTTGATGAAAAGGGCATGGAGCACTGTGATTAGAAGTGCAGGGAGCATTGTGATGACAGGGTCATGAAGAAATTTGATGAAAAGGGTCATGGAACATTTTGATTAGAGGGGTTATAGAATATTGTGATGTCAGGGGTCATGGAGCTGTGTGATGAAAAGGGTCATGGAGCATTTTGATGACAGGGGTTATGGAACATTTTGATTTCAGGGGTCATCGAACATTGTGATGAGAAGTGCATGTAGCATTTTGATGACAGGGGTAATGGAACATTGTGATGACAGGGGTGATGGAGTATTGGAATGACTAGTGATGGAACATTGTGATATCAGTGGTGAGAGAGCATTTTGATGAGAAGTGCATGGAGCACTGTGATGACAAGTTTTATGGAGCATTGTGATGACAAGGATGTGGAGCATTGTGATGACAAGTACATGGTGCATTGTGATGACATGGGTCATGCAGCATTGTACTGATAAGCACATGGAGCATTGTGATGACAAGGGTCTTGGAGAATTGTGATGAAAAGTTCATGGAACACTGTGGTGACAAATGTCACAGAGACTTGTGATGACGAGGGCATGGACCATTTTGATGAGAAAGGTCATGAAGCATTGTGATGACAGGAGTGACGGAGCATTGTGATGACGGGTCATGGAGCATTGTGATGACAAGGGCATGGATCATTTTGATGACAGGGGCATGGAGCATTGTGATGACAGGAGCATGGAACATTGGTCTTACATGTTTCATGGATTATTTCGATGACAGTGGGAATGGCACATTGTGATGACAAGGGCATGGAGCATTGTGATGACAAGGTCATGCAGTATTTGAAGACAGGTGTCTGGGAGCATTTTGAAGACATAAGTCATGGCCCATTGTGATGACAATGCCATGGAGCGTTGTGATGCTAAGTGTCATGGAGTTTTTTTTTTTTTTTTCTGTTTTATAGAGAGTGTATTTCTTTTCTTTTTTTTTTTTTTTTTTTTTTGCTTTATAACAATACCCAAAGCAATCTACAGATTGAATGCAATCCCTATCAAACTACCACTGGCGTTTTTCACAGAACTAGAGCAAAAAATTTCGCAATTTGTATGGAAACACAAAAGACCCCGAATAGCCAAAGCAATCTTGAGAACGAAAAATGGAGCTGGAGGAATCAGGCTCCCTGACTTCAGACTATACTACAAAGCTACAGTAATCAAGACAGTATGGTATGGGCACAAAAACAGAAAGATAGATCAATGGAACAGGATAGAAAGCCCAGATATAAACCCACGGACATATGGTCACCTTATCTTTGATAAAGGAGGCAGGAATGTACAGTGGAGAAAGGACAGTCTCTTCAATAAGTGGTGCTGGGAAAACTGGATAGGGACATGTAAAAGTATGAGATTAGATCACTCCCTAACACCATACACAAACATAAGCTCAAAATGGATTAAAGACCTAAATGTCATGGAGGTTTTTGATGATAAAGGTAATGGAGCATTGTGATGATAAGGGCTAGGAGCCTTGTGATGACAAGGTTCATAGCGCACTGTGCTGACAATGGCATGGAGCATTGTGATGACAATGGTCATGGAGCATTTTACTGAGAAAGGCTTGGAGCATTGTGATGACAACGGTCACAGACCATTATGATGAAAATTTCATGGAGCATTGTGGTGACAAGGATCACAGAGCCTTGTGTGACGAGGGCATGGACCATTGTGATGACAAAGGTCATGAAGCATTGTGATGACTGGAGTCATGGAGCATTGTGTTGACAGGGCTCATGGAACATTGTGATGGCAAGGGCATGGATCATTGTGATGACAAGTGTAATGGGGCATTTTGATGACAAGTGTCCCGGATCATTGTGTTGTCTGGTGTCATGGAGCGTTGTGATGACAGGGGTCATGGAGCATTGTGATGACAGGGGTCATGGAGCATTGTGATCAGAAGTTCATGGAGCATTGGACTGACAGTATTCATTGAGTAATGTGATGGCATGGGTCATGGATCATTGTGATGACAATGCAATGGAGCACTGTGATGACAAGGTCTTGGAGCATTGTGAGGAGAAGACCATGGAGCCTTGTGATGACAAGTATCATGGAGCATTCTGATGAAAAGGGGCATGGAGCATTGTGATTACATGGGTCTTGGAGCATTGTCAAGAAGAGGGCATGGATGATAGTGATGAAAGAGCATGGAGCCTTGTCATGAGAGGTTTCAAGGAGCATACTAACGACAAGTGTCAGGGAGCATTGTGATGACAAGTGTATTGAGCATTGTGATGACAAAGTTCATGGAGCATTGTGATGAGAAGACCATGGATAATTGTGATGATGAGCGTCCTGGGGAGTTGTGATGACAAGTGTTATGGAACATTGTGAACACAATGGTTTGGAGCATTGTGATGACAGAGGTTATGGTGCATTTTGATTTCATTGTGATGACAATAGCATGAAGCATTATGATGATGGGCATGGTTCATTGTGATGACAGAGTTGATGGAGCATTGTGATGAAAACGGCATGGAGCATTGTGATGAGAAGGCCATGGAGTTGTCTGATGACATGTGTCATGGTGCTTTGTGATGACAAGAGCATGGAGCAGTGTGATTACAGGGGTCTTGGAGCATTATGATGACAAGGGTCATGGAGCCTTTTGATGACAAGGCCGTGGAACATTGTCATGACAGGGGTGTGGGAGTATTGTAATGACTAGTGACGGAACATTTTGATATCTGTGGTGAAAGAGCATTTTAATGAGATGTGCATGGAGATTTGTGATGACAAGGTTTATGGAGCATTGGGATGACAAAGATGTGGAACATTGTGATGACAAGCACATGGCATATAGTGATGATTTGGGTCAATGAGCATTGTGCTGACAAGCGCATGGAGCATTGTGATGACAAGGGACATGGAGCACTCTGCTGACAAAGGCATGGAGCATTGTGATGACAAGGGTCAGAGAGCATTGTGATGATAAGTTCATGGAACATTATGGTGAAAATGTTCACAGAGTCCTGTGATTACGAGGGCATGGACCACTGTGATGACAAAGGTCAAGAAGCAGTGTGATGACTGGAGTCACGGAGCATTGTGATGACAAGGGCATGGGGCATTGTGATGACAGGGCCATGGAGCATTGGTATGAGAAGTATCATGGATTATTGTGATGAAAATGTGCATGGCGCAATGTGATGACAAGGGCATGGAGCATTGTTATGACCAGGTCATGGATTATTGTGAAGACAGGTAACAGGGAGTATTGTGATGACATATGTCCTGGTGCATTGTGATGACAATGTCATGGAGCATTGTGAAGCCAAGTGTCATGGAGGATTGTGATGACAAAGGTAATGGAGCATTGTGATGACAATGGCTTGGAGCATTGGGGTGACAAGGGCCATTGAGAATTCTCATGACAAGGTCGTGAAGCACAGTTAGGACAAGCGCATGGAGCTTGCTATGACATGGGTTATGGAGCATTGCGATGACAAGTGCATGGAGCATTGTGTTTAGAGGGGTCTTAGAGCATTGTGATGACAACGGCATGGAGCATGGTGATGACAATGCCATGGAGCATTCTGATGACATGCGTCCTGGAGATTTGTGATGACAAGCACATGGAGCATTGTGATTACAGGGGTCTTGGAGCATTGTGATGAAAAGTGCATGGATCATTGTGAGGAAAAGGCAAAGAGCCTTGACATTACAGGTTTCAAGTAGAATACTGAAGACAAGTGTCAGGGAGCATTGTGATGACAATTGTATTGAGCATTGTGTTGACAAAGGTCATGGAGCATTTTGATGAGGAGACCATGGATAATTGTGATGACGAGCGTCATGGGGCATTGTGATGACAAGTGTTATGGAACACTGTGAACAGAAGGGTTAGGAGCATTGTGATGACAAAGGTCATGGAACATTTTGATTTCATTGTGATGACAATAGCATGAAGCATTATGATGATTGGCATGGTGCATTTTGATGACAGTGTTCATGGAGAATTCAGATGAAAAGGGGTATGGAGCATTGTGATTACAGGGGTCTTGGAGCATTGTGATGACAATATTCATGGAGCCTTGTGATGACAACGCCATGGAACACTGTGATGGCAGGGGTAATGGAGCATTGTTATGACAGGTGTAATGGAGCATTGTGATGACAAGGGCATGGAGCACTGGTTTGAAAAGTTTCATGTATTATTGTGATGAGTGTGGGCATGGAGCATTGTGTTGACAAGGGCAGGGAACACGGTGATACATGGGTCATGGAGGATTGTAATGACAAGGCATGGATCATTGTGATGAGAAAGGCATCGAGCACTGTTATGACAAGCGTCATGGAGATTTGGGATGACAAGTGCATGGAGTAATGTGATGAGATGTTTCATTGAGCATTGTGATGACAATGCAATGGAGCATTGTGATGCCAAGTGTCATGGAGCTTTGTGATGACAAATGTAATGGAGCATTTTGATGACAAGGGCGTGGTGCATTGTGATGAGTAGGGCAGGGAGCATTCTGATGACAGGTTCATGGAACAATTTGATGGAAAGGGTCAGGGAATATTTTGATAACAGGGGTTATGGAACATTGTAATGTCAGTGGTCATGGAGCATTGTGATGATAAGGGAATGTAGCATTTTGATGACAGGGGTCATGGAACATTGTGATGACAGTGTTGAGGGTGTATTGTGATGACTGGTGATGGAACATTGTGATATCAGTGGTGAGAGAGCATTTAGATGAGAAGTGCATGGAGCATTGTGATGACAAGGTTTATGGAAAATTGTGATGACAAGGTTGTGGAGCATTGTGATGACAAGTGCATGGCACATTGTGATGACATATGTCTTGGAGCATTGTGCTGACAAGCGCATGGAGCATTGTGATGACAAGGGTCATGGAGCATTGTGGTGACAATGGCATGGAGCATTGTGATGACAAGTGTTACAGAGCAATGTGATGACGAGGGAATTAACCATTGTGATGAAAATGTTCATAAAGCATTGTGATGGCTGGAGTCACGGAGCATTATGATGTGAGGGGTCATGGAGCATTGTGATTACAAGGGCATGGAGCATTGTGATGACAGGGGCATGGAGCATTGGTCTGACAATTTTAATGAATTATTGCTATGAGAGTGGACAGGGCACATTGTGATGACAAGGGCATGGAACATAGTTATGAAAAGGTCATGTAGTATTGTGAAGACAGGTGTCAGGGAGCACTGTGATGACATATGTCATGGTGCATTGTGATGACAATGGCATGAAGCATTGTGATGCCAAGTGTCATGGAGGATTGTGATTACAAACGTAATGGAGCCTTGTGATGCCAAGTGTCATGGAGGATTGTGATGACAAAGGTAATGGAGCATTGTGATGACAATTTCTTTTAGAATTGTGAAGAAAAGGGTCATGGAGCATTGTGATGACAAGGGCCATTGAGAATTTTGATGCAAACATCGTGAAGCATTGTGATGACAAGCGCACGGAGCTTGTTATGACAGGGGACATGGAGCATTGCTATGAAAAGTGCATGGAAAACTGTGATGACAAGACAACGTAACATTGTGATGAGAAGTGTCATGGAGTATTGTGATGATCAGGACGTGGATAATTGTGATGACAAGAGACATGGAGCATTGTGATGACCAGCACATGGAGCATAGTGATGGAAAGACCGTGGAGCAGTGTGATGAGAAGGCCATGGATAATTGTGATGACGAGAGTCATGGAGCACTGTAATGACAAGGGGCATGGAGCATTGTGATGACAGGTGTCATGGAGCATTGTGATGACAAGCGTCATGAAGCACTGTGATGACCAGGGCATGGAGCATTGTGATTACAGGGGTCTTGGAGCATTGTGATGAAAAGGGCATGGATCATTGTGATGAAAAAGGCATGGAGCCTTTTCATGACAGGTTTCAAGGAGCATTCTGACGACAAATGTCAGGGAGCATTGTGATGACAAGGGCATGGAGCATGGTGATGAGAAGGCCATGGAGACTTCTGATCATATGGGTCATGGAGCTTTGTGATGACAAGGGCATGGAGCATTGTGATTACAGGGGTCTTGGAGCATTGTGATGAAAGGTGCATGGATCATTGTGATTAAAAAGGCATGGAGCCTTGTCATGACAGGGTTCAAGGAGCATACTGAGGACAAGTGTCAGGGAGCATTGAGCTGACAAGTGTATTGATCATTGTGATGACAAAGGTCATGGAGCATTGTGATGAGAAGACCATGGATAATTGTGATGAGGAGCGTCATGGGGAATTGTGATGACAAGTGTTATGGTACATTGTGATCACAATGGTTTGGAGCACTGAGATGACAGAGGTCATGGAGCATTTTGATGACATGCATCATGGACGTTTGTGATGACAAGTGCATGGAGCATTGCGATTATAGTGTTCTTGGAGAATTGTGATGACAAGGGTCATGGAGACTTGTGATGATGAGGCCGTGGAACGTTGTGATGGCAGGGGTCATGGAGCATTGTTATGACACGGGTAATGGAGCCTTTTGATGACAAGTGCATGGAGCATTGATGTGACAAGTTTTATGGATTATTGTGATGAGAGTGGGCATGGAGCATTGTGATGACAGGGGTAATAGAGCATTGTGATGTCAAGGGCATGGAGCATTGTGATGAGAAGGCCATGGAGCATTTTGATGACATGCATCATGGAGCTTTGTGATGACAAGGGCATGGAGCATTGTGATTACAGGTGTCATGGAACATTGTGATGAGAGGGCTGAGTGAGTATAGTGATGACTAGTGATGGAACATTGTGATATCAGTTGTGAGAGAGCATTTTGATGAGAAGTGCATGGTGCATTGTGATGACAAGGTTTATGGAGCACTGTGATGACAAGGTTGTGGAGCATTGTGATGACAAGAGCATGACACATTGTGATGACATGGGTCATGGAGCATTGTGCTGAGAAGCGCATGGCGCTTTGTGATGACAAGGGTCATGGAGCATTGTGATGAAAAGTTCATGGAGCATTGTGGTGACAAAGGTCACAGAGACTTCTGATGACCAGGGCATGGACTACTGTGATGTCAAAGGTCATGAAGCATTGTGATGAGTGGAGTCACGGAGCAATGTGATGACAGGGTTCATGGTGCATTGTGATGACAACGGCATGGAGCACTGTGATGATAGGGGAATGGAGAATTGGTCTGACAACTTTCATGGATTATTGTGATGAGTGTAGGCATGGTGCATTGTGAAGACAAGGGCATGGTGCATTGTGATGACAAGGGCATGGGTCATTGTGATGACAAGTTCATGGAGTATTGTGAAGACAGGTTTCAGGGAGCATTGTGATGACATATGCCATGGTCCACTGTGATGACAAGGGCATGGAGAATTGTGATGACAAAGTCAAGTGTATTGTGAATACAGGTTTCAGGGAGCGTTTTATTGACATATGTCATGGTCCATTGTGATGACAATGGCATGGAGCATTGTGATGCCAAGTGTCATGGAGGATTGTGATGACAAAGGTAATGGAGCATTGTGATGACAAGGGCTTGGAGCATTGTGATGACAAGGGTCATGGAGCATTTTGATGAGAAGAGCATGGAGCATTGTGATGACAAGGGCCATTGATAATTATGATGACAAGGCCGTGAAGCATTGTGATAAAAAACATATGGAGCTTGCTATGACAGGGTTCATGGAGCATTGCGATGACAATTGCATGGAGAATTGTCATGACAAGATCATGTAACATTGTGATGAAAAGTGTCATGGATCCTTGTGATGGCAATACCGTGGAGCACTGTGATGAGAAGACCATGTATAATTGTGATGACGAGCGTCATGGAGCACTGTAATGACAAGGGGCAAGGAGCATTTTGATGACAGGTGTCATGGAGCATTGTGATAGCAGGGGTCATGGAGCATTGTGATGACAGGGGCATGGAGCATTGTGATGACAATGGAATGGAGCATTGTGATGACAAGGTCCTGGAGCATTGTGATGAGAAGACAATGGAGCCTTGTGATGACAAGTCTCATGGAGCATTCTGATGAAAAGGGGCATGGATCATTATGATGACAGTGGTCTTGGAGCATTGAGATGACAAGCTCATGGAGCATAGTGATGAGAAGGCCATGGAGCATTCTAATGACATGCATAATGGAGCGATGTGATGACCATGGCATGGAGCATTGAGATTAGAGTGGTCTTGGAGCATTGTGATGAAAAGGGCATGGATCATTGTGATGAAAAATGCATGGAGCCTTGTCATGAAAGGGTTCAAGGAGCATTCTGACGACAAGTGTCATGGAGCATTGTGATGACAAGTGTATTGAACATTGTGATGACAAAGATCATGGAGCATTGTGATGAGAAGACCATGGATAATTGTGATGACCAGAGTCATGGGGCATTGTGATGACAAGTGTTATGGAACATTGTGATCACAAGGGTTTGGAGCATTGTGATGACAGAGGTCATGGAGCATTTTAATTTCACTGTGATGACAATAGTATGAAGCATTTTGATGATGGGCATGGTGCATTGTTATGACAGGGTTCATGGAACATTGAGATGAAAAGGGGCAGGGAGCATTGTCATTACAGGAGTCTTGGAGCATTGTGATGACAAAGGTATGGAGCATCGTGAATGAGAAGGGCATGGAGCATTCTGATTACATGTGTCATGGATCTTTGTGAGACATGGGTATGGAGAATTGTGATTACATTGTCTTGGAGCATTGTGATGAAAAGTGTCATGGAGTCTTGTGATGACAAGGTCGTGGAACCTTGTGTGGGCAGGTGTCATGGAGCAGTGTATTGACAGTGGTAATGGTGCGTTGTGATGACAAGGGCATGGTGAATTGGTCTGAAAAGTTTCATGGATTATTGTGATGACAAGGGCACGGAACACTTTGATACATGGGTCATGGTGGATTGTAATGACAATGGCATTTAGCATTGTGATGAGAAGGGCATCAAGCATTAGGATCACAAGCGTCATGGAGCTTTGTGATGACAAGGGCATGGAGCAATGTGATGAGAGGCTTCATGGAGCATTGTGATGACAATGGCATGGAGCATTGTGATGCCAAGGGTCATGGAGCTTTGTGATGACAAAGCTCATGGAGCATTTTGATGACAAGGTCGAGGTGCGTTGTGATGAGAAGGGCAAGGAGCATTGTGATAACAGGGTCTTAGAGCAATTTGATGAAAAAGGTCATGGAACATTTTGATGAGAGCAGTTATGGAAAACTGTGGTGTCAGGGGTCATGGAGCATTGTGATGAAAAGGGTATTGGAGTAGTTTGATGACAGGGTTTATGGAACGTTGTGATGTCAAGGGTCATGGAGAATTTAATGATAAGTGCTTGTAGCATTGTGATGATAGGGGTCATGGAACATTGTGATGACAGGGGTGAGGGTGTATTGTGAAGACTAGTGATGGAACATTGTGATATCAGTGGTGAGAGAGCATTTTGATGAGAAGTGCATGGAGCATTGTGATGACACGGTTTATGGAGCATTGTGGTGAGAAGGATGTGGAGCGTTGTGATGACATGGGTCAAAAAGCATTGTGCTGAAAAGCGCATGGAGCATTGTGATGACAAGTGTCATGGATCATTGTGCTGACAAAGGCATGGTGCATTTTGATGACAAGGGTCACGGAGCATTGGGATGACAGGTGTCATGGAGCATTGTGATGACATGTTTCATGGGGCATTGTGATGAGAAGGTCATGGAGCATTGGGCTGAGAATGTTCATCGAGTATTGTGATGACAGGGCTCATGTGGCATTTTGATGACAAGGGAATGGAGCATTGTGATGAAAAGGGCATGGAGCATGGTGATGAGAAGGCCATGGAGAATTCTGAAGTCATGTGTCATGAAGCTTTGTGATGACAAGGGCATGGAGCATTGTGATTACAGGGGTCTTGGAGCATTGTGAGGAAAATGGCATGGATCATTGTGATTAAAAAGGCATGGAGCCTTGTCATGACAGGGTTCAAGGAGCATACTGACGACAAGTGTCATGGAGCATTGTGATGAGAAGAGTATTGAGCATTGTGATGACGAAGGTCATGGAGTATTGTGAATAGAAGACCATGGATAATTGTGATGATGAGCGTCATGGGGCGTTGTGATGACAAGTGTTATGGAACATTGTGATCACGAGGGTTTGGAGCATTGTGATGACAGAGGTCATGGAGCATATTGATTTCATTTTGATGACAATTGCATGAAGCATTATGATGATGGGCATGGTGCATTGTGATGACACGGTTCATGGAGCATTGAGATGAAAAGGGGCATGGAGCATTGTGATTACAGGGGTCTTGGAGCATTGTGATGATGAGGGCATGGAGCATCGTAAATGAGAAGGCCATGGAGAATTCTGATGACATGCGTCATGGAGCTTTGTGATGACAAGGACATGGAGCATTGTGATGACATGGGTTATGGAGCCTTGCGATGACAAGGCCGTGGAACATTGTAATGGTAGGTGTCATGGAGCATTGTTATAACGGGTAATGGACCATTTTGATGACAAGGGCATGGAACATTGGTCTGAAAAGTTTCATGGCTTATTGTGATGAGAGGGGGCATGGAGCATTGTGATGACAAGGGCACGGAACACTGTGATACATGTGTCATGGCAGATTGTAATGACAAGGGCACGGATCATTGTGTTAAGAAGAGCATCGAGCATTGTGATGAAAAGCATCATGGAGCCTGTGAAGACAATTGCATGGATCAATGTGATGATAGTGTTCATGGAGCATTTTGATGACAATGGCATGGAGCATTGTGATGCCAAGGGTCATGGAGCTTTGTGATGACAAAGGTCATAGAGCATTTTGATGACAAGGGTGTGATGCACTGTGATGAGAAGGGCAGAGAATATTGTGATGAAATGGTCATGGAGCAATTTGATGAAAAGTGTCATGGGATATTTTAATGAAAGGGGTTATGGAACATTGTGATGTCAGGGGTCATGGAGCATTATGATGAAAATGTTCATGGAACATTTTGATGACAGGGGTCCTGGAACATTGTGATGAAAGGGGTGAGGGAGTATTGTGATGACTATTGATGGAACATTATGATATCCGTGGAGGGACAGCATTTTGATGGGAAGTGCATGGAGCATTGTGATGACAAGATTTATGGAGCACTGTGATGAAAAGGTTGTGGAGCATTGTGATGACAAGCGCATGGCGCATTGTGATGACACAGGTCATGGGGCATTGTGCGGACAAGCACATGGAGCATTGTGATGACAATGGTCATGGAGCATTTTGCTGACAAATGTATGGAGCATAGTGATGAAATGGGTAACAGAGCATTGTGATGAAAATTTCATGGAACATTGTGGTGACAAATATGACAGAGCCTTTTGATGATGAGGGAATGAACCATTGTGTTGACAAAGGTCATAAAGCATTGTGATGACTGGAGTCACGGAGCATTGTGATGACAAGGTCCTGGAGCATTGTGATGAGAGGACGATGTAGCCTTCTGATGACAATTCTCATGGAGCATTCTGATGAAAACTGTCATAGAGCATTGTGATTACAGGGGTCTTGGATCCTTGTGATGACAAGGCCGTGGAACATTGTGATGGCAGGGGTCATGGAGCATTGTTATGACATGGGCAATGGAGCATTGTGATTACAAGGGCATCGAGCATTTGTCTCAAAATTTTCATGGATTATTGTGATGAGAGTTGGCATGGAGCATTGTGATGACAAGGGCATGGAACACTGTGATACATGGCTCATGGAGGATTTTAATGACAAGGGCATGGAGCAATGTGATGAGAGGCACCATGGAGCATTGTGATGACAAGGCCAGGGAGCATTGTGATGACAAAGGTCTTGGAGCATATTGATGACAACATTCACAGATCATTGTGTTGTCAAGGGTCATGGAGCGTAGTGATGACAGTGGTCATGGAGCATTGTGATGACAGGGGTCGTGGAGCATTGTGATAAGACGTTAATGGAGCATTGGGCTGAAAATGTTCATGGAGTATTGTGATGACAGGGGTAATGGGGCATTGTGATGACAAGGGAATGGAGCATTGTGATGACAAGGTCCTGGAGCATTGTGATGAGAAGACCATGGAGCCTGGTGATGACAAGTCTCATGGAGCATTCTGATGAAAAAGTGCATGGAGCATTGTGATGCCAAGGGTCATGGAGCTTTGTGATGACAAAGTTCATGGAGCAATTTGATGACAAGGTCGTGGTGCATTGTGATGAGAAGGGCAGGGAGCATTGTGATGACAGTGTCATGGAGCAATTTGATGAATAGGATCAAGGAACATTTTGATGACAGTGGTTATGGAACATTGTTATGTCCGGGCTCATGGAGCATTGTGATGAAAAGGGTCATGGAGCATTTTGATGGCAGGGGTTATGGAACATTGTGATGTCATGGTTCATGGAGCATTGTGATGATAAGATCATGTAGCATTGTCATGACAGGGATCATGGAACATTGTGATGACAGGGGGGAGAGAGCATTTTGATGAGAAGTGCATGGAGCATTGTGATGGCAATGTTTTTGGAGCACTGTAACGACAAGGATGTGGAGCATTGTGATGACAAGCGCATGGCGCATTGTGATGACATGGGTTATGGAGCATTGTGCTGACAAGTGCATGGAGCATTGTGATGACAAGGGTCATGTAGCATTGTGCTGACAAAGGCATGGAGCATGGTGATGACAAGGATCACAGAGCATTGTGATGAAAAGTTCATGGAGCATTGTGGTGACAATGGTCATAGAGCCTTGTGTGACGAGGACATGGACCATTGTGATGACAAATGTCATGAAGCCTTGTGATGACTGGAATCACAGAGCATTGAGATGACAGGGGTCTTGGAGCACTGTGATGACAAGGACATGGAGCATTGTGATGAGAAGGCCATGGAGCATTCTGATGACATGCATCATGGAGCTTTGTGATTAATGTTATGGAGCATTGTGATTACACGGGTCTTGGAGAATTGTGATGAAAATGGTATGGATCATTGTGATGAAAAAGGAATGGAGACTTTTCTTGACAGGGTTCATGGAGCATACTGATGAAAAGTGTCAGGGAGCATTGTGATGACAAGTGTATTGAGCATTGTGATGACAAAGTTCATGGAACACTGTGATGAGAAGGCCATGGATAATTGTGATGATGAGTGTCATGGTGCATTGTGATGACAATGGTTATGGAACATTGTGATCACAAGGGTTCTTAGCATTTTGATGACATAGGTCATGGAGCATATTGATTTCATTGTGATGACAATAGCATGAAATATGATGACGATGGACACGGTGCATTGTGATGACAGGGTCATGGAGCAATTTGATGAAAAGTGTCATGGAACATTTTGATGACAGTGGTTATGGAACATTGTGATTTCAGGGGTCTTGGAGCATTGTGATGTAAAGGGTGATGGAGCATTTTGATGACAGAGGATATGGAACATTTTGATGTCAGGGGTCATGGAGCATTGTGAAGATAAGCGCATGTACCATTGTGATGACAGAGGTCATGGAAAATTGTGATGACAGTGTTGAGGGAGTATTGTGATGACTAGTGATGGAACATTGTGATATCAGTGCTGAGAGAGCATTTTGATGAGATGTGCCTGGAGCATTGTGATAACAAAGTTTATGGAGCATTGTGATGACAAGATTTATGGGGCATTGTGATGACAAGGCTGTGGAGAATTGTGATGACAAGTGCATGGCGCATTTGGATGACATGGATCATGGAGCATTGTGCTGAGAACCGAATGGAGCATTGTGAAGACAAGATTCATGGAGCCTTGTGCTGACAAAGGCATGGAACATTGTGATGACAACGATCACAGAGCATTGTGATGAAAAATTCATGGAGCATTGTGGTGACAATGGTCACAGAGCCTTGTGATGACGAGGGCATGGAGCATTGCGATGAAAAAGGTCATGAAGCATTGTGATGACTGGAGTCACGGAGCATTGTGATGACAAGGGTATGGAGCATTGTGATGACAGGGGCATGGTTCATTGTTCTGACAAGTTTCATGGTTTATTGTGATGACAGTGGGCATGGCACATTCTAATGACAAGGTCATGGAGCATTGTGATGAGAAGATCATGGAGTACTGTGAAGACAAGGGTCAGGGAGCATTGTGATGACATATGTCATGGTCCATTTTGATGACAATGGCATGGAGCATTGTGATGCCAAGTGTCATGGAGGAATGTGATGACAAAGTTAAAGGAGCATTGTGATGACAGGGGTTTGGAGCATTGTGAGGACAAGGGTCATGGAGCATTTTGATGACAAGGGCATGGATGATTGTGATGACAAGGGCCATTGAGAATTCTGATGACAAGTTCGTGAAGCATTGTGATGAAAAGCACATGGAGCTTGCTATGACAGGGGTCATTGAGCATTGCGATGACAAGTGCATGGAGAATTGTGATGACAAGAGCATGCAACATTGTGATGAGAATTGTCATGGAGCATTGTGATGGAAAGACCGTGGAGCATTGCGATGAGAAGATCATGGATATTTGTGATGACAAGCGTCATGGAGCACTGTAATGACAAGGGGCATGGAGCATTGTGATGACAGGTGTCATGGAACATTGTGATGACAGGGATCATGGAGAATTGTGATGACAAGGTCATGTAGCATTTTGCTGACAAATGCATGGAGCATTTTGATGACAAGTGTCATGGAGCATTGTGATGACAAGCGTCATGGATCATTGTTATTACAGGGGTCATGGAGCATTTCGATGACAAGATTCCCAGATCATTGTGTTGTCTGGTGTCATGGAGCGTTGTGATGACAGTGGTCATGGAGCATTGTGAATACAGGGGTCATGGAGCATTGTGATGAGAATTTCATGGAGCACTGAGCTGACAATATTCCTTGAGTATTGTGATTGCAGGGCTCATGGAGCATTGTGATGACAAGGGAATGGAGCATTGGGATGACAATGTCCTGGAGCATTGTGATGAGAAGACCATGGAGCATTGTGATGACAAGGTCATGTAGCATTTTGCTGACAAATGCATGGAGCATTTTGATGACAAGTGTCATGGAGCATTGTGATGACAAGCGTCATGGAGCATTGTGATTACAGGGGTCATGGAGCATTGGGACGGCAAGGGCATGGATCAATGTGATGACAAGGGTCATGGAGCATTTCGATGACAAGATTCCCAGATCATTGTGTTGTCTGGTGTCATGGAGCTTTGTGATGACAGTGGTCATGGAGCATTGTGAATACAGGGGTCATGGAGCATTGTGATGAGAATTTAATGGAGCACTGAGCTGACAATATTCCTTGAGTATTGTGATGGCAGGGCTCATGGAGCATTGTGATGACAAGGGAATGGAGCATTGGGATGACAATGTCCTGGAGCACTGTGATGAGAAGACCATGGAGCATTGTGATGACAAGTCTCATGGAGCATTCTGATGAAAAGGGGCATGGAGCATTGTGATTACAGGGGTCTTGGAGTATTGTTATGACAAGGGTCATGGAGCCTTGTGATGACAAACCGTGGAATATTGTGATGGCAGTGGTCATGGAGCATTGTTATGACAGGTGTAATGGAGCATTGTGATGACAAGGGCATGGAGTATTGGTTTGAAAAGTTTCATGGATTATTGTGATGAGAGTGGGCATGGAGCATTGTGATGACAAGGGCACAGAACGACGGTGATACATGGGTCATGGAGGATTGTAATGACAAGGGCATGGATCATTGTGATGAGAAAGGCTTCGAGCATTATGATGAAAAGCATCATGGAGCTTTGTGATGACAAGAGCAAGGAACAATGTGATCATAGGTTTCATGGAGCATTGTGATGACAATGGCATGGAGCATTGTGATGCCAAGGGTCATGGAGTTTGTGATGACAGAGGTCATGGAGCATTTTGATGACAAGGGCGTTGTGCATTGTGATGAGAAGGGCAGGGAGCATTGTGATGACAGGGTCATAGAGCAATTTGATGAAAATCGACAGGGAACATTTTCATGACAGGGTTATGGAATATTGTGATGTCAGTGGTCACGGAGCATTATGATGATAAGGGCATGTAGCATTTTGATGATAGGGGTCATGGAACATTGTGATGAAAGGGGTGAGGGAGTATTGTGATGAGTAGTAAAGAAACATTGTGATATCAGAGTTGAGAGAGCATTTAGATGAGAAGTGCAAGGAGCATTGTGATGACAAGTTTTATGGAGCATTGTGATGATAAGGTTGTGGAGCATTGTGCTGACAAGCGCATGGATCATTGTGATGACAAGGGTCATGGAGCATTATGCTGACAAAGGCATGGAGCACTGTGATGAAACGTGTTACAGAGAACTGTGATGATGAGGGAATGGACCACTGTGATGACAAAGGTCATAAAGCATTGTGATGACTGGATTCACGGAGAATTATGATGTGCGGGGTCATGGAGAATTGTGATGACAAGGGCATGGAGCATTGTGATGACAAGGGCATGGAGCATTGGTCTGACAAGTTTCATGGATTATTGTGATGACATTCGGCATGGCGGATTGTGGTGACAAGGGCATGGAGCATTGTGATGAAAAGGTCATGGAGTATTGTGAAGACAGGTGTCAGGGAGCATTGTGATGACATACGTCATGTTCCATTGCAATGACAATGGCGTGGGGCATTGTGATGCCAAGTGTCATGGAGGAATGTGATGACAAAGATAATGGGGCATTGTGATGATTAAGGCTTGGGACATTATGATCACAAGGGCCATTTAGAATCTTGATGAGAAGGTCGTGAAGCATTGTGATGACAAAGTCCTGGAGCATTGTGTTGAGAAGACCATGGAGCCTTGTGATGACAAGTCTCATGGACCATACTGATGAAAAGAGGCATGGAGCATTGTGTTTACAGGGGTCTTGGAACATTGTGATGACAAGGGCATGGAGCATTGTGAGGAGAAGGCCAAGGAGCATTCTGATGACATGCGTCATGGAGCTTTTTGATGACAAGGGCATGGAGCATTGTGAATACAGGGGTCTTGGAGCATTGTGATGACAAGGGCATGGAACATTGTGATGAGAAGGCCATGGAGCATTCTGATGACATGCGTAAAGGAGGTTTTTGATGAAAAGGGCATGGAGCATTGTGATTACAGGGGTCTTGGAGCATTGTGATGACAAGAGTCATGGAGCCTTGTGATTAAAAGGCCGTGGATCATTGTGATAGCAGGGGTCATGGAGCATTGTTATGACAGGTGTAATGGAGCACTGTGATGACTAGGGCATGGAGCATTGGTCTGAAAAGTTTCATGGATTATTGTGATGAGAGTGGGCATTGAACATTCTGATGACAAGAGCACAGAACACTGTGATACATGGGTCATGGAGGATTATAATGACAAAGACATGGAGCATTGTGATGAGAAGGGCATCGAGCATTGTGATGGCAAGCGTCATGGAGCTTTGTGATGACAAGGGCATGCAACAATGTGATGAGAGGGTTCATGGAGCATTGTGATGACAATGACATGGAGCATTGTGAGGCAAATTGTCATGGAGATGTGTGACAACAAATGTCATGGAGCATTTTGATGACAAATTTGTGGTGCATTTTGTTGTGAAGGGAAGGGAGCATTGTGATGACAGGGTCATGGAGCAATTTGATGAAAAAGGTCATGGAAAATTTTGATGACAGGGGTTATGGAACATTGTGATGTCAGGGGTCATCGAACATTGTGATGATAAGTGCATGTAGCAATGTGATGACAGGGGTCATGGAACATTGTGAAGACAGGGGTGAGGGAGTATTGTGATGACTTGTAATGGAACATAGTGATATCAGTTGTGAGAGAGCATTTTGTTGAGAAGTGCCTGGAGCATATTGATGACAAGGTTTATGGAGCATTGTGATGACAATGTTGTGGAGCACAGTGATGACACGCGCATGGCACATTTTGATAACATGGGTCATGGAGCAATGTGCTGAGAAGCACATGGAGCATTGTGATGACAAGGGTCATGGAGCATTGTGCTGAGAAAGGCATAGAGCATTGTGATGACAATGGTCCGAGAGCATTGTGATGAAAAGTTCATGGAGCATTGTGGTGACAAAGGTCACAGAGAATTGTGATAATGAGGGCATGGACCATTGTGATGACAAAGTTCATGAAGCACTGTGATGACTGGAGTCACGGGGCATTGTGATGACAGGGTTCATGGAGCATTCTGATGACAAGGAGGTGGAACATCATTATGACAGTAGTCATGGAGCATTGGTAAGACAGGGGTAATGGAATATTGTGATGGCAAGGGTATGGAGCATTGTGATGAGAAAGCCATGGAGCATTCTGATGACATGCGTCATTGAGCTGTGTGATGACAAAGGCATGGAACATTGTGATTACAGGGGTCTTGGATCATTGTAATGACAAGGGTTATGGAGCCTTGTGATGACAAGGCCATGGAAAATTGTGATGGCAGGGGTTATGGAGCATTGTCATGACAGGTGTAATGGAGCATTGTGATTACAAGTTTATGGAGCATTGGTCTGAAACTTTTCATGGATTATTGTGATGAGAGTGGGCATGGAGCATTATGATGACAAGGGAAAGGAACACTGTGATACATGGGTCATGGAGAATTGTATTGACAAGGGCATGGAACATTGTGATGAGAAAGGAATCGTTCATTTTGAATACAATCATCGTGGAGTTTTGTGATGCTAAGGACATGGAAGCAGTGTGACGAGAGGCTTCAGGAAGCATTGTGATGACAATGGCATGGATCATTCTGATGCCAAGGGTCATGGAGCTTGGTGATGACAAAGATCATGGAGCATTTTGATGACAAGTGCATGGAGCACTGTAATGCCAAGGGTCATGGAGCTTGGTGATGACAAAGATCATGGAGCATTTTGATGACAAGCACATGGAGCATTGTGATGATAAGGGTCACGGAGCATTGTGATGAAAAGTTCATGGAGCATTGTGGTGACAAAGGTCACAGAGACTTGTGATGACGAGGGCATGGACCATTGTAATGAGAAAGGTCATGAAGCAATGTGATGACAGGAGTCACGGAGCATTGTGATGACGTGTCATGGAGCATTGTGATGACAAGGGCATGCAGCATTGTGATGACAGGGGCATGGAACATTGGTCTTACAAGTTTCATGGATTATTGTGATGACAGTGGGAATGGCACATTGTGATGAAAAGGGCATGGAGCATTGTAATGACAAGCTCATGCATTATGGTGAAGACAGGTGTCTGGGAGCATTGTGAAGACATATGTCATGGCCCATTGTGATGACAATGCCATGGAGCATTGTGATGCCAAGTGTCATGGAGGATTGTGATGACAAAGGTAATGGAGCATTTTGATGACAAGCGCATGGAGCATTGTGATGACAAGCGTCATGGAGCACTGTGCTGACAAGGGCATGGAGCATTGTGATGACAAGGGTCATGTAGCATTGTGCTGAGAAAGGCATGTAGCATTGTGATGACAACGGTCACAGACCATTATGATGAAAAGTTCATGGAGCATTGTGGTGACAAATGTCACAGAGCCTTGTGATGACTAGGGCATGGACCATTGTGATGACAAAGATCATGAAGCATTGTGATGACTGGAGTCACGGAGCATTGTGATGACAGGGGTCAGGGAGCATTGTGATGACAAAGGTCATGCCACATAATGATGACAAGCTTGTGGAGTATTGTGGTGACAATGGCATGGATCATTGTGATGAACAGGACATGGAGCATTGTGATGAAAAAGGCATGGTGCCTTTTCATGACAGGGTTCAAGGAGCATTCTGACGACAAATGTCAGGGAGCATTGTGATGACAAGTGTATTGAACATTGTGATGACAAAGCTCATGGAGCATTGTGATGACACGGGCATGGAGTATTGTGGTGACAGGCATCATGGAGCGTTGTGATGACAAGTGTTGTGGAACAATGTGATCACAAGGGTTTGGAGCATTGTGATGACAGAGGTCATGGATCATTTTGATTTCAAGGAGCATGGAGCATTGTGATGAAAGGGGTCATGGAGCATTGTGATGACGGGTCATGGAGCATTGTGAAGACAAGTGCATGGAGCACTGTGAAGACAGGGGCATGGAACATTGGTCTTACAAGTTTCATGGATTACTGCAATGACAGTGGGAATGGTGCATTGTGATGACAAGGGCATGGAGCATGGTGATGACAACGTAATGTAGTATTGTGAAGACAGTTGTCTGGGAGCATTGTGAAGGCATAAGTCATGGCCCATTGTGATGACAATGCCATGGAGTATTGTGATGCCAAGTGTCATGGAGGTTTGTGATGACAAAGGTAATGGAGCATTGTGATGACAAGGGCTTGGAGCATTGTGATGACAAGGGTCACGGAGCACTATGCTGACAGGGGCATGGAGCATTGCGATGAAACGTGTCATGGAGCATTTTGCTGACAAATGCATGGAGCATTTTGATGACAAGTGTCATGGAGCACTGTGATGACATGAGTCATGGAGCATTGTGATTACAGGGGTCATGAACATTGGGATGGCAAGGGCATGTATCATTCTGATGACAAGTGTCATGGAGCATTTTGATTACAAGAGTCCCGGATCATTGTGTTGTCTGGTGTCATGGAGCGTTGTGATGACTGTGGTCATGAAACATTGTGATGACAGGGGTCATCGAGCATTGTGATCAGAATTTCATGGAGCATATGGCTGAAAATATTCATTGAGTATTATGATGGCAGGGGTCATGGAGAATTTGGGTGACAACGGAAAGGAGCATTGTGATGACAAGATCCTGGAGCATTGTGAGGAGAAGACCATAGAGCCTTGTGATGACAAGTATCATGGATCATTCTGATGAAAAGGGGAATGGAGCATTGTGATTACATGGGTCTTGGAGCATTGTGACGAATAGGGCATGGATGATTGTGATGAAAAAGCATGGAGCCTTGTCATGAGAGGGTTCAAGGAGCATACTGACAACAAGTGTCAGGGAGCATTGTGATGACAAGTGTATTGAGCATTGTGATGACAAAGGTAATGGAGCATTGTGATGAGAAGACCATGGATAATTGTGATGACGAGCATCATGGAGAGTTGTGATGACAAGTGTTATGGAACATTGTGAACACAAGGGTTTGGAGCATTGTGATGACAGAGTTAATGGAGCATTGAGATGAAAAGGGGCATGGAGCATTGTGATTACAGGTGTCTTGGAGCATTGTGATGAAAAGGGCATGGAGCATTGTGATGCTAAGGCCATGGAGCTGTCTGATGACAAGCGTCATGGAGCTATGTGATGACAAGAGCATGCAGCATTGTGATTACAGGGGTCTTGGAGCATTGTGATGACCAGGGTCATGGAGCCTTGTGATGACAAGGACGTGGAACATTGTCATGACAGGCGTGAGGGAGTATTGTAATGACTAGTGATGGAACATTTTGTTATCAGCGGTGAAAGAGCATTTTGATGAGAAGTGCATGGAGCTTTGTGATGACAAGGTTTATAGAGTATTGTGATGACAAAGTTGTGGAACATTGTGATGACAAGTGCATGGCACCTTGTGATGACATGGGTCATGGAGCATTGTTCTGACAAGCCCATGGGCCACTGTGATGACAAGTGTCATGGAGCACTCTGCTGACAAAGGCATGGAGCATTGTGATGACAAGGGTCACAGAGCATTGTGATGAAAAGTTCATGAAGCATTATGGTGACAAAGTTCACAGAGCCCTGTGATGACGAGGTTATGGACCATTGTGAGGACAAAGGTCATGAAGCATTGTGATGACTGGAGTCACGGACCATTGTGATGACAAGGGCATGGAGCATTGTGATGACAGGAGCATGGAGCATTGGTCTGACAACTTTCATTGATTATTGTGAGGATAGTGGGCATGGCGCACTGTGATGACAGTGGCATGGAGCATTGATATGACCAGGTCATTGAGTATGGTGAAGACAGGTGTCAGGGAGCATTGTGATGACATATGTCATGGTGCATTGTGATGACAATGGCATGGAGCATTGTGAAGCCAAGTGTCATGGAGGATTGTGATGACAAATGTAATGGAGCATTCTGATGACAAGGGCTTGGAGCATTGTGAGAGAAGACCATGGATAATTGTGATGACCTGCGTCATGGGGCATTGTGATGACAAGTGTTATGGAACATTGTGATCACAAGGATTTGGTGCATTATAATGACAGACGTCATTGAGCATTTTGATTTCATTGTGATGACAAAAGCATGAAATATTATGGTGATGGGCACGGTGCATTGTGATGACAGGGTTGATGGAGCATTGAGATGAAAAGGGGCATGGAGCATTGTGATTCCAGGGGTGTTGGAGCATTGTGATGACAAGGGCATGGAGCACTGTGAGGAGAAGTCCATGGAGCATTCTGATGACAAGTGTCATGGAGCTTTTTGATGACAAGGGTATCGAGATTTGTGATTACAGGGGTCTTGGAGCATTGTGAAGACAAGGGTCATGGAAGCTTGTGATGACAAGACCGTGGAATCTTGTGACGGCAGGGGACATGGAGCATTGTTATGAAAGGGGTAATGGAGCATTGTGATGACAAGGACATGGCGCAATGGTCTGAAAAGTTTCATGCATTATTGTGAAGAGAGTGGACATGGAGCTGTGTGATGACAAGGGCACGGAACACTGTGATACATAGATCATGCAGGATTGTAATGACAATAGCATGGAGCATTGTGATGAGAAGGGCATCGAGCATTGTGTTGACAAGCGTCATGGAGATTTGGGATGACAAGTGCATGGAGCAATGTGATGAGAGGGTCCATGGAGTATTGTGATGATCATGGAATGGAGCATTGTGATGCCAAGGGTCATGGAGCTTTGTGATGACAAATGTCCTGTAGCATTTTGATGAAAAGGGCCTGGTGCATTGTGATGAGAAGGGCAGGGAGCACTGTGATGACAGGGTCATGGAGCAATTTGATGAAAAGGGTCATGGAATATTTTGATTACAGGGGTTATGGAACTTTGTGATGTCAGTTGTCATGGAGCATTGTGATGTCACGGGTAATGGAACATTCTGATGACAGGTTTGAGGGAGTATTGTGATGACTAGTGGTGGAACATTGAGATATCAGTGGTGAGACAGCATTTTGATAAGTGCATGGAGCATTGTGATGACAAGGTTTATGGAGCATTTTGATGACAAAGATGTTGAACATTGTGATGACAAGTGCATGGCGAATTGTGATGACATTGGTTATGTAGCATTGTGCTGACACGTGCATCGAGCATTGTGTTGACAAGGGTCATGGAGCATTGTGCTGACAAAGGCATGGAGTTTTGTGATGACAAGGGTCACAGAGCACTGTGATAAAAATTTCATGGAGCATTGTGGTGACAAAGGTCACAGAGCTTTGTGTGACGAGGTCATGGACCATTGTGATGACAAATGTCATGAAGCATTGTGATGACTGGAGTCATGGTGCATTGTGATAACAGGGGTCTTTGAGCATTGTGAAGAAAAGGGAATGCATCATTGTGATGAAAATTGCAGGGAGCCTTGTCATGATAGTGTTCAAGGAGCATAGTGATGAAAAGTGTCAGGAAGGATTGTGATGACAAGTATATTGAGCATTGTGTTGACAAAGGTCATGGAGCATTGTGATAAGAAGACCTTGCATAATTATGATGACGAGCGTCATGGGGCATTGTGATGACAAGTGTCATGGAACATTGTGATCAGAAGGGTTTGCAGCTTTGTGATGACAGAGGACATGGAGCATTTTGATTTCATAATGAGGACAATAGCATGAATCATTATGATGATGGACATGGTGCATTGTGATGACAGTGTTGATGGAGATTTGAGATGAAAAGGGGCATGGAGAATTGTGATTACAAAGGTCTTGGAGCCTTGTGATGACAAGGGTCATGGAGCCTTGTGATGACAAGGCCGTGGAACATTGTGATGGCAGGGGTCATGGAGCATTGTTATGAAAGGTGTAATTGAGCATTGTGATGACAAGGGCATGGAGCAATGTGATGAGATATTTCATTGAGCACTGTGATGACAATGGCATGGAGCATTGTGATGCCAAGTGTCATGGAGCTTTGTGATGAAAAATGTCATTGGGAATTTTAATGACAAGTGCGTGGTGCATTGTGATGAGAAGGGGCGGGAGCATTGTGATGACCGGGTCATGGAGCAATTTGATTAAATGTGTCATGGAATATTTTGATGACAGGCGTTATGGAACATTGTGATGTCAGGGGTCATGAAGCATTGTGATGAAATGGGTCATGGAGCATTTTGTGACAGGGTTTATGGAACATTGTGATGTCAGGGGTCATGGAGCATTGTGATGACAAGGGTACGGAGCAATGTGATGGCAGGGGCATGGATCATTTGTCTGACAAGTTTCATGGATTATTGTAATGACAGTGGGCCTGGAGCATTGTGATGACAAAGGTCATAGAGCCTTGTGTGAAGAGGGCATGGACCACTGTGTTGACAAAGGTCATGAAGCACTGTGATGACTGGAGTCACGGAGCATTGTGATGGCAGGGGTCATGGAGCATTGTGCTGACAAGCGCATGGAGCATTTTGATGACAAGTGTCATGGAGCATTGTGCTGACAAAGGCATGGAGCATGGTGATGACAAGGGACACAGAGCATTGTGATGAAATATTCATGGAGCATTGTGGTGACAAAGATCACAGAACTTTGTGTGACGGGGCCATGGACAATTGGTCTGACAAGTTTCATGGATTATTGTGATGACAGTGGGCATGGAGCATTGTGATGACAAAAGTCATGAAGCATTGTGATGACTGGAGTCACGGAGCATTTTGATGACATAGGTAATGGAGCATTGTGATGACACGGGCATGGAGCATTGTGATGACACTGGCATGGAACATTTGTCTGCCAAGTTTCATGGATTATTCTGATGAGAGTGGGCATGGCGCATTGTGATGACAAGGGCATCGAACATTGTGATGACAAGGTCTTGGAGTATTGTGAAGACAGGTGTCAGGGAGCATTGTGATGACATATGTCATTGTCCATTGTGATGACAATGGCATGGAGCATTGTGATACCACGTGTCATGGAAGATTGTGATGACAAAGGTAATGGAGCATTTTGATGACAAGGGCTTTGAACATTGTGATGTCAAGGGTCATGGATCATTGTGATGAGAGGGGTCATGGAGCACTGTGATGACAAGGGTCATGGAGCATTGTGATGAGCAGGTCATGGAACATTGGGCTGAAAATATTCATGGAGTATTGTGATGACAAGGATCAAGGAGCATTGTGATGACAAGTGTATTGAGCATTGTGATGACAAAGGTCATGGAGCACTGCGATGAGAAAACCATGGATAATTGTCATGATGAGTGTCATGGGGCGTTGTGATGACATGTGTTATGGAACATTGTGATCACCAGGGTTTGGAGCATGGTGATGACAGTGGTCATGGAGCATTTTGGTTTCATTGTGATGAAAATAGCATGAAGCATTATGATGATGGGCATGGTGCATTTTCATGACAGGGTTCATGGAGAATTGAGATGAAAAGTGGCCAGGAGCATTGTGATTAAAGTGGATTCGGAGCATTATGATGACAAGGGCATGGAGCATTGTGATGAGAAGGCAATGGAGCATTGTGATGACATGCGTCATATAGTTTTGTGATGACAAGGGCATGGAGCGTTGTGAAGACAGTGGCATGGAAAATTGGTGTAACAAGTTTTATGGATCATTGTGATGACAGTGGGCATGGCGAATTGTGATGACAAGGGCATGGATCATTATGACGCCAAGTGTCATGGAGGATTGTGATGACAAAGGTAATGGAGCATTGTGATGACAAGGGCTTGGAGCATTGTGATACAAGGGTCATGGAGCATTGTGATGACAAGGGCATGGAGCATTGTGATGACAAGTGTATTGTGCATTGTGATGACAAAGTTCACGGAGCATTGTGATGACATGGGCATGGAGTATTATGATGACAGGTATCATGGAGCGTTGCAATGACAAGTGTTGTGGAACAATGTGTTCACAAGGGTTTGGAGCATTGTGATGATAGAGGTCAGGGATCAGTTTGATTTCAAGGAGCATGGAGCGTTGTGATGAAAGGGGTCATGGAGCATTGTGATGAGAATATTATAGAGAATTGGGCTGAAAATATTCATGGAGTATTGTGATGACAGTGTTCTTGGAGCATTGTGATAACACGGGCATGGAGAATTGTGATGAGAAGGCCATAGTGCATTCTGATGACATGCGTCATGGAGGTTTGTGATGATAAGGGCAAGGAGCACTGTGATTACAGGGGTCTTGGAGCATTGTGATGAAAAGGGCAAGGAGCCTTGTCATGACAGGGTTCAAGGAACATACTGATGACAAGTGTCTGGGAGCATGGTGATGACAAGTGTATTGAGCATTGTTTTAACAAAGTTCATGGAGCATTGTGATGAGAAGACCATGGATAACTGTGATGAGGAGCGTCATGGGGCATTGTGATGACAAGTGTTAGGGAACATTGTGATCACAAGGGTTTGGAGCATTGCGATGACAGAGGTCATGGAGCATTTTGATTTGATTGTGATGACAAAAGCATGAAGCATTATGATGATGGGAATGGTGCATTGTGATGACAGGGTTCATGCAACATTGAGATGAAAAGGGGCATGGAGCATTGTGATTAGAGGTGTCTTGAAGCATTGTGATGACAAAGGAATGGAGCATTGTGAATGAGAAGGCCATGGAGCATTGTGATGACATGCGCCATGGAGCTTTGTGATTACAACTGCATGGAGCATTGTGATTACAGGGTCTTGGAGCATTGTGATCACAAGGGTCATGGAGTCTTGTGATGACAAGGCCGTGGAACCTTGTGATGGCAAGTGTCATGGAGCATTGTTTTGACAGGGGTAATGGAGCATTGTGATGACAAGGGCATCAGCATTGGTCTGAAGAGTTTCATGGATTATTGTGATGAGAGTGGGCATGGAGCATTGTGATGACAAGGTCACGGAACACTGTGTTACATGGGTCATGGAGGATTGTAATGACAAGGGCATGGAGCATTGTGATGAGAAGGGCATCGAGCATTGGTATCACAAGCGTCATGGAGCTTTGTGATGACAAGTGCATGGAGCAATTTGATGAGAGGGTTCATGGAGCATTGTGGTGACAATGGCATGGAGCACTGTGATGACAAGTGTTACAGAGCAATGTGATGACGAGGGAATTAACCATTGTGATGAAAATGTTCATAAAGCATTGTGATGGCTGGAGTCATGGAGCATTATGGTGTGAGGGGTCATGGAGCATTGTGATTACAAGGGCATGGAGCATTGTGATGACAGGGGCATGGAGCATTGGTCTGACAATTTTCATGAATTATTGCTATGAGAGTAGACAGGGCACATTGTGATGACAAGGGCATGGAACATAGTTATGACAAGGTCATGTAGTATTGTGAAGACAGGTGTCAAGGAGCACTGTGATGACATATGTCATGGTGCATTGTGATGACAATGGCATGGAGCATTGTGATGCCAAGTGTCATGGAGGATTGTGATGACAAAGGTAATGGAGCATTGTGATGACAATTTATTTTAGAATTGTGAAGAAAAGTGTCATGGAGCATTGTGATGACAAGGTCCATTGTGAATTTTGATGCAAACGTCGTGAAGCATTGTGATGACAAGCACACGGTGCTTGCTATGAGAGGGGACATGGAGCATTGCTATGAAAAGTGCATGGAGAACTGTGATGAAAAGACCACGTAACATTGTGATGAGAAGTGTCACGGAGTATTGTGATGACAAGGACGTGGAGAATTGTGATGACAAGGGACATGGAGCATTCTGATGACCAGGGCATGGAGCATAGTGATGGCAAGGCCGTGGAGCAGTGTGATGAGAAGGCCATGGATAATTGTGATGACGAGAGTCATGGAGCACTGTAATGACAAGGGGCATGGAGCATTGTGATGACAGGTGTCATGGAGCATTTTGATGACAGGGGTCATGGAGCAATTTGATGACATGGGTCATGGAGAATTCTGATGACAAGCTTGTGGAGTTTTGTGATGACAATGGCCTGGAGCATAGTGATGAAAAGGGCATGGAGCATTGTCATGAAATAGGCATGGAGCATTGTACTGAGAAAGGCTTGGAGCATTGTGATGACAACGGTCACAGACCATTATGATGAAAATTTCATGGAGCATTGTGGTGACAAATATCACAGAGCCTTGTGAAAACGAGGGCATGGACCATTGTGATGACAAAGGTCATGAAGCATTGTGATGACTGGAGTCATGGAGTATTGTGATGACAGGGCTCATGGAGCATTGTGATGGCAAGGGCATGGATCATTGTGATGACAAGTGTCATGGAGCATTTTGATGACAAGTGTCCCGGATCATTGTGTTGTCTGGTGTCATGGAGCGTTGTGATGACAGGGGTCATGGAGCATTATGATGACAGGGGTCATGGAGCATTGTGATCAGAAGTTCATGGAGCATTGGACTGACAGTATTCATTGAGTATTGTGATGGCATGGGTCATGGAGCATTGTGATGACAATGGAATGGAGCATTGTGATGACAAGGTCCTGGAGCATTGTGAGGAGAAGACCATGGAGCCTTGTAATGACAAGTATCATGGAGCATTCTGATGAAAACGGGCATGGAGCATTGTGATTACATGGGTCTTGGAGCATTGTGAAGAATAGGGCATGGATGGTTGTGATGAAAGAGCATGGAGCCTTGTCATGAGAGGGTTCAAGGAGCATACTAACGACAAGTGTCAGGGAGCATTGTGATGACAAGTGTATGGAGCATTGTGATGAAAAAGGTCATGGAGCATTGTGATGAGAAGACCATGGATAATTGTGATGATGAGCGTCATTGGGAGTTGTGATGACAAGTGTTATGGAACATTGTGAACACAATGGTTTGGAGCATTGTGATGACAGAGGTTATGGTGCATTTTGAATTCATTGTGATGACAATAGCATGAAGCATTATGATGATGGGCATGGTTCATTGTGATGACAGAGTTCATGGAGCATTGTGATGAAAAGGGCATGGAGCATTGTGATGAGAAGGCCATGGAGCTGTCTGATGACATGCGTCATGGTGCTTTGTGATGACAAGAGCATGGAGCAGTGTGATTACAGGGGTCTTGGAGCATTGTGATGCCAAGGGTCATGAAGCCTCGTGATGACAAGGCCGTGGAACATTGTCATGACAGGTGTGTGGGAGTATTGTAATGACTAGTGATGGAACATTTTGATATCTGTGTTGAAAGAGCATTTTAATGAGAAGTGCATAGAGCTTTGTGATGACAAGGTTTATGGAGCATTGGGATGACAAAGATGTGGAACATTGTGATGACAAGCGCATGGCATATTGTGATGACATGGGTCATGGAGCATTGTGCTGACAAGCGCATGGAGCATTGTGATGACAAGGTCCTGGAGCATTGTGAGGAGAAGACCATGGAGCCTTGTGATGACAAGTATCATGGAGCATTCTGATGAAAACGGGCATGGAGCATTGTGATTACATGGGTCTTGGAGCATTGTGAAGAATAGGGCATGGATGGTTGTGATGAAAGAGCATGGAGCCTTGTCATGAGAGGGTTCAAGGAGCATACTAACGACAAGTGTCAGGGAGCATTGTGATGACAAGTGTATGGAGCATTGTGATGAAAAAGGTCATGGAGCATTGTGATGAGAAGACCATGGATAATTGTGATGATGAGCGTCATTGGGAGTTGTGATGACAAGTGTTATGGAACATTGTGAACACAATGGTTTGGAGCATTGTGATGACAGAGGTTATGGTGCATTTTGAATTCATTGTGATGACAATAGCATGAAGCATTATGATGATGGGCATGGTTCATTGTGATGACAGAGTTCATGGAGCATTGTGATGAAAAGGGCATGGAGCATTGTGATGAGAAGGCCATGGAGCTGTCTGATGACATGCGTCATGGTGCTTTGTGATGACAAGAGCATGGAGCAGTGTGATTACAGGGGTCTTGGAGCATTGTGATGCCAAGGGTCATGAAGCCTCGTGATGACAAGGTCGTGGAACATTGTCATGACAGGTGTGTGGGAGTATTGTAATGACTAGTGATGGAACATTTTGATATCTGTGTTGAAAGAGCATTTTAATGAGAAGTGCATAGAGCTTTGTGATGACAAGGTTTATGGAGCATTGGGATGACAAAGATGTGGAACATTGTGATGACAAGCGCATGGCATATTGTGATGACATGGGTCATGGAGCATTGTGCTGACAAGCACATGGAGCATTGTGATGACAAGGGACATGGAGCACTCTGCTGACAAAGGCATGGAGCATTGTGATGACAAGGGTCAGAGAGCATTGTGATGATAATTTCATGGAGCATTATGGTGACAAAGTTCACAGATCCCTGTGATTACGAGGGCATGGACCATTGTGATGACAAAGGTCAAGAAGCAGTGTGAAGACTGGAGTAATGGAGCATTGTGATGACAAGGGCATGGAGCATTGTGATGACAGGGGCATGGAGCATTGGTTTGAGAAGTATCATGGATTATTGTGATGAAAGTGTGCATGGCGCATTGTGATGGCAAGGGCATGGAGCATTGTTATGACCAGGTCATGGATTATTGTGAAGACAGGTATCAGGGAGTATTGTGATGACATATGTCCTGGTGTATTGTGATGACAATGTCATGGAGCATTGTGAAGCCAAGTGTCATGGAGGATTGTGATGACAAAGGTAGTGGAGCATTGTGATGACAAGGGCTTGGAGCATTGTGGTGACAAGGGCCATTGAGAATTCTGATGACAAGGTCGTGAAGCATAGTTATGACAAGCGCATGGAGCTTGCTATGAGATGGGTCATGGAGCATTGCGATGACAAGTGCATGGAGCACTGTGATTAGAGGGGTCTTGGAGCATTTTGATGACAAGGGCATGGAGCATGGTGATGACAATGCCATGGAGAATTCTGATGACATGCGTCCTGGAGATTTGTGATGACAAGCACATGGAGCATTGTGATTACAGGGGTCTTGGAGCATTGTGATGAAAAGTGCATGGATCATTGTGAGGAAAAGGCAAAGAGCCTTGTCATGACAGGTTTCAAGTAGCATACTGAAGACAAGTGTCAGGGAGCATTGTGATGACAAGTGTTTTGAGCATTGTGTTGACAAAGGTCATGGAGCATTTTGATGAGGAGACCATGGATAAATGTGATGACGAGTGTCATGGCGCATTGTGATTACAAGTGTTATGGAACATTGTGATCAGAAGGGTTTGGAGCATTGTGATGACAGATGCAATGGAGCATTTTGATTTCTTTGTGATGACAATAGCATGAAGCATTATGATGATTGGCATGGTGCATTTTGATGACAGTGTTCATGGAGAATTGAGATGAAAAGGGGTATGGAGCATTGTGATTACAGGGGTCTTGGAGCATTGTGATGACAATGTTCATGGAGCCTTGTGATGACAACGCCGTGGAACATTGTGATGGCAGGGGTAATGGAACATTGTTATGAAGGGGTAATGGAGCATTGTGGTCAAAAGGGCATTGAGCATTGGTTTGAAAAGTTTCATGTATTATTGTGATGAGTGTGGGCATGGAGCATTGTGATGACAAGGGCAGGGAACACGGTGATACATGGGTCATGGAGGATTGTAATGACAAGGCATGGATCATTGTGATGAGAAAGGCATCGAGCATTGTGATGACAAGCTTCATGGAGATTTGGGATGACAAGTGCATGGAGTAATGTGATGAGATGTTTCATGGAGCATTGTGATGACAATGGAATGGAGCATTATAATGCCAAGGGTCATGGAGCTTTGTAATGACAAATGTAATGGAGCATTTTGATGACAAGGGCGTGGTGCATTGTGATGAGTAGGGCAGGGAGCATTCTGATGACAGGTTCATGGAACAATTTGATGGAAAGGGTCAGGGAATATTTTGATGACAGGGGTTATGGAACATTGTGATGTCAGTGGTCAGGGAGCATTGTGATGATAAGGGCATGTATCATTTTGATGACAGGGGTCATGGAACATTGTGATGACAGTTTTGAGGGAGTATTGTGATGAGTGGTGATGGAATATTGTGATATCAGTGGTGAGAGAGCATTTAGATGAGAAGTGCATGGAGCATTGTGATGACAAGGTTTATGGAAAATTGTGATGACAAGTGCATGGCACATTGTGATGACATGTGTCTTGGAGCATTGTGCTGACAAGCGCATGGAGCATTGTGATGAAAAGGGTCATGGAGCATTGTGCTGACAATGGCATGGAGCATTGTGATGACAAGTGTTACAGAGCATTGTGATGACGAGGGAATTAAACATTGTGATGAAAAAGTTCATAAAGCATTGTGATGGCTGGAGTCACGGAGCATTATGATGTGAGGGGTCATGGAGCATTGTGATTACAAGGGCATGGAGCATTGTGATGACAGGTGTCATGGAGCATTGTGATGACAGGGTTCATGGAGAATTGTGATGACATGGGTCATGGAGCATTCTGATGACAAGCTTGTGGAGTTTTGTGATGACAATGGCCTGGAGCATAGTGATGAAAAGGGCATGGAGCATTTTGATGAAAAATGCATGGAGCCTTTTCATGACAGGTTTCAAGGAGCATTCTGAAGACAAATGTCAGGGAGCATTGTGATGACAAGGGCATGGAGCATGGTGATGAGAAGGCCATGGAGACTTCTGATGATATGGGTCATGGAGCTTTGTGATGACAAGGGCATGGAGCATTGTGATTACAGGGGTCTTGGAGCATTGTGATGAAAAGTGCATGGATCATTGTGATGAAAAAGGCATGGAGCCTTGTCATGACAGGGTTCAAGGAGCATACTGAGGACAAGTGTCAGGGAGCATTGAGCTGACAAGTGTATTGAGCATTGTGATGACAAAGGTCATGGAGCATTGTGATGAGAAAACCATGGATAATTGTGATGAGGAGCGTCATGGGGAATTGTGATGACAAGTGTTATGGAACATTGTGATCACAATTGTTTGGAACATTGAGATGACAGAGGTCATTTAGCGTTTTGATGAGAAGACCATGGAGCATTCTGATGACATTCGTCATGGAGCTTCATGATGACAAGTGCATGGAGCATTGCAATTACAGGGTTCTTGGAGAATTGTGATGACAAGGGTCATGGATCCTTGTGATGATGAGGCCGTGGAACATTTTGATAGCAGGGGTCATGGAGCATTGTTATGACACGGTTAATGGAGCCTTTTGATGACAAGTGCATGGAGCATTGATGTGACAAGTTTTATGGATTATTGTGATGAGAGTGGGCATGGAGCATTGTGATGACAAGGGCACGGAACACGGTGATACATGGACCATGGAACATTGCAATGACAAAGGCCTGCAGCATTGTGATGAGAATGGCATCAAGCTGTGTGATGACAAGCGTTATGGAGCTTTGTGATGACAAGGGCATGGAGCAATGTGATGAGAGGGTTCATGGAGCATTGTGATGACAATGGCATGGAGCATTGTGATGCCAAGATTCATGGAGCACTGGGATGACAAGCGTCATGGAACATTCTGATTACAGGGGTCATGGAGAATTGGGATGATAAGCGCATGGATCATTGTGATGACAAGTGTCATGGAGCATTTTGATGACAAGTGTCCCAGATCATTGTGCTGTCATTGGTCATGGAGCGCTCTGTTGACAGTGGTCATGGAGCATTGTGATGACAGCGGTAATGGAGCATTGTGATGGCAAGGGCATTGAGCATTGTGATGAGAAGGCCATGGAGCATTCTGATGACATGCATCATGGAAATTTGTGATGACAAGGGCATGGAGCATTGTGATTACAGAGGTCATGGAACACTGTGATGAGAGGGGTGAGGGAGTATAGTGATGACTAGTGATGGAACATTGTGATATCAGTTGTGAGAGAGCATTTTGATGAGAAGTGCATGGTGCATTGTGATGACAAGGTTTATGGAGCACTGTGATGACAAGGTTGTGGAGCATTGTGATGACAAGCGCATGACACATTGTGATGACATGGGTCATGGAGCATTGTGCTGAGAAGCGCATGGTGCTTTGTGATGAAAAGGGTCATGGAGCATTGTGATGAAAAGTTCATGGAGCACTGTGGTGACAAAGGTCACAGAGACTTCTGATGACCAGGGCATGAACCACTGTGATGTCAAAGGTCATGAAGCATTGTGATGACTGGAGTCACGGAGCATTGTGATGACAGGGTTCATGGTGCATTGTGATGACAACAGCAAGGAGCACTGTGATGATAGGGGCATGGAGAATTGGTCTGACAACTTTCATGGATTATTGTGATGAGTGTAGGTATGGTGCATTGGGAAGACAAGGGCATGGAGCATTGTGATGACAAGGGCATGGAGCATTGTGATGACAAGATCATGGAGTATTGTGAACACAGGTGTCAGGGAGCATGGTGTTGACATATGTCATGGTCCATTGTGATGACAATGGCATGGAGGATTGTGATGACAACAGCATGTAACATGGTGATGAGAAGTGTCATGGAGCACTGTGATGACAAGTTACATGGAGCATTGTGATGTCCAGGGCATGGAGCATTGTGATGGCAAGACCGTGGAGCATTGTGATGGCAATACCATGGAGCATTTTGATGATGAGTGTCATCGAGCACTGTAATGACACGTGGCATGGAGAATTGTGATGACAGGTGTCATGGATCATTGTGATGACAAGGGACATGGAGCATTCTGATGACAATCTTCTGGAGTATTGTACAGACAAAGGCAAGGATCATTGTGATGACAAGGTTCACAGAGCATTGTGACGAAAAGTTCCTGGAGCACTGTGGTGACAAAGGTCACTGAGCCTTGTGATGACGAGGGCATGGCCCATTGTGATGACAAAGGTCATGAAGCATTGTGATGACTGGTGTCACGGAGCATTGTGATCACAAGGGCATGGAGCATTGTGATAACAGTGGCATGGAACATTGGTCTGACAAGTTTCATGGATTATTTTGATGACAGTGGGCAAGGCACATTGTGATGACAAGGGCATGGAGAATTGTGATGACAAAGTCAAGTGTATTGTGAAGACAGGTGTCAGGGAGCGTTTTATTGACATATGTCATGGTCCAATGTGATGACAATGGCATGGAGCATTGTGATGCCAAGTGTCATGGAGGATTGTGATGACAAAGGTAATGGAACATTGTGATGACAAGGGCTTGGAGCATTGTGATGCCAAGGGTCATGGAGCATTTTGATGAGAAGAGCATGGAGCATTGTGATGAAAAGGGCCATTGATAATTATGATGACAAGGTCTTGAAGCATTGTGATAAAAAACATATGGAGCTTGCTATGACAGGGTTCATGGTGCATTGCGATGACAATTGCATGGAGAATTGTGATGACAAGATCATGTAACATTGTGATGAAAAGTGTCATGGATCCTTGTGATGGCAATACCGTGGAGCACTGTGATGAGAAGACCATGTATAATTGTGATGACGAGCGTCATGGAGCACTGTAATGACAAGGGGCAAGGAGCATTTTGATGACAGGTGTCATGGAGCATTGTGATAGCAGGGGTCATGGAGCATTGTGATGACAGGTGTTAAGGAGCATTCTGATGACAAGCTTGTGTAGTATTGTGATGAAAATTGCATGGAGCATTGTGATGCAATGGGCATGGAGCATTGTGATGAAAATGGCATGGAGCCTTTTCATGACAGGGTTCAAGGAGCATTCTGACGACAAGTGTCAGGGAGCATTGTGATGAAAAGTGTATTGAGCATTGTGATGAAAAAGGTCATGGAGCATTGTGATGACAAGGGCATGGAGTATGGTTATGACAGTCATCCTGGAGTGTTGTGAAGAAAAGTGTTATGGAACAATGTGATCACAATGATTTGGAACGTAGTGATGACAGAGGTCATGGATCATTTTGATTTCAAGGAGCATGGAGAATTGTAATGATAGGGGTAATGGAGCATTGTGATGAGAAGTTCATGGAGCATTGGGCTGAAAATGTTCTTGGAGTATTGTTATGAATGGGGTCATAGAGCATTGTGATGACAAGGGAATGGAGCATTGTGATGACAAGGTCCTGGAGCACTGTGATGAGAAGACAATGGAGCCTTGTGATGACAAGTCTCATGGAGCATTCTGATGAAAAGGGGCATGGATCATTATGATGACAGAGGTCTTGGAGCATTGAGATGACAAGGTCATGGAGCATAGTGATGAGAAGGCCATGGAGCATTCTGAATACATGCATAATGGAGCTTTCTGATGACAAGAGCAAGGGGCATTGAGATTAGAGTGGTCGTGGAGCACTGTGATGAAAAGGGCATGGATCATTGTGATGAAAAATGCATGGAGCCTTGTCATGAAAGGGTTCAAGGAGCATTCTGACGACAAGTGTCATGGAGCATTGTGATGACAAGTGTATTGAGCATTGTGATGACAAAGATCATGGAGCATTGTGATGAGAAGACCATGGATAATTGTGATGACCAGAGTCATGGGGCATTGTGATGACAAGTGTTATGGAACATTGTGATCACAAGGGTTTGGAGCATTGTGATGACAGAGGTCATGGAGCATTTTAATTTCATTGTGATGACAATAGTATGAAGCATTTTGATGATGGGCATGGTGCATTGTTATGACAGGGTTCATGGAGCATTGAGATGAAAAGGGACAGGGACCATTGTCATTACAGGAGTCTTGGAGCATTGTGATGACAAGGGTATGGAGCATCGTGAATGAGAAGGCCATGGAGCATTCTGATTACATGTGTCATGGATCTTTGTGATGACATGGGTATGGAGAATTGTGATTACATTGTCTTGGAGCATTGTGATGAAAAGTGTCATGGAGTCTTGTGATGACAAGGTCGTGGAACCTTGTGTTGGCAAGTGTCATAGAGCAGTGTTATGACAGTGGTAATGGTGCGTTGTGATGACAAGGGCATGGAGAATTGGTCTGAAAAGTTTCATGGATTATTGTGATGACAAGGGCACGGAACACTTTGATACATGGGTCATGGTGGATTGTAATGACAAGGGCATGTAGCATTGTGATGAGAAGGGCATCAAGCATTGGGATCACAAGCGTCATGGAGCTTTGTGATGACAAGGGCATGGAGCAATGTGATGAGAGGCTTCATGGAGCATTTTGATGACAATGGCATGGAGCATTGTGATGCCAAGGGTCATGGAGCTTTGTGATGACAAAACTCATGGAGCATTTTGATGACAAGGTCGAGTTGTGTTGTGATGAGAAGGGCAGGGAGCATTGTGATAACAGGGTCATAGAGCAATTTGATGAAAAAGGTCATGGAACATTTTGATGAGAGTGGTTATGGAAAATTGTGGTGTCAGGGGTCATGGAGCATTGTGATGAAAAGGGTATTGGAGTATTTTGATGACAGGGTTTATGGAACATTGTGATGTCATGGGTCATGCAGCATTTAATGATAAGTGCATGTAGCATTGTGATGATAGGGGTTATTGATCATTGTGATGACAGGTGTGAGGGAGTATTGTGAAGACTAGTGATGGAACATTGTGATATCAGTGGTGAGAGAGCATTTTGATGAGAAGAGCATGGAGCAATGTGATGACACGGTTTATGGAGCATTGTGGTGACAAGGATGTGGAGCATTGTGATGACATGGGTCAAAAAGCATTGTGCTGAAAAGCGCATGGAGCATTATTATGACAAGTGTCATGGATCATTGTGCTGACAAATGCATGGTGCATTTTGTTGGCAAGTGTCACAGAGCATTGTGATGAATATTTCAGGGATCATTGTGGTGACAAAGTTCACAGAGCCTTGTGTGACATGGGCATGGACCATTGTGATGACAAACGTCATGAAGCATTTTGATGACTGGAGTCACGGAGCATTCGGATTACAGTGGTCATGGTGCATTGTGATGACAGGGTTCATGGGGCATTGTGATGAGAAGGTCATGGAGAATTGGGCTGAAAATTTCATTGAGTATTGTGATGACAGGGCTCATGTGGCATTTTGATGACAAGGGAATGGAGCATTGTGATGAAAAGGGCAAGGAGCATGGTGATGAGAAGGCCATGGAGAATTCTGAAGTCATGTGTCATGAAGCTTTGTGATGACAAGGGCATGGAGCATTGTGATTACAGGGGTCTTGGAGCATTGTGAGGAAAATGGCATGGATCATTGTGATGAAAAAGTCATGGAGCCTTGTCATGACAGGGTTCAAGGAGCATACTGACGACAAGTGTCAGGGAGCACTGTGATGACAAGTGTATTGAGCACTGCGATGACAAATGTCATGGAGTATTGTGAATAGAAGACCATGGATAATTGTGATGATGTGCGTCATGTGGCGTTGTGATGACAAGTGTTATGGAACATTGTGATCACAAGGGTTTGGAGCATGTATTGACAGAGGTCATGGAGCATTTTGATTTCATTTTGATAACAATTGCATGAAGCATTATGATGATGGGCACAGTGCATTGTGATGACACGGATCATGGAGCATTGAGATGAAAAGGGGCATGGAGCATTGTGATTACAGGGGTCTTGGAGCATTGTGATGATGAGGGCATGGAGCATCGTAAATGAGAAGGCCATGGAGTATTCTGCTGACATGCGTCATGGAGCTTTGTGATGACAAGTGTATGGAGAATTGTGATTACAGTGTCTTGGAACATTGTGACGACAAGTGTCATGGAGTCTTGTGATGACAAGGCCATGGAACATTGTGATGGCAGGGGTCATGGAGCATTGTTATGACAGGGGTAATGGAGCATTGTGATGACAAGGGCATGGAGCACTGGTCTGAAATATTTCATGGATTATTATGATGAGAGTGGGCATGGAGCATTGTGATGACAAGGGCACAGAACACTTTGATACATGGGTCATGGTGGATGGTAATGACAAGGGCACAGAACACTTTGATACATGGTTCATGGAGGATTGTAATGACAAGGGCATGGAACATTATGATGAGAAAGGCATCGAGCATTGGGATCACAATCCTCATGGAGCTTAGTGATGACAAGGGCATGGAGCACTGTGATGAGAGGCTTCATGGAGCATTGTGATGACAAGGGTCATGAAGTTTTGTGATGACAAAGGTCATGGAGCATTTTGATGACGAGGTCGTGGTGCGTTGTGATGAGAAGTGCAGCGAGCATTGTGATAATAGGTTCATGGAGCAATTTGATGAAAAAGGTCATGGAACATTTTGATGAGAGTGGTTATGGAAATTTGTGATGACAGGGGTCATGGAGCTTTGAGATGAAATGGGTAATGTAGCATTTTGATGACAGGGGTTATGGAACATTGTGATGGCAGGGGTCATGGAGCATTTTGATGATAAGTGCATGTAGCATTGTGATGATAGGGGTCATGGAACATTGTGATGAGAGCGGTGAGGGAATACTGTGAAGACTAGTGATGGAATATTGTGATACCAGTGGTGAGAGGGCATTTTGATGAGAAGTGCATGGAACATTGTGATGACAAGGTTTATGGAGCATTGTGATGACTATGATGTGGAGCATTGTGATGACAAGCACATGGTACATTGTGATGCCATGGGTCAAGGAGCATTTTGATGACAAGTGTCATGGATCATTGTGCTGACAAATGCATGGTGCATTGTGATGACAAGGGTCACAGAGCATTGTGATGAAATGTTCATGGAGCATTGTGGTGACAAATGACACAGAGCCTTGTGTGACAAGGGCATGGACCGTTCTGATGACAAAAGTCATGAAGCATTGAGATGACTGTGGTCACGGAGCATTGTGATGACAGGTGTCATGGAGCATTGTGATGACAGGATTCATGGGGCATTGTGATGAGAAGGTCATGGAGCATTGGGCTGAAAATATTCAAGGAGTATTGTGATGACAGGGGTCATGGGGCAATTTGATGACAAGGGAAAGGAGCATTGTGATGAAAAGGGCATGGAGCATGGTGATGAGAAGGCCATGGAGCATTCTGAAGACATATGTCATGAAGCTTTGTGATGACAAGGGCATGGAGCATTGTGATTACAGGGGAATTGGAGCATTGTCAGGAAAAGGGCATGGATCATTGTGATTAAAAAGGCATGGAGCCTTGTCATGACAGGTTTCAAGGAGCATACTGACGACAAGTGTCAGGGAGTATTGTGATGACAAGTGTTTTGAGCATTGTGATGACAAAGGTCATGGAGTATTGTGAATAGAAGGCCATGGATAATTGTGATGATGAGCGTCATGGGCCGTTGTGATGACAAGTGTTATGGAACATTGTGATCACAAGGGTTTGGAGCATTGTGATGACAGAGGTCATGGAGCATTTTTATTTCATTTTGATGACAATAGCATGAAGCATTATGATGATGGGCATGGTGAATTGTGATGACACGGTTCATGGAGCATTGAGATGAAAAGGGGCATGGAGCATTGTGATTACAGGGGTCTAGGAGAATTGTGATGACAAGGGCATGGAGCACCGTGAATGAGAAGGCCATGGAGAATTCTGATGACATGCGTCATGGAGCTTTGTGATGACAAGGACATGGAGCATTGTGATGACATGGGTTATGGAGCCTTGTGATGACAATGTCGTGGAACATTGTAAAGGCAGGTGTCATGGAGCATTGTTATAACGGGTAATGGAGCATTTTGATGACATGGGCATGGAGCATTGGTCTGAAAATTTTCATGGCTTATTGTGATGAGAGGGGGCATGGAGCATTGTGATGACAAGGGCACGGAACACTGTGATACATGGGTCATAGCGGATTTTAATGAAAAGCGCATGGAGCATTGTGTTAAGAAGAGCATCGAGCATTGTGATGCAAAGCATCATGGAGTCTGTGATGACAATTGCATGGAACAATGTGATGAGAGTGTTCTTGGAGCATTTTGATGACAATGGCATGGAGCATTGTGATGCCAAGGGTCATGGAGCTTTGTGATGACAAAGGTCATGGAGCATTTTGATGACAAGGGCGTGGTGCACTGTGATGAGAAGGGCAGAGAGCATTGTGATGAAATGGTCATGGAGCAATTTGATGAAAAGTGTCATGGGATATTTTGATGAAAGGGGTTATGGAACATTGTGATGTCAGGGGTCCGGATCATTATGATGAAAAGGGTCATGGAGCATTTTGATGACAGGGGTCCTGGAACATTGTGATGAAAGGGGTGATGGAGTTTTGTGATGATTATTGATGGAACATTATGATATCCGTGGTGGGACAGCATTTTGATGGGAAGTTCATGGAGCATTTTGATGACAAGGGCGTGGTACACTGTGATGAGAATTGCAGAGAGCATTGTGATGAAATGATCATGGAGCAATTTGATGAAAAGTGTCATGGGATATTTTGATGAAAGGGGTTATGGAACATTGTGATGTCAGGGGTCAGGGAGCATTATGATGAAAAGGGTCATGGAGCATTTTGATGACAGGGGTCCTGGAACATTGTGATGAAATGGTTGAGGGAGTATTGCGATGACTATTGATGGAACATTATGATATCCGTGGTGGGACAGCATTTTGATGGGAAGTGCATGGAGCATTTTGATGACAAGATTTATAGAGCACTGTGATGAAAAGGTTGTGGAGCATTGTGATGACAAGCGCATGGCGCATTGTGATGACACAGGTCATGGGGCATTGTGCGGACAAGCGCATGGAGCATTGTGATGACAATGCTCAGGGAGCATTGTGCTGACAAAGGTATGGAGCATAGTGATGACATGGGTAACAGAGCATTGTGATGAAAATTTCATGGAGCATTGTGGTGACAAATATCACAGAGCCTTTTGATGACGAGGGCATGGACCATTGTGTTGACAAAGGTTATGAAGCATTATGATGACTGGAGTCATGGAGCATTGTGATGACAAGGTCCTGGAGCATTGTGATGAGAGGACAATGTAGACATGTGATGACAATTCTCATGGAGCATTCTGATGAAAACTGGCATGGAGCATTGTGATTACAGGGGTCATGGAGCATTTGATGAAAATGGCATGGAGCATTGTGATGCCAAGGGTCATGGAGCTTTGTGATGACAAATTTCATGGAGCATTTTGATGACAAGGTCGAGGTGCATTGTGATGAGAAGGGCAGGGAGCATTGTGATGACAGTGTCATGGCGCAATTTGATGAAAAGGATCATGGAACATTTTGATGACAGTGGTTATGGAGCATTGTTATGTCAGGGCTCATGGAGCATTGTGATGAAAAGGGTCATGGAGCATTTTGATGACAGGGGTTATGGAACATTTTGATGTCATGGTTCATGGAGCATTGTGATGATAAGATCATGTAGCATTGTCATGACAGGGATCATGGAACATTGTGATGACAGGGGGGAGAAAGCATTTTGATGAGAAGTGCATGGAGCATTGTGATGACAAAGTTTTTGGAACACTGTAACGACAAGGATGTGGAGCATTGTGATGACAAGCGCATGGCACATTGTGATGACATGGGCTATGGAGCATTGTGCTGACAAGTGCATGGAGCATTGTGATGACAAGGGTCATGTAGCATTGTGCTGACAAAGGCATGGAGCATTGTGATGACAAGGATCACAGAGCATTGTGAAGAAAATTTCACGGAGCATTGTGGTGACAATGGTCACAGAGACATGTGTGATGAGGACATGGACCACTGTGATGACAAATGTAATGAAGCCTTGTGATGACTGGAATCACAGAGCATTGAGATGACAGGGGTCTTGGAGCACTGTGATGACAAGGACATGGAGCATTGTGATGAGAAGGCCATGGAGCATTCTGATGACATGCATCATGGAGCTTTGTGATTAAGGTCATGGAGCATTGTGATTACACGGGTCTTGGAGCATTGTGATGAAAATGGCATGGATCATTGTGATGAAAAAGGCATGGAGCCTTGTCATGACAGGGTTCAAGGAGCATACTGATGAAAAGTGTCAGGGAGCATTGTGATGACAAGTGTATTGAGCATTGTGATGACAAAGTTCATGGAACACTGTGATGAGAAGTCCATGGATAATTGTGATGATGAGTGACATGGTGCATTGTGATGACAATGGTTATGGAACATTGTGATCACAAGGGTTCGGAGCATTTTGATGACAGAGGTCATGGATCATATTGATTTCATTGTTATGACAATAGCATGAAGCATGATGACGATGGACGTGGTGCATTGTGATGACAGGGTCATGGAGCAATTTGATGAAAAGTGTCATGGAATATTTTGATGACAGTGGTTATGGAACATTGTGATTTCAGGGGTCTTGGAGCATTGTGATGAAAAGGGTGATGGAGCATTTTGATGACAGAGGATATGGAACATTTTGATGTCAGGGGTCATGGAGCATTGTGTTGATAAGGGCATGTAGCATTGTGATGACAGAGGTCATGGAAAATTGTGATGACAGTGGTGAGGGAGTATTGTGATGACTAGTGATGGAACATTGTGATATCAGTGCTGAGAGAGCATTTTGATGAGAAGTGCATGGAGCATTGTGATAACAAAGTTTATGGAGCATTGTGATGACAAGATTTATGGAGCATTGTGATGACAAGGCTGTGGAGAATTGTGATGACAAGTGCATGGCGCATTTTGATGATATAGATCATGGAGCATTGAGCTGAGAACCGAATGGAGCCTTGTGCTGACAAAGGCATGGAAAACTGTGATGACAACGATCACAGAGCATTGTGATGAAAAATTCATGGAGCATTGTGGTGACAATGGTCACAGAGCCTTGTGATGACGAGGGCATGGACCATTGTGATGAAAAAGGTCATGAATCATTGTGATGACTGGAGTCACAGAGCATTGTAATGACAAGGGTATGGAGCATTGTGATGACAGGGGCATGGTGCATTGTTCTGACAAGTTTCATGGTTTATTGTGATGACAGTGGGCATGGCAAAATCTGATGACCAGGTCATGGAGCATTGTGATGAGAAGATCATGGAGTACTGTGAAGACAGGGGTCAGGGAGCATTGTGATGACATATGTCATGATCCATTTTGATGACAATGGCATGGAGCATTGTGATGCCAAGTGTCATGGAGGAATGTGATGACAAAGTTAATTGAGCATTGTGATGACAGGGGTTTGGAGCATTGTGAGAACAAGGGTCATGGAGCATTTTGATGACAAGGGCATGGATGATTGTGATGACAAGGGCCATTGAGAATTCTGATGACAAGTTCATGAAGCATTGTGATGAAAAGCACATGGAGCTTGCTAAGACAGGGGTCTTTGAGCATTGCGATGACAAGAGCATGGAGAATTGTGATGACAAGAGCATGTAACATTGTGATGAGAAGTGTCATGGAGCATTGTGATGGAAAGACCGTGGAGCATTGTGATGAGAAGATCATGGATATTTGTGATGACGAGCGTCATGGAGCACTGTAATGACAAGGGGCATGGAGCATTGTGATGACAGGTGTCATGGAGCATTGTGATGATAGGGATCATGGAGCATTGTGATGACTAGGGTTTTGGAGCATTCTGATGACAAGCTTGTGGAGTATTGTGATGACAATGGCATGGAGCATTGTGAGAAAAAGGGCATGGAGCATTGTGATGAAAAAGGCATAGAGCCTTTTCATGACAGGGTTCAAGGAGCATTCTGAGGAAATGTGTCAGGGAGCATTGTGATGACAGGTGTATTGAGCATTGTGATGACAAAGTTCATGGAGCATTGTGATTACAAGGGCATGGAGTATTGTGATGGCACGCATCATGGAGCGTTGTGATGACAAGTGTTATGGAACATGGTGATCACAAGTGTTTGGAGCATTGTGATGACAGAGGTCATGGATCATTTTGATTTGAAGAATCATGGAGCACTGTGATAACAAGGGCATGAAGCAATGTGATCCCAAGGTTCATGGAGGATTGTGATGACACTGGTAATGGAGAATTGTGAGGACAAGTGCATGGAGCATTGTGATGACAAGGTCATGTAGCATTTTGCTGACAAAGCATGGAGCACCGTGATGACAAGTGTCATGGAGCTCTGTGACGACAAGCGTCAAGGACCATTGTGATTACAGGGGTCATGGAGCATGGGGATGACAAGCTCATGGAATATTCTGATGACAAGTGGCATGGATCATTTTGATGACTGTGGTCATGTAGCATTGTGATGACATGGGTCATGGAGCATTGTGATGAGAAGGTCATGGAGCATTGGGCTGAAAATATTCATGGAGTACTGTGATGACAGGGGTCATGGAGCATTGTGATGAGAAGGGAATGGAGCAATGCGATGAGAATGTCCTGGAGCATTGTGATGAGAGGGCCATGGCGCCTTGTGATGAATAATGTCATGGAGCATACTGATAAAAAGGTTCATGAAGCATTGTGATTACAGGGGTTTTGTAGCATTGTGAAGACCAGGGCATGGAGCATTGTGATGATAAGTCCATGGAGCATTCTGATGACATTCGTCATGGAGCTTTGTGATGAAAAGGACATGGAGCATTGTGATACGAGGGGTCTTGGAGGATTGTGATGAAAATGGCATGGATCATCGTGATGAAAAATGCATGGAGCCTTGTCATGACAGGGTTCAAGGAGCATACTGACGACAAGTGTCAGGGAGCATTGTGATGACAAGTGTATTGAGCATTGTGATGACAAAGATCATGGAGCATTTTGATGAGAAGACCATGGATTATTGTAATGACCAGCGTCATGGGGCATTGTGATGACAAGTGTTATGGAACATTGTGATCACAAGGGTTTGGAGCATTGTGATGACAGAGGTCATGGAGCATTTTGATTTGATTGTGATGACAATAGCATGAAGCATTATGATGATGGGCATGGTGCATTGTGATGACAGGGTTCATGGAGCATTGAGATGAAAAGGGGAATGGAGCATTGTGATGAGAAGGCCATGGAGCATTCTGATGACATGCATCATGGAGCTTTGTGATGACAAAGACAAGGAGCATTGTGATTAGAGGGGTCTTGGAGCATTGTGATGACAAGGGTCATGGAGGCTTGTGATGACAAGGCCATGGAACCTTGTGATGGCATATGTCATGGAGCATTATAATGACAGGGGTAATTGAGCATTGTGATGAAAAGGGCATGGAGCATTGGTCTGAAAAGTTTCATGGATTATTTTGATGAGATTGGGCATGGAGCATTGTGATGACAAGGGCATGGAACACTATGATACATAGGTCATGGAGGATTGTAATGATAAGGGCATGGAGCATTGTGATGAGAAGTGCATCGAGCATTGTGATGACAAGCGTCATGGAGCTTTGTGATGACAAGGGCATGAAGCAATGTGATGAGAGGGTTCAAGGAGCATTTGATGATAACGGCATGGAGCATTGTGAAGCCAATGGTCATGGAGCTTTGTGATGACAAATGTCATGGAGCATTTTGATTACAAGGCCGTGGTGCATTGTGATGAGAATTGCAGGGAGCATTGTGATGACAGGGTCATGTAGCAATTTGATCAAAAGAGTCACGGAACATTTTGATGAGAGGGGTTATCGAAAATTGTGATGTCAGGTGTCATGGAGCATTGTGATGAAAAGGGTCATGGAGCATTTTGTGACAGGGATTATTGAACATTCTGATATCAGGGGGAATGGAGCATTGTGATGACAGGGGTGAGGGAGTATTGTGATGACTAGTGATGGAACACTGTGATATCATTGGTTAGAGAGCATTTTGATGAGAAGTTCATGGAGCATTGTGATGACAAGGTTTATGGAGCATTTTGATGACAAGGATGTGGAGCATTGTGATGACAAGCACATGGCGCATTGTGATGACATGGGTTATGAAGCATTGTGCTGACAAGCGCATGGAGCATTGTGCTGACAAGGGTCATTGAGCATTGTGCTGACAAACACATGGAGCATTGTGATGACAAGGGTGAAAGAGAATTGTGATGAAAAGTTCATGGAGCATTGTGGTGACAAAGGTCACAGAGCCTTGTGTGACGAGGTCATGGACCACTGTGATGACAAATGTCATGAAGCACTGCAATGACTGTAGTCACAGAGTATTGTGATTATAGGGTTCTTGGAGCATTGTGATGCCAAGGGCATGGATCATTGTGATGAGAAGGCCATGGAGCATTCTGATGACCTGTGTCATGGAGCTTTGTGATGACAAGGGGAGGGAGCATCGTGATTACAGGGGTCTTGGAGCATTGTGAAGAAAAGGGAATGGATCATTGTGATAAAAACGGCATGGAGCCTTTTCACGACAGTGTTCATGAAGCATACTAATGACAAGTGTCAGGGAGCATTGTGATGATAAATGTATTGAGGATTGCGGTGACAAACATCATGGAGCCTTGTGATTAGAAAACCATTCATAATAGTGATTACGAGTGTCAGGGGGCATTTTGATGACAAGTGTTATGGAACACTGTGATCACAAGGATTTGGAGCATTGTGGTGACAGATGTCATGGAGCATTTTAATTTCATTGTGATGACGATAGCATGAATCATTATGATGATGGGCATGGTGCATTGTGATGACAGGGTTCATGGAGCATTGAGATGAAAAGGGGCATGGAGAATTGTGATTACAGAGGTCTTGGTGCATTGTGATGACAAGGGTCATGGAGCCTTGTGAAGACAAGGCCGTGGAACATTGTGATGGCAAGGGTCATGGAGCATTGTTATGACAGATGTAATGGAGCATTGTGATTACAAGGGCATGGAGCAATGTGATGAGATATTTCATTGATCATTGTGATGACAATTGCATGGAGCATTGTGATGCCAAGGGTCATGGAGCTTTGTGATGACAAAGGTCATGGGGCATTTTGACGACAAGGGCATGGTGCATTGAAATGAGAAGGACAGGGAGCATTGTGATGACAGGGTCTTGGAGCAATTTGATGAAAAGGGTCATGGAATATTTTGTTGACAGAGGTTATGGTACATTGTGATGAAATGGGTCATGGAGCATTTCGTGACAGGGTTTATGGAACATTGTGATGTCAGGGCTCATGGAGCATTGTGATGATAAGGGCATGTAGCACTGTGATGACAGGGGTCATGGAACACTGTGGTGACAGGGGTGAGGGAGTATTGTGATGACTAGTGATGGAACATTGTGATATATATGGTGAGAGAGCATTTTGATGAGAAGTGCATGGAGCATTGTGATGACAAGTGTTATGGAGCATAGCAATGATAAGGATATCGAGTATTGTGATGACAAGTGCATGGCGCATTGTGATGACATGTGTCATAGAGCATTGTGCTGACAAGCGCATGGAGCATTTTGATGACAAGTGTCATGGAGCATTGTTCTGACAATGGCATGGAGCATTTTGATGACAAGGTACACAGAGCATTGTGATGAAATATTCATGGAGCATTGTGGTGAAAAAGATCACAGAGCCTTGTGTGACGAGGGCATGGACCATTGGTCTGACAAGTTTCATAGATTATTGTGATGACAGTGAGCATGGATCATTGTGATGACAAGGGCATGGAGCATTGTGTTGACAAAGGTCACAGAGCCTTGTGTGACGAGGGCATGGACCATTGTGATAACTAAGGTCATGAAGCATTGTGATGACTGGAGTCACGGAGCATTGTGATGACAGGGGTGATGGAGCATTGTGATGACACGGGCTTGGAGCATTGTGATGACAGTGGCATGGAATATCTGTCTGACATGTTTCCTGGATTATTGTGATGACAGTGGGCATGGCGCATTGTGATGACAAGGGCATGGAACATTGTGATGACAAGGTCATGGAATATTGTGAAGACAGGTGTCAGGGAGCATTGTGATGACATATGTCATTGTCCATTGGGATGACAATGGCATGGAGCATTGTGATACCAATTGTCATGGAGGATTGTGATGACAAAGGTAATGGAACATTCTGATGACAGGGGTTATGGAACATTGTGATGTCAGGGGTCATGGAGCATTTTGATGAAAAGTGTCATGGAGCATTCTGATGAAAAGGTGCATGGAGCATTGAGATTACAGGGGTTTTGAAGCAATGTGATTACAAGGGCATGGAGAATTGTGATGAGAAGGCAATGGAGCATTCTGATGACATGCATCATGGAGTTTGGTGATGACAAGGACATGGAGCATTGTGATTACAGGGTTCTTGGAGCAATGTGATGAAAAGGGAATGGGTCATTGTGATGAAAAATGCATGGAGCCTTGTTATGACAGGGTTCAAGGAGCATACTGATGACAACTGTCAGGGAGGATTGTGATGATAAGTGTATTGAGCATTGTGATGACAAAGATCATGGAGCATTGTGATGAGGATACCATGGATAATTGTGATGACCAGCGTCATGGGGCATTGTGATGACAAGTGTTATGGAACATTGTGATCAGAAGGGTTTGGTGCATTGTGAAGACACATGTCATTGAGCATATTGATTACATTGTGATGACAATAGCATGAAGCATTATGATGAAGGGCATGGTGCATGGGATGTCAAGGTTCTTGGAGCATTGAGATTAAAAGGGGCATGGAGCATTGTGATTACAGGGGTCTTGGAGCATTGTTATGACAAGGGTCATGGAGCCTTGTGATGACAAGGCCGTGGAACATTGTGATGGCAGGTGTCATGGAGCATTGTTATGACAGGTGTAATGGAGCATTGTGATGACAAGGGCATGGAGCAATGTGATGAGAGATTTCATTGAGCATTGTGATGACAATGGCATGGAGCATTGTGATACCAATTGTCATGGAGGATTGTGATGACAAAGGTAATGGAACATTCTGATGACAGGGGTTATGGAACATTGTGATGTCAGGGGTCATGGAGCATTTTGATGAAAAGTGTCATGGAGCATTCTGATGAAAAGGTGCATGGAGCATTGTGATTACAGGGGTTTTGAAGCATTGTGATGACAAGGGCAAGGAGCATTGTGATGAGAAGGCAATGGAGCATTCTGATGACATGCGTCATGGAGGTTTGTGATGACAAAGACATGGAGCATTGTGATTACAGGGGTCTTGGAGCTTTGTGATGAAAAGGGAATGGATCATTGTGATGATCAGCGTCATGGGGCATTGTGATGACAAGTGTTATGGAACATTGTGATAAGAAGGGTTTGGTGCATTGTGATGACAGAGGTCATTGAGCGTTTTGATCATATTGTGATGAAAACAGCATGAAATATTATGGTGATGGGCACGGTGCATTGTGATGACAGGGTTCATGGAGCATTGAGATGAAAAGGGGCATGGAGCATTGTGATTACAGGGGTGTTGGAGCATTGTGATGACCATGGCATGGAGCATTGTGATGAGAAGTCCATGGAGCATTCTGATGACATGCGTCATGGAGCTTTGTGATGACAAGGGCATGGAGAATTGTGATTACAGGTGTCATGGAGCATTTTGATGACAAGGTTCATCGAGGCTTGTGATGACAAGGCCGTGGAACCTTGTGATGGCAGGGGTCATGGAGCATTGTTATGACAGGGGTAATGGATCATTGTGATGACAAGGGCACGGAACACTGTGATACATAGATCATGGAGGACTGTAATGACAAAGGCATCGAGCATTGTAATGAGAAGGGCATCAAGCATTGTGATTACAAGCATCATGGAGATTTGGGATGACATTTGCATGGAACAATGTGATGAGAGGGTTCATGCAGCATTGCGATGACAATGGAATGGAGCATTGTGATGCTAAGGGTCATGGACATTTGTGATGACAAACTCATGGAGCATTTTGATGACAAGGGCGTGGTGCATTGTGATGAGAAGGGCATGGAGCATTGTGATGACAGGGTCATGAAGCAGTTTGATGAAAAGTGTCATGGAATATTTTGATGACATGGGTTATAGAACATTGTGATAGCAGGGGTCATGGAGCTTTGTGATGAAAAGGGTCATGGAGCATTTTTATTACAGGTGTTATGGGACATTGTTATGTCAGGAGTAATGGAGCAATGTAATGATAAGGGCATGTAGCATTGTGATGACAGGGGTCATGGAACATTGTGGTGACAGGGGTGAGGGTGAATTGTGATGACTAGTGATGGAACATTGTGATATCAATGGTGAGAGAGCATTTTGAGGAGAAGTGCATGGAGCATTGTGATGACAAGGTTTATGGAGCATTTTGATGACAAGGATGTGGAGCATTGTGATGACAAGTGCATGGTGCATTGTGATGACATGGGTTATGGAGCATTGTGCTGATACGCGCATCGAGCATTGTGATGACAAGGGTCATGGAGCATTGTGCTGACAAAGGCATGGAGCTTTGTGATGCCAAGGATCACAGAGCATTGTGATAAAAATTTCATGGAGCATTGTGGTGACATGGGTTATGGAGCATTGTGCTGACACGCGCATCGAGCATTGTGATGACAAGGGTCATGGAGCATAGTGCTGACAAAGGCATGGAGCTTTGTGATGACTAGGATCACAGAGCATTGTGATTAAAAGTTCATGGCGCATTGGGGTGACAAAGGTCACAGAGCTTTGTGTGACGAGGTCATGGACCATTGTGATGACAAATGTCATAAAGCATTGTGATGACTGAAGTCAGTGAGCACTGTGATAAAAGTGATCTCGGAGCATTGTCATGAAAAGGGAATGGATCATTGTGATGAAAGCGGCATGGATCCTTGTCATGACAGTGTTCAAGGAGCATAATGATGACAAGTGTCAGGGAGCATTGTGATGACAAGGGCATGGAGCATTGTGGTGACAAAGGCATGGAGCATTTTAATGACAAGGGACACAGAGCACTGTGATGAAATATTCATGGAGCATTGTGGTGAAAAAGATCACAGAGCCTTGTGTGACGAGGGCACGGACCATAGTGATGAGATAGGTCATGAAGCATTGTGATGACTGGAGTCACGGAGCATTGTGATGACAGGGGTCATGGAGCATTGTGATGACAAGATTTATGGATTATTGTGATGAGAGTGGGCATGGAGCATTGTGATGACAAGGGCATGGAGCATTGTGATGACAACGTCATGGATTATTGTGAAGACAGGTGTCAGGGAGCACTGTGATGACATATGTCATTGTCCATTGTGATGACAATGGCATGGAGCATAGTGATACCAAGTGTCATGGAGGATTGTGATGGCAAAGGTAATGGAGCATTTTGATGACAAGGGCTTAGAACATTGCGATGACAATGGTCATGGAACATTGTGATGACAAGGGCATGGAGAATTGTGATGACAAGGGCCATTGATAATTGTGATGACAACGTCGTGAAGCATTGAGATGACAAGCGCATGGAGCTTGCTATGACAGTGGTCATAGAGCATTGTGATGACAAGTGCATGGAGAATTGTGATGACAAGATCATGTAACATTGTGATGAGAAGTTTCACGAAGCATTGTGATGACAAGGACGTGGAGAATTGTAATGACATGGGACATGGAGCATAGTGATGAACAGGGCATGGAGAACTGTGATAGCAAGACCTTGGAGCATTGTGATGAAAAGACTATGGATAATTATGATGAAGAGCATCATGGATCACTGTAATGACAAGGGGCATGGAGCATTGTGATGACAGGTGTCATGGAGCATTGTGATGAGAGTGGTCATGGAGAATTGTGATGACAAGTGTCATGGAGCATTGTGAAAAGAAGGTCATGGAGCATTGGCCTGAAAATGTTCATGGAGTATTGTGATGACAGTGGTCAAGGAGAATTGTGATGACAAGGGAATGGAGCTTTGTGATGACAAGGTCCTGGAGCAGTGTGATGAGAAGACCATGGAGCCCTGTGATTACAAGTCTCATGGAGCATTCTGATGAATAGGGGCATGGAACATTGTGATTACAGGGGTCTTGGAGCATTGTGATGACAAGGGCATGGAGCATTGTGATGAGAAGGCCATGGAGCATTCTGATGACATGTGTCATGGATCTTTGTGATGACCAAGGCATGGAGCATTGTGATTACAGGGGTCTTGGAGCATTGTGATGTCAAGGGTCATGGAGCCTTGGATGCCAAGGCGGTGGAACATTGTGATGGCAGGGGTCATGGAGCATAATTATGACAGAGGTAATGGAGCATTGTGATGACATAGGCATGGAGCAATGTGATGACAGGGGCATGGAACATTGGTCTCACAAGTTTCATGGATTATTGTGATGACAGTGGGCATGGAGCGTTTTGATTTCATTGTGATGACAATAGCATGAATAATTATGATGATGGGCATGGTGCATTGTGATGACTGTATTCATGGAGCATTGAGATGAAAAGTGGCATGGAGAATTGTGATTACAGAGATCTTGGAGCATTGTGATGACAAGGGTCATGGAGCCTTGTGATGACAAGGCCGTGGAACATTGTAATGGCAGGGTTCATGGAGCATTGTTATGACAGGTGTAATGGGGCATTGTGATGACAAGGGCATGGAGCAATGTGATGAGAGTTTCATTGAACATTGTGATGACAAGGGTAACAGAGCATTGTGATAAAAATTCCATGGAGCATTGTGGTGACAAAGGTCACAGAGCGTTGTGTGACGAGGTCATGGACCATTGTGATGACAAGTGTCATGAAATATTGTGATGATTGGTGTCACGGAGCATTGTGATAACAGGGGTCTTGGAGCATTGTGATGAAAAGGGAATGGATCATTGTGATGAAAAAGGCATGGAGCTTTGTCATGACTGTGTTCAATGAGCATACTGATGACAAGTGTCAGCGAGCATTGTGATGCCAAGTGTATTGAGCATTGTGGTGACAAAGTCATGGAGCATGGTGATGAGAAGACCTTGCATAATTGTGATGACGAGCGTCATGGGGCATGTGATGACAAGTGTTATGGAACATTGTGATCAGATGGGTTTGGAGCATTGTGATGACAGAGGACATGGAGCATATTGATTTCATTTTGATGACAATAGCATGAATCATTATGATGATGGGCATGGTGCATTGTGATGGCAGGGTTCATGGAGCATTGTTATGACAGGTGTAATGGATCATTGTGATGACAAGGCATGGAGCAATGTGATGAGAGTTTCATTGAGCATTGTGATGACAAGGGCATGGAGCATTGTGATGCCAAGGGTCATGGAGCTTTGTGATGACAAATGTCATGGGGCATTTTGATGACAAGGGCGTGGTTCATTGTAATGAGAAGGGCAGGGAGCATTGTGATGACAGGGTCATGGAGCAATTTGAATAAAACAGTCATGTAATATTTTGATGACAGGGGTTATGGAACATTGCGATGTCAGGGGTCATGAAGCATTGTGATGAAATGGGTCATGGGGCATTTTGTGACAGGGGTTATGGAACATTGTGATGTCAGGGGTCATGGAGCATTGCGATGATAAGGGCATGTAGCACTGTGATGACAGTGGTCATGGAATATTGTGATGACAGGGGTGAGCGAGTATTGTGATGACTAGTGATGGAACATTGTGATATATGTGGTGAGAGAGCATTTTGATGAGAAGTGCATGGAGCATTGTGATGAGAAGTTTTATGGAGCATAGCGATGAAAAGGATGTTGAGCATTGTGATGAAAAGAGCATGGCACTTTTTGATGACATATGTCATGGAGCATTGTGCTGACAAGCGCATGGAGCATTTTGATGACAAGTGTCATGGTGAATTGTGCTGACAAAGTCATGGAGCATTGTGATGACAAGGGACACAGAGCATTGTGATGAAAATTTCATGGAGCATTGTGGTGACAAAGATCCCAGAGCCTTGTGTGACGAGGGAATGGACCACTGTGATGAGAAAGGTCATGAATCATTGTGATGACTGGAGTCACGGAGCATTGTGCTGACAGGGGTCATGGAGCATTGTGATGACAAGGGCATGGAGCAATGTGATGACAGGGGCCATGGAGCATAGTGCTGACAAAGGTCATGGAGCATTGTGCTGGCAAAGACAAGGAGCTTTGTGATGACAAGGGTCACAGAGCATTTTGAAAAAAATTTCATGGAGCATTGTGGTGACAAAGGTCACAGAGCTTTGTGTGACGAGGTCATGGACCATTGTGATGACAAATGTCATGAAGCATTGTGATGACTGGAGTCACGGAGCATTGTGATAACAGGGGTCTTGGAGCATTGTGATGAAAAGGGAATGGATCATTGTGATGAAAAATGCATGGAGCCTTGTCATGACAGGGTTCAAGGAGCATACTGATGACAACTGTCAGGGAGCATTGTGATGATAAGTGTATTGAGCATTGTGATGACAAAGATCATGGAGCATTGTGATGAGAAGTCCATGGATAATTATGATGACCAGCGTCATGGGGCATTGTGATGACAAGTGTTATTGAATATTGTGATCAGAAGGGTTTGGTGCATTGTGATGACAGAGGTCATTGAGCACTTTGATTTCACTGTGATGACAATAGCATGAAATATTAGGGTGATGGGCACGGTGCATTGTGATGACAGAGTTCACGGAGCATTGACATGAAAAGGGGCATGGAGCATTGTGATTACAGAGGTGTTGGAGCATTGTGATGACAAGGGCATGGAGCATTGCGATGAGAAGACCATGGAGCATTCTGATGACATGCGTCATGGAGCTTTGTGATGACAAGGGCATGGAGAATTGTGATTACAGGGGTCATGGAATAATGTGATGACAGGGTTGAGGAAGTATTGTGATGACTAGTGATGGAACATTGTGATATCAGTGGTGAGAAGGCATTTTGAGGAGAAGTGCATGGAGCATTGTGATGACAAGTTTTATGGAGCAGTTTGATGACAAGGATGTGGAGCATTGTGATGACAAGTGCATGGTGCATTGTGATGACATGGGTTATGGAGCATTGTTCTGACACGCACATTGAGCATTGTGATGACAAGGGTCATGGAGCATTCTGCTGACAAAGGCATGGAGCTTTGTGATGACAAGGGTCACAGAGCATTTTGATAAAAGTTTCTTGGAGCATTGTGGTGACAAAGGTCACAGAGCTATGTGTGACGAGGTCATGGACCATTGTGATGACAAATGTCATGAAGCATTGTGATGACTGGAGTCACGGAGCATTGTGATAACAGTGGTCTTGGAGCATTGTGATGAAAAGGGAATGGATCATTGTGATGAAAAAGGAATGGAGTCTTGTCATGACAGTGTTCAAGGAGCATACTGATGACAAGTGTCAGCGAGCATTGTGATGCCAAGTGTATTGAGCATTGTGGTGACAAAGGTCATGGAGCATTGTGATGAGAAGTCCTTGCATAATTGTGATGACGAGCGTCATGGGGCATGTGATGACAAGTGTTATGGAACATTGTGATCAGAAGGTTTTGGAGCATTGTGATGACAGAGGACATGGAGCATTCTGATTTCATTGTGATGACAATAGCATGAATCATTATGATGATGGGCATGGTGCATTGTGACGACAGTGTTCATGGAGCACTGAGATGAAAAGTGGCATGGAGAATTGTGATTACAGAGGTCTTGGAGAATTATGATGACAAGTGTCATGGAGCCTTGTGATGACAAGGCCGTGGAACATTGTGATGGCAGGGGTCATGGAGCATTGTTATGACAGGTGTAATGGAGCACTGTGTTGAAAAGGGCATGGAGCAATGTGATGACAGATTTCATTGAGCATTGTAATGACAATGGCATGGAGCATTGTGATGCCAAGGGACATAGCTTTGTGATGACAAATGTCATGGGGCATTTTGATGACAAGGGCGTGGTGCATTGTGATGAGAAGGGCAGGGAGCATTGTGATGACAGGGTCATGGAGCAATTTGAATAAAAGGGTCATGGAATATTTTGATGACACGGGTTATGGAACATTGTGATGTCAGGGGTCATGGAGCATTCTGATGATAAGGGCATGTAGCACTGTGATGACAGTGGTCATGGCAAATTGTGATGACAGGGGTGATCGAGTATTGTGATGACTAGTGATGGAACATGGTGATATATGTTGTGTGAGAGCATTTTGATGAGAAGTGCATGGAGCATTGTGATGAGAAGTTTTATGGAGCATAGCGATGAAAAGGATGTGGAGCATTGTGATGAAAAGAGCATGGCACTTTGTGATGACATGTGTCATGGAGCATTGTGCTGACAAGCGCATGGAGCATTTTGATGACAAGTGTCATGGAGCATTGTGCTGACAAAGGCATGGAGCATTGTGATGACAAGGGACACAGAGCATTGTGATGAAAATTTCATGGAGCATTGTGGTGACAAATATCACAGAGCCTTGTGTGACGAGGGCATGGACCACTGTGATGAGAAAGTTCATGAATCATTGTGATGACTCGAGTCACAGAGCATTGTGATGACAGGGGTCATGGAGCATTGTGATGACAAGTGCATGGAGCAATGTGATGACAGGGGCCATGGAGCATAGTACTGACAAAGACATGGAGCTTTGTGATGACAAGGGTCACAGAGCATTTTGATAAAAATTTCATGGAGCATTGTGGTGACAAAGGTCACAGAGCTTTGTGTGACGAGGTCATGGACCATTGTGATGACAAATGTCATGAAGCATTGTGATGACTGGAGTCACGGAGCATTGTGATAACAGGGGTCTTGGAGCATTGCGATGAAAAGGGAATGGATCATTGTGATGAAAAAGGAATTGAGCCTTGTCATGACAGTGTTCAAGGAGCATACTGATGACAAGTGTCAGAGAGCATTGTGATGCCAAGTGTATTGAGCATTGTGGTGACAAAGGTCATGGAGCATTGTGATGAGAAGTCCTTGCATAATTGTGATGACGAGCATCATGGGGCATGTGATGACATGTGTTATGGAACATTGTGATCAGAAGTGTTTGGAGCATTGTGATGACAGAGGACATGGAGCATTCTGATTTCATTGTGATGACAATAGCATGAATCATTATGATGATGGGCATGGTGCATTGTGATGACAGTGTTCATGGAGCATTGAGATGAAAAGTGGCATGGATAATTGTGATTACAGAGGTCTTGGAGAATTATTTTGACAAGGGTCGTGGAGCCTTGTGATGACAAAGGCCGTGGAACATTGTGATGGCAGGGGTCATGGAGCATTGTTATGACAGGTGTAATGGAGCACTGTGATGAAAAGGGCATGGAGCAATGTGATGAGAGATTTCATTGAGCCTTGTGATGACAATGGCATGGAGCATTGTGATGCCAAGGGACATAGCTTTGTGATGACAAATGTCATGGGGCCTTTTGATGACAAGGGCGTGGTGCATTGTGATGAGAAGGGCAGGGAGCATTGTGATGACAGGGTCATGGAGCAATTTGAATAAAAGGGTCATGGAATATTTTGATGACAGGGGTTATGGAACATTGTGATGTCAGGGGTCATGGAGCATTCTGATGATAAGGGCATGTAGCACTGTGATGACAGTGGTCATGGAAAATTGTGATGACAGGGGTGATCGAGTATTGTGATGACTAGTGATGGAACATGGTGATATATGTGGTGAGAGAGCATTTTGATGAGAAGTGCATGGAGCATTGTGATGACAATTTTTATGGAGCATAGCGAAGAAAAGGATGTGGATCATTGTGATGAAAAGAGCATGGCACCTTGTGATGACATGGGTCATGGAGCATTGTGATGACAAGCACATGGAGCATTTTGATGACAAGTGTCATGGAGCATTGTGCTGACAAAGGCATGGAGCATTCTGATGACAAGGGACATAGAGCATTGTGATGAAAATTTCATGGAGCATTATGGTGACAAAAATCACAGAGCCTTGTGTGACGAGGGCATGGAACACTGTGATGAGAAATGTCATGAATCATGGTGATGACTGGAGTCATGGAGCACTGTGATGACAGGGGTCATGGAGCATTGTGAGGACAAGGGCATGGAGCAATATGATGACAGGGGCATGGAACATTGGTCTGACATGTTTCATGGATTATTGTGATGACAGTGCGCATGGAGCATTGAGATGACAAGGGCATGGAGCATTGTGGTGACAAAGGTCACAGAGGCTTGTGTGACGAGGGCATGGACCATTGTGAGGACAAAGGTCATGAAGCATTGTGATGACTGGAGTCACGCATCATTGTGATGACAGGGTTCATGGAGCATTGTGATGACAAGGGAATGGAGCATTGTGATGAAAGGGCCATGGAACTTTGGTCTGACATGTTTCATGGATTATTGTGATGACAGTGGGCATGGCGCATTGTGATGACAAGGGCATGGAACATTGTGATGACAAGGTCATGGAGTATTGTGAAGACAGGTGTCAGGGTGCATTGTGATGACATATGTCATTGTCCATTGTGATGACAATGGCATGGAGCATTGTGATACCAAGTGTCATGGAGGATTGTGATGACAAAGTAAATGGAGCATTTTGATGACAAGGGCTTGGAACATTGTGATGACAAGGGTCAAGGAGCATTGTGATGACAAGGGCATGGAGCATTCTGATGAAAAGGTGCATGGAGCATTGAGATTACAGGGGTTTTGAAGCAATGTGATTACAAGGGCATGGAGCATTGTGATGACAGGGGCAAGGAACATTGATCTGACATGTTTCATGAATTATTGTGATGACAGTAGGCATGGCGCATTGTGATGAAAATTGCGGGGAACATTGTGATGACAAGGTCATGGAGTAATTTGAAGACAGGTGTCAGGGAGCATTGTGATGACATATGTCATTGTCCATTGTGATGACAATGGCATGGCACATTGTGATACCAAGTGTCATGGAGGATTGTGATGACAAATGTAATGGAGCGTTTTGATGACAAGAGCTTGGAACATTGCGATGACAAGGGTCATGGAGCATTGTGATGACAAGTGCATGGAGCACTGTGAGTACATGGGTCTTGGAGCCTTATGATGACAAGGGTCATGGAGCCTTGTGATGACAAGGCTGTGGAACATTGTGATGACAGGGATCATGGAGCATTGTAATGACAGGGGTAATGGAGCATTGTGATGACAAGGCCATGTGGAATTGGTCTGAAAATTTTCATGGATTATTGTTATGAGAGTGGGCATGGAGCATTGTGATAACAAGGGCCCGGAATACTGTGTTACAGTGTTCATGGAGAACTGTAATGACAAGGGCATGCGGCAATATTATGAGAAGGGCATCGCGCATTTTGATGACAAGCGTCATGGAGATTTGTGATCACAAGGGCATGGAGCAATGTGTGGAGAACGTTCATGGAGCATTGTGATGACAATGACATGGAGCATTGTGATGCCAAGGGTCATGGAGCTTTGTGATGACAAAGGTCATGGAGCATTTTGATGACATGTGTTATGGAGTATTGTGAGGTCAGGGGTCATGGAGCATTGTGATGAAAAGGGTCATGGAGCATTTTGATGACATGGGTTATGGAGCACTGTGATGTCAGGGGTCATGGAGCACTGTGATGAAAAGGGCATGTAGTATTGTGATGACAGGTGTCATGGATCATTGTGATGACAAGTGTGAGGGAGTATTGTGATGACTACTGATGGCACATTGTGATATCAGTGGTGACAGAGCATTTTGATGAGAAGTGCATGGAGCATTGTGATGACAAGCTGGTGGAGCATTGTGTTGACAAGCGCATGGAGCATTGTGATGACAAGTCTCATTGAGTATTGTGCTGAGAAAGGCATGGAGTGTTGTGATGACAAGGGTCACGGAGCATTGTGATGAAAAGTTCATGGAGCATTGTGGTGACATAGGTCAAAGAGACTTGTGATGACGAGGGCATTGACCATTGTGATGACAAAGATCATGAAACATTGTGATGAATGGAGTCACGGAGCCTTGTGATGACTGGGGTCATGGAGCATTGGGATGTCAAGGGCATGGAGCATTGTGATGACAGGGGCATGATGCATTGGTCTGACAAGTTTCATGGATTATTGTGATGACAGTGGGAATGGTGCATTGTGATGACAAGAGCATGGAACATTGTGAAGACAACGTCATGGATTATTGTGAAGACAGGTGTCAGGGAGCATTTTGATGACATATGTCATGGTCCATTGTCATGTCAATGACATGGAGCATTGTGATGCCAAGTGTCATGGAGGATTGTGATGACAAAGGTAAAGGAGCATTGTGATGACAAGGGCATGGATCATTGTGATGACAAGGGCCATTGAGAATTTTAATGACCAGGTCTTGAAACATCGTGATGACAAGCACATGGAGCTTGTTATGACAAGGGTCATGGAGCACTGTGATGACAAGTGCATGCAGAATTGTGATGACAAGAGCATATATCATTGTGATGAGAAGTGTCAAGAAGCACTGTGATGAAAAGGACGTGGAGAATTGTGATGACAAGGTACATGGAGCATTGAGATGACCAGGACATGGAGCATTGTGATGGTAAAACCGTGAAGCATTGTGATGAGAAGACCTGGGGTAATTGTGATGACGAGCATTATGGCGCACTGTACTGACAAGGGGCAAGGAGCATTGTGATGACAGGTGTCAGGGAACATTGTGATGACATGGGTCATGTAGCATTGTGATGAAAAGGGCATGGAGCATTGTGATGACAAGGGCTTGGAGCATTGTGATGACAAGTGTCATGAAGCATTGTGATGACAATGGCAGGGAGCATTGTGATGACAAGGGACATTGAGAATTTTTATAACAATGTCATGAAGCATTGTGATGACAAGGATATGGAGCTTGCTATGACAGGGTTCAGGGAGCATTCGATGACAAGTGCATGGAGAATTGTGATGACAAGAGCATGTAACATTGTGATGAGAAGTGTCATGGAACATTGTGATGACAAAGATGTGGAGAATTGTGATGACAAGGGACATGGAGCATTGTGATGACCAGGGCATGGAGCAATGTGATGGCAAGACCGTGGAGTATTGTGATGAGAAGGCCATGGATAATCGTGGTGACAAGCATCATGGAGCATTATGATGACAAGAGCCATGGAGCATTCTGACATAAGATATCACTTATGAAAGAAATGTAAACATGGGTACACATGAACTGAATTAGTAAAGAGAACAGAGTCTCACATAGAGAAAACATACTTATGCCTGCTTAAGGGGAAAGGAGAGGTGGGGAGATGCATAAAACCAGAGTTTGATATTAGCACAGGTACCATTCCATAATCCAAATACAGAATAGACAAGACCTACTCCTTACTCAGTGAACGGGACTCAACAGCCCTATTCTCCGCAGAGGAATATATCTGACTAGTAAGAATCTTAAAACCTATGTATTGATATATCTCCGTAAGGGAATCAAGTGTGTCTAGACTGGCATAAACATGGCAGTGAAAATCAGCTGAAACCCACGATAAAAAGGAATTTAAAAACGAAACCAAAAAACAGGGAAATTCTTTACAATTCCTTCAGGGGCTCTGATGAAACCTGGAATGACCCTATCTATGACAGCTGGTTGTGGCATACGGCCGGACACTTGGGACTGAGAGGATTGGTGAGATTCGGTAAGCAAATGCAGACCCTTTAAAGCAATAATGCGTGGCACCCATTCCTTGGGTCCCAACTCTCCAGGTAGAAGGGAATATTACTACAGCTATAACATGTACGGGAAACCTAGAGAATGGACACACTGTGAAGAACCGAAATGTTTCTAAAACTCAAATGATAGTCCCTCTCCTCGTGCTCTGGTTTGACTTTCCAACTGCTTTACTATCTATCTCCCAACTTGGAAAGACAGCCCCTTTAACCTCCTGGTTCGCACAGGTTGCCAAATTGGCAGAGGATGAAAGGGAAGAGGGAGTACCAATGAGAGAGTAGCTGTTAGGCATTTGGACGGGCACATGTCACTCTAATTTCCCGGCACGAAGAAGAATTAACCAAAGTCTCAGCCACCCACCGGGAACCAATATAGTTCCTGAACCTAAATTTTAGACTTGCGGTCAGCTCACAAAAACGAGTTGAAAAATGGAGCTCAGGGGCACAGCAATTCAGAAACTGGCAGAGTAATAATGGACAACTATCATCCAAATATCTGTTGAGGGAATGCAACGAGGCGAACTTGAAAGCAAGCCAGAATAGCAGGAAACAGATTTCAAGAGGTACATTGGAATCAACTTTAAAGCACAGGAAGAGGGACACAACTTCGACAGTGATGCACTTGACTAAAAAAGGGCGTATATGTTTTCTCATGAATATATTCAGGAGAAAACGCATACGCAGTTTTTGGCCAAGCAAGCAAGCGGGCAATGCAAATCTGCACTACAAAGAAGTATCACATCCCAGCGGTCAAAAGGGACATCCGCAAAATTTGTAAAAAAAACAGAAAGGCAAGACAGGGCCTGGAGAACAGGGAGCCTACTTATGATTATGGGCAGGATGTAAATTGCCAACTGCCTCTCTGGAGGAGTGCATTGTGTTCCCTAAAACAAGTAAACAACAGAGCTACAGAGCCAAGGGCACTTCCAATCTAAGGAATATACCTTGGGAAAATTGAAAATCAATAAGACAGAGCCACCCCAAAATTTAGGGTTGCACTGTTTACAAGAACCTCAACTTGGGTCCACATAAAATATCCCAGGAAAGACAAAAATGGTTCAAGAAATTGTGTTACTTACGTACGATGGATTATCCCTCAGCCATAAAATAATGCCATAAGGCCCGTAGCAGCAAAATGAGTGGATTCAGGTACGATGATTCTAAGTGAAATACGTCACAGAGAAAAAGAAACTTAAAATAAGATATCACTTATGAAGGTCCTGTAAACATGGCTACACATGAACTGAGTTAGGAAAGAGAACAGAATTTCACATATAGAAAACACTCTTATGCCTGCTTAATGGGGAAGGAGAGGTGGGGTGATGCATAAAACCAGAGTGTGATATTAGTACATGTACCATTCCAAAAAGGACCTACAGAATAGAAAAGACTTACACCTGCCTCAGTGAAAGGGACTCAAAACCCCATATTTCCCTCAGAGGAATATATCTGACTAGTAAAATCTTAAAACCTATGTATTGATATGTCTCCTTAAGGGAATCATGTGTGTCTAGACGGGCATAAACATGGCAGTGAGAATCAGATTAAACCCACTATAAAAAGGAGATTGAAAAACAAAACAAAAAAACAGGGAAATTCTTTACAATTCCTTCAGGGTCTCCGATGAAACCTGGAATGACACTATCTACAACGACAGCTGGATGTGGCATAAGGCTGGACACTTCGGATTGAGAGGATTGGTGAGATTCGGTGAGCAAATGCAGACCATTTAAAGCAATAATGCATGTCACACATGCAAAGGGTCCCAACTCTCCAGGTTGAAGGGAATATTACTACAGCTATAACATGTACGGGAAACCTAGAGAATGGACACACTGTGAATATGAAAGGTTGCTAAAACTCAACTAATAGTCCCTCTCCTGGTGCTCCGGTTTAATTTTCCAACTGCTTTACTATCAATGTCACAACATGGAGAGACAGCCCCTTTAAACTCCTGGATCGCACAGGTTGCCAATTTGGCAGAGGATGAAAGGGAAGAGGGAGAAACAATGAGAGAATAGCTGTTAGGCATTTGGACGGGCACATGTCACTCTAATTTCCCATCAGGAAGAAGAATTAACCAAAGTCTCAGCCACCCGCCGGGAACCAGTATAGTTCCTGAACCAAAATTTTGGACTTGCGGTCAGCTCACAAAAAACGAGTTGAAAAATGGAGCTCAGGGGCACAGCAATTCACAACCTGGCAGGGTAATAAAGGATAACTATTGTTCAAATATCTGTTGAAGCAAGGCAACGAGCCGGACTTGAATGTGAGCCAGAATAGCAGGAAACAAATTTCAAGAGGTACATTTGAATTGCCTTTAAAGCACAGGAAGAGGGGCACAACTTCGCCAATGATGCAATTGGCTATTAAGGGCATATGCGTTTTCTCCAGATTATATTCAGGGGAAAATGCATATGCCCTTTTTCGCCAAGCAAGAAAGCAGGCAATGCAAATCTGCACTACAAAGAAGTATCACTTCCCACCGGTAAAAAGGGACATCAGCAAAATATGTAAAAAACCAGAAAGGCAAGACAGGCCCTGGAGAACAGGGAGATTACTTATGCAGAAAGGCAGGATGTAAATTGACAACTGCCTCTCTGGAGGAGTGCACTGTGTTGTGTAAAACAAGTAAACAACAGAGCTACAGAGCCAAGGGCACTTCAAGTCTGTGGAATATACATTGGGAAAACTGAAAATCAATAAGACAGAGCCACCCCAAAATTTAGGGCTGCACTGCTTACAAGAACCTCAACTTGGGTCCACCTAAAATATCACAGGAAAGACAAAAATGGTTCAAGAAATTGTATTACTTACGTACGATGGAATATTCCTCAGCCATGAAATCAATGTCATAAGGCCAGTAGCAGCAAAATGAGTGGATTCAGGTACGATGATTCTAAGTGAATGAAGCCACAGAGGAAAAGGAACTTATCATAAGATATCACTTATGAAGGTCCTTTAAAATTGTCTGGATACACATAAACTGAGGTAGGAAAGAGAACAGAGTCTCACATTTAGAAAACACTCTTATGCCTGCTGAAAGGAGAAGGAGAGGAGGGGTGATGCATAAAACCAGATTTTGATATTAGTACATGTACCGTTCCAAAAACCAACTACGGAATAGAAAATACCTACACCTTCCTCAGTGAAAGGGACTCAAAAACCCATATTACCCGCAGAGGAATATATCTGACTAGTAAGAATCTTAAAACCAATGTATTGATAAGTCTCAGTAAGGGAAACAAGTGTGTCTAGACTAGCATAAACATGGCAGTGAGAATCAGCTCAAACCCACTATAAAAAGGAATTTCAAAAACAAAACAAACAAAAAAAAGGATATTCTTTACAATTCCTACAGGGGCTCTGATTAAAACTTGAATAACCCTATCTAAAACGACAGCTGGATGTGGCATAAGGCTGGACACTTGGGACTGAGAGGATTGGTGAGATTGGGAGAGGAAATGCAGACCATTTAAAGCAATAATGCATGGCACACATTCCAAGGGTCCCAACTATCCAGGTTGAAGGGAATATTACTACAGCTATAACATGTACGGGAAAGGTAGAGAATGGACAAACTGTGAATACGAAAGGTTTCTAAAACTCAAATAATAGTCCCTCTCCTGGTGCTCCTGTTTGACATTCCAACTGCTGTACTATCAATCTCCCAACTTGGAGAGACAGGCCCTTTAACCTCCTGGTTCGCACAGGTTGCCAAATTGGCAGAGGATGAAAGGGAAAAGGGAACACTAAAAAGAGAGTAGCTGTTAGGCATTTGGACGGGCACATGTCACTCTAATTTCCCGGCAGGAAGAAGAATTAACCAAAGTCTCAGCCACCTGCGGGGAAACAGTATCGGTCCTGAACAAAAATTTTGGACCTGTCGTCAGCTCACAAAAAAACGAGTTGAAAAATGGAGCTCAGGGGCACAGCAATTCACATACTGGCAGAGTAATTAAGGACAACTATCGTCCAAAAGTCTGTTGAGGGAAGGCAACGAGGCGGACTTGAAAGCAAGCCAGAATAGCAGGAAACAGATTTCAAGAGGTACATTGGAATCGCCTTTAAAGCACATGAAGAGGGGCACAACTTCGACTGTGATGCACTTTGTCAAAAAGGGCGTATGGGTTTTCTCCTGAATATATTCAGGAGAAAACGCATACACACTTTTTGGCCAAGCAAGCAAGCGGGCAATGCAAATCTGCAGTACAAAGAAGTATCACTTCTCACCGGTCAAAAGGGACAGCCGCAAAATGTGTAAAAAACCAGAAAGGCAAGACAGGCCCTGGAGAACAGGGAGCCTACTTATGCAGAAGGGCAGGATGTAAATTGCCAACTGCCTCTCTGGAGGAGTGCATTGTGTTCCCTAAAACAAGTAAACAACAGAGGTACTTGGCCAAGGGCACTTCCAGTGTAGGGGATATACCTTGGGAAAAATGAAATTCAATAAGACAGAGCCACCCCAAAATTTAGGGCTGCACTGCTTACAAGAACTTCAACTTGGGTACACCTTAACTATCCCAGGAAAGACAAAAATGGTTCAAGAAATTGTGTTACTTACATACGATGGAATATCCCTCAGCTTTGAAATCAATGTCATAAGGCCAGTAGCAGCAAAATGAGTGGATTCAGGTACGATGATTCTAAGTGAAAGAAGTCACAGAGAAAAATAATCTTATCATAAGATATCACTTATGAAGTCCCTGTAAACATGGGTACACAAGAAGTGAGTTAGGAAAGAGAACAGAGTCTCACATTTATAAAACAATCTTGTGCCTGCTTAAGGGGGAAGGAGAGGTGGGGTGATGCATAAAACCAGAGTTTGATATTAGTACAAGTACCGTTCCAAAAACCACCTTCGGAATAGACAAGACTTACACCTTCCTCAGAGAAAGGTACTCAAAACCCAATATTTCCCGCCGAGGAATATATCTGACTGGTAAGAATCTTAAAATCTGTGAATTGATATGTCACCGTGAGGGAATCAAGTGTGTCTAGACTGGCATAAACATGGCAGTAAGATTCAGCTCAAACCCACTATAAAAAGAATTTCGAAAAAAAAAAAAAAAAACAGGGAAATTCTTTACAATTCCTTCAGGGGCTCTGATGAAACCTGGAATGACCCTATCTAAAACGTCAGCTGGATGTGGCATAAGGTTGGACACTTGGGACTGAGAGGATTGGTGAGATTCGGTGAGGAAATGCAGACCATTTAAAGCAAAAATGCCTGTCACACATTCTACGGGTCCCAACTCTCCAGGTTGAAGGGAATATTACTACAGCTATAACGTGTACGGAGAACCTAGAGAATGGACATACTGCGAATACGAAAGGTTTCTAAAACTCAACTAATATTCCCTCTCCTGGTGCTCTGGTTTGACTTTCCAACTGCTGTACTATCAATCTCCCAACTTGGAGAGACAAACCCTCACAGCTCCTGGTTCTCACAGGTTGCCAATTTGGCAGAGGATGAAAGGGAAGAGGGAACACTAATGAGAGAGTAGCTGTTAGGCATTTGGACGGGCACATGTCACTCTAATTTCCTGACAGGAAGAAGAATTAACCAAAGTCTCAGCCACCTGCCGGGAACCAGTATAGGTCCTGAACCAAAATTTTGGACCTGCCGTCAGCTCACAAAAAACGAGTTTAAAAATGGAGCTCAGGGGCACAGCAATTCACAAACTGGCAGAGTAATAAAGGACAACTATCGTCCAAAAATCTGTTGAGGGAGGGCAGCGAGGCGGACTTGAAAGCGAGCCAGAATAGCAGAAAAGAGATTTCAAGAGGTTCATTGGAATCACTTTTAAAGCACAGGAAGAGGCGCACAAATTCCACAATGATGCACTTGGCCAAAAAGGGCGTATGCATTTTCTCCTGAATATATTAAGGAGAAAAAACATACACACTTTTTGCCCAAGCAAGCACGCAGGCAATGCAAACCTGCACTATAAAGAAGTATCACTTCCCAGCTGTAAAAAGGGTTATCTGCAAAACGTGTAAAAACCAGAAAGGCAAGAAAGGCCCTGGAGAACAGGGAGCCTAGTTATGCTGATGGGCAGGATGTAAATTGCCAACTGCCTCACTGGAGGAGTGCATTGTGTTCCCTAAAACAAGTAAACAACAGACCTACAGAGCAAAGGGCACTTCCAGTCTAGGGAATATACCTTGGGAAAACTGAAAATCAATAAGACAGAGCAAACACAAAATTGAGGGATGCACTGCTTACAAGAACCTCAACTTGGGTACACATTAAATATCCCAGGAAAGACAAAAATGCTTCAAGAAATTGTGTTACTTATGTACAATGGAATACCCCTCAACCATGAAATGAATGTCATAAGGCCAGTAGCAGCAAAATGAGTGGATTCAGGTACGATGATTCTAGGTGAAATATGTCACAGAGAAGAAGAAATTATCATAAGATATCACTTATGAAGGCCCTGTAAACATGGCTACACATGAACTTAGTTACGAAAGAGAACAGAAGCTCACATTTAGAAAACACTCTTATGCCTGCTTAAGGGGGAAGTAGAGGTGGGGTGATGCATAAAACCAGAGTGTGATATTAGTACAGGTACCGTTCCAAAAACCAACTATGGAAAAGACAAGACCTACACCTTCCTCAGTGAAAGGAACTCAAAACACCATATTTCCCGCAGAGGAATATATCTGACTAGTAAGAATCTTAAAACCTATGTATTGATATGTCTCCATAAGGGAATCAAGTGTGTCTAGACTGGCATAAACATGGCAGTGAGAATCACCTCAAACACACTATAAAAAGGAATTTCAAAAACAAAACAAAAAAACAGGGAAATTCTTTACAATTCCTTCAGGGTCTCTGATGAAACCTGGAATGACCCTATCTACAACGACAGCTGGATGTGGCATAAGGCTGGATACGTGGGACTGAGAGGATTGGTGAGATTCGGTGAGCAAATGCAGACCATTTAAAGCAATTTTGTGTGGCACCCATTCTAAGGGTCCCAACTCTCCAGGTTGAAGGGAATATTACTACAGCTATAACATGTACGGGAAACCTAGAGAATGGACACACTGTGAATACGAAAGGTTTCTAAATCTCAACTAATAGTCCCTCTCCTGGTGATCCGGCTTGACTTTCCATCTGCTTTATTGTCAATCTCCCAACTTGGAGAGACAGGCCCTTTAAACTCCTGGTTGGCACAGGTTGCCAATTTGGTAGAGGATGAATGGGAAGAGGGAGAACCAATGAGAGAGTAGCTGTTAGGCATTTGGACGGGCACATGTCACTCTAATTTCCCGGGTGGAAGAAGTATTAACCAAAGTCTCAGCAACCCGCCAGGAACCAGTATAGATCCTGAACCAAAATTTTGGACTTGCGGTCAGCTCACAAAAAACGAGTTGAATAATGGAGCTCAGGGGCACAGCAATTCACAAACTGGCAGAGTAATAAAGGACAACTATCGTCCAAAAATCTATTGAGGGAAGGCAACGAGGCGGACTTGAAAGCGAGCCAGAATAGCAGGAAACAGATTTCAAGAGGTACATTGGAATCGCCTTTAAAGCACAGGAAGAGTGGCACAACTTCGACAATGATGCTCTTGGCCAAAAAGGGTGTATGCGTTTTCTCCTGAATATATTCAGGAGAAAACGCTTATGCCCATTTTGGCCAAGCAACTAGGCAGGCAATGCAAATCTGCACTACAAAGAAGTATCACTTCCCACAGGTCAAAATGGACATCGCAAAATGTGTAAAAATGACAAAGGCAAGACAGGCGCTGGAGTACAGGGAGCCTAGTTATGCTGAAGGTCAGGATGTAAATTGCCAACTGCCTCTCTGGAGGAGTGCATTGTGTTCCCTAAAACAAGTAAACAACAGAGCTACAGAGCCAAAGGGCACTTCCAGTCTAGGGAAGATACCTTGGGAAAACTGAAAATCAATAAGTCAGAGCCACCCCGAAATTTAGGGCTGCACTGATTACAAGGACCTCAACTTTGGTACCCCTTAAATATCCCAGGAAAGACAAAAATGGTTCAAGAAATTGTGTAATTACGTATGATGGAATATCCCTCAGCCATGAAATCAATCTCATAAGGGCAGTAGCAGCAAAATGAGTGGATTTAGGTACGATGATTCTAAGTGAAATAAGTCACAGAGAAGAAGAAACTTATCAGAAGATATCACTTATGAAGGTCCTGTAAACATGGCTACACATGAACTGAGTTAAGAAAGACAACAGAACAATGAAACTTATCATAAGATATCACTCATAGCGGGAATGTACACATGGCTACACATGAACTGAATTACAAACACAACAGAGTCACACATTTAGAAAACAAACTTCTGCCTGATTAAAGGGAAAGATGAGTTGGTGTGATGCATAAATCCACTGTCCTTAATTAGCACAGATATCGTTCCATAAACCAAGTATGTAATAGACAGCACCTACTCCCGGCAAAATGAGCTGGACTCAACAACCCCTATTCATTGAAGAGGAATATATCTGACTAGTAAGAATTTTAAAACATATGTATTCTCATGTCTCCATAAATGAATCATGTGTGTGTATAATGACATGAAAACAGAACTGAAATTCAGCTAAACCTCCTTATAAAAATAAATTTGAAAAGCAAAATGGAAAAACAGCGAAACAGGGAGAAAGTCTTAAAAATTACGTTCAGGGCCTGTGATGCAACCTGGATTGACCAGCTTTACATCCACAGCTGGATGAGACATAAGACTGGACAGTTGGGTCTGACAAGATTGCTGAGGTTGTGTGAGCAAAAGAACACCACTTAGAGCAATACTGTGTGCTACCCATTCTAGTGGCCCAAACTCTCCAGGTTTAAGGGAATCTTCCTACAGTTAAGACATGCTTGGGGAACCCAGTGGATGGTACACTGTGTAATCGGGAAAGTTTTCTAAAAGGTACCTCATTTTTCCTTTCCTCGTGCTCGGCTTCGCCATTCCATGTTCATTACTAAAAATCTCCTCACTTGGAGTGTCAGCGCCTTTACCCTCCTGTTATGCACAGTTTGCAAATTGTGCAGAGGATGAACAGGAAGTGGGGAAACAAATGAGAGATTAGCTGTAGGTGTTTGGATGGGCACATGTCACTCTAGTTTCCCATCAGGAAGAAGAATTAAACACAGGCTCAGCCTGCAACCCGGGGACCAGACTAGGGCCTAAAGCCATCCTGCGGTATTGCAGCCAGCTCACAAATAAGCAAGTTGAAAAATGGAAATCAGGGGCACAGCAATTCACAAACTTGCAGAGTTATAAAGGACAACTATCATCCAGAATTATATTGAGGTAAGGCAGTGAAGAGGATTTGAAAGCAAGGCAGAATTGAAGGAAACAGATTTCAAGAGGTAGATTGGAGTTGTATTTAAAGCACATGAAAAGCGACAGAACTTCGACAATGTTGCCCTTGGCCGAAAAGGGAGTATGTGTATTTTCTTGAATATATTCGGGAAAAAAATGCATACGCCCTTTTTGGCCAAGCAAGCCATCAGGCATTGCAAATCCACCCTACATAGAAGTGTCACTTACCTCCGGTCAAAAGGGCCATCCGCAAATTGTGTAAAAACCACAAATACAGGACAGGCCAAGGAGAAAAGGGAGCCTGGTTACGCCGATGGACAGGATGTAAATTGCCAACAGCCTCGCTGGAGAACTGTATGTTGTTTTCTAAAACAGAGCTACAGAGCATAGCACACTTCCACTCATGGGCGTGTATTTTGGGAAAACTAAAAATCCACAACACACAGGCAGTCCAAAGTTTAGAGCTGCTCTGTTTACAAGAACCTCGACTTTGGTACACTTTAGATATCCCAGGAAAAGGAAAATAATGGATAAAGATGTTGTGGTACTTATATACAATGGAATGTCACTCAAACATAAAATCAATGTCCTAAGGCCAATAGCAGCATAATGAGTGGCTTTAGGTACGATGATGCTAAGGGAAATGAGCCACAAAGAAAAAGAAACTTATTGTAATATATCACTTATAGAGGGAATGTAAACATGGATACACATGAACTGAATTTCAAAAGAGAACAGAGTTACACATTTAGAAAACACACTTATGCCTCCTTAAGGGGAAAGGTGACCTGGGGTGATGTGTAAAAGCAGAGTTTGAAATTAGCACAGATACCATTCCATATGCCAAATATGTAATAGACAAGACCTACTCCTTTCTCAATGAACTGGACACAAAACACCCTATTCACTGAAGAGGAATATATATGACTGGTAATAATCTTGAAACCTATGTATTTATATGTCTCCATAATGGAATCAAGTATATGAAGATTGGCATAAACACAGATCAATGGAACAGGACAGAAAGCTCAGAGATAAACCTACATACCTATGGCTATCTCATCTATGACAAAGGAGCTAAGGATATACAATGGAGAAAAGACAGTCTCTTCAGTAATTGGTGCTGGGAAAACTGGACCCCTACACATAAAAGAATGAAATTAGAACACTCCATAACACCATACACAAAAATAAACTCTAAATTGATTAGAGATCTAAATATAAGACCAGACACTATAAAACACTTAGAGGAAACCATAGGCAGAACACTCTATGACATAAATCACAGCAAGATCCTTTTTGACCCACCTCCTAGAGAAATGGAAATAAAAACAGAAATCAACAAATGGGACCTAATGAAACTTAAAAGCTTTTACACAGTACAAGAAAACATAAACAAGATGCAAAAACAACCCTCAGAATGGGAGAAAATATTTTCAAATGAAGCAATTGATGAAGGATTAATCTCCAAACTTTACAAGCACCACATGTAGCTCAATATCACAAAAACAAACAACCCAATCCAAAAACGGGCAGAAGACCTAAATAGACATTTCTCCAAAGAAGATATACAGATTACCAAGAAACACATGAAAGGATGCTGAACATCACTAATCATTAGAGAAATGCAAATCCAAACTACCGTGAGGTATCACCTCACAGAAGTCAGAGTGGCAATCATCAAAAAAATCTACAAAACAATAAATGATGGAGAGGCCTTTATTGGAGAAAAGGGAACACACTTGTACTGTGGGTGGGAATGTAAATTGATATGGGCACTAGGGAGAACAGTACGGAGGTTCCTTTAAATAACTAACAATAGAAGTACCATACGACCCAACAATCCAACTACTGGGCATTTGCCTTACGAAAACCGTAATTCAAAAAGAGTTATGTACAATAATATTCATTGCAGCTCTATTTACAATAGCCAGGACATGGAAGCAACCTAAGTGTCCATCGACAGATGAATGGATAAAGAAGATCTGGCACATATATACAATGGAATATTACTCAGCCATAAAAAGAAGCAAAACTGAGTTATTTATACTGAGGAGGATGGATTAGAATCTGTTCTACACAGTGAAGTAAGTCAGAAAGGGAAAAACAAATATTATATGTTAACAGAGATATACGGAGTCTAATGAAAAAAAAAAAAAGATTATGAAGAACCTAGTGGCAGGACAGGATTAAGGACACAGATGTAGAGAAAGGACTTGAGGACACCGGAAAGGGTATGGGTAAGCTGGGACGAAGTGAGAGAGTGGCATGGACATAAATACATTACAACATGTAACACCGATAGCTACTGGGAAGCAGCCACATAGAACAGGGAGATCAGCTCAGTGCTTTGTGACCACAGAAAGAGATGGGATATGGAGTGTGGGAGGGAGATGCAAGAGGGAGGGGATCTGGTGATATTTGTATATGTATAGCTGATTCACTTTGTTATACAGCAGAAACTAACACTCCATTGTAAAGCAATTATACTCCAATAAACGTGTAAAAGAAAAAAAAAAAAAAAAAAGAAAGCCCAGGGGATAAACCTACACACCTATGGTCAACTAATCTATGACAAAGGAGGCAAAACTATACAATGGAGATAAGACAGTCTCTTCAATCAGTGCTGCTGGGAAATATGGAAAGCTACATGTAAAAAATGAAATTAGAACACTCCCCAACACCATACATAAAAATATATTCAAAATGGATTAGAGACCTTAATGTAAGACCGGACAGTATAAAAATCTGAGAGGAAAACTTACGAAGAATACTCTGACGTAAATCACAGCAAGGTCTTTTTTGATCCACCTCCTATACTAATGAAATAAAAAAAAGAAGCTAAACAGATGGGACCTAATGAAACGTAAAAGCTTTTGCAAAGCAAAGGAAACTACATACAAGGCGAAAAGACAACCCTCAGAATGGCAGAATATATTTGCAAACGAATCAATGGACAAATGATTAATCTCCAATATATATAAACAGCTCCTGCAGGTCAACATTAATAAGACAAAAAACCAAATACAAAAATGGAAGCAGATCTAAATAGACATTTTTTTCCAAGAAGACATAGAGATGGCCAAGACGCACATGAAAATCTGCTCAACATCACTAATTATTAGAGAAATGGAAATCAAAACTACAAGTAGGTATCACGTCACACCTGTTAGAATGGGCCCCATCAGAAAATCTACAAACAACAAATGCTGGAGAGGGTGTGGAGAAAAGGAACCTTCTTCCACTATTGTTGGGAATGTAAATCGATACAGTCTCTATGGAGAACAGAATGGAGGTTCCTTAAAAAACTAAAAATAGAATTACCATATAATCCAGCAATCCCACTACTGGGCATATACCCAGAGAAAAGCATAAATCAAAAAGACACATTCACCACAATGTTCATTGCAGCACTATTTACAACAGCCAGGTAATGAAAGCAACCTAAGTGCCCACAGACAGACGAATGGATAAAGATGTGGTACATATATACAATGGAATATTACTCAGCCATACATAGGAATGAAATTGGGTCATTTGTAGAGACCTTGATGGATCTAGAGACTGTCATACAGAGTGAAGTAAGTCAGAAAGAGTAAAACAAATATTGTATATTAATGCATATATGTGGAACCTAGACAATTGGTACAGATGAACGGGTTTGCAGGGCAGAGATAGAGACACAGATGTATTGAACAAACATATGGACACCAAGGGGGGAACGCCATGTGAGGGTGGTGGTGGGATGAATTGGGAGACTGGGATTCACATTTGCACACTTATATGTATAAAATAGATATCCAATAAGAACCTGCTGTATAAAAGAAATAAATAAATTTTAAAAAATTAAAAATAAATAAATAACATTTAATAAAATAAAACAGAAAAAAAAATTTCCCTTCATATAGACGTCTTTATATTAATGCATTATTTCCATGTTTATATCTCTAAAATAAAAAAAAAGAGGAATAAATAAAACCTACCTTGAACCAAAAAGAAAAAAGAAAAAAAAAAAAAAAAAAAAAAAAAACAGAACCCACGAGTTATACAGAGGAAAATCGTATCAGGGCACTTCCTCCAGTGGTAAAAAACTCTTACGTTGGTCAGAAGTGGGATATCATCTCCCATGCAGTCAGCAGCGCTCCCCCCCACAAGGAGCATCCTCATTGAAAAGCTGGGGGACTATGTCGAGGCGTCTGTGAGTAAATGTGAGCTGAGCCCCAGTCCTGCTGCAGCTGAAATCTTCCCACCCTTTCCAGGTAAAACACCTGAATATGTACAAGAACTTGCAAGCCTAGAGGAAGGGATGTGGAGCCTCACCAGTGACAGCATGCAGGCCGACGTGGTGCCTGCAGGACAGCCAGGATGGTCCTGGCACCAGATGCTCTTCGGGAAGCTTTCCATTTCCCTGCCTGAGATACCCCTCCTGCCACAGCCCCCACTGCTTATTTACTTCCTCACCTCTGACTGGGGAGACATTCCAGCGGCAGGTATGGGTGACACATCCTCTTCTTTAGCAGGTGGCAGCCTGGCAACTCCTGCAGAAAGTCCAGCAGAGCCCCACTCACAATGGACCACCCACAAAGCCACGGCCCCTCACTCCCTCCCACCAACCCAGCCCCGACACTGCTGATGGGGCAGAGAATATGGCGTCAGGCACAGCTACAGGAGCTCTTGCTAACTGGAGAGGTGTTTATATTGACCTCAACCCAGGCACACCTGGGGAGGGCTGGCAGGCAGTGTCAGGCTGCCCAAATCAGCCAATCCTCACCCCTCCGGGGCTCACAGTTGCAGAAAATGAGCCTTGCTAAACGGGCCAGGCCCAAGGAACAGGTGTGGGCTCTTGAGAGTCAGGATAGACAAGGGGCTGCAGCTGCGGCTTATTTTCTTATCATTTTATGTGGTCCATGAGTGGAAAACAATTTCAAGAAGACCCTATCCTAATGAGAGGAACCCAGGAGTCAGGGAGAGGAGTGATGGTGGGTGGAGACAGAGGCCTGTTGCCCTGGCTGCAGTGGAAGTGTCTGGAAGACCAGGCAGAGAGAGGACACACAGAGTGATACCCAGGGTCACAGACCTGTCAGAGCTGCTGTTTGTTAGTTCAAGTCCTGCTCTGAGGTGTTCTGTGTCAGCTGTGAGCGACAGGTGAGCTGGGGGTTCTCTGCAAGGTGGGCTATGTGCACGGTTCCTGTGTGTCCAGCCCTGCTGTGGTACATGCCCAGGGGAGCTCCGTATCCTGGTAAGGGCCTGACTATGAGAGCCCCATGGGCTGCTGGGTAGCTGCACAGGTGAGCTCCATACCCTGGGAGGGACTTCACCACGAGAGCCCCTTGGGCTGTGCGGTGGGGTGTGCAGACCAGGTGAGCTCCATATCCTGGGATTGGCCTGACCACGAGAGCCCCATGGGCTGCTGGAGACCTGGTAAAGTATATCAGGACAGTCAGTGAAGCCACCGAGTATATACATCCAGTAGCTCCTATTTCCTACACCCTGCTGGTCATTCTAACATCCACCAGGCCATGGCATTCTGTATTAGACTTCAATGATGCCTTCTTCTGTATTCCATTCATCTCAGAGTCACAAGAACTTTTGGCTTGTGAGTGGCAGGACACAACATTCAACAAAAGCAATAATGCTGGGCCGTCCTGCCCCAATGGTTCAAAAATCCCCACACAATCATTGGGGAAATGTCCTCTAAAGACCTCAAAGTTCTACCTCTGTAAAAGGGAACCCTCCTTCAATATGCAGATGACATTCTGATCGCCAGGCCCACTAAAGATGCCTCTGAACTACCTAGCCAAGAAAGGATAGAAGGTGTCCAAGAAAAAGGCTCAAATATCCCAGGCTAAGGTGACATGCCTGGGCTTCATTCTCACAGATATTCGGAGAAACGCATCCCAGGATAGGGAAGAAGCCATTTGCAGCCTTACCTCTTCTAAAACTAGAAGACAGCTTAGGGGTTCATTGGGAGGCCAAGGTTTTCTGCATCTGGATCCCTAACTACAGTCTAATAGCTGGGCCTCTACATGAAACACTGACAGGAAAAGATGATGATCCTTTTGAATAGAATCCAGAAGCAGCCTTTCAAGAATGGAAAGAGCAGTCAATTCAGACCCTTGCCCAGGAACTCCCTAATTTAGCTAAACCCTTTGACCTTTACATACCCAGTCAAAGGTTAAATGCCCTTGGAGCCTTAGTACAAAAACTGGGACCACTTGAAATGGGGCAACACAAGAATGCCCTTCAGGTATGATAAACTATGGTCACCAAGGGCTTTGCTTCCCGCCCCATCAGGCCAGGATACTGGGGTATCTAAAGAGCTGGAAATCAGCAGCCCACAAGGCCAGCTCCCTCCTAAGGGAAAAGGACCCCACGTGGTGATCCTAACCACCCATCATGCCCTGAAGTTGCAGGGGTCGCTCTGTGGACACACTGACCTCCAGTGAGGAGGCCCTCCAACTCCAACCTCCAGAGAGACAAACGGGGGCAATGGGCCCCCAAGAAGACACGTGTGACCATCACTTGATCTGGAGTTTCCCTCAGAAAATAAGTCTGTACCCCGAAAGAGCAGACTACTGCTTGCAGGACTTACTGCACCCTGACGGGAGCTAACAAGCTTGGCGGAGGAAACGTATATCACGATTTCACTATAGAAAACCCTACAGACACCGCGGATATGGTGGCCAATATGACCGGCTGCACTGCTCGCTAATTCAAAAGGCCGTTGACTCAGTGGACGTCATGGTCCTGGATAACCACCGACCCTAGACTGTCTCGGATTTGAGTGGGCAGGGCTCTGACACATGGTGCTGTTTGTACGTTAATTCAGGGACCTAATTAAAGAAAGCACAGACTACTGGTCAGTGCATCTAGGCTGGCAAAAACCGTCAGCCTAAGGTCGCCGAACAAATGTGGTGTGGGGTGAAACCTGCCACCGCAGCATCACTGTGCATCTCTTTCCTGGACCCTTAAAGGTCATTAGAATCTATAACACTTCCAATGCTGGTGCTTAGGTGGATGACCAGTGAGGCAGGAGTCCTGGGGACAATCAACCTCACCTGGAGGCTGCTGGGGAGAAGTTTTGCCCCTCCCCCCGTGTATGAGGGCTCCCACCTCAGCATGAAGCATTTACAAAAGAGGGGTCTGCACCCTCAGCACCCCAAGAATGAGGAACGGGACAAAAAGCAGAGGAGTTGGACGTCTCCGGCAACGTTGATTAAAAATTCCTGGGAGATAAAAAGAGAATCTGGGCAATAACATAAAGTCTAACCTGTTTTTCCTTTGTGCTTTGTCTAATATCACGTGCTCCTAGGGTTCCGCATGCAGAGGTCCCACACCCGGCACTTCAGACCTGATTTCCTAGTGCAGAATGGCTGGGAGGACACCTCAGCTAGCGGGGTCCCATGCAGACTCTGCGACATAGAGCCTGAGCTGCAGCCAACCCAGCCCTCGAGAGCTCCATCGCGTCCATCCTGCTGATGCTGCCGGGATCCCTACACAGCAGCCCAGCCCACAGCCCACGGGGGAGTGCACGCTCTCACCTCTCCATTCTGTTTTCAAAATATAAAGTTTCCTTTGCTTCTGAACCAAATTCAGTCTTGATCTGTTGGCTCCAATGACACTGGGCACGGGGACTCCTGTTGGGGTCCACTCTGGAGGATCAGTAACAGAAATTGAGAACATTGTAACTTCAATGAACAGATGTGTGAGCCAAACTGTAGTCAACCTAGAGCAGTGTATAAGGCTCGTGTAAAATAAGATTTTTCTAAGACTTACATTTAATATTTCCATCACTTTATTATAAGCAAGTTTAGTGAAGACGTCTGTCTTATTTGTCAGGTCAACATTAGAGAAATGAAGTGATTTATTCCCAAGGATGTACATCGAATACTCTTGGCTGAAGCTTCAATCTTGTTTTGAATGCTTTTCCATTGAAAATGTTACCTCTCTTTCAGTTTCCCCATTTCTGAGAAGTATAAAATCTTATAATTTATTATTACCAAAGGGGAAAGGTAGGAGAAGGGATAAGTTAACAGTTTGGGATTAACACATACACACTGCTATGTATAAAACAGATCATCAACAAGGAACTATTGTATAGCACAGGGAACTACACTGAATATTTTGCAATAACCTATAAGGGGAAATAATCTGAAAAAGAATAGATATTTTTATTGACATCATCTATCAATGACAGATAAAATGTAACCTAAGCAAGGCCGATGGTGAGCACTTCTGACTCTGAAGATTTCAATCATCTAAAGTTTGGACTCTGCCTATTTCCCAAGGCCCTTAATGGACATATGTGTAGCCGTAGCTTAAAAATTCCCCAGTTTGGGGTTCGGGGAGGCACTGATTTGGAAAAATCCCTGGTGTTCTCCTTACATGCACGGGACCATTCCTAGAGCTAAAACATGCCTGTCACTCTTAGAGGATTGTACACCGTTTGATCGGAAACAGTTTGGAAAAGGCACCTCATCTCCTCATCGCCTGGTGCTCGGGTTCACCCCTGCAGCATCTTTCCTAACAATCTCCTCATTTAAAGATATCAGCACCGTCAACATACTGTTGCACACAGTTTGGAATTTGTCCAGAGGATGAAGCGGAAGGATGAGAAAAATTTAGAGACAAGTCTTAGGTGTTTGGACAGGCACATGCCACTCTAATTTCCAATCCGGAAGACAAATTCATCAAAGGCTAGAATTGCCCATGGAAACAGAATAGGACTAGAGGAAATCCCACTGTTTTGTGTCCAGTTTCCAAAAACAAAAGATGAAATATGGAACTCAGGGGCACTAAAATTCATGAAACTGCAGAGTTGAAAATATCTATCGTCAAAAAATGTCTTGAGGTAAGTCACAGAAAAGGACTTGTAAGCAAGGGAGAGTGGCAGGAAACAGATTTGAAGAGGTGGAAGGGACTCTCCATTAAAGCACAAGAAAAGCGGCTGAACATCGCCAATGATGCAGTTGGCCAAAAAGGGCGTATGCATTTTTTCTGAATATATTCAAGTAAATGCCATACACACTTTTTATCCAACCAAACAGGTGGGCACTGGAAATCAATGCTACAAAATGTATCACTTCTCATCAGTCAGAGGGCCATCCACATAACATGTAAACACACGAAATGCAGGACAGGGTGAGGAGAAAAGGGAGCCCTGTGAGGCTGATAGTGGAAATGTAATTTGCCAACGGCCACTCTGGAGAAGTGTATTGTGTTTGCTAAAACATCTAAAACATGAGCTACAGAGCATAGGGCACTTGCACTCATGGGCGTATACCTTGGGAAAAACAAAAATCGACAGAAAACAGGCACCCCAACGTTTACCACATCTCTGTTAAAAAGGGCCTCAAATTGGATATAACTTAAATGTCCCTGGAAGGATAAAATGGATAAAAGAGATGGGGTACTTATGTAGAGTGGAATATTACTCATCCAGAAATCAATGAAATAAGGCCAGTTGTAACAACTCTGGAGGAGTTACATACGATCATTCTAAGTGACGTATGTCAGAAAGAAAAAGACACATATCATAAGATGTCACTTAAAGGTGGAATCAAAAATGGCTACACATGAAATAAATTACAAAAAAGAAACATAGTCAAATATGTAGAAAATAGACATAAGGCTGCTAAATGGGAAATGTGAGGAAGGGTGAGGTATTATCCAGGAGGTTGAAATTAGGAAAGATACCATTCCAAGTACCATATTGAATAACTGACAAGGCCTACACGGTACCTCAAAGAACTGCACTCAGCCCACTCAAGTCACTGGAAAATAATACATATGAATGGTAAGCATCTGAAAAAGAATTTATGGTTGTCTCACAGTACATGAATCAAGTGGATGTACAGCAGCAAAAAACAGAGCTTTGAAAATCAGCTGTAACCAATATAAAAATAAATTTAAAAATATTTAGAAAAACAGTGAGACAGACAAAATTTCTTACAACTTTTGTTGAAGGGCTATGATGTAACATTGATTGAACACATGTATACCCACTGCAGGATGATATATAAGGCAGGAAGCTATGCACGCTAAGAGATGTTAGAGAGGCTGGGTGAGGAAATGCAGACCTTTAAAAGAAATACTGCTTGATTCCCATTCCATGGGTCCCAAATCTGCAGGTTCAAGGGAATCTTCTGACAGCAAAAACATGCCTGGGAGACCAAGACGAATGTACACCATGTGATCAGGAAAGGGGTCTAAAATGCACCTCATTTTTGATCTCCTGGTGCTGGGGTTCGCCATTCCAGCCAAATGACTAACAATCTCCCCACTTGGAGAATCAGCACCTTTAACCTCCTGTTTCACACAGTTTGCAATTTGTGCAGAGGATAAACGGGAAGAGGGGGACCCAATGAGAGACTAGCGGTAGGAGTTTTGACAGGCACATGTCACTCTAATTTCCCATTAGGAAGAAAAATTAACCAAAGGCACAGCCTGCCTCCCCAGAACCAGAATAGGGCCGGAAGCAATACAATGCTTTGACGGCCAGCTCACAAAAAAACCGAGTTGAAAAATGGAGCTCAGGAGCAGACAATTCAAAGACCTGCAAAGATAAAAATGATAACCAACGTCCAAAAATATATTCAGGTAAGGCAACGAAGAGGATCTGAATGAGAGGCAGAATTGCAGGAAACAGATTTCAAAAGGTAGATTGGACTCACATTTAAAGCATATGAAAAGCAGCAGAATTTCTAAAATGATGTAGTTGGGCAAAAAGGTGTATGCGTTTTTTTTCATGAATAACTTCAGGAAAAAAACACATACAGATTTTTTGGCCAACCACGCAAGCGGGAAATGCAAATCTGCACAACAAAGAAGTCGCAATTTCCACTGCTCAGAAAGGCCATCCAAAAAATGTGTACAAACCAGAAATGCAGGAGAGGCTTTGGAGAACAGGGAGCTAGTCACGCTGATGGGTGGGATATAAATATCCAAGAGCCACTCTGAAGAAGTGTATGTTGTTTCCTAAAACATCTAAAATACAAATCTACCGAGCATAGGGCACTTCCACTCATGGGCATATAACTTGGGAAGACTAAATATCAACAAGACACAGGCACCCCAAAGTTTAGGGCTGCTCTGCATACAAGAACCTCAACTTCGGTACAACTTAAATATTCCAGGAAAGAGAAATTTGCGTAAAGAACTTGTGGTAATTTTGTACAATGGAATATCACTCAGACATGAAATCAATGTCATAAGGCCAGTAGCAGCATAATGAGTGGATTTAGGTACGATGATTCTAAGTGAAATAAGTCACACAGAAAAGGAAACTTATCATAAGATATCACTTATGAAGACCCTGTAAACATGGCTACACATGAACTGAGGAAAGAGAACAGAGTCTCACATTGAGGAAACACTCTTATGCCTGCTTAAGGGGGAAGGAGAGGTGGGGTGATGCATAAAACCAGAGTGTGATATTAGCACATGTAGCATTCCATGAAGCAAATACAGAATAGACAAAACCTACACCTTCCTCAGTGAATGCGACTCAAAACGCCAATTCCCAGCACAGGAATATATCTGACTAGTAAGAATCTTAAAACCTATATATTGATATGTCTCCATAAGGGAATCAAATGTGTCTAGACCGGCATAAACATGTCAGTGAAAATCAGCTCAACCCCATTATAAAAATGAATTTCAAAAACAAACAAAAAAAAAAAAACAGCAAAATTCTTACACAATTCCTTCAGGGCTTCTGATGAAACCTGGAATGACCATATCTGCAAAGGCAGCTAGATGAGAAATAAGGCTGGACACTTGGGGCTGAGAGGACTGGTGAGATAGGGTGAGAAAATGCAGACCCTTTAAAGCAGTAATGCATGCCACCCATTCCATGGGTCCCAACTCTCCAGGTAGAAGGGAATATCACTACAGTTATAACATGTATGGGAAACCTAGAGAATGGACACCCTGTGATGGCAAATGGTTTCTAAAAGGCTCCTAATTTTTTCCTCTCCTTGTGCTCCAGTTTGGCATTCCAACTGCTTTACTATCAATCTCCCAACTTGGAGAGTCAGCCCCTATAAGCTCCTGCTTCGCACAGTTTGCAAATTGTGCAGTGGATGAAAGGGAAGAGGGAGAACCAATCAGAGAGTAGCTGTAGGCATTTGGACGGACACATGTCACTCTAATTTCCCCTCTGGAAGGAAGAATTAACCAAAGCGTCAGCCTGCACCCCCGGAACCAGTATAGGTCCTGTAGCAAAATTGTGGATTTGCGGTCAGCTCACAAAAACACGAGTTGAAAATTGGAGCTCAGGGGCACAGCAATTCACAAACCTGCAGAGTTATAAAGGACAACTCTCTTCCAAAAATCTGTTGAGGGAAGGCAACGAAGCAGACTTGAAAATGAGGCAGAATTGCACAAAACATATTTCAAGTGGTAAATTGGAATCGCCTTTAAAGCACAGGAAAAGCGTAACAACTTCGACAATGATGCACTTGGCCAAAAAGGGCGTATGCATTTTCTGCTGAATATATTCATCAGAAGATGCACACGCCCTTTTTGGCCAATCAAGCAAGCCCGCAATGCAAATCCACACTACAAAGTATTGTCACTTCCCACCACTCAAGAGGGACATCCGAAAATCTGTAAAAACCAGAAAATAAAGACAGAGATAACAAGAGCATGTTGCAATGTGATCCCAAGGGTCATGGAGGACTGTGATGACAAGGTCATGGAGCATTTTGCTGACAAAGGCATGGAGCATTGTGATGACAAGGGTCACGGAGCACTGTGATGACAAGTGTCACGGAGCATTGTGATTACAGGGGTCATGGAGAATTGGGATGACAAGGGCATGGATCATTGTGATGACAAGGGTTATGGAGCATTTTGATGACAAGAGTCCCGGATCACAGTGTTGTCAGGCATCATGGAGGGTTGTGATGACAGTGGTCATGGAGCACTGTGATGACAAGTGTCATGGAGAAGTGAGATGAGAAGGTCATGGAGCTTTGGGCTGAAAATTTTCATGGAGTATTGTGATGACATGGGCCATGGAGCATTGTGATGACAATGTCCTGGAGCATTGTAATGAGAAGACCATGGAGCCTTGTGATGACAAGTCTCATGGAGCATTCTGATGACAAGGGGCATGGAGAATTGTGATTACAGGAGTCTTGGAGCATTGTGATGACAAGGGCATGGAGCATTGGGATGAGAAGACCATGGAGCGTTCTGATGACATGCATCATGGAGCTTTGTGATGACAAGGGCAAGGAGCATTGTGATTACAGGGGTCTTGGAGCATTGTGATGAAAAGGGCATGGATCATTGTGATGGAAAAGGCATGGAGCCTTTTCATGACAGGTTTCAAGGAGCATACTGATGACAACTGTCAGGGAGCATTGTGATGACAAGTGTATTGAGCATTGTGATGACAAAGGTCATGGAGCATTGTGATGAGAAAACCATGGATAATTGTGATGACGAGCATCATGGGGCGTTGTGATGACAAGTGTTATGGATCATTGTGATCACAAGGGTTTGGAACATTGTGATGACAGGGTCATAGAGCAATTTGATGAAAACTGTCATGGAACATTTTGATGACAGGGGATATGGAACACTGTGATGTCAGGGGTCATGGAGCTTTGTGATGAAAAGGGTCATGGAGCTTTTTGATGCTGGGGTTATGGAACATTGTGATATCAGGCGTCATGGAGCATTGTGATGATAATTGCATGTAGCATTGTGATGACAAAGGTCAGGGAACATTGTGATGATGCGGGCATGGACCATTTTGATGACAAAGTCATGAAGTATTGTGGTTGCTGGAGTCACGGAGCATTGTGATGACAGGGGTCATGGAGCATTGTGATGACAAGGGCATGGAGCATTGTGATGACAGGGGCATAGAGCATTGCTCTGACAATTTTTATGGATTATTGTGATGACAGTGGGCATGGCACATTGTGATGACAGGGGCATGGAGAATTGTGATGACAAGGTCAAGGAGTATTGTGAAGACAGGTGTCAAGGAGCATTGTGATGACATATGTCATGGTCCATTATGATGACAATGGCATGGAGCATTGTGATGCCAAGTGTCATGGAGGATTGTGATGACAAAGTAATGGAGCATTGTGATGAGAAGGGCTTGGAGCATCGTGATGACAAGGGTCAGGGAGCACTGTGATGACAAGATCTTGGAGCATTGTGAGGAGAAGGGCCATTGAGAATTTTGATGAGAAGGTCGTGAAGCATTGTGATGAAAAGCGCACCGAGCTTGCTATGACAGGGGTCATGGAGCAATGTGATGTACAAGTGCCTGGAGAATTGTATTGACAAGATCATGTAACATTGTGATGAGAAGTGTCATGGAGCATTTTGATGATAAGGACATGTATAATTGTGATGACAAGTGCATGGAGCATTGTGATGGAAAGACCGTGGAGCACTGTGATGAGAAGACCATGGATAATTGTGATGATGAGCGTCATGGAGCACTGTAATGACAAGGGGCATAGAGCATTGTGATGACAGGTGTCATGGATCATTGTGATGACAAGGGTCATGGACCATTCTGATGACAAGCTTGTGGAGTAATGTGATGACAATGGCATGGAGCATTGTGATGAAAAGGGCATGGAGCATTGTGATGAAAAAGGCTTGGAGCCTTTTCATGACAGGGTTCAAGGAGCATTCTTACGACAAGTGTCAGGGAGCATTGTGATGACAAGTGTATTGAGCATTGTGATGACAAAGGTCATGGAGCATTGTGATGACAGTCATCATGGAGCGTTGTGATGACAAATGTTATGGAACATTGTGATCAAAGGGTTTTGAGCATTGTGATGACAGAAGTCATGTATCATTTTCATTTCAAGGTGCATGGAGCATTGTGATGACAAGGGCATGAAGCACTGTGAACCCAAGGTTCATGGAGGGTTTTGACGACAATGGGAATGGAGTATTGTGATGACAAGCGCATGGAGCATTGTGAGGACAAGGTCATGTAGCATTTTGCTGACAAATGCATGGAGCATTTTGATGACAAGTGTCATGGAACACTGTAATGACAAGTGTCATGGAGCATTGTGATTACATGGGTCACGGAGCATTGGGATGGCATGGACATGGATCATTGTGATGACAAGTGTCATGGAGCATTTTGATGACAAGAGTCCCGGATCATTGTGTTGTCCGGTGTCATGGAGCACTGTGATGACAGTGGTCATGGAGCATTGTGATGACAGGGGTCATGGAGCACTGTGATGAGAAGTTCATGGAGCATTGGGCTGACAGTATTCATTGAGTATTGCTTTGGCAGTGGTCATGGAGCATTGCGATGACAATGGAATGGAGCATTGTGATGACAAGGTCCTGGAGCATTTTGAGGAGAAGACCATGGAGCCTTGTGATGACAAGTGTCATGGAACATTATGATTAAAAGGGGTGTGGAGCATAGTGATTACATGGGTCTTGGAGCATTGTGATGAAAATGGCATGGGTGATTGTGATGCAAAAGGCTTGGAGCCTTGTCATGACAGGGTTCAAGGAGCATACTGATGACAAGTGTCAGGGAGCATTGTAATGACAAGTGTATTGAGCATTGTGATGACAAAGGACATGGAGAATTGTGATGAGAAGACCATGGATAATTGTGATGATGAGCATCATCGGGCGTTGTGATGACAAGTTTTATGGAACATTGTGATCACAAGGGTTTGGAGCATTGTGTTGACAGAGGTTATGGAGCATTTTGATTTCATTGTGATGACAATAGCATGAAGCATTTTGATGATGGGCATGGTTCATTGTGATTACAGATTTCATGGATTAATTAGATGAAAAGTGGCATGGAGCATTTTGATTACAGGTCTCTTGGAGCATTGTGATGACAAGGGCATGGAGCATTGTGATGAGAAGGCCATGGAGCAGATTGATGACATGCGTCATGGAGCTTTGTGATGACAATAGCATGGAGCATTGTGATTACAGGGGTCTTGGAGCATTGTGATGACAAGTTTCATGGAGCCTTGTGATGACAAGGCCGTGGAACAATGTCATGACAGGGGTGAGGGAGTATTGTGATGACTAGTGATGGAACATTTTGATATCAGTGGTGAGAGAGCATTTTGAAGAGAAGTACATGGAGAATTGTGATGACAAGTTTTATGGAGCATTTTGATGACAAGTTTGTGGAAAATTTTGATAACAAGTGCATGGAGCATTGTGATAACAAGGGTCATAGAGCACTCTGCTGACAAAGGCATGGAGCACTGTGATGGCAAGGGTCACTGAGCATTGTCAATGAAAAGTTCATGGAACATTATGGTGACAAATTTCACAGTGCCCTGTGATGACGAGGGCATGGACCATTTTGATGCCAAAGGTCATGAAGCATTGTGATGACAAGGGCATGGAGCATTGCAATGACAGGGGCCTGGAACATTGGTCTGAAATGTTTCATAGATTATTGAGATGACAGTGGGCATGGCACATTGTGATGACAAGGGCATGGAGCATTGTTATGAGAAGGTCATGAATTATTGTGCAGACAGATGTCAGGGAGAATTGTGATGACATATGTCTTGGTGCATTGTGATGACAATGGCATGGAGCATTTTGAAGCCAAGTGTCATGGAGGATTGTGATGACAAAGGTAATGGAGCATTGTGATGACAAGGGCTTGGAGCTTTTTGATGACAATGGTCATGGAGCACTGTGATGACAAGTGCATGGAGCACTGTGATGACAACGGCCATTGAAAATTTTGATGAAAATGTCGTGAAGCACTGTGATGAAAAGCACTTGGAGCTTGCTATGACAGGGGTCATGGAGCATTGCAATGACAAGTGCATGGAGAATTGTGATGACAAGATCATATAACATTGTGATGAGAAGTGTCATGGAGCATTGTGATGGCAAGACCGTGGAGCACTGTGATGAGAAGACCATGGATAATTGTGATGTCGAGCGTCATGCAGCACTGTAATGACAAGGGGAATGGAGCATTGTGATGACAGGGGTCATGGAGCATTGTGATGACAGGGGTCATGGAGCATTGTGATGACAAGGGTCATGGAGCATTCTGATGACAACCTTGTGGAGTAATGTGATGACAATGGCATGGAGCATTGTGATGTAAAAGGCATGGAGGCTTTTCATGTCAGCGTTCAAGGAGCATTCTGACGACAAGTGTCAGGGAGCATTGTGATGACAAGTGTATTGAGCATTTAGATGACAAAGGTCATGGAGCATTGTGATGACAAGGGCATGGAGTATTGTGATGACAGGCATCATGGAGCGTTGTGATGACAAGTGTTGTGGAACAATGTGATCACAAGGGTTTGGAGCATTGTGATGACAGAGGTCATGGATCATTTTGATTTCAAGGAGCACGGAGTGTTGTGATGACAGCGATCATGAAGCGTTGTGATGAGAAGATCATGGAGCATTGGGATGAAAATATTCATAGAGTATTGTGATGACAGGTGTCTTGGAGCACTGTGATAACGACAGCATGGAGCATTGTGATGAGAAGGCCATGGAGCATTCTGATGACATGTGTCATGGATGTTTGTGATGAAAATGGGAATGGAGCTTTGTGATTACAGGGGACTTTGAGCATTGTGATGAAAAGGGCATGGATCATTGTGATGAAAAAGGCATGGAGCCTTGTCATGGCAGGGTTCAAGGAGAATACTCTCGACAAATGTCAGGGAGCATTGTGATGACAAGTGTATTGAGCATTGTGATGACAAAGTTCATGGAGCATTGTGATGAGAAGACCATGGTTAACTGTGATGAGGAGCGTCATGGGGCATTGTAATGACAAGTGTTATGGAACATTGTGATCACAAGTGTTTGGAGCATTGTGATGACAGAAGTCATGGAGTATATTGATTTCATTCTGATGACAATAGCATGAAGCATTAAGATGATGGGCATGGTGCATGGGATGACAGGGTTCTTGGAGCATTGAGATTAAAAGGGGCATGGAGCATTGTGATTACAGGGGTCTTGGAGCATTGTGATGACAAGGGCATGGAGCGTAGTGAATTAGAAGTCCATGGAGCATTCTGATGACATGCGTCATGGAGCTTTCTGATGACAATTGCTTGGAGCATTGTGATTACAAGTTCTTGGAGCATTGTGATGAAAAGGGTCATAGAGCCTTGTGATGACAGGGCTGTGGAACCTTGTGATGGCAGGTGTCATGGAGCATTGTTATGACAGGGGGAATGGAGCATTGTGATGACAAGTTCACGCAACACTGTGATACATGGGTCATGGAGGATTGTAATGACAAGGGCATGGAGCATTGTGATGAGAAATGCATCGAGCATTGTGATGACAAGCGTCATGGAGCTTTGTGATGACAAGGGCATGGAGCAATGTGATGAGAGGGTTCATGGAGCATTGTGATGACAATGGCATGGAGCATTGTGATGCCAAGGGTTATGGAGCTTTGTGATGACAAATGTCATGGAGCATTCTGATGACAAGGGTGACGTGCATTGTGATGAGAAGGGCAGGGAGCATTGTTATCACAGGGTCATTGAGCAATTTGTATAAAAGGGTCATGGAACATTTTGATTACAGTGGTTATGGAATATTGTGATGTCAGGGGTCATGAAGCTTTGTGATGAAAAGTGTCATGGAGCATTTTGATGACAGGGGTTATGGAATATTGTGATGTCAGTGGTCATCGAACATTGTGATGATTAGTGCATGTAGCATTTTAATCACACGGGCCATGGAACATTGTGGTGACAGGGGTGATGGAGTATTGGAATGAATAGTGATGGAACATTGTGATATCAGTGGTGAGAGAGCATTTTGATGAGAAGTGTATGGAGCACTGTAATGACAAGGTTTAAGCAGCATTGTGATGAAAAGGATGTGGAACATTGTGATAACAAGCACATGGCACGTTGTCATGACATGGGTCATGGAGTATTGTGCTGAGAAGCGCATGGAGCATTGTGATGACAAGGGTCATGGAGAATTGTGATGACAAGATTCATGGAGCATTCGGACGACAAGCTTGAGGAGTATGATGATGAAAATTGCATGGAGCATTGTGATGAAAAGGCCATTGAGCATTGTGATGACAAGGGCAGGGAGCAATGTGATGAGAATGTTCATGGAGCATTGTGATGACAATGGCATGGAGTATTGTGATGCCAAGGGTCATGGAGCTTTGTGATGACAAAGGTCATGGAGCATTTTGATGACAAGTGCGTGGTGCATTGTGATGAGAAGGGCAGGGAGCATTGTGATGACAGGGTCATGGAACAATTTGATGAAAAGGGTCAGGGAAAATTTTGATGACAGGGGTCATGGAACATTGTGATGTCAGTGGCCATGGAGCATTGTGATGATAAGGGCATGTAGCATTTTGATGACAGGGGTCATGGAACATTGTGATGACAGGGGTGAGGGAGTATTGTGATGACTAGTGATGGAACATTGTGATATCAGTGGTGAGAGAGCATTTAGATGAGAAGTGCATGGAGCATTGTGATAAAAAGGTTTATGGAGCATTGTGATGACAAGGTTGTGGAGCATTGTGATGACAAGTGAATGGCACATTGTGATGACATGTGTCTTGGAGCATTGTGCTGAGAAGCACATGGAACATTATGATGACAAGGGTCATGGAGCATTGTGCTGACAAAGGCATGGAGAATTGTGATGAGAAGTGTTACAGAGCATTGTGATGACGAGGGAATGGAATATTGTGATTACAAAGGTCATAAAGCATTGTGATGACTGGAGTCAAGGAACATTATGATGTGAGGGGTAATGGAGCATTGTGATTAAAAGGGCATGGAGCATTGTGATGACAGCGGCATGGAGAATTGGTCTGACAAGTTTCATGGATTATTGCTATGACAGTGGGCATGGAGCATTATGATGACAGAGGTCATGGATCATTTTCATTTCAAGGACCATGGCACATTGTGATGACATATTCATGAAACATTTTGCTGACAAATGCATGGAACATTTTGATGACAAGGGTCATGGAGGATTGTGATGACAAACGTAATGGAGCATTTTGAGGACAAGGGCTTAGAGCATCGTGATGACACGGGTCATGGAGCATTGTGATGACAAGGGCATGGAACATTGTGATGACAGGGGCATGGCACATTGTGATGACAAGAGCATGGAGCATTGTGGTGACAAAGGTCACAGAGCCTTGTGTGACGAGGGCATGGATCATTGTGATGACAAATGTCATAAAGCATTTTGATGACTGGAGTTACGGAGCATTGTGATGACAGGGGTCATGGAGCATTGTGATGACAAGTGCATGGAGCTTTGTGATGACAGGGACATGGAACATTGGTCTGACAAGTTTCATGGATTATTGTGATGACAGTGGGCATGGCTCATTGTGATGACAAGGGAATGGAGCATTGTGATGACAAGGTCTTGGAGTATTGTGAAGACAGGTGACTGGGAGCATAGTGATGACATATGACATGTTCCATTGTGATGACAATGGCATGGAGCATTGTGATGCCAAGAGTCATGGAGGATAGTGATGACAAATGTAATGGAGCATTTTGATGACAAGGGTTTGGAGCATCGTGATCACAAGGGTCATGGAGCATTGTGATGACAAGTGAATGGAGCATTATGATGACAACGGCACGGAACACTGTGACACATAAATCATGCAGGATTGTAATGACAAGTGCATGGAGCACTGTGATGAGAAGTGCATCGATCGTTGTGATGACAAGCCTCATGGAGATTTGTGATGACAAGCGCATGGCGCATTGTGATGACATGGGTCATGGAGCACTGTGCTGACAAAGGCATGGTGTATTTTGATGACAAGTGTCACAGAGTATTGTGATGAAAAGTTCATGGAGCATTGTGGTGACAAATGTCACAGAGCCTTGTGTGACAATGGCATGGACCATTGAGATGACAAAGGTCATGAAGCTTTGTGATGACTGGAGTCACGGAGCATTGTGATGACAGGGGTCATGGAGCATTGTGATGACGGGGTTCATGAGGCATTGTGATTAGATGGTCATGGAGCATTGGGCTGAAAATGTTCATGGAGTATTGTGATGACAGGGGTCATGGGGCATTTTGATGACATGGGAATCGAGCATTTTGATTAAAAGGGCATGGAGCATGGTGATGATAAGGCCATGGAGCATTCTGAAGACATGAGTCATGAAGCTTTGTGATGACAATGGCATGGAGCATTGTGATTGCAGGGGTATTGGAGCATTGTGAGGAAAATGGCATGGATCATTGTGTTGAAAAATCCATGGAGCTTTGTCATGACAGGGTTCAAAGAGCATACTGACGACAAGTGTCAGGGAGCATTGTGATGACAAGTGTATTGAGCATTGTGATGACAAAGGTAATGGAGTACTGTGAATAGAAGCCCATGGATAACTGTGATGATGAGCGTCATTGGACGTTGTGATGACAAGTGTTATGCAACATTGTGATTACAAGTGTTTGGAGCAATATGATGAGAGAGGTCATGGAGCATATTGATTTCATTGTGATGACAATAGCATGAAGCATTATGATGATGTGCATGGTGCATTGTGATGACACGGTTCATGGAGCATTGTGATGAAAAGGGGCATGGAGCATTGTGATTACAGGTGTTTTGGACCATTGTGATGACAAGGGCATGGAGCATCTTGAATGAGAAGGCCAAGGAACATTCTGATGACATGCGTCATAGAGCTTTATGATGACAAGTGTATGCAGAATTGTGATTACAGTGTTTGGAGCATTGTGATGACAAGTGTCATGTAGTCTTGTGATGACAAGGCCGTGGAAACTTGTGAAGGCAGGTGTCATGGAGCATTGTTATTACAGGGGTAATGGAGCATTGTGATGAAAAGGGCATGGAGCATTGTTCTGAAATGTTTCATCGATTATTGTGATGAGAGTGGGCATGGAGCATTGTGATGACAAGGGCACAGAACACTTTGATACATGGGTCAGGGAGGATTGTAATGACAAGGACATGGAGCATTGTGATGAGAAGGTCATGGAGTATTGTGAAGACAGGTGTCAGGGAGCACTGTGATGACATATGTCATTGTCCATTGTGATGACAATGGCATGGAGCATTGTGATACCAAGTGTCATGGAGCATTGTGATGACAAGTGCCATTGAGAATATTGATGACAACGTCTTGAAGCATTGTGATGACAAGCGCATGGAGCTTGCTATGACAGTGGTCATAGAGCATTGCGATGACAAGTGCATGGAGAATTGTGATGACAAGATCATATAACATTGTGATGAGAAGTGTCATGGAGCATTTTGTAGACAGGGACGTGGAGAATTGTGATGACACAGGACATGGAGCATTGTGATGACCAGGGCATGGAGCATTGTGATGGCAAGACCGTGGAGCATTGTGATGAGAAGATCGTGGATAATTGTGATGACGAGCGTCATGGAACACTGTGATGACAAGGGGCATGGAGCATTGTGATTACAGGGGTCTTGGAGCATTGTGATGACAAGGGCATGGAGCATTCTGATGAGAAGGCCACGGAGCATTCTGATGACATGCATCATGAATCTTTGTGATGACAAGGGCATGGAGCATTGTGATTACAGGGGTCTTGGAGCACTGTGATGACAAGGGTCATGGAGCCTTGGATGACAAGGCCGTGGAACATTGTGATGGCAGGTGTCATGGAGCATTGTTATGACAGGGGCAATGGAGCATTGTGATGACAAGGGCATGGAACATTAGTCTGAAAATTTCATGGATTATTGTGATGAGATTAGGCATGGAGCATTGTGATGACTAGGGCACGGAACACTGTGATACATGTGTCATGGGGGATTGTAATGACAAGGACATGGTGCATTGAGATGAGAAGGGCAGGGAGCATTTTGATGACAGGGTCATGAAGCAATTTGATGAAAAGTATCATGGAACATTTAGATGACTGGGGTTATGGTACACTGATGTCAGGGGTCTTGGAGCATTGTGATGAAAAGGGTGATGGAACATTTTGATGACAGGGGTTATGGAACATTGTGATGTCAGGGTTCATGGAGCATTGTGATGATAAGATCATGCAGCATTGTCATGACAGGGATCATGGAACATTGTGTTGACAGGGGGGAGAGAGCATTTTGATGAGAAGTGCATGGAGCATTGTGATGACAAGGTTTTTGGAGCACTGTAATGACAAGGATGTTCAGCATTGTGATGACAAGCGCATGGCGCAATGTGATGACATGGGTTATGGAGCATTGTGCTCACAAGCGCATGGAGCATTGTGATGACACGGGTCGTTCAGCATTGTGCTGACAAAGGCATGCAGCATGGTGATGACAAGGATCACAGAGCATTGTGATGAAAAGTTCATGGAGCATTGTGGTGAAAAAGTCACAGAGCCTTGTGTGACGAGGACATGGACCATTGTGATGACAAATGTCATGAAGCCTTGTGATGACTGGAGTAACAGAGCATTGAGATGACAGGGGTCTTGGAGCACTTTGATGACAAGGACATGGAGCATTGTGATGAGAAGGCCATGGAGCATTATGATGACATGCATCATGGAGCTTTGTGATTAAAGGTCATGGAGCATTGTGATTACAGGGGTCTTGGAGCATTGTGATGAAAAAGGCATGGAGCCTTGTCATGACAGGGTTCAAGGAGCATACTGATGACAAGGGTCAGGGAGCATTGTGATAACAAGTGTATTGAGCATTGTGATGACAAAGTTCATGGAGCACTGTGATGAGAAGGCCATGGATAATTGTGATGATGAGCGTCTTGGTGCATTGTGATGACAATGGTTATGGAACTTTGTGATCACAAGGGTTTGGAGCATTTTGATGACAGAGGTCATGGAGCATATTGATTTCACTGTGATGACAATAGCATGAAGCATTATGATGATGGACATGGTGCATTGTGATGACAGGGTCATGGAGCAATTTGATGAAAAGGGTCCTGGAATATTTTGATGACAGTGGTTATGGAACACTGTGATGTCAGGTGTCTTGGAGCATTGTGATGAAAAGGGTGATGGAGCATTCTGATGACAGAGGATATGGAACATTTTTATGTCAGGGGTCATGGAGCTTTGTGATGATATGGCATGTGGCATTGTGATGACAGAGGTCATGGAAAATTGTGATGACAGTGGTGAGGGAGTATTGTGATGACTACTGATGGAACATTGTGATATCAGTGGTGAGAAAGCATTTTGATGAGAAGTGCATGGAGCATTGTGATGACAAGGTTTATGGAGCATTGTGATGACAGGTTTATGGAGCAAATTGATGAAAAGTGCCATGGAACATTTTGATGACAGGGGTTATGGAGCATTGCGATGTCAGGGGTCATGCAGCATTTTGATGAAAAGGGTCATGAAGCATTGTGATGAATAGGTGCATGGAGCATTGAATTACAGGGGTTTGGAGCAATGTGATTACAAGGGCATGGAGCATTGTGATGAGAAGGCAATGGAGCATTCTGATGACATGTGTCATAGAGCTTTGTGATGACAAGGACATGGAGCATTGTGATGTCAGGGGTCATGGAGCATTGTGAAGATAAGGGCATGTAGCACTGTGATGACAGTCGTCATGGAACATTGAGATGACATGGGTGAGCGAGTATTGTGATGACTAGTGATGGAACATTGTGATATATGTGGTGTGAGAGCATTTTGATGAGAAGTGCATGGAGCATTGTGATGACAAATTTTATGGAGCATAGCGATGAAAAGGATGTGGAGCATTGTGATGAAAAGAGCTTGGCACGGAATTGTGGTGTCGTGCTCAGCGCTTCCGCCCACAGCACCACAGGTGAGGTGTCGGGTGCAGCAGTTTCCCACAAGAAACTCTGGTTTGAAGAGCCGGGTGCGAGGCCTCTGCACGCAACATCCTATGAGCAAGTGGAACTAGACGAATCACAGAAGAAAAGGAAAAGTTCTTTTAAGAGCCGGAGGAAGATGGCGGAAGAGTAAGACGCGGAGATCACCTTCCTCCCCACAGATACATCAGAAATTCATCTACACGTGGAACAACTCCAACAGAACACCTACTGAACGCTGACAGAAGACCTCAGACCCCCCAGAAGGCAAGAAACTCCCCACATACCTGGGTAGGTCAAAAGAAAAAAAGAATAAACAGAGACAATAGGATATGGACGGGACCTGCACCAGTGGGAGGGAGCCGTGAAGGAGGGAATGTTTCTACACACTACAAGCCCCTTTGAGGGCGGAGACTGCAGGTGGCGGAGGGGGAAAGCTTCGGAGTAGCGGAGGAGAGCACAGCAACAGGGGTGAGGAGGGCAAAGCAGAGAGATTTTGGCACAGAGGATCGGTGCCCTCAGGCACACACCAGCCCGAGAGACTTGTCTGCTCGGCCGCCAGGGCGGGCGGGGCTGGGAGCTGAGGCTCGGGTATCGGCTTTCAGTCGGAGCGCAGGGAGAGGTCTGGGGCTGGCGGCAGGAAGAGACCCTGAAGGGGTTAGTGCTAGCCCGGAGGGAGTCCGGGGAAAGGGTCTGGAGCTACCGGAGAGGCAAGAGACTTTTTTCCCTTTTGTTGCCTGGTGCGCGAGGAGAGGGCATTCCCCTCCCTCCCCTCTGCCTGAGTGAGCCAGAGCCCCCGAATCAGCGGCTCCTTTAAACCCGTCCTGTCTGAGCGAAGAACGGACGCCCTCCGGCGACCTACGCGCAGAGGCGGGGCCAGGTCCAAGGCTGAGACCCGGGAGCTGTGAGAGCAGAGACAGGGAAATCTCTCTGTGCAGCCTCCGAGGCAGCGGATTAAAGCTCCACGGTCCATTTGATGTGCCCTGCGTCTGTGGAGTGCATGAATGGACAGCGAATCATCCCAAATTGAGGAAGTGGACCTTGAGGACAAGATTTAAGACTTTCCCCCCCTTTTTTTTCCTCTTTTTACAACGAATTATCTCAAAATAAGGAGGTGGACTTAGCAAGATTTCAGACTTTTCGCCCTTTTCCTCTTTTTACAACGAATTATCCCAAATCGAGGAGGCGGACTTGGAGAGCAAGATTTTTGATTTTTCCCCCTGCTCTCTTTTTGTGAATGTGTATGTGTAATCTTCTGTGTAAGATTCTCTCTGTATAGCTTTGCTTCCACCATATGTCCCAGGGTTCTTTCGGTCCGTGTTTTTTTTCAATAATTACTTTTTAATTTTAATAACGCTACTATATTTCATACTTTATTCTATTGTACTTTACCTGCTCTTTCTTTTTTTCCTCCCTTCCCTTCCTCCCTCCCTCCCTCCGCTCCTCCTTTCCTTCTTTCTTTTTCTTTCCTCCATCCCTCCCTCCCTCCCACCCTTCTTCTTTCCACTTTCTTTTTCTTTCCTTCCTCCCTCCCTCCCTCCCTCCTGTCTTTCTTTCTTTCTTTCCTTCCTCCCTCCCTCCCTCTCTTCTTCCATTCATTCTTCCTTTTGCTTTCATTCCTCCCTCCCTCCCTCCTTTCTTTCCTTTCTTTCCTTCCTCCCTCCCTCCCTCCTTTCTTTCTTTCTTCCTTCCTTCCTTCCTTACTTCCCTTCTTCCTTTCTTTCAATCTCTCTTTGTTTCTTCTACTAATTATTTCTTTCTACTTTTTCTCACTGTTATTGTGAGCCGGGTGGATGAAAGGCTCTTGGTGCTGCAGCCAGGAGTTAGTGCTGTGCCTCTGAAGTGGGAGAGCCAACTTCAGGACACGGGTCCACAAGAGACCTCCCAGCTCCACATAATATCAAGCAGCGAAAATCTCCCAGGGATCTCCATCTCAACACCAGCACTCAGCTTCAGTCAACGACCAGCAAGCTACAGTGCTGGTCACCCTATGCCAAGCAACTAGCAAGGCAGGAACACAACCCCACCCATTAGCAGAGAGGATACCTAAAAACATAATAAGGCCACAGGCACCCCAAAACACACCACCAGACGTGGACCTGTCCACCAGAAAGACAAGATCGAGCTTCAACCACCAGAACACAGGCATTAGTCCCCCCCACCAGGAAGCCTACACAACCTACTGAAACAACCTTAGCCACGGGGGACAGACCCCAAAAACAACGGGAACTACGAATCTGCAGCCTGCAAAAAGGAGACCCCAAACTCAGTAACATAAGCAAAATGAGAAAGCAGAAAAACACACAGCAGGTGAAGGAGCAAGATAAAAACCCACCAGACCTAACAAATGAAGAGGTAATAGGCAGTCTACCTGAAAAAGAATTCAGAATAATGATAGTAAAGCTGATCCAAGATTCTATTTCCCAGATCAAAAATCTTGGAAATAGAATAGACAATATGCAAGAAACATTTAACAAGGACCTAGAAGAACTAAAGATGAATCAAGCATCGATTAAAAACACAATAAATGAAATGAAAAATACTCTAGATGGGATCAATAGCAGAATAACTGAGGCAGAAGAACGGATAAGTGAGGTGGAAGATAAAATAGTGGAAATAACTGATGCAGAGCAAAATAAAGAAAAAAGAATGAAAAGAACAGAGGACAGTCTCAGAGACCTCTGGGACATCATTAAACGCACCAACATTCGAATTATAGGGGTTCCAGAAGAAGAAGAGAAAAAGAAAGGGACTGAGAAAATATTTGAAGAGATTATAGTTGAAAACTTCCCTAATATGGGAAAGGAAATAGTTAATCAAGTCCAGGAGGCACAGAGAGTCCCATACAGAATAAATCCAAGAAGAAATACGCCAAGACACATATTAATCAAACTGTCAAAAATTAAACACAAAGAAATCATATTAAAAGCAGCAAGGGAAAAACAACAAATAACACACAAGGGAATCCCCATCAGGTTAACAGCTGATCTCTCAGCAGAAACTCTACAAGCCAGAAGGGAGTGGCAGGACATAATGAAAGTGATGAAGGAGAGAAACCTGCAACCAAGATTACTCTACCCAGCAAGGATCTCATTCAGATTTGATGGAGAAATTAAAACCTTTACAGACAAGCAAAAGCTGAGAGAGTTCAGCACCACCAAACCAGCTTTACAACAAATGCTAAAGGAACTTCTCTAGGCAAGAAACACAACAGAAGGACTATACCTACAATAACGAACCCAAAGCCATTAAGGAAATGGGAATAGGAACATACATATCAATAATTACCTTAAATGTAAATGGACTAAATGCTCCCACCAAAAGACACAGAGCGGCTGAATGGATACAAAAACAAGACCCATATATATGCTGTCTACAAGAGACCCACTTCAGACCTAGAGACACATACAGATTGAAAGTAAGGGGATGGAAAAAGATATTCCATGCAAATGGAAATCAAAAGAAAGCTGGAGTAGCAATTCTTATATCAGACAATATAGACTTTAAAATAAAGACTATTAGAAGAGACAAAGAAGGACACTACATAACGATAAAGGGATCGATCCAAGAAGAAGATATAACAATTGTAAATATTTATGCACCCAACATAGGAGCACCTCAATACATAAGGCAAATACTAACAGCCATAAAAGGGGAAATCGACAGTAACACAATCATAGTAGGGGACTTTAACACCCCACTTTCACCAATGGACAGATCATCCAAAATGAAAATAAATAAGGAAACACAAGCTTTAAATGATACATTAAACAAGATGGACTTAGTTGATATTTATAGGACATTCCACCCAAAAACAACAGAATACACATTTTTCTCAAGTGCTCATGGAACATTCTCCAGGATAGATCATATCTTGGGTCACAAATCAAGCCTTGGTAAATTTAAGAAGATTGAAATTGTATCAAGTATCTTTTCTGACCACAATGCTATGAGACTAGACATCAATTACAGGAAAAGATCTGTAAAAAATACAAACACATGGAGGCTAAACAATACACTACTCAATAATGAAGTGATCACTGAAGAAATCAAAGAGGAAATTAAGAAATACTTAGAAACATATGACAATGGAGACACGACGACCCAAAACCTATGGGACGCAGCAAAGGCAGTTCTAAGGGGGAAGTTTATAGCAATACAATCCCACCTTAAGAAACAGGAAACATTTCGAGTAAACAACCTGACCCTGCACCTAAAGCAATTAGAGAAAGAAGAACAAAAAACCCCCAAAGTTAGCAGAAGGAAAGAAATCATAAAGATCAGATCAGAAATAAATGAAAAAGAAATGAAGGAAACGATAGCAAAGATCAACCAAACTAAAAGCTGGTTCTTTGAGAAGATAAACAAAATTGACAAACCATTAGCCAGACTCATCAAGAAAAGAAGGGAGAAGACTCAAATCAATAGAATTAGAAATGAAAAAGGAGAAGTAACAACTGACACTGCAGAAATACAAAAGATCATGAGAGATTACTATAAGCAACTCTATGCCAATAAAATGGACAACCTGGAAGAAATGGACAAATTCTTAGAAATGCACAACCTACCAAGACTGACTCAGGAAGAAATAGAAAATATGAATAGACCAATCACAAGCACTGAAATTGAAACTGTGATTAAAAATATTCCATCAAACAAAAGCCCAGGACCAGATGGCTTCACAGGCGAATTCTATCAAACATTTAGAGAAGAGCTAACACCCATCCTTCTCAAACTCTTCCAAACAATATCAGAGGAAGGAACACTCCCAAACTCATTCTACGAGGGCACCATCACCTTGATAACAAAACCAGGCAAGGATGTCACAAAGAAAGAAAACTACAGGCCAATATCACTGATGAACATAGATGCAAAAATCCTCAACAAAATACTAGCAAACAGAATCCAACAGCACATTAAAAGGATCATACACCAAGATCAAGTGGGGTTTATTCCAGGAATACAAGGATTCTTCAATATACGCAAATCAATCAATGTGATACACCATATTAACAAGTTGAAGGAGAAAAACCATATGATCATCTCAATAGATGCAGAGAAAGCTTTCGACAAAATTCAACACCCATTTATGATAAAAACCCTGCAGAAAGTAGGCATAGAGGGAACTTTCCTCAACATAATAAAGGCCATATATGACAAACCCACAGCCAACTTTGTCCTCAATGGTGAAAAACTGAAACCATTTCCACTAAGATCAGGAACAAGAAAAGGCTGCCCACTCTCACCACTCTTATTCAACCTAGTTTTGGAAGTTTTAGCCACAGCAATCAGAGAAGAAAAGGAAATAAAATGAATCCAAATTGGAAAAGAAGAAGTAAAGCTGTCACTGTTTGCAGATGACATGATATTATACATAGAGAATCCTAAAGATGCTACCGAAAAACTACTAGAGCTAATCAATGAATTTGGTAAAGTAGCAGGATACAAAATTAATGCACAGAAATCTCTGGCATTCCTGTACACTAATGATGAAAAATCTGAAAATGAAATCAAGAAAACACTCCCATTTACCATTGCAACAAAAAGAATAAAATATCTAGGAATAAACCTACCTAAGGAGACAAAAGACCTGTATGCAGAAAATTATAAGACACTGATGAAAGAAATTAAAGATGATTTAAATAGATGGAGAGATATACCATGCTCCTGGATTGGAAGAATCAATATTGTGAAAATGACTCTACTACCCAAAGCAATCTACAGATTCAATGCAATCCCTATCAAACTACCACTGGCATTTTTCACAGAAGTAGAACAAAAAATTTCAAAATTTGTTTTGAAAAACAAAAGACCCCGAATAGCCAAAGCAATCTTGAGAACGAAAAACGGAGCTGGAGGAATCAGGCTGCCTGACTTCAGACTATACTACAAAGCTACAGTAATTAAGACAGTGTGGTACTGGCATAAAAACAGAAAGATAGATCAGTGGATCAGGATAGAAAGCCCAGAGATAAACCCACGCACATATGGCCAACTTATCTTTGATAAAGGAGGCAGGAATGTACAGTGGAGAAAGGACAGCCTCTTCAATAAGTGGTGCTGGGAAAACTGGACAGGGACATGTAAAAGTATGAGATTAGATCATTACCTAACACCATACACAAAAATAAGCTCAAAATGGATTAAAGACCTAAATGTAAGGCCAGAAACTATCAAACTCTTAGAGGAAAACATAGGTAGAACACTCTATGACATAAATCACAGCAAGATCCTTTTGGACCCACCTCCTAGAGAAATGGAAATAAAAACAAAGATAAACAAATGGGACCTAATGAAACTTCAAAGCTTTTGCACAGCAAAGGAAACCATAAACAAGACCAAAAGACAACCCTCAGAATGGGAGAAAATATTTGCAAATGAAGCAACTGACAAAGGATTAATCTCCAAAATTTATAAACAGCTCATGCAGCTCAATAGCAAAAAAATAAACAACCCAATCCAAAAATGGGCAGAAGACTTAAATAGGCATTTCTCCAAAGAAGATATACAGACTGCCAACAAACACATGAAAGAATGCTCAACATCATTAATCATTAGAGAAATGCAAATCAAAACTACAATGAGATATCATCTCACACCAGTCAGAATGGCCATCATCAAGAAATCTAGAAACAATAAATGCTGGAGAGGGTGTGGAGAAAAGGGAACACTCTTGCACTGCTGGTGGGAATGTGAATTGGTACAGCCACTATGGAGAACAGTATGGAGGTTCCTTAAAAAACTAAAAATAGAACTACCATATGACCCAGCAATCCCACTACTAGGCATATACCCTGAGAAAACCATAATTCAAAAAGAGACATGTACCAAAATGTTCATTGCAGCTCTATTCACAATAGCCCGGAGCTGTAAACAACCTAAGTGTCCATCATCGGATGAATGGATAAAGAAGATGTGGCACATATATACAATGGAATATTACTCAGCCATAAAAAGAAACGAAACTGAGCTATTTGTAATGAGGTGGATAGACCTAGAGTCTGTCATACAGAGTGAAGTAAGTCAGAAAGAGAAAGACAAATACCGTATGCTAACACATATATATGGAATTTAAAAAAAAAATGTCATGAAGAACCTAGGGGTAAAACGGGAATAAAGACACAGACCTACTTGAGAATGGACTTGAGGATATGGGGAAGGGGAAGGGTAAGATGTGACAAAGGGAAAGAGAGGCATGGACATATATATACTACCAAACGTAAGGTAGATAGATAGTGGGAAGCAGCCGCATAGCACAGGGAGATCAGCTCGGTGCTTTGTGACCCCCTGGAGGGGTGGGATGGGGAGGGTGGGAGGGAGGGAGATGCATGAGGGAGGGGATGTGGGAACAGATGTATATGTATGACTGATTCACTTTGTTATAAAGCAGAAACTAATAAAAAAAAATTAAAAAAAAAAAAAAAGAAAAGAGCTTGGCACATTGTGATGACATGTGTCATGGAGCACTGTGCTGACAAGCGCATGGAGCATATTGATGACAAGTGTCATGGATCATTGTGCTGACAAAGGCATGGAGCATTGTGATGACAAAGGACACAGAGCCTTGTGATGAAAATTTCATGGAGCATTTTGGTGACAAAGATGACAGAGCCTTGTGTGACGGGGGCATGGACCACTGTGAGGAGAAAGGGCATGAATCATTGTGATGACTGTAGTCACGGAACACTGTTATGAGAGGGGTCATGCAGCATTGTGATGACAAGGGCATGGAGCAATGTGATGACAGGGGCATGGAACATTGGTCTGACAAATTTCATGGATTATTGTGATGACAGTGGGCATGGAGCATTGAGATGACAAGGGCATGGATCATTGTGGTGACAAAGGTCACAGAGCCTTGTGTGACGAGGGCATGGACCATTGTGAGGACAAAGGTCATGAAGCATTGTGATGACTGGAATCACGAAGCATTGTGATGACAGGGTTCATGGAGCATTGTGATGACAAGGGCATGGATCATTGTGATGACAGGGGCATGGAACATTGGTCTGACATGTTTCATGAATTATTGTGATGACAGTGGGCATGACGCATTGTGATGACAATGGTATGGAACATTGTGATGACAAGGTCATGGAGTAATGTGAAGACAGGTGTCAGGGAGCATTGTGATGACATATGTCATTGTCCATTGTGATGACAATGGCATGGAGCATTGTGATACCAAGTGTCATGGAGGATTGTGATGACAAAGGTAATGGAGCATTTTGAAGACAAGGACTTGGAACATTGTGATGACAAGGGTCATGGAGCCTTGGATGCCAAGGCGGTGGAACATTGTGATGGCAGGGGTCATGGAGCATTGTTATGACAGGGGTTATGGAGCATTGTGATGACAAGGGCATGGAACATTGGTATGAAAATTTCATGGATTATTGTGATGAGATTCGGCATGGAACATTGTGATGACTAGGGCAAGGAACACTGTGATACATGTGTCATGGAGGATTGTAATGACAAGGGCATGGAGCATTGTGATGAGAAGTGTATCGAGCATTGTGATGACAAGTGTCATGGAGCATTGTGGTGACAAGGGCATGGAGCAATGTGATGAGAGGTTTCATGTAGCATTGTGATGAAATGGCATGGAGTATTGTGATGCCAAGGGTCATGGAACTTTGTGATGACAAACGTCATGGAGCATTTGGATGACAAGGTCGTAGTGCATTGTGATGAGAAGGGCAGGGAGCATTGTGATGATATGGTAAAGGAGCAAATTGATGAAAAGTGTCATGGAACATTTTGATGACATGTTTTATGGAACATTGTGATGTCAGGGGTAATGGAGCATTTTGATGAAAAGGGTCATGGAGCATTCTGATGAAAAGGTGCATGGAGCATTGAGATTACAGGGGTTTTGAAGCAATGTGATTACAAGGGCATGGAGCATTGTGATGAGAAGGCAAAGGAGCATTCTGATGACATGTGTCATGGAGCTTTGTGATGACAAGGACATGGAGCATTGTGATGTCAGGGGTCATGGAGCATTGTGAAGATAAGGGCATGTAGCACTGTGATGACAGTGGTCATGGAACATTTTGATGACAGGGGTGAGCGGGTATTGTGATGACTAGTGATGGAACATTGTGATATATGTGGTGAGAGAGCATTTTGATGAGAAGTGCATGGAGCATTGTGAAGACAAGTTTTATGGAGCATAGCGATGAAAAGGATGTGGAGCATTGTGATGAAAAGAGCATGGCACATTGTGATGACATGTGTCATGGAGCATTGTGCTGACAAGCGCATGGAGCATGTTGATGACAAGTGTCATGGAGCATTGTGCTGACAAAGGCATGGAGCATTGTGATGACAAGGGACACAGAGCCTTGTGATGAAAATTTCATGGAGCATTGTGCTGACAAAGATCACAGAGCCTTGTGTGACGAGGGCATAGACCATTGTGAGGAGAAAGGTCGTGAATCATTTTGATGCCTGGAGTCACGGAGCACTGTTATGAGAAAGGTCATGGAGCATTGTGATGACAAGGGCATGGAGCAATGTGATGACAGGGGCATTGAACATTGGTCTGACAAGTTTCATGTATTATTGTGATGACAGTGGTCATGGAGCATTGAGATGTCAAGGGCATGGAGCATTGTGGTGACAAAGATCACAGACCTTTGTGTGACGAGGGCATGGACCATAGTGAGGACAATGGTCATGAAGCATTATGATGACTGGAGTCACGGAGAATTGTGATGACATGGGTCATGGAGCATTGAGATGACAAGGGCATGGATCATTGTGATGACAGGGGCATGGAACATTGGTCTCACATGTTTCATGGATTATTGTGATGACAGTGGGCATGGCACATTGTGATGACAAGGGCATGGAACACTGTGATGACAAGGTCATGTAGTATTGTGAAGACAGGTGTCAGGGAGCATTGTGATGACCTATGTCATTGTCCATTGTGATGACAATGGCATGGAGCATTGTGATATCAAGTGTCATGGAGGATTGTGATGACAAAGGTAATGGAGCATTTTGATGACAAGGGTCATGGAGAATTGTGTTGACAAGGGCATGGAGCATTCTGATGAAAAGGTGCATGGAGCATTGAGATTACAGGGTTTTTGAAGCAATGTGATTACAAGGGCATGGAGCATTTTGATGAGAAGGTAATGGAGCATTCTGATGACATGCGTCATGGAGTTTTGTGATGACAAGGACATGGAGCATTGTGATTACAGAGGTCTTGGAGCATTGTGATGAAAAATGAATGGATCATTGTGATGAAAAATGCATGGAGCCTTGTCATGACAGGGTTCAAGGAGCATACTGATGACAACTGTCAGGGAGCATTGTGATGATAAGTGTATTGAGCATTGTGATGACAAAGATCATGGAGCATTGTGATGAGAAGACCATGGATAATTATGATGACCAGCGTCATGGGGCATTGTGATGACAAGTGTTATGGAACATTGTGATCAGAAGGGTTTGGTGCATTGCGATAACAGAAGTCATTGAGCATTTTGATTTCATTGTGATGACAATAGCATGAAATATTATGGTGATGGGCACGGTGCATTGTGATGACAGGGTTCATGGAGCATTGAGATGAAAAAGGGCATGGAGCATTGCGATTACAGGGGTTTTGGAGCATTGTGATGACAAGGGCATGGAGCATTGTGATGAGAAGTCCATGGAGCATTCTGATGACAGGCGTCATGGAGCTTTGTGATGACAAGGGCATGGAGATTTGTGATTATAGGGGTCATGGAATATTGTGATGACAGGGTTGAGAGAATACTGGGATTACTAGTGATGGAACATTGTGATATCCGTGGTGAGAAGGCATTTTGAGGAGAAGTGCATGGAGCATTGTGATGACAATATTTATGGAGCATTTTGATGACAAGGTTGTGGAGCATTGTGATGACAAGTGCATGGTGCATTGTGATGACATGGGTTATGGAGCGTTGTGCTGACACACGCATCGAGCATTGTGATGACAAGGGTCATGGAGCATTGTGCTGACAAAGGCATGGAGCTTTGTGATGACAAGGGTCACAGAGCATTGTGATAGAAATTTCATGGAGCATTATGGTGACAAAGTTCACAGAGGTTTGTGTGACCAGGTAATGGACCATTGTGATGACAAGTGTCATGAAGCATTGTGATGACTGGAGTCACGGAGCATTGTGATAACAGGGGTCTTGGAGCATTGTGATGAAAAGGGAATGGATCATTGTGATGAAAATGGCATGGAGCCTTGTTATGACAGTGTTCAAGGAGCATACTGTTGAAAAGTGTCAGCCGGCATTGTGATGCGAAGTGTATTGTGCATTGTGGTGACAAAGGTCATAGAGCATTGTGATGAGAAGACCTAGCATAATTGTGATGACGAGCGTCATGGGGCATGTGATGACAAGTGTTATGGAACATTGTGATCAGAAGGGTTTGGAGCATTGTGATGACAGAGGACATGGAGCATTTTGATTTCATTGTGATGACAATAGCATGTATCTTTATGATGATGGGCATAGTGCATTGTGATGACAGTGTTCATGGAGCATTGAGATGAAAAGTGGCATGGAGAATTGTGATTACAGATGTCTTGGAGCATTGTGATGACAAGGGTCATGGAGCCTTGTGATGACAAGGCCGTGGAACATTGTGATGGCAGGGGTCATGGAGCATTGTTATGACAGGTGTAATGGAGCATTGTGATGACAAGGGCATGGAGCAATGTGATGAGAGATTTCATTGAGCATTGTGATGACAATGGCATGGAGCATTGTGATGCCAAAGGTCATGGAGCTTTGTGATAACAAATGTCATGGGGCCTTTTGATGACAAGGGCATGGTGCACTGTGATGAGAAGGGCAGGGAGCATTGTGTTGACAAGTATTATGGAGCATAGCCATGAAAAGGATGTGGAGCATTCGGAAGAAAAGAGCATGGCACGTTGTGATTACATGTGTCATGGAGCATTGTGCTGACAAGCGCATGGAGCATTTTGATGACAAGTGTCATGGAGCATTGTGCTGACAAAGGCATGGAGCATTGTGATGACAAGGGACCCAGAGCCTTGTGATGAAAATTTCATGGAGAATTGTGGTGACAAAGATCACAGAGCCTTGTGTGACGAGGGCATGGACCATTGTGAAGCGAAAAGTCATGAATCATTTTGATGACTGGAGTCACGTAACACTGTTATGAGAGAGGTAATGGAGCATTGTGATGATAAGGGCATGGAGCAATGTGATGACAGGGGCATGGAACATTGGTCTGACAAGTATCATGGATTATTGTGATGACAGTGGGCATGGAGCATTGAGATGTCAAGGGCATGGAGCATTGTGTTGACAAAGGTCACAGAGCTTTGTGTGACGAGGTCATGGACCATTGTGATGACAAATGTCATGAAGCATTGTGATGACTGGAGTCACGGAGCATTGTGATAACAGGGGTCTTGGAGCATTGTGATGAAAAAGGAATGGAGCATTGTGATGAAAAAGGCATTGAGCCTTGTCATGACAGTGTTCAAGGAGCATACTGATGACAAGTGTCAGCGAGCATTGTGATGCCAAGTGTATTGAGCATTGTGGTGACAAAGGTAATGGAGCATTGTGATGAGAAGACCTTGCATAATTGTGATGACGAGCGTCATGGGGCATGTGATGACATGTGTTATGGAACATTGTGATCAGAAGGGTTTGGAGCATTGTGATGACAGAGGACATGGAGCATTTTGATTTCATTGTGATGACAATAGCATGTATCATTATGATGATGGGCATGGTGCATTGTGATGACAGTGTTCATGGAGCATTGAGATGAAAAGTGGCATGGAGAATTGTGATTACAGAGGTCTTGGAGCATTGTGATGACAAGGGTCATGGAGCCTTGTGATGACAAGGCCGTGGAACATTGTGATGGCAGGGGTCATGGAGCATTTTTATGACAGGTGTAATGGAGCATTGTGATGACAAGGGCATGGAGCAATGTGATGAGAGATTTCATTGAGCATTGTGATGACAATGGCATGGAGCATTATGATGCCAAGGGTCATGGAGCTGTGTGATGACAAATGTCATGGGGCATTTTGCTGACAAGGGCGTGGTGCATTGTGATGAGAAGGGCAGGGAGCATTGTGATGACACGGTCATGGAGCAATTTGAATAAAGGTGTCAGGGAATATTTTCATGACAGAAGTTATGGAACATTGTGATGTCAGGGGTCATGAAGCATTGTGATGAAATGTGTCATGGAGCATTTTGTGACAGGGGTTATGGAACATTGTGATGTCAGGGGTCATGGAGCATTGTAATGATAAGGGCATGTAGCTCTGTGATGACAGCGGTCATGGAACATTGTGATGACAGGGGTCATGGAACATTGTGGTGACAGAGGTTAGGGTGTATTGTGATGACTAGTGATGGAACATTGTGATATCAGTGGTGAGAAGGCATTTTGAGGAGAAGAGCATGGAGCATTGTGATGACAAGGTTTATCAAGCATTTTGATGACAAGAATGTGGAGCATTGTGATGACAAGTGCATGGCGCATTGTGATGACCAGGGTCATGGAGCATTGTGCTGACAAAGGCATGGAGCTTTGTGATGACAAGGGTCACAGAGCATTGTGATAAAAATTTCATGAAGCATTGTGTTGACATGGGTTATGGAGCCTTGTGCTGACACGCATATCGAGCATTGTGATGACAATGGTCATGGAGCATTGTGCTGACAAGGCATGGAGCTTTGTGATGACTAGGATCAGAGAGCATTTTGACATAAAGTTCTTGGCGCATTGGGGTGACAAATGTCACAGAGCTTTGTGTGACGAGGTCATGGACCATTGTGATGACAAATGTCATGAAGCATTGTGATGACTGAATTCAGTGAGCACTGTGATAAAAGTGATCTCGGAGAATTGTCATGAAAAGGGAATGGACCATTGTGATGAAATAGGCATGGATCCTTGTCATGACAGTGTTCAAGGAGCATACTGATGACAAATGTCAGGGAGCATTGTGATGACAAGTGTATTGAGCATTTAGGTGACAAAGTTCATGGAGCATTGTGATGTGAAGACCTTGCATAATTGTGATGACGAGCGTCATGGGGTATTGTGATAACAAGTGTTATGGAACATTGTGATCAGAAGGGTTTGGAGCATTGTGATGACAGAGGTCATGGAGCATTTTAATTCCATTGTGATGACAATAGCATGAATCATTATGGTGATGGGCATGGTGCATTGTGATGACAGGGTTCATGGAGCATTGAGATGAAAGGTGGCATGGAGAATTGTGATTACAGAGGTCTTGGTGCATTGTGATGACAAGGGCCATGGAGCCTTGTGGTGACAAGGCCGTGGAACATTGTGATGGCAGGGTTCATGGAGCATTGTTATGACAGTTGTAATGGAGCATTGTGATGACAAGGGCATGGAGCAATGTGATGAGAGATTTCATTGAGCATTGTGATGACAATTGCATGGAGCATTGTGATGTCAAGTGTCATGGAGCTTTGTGATGACAAAGGTCATGGGGCATTTTGATGACAAGTGCATGGTGCATTGAGATGAGAAGGACAGGGAGCATTGTGATGACTGGGTCATGGAGCAATTTGATGAAAAGGGTCATGGAATATTTTGATGACAGGGGTTATGGAATATTGTGAACATTGTGATGTCAGGGGTCATGAAGCATTGTGATGAAATGTGTCATGGAGCATTTTGTGACAGGGGTTATGGAACATTGTGATGTCAGGGGTCATGGAATTGTGATGGTAAGGGCATGTAGCACTGTGATGACAGGGCTCATGGAACACTGTGATGACAGGGGTGAGGGAGTAATGTGATGACTAGTGATGTAACATTGTGATATATGTGGTGAGAGATCATTTTGATGAGAAGTGCATGGAGCATTGTGATGAAAAATGTTATGGAGCATACCAATGTTTAGGATGTGGAGTATAGTGATGACAAGCACATGGCGCATTGTGATGACATGGGTCATGTAGCATTGTGCTGACAAGCGCATGGAGCATTTTGATGAAAAGTGTCATGGAGCATTGTGCTGACAAGCGCATGGAGCATTTTGATGACAAGTGTCATGGATCATTGTGCTGACAAAGGCATGGAGCATGGTGATGACAAGGGACACAGAGCATTGTGATGAAATATTCATGGAGCATTGTGGTGAAAAAGATCACAGAGCCTTGTTTGAAGAGGGCATGGACCACTGTGATGACAAAGGTCATGAAGCATTGTGATGACTGGAGTCACGGAGCATTGTGATGACAGGGGTCATGGAGCATTATGATGACAAGATTTATGGATTATGGTGATGAGAGTGGGCATGGCGCATTGTGATGACAAGGGCATGGAACATTGTGATGACAAGGTCATGGATTATTTTGAAGACATGTGTCAGGGAGCATTGTGATGACATATGTCATTGTCCATTGTGATGACAATGGCATGGAGCATTGTGATACCAAGTGTCATGGAGGATTGTGATGACAAAGGTAATGGAGCATTTTGATGACAAGGGCTTAGAACATTGTGATGACAAGTGTCATGGAGCATTGTGATGACAAGTTTTATGGAGCATAGCGATGAAAATGATGTGGAGCATTGTGATGAAAAGAGCTTGGCACATTGTGATGACATGCATCATGGAGCATTGTGATGACAAGGGCATGGAGCATTGTGATGACAAGGGCCATTGAGAATTGTGATGACAACGTCGTGAATCATTGTGATGACATGCGCATGGAGCTTGCTATGACAGTGGTCATAGAGCACTGCGATGACAAGTGCATGGAGAATTGTGATGACAAGATCATGTAACATTGTGATGAGAAGTGTCATGAAGCATTGTGATGACAAGGACGTGGAGAATTGTAATGACATGGGACATGGAGCATTGGGATAAACAGGGCATGGAGAATTGTGATAGCAAGACCGTGGAGCATTGTGATGAAAAGACTATGGATAATTATGATGAAGAGCGTCATGGATCACTGTAATGACAAGGGGCATGGAGCATTGTGATGACAGGTGTCATGGAGCATTGTGATGAGAGTGGTCATGGAGCATTGTGATGACAAGTGTCATGGAGCATTGTGATGAGAAGGTCATGGAGCATTGGCCTGAAAATGTCCATGGAGTATTGTGATGACAGTGGTCAAGGAGCATTGTGATGACAAGGGAATGGAGCATTGTGATGACAAGGTCCTGGAGCAGTGTGATGAGAAGAACATGGAGCCTTGTGATGACAAGTCTCATGGAGCATTCTGATGAATAGGGGCATGGAGCATTGTTATTACATGGGTCTTGGAGCATTGTGATGACAAGGGCATGGAGCATTCTGATTACAGGGGTCTTGGAGCATTGTGATGACAAGGGCATGGAGCATTGTGATGAGAAGGCCAAGGAGCATTCTGATGACATGTGTCATGGATCTTTGTGATGACAAGGGCATGGAGCATTCTGATTACAGGGGTCTTGGAGCATTGTGATGACAAGGGTCATGGAGCCTTGGATGCCAATGCGGTGGAACATTGTGATGGCTGGGGTCATGGAGCATTGTTATGACAGGGGTAATGGAGGATTGTAATGACAAGGGCATGGAACATTGGTCTGAAAATTTCATGGATTTTTGTGATGAGATTCGGCATGGAACACAGTGATGACTAGGCCACGGAACACTGTGATACATGTGTTATTGAGGATTGTAATGAAAAGGGCCTGGAGCATTGTGATGAGAAGAGTATCGAGCATTGTGATGACAAGCGTCATGGAGCATTGTGGTGACAAGGGCATGGAGCAATGTGATGAGAGGTTTCATGTAGCATTGTGATGAAATTGCATGGAGCATTGTGATGCCAAGGGTCATGGAGCTTTGTGACGACAAACGTCATGGAGCATTTTGATGAAAAGTTCGTGGTGCATTGTGATGAGAAGGGCAGGGAGCTTTGTGATGACAAGGGACACAGAGCATTGTGATAAAAATTTTATGGAGCATCATGGTGACAATGGTCACACAGCTTTGTGTGACGAGGTCATGGACCATTCTGATGACAAGTGTCATGAAGCATTGTGATGACTGGAGTAATGGAGCATTGTGATGACAGGGGTCATGGAGCATTGCTCTGACAAGATTTATGGATTATTGTGATGAGAGTGGGTAGGGCGCATTGTGATGACAGGGGAATGGAACATTGTGATGACATGGTCATTCAGTGTTGTGAAGACAGGTGTCAGGGATCATTGTCATGACATATGTCATTGTCCATTGTGATGACAATGGCATGGAGCATTGTGATACCAAGTGTCATGGAGGATTGTGATGACAAAGGTAATGGAACATTTTGATGAAAAGGGCTTGGAACATTGTGATGACAAGTGACAAGGAGCATTGTGATGACAAGGGCATGGAGCATTGTGATGACAAGGGCCATTGAGAATTTTGATGACAACGTCGTGAAGCATTGTGATGAGAAGCGCATGGAGCTTGCTATGACAGGGGTCCTAGAGCATTGTGATGACAAGTGCATGGGGAATTGTGATGACATTATCATGTAACATTGTGATGAGAAGTGTCACGAAGCATTGTGATGACAAGGACGTGGAGAATTGTAATGACATGGGACATGGAGCATTGTGATGAACAGGGCATGGGGAATTGTGATAGCAAGACCGTGGAGCATTGTGATGAAAAGACCATGGATAATTATGAAGAAGAGCGTCATGGATCACTGTAATGACAAGGGGCATGGAGCCTTCTGATGACAGGTGTCATGGATCATTGTGATGAGAGGGGTCATGGAGCATTTTCATGACAAGGGTCATGAAGCATTGTGATGAGAAGGTCATGGAGAATTGGCTTGAAAATATTCATGGAGTATTGTGATGACAGTGGTCAAGGAGCATTGTGATGACAAGGGAATGGAGCATTGTGATGACAAGGTCCTGGAGCAGTGTGCTGAGAAGACCATGGAGCCTTGTGATGACAAGTCTCATGGAGCATTCTCATGAATAGGGGCAGGGAGCATTGTGATTACATGGGTCTTGGAGCATTGTGATGACAAGGGCATGGAGCATTGTGATGAGAAGGCCATGGAGCATTCTGATGACATGTGTCATGCATCTTTGTCATGAAATGGGCATGGAGCATTGTGATTACAGGGGTCTTGGAGCATTGTGATGACAAGGGCATGGAATATTGGTCTGAAAATTTCATGGATTATTGTGATGAGATTCGGCATGGGACATTGTGATGACTAGGGCAAGGAATACTGTGATACATGTGTCATGGAGGATTGTAATGACAAGGGCATGGAGCACTGTGATGAGAAGTGTATCGAGCATTGTGGTGACAAGGACATGGAGCAATGTGAAGAGAGCTTTCAGTAGCACTGTGATGAAATGGCATGGAGCATTGTGATGCCAAGGGTCATGGAGCTTTTTGATGACAAAGGTCATGGGGCATTGTGATGAGAAGACCATGGATAATTGTGATGACCAGCGTCATGGGGCATTGTGATGACAAGTGGTATGGAACATTGTGATCAGAAGGGTTTGGTGCATTGTGATGACAGGGTTCATGGAGCAATGAGATGAAAAGGTGCATGGAGCATTGTGATTACAGGGGTGTTGGAGCATTGTGATGACAAGGGCATGGAGCATTCTGATGACATAGGTCATGGAGCTTTGTGATGACAAGGGCATGCAGCATTGTGATGACAGGGGCATGGAATATTGGTCTTACAAGTTTCATGGATTATTGCGATGACAGTGGGAATGGCACATTGTGATGAAAAGGGCATGGAGCATTGTGATGTCACGCTCATGCATTATTGTGAAGACAGGTGTCTGGGAGCATTGTGAAGACATATGTCATGGCCCATTGTGATGACAATGCCATGGAGCATTGTGATGCCAAGTGTCATGGAGGATTGTGATGACAAAGGTAATGGATCATTTTGATGACAAGCGCATGGAGCAACGTGATGACAAGGGTCATGGAGCACTGTGCTGACAAGGGCATGGAGCATTGTGATGACAAGAGTCATGGAGCATTGTGCTGAGAAAGGCATGGAGCATTGTGATGACAACAGTCACAGACCATTATGATGAAAAGTTCATGGAGCATTGTGGTGACAAATGTCACAGAGCCTTGTGATGACGAGGGCATGGACCATTGTGATGACAAAGGTCATGAATCATTGGGATGACTGGAGTCACGGAGCACTGTGATGACAAGGGTCATGGAGCATTGTGATGACAAGGGTCATGCAACATAATGATGAGAAGCTTGTGGATTATTGTGATGACAATGGCATGGATCATTGTGTTGAACAGGGCATGGAGCATTGTGATGAAAAAGGCATGGTGCCTTTTCATGACAGGGTTCAAGGAGCATTCTGACGACAAGTGTCAGGGAGCATTGTGATGACAAGTGTATTGAACATTGTGATGAGAAAGCTCATGGAGCATTATGATGACACGGGCATGGAGTATTGTGATGACAGGCATCATGGAGCGTTGTGATGACAAGTGTTGTGGAACAATGTGATCTCAAGGGTTTGGAGCATTGTGATGACAGAGGTCATGGATCATTTTGATTTCAAGGAGCATGGAGCATTGTGATGAAAGTGGTCATGGGTCATTGTGATGACGGGTCATGGAGCATTGTGAAGACAAGGGCATGGAGCATTGTGAAGACAGGGGCATGGAACATTGGTCTTACAAGTTTCATGGATTACTGCAATGACAGTGGGAATGGTGCATTGTGATGACAAGGGCATGGAGCATGGTGATGACAAGGTAATGCAGTATTGTGAAGACAGGTGTCTGGGAGCATTGTGAAGACATAAGTCGTGGCCCATTGTGATGAGAATGCCATGGAGTATTGTGATGCCAAGTGTCATGGAGGTTTGTGATGACAAAGGTAATGGAGCATTGTGATGACAAGTGCTTGGAGCATTGTGATGACAAGGTTCACGGAGCACTATGCTGACAGGGGCATGGAGCATTGCGATGAAACGTGTCATGGAGCATTGTTCTGACAAAGGCATGGAGCATTGTGATGAGAAGGTAATGTAGAATTTTGCTGACAAATGCATGGAGCATTTTGGTGACAAATGTCATGGAGCACTGTGATGACACGCGTCATGGAGCATTGTGACTACAGGGGTCGTGAAGCATTGGGATGGCAAGGGCATGGATCATTCTGATGACAAGTGTCATGGAGCATTTTGATTAAAAGGGTCCCGGATAATTGTGTTGTCTGGTGTCATGGAGCGTTGTGATGACTGTGGTCATGGAACATTGTGATGACAAGGGTCATGGAGCATTGTGATCAGAATTTCATGGAGCATTGGGCTGAAAATATTCATTGAGTATTATGATGGCAGGGGTCATGGAGCATTGTGGTGACAATGGAAAGGAGCATTGTGATGACAAGGTCCTGGACCATTGTGAGGAGAAGACCATGTAGCCTTGTGATGACAAGTATCATGCAGCATTCTGATGAAAAGGGGCATGGAGCATTGTGATTACATGGGCCTTGGAGCATTGTGATGAATAGGGCATGGATGATTGTGATGAAAAAGCATGGAGCCTTTTCATGAGAGGGTTCAAGGAGCATAGTGACGACAAGTGTAAGGGAGCATTGTGATGACAAGTGTATTGAGCATTGTGATGACAAAGGTCATGGAGCATTGTGATGAGAAGACGATGGATAATTGTGATGACGAGTGTCATGGGGAGTTGTGATGACAAGTGTTATGGAACATTGTGAACACAAGGGTTTGGAGCATTGTGATGACAGTTTTTATGGAGCATTTTGATTTCATTTTTATGACAATAGCATGAAGCATTATGATGATGGGCATGGTTCATTGTGATGACAGAGTTCATGGAGCATTGAGATGAAAAGGGGCATGGAGCATTGTGATTACAGGTGTCTTGGAGCATTGTGATGAAAAGGTCATGGAACATTGTGATGCTAATGGCATGGAGCTGTCTGATGACAAGCGTCATGGAGCTATGTGATGACAAGAGCATGCAGCATTGTGATTACAGGATTCTTGGAGCATTGTGATGACAAGGGTCATGTAGCCTTGTGATGAGAAGGACGTGGAACATTGTCATGACAGGCGTGAGGGAGTATTGTAATGACTAGTGATGGAACATTTTGATATCAGCGGTGAAAGAGCATTTTGATGAGAAGTGCAAGGAGCTTTGTGATTACAAGGTTTAGAGAGTATTGTGATGATAAAGTTGTGGAACATAGTGATGACAAGTGAATGGCACATTGTGATGACATGGGTCATGGAGCATTGTTCTGACAAGCCCATGGAGCATTGTGATGACAAGGGTCATGGAGCACTCTGCTGACAAAGGCATGGAGCATTGTGATGACAAGGGTCACAGAGCATTGTGATGAAAAGTTCATGGAGAATTATGGTGACAAAGTTCACAGAGCCCTGTGATGACGAAGTTATGGACCATTGGGAGGACAAAGGTCATGAAGCATTGTGATAACTGTAGTCACAGACCATTGTAATGACAAGGGCATGGAGCATTGTGATGACAGGAGCATGGAGCATTGGTCTGACAACTTTCATTGATTATTGTGATGATAGTGGATATGGCGCACTGTGATGACAGTGGCATGGAGCATTGATACGACCAGGTTATGGAGTATGGTGAAGACAGGTGTCAGGGAGCATTGTGATGACATATGTCATGGTGCATTGTGGTGACAATGGCATGGAGCATTGTGAAGCCAAGTGTCATGGAGGATTGCGATGACAAATGTAATGGAGCATTCTGATGACAAAGGCTTGGAGCATTGTGAGAGAAGACCATGGATAATTGTGATGACCAGCGTCATGGGGCATTGTGATGACAAGTGTTTTGGAACATTATGATCACAAGGATTTGGTGCATTGTAATGACAGACGACATTGAGCATTTTGATTTCATTGTGATGAAAAAAGCATGAAATATTATGGTGATGGGCACGGTGCATTGTGATGACAGGGTTGATGGAGCATTGAGATGAAAAGGGAAATGGATCATTGTGATTCCAGGGGTGTTGGAGCATTGTGATGACAAGGGCATGGAGCACTGTGAGGAGAAGGCCATGGAGCATTCTGATGACATGCATCATGGAGCTTTGTGATGACAAGGGCATCGAGATTTGCGATTACAGGGGTCTTGGAGCATTGTGATGACAAGGGTCATGGAGGCTTGTGATGACAAGACCGTGGAATCTTGTGATGGCAGGCGTCATGGAGCAATGTTATGACAGGGGTAATGGAGCATTGTGATGACAAGGACATGGGGCAATCGTCTGAAAAGTTTCATGGATTATTGTGAAGAGAGTGGGCATGGAGAAGTGTGATGACAAGGGCACGGAACACTGTGATACATAGATCATGCAGGATTGTAATGACAATGGCATGGAGCATTGTGATGAGAAGGGCATCGATCATTGTGATGACAAGCGTCATGGAGATTTGGGATGACAAGTGCATGGAGCAATATGATGAGAGGGTCCATGGAGCATTGTGATGATAATTGAATGGAGCATTGTGATGCCAAGGGTCATGGAGCTTTGTGATGTCAAATGTCATGGAGCATTTTGATGACAAGGGCCTGGTGCATTGTGATGAGAAGGGCAGGGAGCATTGTGATGACAGGGTCATGGAGCAATTTGATGAAAAGTGTCATGGAACATTTTGATGACAGGGGTTATAGAACATTGTGATGTCAGGGATCATGGAGCTTTGTGATGAAAAGGGTCATGGAGCATTTTGACTACAGGGTTTACGGAAATTTGTGATGTCAGGTGTCATGGAGAATTGTGATGATAATGGCATGTAGCATTGTGATGACCGGGGTAATGGAACATTGTGATGACAGGGTTGAAGGAGTATTGTGATGACTAGTGGTGGAACATTGAGATATCAGTGGTGAGAGAGCATTTTGATAAGTGAATGGAGCATTGTGATGACAAGGTTTATGGAGCATTTTGATGACAAGGATGTTGAGCATTGTGATGACAACTGCATGGCGAATTGTGATGACATTGGTTATGAAGCATTGTGCTGACACGCGCATCGAGCATTGTGATGACAAGGGTCATGGAGCATTGTGCTGATAAAGGCATGGAGTTTTGTGATGACAAGGGTCACAGAGCATTGTGATAAAAAGTTCATGGAGCATTGTGGTGACAAAGGTCACAGAGCTTTGTGTGACAAGTTCAAGGACCATTGTGATGACAAATGTCATGAAGCATTGAGATGACTGGAGTCACAGAGTTTTGTGATAACAGGGGTCTTGGAGCATTGTGAAGAAAAGGAAATGCATCATTGTGATGAATAATGCAGGGAGCCTTGTCATGACAGTGTTCAAGGAGCATAGTGATGACAAGTGTCAGGGAGCATTGTAATGACAAGTGTATTGAGCATTGTGTTGACAAAGATCATGGAGCATTGTGATGTGAAGACCATGGATAATTGTGATGACAAGCGTCATGGGGCTTTGTGATGACAAGTGTCATGGAAATTTGTGATCACAAGGGTTTGCAGTTTTGTGATGACAGAGGTCATGGAGCATTTTGATTTCATAGTGATGACAATAGCATGAATCATTATGATGATGGGCATGGTGCATTGTGATGACAGGTTTGATGGAGAATTGAGATATAAAGGGGCATGGAGAATTGTGATAACAGAGGTCTTGGAGCATTGTGATGACAAGGGTCATGGAGCCTTGTGATGACAAGGCCGTGGAACATTGTGATGGCAGTGGTCATGGAGCATTGTTATGACAGGTGTAATTGAGCATTGTGATGACAAGGGCATGGAGCAATGTGATGAGAGATTTCATTGAGCATTGTGATGACAATGGCATGGAGCATTTTGATGCCAGGGGTCATGGAGCTTTGTGATGAAAAATGTCATTAGGCATTTTAAAGACAAGGGCGTGGTGCATTGTGATGAGAACGCAGGGAGCATTGTGATGACAGGGTCATGCAGCAATTTGATGAAAAGCGTCATGGAATATTTTGATGACAAGCGTTATGGAACATTGTGATGTCAGGGGTCATGAAACATTGTGATGAAATGGGTCATGGAGCATTTTGTGACAGGGGTTATGGAACATTGTGATGTCAGGGGTCATGGAGCATTGTGATGACAAGGGCACGGAGCAATGTGATGATAGAGGCATGGAACATTTGTCTGACAAGTTTCATGGATTATTGTGATGACAGTGGGCATGGAGCATTGTGATGAAAAGGGTCACAGAGCCTTGTGTGAAGAGGGCATGGACCACTGTGTTGACAAAGGTCATGAAGCACTGTGATGACTGGAGTCACGGAGCATTGTGATGGCAGGGGTCATGGAGCGTTGTGCTGACAAGCGCATGGAGCATTTTGATGACAAGTGTCATGGAGCATTGTGCTGACAAAGGAATGGAGCATGGTGATGACAAGGGACACAGAGCATTGTGATGAAATATTCATGGAGCATTGTGGTGACAAAGATCACAGAGCCTTGTGTGTCGGGGGCATGGACAATTGGTCTGACAAGTTTCATGGATTATTGTGATGACAGTGGGCATGGAGCATTGTGATGACAAAAGTCATGAAGCTTTGTGATGACTGGAGTCACGGAGCATTTTGATGACATGGGTAATGGAGCATTCTGATGACATGGGCATAGAGCATTGTGATGACAGTGGCATGGAACATTTGTCTGACAAGTTTCATGGATTATTCTGATGACAGTGGGCATGGCGCATTGTGATGACAAGGGCATGGAACATTGTGATGACAAGGTCATGGAGTATTGTGAAGACAGGTGTCAGGGAGCATTGTGATGATATATGTCATTCTCCATTGTGATGGCAATGGCATGGAGCATTGTGATACCAAGTGTCATGGAAGATTGTGATGACAAATGTAATGGAGCATTTTGATGACAAGGGCTTGGAACATTGTGATGACTAGTGTCATGGAGCATTGTGATGAGAGGGGTCATGGAGCATTGTGATGACAAGGGTCATCGAGCATTGTGATGAGAAGGTCATGGAGCATTGGGCTGAAAATATTCATGGAGTATTGTGATGACAAGGGCATGGAGCATTCTGATGATAAGCTTGTGGAGTATTGTGATGACAATGGCATGGAGCATTGTGATGAAAATGGCATGGATCATTGTGATGAAAAATGCATGGAGTCTTTTCATGACAGGTTTCAAGGAGCATTCTGACAACTAGTGTCAGTGAGCATTGTGATGACAAGTATATTGAGCATTGTGATGACGATGGTCAAGGAGCATTGTGATGACAATGGCATGGAGTATTGTTATGACACTCATCATGGATCATTGTGATGTCAAGGGTTATGGAACATTGTTATCACAAGGTTTTGGAGCATTTTGATGACAGGTCATAGATCATTTTGATTTCAAAGAGCATGGAGCATTGTGATGACAAGGGCATGAAGCAATGTGATCCAAAGTTTCATGGAGGATTTTGATGACAAGCGCATGGGGCTTTGTCATGACAATGTCATGTAGCATTTTGGTGACAAAGGCATGGAGCATCGTGATGACAAGTTTAATGGAGCACTGTGAAGACAAGCATCACGGAGCATTGTGATTACAACGGTCATGGAGAATTGGGATGGCAAGGGCACGGATCATTGTGATGACAAGGGTTAGGGAGCATTTTGATGATAAAAGTCCCGGATTATTGTGTTGTAAGTGGTCATGGAGCATTGTGATGACAGTGGTCATGGAGCATTGTGATGACAAGGGTCATGGAGCATTGTGATGAGAAGTTCATGGAACATTGGGCTGAAAATGTTCATGGAGTATTGTGATGACAGGGGTCATGGAGCATTGTGATGACAAGGGAATGGAGCATCGTGATGACATGATCCTGGAGCATTGTGATGAGAAGACTATGGAGCTTTGTGATGACAAGTCTCATGGAGCATTCTGATGAAATGGGGCATGGAGCATTGTGATTAAAGGAGCCTTGGAGAATTGTGATGACAAGGGCATGGAGCATTGTGATGAGAAGGCCATGGAGCATTCTGATGACATGCGTCATGAAGCACTGTGATGACCAGGGCATGGAGCATTGTGATTACAGGGTTTTGGAGCATTGTGATGACAAGTGTCATGGAGCATTGTGATGACAAGGCTGGGAAACATTGTGATGGTAGGGGTCATGGAACATTGTTATGACAGGGGTAATTGAGCATTGTGATTACAAGGGTATGGAGCATTGTTCTGAAAATTTTCATGGATTATTGTGATGAAAGTGGGCATGGCGCATTGTGATGACAAGGTCACACAACACTGTGTTACATGGGTCATGGAGGATTGTAATGACAAGGGCATGGAGCATTGTAATGAGAAGGGCATCGAGCATTTTGATGACAAGCATCGTGGAGCTTTGTGATGACAAGGACATGGAAGCAATGTGATGAGAGGCTTCAGGAAGCACTGTGATGACAATGACCTGGAGCATTGTGATGCCAAGTGTCATGGAGCTTTGTGATGACAAAGGTCATGGAGCATTTTGTTGACAAGTGCGTGGTGCATTATGATGAGAAGGGCAGGGAGCATTGTGATGACAGGGTCATGGAGCAATTTGATGAAAAGGGTCATCGAACATTTTGATGACAGTGCTTATGGAACATTGTGATGTCAGGGGTCATGAAGCATTGTGATGAAAAGGGTCATGGAGCATTTTGATGACAGGGATTATGGAACGTTGTGATATCAGGGGTCACCGAACATTCCGGTGATAAAGGCATGTAGCATTGTGATTACTGGGGTCATGGAACATTGTGATGACAGGGGTGAGGGAGTATTGTGATGACTAGTGATGGAACACTGTGATATCAGTGGTGAGAGAGCATTTTGATGAGAAGTGTATGGAGCATTGTGATGACAATGTTTATGGAGCGTTGTGATGACAAGGTTGTGGAGCATTGTGATGACAAGCGCGTGGTGCATTGTTATGGCATGTGTCATGGAGCATTGTGCTGACTAGCGGATGGAGCATTGTGATGAAAAGGGTCATGGAGCATTGTGCTGAGAAAGTCATGGAGCATTGTGATGACAAGGGTCACGGAGCATTGTGATCAAAAGTTCATGGAGCATTGTGGTGACAAAGGTCACAGAGACTTGTGATGACGAGGGCATGGAGCATTTTGATGACAAAGGTCATGAATCATTGTTATGACTGGAGTCACGGAGCATTGTGATGACAGTGGTCATGGAGCATTGTGATGACAGGTGTCATGGATCATTTTGATGACAAAGGTCATGGACCATTCTGATGACAAGCTTGTGGAGTAATGTGATGACAATGACATGGATCATTGTGATGAAAAGGGAATGGAGCATTGTGATGAAAAAGGCATGGAGCCTTTTCATGAAAGTGTTCAAGGAGCATTCTGACGACAAGTGTCAGGGAGCATTGTGATGACAAGTGTATTGAGCATTGTGAGGACAAAGGTCATGGAGCATTGTGATGACAGGCATCATGGAGCATTGTGATGACAAGTGTTATGGAACATTGTGATGACAGAAGTCATGTATCATTTTCATTTCAAGGAGCATGGAGCATTGTGATGACAAGGGCATGAAATAATGTGAACCCAAGGTTCATGGAGGATTTTGATGACAATGGGAACGGAGTATTGTGATGACAAGCGCATGGAGCATTGTGATGACAAGGTTATGTAGCATTTTGCTGACAAATGCATGGAGCATTTTGATGACAAGTGTCATGGAGCATTGTGATTACAAGCGTCATGGAGCATTGTTTTTACAGGGGTCATGGAGCATTGGGATGACAAAGACATGGATCATTGTCATGACAAGGGTCATGGAGCATTTTGATGACAAGAGTCCCGCATCATTGTGGTGTCTGGTGTCATGGAGCGCTGTGATGACAGTGGTCATGGAACATTGTGATGCCAGGGTTCAGGGAGCATTGTGATTAGAAGTTCATGGAGCATTGGATTGACAATATTCATTGAGTATTGTGGTGGCAGGGGTCATGGAGCATTGTGATGACAAGGGAATGGAGCATTGTGATGACAAGTCTCATGGAACATTGTGATGAAAAAGGGCATGGAGCATTGTGATTACAGGGGTCTTGGAGCATTGGGATGACAAGGGCATGGAGCATGGTGATGACAATGCCAGGAGCATTCTGATGACATGTGTCATGGAGCTTTGTGATGACAAGAGCATGGAGCATTGTGATTACAGGGGGCTTGGTGCATTGTGATGAAAAGTCCATTGATCATTGTGAGGAAAAGGCATGGAGCCTTGTCATGACAGGGTTCAAGGAGCATACTGATGACAAGTGTCAGGGAGCATTGTGATGACAAAGGTCATGGAGCATTGTGATGAGAAGACCATGGATAATTGTGATAACCAGCGTCATGGGGCATTGTGATGACAAGTGTTATGGAACATTGTGATCACAAGGGTTTGGAGCATTGTGATGACAGAGGTCATGGAGCATTTTGATTTCATTGTGATGACAATAGCATGAAGCTTTATGATGATGGGCATGGTGCATTGTGATGACAGTGTTCACGGAGAATTGAGATGAAAAGGGACATGGAGCCTTGGGATTACAGGGGTCTTGGAGCATTGTTATGACAAGGGTCATGGAGCCTTGTCATGACAACGCCGTGGTACATTGTGATGGCAGTTCTCATGGAGCATTGTTATGACAGGGGTAATTGAGCATTGTGATGACAAGGACATGAAGCATTGGTTTGAAAAATTTCATGGATTATTGTGATGAGAGTGGTCATGGAGCATTGTGATGACAAGGGCACAGAACACGGTGATACACGGGTTATGGAGGATTGTAATGACAATGGCATGGATCATTGTGATGAGAAAGGCACCGAGCATTGTGATGACAAGGGCCCAGAACACGGTGATATATGGGTTATGGAGGATTGTAATTACAAGCGGATGGATCATTGTGATGAGAAATGCATCGAGCATTGTGATGACAAGCGTCATGGAGCTTTGTGATGACAAGGGCAAGGAGCAATGTGATGATAGGGTTCATGGAACATTGTGATGACAATGGCATGGAGCATTGTGATGCCAAGGGTCATGGAGATTTGTGAGGACAAAAGTCAATGAGCATTTTGATGACAAGAGCATTGTGCATTGTGATGAGAAGGGCAGGGAGCATTGTGATGACAGGATCATGGAGCAATTTGATGAAAAAGGTCAGGGAACATTTTGATGACAGGGGTTATGGAGCAGTGTGACGTCAGTGGTCATGGAGCATTGTGATGATAAGCACATGTAGCATTTTGATGACAGGGGTCATGGAACATTGTGATGAAAGGGGTGAGGGAGTATTATGATGACTAGTGATGGAACATTGTGATATCAGTAGTGAGAAAGCATTTAGATGAGAAGTGCATGGGGAATTGTGATGACAATGTTTATGGAGCATTTTGGTGATAAGGTTGTGGAGCATTTTGATGACAAGTGCATCGCATATTGTGATGACTTGTGTCTTGGAGCATTGTGCTGACAAGCGCATGGAGCCTTGTGATGACAACGACCAAGGAGCATTGTGCTGACAAAGGCATGGAGCATTGTGATGACACGTGTTACAGAGCATTGTGATGACAAGGGAATGGACCATTGTGATGACAAAGATCATAAATCATTGTGATGACTGGATTCATGGAGCATTATGATGTGAGGGTTCATGGAGCATTGTGATTACAGGTGTCTTGGAGCATTGTGATGACAAGGGCATGGAGCATTGTGATGAGAAGGCCATGGAGCATTCCAATGACATTCATCATTGAGTTTTGTGAAGACAAGGGCATGGAGCATTGTGAATACTGGGGTCTTGGAGCATTGTGATGAAAAGGGCATGGATCATTGTGATGAAAAAGGCATGGAGTCTTGTCATGACAGGGTTCAAGGAGCATACTGACGACAAGTGTCAGGGACCATTATGATGACATGAGTATTGAGCATTGTGATGACAAATGTCATGGAGCATTGTGATGAGAAAACCATGGATAATTGTGATGACGAGCATCATGGGGCGTTGTGATGACAAGTGTTATGGAATATCGTGATCACAAGTGTTTGGATCATTGTGATGACATAGGTCATGGAGCATTTTGATTTCATTGTGTTGACAATAGCATGAAGCATTATGATGATGGGCATGGTGCATGGTGATGACAAGGGTCATGGATCCTTGTGATGACAAGGCCATGGAACATCGTGATGACAGTGGTCATGGAGCATTGTTGTGACTGGTGTAATGGAGTATTGTGATGGCAAGGGTATGGAGCATTGAGATGAGAAAGCCATGGAGCATTCTGATGACATGCGTCATGGAGCTTTGTGATGACAAAGGCATGGAGCATTGTGATTACAGGGGTCTTGGATCATTGTGATGACAAGGGTTATGGAGCCTTGTGATGACAAGGCCGTGGATCATTTTGATGGCAGTGGTAATGGAGCATTGTCATGACAGGGGTAATGGAGCATTGTGATTACAATTGTATGGAGCATTGGTCTGAAAAGTTTCATGGATTATTGTGATGAGAGTGGGCATGGAGCATTGTGATGACAGGGTCACACAACACTGTGTTACATGGGTCATGGAGGATTGTATTGACAAGGGCATGGAGCATTGTGATGAGAAAGGCATCGAGCATTTTGATGACAAGCATCGTGGAGCTTTGTGATGACAAGGACATGGAAGCAATGTGATGAGAGGCTTCAGGAAGCACTGTGATGACAATGGCCTTGATCATTGTGATGCCAAGGGTCATGGAGTTTTGTGATGACAAAGGTCATGGAGCATTTTGTTGACAAGTGTGTGGTGCATTGTAATGAGAAGGGCAGGGTGCATAGTGATGACAGGGTCATGGAGCAATTTGATGAAAATGGTCATCGAACATTTTGATGACAGGGGTTATGGAACATTGTGATGTCAGGGGTCATGTAGCTTTGTGATGAAAAGGGTCATGGAGCATTTTGATGACAGGGATTATGGAACGTTGTGATGTCAGGGGTCATGGAGCATTGTGATGAAAAGGGTCAGGGAGCATTTTGATGACAGGGATTATGGAACGTTGTGATGTCAGGGGTCATCGAACATTGTGGTGATAAAGGCATGTAGCATTGTGATTACTGGGTTCATGGAACATTGTGATGACAGGGGTGAGGGAGTATTGTGATGACTAGTGATGGAACATTGAGATATCAGTGGTGACAGAGCATTTTGATGAGAAGTGTATGGAGCATTGTGATGACAAGGTTTATGGAGCGTTGTGATGACAAGGTTGTGGAGCATTGTGATGACAAGCGTGTGGTGCATTGTTATGGCATGTGTTATGGAGCATTGTGCTGACTAGCGCATGGAGCATTGTGATGAAAAGGGTCATGGAGCATCGTGCTGAGAAACGCATGGAGCATTGCGATGACAAGATTCATGGAGCATTGTGATCAAAAGTTCATTGAGCATTGTGGTGACAAAGGTCACAGAGACTTGTGATGACGAGGGCATGGAGCATTTTGATGACAAAGGTCATGAATCATTGTTATGACTGGAGTCACGGAGCATTGTGACGACCGGGGTCATGGAGCACTGTGATGACAGGGCATGGAGGATTGTGATGACAGAGGCATAGAGCATTGCTCTGACAAGTTTTATGGATTATTGGATGACAGTTGGCATGGCTCATTGTGATGACAAGGGCATGAAGCATTGTGATGACTAGGTCATACATTATTGTGAAGGCAGGAGTCAGGGAGCATTGTGATGACATATGTCACGATACATTGTGATGACAATGCCACTGGGCATTGTGATGCCAAGTGTCATGGAAGATTGGGATGACAAATGTAATGGAGCATTGTGATGACAAGGTCAAGGAGCACTGTAATGACAAGATCATGGAGAGTTGTGATGACAAGGGCCATTGAGAATTTTGATGAGAAGGTCGTGAAGCATTGTGATGAGAAGCGTATGGAGCTTGCTATGACAGGGGTCTTGGAGCATTGCAATGAAAAGTGCATGGAGAACTGTATTGACAACAGCATGTAACATTTTGATGAGAAGTGTCTTGGAGCATTGTGATGTCAAGGACATGTAGAATTGTGATGACCTGGGAATGGAGCATTGTGATGGCAGGACCGTGGAGCATTGTGATGAGAAGACCATGGATAATTGTGATGATGAGCGTCATGGAGCACTGTAATGACAAGGGGCATGGAGCATTGTGATGACAGGTGTCATGGATCATTGTGATGACAAGTGTCATGGACCATTCTGATGACAAGCTTGTGGAGTAATGTGCTGAAAAAGGCATGGAGCCTTTTCATGACAGTGCTCCAGGAGCATTCTGATGACAAGTGTCAGGGAGCATTGTGATGACATGTGTATTGAGAATTGTGATGACAAAGGTCATGGAGCATTGTGATGATAGGCATCATGGAGCATTGTGTTGACAAGTATTATGGAACATTGCGATCACAAGGAATTGGAGCATTGTGATGACAGAAGTCATGTATCATTTTCATTTCAAGGAGCATAGAGCATTGTGATGACAAGGGCATGAAGCAATGTGAACCCAAGGTTCATGGAGGATTTTGATGACAATGGGAATGGAGTATTGTGATGACAAGCGCATGGAGCATTGTGATGACAAGGTCATGTAGCATTTTGCTGACAAATGCATGGAGCATTGTGATAACAAGCGTCAGGGAGCATTGTGTTTACAGGGGTCATGGAGCTTTGGGATGGCAAGCCATGGATCATTGTGATGACAAGGGTCATGGAGAATTTTGATGACAAGAGTCCCGGATCATTGTGTTGTCTGGTGTCATGGAGCGTTGTGATGACATTGGTCATGGAGCATTGTGATGCCAGGGGTCATCGAGCATTGTGATGAGAAGTTCATGGAGTATTGGGCGGACAATATTCATTGAGTATTGTTATGGTGGGTGTCAATGAGCATTGTGATGACAAGGGAATGGAGCATTGTGATGAAAATGTCCTAGGGCATTGTGATGAGAAGACCATGGTGTATTGTGATGACAAGTCTCATGGAACATTCTGATGAAAAGGGGCATGGAGCATTATGATTACAGGGGTCGTGGAGCATTGGGATGACAAGGGCATGGAGCATGGTGATGACAATGCTAGGAACATTCTGATGATATGCGTCATGGATATTTCTGATGAAAAGGGCATGGAGCATTGTGATTACTGGGGATTTGGAGCATTGTGATGAAAAGTCCTTGGATCATTGTGAGGAAAAGGCATGGAGCCTTGTCATGACAGGGTTCAAGGAGCATACTGAAGACAAGTGTCAGGGAGCATTGTGATGACAAAGGTCATGGAGCATTGTGATGAGAAGACCATGGATAATTGTGATAACCAGCGTCATGGGGCATTGTGATGACAAGTGTTATGGAACATTGTGATCACAAGGGTTTGGAGCATTGTGATGACAGAGGTCATGGAGCATTTTGATTTAATTGTGATGACAATAGCAGGAAGCTATATGATGATGGGCATGTTGCATTGTGATGACAGTGTTCATGGAGAATTGAGATGAAAAGGGGCATGGAGCCTTGTGATTACAGGGGTGTTGGAGCATTGTTATCACAAGGGTCATGGAGCCTTGTCATGACAACGCTCTGGTACACTGTGATGGCAGGGCTCATGGAGCATTGTTATGACAGGTGTAATTGAGCATTGTGATGACAAGGACATGGAGCATTAATTTGAAAAGTTTCATGGATTACTGTGACGAGTGTGGTCATGGAGCATTGTGATGACAAGGGCCCAGAACACGGTGATACATGGGTTATAGAGGATTTAATGACAAGGGCATGGATCATTGTGATGAGAAAGGCATCGAGCATTGTGATGACAAGCGTCATGGAGCTTTGTGATGACAAGGGCAAGGAGCAATGTGATGATAGGGTTCATGGAACATTGTGATGACAATGGCATGGAGCACTGTGATGCCAAGGGTCATGGAGATTTGTGAGGACAAAGGTCAGTGAGCATTTTGATGACAAGAGCATTGTGCATTGTGATGAGAAGGGCAGGGCGCATTGTGATGACAGGATCATGGAGCAATTTGATGAGAAGGGTCAGGGAACATTTTGATGACAGGGGTTAGGGAACAGTGTGACGTCAGTGGTCCTGGAGCATTGTGATGATAAGGGCATGTAGCATTTTGATGACAGGGGTCATGGAACATTGTGATGAAAGGGGTGAGGGAGTATTGTGATGACTAGTGATGGAACATTGTGATATCAGTGGTGAGAGAGCATTTAGATGAGAAGTTCATGGAGCATTGTGATGACAAGGTTTATGGAGCGTTGTGATGACAAGGTTGTGGAGCATTGTGAAGACAAGTGCATGGCATATTGTGATGACCTGTGTCTTGGAGCATTGTGCTGACAAGCGCATGGAGCATTGTGATGACAAGGGTCATGGAGCATTGTGCTGACAAAGGCATGGAGCATTGTGATGAGAAAGCCATGGAGCATTCTGATGACATGCGTCATGAAGCATTGTGATGACAAGGGCATGGAGAATTTTTATTACATGGGTCTTGGAGCATTGTGATGAAAAGTCCATGGATCATTGTGATGAAAAAGGCATGGAGCCTTGTCATGACAGGGTTCAAGGAGCATACTGATGACAAGTGTCAAGGAGCATTGTGATGACAAAGGTCATGGAGCATTGTGATGTGAAGACCATGGATAATTGTGATGAGGAACGTCATGGGGCATTGTGATGACAAGTGTTATGGAACATTGTGATCACAAGGGTTTGGAGCATTGTGATGACAGAGGTCATGGAGCATTTTAATTTCATTGTGATGTCCTTAGCATGAAGCTTTATGATGATGGGCATGGTGCATTGTAATGACAGTGTTCATGGAGAATTGAGATGAAAAGGGGCATGGAGCCTTGTGATTACAGGGGTCATGGAGCATTGTTATGACAAGGGTCATGGAGCCTTGTGATGACAACGCCGTGGAATATTGTGATGGCAGGGGTCATGGAGCATTGTTATGACAGGTGTAATGGAGCATTGTGATGACAAGGGCATTGAGCATTGGTTTGAAATGTTTCATGGATTATTGTGATGAGAGTGGGCATGGGGCATTGTGATGACAAGGTCACAGAACACGGTGATTCATGGGTCATGGAGGATTGTAATGACAAGGGCATGGACCATTGTTATGAGAAGGGCATTGAGCATTGTGATGACAAGCGTCATGGAGCTTTGTGATGACAAGTGCAAGGAGCAATGTGATGATAGGGTTCATGGAGCATTGTGATGACAATGACATGGAGCATTGTGATGCCAAGGGTCATGGAGCTTTGTGATGACAAAGGTCATGGGGCATTTTGATGACAAGAGCATTGTGCATTGTGATGAGAAGGGCAGGGAGCATTGTGATGACAGGGTCATGGAGCAATTTGATGAAAAGTGTCGGGGAACATTTTGATGACAGGGGTTATGGAACATTGTGATGTCAGTGGTCATGGAGCATTGTGATGGTAAGGGCATGTAGAATTTTGATGACAGTGGTCATGGAACATTGTGATGAAAGGGGTGAGGGAGTATTGTGATGACTAGTGATGGAACATTGTGATATCAGTGGTGAGAGAGCATTTAGATGAGAAGTGCATGGAGCATTGTGATGACAAGGTTTATGGAGCATTGTGATGACAAGGTAGTGGAGCATTGTGATGACAAGTGCATGGCATATGGTGATGACATGTGTCTTGGAGCATTGTGCTGACAAGCGCATGGAGCATTGTGATCACAAGGTCATGGAGCATTCTGCTGACAAAGGCAATCAGCATTGTGATGACAAGTGTTACAGAGCACTGTGATGACGAGGGAATGGACCATTGTGATGACAAAGGTCATAAATCATTGTGATGACTGGATTCACGGAGCATTACGATGTGAGGGGTCATGGAGCATTGTGATTACAAGGGCATGGAGCATTGTGATGACAGGGGCATGGAGACTTGGTCTGACAAGTTTCATGGATTATTGCTATGAGGTTGGGCATGGCACATTGTGATGACAAGGGAATGGAACATTGTTATGATAAGATCATGTAGTATTGTGAAGACAAGTGTCAGGGAACATTGTGATGACATATGTCATGGTGCATTGTGATGACAATGGCGTGACGAATTATGATGATGGGCATGATGCATTGTGATGACAGGGTTCATGGAGCATTGAGATGAAAAGGGGCATGGAGCATTGTGATTACAGGGGTCTTGGAGCATTGTGATTACAAGGGCATGGAGCAATGTGATGAGAAGGCCATTGAGCATTCTGATGACATGTGTCATTGTGCTTTGTGATGACAAGGGCATGGAGCATTGTGACTACAGGGTCTTGGAGCATTGTGAAGACAAGTGTCATGGAGCATTGTGATGACACGGCTGTAGGGCATTGTGATGGCAGGGGTCATGGAGCATTGCTATGTCAGGGGTAATGGAGCTTTGTGATGAGAAGGGCAATGAGCATTGGTCTGAAAAGTTTCATGGATTATTGTGATGAGAGTGGGCATGGAGAATTGTGATGACAAGGTCATGGAACACTGTGATACATTGGTCATGGAGGATTTTAATGACAAGGGCTTGGAGCATTGTCATGAGAAAGGCATCGAGCATTGTGATGACAAGCATCATGGAGCTTTGTGATGACAAGGGCATGAATCAATGTGATGAGTGCGTGCATGGAGCATTGTGATGACAATGACATGGAGCATTGTGATGCCAAGGCTCATCGAGCTTTGAGATGACAAATGTCATGGAGCATTTTGATGACAAGTGCGTTGTGCATTGTGATGAGAAGGGCAGGGAGCATTGTGATGACAGGGTCATGGAGCAATTTGATGAAAAGTGTCATGGAACATTTTAATGACAGGTGTTTTGGCACATTGTGATAACATGAGTCATGGAGCATTGTGATGATAAGTGCATGTAGCATTGTGATGACGGGGTCCTGGAACATTGTGATGACAGGGGTGAGCGAGTATTGTGATGACTAGTGATGGAACATTGTGATATAAGTGGTGAGAGAGCATTTTGATGAGAAGTGCATGGAGCACTGTGATGCCAATGGTTATGGAGCTTTGTGATGACAAATGTCATGGAGCATTTTGATGACAAGGACGTGGTGCATTGTGATGAGAAGATCAGGGAGCATTGTGATGACAGGGTCATGGAGCAATTTGATCAAAAGTGTCATGGAACATTTTGATGAGAGGGTTTATGGAAAATTGTGATGTCAGGTGTCATGGAAAATTGTGATGAAATGGGTCATGGAGCATATTGTAACAGGGTTTATGGAACATTGTGATGTCAGTGGTCATGGTGCATTGTGAAGATAAGGGCATGTAGCACTGTGATGACAGGGGTCATGGAACACTCTGAAGACAGTGGTGAGGGAGTATTGTGATTACTAGTGATGCAACATTGTGATATATGTGTTGAGAGAGCATTTTGATGAGAAGGGCATGGAGCATTGTGATGACAAGGTTTATGGAGCGTTGTGATGACAAAGATCACAGAGCCTTGTGTGACGAGGGCATGGACCACTGTGATGAGATAGGTCATGAAGCATTGTGATGATTGGAGTCACAGGGCATTGTGATGACAGGGGTCATGGAGCATTGTGATGACAAGGGCATGGAGCAATGTGATGACAGGGGCATGGAACATTGGTTTGAAAAGTTTCATGGATTATTGTGATGACAGTGAGCTTGGAGCATTGTGATGAAAAGGGCATGGAGCATTGTGGAGACAAAGGTCACAGAGCCTTGTGTGATGAGGTCATGCACCATTGTGATGACAAAGGTCATGAAGCATTCTGATAACTGGAGTCACGGAGCACTGTGATGACAGGGGTCATGGAGCATTGTGATGACAAGAGCATGGAGCATTCTGATGAGAAGTGTCATCGAACACTGTGATGACAAAGAGGTGGATAATTGTGATGACAAGGGACATGGAGCATTGTGATGACCAGGACATGGAGTAATGTGATGGCAAGATGGTGGAGCATTGTGATGAGAAGACCATGGAAAATTGTGATGACGAGCATCATGGAGCATTATGATGACAAGAGCCGTGGAGCATTCTGACATAAAATATCACTTATTAAGGAAATGTAAACATGGCTACACATGAACTGAATTAGGAAAGAGAACAGAGTCTCACATTTAGAAAACATACTTATGCCTGCTTAAGGGGAAAGGAGAGGTGGGGAGATGCACAAAACCAGAGTTTGATATTAGCACAGGTACCATTGCATAATCCAAATAGAGAATAGGCAAGAGCTACTCCTACCTCAGTGAACCGGACTCAACAGCCCTATTCCCGCAGAGGAATATATCTGACTAGTAAGAATCTTAAAACCTATATATTGATATGTCTCCGTAAGGGAAACAAGTGTGTCTAGACCGTCATAAACACATCAGTGAAAATCAGCTCAACCTCATTATATAAATGAATTTCAAAAACAAAAAAATAAAACAGCGAAATTCTAACACAATTCCTTCCGGTGTTCTGATGAAACCTGGAATGACTCTATCTAAAATGACAGCTGGATGAGACATAAGGCTGGACACTTGGGACTGAGAGGATTGGTGAGATTGGACGAGAAAATGCAGACCGTTTAAAGCAATAATGCATGCCACCAATTCCATGGGTCCCAACTCGCCAGGTAAAAGGGAATATCACTACAGTTATAACATGTATGGGAAACGTAGAGAATGCACACACTGTGAATACGAAAGGATTCTAAAACTCAACTAATAGTCCCTTTCCTGGTGTTCCGGTTTGACTTTCCAACTGCTTTACTATCAATCTCCCAACTTGGAGAGACAGCACCTTTAACCTCCTAGTTCGCACATATTTCGAATTTGGGAGAGGATGAAAGGGAAGAGGGAGAAGCAATGAGAGAGTAGCTGTTAGGCATTTGGACGGGCACAGGTCAATCTAATTTCCCGGCAGGAAGAAGAATTAATCAAAGTCTCAGCAACCCACCTGGACCCAGTATAGGTCCTGAACCAAAATTTTGGACTTGACCTCAGCTCACAAAAAACGAGTTGAAAAATGAAGCTCAGGGCACAGCAAATCACAAAATGGCAGAGAAATGAAGACAACAATCGTCAAAAATCTGTTGAGGGAAGCCTACGGGGCAGACTTGAAATGGAGCCAAAATAGCAGGAATCAGATTTCAAGAGGTACAGTGGAATCACCTTTAAAGCACAGGAAGAGGGGCACAACTTCGACAATGATGCACTTGGCCAAAAAGGGTGTATGCGTTTTCTCCTGAATATATTCACGAAAAAACGAAAATGCCCTTTTTGTCCAAGCAAGCAAGCGGGCAATGCAAATCTGCACTACAAAGAAGTGTCACTTCCCACCCGTCAAAAGGGACATTCGCAAAATGTGTAAAACCAAAAAGGCAAGACAGGCCCTGGAGAACAGGGAGCCTAGTTATGCTGATGGGCAGGATGTAAATTGCCAACTGCCTCTCTGGAGGAGTGCATTGTGTTCCCTAAAACAAGTAATCAACAGAGCTACAGAGCCAAGTGCACTTCCAATCTAGGGAATATACCGTGGGAAAAATGAAAATCAATAAGACAGAGCCACCCCAAAATTTAAGGCTACACTGCTTACAAGAACCTCAACTTGGGTACACCTTAAATATCCCAGGAAAAACAAAAATGGTTCAAGAAATTGTGTTACTTATGTATGATGGAATATCCCTCAGCCATGAAATCAATGTCATAGGGACAGTAGCAGCAAAATGAGTGGATTCAGGTACAATGATTTTAAGTGAAATAAGTCACAGAGAAAAAGAAACTTATCATAAGAAATCACTTATGAAGGTCCTGTAAACATGGCTACACATGAACTGAGTTAGGGAAGAGAACAGAGTTTCACAGTTAGAAAACACTCTTATGCCTGCTTAAGGGGGAAGGAGAGGTGGGGTGATGCATAAAACCAGAGTTTGATATTAGTACACGTACCGTTCCAAAAACCAACTACGGAAGAGACAAGCCCTACACATTCCTCAGTGAAAGAGTCTCAAAACCCCATATTTCCCGCAGAGGAATATATCTGACTAGTAAGAATCTTAAAACCTATGTATAGATATGTCTCCATCAGGGAATCAAGTGTGCCTACACTGGCAGAATCATGGCAGTGAGAATCAGCTCAAACCCAGTATAAAAAGGAATTTCAATAACAAAACAAAAAAAACATGGAAATTCTTTCCAATTCCTTCAGGGGCTCTGATTAAACCTGGAATGACCCTATCTACAACGACAGCTGGATGTGGCATAAGGCAGGACACTTGGGACTGAGAGGAATGTTGATATTCGGTGAGCAAATGCAGACCATTTAAAGCAATAATGCGTGGCACACATTCCAAGTGTCCCAAATCTCGGGAAACCTAGAGAATGGACACAATCTGAATACGAAAGGTTTCTAAAACTCAACTAATAGTCCCTCTCCTGGTGCTCTGGTTTGACTGTCCAACTGCTTTGCTATCAATCTCCCAACTTGGAGAGACAGCCCCTTTAAACTCCTGGCACGCACAGGTTGCCAATTTGGCAGAGGATGAAAGGGAAGAGGGAGAACCAATGAGAGATTACATGTTAGGCATATGGACGGGCACAGGTCTCTCTAATTTCCCGTCAGGAAGAAGAATTAACCAGAGTCTCAGCCACCCGCTGGGAACCAGTATAGGTCCTGAGCCAAAATTTTGGACTTGTGGTCAGCTCACTAAAAACGAGTTGAAAAATGGAGCTCAGGGGCACAGCAATTCACAAACTGGCAGAATAATAAAGGACAATTATCGTCCAAAAACCTGTTGAGGGAAGGATTCCAGGCGGACTTGAATTTGGGCCAGAATAGCAGGAAACAGATTTCAAGATGTACATTGGAATCGCCTTAAAGCATAGGAAGAGGGGCAAAACTTTGAAAATGATGCAATGGGCCAAAAAGGGCGTATGAGTTATCTCCTGAATATATTCAGGAGAAAACGCATACACCCTTTTTGGCCGAGCAAGCAGGCGGGCAATGCAAATCTGCACTACAAAGCAGTATCACTTCCCACCGGCCAAAAGGGACATCCGCAAAATGTGTAAAAACTAGAAAGGCAACACAGGCCCTGGAGAACAGGGAGCCTTGTTATGCTGATAGGCGGGATGTAAATTGCCAACTGCCTCTCTGGAGGAGTGCATTGTGTTCCCTAAAACAAGTAAACAACAGAGCTACAGAGCCAAGTGCACTTCCAGTCTAGCGAATATACCTTGGGAAAACTGAAAATCAATAAGACAGAGCCACCCCAAAATTTAGGGCTGCACTGCTTACAAGAACCTCAACTTGGGTACACCTGAAATATCCCAGGAAAGACAAAAATGGTTCAAGAAATTGTGTTAATTATATACGATGGAATATCCCTCAGCCATGAAATCAATGTGATGAGGCCAGTAGCACCAAAAGGAATGGATTCAGGTACGATGATTCTAAGTGAAATAAGTCACAGAGAAATAGAAACATATCATGAGATATCACTTATGAAGGTCCTGTAAACATGGCTACACATGAACTGAGTTAGGAAAGACAACAGAGTCTCACATTTAGAAAACAATCTTATGCCTGCTTAAGGGGGAAGGAGAGGTGGGGTGATGCATAAAACCAAAGTTTGATATTAGTACAGGTACCGTTCCAAAAGCAAAATACGGAATAGACAAGACCTACACCATCCTCAGTAAAAGGGACTCAAAACCCAATATTTCCCACAGAGGAATATATCTGATTAGTAAGAATCTTAAAACCTATGTATTGATATGTCTCTGTAAGGGAATCAAGTGTGTCTAGACTGGCATAAACATGACAGTGAGAATCAGGTCAAACCCAGTATAAAAAGGACTTTCAAAAACAAAACAATAAAACAGGGAAATTCTTTACAATTCCTTCAGGGGCTCTGATGAAACCTGGAAGGACACTATCTACAAAGAAAGCTGGATGTGGCATAAGGCAGGACACTTGGAACTGAGAGGATTGGTGAGATTCGGTGAGCAAATGCAGACCATTTAAAGCAATAATGCGTGGCACACTTTGCACGGGTCCCAACTCTCCAGGTTGAAGGGAATATTACTACAGCTGTAACATGTACGGGAAACCTAGAGAATGGACACACTGTGAATACGAAAGGTTTCTAAAACTCAACTAATATTCCCTCTCCTGGTGCTCTGGTCTGATTTTCCAACTGCTTTACTATTAATCTCCCAACTTGGAGAGACAGCCCCTTTAAACTCCTGGTTCTCACATGTTGCCAATTGGCAGAGGATGAAAGGTATGAGGAAGAACCAATGAGAGAGTAGCTGTTAGGCAGTTGTACTGGCACATGCCACTCTAATTTCCCGGCAGGAAGAAGAATTAATCAATGTCTCAGCCACCCGCCTGGAGCCAGTATAGGTCCTGAACCAAAATTTTGGACTTGCGGTCAGCTCCCAAAAAACGAGTTGAAAAATGGAGCTCAGGGGCACAGCAATTCACAAACGGGCAGAGTAATAAAGGAAAACTATCATCCAAAAATCTGTTGAGGGAAGGCAATGAGGTGGACTTGAAAGCGAGCCAGAATAGCAGGAAACAGATTTCAAGAGGTACATTGGAATCGCCTTTAAAGCACAGGAAGAGGGGCACAACATCGACAATGATGCAATGGGCCAAAAAGGGCGTATGCGTTATCTCCTGAATATATTCAGGAGAAAACACATACGCCCTTTTTGGCCGAGCAAGCAAGCGGGCAATGCAAATCTTCACTACAAAGCAGTATCACTTCCCACCGGACAAAAGGGACATCCGCAAAATGTGTAAAAACTAGAAAGGCAACAACGGCCCTGGAGAACAGGGAGCCTAGTTATGCTGATGGGTGGAATGTAAATTGCCAACTGCCTCTGTGGAGGAGTGCATTGTGTTCCCTAAAACAAGGAAACAACAGAGATACAGAGCCAAGTGCACTTCCACTCTAGGGAATATACCTTGGGAAAACTGAAAATCAATAAGACAGAGCCACCCCAAAATTTAGGGCTGTAATGCTTACAAGAACCTCAACTTGGGTACACCTGAAATATCCCAGGAAAGACAAAAATGGTTCAAGAAATTGTGGTACTTACGTACGATGGAATATCCCTCAGCCATGAAATCAATTTGATGAGGCCAGTAGCAGCAAAAGGAGTGGATTCAGGTACGATGATTCTAAGTGAAATAAGTCACAGAGAAATAGAAACATATCATAAGATATCACTTATGAAGGTCCTGTAAACATGGCTACACATGAACTGAGTTAGGAAAGAGAACAGAGTCTCACATTTAGAAAACACTCTTATGCCTGCTTAAGGGGGAAGGAGAGGTGGGGTGATGCATAAAACCAGAGATTGATATTAGTACAGGTACCGTTCCAAAAACCAAATATGCAATAGACAAGACCGACACCATCCTCAGTAAAAGGGACTCAAAACCAAATATTTCCCGCCGAGGAATATATCTGATTAGTAAGAATCTTAAAACCTATGTATTGATATGTCTCCGTATGGGAATCAAGTGTGTCGAGACTGGCATAAACATGGCAGTGAGAATGAGCTCAAACACACTATACAAAGGAATTTCAAAAACAAAACAAAAAAACAGGGAAATTCTTTACAATTCTTTCAGGGGCTCTGATGAAACCTGGAATGACCATATCTACAATGAAAGCTGGATGTGATATAAGGCAGGACACTTGGGACTGAGAGGATTGGTGAGATTAGGTGAGCAAATGCAGAACATTTAAAGCAATAATGCATGACACACATTCCAATGGTCCCAACTCTCCAGGTTGAAGGGAATATTACTACAGCTGTAACATGTACGGGAAACCTAGAGAATGGACCCACTGTGAATACGAAAGGTTTCTAAAACTCAACTAATATTCACTGTCCTGGTGCTCCGGTCTGATTTTCCAACTGCTTTACTATCAATCTCCCAACTTGGAGAGACAGCCCCTTTAACCTCCTGGTTCTCACATGTTGCCAGTTGGCAGAGGATGAAAGGTAAGATGGAGAACCAATGAGAGAGTAGCTGTTAGGCATTTGGATGGGCACATGTCACTCTAATTTCCTGGCAGGAAGAAGAATTAATCAATGTCTCAGCCACCCGCCTGGAACCAGTATAGGCCCTGAACCAAAATTTTGGACTTGCGGTCAGCTCACAAAAAACGAGTTGAAAAATGGAGCTCAGGGGCACAGCAATTCACAAAATGGCCGAGTAATAAAGGAAAACTATCGTCGGAAAATCTGTTGAGGGAAGGCAACGAGGCGGACTTTAAAGCGAGCCAGAATAGCAGGAAGCAGATTTCAAGAGGTACATTGGTATCGCCTTTAAAGCTCAGCAAGAGGGGCACAACTTCGACAATGATGCACTGAGGTAAAAAGGGCGTATGTGTTTTCTGCTGAATATATTCAGGAGAAAACGCATATGAACTTTTTGGCCAAGCAAGCAAGCGGGCAATGCAACTCTGCACTACAAAGAAGTCTCACTTTCCACCGGTCAAAAGGGACATCCGCAAAATGTGTAAAAGCCAGAAAGGCAAGAGATGCCCTAGAAAACAGGGGGCATAGTTATGCTGATGCGCAGGATGTAAATTGCCAACTGCCTCTCTGGTGGAGTGCATTGTGTTCCCTAAAACAAGTAAACAACAGAGCTACAGAGCCAAGGTTACTTCCAGTCTAGGGAATATACCTTGGGGAATCCTGAAAATCAATAAGACAGAGCCACCCCAAAATTTAGGGCTGCACTCCTTACAAAAACGTCAACTTGGGTACACCTTAAATATCCCAGCAAAGACAAAAATGGCTCAAAAATTGTGGTACTTCCGTATGATGGAATATCCCTCAGCCATGAAATCAATGTCATAAGGCCAGAGCAGTAAAATGGGTGCTTTTATGTACGATGATTCTAGGTGAAATAAGTCACAGAGAAAAAGAAACTTATCATAAGATATCACTTATGAAGGTGCTGTTAACATGGCTACACATGAACTGAGTTAAGAAAGAGAACAGAGTCTCACATTTAGAAAACACTCTTATGCCTGCTTAAGGGGAAGGAGAGGTGGGGTGATGCATAAAACCAGAGTTTGATATTAGTACAGGTACAGTTCCAAAAAACAACTACGGAATAGACAAGACCTTCACCCTCCTCAGTGAAAGGGACTCAAAATCCCATATTTCCCGCAGAGGAATATATCTGACTAGTAAGAATCTTAAAACCTATGTATTGATATGTCTCCGTAAGGGAATCAAGTGTGTCCTAACTGGCATAAACAGGGCAGTGAGAATCATCTCAAACCCACTATAAAAAGGAATTTCACAAACAAAACAAAAAAAAGGGAAATTCTTTACATTTTCTTCAGGGGCTCTGAGAAAACATGGAATGACACTATTTACAAGGACAGCTGGATGTGGCATAAGTCTGCACACTTGGGACTGAGAGGATTGGTGAGATTCGGTGAGCAAATGCAGACCATTTAAAGCAATAATGTGTGGCAAACATTCCTATGGAACCTACTCTCTAGGTTGATGGGAATATTACTATAGCTATAACATGTATGGGAAACCTAGAGAATGGACACACTGTGAATACGAAAGGTTTCTAAAACTCAGCTAATTGTCCCTCTCGTGGAGCTCTGGTTTGACTTTCCAACAGCTTTACTATCAATCTCCCAACTTGGAGAGAAAGCCCCTTTAACCTCCTCGTTCACACAGGTTGCAAATTTGCAGAGGATGAAAGGGAAGAGGGAGAACCAATGAGAGAGTAGCTGTTAGGCATATGGACGGGCACATGTCACTCTAATTTCCCGGCAGGAAGAAGAATTAACCAAAGTCTCAGCCACCCGCCGGGAACCAGTATAGGCCCTGAACCAAAATTTTGGACTTGTGGTCAGCTCACAAAAAACGAGTTGATAAATGGAGCTCAGGCGCACAGCAATTCACAAACTGGCAGAGTAATAAAGGACAACAATCGTCCAAAAATCTATTGAGGGAAGGCAACGAGGCGGACTTGAAAGCGAGCCAGAATAGCAGGAAACAGAGTTCAAGAGGTACATTGGAATTGCATTTAAAGCACTGGAAGAGGGGCACAACATTGACAATGATGCACTTGTCCAAAAAGGCTGTATGCGTTTTCTCCTGAATATATTCAGGAGAAAATGCATACACCCTTTTTGGCCAAGCAAGCAAGCGGGCAATGCATATCTGCACTACAAAGAAGTATCACTTCCCGCCAGTCAAAAGGGACATCCACAAAATGTGTCAAAACCAGAAAGGCAAGACAGGCACTGGAGAACAGGGAATATAGTTATGCTGATGGGCAGGATGTAAATTGCCAACTGCCTCTCTGGAAGAGTGCATTGTGTTCCCTAATACAAGTAAACAACAGAGCTACAGAGCCGAGGGCACATCCAGTCTAGAGAATATACCTTGTGGAACCTGAAAATCAATAAGACAGAGCCATCCCAAAATTTAGGGCTGCACTGCTTACAAGAACCTCAACTTGGGTACACCTTAAATATCCCAGGAAAGACAAAAATGGTTCAAGAATTTGTGTTACTTTGGTATACTGGAATATCCCTCAGCCATGAAATCAATGTCATAAGGCCATTAGCAGCAAAATGAGTGGATTCACGTATGATGATTCTAAGTGAAATAAGTCACAGAGAAAAAGAAACTTATCATAAGATATCACTTATGAAGGTCCTGTTAACATGGCTACACATGAACTGAGTTAGGAAAGAGAACAGAGTCTCACATTTAGAAAACACTCTTAAGCCTGCTTAAGGGGGAAGACGAGGTGGGGTGATGCATATAACCAGAGTTTAATATTAGTACATGTACCGTTCCAAAACCAACTACAGAGGAGACAAGCCCTACACCTTACTCAGTGAAAATGACTCAAAACCTCCTATTTCCCACAGAGGAGTATATCTGACTAGTAAGATTATTAAAACCTATGTATTGATATGTCTCCATAAGGGAATCAAGTGTTTCTAGACTGGCATAAACATGGCAGTGAGAATCAGCTCAAACCCACTATGAAAAGGAATTTCAAAAAGAAAACAAAAAAACGGGGAAATTCTTGACAATTCCTTCAGGGGCTCTGATGAAACCTGGAATGACCCTATCTACAATGACAGCTGTAGGTGGCATAAGGTTGGACACTTGGGACTGAGAGGATTGGTGAGATCCGGTGAGCAAATGCAGACCATTTAAATCAATAATGCGTGGCACACATTGCAATGGTCCCAACTCTCCAAGTTGAATGGAATATTACTACAGCTATAACATGTACAGGAAACCTAGAGAATGGACACACTGTGAATACGAAAGGTTTCTGAAACTCAACAAATAGTCCCTCTCCTGGTGCTCTGGTTTGAATTTCCAACTGCTTTACTATCAATCTCCAAACTTGGAGAGACAGACCCTTTAACCTCCAGGTTAGCACAGGTTGCCAATTTGGCAGAGGATGAAAGGGAAGAGGGAGAACCAATGAGAGAGTAGCTGTTAGGCATTTAGACGGGCACATGACACTCTAATTTCCCGGCAGGAAGAAGAATTAACCAAAGTCTCAGCCACCCGCCGGGAAACAGTATAGGTCCTGAAGCAAAATTTTGGACTTGCGGTCAGCTCACAAAAAACGAGTTGAAAAATGGAAATCAGGGGCACAACAATTCACAAACTTGCATAGTAAAAAAGGACAACTATCGTCCTAAAATCTGTTGAGGGAAGGCAACGAGGCATACTTGAAAGCGAACCAGAATTGCAGGAAACAGATTTCAAGAGGTACATTGGAATCGCCTTTAAAGCACAGGAAGAGGGGCACAACTTCGACAATGATGCACTTGGCCAAACAGGGCGTATGTGTTTTCTCCTGAATATGTTCAGCAGAAAACGCATACGCCCTTTATGGCCAAGCAAGCAAGCGGGCAATGCAAATCTGCACTACAAAGAAGTATCACTTCCCACCAGTCAAAACGGACATCGCAAATTGTGTAAAAACCAGAAAGGCAAGACATGCCCTGGAGAACAGGGAGCCTAGTTATGCTGATGGGCAGGATGTAAATTGCCAACTGCCTCTCTGGAGTAGTGCATTGTGTTCACTAAATAAGTAAAAAACAGAGCTACAGAGCCAAGGGCACTTCCAGTCTATGGAATATATCTTGGGAGAAATGAAAATCAATAAGATAGAGCCACCCCAAAATTTAGGGCTGCTCTGCTTACAAGAATCTCAACTTGGGTACGCCTTAAATATCTCCGGAAAGACAAAAATGGTTCAAGAAATTGTGATACTTACGTACGATGGAATATCCCTCAGCCATGAAATGAATGTCATAAGGCCAGTAGCAGCAAAATGAGTGGACCAGGTACGATGATTCTAAGTGAAATAAGTCACAGAGAAAAAGAAAGTTATCATAAGATATCACTTATGAATGTCCTGTAAAGATGGCTGCACATGAACTTAGTTAGGAAAGAGAACAGAGTAACGAATCATATCACAAGATATGACTCATAGCGGGAATGTACACATGGCTACACATGAACTGAATTACAAACACAACAGAGTCACACATTTAGAAAACAATCTTCTACCTGCTTATGGGGAAAGGCGAGGTGGGGTAATGCATAAAACCACAGTTTTGAATTAGCACAGATACCGTTACATAAACCAAGTATGTAATAGACAACACTTACTCCCAGCACAATGAACTGGACTCAACAACCCCTATTCATTGCAGAGGAATATATCTGACTTTAAGAATTTTAAAACATATGTATTCTCATGTCTCCATAAAGGGATCATGTGTGTGTATAACGGCATGAACACTGCACTGAAATTCAGCTAAAACCCTTATAAAAATAAATTTCAAAAGCAAAATGCAAAAACAGCGAAATAGAGAGAAATTCTTAAAAATTACGTTCAGGGCCTGTGATGCAACCTGGATTGATCACCTTTACACCCACCGCTGGATGAGACATAAGACTGGACACTTGGAGCTGACAAGATTGCTGAGGTTGTGTGAGCAAAAGAACACCACTTAGAGCAATACTGTGTGCTACCCATTCTAGTGGTCCCAACTCTCCAGGTTTAAGGGAATCTTCCTACAGTTAAAACATGCATGGGAAACCCAGTGGATGGTACACTGTGTAATCGGGAAAGTTTTCTAAAAGGTACCTCATTTTTCCTTTCGTCATGCTCGGCTTCGCCATTCCATCCGCATTACTGAAAATCTCCCCACTTAGAGTGTCAGCGGATTTACCCTCCTGTTATGCACAGTTTGCAAATTGTGCAGAGGATGAACAGGAAGAGCGGAAACAAATGAGAGATTAGCTGTAGGTGTTTGGATGGGCACATGTCTCTCTAGTTTCACCTCAGGAAGAATAATTAACCAAAGGCTCAGCCTGCAGCCCCGGAACCAGACTAGGGCCTAAAGCCATCCTGCGGTATTGCAGCCAGCTCACAAATAGGCGATTTGAAAAATGGAAATCAGGGGCACAGCAATTCACAAACTTGCAGAGTTATAAGGGACAACTATCATCCAGAAATATATTGAGGTAAGGCAGTGAAGAGGATTTGAATGCAAAGCAGAATTGAAGGAAACAGATTTCAAGAGGTAGATTGGAGTCGTCTTTAAAGCACATGAAAAGCGACAGAACTTCGACAATGTTGTTTTGGTCAAAAAGGGAGTATGTGTATTTTATTGAATATATTCGGGAAAAAATGCATACGCCCTTTTTGGCCAAGCAAGCCATCAGGCATTGCAAATCCACACTACATAGAAGTGTCACTTACCTCCAGTCAAAAGGGCCATCCGCAAATAGTGTAAAAACCACAAATACAAGACAGGCCATGGAGAAAAGGGAGCCTGGTTACCCCGATGGCAAAATGTAAATTGTCAACAGCCTCTCTGGAGAACTGTATGTTGTTTTCTAAAACAGAGGTACAGAGCATAGCACACTTCCACTCATGGGCGTGTATTTTGGGAAAACTAAAAATCCACAACACACAGCCACCCCAAAGTTTAGGGCTGCTCTGTTTACAAGAACCTCAACTTCGGTACACTTTAAATATCCCAGGAAAGGAAAAAATAATGGATAAAGATGTTGTGGTACTTATATACAATGGACAGCCACTCAGACATAAAATCAATGTCATAAGGCCAATAGCAGCATAATGAGTGGCTTTAGGTACGATGATGCTAATTGAAATGAGCCACAAATAAAAAGAAACTTATTGTAATATATCACTTATAGAGGGAATGTAAACATGGCTACACATGAACTGAATTTCAAAAGAGAACAGAGTTACACATTTAGAAAACACACTTATGCCTCCTTAAGGGGAAAGGTGACGTGGGGTGATGCGTAAAACCAGTGTTTGAAATTAGCACAGATACCATTCCATATACCAAATATCTAATAGACAAGACCTACTCCTTTCTCAATGAACTGGACACCAAACACCCTATTCACTGAAGAGGAATATATCTGACTGGTAAAAATCTTGAAACCTATGTATTTATATGTCTCCATAATGGAATCAAGTGTATGTAGATTGGCATAAACACAGTTCAATGGAACAGGACAGAAAGCCCAGAGATAAACCTACATACCTATGGCTATCTCATCTATGACAAAGGAGCTAAGGATATACAATGGAGAAAAGACAGTCTCTTCAGTAATTGGTGCTGGGAAAACTGGACCTCTACGCATAAAGGAATGAAATTAGAACACTCCATATCACCATACACAAAAATAAACTCTAAATTGATTAGAGATCTAAATATAAGACCAGACACTATAAAACACTTAGAGGAAACCATAGGCAGAACACTCTATGACATAAATCACAGCAAGATCCTTTTTGACCCACCTCCTAGAGAAACGGAAATAAAAACAGAAATCAACAAATGGGACCTAATGAAACTTAAAAGCTTTTACACAGTACAGGAAAACATAAACAAGATGCAAAAACAACCCTCAGAATGGGAGAAAATATTTTCAAATGAAGCAGTTGACAAAGGATTAATCTCCAAACTTTAAAAGCACCACATGTAGCTCAGTATCACAAAAGCAAACAACCCAATTCAAAAACGGGCAGAAGACCTAAATAGACATTTCTCCAAAGAAGATATACAGATTACCAAGAAACACATGAAAGGATGCTGAACATCACTAATCATTAGAGAAATGCAAATCAAAACTACTGTGAGGTATCACCTCACAGCAGTCAGAGTGGCAATCATCAAAAAAATCTACAAAACAATAAATGCTGGAGAGGCCTTTATTCGAGAAAAGGGAACAAACTTGCACTGTGGGTGGGAATGTAAATTGATATGGCCACTAGGGAGAACAGTATGGAGGTGCCTTTAAATAACTAACAATAGAAGTACCAAACGACACAACAATCCAACTACTGGGCATTTGCCTTGCGAAAACCATAATTCAAAAAGAGTTATGTACAAAAATGTTCATTTCAGCTCTATTTACAATAGTCAGGACATGGAAGCAACCTAAGTGTCCATCGACAGATGAATGGATAAAGAAGATCTGGCACATATATACAATGGAATATTACTCAGCCATAAAAAGAAGCAAAACTGAGTTATTTGTACTGAGGTGGATGGACTTAGAATCTGTCCTACACAGTGAAGTAAGTCAGAAAGGGAAAAACAAATACTGTATGTTAACAGAGATATATGGAATCTAATGAAGGAAAAAAAAGATTTTGAAGAACTTAGTGGCAGGACAGGATTAAGGACACAGAAGTGGAGAAAGGACTTGAGGACACCGGAAGGGGGATGGGTAAGCTGGGACGAAGTGAGAGAGTGGCATGGACATAAATACATTACCAAATGTAACACTGATAGCTACTGGGATGCAACCACATAGAAGAGGGAGATCAGCTCGGTGCTTTGTGACCACCTAAAGGGGTGGGATATGGAGTGTGGGAGGGAGATGCAAGAGGGAGGGGATCTGGTGGCATTTGTATATGTATAGCTGATTCACTTTGTTATACAGCAGAAACTAACACTCCATTGTAAAGCAATTATACTCCAATAAAGGTGTAAAAGGAAAAAAAAAAAAAAAGAAAGCCCAGGGATAAACCTACACACCTATGGTCAACTAATCTATGACAAAGGAGGCAAGACTATACAATGGAGATAAGACAGTCTCTTCAATCAGTGGTGCTGGGAAATATGGACAGCTACATGTAAAAAATGAAATTAGAACACTCCCCAACACCATACATAAAAATATATTCAAAATGGATTAGAGACCTTAATGTAAGACCGGACAGTATAAAACTCTGAGAGGAAACCTTACGAAGAATACTCGGACGTAAATCACAGCAAGATCTTTTTTGATCCACCTCCTATACTAATGAAATAAAAAAGAAAACTAAACAGCTGGGACCTAATGAAACGTAAAAGCTTTTGCAAAGCAAAGGAAACTACAAACAAGACAAAAAGACAACCTTCAGAATGGCAGAAAATATTTGCAAACGAATCAATGGACAAATGCTTTATCTCCAATATATATAAACAGCTCAGGCATCTCAATATTAATAAAACAAACAACCCAATACAAAAATGGAAGAAGATCTAAATAAACAATTATTCCAAGAAGACATAGAGATGGCCAAGACACACATGAAAATCTGCTCAACATCTCTAATTATTAGAGAAATGGAAATTGAAACTACAATGAGGTATCACGTCACACCTGTTAGAATGGGCATCATCAGAAAATCTACAAACAACAAATGCTGGAGAGGGTGTGGAGAAAAGGAACCTTCTTCCACTATTGTTAGGAATGTAAATCGATACAATCTCTATGGAGAACAGTATGGAGGTTCCTTTAAAAACTAAAAATAGATTTACCATATAATCCAGCAATCCCACTACTGGGCATATACCCAGAGAAAACCATAAATCAAAAAGACACATTCACCACAATGTTCATTGCAGCACTATTTACAATAGCCAGGTAATGAAAGCAACCTAAGTGCCCACAGACAGACGAATGGATAAAGATGTGGTACATATATACAATGGAATATTACTCAGCCATACATACGAATGAAATTGGGTCATTTGTAGAGACCTTGATGGATCTAGAGACTGTCATACAGAGTGAAGTAAGTCAGAAAGAGAAAAACAAATATTGTATATTAATGCATATATGTGGAACCTAGAAAAATGGTACAGGTGAACCGGTTTGCAGGGCAGAGATAGAGACACAGATGTAGAGAACAAACATATGGACACCAAGGGGGGAATGCCATGTGAGGGTGGTGGTGGGATGAATTGGGAGACTGGGATTCACATGTGCACACTTATATGTATAACATAGATATCCAATAAGAACCTGCGGTATAAAAGAAATAAACAAATTTTAAAAAAATTAAAAATAAATAAATAACATTTAATAAAAAAACAGAAAAAAAGTTTTTCCCTTCATATAGACCACTTTATATTAATGCATTATTTCCATGTTTATATCTGTAAATTAAAAAATAGAGGAATAAATAAAATCTACTTGAAACAAAAAGAAAAAAAGAAAAGAAAAAAAAAAACAGAACCTACCAGTTATACACAGGAAAAGTGAATCAGGGCACTTGCTCCAGTGGTAAAAATTCTTAAGTTGGTCAGAGGTGGGAAATCGTCTCCCATGCAGTCAGCAGTGCTCCCCCCCACAAGGAACATCCTCATTGCAAAGCTGGGGGACTGTGTCGAGGCGTCTGTGAGTAAATGTGAGCTGAGCCCCAGTCCTGCTGCAGCTGAACTCTTCCCACCCTTTCCAGGTAAAACACCTGAATATGTACAAGAACTTGCAAGCCTAGAGGAAGGGCTGTGGAGTCACACATAGACAGCACGCAGGCCGACTTGGTGCCTGCAGGCCAGCCAGGATGGTCCTGGCTCCAGATGCTCTTCTGGAAGATTTCAATTTCCCTGCCTGAGATAGCCCTCCTGCCACGGCCCCAACTGCTTTTTTACTTCCGCACCTCTGCCTGGGGAGAAATTCCAGCGGCAGGTATGGGTGACACATCCTCTTCTTTAACAGGTGGCAGCCTGGCAACTCCTGCAGAATGTCCATCAGAGCCCCCCTCATACTGGGCCACCCACAAAGCCACGGCCCCTCACTCCCTCCCATGACCCCAGCCCCGGCACTGCTGACGGGGCAGAGAATATGGCGCCAGGCACAGCAACAGGGGCTCTTGCTGACTGGAGAGGTGTTTATATTGACCTCAACCCAGGCACACCTGGGGAGGGCTGGCAGGCAATGTCAGGCTGCCCAAATCAGCCAATCCTCACCCCTCAGGGGCTCACAGTTGCAGAAAATGAAACTTGCTAAACGGGCCAAACCCAAGGAACAGGTGTTGGCTCCTGAGAGTCAGGATAGACAAGGGGCTGCAGCTGCGGCTTTTTTCTTATCATTTTATCTGGTCTATGAGTGGAAAACAACTTCAAGAAGACCCTATCCTAATGAGAGGAAACCAGGAGTCAGGGAGAGGAGTGATGGTGATTGGAGACAGAGGCCTGGTGCCCTGGCTGAAGTGGAAGTGTCTGGAAGTCCGGGCAGAGAGAGGCTGCACAGGGTGATACCCAGGGTCACAGAACTGTCAGAGCTGCTGTTTGTTAGTTCAAGTCCTGCTCTGAGGTGTTCTGTGTCAGCTGTGAGCGAGAGGTGAGCTGGGGGTTCTCTGCACAGTTCCTATATGTCCAGCCCTGCTGGGGTACAGGCCCAGGGGAGCTGTCTATCCTGGGAAGGGCCTGACTAGGAGAGCCCCATGGCCTACTGGGTAGCTGCACAGGTGAGCTCCATACCCTGGGAGGGACGACCACGATAGCCCCGTGGGCTGTGGGGTGGGCGGCGCAGCCCAGGTGAGCTCCATATCCTGGTATTGGCCTGACCACGAGAGCCCCATGGGCTGCTTGAAACCTGGTAAAGGATATCAGGACAGTCAGTGAAGCCACCGAGGATATACATCCAGTAGCTCCTATTTCCTACACCCTGCTGGTCATTCTACCATCCACCAGTCCATGGCATTCAGTATTAGACTTTAATGATGCCTTCTTCTGTATTCCATTCATCTCAGAGTCACAAGAACTTTTGGCTTGTGAGTGGCAGGACACAACATGCAACGAAAGCAATAATGCTGGGCCGTCCTGCCCCAATGGTTCAAAAATCCCCACACCATCATTGGGGAAATGTCCTCTAAAGACCTCAAAGTTCTACCTCTGTAAAATGGAACCCTCCTTCAATATGCAGATGACATTCTGATCGCCAGGCCTACTAAAGACGCCTCTGAACTACCTAGCCAAGAAAGGATAGAAGGTGTCCAAGGAAAAGGCTCAAATATCCCAGGCTAAGGTGACATGCCTGGGCTTCATTCTCACAGATATTCAGAGAAACGCATCCCAGGATAGGGAAGAAGCCATTTGCAGCCTTACCTCTTCTAAAACTAGAAGACAGCTTAGGGGTTCCTGGGGAGGCCAAGGTTTTATGCATCTGGATCCCTAACTACAGTCTAATACCTGGGCCTCTACATGAAACACTGACATTAAATGATGATGATCCTTTTCAATAGAATCCAGAAGCAGCCTTTCAAGAATGGAAAGAGCAGTCAATTCAGGCCCTTGCCCAGGAACTCCCTAATTTAGCTAAACCCTTTGACCTTTACATACCCGGTCAAGGTTAATCACCCTTGGAGCCTTAGTGCAAAAACTGGGACCACTTGAAAAGGAGCAACACAAGAATGTCCTCCAGGTATGATAAACTATGGTCACCAAGGGCTTTGCCCACCGCCCCATCAGGCCAGGATACTGGGGTATCTAAAAAGCTGGAAATCTGCAGCCCACAAGGCCAGCTCCCTCCTAAGGGAAAAGGAAACCACGTGGTGATCCTAACCACCCATCATGCCCTGAAGTTGCAGGGGTCGCTGTGCGGACACACTGACCTCGAGTGAGGAGGCCCTCCAACTCCAACCTCCAGAGAGACAAACGGGGGCAATGGGCCCCCAAGATGACACGTGTGACCATCACTTGACCTGGAGTTTCTCTCAGAAAACAAGTCTGTGCCCTGAAAGAGCAGACTACTGCTTGCAGGACTTACTGCACCCAGACGGGAGCTAACAAGCTGGGCGGAGGAAAAGTATATCATGATTTCACCATAGAAAACCCTACAGACACCGCGGTGATGGTGGCCAATATGACCGGCTGGACTGCTGGCTACTTCAAAAGGCCGTTGACTCAGTGGACATCATGGTCCTGGATCACAACCGACCCTGGACTGTCTGGGAGTTGAGCGGGCAGGTCTCTGACACATGGTGCTGTTTGTACATTAATTCAGGGACCTAATTAAAGAAAGCACAGACTACTGGTCAGAGCATCTAGGCTGGAAAATTCGTCAGCCTAAGGTCACAGAACAAATGTGGGGTAGGGTGAAACCTGCCACAGCAGCATCTCTGTGCATCTCTTTCCTGGACCCTTAAAGGTCATTAGAATCTATAACACTTCCAATGCTCGTGCTCAGGTGGACGAGCAGTGAGGCAGTAGGCCTTGGGACAATCAACCTCACCTGGAGGCTCCTGGGGAGAAGTTTTGCCCCTACCCCCGTGTATGAGGGCTCCCACCTCATCATGAAGCAGTTACAAAAGAGGGGTCTTCACCCTCAGCACCCCAAGAATGAGGAACGGGACAACAAGCAGAGGAGGTGTTCATCTCCGGCAACGTTCATTAAAAATACCTGGGAGATAAAAAGAGAATCTGGGCAATAAAATAAAGTCTAACCTGTTTTTCCTTTGTGCTTTGTCTAATTTCAGGTGCTCCTAGGGTTCCGCATGCAGAGGTCCCACACCCGGCACTTCAGACCCGTTTTCCTAGTGCAGAATGGCTGGGTCGACACCTCAGCTAGCGGGGTCCCATGCAGACTCTGCGACATAGAGCCTGAGCTGCAGCCAACCCAGGCCTCGAGAGCTCCATCCCCTCCCTCCGGCTGAAGCTGCTGGGATCCCTACACAGCAGCCCAGCCCACAGCCCGCGGGGGAGTGCACGTTCTCACCTCTCCATTCTGTTTTCAAAATATAAAGTTTCCTTTGCTTCTGAACCAAACTCAGTCTTGATCTGTTGGCTCCAATGACACTGGGCATGGGGACTCCTGTTGGGGTCCACTCTGGAGGATCAGTAACAGAAATTGAGAACATTGTAACTTCAAAGAACAGATGTGTGAGCCAAACTGTAGTCATCCTAGATCAGTGTATAAGGCTCGGGTAAAATAAGATGTTTCTAAGACTTACATTTGATATTTCCATCACTTTATTATAAGCAAGTTTAGTGAAGACGTCTGTCTTATTTGTCAGGTCAACATTAGAGAAATGAAGTGATTTATTCCCAAGGATGTACATCGAATACTCTTGGCTGAAGCTTCAATCTTGTTTTGAATGCATTTCCATTGAAAATGATACCTCTCTTTCAGCTTCCCCATTTCTGAGAAGTATAAAATCTTATAATTTATTATTACAAAAGGGGAAATGTAGGAGAAGGCATAAATTTACAGTTTGGGATTAACACATACACACTGCTATGTATAAAACAGATCATCAACAAGGAACTACTGTATAGCACAGGGAACTACACTGAATATTTTGCAATAACCTATAAGGAGAAATAATCTGAAAAAGAATAGATATTTTTATTGACATCATCTATCAATGACAGATAAAATGTAACCTAAGCAAGGCCGATGGTGAGCACTTCTGACTCTGAAGATTTCAATCATCTAAAGTTTGGACTCTGCCTATTTCCCAAGGTCCTTAATGGACATATATGTAGCCGTAGCTTAAAAATTCCCCAGTTTGGGGTTCAGGGAGGCACTGATTTGGAAAAATCCCTTGTGTTCTCCTTACATGCACGGGACCATTCCTATGGCTACAACATGCCTGTCACACCTAGAGGATGGTACACCGTTTGATCGGAAACAGTTTGGAAAAGGCACCTCATCTCCTCATCGCCTGGTGCTCGGGTTCACCCCTCCAGCACCTTTCCTAACAATCTCCTCACTTGGGTATATCAGCACCGTCCACATCCTGTTGCACACAGATGGGAATTTGTCCAGAGGATGAAGCGGAAGGATGAGAAAAATTTACAGACAAGTCCTAGGTGTTCGGACAGGCACATGCCACTGTAATTTCCAATCCAGAAGACAAATTCATCAAAGGCTAGAATTGCCCACGGAAACAGAATAGTGCTAGAGGAAATCCCGCTGTTTTGTGTCCAGTTTCCAAAAACACAAGTTGAAAAATGGAACTCAGGGGGACTAAAATTCATGAAACTGCAGAGTTGAAAATATCTATCGTCAAAAAATGTCTTGAGGTAAGTCACAGAAAAGGACTTGTAAGCAAGGGAGAGTGGTGGGAAACAGATTTGAAGAGGTGGAAAGGACTCCCCATTAAAGCAAAGTAAAGGGGCTGAACATCGCCAATGATGCAGTTGGCCAAAAAGGGCGTATGCATTTTTTCTGAATATATTCAAGTAAAGGCCATACACACTTTTTATCCAACCAAACAGGTGGGCACTGGAAATCAATACTACAAAATGTATCACTTCGCATCAGTCAGAAGGGCCATCCACATAAAGTGTAAACACCCGAAATGCAGGACAGGGTGAGGAGAAAAGGGAGCCCTGTGAGGCTGATAGTGGAAATGTAATTTGCCAACGGCCACTCTGGAGCAGTGTATTATGTTTGGTAAAACGTCTAAAAAATGAGCTACAGAGCATAGGGCACTTGCACTCATGGGCGTATACCTTGGGAAAAACAAAAATCAACAGAAAACAGGCACCCCAACGTTTACCACCTCTCTGTTAAAAATGGCCTCAACTTGGATATAAAATAAATGTCCCTGGAAGGATAAAATGGATAAAAGAGATGGGGTACTTATGTAAAGTGTTATATTACTCACCCAGAAATGAATGAAATAAGGCCAGTTGTAACAACTCTGTAGGAGATACATACGATCATTCTAAGTGACGTATGTCAGAAAGAAAAAGACACATATCATAAGATGTCACTTAAAGGTGGAATCAAAAATGGCTACACATGAAATAAATTACAAAACAGAAACATAGTCAAATATGTAGAAAATAGACATAAGGCTGCTAAATGGGAAAGGTGGGGAAGGGTGAGGTATTATCCAGGAGGTTGAAATTAGCAAAGATACCATTCCAAGTACCAAATTGAATAACTGACAAGGCCTACACGGTACCTCAAAGAACTGCACTCAGCCCACTCAAGTCACTGGAAAATAATACATATGACTGGTAAGCTTCTGAAAAAGAATTTATTGTTGTCTCACAGTACATGAATCAAGTGGATGTACAGCAGCAAAAAACAGAGCTTTGAAAATCAGCTGAAACCAATATAAAAATAAATTTAAAAATATTTAGAAAAACAGGGAGACAGACAAAAGTTCTTACAACTTTTGTTGAAGGGCTATGATGTAACATGGATTGAACACATGTAGACCCACAGCAGGATGATATATAAGGCTGGAAGCTATGCACGCTAAGAGATGTTAGAGAGGCTGGGTGAGGAAATGCAGACCTTTTAAAGTAATACTGCCTGGTACCCATTCCATGGTTCCCAAATCTGCAGGTTCAAGGGAATCTTCTGACAGCGAAAACATGCCTGGAAAACCAAGATGAACGTACACCGTGTGCTCAGGAAAGGTGTTTGAAATGCACCTCATTTTTGATCTCCTGGTGCTGGGGTTCGCCATTCCAGCCACATTACTAACAATCTCCCCACTAAGAGAATCAGCACCTTTAACCTCCTGTTTCACACAGTTTGCAATTTGTGCAGAGGATAAACGGGAAGAGGGGGAACCATTGAGAGACTAGCTGTAGGAGTTTTGACAGGCACATGTCACTCTAATTTCCCATTAGGAAGAAGAATTAACCAAAGGCTCAGCCTGCCTCCCCAGAACCAGAATAGGGCCGGAAGCAATACAATGGTTTGGCGGCCAGCTCACAAAAAATGCGAGTTGAAAAATGGAGCTCAGGAGCAGACAATTCAAAGACCTGCAACGATATAAATGATAACCAACGTCCAAAAATATATTCAGGTAAGGCAACGAAGAGTATCTGAATGAGAGGCAGAATTGCAGGAAACAGATTTCAAAAGGCAGATTGTACTCACAGTTAAAGCATATGAAAAGCAGCAGAATTTCTAAAATGATGCAGTTGGGCAAAAGGGTGTATGCGTTTTTTTTCGTGAATATCTTCAGGAAAAATACACATACAGAGTTTTTGGTCAACCAAGCAAGCGGGAAATGCAAATCCGCACAAGAAAGAAGTCTCAATTTCCACTTCTCAGAAAGGCCATCCAAAAAATGTGTACAAACCAGAAATGCAGGAGAGGCCATGTAGAACAGGGAGCCTCGTCACGCTGATGGGTGGCATATAAATATCCAAGAGCCACTCTGAAGAAGTGTATGCTGTTTCCTAAAACATCTAAAATACAAAGCCCCCGAGCAAAGGGGAATTCAACTCATGGGCATATGACTTGGGAAGACTAAATATCAACAAGACACAGGCACCCCAAAATTTAGGGCTGCTCTCCATACAAGAACCTCCACTTCGGTACACATAAAATATCCCACGATAAAGAGAAATGCATAAAGAACTTGTGGTAATTTTGTACAACGGAATATCATTCAGACGTGATATCAATGCCATAAGGCCAGTAGCAGCATAATGAGTGGATTAAGGTACGATGATTCTAAGTGCAATAAGTCACACAGAAAAAGAATCTAATCATAAGATATCACTTATAGAGGTAATGTCAACATCACAGCACATGAACTGAATTAGGAAAGAGAACAGAGTCTCACATTTAGAAAACACTCTTATGCCTGCTTAAGGGGAAAGTAGAGGTGGGGTGATGCATAAAACCAGAGTTTGATATTAGCACAGGTACCATTCCATAAACCAAATACAGAATAGACAAGACCTACACTTTCCTCAGTGAACGGGACTCAACACCCCTATTCCCCGCAGAGGAATATATCTGACTAGTAAAAATCTGAAACCTATGTATTGATATGTCTCCGTAAGGGAATCAATTGTGTCTAGACCGGCATAAACACGTCCGTGAAAATCAGTTCAACCCCATTATAAAAATTAATTTCAAAAACAAAACAAAATAACAGCGAAATTCTTACACAATTCCTTCAGGGGTTCTGATGAAACCTGGAATGACCCTATCTGCAAAGACAGCTGGATGAGACATAAGGCTGGACACCGGGGAATGAGAGGACTGGTGAGATTGGGAGAGAAAATGCACACCCTTTAAAGTAGTAATGCATGTCACCATTCCATGAGTCCCAAATCTCCAGGTAGAAGGGAATATCACTACAGTTATAACATGTATGGGAAACCTAGAGAATGAACACACTGTTTTGGCGAAAGGTTTCTAAAAGTCTCCTAATTTTTCCTCTCCTTGTGCTCCAGTTTGGCATTCCAACTGCTTTACTATCAATCTCCCAACTTTGGAGAGTCAACCCCTATAACCTCCTGTTTCGCACAGTTTGCTAATTGTGCGGAGGATGAAAGGGAAGAGGGAGAACCAATCAGAGAATAGATGAAGGCATTTGGACGGGCACATGTCACTCTAATTTCCCGTTCAGGAAGAAGAATTAACCAAAGCCTCAGCCAACAGCAGGGAACCAGTATAGCCACCCCTGGAACCAGTATAGGTCCTGAAGCAATATTGTGGATTTGCGGTCAGCTCACAAAAATGGGATTTCAAAATTGGAGCTCAGGGGCACAGAAATTCACAAACCTGCAGTTATAACGAACTACTCAATTCCAAAAATCTGTTGAGGAAAGGCAAAGAAGTGGACTTGAAAATGAGGCAGAATTGCACAAAACATATTTCAAGAGGTAAATTAGAATCGCCTTTAAAGCTCAGGAAAAGCATCACAACTTCGACAATGATGCACTTGGCCAAAAAGGGCGTATGACTTTTCTCCTGAATATATTCAAGAGAAAACGCATACGCCCTTTTTGGCCAATCAAGCAAGCGCACAATGCAAATCCACACTACAAAGAATTGTCACTTCCCACCGGTAAAAAGGGATATCCGAAAATCTGTAAAAACCACAAAGGCAAGAGAGAGATGACAAGGGCATGAAGCAATGTGATCCCAAGGGTCATGGAGGACTGTGATGACAAGTGCATGGAGCATTGTGATGAAAAATGCATGGAGCATTTTCATGAGAGTGTTCAAGGGGCATTCTGACGACAAGTGTCAGGGAGCCTTGTGATGACAAGTGTATTGAGCATTGTGATGACAAATGCATGTTACATTTTGATGACAAGGGTCATGGAGCACTGTGATGACAAGCGTCATGGAGCATTGGGATTACAGGGGTCTTGGAGCATTGGGATGGCAAGGGCATGAATCCTTGTGATGACAAGTGTCATGGAGCGTTTTGATGACAATAGTCCCGGATCATTGTGTTGTCTGGTGTCATGGAGCGTTGTGATGACAGTGGTCATGGAGCATTGTGATGACTGGGGTCATGGAGCATTGTGATGACGGGTCATGGAGCATTGTGATCAGAAGTTCATGGAGCTTTGGGCTGACAATAATCATTGAGCATTGTGATGGCAGGGGTAATGGAGCATTGTGATGCCAATGGAATGGAGCATTGTGATAAAAATGTCCAGGAGCATTGTGAGGAGAAGACCATGGAGCCTTGTGATGACAAGTATCATGGTGCATTCTGATGAAAAGGGGTTTGGAGCATTGTGATTACATGGGTCTAGGAGCATTGAGATGAATAGAGCATGGATGATTGTGATGAAAAAACATGGAGCCTTGTCATGAGAGGGTTCAAGTAGCATACTGACGACAAGTGTCAGGTTGCATTGTGATGACAAGTGTATTGAGCATTGTGATGACAAAGTTCATGGAGCATTGTGATGAGAAGACCATGGATAATTGTGATGACCAGCGTCATGGGGAGTTGTGATGACAAGTGTTATGGAACATTGTGAACACAAGGGTTTGGAGCATCGTGATGACAGAGGTTATGGAGCATTTTGATTTCATTGTGATGACAATAGCATGAAGCATTATGATGATGGGCATGGTTCATTGTGATGACAGAGTTCATGGAGCATTGAGATGAAAAGGGGCATGGAGCATTGTGATTACAGGTGTCTTGGAGCATTGTGATGAAAAGGGCATGGAGCATTGAGATGAGAAGGCCAAGGAGCTGTCTGATGACATGCGTCATGGAGCTTTGTGATGGCAAGAGCATGGAGCATTGTTATTACAGGGGTCTTGCAGCATTGTGATGACAAGGGTCATGGAGCCTTGTGATGACAAGGCCGTGGAACACTGTCATGACAGGGGTGAGGGAGTATTGTAATGACTAGTGATGAAACATTTTGATATCAGTGGTGAAAGAGCATTTTGATGAGAAGTGCATGGAGCTTTTTGATGACAAGGTTTATGGAGCATTGTGATGACAAAGTTGTGGAACATTGTGATGACTAGCGCATGGCACATTGTGAAGACATGGGTCATGGAGCATTTTTCTGACAACTGCATGGCGCTTTGTGAAGACAAGGGTCTTGGAGCACTCTGCTGACTAAGGCATGGAGCATTGTGATGACAAGGGTCACAGAGCATTGTGATGAAAAGTTCAGGGAGAATTATGGAGACAAAGATCACAGAACCCTGTGATGACGAGTGCATGGACCACTGTGATGACAAAGGTCATGAAGCACTGTGATGACTGGAGTGACGGAGCATTGTGATGACAGGGGTTATGGTGCATTGTGATGACAAGTGCGTGGAGCATTGTGAGGACAGGGGCATGGAGCATTGGTCTGAAAAGTTTCATGGATTATTGTGATGATAGTGGGAATAGCACATTGTGATGACTAAGGCATGGAGGATTGTTATGACAAGGTCATGGAGTATTGTGAAGATAGGTGTCAGGGAGCATTGTGATGACATATGTCATGGTGCATTGTGATGAAAATGGCATAGAGCATTGTGAAGCCAAGTGTCATGGAGGATTTTGATGACAAAGGTAAGGGAGCATTGTGATGACAAGGGCTTGGAGCATTGTGATGACAATGGTCATGGAGCATTGTGATGACAAGGGCATGGAGCATTGTGATGACAAGGGCCATTGAGAATTTGGATGACAAGGTCGGGAGGAATTGTTATGACAAGCATATGGAGCTTGCTATGACAGGGGCCATGGAGCATTGCGATGACAAGTGCATGGAGGATTGTGATGACAAGAGCATGTAACATTGAGATGAGAAGTGTCATGGAGCATTGTGATTGCAAGACCGGGGAGCACTGTGATGAGAAGACCATGGAAAATTGTGAGGACGAGCGTCATGGAGCACTGTAATGACAAGGGGCGTGGAGCATTGTGATGACAGGTGTCATGGAGCATTGTGATGACAGGGGTTATGGAGCATTGTGATGACAAGGGTCATAGAACATTCTGATGACAAGCTTGTGGAGTATTTTGATGACAATGGCATGGAACATTGTGATGAAAAGGGCATGGAGCATTGTGATGAAAAAGGCATGGAGCCTTTTAATGACAGGGTTCCAGGAGCATTGTGATGAAAAGTGTCAGGGAGCATTGTGATGACAAGTGTATTGAGCATTGTGATGACAAAGTGCATGGAGCATTGTGAAGACACTGGCATGGAGTATTGTGATGACAGGCATCATGGAGCGTTGTGATGACAAGTGTTGTGGAACAATGTGATCACAAGGGTTTGGAGCATTGAGATGACAGATGTCATGGATCATTTTGATTTCAAGGAGCATGGAGCATTGTGATGACAGGGGTCATGGAGCATTGTGATGAGAAGATCACAGAACACTGGGCTGAAAATATTCATGGAGTATTGTGATTACAGGTGTCTTCGAGCATTGTGATGAAAAGGGCATGGAGCCTTGTCATGACAGTGTTCAAGGAGCATACTGACGACAAGTGTCAGGGAGCATTGTGATGACAAGTGTATTGAGCATTGTGATAACAAAGTTCATGGAGCATTGTGCTGAGAACACCATGGATAACTGTGATGAGGAGCGTCATGGGGCATTGTGATGACAAGTGTTATGGAACATTGTGATCACAAGGGTTTGGAGCATTGTGATGACAGAGGTCATGGAGCATTTTGATTTCATTGTGATGACAATAGCATGAAGCATTATGATGATGGGCATGGTGCATTGTGATGACAGGGTTCATGGAGCATTGAGATGAAAAGGGGCATGGAGCATTGTGATTAAATGTGTCTTGGTGCATTGTGATGACAAGGGCATGAAGCATTGTGAATGAGAAGGCCATGGAGCATTCTGATGACATGCACCATCGAGCTTTGTGATGACAAGTGCATTGAGCATTGTGATTACAGGGTCTTGGTGCACGGTGATGACAAAGGTCATGGAGACTTGTATTGACAAGGCCGTGAAACCTTGTGATGTCAGGTGTCATGGAGCATTGTTATGACAGGGTAGTGGAGCATTGTGATGACAAGGGCATCAGAATTGGTATGAAAAGTTTCATGGATTATTGTGATGAGAGTGGGCATGGAGCATTGTGATGACAAGGTCACGGAACACTGTGTTACATGGGTCATGGAGGATTGTAATGACAAGGGCATGGAACATTGTGATGAGAAGTGCATCGAGCATTGGTATCACAAGCGTCATGGAGCTTTGTGATGACAAGTGCATGGAGCAATTTGATGAGAGGGTTCATGGAGCATTGTGATGACAATGGCATGGAGCATTGTGATGCCAATGTTTATGGAGCTTTGTGGTGACAAATGTCACAGAGCCTTGTGATGACGAGGCTATGGACCATTGTGATGACAAAGGTCATGGATCATTGTGATGACTGGAGTCACGGAGCATTGTGATGACAGGGGTTATGGTGCATTGTGATGACAAGTGCGTGGAGCATTGTGAGGACAGGGACATGGAGCATTGGTCTGACAAGCTTCATGGATTATTGTGATGACAGTGCGCATGGCACACTGTGATGACAAGGGAATGGAGCATTGTGATGCCAAGGTCATGTAGAATTGTGAAGACAGGGGTCAGGGAGCATTGTGATGACATATGTCATGGTCCATTGTGATGACAATGGCAAGGAGCATTGTGATGCCAAGTGTCATGGAGGATTGTGATGACAAAGGTAATGTTGCATTGTGATGACAAGGGCTTGGAGCATTGTGATGACATGGGCCATTGAGAATTTTGATGACAAGTTAGTGAAGCATTGTGATGACAAGCACATGAAACTTGCTATGACAGGGGTCATGGAGCATTGCGATGACAAGTGCATGTAAAATTGTGATGAAAAGTGCACGGAACATTGTGATGAGATGTGTCATGGAGCATTGTGATGACAAGGACGTGGAGAATACTGATAACCAGGGCATGGAGCATTGTGATGGCAAGACCGGGGAGCATTGTGATGAGAAGACCGTGGATAATTGTGATGACGGGCGTCATGGAGCTCTTTAATGACAAGGGGCATGGAGCATTGTGATGACAGGGGTCATGGAGCATTGTGATGACAGTGGTCATGGAGCATTGTCATCACAAGGGTCATGGAGCATTCTGATGACAAGCTTGTGGAGTATTGTGATGACAGTTGCATGGAGCATTGTGATGAAAAGTGCATGGATCATTGTGATGACTGGGGTCATGGAACATTGTGATGGCATGCCTGAGGGAGTATTGTGATGACTAGTGATGGAACATTGTGATATCAGTGGTGAGAGACCATTTTCATGAGAAGTGCATGGAGCATTTTTATGACAAGTTTTATGGAGCATTGTGATGACAAGCATGTGGAGCATTGTGATGACAAGCGCATGGTGCCTTGTGATGACATCGGTCATGGAGCATTGTGATGAGAAGTGTCATGGATCATTGTGATGGCAAGTCCGTGGATCACTTTGATGAGAAGACCAATGATAATTGTGATGACGAGCGTCATGGAGCACTGTAATGACAAGGGGCAAGGAGCATTGTGATGACAGGTGTCATGGAGCACTGTGATAACAGGGGTCATGGAGCACTGTGATGACAAGGGTCATGGAGCATTCTGACGACAAGTGTCAGGAAGCATTGTGATGACAAGTGTATTGAGAATTGTCATGACAATGATCATGGAGCATTGTGATGACAAGGAATGGAGTATTGAGATATCAGACATCATGGAGCATTGTGATGACAAGTGTTATGGAACATTGTGTTCACAGGTGTTTGGAGCATTTTGATGACAGAGGTCATGGATCATTTTGATTTCAAGGAGCATGAGAAATGTGATGACAATGGCATGAATCAATGTGAACCCAAGGTTCATGGAGGATTGTGATGACAATGGTAATGGAGGATTGTGATGACAAGTGCATGGAGCATTATGATGACAAGGTCATGTAGCATTTTGCTGACAAAGGCATGGAGCATTGGGATGACAATGGTCATGGAGCACTGGGATTAGAAGCATCATGGAGCATTGTGATAACAGGGGTCATGGAGCATTGGGAAGGCAAGGGTATAGATCATTGAGATGAAAAGGATCATGGAGATTTTTGATGCAAGAGTCCCGGATCACCGTATTGTCAGGGGTCATGGCACGTTGTGGTGACAGTGGTCATGGAGCACTGTGATGACAGGTGTCATGAAGCATTGTGATGAGAAGACCATGGATCATTGTGATGACAAGTCTCATGGAGCAATATGATGAAAAGGGGCATGGAGCATTGTGATTAAAGGTTTCGTGGAGCACTGTGATGACAAGGGCATGGAGCATGGTGATGACAAGGTCATGTAGCATTTTGCTGACAATGCCTAGGAGCATTCTGATGACATGCGTCATGGAGCTTTGTGATGACAAGCGCATGGAGCATTGTGATTACAGGGGCCTTGGAACATTGTAATGAAAAGTGCATGGATCATTGTGAGGAAATGGCATGCAACCCTGTCATGACAGGTTTCAAGGAGCATACTGAAGACCAGTGTCAGGCAGCATTGTGATGACAAGTGTATTGAACATTGTGTTGACAAAGGTCATGGAGCATTGTGATGAGAAGACCATGGATAATTGTGATGAGGAGCGTCATTGGGCATTGTGATGACAAGTATTATGGAACACTGTGATCAGAAGGGTTTGGAGCATTGTGATGACAAAGGTCATGGAACATTTTGATTTCATTGTGATGACAATAGCATGAAGCATTATGATGATGGGCATGGTGCATTGTGATGACAGTGTTCATGGAGAATTGAGATGAAAAGGGGCATGGAGCATTGTGATTACAGGGCTCCTGGAGCATTGTGATGACAAGGTACATGGAGCCTTGTGATGACAATGCTGTGGAATATTGTGATGGCAGGGGTCATGGAGCATTGTTATGACAGGGCTAATGGAGCATTGTGATGACAAGGGCATGGAGCATTGGTTTGAAATGTTTCATGGATTATTGTGATGACAGTGGGCATGGAGCATTGTGATGACAAGGGCAGGGAACACGGTGATACATGGGTCATTGAGGATTGTAATGACAAGGCATGGAGCATTGTGTTGAGAAAGGCATCGAGCATTGTGATGACAAGCATCATGGAGCTTTGTGATGACAAGTGCAAGGAGGAATGTGATGAGAGTGTTCATGGAGCACTGCGATGACAATGGCATGGAGCATTGTGATGCCAAGGGTCATGGAGCTTGGTGATGACAAAGGTCCTGGAGCATTTTGATGACAAGAGTGTGGTGCATTGTTATGAGTAGGGCAGGGAGCATTGTGATGAAAGGGTCATGGAACAATTTGATGAAAAGTGTCAGGGAACATTTTGATGACAGGGGTTATGGAACATTGTGATGTCAGTGGTCATGGAGCATTGTGATGATAAGGGCATGTAGCATTTTGATGACAGGGGTCATGGAACATTGTGATGACAGGGGTGAGGGAGTATTGCGATGACTAGTGATGGAACATTGTGATATCAGTGGTGAGAGAGCATTTAGATGAGAAGTGCATGGAGCATTGTGATGACAAGTTTTATGGAGTTTTGTGATGACAAGGTTGTGGAGCATTGTGATGACAAGTGCATGGCACATTGTGATGACATGTGTCTTGGAGCATTGTGCTGAGAAGCGCATGTAGGATTGTGATGACAAGGGTCATGGAGCATTGTGCTGACAAAGGCATGGAGCATTGAGATGACAAGTTTTACAGAGCATTGTCATGACGAGGGAATGGACCATTGTGATGACAAAGGTCATAAAGCATTGTAATGACTGGAGTCACGGAGCATTATGATGTGAGGGGTCATGGAGCATTGTGATTACAAGGGCATGGAGCATTGTGATGACAGGGGCATGGAGAATTGGTCTGACAAGTTTCATGGATTATTGGTATGAGGGTGGGCATGGCACATTGTGATGACAAGGGCATGGAACATTTTTATGACATGGTCATGTAGTATTGTGAAGACAGGTGTCAGGGAGCATTGTGATGACACATGTCATGGTGCACTGTGATGACAATGGCGTGGAGCATTGTGATGCCAAGTGTCATGGAGGATTGTGATGACAAATGTAATGGAGCATTGTGATGCCAAGTGTCATGGAGGATTGTGATGACAAATGTAATGGAGCATTGTATGACAATTGCTTGGAGAATTGTGATGAAAAGGGTCATGGAGCATTGTGAGGTCCAGGGCAGGGAGCATTGTGATGGAAAGACCGTGCAGCATTGTGATGAGAAGACCATGGATAATTGTGATGACGAGCGTCATGGGGCACTGTAATGACAAGAGGCATGGAGCATTGTGATTACAGGGGTCATGGAGCATTGTGATGACAGGGGTCATGGAGCATTGTGATGACATGGGTCATGGAGCATTCTGATGACAAGCTTGTGGAGTATTGTGATGACAATGGCATGGAGCATAGTGATGAATGGTCATGGTGCATTGTGATGAAAAAGGCATGGAGCCTTTTCATGACAGGGTTCAAGGAGCATTCTGAAGACAAGTGTCAGGGAGCAGTGTGATGACAAGGGCATCGAGCATGGTGATGAGAAGGCCATGGAGCTTTCTGATGATATGGGTCATGGAGCTTTGTGATGACAAGGGCAAGGAGCATTGTGATTACTGGGGTCTTGGAACATTGTGATGAAAAGCGCATGGATCATTGTGATGAAAAAGGCAAGGAGCCTTGTCATGACAGGGTTCAAGAAGCATACTGACGACAAGTGGCAGGGAGCACTGAGATGACAAGTGTATTGAGCATTGTGATGACAAAGGTCATGGAGCATTGTGATGAGAAGACCATGGATAATTGTGATGAGGAGCATCATGGGGAATTGTGATGACAAGTGTTATGGAACATTGTGATCACAAGGGTTTGGAGCATTGTGATGACAGGGGTCATGGAGCATTTTGATTTCATTGTGATGACAATAGCATGAAGCATTATGATGATGGGCATGGTGCATTGGAATGACAGAGTTCATTGAGAATTGAGATGAAAAGGGGCATGGAGCATTGTGAATACAGCGGTCTTGGAGCACTGTGATGACAACGACATGGAGCATTCTGATGAGAAGGCCATGCAGCATTCTGATGACATAAGTCATTGAGCTTCGTGATGACAAGGGCATGGAGCACTGTGATTCCAGGGGTCTTGGAGAATTGTGATGACAAGGGTCATGGAGCCTTGTGATGACGAGGCCATGGAACATTGTGATGGCAGGGGTCATGGAGCATTGTTTTGAAACGGGTAATGGAGTCTTTTTATGACAAGGGCATGGAGCATTTGTGTGAAAAGTTTCATGGATTATTGTGATGAGTGTGGGCATGGAGCATTGTGATGTCAAGGGCAAGGAACACGGTGATACATGGATCATGGAGGATTGTAATGACAAGGGCATGGAGCACTGTGATGAGAAGAGCATCGAGCAATGTGATGACAAGCGTCATGGAGCTTTGTGATGACAAGGGCATGGAGCAATGTGATGAGAGGGTTCATGGAGCATGGTGATGACAATGGCATGGAACATTGTGATGCCAAGGGTCATGGAGGACTGGGATGACAAGTATCACGGAGCATTCGGATTACAGGTGTCATGGAGCATTGGGATGACAAGCGCATGGATCAATGTGATGATAAGTGTCTTGGAGCATTTTGATGACAAGAGTCCCAGATCATTGTGTTGTCTGGGGTCAGGGAGCGCTGTGATGACAGTGGTCATGGAGCATTGTGATGACAGGTGTAATGGAGCATTGTGATGGCCAGGGCATGGAGCCTTGTGATGAGAAGTCCATGGAGCATTTTGATGACATGCATCATGGAGCTTTGTGATGACAAGGGCATGGAGAATTGTGATTACAGTGGTCATGGAACATTGTGATGACAGAGGTGAGGGAGTATTGTGATGACTAGTGATGGAACATTGTGATATCAGTGGTGAGAGAGCATTTTGATGATAAGTGCATGGAGCAGTGTGATGACAACTTTTATGGAGCATAGCGATGAAAATGTTGTAGAGCATTGTGATGAAATGTTCATGGCACATTGTGATGTCATGGGTCATGAAGCATTGTGCTGAGAAGCTCATGGAGCATTGTGATTTAAAGGGACATGGAGCATTGTGATGCCCAGGTCATGGAGCACTGTGATGGCAAGACGGTGGAGCATTGGAATCGCAAGACCATGGAGCATTTTGATGACGAGTGTCATCGAGCACTGTAATGACACGTGGCATGGAGAATTGTGATGACAAGGGTTATGGAGCATTCTAATGACAAGCTTGTGGAGTATTGTTATGACAATGGCATGGAGCATTGTGATGAAAAAGGCATGGAGCATTGTGATGAAAAAGGCATGGAACCTTTTCATGACAGGGATCAAGGAGCATTCTGACGTCAAGTGTCAGGGAGCATTGTGATGACAAGTGTGTTCAGCATTGTGATGACAAAGGTCATGGAGCATTGTGATGACAAGGGCATGGAGTATTGTGATGACAGGCATCATGGAGCGTTGTGATGACAAGTGTTATGGAACAATGTGATCACAAGGATTTGGAGCACTGTGATGACAGAGGTCATGGATCATTTTGATATCAAGGAGCATGGAGCATTGTGGTGACAGGGGTCATGGAGCATTGTGATGAGAAGATCATGGAGTATTGAGCTGAAAATGCTCATGGAGTATTCTGATGAAAGGTGTCATGGAGCATTGTGATGACAAGGTCCTGGAGCACTCTGATGAGAAGACCATGGAGCCTTGTGATGAGAAGTCTCATGGAGCATTCTGATGAAAAGGGGCATGGAGCACTGTGATTACAGGGGTCTTGGAGCATTGTGATTACAAGGGCATGGAGCATTGTGATGAAAAAGGCATGGAACCTTGTCATGACAGGGTTCAAGGAGCATACTGATGGCAAGAGTCAGGGAGCATTGTGATGACAAGTGTATTGAGCATTGTGATGACAAATGTTATGGAGCATTGTGATGAGAAGACCATGGATAATTGTGATGACGAGCGTCATGGGGCGTTGTGATGACAAGTGTTATGGAACATTGTGATCACAAGGGTTTGGAGCATTGTGCTGACAGAGGTCATGGAGCATTTTGATTTCATTGTGATGACAATAGCATGAAGCATTATGATGATGGGCATGGTGCATTGTGATGACAGGGTTCATGGAGCATTGAGATGAAAAGGGACATGGAGCATTGTGATTACAGGTGTCTTGGAGCATTGTGATGACAAGGGCATGGAGCATTGTGAATGAGAAGGCCATGGAGCATTCTGATGACATGCGTCATGGAGCTTTGTGATGACAAGGGCTTGGAGCATTTGTCTGAAAATTTTCATGGATTACTGTGATGAGAGTGGGCATGGAGCATTGTGAGGACAAGGACACGGAACACTGTGATACATGGGTCATGGAGGATTGTAATGACAAGGTCATGGAGCATTGTGATGAGAAGGGCATCGAGCATTGTGATGACAAGTGTCATGGAGCTTTGTGATGACAAGGGCATGGAGCAATGTAATGAGAGGCTTCATGAAGCATTGTGATGACAATGTCATGGAGCATTGTGATGCCAAGGGTCATGGAGCTTTGTGATGACAAAGGTCATGGAACATTTTGATGACAAGGGAGTGGTGCATTGTGATGATAACAGCATGTAGCATTGTGATGATAGGGGTCATGGAACATTGTGATGACAGGGGTGAGGGAGTATTGTGATGACTAGAGATGGAACATTGTGATATCAGTGGTGAGAGAGCATTTTCATGAGAAGTGCATGGAGCTTTGTGATGACAATGTTTATGGAGCATTGTGATGACAAGGATGTGGAACATTGTGATGACAACCGCATGGCACATTGTGATCACATCGGTCATGGAGCATTGTGCTGACAAGCTCATGGAGCATTGTGATGACAAGTGTCATGGAACATTGTGCTGACAAAGGCATGGAGCATTGTGATGCCAAGGGTCACAGAGCATTGTGATGAAAAGTTCATGGAGCATTGTGGTGACAAAATTCACAGAGACTTGTGATGATGAGGGCATGGACCATTATGATGACAAAGACTTGAGGCATTGTGATGACTGGAGTCACGGAGCATTGTGATTACAGGTGTCATGGAGCATTGTGATGACAAGTGCATGGAGCATTGTGATGACAGGGGCATGGAGCCTCGGTCTGAAAAATTTCATGGATTATTGTGATGACAGTGGGCATTGCACATTGTGATGACAAGGGCATGGAGCACTATGAAGGAAAGGTCATGGAGTATTGTGAAGTCAGGTATCAGGGAGCATTGTGATGACCTATGTCATGGTGCATTGTGATGACAACGGCATGGAGCATTGTGATGACAAGTGTCATGGAGGATTGTGATGACAAAGGTAATGGAGCATTGTGATGACAATGGTCATGGAGCATTGTGATGAAAAGGGCATGGAGCATTGTGATGACAAGGGCTTTTGTGAATTTTGATGACAATTTCGTGAAGCACTGTGATGAAAAGCACATGGAGCTTGCTATGACAGGGGTCATGTAGCATTGTGATGACAAGTGCATGGAGAATGTGATTAGAAGAGCATGTAACATTGTGATTTGAAGTGTCATGGAGCATTGTGATGGCAAGACAGTGGAGCATTGTGATGAGAAGACCATGGATAATTGTGATGACGAGCGTCATGGAGAACTGTAATGACAAGGGGCATGGAGCATTGTGATGACAGGTGTCATGGAGCATTGTGATGAGAGGTGTCATCGAGCATTGTGATGACAAGGGTCATGGAGCATTCTGAAGACAAGCTTGTGGAGTATTGTGATGACAATTGCATGGAGCATTGTGATGAAAAGGGCATGGAGCATTGTGATGAAAATGGCATAGAGCCTTTTCATGACAGGGTTCGAGAAGCATTCTGATGACAAGTGTCAGGGAGCATTGTGATGACAAGTGTATTGAGCATTGTGATGACGAAGGTCATGGAGCATTGTGATGACAAGGGCAAGGAGTATTGTGATGACAGGCATCATGGAGCATTGTTATGACAAGTGTTATGGAACAATGTGATCACAAGGGTTTGGAGCACTGTGATGACAGAGGTCATGGATCATTTTGATATCAAGGAGCATGGAGCATTGTGATGACAGGGGTCATGGAGCATTGTGATGAGATCATGGAGCATTGAGCTGAAAATGTTCATGGAGTATTCTGATGAAAGGGGTCATGGAGCATTGTGATGACAAGGTCCTGGAGCTCTCTGATGAGAAGACCATGGAGCCTTGTGATGAGAAGTCTCATGGAACATTCTGATGAAAAGGGACATGGAGCATTGTGATTACAGGGGTCTTGGAGCATTGTGATTACAAGGGCATGGAGCACTGTGAGAGATGTCCAAGGAGCATTCTGATGACATGCGTCATGGAGCTTTGTGATGACCAGGGCAAGGATCATTGTGATTACAGGGGTCTTGGAGCATTGTGATGAAATGGGCATGGATCATTGTGATGAAAAAGGCATGAAGCCTTGTCATGACAGTGTTCAAGGAGCATAATGATGGCAAGAGTCAGGGAGCATTGTGATGACAAGTGTATTGAGCATTGTGATGACAAATGTTATGGAGCTTTGTGATGAGAAGACCATGGATAATTGTGATGATGAGCGTAATGGGGCGTTGTGATGACAAGTGTTATGGAACACTGTGATCACAAGGGTTTGGAGCATTGTGATGACAGAGGTCATGGAGCGTTTGATTTCATTGTGATGACAATAGCATGAAGCATTATGATGATGGGCATGGTGCACTGTGATGACAGGGTTCATGGAGCATTGAGATGAAAAGGGGCATGGAGCATTGTGATTACAGGGGTCTTGGAGCATTGTGATGACAAGGTACATGGAGCCTTGTGATGACAATGCTTTGGAATATTGTGATGGCAGGGGTCATGGAGCATTGTTATGACAGGGCTAATGGAGCATTGTGATGACAAGGGCATGGAGCATTGGTTCGAAATGTTTCATGGATTATTGTGATGACAGTGGGCATGGAGTATTGTGATGACAAGGGCAGGGAACACGGTGATACATGTGTCATTGAGGATTGTAATGACAAGGCATGGAGCATTGTGTTGAGAAAGGCATCGAGCATTGTGATGACAAGCGTCATGGAGCTTTGTGATGACAAGGGCAAGGAGGAATGTGATGAGAGTGTTCATGGAGCACTGTGATGACAATGGCATGGAGCATTGTGATGCCAATGGTCATGGAGCTTGGTGATGCCAAACGTCATGGAGCATTTTGATGACAAGTGTGTGGTGCATTGTGATGAGTAGGGCAGGGAGCATTGTGATGAAAGGGTCATGGAACAATTTGATGAAAAGGGTCAGGGAATATTTTGATGACAGGGATTATGGAACATTGTGATGTCAGTGGTCATGGAGCATTGTGATGATAAGGGCAGGTAGCATTTTGATGACAGGGGTCATGGAACATTGTGATGACAGGGGTGAGGGAGAATTGTGATGACTAGTGATGGAACATTGTGATATCAGTGGTGAGAGAGCATTAAGAGGAGAAGTGCATGGAGCTTTGTGATGACAAGTTGTGGAGCATTGTGATGACAAGTGCATGGCACATTGTGATGACATGTGTCTTGGAGCATTGTGCTGAGAAGTGCATGTAGGAATGTGATGACAAGGGTCATGGAGCATTGTGCTGACAAAGGCATGGAGCATTGTGATGACAAGTTTTACAGAGCATTGTCATGACGAGGGAATGGACCATTGTGATGACAAAGGTCATAAAGCATTGTGATGACTAGAGTCACGGAGCATTATGATGTGAGGGGTCATGGAGCATTGTGATTACAAGGGCATGGAGCATTGTGATGACAAGGGCATGGAGAATTGGTCTGACAAGTTTCATGGATTATTGGTATGAGGGTGGGCATGGCACATTGTGATGACAAGGGCATGGAACATTGTGATGACAAGGTCATGTAGTATTGTGAAGACAGGTGGTAGGGAGCATTGTGATGACACATGTCATGGTGCATTGTGATGACAATGGCGTGGAGCATTGTGATGCCAAGTGTCATGGAGGATTCTGATGACAAATGTAATGGAGCATTGTGATGCCAAGTGTCATGGAGGATTGTGATGCCAAGTGTCATGGAGGATTGTGATGACAAATCTAATGGAGCATTGTATGACAATTGCTTGGAGAATTGTGATGAAAAGGGTCATGGAGCATTGTGAGGACCAGGGCAGGGAGCATTGTGATGGAAAGACCGTGCAGCATTGTGATGAGACCATGGATAATTGTGATGACGAGCGTCATGGAGCACTGTAATGACAAGAGGCATGGAGCATTGTGATTACAGGGGTCATGGATCATTGTGATGACAGTGGTCATGGAGCATTGTGATGACATGGGTCATGGAGCATTCTGATGACAAGCTTGTGGAGTATTGTGATGACAATGGCATGGAGCATAGTGATGAAAAGTCATGGAGCATTGTGATGAAAAAGGCATGGAGCCTTTTCATGACAGGGTTCAAGGAGCATTCTGAAGACAAGTGTCAGGGAGCAGTGTGATGACAAGGGCATCGAGCATGGTGATGAGAAGGCCATGGAGCATTCTGATGATATGGGTCATGGAGCTTTGTGATGACAAGGGCAAGGAGCATTGTGATTACTGGGGTCTTGGAACATTGTGATGAAAAGCGCATGGATCATTGTGATGAAAAAGGCATGGAGCCTTGCCATGACAGGGTTCAAGAAGCATACTGACGACAAGTGGCAGGGAGCATTGAGATGACAAGTGTATTGAGCATTGTGATGACAAAGGTCATGGAGCATTGTGATGAGAAGACCATGGATAATTGTGATGAGGAGCATCAAGGGGAATTGTGATGACAAGTGTTATGGAACATTGTGATCACAAGTGTTTGGAGCATTGTGATGACAGAGGTCATGGAGCATTTTGATTTCATTGGGATGACAATAGCATGAAGCATTATGATGATGGGCATGGTGCATTGTGATGACAGGGTTCATGGAGCATTGAGATGAAAAGGGGCATGGAGCATTGTGATTAAATGTGTCTTGGAGCATTGTGATGACAAGGGCATGGAGCATTGTGAATGAGAAGGCCATGGAGCATTCTGATGACATGCGCCATGGAGCTTTGTGATGACAAGTGCATTGAGCATTGTGATTACAGGGTCTTGGTGCACGGTGATGACAACGGTCATGGAGACTTGTATTGACAATGCCGTGAAACCTTGTGATGTCAGGTGCCATTGAGCATTGTTATGACAGGGTAGTGGAGCATTGTGTTGACAAGGACATCAGAATTGGTATGAAAAGTTTCATGGATTATTGTGATGAGAGTGGGCATGGAGCATTGTGATGACAAGGTCACGGAACACTGTGTTACATGGTTCATGGAGGATTGTAATGACAAGGGCATGGAACATTGTGATGAGAAGTGCATCGAGCATTGGTATCACAAGCGTCATGGAGCTTGGTGATGACAAGTGCATGGAGCAATTTGATGAGAGGGTTCATGGAGCATTGTGATGACAATGGCATGGAGCATTGTGATGCCAATGTTTATGGAGCTTTGTGGTGACAAATGTCACAGAGCCTTGTGATGACGAGGCTATGGACCATTGTGATGACAAAGGTCATGAATCATTGTGATGACTGGAGTCACGGAGCATTGTGATGACAGGGGTCATGGTGCATTGTGAGGACAAGTGCGTGGAGCATTGTGATGACAGGGGCATGGAGCATTGGTCTGACAAGTTTCATGGATTATTGTGATGACAATGCGCATGGCGCACTGTGATGACAAGGGCATGGAGCATTGTGATGCCAAGGTCATGTAGAATTGTGAAGACAGGGGTCTGGGAGCATTGTGATGACATATGTCATGGTCCATTGTGATGACAATGGCAAGGAGCATTGTGATGCCAAGTGTCATGGAGGATTGTGATGACAAAGGTAATGTTGCATTGTGATGACAAGGGCTTGGAGCATTGTGATGACATGGGCCATTGAGAATTTTGATGACAAGGTCGTGAAGCATTGTGATGACAAGCGCATGGAGCTTGCTATGACAGGGGTCATGGAGCTTTCGATGACAAGTGCATGGATAATTGTGATGAAAAGTGCACAGAACATTGTGATGAGATGTGTCATGGAGCATTGTGATGACAAGGACGTGGAGAATACAGATAACCAGGGCATGGAGCATTGTGATGTCAAGACCGGGGAGCATTGTGATGAGAAGACCGTGGATAATTGTGAGGACGGGCGTCATGGAGCTCTGTAATGACAAGGGGCATGGAGCATTGTGATGACAGTGGTCATGGAGCATTGTGATGACAGGGTTCATGGAGCATTGTCATGACATGGGTCATGGAGCATTCTGATGACAAGCTTGTGGAATATTGTGATGACAATGGCATGGAGCATTGTGATGAAAAGTGCATGGATCATTGTGATGACTGGGGTCATGGAACATTGTGATGGCATGCCTGAGGGAGTATTGTGATGACTAGTGATGGAACATTGTGATATCAGTGGTGAGAGACCCTTTTTATGAGAAGTGCATGGAGCATTGTTATGAAAAGTTTTATGGAGCATTGTGATGACAAGGATGTGGAGCATTGTGATGACAAGCGCATGGTGCCTTGTGATGACATCGGTCATGGAGCATTGTGATGAGAAGTGTCATGGATCATTGTGATGGCAAGTCCGTGGATCACTTTGATGAGAAGACCAATGATAATTGTGATGACGAGCGTCATGGAGCACTGTAATGACAAGGGGCAAGGAGCATTGTGATGACAGGTGTCATGGAGCATTGTGATAACATGGGTCATGGAGCACTGTGATGACAAGGGTCATGGAGCATTCTGATGACAAGCTTGTGGAGTATTGTGATGACAATGGCATGGAGCATTGTGATGAAAAGGGCATGGAGCATTGTGATGAAAAAAGCATGGAGTCTTTTCATGAAAGGTTTCAAGGAGCATACTGACGACAAGTGTCAGGAAGCATTTTGATGACAAGTGTATTGAGAATTGTCATGACAATGATCATGGAGCATTGTGATGACAAGGCATGGAGTATTGTGATATCAGACATCATGGAGCATTGTGATGACAAGTGTTATGGAAGATTGTGTTCACAGGTGTTTGGAGCATTGTGATGACAGAGGTCATGGATCATTTTGATTTCAAGGAGCATGAGAAATGTGATGACAATGGCATGAATCAATGTGAACCCAAGGTTCATGGAGGATTGTGATGACAATGGTAATGGAGGATTGTGATGACAAGTGCATGGAGCATTGTGATGACAATGGTCATGGAGCACTGGGATTAGAAGCATCATGGAGCATTTTGAGAACAGGGGTGATGGAGCATTGAGAAGGCAAGGGTTTAGATCATTGAGATGAAAAGGGTCATGGAGATTTTTGATGACAAGAGTCCCGGATCACAGTATTGTCAGGGGTCATGGCGCGTTGTGGTGACAGTGGTCATGGAGCATTGTGATGACAGGTGTCATGAAGCATTGTGATGAGAAGACCATGGATCATTGTGATGACAAGTCTCATGGAGCAATCTGATGAAAAGGGGCATGGAGCATTGTGATTACAGGTTTCTTGGAGCACTGTGATGACAAGGGCATGGAGCATGGTGATGACAAGGTCATGTAGCATTTTGCTGACAATGCCTTGGATCATTCTGATGACATGCGTCATGGAGCTTTGTGATGACAAGCGCATGGAGCATCGTGATTACAGGGGCCTTGGAGCATTGTAATGAAAAGTGCATGGATCATTGTGAGGAAAGGGCATGCAACCCTGTCATGACAGGTTTCAAGGGGCATACTGAAGACCAGTGTCAGGGAGCATTGTGATGACAAGTGTATTGAACATTGTGTTGACAAAGGTCATGCAACATTGTGATGAGAAGACCATGGATAATTGTGATGAGGAGCGTCATGGGGCATTGTGATGACAAGTGTTATGGAACACTGTGATCAGAAGGGTTTGGAGCATTGTGATGACAAAGGTCATGGAACATTTTGATTTCATTGTGATGACAATAGCATGAAGCATTATGATGATGGGCATGGTGCATTGTGATGACAGTGTTGAGGGAGAATTGAGATGAAAAGGGGCATGGAGCATTGTGATTACAGGGGTCTTGGAGCATTGTGATGACAAGGTACATGGAGCCTTGTGATGACAATGCTGTTGAATATTGTGATTGCAGGGGTCATGGAGCATTGTTATGAAAGGGCTAATGGAGCATTGTGATGACAAGGGCATGGAGCATTGGTTTGAAATGTTTCATGGATTATTGTGATGACAGTGGGCATGGAGAATTGTGATGACAAGGGCAGGGAACACGCTGATACATGGGTCATTGAGGATTGTAATGACAAGGCATGGAGCATTGTGTTGAGAAAGGCATCAAGCATTGTGATGACAAGCATCATGGAGCTTTGTGATGACAAGGGCAAGGAGGAATGTGATGAGAGTGTTCATGGAGCACTGCGATGACAATGGCATGGAGCATTGTGATGCCAAGGGTCATGGAGCTTGGCGATGACAAAGGTCATGGAGCATTTTGATGACAAGAGTGTGGTGCATGGTGATGAGTAGGGCAGGGAGCATTGTGATGAAAGGGTCATGGAACAATTTGATGAAAAGGGTCAGGGAACATTTTGATGACAGGGGTTATGGAACATTGTGATGTCAGTGGTCATGGAGCATTGTGATGATAAGGGCATGTAGTATTTTGATGACAGGGGTCATGGAACATTGTGATGACAGGGGTGAGGGAGTATTGCGATGACTAGTGATGGAACATTGTGATATCAGTGGTGAGAGAGCATTTAGATGAGAAGTGCATGGAACATTGTGATGACAAGTTTTATGGAGCTTTGTGATGACAATGTTGTGGAGCATTGTGATGACTGGAGTCACGGAGCATTATGATGTGAGGGGTCATGGAGCATTGTGATTTCAAGGGCATGGAGCATTGTGATGACAGGGGCATGGAGAATTGGTCTGACAAGTTTCATGGATTATTGGTATGAGGGTGGGCATGGCACATTGTGATGACAAGGGCATGGAACCTTTTTATGACAAGGTCAGATAGTATTGTGAAGACAGGTGTCAGGGAGCATTGTGATGACACAATTCATGGTGCATTGTGATGACAATGGCGTGGAGCATTGTGATGCCAAGTGTCATGGAGGATTGTGATGACAAATGTAATGGAGCATTGTGATGCCAAGTGTCATGGAGGATTGTGATGACAAATGTAATGGAGCATTGTATGACAATTGCTTGGAGAATTGTGATGAAAAGGGTCATGGAGCATTGTGAGGACCAGGGCAGGGAGCATTGTGATGGAAAGACCGTGCAGCATTGTGATGAGAAGACCATGGATAATTGTGATGACGAGCGTCATGGAGCACTGTAATGACAAGAGGCATGGAGCATTGTGATGACAGGCGTCATGGAGCATTGTGATGACAGGGGTCATGGAGCATTGTGATGACATGGGTCATGGAGCATTCTGATGACAAGCTTGTGGAGTATTGTGATGACAATGGCATGGAGCATAGTGATGAAAAGTCATGGAGCATTGTGATGAAAAAGGCATGGAGGCTTTTCATGACAGGGTTCAAGGAGCATTCTGAAGACAAGTGTCAGGGAGCAGTGTGATGACAAGGGCATCGAGCATGGTGATGAGAAGGCCATGGAGCATTCTGATGATATGGGTCATGGAGCTTTGTGATGACAAGGGCAAGGAGCATTGTGATTACTGGGGTCTTGGAACATTGTGATGAAAAGCGCATGGATCATTGTGATGAAAAAGGCAAGGAGCCTTGTCATGACAGGGTTCAAGAAGCATACTGACGACAAGTGGCAGGGAGCATTGAGATGACAAGTGTATTGAGCATTGTGACGACAAAGTCATGGAGCATAGTGATGAGAAGACCATAGATAATTGTGATGAGGAGCATCATGGGGAATTGTGATGACAAGTGTTATGGAACATTGTGATCACAAGGGTTTGGAGCATTGTGATGGCAGAGGTCATTGAGCATTTTGATTTCATTGTGATGACAATAGCATGAAGCATTATGATGATGGGCATGGTTCATTGGAATGACAGAGTTCATTGAGCATTGAAATGAAAAGGGGCATGGAGCATTGTGAATACAGCGGTCTTGGAGCACTGTGATGACAAGGACATGGAGCATTCTGATGAGAAGGACATGGAGCATTCTGATGACATAAGTCATTGTGCTTCGTGATGACAAGGGCATGGAGCACTGTGATTCCAGGGGTCTTGGAGAATTGTGATGACAAGGGTCATGGAGCCTTGTGATGACGAGGCCATGGAACATTGTGATGGCAGGGGTCATGGAGCATTGTTTTGACACGGGATATGGAGCCTTTTGATGACAAGGGCTTGGAGCATTTGTGTGAAAAGTTTCATGGATTATTGTGATGAGTGTGGGCATGGAGCATTGTGATGTCAAGGGCAAGGAACACGGTGATACATGGATCATGGAGGATTGTAATGACAAGGGCATGGAGCACTGTGATGAGAAGAGCATCGAGCATTGTGATGACAAGCGTCATGGAGCTTTGTGATGACAAGGGCATGGAGCAATGTGATGAGAGGGTTCATGGAGCATGGTGATGACAATGGCATGGAACATTGTGATGCCAAGGGTCATGGAGCACAGGGATGACAAGCGTCACGGAGCATTCGGATTACAGGTGTCATGGAGCATTGGGATGACAAACGCATGGATCATTGTGATGACAAGTGTCTTGGAGCATTTTGATGACAAGAGTCCCAGATCATTGTGTTGTCTGCGGTCAGGGAGCGCTGTGATGACAGTGGTCATGGAACATTGTGATGGCAGGTGTAATGGAGCATTGTGATGGCCAGGGCATGGAGCATTGTGATGAGAAGTCCATGGAGCATTTTGATGACATGCATTATGGAGCTTTGTGATGACAAGGGCATGGATCATTGTGATTACAGTGGTCATGGATCATTGTGATGACAGGGGTGAGGGAGTATTGTGATGACTAGTGATGGAACATTGTGATATCAGTTGTGAGAGAGCATTTTGATGAGAAGTGCATGGAGCACTGTGATGACAAGTTTTATGGAGCATAGCAATGAAAAGGATGTAGAGCATTGTGATGAAAAGTTCATGTCACATTGTGATGTCATGGGTCATGTAGCATTGTGCTGAGAAGCTCATGGAGAATTGTGATGAAAAGGGACATGGAGCATTGTGATGTCCAGGTCATGGAGCATTGTGATGGCAAGACCGTGGAGCATTGTAATCGCAAGACCATGGAGCATTTTGATGACGAGTGTCATCGAGCACTGTAATGACACGGGGCATGGAGAATTGTGATGACAAGGGTCATGGAGCATTCTGATGACAAGCTTGTGGAGTATTGTGATGACAATGGTATGGAGCATTTTGATGAAAAAGGCATGGAGCATTGTGATGAAAAAGGCATGGAACCTTTTCATGACAGGGATCAAGGAGCATTCTGACGTCAAGTGTCAGGGAGCATTGTGATGACAAGTGTGTTGAGCATTGTGATGACAAAGTTCATGGAGCATTGTGATGACAGGCATCATGGAGCGTTGTGATGACAAGTGTTATGGAACACTGTGATCACAAGGATTTGGAGCACTGTGATGACAGAGGTCATGGATCATTTTGATATCAAGGAGCATGGAGCATTGTGATAACAGGGGTCACGGAGCATTGTGATGAGAAGATCATGGAGTATTGAGCTGAAAATGTTCATGGAGTATTCTGATGAAAGGTGTCATGGAGCATTGTGATGACAAGGTCCTGGAGCACTCTGATGAGAAGACCATGGAGCCTTGTGATGAGAAGTCTCATGGAGCATTCTGATGAAAAGGGGCATGGAGCATTGTGATTACAGGGGTCTTGGAGCATTGTGATTACAAGGGCATGGAGCATTGTGATGAAAAAGGCATGGAGCCTTGTCATGACAGGGTTCAAGGAGCATACTAATGGCAAGAGTCAGGGAGCATTGTGATGAAAAGTGTATTGAGCATTGTGATGACAAATGTTATTGAGCATTGTGATGAGAAGACCATGGATAATTGTGATGACAAGCGTCATGGGGCGTTGTGATGACAAGTGTTATGGAACAATGTGATCACAAGGGTTTGGAGCATTGTGATGACAGAGGTCATGGAGCATTTTGATTTCATTGTGATGACAATAGCATGAAGTATTATGATGATGGGCATGGTGCATTGTGATGACAGGGTTCATGGAGCATTGAGATGAAAAGGGACATGGAGCATTGTGATTACAGATGTCTTGGAGCTTTGTGATGACAAGGGCATGGACTATTGTGATGAGAAGGCAATGGAGCACTCAGATGACATGCGTCATGGAGCTTTGTGATGACAAGGTCATGGAGCATTTGTCTGAAAATTTTCATGGATTATTGTGATGAGAGTGGGCATGGAGCATTGTGATGACAAGGACAAGGAACCCTGTGATACATGGGTCATGGAAGATTGTAATGACAAGGTCATGGAGCATTGTGATGAGAAGGGCATCGAGCATTGTGATGACAAGTGTCATGGAGCTTTGTGATGACAAGGGCATGGAGCAATGTAATGAAAGGATTCATGAAGCATTGTGATGACAATATCATGGAGCATTGTGATGCCAAGGGTCATGGAGCTTTGTGATGACAAGGATGTGGAGCATTGTGATGACAACCGCATGGCACATTGTGATCACATCGGTCATGGAGCATTGTGCTGACAAGCTCATGGAGCATTGTGCTGACAAGTGTCATGCTACATTGTGCTGACAAAGGCATGGAGCATTGTGATGCCAAGGGTCACAGAGCATTGTGATGAAAAGTTCATGGAGCATTGTGGTTACAAAATTCACAGAGACTTGTGATGATGAGGGCATGGACCATTATGATGACAAAGACTTGAGACATTGTGATGACTGGAGTCACGGAGCATTGTGATGACAGTTGTCATGGAGCATTGTGATGACAAGTGCATGGAGCATTGTGATGACAGGGGCATGGAGCCTCGGTCTGAAAAATTTCATGGATTATTGTGATGACAGTGGGCATTGCACATTGTGATGACAAGGGCATGGAGCACTATGAAGGAAAGGTCATGGAGTATTGTGAAGTCATGTATCAGGGAGCATTGTGATGACCTATGTCAAGGTGCATTGTGATGACAACGGCATGGAGCATTTTGATGACAAGTGTCATGGAGGATTGTGATGACAAAGGTAACGGAGCATTGTGATGACAATGGTCATGGAGCATTGTGATGAAAAGGGCATGGAGCATTGTGATGACAAGGGCTTTTGAGAATTTTGATGACAAGTTCGTGAAGCACTGTTATGAAAAGCACATGGAGCTTGCTATGACAGGGGTCATGGAGCATTGTGATGACAAGTGCATGGAGAATGTGATTACAAGAGCATGTAACATTGTGATTTGAAGTGTCATGGAGCATTGTGATGGCAAGACGGTGGAGCATTGTGATGAGAAGACCATGGATAATTGTGATGACGAGCGTCATTGAGAACTCTAATGACAAGGGGCCTGGAGCATTGTGATGGCAGGTGTCATGGAGCATTGTGATGACAGGGGTCATGGAGAATTGTGATGACAAGGGTCATGGAGCATTCTGATGACAAGCTTGTGGAGTATTGTGATGACAATGGCATGGAGCATTGTGATGAAAAAGGCATACAGCCTTTTCATGACATGGTTCGAGAAGCATTCTGACGACAAGTGTCAGGGAGCATTGTGATGACAAGTGTATTGAGCACTGTGATGACAAAGGTCATGAAGCATTGTGATGACAAGGGAATGGAGTATTGTGATGACAGGCATCATGGAGAGTTGTGATGACAAGTGTTATGGAACAATGTGATCACAAGGGTTTGGAGCACTGTGATGACAGATGTAATGGATCATTTTGATATCAAGGAGCATGGAGCATTGTGATGACAGGGGTCATGGAGCATTGTGATGAGAAGATAATGGAGCATTGAGCTGAAAATGTTCATGGAGTATTCTGATGAAAAGGGGCATGGAGCATTGTGATTACAGGTGTCTTGGAGCATTGTGATGACAAGGGCATGGAGCATTGTGAATGAGAAGGCCATGGAGCATTCTGATGACATGTGTCATGGAGCTTTGTGATGACAAGGGCCTGGAGAATTTGTCTGAAAATTTTCATGGATTATTGTGCTAAGAGTGGGCATGGAGCATTGTGATGACAAGGACTCGATACCCTGTCATACATGGGTAATGGAGGATTGTAATGACAAGGTCATGGAGCATTGTGATGAGAAGGGCATCGAGCATTGTGATGACAAGCGTCATGGAGCTTTGTGATGACAAGGGCACGGAGAAATGTGATGAGAGGCTTCATGAAGCATTGTGATGACAATGGCATGGAGCATTGTGATGAAAAGGGCATGGAGCATTTTGATGAAAAAGGCATACAGCCTTTTCATGACAGGGTACGAGAAGCATTCTGACGACAAGAGTCAGGGAGCATTGTGATGACAAGTGTATGGAGCATTGTGATGACAAAGTTCATGGAGCATTGTGATGATAAGGTCATGGAGTATTGTGATGACAGGCATCATGGAGCGTTGTGATGAGAAGTATTATGGAACAATGTGATCACAAGGGTTTGGAGCACTGTGATGACAGAGGTCATGGATCATTTTGATATCAAGGAGCTTGGAGCATTTTGATGACAGGGGTCATGGAGTATTGTGATGAGAAGATCATGGAGCATTGAGCTGAAAATGTTCATGGAGTATTCTGATGAAAGGGCTCATAGAGTACTGTGATGACAAGGTCCTGGAGCACTCTGATGAGAAGAACATGGAGACTTGTGATCAGAAGTCTCATGGAGCATTCTGATGAAAAGGGGCATGGAGCATTGTGATTACCGGGGTCTTGGAGCATTGTGATGAAAGGGGCATGGATCATTGTGATGAGAAAGGCATGGAGCCTTGTCATGACAGGGTTCAAGGAGCTCACTTAGGACAAGTGTCAGGGAGCATTGAGATGACAAGTGTATCGAGCACTGTGATGACAAAGTCATGGAGCATTGTGATGAGAAGACCATGGATAATTGTGATGACGAGCGTAATGGGGCGTTGTGATGCCAAGTGTTATGGAACATTGTGATCACAAGTGTTTGGAGCATTTTGGTGTCAGAGGTCATGGAGCATTTTGGTTTCATTGTGATGACAATAGCATGAAGCATTATGATGATGGGCATGGTGCATTGTGAAGACAGGATTCATGCTGCATTGAGATGAAAAGTGGCATAGAACATTGTGATGACAAATGTCATGAAGCATTGTGATGACTGGAGTCACGGAGCATTGTGATGACAAGGGTCATGGAGCATTGTGATGACAAGGGCATGGAGCATTGGGATGAAAGGGGCATGGAGCATTGTGATGGTAAAACCCTGAAGCATTGTGATGAGAAGACCTTGGGTAATTGTGATGACGAGCATCATGGAGCACTCTACTGACAAAGGGCATGGAGCATTGTGATGACAGGTGTCAGGGAACATTGTGATGACAGAGGTCATGGAGCATTGTGATGACAAGGGCATGGAGCATTGTGATGACAAGGGCTTGGAGCATTGTGATGACAAGTGTCATGGAGCATTGTGATGACATTGGCATGCAGCATTGTGATGACAAGGGACATTGAGAATTTTTATAACAATGTCATGAAGCATTGTGATGACAAGCATATGGAGCTTGCTATGACATGGGTCAGGGAGCATTGCGATGACAAGTGCATGGAGAATTGTGATGACAAGAGCATGTAACATTTTGATGAGAAGTGTCATCGAGCATTGTGATGACAAAGAGGTGGAGAATTGTGATGACAAGGGACATTGAGCATTGTGATGACCAGGGCAAGGAGCAATGTGATGGCAAGACAGTGGAAAACTGTGATGAGAAGGCCATGGATAATTGTGATGACGAGCATCATGGAGCATTATGATGACAAGAGACGTGGAGCATTCTGACATAAGATATCACTTATGAAGGAAATGTAAACAAGGCTACACATGAACAGAATTAGGAAAAAGAACAGAGTCTCACATTTAGAAAACGTACTTATGCCTGCTTAAGGGGAAAGGAGAGGTGGGGAGATGAACAAAACAAGAGTTTGATATTAGCACAGGTACCGTTGCATAATCCAAATACAGAAGAGACAAGACCTACTCCTTCCTCAGTGAACGGGACTCAACAGCCCTATTCCCGCAGAGGAATATATCTGACTAGTAAGAATCTTAATACCTACGTTTTGATATGTCTCCGTAAGGGAATCAAGTGTGTCTAGACCGGCATAAACACGTCAGTGAAAATCAGCTCAACCTCATTATATAAATGAATTTCAAAAACAAAACAAAAAAACAGCGAAATTCTAACACAATTCCTTCAGGTGTTCTGATGAAACCTGGAATGACCCCATCTAAAATGACAGCTGGATGAGACTTAAGGCTAGACACTTGGGACTGAGAAGATTGGTGAGATTGGATGAGAAAATGCAGACCGTTTAAAGAAATAATGCATGCCACCAATTCCATGGGTCCCAACTCGACAGGTAAAAGGGAATATCAATACAGTTATAACATGTATGGGAAATGAAGAGAATGGACACACTGTGAATACGAAAGGATTCTAAAACTCAACTAATAGTCCCTATCCTGGTGCTCCGGTTAGAGTTTCCAACTGCTTTACTATCAAGCTCCCAACTTGGAGAGACAGACCCTTTAACCTCCTGGTTCGCACAGGTTGCCAATTTGGCAGAGGATGAAAGGGAAGAAGGAGAACCGATTAGAGAGTAGCTGTTAGGCATTTGGACGGGCACATGTCACTCTAATTTCCCGTCAGGAAGAAAAATTAACCAAAGTCTCAGCCACCCGCCAGGAACCAGTATAGGTCCTCAACCAAAATTGTGGATTTGCTGTCAGCTTACAAAAAACGATTTGAAAAATGGAGCTCTGGGGCAAAGCAATTCACAAACTGGCAGCGTAATAAAGGACAACTATCGTCCAAAAATCTGTTGGGGGTTGGCAATGAGGCGGACTTGAAACCGAGGCACAATAGCATGAAACAAATTTCAAGAGGTACTTTGGAATCGCCTTTTAAGCACAGCAAGAGGGGCTCATTGTCGACAATGATGCACTTGGCCAAAAATTGCATATGCATTTTCTCCAGAATATATTCAGGAAAAGACGCATATACCCTTTTTAGCCAAGCAAGCAAGCGGGCAATGCAAATCTGCACTAAAAAGAAGTATCACTTCCCACCAGTCAAAAGGGAAATCTGCAAAATGTGTAAAAACCAGAAAGGAAAGACTGGCCCTGGAGAACACGGAGCCTAGTTATGCTGATGGGCACGATGTAAACTGTCAAAAGCCTTTGGAGGAGTGCAATGTGTTCCTGAAAACAGGTAACAACAGAGCTACAGAGCCACGGGCACTTCCAGTCTAGGGAATATACCTTGGGAAAATTGAAAATCAATAAGACAAAGCCACCCCAAAATTTAGGGCTGCACTGCTTACAAGAACCTCAACTAAGGTGCACCTTAAGTATCTCAGCAAAGACAAAAACGTTTCAAAAAATTGTGGTCCTTACATACGATGGAATATCCCTCAGCCATGAAATCAATGTCATAAGGCCAGTGGCAGCAAAATGAGTGGATTCAGGTACGATGATTCTAAGTGAAATAAGTCACAGAGAAAAAGAAACTTATCATAAGATATCACTTATGAAGGTCCTGTAAACATGGCTACACCTGAACTGAGTTAGGAAAGAGAACAGAGTCTCACATTTAGAAAACACTCTTTTGTCTGCTTAAGGGGGAAGGACAGGTGGGGTTATGCATGAAACCAGAGTTTGATATTAGTACAGGTACCGTTCCAAAAACCAACTACCTAATAGAAAAGACCTACAACTTCCTCAGTGAAAGGGACTCAAAACCCCATATTTCCCGCAGAGGAATATTTCTGACTAGTAAGAATCTTAAAAACTATGTATTGATATGTCTGTATCAGGGAATCAAGTGTGTCTACACTGGCAGAAATATGGAAGTAAGAATCAGCTCAAAACCACTATAAAAAATAATTTCAAAAACAAAACAAAAAAAAGGAAATGCTTTACAATTCCTTCAGGGGCTCTGATGAAACCTGAAATGACCCTATCTACAATGACAGCTGGATGTGGCATAAGGCAGGACACTTGGGACTGAGAGGATTGGTGAGCTTCGGTGAGCAAATGCAGACCATTTAAAGCAATAATGCGTGGCACACATTCCACGTGTCACAACTCTCCTGGTTGAAGGGAATATTACTACAGCTATAACATGTACGGGAAACCTAGAGAATGGACACACTGTGAATACGAAAGGTTTCTAAAACTCAACTAATAGTCCCTTTCCTGGTGCTCCGATTTGAATTTCCAAATGCTTTACTATCAATCTCCCAACTTGGAGAGAGAGCCCCCCCCTTTAACCTCCTGGTTCTCACATGTTGCCAATTTGGCGGAGGATGAAAGTGAAGATGGACAACCAATGAGAGAGTAGCTGTTAGGCATTTGGACCGGCATTAGTCACTCTAATTTCCTGGCAGGAATAAGTATTAGCCAAAGTCTCAGCCATCCGCCGGGAACCAGTATAGGTCTTGAACCAAAATTTTGGACTTGCGGTCAGCTCACAAAAAACGAGTTGAAAAATGGAGCTGTGGGGCACAGCAATTCACAAACGGGCAGAGTAATAAAGGAAAACTATCGTCCAAAAATCTGTTGAGGGAAGGCAACGAGGAGGACTTGAAAGCGAGCCAGAATAGCAGGAAACAGATTTCAAGAGGTACATGGAATCGCCTTTAAAGCACAGGAAGAGGGGCACAACTTCGACAATGATGCAATGGGCCAAAAAGTGCGTATGCATTTTCTCCTGAATATATTCAGGGGAAAACGCATACGCCCTTTTTGGTCGAGCAAGCAAGCAGGCAATGCAAATCTGCACTACAAAGCAGTGTCACTTCCCACCAGACAAAAGGGACATCCGCAAAATGTGTAAAAACTAGAAAGGCAACACAGGCCCTGGAGAACAGGGAGCCTAGTTATGCTGATGGGCGGGATGTAAAATGCCAACTGCCTCTCTGGAGGAGTGCATTGTGTTTCCTAAAACAAGTAAACAACAGAGCTACAGAGCCAAGGGCACTTCCAGTCTAGGGAATATACATTGGGATAACTGAAAATCAATAAAACAGAGCCACCTCAAAATTTAGGGCTGCACTGCTTACAAGATCCTCAACTTGGGTATACCTGAAATATCCCAGGAAAGACAAAAATGGTTCAAGAAATTGTGGTATTTCCGTACGATGGAATATCCCTCAGCCATGAAATCAATGTCATAAGGCCAGTAGCAGCAAAATGAATGGATTCAGGTACGATGATTCTAAGTGGAATAAGTCACAGAGAAATAGAAACTTATCATGAGATATCACTTATGAACGTCCTGTAAACATGGCTACACATGAACTGAGTTAGGAAAGAGAACAGAGTCTCACATTTAGAAAACATTCGTATGCCTGCTTAAGGGGGAAGGAGAGGTGGGGTGATGCATAAAACCAGAGTTTGATATTAGTACATGTACCGTTCCAAAAACCAACTACGGAAGCGACAATCCGTACACCTTCCTCAGTGAAAGGGACTCAAAACACCATATTTCCCGTGGAGGAATATATCTGCTTAGTAAGAATCTTAACACCTATGTATTGATATGTCTCCGTAAGGGAATCAAGTGTGCCCTAACTGGCATAAACATGGCAGTGAGAATCATATCAAACCCAATATAAAAAGGAATTTCAAAAACAAAACAAAAAAACAGGGAAATTGTTTACAATTCCTTCAGGGGCTCTGATGAAACCTGTAATGACCCTATCTAAAATAAAAGCTGGATGTGGCATAAGTCTGGACACTTGGGACTCACAGGATTTGTGAGATTCGGTGAGCAAATGCAGACCATTTAAAGCAGTAATGTGTGGCACACATTCCAATGGTCCCAACTCTCCAGGTTGAAGAGAATACTACTACAGCTATAACATTTACGGGAAACCTAGACAATGGACACACTGTGAATACGAAAGGTTTTTAAAACACAACTAATAATCCCTCTCCTGTTGCTCTGGTTTGAATTTCCAACTGCTTTACTCTCAATCTCCCAACTTGGAGAGACATCCCCTTTAACCTCCTGGTTCTCACATGTTGCCAATTGGCAGAGGATGAAAGGGAAGATGGAGAACCAATGAGAGAGTAGCTGTTAGGCATTTGGACGGGCACATGTCACTCTAATTTCCCGGCAGGAAGAAGAATTAATCAAAGTCTCAGCCACTCGCCGGAACCAGTAGAGGTCCTGAACCACAATTTTGGACTTGCGGTCAGCTCAGAAAAAACGAGTTGAAAAATGGAGCTCAGGGGCACAGCTCTTCACAAAAGGGCAGAGTAATAAAGGAAAAATATCGTTCAAAAATCTGTTGAGGGAAGGCAACGAGGTGGACATCAAAGTGAGCCAGAATAGCAGGAAACAGATTTCAAGAGGTACATTGGAATCGCCTTTAAAGCACAGGAAGAGGGACACAACTTCGACAATGATGCAATGCGCCAAAAAGGGCGTATGCGTTTTCTCCTGAATATATGGAGGAGAAAACGCATACGCCATTTTTGGTCAAGCAAGGAAGTGGGCAATGCAAATCTGCACTACAAAGCAGTATCACTTCCCACCAGACAAAAGGACATCCGCAAAATGTGTAAAAACTAGAAAGGCAACACTGGCCTTGGAGAAAAGGGAGCCTAGTTATGCTGATGGGGGGATGTAAATTGCCAACTGCCTCTCTGGAGGAGTGCATTGTGTTCCCTAAAACAAATAAACAACAGAGCTATAGAGCCAAGGGCACTTCCAGTCTAGGGAATATACCTTGGGAAAACTGAAAATCAATAAGACAGAGCCACCCCAAAATTTAGGGCCGCACTGCTTACAAGAACCTCACCTTGGGTACACCTGAAATATCCCAGGAAAGACAAAAATGGTTCAAGAAATTGTGGTACTTACGTACGATGGAATATCCCTCAGCCATGAAATCAAAGTCATAAGGCCAGTAGCAGCAAAATGAGTGGATTCAGGTACGATGATTCTAAGTGAAATAAGTCACAGAGAAAAAGAAACTTATCATAAGATATCACTTATGAAGGTCCTGTAAACATGGCTACACCTGAACTGAGTTAGGAAAGAGAGCAGAGTCTCACATTTAGAAAACACTCTTTTGCCTGCTTAAGGGGGAAGGACAGGTGGGGTTATGCATGAAACCAGAGTTTGATATTAGTACAGGTACCGTTCCAAAAACCAACTACCTAATAGAAAAGACCTACAACTTCCTCAGTGAAAGGGACTCAAAACCCCATATTTCCCGCAGAGGAATATTTCTGACTAGTAAGAATCTTAAAAACTATGTATTGATATGTCTGTATCAGGGAATCAAGTGTGTCTACACTGGCAGAAATATGGAAGTAAGAATCAGCTCAAAACCACTATAAAAAATAATTTCAAAAACAAAACAAAAAAAAGGAAATGCTTTACAATTCCTTCAGGGGCTCTGATGAAACCTGAAATGACCCTATCTACAACGACAGCTGGATGTGGCATAAGGCAGGACACTTGGGACTGAGAGGATTGGTGAGCTTCGGTGAGCAAATGCAGACCATTTAAAGCAATAATGCGTGGCACACATTCCACGTGTCACAACTCTCCTGGTTGAAGGGAATATTACTACAGCTATAACATGTACGGGAAACCTAGAGAATGGACACACTGTGAATACGAAAGGTTTCTAAAACTCAACTAATAGTCCCTTTCCTGGTGCTCCGATTTGAATTTCCAAATGCTTTACTATCAATCTCCCAACTTGGAGAGAGAGCCCCCCCCTTTAACCTCCTGGTTCTCACATGTTGCCAATTTGGCGGAGGATGAAAGTGAAGATGGACAACCAATGAGAGAGTAGCTGTTAGGCATTTGGACCGGCATTAGTCACTCTAATTTCCTGGCAGGAATAAGTATTAGCCAAAGTCTCAGCCATCCGCCGGGAACCAGTATAGGTCTTGAACCAAAATTTTGGACTTGCGGTCAGCTCACAAAAAACGAGTTGAAAAATGGAGCTGTGGGGCACAGCAATTCACAAACGGGCAGAGTAATAAAGGAAAACTATCGTCCAAAAATCTGTTGAGGGAAGGCAACGAGGAGGACTTGAAAGCGAGCCAGAATAGCAGGAAACAGATTTCAAGAGGTACATGGAATCGCCTTTAAAGCACAGGAAGAGGGGCACAACTTCGACAATGATGCAATGGGCCAAAAAGTGCGTATGCATTTTCTCCTGAATATATTCAGGGGAAAACGCATACGCCCTTTTTGGTCGAGCAAGCAAGCAGGCAATGCAAATCTGCACTACAAAGCAGTGTCACTTCCCACCAGACAAAAGGGACATCCGCAAAATGTGTAAAAACTAGAAAGGCAACACAGGCCCTGGAGAACAGGGAGCCTAGTTATGCTGATGGGCGGGATGTAAAATGCCAACTGCCTCTCTGGAGGAGTGCATTGTGTTTCCTAAAACAAGTAAACAACAGAGCTACAGAGCCAAGGGCAATTCCAGTCTAGGGAATATACATTGGGATAACTGAAAATCAATAAAACAGAGCCACCTCAAAATTTAGGGCTGCACTGCTTACAAGATCCTCAACTTGGGTATACCTGAAATATCCCAGGAAAGACAAAAATGGTTCAAGAAATTGTGGTATTTCCGTACGATGGAATATCCCTCAGCCATGAAATCAATGTCATAAGGCCAGTAGCAGCAAAATGAATGGATTCAGGTACGATGATTCTAAGTGGAATAAGTCACAGAGAAATAGAAACTTATCATGAGATATCACTTATGAACGTCCTGTAAACATGGCTACACATGAACTGAGTTAGGAAAGAGAACAGAGTCTCACATTTAGAAAACATTCGTATGCCTGCTTAAGGGGGAAGGAGAGGTGGGGTGATGCATAAAACCAGAGTTTGATATTAGTACATGTACCGTTCCAAAAACCAACTACGGAAGCGACAATCCGTACACCTTCCTCAGTGAAAGGGACTCAAAACACCATATTTCCCGTGGAGGAATATATCTGCTTAGTAAGAATCTTAACACCTATGTATTGATATGTCTCCGTAAGGGAATCAAGTGTGCCCTAACTGGCATAAACATGGCAGTGAGAATCATATCAAACCCAATATAAAAAGGAATTTCAAAAACAAAACAAAAAAACAGGGAAATTGTTTACAATTCCTTCAGGGGCTCTGATGAAACCTGTAATGACCCTATCTAAAATAAAAGCTGGATGTGGCATAAGTCTGGACACTTGGGACTCACAGGATTTGTGAGATTCGGTGAGCAAATGCAGACCATTTAAAGCAGTAATGTGTGGCACACATTCCAATGGTCCCAACTCTCCAGGTTGAAGAGAATACTACTACAGCTATAACATTTACGGGAAACCTAGACAATGGACACACTGTGAATACGAAAGGTTTTTAAAACACAACTAATAATCCCTCTCCTGTTGCTCTGGTTTGAATTTCCAACTGCTTTACTCTCAATCTCCCAACTTGGAGAGACATCCCCTTTAACCTCCTGGTTCTCACATGTTGCCAATTGGCAGAGGATGAAAGGGAAGATGGAGAACCAATGAGAGAGTAGCTGTTAGGCATTTGGACGGGCACATGTCACTCTAATTTCCCGGCAGGAAGAAGAATTAATCAAAGTCTCAGCCACTCGCCGGAACCAGTAGAGGTCCTGAACCACAATTTTGGACTTGCGGTCAGCTCAGAAAAAACGAGTTGAAAAATGGAGCTCAGGGGCACAGCTCTTCACAAAAGGGCAGAGTAATAAAGGAAAAATATCGTTCAAAAATCTGTTGAGGGAAGGCAACGAGGTGGACTTCAAAGTGAGCCAGAATAGCAGGAAACAGATTTCAAGAGGTACATTGGAATCGCCTTTAAAGCACAGGAAGAGGGACACAACTTCGACAATGATGCAATGCGCCAAAAAGGGCGTATGCGTTTTCTCCTGAATATATGGAGGAGAAAACGCATACGCCATTTTTGGTCAAGCAAGGAAGTGGGCAATGCAAATCTGCACTACAAAGCAGTATCACTTCCCACCAGACAAAAGGACATCCGCAAAATGTGTAAAAACTAGAAAGGCAACACTGGCCTTGGAGAAAAGGGAGCCTAGTTATGCTGATGGGGGGATGTAAATTGCCAACTGCCTCTCTGGAGGAGTGCATTGTGTTCCCTAAAACAAATAAACAACAGAGCTATAGAGCCAAGGGCACTTCCAGTCTAGGGAATATACCTTGGGAAAACTGAAAATCAATAAGACAGAGCCACCCCAAAATTTAGGGCCGCACTGCTTACAAGAACCTCACCTTGGGTACACCTGAAATATCCCAGGAAAGACAAAAATGGTCAAGAAATTGTGGTACTTACGTACGATGGAATATCCCTCAGCCATGAAATCAAAGTCATAAGGCCAGTAGCAGCAAAATGAGTGGATTCAGGTACGATGATTCTAAGTGAAATAAGTCACAGAGAAAAAGAAACTTATCATAAGATATCACTTATGAAGGTCCTGTAAACATGGCTACACCTGAACTGAGTTAGGAAAGAGAGCAGAGTCTCACATTTAGAAAACACTCTTTTGCCTGCTTAAGGGGGAAGGACAGGTGGGGTTATGCATGAAACCAGAGTTTGATATTAGTACAGGTACCGTTCCAAAAACCAACTACCTAATAGAAAAGACCTACAACTTCCTCAGTGAAAGGGACTCAAAACCCCATATTTCCCGCAGAGGAATATTTCTGACTAGTAAGAATCTTAAAAACTATGTATTGATATGTCTGTATCAGGGAATCAAGTGTGTCTACACTGGCAGAAATATGGAAGTAAGAATCAGCTCAAAACCACTATAAAAAATAATTTCAAAAACAAAACAAAAAAAAGGAAATGCTTTACAATTCCTTCAGGGGCTCTGATGAAACCTGAAATGACCCTATCTACAACGACAGCTGGATGTGGCATAAGGCAGGACACTTGGGACTGAGAGGATTGGTGAGCTTCGGTGAGCAAATGCAGACCATTTAAAGCAATAATGCGTGGCACACATTCCACGTGTCACAACTCTCCTGGTTGAAGGGAATATTACTACAGCTATAACATGTACGGGAAACCTAGAGAATGGACACACTGTGAATACGAAAGGTTTCTAAAACTCAACTAATAGTCCCTTTCCTGGTGCTCCGATTTGAATTTCCAAATGCTTTACTATCAATCTCCCAACTTGGAGAGAGAGCCCCCCCTTTAACCTCCTGGTTCTCACATGTTGCCAATTTGGCGGAGGATGAAAGTGAAGATGGACAACCAATGAGAGAGTAGCTGTTAGGCATTTGGACCGGCATTAGTCACTCTAATTTCCTGGCAGGAATAAGTATTAGCCAAAGTCTCAGCCATCCGCCGGGAACCAGTATAGGTCTTGAACCAAAATTTTGGACTTGCGGTCAGCTCACAAAAAACGAGTTGAAAAATGGAGCTGTGGGGCACAGCAATTCACAAACGGGCAGAGTAATAAAGGAAAACTATCGTCCAAAAATCTGTTGAGGGAAGGCAACGAGGAGGACTTGAAAGCGAGCCAGAATAGCAGGAAACAGATTTCAAGAGGTACATGGAATCGCCTTTAAAGCACAGGAAGAGGGGCACAACTTCGACAATGATGCAATGGGCCAAAAAGTGCGTATGCATTTTCTCCTGAATATATTCAGGGGAAAACGCATACGCCCTTTTTGGTCGAGCAAGCAAGCAGGCAATGCAAATCTGGACTACAAAGCAGTGTCACTTCCCACCAGACAAAAGGGACATCCGCAAAATGTGTAAAAACTAGAAAGGCAACACAGGCCCTGGAGAACAGGGAGCCTAGTTATGCTGATGGGCGGGATGTAAAATGCCAACTGCCTCTCTGGAGGAGTGCATTGTGTTTCCTAAAACAAGTAAACAACAGAGCTACAGAGCCAAGGGCAATTCCAGTCTAGGGAATATACATTGGGATAACTGAAAATCAATAAAACAGAGCCACCTCAAAATTTAGGGCTGCACTGCTTACAAGATCCTCAACTTGGGTATACCTGAAATATCCCAGGAAAGACAAAAATGGTTCAAGAAATTGTGGTATTTCCGTACGATGGAATATCCCTCAGCCATGAAATCAATGTCATAAGGCCAGTAGCAGCAAAATGAATGGATTCAGGTACGATGATTCTAAGTGGAATAAGTCACAGAGAAATAGAAACTTATCATGAGATATCACTTATGAACGTCCTGTAAACATGGCTACACATGAACTGAGTTAGGAAAGAGAACAGAGTCTCACATTTAGAAAACATTCGTATGCCTGCTTAAGGGGGAAGGAGAGGTGGGGTGATGCATAAAACCAGAGTTTGATATTAGTACATGTACCGTTCCAAAAACCAACTACGGAAGCGACAATCCGTACACCTTCCTCAGTGAAAGGGACTCAAAACACCATATTTCCCGTGGAGGAATATATCTGCTTAGTAAGAATCTTAACACCTATGTATTGATATGTCTCCGTAAGGGAATCAAGTGTGCCCTAACTGGCATAAACATGGCAGTGAGAATCATATCAAACCCAATATAAAAAGGAATTTCAAAAACAAAACAAAAAAACAGGGAAATTGTTTACAATTCCTTCAGGGGCTCTGATGAAACCTGTAATGACCCTATCTAAAATAAAAGCTGGATGTGGCATAAGTCTGGACACTTGGGACTCACAGGATTTGTGAGATTCGGTGAGCAAATGCAGACCATTTAAAGCAGTAATGTGTGGCACACATTCCAATGGTCCCAACTCTCCAGGTTGAAGAGAATACTACTACAGCTATAACATTTACGGGAAACCTAGACAATGGACACACTGTGAATACGAAAGGTTTTTAAAACACAACTAATAATCCCTCTCCTGTTGCTCTGGTTTGAATTTCCAACTGCTTTACTCTCAATCTCCCAACTTGGAGAGACATCCCCTTTAACCTCCTGGTTCTCACATGTTGCCAATTGGCAGAGGATGAAAGGGAAGATGGAGAACCAATGAGAGAGTAGCTGTTAGGCATTTGGACGGGCACATGCCACTCTAATTTCCCGGCAGGAAGAAGAATTAATCAAAGTCTCAGCCACTCGCCGGAACCAGTAGAGGTCCTGAACCACAATTTTGGACTTGCGGTCAGCTCAGAAAAAACGAGTTGAAAAATGGAGCTCAGGGGCACAGCTCTTCACAAAAGGGCAGAGTAATAAAGGAAAAATATCGTTCAAAAATCTGTTGAGGGAAGGCAACGAGGTGGACTTCAAAGTGAGCCAGAATAGCAGGAAACAGATTTCAAGAGGTACATTGGAATCGCCTTTAAAGCACAGGAAGAGGGACACAACTTCGACAATGATGTAATGCGCCAAAAAGGGCATATGCGTTTTCTCCTGAATATATTGAGGAGAAAACGCATATGCCATTTTTGGTCAAGCAAGGAAGTGGGCAATGCAAATCTGCACTACAAAGCAGTATCACTTCCCACCAGACAAAAGGACATCCGCAAAATGTGTAAAAACTAGAAAGGCAACACTGTCCTTGGAGAAAAGGGAGCCTAGTTATGCTGATGGGGGGATGTAAATTGCCAACTGCCTCTCTGGAGGAGTGCATTGTGTTCCCTAAAACAAGTAAACAACAGAGCTATAGAGCCAAGGGCACTTCCAGTCTAGGGAATATACCTTGGGAAAACTGAAAATCAATAAGACAGAGCCACCCCAAAATTTAGGGCCGCACTGCTTACAAGAACCTCACCTTGGGTACACCTGAAATATCCCAGGAAAGACAAAAATGGTTCAAGAAATTGTGGTACTTACGTACGATGGAATATCCCTCAGCCATGAAATCAAAGTCATAAGGCCAGTAGCAGCAAAATGAGTGGATTCAGGTACGATGATTCTAAGTGAAATAAGTCACAGAGAAAAAGAAACTTATCATAAGATATCACTTATGAAGGTCCTGTAAACATGGCTACACATGAACTGAGTTAGGAAAGAGAACAGAGTCTCACATTAGGAAAACACTCTTATTCCTGCTTAAGGGGGAAGGAGAGGTGGGGTGATGCATAAAACCAGAGTTTGATATTAGTACAGGTCCCGTTCCAAAAACCAACTACGGAAGAGACAATCCCTACACCTTCCTCAGTGAAAGGGACTCAAAACCCCATATTTCCCGCAGAGGAATATATCTGATTAGTAAGAATCTTAAAACCTATGTATTGATATGTCTCCATAAGGGAATCAAGTGTGCCCTAACTGGCATAAACATGGCAGTGAGAATCAGATCCAACCCACTATAAAAAGGAATTTCAAAAACAAAACAAAAAAACAGGGAAATTCTTTACAATTCCTTCAGGGGCTCTGATGAAACCTGTAATGACCCTATCTACAAAGACAGCTGTATGTGGCATAATTCTGGACACTTGGGACTGAGAGGATTTGTGAGATTCGGTGAGCAAATGCAGACGATTTAAAGCAATAATGTGTGGAACACATTCCAATGGTCCCAACTCTCCAGGTTGAAGGGAATACTACTACAGCTATAACATTTATGGGAAACCTAGATAATGGACACACTGTGAATACAAAAGGTTTTTAAAACTCAACTAATAATCCCTCTCCTGTTGCTCAGGTTAGAATTTCCAACTGCTTTACTATCAATCTCCCAACTTGGAGAGACATCCCCTTTAACCTCCTGGTTCTCACATGTTGCCAATTGGCAGAAGATGAAAGGTAAGATGGAGAACCAATGAGAAAATTGCTGTTAGGCATTTGGACTGGCACATGTCACTCTAATTTACCGGCAGGAAGAAGAATTAATCAAACTCTCATCCATTCGCCTGGAACCAGTAGAGGTCCAGAACCAAAATTTTGGACTTGCGATCAGCTCATAAAAACGAGTTGAAAAATGGAGCTCAGGGGCACAGCAATTCACAAAAGGGCAGAGTAATAAAGGAAAATTATCGTCCAAAAATCTGTTGAGGGAAGGCAACGAGGTGGACTTGAAAGCGAGCCAGAATAGCCGGAAACAGATTTCAATAGGTACATTGGAATCGCCTTTAAAGCACAGGAAGAGGGACACAACTTCGACAATTATGCAATGCGCCAAAAAGTGTGTATGCGTTTTCTCCTGAATATATTCAGGAGAAAACGCATACGTCCTTTCTGGTCAAGCAAGGAAGTGGGCAATGCAAGTCTGCACTACAAAGCAGTATCACTTCCCACCGGCCAAAAGGGACATCCGCAAAATGTGTAAAAACTAGAAAGGCAACACAGGCCCTGGAGAACAGGGAGCCTAGTTATGCTGATGGGCGGGATGTAAATTGCCAACTACCTCTCTGGAGGAGTGCATTGTGTTCCCTAAAACAAGTAAACAACAGAGCTAAAGAGACAAGGGCACTTCCAGTCTAGGGAGTATAGCTTGGGAAAACTGAAAATCAATAAGACAGAGCTACCCCAAAATTTAGGGCTGCACTGCTTACAAGAACATCAACTTGGGTACACCTGAAATAACCCAGGAAAGACAAAAATGGTTCAAGACATTGTGGTACTTATGTACGTTGGAATATCCCTCCGCCATGAAATCAATGTCATAAGGCCAGTACCAGCAAAATGTGTGGATTCAGGTATGAGGATTCTAAGTGAAATAAGTCACAGAGAAAATGAAACTTATCATAAGATATCACATATGAAGTTTCTGTAAACATGGCTACACATGAACAGAGTTGGAAAGAGAACAGAATCTCACATTGAGAAAACACTCTTATGCCTGCTTAAGGGGGAAGGAGAGGTGGGGTGATGCATAAAACCAGAGTGTGATATTAGTACAGGTACCGTTCCAAAAAGCAAATACGGAATAGACAAGACCTACACCATTCTCAGTAAAAGGGACTCAAAACCCATGATTTCCCACCGAGGAATATATCTGCTTAGTAAGAATCTTAAAACCTATGTATTGATATGTCTCCATAAGGGAATCAAGTGTGTCTAGACTGGCATAAACATGGCAGTGAGAATCAGCTCAAACGCACTAAGGAGTTATTTCAATAAAACACAAAAAACAGGGAAATTCTTTACAATTCCTTCAGGGGCTCTGATGAAACCTGGAATGACCTTATCTACAATGACAGCTGGATGTGGCATAAGGCTGGACACTTGGGACTGAGAGGATTGGTGAGAGTCGGTGAGCAAATGCAGACCATTTACAGCAATAATGTGTGGCACACATTCCAAAGGTCCCAACTCTCCAGGTTGAAGGGAATACTACTACAGCTATAACATTTACGGGAAACCTAGACAATGGATACACAGTGAATACGAAAGGTTTTTAAAACTCAACTAATAATCCCTCTCCTGTTGTTCTGGTTTGAATTTCCAACTGCTTTACTATCAATCTCCCAAATTGGAGAGACAGCCCCTTTAGCCTCCTGGTTCTCACATGTTGCCAATTGGCAGAGGATGAAAGGTAAGATGGAGAACCAATGAGAGAATTGCTGTTAGGCCTTTGGACTGGCACATGTCACTCTAACTTCCCTGCAGGAAGAAGAATTAACCAAAGTCTTAGCCACCCGCAGGGAACCAGTATAGGTCCTGAAGCACAATTTTGGACTTGTGGTCAGCTCACAAAAAACGGGTTGAAAAATGGTGCTCAGGGGCACAGCAATTCACAAACTGGCAGAGTAATAAAGGACAACTATCGTCCAAAAATCTGTTGAGGGAAGGCAACCAGGCGGACTTGAATGCGATCCAGAAATGCAGGAAACAGATTTAAAGAGGTACATTGGAATCACCTTTAAATCACAGGAAGAGGGGCACAACTTCGACAATAATGCACTTGGCCTAAAAGGGCGTATGCGTTTTCTCCTGAATATATTCAGGAGAAAAAGCATACGCCCTTTTAGGCCAAGCAAGCAAGGAGGCAATGCAAATCTAGAGTACAAAGAAGTATCACTTCCCACCGGTCAAAAGGGACATTTGCAAAATGTGTAAAAACCAGAAAGGCAAGACAGGACCTGAAGAACAGGGAGCCTAGTTATGCTGATGGGCCGGATGTAAATTGCCAACTGCCTCTCTGGAGGAGTACATTGTGTTCCCTAAAACAAGTAAACAACAGAGCTACAGAGCCAAGGGCACTTCCAGTCTAGGGAATATACATTGGGAAAACTGAAAATCAATAAGACAGAGCCACCCCAAAATTTAGGGCTGCTCTGCTTACAAGAACATCAAAATGGGTACACAATAAATGTCCCAGGAAAGACAAAAATGGTTCAAGAAATTGTGGTACTTATGTACGATGGAATATCCCTCAGCCATGAAATCAATGTCATAAGGCGAGGAGCAGCAAAATGAGTGGATTCAGGTACGATGATTCTAAGTGAAATAAGTCACAGAGAAAGAGAAACTTATCATAAGATATCACTTATGAAGGTCCTGTAAACATGGCTACACATGAAGCGAGTTAGGAAAGAGAACAGAGTCTCACATGTAGAAAACACTCTTATGCCTGCTTAAGGGTGAAGGAGAGGTGGGGTGATGCATAAAACCAGAGTTTGATATTAGTACATGTACCGTTCCATAAACCAACTACGGAATAGACAAGACCTACACCTTGCTCAGTGAAAGGGAGTCAAAACCCCATATTTCCCACAGAGGAGTATATCTGACTAGTAAGAATCTTAAAAACTATGTATTGATATGTCTCCGTAAGGGAATCAAGTGTGTCTAGAGTGGCATAAACATGGCAGTGAGAATCGGCTCAAACTCAGTATAAAAAGGAAATTCAAAAACAAAACAAAAAAAAAACAGGGAAATTCTTTACAATTCCTTCAGGGGCTCTGATGAACCCTGGAATGACCCTATCTACAAAGACAGCTGGATGTGGCATAAGGCTGGACCCTTGGGGCTGAGAGGATTGGTGAGATTCGGTGAGCAAATGCAGACCATTTAAAGCAAGAATGCGTGGCACACATCCCTAGGGACCCAAATCTCCAGGTTTAAGGGAATATTACTACAGCTATAACATGTACAGGAAACATAGAGAATGAACACACTGTGAAAATGAAAAGTTTCTGAAACTCAACAAATAGTCCCTCTCCTGGTGCTCCGGTTTGAATTTCCAAGTGCTTTACTATCAATCTCCCAACTTGGAGAGACAGACCCTTTAACCTCCTGGTTAGCACACGTTGCCAATTTGGCAGAGGATGAAAGGGAAGAGGGAGAACCAATGAGAGAGTAGCTGTTAGTCATTTGGACTGGCACATGACACTCTAATTTCCAGGCAGGAAGAAGAATTAACCAAAGTCTCAGCCACCCGCCGGGAACCAGTATAGGTCCTGAACCAAAATTTTGGACTTGTGGTCAGCTCACAAAAATGAGTTGAAAAATGGAACTCAAGGGCACAGCAATTCACAAACTCGCAGAGTAATAAAGGACAAATATCATCCAAAAATCTGTTGAGGGAAGGCAACGAGGCGGACTTGAAAGTGACCCAGAAATGCAGGAAACAGATTTAAAGAGGTACATTGGAATCGCCTTTAAAGCACAGGAAGAGGGGCACAACTTCGACAATGATGCACTTGGCCAAACAGGGCGTATGCCTTTTCTCCTGAATATATTCACGAGAAAATGCATCCGCCCTATATGGCCAAGCAAGCAAGCGGGCAATGCAAATCTGCACTACAAAGAAGTATCAGTACCAACCAGTCAAAACGGACATCGCAAAATGTGTAAAAACCAGAAAGGCAAGACATGCCCTGAAGAACAGGGAGCCTAGGTATGCTGATGGGCTGGATGTAAATTGCCAACTACCTGTCTGGAAAAGTGCATTGTGTTCACTAAAACAAGTAAAATACAGAGCTACAGAGCCGAGGGCACTTCCAGTCTATGGAATATACCTTGGGAAAACTGAAAATCAATAAGACAGAGCCACCCCAAAATTTAGTGCTGCTCTGCTTACAAGAACCTCAACTTGGGTACACCTTAAATATCTCAGGAAAGACAAAAATGGTTCAAGAAATTGTAGTACTTATGTACGATGGAATATCCCTCAGCCATGAAATCAATGTCATAAGTCCAGTAGCAGCAAAATGAGTGGATTCAGGTACGATGATTCTAAGTGAATTAAGTCACAGAGAAAAAGAAACTTATCATAAGATATCACTTATGAAGGTCCTGTAAACATGGCTACACATGAATTGAGTTAGGAAAGAGTACAGAGTATCGAATCTTATCCTAAGATATGACTCATAGCGGGAATGTACACATGGCTACACATGAACTGAATTACAAACACAACAGAGTCACACATTTAGAAAACAATCTTCTACCTGCTTAATTGGAAAGGCGAGGTGGGGTAATGCATAAAACCAGAGTTTTAAATTAGCACAGATACCGATAAATAAACCAAGTATGTAATAGACAACACCTACTCCCAGCACAATGAACTGGACTCAACACCCCCTATTCATTGCAGAGGAATATATCTGACTTTAAGAATTTTAAAACATATGGATTCTCATGTCTCCATAAAGGAATCATGTGTGTGTATAACGGCATGAACACTGCACTGAAATTCAGCTAAACCCCCCGTATAAAAATAAATTTCAAAAGCAAAATGCAAAAACAGCGAAACAGAGAGAAATTCTTAAAAATTACGTTCAGGGCCTGTGATGCAACGTGGATTGACCAACTTTACACCCACCTCTGAATGAGAAATAAGACTGGACACTTGGAGCTGACAAGATTGCTGAGGTTGTATGAGCAAAAGAACACCACTTAGAGCAATAGTTTGTGCTACCCATTCTAGTGGTCCCAACTCTCCAGGTTTAAGGGAATCTTCTTACAGTTAAAAATGCCTGGGAAACCCAGTGGTTGGTACACTGTGTAATCGGGAAAGTTTTCTAAAAGGTACCTCATTTTTCCTTTCGTCATGCTCGGCTTCGCCATTCCATCCGCATTACTGAAAATCTCCCCACTTGGAGTGTCAGCGGATTTACCCTCCTGTAATGCACAGTTTGCAAATTGTGCAGAGGATGAACAGGAAGAGGGGAAACAAATGAGAGATTAGCTGTAGGTGTTCGGATGGGCACATGTCTCTCTAGTTTCACCTCAGGAAGAAGAATTAACCAAAGGCTCAACCTGCAGCCCCGGTACCAGACTAGGGCCTAAATCCATCCTGCGGTATTGCAGCCAGCTCACAAATAGGCGAGTTGAAAAATGGAAATCAGGGGCACAGCAATTCACAAACTTGCAGAGTTATAAGGGACAACTATCATCCAGAAATATATTGAGGTAAGGCAGTGAAGAGGATTTGAATGCAAGGCAGAATTGAAGGAAACAGATTTCAAGAGGTAGATTGGAGTCGTCTTTAAAGCACATGAAAAGCGACAGAACTTCGACAATGATGTCCTTGGCCAAAAAGGGAGTATGTGTATTTTCTTGAATATATTCGGGAAAAAATGCATACGCCCTTTTTGGCCAAGCAAGCCATCAGGCATTTCAAATCCTCACTACATAGAATTGTCACTTACCTGCGGTCAAAAGGGCCATCCGCAAATAGTGTAAAAACCACAAATACAGGACAGGCCATGGAGAAAATGGAGCCTGGTTACGCCGATGGACAGAATGTAAATTGTCAACAGCCTCTCTGGAGAACTGTATGTTGTTTTCTAAAACAGAGGTACAGAACATAGCACACTTCCACTCATGGAGTGTATTTTGGGAAAACTAAAAATCCACAACACACAGACACCCCAAAGTTTAGGGCTGCTCTGTTTACAAGAACCTCAACTTCGGTACACTTTAAATACCCCAGGAAAGGAAAAAAAAATAATGGATAAAGATGTTGTGGTACTTATATACAATGGAATGTCACTCAGACATAAAATCAATGTCATAAGGCCAATAGCAGCCTAATGAGTGGCTTTAGGTACGAAGATGCTAAGTGAAATGAGCCACAAAGAAAAAGAAACTTATTGTAATATATCATTTATAGAGAGAATATAAACATGGCTACACATGAACTGAATTTCAAAAGAGAACAGAGTTACACATTTAGAAAACACACTTATGACTCCTTAAGGGGAAAGGTGATGTGGGGTGATGCGTAAAACCAGAGTTTGAAATTAACACAGATACCATTCCATATACCAAATATCTAATAGACAAGACCTACTCCTTTCTCAATGAACTGGACACAAAACACCCTATTCACTGAAGAGGAATATATCTGAGTGGTAAAAATCTTGAAACCTATGTATTTATATGTCTCCATAATGGAATCAAGTGTATGTAGATTGGCATAAACACAGTTCAATGGAACAGGACAGAAAGCCCAGAGATAAACCTACATACCTATGGCTATCTCATCTATGACAAAGGAGCTAAGGATATACAATGGAGAAAAGACAGTCTCTTCAGAAATTGGTGCTGGGAAAACTGGACCCCTACACATAAAAGAATGAAATTAGAACACTCCATAACACCATACACAAAAATAAACTCTAAATTGATTAGAGATCTAAATATAAGACCAGACACTATAAAACACTTAGAGGAAACCATAGGCAGAACACTCTATGACATAAATCACAGCAAGATCCTTTTTGACCCACCTCCTAGAGAAATGGAAATAAAAACAGAAATCAACAAATGGGACCTAATGAAACTTAAAAGCTTTTACACAGTACAGGAAAACATAAACAAGATGCAAAAACAACCCTCAGAATGGGAGAAAATATTTTCAAATGAAGCAATTGACAAAGGATTAATCTCCAAACTTTACAAGCACCTCATGTAGCTCAATATCACAAAAAGAAACAACCCAATTCAAAAACGGGCAGAAGACCTAAATAGACATTTCTCCAAAGAAGATATACAGATTACCAAGAAACACATGAAAGGATGCTGAACATCACTAATCATTAGAGAAATGCAAATCAAAACTACCGTGAGGTATCACCTCACAGCAGTCAGAGCGGCAATCATCAAAAAAAATCTACAAAACAATAAATGCTGGAGAGGCCTTTATTGGAGAAAAGGGAACACACTTGCACTGTGGGTGGGAATGTAAATTGATATGGGCACTAGGGAGAACAGTACGGAGGTTCATTTAAATAACTAACAATAGAAGTACCAAACGACACAATAATCCAACTACTGGGCATTTGCCTTGCAAAAACCATAATTCAAAAAGAGTTATGTACGAAAATGTTCATTTCAGCTCTATTTACAATAGCCAGGACATGGAAGCAACCTAAGTGTCCATCGACAGATGAATGGATAAAGAAGATCTGGCACATATATACAATGGAATATTACTCAGCCATTAAAAGAAGCAAAACTGACTTATTTGTACTGAGGTGGATGGATTTAGAATCTGTCCTACACAGTGAAGTAAGTCAGAAAGGGAAAAACAAATACTGTATGTTAACAGAGATATACGGAATCTAATGAAGAAAAAAAAAAAGATTTTGAAGAACTTAGTGGCAGGACAGGATTAAGGACACAGAAGTAGAGAAAGGACTTGAGGACACTGGAAAGGGTATGGGTAAGCTCGGACGAAGTGAGAGAGTGGCATGGACATAAATACATTTCCAAATGTAACACTGATAGCTACTGGGATGCTGCCAAATAGAAGAGGGAGATCAGCTTGGTGCTTTGTGACCACCTAAAGGGGTGGGATATGGAGTGTGGGAGGGAGATGCAAGAGGGAGGGGATCTGGTGACATATGTATATGTATAGCTGATTCACTTTGTTTTACAGCAGAAACAAACACTGCATTGTAAAGCAATTATACTCTAATAAACGTGTAAAAGGAAAAAAAAAAAAAAAAGAAAGCCCAGGGATAAACCTACACACCTATGGTCAACTAATCTATGACAAAGGAGGCAAGACTATACAATGGAGATACGACAGTCTCTTCAATCAGTGGTGCTGGGAAATATGGACAGCTACATGTAAAAGAATGAAATTAGAACACTCCCCAACACCATCCATAAAAATATATTAAAAATGGATTAGAGACCTTAATGTAAGACTGGACAGTATAAAACTCTGAGAGGAAAACTTACGAAGAATACTCAGACGTAAATCACAGCAAGATCTTTTTTGATCCACCTCCTATACTAATAAAATAAAAAAGAAAACTAAACAGCTGGGACCTAATGAAACGTAAAAGCTTTTGCAAGGCAAAGGAAACTACAAACAAGAAGAAAAGACAACCCTCAGAATGGCAGAAAATATTTGCAAACGAATCAATGGACAATTGCTTAATCTCCAATATATATAAACAGCTCATGCAGCTCAATATTAATAAAACAAACAACCCAATACAAAAATGAAAGAACATCTAAATAGACATTTATTCCAAGAAGACATAGAGATGGCCAAGACACACATGAAAATCTGCTAAACATCTCTAATTATTAGAGAAATGGAAATCGAAACTACAATGAGGTATCATATCACACCTGCTAGAATGGGCATCATCAGAAAATCTAGAAACAACAAATGCTGGAGAGGGTGTGGAGAAAAGGAACCTTCTTCCACTATTGTTGGGAATGTAAATCAATACAATCTCTATGGAGAACAGTATGGAGGTTCCTTTAAAAACTAAAAATAGAATTACCATATAATCCAGCAATCCCACTACTAGGCATATACCCAGAGAAAACCATAAATCAAAAAGACACATTCACCACAATGTTCATTGCAGCACTATTTACAATAGCCAGGTAATGAAAGCAACCTAAGTGCCCACAGACAGACAAATGGATAAAGATGTGGTACATATATACAATGGAATATTACTCAGCCATACATATGAATGAAATTGGGTCATTTGTAGAGACCTTGATGGATCTAGAGAGTGTCATACAGAGTGAAGTAAGTCAGAAAGAGAAAAACAAATATTGGATATTAATGCATATATGTGGAACCTAGAAAAATGGTACAGGTGAACCAGTTTGCAGGGCAGAGATAGAGACACAGATGTAGAGAACAAACATATGGACACCAAGGGGGGAATGACATGTGAGGGTGGTGGTGGGATGAATTGGGAGACTGGGATTCACATGTGCACACTTATATGTATAAAATAGATATCCAATAAGAACCTGCTGTATAAAAGAAATAAATAAATTTTAAAAAAATTAAAAATAAATAAATAACATTTAATAAAAAAAACAGAAAAATAGTTTTTCCCTTCATATAGACCTCTTTATATTAATGCATTATTTCCATGTTTATATCTGTAAATTAAAAAAAGAGGAATAACTAAAATCTACCTTGAAAAAAAAAGAAAAAAAGAAAAAAAAAAAAAAAAAAAACAGAACCTACCAGCTATACAGAGGAAAATTGTATCAGGGCACTTGCTCCAGTGGTAAAAATTCTTAAGTTGGTCAGAGGTGGGAAATCATCTCCCATGCAGTCAGCAGCGCTCCCCCCCACAAGGAGCATCCTCATTGCAAAGCAGGGGGACTGTGTCGAGGCGTCTGTGAGTAAATGTGAGCTGAGCCCCAGTCCTGCTGCAGCTGAACTCTTCCCACCCTTTCCAGGTAAAACACCTGAATATGTACAAGAACTTGCAAGCCTCGAGGAAGGGCTGTGGAGTCACACAAGTGGCAGCACGTAGGCCGACTTGGTGCCGGCAGGCCAGCCAGTATGGTCCTGGCCCCAGATGCTCTTCTGGAAGCTTTCCATTTCCCTGCCTGAGATACCCCTCCTGCCATGGCCCCCACTGCTTTTTTACTTCCTCACCTCTGCCTGGGGAGAAATTCCAGCGGCAGGTATGGGTGACACATCCTCTTCTTTAGCAGGTGGCAGCCTGGCAACTCCTGCAGAATGTCCATCAGAGCCCCCCTCAAACTGGGCCACCGACAAAGCCACGGCCCCTCACTCCCTCCCACCACCCCAGCCCCAGCACTGCTGACGGGGCAGAGAATATGGCGCCAGGCACAGCAACAGGGGCTCTTGCTGACTGGAGAGGTGTTTATATTGACCTCAACCCAGGCACACCTGGGGAGGGCTGGCATGCAGTGTAAGGCTGCCCAAATCATCCAATCCTCACCCCTCAGGGGCTCACAGTTGCAGAAAATGAAACTTGCTAAACGGGCCAGGCACAAGGAACAGGTGTGGGCTCCTGAGAGTCAGGATAGACAAGGGGCTGCAGCTGCGGCTTGTTTTCTTATCATTTTTATCTGGTCTATGAGTGGAAAACAAATTCAAGAAGACCCTATCCTAATGAGAGGAACCCAGGAGTCAGGGAGAGGAGTGATGGTGGTTGGAGACAGAGGCCTGGTGCCCTGGCTGCAGTGGAAGTGTCTGGAAGACCAGGCAGAGAGAGGCTGCACAGAGTGATACCCAGGGTCAAAGAACTGTCAGAGGTGCTGTTTGTTAATTCAAGTCCTGCTCTGAGGTTTTCTGTGTCAGCTGTGAGCGACAGGTGAGCTGGGGGTTCTCTGCAAGGTGGGCTATGTGCACAGTTACTGTGTGTCCAGCCCTGATGGGGTACCTGCCCAGGGGAGTTATGTATCCTGCGAAGGGCCTTACTAGGAGAGCCACATGGGCTGCTGGGTAGCTGCACACGTGAGCTCCATATCCTGGGATTGGCCTGACCACGAGAGCCCCATGGGCTGCTGGAGACCTGGTAAAGGATATCAGGACAGTCAGTGAAGCCACCGAGGATATACATCCAGTAGCTCCTATTTCCTACACCCTGCTGGTCATTCTACCATCCACCAGGCCATGGCATTCTGTATAAGACTTCAATGATGACTTCTTCTGTATTCCATTCATCTCAGAGTCACAAGAAATTTTGGCTTGTGAGTGGCAGGACACACCATGCAACAAAAGCAATAATGCTGGGCCGTCCTGCCCCAATGGTTCAAAAATCCCCACACCATCATTGGGGAAATATCCTCTAAAGACCTCAAAGTTCTACCTCTGTAAAAGGGAACCCTCCTTCAATATGCAGATGACATTCTGATCGCCAGGCCTACTAAAGACGCCTCTGAACTACCTAGCCAAGAAAGGATAGAAGGTGTCCAAGGAAAAGGCTCAAATATCCCAGGCTAAGGTGACATGCCTGGGCTTCATTCTCACAGATATTCGGAGAAACGCATCCCAGGATAGGGAAGAAGCCATTTGCAGCCTTACCTCTTCTAAAACTAGAAGACAGCTTAGGGGTTCCTGGGGAGCCCAAGGTTTTCTGCATCTGGATCCCTAACTACAGTCTAATAGCTGGGCCTCTACATGAAACACTGACACGAAATGATGATGATTCTTTTGAATAGAATCCAGAAGCAGCCTTTCAAGAATGGAAAGAGCAGTCAATTCAGGCCCTTGCCCAGGAACTCCCTAATTTAGCTAAACCCTTTGACCTTTACATACCCGGTCAAAGGTTAATCGCCCTTGGAGCCTTAGTGCAAAAACTGGGACCACTTGAAATGGAGAAACACAAGAATGCCCTTCAGGTATGAGAAACTATGGTCACCAAGGGCTTTGCCCACTGCCCCATCAGGACAGGATACTGGGGTATCTAAAAAGCTGGAAATCAGCAGCCCACAAGGCCAGCTCCCTCCTAAGGGAAAAGGAAACCACGTGGTGATCCTAACCACCCATCATGCCCTGAAGTTGCAGGGGTCGCGCTGCGGACACACTGACCTCGAGTGAGGATGCCCTCCAACTCCAACCTCCAGAGAGACAAACTGGGGCAATGGGCCCCCAAGATGACTTGTGTGACCATCACTTGAATTGGAGTTTCTCTCAGAAAACAACTCTGTGCCCCGAAAGAGCAGACTACTGCTTGCAGGACTTACTACACCCAGACGGGAGCTAACAAGCTTGGCGGAGGAAAAGTTTATCACGATTTCACCATAGAAAACCCTATAGAAACCACGGTGATGTTGGCCAATATGACCGGCTGGACTGCTGGCTACTTCAAAAGGCCGTTGACTCAGTGGACGTCATGATCCTGGATCACCACCCACCCTGGACTGTCTGGGAGTTGAGCGGGCAGGGCTTTGACACATGGTGCTGTTTGTACATTAATTCAGGGACCTAATTAAAGAAAGCACAGACTACTGGTCAGAGCATCTAGGCTGGCAAATCCGTCAGCCTAAGGTCACCGAACAAATGTGGGTTGGGGTGAAACCTGCCACAGCAATATCTCTGTGCATCTCTTTCCTGGACCCTTAAAGGTCATTAGACTCTATAACACTTCCAATGCTCGTGCTCATGAAAACGAGCAGTGAGGTAGGAGGCCTTGGGACAATCAACCTCACCTGGAGGCTCCTGGGGAGAAGTTTTGCCCCTCCCCCCCGTGTATGAGGGCTCCCACCTCAGCATGAAGCAGTTACAAAAGAGTGGTCTGCACCCTCAGCACCCCAAGAATGAGGAACGGGACAAAAAGCAGAGGATGTGTTCGTCTCCGGCAACGTTCATTAAAAATTCCTGGGATATAAAAAGAGAATCTGGGCAATAAAATAAAGTCTAACCTGTTTTTCCTTTGTGCTTTGTCTAATTTCACGTGCTCCTAGGGTTCCGAATGCAGAGGTCCCACACCCGGCACTTCAGACCCGATTTCCTAGTGCAGAATGGCTGGTTCAACACCTCAGCTAGCGGGGTCCAATGCAGACTCTGCGACATAGAGCCTGAGCTGCAGCCAACCCAGCCTTCGAGATCTCCATCCCCTCCCTCCTGCTGACGCTGCCGGGATCCCTACACAGCAGCCCAGCCCACAGCCCGCGGGGGAGTGCGCGTTCTCACCTCTCCATTCTGTTTTCAAAATATAAAGTTTCCTTTGCTTCTGAACCAAACTCAGTCTTGATCTGTTGGCTCCAATGACACTGGGCACAGGGACTCCTGTTGGGGTCCACTCTGGAGGATCAGTTACAGAAATTGAGAACATTGTAACTTCAATGAACAGATGTGTGAGCCAAACTGTAGTCAACCTAGAGCAGTGTATAAGGCTCGGGTAAAATAAGATGTTTCTAAGACTTACATCTGATATTTCCATCACTTTATTATAAGCAAGTTTAGTGAAGACGTCTGTCTTATTTGTCAGGTCAACATTAGAGAAATGAAGTGATTTATTCCCAAGGATGTACATCGAATACTCTTGGCTGAAGCTTTAATCTTGTTTTGAATGCTTTTCCATTGAAAATGATACCTCTCTTTCAGCTTCCCCATTTCTGAGAAGTATAAAATCTTATAATTTATTATTACCAAAGCGGAAAGGTAGGAGAAGGGATAAATTAACAGTTTGGGATTAACACATACACACTGCTATGTATAAAACAGATCATCAACAAGGAACTACTGTATAGCACAGGGAACTACACTGAATATTTTGCAATAACCTATAAGGGGAAATAATCTGAAAAAGAATAGATATTTTTATTGACATCACTTATCAATGACAGATAAAATGTAACCTAAGCAAGGCCGATGGTGAGCACTTCTGACTCTGAAGATTTCAATCATCTAATGTTTGGACTCTGCCTATTTCCCAAGGCCCTTAATGGACATATATGTAGCCGTAGCTTAAAAATTCCCCAGTTTGGGGTTCAGGGAGGAACTGATTTGGAAAAATCCCTGGTGTTCTCCTTACATGCACGGGACCATTCCTATGGCTAAAACATGCCTGTCACACCTAGAGGATGGTACACCGTTTGAGCGGAAACAGTTTGGAAAAGGCACCTCATCTCCTCATCGCCTGGTGCTCGGGTTCACCTCTCCAGCATATTTACTAACAATCTCCTCACTTGGGGATATCAGCACCGTCAACATCCTGTTGCACACAGTTTGGAATTTGTCCAGAGGATGAAGTGGAAGGATGAGAAAAATTCAGAGACAAGTCCTAGGTTTTCGGACAGGCACATGCCACTGTAATTTCCAATCCGGAAGACAAATTCATCAAAGGCTAGAATTGCCCACGGAAACAGAACAGTGCTAGAGGAAATCCCGCTGTTTTGTGTCCAGTTTCCAAAAACACAAGTTGAAAAATGGAACTCAGGGGCACTAAAATTCATGAAACTGCAGAGTTGAAAATATCTATTGTCAAAAAATGTCTTGAGGTAAGTCACAGAAAAGGACTTGTAAGCAAGGGAGAGTGGCAGGAAACAGATTTGAAGAGGTGGAAAGGACTCCCCATTAAAGCAAAGAAAAGGGGCTGAACATCGCCAATGATGCAGTTGGCCAAAAAGGGCGTATGCATTTTTTCTGAATATATTCAAGTAAAGGCCATACACACTTTTTATCCAACCAAACAGGTGGGCACTGGAAATCAATACTACAAGATATATCACTTCACATCAGTCAGAAGGGCCATCCACATAAAGTGTAAACACCCGAAATGCAGGACAGGGTGAGGAGAAAAGGGAGCCCTGTGAGGCTGATAGTGGAAATGTAATTTGCCAACGGCCACTCTGAACAAGTGTATTGTGTTTGCTAAAACATCTAAAAAATGAGCTACAGAGCATAGGGCACTAGCACTCATGGGCGTATACCTTGGGAAAAACAAAAATCGACAGAAAACAGGCACCCCAACGTTTACCACCACTCTGTTAAAAAGGGCCTCAACTTGGATATAAAATAAATGTCCCTGGAAGGATAAAATGGATAAAAGAGATGGGGCCCTTATGTAGAGTGGAATATTACTCATCCCGAAATCAATGAAATAAGGCCAGTTGTAACAACTCTGGAGGAGATACATACGATCATTCTAAGTGATGTATGTCAGAAAGAAAAAGACACATATCATAAGATGTCACTTAAAGGTGGAATCAAAAATGGCTACACATGAAATAAATTACAAAACAGAAACATAGTCAAATATGTAGAAAATAGACATAAGGCTGCTAAATGGGAAAGGTGGGGAAGGGTGAGGTATTATCCAGGAGGTTGAAATTAGCAAAGATATCATTCCAAGTACCAAATTGAATAACTGACAAGACCTACACGGTACCTCAAAGAACTGCACTCAGCCCACTCAAGTCACTGGAAAATAATACATATGACTGGTAAGCATCTGAAAAAGAATTTATTGTTGTCTCACAGTACATGAATCAAGTGGATGCGCAGCAGCAAAAAACAGAGCTTTGAAAATCAGCTGTAACCAATATAAAAATAAATTTAAAAATATGTATAAAAACAGTGAGACAGACAAAAATTCTTACAACTTTTGTTGAAGGGCTACGATGTAACATGGATTGAACACATGTAGACCCACAGCAGGATGATATATAAGGCTGGAAGCTATGCACGCTAAGAGATGTTAGAGAGGCTGGGTGAGGAAATGCAGACCTTTTAAAGTAATACTGCCTGGTACCCATTTCATGGGTCCCAAATCTGCAGGTTCAAGGGAATCTTCTGACAGCGAAAACATGCCTGGAAAACCAAGATGAACGTACACCGTGTGCTCAGGAAAGGTGTCTAAAATGCACCTCATTTTTGATCTCCTGGTGCTGGGGTTCGCCATTCCAGCCACATTACTAACTAACACCCCACTTGGAGAATCAGCACCTTTAACCTCCTGTTTCACACAGTTTGCAATTGCTGCAGAGGATAAACGGGAAGAGGGGGAACCAATGAGAGACTAGCTGTAGGAGTTTTGACAGGCACATGTCACTCTAATTTCCCATTAGGAAGAAGAATTAACCAAAGGCACAGCCTGCCTCCCCAGAACCAGAATAGGGCCGGAAGCAATACAATGGTTTGGCGGCCAGCTCACAAAAAATGCGAGTTGAAAAATGGAGCTCAGGAGCAGACAATTCAAAGACCTGCAAAGATATAAATGATAACCAACGTCCAAAAATATATTCAGGTAAGGCAACGAAGGGGATCTGAATGAGCGGCAGAATTGCAGGAAACAGATTTCAAAAGGTAGATTGTACTCACAGTTAAAGCATATGAAAAGCAGCAGAATTTCTAAAATGATGCAGTTGGGCAAAAGGGTGTATGCGTTTTTTTCGTGAATATTTTCAGGAAAAAAACACATACAGAGTTTTTGGCCAACCAAGCAAGCGGGAAATGCAAGTCCGCTCAACAAAGAAGTCTCAATTTCCACTGCTCAGAAAGGCCATCCAAAAAATGTGTACAAACCAGAAATGCAGGAGAGGCCATGGAGAACACGGAGCCTGCTCACGCTGATGGGTGGGGTATAAATATCCAAGAGCCACTCTGAAGAAGTGTATGCTGTTTCCTAAAACATCTAAAATACAAAGCACCCGAGCAAAGGGGACTTCAACTCATGGGCATATGACTTGGGAAGACTAAATATCAACAAGACACAGGCACCCCAAAATTAAGGGCTGCTCTGCATACAAGAACCTCCACTTCGGTACACATAAAATATACCAGGAAAAAGAGAAATGCATAAAGAACTTGTGGTAATTTTGTAAAACGGAATATCACTCAGACGTGATATCAATGCCATAAGGCCAGTAGCAACATAATGAGTGGATTAAGGTACGATGATTCTAAGTGCAATAAGTCACACAGAAAAATAATCTAATCATAAGATATCACTTTTAGAGGTAATGTCAACATCACAACACATGAACTGAATTAGGAAAGAGAACAGAGTCTCACATTTAGAAAACACTCTTATGCCTGCTTAAGGGGAAAGTAGAGGTGGGGTGATGCATAAAACCAGAGTTTGATATTAGCACAGGTACCATTCCATAAACCAAATACAGAATAGACAAGACCTACACTTTCCTCAGTGAACGGGACTCAACACCCCTATTCCACACAGAGGAATATATCTGACTAGTAAAATATCTTAAAACCTATGTATTGATATGTCTCTGTAAGGGAATCAATTGTGTCTAGACCAGCATAAACACGTCCGTGAAAATCAGTTCAACCCCATTATAAAAATGAATTTCAAAAACAAAACAAAATAACAGCGAAATTCTTACACAATTCCTTCAGGGGTTCTGATGAAACCTGGAATGACCCTATCTGCAAAAACAGCTGGATGAGACATAAGGCTGGACACCGGGGAATGAGAGGACTGGTGAGATTGGGAGAGAAAATGCAGACCCTTTAAAGTAGTAATGCATGCCACCATTCCATGAGTCCCAAATCTCCAGGTAGAAGGGAATATCACTACAGTTATAACATGTATGGGAAACCTAGAGAATGAACACACTGTTTTGGCAAAAGGTTTCTAAAAGTCTCCTAATTTTTCCTCTCCTTGTGCTCCAATTTGGCATTCCAACTGCTTTACTATCAATCTCCCAACTTTGGAGAGTCAACACCTATAACCTCCTGGTTCGCACAGTTTGCTAATTGTGCAGAGGATGAAAGGGAAGAGGGAGAACCAATCAGAGAGTAGATGAAGGCATTTGGACGGGCACATGTCACTCTAATTTCCCGTTCAGGAAGAAGAATTAACCAAAGCCTCAGCCAACATCAGGGAACCAGTATAGCCACCCCTGGAACCAGTAGAGGTCCTGAAGCAATATTGTGGATTTGCGGTCAGCTCACAAAAATGGGATTTCAAAATTGGAGCTCAGGAGCACAGAAATTCACAAACCTGCAGTTATAAAGAACTACTCAATTCCAAAAATCTGTTGAGGAAAGGCAAAGAAGTGGACTTGAAAATGAGGCAGAATTGCACAAAACATATTTCAAGAGGTAAATTAGAATCGCCTTTAAAGCTCAGGAAAAGCATCACAACTTCGACAATGATGCACTTGGCCAAAAAGGGCGTATGACTTTTCTCCTGAATATATTCAGGAGAAAACGCATACGCCCTTTTTGGCCAATCAAGCAAGCGCACAATGCAAATCCACACTACAAAGAATTGTCACTTCCCACCGGTAAAAAGGGATATCCGAAAATCTGTAAAAACCACAAAGGCAAGAGAGAGATGACAAGGGCATGAAGCAATTTGATCCCAAGGGTCATGGAGGATTGTGATGACAAGTGCATGGAGCATTGTGATGACAAGATTATGTAGCATTTGCTGACAAAGGCATGGAGCATTGTGATGACAAGTTTCATGGAGCACTGTGATGACAAGCCTCAAGGAGCATTGTGATTAGAGTGGTCATGGAGCATTGGGATGACAAGGGCATGGATCATTTTGGTGACAAGGGTCATGGAGCATTTTGATCACAAGAGTCCCGGATCATTGTGTTGTCAGGGTTCATGGAGCGTTGTGATGACAGTGGTCCTGGAGCATTGTGATGAGAGTGGTCACGGAGCATTGAGATGAGAAGGTCATGGAGCATTGGGCTGAAAATGTTCATGGAGTATTGTGATGACAGGGGTCATGGAGCATTGTGATGACAAGGTACTGGAGCATTGTGATAAGAAGACCATGGAGCTTTGTGATGACAAGTCTCATGGAGCATTCTGATGAAAAGGGGCATGGAGCATTGTGATTACAGGCGTCTTGGAGCATTGTGATGACAAGGGCATGGAGCATTGGGATGAGAAGGCCATGGAGCGTTCTGATGACATGCATCACGGAGCACTGTGATGACAAGGGTATGGAGCATTGTGATTACAGGGGTCTTGGAGCACTGTGATGAAAAGGGCATGGATCATTGTGATGAAAAAGGCATGGAGCCTTGTCATGACAGGGTTCAAGGAGCATAGTGACGACAAGTGTCAGGGAGCATTGTGAAGACAAGGGTATTGAGCATTGTGATTACAAAGGTCATGGAGCATTGTGATGAGAAGACCATGGATAATTGTGGTGACGAGCGTCATGGGGCGTTGTGATGATAAGTGTTATGGAACATTTTGATCAGAAGGATTGGGAGCTTTGTGGTGACAGAGGTCATAGAGCATTTTGATTTCATTGTTATGACAATAGCATGAAGCATTATGATGATGGGCATGGTGCATTTTGATGACAGGGTTCATGGAGCAGTGAGATGAAAAGGGGCATGGAGCATTGTGATAACAGCAGTCTTGGAGCATTGTGATGACAAGGGCATGGAGCATTGTGATTACAGGGGCCGTGGAGCATTGTGATGACAAGGGTCATGAAGCCTTGTGATGACAAGCCTGTGGAACATTGTGATGGCAGGGGTCATGGAGCATTCTTATGACAGGGGTAATGGAGCATTGTGATGACAAGGGCATGGAGCATTCATCTGAAAAATTTCATGGTTTATTGTAATGAGAGGGGGAAGGGGCATTGTGATGACAAGGCAACGGAATACTGAGATACATGGGTCATGCAGGATTGTAATGACCAGCACATGGAGCATAGTGATAAGAAGGACATCGAGCATTGTGAGGACAAGCGTCATGGAGCTTTGTGATGACAAGGCCATGGAGCAATGTGATGAGAGGTTTCATGGAGCATTGTGATGCCAATGGCATGCAGCATTGTGATGCCAAGGGTCATGGAGATTTGTGATGACAAAGGTCATGGAGCATTTTGATGACAAGTGTTTGGTGCACTCTGTTGTGAAGGGCGGGGAGCATTGTGATGACAGGGTCATGGAGAAATTTTATGAAAATTCTCATTGAACATTTTGATGAAAGTGGTTATGGAACGTTGTGATGTCAGGGGTCCTGGAGCATTTTGATGAAAATGGTCATGGAGCATTTTGATGACAGGGTTTATGGAACATTGTGATGTCAGGTGTCATTGAACATTGTGAGGATAAGTTCATGTAGCATTGTGATGACAGGAGTCATTGAACATTGTGATGACAGGGGTGAGGGAGTATTGTGATGAATAGTGATGTAACATTGTGATATCAGTGGTGAGAAATCATTTTGTTGAGAAGTGCAGGGAGCATTTTGATGACAAAGTTTATGGAGCACTGTGATGAAAAGATTGTGGAGCACTGTGATGACAAGCGCATGGCACACTGTGATGACATAGGTCATGGAGCATTGTGCTGAGAAAGGCATAGAGCATTGTGATGACAATGGTCAAATAGCATTGTGATGAAAAGATCATGGAGAATTGTGGTGAATAATGTCACAGAGATTGGTGATGACGAGGGCATGTACCATTATGATGACAAAGGTCATGAAGCATTGAGATGACTGGAGTCACAGAGCATTGTGATGACAGGGGTCATGGAGCATTGTAATAAAAAGGGCATGGAGCATTGTGATGACAAGTGTCATGGAGGATTCTGATGACAGAGGTAATGGAGCATTGTGATGACAATCGCTTGGAGCATTTTGATGACAAGGGTCAGTGAGCACTGTACTGACAAGTGCATGGAGAATTGTGATGACAAGTGTCATGCAGCACTCTTATGACAAGCTTGTGAAGTATTTTGATGACAATGGCATGGAGCATTCTGATGACATGCGTCACGGAGCTTTGTAATGACAAGGGCATGGAGCATTGTGAGGAGAAGTGCATCGAGCGTTGTGATGACAAGCCTCATGGAGATTTGTGATGACAAATGCATGGAGCAATGTGATGAGAGGGTTCATGGAGCATTGCTATGACAATGGAATGGAGCATTTTGATGCCAAGGGTCATGGAGCTTTGTGATGACAAACTCATGGAGCATTTTGATGACAAGGGCGGGGTGCATTGTGATGAGAAGTGCAGGGAGCATTGTGATGACATGGGTTACGGAGCATTGAGCTTACATGCGCATCGATCATTGTGATGACAAATGTCATGGAGCATTGTGCTGAAAATTGCATGGAGCTTTGTGATGACAAGGGTCACAGAGCATTGTGATGAATAGTTCATGGAGCATTGTGATGACAGAGTCATGGAGCAATCTGATGAAATGTATCATGGAATATTTTGATGACAGGGGTTATGGAACATTGTGATGTCAGGGGTCAGGGAGCATTGTGAAGATATGGGAATGTAGCATTGTGATGATATGGGCATGTAGCATTTGATGACAGGGGTCATGGAACATGGTGATGACGGGGTGAGGGAGTATTGTGATGACTAGTGATAGAACACTGTGATATATGTAGTGAGAGAGCATTTAGATTAGAAGTGCATGGAGAATTGTGATGACACGTTTTATGGAGCATAGCAATGAAAAGGATGTGGAGCATTGTGATGTCAAGCGCATGGCGAATTGTTATGTCATGGGTCATGGAGCATTGTGCTGACAAGTGCATGGAGCATCGTGATGACAAGCGTCATGGAGCATTGTGCTGACAAAGGCATGAAGCATTGTGATGACAAGGCTCATAGGGTTTTGTGATGAAAAGGTCATGGAGCATTGTGGTGACAAAGGTCACAGAGCCTTGTGTGACGAGGGCATGGACCATTGTGATGACAAAGGTCATGAAGCATTGTGATGACTGGAGGAACGGAGCACTGTGATGACAGGGGCATGGAATATTGGTCTGACAATTTTCATGGATTATTGTGATGACAGTGGGCATGGCACATTGTGATGACAAGGGCATGGAACACTGTGGTGACAAAGGTCACAGAGCCTTGTGTGACGAAAGCATGGACCACTGTGATATAAAATGTCATAAAGCATTGTGATGACTAGAGTCACGGAGCATTTTGATGACAGGGGTCATGGAGCATTGTGATGACAAAGGCATGGAGCATTGTGATGACAGGGGCATGGAACATTGGTCTGACAAGTTTCATGGATTATTGTGATGACAGTGGGCATGGCTTATTGTGATGACAAGGGCATGGAGCATTGTGATGACAAGGTCATGGAGTATTGTGAAGACAGGTGTCAGGGAGCACTGTGATGACATATGTCATGGTCCATTGTGATGACAATGGCATGGAGCATTGTGATGCCAAGTGTCATGGAGCATTGTAATGACAAGCGTTATGGAACATTGTGATCAGAAGGGTTTGGAGCATTGTGATGACAGAGGTCATTGAGCATTTTGATTTCCTTGTGATGACAATAGCATGAAATATTATGGTGATGGGCACGGTGCATTGTGATTACATGGTTCATGAAGCATTGAGAAGAAAAGTGGCATGGAGCATTTTGATTACAGGGGTGTTGGAGCTTTGTGATGACAAGGGCATGGAGCATTGTGATTACAGGGGTCTTGGAGCATCGTGATGACAAGGGTCATGGAGGCTTGTGATGAGAAGGCCGTGGAACATTGTGATAGCAGGGGTCATGGAGCATTGTTATGACAGGGGTAATGGAGCATTGTGATGACAAGGGTATGGGGCATTGTTCTGAAAACTTTCATGGATTATTTTGATGAGAGTAGGCATGGATCATTGTGATGACAAGGGCACGGAACACTGTGATACATAGATCATGCAGGATTGTAATGACAAGGCATGTAGCATTGTGTTGAGAAGGACATCGAGCATTGTGATTACAAGAGTCATGGAGATTTGGGATGACAAGTGCATGGAGCAATGTGATGAGAGTGTTCATGGAGCATTGTGATGACATTGGAATGGAGCATTGTGATGCCAATGGTCATGGAGCTTTGTGATGCCAAATGTCATGGAGCATTTTGATGACATATGTTATGGAGCATTGTGAGGTCAGGGGTCATGGAGCATTTTGATGAAAAGGATCATGGAGCATTTTGATTACATGGCTTATGGAGCATTGTGATGTCAGGGGTCATGGAGCACTGTGATGATGAGGGCATGTAGTATTGTGATGACAGGAGTCAGGGAAAATTGTGATGACAAGGGTGAGGGAGTACTGTTATGACTAGTGATGGAACATTGTGATATCAGTGGTGACGGATCATTTTGATGAGAAATGCATGCAGCACTGTGATGACAAGCTGGTGGAGCGATTTGCTGACAAACGCATGGAGCATTGTGATGACAAGGGTCATTGAATATTGTGCTGAGAAAGGCATGGAGCATTGTGATGACAAGGGTCATGGAGCATTGTGGTGACACAGGTCACAGAGCCTTGTGATGACGAGGGCATGGACCATTGTGATTACAAAATCATGAAGCATTGTGGTGAATGGAGTCACGGGGCATTGTGATGACAGGGGTCATGGAGCATTGTGATGTCAAGGGCATGGAGCATTGTGATGACAGGGGCATGGAACATTGGTCTCACAAATTTCATGGATTATTGTGATGACAGTGGGCATGGTGCATTGTGATGAAAAGAGCATGGAACATTGTGATGACAACGTCATGGATTATTGTGAAGACAGGTGTCAGGGAACAATGTGATGACATATGTCACGGTCCATTGTGATGCCAATGACATGGAGCATTGTGATGCCAAGTGTCATGGAGGATTGTGGTGACAAATGTAAAGGAGCATTGTGATGATCAGGACTTGGAGCAATGTGATGGCAAGACCATGGAGCATTGTGATGAGAAGACCATGGATAATTGTGATGACGAGCATCATGGAGCTTTATGATGAAAAGAGACATGCAGCATTCTGACATAAGATATCACTTATGAAGGAAATGTAAACATGGCTAAACATGAACTGAATTAGGAAAGAGTACAGAGTCTCACATTTAGAAAACATACTTATGGCTGCTTAGGGGAAAGAAAGGTGGGAAGATGCACAAAACCAGAGTTTGATATTAGCACAGGTACCGTTCCATAATCCAAATAGAGAATAGACAAGACCTACTCCTTCCTCAGTGAACGGGACTCAACACCCCTATTCCCCGCAGAGGAATATATCTGATTAGTAAGAATCTTTTTTTTTTTTTTTTTTTTTTTTTTTTTGCGGTATGTGGGCCTCTCACTGTTGTGGCCTCTGCCGTTGCGGAGCACAGGCTCAGGACACGAAGGCTCAATGGCCATGGCTCATGGGCCAAGCCGCTCCGCGGCATGTGGGATCCTCCCAGACCGGAGCACGAACCCGTGTCACCTGCATCGGCAGGCGGACTCTCAAACACTGCGCCACCAGGTAAGCCCCTGATTAGTAAGAATCTTAAAACCTATGTATCGATATGTCCGTAAGGGAATCAAATCTGTCTAGACCGGCTTAAACACGTCAGTGAAAATCAGCTCAACCTCAGTATAAAAATGAATTTCAAAAACAAAACAAAAAAAACAGCGAAATTCAAACACAATTCCTTCAGGTGTTATGATGAAACCTGTAATGACCCTATCTAAAACGACAGCTGGATGAGACATAAGGCTGGTCACTTGGGACTGAGAGGATTGGTGAGATTGGGTGAGAAAATGCAGACGCTTTAAAGCAATAATGCATTCCACCAATTCCATGTGTCCCAACTCTGCAGGTAGAAGGGAATATCACTACAGTTATAACATGTATGGGAAACGTAGAGAATGTACACACTGTGAATTCTAAAGGATTCTAAAACTCAACTAATAGTCCCTCTCCTGGTGCTCCAGTTTGACTTTCCAACTGCTTTACTATCAATCTCCCAAATTGGAGAGACAGCCCCTTTAACCTCCTGATTCGAACAGGTTGCCAATTTGGCAGAGGATGAAAGGGAAGAAGGAGAACCAATGAGAGAGTAGCTGTTAGGCATTTGGACGGGCACATGTCACTCTAATTTCCCGGCAGGAAGAACAATTAACCAAAGTCTCAGCCACCCACCGGGAACCAGTATAGGTCCTGAACCAAAATTTTGGACTTGTGGTCAGCTCACCAAAAAAGAGTTGAAAAATGGAGCTCGGGCACAGCAATTCACAAACTGGCAGAGTAATAAAGGACAACTATCGTCCAAAAATCTGTTGAGGGAAGGCAACGAGGCAGACTTGAAAGCGAGCCAGAATAGCAGGAAACAGATTTCAAGAGGTACATTGGAATCGCCTTTAAAGCACAGGAAGAGGGGCACAACTTCGACAATGATGCACTTGGCCAAACAGGGCGTATGCGTTTTCTCCTGAATATATTCAGGAGGAAACGCATACGCCCTCTTTGGCCAAGAAAGCAAGCGGGCAATGCAATTCGGCACTGCAAAGAAGTATAACTTCCCACCGTTCAAAATTGACATCCATAAAATGTGTAAAAACAACAAAGGCAAGACAGGCCCTGGAGAACAGGGAGCCTATTTATGCTGATGGGCAGGATGTAAATTGCCTACTGCCTCTCTGGAGGAGTGCACTGTGCTCCCTAAAACAGGTAAACAACAGAGGTAAAGAGCCAAGGGCACTTCCAGTCTAGGGAATATAACTTGGGAAAACTGAAAATCAATAAGACACAGAAACACCAAAATTTAGGGCTGCACTACTTACAATAACCTCAACTTGGGTACACCATATATATCGCAGGAAAGACAAAAATGGTTCAAGAAATTGTGTTACTTACATAGGATGGAATATCCCTCAGCCATGAAATCAATGTCATAAGGCCAGTAGCAGCAAAATGAGTGGATTCAGGTACCATGATTCTAAGTGAAATAAGTCACAGAGAAAAAGAAACTAATAATAAGATATCACTTATGAAGGTCCTGTAACATGGCTAAACATGAACTGAGTTAGGAAAGACAGCAGAGTCTCACATTTAGAAAACACTCTTATGACTGCTTAAGGGGAAGGAGAGGTGGGGTGATGCATAAAACCAGAGTTTGATATTAGTACAGGTACCGTTTCAAAAACCAAATACGTAATAGACAAGACCAACTCTTTCCTCAGTGAAAGGGACTCAAAACCCCATATTTCGCGCAGAGGAATATATCTCACTAGTCAGAATCTTAAAACCTATGTATTCATATGTCTCCGTAAGGGAATCAAGTGTGTCTAGACTGGCATAAATATGGCAGTGAGAATCAGCTCAAACCCACGATAAAAAGGAATTTCAAAAACAAAACAGAAAAACAGGGAAATTCTTTACAATTCCTTCAGGGGCTCTGATGAAACCTTGAATGACCCAATATACAATGAGAGCTGGATGTGGCATAAGGCTGGATAATTGGGACTGAGAAGATTGGTGAGATTGGGTGAGCAAATGCAGACCCTTTAAAGCAATAATGCGTGGCACATATTCCAAGGGTCCCAACTCTCCATGTTGAAGGGAATATTACTACAGCTCTAACATGTACGGCAAACATAGAGAATGGACACACTATGAATATGAAAGGTTTCTAAAACTCAACTAATAGTCCCTCGCCTAGTGTTCCAGTTTGACTTTCCAAATGCTTTACTATCAATCTCTCAACTTGGAGAGACAGAGCCATTAACCTCCTGGTTCGCACAGGTTGCCAAATTGGCAGAGGATGAAAGGGAAGAGGGAGAACCAATGAGAGAGTAGCTATTAGGAATTTGGACGGGCACATGTCACTCTAATTTCCCGGCAGGAAAAATAATTAATCAAGTCTCAGCCACCCACTGGGAACCTGTATAGGTCCTGAACCAAAATTTTGGACTTGCGGTCACCTCACAAAAAACGAGTTGAAAAATGGAGCTCAGGAGCACAGCAATTCACAAACTGGCAGAGTACTAAAGAGCAACTATCGTCCAAAAATCTGTTGAGGGAAGGCAACGAGGCAGACTTGAAAGCGATCCAGAATAGCAGGGCACAGATTTCAAGAGGTACATGGCAATCGCCTTCAAAGCACAGGAAGAGGGGCAAAACTTCGACAATGATGCACTTGGCCAAAAAGGGCGTATGCGTTGTCTCCTGAATATATTCAGGAGAAATCGCATACGCCCTTTTTGTCCAAGCAAGCAAGCGGGTAATGCAAATCTGCACTACAAAATGTATCACTTCCCACCGGTCAAAAGGGACATCCGCAAAATGTGTAAAAACCAGAAAGGCAAGACAGGCCCTGGAGAACAGAGAGCCTAGTTATGCTGATGGGTGGGATGTAAATTACCAACTGCCTTTGTGGAGGAATTCACTGTGTTCCCTAAAACAAGTAAACAAGAGAGCTACAGAACCAAGGGCACTTCCAGTCTAGGGAATATACCTTGGGAAAACTGAAAATCAATAAGACAGAGCCACCCCAAAATTAGGGCTGCACTGCTTACAAGAACCTCAAGTTGAGTACAACTTAAATATCCCACGAAAGACAAAAATGGTTTAAGAAATTGTATTACTTACGGACGATGGAATATCCCCAAGCCATGCAATCAATATCATGAGGCCAGTAGCAACAAAATGAGTGTATTCAGGTACGATGATTCTAAGTGAAATAAGTCACAGAGAAAAAGAAACTTATCATAAGATATCACTTATGAAGGTCCTGTAAACATGGCTACACATGAACTGAGTTAGGAAAGAGAACAGAGACTCACATTTAGAAAACACTCTTATGCCTACTTAAGGGGGAAGGAGAGGTGGGGTGATGCATAAAACCAGAGTTTGATATCCGTACTGGTACTATTCCAAAAACCAAATATGGAATAGACAAGACCTACACCTTCTTCAGTGAAAGGGACTCAATACCCCATATTTCCCGCAGAGGAATATATGTGACTAGTAAGAATCTTAAAACCTATATATTGATATGTCTCCATAAGAGAATCAAGTGTGTCTAGACTGGCATAAACATGTCAGTGAGAATCAGCTCAAACCCACTATAAAAAGGAATTTCAAAAACAAAACAAACAAAAAAAAAAACAGGGAAATTCTTTACAATTCCTTCAGGGGCTCTGATGAAACCTGGAAAGACCCTATCTACAATGACAGCTAGATGTGGCATAAGGCTGGACACTTGGGACAGAGAGGATTGGTTAGATTGGGTGAGCAAATGCAGACATTTTAAAGCAGTAATGCGTGGCACACATTCCAAGGGTCCCAACTCTCCAGGTTGAAGGGAATATTACTACAGCTATAACATGTACGGGAAACCTAGAGAATGGACAAACTGTGAAAACGAAAGGTTTCTAGAATTCAACTAATAGTCCCTCTCCTGTTTCTCCGACTAGAAATTCCTACTGCTTTACTATCAATCTCCCAACTTGGAGAGACAGCCCCTTTAACCTCCTGGTTCGCACAGTTTGCCAATTTGGCAGAGGATGAAAGTGAAGAGGGAGAACCAATGAGAGAGTAGCTGTTAGGCATTTGGACGGGCACATGTCACTCTCATTTCCCAGCAGGAAGAAGAATTCACCAAAGTCTCAGCCACCTGCCAGGAACCAGTATAGGTCCTGAACCAAAATTCTGGTCTTGCGGTCAGCTCACAAAAAACGAGTAGAAAAATGGAGCTCAGGGGCACAGCAATTCACAAACTGGCAGAGTAATAAATGACAACTATCGTCCAAACATCTGTTGAGTGAAGGCAACGAGGTGGACTTGAAAGCGAGACAGAATACCAGGAAAAAGATTTCAAGAGGTACATTGGAATCTCCTTTAAAGCACAGGAAGAGGGCACAACTTCGAAAATGATGCACTTGGCCAAAAAGGGCGTATGGGTTTTCTCCTGAATATATTCAGGGGAAAACCCATACGCCCGTTTTGGCCAAGCAAGCAAGCGGGCAATGCAAATCTGCACTACAAAGAAGTATCACTTCCCATCGGTCAAAAGGGACATCCACAAATTGGAAAAAATCAGAAAGGCAAGACAGGACCTGGAGAACAGGGAGCATAGTTATGCTGATGGGCAGGATGTAAATTGCCAACTGCCTTTCTGATGGAGTGCACTGTGCTCCCTCAAACAAGTAAACAACCGAGCTACAGAGCCAAGGGCACTTCCAGTGTAGGGAATATACCTAGGGAATACTGAAAATCAATAAGACAGAGCCACCCCAAAATTAGGGCTGCACTGCTTACAAGAACCTCAACTTGGGTACACCTTAAATATCCCAGGAAAGACAAAAATGGTTCAAGAAACTGTATTACTTACGTACGATGGAATATCCCACAGCCATGAAATCAATGTCATAAGGCCAGTAGCAGCAGAATGAGTGGATTCAGGTACGATGATTCTAAGTGAAATAAGTCACAGAGAAAATGAAACTTATCATAAGATATCACTTATGAAGGTCCTGTAAACATGGCTACACATGAACAGAGTTAGGAAAGAGAAAAGTGCCTCTCATTTAGAAAACACTCTTATTCCTGCTTAAGGGGAAAGGAGAGGAGGGGTGATGCATAAAACCAGAGTCTGATACTCGTACAGGTACCATTCCAAAAACCAAATATGGAATAGACAAGACCTACACCTTCCTCAGTGAAAGGGACTCAAAACCCCATATTTTCCGCAGAGGAATATATCTGACTAGTAATAATCTTAAAACCTATATATTGATATGTCTCCATAAGGGAATCAAGTGTGTCTAGACTGGCATTAACATGGCAGTGAGAATAAGCTCAAACCCACTGTAAAAAGGAATTTCAAAAACAAACAAACAAACAAAAACAGGGAAATTCTTTACAATTCCCTCAGGGGCTCTGACGAAACCTAGAATGACCCTATCTACAATGACAGCTGGATGTGGCATAAGGCTGGAGACTTGGGACTGAGAGGATTGGTGAGATTGGGTGAGCAAATGCAGACATTTTAAAGCAATAATGTGTGGCACACATTCCAAGGGTCCCAACTCTCCAGGTTGAAGGGAATATTACTACAGCTATAACATGTACGGGAAACCAAGAGAATGGAAACACTGTGAATACGAAACGTTTCTAGAACTCAACTAATAGTCCGTCTCCTGGTTCTCCAGCTAGAATTTCCAACTGCTTTACTCTCAATCTCCCAACTTGGAGAAACAGCCACTTTAACCTCCTGGTTCGCACAGTTTGCCAATTTGGCAGAGGATGAAAGGGAAGAGGGAGAACCAATGAGAGAGTATCTGTTAGGCATTAAGATGGGCACATGTCACTCGAATTTCCCAACAGGAAGAAGAATTAACCAAAGTCTCAGCCACCCGCCGGGAACCAGTATAGGCCCTGAACCAAAATTTTGGACTTGCGGTCAGCTCACAAAAACAAGTTGAAAAAGGGAGCTCAAGGGCACAGCAATTCAAAAACTGGCAGAGTAATTAAGGAAAACTATAGTCCAAAAACCTGTTGAGGGAGGGCAACAAGGAGGACTTGAAAGCGAGCCAGTATATAAGGAAACAGATTTCAAGAGGTACATAGGAATCACATTTAAAGCACAGGAAAAGGGGCACAACTTTGACAATGATGCACTTGGCCGAAAAGGGTGTATGCGTTTTCTCCTGAATATATTTAGGAGAAAACGCATACGCCCATTTTGGCCAAGCAAGCAAGCGGACAATGCATATCGGCACTACAAAGAAGTATCACTTCCCACCGGTCAAAAGGGACATCCGCAAAATGTGTAAAAACCAGAAAGGCAAGACAGGCCCTGGAGAACAGGGAGCCTAGATATCCTGATGGGCAGGATGTAAATTGCCAACTGCGTCTCTGGAGGAGTGCATTGTGTTCCCTCAAACAAGTAAACAACAGAGCTACAGAGCCAAGGGCATTTCCAGTCTAGGGAATATACCTTGGGAAAACTGAAAATCAATAAGACAGAGCCACCCCAAAATTTTGGGCTGCACTGCTTACACGAACCTCAACTTGGGTACACCTGAAATATCCCAGGAAAGACAAAAATGGTTAAAGTAATTGTGTTACTTACGTACGATGGAATATCACTCAGCCATGAAATCAATGTCATAAGGCCAGTAGCAGCAAAATGAGTGGATTCAGGTACCATGATTCTAAGTGAAATAACTCACAGAGAAAAAGAATCTTATCTTAAGATATCACTTATGAAGGTCCTGTAAACATGACTACACATGAACTGAGTTAGGAAAGAAAACAGTCTAACATTTAGAAAACACTCTTATGCATGCTTAAGGGGGAAGGAGAGGTGGGGTGATGCACAAAACCAGAGTTTGATAGGAATACAGGTACCGTTCCAAAAACCAACTACGGAATAGACAAGACCTACACCTTCCTCAGTGAACGGGACTCAAAACCCCATATTTCCCACAGAGGAATATATCTGACTAGTAAGAATCTTAAAACCTGTGTATTGATATGTCTCTGTAAGGGAATCAAGTGTGTCTAGACTGTCATAAACATGGCAGTGAAAATCAGCTCAAACCCACTTTAAAAAGGAATTTCAAAAACAAAACAAATAAATACGGAAATTCTTTACAATTCCTTAATTTGGTCTGATGAACCCTGGAATGATCCTATCTACAACGACACCTGGATGTGGCATAATGTTGGACACTTGGGACTGAGAGGATCGGTGAGTTTCGGTGAGCAAATGCAGACCATTTAAGGCAATAATGCGTGGCACACATTCCAAGGGTCCCAACTATCCAGGTTGAAGGGAATATTAGTACAGCTATAGCATGTACACGAAACCAGAGAATGGACACACTGTGTATACAAAAGGTTTCTAAAACTCAACTAATAGTCCCTCTCATGGTGCTTCTGTTTGACTTTCCAACTGCTTTACTATCAATCTCCCAACTTGGAGAGACAGCCCCTTTAACCTCCTGGTCCACACAGTTTGCCAATTTGGCAGAGGATGAAAGTGAAGAGGGAGAACCAATGAGAGAGTAGCTGTTAGGCATTTGGACGGGCACATGTCACTCTAATTTGCCGGCAGGAAGAAGAATTCACCAAAGTCTCAGCCACCCGCCAGGAACCAGTAGAGGTCCTGAACCAAAATTTTGGTCTTGCGGTCAGCTCACAAAAAACGAGTAGAAAAATGGAGCTCAGGGGCACAGCAATTCACAAACTGGCAGAGTAATAAATGACAACTATCGTCCAAACATCTGTTGAATGAAGACAACGAGGTGGACTTGAAAGCGAGACAGAATACCAGGAAACAGATTTAAAGAGGTACATTGGAATCACCTTTAAAGCACAGGAAGACGGCACAACTTCGACAATGATGCACTTGGCCAAAAAGGGCGTATGGGTTTTCTCCTGAATATATTCAGGATAAAACCCATACGCCCTTTTTGGCCAAGCAAGCAAGCGGGCAATGCAAATCTGCACTACAAAGAAGTATCACTTCCCATGGGTCAAAAGGGACATCCGCAAATGGGTAAAAAACAGAAAGGCAAGACAGGCCCTGGAGAAAAGGGAGCCTAGTTATGCTGATGGGCAGGATGTAAATTTCCAACTGCCTCTATGGGGGAGTGCACTGTGTTCCCTAAAACAAGTAAACAACACAGCTACTGTGCCAAGGACACTTCCAGTCTAGGGAATATACTTTGGGAAACCTAAAAATCAATAAGACAGAGCCACCCCAAAATTTAGGGCTGCACTGCTTACAAGAACCTCAACTTGAGTACACCTTAAATATCCCAGGAAAGACAAAATTGGTTCAAGAAATTGTACTTTCGTATGATGGAATATCCCATAGCCATGAAATCAATGTCATAAGGCCAGTAGCAGCAATATGAGTGGATTCAGGTATGATGATTCTAAGTGAAATAAGTCACAAACATAAAGAAACTTATAATAAGATATCACTTATGAAGGTCCTGTAAACATGGCTACACATGAACTGAGTTAGGAAAGAGAACGGAGTCTCACGTTTACAAAACACTCTTATGCCTGCTTAAGGGAAAAGGACAGGAGGGGTGATGCATAAAACCAGAGTTTGATATTCGTACAGCTACCGTTCCAAAAACCAAATATGGAATAGACAAGACCTACACCTTCCTCAGTGAAAGGGACTCAAAACCCCATATTTCCCGCAGAGGAATATATCTGACTAGTAAGAATCTTAAAACCTATGTATTGATATGTCTCCATAAGGGAATGAAGTGGTTCTAGACTGGCATAAACATGTCATTGAGAATCAGCTCAAACCCACTATAAAAAGGAATTTCAAAAACAAAACAAAAAAACAGGGAAATTCTTTACAAATCCTACAGGGGTTCTGATGAAACCTGGAATGACCCTATCTACAAGGACAGCTGGATGTGGCATAAGCCTGGACACTTGGGACTGAGAGGTTTGGTGAGATTCAGTGAGCAAATGCGGACCATTTAAAGCAATAATGCATGGCACACATTCCAAGGGTCCCAACTCTCCAGGTTGAAGGGAATATTACTACAGCTATAACATGTACGGGAAACCTAGAGAATGGACACACTGTGAATACGAAAGGTTTCTAAAACTCAACTAAGGGTCCCTCTTATGGTGCTCCGGTTTGAATTTCCAACTGCTTTATTATCAATCTCCCAACTTGGAGAGACATCCCCTTTAACCTCCTGGTTCTCACAGGTTGCCAAATTGGCAGAGAATGAAAGGGAAGAGGGAGAACCAATGAGAGAATCGCTGTTAGGCATTTGGAAGGGCACATGTCACTCTAATTTCACGGCAGGAAGAAGAATTAATCAAATTCTCAGCCACCCACTGGGAACCTCTATAGGTCCTGAACCAAAATTTTAAACTTGTGGTCAGCTCACAAAAAAATTTGTTGAAATATGGAGTTCAGGGGCACAGCAATTCACAAACTGGCAGAGTAATAAGGGACAAATATCGTCCAAAAATCTGTTGGGGGAAGGCAACGAGGTGGACCTGAATGCGAGCCGGGATAGCAGGAAACAGATTTCAAGAGGTTCATTGGAATCGCGTTCAAAACACAGGACGAGGGGCACAACTTGGAAAATGATGCACTTGGCCAAAAAGGGTTTATGCATTTTCTCCTGAATATACTCAAGAGAAAATCATACGCCCTTTTTGGCCAAGCAAGCAAGCCAGCAATGCAAATCTCCACTACAAAGAAGTATCACTTCCCACCGTTCAAAAGAGACATCCACAAAATGTGTAAAAACCAGAAAGGCAAGACAGGTCCAAGAGAACAGGGAGCCTTGTTATGCTGGTGGGCGGGATGTATATTGCCAACTCACTCTCTGGAGGAGTGCATTGTGTTCCCTAAAACAGGTAAAAACCAGAGCTAAGAGCCAAGGGCACTTCCAGACTTGGGAATATACCTTGGAAAAACTGAAAATCAATAAGACAGATGCACCCCAAAATTTAGGGCTGCACTGCTTACAAGAACCTCAACTTGGGTACACCTTAAATATCCGAGGAAAGACAAAAATGGTTCAAGAAATTGTGTTAATATAGTACGACGGAATATCCCTCAGACATGAAATGAATGTCATAAGGCCAGTAGCAGCAAACTGAGTGGATTCAGGTACGATGATTCTAAGTGAAATAAGTCACAGCGAAAAAGTAACTTATCATAAGATATCACTTATGAAGGTCCTGTAAACATGGCTACACATGAACTGAGTTAGGAAATACAACAGAGTCTCACATTTAGAAAACACTCTTATGCCTGCCTAAGGGGGAAGGAGAGGGGGGTGATGCATAAAACCTGAGTTTGTTATTATTACAGGTACCGTTCCAAAAACCAACTACGGATTATACAAGTCCTACACATTCGTCAGTGAAAGAGACTCAAAACCCCATATTTCCAGCAGAGGAATATATCTGACTAGTAAGAATCTTAAAACATATGTATTGATATGTCTCCGTAAGGGAATCAAGTGTGTCTAGACTGGCATAAACATGGCAGTGAGAATCAGCTGATACCCACTATAAAAATAAATTTCAAAAACCAAACAAAAAAATAGGGCAATTCTTTACAATTCTTTCCGGGTCTCTGATGAAACCTGGAATGACCATATCTACAATGACAGCTGGATGTGGCATAAGGCTGGACACTTGTGACTGAGAGGATTGGTGAGATTGGGTCAGCAAAAGCAGACCATTTAAAGCAATAATGCGTGGCACACATTCCAAGAATCCCAACTCTCCAGGTTGAAGGGAATATTACTACAGCTATAACATGTACGGGAAAGCAAGATAATGGACACACTGTGAATACGAACGGTTTCTAAAACTCAGCTAATAGTCCCTCTCCTGGTGTTTCGGTTTGAATTTCCAACTGCTTTACTATCAATCTCCCAACTTGGAGAGACAACCCCTTTAACCTCCTGGTTCTCCCAGGTTGCAAATTAGGCAGAGGATGAAAGGAAAGATGGAGAACCAATGAGAGAGTAGCTGTTAGGCATTTGGGCGGGTACATATCACTCTAATTTCCTGGCCGGAAAAAGAATTAACCAAAGTCTCAGCCAACCGCCGGGAACCAGTACAGGTCCTGAACCAAAATTTTGGACTTGCGGCCAGCTCACAAAATATGAGTTGAAAAATCGAGCTCAGGGGCACAGCAATTCACAAACTCGCAGAGTAATAAAGGACAACTATCTTCCAAAAATCTGTTGAGCGAAGGCAACAATATGGTCTTGAAAGCTAGCCAGAATAGCCGGTAACAGATATGAAGAGGTACAATGGAATTGGCTTTACAGCACAGGAAGAGGGGCACAACTTCGACAATGATGCATTTGGCCAAAAAGGGCGTATGTGTTTTTTCCTGAATATATTCAGGAGAAAAGTCATACGCCCTTTTTGGCCAAGCAAGCAAGCGGGCAATGCAAATCTGCACTACAAAGAATTATCAATTCCCACCGTTCAAAAGGGACATCCGCAAAATATGTAAAAACCAGAAAGGCAAGACAGGCCCTGGAGAACAGGGAGCCTAGTTATGCTAATGGGCAGGATGTAAATTGCCAACTGCCTCCCTGGAGGAGTGCATTGTGTTCCCTAAAACAAGTAAACAACAGAGCTACAGAGCCAGGGGCACTTCCAGTCTAGGGAATATACTTTTGGCATACTGAAAATCAATAAGACAGAGTCACTCCAAAATTTAGGGCTGCACTGCTTACAAGAACCTCAAATTGGGTACACCTTAAATTTCCCATGAAAGACAAATTGGTTCAAGAAACTGTGTTACTTACGTCCGATGGAATAGCCCTCAGCCATGAAATCAATGTCATAAGGCCACTAGCAGCAAAATGAGTGGATTCAGGTACGATGATTCTAAGTGAAATAAGTCACAAACATAAAGGAACTTATCATAAGATAACACTTATGAAGGTCCTGTAAAAATGGCTCCACATGAACCAAGTTAGGAAAGAGAACAGAGTCTCACATTTAGAAAACACTCTTATGCCTGCTTAAGGGGGAAGGACAGGTGGGGTGATGCATAAGACCAGAGTTGGATATTAGTACAGGTACCGTTCCAAAAACCAACTACGGAAGAGTCAAGACCTACACCTTCCTCAGTGAAAGGGACTCCAAACCCAATATTTCCCGCAGAGGAATATATCTGACTAGTAAGAATCTTAAAACCTATGTATTGATATGTTGCCGTAAGGGAATCAAGTGTGTCTAGACTGGCATAAACATGGCAGTGAGAATCAGCTCAAACCCACTATAAAAAGGAATTTCAAAAACCAAACAAAAAAATAGGGAAATTCTTTACTATTTTTTCAGGGTCTCTGATGAAACCTGGAATGACCCTATCTACAACGACAGCTGTATGTGGCATAAGGATGGACACTGGTGACTGAAAGGACTGGTGAGATTGGGTCAGCAAAAGCAGACCATTTAAAGCAATAATGCATGGCACACATTCCAAGGGTCCCAACTCTCCAGGTTGATGGGAATATTACTACAGCTATAACATGTACGGGAAAGCAAGAGATTGGGCACACTGTGAATAAGAATGGTTTCTAAAACTCAACTAATAGTCCCTCTTCTGGTGCATCGGTTTGAATTTCCAACTGCTTTACTATCAATCTCCCAACTTGAAGAGACAACCCCTTTAACCTCCTGGTTCTCACAGGTTACAAAATAGGCAGAGGATGAAAGGAAAGATGGAGAACCAATGAGAGAGTAGCTGTTTGGCATTTGGACGAGCACATGTCACTCTAATTTCCCGGCAGGAAGAAGAATTAACCAAAGTCTCAGCCACCAGCCAGGAACCAGTTTAGATCCTGGAGCAAAATTTTGTACTTGCGGTCAGCTCACAAAAAACGAGTTGAAAAATGGAGCTCATGGGCACAGCAATTCACAAACTAGCAGAGTAATAAAGGGCAACTATCGTCCAAAAATCTGTTGAGGGAAGGTAACGAGGCGAAATTGAAAGGGAGGCAGAATAGCAGGAAACAGATTTCAAGAGGTACATTGGAATCACCTTTAAAGCACAGGAAGAGGGGCACAATTTCGACCATGATGCACTTGCCCAAAAAGGGCGTATGTGTTTCCTCCTGAATATAATCAGGAGGAAACGCATACGCCCTTTTTGGCCAAGCAAGCAAGCGTGTAATGCAATTCTGCAGTTCAAAGAAGTATCACTTCCCAGCGGTCAAAAGGGACATCTGCAAAATGTGTAAAAACCAGAAAGGCAAGACAGGCCCTGGAGAACACGGAGCCTAGTTATGCTGATGGGTAGGATGTAAACTGCCAACCGCCTCTCTGGAAGAGTGCAATGTTTTCCCTAAAAAAATTAAACAACAGAGCTACAGAGCCAAGGGCAATTCCAGTGTTGGGAGTATACCTTGGGAAAACTGAAAATCAATAAGACAGAGCCACCCCAAAATTTTGGGCTGCACTGTTTACAAGAACCTCAACTTGGGTACACCTTATATATCACAGGAAAGACAAAATTGGTTCAAGAAATTTTGGTACTTTCGTACGATGGATTATCCCGCAGCCATGAAGTCAATGTCATAAGGCCAGTAGCAGCAAAATGAGTGGATTCAGGTATGATGATTCTAAGTGAAATAAGTCACAGAGAAAAAGAAACTTATGATAAGATATCACTTATGAAGGTACTGTAAACATGGCTAGACATGAACAGAGTTAGGAAAGAGAAAAGAGCCTGTCATTTAGAAAACACTCTTATGCCTGCTTAAGGGGAAAGGACAGGAGGGGTGATGCATAAAACCAGAGTTTGATATTCGTACAGGTACCATTCCAAAAACCAAATATCGAATAGTCAAGACCTACACCTTCCTAAGTGAAAGGGACTCAAAACCCCATATTTCCCGCAGAGGAATGTATCTGACTAGTAATAATCTTAAAACCTATATATTGATATGTCTCCATAAGGGAAACAAGTGTTTCTAGACTGGCATTAACATGGCAGTTAGAATCAGCTCAAACCCACTATAAAAAGGAATTTCAAAAACAACCAAAAAAAAAAAAAAACCGGGAAATTCTTTACTTTTCCTTCAGGGGCTCTGATGAAACCTGGAATGACCCTATCTACAACGACAGCTGGATGTGGCATAAGGCTGGACACTTGGTACTGAGAGGATTGGTGAGATTTGGTGAGCAAATGCAGACCTTTTAAAGCAATAATGCGTGGCACACATTCCAAGGGTCCCAACTCTCCAGGTTGAAGGGAATATTACTACAGCTATAACAAGTATGGGAAACCTAGAGAATGGACACACTGTGAATACGAAAGTTTTCTAAAACTCAACTAATAGTCCCCTTCCTGGTGCTCTGGTTTGAGTTTCCAACTGATTTACTATCAATCTCCCAACTTGGAGAGACAGCCCCTTTAACCTCCTGGTTCGCCCAGGTTGCCAATTTGGCAGAGGATTAAAGGGAAGAGGGAGAAACAATGAGAGAGTAGCTGTTAGGCATTTGGATGGGCACATGCCACTCTAATTTCTCGGCAGGAAGAAAAATTAAGCAAAGTCTCAGCCCCCCACCGGGAACCAGTATAGGTCCTGAACCAAAATTTTGGACTTGGGTTCAGCTCACAAAAAACAAGTTGAAAATGGAGCTCAGGGGCACAGCAATTCACAAACTGGCAGAGAAATAAAGCACAACTATCGTCCAAAAATCTGTTGAGGAAAGGCAACGAGGCGGACTTAAAAGTGAGCGAGAATAGCAAGAAACAGATTTCAAGAGGTACATTGGAATCACCTTTAAAGCACAGGAAGAGTGGCACAACTTCGACAATGATGCACTTGGCCAAAAAGGGCGTATGCGTTTTCTCCTGAATATATTCAGGAGAAAAGGCATACGCCCTTTTTGTCCAAGCAAGCAAGCGGGCAATGCAAATCAGCACTACAAAGAAGTATCACTTCCCACCTGTCAAAAGGAACATTCACAAAATGTGTAAAAACCAGAAAGACAAGACAGGCCCTGGAGAACAGGGAGCCTAGTTATGCTGATGGGCGGGATGTAAATTGCCAACTGCCTCTCTGGAGCGGTGCATTGTGTTCCCTAAAACAAGTAAACAACACAGCTACAGAGCCAAGGGCACTTCCAGTCTAGGGAATATACCTTGGGAAAACTGAAAATCAAAAAGTCAGAGATACCCCAAAATTTATGGCTGCGCTGTTTACAAAAACCTCAACTTGGGTACACCTTAAATATCTCAGGAAAGACAAAAATGGTTCAAGAAATTGTGTTACTTATGTACGATGGAATAGCCCTCAGCCAGGAAATCAATGTCATAAGGCCAGTAGCGGCAAAATGAGTGGATTCAGGTACGATGATTGTAAGTGAAATAAGTCACAGAGAAAAAGAAACTTATCATAAGATATCACTTATGAAGGTCCAGTTAACATGGCTACACATGAACTGAGTTAGGAAAGAGAGCAGAGTCTCACATTTAGAAAAAACTCTTATGCCTGCTCAAGGTATAAAGAGAGATGGGGTGATGCATAAAACCAGAGTTTGATATTAGTACAGGTACTGTTCCAAAAACCAACTACGGAATAGTCAAGACCTACACCTTCCTCAGTGAAAGGGATTCCAAACCCCATATTTCCCGCAGAGGAATATAACTGATTAGTAAGAATCGTAAAACCTATGTATTGATATGTCTCCGTAAGGGAATCAAGTATGTCTAGACTGGCATAAACATGGCAGTGAGAATCAGCTCAAACCCACTATAAATAGGAATTTCAAAAACAAAACAAAAAAACAGAGAAATTCTTTACAATTCCTTCAGTGGCTCTGATGAAACCTGGAATGACCCTATCTACAATGACAGCTGGATGTGGCATAAGCCTGGACACTTGGGACTTAGAGTTTTGGTGACATACAGTGAGCAAATGCAGACCATTTAAAGCAATAATGCGTGGCACACATTCCAAGGTTCCCAACTCTCCAGGTTGAAGGGAATATTACTACAGCTATAACATGTATGGGAAACCTAGAGAATGGACACACTCTGAATACAAAAAGTTTCTAAATCTCAACTAACAGTCCCTCTCCTGGTGCTCCTGATTGACTTTCCAACTGCTTTACACTCAATCTCCCAACTTGGATAGACATCCCCTTTAACCTCCTGGTTCGCACAGCTTTCCAATTTGGCAGAGGATGAAAGGGAAGAGGGAGAACCAATGAGAGAGTAGCTGTTAGGCATTTGGACGGGCACAGGTCTCTCTAATTTCCAGGCAGGAAGAAGAATTAACCCAAGTCTCAGCCACGCGCCGGGAAAGAGTATAGGTCCTGAACCAAAATTTTGGACTTTCGGTCAGCTCACAAAAAACGAGTTGATAAATCGAGCTCAGGGGCACAATAATTCAAAACCTGGCAGAGTAATAAAGGACAACTATCGTCCAAAAATCTGTTGAGGGAAGGCAACGAGGTGGACTTGAAAGCGAGACAGAATAGCAGGAAACAGATTTCAAGAGGTACATTGGAATCTCCTTTAAGGCACAGGTAAAGGGGCACAACTTCGACCATGATGCACTTGGCCAAAAACGGCGTATGTGTTTTCTCCTGAATATATTCAACAGAAAACTCATACACCCTTTTTGGCCAAGCAAGCGTGCAATGCAAACCTGCACTACAAAGAAATATCACTTCTCACCACTCAAAAGGGACATACGCAAAATGTGTAAAAACTAGAAAGCCAAGACAGGCCCTGGAGAACAGGGAGCCAAGTTATGCTCTCTGGCTGGATGTGAATTGCCAACTTCCTCTCTGGAGGAGTGCATTGTGTTCCCTAAAACAAGTAAACAACAGAGCAACAGAGCCAAGGGCACTTCCTGTCTAGGGAATATAACTTGGGAAATCTGAATATCAATAAGACAGAGCCACCTCAAAATTTAGGGCTGCACTGCTTACAAGAACCTCAACTTGGGTACACCTTAAATATCCCAGGAAATACAAAAATGGTTCAAGAAATTGTGTTACTTACATACGATGTATTATCCCTCAGCCATGAAATCAATGTCATAAGGCCAGTAGCAGCAAAATAAGTGGATTCAGGTATGAGGATTCTAAGTGAAATAAGTCACACAGAAAAAGAAACTTATCATAAGATATCACTTATGAAGGTCCTGGAAACGTGGCTACACATCAACTCAGTTAGGAAAGAGAACAGAATAATGAAACTTATCATAAGCTATCACTCACAGCGGGAATGTACCCATGGCTACAGATGAACTGAATTACAAACACAACAGAGTCACACATTTAGAAAACAAACTTCTGCCTGATTAAGGGGAAAGGCGTGGTGGGGTGATACATAAATCTACAGTCCAAAATTAGCACAGATACCGTTCCATAAATCAAGTATATAAAAAACCGCACCTACTCCCGGCACAATGAACTGGACTCAACAACCCCTATTCATTGCAGAGGAATATATCTGACTAGTAACAATTTTAAAACATTTGTATTCTCATGTCTCCATAAAGGAATCATGTGTGTGTATAATGGCATGAACACAGCACTGAAATTCAGCTAAACCCTCTTATAAAAATAAATTTCAAAAGCAAAATGCAAAAACAGCGAAACAGAGAGAATGTCTTAAAAATTACGTTCAGGGCCTGTAATGCAACCTGGATTGACCACCTTTACACCCACAGCTGGATGAGACATAAGACTGGACACTTGGAGCTGACAAGATTGCTGAGGTTGTGTGAGCAAAAGAACACCACTTAGAGCAATACTGTGTGCTACCCATTCTAGTGGCCCCAACTCTCCATGTTTAAGGGACTCTTCCTACAGTTAAAACATGCATGGGAAACCCAGTGGCTGGTACACTGTGTAATCGGGAAAGTTTTCTAAAAGGTACCTCATTATTCCTTTCCTCGTGCTCGGCTTCGTCATTCCATCTGCATTACTAAAAATCTCCCCCCTTGGAGTGTCACTGCATTTACCCTCCTGTTGTGCACAGTTTGCAAATTGTGCAGAGGATGAACAGGAAGAGGGGAAACAAATGAGACATTAGCTGTAGGTGTTTGGATGGGCACATATCTCTCTAGTTTCCCATCAGGAAAAATAATTAAAAACAGGCTCAGCCTGCAACCACGGAACCAGACTAGGGCCTAAAGCCATCCTGCGGTATTGCAACCAGCTCACAAATAAGCGAGTTGAAAAATGGAAATCAGGGGCACAGCAATTCACAAACTTGCAGAGTTATAAAGGACAACTATCATCCAGAAATATATTGAGGTAAGGCAGTGAAGAGGATTTGAAAGCAAGGCAGAATTGAAGGAAACAGATTTCAAGAGGTTGATTGGAGTCGTCTTTAAAGCACATGAAAAGCGACAGATCTTCGACAATGTTGCCCTTGGCTGAAAAGGGAGTATGTGTATTTTCTTGAATATATTTGGGAAAAAAATGCATACGCCCTTTTTGGCCAAGCAAGCCATCAGGCATTGCAAATCCACACTACATAGAAGTGTCACTTACCTCCAGTCAAAAGGGCCATCTGCAAATAGTGTAAAAACCCCAAATACAGGACAGGCCATGGAGAAAAGGGAGCCTGGTTATGCCGATGGAGAGGATGTAAATTGCCAACAGCCTCTCTGGAGAACTGTATGTTGTTTTCTAAAACAGAGCTACAGAGCATAGCACACTTCCACTCATGGGCGTGTATTTTGGGAAAACTAAAAATCCACAACACACAGCCAGCTCAAAGTGTAGGGCTGCTCTGTTTACAAGAACCTCGACTTTGGAACACTTTAAATATCCCAGGAAAGGGAAAAAAAATGGATAAATATATTGTGGTACTTATATACAATGGAATGTCACTCAGACATAAAATCAATGTTATAAGGCCAATAGCAGCATAATGAGTGGCTTTAGGTACGATGATGCTAAGTGAAATGAGCCACAAAGAAAAAGAAACTTATTGTAATATATCACTTATAGAGGGAATGTAAACATGGCTACACATGAACTGAATTTCAAAAGAGAACAGAGTTACACATTTAGAAAACACACTTATGCCTCCTTAAGGGGAAAGTTGATGTGGGGTGATGTGTAAAAGCAGAGTTTGAAATTAGCACAGATACCATTCCATATACCAAATATGTAATAGACAAGACCTACTCCTTTCTCAATGAACTGGACACAAAACACCCTATTCACCGAGGAGGAATATATCTGACTGGTAATAATCTTGAAACCTATGTATTTATAGGTCTCCATAATGGAATCAAGTGTATTCAGATTGGCATAAACACAGATCAATGGAACAGGACAGAAAGTGCAGAGATAAACCTACATAACTATTCCTATCTCACCTATGACAAAGGAGCTAAGGATATACAATGGAGAAAAGGCAGTCTCTTCAGTAATTGGTGCTGGGAAAACTGGACCCCTACACATAAAAGAATGAAATTAGAACACTCCATAACACCATACACAAAAATAAACTCTAAATTGATCAGAGATCTAAATATAAGACCAGACACTATAAAACACTTAGAGGAAACCATAGGCAGAACACTCTATGACATAAATCACAGCAAGATCCTTTTTGACCCACCTCCTAGAGAAATGGAAATAAAAACAGAAATCAACAAATGGGACCTAATGAAACTTAAAATCTTTTACACAGTACAGGAAAACATAAACAAGATGCAAAAACAACCCTCAGAATGGGAGAAAATATTTTCAAATGAAGCAATTGACAAAGGATTAATCTCCAAACTTTACAAGCACGACATGTAGCTCAACATCACAAAAGCAAACAACCCAATCCAAAAACGGGCAGAAGACCTAAATAGACATTTCTCCAAAGAAGATATACAGATTACCAAGAAACACATGAAAAGATGCTGAACATCACTAATCATTAGAGAAATGCAAATCAAAACTACCGTGAGGTATCACCTCAGAGCAGTCAGAGGGGCAATCAACAAAAAAATCTACAAAACAATAAATGCTAGAGAGGCCTTTATTGGAGAAAAGGGAGCACACTTGCACTGTGGGTGGGAATGTAAATTGATATGGGCACTAGGGAGAACAGTAAGGAGGTTCCTTTAAATAACTAACAATAGAAGTACCATACGACACAACAATCCAACTACTGGGCATTTGCCTTGTGAAAACCATAATTCAAAAAGAGTTATGTACAAAAATGTTCATTGCAACTCTATTTACAATAGCCAGGACATGGAAGCAACCTAAGTGTCCATCGACAGATGAATGGATAAAGAAGATATGGCACATATATACAATGGAATGTCACTCAGCCATAAAAAGAAGCAAAACTGTGTTATTTGCACTGAGGTGGATGGACTTAGAATCTGTCCTACACAGTGAAGTAAGTCAGAAAGGGAAAAAGAAATAATGTATGTTAACGGAGATATACGGAATCTAATGAGGAAAAGAAAAAGATTTCGAAGACCCTAGTGGCAGGAAAGGATTAAGGACACAGACATAGGCAAAGGACGAGAGGACACCTTAAGGGGGATGGGTAAGATGGGACGAAGTGAGAGAGTGGCATGGACATAAATACATTACCACATGTAATACTGAGAGCTACTGGGAAGCAGCCACATAGAACAGGGAGATCAGCTCGGTGCTTTGTGACCACCTAAAGGGGTGGGATATGGAGTGTGGGAGGGAGATGCAAGAGGGAGGGGATCTGCTGATATTTGTATATGTATAGCTGATTCACTTTGTTATACAGCAGAAACTAACACTCCATTGTAAAGCAATTATACTCCATTAAAGGTGGAAAAGGAAAAAAAAAAGAAAGCCCAGGGATAAACCTACACACCTATGCTCAACTAATCTATGACAAAGGAGGCAAGACTTTACAATGGAGAAAAGAGAGTTTCTTCAGTCAGTGGTGCTGGGAATTATGGACAGCTATATGTAAAAGAATGAAATTAGAACACTCCCCAACACCATACATAAAAATATATTCAAAATCGATTAGAGACCTTAATGTAAGACCGGACAGTATAAAACTCTGAGAGGAAAACTTACGAAGAATACTCAGACATAAATCACAGCAAGATCTTTTTTTGATCCATCTCCTATAGTAATGAAATAAAAAAAGAAGCCAAACAGATGGGACCCAATGAAATGTAAAAGCTTTTGCAAAGCAAAGGAAACTACAAACAAGATGAAAAGACAACCCTCAGAATGGCAGAATATATTTGCAAACGAATCAATGGACAAATGCTTTATCTCCAATATATATAAACAGCTCATGCAGCTCAACATTAATAAGACAAAAAACCCAATACAAAAATGGAAGTAGATCTAAATAGACATTTCTTCCAAGAAGACATAGAGATGGCCAAGACGCACATGAAAATCTGCCCAACATCACTAATTATTAGAGAAATGGAAATCGAAACTACAATGAGGTATCACGTCACACCTGTTAGAATGGGCATCATCAGAAAATCTACAAACAACAAATGCTGGAGAGGGTGTGGAGAAAAGGAACCTTCTTCCACTATTGTTGGGAATGTAAATCGATACAGTCTCTATGGAGAACAGAATGGAGGTTCCTTAAAAAACTAAAAATAGAATTACCATATAATCCAGCAATCCCACTACTGTGTATATACCGAGATAAAACCATAAATCAAAAAGACACATTCACCACAATGTTCATTGCAGCACTATTTACAATAGCCAGGTAATGAAAGCAACCTAAGTGCCCACAGACAGACGAATGGATAAAGATGTGGTACATATATACAATGGAATATTACTCAGCCATACCTAGGAATGAAATTGGGTCATTTGTAGAGACCTTGATGGATCTAGAGACTGTCATACAGAGTGAAGTAAGTCAGAAAGAGAAAAACAAATATTGTATATTAATGCATATATGTGGAACCTAGAAAAATGGTACAGATGAACCGGTTTGCAGGGCAGAGATAGACACATAGATGTAGAGAACAAACATATGGACACCAAGGGGGGAACACGATGGGAGGGTGGTAGTGGGATGAATTGGGAGACTGGGATTCACATGTTCACACTTATATGTATAACATAGATATACAATAAGAACCTGCTGTATAAAAGAAATAAATAAATTTTAAAAAAATTAAAAATGAATAAATAACATTTAATAAAATAAAACAGAAAATAAGTTTTTCCCTTCATATAGACGTCTTTATATAAATGCATTATTTCCATGTTTATATCTCTAAATTAAAGAAAAAGAGGAATAAATAAAACGTACCTTGAAACAAAAAGAAAAAAGGAAAAAAAAAACAAAAAACAGAACCCACCAGTTATACAGAGGAAAATCGTATCAGGGCACTTGTTCCAGTGGTAAAAAATTCTTAACTTGGTCAGAAGTGGGAAATCATCTCCCATGCAGTCAGCAGCGCTCCCCCCCACAAGGAGCATCCTCATTGCAAAGCTGGGGGACTATGTCGAGGCCTCTGTGAGTAAATGTGAGCTGTACCCCAGTCCTGCTGCAGCTGAAATCTTCCCACCCTTTCCAGGTAAAACACCTGAATATGTACAAGAACTTGCAAGCCTAGAGGAAGGGCTGTGGAGCCACACCAGCGACAGCATGCAGGCCGACTTGGTGCCAGCAGGCCAGCCAGGATGTTCCTGGCCCCAGATGCTCTTCTGGAAGCTTTCCATTTCCCTGCCTGAGATACCCCTCCCGCCACGGCCCGCACTGCTTTTTTACTTCCTCACCTCTGCCTGGGGAGAAATTCCAGCGGCAGGTATGGGTGACACCTCCTCTTCTTTAGCAGGTGGCAGAGTGGCAACTCCTGCAGAAAGTCCAGCAGAGCCCCACTCACACTGGTCCACCCACAAAGCCATGGCCCCTCACTCCCTCCCACCACCACAGCCCCGACACTGCTGACGGGGCAGAGAATATGGCGTCGGGCACAGCTACAGGAGCTCTTGCTGACTGGAGAGGTGCTTATATTGATCTCAACCCAGGCACACCTGGGGAGGGCTGGCAGGCAGTGTCAGGCTGCCCAAATCAGCCAATCCTCACCCCTCAGGGGCTCACAGTTGCAGAAAATGAAACTTGCTAAATGGGCCAGGCCCAAGGAACAGGTGTGGGCTCTTGAGAGTCAGGCTAGACAAGGGGCTGCAGCTGCTGCTTGTTTTCTTATCATTTTATGTGGTCCATGAGTGGAAAACAACTTCAAGAAGACACTATCCTAATGAGAGGAACCCAGGAGTCAGAGAGAGGAGTGATGGTCGGTGGAGATAGAGGCCTGGTGCCCTGGCTGCAGTGGAAGTGTCTGGAAGACCAGGCAGAGAGAGGCCGCACAGAGTGATACCCAGGGTCACAGACCTGTCAGAGCTGCTGTTTGATAGTTCAAGTCCTGCTCTGAGGTGTTCTGTGTCAGCTGTGAGCGACAGGTGAGCTGGGGTTTCTCTGCAAGGTGGGCTATGTGCACAGTTCCTGTGTGTCCAGCCTTTCTGGGGTACCTGCCCAAAGGGAGCTCCATATCCTGGTAAGGGCCTGACTATGAGAGCCCCATGGGCTGCTGGGTAGCTGCACAGGTGAGCTCCATACCCTGGGAGGGACTTGACCACGAGAGCCCCATGGGCTGTGGGGGTGGAGGTGCAGCCCAGGTGAGCTCCATATCCTGGGATTGGCCTGACCATGAGAGCCCCATGGGCTGCCGGAGACCTGGCAAAGTATATCAGGACAGTCAGTGAAGCCACCGAGGATATACATCAAGTAGCTCCTATTTCCTACACCCTGCTGGTCAGTCTACCATCCACCAGGCCATGGCATTCTGTATTAGACTTCAATGATGCCTTCTTCTGTATTCCACTCATCTCAGAATCACAAGAATTTTTGGCTTGTGAGTGGCAGGACAAAACATGCAACAAAAGCAATAATGCTGGGCCGTCCTGCCCCAATGGTTCAAAAATCCCCACACCATCATTGGGGAAATGTCCTCTAAAGACCTAAAGGTTCTACCTCTGTAAAAGGGAACCCTCCTTCAATATGCAGATGACATTCTGATCGCCAGGCCTACTAAAGACGCCTCTGAACTACCTAGCCAAGAAAGGATAGAAGGTGTCCAAGGAAAAGGCTCAAATATCCCAGGCTAAGGTGACATGCCTGGGCTTCATTCTCACAGATATTCGGAGAAACGCATCCCAGGATAGGGAAGAAGCCATTTGCAGCCTTACCTCTTCTAAAACTAGAAGACAGCTTAGGGGTTCCTGGGGAGGCCAAGGTTTTCTGCATCTGGATCCCTAACTACAGTCTAATAGCTGGGCCTCTACATGAAACACTGACACGAAAAGATGATGATCCTTTTTAATAGAATCCAGAAGCAGCCTTTCAAGAATGGAAAGAGCAGTCAATTCAGGCCCTTGCCCAGGAACTCCCTAATTTAGCTAAACCCTTTGACCTTTACATACCCGGTCAAAGGTTAATCGCCCTTGGAGCCTTAGTTCAAAAACTGGGACCACTTGAAATGGAGCAACACAATAATGCCCTTCAGGTATGATAAACTATGCTCACCAAGGGCTTTGCCCCCCGCCCCATCAGGCCAGGACACTGGGGTATCTAAAAAGGTGGAAATCAGCAGCCCACAAGGCCAGCTCCCTCCTAAGGGAAAAGGACCCCACGTGGTGATCCTAACCACCCATCATACCCTGAAGTTACAGGGGTGGCTCTGTGGACACACTGACCTCGAGTGAGGAGGCCCTCCAACTCCAACCTCCAGAGAGACAAACAGGGGCAATGGGCCCCCAAGATGACTCGTGTGACCATCACTTGACCTGGAGTTTCTCTCAGAAAACAAGTCTGTGCCCCAAAAGAGCAGAGTACTGCTTGCCGGACTTACTGCACCCAGACGGGAGCTAATGAGCTTGGCGGGGAAACATATATCATGCTTTCACCATAGAAAACCCTACAGAAACCACGGTGATGGTGGCCAATATGACCGGCTGGACTGCTGACTTCTTCAAAAGGCCACTGACTCAGTGGACGTCATGGTCCTGGATCACCACTGACCCTGGACTGTCTGGGAGTTGAGCAGGCAGGGCTCTGACACATGGTGCTGTTTATACATTAATTCAGGGACATAATTAAAGAAAGCACAGACTACTGGTCAGAGCATCTAGGCTGGCAAAAACCGTCAGCCTAAGGTCGCTGAACAAATGTGGGGTGGGGTGAAACCTGCCACCGCAGCATCTCTTGCCTCTCTTTCCTGGACCCTTAAAGGTCATTAGAATCTATAACACTTACAATGCTGGTGCTCAGGTGGACGAGCAGTGAGGCAGGAAGCCTTGGGACAATCAACCTCACCTGGAGGCTGCTGGGGAGAAGTTTTGCCCCTCCCCCCGTGTATGAGGGCTCCCACCTCAGCATGAAGCAGTTACAAAAGAGGGGTCTGCACCCTCAGCACCCCAAGAATGAGGAACGGGACAAAAAGCAGAGGAGGTGTTCATCACCGGCAACGTTCATTAAAAATTCCTGGGAGATAAAAAGAGAATCTGGGCAATAAAATAAAGTCTAACCTGTTTTTCCTTTGTGCTTTGTCTAATTTCACGAGCTCCTAGGATTCCACATGCAGAGTTCCCACACCGGGCACTTCAGACCGGATTTCCTAGTGCAGAATGGCTGGGCTGACACCTCAGCTAGTTGGGTCCCATGCAGACTCCGCAACATAGAGCCTGAGCTGCAGGCAACCCAGCCCTCGAGAGCTCCATCCCCTCCCTCCTGCTGACGCTGATGGGATCCCTACACAGCAGCCCAGCCCACAGCCCACGGGGGAGTGCACACTCTCACCTCTCCATTCTGTTTTCAAAATATAAAGTTTCCTTTGCTTCTGTACCAAACTCAGTCTTGATCTGTTGGCTCCAATGACACCAGGCACAGGGACTCCTGTTTGGGTCCACTCTGGAGGATCAGTAACAGAAATTGAGAACATTGTAACTTCAATGAACAGATGTGTGAGCCAAACTGTAGTTAACATAGAGCAGTGTATAAGGCTCGGGTAAAATAAGATGTTTCTAAGACTTACATTTGATATTTCCATCACTTTATTATAAGCAAGTTCAGTGAAGACGTCTGTCTTATTTGTCAGGTCAACATTAGAGAAATGAAGTGATTTATTCCCAAGGATGTACATCGAATACTCTTGGCTGAAGCTTCAATCTTGTTTTGAATGCTTTTCCATTGAAAATGATACCTCTCTTTCAGCTTCCCGATTTCTGAGAAGTATAAAATCTTATAATTTATTATTACCAAAGGGGAAAGGTAGGAGAAGGGATAAATTAACAGTTTGGGATTAACACATACACACTGCTATGTATAAAACAGATCATTAACAAGGAACTACTATATAGCACAGGGAACTACACTGAATATTTTGCAATAACCTATAAGGGGAAATAATCTGAAAAAGAATAGATATTTTTATTGACATCATCTATCAATGACAGATAAAATGTAAACTAAGCAAGGCCGATGGTGAACACTTCTGATCCCAAAGATTTCAATCATCTAAAGTTTGGACTCTGCCTATTTCCCAAGGCCCTTAATGGACATATGTGTAGCCGTAGCTTAAAAATTCCCCAGTTTGGGGTTCGGGGAGGAACTGATTTGGAAAAATTCATGGTGTTCTCCTTACATGCACGGGACCATTCCTACGGCTAAAACATGCCTGTCACACCTAGAGGATGGTACACCATTTGATCGGAAACAGTTTGGAAAAGGCACCTCACCTCTCATAGCATGGTGCTCGGGTTCACCCCTCCAGCATCTTTCCTAACAATTTCCTCACTCGCGGATATCAGCACCGTCAACATCCTGTTGCACACAGTTTGGAATTTGTCCGGAGGATGAAGCAGAAGGATGAGAAAAATTTAGAGACAAGTCCTAGGTGTTCGGACAGGCACATGCCACTGTAATTTCCAATCCGGAAGACAAATTCATCAAAGGCTAGAATTGCCAACGGAAACAGAATAGGGGTAGAGGAAATCCCGCTGTTTTGTGTCCAGTTTCCAAAAACACAAGTTGAAAAATGGAACTCAGGGGCACTAAAATTCATGAAACTGCAGAGTTGAAAATATCTATCGTCAAAAAATGTCTTGAGGTAAGTCACAGAAAATGACTTGTAAGCAAGGGAGAGTGGCAGGAAACAGATTGGAAGAGGTAGAAAGGACTCCCCATTAAAGCACAAGAAAAGGGGCTGAACATCACCAATGATGCAGTTGGCCAAAAAGGGCGTATGCATTTTTTTCTGAATATATTCAAGTAAAGGCCATACACACATTTTATCCAACCAAACAGGTGGGCACTGGAAATCTATACTACAAAATGTATCACTTCACATCAGTCAGAAGGGCCATCCACATAAAGTGTAAACACCAGAAATGTAGGACAGGGTGAGGAGAAAAGGGAGCCCTGTGAGGCTGATAGTGGAAATGTAATTTGCCAACGGCCACTCTGGAGAAGTGTATTGTGTTTGCTAAAACATCGAAAAAATGAGCTACAGAGCATAGGGCACTTGCACTCATGGGCGTATACCTTGGGGAAAACAAAAATTGACAGAAAACAGGCACCCCAATGTTTACCACCTCTCTGTTAAAAAGGGCCTCAACTTGGATATAACCTAAATGTCCCTGGAAGGATAAAATGGATAAAAGAGTTGGGGTACTTATGTAGAGTGGAATATTACTCATCCAGAAATCAATGAAATAAGGCCAGTTGTAACAACTCTGGAGGAGTTACATACGATCATTCTAAGTGACATATGACAGAAAGAAAAAGACACATATCATAAGATGTCACTTAAAGGTCGTATCAAAAGGGACAAAGGGAAGTTGGCGGAAGAGTAAGACGCGGAGATCACCTTCCTCCTCACAGATACATCAGAAATTCATCTACACGTGGAACAACTCCAACAGAACACCTACTGAACGCTGACAGAAGACCTCAGACCCCCCAAAAGGCAAGAAACTCCCCACATACCTGGGTAGGTCAAAAGAAAAAAAAGAATAAACAGAGACAATAGGATATGGACGGGACCTGCAGCAGTGGGAGGGAGCCGTGAAGGAGGGAAGGTTTCTACACACTACAAGCCCCTTCGCGGGCAGAGACTGCAGGTGGCGGAGGGGGAAAGCTTCGGAGTAGCGGAGGAGAGGCACAGCAACAGGGGAGCGGAGGGCAAAGCGGAGAGATTCTGGCACAGAGTATCGGTGCCCTCAGGCACACACCAGCCCGAGAGGCTTGTCTGCTCAGCCGCCGGGGAGGGCGGGGCTGGGAGCTGAGGATCCGGTATCGGCTTTCAGTTGGAGCGCAGGGAGAGGACTGGGGATTGCGGCAGGAAGAGAGCCTGAAGGAGTTAGTGCACCACGGCTAGCCCAGAGGGAGTCCGGGGAAAGGGTCTGGAGATACCGGAGAGGCAAGAGACTTTTTTTCCCTTTTGTTGCCTGGTGCGCGAGGAGAGGGCATTAAGAGGGCTGCTTGGGGAGGAGCTGGAGACAGGCGCGAGCCGCGGGTAAGGCGTGGACCTCGGAGACGGGCGTGGGACGCTGGGGCGGCTGCTGCTGCTGCTGCCGCCGCCGCCGCCAGCCGCTGCCGCCGCCGGCCGCCGCCGCCGCCGCCGCCGCCGGCCGCCGCCGCCGCCGCCGCCTCGGGGCCTGTGTGCGAGCGCGGGTCACTGTCCGCCCCGCCTTCCGGGGGGCCTGTGCACCCCGCCACTGCCGGGGTCCCGGGACCCGGGGACGGCTTTCCCGGGAGGGCGCACGGAGCGCCATGGGCTGTTGCAATGTCACGCCGGCCTCTGCCGCCGCAGGCCCGCCCCACACTGCGCGACCCTCCCTCCCCTCTGCCTGAGTGAGCCAGAGCCCCCGAATCAGCGGCTCCTTTAAACCCGTCCGGTCTGAGCGAAGAACGGACGCCCTCCGGCGACCTACGCGCAGAGGCGGGGCCAGGTCCAAGGCTGAGACCCGGGAGTTGTGAGAGCAGAGACAGGGAAATCTCTCCGTGCAGCCTCGGAGGCAGCGGATTAAAGCTCCACAGTCCATTTGATGTGCCCTGCGTCTGTGGAGTGCATAAATAGACAGCGAATCATCCCAAATTGAGGAAGTGGACTTTGAGGACAAGATTTAAGACTTTCCCCCCTTTTTCCTCTTTTTACAACGAATTATCCCATATTAAGGAGGTGGACTTAGCAAGATTTCAGACTTCTCGCCCTTTTCCTCTTTTTACAACGAATTATCCCAAATTGAGGAGGTGGACTTGGAGAGCAAGATTTTTGATTTTTCCCCCTGCTCTCTTTTTGTGAATGTGTATGTGTAATCTTCTGGGTAAGATTCTCTCTGTATAGTTTTGCTTCCACCATATGTCCCTGGGTTCTATTGGTCCGTGTTTTTTTTTAATAATTACTTTTTAATTTTAATAACGCTACTATATTTCATACTTTATTCTATTTTACTTTACCTGCTCTTTCTTTTTTTCCTACCTTCCCTTCCTCCCTCCCTCCACACCTCCTTTCCTTCTTTCTTTTTCTTTCCTCCCTCCCTCCCTCCCACCCTTCCTCTTTCCACTTTCTTTTTCTTTCCTTCCTCCCTCCCTCCCTCCGCTCCTCCTTTCCTTCTTTCTTTTTCTTTCCTCCCTCCCTCCCTCCCACCCTTCCTCTTTCCACTTTCTTTTTCTTTCCTTCCTCCCTCCCTCCCTCCGCTCCTCCTTTCCTTCTTTCTTTTTCTTTCCTCCCTCCCTACCTCCCACCCTTCTTCTTTCCACTTTCTTTTTCTTTCCTTCCTCCCTCCCTCCCTCCTGTCTTTCTTTCTTTCTTTCCTTCCTCCCTCCCTCCCTCCCTTCTTCCATTCACTCTTCCTTTTGCTTTCATTCTTCCCTCCCTCCCTCCTTTATTTCCTTCTTTCTTTCCATCCTTCCTCCCTCCCTCGCTCCTTTCTTTCTTTCTTCCTTCCTTCCTAACTTCCCTTCTTCCTTTCTTCCCCTCTCTCTTTCTTTCTTCTACTAATTCTTTCTTTCTACTTTTTCTGTTATTCTGAACCGGGTGGATGAAAGGCTTTTGGTGCTGCAGCCAGGAGTCAGTGCTGTGCCTCTGAAGTGGGAGACCCAACTTCAGGACACGGGTCCACAAGAGACCTCCCAGCTCCACATAATACCAAACAGCGAAAATCTCCCAGGGATCTCCATCTCAACACCAGCACCCAGCTTCAGTCAACGACCAGCAAGCTACAGTGCTGGTTACCCTATGCCAAGCAACTAGCAAGGCAGAAACACAACACCATCCATTAGCAGAGAGGCTACCTAAAAACATAATAAGGCAACAGGCACCCAAAACACACCACCGGACGTGGACCTGTCCACCAGAAAGGCAAGATCGAGCCTCGGCCACTAGAACACAGGCATTAGTCCCCCCCACCAGGAAGCCTACACAACCTACTGAAACAACCTTAGCCACGGGGGACAGACACCAAAAACAACGGGAACTACGAATCTGCAGCCTGCAAAAAGGAGACCCCAAACACAGTAACATAAGCAAAATGAGAAAGCAGAAAAACACACAGCAGGTGAAGGAGCAAGATAAAACCCTACCAGACCTAACAAATGAAGAGGTAATAGGCAGTATGCCTGAAAAAGAATTCAGAATAATGATAGTAAAGCTGATCAAATATTCTATTCCCAAGATCCAAAATCTTGGAAATAGAATAGACAATATGCAAGAAACAGTTAACAAGGACCTAGAAGAATTAAAGATGAATCAAGCATCGATTAAAAACAAAATAAATGAAATGAAAAATACTCTAGATGGGATCAATAGCAGAATAACTGAGGCAGAAGAACAAATAAGTGAGGTGGAAGATAAAATAGTGGAAATAACTAATGCAGAGCAAAATAAAGAAAAAAGAATGAAAAGAACAGAGGACAGTCTCAGAGACCTCTGGGACAACATTAAACGCACCAACATTCGAATTATAGGGGTTCCACAAGAAGAAGAGAAAAAAAAAGGGACTGAGAAAATATTTGAAGAGATTATAGTTGAAAACTTCCCTAATATGGGAAAGGAAATAGTTAATGAAGTCCAGGAGGCACAGAGAGTCCCATACAGAACAAATCCAAGGAGAAATATGTCAAGACACATATTAATCAAACTGTCAAAAATTAAACACAAAGAAATCATATTAAAAGCAGCAAGGGAAAAACAACAAATAACACACAAGGGAATCCCCATCAGGTTAACAGCTGATCTCTCAGCAGAAACGCTACAAGCCAGAAGGGAGTGGCAGGACATAATGAAAGTGATGAAGGAGAGAAACCTGCAACCAAGATTACTCTACCCAGCAAGGATCTCATTCAGATTTGATGGAGAAATTAAAACCTTTACAGACAAGCAAAAGCTGAGAGAGTTCAGCACCACCAAACCAGCTTTACAACAAATGCTAAAGGAACTTCTCTAGGCAAGAAACACAACAGAAGGACTATACCTACAATAACGAACCCAAAGCCATTAAGGAAATGGGAATAGGAACATACATATCAATAATTACCTTAAATGTAAATGGACTAAATGCTCCCACCAAAAGACACAGAGTGGCTGAATGGATACAAAAACAAGACCCACATATATGCTGTCTACAAGAGACCCACTTCAGACCTAGAGACACATACAGATTGAAAGTAAGGGGATGGAAAAAGATATTCCATGCAAATGGAAATCAAAAGAAAGCTGGAGTAGCAATTCTTATATCAGACAAAATAGACTTTAAAATAAAGACTATTAGAAGAGACAAAGAAGGACACTACATAACGATAAAGGGATCGATCCAAGAAGAAGATATAACAATTGTAAATATTTATGCACCCAACATAGGAGCACCTCAATACATAAGGCAAATACTAACAGCCATAAAAGGGGAAATCGACAGTAACACAATCATAGTAGGGGACTTTAACACCCCACTTTCACCAATGGACAGATCATCCAAAATGAAAATAAATAAGGAAACACAAGCTTTAAATGATACATTAAACAAGATGGACTTAATTGATATTTATAGGACATTCCACCCAAAAACAACAGAATACACATTTTTCTCAAGTGCTCATGGAACATTCTCCAGGATAGATCATATCTTGGGTCACAAATCAAGCCTTGGTAAATTTAAGAAAATTGAAATTGTATCAAGTATCTTTTCCGACCACAATGCTATGAGACTAGACATCAATTACAGGAAAAGATCTGTAAAAAATACAAACACATGGAGGCTAAACAATACACTACTCAATAATGAAGTGATCACTGAAGAAATCAAAGAGGAAATTAAGAAATACTTAGAAACAAATGACAATGGAGACACGACGACCCAAAACCTATGGGACGCAGCAAAGGCAGTTCTAAGGGGGAAGTTTATAGCAATACAATCCCACCTTAAGAAACAGGAAACATTTCGAGTAAACAACCTGACCCTGCACCTAAAGCAATTAGAGAAAGAAGAACAAAAAACCCCCAAAGTTAGCAGAAGGAAAGAAATCATAAAGATCAGATCAGAAATAAATGAAAAAGAAATGAAGGAAACGATAGCAAAGATCAACCAAACTAAAAGCTGGTTCTTTGAGAAGATAAACAAAATTGACAAACCATTAGCCAGACTCATCAAGAAAAGAAGGGAGAAGACTCAAATCAATAGAATTAGAAATGAAAAAGGAGAAGTAACAACTGACACTGCAGAAATACAAAAGATCATGAGAGATTACTATAAGCAACTCTATGCCAATAAAATGGACAACCTGGAAGAAATGGACAAATTCTTAGAAATGCACAACCTACCAAGACTGACTCAGGAAGAAATAGAAAATATGAATAGACCAATCACAAGCACTGAAATTGAAACTGTGATTAAAAATCTTCCAACAAACAAAAGCCCAGGACCAGATGGCTTCACAGGCGAATTCTATCAAACATTTAGAGAAGAGCTAACACCCATCCTTCTCAAACTCTTCCAAACAATATCAGAGGAAGGAACACTCCCAAACTCATTCTACGAGGCCACCATCACCTTGATACCAAAACCAGGCAAGGATGTCACAAAGAAAGAAAACTACAGGCCAATATCACTGATGAACATAGATGCAAAAATCCTCAACAAAATACTAGCAAACAGAATCCAACAGCACATTAAAAGGATCATACACCATGATCAAGTGGGGTTTATTCCAGGAATACAAGGATTCTTCAATATACGCAAATCAATCAATGTGATACACCATATTAACAAGTTGAAGGAGAAAAACCATATGATCATCTCAATAGATGCAGAGAAAGCTTTCGACAAAATTCAACACCCATTTATGATAAAAACCCTGCAGAAAGTAGGCATAGAGGGAACTTTCCTCAACATAATAAAGGCCATATATGACAAACCCACAGCCAACATTGTCCTCAATGGTGAAAAACTGAAACCATTTCCACTAAGATCAGGAACAAGAAAAGGCTGCCCACTCTCACCACTCTTATTCAACATAGTTTTGGAAGTTTTAGCCACAGCAATCAGAGAAGAAAAGGAAATAAAAGGAATCCAAATCGGAAAAGAAGAAGTAAAGCTGTCACTGTTTGCAGATGACATGATACTATACATAGAGAATCCTAAAGATGCTACCGAAAAACTACTAGAGCTAATCAATGAATTTGGTAAAGTAGCAGGATACAAAATTAATGCACAGAAATCTCTGGCATTCCTGTACACTAATGATGAAAAATCTGAAAATGAAATCAAGAAAACACTCCCATTTACCATTGCAACAAAAAGAATAAAATATCTAGGAATAAACCTACCTAAGGAGACAAAAGACCTGTATGCAGAAAATTATAAGACACTGATGAAAGAAATTAAAGATGATACAAATAGATGGAGAGATATACCATGCTCCTGGATTGGAAGAATCAATATAGTGAAAATGACTCTACTACCCAAAGCAATCTACAGATTCAATGCAATCCCTATCAAACTGCCACTGGCATTTTTCACAGGACTAGAACAAAAAATTTCAAAATTTGTTTGGAAAAACAAAAGACCCCGAATAGCCAAAGCAATCTTGAGAACGAAAAACGGAGCTGGAGGAATCAGGCTCCCTGACTTCAGACTATACTACAAAGCTACAGTAATTAAGACAGTATGGTACTGGCATACAAACAGAAAGATAGATCAGTGGATCAGTATAGAAAGCCCAGAGATAAACCCACGCACATATGGCCAACTTATCTTTGATAAAGGAGGCAGGAATGTACAGTGGAGAAAGGATAGCCTCTTCAATAAGTGGTGCTGGGAAAACTGGACAGGGACATGTAAAAGTTTGAGACTAGATCATTCCCTAACACCATACACAAAAATAAGCTCAAAATGGATTAAAGACCTAAATGTAAGGCCAGACACTATCAAACTCTTAGAGGAAAACATAGGTAGAACACTCTATGACATAAATCACAGCAAGATCCTTTTGGACCCACCTCCTAGAGAAATGGAACTAAAAACAAAGATAAACAAATGGGACCTAATGAAACTTCAAAGCTTTTGCACAGCAAAGGAAACCATAAACAAGACCAAAAGACAACCCTCAGAATGGGAGAAAATATTTGCAAATGAAGCAACTGACAAAGGATTAATCTCCAAAATTTATAAACAGCTCATGCAGCTCAATAGCAAAAAAACAAACAACCCAATCCAAAAATGGGCAGAAGACTTAAATAGGCATTTCTCCAAAGAAGATATACAGACTGCCAACAAACACATGAAAGAATGCTCAACATCGTTAATCATTAGAGAAATGCAAATCAAAACTACAATGAGATATCATCTCACACCAGTCAGAATGGCCATCATCAAGAAATCTAGAAACAATAAATGCTGGAGAGGGTGTGGAGAAAAGGGAACACTCTTGCACTGCTGGTGGGAATGTGAATTGGTACAGCCACTATGGAGAACAGTATGGAGGTTCCTTAAAAAACTAAAAATAGAACTACCATATGACCCAGCAATCCCACTACTAGGCATATACCCTGAGAAAACCATAATTCAAAAAGAGACATGTACCAAAATGCTCATTGCAGCTCTATTCACAATAGCCCGGAGCTGGAAACAACCTAAGTGTCCATCATCGGATGAATGGATAAAGAAGATGTGGCACATATATACAATGGAATATTACTCAGCCGTAAAAAGAAACGAAACTGAGCTATTTGTAATGAGGTGGATAGACCTAGAGCCTGTCATACAGAGTGAAGTAAGTCAGAAAGAGAAAGACAAATACCGTATGCTAACACATATATATGGAATTTAAAAAAAAAATGTCAGGAAGAACCTAGGGGTAAAACGGGAATAAAGACACAGACCTACTTGAGAATGGACTAGAGGATATGGGGAGGGGGAAGGGTAAGCTGGGACAAAGCGAAAGAGAGGCATGGACATATAAACACTACGAAACGTAAGGTAGATAGATAGTGGGAAGCAGCCGCAGAACACAGGGAGATCAGCTCAGTGCTTTGTGACCGCCTGGAGGGGTGGGATGGGGAGGATGGGAGGGAGGGAGATGCATGAGGGAAGGGATATGGGAACAGATATATATGTATGACTGATTCACTTTGTTATAAAGCAGAAACTAATAAAAAATTAAAAAAAATGGCAAAATTAAAAAAAAAAGGTGGAATCAAAAATGGCTACACATGAAATAAATTACAAAACAGAAACATAGACAAATATGTAGAAAATAGACATAACGCTGCTAAATGGAAAAGGTGGGGAAGGGTGAGGTATTATCCAGGAGGTTGAAATTAGCAAAGACACCATTCCAAGTACGAAATTGAATAACTGACAAGGCCTACATGGTACCTCAAAGAACTGCACTCAGCGCACTCAAGTCACTGGAAAATAATATATATGACTGGTAAGCATCTAAAAAAGAATTTATTGTTGTCTCACAGTACATGAATCAAGTGGATGTACAGCAGCAAAAAACAGAGCTTTGAAAATCAGCTGACACCATTATAAAAATAAATTTAAAAATATTTATAAAAACAGTGAGACAGACAAAACTTCTTACAACTTTTGTTGAAGGGCTACGATGTAACATGGATTGAACACATGTAGACCAACACAGAATGATATATAAGGCTGGAAGCTATGCACGCTAAGAGATGTTAGAGAGGCTGTGTGAGTAAAGGCAGACCTTTTAAAGTAATACTGCCTGATTCCCATTCCTTGGGTCCCAAATCTGCAGGTTCAAGGGAATCTTCTGACAGCGAAAACATGCCTGGGAAACCGAGACGAATGTACACCGTGTGACCAGGAAAGGTGTCTAAAATACACCTCATTTTTGATCTCCTGGTGCTGGGGTTCGCCATTCCAGCCAAATTACTAACAATCTCCCCACTTGGAGAATCAGCACCTTTAACATCCTGTTTCACACAGTTTGCAATTTGTGCAGAGGATAAACGGGAAGAGGGGGAACCAAAGAGAGACTAGCTGTAGGAGTTTTGACAGGCACATGCCACTCTAATTTCCCATTAGGAAGAAGAATTAACCAAAGGCTCAGCCTGCCTCCCCAGAACCAGAATAGTGCCGGAAGCAATACAATGGTTTGGCGACCAGCTCACAAAAAATGCGAGTTGCAAAATGGGGCTCAGGAGCAAACAATTCAAAGACCTGCAAAGATAAAAATGATAACCAACGTCCAAAAATATATTCAGGTAAGGCAACGAAGAGGATCTGAATGAGAGGCAGAATTGCAGGAAACAGATTTCAAAACGTAGATTGGACTCACATTTAAAGCATATGAAAAGCAGCAGAATTTCTAAAATGATGCAGTTGGGCAAAAGGGTGTATGCGTTTTTTTCGTGAATATCTTCAGGAATAAAACACATACAGAGTTTTTGGCCAACCAAGCAAGCGGGAAATGCAAATCCGCACAACAAAGAAGTCTCAATTTCCACTGCTCAGAAAGGCCATCCAAAAAATGTGTACAAACCAGAAATGCAGGAGAGGCCATGGAGAACAGGGAGGTAGTCACGCTGATGGGTGTGGTATAAATATCCAAGACCCACTCTGAAGAAGTGTATGCTGTTTCATAAAACATCTAAAATACAAAGCTACCAAGCATAGGGCACTTCCACTCATGGGCATATAACTTGGGAACACTAAATATCAACAAGACACAGGCACCCCAAAATTTAAGGCTGCTCTGCATACAAGAACCTCAACTTCAGTACAACTTAAGTATTCCAGGAAAGAGAAAATTGCATAAAGAACTTGTGGTAATTTTGAACAACGGAATATCACTCAGACATGAAATCAATGTCATAAAGCCAGTAGCAGCATAATGAGTGGATTTAGGTACGATGATTCTAAGTGAAATAAGTCACACAGAAGAAGAAACTTATCATAAGATAACACTTATGAAGGTCCTGTAAACATGGCTACACATGAACTGAGTTAGGAAAGAGAACAGAGTCTCACATTGAGAAAACACTCTTATGCCTGATAAGGGGAAATGAGGGGTGGGGTGATGCATAAAACCAGACTTTGATATTAGCACTGATACCATTCCATGAAGCAAATACAGAATAGACAAATCCTACACCTTCCTCTGTGAACGGGACTCAACACCCCTATTCCACACAGAGGAATATATCTGACTAGTAAGAATCTTAAAACCTATATATTGATATGTCTCCATAAGGGAATCAAGTGTGTCTAGACAGGCATAAACACGTCGGTGAAAATCAGCTCAACCCCATTATAAAAATGAATTTCAAAAAGAAACAAACAAAAAAAACAGCGAAATTCTTACACAATTCCTTCAGGGGTTCTGATGAAACCTGGAACGACCCTATCTGCAAAGACAGCCAGATGAGACATAAGGCTGGACACTTGGGGCTGAGAGGACTTGTGAGATTTGGTGAGAAAATGCAGATCCTTTAAAGCAGTAATGCATGCCACCCATTCCATGGGTCCCAACTCTTCAGGTAGAAGGGAATATCAATAGAGTTATAACATGTATGGGAAACCTAGAGAATGGACACCCTGTGATGGCAAAAGATTTCTAAAAGGCTCCTAATTTTTCCTCTCCTTGTGCTCCAGTTTGGCATTCCAACTGCTTTACTATCAATCTCCCAACTTGGAGAGTCAGCCCCTATAAGCTACTGGTTCGCACAGTTTGCAAATTGTGCAGTGGATGAAAGGAAAGAGGGAGAACAAATCAGAGAGTAGCTGTAGGCATTTGGACGGACACATTTCACTCTAATTTCCCGTCCGGAAGAAAGAATTAACCAAAGCGTCAGCCTGCACCCCCGGAACCAGTATAGGTCCTGTAGTAAAATTGTAGATTTGCGGTCAGCTCACAAAAACACGAGTTGAAAATTGGAGTTCAGGGGCACAGCAATTCACAAACCTGCAGAGTTATAAAGGACAACTCTCTTCCAAAAATCTGTTGAGGGAATGCAGCGAAGCAGACTTGAAAATGAGGCTGAATTGCAGAAAACATATTTCAAGAGTTAAACTGGAATCGCCTTTAAAGCACAGGAAAAGCGTAACAACTTCAACAATGATGCACTTGGCCAAAAAGGGCGTATGCATTTTCTGCTGAACATATTCAGGAGAAAAGGCATACGCCCTTTCTGGCCAATCAAGCAACCCCACAATACAAATCCACACTACAAAGAATTGTCACTTCCCACCGGTCAAAAGGAACATCCGAAAATTTGTAAAAACCAGAAAATAAAGACAGAGATGACAAGAGCATGTTGCAATGTGATCCCAGGGGTCATGGAGGATTGTGATGACAAGGCCATGTAGCATTGTGCTGACAAATGCATGGAGCATTGTGATGACAAGAGTCACGGCACACTGTGATAACAATCCTCACGGAGCATTGTGATTACATGGATCATGGAGCATTTGGATGAAAAGGGCATGGATCATTGTGATGGAAAAGGCATGGAGCCTTATCATGACAGGGTTCAAGGAGCATACTGACGACAAGTGTCAGGGAGCATTGTGATGACAAGTGTATTGAGCATTGTGATGACAAAGGTCATGGAGCATTGTGATGAGAAACCCCTGTAAAACTGTGATGACGAGCGTCATGGGGTTTTGTGTTGACAAGTGTTATGGAACATTGTGATAACAGCGGTTTGGAGCATTGTGATGACAGAGGTCATGGAGCATTTTGATTTCATTGTGATGACAATAGCAAGAAGTATTATGATGATGGGCATGGTGCATTGTGATGACAGTGTTCATGGAGTATTGAGATGAAAATTGGCATGGAGCATTGTGATTAAAGTGGTCTTGGAGCAATCTGATGACAAGGGCATGGAGCATTGTGATGAGAAGGTAATGGAGCATTCTGATGACATGCGTCATGGAGTTTTGTGATGACAAGGGCATGGAGAATTGTGATGACAGTGGCATGGAAAATTAGTCTAACAAGTTTCATGGATTATTGTGATGACAGTGGGCATGGCACATTGTGATGACAAGGGCATGGAGCATTGTGATTACAAGGTCATGGATTATTGTAAAGACAGGTGACAGGGAGCATTGTGATGACATATGTCACGGTCCATTGAGATGACAATGGCATGGAGCATTGTGATGCCAAGTGTCATGGAGGATTGTGATGACAAAGGTAATGGAGCATTGTGATGACAAGGGCTTGGAGCATTGTGATGAGGAGCGTCATGGAGCATTGTGATGACAGGGGCTTGGAGCATTGTGATGAGAACGGACATTGGGAATTTTGATGACAAGGTATGAAGCATTTTGATGACAAAGGCATGGAGCTTGCTATGACAGGTGTCATGGGGCATTACGATGACAGATGTATGGAGAATTGTGATGACAAGAGCATGTAACATTTTGATGAGAAGTGTCATGGAGCATTGTGATGAGAGTGGGCCTGGAGCATTGTGAAGACAAGGGCAAGGAACACTGTGATACATGGGCCATTGAGGATTGTAATGACAAGGGCATGGAGCATTGTGATGAGAAGGGCATCGAGCATTGTAACAAGCATCATGGACCTTTGTTATGACAAGGGCATGGAGCAATGTGATGAGAGGCTTCATGGAGCATTGTGATGAGAAGACCATGGAGCCTTGTGATGACAAGTCTCATGGAGCATTCTGATGAAAAGGGGCATGGAGCATTGTGATAACAGGTGTCTTGTAGCATTCGGATGGCAAGGGCATGGAGTATTGTGATGGCAATTTTCATGGAGCATTGTGATGACAGGGGCATGGAACATTGGTCTAACAAGTTTCATGGATTATTGTGATGACAGTGGGCATGGCGCCATTTGATGACAAGGGACTGGCGCATTGTGATGACAAGGTCATGGAGTATTGTGAAGACAGGTGTCAGGGAGCATTGTGATGACATATGTCAAGGTGTATTGTGATGACAATGGCATGGAGCATTGTGATGCCAAGTGTCATGGAGGATTGTGATGACAAATGTAATGGAGCATTTTGATGACAAGGGCTTGGAGCATTGTGATGAGAAGTGTCATGGAGCATTGTGATGACAAGGGAATGGAGCATTGTGATGAAAATGGCCATTGAGAATTTTGATGACAACGTCGTGAAGCATTGCGATGACAAGCACATGGAGATTGCTATGACAGGGGTCATTGAGCATTGCGATGACAAGTGCATGGATAATTGTGATGACAAGAGCATGTAACATTGTGATGAGAAGTGTCATGGCGCATTGTGATGAGAGGGACGTGGAGAATTGTGATGACAAGGGACATGGAGCATTGTGATGACCAGGGCATTCAGCGTTGTGATGGCAAGACTGTGGAACATTGTGATGAGAAGATCATTGGTAATTGTGATGACGAGCGTCATGGAGCACTGTAGTGACAAGGGGAATGGAGCATTGTGATGACAGGTGTCATGGATCATTTTGATGAGAGGGGTCATGGAGCCTTCTTATGACCAGCTTTTGGAGTATTGTGATGACACTGACATGGAGCATTGTGATGAAAAGGGCATGGAGCATTGTGATGAAAAAGGCATGGAGTCTTTTCATGACAGGTTTCAAGGAGCATTCTGACGACAAGTGTCAGGGAGCATTGTGATGACAAGTGTATTGAGCATTGTGATGACAAAGTTCATGCAGCATTGTGATGACAGGCATCATGGAGCGTTGTGATGACAAGGGTTATGGAACATTGTGATCACAAGGGTTTGGAGCACTGTGATGAGAGAGGGCATGGAACATTTTCATTTCAACGACCATGGAGCATTGTGATGACAAGGGCATGAAGCAATGTGAACCCAAGTTTCATCGAGGATTTTGATGACAATCGTAATGGAGTACTGTGATGACAAGCACATGGAGCATTGTGATGACAAGGTCATGTAGCATTTTGCTGACAAATGCACGGAACATTTTGATGACAAGTGTCATGGAGCACTGTGATAACAAGCGTCACGGAGCATGGTGATTACAGGGGTCATGGAGCATTGGGATGGCAAGGGCATGGATCATTTTGATGACAAGGGTAATGGAGCATTCACATGACAAGTGTCCCGGATCATTGTGTTCTCACGGGTCATGGAGCGTTGTGATGACAGTGGTCATGGAGCATTTTGATGACAAGGGATTGGTACATTGTGACGATAAGGGCATGTAGCATTGTGATGACTGGGGTTATGGAACATTGTGATGAGAGGGTTGAGGGAGTATTGTGATGAATAGTGATGGAACATTGTGAAATCAATGGTGAGAGAGCATTTTGATGAGAAGTGCATTGAGCATTGTGATTACAAGTTTTATGGAGCATTGTGATGACTAGGATGTGGAGCATTGTGATGACAAGTGCATGGCGCATTGTGATGACAAGGGTCAAGGAGCATTGTGCTGAAAAGCGCATGGAGCATTGTGATGACATGGGTCAAGGAGCATTGTGCTGAAAAGCGCATGGAGCATTGTGATGACATGTGTCATGGATCATTGTGCTGACAAAGGCATGGTGCATTGTGATGACAAGGGTCACAGAGCACTGTGATGAAAAGTTCTTGGAGCATTGTGGTGACAAAGGTCACAGAGCCTTGTGTGACAGGGGCATGGACCATTGTGATGAGAAAGGTCATGAATCATTTTGATGACTGGAGTCACAGAGCATTGTGATGACAGGGGACATGGAGCATTGAGATGAAAAGGGGCATGGAGCATTGTGATTACAGGGGTCTTGGACCATTGTGATGACAAGATCATGGAGCCTTGGATGAAAAGGCCGGGGAACATTGTGATGGCAGGTGTCATGGAGCATTGTTATGACAAGGGTCATGGAGCATTGTGATAACAAGTGCATGGATAATTGTATTGACAAGAGCATGTAACATTTTGATGAGAAGTGTCATGGAGCACTGTGATGACAAGGACATGTAGAATTGTGATGACCAGGGCATGGAGCATTGTGATGGCAAGACCGTGGAGCATTGTGATGAGAAGACCATGGATAATTGTGATGATGAGCGTCATGCAGCACTGTAATGACAAGGGGCATGGAGCATTGTGATGACAGGTGTCATGGATCATTGTGATGACAAGGGTCATGGACCATTCTGATGACAAGCTTGAGGAGTAATGTGATGACAATGCCATGGAGCATTGTGATGAAATGGGCATGGAGCATTGTGATGAAAAAGGCATGGAGCCTTTTCATGACAGTGTTCAAGGAGCATTCTGATGACAAGTGTCAGGGAGCATTGTGATCACAAGTGTATTGAGCATTGTGATGACAATGGTAATGGAGCATTGAGATGAGAAGGGCATCGAACATTGTGATGACAAGTGTTATGGAGCTTTGTGATGACAAGGGCATGGAGCAATGTGATGAAAGGTTTCATGGAGCATTGTGATGACAATGGCATGGAGAATTGTGATGCCAAGGGTCATGGAGCACTGAGATGAAAAGCTTCACGGAGCATTCTGATTACAGGGGTCATGGAGCATTGGGATGACAAGTGCATGGATCACTGTGATTTCAAGGGTCATGGAGCATTTTGATGACAAGAGTCCCGGATCATTGTGTTGTCAGGGGTCATGGAGCGCTGTGATGTCAGTGGTCATGGATCATTGTGATGACAGTGGTAATGGAGCATTGTAATGGCAAGGTCATGGAGCATTGTGATGAGAAGGCCATGGAGCATTCTGAGGTCAAGCATCATGGAGCTTTGTGATGACAAGGGCATGGAGCATTGTGATTACTGGGGTCATGGAACATTGTGATGAGAGGGGTGATGGAGTATTGTGATGACTAGTGATGGAACATTGTGATATTAGTGGTGAGAGAGCATTTTGATGAGAAGTGCATGGAGCATTGTGATGACAAGGTTTATGGAGCATTGTGATGACAAAGTTGTGGAGCATTGTGATGACAAGCACATGGCACATTATGATGACATGGGCCATGGAGCATTGTGCTGAGAATTGCATGGAGCATTGTGATGACAAGCGTCATGGAGCACTGTTCTGACAAAGGCATGGAGCATTGTGATGACAAGGGTCACGGAGCATTGTGATGAAAATTTCATGGAGCATTGTGGTGACAAAAGTCACAGAGACTTGTGATGATGAGGGCATGGACCATTGTGATGACAAAGGTCATGAAGCATTGTGATGACTGGAGTCACGGAGCATCGTGATGACAGAGTTCATGGTGCATTGTGACGACAACGGCATGGAGCATTTTGATGACAAGGGCATGGAGCATTGTTATGACATATTCATGGCTTACTGTGAAGAGAGGTGTCAGGGAGCATTGTGATGGCATGTCATGGTCCATTGTGATTACAGTGTCATGGAGCATTGTGATGCCAAGTGTCATGGAGGATTGTGATGACAAGAGCATGTATCATGGTGATCAGAAGTGTCATGGATCATTGTGATGACAAGGGACATGGAGCATTGTGATGTCCAGGGCATGGAGCATTGTGATGGCAAGTCCGTGGAGCATTGTGATGGCAAGACCATGGAGCATTTTGATGACGAGTGTCATCGAGCACTGTAATGACACGGGGCATGGAGAATAGTGATGACAAGTGTCATGGATCATTGTGATAACAAGGGTCATGGAGCATTCTGATGACAAGATTCTGGAGTATTGTGATGACAATAGCATGGAGCATTGTGATGAAAAAGGCATGGTGCATTGTGATGAAAAAGGCATGGAACCTTTTCATGACAGGTTTCAAGGAGCATTCTGACGTCAAGTGTCAGGGAGCATTGTCATGACAAGTGTAATGAGCATTGTGATGACAATGGTCATGGAGCATTGTGATGACAGGCATCATGGAGTGTTGTGATGACAAGTGTTATGGAACATTGTGATCACAAGGGTTTGGAGCATTGTGATGACAGAGGTCATGTATCATTTTTATTTCAAGTAGCATAGAGCATTGTCATGACATGGCATGAAGCAATGTGAACCCAAGGTTCATGGAGGATTTTGATGACATTGGGAATAGAGTATTTTGATGACAAGCGCATGGAGCATTGTGATGACAAGGTCATGTAGCATTTTGCTGACAAATGCATGGAGCATTTTGATGACAAGGGTAATGGAGCACTGTGATGACAAGCGTCACGGAGCATTGTGATTACAGGTGTCATGGAGCATTGGGATGGCAAGGGAATGGATCATTGTGATGACAAGGGTCATGGAGCAGTTTGATGAAAAGAGTCCAGGATCATTGTGTTGTCAGTGGCCATGGAGCGTTGTGATGACAGTGGTCATGGAACATTGTGATGAGAAGGTCATAGATCATTGGGCTGAAAATGTTCATGGAGTTTTGTGATGGCAGGGGTCATGGAGCATTGTGTTGACAAGGGAATGGAACATTGTGATGACAAGGTCCTGGAGCATTGTGATGAGAAGCCCACTGAGCCATGTGATGAGAAGTCTCATGGAGCATTCTGATGAAAAGGTGCATGCAGCATTGTGATCACAGGGGTCTTAGAGCATTGTGAAGAAAAGGACATGGATCATTGTGATGAAAAAGGCATGGAGCCTTGTCATGACAGGGTTCAAGGAGCATACGGATGACAAGTGTCAGGGAGCATTGTGATGACAAGTGTATTGAACATTGTGATGAAAAAGGTCATGGAACATTGTGATGAGAAGTGCATGGATAATTGTGATGTCGAGAGTCATGGGGCGTTGTGATGACAAGTGTTATGGAGCATTGTGATCACAAGGGTTTGGAGCATTGTGATGACAGAGGTCATGTAGCATTTTGATTTCATTGTGATGACAATAGCGTGAAGCATTATGCTGATGGGCATGGTTCGTTGTGATGACAAGGTTCATGGAGCATTGAGATGAAAATTGGCATGGAGCATTATGATTACTCGGGTCATGGAGCCTTGTGATGACAATGCCGTGAAACATTGTGATGACAGGAGAGAGGGAATATTGTGATGACTAGTGCTGGAAAATTATGATATTAGTGGTGAGACAGCATTTAGATGTGAAGTGCATGTAGCTCTGTGATGACAAGTTTTACGGAGCATTGTGATGACAAAGTTGGGGAGCACTGTGATGATAATCGCATGGCACACTGTGATGACATGGGTCATGGAGCATTGTGCTGACAAGGGCATGTAGCATTGTGATGACAAATGTCATGGAGCATTGTGCTGACAAAGGCATGGAGAATTGTGATGACATGGCTCACAGAGCATTGGGATCAAAAGTTCATGGAGCATAGTGGTGAAAAAGTTCACAGAGCCTTGTGATGATGAGGGCATGGACCATTGTGATGACAAAAGTCATGAAGCATTGTGATGACTGGAGTCACGGAGCATTGTGAGGACAAGGTTGGGGAGCATTTTGATGACAGGGGCATGGAGCAATGTGATGACAGGGGCACGGTACATTGGGCTAAAAAGTTTCATGGATTATTGTGATGACAGAGGGCATGGAGTATTGTGATGACAAGGGCATGGAGAATTGTGGTGACAAAGGTCACAGAGCCTTGTGTGACGAGGGCATAGACCACTGTGATGACAAGGGTCATGAAGCACTGTGATGACTGGAGTCATGGAGCATTGTGATGACAGGGGTCATGGAGCATTGTGATGACAATGGCATGGAACTTTGTGATGACAGGGACATGGAACATTGGGCTGACAATTTTCATGGATTATTGTGATGACAGTGGGAATGGCGCATTGTGATGACAAGGGCATGGAACATTGTGATAACAAGCTCATGGAGTATTGTGAAGACAGGCGTCAGGGAGCATTGTGATGACATATGTCATTGTCCATTGTGATGACAATGGCATGGAGCATTGTGATACCAAGTGTCATGGAGGATTGTGATGACAAAGGTAATGGAGCATTTTGATGACAAGGGCTTGGAACATTGTGATGTCAAGGGTCAAGGGGCATTGTGATGACAGGGCATGGAGCATTGTGATGACAAGGGCCATTGAGAATTTTGATGACAATGTAATGAAGCATTGTGATGACAAACGCATGGAGCTTGCTATGACAGGGGTCATAGATCATTGTGATGACAAATGCATGGAGAATTGTGATGAAAAGATCATATAACATTGTGATGAGAAGTGTCATGGTGCATTGTGATGACAAGGATTTGGAGAATTGTAATGACATGGGACATGGAGCATTGTGATGAACAGGGCATGGAGAATTGTGATGGCAAGGGTCAAAGAGCATTGTGATGAGAAGTTCATGGAGCATTGGGCTGAAAATGTTCATGGAGTATTTTGATGACAGGGGTCATGGAGACTTGGATGACAAGGCCGTGGAACATTGTGATGGCAGGGGTCATGGAGCATTATTATGACAGGGGTAAAGGAGCATTGTGATGACTAGGGCAGGGAACACTGTGATACATGTGTCATAGAGGATTGTAATGACAAGGTCATGGAGCATTGTGATGAGAAGAGTATCGAGCATTGTGATGACAAGTGTCATGGAGCATTGTGGTGACAAGGGCATGGAGCAATGTGATGGGAGGTTTCATGGAGCATTGTGATGAAATGGCATAGAGCATTGTGATGCCAAGGGTCATGGAGCTTTGTGATGACAAAGGTCATGGAGCATTTTGATGACAAGGTCGTGGTGCATTGTGATGAGAAGGGCAGGGAGAATTGTGATGACAGGGTCATGGAGCAAATTGATGAAAAATGTCATGGAACAATTTTATGACAGTGGTTATGGAACATTGTGATGTCAGGGGTAATGGAGCATTTTCATAAAAAGGGTCATGGAGCATTCTGATGAAAAGGTGCATGGAGCATTGAGATTACAGAGGTTTTGAAGCAATGTGATTACAAGGGAATGGAGCATTGTGATGAGAAGGCAATGGAGCATTCTGATGACATGCGTCATGGAGCTTTGTGATGACAAGGACATGGAACATTGTGATTACAGGGGTCTTGGAGCATTGTGATGAAAAGGGAATGGATCATTGTGATGAAAAATGCATGGAGCCTTGTCATGACAGGGTTCAAGGAGCATACTGATGACAACTGTCAGGGAGCATTGTGCTGATAAGTGTATTGAGCATTGTGATGACAAAGATCATGGAGCATTGTGATGAGAAGACCATGGATAATTGTGATGACCAGCCTCATGGGGCATTGTGATAAGTGTTATGGAACACTGTGATCAGAAGGGTTTGGAGCATTTTGATGACAGAGGTCATTGAGCATTTTGATTTCATTGTGATGACAATAGCATGAAATATTATGGTGATGGGCACGGTGCATTGTGATGACAGGGGTCATGGAGCATTGTTATGACAAGGGTAATGGAGCATTGTGATGACAAGGCCATGGGGAATTGGTCTGAAATGTTTCATGGATTATTGTGATGAGAGTGGGCCTGGCGCATTGTGATGACAAGGGCCCAGAACACTGTGGTACAGGGTTCATGGAGGACTGTAATGACAAGGGCATGGAGCATTGTTATGAGAAGGGCATCGAGCATTGTGATGACAAGCGTCATGGAGATTTGTGATGACAAAGGTCATGGAGAATTTTGATGACATGTGTTATGGAGCATGGTGAGGTAAGGGGTCATGGAGCATTGTGACGAAAAAGGTCATGGAGCATTTTGATGACATGGGTTATGGAGAATTGTGATGTCAGGGGTCATGGAGCACTGTGATGATAAGGGCATGTAGTATTGTGGTGACAGCGGTCATGGAACATTGTGATGACAAGGATGAGGGCGTATTGTGATGACTAGTGATGGAACATTGTGATATCAGTGGTGACAGAGCATTTTGATGAGAAGTGCATGCAGCATTGTGATGACAAGCTGGTGGAGCATTTTGCTGACAAGCGCATGGAGCATTGTGGTGACAAGTGTCATTGAGTGTTGTGCTGAGAAAGGCATGGAGCATTGTGATGAAAAGTTCATGGTGCATTGTGAGACACAGGTCACAGAGCCTTGTGATGACGAGGGCATTGACCATTGTGATGACAAATATCATGAAGCATTTTGATGAATGGGGTCACGGAGCCTTGTGATGACAAGTGTCATGGAGCATTGGGATGTCAAGGGTATGGAGCATTGTGATAAGAGGGGCATGGAGCATTGGTCTCACAAATTTCATGGGTTATTGTGATGACAGTGGGCATGGTGCATTGTGATGAAAAGAGCATGGAATATTGTGATGACAACGTCATGGATTATAATGAAGACAGGTGTCAGGGAGCATTGTGATGACATATGTCATGGTCCATTGTGACGCCAATAACATGGAGCATTGTGATGACACGTGTCATGGACGATTGTGATGACAAAGGTAAAGGCACATTGTGATGACCAGGGCATGGAGCAATGTGATGGCCAGACTGTGGAGCATTGTGATGAGAAGACCATGGATAATTGTGATGAAGAGCATCATAGAGCATTATGATGAGAAGAACCATGGAGCATTCTGACATAAGATATCACTTATGAAGGAAATGTAAACATGGCTACATATGAACTGAATTAGGAAAGAGAACAGAGCCTCACATTTAGAAAACACTCTTGTGCCTGCTTAAGGGGGAAGGAGAGATGGGGTGATGCATTAAACCAGAGTTTGATATTAGTACAGGTACCGTTCCAAAAACCAAATACGGAATAGACAAGACCTACACTTTCCTCAGTGAAAGGGACTCAAAACGCCATATTTCCCACAGAGGAATATATCTGACTGGTAAGAATCTTAAAATCTACGTATTGATATGTCTCCGTAAGGGAATCAAGTGCGTCTAGACTGGCATAAATATGGCAGTGAGAATCAGCTAAAACCCATTATAAAAACGAATTTCAAAAACAAAACACAAAAACAGGGAAATTCTTTACAATTCCTTCAGGGGTTCTGATGAAACCTGGAATGACCCTATCTAAAACGAGAGCTGGATGTGGCATAAGGCTGGACACTTGGGACTGAGAGGATTGGTGAGATTCGGTGAGCAAATGCAGACCCTTTAAAGCAATAATGCGTGGCACACATTCCAAGGGTCCCAACTCTACATGATGAAGGGAATATTACTACAGCTATAACATGTACGGGAAACCTAGAGAATGGACACACTGTGAATACGAAAGGTTTCTAAAACTCAACTAATAATCCCTCTCATGGTGCTCCGGTTTGACTTTCCAACTGCTTTACTATCAATCCCCCAACATGGAGAGACAGCCCATTTAACCTCCTGGTTCGCACAGGTGGCCAATTTGGTAGAGAATGAAAGGGAAGAGGGAGAACCAATGACAGAGTAGCTGTTAGGCATTTGGACGGCACATGTCATTCTAATTTTCTGGCAGGAAGAAGAATTAACCAAAGTCTCAGACACCCGCCGGGAACCAGTATAGGTCCTGAACTAAAATTTTGGACTTGCGGTCAGCTCACAAAAAATGAGTTGAAAAATGGAGCTCAGGGACACAACAATGCACAAACTGGCAGAGTAATAAATTACAACAATCGTCCGAAAATCTGTTTAGGGAAGGCAACGAGGCGGACTTGAAAGTGAGCCAGAATAGCAGGAAACAGAATTCAAGAGGTACATTGGAATCGCCTTTAAAGAACAGGAAGAGGGGCACAACTTCGACAATGATGCACTTGGCCAGCAAGAGCATATGTGTTTCCTCCTTAATATATTAAGGAGAAAACGCATATGCACTTTTTGGCCAAGCAAGCAAGCGGGCAACGCAAATCTGAACTACAATGAAGTATCACTTCCCACCTGTCAAAAGGGACATCCGCAAAATGTGTAAAAACCAGAAAGGCAAGACGGGCCCTGGAGAACAGGGAGCCTAGTTATTATGGTGGGCATGATGTAAATTGCCAACTGCCTCTCTGGAGGGGTGCATTGTGTTCCCTAAAACAAGGAAACAACAGAGCAACAGAGCCAAGGGCACTTCCAGTCTAGGGAATATACCTTGGGAAAACTGAAAATCAATAAAACAGAGCCACCGCAAAATTTAGGGCTGCACTGCTTACAAGAACCTCAACTTTGGTACACCTTAAATATCCCAGGAAAGAGAAAAATGGTTCAAGAAATTGTGTTACATACGTACGATGGTATATCAGTCAGCCATGAAATCAATGTCATAAGGCCAGTAGCTTCAAAATGAGTGTATTCAGGTACGATGATTCTAAGTGAAATAATTCACAGAGAAAAAGAAACTTTTCATAAGATATCACTTATGAAGGTCCTGTAAACATGGCTACACATGAACTGAGTTAGGAAAGAGAACAGAGTCTCACATTATGAAAACACTCTTATGCTTGCTTAAGGGGGAAGGAGAGGTGGGGTGATGCATAAAGCCAGAGTTTAATATTAGTACACGTACTGTTCCAAAAAGCAAATACGGAATAGACCAGACATACACTTTGTTCAGTGAAATTGACTCAAAACCCATATTTCTCGCAGAGGAATATATCTGACTAGTAAGAATCTTAAAACCTATGTATTGATAAGTCTCCATAAGGGAATCAAGTGTGTCTAGACTGGAATAAACATGGCAGTTAGAATCAGCTCAAACCCACTATAAAAAGTAATTTCAAAAACAAAACAAAAAAACAGGGAAATTCTTTACAATTACTTAAGGGGCTCTGATGAAACCTGGAATGACACTATCTACAATGACAGCTGGATGTGGCATTAGGCTGGATACTTGGGACTGAGAGGACTGGTGAGCAAATGCAGACCATTTAAAGCAATAATGCCTGGCACACATTCCAAGGGTCCCAACTCTCCAGGTTGTAGGGAATATTACTACAGATATAACATGTACGTGAAACCTAGAGAATGGACACACTGTGAATATAAAAGGTTTCTAAAACTCAACTAATAGTCCCTCTCCTGGTGCTGTGGTTTGAATTTCCAACTGCTTTAATATCAATCTCCCAACTTGGAGAGACAGCCCCTTTAACCTCCTGGTTCGAACAGGTTGACAATTTGGCAGAAGATGAAAGGGAAGAGGGAGAACCAATGAGAGAGTAGCTGTTAGGCATTTGGACGGGCACATGTCACTCTAAATTCCCGGCAGGAAGAAGAATTAAACAAAGTCTCAGCCACCCGCCGGGAAACAGTATAGGTGCTGAACCAAAATTTTGGAGTTGCGGTCAGCTCACATAAAACGAGTAGAAAAATGGAGCTCAGGGGCACAGCAATTCACAAACTTCCACAGTAATAAAGGGAAACAATCGTCCAAATATCTGTTGTGGGAAGGCAACGAGGCCGACTTAAAAGCGAGACAGAATAGCAGGAAACAGATTTCAAGAGGTACATTGGAATCGCCTTTAAAGCACAGGAAGAGGGGCACAACTTCGACAATGATGCACTTGGCCAAAAAGGGCGTATGCGTTTCCTCCTGAATATAATCAGGAGGAAACGCATACGTCCTTTTTGGCCAAGCAAGCAAGCGGGCAAAGCAAATCTGAACTACAATGAAGTATCACTTCCCACCAGTCAAAAGGGACATCCGCAATTGTGTAAAAGCCAGAAAGGCAAGACAGGCAATGGAGAACAGGGAGCCTAGTTATGCTGATGGGCAGGATATAAATTGCCAACTGCCTCTCTGGAGGAGTGCATTGTGTTCCCTAAAACAAGTAAACAACAGAGGTACAGAGCCAAGGGCACTTCCAGTCTAGGGAATATACCTTGGGGAAACTGAAAATCAATAAGTTAGAGCCACCCCAAAATTTAGGGCTGCACTGCTTACAAGAACTTCAACTTGGGTACACCTTAAATATCCCAGGAAAGACAAAAATAGTTCAAAAAATTGTGGTATTTACACACGATGTAATATCCCACAACCATGAAATCAATGTCTTAAGGCCAGTAGCACCAAATGAGTGGATTCAGGTACGATGATTCTAAGTGAAATAAGTCACAGAGAAAAATAAATTTATCATAAGATATCACTTATGAAGGTCCTCTAAACATGGCTACACATGAACTGAGTTAGGAAAGAGAACAGCCTCACATTTAGAAAACACTCTTGTGCCTGCTTTAGGGGGAAGGAGAGGTGGTGTGATGCATAAAACCAGAGTTTGATATTAGTATAGGTACCGTTCCAAAAACCAAATACGGAATAGACAAGACCTACACTTTCCTCAGTGAAAGGGACTCAAAGCACCATATTTCCAGCAGAGGAATATATCTGACTGGTAAGAATCTTAAAATCTATGTATTGATATTTCTCCATAAGAGAATCAAGTGTGTCTAGACTGGCATAAACATGACAGTGAGAATCAGCTAAAACCCGTTATAAAAACGAATTTCAAAAACAAAACAAAAAAACAGGGAAATTCTTTACAATTCCTTCAGGGGCTCTGATGAAACCTGGAATAACCCTATCGAAAACGACAGCTGGATGTGGCATAAGGCTGAACACTTGGGACTGAGAGGATTTGTGAGATTCGGTGAGCAAATGCAGACCCTTTAAAGCAGTAATGCGTGGCACACATTCCAAGGGTCCCAACTCTACATGATGAAGGGAATATTACTACAGATATAACATGTACGGGAAACCTAGAGAATGGACACACTGTATATGAAAGGTTTCTAAAACTCAACTAATATTCCCTATCCTGGTGCTCCGGTTTGACTTTCCAACAGCTTTACTATCAATCCCCCAACATGGAGAGACAGCCCATTTAACCTCCTGGTTCGCACATGTGGCCAATTTGGTAGAGAATGAAAGGGAAGAGGGAGAACCAATGAGAGAGTAGCTGTTAGGCATTTGGACGGCACATGTCATTCTAATTTTCTGGCAGGAAAAAGAATTAACCAAAGTCGCAGACACCTGCCGGGAAGTATTATAGGCCCTGAACCAAAATTTTGGACTTGCGGTCAGCTCACAAAAAACGAGTTGAAAATTGGAGATCAGGGGCACAACAATGCACAAACTGGCAGAGTAATAAAGGACAACAATCGTCCAAAAATCTGTTGAGGGAAGGCAACGAGGCGGACTTGAAAGCGAGCCAGAATAGCAGGAAACAAATTTCAAGAGGTACATTGGAATCACCTTTAAAGCACAGGAAGAGTGGCACAACGTCAACAATGATTCACTTGGCCAGCAAGAGCGTATGTGTTTTCTCCTGAATATATTAAGGAGAAAACGCATACGTCCTTTTTGGCCAAGCAAGCAAGCGGGCAACTCAAATCTGAACTACAATGAAGTATCACTTCCCACTGGTCAAAAGGGACATCCGCAAAATGTGTAAAAACCAGAAAGGCAAGACAGGTCCTGGAGAACAGGGAGCCTTGTTATGATGATGGGCAGGATGTAAATTCCCAACTGCCACTCTGGAGGAGTGCACTGTGTTCCCTAAAACAAGGAAAAAACAGAGCAACAGAGCCAAGGGCACTTCCAGTCTAGGGAATATACCTAGGGAAAACTGAAAATCAATAAGACAGAGCCACCGCAAAATTTAGGGCTGCACTGCTTACAAGAACATCAAGTTGGGTTCACCTTAAATATCCCAGGATAGAGAAAAATGGTTCAAGAAATTGTGTTACTTACGTACGATGGTATATCCCTCAGCCATGAAATCAATGTTATAAGGCCAGTAGCAGCAAAATGAGTGGATTCAGGTACGATGATTCTAAGTGAAATAAGTCACAGAGAAAAATAAACTTATCATAAGATATCACTTATGAAGGTCCTGTAAACATGGCTACACATGAACTGAGTTAGGAAAGAGAACAGAGTCTCACATTTAGAAAACACTCTTGTGCCAGCTTAAGGGTGAAGGAGAGGTGGGGTGATGCATAAAAACAGAGTTTGATATTAGTACAGGTACCGTTCCAGAAACCAAATACGGAATACAAAAGACCTACACTTTCCTCAGTGAAATGGACTCAAAACCCCATATTTCTCGCAGAGGAATATATCTGACTAGTAAGAATCTTAAAACCTATGTATTGATAATTCTCCATGATGATGGTTATGGTTCATTGTGATTACAGAGTTCATGGAGCATTGAGAGGAAAAGTGGCATGGAGCATTTTGATTACAGTTGTCTTGGAGCATTGTGATGACAAGGGCATGGAACATTGTGATGAGAAGGCCATGGAGCAGATTGATGACATGCGTCATGGAGATTTGTGATGACAATAGCATGGAGCATTGTGATTACAAGGGTCTTGGAGCATTGTGATGACAAGTGTCATGGAGACTTGTGATGACAAGGCCGTGGAACAGTGTCATGACAGTGGTGAGCGAGTATTGTGATGACTAGTGATGGAACATTTGGATATCAGTGGTGAGAGAGCATTTTGATGAGAAGTACATGGAGCATTGTGATGACAAGTTTTATGGAGCATTCTGATGACAAATTTGTGGAAAATTTTGATAACAAGCGCATGGAGCTTTGTGATAACAAGGGTTATGGAGCACTCTGCTGAAAAAGATATGGAGCATTGTAATGGCAAGGGTCACAGAGCATTGTGAATGAAAAGTTCATGGAGCATTATGTTGACAAATTTCACAGAGCCCTGTGATGACGAGGGCATGGACCATTTTGATGCCAAAGGTCATGAAGCATTGTGATGACTGGAATCACGGAGCATTGTGATGACAAGGGCATGGAGCATTGTGATGACAAGGGCATGCAGCATTGTTATGAGAAGGTCATGGAGTACTGTGCAGACAGGTGTCAGGGAGCATTGTGATGATATATGTCTTGGTGCATTGTGATGACAATGGCATGGAGCATTGTGAAGCCAAGTGTCATGGAGGATTTTGATGACAAAGGTAATGGAGCATTGTGATGACAAGGGCATGGAGCTTTTTGATGACAATGGTCATGGAGCACTGTGATGACAAGGGCATGGAGCACTGTGATGACAACGGCCATTGAGAATTTTGATGACAATGTCGTGAAACACTGTGATGAAAAGCACTTGGAGCTTGCTATGACAGGGTTCATGGAACATTGCGATGACAACTGCATGGAGAATTGTGATGACAAGATCATGTAACATTGTGATGAGAAGTGTCATGGAGCATTGTGATGGCAAGACCGTGGAGCACTGTGATGAGAAGACCATGGATAATTGTGATGTCGAGCCTCATGCAGCACTGTAATGACAAGGGGCATGGAGCATTCTGATGACAAGCTTGTGGAGTAATGTGATGACAAAGGCATGGAGCATTGTGATGAAAAGGGCATGGAGCATTGTGATGTAAAAGGCATGGAGGCTTTTCATGACAGCGTTCAAGGAGCATTCTGATGACAAGTGTCAGGGAGCATTGTGATGACAAGTGTATTGAGCATTGTGATGACAAAGGTCATGGAGCATTGTGATGACACGGGCATGGAGTATTGTGATGACAGGCATCATGGAGCGTTGTGATGACAAGTGTTTTGGAACAATGTGATCACAAGGGTTTGGAGCATTGTGATGACAGAGGTCATGGATCATTTTGATTTCAAGGAGCACGGAGCGTTGTGATGACAGGGATCATGGAGCATTGTGATGAGAAGATCATGGAGCATTGGGCTGAAAATATTCATGGAGTATTGTGATGACAGGGGTCTTGGAGCACTGTGATAACAAGGGCATGGAGCATTGTGATGAGAAGGCCATGGAGCATTCTGATGACATGTGTCATGGATGTTTGTGATGAAAAGGGGAATGGAGCATTGTGATTACAGGGGTCTTTGAGCATTGTGATGAAAAGGGCATGGATCATTGTGATGAAAAATGCATGGAGCCTTGTCAGGGCAGGGTTCAAGGAGCTTACTCTCGTCAAATGTCAGGGAGCATTGTGATGACAATTGTATTGAGCATTGTGATGACAATGTTCATGGAGCATTGTGATGAGAAGACCATGGTTAACTGTGATGAGGAGCGTCTTGGGGCATTGTGATGACAAGTGTTATGGAACATTGTGATCACAAGTGCTGGAGCATTGTGATGACAGAAGTCATGGAGTATATTGATTTCATTGTGATGACAATAGCATGAATCATTATGATGATGGGCATGGTGCATGGGATGACAGGGTTATTGGAGAATTGAGATGAAAAGGGACATGGAGCATTGTGATTACATGGGACTTGGAGCATTGTGATGACAAGGGCATGGAGCATAGTTAATGAGAAGTCCACGGAGCATTCTGATGACATGCGTCATGGAGCTTTCTGATGACAATTGTATGGAGCATTGTGATTACAGGGTCTTGGAGCATTGTGATGAAAAGGGTCATGGAGTCTTGTGATGACAAGGCTGTGGATCCTTGTGATGGCAGGTGTCATGGAGCATTGTTATGACAGGGGGAATGGAGCATTGTGATGACAAGGGCATGGAGCATTGGTCTGAAAAGTTTCATGGATTATTGTGATGAGAGTGGGCATGGAGCATTGTGATGACAAGCATCATGGAGCTTTGTGATGACAACGGCATGGAGCAATGTGATGAGAGGGTTCATGGAGTATTGTGATGACAATGGCATGGAGCATTGTGATGCCCAGGGTTATGGAGCTTTGTGATGACAAATGTCATGGAGCATTCTGATGACAAGGGTGACGAGCATTGTGATGAGAAGGGCAGGGAGCATTGTGATGACAGGGTCATTGAGTAATTTGGTGAAAAGGTTCATGGAACATTTTGATTACAGTGGTTATGGAATATTGTGATGTCAGGGGTCATGTAGCTTTGTGATGAAAAGTGTCATGGAGCATTTTGATGACAGGGGTTATGGAATATTGTGATGTCAGGGGTCATCGAACATTGTGATGATAAGTGCATGTAGCATTTTAATGACAGGGGTCATGGAACATTGTGATGACAGGGGTGATGGAGTATTGGAATGAATAGTAATGGAACATTGTGATATGAGTGGTGAGAGAGCATTTTGATGAGAAGTGCATGGAGTGCTGTAATGACAATGTTTAAGCAGCATTGTGATGAAAAGGATGTGGAGCATTGTGATGACAGGCACATGGCGCGTTGGGATGATGTGGGTCATGGAGTATTGTGCTGAGAAGCGCATGGAGCATTGTGATGACAAGGGTCATGGAGCATTGTGCTGAGAAAGGCATAGAGCATTGTGATGACAAGGGTCACAGAGCATTGTGATGAAAAGTTCATGGAGCATTGTGGTGACAAAGGTCACAGAGACATGTGATGACAAGGGCGTGGACCATTTTGATGAGAAAGGTCATGAAGCATTGTGATGACTGGAGTCACAGAGCATTGTGATGACAGGGGTCATGGAGCATTGTGATGACAAGGGCATGGAGCATTGTGATGACAGGGGCATGGAGCATTGGTCTTACAAGTTTCATGGATTATTGTGATGACAGTGGGAATGGCGCATTGTCATGACAATGGCACGGAGCATTGTGATGACAAAGTCATGCAGTATTATGAAGACAGGTGTCAGGGAGCATTGTGAAGACATAAGTCATGGCCCATTGTGATGACAATGGCATGGAGCATTGTGATTCCAAGTGTCATGGAGGATTGTGATGACAAAGGTAATGGAGCATTGTGATGACAAGGGCTTGGAGCATTGTGATGACAAAGGTCATGGAGCACTGTGCTGACAAGGGCATGGAGCATTGTGATGACAAGGTTCATGGAGCATTGTGCTGAGAAAGGCATGGAGCATTGTGATGACAAGTGTCACACAGAATTTTGAAGAAAAGTTCATGGAGCATTGTGGTGACAAATGTCACAGAGCCTTGTGATGACGAGGGTATGGACCATTGTGATGAACAAGGTCATGAAGCATTTTGATGACTGGAGTCATGGATCATTGTGATGACAAGGACATGGAGCATTGTGATGACAACGGCCATTGAGAATTTTGATGACAAATTCGTGAAGCATTGTGATGACAAGTGCATGAGTCTTGCTATGAGAGGTGTCATGGAGCATTGCAATGAAAAGGGCATGGATAATTTTGATGAAAGGAGCATGTAAAATTGTGCCGAGATGTGTCAAAGAGCACTGTGATGACAAGGACGTGATGAATACTGATGAACAGGGCATGGAGCATTGTGATGGCAAGACCGGGGAGCATTGTGATGTGTAGACCATGGATAATTGTGATGACGGGCATCATGGAGCACTGTAGTGACAAGGGGCATGGAGCATTGTGATAACTGGAGTCATGGAGCATTGTGATGACAGGGGTCATGGAGCATTGTGATGACAAGGTTCATGGAGCATTCGGATGACAAGCTTGTGGAGTATTATGATGACAATTGCATGGAGCATGGTGATGAAAAGGCCATTGAGCATTGTGATGACAAGGGCAAGGAGCAATGTGATGAGAGTGTTCATGGAGCATTGTGATGACAATGGCATGGAGTATTGTGATGCCAAGGGTCATGGAGCTTTGTGATGACAAAGGCCATGGAGCATTTTTATGACAAGTGCGTGGTGCATTGTGATGAGAAGGGCAGGGAGCATTGTGATGACAGGGTCATGGTGAAATTTGATGAAAAGGGTCAGGGAACATTTTGATGGCAGGGGTCATGGAACATTGTGATGTCAGTGGTCATGGAGCATTGTGATGATAAGGGCATGTAGCATTTTGATGACAGGGGTCATGGAACATTGTGATGACAGGGGTGAGGGAGTATTGTGATGACTAGTAATGGAACACTGTGATATCAGTGGTGAGAGAGCATTTAGGTGAGAAGTGCATGGAGCATTGTGATAAAAATATTTATGGAGCATTGTGATGACAAGGTTGTGGAGCATTGTGATGACAAGTGCATGGCACATTGTGATGACGTGTCTCGGAGCATTGTGTTGAGAAGCACATGGAGCATTGTGATGACAAGGGTCATGGAGCATTGTGCTGACAAAGTCATGGAGCATTGTGATGTCAAGTGTTACAGAGCATTGTGATGACGAGGGGATGGACCATTGTGATGACAAATGTAATAAAGCATTGTGATGACTGCAGTCAAGGAATATTATGATGTGAGGGGTAATGGAGCATTGTGATTACAAGGGCATGGAGCATTGTGATGACAGGGGCATGGAGCATTGGTCTGACAAGTTTCATGGATTATTGCTATGACAGTGGGCATGGAACATTGTGATGACAGAGGTCATGGATCATTTTCATTTCAAGGACCATGGCGCATTGTGATGACAAGGGCATCAAGCAATGTGAACCCAAGTTTCATCGAGGATTTTGATGACAATGGGAATGGAGCATTGTGATGACAAGTTCATGAAGCATTTTGCTGACAAATGCATGGAACATTTTGATGACAAGTGTTATGGAGCACTGTGATGACAAGTGTCACTGAACATTGTGATTACAGGGGTCATGGAGCATTGGGATAACAAGAGCATAGATCATTGTGATGACAAGGGTCGTGGAGCATTTTGATGACAAGATTCCAGGATCATTGTGTTGTCAGGGGTGATGGATCGTTGTGATGACTGTGGTCATGGAGCATTGTGATGACAGGGGTCATGGAGCATTGTGATGACAAGGGCATGGTGCATTGTGAATGAGAAGGTTATGAAGCATTCTGATGACATGCGTCATGGAGCTTTGTGAAGACAAGGGCATGGAGCATTGTGATTACAGGGTCTTGGAGCCCTGTGATGACAAGTGTCATGGAGTCTTGTGATGACAAGGCCGTGGAACCTTGTGATGGCAGGTGTCATGGAGCATTGTTATGACAGGAGTAATGGAGCATTGTGATGACAAGGGCATGGAGCAATGTGATGAGATATTTCATTGAGCATTGTGATGACAATGGCATGGAGCATTGTGATGCCAAGGGTCATGGAGCTTTGTGATGACAAATGTCATGTAGCATTTTGATGACAAGGGAGTGGTACATTGTGACGATAAGGGCATGTAGCATTGTGATGACTGGGGTCATGGAACATTGTGATGAAAGGGGTTAGGGAGTATTGTGATGATTAGTGATGGAACATTGTGATATCAGTGGTGAGAGAGCATTTTCATGACAAGAGCATGGAGTATTGTGATGACAAGTTTTATGGTGCATTGTGATGACAAAGATGTGAAGCATTGTGTTGACAAGCGCATGGCACCTTGTGATGACATCGGTCATGGAACAGTGTGCTGACAAGCTCATGGAGCATTGTGATGACAAGGGTCATGGAGCATTGTGCTGACAAAGGCATGGAGCGTTGTGATGCCAAGGGTCACAGAGCATTGTGATTAAAAGTTCATGGAGCATTGTGGTGACAAAGGTCACAGAGCTTTGTGTGACGAGGCCATGGACCATTGTGATGACAAATGTCATGAAGCATTGTGATGACTGAAGTCACGGAGCATTGTGATAACAGTGGTCTTGGAGCTTTGTGATGAAAAGGGAATGGATCATTGTGATGAAATAGGCATGGATCCTTGTCATGACAGTGTTCAAGGAGCATACTGATGACAAGTGTCAGGGAGCATTGTGCTGACAAGCTCATGGAGCATTGTGATGACAACTGTATTGAGCATTGTGATGCCAAGTGTCATGGAGAAATGTGATGACAAATATAATGGAGCATTGTGATGACAAGGGCTTGGAGCCTTGTGATAACAAGGGTTATGGAGCATTGTGATGACAAGGGAATGGATCACTGTGATTACAAGTGTCATGGAGCATTTTGATGAAAAGGGTACAGGATCACTGTGTTGTCAAGGGTCATGGATCGTTGTGATGACAGTGGTCATGGAGCAGAGTGATGACTGGGTTCATGGGGCATTGTGAAGAGGTCATGGAGCATTGGGCTGAAAATATTCATGGAGTATTGTGATGACAGGGGTCATGGGCATTTTGATGACAAGGGAATGGAGCATTGTGATGAAAAGGGCATGGAGCATGTTGATGAGAAGGCAATGGAGCATTTTGAAGACATGCTTCATTAAGCATTGTGATGACAATGGCATGGAGCATTGTGATTAAAGGGGTCTTGGAGTATTGTGATGAAAAGTGCAAGTATTATTGTGATGAAAAATGCATGGAGCCTTGTCATGACAGGTTTCAAGGAGCATATTGACGACCTTTGTCAGGGAGCATTGTGATGACAAGTTTATTGAGCATTGTGATGACAAAGGTCATGGAGTATTGTGAATAAAATACCATGGATAAGTGTGATGATGAGCGTCATGGCGCGTTGTTATGACAAGTGTTATGGAACATTGTGATCACAAGGGTTTAGAGCATTGTGATGACAGAGGTCATGGAGCATTTTGATTTCATTGTGATGACAATAGCATGAAGCATTATGATGATGGGCATGGTGCACTGTGATGACAGGGTTCATGGAGCATTGAGATGAAAAGGGGCATGGAGCATTGTGATTACAGGTGTCTTGGAGCATTGCGATGACCAGGTCATGGAGCATTGTGATGAGAAGGCGAAGGCACATTCTGATGACATGCGTCATGGAGCTTTGTGATGAGAAAGGCATGGAGCATTGTGATTACAGGTGTCTTGGAGCATTGTGATGACAAGGGTCATGGAGCCTTGTGATGAGAAGGCTGTGGAACATTGTAATGGCAGTTTTTATGGAGCATTGTTATAAGAGGGGTAATGGAGCATTTTCATGACAAGGGCATGGAGCATTGGTCTGAAAATTTTCATGGATTGTTGTGATGAGAGGGGGCATGGAGCATTGTAATGACAAGGGCACGGAACAATGTGATACATGGGTCATGGAGGATTGTAATGACAAGCCTTGGAGCTTTGTGTTAAGAAGAGCATCGAGCATTGTGATGAAAAGCATCATGGAGCGTGTGATGACAAGGACATGTAACAATGTGATGAGAGGGTTCATGGAGCATTTTGATGACAATGGCATGGAGCATTGTGATGCCAAGGGTCACGGAGCTTTGTGATGACAAAGGTCATGGAGGGTTTTGATGACAAGGGTGTGGTGTACTGTGATGAGAAGGGCAGTGAGCATTGTGATGAAAGTGTCATGGAGCAATTTGATGAAAAGTGTCATGGGACATTTTGATGACAGGGGTTATGGAACATTGTGATGTCAGGGGTCAGGGACTATTGTGATGAAAAGGGTCATGGAGCATTGTGAAGACAGGGGTCATGGAACATTGTGATGACGGGGGTGAGGGAGTATTGTGATGACAATTGTTGGAACATTATGATATCAGTGATGGGAGAGCATTTTGATGGGAAGTGCATGGAGCATTGTGACAACAAGGTTTATCGAGAACTGTGATGACAAGGTTGTGGAGCATTGTGATGACAAGCACATGTCGCATTGTGATGACACAGGTCATGGGGCATTTTGCGGACAAGCGCATGGAGCATTGTGATGACAAGTATCATGGAGCATTGTGCTGACAAAGGCATGGAGCATAGTTATGACATGAGTAAGAGAACATTGTGATGAAAATTTCATGGACAATTGTGGTGACAAACGTCACAGAGCCTTTTGATGACGAGAGCATGGACCATTGTGATGACAGGAGTCATGGAGCATTTTGATGACTGTGGTCATGGAGCATTGTGAAGACATGGGTCATGGAGCATTGTAATGAGACGGTCATAGAGCATAGGGCTGAAAATGTATATGCAGTATTGTGATGACAGGGGTCATGGAGCATTGTGATGACAAGGTAATGGAGCACTGTGATGACAAGGTCCTGGAGCATTGTGATGAGAGGACCATGGAGCCTTGTGATGACAAGTGTCATGGAGCATTCTGATATAAAGGTGCATGGAGCATTGTGATTACAGGGGTTTTGTAGCATTGTGATGACAAGGGCATGGAGCATTGTGATGCAAAGGCCATGGAGCATTCTGATGACATGCGTCAGGGAGCTTTGTGATGACAAGTACATGGAGCATTGTGATTACAGGAGTCTTGGAGCATTGTGATGAAAAGTGCATGGATCATTGTGATGAAAATTGCATGGAGCCTTGTCATGACAGGGTTCAAGGAGCATACTGATGAGAAGAGTCAGGGAGCATTGTGATGATAAGTGTATTGAGCATTGTGATGACAAAGATCAAGGAGCATTGTGATGGGAAGACCATTGATAACTGTGATGACCAGCCTCATGGGGCATTGTGATGACAAGAGTTATGGAACATTGTGATCAGAAGGGTTTGGATCATTGTGATGACAGAGGTCATTGAGCATTTTGATTTCATTGTGATGACAATAGCATGAAATATTATGGTGATGGGCATGGTGCATTGTGATGACAGGGTTCATGGAGCATTGAGATGAAAAGGGGCATGGAGCACTGTGATTACAGTGGTCATGGAGCATTGTGATCACAAGGGCATGGAGCATTGTGATGAGAAGGCCATGGAGCATTCTGATGACTTGCGTCATGGAGCTTTGTGATGACAAGGGCATGGAGCATTTGATTAGAGGGGTCTTGGAGCATTGTGATGACAAGTTTCATGGGGGTTTGTGATTACAAGGCCGTGGAACTTTGTGATGGCAGGGGTCATGGAGCATTGTTATGACAAGGGCACGGAACACGGTGATACATAGATCATGCAGGATTGTAATGACAAGGACATGTAGCATTGTGATGAGAAGGGCATCGAGCGTTGTGATGACAAGCCTCATGGAGATTTGTGATGACAAGTGCATGGAGCAATGTGATGAGAGTGTTCATGGAGCATTGTGATGACAATGGAATGAAGCATTGTGATGCCAAGTTTCATGGAACTTTGTTATGACAATGGTCATGGAGCATTTTGATAACAAGTGCATCGTGCATTGTGATGAGAAGTGCAGGGAGCATTGTGATGACATGGGTTATGCAGCATTGTGCTTTCCCGCGCATCGAGCATTGTGCTGACAACGGTCATGGAGCATTGTGCTGACAATGGCATGGAGATTTGTGATGACAAGGGTCACAGAGCACTGTGATGAATAGTTCATGGAGCATTGTGGTGACAAAGGTCACAAAGCCTTGTGTGACGAGGTGATGGAACATTGTGATGACAAATGTCATGAAGCACTGTGATGACTAGTCAAGGAGCACTGTGATGACAGTGTAGTTGGAGCATTGTGATGCCAAGGGCATGGAGCATTGTGATGAGAAGGCCATGGAGCATTCAGATGGCATGTGTCATGGAGCTTTGTGATGACAAGGGCAGGGAGCATTGTGATTACAGGGGTCTTGCAGCATTGTGATGAAAAGGGAAAGGATCATTGTGATGAAAAAGGCATGGAGCCTTTTCATGACAGGGTTCATGGAGCATACTGATGAAAAGTGTCAGGGAGCATTGTGGTGATAAGTGTATTGAGGATTGTGGTGACAAAGGTCATGGAACATTGTGATGATTAAACCATTCATAATTGTGATGACGAGCGTCATGGGGCATTGTGATGACAAGTATTATGGAACATTGTGATCACAAGGGTTTTTAGCATTGTGATGACAGACGTCATGGAGCATTTTGATTTCATTGTGATGGCAATAGCATGAAGCATTATGATGATGTGCATGGTGCATTGTGATGACAGGGTTCATGGAGCATTGAGATAAAAACGGGCAAGGAGCACTGTGATTACAGGGGTCTTGGAGCATTGTGATGACAAGGGCATGGAGCATTGTGATGAGAAGTTCATGGAGCATTCTGATGACATGCGTCATAGATCTATGTGATGACACGGGCAAGGAGCATTGTGATTACAGGGGTCTTGGAACATTGTTATGAAAAGGTTCATGGAGCCTTGGATGACAAGGCCGTGGAACATTGTGATGGCAGGGATCATGGAGCATTGGTATAACAGGGGTTATGGAGCATTGTGATGACATAGGCATGGAGCATTGTGATGACAGGGGCATGGAACTTTGGTCTGACATGTTTCATGGATTATTTTGATGACAGTGGGCATGACACATTGTGATGACAAGGGCATGGAACATTGTGATGACAATGTCATGGAGTATTGTGAAGACAGGTGTCAGGGAGCATTTTGATGAAATATGTCATGGTCCATTGCGATGACAATGGCATGGAGCATTGTGATGCCAAGTGTTATGGAGGATTGTGATGACAAACGTAATGGAGCATTTTGATGACAAGTGTTTAGAGCATCGTGATGACAAGGGTCTTGTAGCATTGTGATGACGAGGGCATGGAGCATTGTGATGAGAGGGGCATGGAACATTGGTCTGACAAGTTTCATGGATTATTGTGATGACAGTGGGCATGGAACATTGAGATGACAAGAACATGGAGCATTGTGGTGACAAACGTCACAGAGCCTTGTGTGACGTGGGCATGGAACATTGTGATGACCAATGTCATAAATCATGGTGATGACTGGAGTCACGGAGCATTGTGATGACAAGGGCATGGAGCATTGTAATGAAAAGGGCACGGAACACTGTGATACATAGATCATGCAGGATTGTAATGACAAGGTCATGGAGCATGGTGATGAGAAGTGCATCGAGCGTTGTGATGACAAGCCTCATGGAGATTTGTGATGACAAGCTCATGGCGCATTGTGATGACATGGGTCATGGAGCACTGTGCTGACAAAGGCATGGTGCATTTTGAAGACAAGGGTCACAGTGTATTGTGATGAAAAGTTCATGGAGCATTGTGGTGACAAATGTCAGAGAGCCATGTGTGACAATGGCATGGACCATTGAGATGACAAAGGTCATGAAGCATTGTGATGACTGGAGTCATGGAGCATTGTGATGAGAGGGTTCTTGGAGCATTGTGATGACAGGGTTCATGGGGCATTGTGATGAGAAAGTCATGGAGCATTGGGCTGAAAATGTTCATGGAGTATTGTGATGACAGGGGTCATGGGGTATTTTGATGACATGGGAATGGAGCATTGTGATGAAAAGGGCATGGAGCATGGTGATGAGAAGGCCATGGAGCATTCTGAAGACATGTGTCATGAAGCTTTGTGATGACAATGGCATGGAGCATTGTGATTCCAGGGGTCTTGGAGCATTGTGAGAAAATGGCATGGATCACTGTGTTGAAAAATGCATGGAGCCTTGTCATGACTGGGTTCAAGGAGCATACTGATGACAAGTGTATTGAGCATTGTGATGACAAAGGTAATGGAGTACTGTGAATAGAAGCCCAAGGATAACTGTGATGATGAGCATCATTGGGCGTTGTGATGACAAGTGTTATGGAACATTGTGATCAGAAGAGTTTGCTGCATTGTGATGACAGAGGTCATTGAGCATTTTGATTTCATTTTGATGACAATAGTATTAAATATTATGGTGATGGGCACGGTACATTGTGATGACAGGGTTCATGGAGCATTGAGATGAAAAGGGGCATGGATCATTGTGATTACAGTGGTGTTGGAGCATTGTGATGACAAGGGCATGGAGCATTGTGACGAAAAGGCCATGGAGCATTCTGATGACATGCGTCATGGAGCTTTGTGATGACAAGGGGATGGAGAATTGTGATTACAGAGGTCATGGAATATTGTGATGACAGGGGTGAGGGAGTATTGTGATGACTAGTGATGGAACATTGTGATATCAGTGGTGAGAAGGCATTTTGAGGAGAAGTGCATGGAGCATTGTGATGACAAGGTTTATGGAGCATTTTGATGACAAGGATTTGGAGCATTGTGATGACAAGTGCATGGTGCATTGTGATGACATGGGTTATGGAGCATTGTGCTGACACACGCATCGAGCATTGTGATGACAAGGGTCATGGAGCATTGTGCTGACAAAGGTATGGAGCTTTGTGATGACAAGGGTCACAGAGCATTGTGATAAAAATTTCATGGAGCATTGTGGTGACAAAGGTCACAGAGCTTTGTGTGACGAGGTCATGGACCATTGTGATGACAAATGTCATGAAGCATCGTGATGACTGGAGTCACGGAGCTCTGTGATAACAGGGGTCTTGGAGCATTGTGATGAAAAGGCAATGGATCATTGTGATGAAAAAGACATGGAGCCTTGTCATGACAGTGTTCAAGGAGCATACTGATGACAAGTGTCAGCGAGCATTGTGATGCCAAGTGTATTGAGCATTGTGGTGACAAAGGTCATGGAGCATTGTGATGAGAAGACCTTGCATAATTTTGATGACGAGCGTCATGGGGCATCTGATGACAAGTGTTATGGAACATTGTGATCAGAACGGTTTGTAGCATTGTGATGACAGATGTCATGGAGCATTTTAATTTCATTGTGTTGACAATAGCATGAATCATTATGGTGATTGGCATGGTGCATTGTGATGACAGGGTTCAAGGAGCATTGATATGAAAAGGGGCATGGAGAATTGTGATTACAGAGGTCTTGGTGCATTCTGATGACAAGGGTCATGGAGCCATGTGATGAAACGGCCGTGGAACATTGTGATGGCAGGGGTCATGGAGCATTGTTATGACAGGTGTAATGGAGCATTGTGATAAGAAGGTCATGGAGCATTGGGCTGAAAATATTCATGGAGTGTTGTGATGACAGGGTAAAGGGGCATTTTGATGACAAGGTCCTGGGGCATTGTGATGAGAAAATCATGGAGCCTTGTGATGACAAGTCTCATGGAGCATTCTGATGAAAAGGTGCATGGAGCATTGTGATTACAGGGGTCATGAAGCACTGTGATGAAAATGGCATGGAGCATTGTGATGCCAAGGGTCATGGAGTTTGTGATGACAAAGTTCATGGAGCATTTTGATGACAAGGTTGTGGTGCATTGTGATGAGAAGTGCAGGGAGGATTTTGATGAGAGTGTCATGGAGCAATTTGATGAAAAGTATCATGGAATATTTTGATGACAGTGGTTATGGAACACTGTGATGTCAGGGGTCATGGAGCATTGTGATGAAAAGGGTCATGGAGCATTTTGATGACAGGGGTTATGGAACATTGTGATGTCAGGATTCAGGGAGCATTGTGATGATAAGGTCATGTATCATTGTCATGACTGGGATCATGGAACATTGTGATGACAGGGGGGAGAGAGCATTTTGATGAGAAGTGCATGGAGTATTGTGATGACAAGGTTTTTGGAGCACTGTAATGACAAGGATGTGGAGCATTGTGATGAGAAGCGTATCGAGCATTGTGTTGACAAGCGTCATGGAGGATTGTGCTGACAAGGGCATGGTGCAATGTGATGAGAGGTTTCATGTAGCATTGTGATGAAATGGCATGGAGCATTGTGATGCCAAGTGTCATGGAGCTTTGTGATCACAAAGGTAATGGAGCATTTTGATGACAAGGGCTTGGAACATTGCGATGACAAGGGTCATGGAGCATTGTGATGACAAGGGCATGGAGCATTCTGATGAAAAGGTGCATGGAGCTTTGAGATTACATGGGTTTGGAAACAATGTGATGACAAGGGCATGGAGCATTGTGATGAGAAGGCAATGGAGCATTCTGATGACATGCGTCATGGAGCTTTGTGATGACAAGAACTTGGAACATTGTGATTACAGGGGTCTTGGAGCATTGTGATGAAAAGAGAATGGATCATTATGATGAAAAATGCATGGAGCCTTGTGATGACATTGTTCTAGGAGCATACTGATGATAAGTGTCCGGGAGCATTGTGATGATAAGTGTATTGAGCATTGAGATGACAAATGTCATGGAGCATTGTGATGAGAAGACCATTGATAATTGTGATGACCAGCGTCATGGGGCATTGTGATGACAAGTGTTATGCAACATTGTGATCAGAAGGGTTTGGTGCATTGTGATGACAGAGGTCATTGAGCAGTTTGATTTCATTGTGATGACAGTAGCATGAAATATTATGGTGATGGGCACGGTGCATTGTGATGACAGGATTCATGGAGCATTGAGATGAAAAGGGGCATGGAGCATTGTGATTACAGGGGTGGTGGGGCACTGTGACGGCAATGGCATGGAACACTGTGATGAGAAGGCCATGGAGCATTCTGATGACATGCGTCATGGAGCTTTGTGATGACAAATGCATTGAGCTTTGTGATTACAGGGGACTTGGAGCATTGTGATGACAAGAGTCATGGAGCATTGTGCTGACAAAGGCATGGAGCATCGTGATGACAAGGAACAAAGAGCACTGTGATGAAAAGTTCATGGAGCATTGTGGTGACAAAGATCACAGAGACTTGTGTGAAGATGTCATGGATATTTGGTGTGACAAGTTTCATGGATTATTGTGATGACAGTGGGCATGGAGCATTGTGGTGAAAAAGGTCACAGAGCCTTGTGTGACGAGGGTATGGACCCTTATGATGACAAAGGTCATGAAGCATTTTGATGACTGGAGTCACGGGGGATTGTGATGACAGTGGTCATGGAGCACTGTGATGACAAGGGCATGGAGCATTGTGATGACAGGGGCATGGAACTTTGGTCTGACTAGTTTCATGGATTATTGTGATGACAGTGGGCATGGCATATTGTGATGACAAGGGCATGGAACATTGTGATGACAAGGTCATGGAGTATTATGAAGACAGGTGTCAGGGAGCATTGTGATGACATATGTCATTGTCCATTTTGATGACAATGGCATGGAGCATTGTGATACCAAGTGTCATGGAGGATTGTGATGACAAAGGTAATGGAGCATTTTGATGACAAGTGCTTGGGACATTGTTATGACAAGGGTCATGGAGCATTGTGCTGACAAGGGCATGGAGCATTCTGATGAAAATGGTCATGGAGCATTGTGATGACCAGGGCATGTAGCATTATGATGGCAAGACCGTGGAGCATTGTGATGAGAAGATCACGGATAATTGTGATGACGAGCGTCATAGAGCACTGTAATGACAAGGGGCATGGAGCATTGTGATTACAGGGGTCTTGGAGCATTGTGATTACATGGGCATGGAGCTTTGTGATGAGAAGGCCATGCAACATTCTGATAACATGTGTCATGAATGTTTTTGATGAAAATGGCATGGAAAATTGTGATTACAGGGGTCTTGGAGCACTGTGATGACAAGGGTCATGGAACCTTGGATGACAAGGCCGTGGAACATTGTGATGGCAGGGGTCATGGAACATTGTTATGACAGGGGTAATGGAGCATTGTGATGACAAGGTCATGGAACATTAGTCTGAAAATTTCATCGATTATTGTGATGAGATTCGGCATCTAGCATTGTGATGACTAGGGCATGGAACACTGTGATACATGTGTCATGGGAGATTGTATTGACAAGGGCATGGAGCATTGTGATGAGAAGAGTATCGAGCATTGTGATGACAAGCGTCATTGATCATTGTGCTGACAAGGGCATGGAGCAATATGATGAGAGGTTTCATGTAGCATTGTGATGAAATGGCATGGAGCATTGTGATGCCAAGGGTCATGGAGCTTTGTGATGACAAAGGTCATGGAGCATTTTGATGACAATGTCGTGGTGCATTGTGATGAGAAGTGCCCGGAGCATTGTGATGACAGGGTCATGGAGCAAATTGATGAAAAGTGTCATGGAACATTTTGATTACAGGTGTTATGGAACATTGTGATGTCAGGGGTCATGGAGCATTTTGATGAAAAGGGTCATGAAGCATTCTGATGAAAAGGTGCATGGAGCCTTGTGATTACAGGGGTTTTGAAGCATTGTAATGACAAGGGCAAGGAGCATTGTGATGAGAAAGCAATGGAGCATTCTGATGACATGCGTCTTGGAGCTTTGTGATGACAAGTGCATGGAGCATTGTGGTGACAAAGGTCACAGAGCCATGTGTGACGAAGGCATGGACCATTGTGATGACAAAGGTCATGAAGCATTGTGATGACTGAAGTCACGGAGCATTGTGATGACAGGGGTCATGGAGCATTGTGATGACAAGGGCATGGAGCATTGTGATGACAGGGGCATGGAACATTGGTCTGACAAGTTTCATGGATTATTGTGATGATAATTGGCATGGCGCATTGTGATGACAAAGGCATGGAACATTGTGATGACAAGGTCATGGAGTATTGTTAAGACAGGTGTCAGGGAGCATTGTGATGACATATGTCATTGTCCATTTTGATGACAATGGCATGGAGCATTGTGATACCAAGTGTCATGCAGGATTGAGATGACAAAGGTAATGGATCATTTTGATCACAAGGGCTTGGGACATTGTGATGACAATGATCATGGAGCATTGTGATGACACGGGCATGGATCATTGTGATGACAAGGGCCATTGAGAATTTTGATGACAACGTCGTGAAGTATTGTTATGACAAACGCATAGAGCTTGCTATAAGAGGGGTCATAGAGCATTGCAATGACAAGTGCATGGAGAATTGTGACGACAAATCAAGTAACATTGTGATAAGAAGTGTCATGGTGCATTGTGATGACAAGGACGTGGAGAATTGTGATGACATGGGACATGGAGCATTGTGATGAACAGGGCATGGATAATTGTGATAGCAATTCCGTGGATCATTGTGATGAAAAGACCATGGATAATTATGATGAAGAGCGTCATGGATCTCTGTAATGACAAGGGGCATGGAGCATTGTGATGACTGGAGTCAAGGAGCATTGTGATAACAGGGGTCTTGGAGCATTGTGATGAAAAGGTAATGGATCACTGTGATGAAAAAGGCATGGAGCCCTGTCATGACAGTGTTCAAGGAGCATACTGATGACAAGTGTCAGCGAGCATTGTGATGTCAAGTGTATTGAGCATTGTGGTGACAAAGGACATGGAGCATTGTGATGAGAAGACCTTGCATAATTGTGATGATGAGCGTAATGGGGCATGTGATGACAAGTGTTATGGAACATTCTGATCAGATGAGTTTGGAGCATTGTGATGACAGAGGACATGGAACATTTTGATTTCATTTTGATGACAATAGCATGAATCATTATGATGATGGGCATGGTGCATTGTGATGACAGTGTTCATGGAGCATTGAGATGAAAAGTGGCATGGAGAATTGTGATTACAGAGGTCTTGGAGCATTGTGATGACAAGGGTCATGGAGCCTTGTGATGACAACGCCGTGGAACATTGTGATGGCAGAGGTCATGTAGCATTGGTATGACAGGGGTAATGGAGCATTGTGATGACAAGGGCATGGAACAATGTGATGAGAGATTTCTTTGAGCATTGTGAAGACAATGGCATGGAGCATTGTGATGCCAAGGGTCATGGAGCTTTGTGATGACAAATGTCATGGGACATTTCGAAGACAAGGGCGTGGTGCATTGTGATGAGAAGGGCAGGGAGCATTGAGATGACAGGGTCATGGAGCAATTGGAATAAAAGGGTCATGGAATATTTTGATGACAGGTGTTATGGAACATTGCGATGTCAGGGGTCATGAAGCATTGTGATGAAATGTGTCATGGGGCATTTTGTGACAGGGTTTATGGAACATTGTGATGTCAGGGGTCATGGAGCATTGTAATGATAAGGGCATGTAGCACTGTGATGACAGTGGTTATGGAACATTGTGATGACAGGGGTGAGCGAGTATTGTGATGACTAGTGATGGAACATTCTGGTATATGTGGTGAGAGAGCATTTTGATGAGAAGTGCATGGAGCATTGTGATGACATGTTTTATGGAGCATAGCGATGAAAAGGATGTGGAGCATTGTGATGAAAAATGTCATGGAGCCTTGTGATGACATGTGTCATGGAGCATTGTGTTGACAAGAGCATGGAGCATTTTGATGACAAGTGTCATGGAGCATTGTGCTGACAAAGGCATGAAGCATTGTGATGACAAGGGACACAGAGCATTGTGATGAAAATTTCATGGAGCATTGTGGTGAAAATCATCACAGAGCCTTGTGTGACGAGGACATGGACCATTGTGATGAGAAAGGTCATGAATCATTGTGATGAGTGGAGTCACGGAGCATTGTGAGGACAGGGGTCAAGGAGCATTGTGATGACAAGGTCATGGAGCAATGTGATGACAGGGGCATGGAACATTGGTCTGACAAGTTTCATGGATTATTGTGATGACAGTGGGCATGGCGCATTGTGATGACAAGGGCATGGAACATTGTGATGACAAGGTCATGGAATATTGTGAAGACACGGGTCAGGGAGCATTGTGATGACATATGTCATTGTCCATTGTGATGACAATGGCATGGAGCATTGTGATACCAAGTGTCATGGAGGATTGTGATGACAAAGGTAATGGAGCATTTTGATGACAAGGGTTTGGAACATTGCGATGACAAGGGTCATGGAGCATTTTGATGACAAAGGCATGGAGCATTCTGATGAAAATGTGCATGGAGCATTGAGATTACAGGGGTTTTGAAGCAATGTGATTACTAGGGCATGGAGCATTGTGATGAGAAGGCAATGGAGCATTCTGATGGCATGCGTCATGGAGCTTTGTGATGACAAGGACATGGAGCATTGTGATTACAGGGGTCTTGGAGCATTGTGATGAAAAGGGAATGGATCATTGTGATGAAAAATGCATGGAGCCTTGTCATGACAGGGTTCAAGGAGCATACTGATGACAACTGTCAGGGAGCATTGTGATGATAAGTGTATTGAGCATTGTGATGACAAAGATCATGGAGTATTGCGATGAGAAGACCATGGATAATTTTTATGACCAGCGTCATGGGGCATTGTGATGACAAGTGTTGTGGAAAACTGTGATCAGAAGGGTTTGGTGCATTGTGGTGACAGAGGTCATTGAGCATTTTGATTTCATTGTGATGACAATAGCATGAAATATTATGGTGATGGGCACGGTGCATTGTGATGACAGTGTTCATGCAGCATAGAGATGAAAAGTGGCATGGATAATTGTGATTACAGAGCTCTTGGAGCATTGTGATGACAAGGGTCATTGAGCATTGTTATGACTGGTGTAATGGAGCATTGTGATGACAATGGCATGGAGCATTGTGATGCCAAGGGTCATGGAGCTTTGTGATGACAAATGTCATGGGGCATTTTGATGACAAGGGCGTGGTGAATTGTGATGAGAAGGGCAGGGAGCAATGTGATGACAGGTTCATGGAGCAATTTGAATGAAAGGGTCATGGAATATTTTGATAACAGGGGTTATGGAACATTGTGATGTCAGGGTTCATGAAGCCTTTTGATGAAATGGGTCATGGAGCATTATGTGACAGGGGTTATGGTACATTGTGATGTCAGGGGTCATGGAGCATTGTGATGAAAAGGGCATGTAGCACTGTGATGACAGTGGTCATGGAACATTGTGATGACGGGTGAGCGAGTATTATGATGACTAGTGATGGAACATTGTGATATATGTGATGAGAGAGCATTTTCAGGAGAAGTGCATGGAGCATTGTGATGACAATTTTTATGGAACATAGCGATGAAAAGGATGTGGAGCATTGTGATGAGAAGAGTGTGGCACATTGTGATGACATGGGTCAAGGAGCATTGTGATGACAAGCGCATGGAGCATTTTGATGACAAGTGTCATGGAGCATTGTGCTGACAAAGGCATGGAGCATTGTGAGGACAAGGGACACAGAGCATTGTGATGAAAATTTCATGGAGCATTATGATGACAAAGATCACAGAGCCGTGTGTGACGAGGGCATGGACCACTGTGATGAGAAAGGTCATGAATCATTGTGATGACTGGAGTCACGGAGCACTGTGATGACAGGGGTCATGGAGCATTGTGAGGACAAGGGCATGGAGCAATATGATGACAGTGTCATGGAACATTGGTCTGACAAGATTCATGGATTATTGTGATGACAGTGGGCATGGAGCACTGAGATGACAAGGGCATGGAGCATTGTGGTGACAAAGGTCACAGAGCCTTGTGTGACGAGGGCATGGACCATTGTGAGGACAAATGTCATGAAGCATTGTGATGACTGGAGTCACGGAGCATTGTGATGACAGGGGTCATGGAGCAGTGTGATGACAAGGGCATGGAGCATTGTGATGACAGGGCCATGGAACATTGGTCTGACATGTTTCATGGATTATTGTGATGACAGTGGGCATGGCGCATTTTGATGACAAGGGCATGGAACATTGTGATGACAAGGTCATGGAGTATTGTGAAGACAGGTGTCAGGGTGCATTGTGATGACATATGTCATTGTCCATTGTGATGACAATGGCATGGAGCATTGTGATACCAAGTTTCATGGAGGATTGTGATGACAAAGGTAATGGAGCATTTTGATGACAAGGGCTTGGAACATTGCGATGACAAGGGTCATGGAACATTGTGATGAAAAGGGCATGGAGCATTCTGATGAAAATGTGCATGGAGCATCGAGATTACAGGGGTTTTGAAGCAATGTGATGACAAGGGCATGGAGAATTGTGATGAGAAGGCAATGCAGCATTATGATGACATGCGTCATGGAGATTTGTGATGACAAGTACATGGAGCATTGTGATTACAGGGGATTTGGAGCATTGTGATGAAAAGGGAATGGATCATTGTGATGAAAAATGCATGGAGCATTGTCATGACAGGGTTCAAGGAGCATACTGATGGCAACTGTCTGGGAGCATAGTGATGATAAGTGTATTGAGCATTGTGATGACAAAGATCATGGAGCATTGTGATGAGAAGACCATGGATAATTGTTATGACCAGCGTCATCGGGCATTGTGATGACAAGTGTTATGGAACATTGTGATCAGAAGGGTTTGGTGCATTGTTATGACAGAGGTCATTGAGAATTTTGATTTCACTGTGATGACAATAGCATGAAATATTATGGTGATGGGCACGGTGCATTGTAATGACAGGGTTCATGGAGCATTGAGATGAAAAGGGGCATGGAGCATTGTGATTACAGGGGTGTTCGAGCATTGTGATGACAAGGGCATGGAGCATTGTGATGAGAAGGCCATGGAGCATTCTGATGACATGCGTCATGGAGCTTTGTAATGACAAGGGCATGGAGAATTGTGATGACATGGGTTATTGAGCATTGTGCTGACACGCGCATCGAGCATTGTGATGACAAGGGTCATGGAGCATTGTGCTGACAAAGGCATGGAACTTTGTGATGACAAGGGTCACAGAACATTCTGATAAAAATTTCATGGAGCATTGTGGTTACAAAGGTCACAGAGCTTTGTGTGACAAGGTCATGGACCATAGTGATGACAAATGTCATGAAGCATTGTGATGACTGGAGTCACGAAGCATTGTGATAACAGGGGTCTTGGAGCTTTGTGATGAAAAGGGAATGGATCATTGTGATGAAAAGGCATGGGGCCTTGTCATGACAGTTTTCAAGGAGCATACTGATGACAAGTGTCAGCGAGCATTGTGATGCCAAGTGTATTGAGCATTGTGGTGACAATGGTCATGATGCATTGTGATGAGAAGACCTTGCATAATTGTGATGACGAGCGTCATGGGGCATGTGATGACAAGTGTTATGGAACATTGTGATCAGAAGGGTTTGGAGCATTGTGATGAGAGAGGACATGGAGCATTTTGATTTCATTGTGATGACAATAGCATGAATCATTATGATGATGGGCATGGTGCATTGTGATGACAGTGTTCATGGAGCATTGAGATGAAAAGTGGCATGGAGAATTGTGATTACAGAGTTTTTGGTGCATTATGATGACAAGGGTCATGGAGCCTTGTGATGACAAGGCCGTGGAACATTGTGATGGCAGCGGACATTGAGCATTTTTATGACAGGTGTAATGGAGCATTGTGATGACAAGGGCATGGAACAATGTGATGAGAGATTTCATTGAGCATTGTGATGACAGTGGCATGGAGCATTGCGATGCCAAGGGTCATGGAGATTTGTGATGACAAATGTCATGGGTCATTTTGATGACAAGGGCGTGGTGCATTGTGATGAGAAGGGCAGGGAGCATTGTGATGACAGGGTCATGGAGCAATTTGAATAAAAGAGTCATGGAATATTTTGAGGACAGGGGTTATGGAACATTGTGATGTCAGGGGTCATGAAGCATTCTTATGAAATGGGTCATGGAGCATTTTGTGATAGGGGTTATGGAACATTGTGATGTCAGGGGTCATGGAGTATTGTGATCATAAGGGCATGTAGCACTGTGATGACAGTGGTCATGGAACATTGTGATGACAAGTGTGAGCTTGTATTGTGATGACTAGTGATGGAATATTGTGATATATGTGGTGAGAGAGCATTTTGATGAGAAGTGCATGCAGAATTGTGATGACAAGTTTTATGGAGCATAGCGCTGAAAAGGATGGCGAGCATTGTGATGAAAAGAGCATGGCACATCGTGATCACAAGTGTCATGGATCATTGTGCTGACAAAGGCCTGGAGCATTGTGATGACAAGGTCATGGAGTATTGTGAAGACAGGTGTCAAGGAGCATTTTGATGACATAGGTCATTGTCCAATGTGATGACAATGGCATGGAGCATTGTGATACCAAGTGTCATGGAAGATTGTGATGACAAATTTAATGGAGCATTTTGATGACAAGGGCTTGGAACATTGTGATGACAAGGGTCATGGAGCAATGTGCTGACAAAGGCATGGAGCATTCTGATGACAAGGGACACAGAGCATTGTGATGAAAATTTCATGGAGCATTATGGTGACAAATATCACAGAGCCGTGTGTGACGAGGGCATGGACCACTGTGATGAGAAAGGTCATGAATCATAGTGATGAGAGGATTCACGGAGCACTGTGATGACAGGGGTCATGGAGCATGGTGAGAACAAGGGCATGGAGCAACATGAAGACAGTGTCATGGAACATTGGTCTGACAAGTTTCATGGATTATTGTGATGACAGTGGGCATGTAGCATTGAGATGACAAGGGCATAGAGCATTGTGGTGACAAAGGTCACAGAGCCTTGTGTGACGAGGGCATGGACCATTGTGAGGACAAAGGTCATGAAGCATTGTGATGACTGGAGTCACGGAGCATTGTGATTACAGTGGTCATAGAGCATTTTTATGACAAGGGCATGGAGCATTGTGATGACAGGGCCATGGAACATTGGTCTGATATGTTTCATGGATTATTGTGATGACAAGGGCATCGAACATTGTTATGACAAGGTTATGGAGTATTGTGAAGACAGGTGTCAGGGTGCATTGTGATGACATATGTCATTGTCCATTGTGATGACAATGGCATGGAGCATTGTGATACCAAGTGTCATGGAGGATTGTGTTGACAAAGGTAATGGAGCATTTTGATGACAAGGGCTTGGAACATTGAGATGACAAGGGTCATGGAACATTGTGATGAAAAGGGCATGGAGCATTCTGATGAAAATGTGCATGGATCATTGAGATTACAGGGGTTTTGAAGCAATGTGATTACAAGGGCATGGAGCATTGTGATGAGAAGGCAGTGCAGCATTATGATGACATGCGTCATGGAGATTTGTGATGACAAGGACAGGGAGCATTGTGATTACAGGGGATTTGGAGCATTGTGATGAAAAGGGAATGGATCATTGTGATGAAAAATGCATGGAGCCTTGTCATGACAGGGTTCAAGGAGCACACTGATGACAAGTGTCTGGGAGCATAGTGATGATAAGTATATTGAGCATTGTGATGACAAAGTTCATGGAGCATTGTGATGAGAAGACCATGGATAATTGTTATGACCAGCGTCATCGGGCATTGTGATGACAAGTGTTATGGAACATTGTGATCAGAAGTGTTTGGTGCATTGTGATGACAGAGGTCATTGAGAATTTTGATTTCACTGTGATGACAATAGCATGAAATATTATGGTGACGGGCATGGTGCATTGTGATGACAGGGTTCATGGAGCATTGAGATGAAAAGGGGCATGGAGCATTGTGATTACAGGGGTGTTGGAGCATTGTGATGACAAGGGCATGGATCATTGTGATGAGAAGGCCATGGAGCCTTTTGATGACATGCGTCATGGAGCTTTGTAATGACAAGGGCATGGAGAATTATGATGACATGGGTTATGGAGCATTGTGCTGACACACGCATCGAGAATTGTGATGACAATGGTCATGGAGTATTGTGCTGACAAAGGCATGGAGCTTTGTGATGACAAGGGTCACAGAGCATTGTGATAAAAATTTCATGGAGCATTGTGGTGACAAATGTCACAGAGCTTTGTGTGACAAGGTCATGGACCATTGTGATGACAAATGTCATGAAGCATTGTGATGACTGGAGTCACGAAGCATTGTGATAACAGGGGTCTTGGAGCATTGTGATGAAAAGGGAATGGATCATTTTGATGAAAAAGGCATGGGGCCTTGTCATGACAGTTTTCAAGGAGCATACTGATGACAAGTGTCAGCAAGCATTGTGATGCCAAGTGTATTGAGCATTGTGGTGACAATGGTCATGGTGCATTGTGATGAGAAGACCTTGCATAATTGTGATGACGAGCGTCATGGGGCATGTGATGACAAGTGTTATGGAACATTGTGATCAGAAGGGTTTGGAGCATTGTGATGACAGAGGACATGGAGCATTTTGATTTCATTGTGATGACAATAGCATGAATCATTATGATGATGGGCATGGTGCATTGTGATGACAGTGATCATGGAGGACTGAGATGAAAAGTGGCATGGAGAATTGTGGTTACAGAGGTCTTGGAGCATTGTGATGACAAGTGTCATGGAGCCTTGTGATGACAAGGCCTTGGAACATTGTGATGGCAGGGGACATGGAGCATTGTTATGACAGGTGTAATGGAGCATTGTGATGGCAAGGGCATGGAGCAATGTGATGAGAGATTTCATAGAGCATTGTGATGACAATGGCATGGAGCATTGTGATGCCAAGGGTCATGGAGCTTTGTGATGACAAATGTCATGGGTCATTTTGATGACAAGGGCGTGGTGCATTGTGATTAGAAGGGCAGGGAGCATTGTGATGACAGGGTCACGGAGCAATTTGAATAAAAGGGTCATGGAATATTTTGAGGACAGGGGTTATGGAACATTGTGATGTCAGGGGTCATGAAGCATTCTGATGAAATGGGTCATGGAGCATTTTGTGACAGGGGTTATGGAACAATGTGATGCCAGGTGTCATGGAGCATTGTGATGATAAGGGCATGTAGCACTGTGATGACAGTGGTCATGGAACATTGTGATGACAGGGGTGAGCGAGTATTGTGATGACTAGTGATGGAATATTGTGATATATGTGGTGAGAGAGCATTTTGATGAGAAGTGCATGGAGCATTGTGATGACAAATTTTATGGAGCATAGCGATGAAAAAGATGTGGAGATTTGTGATGAAAAGAGCATGGCACATCGTGATGACAAGTGTCATGGATCATTGTGCTGACAAAGGCATGGAGCATTTTGATGACAAGGGCATGGAGCATTGTGATGACAGGGCCATGGAACATTGGTCTGATATGTTTCATGGATTATTGTGATGACAGTGGGCATGGCACATTGTGATGACAAGGGCATGGAACATTGTGATGACAAGGTCATGGAGTATTGTGAAGACAGGTGTCAGGGTGCATTGTGATGACATATGTCATTGTCCATTGTGATGACAATGGCATGGAGCATTGTGATGACAGGTGCATGGAGCATTGTGATTGGTAAAACCGTGAAGCATTGTGATGAGAAGACCTTGGGTAATTGTGATGATGAGCATCATGGCACACTCTACTGACAAGGGGAAAGGAGCATTGTGATGACAGGTGTCAGGGAACATTGTGATGACATGGGTCATGTAGCATTGTGATGACAAGGGTATGGAGCATTGTGATGACAAGGGCTTGGAGCACTGTGATGACAAGTGTCATGAAGCACTGTGATGACAATGGCAGGGAGCATTGTGATGACAAGGGACATTGAGAATTTTTATAACAAAATCATGAAGCATTGTGATGACAAGGATATGGAGCTTGCTATGACAGGGTTCATGGAGCATTGCGATGACAAGTGCATGGAGAATTGTGATGACAAGAGCATGTAACATTGTGATGAGAAGTGTCATGGAACATTGTGATGACAAAGAGGTGGAGAATTGTGATGACAAGGGACAAGGAGCATTGTGATGACCATGGCATGGAGCAATGTGATGGCAAGAACGGGGAGTATTGTGATGATAAGGTCATGGATAATCGTGGTGACAAGCATCATGTCGCATTATGATGACAAGAGCCATGGAGCATTCTGACATAAGATATCACTTATGAAGGAAATGTAAACATGGGAACAGATGAACTGAATTAGTAAAGAGAACAGAGTCTCACATAGAGAAAACATACTTATGCCTGCTTAAGGGGAAAGGAGAGGTGGGGAGATGCATAAATCCAGAGTTTGATATTAGCACAGGTACCATTCCATAATCCAAATACAGAATAGACAAGACCTACTCCTTCCTCAGTGAATGGGACTCAACACCCCTATTCTCCGCAGAGGAATATATCTGACTAGTAAGAATCTTAAAACCTATGTATTGATATGTCCCCGTAAGGGAATAAAGTGTTTCCATACTGGCATAAACATGACAGTGAAAATCAGCTGAAACCAACGATAAAATGGAATTTAAAAACAAAACCAAAAAACAGGGAAATTCTTTACAATTCCTTCAGGGGCTCTGATGAAACCTGGAATGACCCTATCTACGACAGCTGGATGTGGCATAAGGCTGGACACTTGGGACTGAGAGGATTTGTGAGATTAGGTGAGCAAATGCTGACCCTTTAAAGCAATAGTGCGTGGCACCCATTCCTTGGGTCCCAACTCTACAGGTAGAAGGGAATATTACTACAGCTATAACATGTACGGGAAACCTAGAGAATGGACACACTGTGAAGAAACGAAAGGTTTCTAAAACTCAACTAATAGTCCCTCTCCTCGTGCTCCGGTTTGACTTTCCAACTGCTTTACTATCAATCTCCCAACTTGGAGAGACAGCCTCTTTAACTCCTGGTTCGCACAGGTTGCCAAATTGGCAGAGGATGAAATGCAAGAGGGAGTACCAATGAGAGAGTAGCTGTTAGGCATTTGGACGGGCACATGTCACTCTAATTTCCCGGCACGAAGAAGAAGTAACCAAAGTCTCAGCCAACCGCTGGGAACCAGTACAGGTCCTGAAACAACATTTGGGACTTGCGGTCAGCTCACAAAAAAACGAGTTGAAAAATGGAGCTCAGAGGAACAGCAATTCACAAACCGGCAGAGTAAAAAAGGACAACAACCTTCCAAAAATCTTATGAGGGAAGGCAATGAGGCGGACTTGAAAGCGAGCCAGAATTGCAGGAAACAGATTTCAAGAGGTACATTGGAATTGCCTTTAAAGCACAGGAAGAGGGGCACAACTTAGACAATGATGCACTTGGCCAATAAGTGTGTATGTGTTTTCTCCAGATTATATTCAGGAGAAAATTCATACACCCTTTTTGGTCAAGCAAGCAAGCGGGCAATGCAAATCTGCACTAAAAAGAAGTATCACTTCCCACCGGTTAAAAAGGACATCCACAAAATGTGTAAAAACCAGAATGGCAAGACCTGCCCTGGAGAACAGGGAGCCTAGTTATGCTGATGGGTGGAATGTAAATTGCCAACTGCCTCTCTTGAGGAGTGCATTGTGTTCCCTAAAACAAGTAAACAACAGAGCTACAGAGCCAAGGGCACTTCCAGTCTAGAGAATATACCTTGGGAAAACTGAAAATCAATAAGACAGAGCCACCCCAAAATTTAGGGCTGCACTGCTTACAAGAATCTCAATTTCGGTACACCTTAAATATCCCAGGAAAGACAAAAATGGTTCAAGAAATTGTGTTACTTACGTACGATGGAATATCCCTCAGCCATTAAATCAATGTCATAAGGCCAGTAGCAGCAAAATGAGTGGATTCAGGTACGATGATTCTAAGTGAAATAAGTCACAGAGAAAAACAAACTTATCATAAGATATCACTTATGAAGGTCCTGTAAACATGGCTACATATGAACTGAGTTAGGAAAGAGATCAGAGTCTCACAGTTAGAAAACACACTTATGCCTGCTTAAGGGGAAGGAGAGGTGGGGTGATGCATAAAACCAGAGTGTGATATTAGTACATGTACCGTTCCAAAAACCACCTACGGAATAGCCAAGACCTACACCTTCCTCAGTGAAAGGGACTCCAAACCCCATATTTACCAGAGAGGAATATATCTGACAAGTAAGAATCTTAAAACATATGTATTGATATGTCTCCTTAAGGGAATCATGAGTGTCTAAACGGGCATAAACATGGCAGTGTGAATCAGCTCAAAACCACTCTAAAAAGGAGATTCAAAAACAAAACAAAAAAACATGGAAATTCTTTAAAATTCCTTCAGGGGCTCTGATGAAACCTGGAATGACCCTATCTACAAACACAGCTGGATGTGGCATAAGCCTGGACACTTGGGACTGAGAGGATTGGTGAGATTCGGTGTGCAAATGCAGACCATTTAAAGCAATAATGCCTGTCACAAATTCCAAGGGTCGCAACTCTCCAGGTTGAAGGGAATATTACTACAGCTATATTATCTACCGGAAACCTAGAGAATGGACACACTGTGAATATGAAAGGTTTCTAAAACTCAACTAATAGTCTCTCTCCTGGTGCTCCGGTTTGATTTTCCAACTGCTTTACTATCAATCTCCCAACTTGGAGAGACAGCCTCTTTAACCTCCTGGTTCGCACAGGTTGCCAATTTGGCAGAGGATGAAAGGGAAGAGGGAGAAACAATGAGAGAGTAGCTGTTAGGCATTTGGACCGGCACATGTCACTCTAATTTCCCATCAGGAAGAAAAATTAACCAAAGTCTCAGCCACCCGCCTGAAACCAGTCTAGGTCCTGAACCAAAATTTTGGACTTGCGGTCAGCTCACAAAAAACGAGTTGAAAAATGGAGCTCAGGGGCACAGGAATTCACAAACTGGCAGCGTAATAAAGGACAACTATTGTTCAAAAATCTGTTGAGGGAAGGCAACGAGACGGACTTGAAAGCGAGCCAGAATAGCAGGAAACAGATTTCAGGAGGTACATTGGAATTGCCTTTAAAGCACAGGAAGAGGGGCACAACTTCGCCAATGATGCACTTGGCCAATAAGGGTGTATGCGTTTTCCCCAGATTATATTCAGGAGAAAATGCATACGCCCTTTGTGGCCATCAATCAAGCGGGCAATGCAAATCTGCACTACAATGAAGTATCACTTCCAACCGGTGAAAAGGGACATCCGCAAAATGTGTAAAAAACCAGAAAGGCAAGACAGGCCCTGGAGAACAGGGAGCCTACTTATGCAGAGGGCAGGATGTAAATTGGCAACTGCCTCTCTGGAGGAGTGCACTGTGTTCTCTAAAACAAGTAAGCAACAGAGCTACAGAGCCAAGGGCACTTCCAGTCTAGAGAATATATCTTGGGAAAACTGAAAATCAATAAGACAGAGCCACTCCGAAATTTAGGGCTGCACTGCTTACAAGAACCTCAACTTGGGTCCACCTAATATATCCCAGGAAAGACAAAAATGTTCAAGAAATTGTGTTACTTACATACGATGGAATATTCCTCAGCCATGAAATCAATGTCCTAAGGCAAGTAGCAGCAAAATGAGTGTATTCAGGTACGATGATTCTAAGTTAAATAAGTCACAGAGAAAAAGAAACTTATCATAAGATATCACTTATGAAGGTCCTTTAAAATTGCCTGTTTACACATAAACTGAGGTAGGAAAGAGAACAGAGTCTCACATTTAAAAAAACTCTCTTATGCCTGCTGAAGGTAGAAGGAGAAGTAGGGTGATGCATAAAACCAGACTTTGATATTAGTACATGTATCGTTCCAAAAACCAACTATGGAATAGACAAGACCTATACCTTCCTCAGTGAAAGGGACTGAAAATCCCATATTTCCCGCAGAGGAATATATCTGACTAGTAAGAATCTTAAAACCAATGTATTGATAAGTCTCCATAAGGGAAACAAGTGTGTCTAGACTGGCATAAACATGGCAGTGAGAATCAGCTCAAACCCACTATAAAAAGGAATTTCAAAAAAAAAAAAAAAAAGGAAATTCTTTACAATTCCTACAGGAACTCTGATGAAACCTGGAATGACCCTATCTACAATGACACCTGGATGTGGCATAAGGCTGGACACTTGGGACTGAGAGGATTGGTGAGATTGGGTGAGGAAATGCAGACAATTTAAAGCAATAATGCGTGGCACACATTCTAAGGGTCCCAACTCTCCGGGTTGAAGGGAATATTACTACAGCTATAACATGTATGGGAAACCTAGAGAATGGACACACTGTGAATACGAAAGGTTTCAAAAACTCTACTAATAGTCCCTCTCCTGGTGGTCCTGTTTGAATTTCTAACTGCTTTACTATCAATCTCCCAACTTCGAGAGACAGCCTCTTTAACCTCCTGGTTTGCACAGGTTGCCAATTTGGCAGAGGATGAAAGGGAAGAGGTAACACTAATGAGAGAGTAGCTGTTAGGCATTTGGATGGGCACATGTCACTCTAATTTCCTGGCAGGAAGTAGAATTAACCAAAGTCTCAGCCACCCGCTGGGAACCAGTATAGGTCCTGAACCAAAATTTTGTACCTGCCGTCAGCTCACAAAAAACGAGTTGAAAAATGGAGCTCAGGGGCACAGCAATTCACAAACTGGCAGAGTAATAAAGGACAACTATCGTCCAAAAATCTGTTGAGGGAAGGCAACGAGGCGGACTTGAAAGCGAGCCAGAATAGCAGGAAACAGATTTCAAGAGGTCCATTGGAATCACCTTTAAAGCACAGGAAGAGGGGCACAAATTCCACAATGATGCACTTGGCCAAAAAGGGTGTATGCGTTTTCTCCTGAATATATTCAGGAGAAAACGCATACGCCCTTTTTGGCCAAGCAAGCACACGGGCAATGCAAACCTGCACTATAAAGAAGTATCACTTCCCACCTGTAAAAAGGGTTATCCGCAAAATGTGTAAAAAACCAGAAAGGCAAGAAAGGCCCTGGAGAACAGGGAGCCTAGTTATGCTGATTGGCAGGATGTAAATTGAAACCAGCCTCTCTGGAGGAGTGCATTGTGTTCCCTAAAACAAGTAAACAACAGAGCTACAGAGCCAAGAGAACTTCCAGTCTAGGGAAGATACCTTGGGAAAACTGAAAATCAATAAGACAGAGCAAAGACACAATTGAGGGCTGCACTGCTTACAAGAACCTCAACTTTGGTACACCTTAAATATCCCAGTAAAGACAAAAATGGTTCAAGAAATTGTGTTAATTACGTACGATGGAATACCCCTCAGCCACGAAATCAATGTCATAAGGCCAGTAGCAGCAAAATGAGTGGATTCAGGTATGATGAATCTAAGTGAAATAAGTCACAGAGAAAAAGAAACTTATCATAAGATATCAGTTATGAAGGTCCTGTAAACTTGGCTACACATGAACTGAGTTACCAAGAGAACAGAGTCTCACATTTAGAAAACACTCTTATGCCTGCTTAAGGGAGAAGGAGATGTGGGGAGATGCATAAAAGCAGAGTGTGATATTAGTACATGTACAGTTCCAAAAACCATCTACGGAAAAGACAAGACCTACACATTCCTCAATGAAAGGGACTCAAAACACCATATTTCCCGCAGAGGAAAATATCTGACTAGTAAGAATTTTAAAACCTATGTATTGATATGTCTCCATAAGGGAATCATGTGTGTGTAGACTGGCATAATCATGGCAGTGAGAATCAGCTCAAACCCACTATAAAAAGGAATTTGAAAACAAAAAAACAGAAAAACAGGGAAATTCTTTACAATTCCTTCAGGGGCTCTGATGATACCTGGAATGACCCTATCTACAATGACACCTGGATGTGGCATAAGGCTGGACACTTGGGACTGAGAGGATTTCTGAGATTCGGTGAGCAAATGCAGACCATTTAAAGCAATAATGCATGGCACACATTCCAAGGGTCCCAACTCTCCAGGTTGAAGGGAATATTGCTACAGCTATAACATGTATGGGAAACCTAGAGAATGGACACACTGTGAATATGAAAGGTTTCTAAAACTCAACTAATAGTCCCTCTCCTGGTGTACGGTTTGACTTTCCAACTGCTTTACTATCAATTTCCCCACTTGTAGAGACAGCCCCTTTAACCTCCTGGTTCGCACAGGTTGCCAATTTGGCAGAGGATGAAAGGGAAGAGGGAGAACCAATGAGAGAGTAGCTGTTAGGCATTTGGATGGGCACATGTCACTCTAATTTCCTGGCAGGTAGAAGAATTAGCCAAAGTCTCAGCAAACCGTCGGGAACCAGTATAGTTCCTGAACCAAAGTTTTGTATATGCCGTCAGCTCACAAAAAAACGAGTTGAAAAATGGAGCTCAGGGGCACAGCAATTCACAAACTGGCATAGTAATAAAAGACAACTATCTTCCAAAAATCTGTTGAGGGAAGGCAACGAGGGGGATTTGAAAGCGAGCCAGAATAGCAGGAAACAGATTTCAAAAGGTACATTGGAATCATTTTTAAAGCACAGGAAGAGGGGCACAACTTCGACAATGATGCACTTGGCCAAAAAGTGCGTATGCGTTTTCTCCTGAATATATTCAGGAGAAAACGCATACGCCCTTTTTGGGCAAGCAAGCAAGCCAGCAATGCCAATCTTCACTACAAAGAAGTATCACTTCCCACCGCTCAAAAGGGACATCCGCACAATGTATAAAAAGAAGAATGGCAAGACAGGCCCTGGAGTACAGGGAGCCTAGTTATGCTGATGGGGAGGATGTAAATTGACAACTGCCTCTCTGAAGGAGTGCACTGTGTTCCATAAAACAAGTAAACAACAGAGCTAAAGTGCCAAGGGCATTTCCAGTCTAGGGAAGACACCTTGGGAAAACTGAAAATCAATAAGTCAGAGCAAACACAAAATTGATGGCTGCACAGCTTACAAGAACCGCAAATTGGGTACACCTAAAATATCACAGGAAAGACAAAAACGCTTCAAGAAATTGTGGTACTTACGTACAATGGAATACCCCTCAGCAATGAAATCAATGTCATAAGGCCAGTAGCTTCAAAATGAGTGGATTCATATATGATGATTCTAAGTGAAATAAGTCACAGAGAAGAAGAAACTTATCATAAGATATCACTTATGAAGGTCCTGTAAACATGGCTACACATGAACTGAGTTAGGAAAGAGAACAGTGTCTCACATTTAGAAAACACTCTTATGCCTGCTTAAGGGGGAAGGAGAGATGGGGTGATGCATAAAACCAGAGATTGATAGTAGTACAGGTACCGTTCTAAAAACCAGATACGGAATAGAAAAGACCTACACTTTCCTCAGTGAAAGGGACTCAAAACACCATATTTCCCGCAGAGGAATATATCTCACTAGTAAGAATCTTAAAATCTATGTATTAATATGTCTCCATAAGGGAATCAAGTGGGTCTAGACTGGCATAAACATGGCAGTGAGAATCAGCTCAAACCCACTATTAAAAAGAATTTCAAAAACAAAACAAAAAAACAGGGAAATTCTTTACAATTCCTTCAGGGTCTCTGATGAAACCTGGAATGACCCTATCTACAGTGACAGCTGGATGAGGCATAAGGCTGGACACTTGGGACTGAGAGGATTCGTGAGATTCGGTGAGCAAATGCAGACCATTGAAAACAATAATGTGTGGCGCACATTCCAAGGGTCCCAACTCTCCAGGTTGAAGGGAAAATTACTACAGCTATAACATGTACGGGAAACCTAGAAAATGGACACACATTGAATACGAAATGTTTCTCAAACACAACTAATAATCCCTCTCCTGGTGCTCCAGTTTGACTTTCCAACTGCTTTACTATCAATCTCCCAACTTGGAGAGACAGCCCTTTAAACTCCTGTTGCGCACAGGTTGCCAATTTGGCAGAGGATGAAAGGGAAGAGGGAGAACCAATGAGAGATAGCTGTTAGGGATTTGGACGGGCACATGTCACTCTAATTCCTGTCAGGAAGAAGAATTAACCAAAGTCATAGCCACCCGCCGGGAACCAGTATAGATCCTGAACCAAAATTTTGGACTTGCGGTCAGCTCACAAAAAACGAGTTGAATAATGGAGCTCAGGGTCACAGCAATTCACAAACTGGCAGAGAAATAAAGGACAACAATCGTCCAAATATCTGTTGAGGGAAGGAAATGAGGTGGACTTGAATGTGAGCCAGAATAGCAGGAAACAGATTTCAAGAGGTACATTGGAATTGCCTTTAAAGCACAGGAAGAGGGACACAATTTCGACAATGATGCACTTTGCCAAAAATGGGCGTATGCGTTTTCTCCTGAATATTTTCAGGAGAAAACGCATACGCACATTTTGGCCAATCAAGCAAGCGGGCAATGCAAATCTGCATTATAAAAAAGTATCATTTCCCACAGGGCAAAAGGGACATCGCAAAATGTGTAAAAATGCCCAAGGCAAGACAGGCGCTGGAGAACAGGGAGCCTAGTTATGCTGAAAGGCATGATGTAAATTGCCAACTGCCTCTCTGGAGGAGTGCATTGTGTTCCCTAAAACAAGTAAACAACAGAGCTACAGAGCCAAGGGTACTTCCAGTCTAGGGAAGATACCTTGGGAAAACTGAAAATCAATAAGTCAGAGCCACCCCGAAATTTAGGGCTGCACTGATTACAAGAACCTCAACTTGGGTGCACCTTAAATATCCCAGGAAAGACAAAAATGCTTCAAGAAATTGTGGTACTTACGTACGATGGAATATCCCTCAGCCATGAAATCAATCTCATAAGGGCAGTAGCAGCAAAATGAGTGGATTCAGGTACGATGATTCTAAGTGAAATAAGTCACAGAGAAAAAGAAACTTATCAGAAGATATCATTTATGAAGGTCCTGTAAACATGGCTACACATGATCTGAGTTAGGAAAGACAACAGAACAATGAAACTTATCATAAGATATCACTCATAGCGGGAATGTACACATGGCTACCCATGAACTGAATTACAATCACAACAGAGTCACAAGTTTAGAAAACAATCTTCTGCCTGATTAAGGGGAAAGGCAAGGTGGGGTGATGCATAAATCCACAGTCCTTAATTAGCACAGATATCATTCCATAAACCAAGTATGTAATAGACAGCACCTACTCCTGGCAAAATGAACTGGACTCAACAACCCCTATTCATTGAAGAGGAATATATCTGACTAGTAAGAATTTTAAAACATATGTATTCTCATGTCTCCATAAATGAATCATGTGTGTGTATAATGTCATGAACACAGCACTGAAATTCAGCTAAACCCCCTTATAAAAATAAATTTCAAAAGCAAAATGCAAAAACAGCGAAACAGGGAGAAAGTCTTAAAAATTACGTTCAGGGCCTATGATGCAACCTGGATGGTCCACCTTTACATCCACCGCTGGATGAGACATAAGACTGGACCCTTGGTTCTGACAAGATTGCTGAGATTGTGTGAGCAAAAGAACACCACTTAGAGCAATACTGCGTGCTACCCATTCTAGTGGCCACAACTCTCCAGGTTTAAGGGAATCTTCCTACAGTTAAGACATGCTTGGGGAACCCAGTGGATGGTACACTGTGTAATCGGGAAAGTTTTCTAAAAGGTACCTCATTTTTCCTTTCCTCGTGCTCGGCTTTGCCATTCCATCTGCATTACTAAAAATCTCCCCACTTGGAGTGTCAGCACCTTTACCCTCCTGTTATGCACAGTTTGCAAATTGTGCAGAGGATGAACAGGAAGAGGGGAAACAAATGAGAGATTAGCTGTAGGTGTTTGGATGGGCACATGTCACTCTAGTTTCCCATCAGGAAGAAGAATTAAACACAGGCTCAGCCTGCAACCCCGGGACCAGACTAGGGCCTAAAGCCATTCTGCGGTATTGCAGCCAGCTCACAAATAAGCAAGTTGAAAAATGGAAATCAGGGGCACAGCAATTCACAAACTTGCAGAGTTATAAAGGACAACTATCATCCAGAAATATATTGAGGTAAGGCAGTGAAGAGGATTTGAATGCAAGGCAGAATTGAAGGAAACAGATTTCAAGAGGTAGATTGGAGTCGTCTTTAAAGCACATGAAAAGCGACAGAACTTCGACAATGTTGCCCTTGGCCGAAAAGGGAGTATGTGTATTTTCTTGAATATCTTCAGGAAAAAAATGCATACACCCTTTTTGGCCAAGCAAGCCATCAGGCATTGCAAATCCACCCTACATAGAAGTGTCACTTACCTCCGGTCAAAAGGGCCATCCGCAAATATTGTAAAAACCACAAATAGAGGACAGGCCATGGAGGAAAGGGAGCCTGGTTACGCCGATGGACAGGATGTAAATGGCCAACAGCCTCTCTGGAGAACTGAATGTTGTTTTCTAAAACAGAGGTACAGAGCATAGCACACTTCCACTCATGGGCGTGTATTTTGGGAAAATTATAAATCCACAAAACACAGCCAGCCCAAGTATAGAGCTGCTCTGTTTACAAGAACCTCGACTTTGGAACACTTTAAATATCCCAGGAAAGGGAAAATAATGGATAAAGATGTTGTGGTACTTATATACAATGGAATGTCACTCAGACATAAAATCAATGTCATAAGGCCAATAGCAGCATAATGAGTGGCTTTAGGTATGATGATGTTAAGGGAAATGGCCACAAAGAAAAAGAAACTTATTGTAATATATCACTTATAGAGGGAATGTAAACATGGATACACATGAACTGAATTTCAAAAGAGAACAGAGTTACACATTTAGAAAACACTTATGCCTCCTTAAGGGGAAAGGTGACGTGGGGTGATGTGTAAAAGCAGAGTTTGAAATTATCACAGATACCATTCCATATACCAAATATGTAATAGACAAGACCTTCTCCTTTCTCAATGAACTGGACACAAAACACCCTATTCACTGAAGAGGAATATATCTGACTGGTAATAATCTTGAAACCTATGTATTTATATGTCTCCATAATGGAATCAAGTGTATGTAGATTAGCATAAACACAGATCAATGGAACAGGACAGAAAGCTCAGAGATAAACCTACATACCTATGGCTATCTCATCTATGACAAAGGAGCTAAGGATATACAATGGAGAAAAGACAGTCTCTTCAGTAATTGGTGCTGGGAAAACTGGACCCCTACACATAAAAGAATGAAATTAGAACACTCCATAACACCATACACAAAAATAAACTCTAAATTGATTAGAGATCTAAATATAAGACCAGACACTATAAAACACTTAGAGGAAACCATAGGCAGAACACTCTATGACATAAATCACAGCAAGATCCTTTTTGACCCACCTCCTGGAGAAATGGAAATAAAAACAGAAATCAACAAATGGGACCTAATGAAACTTAAAAGCTTTTACAGTAAAAGAAAACATAAAAAAGATGCAAAAACAACCCTCAGAATGGGAGAAAATATTTTCAAATGAAGCAATTGATAAAGGATTAAACTCCAAACTTTACAAGCACCTCATGTAGCTCAATATCACAAAAACAAACAATCCAATCCAAAAACGGGCAGAAGACGTAAATAGACATTTCTCCAAAGAAGATATACAGATTACCAAGAAACACATGAAAGGATGCTGAACATCACTAATCATTAGAGAAATGCAAATCAAAACTACCGTGAGGTATCACCTCACAGCAGTCAGAGTGGCAATCATCAAAAAATTCTACAAAACAATAAATGCTGGAGAGGCCTTCATTGGAGAAAAGGGAACACACTTGCACTGTGGGTGGGAATGTAAATTGATATAGGCACTAGGGAGAATAGTACGGAGGTTCCTTTAAATAACTAACAATAGAAGTACCATACGACACAACAATCCAACTACTGGGCATTTGCCTTACGAAAACCATAATTCAAAAAGAGTTATGTACAAAAATATTCATTGCAGCTCTATTTACAATAGCCAGGACATGGAAACAACCTAAGTGTCCATCGACAGATGAATGGATAAAGAAGATTTGGCACATATATACAATGGAATATTACTCAGCCATAAAAAGAAGCAAAACTGAGTTATTTGAACTGGGGTGGATGGATTAGAATCTGTCCTACACAGTGAAGTAAGTCAGAAAGGGAAAAACAAATACTGTATGTTAACAGAGATATACGGAATCTAATGAAGAAAAATAAAAAAAAGATTATGAAGAACCTAGTGGCAGGACAGGATTAAGGACACAGATGTAGAGAAAGGACTTGAGGAGACCGGAAAGGGTATGGGTAAGCTGGGACGAAGTGAGAGAGTGGCATGGACATAAATACATTACCACATATGACACCGATAGCTACTGGGAAGCAGCCACATAGAACAGGGAGATCAGCTCGGTGCTTTGTGACCACATAAAGAGGTGGGATATGGAGTGTGGGAGGGAGAGGCAAGTGGCAGGGGATCTGGTGATATTTGTATATGTATAGCTGATTCACTTTGTTATACAGCAGAAACTAACACTCCATTGTAAAGCAATTATACTCCAATAAACGTGTAAAAGGAAAAAAAAAAAAAAAAAAGAAAGACCAGGGATAAACCTACACACCTATGGTCAACTAATCTATGACAAAGGAGGCAAGACTATACAATGGAGATAAGACAGTCTCTTCAATCAGTGGTGCTGGGAAATATGGAAAGCTACATGTAAAAAATGAAATTAGAACACTCCCCAACACCATAAATAAAAATATATTCAAAATGGATTAGAGACCTTAATGTAAGATCGGACAGTATAAAACTTTGAGAGGAAAACTTATGAAGAATACTCTGACGTAAATCACAGCAAGATCTTTTTTGATCCACCTCCTATAGTAATGAAATAAAAAAAAGAAGCTAAACAGATGGGACCTAATGAAACGTAAAAGCTTTTGCAAAGCAAAGGAAACTACAAACAAGACGAAAAGACAACCCTCAGAATGGCAGAATATATTTGCAAACGAATCAATGGACAAATGATTAATCTCCAATATATATAAACAGCTCATGCAGGTCAACATTAATAAGACAAAAAACCCAATACAAAAATGGAAGCAGATCTAAATAGACATTTCTTCCAAGAAGACATAGAGATGGCCAAGACGCACATGAAAATCTGCTCAACATCAATAATTATTAGAGAAATGAAATCGAAGCTACAATGAGGTATCACGTCACACCTGTTAGAATGGGCATCATCAGAAAATCTACAAACAACAAATGTGGAGAGGGTGTGGAGAAAAGGAACCTTCTTCCACTATTGTTGGGAATGTAAATCGATACAGTCTCTATGGAGAACAGAATGGAAGTTCCTTAAAAAACTAAAAATAGAATTACCATATAAAATCAGCCATCCCACTGCTGGGCATATACCCAGATAAAAGCATAAATCAAAAAGACACATTCACCACAATGTTCATTGCAGCACTATTTACAATAGCCAGGTAATGAAAGCAACCTAAGTGCCCACAGACAGACGAATGGATAAAGATGTGGTACATATATACAATGGAATATTACTCAGCCATACATAGGAATGAAATTGGGTCATTTGTAGAGACCTTGATGGATCTAGAGACTGTCATACAGAGTGAAGTAAGTCAGAAAGAGAAAAACTAATATTGTATATTAATGCATATATGTGGAACCTAGACAATTGGTACAGATGAACGGGTTTGCAGGGCAGAGATAGAGACACAGATGTATTGAACAAACATATGGACACCAAGGGGGGAACGCCATGTGAGGGTGGTGGTGGGATGAATTGGGAGACTGGGATTCACATGTGCACACTTATATGTATAAAATAGATATCCAATAAGAACCTGCTGTATAAAAGAAATAAATAAATTTTAAAAAATTAAAAATAAATAAATAACATTTAATAAAATAAAACAGAAAAAAAGTTTTTCCCTTCATATAGACGTCTTTATATTAATGCATTATTTCCATGTTTATATCTCTAAATTAAAAAAAAAAAGAGGAATAAATAAAACCTACCTTGAACCAAAAAGAAAAAAGGAAAAAAAAAAAAAAAAAAAAAAACAGAACCCACCAGTTATACAGAGGAAAATCGTATCAGGGCACTTGCTCCAGTGGTAAAAAATTCTTCAGTTGGTCAGAAGTGGGAAATCATCTCCCATGCAGTCAGCAGCGCTCCCCCCCACAAGGAGCATCCTCATTGAAAAGCTGGGGGACAATGTCGAGGTGTCTGTGAGTAAATGTGAGCTGAGCCCCAGTCCTGCTGCAGCTGAAATCTTCCCACCCTTTCCAGGTAAAACACCTGAATATGTACAAGAACCTGCAAGCCTAGAGGAAGGGCTGTGGAGCCACACCAGCGACAGCATGCAGACCGACGTGGTGCCTGCAGGACATCCAGGATGGTCCTGGCACCAGATGCTCTTCTGGAAGCTTTCCATTTCCCTGCCTGAGATACCCCTCCTGCCACGGCCCCCACTGCTTTTTTACTTCCTCACCTCTGCATGGGGAGAAATTCCAGCGGCAGGTATGGGTGACACATCCTCTTCTTTAGCATGTGGCAGCCTGGCAACTCCTGCAGAAAGTCCAGCAGAGCCCCACTCACACTGGACCACCCACAAAGCCACGGCCCCTCACTCCCTCCCACCACCCCAGCCCCGACACTGCTGACGGGGAAGAGAATATGGCGTCAGGCACAGCTACAGGAGATCTTGCTGACTGAAGAGGTGTTTATATTGACCTCAACCCAGGCACACCTGGGGAGGGCTGTCAGGCGGTGTCAGGCTGCCCAAATCAGCCAATCCTCACCCCTCCGGGGCTCACAGTTGTAGAAAATGAGCCTTGCTAAACGGGCCAGGCCCAAGGAACAGGTGTGGGCTCTTTTTTTTTTTCTTTTTTTTTTTTATTAGTTTCTGCTTTATAACAAAGTGAATCAGTCATACATATACATCTCTTCCCACATGCCCTCCCTCATGCATCTCCCTCCCTCCCACCCTCCCCCTCCCACCCCTCCAGGCGGTCACAAAGCACCGAGCTGATCTCCCTGTGCTCTGCGGCTGCTTCCCACTATCTATCTACCTTACGTTTGGTAGTGTATATATGTCCATGCCTCTCTTTCCCTTTTTCACAGCTTACCCTTCCCCTTCCCCATATCCTCAAGTCCATTCTCAAGTAGGTCTCTGTCTTTATTCCCGTTTTACCCCTAGGTTCTTCATGACATTTTTTTTTTAATTCCATATATATGTGTTAGCATACGGTATTTGTCTTTCTCTTTCTGACTTACTTCACTCTGTATGACAGACTCTAGGTCTATCCACCTCATTACAAATAGCTCAGTTTCGTTTCTTTTTATGGCTGAGTAATATTCTATTGTATATATGTGCCACATCTTCTTTATCCATTCATCCGATGATGGACACTTAGGTTGTTTCCAGCTCCGGGCTATTGTGAATAGAGCTGCAATGAACATTTTGGTACATGTCTCTTTTTGAATTATGGTTTTCTCAGGGTATATGCCTAGTAGTGGGATTGCTGGGTCATATGGTAGTTCTATTTTTAGTTTTTTAAGGAACCTCCATACTGTTCTCCATAGTGGCTGTACCAATTCACATTCCCACCAGCAGTGCAAGAGTGTTCCCTTTTCTCCACACCCTCTCCAGCATTTATTGTTTCTAGATTTCTTGATGATGGCCATTCTGACTGGTGTGAGATGATATCTCATTGTAGTTTTGATTTGCATTTCTCTAATGATTAATGATGTTGAGCATTCTTTCATGTGTTTGTTGGCAGTCTGTATATCTTCTTTGGAGAAATGCCTATTTAAGTCTTCTGCCCATTTTTGGATTGGGTTGTTTGTTTTTTTGCTATTGAGCTGCATGAGCTGTTTATAAATTTTGGAGATTAATCCTTTGTCAGTTGCTTCATTTGCAAATATTTTCTCCCATTCTGAGGGTTGTCTTTTGGTCTTGTTTATGGTTTCCTTTGCTGTGCAAAAGCTTTGAAGTTTCATTAGGTCCCATTTGTTTATCTTTGTTTTTAGTTCCATTTCTCTAGGAGGTGGGTCCAAAAGGATCTTGCTGTGATTTATGTCATACAGTGTTCTACCTATGTTTTCCTCTAAGAGTTTGATAGTTTCTGGCCTTACATTTAGGTCTTTAATCCATTTTGAGCTTATTTTTGTGTATGGTGTTAGGGAATGATCTAATCTCATACTTTTACATGTCCCTGTCCAGTTTTCCCAGCACCACTTATTGAAGATACTGTCCTTTCTCCACTGTACATTCCTGCCTCCTTTATCAAAGATAAGTTGGCCATATGTGCGTGGGTTTATCTCTGGGCTTTCTATCCTGATCCACTGATCTATCTTTCTGTTTTTATGCCAGTACCACACTGTCTTAATTACTGTAGCTTTGTAGTATAGTCTGAAGTCAGGCAGCCTGATTCCTCCAGCTCCGTTTTTCGTTCTCAAGATTGCTTTGGCTATTCGGGGTCTTTTGTTTTTCAAAACAAATTTTGAAATTTTTTGTTCTACTTCTGTGAAAAATGCCAGTGGTAGTTTGATAGGGATTGCATTGAATCTGTAGATTGCTTTGGGTAGTAGAGTCATTTTCACAATATTGATTCTTCCAATCCAGGAGCATGGTATATCTCTCCATCTATTTAAATCATCTTTAATTTCTTTCATCAGTGTCTTATAATTTTCTGCATACAGGTCTTTTGTCTCCTTAGGTAGGTTTATTCCTAGATATTTTATTCTTTTTGTTGCAATGGTAAATGGGAGTGTTTTCTTGATTTCATTTTCAGATTTTTCATCATTAGTGTACAGGAATGCCAGAGATTTCTGTGCATTAATTTTGTATCCTGCTACTTTACCAAATTCATTGATTAGCTCTAGTAGTTTTTCGGTAGCATCTTTAGGATTCTCTATGTATAGTATCATGTCATCTGCAAACAGTGACAGCTTTACTTCTTCTTTTCCAATTTGGATTCCTTTTATTTCCTTTTCTTCTCTGATTGCTGTGGCTAAAACTTCCAAAACTATGTTGAATAAGAGTGGTGAGAGTGGGCAGCCTTGTCTTGTTCCTGATCTTAGTGGAAATGGTTTCAGTTTTTCACCATTGAGGACAATGTTGGCTGTGGGTTTGTCATATATGGCCTTTATTATGTTGAGGAAAGTTCCCTCTATGCCTACTTTCTGCAGGGTTTTTATCATAAATGGGTGTTGAATTTTGTCAAAAGCTTTCTCTGCATCTATTGAGATGATCATATGGTTTTTCTCCTTCAACTTGTTAATATGGTGTATCACATTGATTGATTTGCGTACATTGAAGAATCCTTGCATTCCTGGAATAAACCCCACTTGATCATGGTGTATGATCCTTTTAATGTGCTGTTGGATTCTGTTTGCTAGTATTTTGTTGAGGATTTTTGCATCTATGTTCATCAGTGATATTGGCCTGTAGTTTTCTTTCTTTGTGACATCCTTGCCTGGTTTTGGTATCAAGGTGATGGTGGCCTCGTAGAATGAGTTTGGGAGTGTTCCTTCCTCTGATATTGTTTGGAAGAGTTTGAGAAGGATGGGTGTTAGCTCTTCTCTAAATGTTTGATAGAATTCGCCTGTGAAGCCATCTGGTCCTGGGCTTTTGTTTGATGGAAGATTTTTAATCACAGTTTCAATTTCAGTGCTTGTGATTGGTCTATTCATATTTTCTATTTCTTCCTGAGTCAGTCTTGGTAGGTTGTGCATTTCTAAGAATTTGTCCATTTCTTCCAGGTTGTCCATTTTATTGGCATAGAGTTGCTTATAGTAATCTCTCATGATCTTTTGTATTTCTGCAGTGTCAGTTGTTACTTCTCCTTTTTCATTTCTAATTCTACTGATTTGAGTCTTCTCCCTTCTTTTCTTGATGAGTCTGGCTAATGGTTTGTCAATTTTGTTTATCTTCTCAAAGAACCAGCTTTTAGTTTGGTTGATCTTTGCTATCGTTTCCTTCATTTCTTTTTCATTTATTTCTGATCTGATCTTTATGATTTCTTTCCTTCTGCTAACTTTGGGGTTTTTTTGTTTTTCTTTCTCTAATTGCTTTAGGTGCAGGGTCAGGTTGTTTACTCGAAATGTTTCCTGTTTCTTAAGGTGGGATTGTATTGCTATAAACTTCCCCCTTAGAACTGCCTTTGCTGCGTCCCATAGGTTTTGGGTCGTCGTGTCTCCATTGTCATTTGTTTCTAAGTATTTCTTAATTTCCTCTTTGATTTCTTCAGTGATCACTTCATTATTGAGTAGTGTATTGTTTAGCCTCCATGTGTTTGTATTTTTTACAGATCTTTTCCTGTAATTGATGTCTAGTCTCATGGCATTGTGGTCGGAAAAGATACTTGATACAATTTCAATTTTCTTAAATTTACCAAGGCTTGATTTGTGACCCAAGATATGATCTATCCTGGAGAATGTTCCATGAGCACTTGAGAAAAATGTGTATTCTGTTGTTTTTGGGTGGAATGTCCTATAAATATCAATTAAGTCCATCTTGTTTAATGTATCATTTAAAGCTTGTGTTTCCTTATTTATTTTCATTTTGGATGATCTGTCCATTGGTGAAAGTGGGGTGTTAAAGTCCCCTACTATGATTGTGTTACTGTCGATTTCCCCTTTTATGGCTGTTAGTATTTGCCTTATGTATTGAGGTGCTCCTATGTTGGGTGCATAAATATTTACAATTGTTATATCTTCTTCTTGGATCGATCCCTTTATCGTTATGTAGTGTCCTTCTTTGTCTCTTCTAATAGTCTTTATTTTAAAGTCTATTTTGTCTGATATAAGAATTGCTACTCCAGCTTTCTTTTGATTTCCATTTGCATGGAATATCTTTTTCCATCCCCTTACTTTCAATCTGTATGTGTCTCTAGGTCTGAAGTGGGTCTCTTGTAGACAGCATATATATGGGTCTTGTTTTTGTATCCATTCAGCCACTCTGTGTCTTTTGGTGGGAGCATTTAGTCCATTTACATTTAAGGTAATTATTGATATGTATGTTCCTATTCCCATTTCCTTAATGGCTTTGGGTTCGTTATTGTAGGTATAGTCCTTCTGTTGTGTTTCTTGCCTAGAGAAGTTCCTTTAGCATTTGTTGTAAAGCTGGTTTGGTGGTGCTGAACTCTCTCAGCTTTTGCTTGTCTGTAAAGGTTTTAATTTCTCCATCAAATCTGAATGAGATCCTTGCTGGGTAGAGTAATCTTGGTTGCAGGTTTCTCTCCTTCATCACTTTCATTATGTCCTGCCACTCCCTTCTGGCTTGTAGCGTTTCTGCTGAGAGATCAGCTGTTAACCTGATGGGGATTCCCTTGTGTGTTATTTGTTGTTTTTCCCTTGCTGCTTTTAATATGATTTCTTTGTGTTTAATTTTTGACAGTTTGATTAATATGTGTCTTGGCGTATTTCTTCTTGGATTTATTCTGTATGGGACTCTCTGTGTCTCCTGGACTTGATTAACTATTTCCTTTCCCATATTAGGGAAGTTTTCAACTATAATCTCTTCAAATATTTTCTCAGTCCCTTTCTTTTTCTCTTCTTCTTCTGGAACCCCTATAATTCGAATGTTGGTGCGTTTAATGTTGTCCCAGAGGTCTCTGAGACTGTCCTCTGTTCTTTTCATTCTTTTTTCTTTATTTTGCTCTGCATCAGTTATTTCCACTATTTTATCTTCCACCTCACTTATCCGTTCTTCTGCCTCAGTTATTCTGCTATTGATCCCATCTAGAGTATTTTTCATTTCATTTATTGTGTTTTTAATCGATGCTTGATTCATCTTTAGTTCTTCTAGGTCCTTGTTAAATGTTTATTGCATATTGTCTATTCTATTTCCAAGATTTTGGATCTGGGAAATAGAATCTTGGATCAGCTTTACTATCATTATTCTGAATTCTTTTTCATGTAGACTGCCTATTACCTCTTCATTTGTTAGGTCTGGTAGGTTTTTATCTTGCTCCTTCACCTGCTGTGTGTTTTTCTGCTTTCTCATTTTGCTTATGTTACTGTGTTTGGGGTCTCCTTTTTGCAGACTGCAGATTCGTAGTTCCCGTTGTTTTTGGTGTCTGTCCCCCGTGGCTAAGGTTGTTTCAGTAGGTTGTGTAGGCTTCCTGGTGGGGGCGACTAATGCCTGTGTTCTGGTGGTTGAAGCTCGATCTTGTCTTTCTGGTGGACAGGTCCACGTCTGGTGGTGTGTTTTGGGGTGCCTGTGGCCTTATTATGTTTTTAGGTATCCTCTCTGCTAATGGGTGGGGTTGTGTTCCTGCTTTGCTAGTTGCTTGGCATAGGGTGACCAGCACTGTAGCTTGCTGGTCGTTGACTGAAGCTGGGTGCTGGTGTTGAGATGGAGATCCCTGGGAGATTTTCGCTGCTTGATATTATGTGGAGCTGGGAGGTCTCTTGTGGACCCGTGTCCTGAAGTTGGCTCTCCCACTTCAGAGGCACAGCACTAACTCCTGGCTGCAGCACCAAGAGCCTTTCATCCACCCGGCTCAGAATAACAGTGAGAAAAAGTAGAAAGAAATAATTAGTAGAAGAAAGAAAGAGAGATTGAAAGAAAGGAAGAAGGGAAGTAAGGAAGGAAGGAAGGAAGAAAGAAAGAAAGGAGGGAGGGAGGAAGGATGGAAAGAAAGGAAAGAAAGGAGGGAGGGAGGGAGGAATGAAAGCAAAAGGAAGAGTGAATGGAAGAAGAGAGGGAGGGAGGGAGGAAGGAAAGAAAGAAAGAAAGACAGGAGGGAGGGAGTGAGGAAGGAAAGAAAAAGAAAGTGGAAAGAAGAAGGGTGGGAGGGAGGGAGGGATGGAGGAAAGAAAAAGAAAGAAGGAAAGGAGGAGCGGAGGGAGGGAGGGAGGAAGGGAAGAGAGGAAAATAAGAAAGAGCAGGAAAAGTAAAATAGAATAAAGTATGAAATATAGTAGCATTATTAAAATTAAAAAGTAATTATTGAAAAAAAACACGGACCGAAAGAACCCTGGGACATATGGTGGAAGCAAAGCTATACAGAGAGAATCTTACACAGAAGATTACACATACACATTCACAAAAAGAGAGCAGGGGGAAAAATCAAAAATCTTGCTCTCCAAGTCCACCTCCTCGATTTGGGATAATTCATTGTAAAAAGAGAAAAAGGACGAAAAGTCTGAAATCTTGCTAAGTCCACCTCCTTAATTTGAGATAATTCGTTGTAAAAAGAGGAAAAAAAAAGGGGGGAAAGTCTTAAATCTTGTCCTCAAGGTCCACTTCCTCAATTGGGGATGATTCGCTGTCCATTCATGCACTCCACAGACGCAGGGCACATCAAATGGACCGTGGAGCTTTAATCCGCTGCCTCGGAGGCTGCACAGAGAGATTTCCCTGTCTCTGCTCTCACAGCTCCCGGGTCTCAGCCTTGAACCTGGCCCCGCCTCTGCGTGTAGGTCGCCGGAGGGCGTCCGTTCTTCGCTCAGACAGGACGATTTTAAAGGAGCCGCTGATCCGGGGGCTCTGGCTCACTCAGGCAGAGGGGAGGGAGGGGAATGCCCTCTCCTCGCGCACCAGGCAACAAAAGGGAAAAAAGTCTCTTGCCTCTCTGGTAGCTCCAGACCCTTTCCCCGGACTCCCTCCGGGCTAGCACTAACCCCTTCAGGGTCTCTTCCTGCCGCCAGCCCCAGACCTCTCCCTGCGCTCCGACTGAAAGCCGATACCCGAGCCTCAGCTCCCAGCCCCGCCCGCCCTGGCGGCCGAGCAGACAAGTCTCTCCGGCTGGTGTGTGCCTGAGGGCACCGATCCTCTGTGCCAAAATCTCTCTGCTTTGCCCTCCACACCCCTGTTGCTGTGCTCTCCTCCGCTACTCCAAAGCTTTCCCCCTCCTCCACCTGCAGTCTCCGCCCTCGAAGGGGCTTGTAGTGTGTAGAAACCTTCCCTCCTTCACGGCTCCCTCCCGCTGGTGCAGGTCCCGTCCATATCCTATTGTCTCTGTTTATTCTTTTTTTCTTTTGACCTACCCAGGTATGTGGGGAGTTTCTTGCCTTTTGGGGGGTCTGAGGTCTTCTGTCAGCGTTCAGTAGATGTTCTGTTGGAGTTGTTCCACGTGTAGATGAATTTCTAATGTATCTGTGGGGAGGAAGGTGATCTCCGCGTCTTACTCTTCCGCCATCTTCCTCCGGCTCCTAGGTGTGGGCTCTTGAGAGTCAGTATAGACAAGGGGCTGCAGCTGCGGCTTATTTTCTTATCATTTTATGTGGTCCATGAGTGGAAAACAACTTCAAGAAGACCCTATCCTAACGAGAGGAACCCAGGAGTCAGGGAGAGGAGTGATGGTGGGTGGAGACAGAGGCCTGTTGCCCTGGCTGCAGTGGAAATGTCTGGAAGACCAGGCAGAGAGAGGCCACACAGAGTGATACCCAGGGTCACAGACCTGTCAGAGCTGCTGTTTGTTAGTTCAAGTCCTGCTCTGAGGTGTTCTGTGTCAGCTGTGAGCAACAGGTGAGCTGGGGGTTCTCTGCAAGGTGGGCTATGTGCACGGTTCCTGTGTGTCCAGCCCTGCTGGGGTACATGCCCAGGGGAGCTCCGTATCCTGGTAAGGGCCTGACTATGAGAGCCCCATGGGCTGCTGGGTAGCTTCACAGGTAAGCTCCATACCCTGGGAGGGACTTGACCACGAGAGCCCCGTGGGCTGTGCGGTGGGGTGTGCAGCCCAGGTGAGCTCCGTATCCTGGGATTGGCCTGACCACGACAGCCCCATGGGCTGCTGGAGACGTGGTAAAGTATATCAGGACAGTCTGTGAAGCCACCGAGGATGTACATCAAGTAGCTCCTATTTCCTACACCTGCTGGTCATTCTAACATCCACCAGGCCATGGCATTCTGTATTAGACTTCAATGATGCCTTCTTCTGTATTCCATTCATCTCAGAGTCACAAGAATTTTTGGCTTGTGAGTGGCAGGACACACCATGCAACAAAAGCAATAATGCTGGGCCGTCCTGCCCCAATGGTTCAAAAATCCCCACACCATCATTGGGGAAATGTCCTCTAAAGACCTAAAAGTTCTACCTCTGTAAAAGGGAACCCTCCTTCAATATGCAGATGACATTCTGATCGCCAGGCCTACTAAAGACGCCTCTGAACTACCTAGCCAAGGAAGGATAGAAGGTGTCCAAGAAAAAGGCTCAAATATCCCAGGCTAAGGCAACATGCCTGGGCTTAATTCTCACAGATATTCGGAGGACCGCATCCCAGGATAGGGAAGAAGCCATTTGCAGCCTTACCTCTTCTAAAACTAGAAGACAGCTTAGGGGTTCCTGGGGAGGCCAAGGTTTTCTGCATCTGGATCCCTAACTACAGTCTAATAGCTGGGCCTCTACATGAAACACTGACCCGAAAAGATGATGATCCTTCTGAATAGAATCCAGAAGCAGCCTTTCAAGAATGGAAAGAGCAGTCAGTTCAGACCCTTGACCAGGAACTCCCTAATTTAGCTAAACCCTTTGACCTTTACAAACCCAGTCAAAGGTTAAACGCCCTTGGAGCCTTAGTGCAAAAACTGGGACCACTTGAAATGGGGCAACACAAGAATGCCCTTCAGGTATGATAAACTATGGTCACCAAGGGCTTTGCCCCCCGCCCCATCAGGCCAGTATACTGGGGTATCTAAAAAGCTGGAAATCAGCAGCCCACAAGGCCAGCTCCCTCCTAAGGGAAAAGGACCCCACGTGGTGATCCTAACCACCCATCATGCCCTGAAGTTTCAGGGGTCGCTCTGTGAACACAATGACCTCGAGTGAGGAGGCCCTCCAACTCCAACCTCCAGAGAGACAAACGGGGGCAATGGGCCCCCAAGAAGACACGTGTGACCATCACTTGACCTGGAGTTTCTCTCAGAAATCAAGTCAGTTTCCCGAAAGAGCAGACTACTGCTTGGAGGACTTACTGCACCCAGACGGGAGCTAACAAGCTTGGCGGAGGAAACGTATATCACGATTTCAACATAGAAAACCCTACAGACACCGCGGTGATGGTGGCCAATATGACCGGCTGGACTGCTGGCTACTTCAAAAGGGCGTTGACTCAGTGGACGTCATGGTCCTGAATCACCACCGAACCTGGACTGTCTCGGAGTTGAGCGGGCAGGGCTCTGACACATGGTGCTGTTTGTACATTAATTCAGGGACCTAATTAAAGAAAGCACAGACTACTGGTCAGTGCATCTAGGCTGGCAAAAACCGTCAGCCTAAGGTCGTAGAACAAATGTGGGGTGGGGTGAAACCTGCCACCGCAGCATAACTGTGCATCTCTTTCCTGGACACTTAAAGGTCATTAGAATCTATAACACTTCCAATGCTGGTGCTTAGGTGGAAGACCAGTGAGGCAGGAGTCCTGGGGACAATCAACCTCACCTGGAGGCTGCTGGGGAGAAGTTTTGCCCCTACCCCCGTGTATGAGGGCTCCCACCTCAGCATGAAGCAGTTACAAAAGAGGGGTCTGCACCCTCAGCACCCCAAGAATGAGGAACGGGACAAAAAGCAGAGGAGGTGTTCGTCTCCGGCAATGTTCATTAAAAATTCCTGGGAGATAAAAAGAGAATCTGGGCAATAAAATAAAGTCTAACCTGTTTTTCCTTTGTGCTTTGTCTAATTTCACGTGCTCCTAGGGTTCCACATGCAGAGGTCCCACACCCGGCACTACAGACCCGATTTCCTAGTGCAGAATGGCTGGGTCGACACCTCAGCTAGCGGGGTCCCATGCAGACTCTGCGACATAGAGCCTGAGCTGCATCCAAGCCAGCCTTCGAGAGCTCCATCCCCTCCCTCCTGCTGATGCTGCCGGGATCACTACACAGCAGCCCAGCCCACAACCCACCCAGGAGTCCAAGTTCTCACCTCTCCATTCTGTTTTCAAAATATAAAGTTTCCTTTGCTTCTGAACCAAACTCAGTCTTGATCTGTTGGCTCCAATGACACTGGGCACGGGGACTCCTGTTGGGGTCCACTCTGGAGGATCAGTAAAGAAATTGAGAACATTGTAACTTCAATGAACAGATGTGTGAGCCAAACTGTAGTCAACCTAGAGCAGTGTATAAGGCTCGGGTAAAATAAGATGTTTCTAAGACTTACATGTAATATTTCCATCACGTTATTATAAGCAAGTTCAGTGAAGACGTCTGTCTTATTTGTCAGGTCAACATTAGAGAAATGAAGTGATTTATTCCAAAGGATGTACATTGAATACTCTTGGCTGAAGCTTCAATCTTGTTTTGAATGCTTTTCCATTGAAAATGATACCTCTCTTTCAGCTTCCCCATTTCTGAGAAGTATAAAATCTTATAATTTATTATTACCAAAGGGGAAAGTTAGGAGAAGGGGTAAGTTAACAGTTTGGGATTAACACATACACACTGCTATGTATAAAACAGATCATCAACAAGGAACTATTGTATAGCACAGGGAACTACACTGAATATTTTGCAATAACCTATAAGGGGAAATAACCTGAAAAAGAATAGATATTTTTTTGACATCATCTATCAATGACAGATAAAATGTAACCTAAGCAAGGCCGATGGTGAGCACTTCTGACTCTGAAGATTTCAATCATCTAAAGTTTGGACTTTGCCTATATCCCAAGGCCCTTAATGGACATATGTGTAGCCGTAGCTTAAAAATTCCCCAGTTTGGGGTTCGGGGAGGCACTGATTTGGAAAAATCCCTGATGTTCTCCTTACATGCACGGGACCATTCCTACGGCTCAAACATGCCTGTCACACCTAGAGGATGGTACACCGTTGGATCGGAAACAGTTTGGAAAAGGCACCTCATCTCCTCATCGCCTGGTGCTCAGGTTCACCCCTCCAGCATCTTTCCTAACAATCTCCTCACTTGGGGATATCAGCACCGTCAACATCCTGTTCCACACAGTTTGGAAATTGCCCAGAGGATAAAGCGGAAGGATGAGAAAAAATTAGAGACAATTCCTAGGTGTTTGGACAGGCACATGCCACTCTAATTTCCAATCTGGAAGACAAATTCATCAAAGGCTAGAATTGCCCATGGAAACAGAATAGGACTAGAGGAAATCCCACTGTTTTGTGTCCAGTTTCCAAAAACACAAGTTGAAATATGGAACTCAGGGGCACTAAAATTCATGAAACTGCAGAGATGAAAATATCTATCGTCAAAAAATGTCTTGAGGTAAGTCACAGAAAAGGACTTGTAAGCAAGGGAGACTGGGAGGAAACAGATTTGAAGAGGTAGAAAGGACTCCCCATTAAAGCACAAGAAAAGGGGCTGAACATCGCCAATGATGCAGTTGGCCAAAAAGGGCGTATGCAATTTTTCTGAATATATTCAAGTAAAGGCCATACACACATTTTATCCAACCAAACAGGTGGGCACTGGAAATCAATACTACAAAATGTATCACTTCACATCAGTCAGAAGGGCCATCCACATAAAATGTAAACACACGAAATGCAGGACAGGGTGAGGAGAAAAGGGAGCCTTGTGAGGCTGATAGTGGACATGTAATTTTCCAATGGCCACTCTGGAGAAGTGTATTGTGTTTGCTAAAACATCTAAAACATGAGCTACAGAGCATAGGGCACTTGCACTCATGGGCGTATACCTTGGGAAAAACAAAAATCGACAGAAAACAGGCACCCCAACGTTTACCACCTCTCTGTTAAAAAGGGCCTCAACTTGGATATAACCTAAATGTCCCTGGAAAGATAAAATGGATAAAAGAGATGGGGTACTTATGTAGAGTGGAATATTACTGATCCAGAAATCAATGAAATAAGGCCAGTTGTAACAACTCTGGAGGAGTTACATACGATCATTCTAAGTGACGTATGTCAGAAAGAAAAAGACACATATCATAAGATGTCACTTAAAGGTGGAATAAAAAATGGCTACACATGAAATAAATTACAAAACAGAAACATAGTCAAATATGTAGAAAATAGACATAAGGCTGCTAAATGGGAAAGGAGGGGAAGTGTGAGGTATTATCCAGGAGGTTGAAATTAGCAAAGATACCGTTCCAAGCACCATATTGAATAACTGACAAGGCCTACACGGTATCTCAAAGAACTGCACTCAGCCCACTCAAGTCACTGGAAAATAATACATATGAATGGTAAGCATCTGAAAAAGAATTTATTGTTGTCTCACAGTACATGAATCAAGTGGATGTACAGCAGTAAAAAACAGAGCTTTGAAAATCAGCTGTAACCAATATAAAAATAAATTTAAAAATATTTAGAAAAACAGTGAGAGAGACAACATTTCTTACAACTTTTGTTGAAGGGCTATGATGTAACATGGATTGAACACATGTAGACCCACAGCAGGATGATATATAAGGCAGGAAGCTATGCATGCTAAGAGATGTTAGAGAGGCTGGGTGAGGAAATGCAGACCTTTAAAAGAAATACTGCCTGATTCCCATTCCATGGGTTCCAAATCTGCAGGTTCAAGGGAATCTTCTGACAGCAAAATCATGCCTGGGAAACCGAGACGAATGTACACCGTGTGATCAGGAAAGGGGTCTAAAATGCACCTCATTTTTGATCTCCTGGTGCTGGGGTTCGCCATTCCAGCCAAATTACTAACAATCTCCCCACTTGGAGAATCAGCACCTTTAACCTCCTGTTTCACACAGTTTGCAATTTGTGCAGAGGATAAACGGGAAGAGGGGGAACCAATGAGAGACTAGCTGTAGGAATTTTGACAGGCACATGTCACTCTAATTTCCCATTAGGAAGAAAAATTAACCAAAGTTTCAGCCTGCCTCCCCAGAACCAGAATAGGTCCGGAAGCAATACAATGGTTTGGCGGCCAGCTCACAAAAAAGCGAGTTGCAAAATGGAGCTCAGGAGCAGACAATTCAAAGACCTGCAAAGATAAAACTGATAACCAATGTCCAAAAATATATTCAGGTAAGGCAACGAAGAGGATCTGAATGAGAGGCAAAATTGCAGGAAACAGATTTCAAAAGGGAGATTTGACTCACATTTAAAGCATATGAAAAGCAGCAGAATTTCTAAAATGATGTAGTTGGGCAAAAGGGTGTATGCGTTGTTTTCATGAATAACTTCAGGAAAAAAACACACACAGATTTTTTGGCCAACCAAGCAAGCGGGAAATGCAAATCTGCACAACAAAGAAGTCTCAATTTCCACTGCTCAGAAAGGCCATCCAAAAAATGTGTACAAACCAGAAATGCAGGAGAGGCCATGGAGAACAGGGAGCTAGTCACGCTGATGGGTGGGATATAAATATCCAAGAGCCACTCTGAAGAAGTGTATGCTGTTTCCTAAAACATCTAAAATACAAAGCTACCGAGCATAGGGCACTTCCACTCATGGGCATATAACTTGGGAAGACTAAATATCAACAAGACACAGGAACCCCAAAGTTTAGGGCTGCTCTGCATAAAAGAACCTCAACTTCGGTACAACTTAAATATTCCAGGAAAGAGAAATTTGCGTAAAGAACTTGTGGTAATTTTGTACAATGGAATATCACTCAGACATGAAATCAATGTCATAAGGCCAGTAGCAGCAAAATGAGTGGATTTAGGTACGATGATTCTAAGTGAAATAAGTCACACAGAAAAAGAAACTTATCATAAGATATCACTTATGAAGGTACTGTAAACATGGCTACACATGAACTGAGGAAAGAGAACAGAGTCTCACATTGAGGAAACACTCTTATGCCTGCTTAAGGGGGAAGGAGAGGTGGGGTGATGCATAAAACCAGAGTGTGATATTAGCACATGTAGCATTCCATGAAGCAAATACAGAATAGACAAATCCTACACCTTCCTCAGTGAACGGGACTCAAAACCCCAATTCCCAGCACAGGAATATATCTGACTAGTAAGAATCTTAAAACCTATATATTGATATGTCTCCATAAGGGAATCAAGTGTGTCTAGAACGGCATAAACATGTCAGTGAAAATCAGCTCAACCCCATTATAAAAATGAATTTCAAAAACAAAACAAAACAAAAAAAAACAGCGAAATTCTTACACAATTCCTTCAGGGGATCTGATGAAACCTGGAATTACCCTATATGCGAAGACAGCTAGGTGAGACATAAGGCTGGACACTTGGGGCTGAGAGGACTGTTGAGATTCGGTGAGAAAATGCAGACCCTTTAAAGCAGTAATGCATGCCACCCATTCCATGGGTCCCAACTCTCCAGGTAGAAGGGAATATCACTACAGTTATAACATGTATTGGAAACCTAGAGAATGGACACCCTGTGATGGCAAAAGATTTATAAAAGGCCCCTAATTTTTTCCTCTCCTTGTGCTCCAGTTTGGCATTCCAACTGCTTTACTATCAATCTCCCAACTTGGAGAGTCAGCCCCTGTAAGCTCCTGCTTCGCACAGTTTGCAAATTGTGCAGTTCATGAAAGGGAAGAGGGAGAACCAATCAGAGAGTAGCTGTAGGCATTTGGACGGACACATGTCACTCTAATTTCCCCTCTGGAAGGAAGAATTAACCAAAGCGTCAGCCTGCACTCCCGGAACCAGTATAGGTCCTGTAGCAAAATTGTGGATTTGCGGTCAGCTCACAAAAACACGAGTTGAAAATTGGAGCTCAGGGGCACAGCAATTCACAAACCTGCAGAGTTATAAAGGACAACTCTCTTCCAAAAATCTGTTGAGGGAAGGCAGCGAAGCAGACTTGAAAATGAGGCAGAATTGCACAAAACATATTTCAAGTGGTAAATTGGAATCGCCTTTAAAGCACAGGAAAAGCGTAACAACTTCGACAATGATGCATTTGGCCAAAAAGGGCGTATGCATTTTCTGCTGAATATATTCAGGAGAAAATGCATACGCCCTTTTTGGCCAATCAAGCAAGCCCGCAATGCAAATCCACACTACAAAGTATTGTCACTTCCCACCACTCAAAAGGGACATCCGAAAATCTGTAAAAACCAGAAAATAAAGACAGAGATAAAAAGAGCATGTTGCAATGTGATCCCAAGGGTAATGGAGGACTGTGATGACAAGGTCATGGAGCATTTTGCTGACGAAGGCATGGAGCATTGTGATAACAAGGGTCACGGAGCACTGTGATGACAAGCGTCACGGAGCATTGTGATTACAGGGGTCATGGAGAATTGGGATGACAAGGGCATGGATCATTGTGATGACAAGGGTTATGGAGCATTTTGATGACAAGACTCCCTGATCAATGTGTTGTCAGGGGTCATGGAGGGTTGTGATGACAGTGGTCATGGAGCATTGTTATGACAAGGGTCATGGAGAAGTGAGATGAGAAGGTCATCGAGCTTTGGGCTGAAAATGTTCATGGAGTATTGTGATGACATGGGTCATGGAGCAGTGTGATGACAAGGTCCTGGAGCATTGTAATGAGAAGACCATGGAGCATTGTGATGACAAGTCTCATGGAGCATTCTGATGAAAAGGGGCATGGAGAATTGTGATTACATGTGTCTTGGAGCATTGTGATGACAAGGGCATGGAGCATTGGGATGAGAAGACCATGGAACGTTCTGATGACATGCGTCATGGAGCTTTGTGATGACAAGGGCAGGCAGCATTGTGATTACAGGGGTCTTGGAGAATTGTGCTGAAAAGGGCATGTGTCATTGTGATGGAAAAGGCATGGAGCCTTGTCATGACAGGGTTCAAGTAGCATACTGACGACAAGTGTCAGGGAGCATTGTGATAACAAGTGTATTGAGCATTGTGATGACAAATATCATGGAGCATTGTGATGAGAAAACCATGGATAATTGTGATGACGAGCGTCATGTTGCGTTGTGATGACAAGTGTTATGGAACATTGTGATCACAAGGGTTTGGAACATTGTGATGACAGAGGTCATGGAGCATTTTGATTTCATTGTGATGACAATAGTATGAAGCATTATGATGATGGGCATGGTGCATTGTGATGACAGGGTTCATGGAGCATTGAGATGAAAAGGGGCATGGAGCATTGTGATTAAAGTGGTCTTGGAGCACTGTGATGACAAGGTCATGGACCATTGTGATGAGAAGGCAATGGAGCATTCTGATGACATGCGTAATGGAGCTTTGTGATGACAAGGGCATGGAGCATTGTGATGACAGTGGCATTCAAAATTGGTCTAACAAGTTTCATGGACTATTGTGATGATGGTGGACATCGTGCATTTTGATGACAAGGGCATGGAGCATTGTGATTTCAAGGTCATAGAATATTGTGAAGACAGGTGACAGGGAGCATTGTGATGACATATGTCATGGTCCATGGAGATGACAATGTCATGGAGCATTGTGATGCCAAGTGACATGGAGGATTGTGATGACAAAGGTAATGGAGCATTGTGATGACAGCGGCTTGGAGCATTGTGATCACAAGGGACATGGTGCATTGTGATGACAAGGGCATGGAGCACTGTGATGACAACGGACACTGAGAATTTTGATGAAAATGTATGAAGCATTTAGATGACAAAGGCATGGATCTTGCTATGACAGGTGTCATGGGGCATTGCCATGACAGGTGCATGGAGAATTGTGATGACAAGAGCATGTAACATTGTGATGAGAAGTGTCATGGAGCATTGTGATGACAAGGACGTGGAGAATTGTGATGACAAGGGACATGGAGCCTTGTTAAGACCAGGGAATGGAGCATTGTGATGGCAAGACCGTGGAGCACTGTGATGAGAAGACCATGGATAACTGTGATGACGAGCGTCATGGAGCACTGTAATGAAAAGGGGCAAGGAGCATTCTGATGACAGGCGTCATGGAGCATTGTGATGACATGGGTCATGGAACATTGTGAAGACGGGTCATGGAGCATTGTGATGACAAGGGTCATGGAGCATTCTGATGATAAGCTTGTGGAGTACTGTGATGAAAATGGCATGGATCATTGTGATGAAAAGGGCATGGATCATTGTGATGAAAAATACATGGAACCTTTTAAAGACAGGTTTCAATGAGCATTCTGAAAACAACTGTCAGGGAGCATTGTGATGACAAGTGTATTGAGCATTGTGATGACAATGATCATGGAGCATTGTGATGACAACAGTCCCGGATTTTTGTGTTGTAAGCGGTCATAGAGCATTGTGATGACAGAGGTCATGGAGCATTGTGATGACAGGGGTCATGGAGCAGTGTGATGAGAAGATCATGGAGCATTGGCTGAAAATGTTCATGGAGTATTGTGATGACAAGGGAATGGGGCATCGTGATGACAAGTCCTGGAGCATTGTGATGAGAAGTCCATGGAGCCTTGTGATGACAAGTCTCATGGTGCATTCTGATGAAATGGGGCATGGAGCATTTTGATTACAGGAGCCTTCGAGCATTGTGATGACCAGGGCATGGAGCATTGTGATGAGAAGGCCATGGAGCATACTTATGACATGCGTCATGAAGCTTTGTGATGACCAGGGCATGGAGCATTGTGATTACAGGGGTCTTGGAGCATTGTGATGACAAGGGCAAGGAACACTGTGATACATGGGTCATGGAGGATTGTAATGACAAGAGCATGGAGCATTGTGAATAGAAAGTCATCGAGCTTTGTGATGACAAGCGTCATGGAGCTTTGTGATGACAAGGGCATGAAGCAATGAGATGAAAGGGTTCATGGAGCATTGTGATGACAATGGCATGGAGCATTGTGATGCCAAGGGTCATGGAGCTTTGTGATGACAAAGGTCATGGAGCATTTTGATTACAAGGGCGTTGTGCATTGTGATGAGAAGGGCAGGCAGCATTGTGATGACAGGGTCATAGAGCAATTTGATGAAAACTGTCATGGAACATTTTGATGACAGGGGATATGGAACATTGTGATGTCAGGGGTCATGGAGCTTTGTGATGAAAAGGGTCATGGAGCTTTTTGATGCTGGGGTTATGGAACATTGTGATATCAGGCATCATGGAGCATTGTGATGATAATTGCATGTAGCATTGTGATGACAAAGGTCATGGAACATTGTGATGATGCGGGCATGGACCATTTTGATGACAAAGTCATGAAGTATTGTGGTTGCTGGAGTCACGGAGCATTGTGATGACAGGGGTCATGGAGCATTGTGATGACAAGGGCATGGAGCATTGTGATGAGAAGGCCATGGAGCAGATTGCTGACATGCGTCATGGAGCTTTGTGATGACAATAGCATGGAGCATTGTGACTACAGGGGTCTTGGAGCATTGTGATGACAAGGGTCATGGAGCCTTGTGATTACAAGGCCGTGGAACATTGTCATGACAGGGGTGAGGGAGTATTGTGATGACTAGTGATGGAACATTTTGATATCAGTGGTGAGAGAGCATTTTGATGAGAAGTACATGGAGCATTGTGATGACAAGTTTTATTGAGCATTTTGATGACAAGTTTGTGGAAAATTTTGATAACAAGCGCATGGAGCATTGTGATAACAAGGGTCATGGAGCACTCTGCTGACAAAGGCATGGAGCATTGTAATGGCAAGGGTCACAGAGCATTGTGAATGAAAAGTTCATGGAGCATTATGGTGACAAATTTCACAGAGCCCTGTGATGACGACGGCATGGACCATTTTGATGGCAAAGGTCATGAATCATTGTGATGACTGGAATCACGGAGCATTGTGATGACAAGGGCATGGAGCATTGTGATGACAGGGGCTTGGAACATTGGTCTGACAAGTTTCATGGATTATTGAGATGACAGTGGGCATGGCGCATTGTGATGACAAGGGCATGCAGCATTGTTCTGAGAAGGTCATGGAGTACTGTGCAGACAGGTGTCAGGGAGCATTGTGATGACATATGTCTTGGTGCATTGTGATGACAATGGCATGGAGCATTGTGAAGCCAAGTGTCATGGAAGATTGTGATGACAAATGTAATGGAGCATTGTGATGACAAGGGCTTGGAGCTTTTTGATGACAATGGTCATGGAGCACTGTAATGACAAGGGCATGGAGCACTGTGATGACAACTGCCATTGAGAATTTTGATGACAATGTCGTGAAGCACTGTGATGAAAAGCACTTGGAGCTTGCTATGACAGGGGTCATGGAGCATTGTGATGACAAGTGCATGGAGAATTGTGATGACAAGATCATGTAACATTGTGATGAGAAGTGTCATGGAGCATTGTGATGGCAAGACCGTGGAGCACTGTGATGAGAAGACCATGGATAATTGTGATGTCGAACGTCATGCAGCATTGTAATGACAAGGGGCATGGAGCATTGTGATGACAGGGGTCATGGAGCATTGTGATGACAGGGGTCATGGAGCATTGTGATGATAAGGGTCATGGAGCATTCTGATGACAACCTTGTGGAGTAATGTGATGACAATGGCACGGAGCATTGTGATGAAAAGGGCGTGGAACATTGTGTTGTAAAAGGCATGGAGGCTTTTCATGACAGCGTTCAAGGAGCATTCTGAGGACAAGTGTCAGGGAGCATTGTGATGACAAGTGTATTGAGCATTGTGATGACAAGGGCATGGAGTATTGTGATGACAGGCATCATGGAGCGTTGTGATGACAAGTGTTGTGGAACAATGTGATCACAAGGGTTTGGAGCATTGTGATGACAGAGGTCATGGATCATTTTGATTTCAAGGAGCATGGAGCGTTGTGATGACAGGGATCATGGAGCATTGTGATGAGAAGATCATGGAGCATTGGGCTGAAAATATTCATGGAGTATTGTGATGACAGGGGTCTTGGAGCACTGTGATAACAAGGGCATGGAGCATTGTGATGAGAAGGCCATGGAGCATTCTGATGACATGTGTCATGGATGTTTGTGATGAAAAGCGGAATGGAGCATTGTGATTACAGGGGACTTTGAGCATTGTGATGAAAATGGCATGGATCTTTGTGATGAAAAAGGCATGTAGCCTTGTCATGGCAGGGTTCAAGGAGCATACTCTCGACAAATGTCAGGGAGCATTGTGATGACAAGTGTATTGAGCATTGTGATGACAAAGTTCATGGAGCATTGTGATGAGAAGACCATGGTTAACTGTGATGAGGAGCGTCATGGGGCATTGTAATGACAAGTGTTATGGAACATTGTGATCACAAGTGTTTGGAGCATTGTGATGACAGAAGTCATGGAGCATATTGATTTCATTGTGATGACAATAGCATGAAGCATTATGATGATGGGCATGGTGCATGGGATGACAGGGTTCTTGGAGCATTGAGATTAAAACTGGCATTGAGCATTGTGATTACAGGGGTCTTGGAGCATTGTGATGACAAGGGCATGGAGCATAGTGAATGAGAAGTCCATGGAGCATTCTGATGACATGCGTCATGGAGCTTTCTGATGACAATTGCATGGAGCATTGTGATTACAGGTTCTTGGAGCATTGTGATGAAAAGGGTCATGGAGTCTTGTGATGACAAGGCTGTGGAACCTTGTGATGGCAGGTGTCATGGAGCATTGTTATGACAGGGGGAATGGAGCATTGTGATGACAAGTTCACTCAACACTGTGATACATGTGTCATGGAGGATTGTAATGACAAGGGCATGGAGCATTGTGATGAGAAATGCATCGAGCATTGTGATGACAAGCGTCTTGGAGCTTTTTGATGACAAGGGCATGGTGCAATGTGATGAGAGGGTTCATGAAGCATTGTGATGACAATGGCATGGAGTATTGTGATGCCAAGGGTTATGGATCTTTGTGATGACAAATGTCATGGAGCATTCTGATGACAAGGGTGATGGAGTATTGGAATGAATAGTGATGGAACATTGTGATATCAGTGGTGAGAGAGCATTTTGATGAGAAGTGCATGGAACACTGTAATGACAAGGTTTAAGCAGCATTGTGATGAAAAGGATGTGGAGCATTGTGATGACAAGCACATGGCACGTTGTGATGACATGGGTCATGGAGTATTGTGCTGAGAAGCGCATGGAGCATTGTGATGACAAGGGTCATGGAGTATTGTGCTGAGAAAGGCATAGAGCATTGTGATGACAGGGGTCAAGAGCATTGTGATGAAAAGTTCATGGAGCATTGTGGTGACAAAGGTCACAGAGACTTGTGATGACGAGGGCATGGACCATTTTAATGAGAAAGGTCATGAAGCATTGTGATGACAGGAGTCACAGAGCATTGTGATGACAGGGGTCATGGAGCATTGTGATGACAAGGGCATGGAGCACTGAGATGACAGAGGCATGGAACATTGGTCAGACAAGTTTCATGGATTATTGTGATGACAGTGGGAATGGCGCATTGTGATGACAAGGGCACAGAGCATTGTGATGACAAGGTCATGCAGTTTTGTGAAGACAGGTGTCAGGGAGCATTGTGAACACCTATGTCATGGCCCATTGTGATGACAATGGCATTGAGCATTGTGATGCCAAGTGTCATGGAGTATTGTGATGACAAAGGTCATGGAGCATTGTGATGACAAGGGCTTGGAGCATTGTGATGACAAGGTTCATGGAGCATTGTGCTGAGAAAGGCATGGAGCATTGTGATGAGAAATGGCACAAAGCATTTTGATGAAAAGTTCATGGAGCATTGTGGTGACAAATGTCACAGAGCCTTGTGATGACGAGGGCATGGACCATTTTAATGAGAAAGGTCATGAAGCTTTGTGATGACTGGAGTCACAGAGCATTGTGATGACAGGGGTCATGGAGCATTGTGATGACAAGGGCATGGAGCATTGAGATGACAGGGGCATGGAGCATTGGTCTGACATGTTTCATGGATTATTGTGATGGCAATGGGCATGGCTCCTTGTGATGACAAGGGCATTGAGCATTGTAATGACAACGTCATGCAGAATTGTGAAGACAGGTGTCAGGGAGCATTGTGATGACCTATGTCATGGAAAATTGTGATGACAATGGCATGGAACATTGCGATGCCAAGTGTCATGGAGGATTGTGATGACAATTGTAATGGAGCATTGTGATGACAAGGGCTTGGAGCATTGTGATGACAAGGGCCATTGAGAATTTTGATGACAAATTCGTGAAGCATTGTGATGACATGCACATGAAGCTTGCTATGACAGGGTTCATGGAGCATTGTGATGACAAGTGCATGGAAATTTTGATGAAAAGAGCATGTAAAATTGTGATGAGATGTGTCAAAGAGCATTGTGATGACAAGGACGTGGAGAATACTGATGACCAGGGCATGGAGCATTGTGATGGCAAGACTGGGGACCCTTGTGATGAGTAGACCATGGATAATACTGACGACAGGCGTCATTGAGCACAGTAGTGACAAGCGGCATGGAGCATTGTGATAACTGGTGTCATGGAGCATTGTGATGACAGGGGTCATGGAGCATTGTGATGACAAGGTTCATGGAGCATTCGGACGACAAGCTTGAGGAGAATGATGATGACAATTGCATTGAGCATTGTGATGAACAGGCCATTGATCATTGTGATGACAAGGGCAGGGAGCAATGTGATGAGAGTCTTCATGGAGCATTGTGATGACAATGGCATTGAGTATTGTGATGCCAAGGGTCATGGAGCTTTGTGATGACAAAGGTCATGGACCATTTTGATGACAAGTGTGTGGTGCATTGTGATGAGAAGGGCAGGGAGCATTGTGATGTCAGTGGTCATGGAGCATTGTGATGATAAGGGCATGTAGCATTTTGATGACAGGGGTCATGGAACATTGTGATGACAGGGGTGAGGGAGTATGGTGATGACTAGTGATGGAACATTGTGATATCAGTGGTGAGAGAGCATTTAGATGAGAAGTGCATGGAGCATTGTGATAAAAAGGTTTATGGAGCATTGTGATGACAAGGTTGTGGAGCATTGTGATGACAAGTGCATGGCACATTGTGATGACATGTGTCTTGGAGCATTGTGCTGAGAAGCACATGGAGCATTGTGATGACAAGGGTCATGGAGCATTGTGCTGACAAAGGCATGGAGCATTGTGATGAGAAGTGTTAGAGAGCATTGTGATGACGAGGGAATGGACCATTGTGATGACAAAGGTCATAAAGCATTGTGATGACTGGAGTCAAGGAACATTATGATGTGAGGGGTAATGGAGCATTGTGATTAAAAGGGCATGGAGCATTGTGATGACAGCGGCATGGAGCTTTGGTCTGACAAGTTTCATGGATTATTGCTATGACAGTGGGCATGGAGCATTGTGATGACAGAGGTCATGGATCATTTTCATTTCAAGGACCATGGCGCATTGTGATGACAAGGGCATCAAGCAATGTGAACCCAAGTTTCATCGAGGATTTTGATGACAATGGGAATGGAGCATTGTGATGACAAGTTCATGAAGCATTTTGCTGACAAATGCATGGAACATTTTGATGACAAGTGTCATGGAGCACTGTGATGACAAGCGTCACTGAACATTGTGATTACAGGGGTCATGGAGCATTGAGATAACAAGGGAATGGATCATTGTGATGACAAGGGCATGGAACATTGTGATGACAGGGGCATGGAGCATTGTGATGAAAAGGTCGTAGATTATTGTGAAGACAGTTGTCAGGGAGCATTGTGGTGACATATGTCATGGTCCATTGTCAGGACAATGGCATGGAGCATTGTGATGCCAAGTGTCATGGAGAAATGTGATGACAAATATAATGGAGCATTGTGATGACAAGGGCTTGGAGCCTTGTGATGACAAGGGTTATGGAGCATTGTGATGACAAGGGAATGGATCATTGTGATGACAAGGGTCATGGAGCATTTTGATGACAAGAGTCCAGGATCATTGTGTTGTCAGGGGTCATGGATCGTTGTGATGACAGTGGTCATGGAGCATAGTGATGACAGGGTTCATGGGGCATTGTGAAGTGAAGGTCATGGAGCATTGGCCTGTAAATATTCATAGAGTATTGTGATGACAGGGGTCATGGAGCATTTTGATGAAAAGGGAATGGAGCACTGTGATGAAAAGGGCATGGAGCATGGTGATGAGAAGGCCATGGAGCATTTTGAAGACATGCTTCATGAAGCTTTGTGATGACAAGGGCATGGAGCATTGTGATTACAGGAGTCTTGGAGTATTGTGAAGAAAAGTGCATGGATCATTGTGATGAAAAATGCATGGAGCCTTGTCATGACAGGTTTCAAGGAGCACATTCACAACCATTGTCAGGGAGCATTGTGATGACAAGTTTATTGAGAATTGTGATGAAAAATGTCATGGAGTATTGTGAATAGAAGACCATGGATAATTGTGATGATGAGCGTCATAGGGCGTTGTGATGACAAGTGTTATGGAACATTGTGATCACAAGGGTTTGGAGCTTTGTGATGACAGAGGTCATGGAGCATTTTAATTTCACTGTGATGACAATAGCATGAAGCATTATGATGATGGGCATGGTGCATTGTGATGACAGGGTTTTTGGAACATTAAGATGAAAAGCGGCATGGAGCATTGTGATTACAGGGGTCTTGGAGCATTGCGATGACCAGGTCATGGAGCATTGTGATGAGAAGGCGAAGGCGCATTCTGATGACATGCGTCATGGAGCCTTGTGATGACAAGGCCATGGAGCACTGTGATTACAGGTGTCTTGGAGCATTGTGATGACAAGGGTCATGGAGCCTTGTGATGAGAAGGCCGTGGAACATTGTAATGGCAGTTTTCATGGAGCATTGTTATAACAGTGGTAATGGAGCATTTTCATGACAAGGGCATGGAGCATTGGTCTGAAAATTTTCATGGATTATTGTGATGAGAGGGGGCATGGAGCATTGTGATGACAAGGGCACGGAACACTGTGATACATGGGTCATGGAGGATTGTAATGACAAGCCTTGGAGCTTTGTGTTAAGAAGAGCATCGAGCATTGTGATGAAAAGCATCATGGAGCCTGTGATGACAAGGACATGTAACAATGTGTTGAGAGGGTTCATGGAGCATTTTGATGACAATGGCATGGAGCATTGCGATGCCAAGGGTCACGGAGCTTTGTGATAACAAAGGTCATGGAGGGTTTTGATGACAAGGACGTGGTGCACTGTGATGAGAAGGGCAGTGAGCATTGTGATGAAAGGGTCATGGAGCAATTTGATGAAAAGTGTCATGGGACATTTTGATGACAGGGGTTATGGAACATTGTGATGTCAGGGGTCAGGGAGCATTGTGATGAAAAGTGTCATTGAGCCTTGTGATGACAGGGGTCATGGAACATTGTAATGACACGGGTGAGGGAGTATTGTGATGACTAGTGATGGAATATTATGATATCAGTGATGGGAGAGCATATTGATGGGAAGTGCATGGAACATTGTGACGACAAGGTTTATGGAGCACTGTGATGACAAGGTTGTGGAGCATTGTGATGACAAGCGCATGTTGCATTATGATGACACAGGTCATGGGCCATTGTGCGGACAAGCACATGGAGCATTGTGATGACAAGGGTCATGGAGCATTGTGCTGACAAAGGCATGGTGCATAGTGATGACATGAGTAAGAGCACATTGTCATGAAAATTTCATGGAGCATTGTGGTGACAAATGTCACAGAGGCTTTTGATGACGAGGGCATGCACCATTGTGATGACAGGGGTCATGGAGCATTTTGATGACTGTAGTCATGGAGCATTGTGATGACTTGGGTCATGGAGCATTGTAATGAGATGGTCATTGATCATTGGGCTGAAAATGTACATAGAGTATTGTGATGACAGGGATCATGGAGCATTGTGATGACAAGGGAATGGAGCACTGTGATGACAAGGTCCTGGAGCATTGTGATGAGAGGACCATGGAGCCTTGTGATGACAAGTGTCATGGAGCATTCTGATGAAAAGGTGCATGGAGCATTGTGATTACAGGGGTTTTGTAGCATTGTGATGACAAGGGCATGGATCATTGTGATGTGAAGGCCATGGAGCATTCTGATGACATGCATCATGGAGCTTTGTGATGACAAGGACATGGATCATTGTGATGAAAATTGCATGGAGCCTTGTCATGACAGGGTTCAAGTAGCATACTGATGAGAAGATTTAAGGGGCATTGTGAAGATAAGTGTATTGAGCATTGTGATGACAAATATCATGGAGCATTGTGATGAGAAGACCCTTGATAATTGTGATGACCAGCCTCATGGGGCATTGTGATGACAAGAGTTATGGAACATTGGGATCAGAAGGGTTTGGAGCATTGTGATGACAGAGGTCATTGAGCATTTTGATTTCATTGTGATGACAAGAGCAAGAAATATTATGGTGATGGGCATGGTGCATTGTGATGACAGAGTTCATGGAGCATTAAGATGAAAAGGGGCATGGAGAACTGTGATTACAGGGGTCGTGCAGCATTGTGATGACAAGGGCATGGAGCATTGTGATGAGAAGGCCATGGAGCATTCTGATGACTTGCGTCATGGAGCTGTGTGATGACAAGGGCATGGAGCACTGTGATTAGAGGGGTCTTGGAGCATTGTGATGGCAAGGGTCATGGAGACTTGGATTACAAGGCCGTGGAACATTGTGATGGCAGGGATCATGGAGCATTGTTATGACAGGGGTCATGGAGCCTTGTGATGACAAAGGCATGGAGCATTTTGATGACAGGGGCATGGAACGTTGGTCTGACAAGTTTCATGGATTATTGTGATGACAGTGGGCATGACACATTGTGATGACAAGGTCAGGGAGTATTGTGAAGACAGGTGTCAGGGAGCATTTTGATGAAATATGTCATGGTCCATTGCGATGACAATTGCATGGAGCATTGTGATGCCAAGTGTCATGGAGGATTGTGATGACAAACGTAATGGAGCATTTTGATAACAAGGGCTTAGAGCATCGTGATGACAAGGGTCATGGAGCATTGTGATGAGAAGGGCATGGAGCATTGTGATGACAGGGGCATGGCACATTGTGATGACAAGAGCATGGAGCATTGTGGTGACAAACGTCACAGAGCCTTGTGTGACGAGGGCATGGATCATTGTGATGACAAATGTCATAAAGCATTGTGATGACTGGAGTCACGGAGCATTGTGATGACAGGGGTCATGGAGCATTGTGATGACAAGTGCATTGAGCATTGTGATGACAGGGAAATGGAACATTGGTCTGACAAGTTTCATGGATTATTGTGATGACAGTGGGCATGGCTCATTGTGATGACAATAGCATGGAGCATTGTGATGCCAAGTGTCATGGAGGATAGTGATGACAAAGGTAATGGAGCATTTTGATGACAAGGGTTTGGAGCATCGTGATGACAAGGGTCATGGAGCATTGTGATGACAAGGGTATGGAGCATTGTGATGACAACGGCACGGAACACTGTGATACATAGAACATGCAGGATTGTAATGACAAGGGTATGGAGCATTGTGATGAGAAGTGCATCGATCGTTGTGATGACAAGCCTCATGGAGATTTGTGATGACAAGCGCATGGCACATTGTGATGACATTGGTCATGGAGCAATGTGCTGACAAAGGCATAGTGCATTTTGATGACAAGGGTCACAGAGTATTGTGATGAAAAGTTCATGGAGCATTGTGGTGACAAAGGTCACAGAGCCTTGTGTGACAATGGCATGGACCATTGAGATGACAAATGTCATGAAGTTTTGTGATGACTGGAGTCACGGAGCATTGTGATGACAGGGGTCATGGAGCATTGTGATGACAGGTTTCATGGAGCATTGTGATTAGATGGTCATGGAGCATTGGGCTGAAAATGTTCATGGAGTATTGTGATGACAGGGGTCATGGGGCATTTTGATGACATGGGAATGGAGCATTGTGTTTAAAAGGGCATGGAACATGGTGATTAGAAGGCCATGGAGCATTCTGAAGACATGAGTCATGAAGCTTTGTGATGACAATGGCATGGAGCATTGTGATTCCAGGGGTCTTGGAGCATTGTGAGGAAAAGGGCATGGATCATTGTGTTGAAAAATGCATGGAGCTTTGTCATGACAGGGTTCAAGGAGCATACTGACGACAAGTGTCATGGAGCATTGTGATGACAAGTGTATTGAGCATTGTGATGACAAAGGTAATGGAGTACTGTGAATAGAAGCCCATGGATAACTGTGATGATGAGCGTCATTGGGCATTGTGATGACAAGTGTTATGGAACATTGTGATCACAAGTGTTTGGAGCATTGTGATGACAGAGGTCATGGAGCATATTGATTTCAGTTTGATGACAATAGCATGAAACATTATGATGATGTGCATGGTGCATTGTGATGACACGGTTCATGGAGCATTGAGATTAAAAGTGGCATGGAGCATTGTGATTACAGGTGTTTTGGACCATTGTGATGACAAGGGCATGGATCATCGTGAATGAGAAGTCCATGGAGCATTCTGATGACATGCGTCATGGAGCTTTGTGATGACAAGTGTATGCAGAATTGTGATTACAGTGTTTGGAGCATTGTGATGACAAGTGTCATGGAGTCTTGTGATGACAAGGCCGTGGAAACTTGTGAAGGCAGGTGTCATGGAGCATTGTTATGACAGGGGTAATGGAGCATTGTGATGAAAAGGGCATGGAGCATTGTTCTGAATGTTTCATCGATTATTGTGATGAGAGTGGGCATGGAGCATTGTGATGACAAGGGCACAGAACACTTTGATACATGGGTAATGGAGGATTGTAATGACAAGGACATGGAGCATTGTGATGAGAAGGGCATCGAGCATTGTGATGACAAGCGACATGGAGGTTTGTGATGACAAGGGCATGGAGCAATGTGATGAGAGGCCTCATGGAGCATTGTGATGAGAATGGCATGGAGCATTGTGATGCCAAGTGTCATGGAGTTTTGTGATGACAAAGGTCATGGAGCATTTTGATGACAAGTTCGTGGTGTGTTGTGATGAGAAGGGCAGGCAACATGGTGCTAACAGGGTCATGGAGCAATTTGGTGAAAAAGTCATGGAATATTTTGATGAGAGTGGTTATGGAAAATTGTGATGTCAGGGGTCATGGAGCATTGTGAAGAAAATGGTAATGGAGCAATTTGATGACAGGGATTATGGAGCATTGTGATGTCATTGGTCATGGAGCATTTTGATGATAAGTGCATGTAGCATAGTGATGATAGGGCTCATGGAACATTGTGATGACAGGGTTGATGGAGTATTGTGAAGACTAGTGATGGAACATTGTGATATCAGTGGTGAGAGAGCATATTGATGAGAAGTGCATGGAGCATTGTGATGACAAGGTTTATGGAGCATTGTGATGACAAGGATGTGGAGCATTGTGATGACAAGCGCATGGTGCATTGTGATGACATGTTTCAAGGAGCATTGTGCTGAAAAGCACATGGAGCATTGTGATGACAAGTGTCATGGATCATTGTGCTGACAAAGGCATGGTGCATTGTGATGACAAGGGTCACAGGGCATTGTGATGAAAAGGACATTGATCACTGTGATGCAAAATTCATGGAGCCTTGTCATGACAGGGTTCAAGGAGCATACTGATGACAACTGTCAGGGAGCATTGTGGTGATAAGTGTATTGAGCATTGTGATGACAAAGTTCATGGAGTATTGTGAATAGAAGGCCATGGATAATTGTGATGATGAGCATCAAGGGGCGTTGTTATGACAAGTGTTATGGAACATTGTGATCACAAGGGTTTGGAGCATTGTGATGACAGAGGTCATGGAGCATTTTGATTTCATTTTGATGACAATAGCATGAAGCATTATGATGATGGGCATGGTGCATTGTGATGACACGGTTCATGGAGATTTGAGATGAAAAGGGGCATTGAGCATTGTGATTACAGAGTTCTAGGAGAATTGTGATGACAAGGACATGGAGCATTGTGAATGAGAAGGCCATGGAGCATTCTGATGACATGCGTCATGGAGCTTTTTGATGACAAGGACATGGAGCATTGTAAAGACAAGGGTTATGCAGCCTTGTGATGACAAGGCCGTGGAATATTGTAATGGCAGGTGTCATGGAGCATTGTTATAACAGGGGTAATGGAGCATTTTGATGACAAGGGCATGGAGCATTGGTCTGAATAGCTTCATGGATTATTGTGATGAGAGGGGGCATGGAGCATTGTGATGACAAGGGCATGGAACACTGTGATACATGGGTCATGGCGGATTGTAATGATAAGGGCATGGAGCATTGTGTTAAGAAGAGCATCGAGCATTGTGATGAAAAACATCACGGAGCCTGTGATGACGAGGGCATGGAACAATGTGATGAGAGTGTTCATGGAGCATTTTGATGACAATGGCATGGAGCATTGTGATGCCAAGGGTCATGGAGCTTTGTGATGACAAAGGTCATGGAGCATTTTGATGACAAGCACGTGGTGAACTGTGTTGAGAAGGACAGGGGTCATTGTGATGAAAGGGTCATGGAGCAATTTGATGAAAATTGTCATGGGACATTTTGATGACAGGGGTTATGGAACATTGTGATGTCAGGGGTCATGGAGGAATATGATGAAAAGGGTCATGTAACATTTTGATGACAGGGGTCCTGGATCATTGTGATGACAGGGGTGAGGGAGTATTGTGATGACTACTGATGTAACATTATGATATCAGTGGGGGGAGAGCATTTTGATGTGAAGTGCATGGAGCATTGTGATGACAAGGTTTATGGAGCACTGTGATGACAAGGTTGTGGAGCACTGTGATGACAAGCACATTGCGCATTGTGATGACACAGGTCATGGGGCATTGTGCGGACAAGCGCATGGAGCATTGTGATGAAAATTGTCATGGAGAATTGTGCTGACAAAGGCATGGAACATAGTGATGACATGGGTAAAAGAGCATTGTGATGAAAATTTCATGGAGCATTGTGGTGACAAATTTCACAGAGCCTTTTGATGACGTGGGCATGGACCATTGTGATGACAAGGTCCTGGAGCATTGTGATGAGAGGACTATGGAGTCTTGTGATGATAATTCTCATGGAGCATTCTGATGAAAAGGGGCATGGAGCATTGTGATTACAGTGGTATTGGATACTTGTGATGACAAGGCCGTAGAACATTGTGATAGCAGCGGTCATGGAGCATGGTTATGACATGGGAAATGGAGCATTGTGATGACAAGGGCATCGAGCATTGGTCTGAAGAGTTTCATGGATTATTGTGATGAGAGTGGGCAAGGAGCATTGTGATGACAAGGGCACGGAACACTGTGATACATGGGTCATGTAGGATTGTAATGACAAGGGCATGGAGCAATGTGATGAGAGGCTTCATGGAGCAATGTGATGACAAGGGCATGGAGCATTGTGATGACAAGGGTCATGGAGCATTTTCATGACAAGATTCCCAGATCATTGTGTTGTCAGGGGTCATGGAGCGCTGTGATGACAGTGATCATGGAGCATTGTGATGACAGGGTCAAGGAGCATTGTGATAAGAAGGTCATGGAGCATTGGGCTGAACATATTCATGGGGTATTGTGATGACAGGGGTAATGGGGCATTGTGATGACAAGGGAATGTAGTATTGTGATGACAAGGTCCTGGGGCATTGTGATGAGAAAACCATGGAGCCTTGTGATGACAAGTCTCATGGAGCATTCTGATGAAAAGGTGCATGGAGCATTGTGATTACAGGGGTCATGGACCATTGTGATGAAAATGGCATGGAGCATTGTGATGCCAAGGGTCATGTAGCTTTGTGATGACAAATGTCTTGGAGCATTTTGATGACAAGGTCGTGGTGCATTGTGATGAGAAGGGCAGGGAGCATTTTGATGACAGGGTCATGGAACAATTTGATGAAAAGTGTCATGGAATATTTTGATGACAGTGGTTATGGAACATTGTGATGTCAGGGGTCTTGGAGCCTTGTGATGAAAAGGGTGATGGAGCATTCTGATGACAGAGGATATGGAACATTTTGATGTCAGGGGTCATGGAGCATTGTGATGATAAGGCATGTAGCATTGTGATGACAGAAGTCATGGAAAATTGTGATGACAGTGGTGAGGGAATATTGTGATGACTAGTGATGGAACATTGTGATATCAGTGGTGAGAAAGCATTTTGATGAGAAGCGCATGGAGCATTGTGATGACAAGGGTCATGGAGCATTCTGCTGACAAAGGCATGGAACATTGTGATGACAACGGTCACAGAGCATTGTGATGAAAAGTTCATGGAGCATTGTGACAATGGTCACAGAGCCTTGTGATGAGGAGTTCAAGGACCATTGTGATGACAAAGGTCGTGAAGGATTGTGATGACTGGAGTAACGGAACACTGTGATGACAAGGGTATGGAGCATTCTGATGACAGGGGCATGGTGCATTGGTCTGACAAGTTTCATGGTTTATTGTGATGACAGTGGGCAAGGTGCATTCTGATGAGAAGAGCATGGAGCATTGTGATGAGAAGGTCAGGGACTACTGTGAAGAGAGCGGTCTGGGAGCATTGTGATGACATATGTCATGGTCCATTGTGATGACAATAGCACGGAGCATTGTGATGCCAAGTTTCATGGAGGAATGTGATGACAAAGTTAAAGGAGCATTGTGATGACAGGGGTTTGGAACATTGTGATGACAAGGGTCATGGAGCATTTTGATGACAAGGGCATGGGGGATTGTGATGACAAGGGCCATTGAGAATTTTGATGACAAGTTCGTGAAGCATTCTGAGGAAAAGCACATGGAGCTTACTATGACAGGTGTCATGGAGCATTTCGATGACAATTGCATGGAGAATTGTGATGACAAGAGCATGTAACACTGTGATGAGAAGTGTCATGGAGCATTGTGATGGCAAGACCGTGGAGCATTGTGATGAGAAGACCATGGATAATTTTGATGATGAGCGTCATGGAGAACTGTAATGACAAGTGGCATGGAGCATTGTGATGACAGGTGTCATGCAGCATTGTGATGACAGGGGTCCTGGAGCATTCTGATGACAAGGGTCATGGAGCATTCTGATGACAAGCTTGTGGAGTATTGTGATGACAATGGCATGGAGCATTGTGAGGAAAAGGGCATGGAGAATTGTGATGAAAAAGGCATGGAGCCTTTTCATGAAAGGGTTCAAGGAGCATTCTGACGAAAAGTGTCAGGGAGCATTGTGATGACAAGTGTATTGAGCATTGTGATGACAAAGTTCATGGAGCATTGTGATGAGAAGTCCATGGATAATTGTGATGACCAGCGTCATGGGGCATTGTGATGACAAGTGTTATGGAACATTGTGTTCAGAATGGTTTGGTGCATTGTGATGACAGAGGTCATTGAGGATTTTGATTTCATTGTGATGACAATAGCATGAAATATTATGGTGATGGGCACAGTTCATTGTGATGACAGGGTTCATGGAGCATTGAGATGAAAAGGGGCATGGAGCATTGTGATTACAGGGCTGTTGGGGCATTGTGAAGACAGGGCATGGAGTATTGTGATGACAGGCATCATGGAGCGTTGTGATGACAATTGTTATGGAACATTGTGATCACAAGTGTTTTGAGCACTGTGATGACACAGGTCATGGATCATTTTGATTTCAAGTATCATGGAACATTGTGATGACAAGGGCATGAAACAATGTGGTCCCATGGTTCACGGAGGATTGTGATGACACTGGTAAGGGAGAATTGTGATGACAAGTGCATGGAGCATTGTGATGACAAAGGCATGGAGAATTGTGATGATATATGTCATGGAGCTCTGAGATGCCAAGCGTCAAGGAGCATTGTGATTACAGGGGTCAAGGAGCATTGGGATGACAAACACAGGGAACATTCTGATGAAAGTGGCATGGATCATTTTGATGACTGTGGTCATGTAGCATTGTGATGACATGGGTCATTGAGCTTTTTGATGAGAAGGTCATGGAGCATTGGGCTGAAAATGTTCATGGAGTACTGTGATGACAGGGGTCATGGAGCATTGTGATGAGAAGGGAATGGAGAAATGCGATGAGAAGGTCCTGGAGCATTGTGATGAGAGGGCCATGGCGCCTTGTGATGAAAAGTGTCATGGAGCATACTGATAAAAAGGTTCATGGAGCATTGTGATTACACGTGTTTTGTAGCATTGTGAAGACCAGGGCATGGAGCATTGTGATGAGAAGGCCATGGAACATTCTGATGACATGCGTCATGGATCTTTGTGATGACAAGGGCATGGAGCATAGTGATTACAGGTGTCATGGAGCATTGTGATTACATGGGTCATGGAGCATTGTGATGACAAGGGCCATGGAGCATTCTGATGACAAGCTTGTGGAGTATTGTGATGACAATGGCATGGAGCAATGTGATGAAAAGGGCATGGAGCATTGTGATGAAAAAGTCATGGAGCCTTTTCATGACAGGGTTCAAGGAGCATTCTGACGAAAAGTGTCAGGGAGCATTGTGATGACAAGTGTATTGAGCATTGTGATGACAAAGTTCATGGAGCATTGTGATGACAAGGGCATGGAGTATTGTGATGACAGGCATCTTGGAGCGTTGTGATGACAACTGTTATGGAACATTGTGATCACAAGTGTTTGGAGCACTGTAATGACACAGGTCATGGAACATTTTGATTTCAAGAATCACGAAGCATTGTGATGACAACGGCATGAAACAATGTGATCCCAAGGTTCACGGATGATTGTGAAGACACTGGTAAAGGAGAATTGTGATGACAATTCCATGGAGCATTGTGATGACAAGGTCATGTAGCATTTTGCTGACAAAGGCATGGAGAATTGTGATGACAAGTGTCATGGAGCTCTGAGACGACAAGCGTCAAGGAGCATTGTGATTACAGGGGTCATGGAGCATTGGGATGAGAAGCACATGGAATATTCTGATGACAAGTGGCATGGATCATTTTGATGACTGTGGTCATGTAGCATTGTGATGAGAAGGGAATGGAGCAATGTGATGAGAATGTCCTGGAGCATTGTGATGAGAGGGCCATGGAGCCTTGTGATGACAAGGGTCATGGAGCATACTGATGAAAAGGTTCAAGGAGCATTGAGATTACAGGGGTTTTGAAGCATTGTGATGACAAGCGTCATTGAGCATTGTGCTGACAAGGGCATGGAGCAATGTGATGAGAGGTTTCATGTAGCATTGTGATAAAATGGCATGGAGTATTGTGATGCAAAGGGTCAAAGAGCAATGTGATGAGAGGTTTCATGTAGCATTGTGATAAAATGGCATGGAGTATTGTGCTGCCAAGGTTCATAGAGCTTTGTGATTTCAAAGGTCATGGAGCATTTTGATGACAAGGTCGTAGTGCATTGTGATGAGAATGGCAGGAAGCATTGTGATGACAGGGTCATGGAGCAAACTGATGAAAAGTGTCATGGAACATTTTGATGAGAGGGGTTATGGAACATTGTGATGTCAGGGGTCATGGAGCATTTTGATGAAAAGGGTCATGGAGTATTCTGATGAAAAGGTGCATGGAGCATTGTGATTACAGGGGTTTTGAAGCATTGTGATGACAAGGGCATGGAGTATTGTTTTGAGAAGGCAATGGAGCATTCTGATGACATGCGTCATGGTGCTTTGTGATGACAAGTACATGGAATATTGTGATTGCAGGGGTCTTGGAGCATTGTGATGAAAAGGGAATGGATCATTGTGATGAAAAATGCATGGAGCCTTGCCATGACAGGGTTCAAGGAGCATACTGATGACAACTGTCCGGGAGCATTGTGATGATAAGTGTATTGAGCATTGTGATGACAAAGATCATGGAGCATTGTGATGAGAAGTCCTTGGATAATTGTGATGACCAGCCTCATGGGGCATTGTGATGACAAGTGTTATGGAACATTGTGATCAGAAGGGTTTGGTGCATTGTGATGACAGAGATCATTGAGCAGTTTGATTTCATTGTGATGACAATAGCATGAAATATTATGGTGATGGACACGGTGCATTGTGATGAAAGGGTTCATGGAGCATTGAGATAAAAAAGACATGGAGCATTGTTATTACAGGGCTGTTGGAGCATTGTGATGTCAAGGGCATGGAACATTGTGATGATAAGGCCATGGAGCATTTAGATGACATGCGTCATTGAGCTTTGTGATGACAAGGGCATGGAGCATTGTGATTACAGTTGTCTTGGAGCACTGTGATGACAAGGGTCATGGAGGCTTGTGATGACAAGGGCATGTAGCAATGTGATGAGAGATTTCATGTAGCATTGTGATGAAATGGCATGGAGCATTGTGATGCCAAGGGTCACGGAGCTTTGTGATGACAAAGGTCATGGAGCATTTTGATGACAAGGTCGTGGTGCATTGTGATGAGAAGGGCAGGGAGCATTGTAATGACAGGGTCATGGAGCAAATTGATGAAAAGTGTCATGGAACATTTTGATGACAGGGGTTATGGAAAATTGTGATGTCAGGGGTCATGGAGCATTGTGATGAAAAGGGTCATGGAGCATTCTGATGAAAAGGTGCATGGAGCATTGTGATTACAGGGGTTTTGAAGCATTGTGGTGACAAGGGCATGGAGCATTGTGATGAGAAGGCAATGGAGCATTCTGATGACATGCGTCATGGAGCTTTGTGATGACAAGCACATGGAGCATTGTGATTACAGGGTTCTTGGAGCATTGTGATGAAAAGGGCATGCATCATTGTGATGACCAGCGTCATGGGGCATTGTGATGAGAAGTGTTATGGAACATTGTGATCAGAAGTGTTTGGTGCATTGTGATGACAGTGGTCATTGAGAATTTTGATTTCATTGTGATGACAACAGTATGAAATATTATGGTGATGGGCACGGTTCATTGTGATGACAGGGTTCATGGAGCATTGAGATGAAAAGGAGCATGGAGCATTGTAATTACAGTGGTGTTGGAATATTGTGATTACAAGGGCAAGGACCATTGTGATGAGAAGGCCATGGAACATTCTGATGAAATGCGTCATGGAGCTTTGTGATGACAAGGGCATGGAGCATTGTGATTACAGTTGTCTTGGAGCACTGTGATGACAAGGGTCATGGAGGCTTGTGATGACAAGGGCATGTAGCAATGTGATGAGAGATTTCATGTAGCATTGTGATGAAATGGCATGGAGCATTGTGATGCCAAGGGTCATGGAGCTTTGTGATGACAAAGGTCATGGAGCATTTTGATGACAAGGTCGTGGTGCATTGTGATGAGAAGGGCAGGGAGCATTGTAATGACAGGGTCATGGAGCAAATTGATGAAAAGTGTCATGGAACATTTTGATGACAGGGGTTATGGAAAATTGTGATGTCAGGGGTCATGGAGCATTGTGATGAAAAGGGTCATGGAGCATTCTGATGAAAAGGTGCATGGAGCATTGTGATTACAGGGGTTTTGAAGCATTGTGGTGACAAGGGCATGGAGCATTGTGATGAGAAGGCAATGGAGCATTCTGATGACATGCGTCATGGAGCTTTGTGATGACAAGCACATGGAGCATTGTGATTACAGGGTTCTTGGAGCATTGTGATGAAAAGGGCATGCATCATTGTGATGACCAGCGTCATGGGGCATTGTGATGAGAAGTGTTATGGAACTTTGTGATCAGAAGTGTTTGGTGCATTGTGATGACAGTGGTCATTGAGAATTTTGATTTCATTGTGATGACAACAGTATGAAATATTATGGTGATGGGCACGGTTCATTGTGATGACAGGGTTCATGGAGCATTGAGATGAAAAGGAGCATGGAGCATTGTAATTACAGTGGTGTTGGAATATTGTGATTACAAGGGCAAGGACCATTGTGATGAGAAGGCCATGGAACATTCTGATGAAATGCGTCATGGAGCTTTGTGATGACAAGGGCATGGAGCATTGTGATTACAGTGGTCTTGGAGCATTTTTATACCAAGGGTCATCGAAGCTTGTGATGACAAGGCCGTGGAACCTTGTGATGGCAGGGATCATGGAGCATTGTTATGACAGGTGTAATGGAGCTTTGTGATGACAAGGGTATGGAACACTGTGATACATCGATCATGCAGGATTGTAATGACAAGGGCATGGAGCATTGTGATGAGAAGGGCATCGAGCATTGTGATTACAAGCGTCATTGAGATTTGGATGACAAGTGCATGGAGCAATGTGATGAGAGGGTTCATGGAACATTGTGATGACAATGGAATGGAGCATTGTGATGCCAGGGGTCATGGACCTTTGTGATGACAAAGGTCATGGGGCATTTTGAAGACAAGGGAGTGGTGCATTGTGATGAGAAGGGCAGGGAGCATTGTGATGACAGGGTCATGGAGCACTTTGAATAAAAGTGTCATGGAATATTTTGATGAAAGGGGTTATGGAACATTGTGATGTCAGGGGTCATGAAGCATTGTGATGAAATGGGTCATGGAGCATTTTGTGACAGGGGTTATGGAACATTGTGATGTCAGGGCTCATGGAGCATTGTGATGATAAGGGCATGTAGCAGTGTGATGACAGGGGTCATGGAACACTGTGGTGACAGGTGTGAGGGAGTATGGTGATGACTAGTGATGGAACAGTGTGTTATATATGGTGAGAGAGCATTTTGATGAGAAGTGCATGGAGCATTGTGATGACAAATGTTAAGGAGCATAGCAATGATAAGGATATGGAGTATTGTGATGACAAGTGCTTGGCACATTGTGATGACATGTGTCATAGAGCATTGTACTGACAAGTGCATGGAGCATTTTGATGACAAGTGTCATGGAGCATTGTGCTGACAAAGGCATGGAGCATTTTGATGACAAGGTACACAGAGCATTGTGATGAAATATTCATGGAGCATTGTGGTGACAAAGATCACAGAGCGTTGTGTGCCGAGGGCATGGACCATAGTGATGAGATAGGTCATGAAGCATTGTGATGACTGGAGTCACGGAGCATTGTGATGACAGGGGTCATGGAGCATTGTGCTGAAAAGCGCATGGAGCATTTTGATGACAAGTGTCATGGAGCATTGTGCTGAAAAAGGCATGGAGCATTGTGATGACAAGGGACACAGAGCATTGTGATGAAAAGTTCATGGAGCATTGTGGTGACAAAGATCACAGAGCCTTGTGTGACGAGGGCATGGAACATTTGTCTGACAAGTTTCATGGATTATTGTGATGACAGTGAGCATGGATCATTGTGATGACAAGGGCATGGAGCACTGTGTTGACAAAGGTCACAGAGCCTTGTGTGACGAGGGCATGGACCATTGTGATGACAAAGGTCATGAAGCATTGTGATGACTGGAGTCACGGAGCATTGTGATAACAGGGGTGATGGAGCATTGTGATGACAAGGGCATGGAGCATTGTGATGACAGTGGCATGGAATATTTGTTTGACAAATTTCCTGGATTATTGTGATGACAGTGGGCATGGCGCATTGTGATGAAAAGGGCATGGAACATTGTGATGACAAGGTCATGGAATATTGTGAAGACAGGTGTAAGGGAGCATTGTGATGACATATGTCATTGTCCATTGTGATGACAATGGCATGGAGCATTGTGATACCAAGTGTCATGGAGGATTGTGATGACAAAGGTAATGGAACATTTTGATGACAGGGGTTATGGAACATTGTGATGACAGTGGTGAGCGAGTATTGTGATGACTAGTGATGGAACATTGTGATATATGTGGTGAGAGAGCATTTTGATGAGAAGTGCATGGAGAATTGTGATGACAAGGTTTATGGAGCATTTTGATGACAAGGATGTGGAGCATTGTGATGACAAGTGCATGGTGCATTGTGATGACATGGGTTATGGAGCATTGTGCTGACAAAGGCATGGAGCACTGTGTTGACAAGGGACACAGAGCCTTGTGATGAAAATTGCATGGAGCATTGTGTTGACAAAGATCACAGAGACTTGTGTGACGAGGGCATGGACCATTGTGATGAGAAAGGTCATGAATCATTGTGGTGACTGGAGTCACGATGCACTGTGATGACAGGGGCCATGGAGCATTGTAATGACAAGGGCATGGAGCAATATGATGACAGGGGCATGGAACATTGGTCTGACAAGTTTCATGGATTATTGTGATGACAGTGGGCATGGAACATTGAGATGACAAGGGCATGGAGCATTGTGGGGACAAAGGTCACAGAGCCTTGTGTGACGAGGGCATGGACCATTGTGAGGACAAAGGTCATGAAGCACTGTGATGACTGGAATCACGGAGCATTGTGATGACAGGGGTCATGGAGCATTATGATGACAAGGACATGGATCATTGTGATGACAGGGGCATGGAACATTGGTCTGACATGTTTCATGGATTATTGTGATGACAGGGGTCATGAGGCATTGTGATGACAAGTGCATGGAGCATTGTGATAACAGGGGAATGGAACATTGGTCTGACATGTTTCATGGATTATTGTGATCACAGTGGGCATGGCACATTGTGACAACAAGGGCATGGAACCTTGTGATGACAAGGTCATGGAGTATAGTGAAGACAGGTGTCAGGGAGCATTGTGATGACATATGTCATTGTCCATTGTGATGACAATGGCATGGAGCATTGTGATACCAAGTGTCATGGAGGATTTTTATGACAAAGGTAATGGAGCATTTTGATGACAAGGGCATGGAGCATTCTGATGAAAATGTGCATGGAGCATTGAGATTACAGGGGTTTTGAAGCAATGTGATGACAAGGGCATGGAGCATTGTGATGAGAAGGCAATGGAGCATTCTGATGGCATGCGTCATGGAGCTTTGTGATGACAAGGGCATGGAGAAATGTGATTACAGGCGTCTTGGAGCATTGTGATGAAAAGGGAATGGATCATTGTGATGAAAAATGCATGGAGCCTTGTCATGAGAGTGTTCAAGGAGCATACTGATGACAACTGTCAGGGAGCATTGTGATGATAAGTGTATTGAGCATTGTGATGACAAAGATCATGGAGCATTGTGATGAGAAGACCATGGATAATTGTGATGACCTGCGTCATGGGGCATTGTGATGACAAGTGTTTTGGAACATTGTGATCAGAAGGGTTTGGTGCATTGTGATGACAGAGGTCATTGAGCATTTTGATTTCATTGTGATGACAATAGCATGAAATATTATGGTGATGGACACGGTGCATTGTGATGACAGGGTTCATGGAGCATTGAGATGTAAAGGGGCATGGAGCATTGTGATTACAGGGGTGTTGGAGCATTGTGATGACAAGGGCATGGAGCATTGTGATGACATGCGTCATGGAGCTTTGTGATGACAAGGGCATGGAGAATTGTGATTACAGGGGTCATGGAATATTGTGATGACAGGGGTGAGGGAGTATTGTGATGTCTAGTGATGGAACATTGTGATATATGTGTGGAGAGAGGATTTTGATGAGAAGTGCATGGAGCATTGTGATGACAAGTTTTATGGAGCAGAGCGATGAAAATTATGTGGAGCATTGTGATGAAATGAGCATGGCACATTGTGATGACATGTGTCATGGAGCATTGTGCTGACAAGCGCATGGAGCATTTTGATGACAAGTATCATGGAGCATTGTGCTGACAAAAGCATGGAGCATTGTGATGACAAGGGACTCAGAGCATTGTGATTAAAATTTCATGGAGCATTGTGGTGACAAAGATCACAGAGCCTTTTGTGACGAGGGCATGGACCATTGTCATGAGAAACGTCATGAATCATTGTGGTGACTGGAGTCACGGAGCACTGTGATGACAGGGGTCATGAAGCATTGTGATGACAAGGGCATGGAGCAATATGATGACAGGGGCATGGAACATTGGTCTGACAAGTTTCATGGATTATTGTGATGACAGGGGTCATGGAGCATTGCGATGACAAGGGCATGGAGCATTGTGATGACATGGGTTATGGAGCATTGTGCTGACACACGCATCGAGCATTGTGATGACAAGGGTCATGGAGCACTGTGCTGAAAAAGGCATGGAGCTTTCTGATGACAAGGGTCACAGAGCATTGTGATAAAAATTTCATGGAGCATTGAGTTACAAATGTCACAGAGCTTTGTGTGACGAGGTCATGGACTCTTGTGATGATAAACGTCATGAAGCATCGTGATGACTGGAGTCACGGAGCTCTGTGATAACAGGGGTCTTGGAGCATTGTGATGAAAAGGGAATGGATCATTGTGATGAAAATGGCATGGAGCCTTGTCATGAGAGTGTTCAAGGAGCATACTGATGACAAGTGTCAGCGAGCATTGTGGTGACAAAGGTTATGGAACATTGTGATGAGAAGACCTTGCATAATTGTGATGACGAGCGTCATGGGGCATGTGATCACACGTGTTATGGAACATTGTGATCAGAAGGCTTTGGAGCATTGTGATGACAGAGGACATGGAGCATTTTGATTTCATTGTGATGACAATACCATGAATCATTATGATGATGTGCATTGTGCATTGTGATGACAGTGTTCATGGCGCATTGAGATGAAATGTGGCATGGAGAATTGTAATTACAGAGGTCTTGGAGCCTTGTGATGACAAGGCCGTGGAATATTGTGATGGCAGGGTTCATGGAGCATTGTTATGACAGGTGTAATGGAGCATTGTGATGACAAGGGCATGGAGCAATGTGATGAGAGATTTCATTGAACATTGTGATGTCAATGGCATGCAGCATTGTGATGCCAAAGGTCATGGAGATTTGTTATGACAAATGTCATGGGGCATTTTGATGACAAGGGCGTGGTGCATTGTGATGAGAAGGGGAGGGAGCATTGTGATGACAGTGTCATGGAGCAATTTGAATAAAAGTTCATGGAATATTTTGATGACAGTGTTTATGGAACATTGTGATGTCAGGGGTCATGAAGCATTGTGATGAAATGGGTCATGGAGCATTTTGTGACAGGGGTTAAGGAACATTGTGATGTCAGGGTCATGGAGCATTGTGATGATAAGAGCATGTAGCACTGTGATGACAGTGGTCATGGAACATTGAGATGACAGAGGTGAGGGAGTATTATGATGACTAGTGATGGGACATTGTGATTTATGTGTTGAGAGAGCATTTTGAAGAGAAGTTCATGGAGCATTGTGATGACAAGTTTTATGGAGCATAGCGATGAAAAGGATGTGGAGCATTGTGACGAAAAGAGCATGGAACATTGTGATGACATGTGTCATGGAGAATTGTGCTGACAAGCGCATGGAGCATTTTGATGACAAGTGTCATGGAGCATTGTGCTGACAAAGGCATGGAGCACTGTGTTGACAAGGGACACAGAGCCTTGTGATGAAAATTGCATGGAGCATTGTGTTGACAAAGATCACAGAGACTTGTGTGACGAGGGCATGGACCATTGTGATGAGAAAGGTCATGAATCATTGTGGTGACTGGAGTCACGATGCACTGTGATGACAGGGGCCATGGAGCATTGTAATGACAAGGGCATGGAGCAATATGATGACAGGGGCATGGAACATTGGTCTGACAAGTTTCATGGATTATTGTGATGACAGTGGGCATGGAGCATTGAGATGACAAGGGCATGGAGCATTGTGGGGACAAAGGTCACAGAGCCTTGTGTGACGAGGGCATGGACCATTGTGAGGACAAAGGTCATGAAGCACTGTGATGACTGGAATCAAGGAGCATTGTGATGACAGGGGTCATGGAGCATTGTGATGACAAGGACATGGATCATTGTGATGACAGGGGCATGGAACATTGGTCTGACATGTTTCATGGATTATTGTGATGACAGGGGTCATGGGGCATTGTGATGACTAGTGCATGGAGCATTGTGATAATAGGGGCATGGAACATTGGTCTGACATGTTTCATGGATTATTGTGATCACAGTGGGCATGGCACATTGTGACAACAAGGGCATGGAACCTTGTGATGACAAGGTCATGGAGTATAGTGAAGACAGGTGTCAGGGAGCATTGTGATGACATATGTCATTGTCCATTGTGATGACAATGGCATGGAGCATTGTGATACCAAGTGTCATGGAGGATTTTTATGACAAAGGTAATGGAGCATTTTGATGACAAGGGCATGGAGCATTCTGATGAAAATGTGCATGGAGCATTGAGATTACAGGGGTTTTGAAGCAATGTGATGACAAGGGCATGGAGCATTGTGATGAGAAGGCAATGGAGCATTCTGATGACATGCGTCATGGAGCTTTGTGATGACAAGGGCATGGAGAATTGTGATTACAGGGGTCTTGGAGCATTGTGATGAAAAGGGAATGGATCATTGTGATGAAAAATGCATGGAGCCTTGTCATGACAGAGTTCAAGGAGCATACTGATGACAACTGTCAGGGAGCATTGTGATGATAAGTGTATTGAGCATTGTGATGATAAAGATCATGGAGTATTGTGATGAGAAGACCATGGATAATTGTGTTGACCAGCGTCATGGGGCATTGTGATGACAAGTGTTATGGAACATTGTGTTCAGAAGGGTTTGGTGTATTGTGATGACAGAGGTCATTGAGCATTTTGATTTCATTGTGATGACAATAGCATGAAATATTATGGTTATGGGAATGGTGCATTGTGATGACAGGGTTCATGGAGCATTGAGATGAAAAGGGGCATGGAGCATTGTGATTACAGGGGTGTTGGGGCATTGTGATGGCAAGGGCATGGAGCATTGTGATGAGGAGGCCATGGATCATTCTGATGACATGCGTCATGGAGATTTGTGATGACAAGGTCATGGAGAATTGTGATTACAGGGGTCATGGAATATTGTGATGACAGGGGTGAGGGAGTATTGTGATGACTAGTGATGGAACATTGTGATATCAGTGGTGAGAAGGCATTTTGAGGAGAAGTGCATGGAGCATTGTGATGACAAGATTTATGGAGAATTTTGATGACAAGGATGTGGAGCATTGTGATGACAAGTGTATGGTGCATTGTGATGACATGGGTTATGGAGCAATGTGCTGACATGCGCATCGAGCATTGTGATGACAAGGGTCATGGAGCATTGTGCTGACAAAGGCATGGAGCTTTGTGATGACAAGGGTCAGAGAGCATTGTGATAAAAATTTCATGGAGCATTATGGTGACAAAGGTCACAGATCTTTGTGTGATGAGGTCATGGACCATTGTGATGACAAATGTCATGAAGCATTGTGATGACTGGAGTCACGGAGCATTGTGATAACAGGGGTCTTGGAGCATTGTGATGAAAAGGGAATGGATCATTGTGATGAAAAAGGCATGGAGCCTTGTCATGACAGTGTTCAAGGAGCATACTGATGACAAGTGTCAGCGAGCATTGTGATGCCAAGTGTATTGAGCATTGTGGTGACAAAGGTCATGGAGCATTGTGATGAGAAGACCTTGCATAATTGTGATGACGAGCGTCATGGGGCATGTGATGAAAAGTGTTATGGAACACTGTGATCAGAAGGGTTTGGAGTATTGTGATGACAGTGGACATGGAGCATTTTGATTTCATTGTGATGACAATAGCATGAATCATTATGATGCTGGGCATGGTGCATTGTGATGACAGTGTTCATGGAGCATTAAGATGAAAAGTGGCATGGAGAATTGTGATTATAGAGGTCTTGGAGCATTGTGATGACAAGGCCGTGGAACATAGTAATGGCAGGGGTCATGGAGCATTGTTATGACAGGTGTAATGGAGCATTGTGATGACAAGGGCATGGAACAATGTAATGAGAGATTTCATTGAGCATTGTGATGACAAGGGCATGAAGCATTCTGATGATAATGTGCATGGAGCATTGAGATTACAGGGGTTATGAAGCAATGTGATGAGAAGGGCATGGAGCATTGTGATGAGGATGCAATGGAGCATTCTGATGACATGCGTCATGGAGCTTTGTGATGACAAGGACATGGAGCATTGTGATTACAGGGGTCTTGGAGCATTGTGATGAAAAATGCATGGAGCCTTGTCATGACAGGGTTCAAGGAGCATACTGATGACAACTCTCAGGGAGCATTGTGATGATAAGTGTATTGAGCATTGTGATGACAAAGATCATGGAGCATTGTGATGAGAAGACCATGGATAATTGTGATGACCAGCGTCATGGGGCATTGTGATGACAAGTGTTATGGAACATTGTGATCAGAAGGGTTTGGTGCATTGTGATAACAGAGTTCATTGAGCATTTTGATTTCATTATGATGACAATAGCATGAAATATTTTGGTGATGGGCACGGTGCATTGTGATGACAGGGTTCATGGAGCATTGAGATATAAAGGGGCATGGAGCATTGTGATTACAGGGGTGTTGGAGCATTGTGATGACAAGGACATGTAGCATTGTGATGAGAAGGCCATGGAGCATTGTGATGACATGCGTCATGGAGCTGTGTGATGACAAGGGCATGGAGAATTGTGATTACAGGGTCATGGAATATTGTGACGACAGGGGTTAGGGAGTATTGCGATGACTAGTGATGGAACATTGTGATATCAGTGGTGAGAAGGCATTTTGAGGAGAAGTGCATGGACAATTGTGATGACAATGTTTATGGAGAATTTTGATGACAAGGATGTGGAACATTGTGATGACACGCGCATCGAGCATTGTGATGACAAGGGTCATGGAGCATTGTGCTGACAAAGGCATGGAGCTTTGTGATGACAAGGGTCACAGAGCATTGTGATAAAAATTTCATGGAGCATTGTGGTTCAAAAATCACAGAGCTTTGTGTGACGAGGTCATGGACCATTGTGATGACAAATATCAGGAAGCATTGTGATGACTGCAGTCACGGAGCATTGTGATAACAGGGGTCTTGGAGCATTGTGATGAAAAGGGAATGGATCATTGTGATGAAAAAGGCATGGAGCCTTGTCATGACAGTGTTCAAGGAGCATACTGATGACAAGTGTCAGCGAGCATTGTGATGCCAAGTGTATTGAGCATTGTGGTGACAAAGGTCATGGAGCATTGTGATGAGAAGACCTTGCATAATTGTGATGACGAGCGTCATGGGGCATGTGATGACATGTGTTATGGAACATTGTGATCAGAAGGGTTTGGAGCATTGTGATGACAGAGGACATGGAGCGTTTTGATATCATTGTGATGACAATAGCATGAATCATTATGATGCTGGGCATAGTGCATTGTAATGACAGTGCTCATGGCGCATTGAGATGAATAGTGGCATGGAGAATTGTGATTACAGAGGTCTTGGAGCATTGTGATGGGAAGGGTCATGGAGCCTTGTGATGACAAGGCCGTGGAACATTGTGATGGCAGGGGTCATGGAGCATTGTTATGACAGGTGTAATGGAGCATTGTGATTACAAGGGCATGGAGCAATGTGATTAGAGATTTCATTGAACACTGTGATGACAATGGCATGGAGCATTGTGATGCCAAGGGTCATGGAGATATGTTATGACAAATGTCATGGGGCATTTTGATGACAAGGGTGTGGTGCATTGTGATGAGAAGGGCAGGAAGCATTGTGATGAGAGGGTCATGGTGCAATTTGAATAAAAGTGTCATGGAATATTTTGATGCCAGGGTTATGGAACATTGTGATGTCAGGGGTCATGAAGCTTTGTTATGAAATGGGTCATGGAGCATTTTGTGACAGGGGTTATGGAACATTGTGATGTCAGGGGTCATGGAGCATTGTGACGATAAGGGCATGGAGCATTTTGGTGACAAAGTTCACAGAGCCTTGTGTGACGAGGGCCTGGATCATTGTGAGGACAAAGGTCATGAAGCATTGTGATGACTGGAGTCATGGAGCATTGTGATGACAGGGGTCATGGAGCATTGTGATGACAAGGGCATGGAGCATTGTGATGACAGGGGCATGGACAATTGGTCTGACATGTTTCATGGATTATTGTGATGAGAGTGGGAATGGCGCATTGTAATGACAAGGGCATGGAACATTGTGATGACAAGGTCATGGAGTATTGTGAAGACAGGTGTCAGGGATCATTGTGATGACATATGTCATTGTCCATTGTGATGACAATGGCATGGAGCATTGTGATACCAAGTGTCATGGAGGATTGTGATGACAAAGGTAATGGAGCACTTGAATGACAAGGGCTTGGAATATTGTGATGACAAGTGTCATGGAGCATTGTGATGAAAAGGGCATGGAGCATTCTGATGAAATGGTGCATGGAGCATTGAGATTACAGGGGTTTTGAAACAATATAATGAAAAGGTCATGGAGCATTGTGATTAGAAGTCAATGGAGCATTCTGATGACATGCGTCATGGAGCCTTGTGATGACAAGGACATGGAGCATTGTGATTACCGGGGTCTTGGAGCATTGTGATGAAAAGGGAATGGATCATTTTGATGAAAAATGCATGGAGCCTTGTCATGACAGGGTTCAAGGAGCATACTGATGACAACTGTCAGGGAGCATTGTGATGATAAGTGTATTGAGCATTGTGATGACAAAGATCATGTAGCATTGTGATCAGAAGACCATGGATAATTTTGATGACCAGCGTCATGGGGCATTGTGATGACAAGTGTTATGGAAAATTGTGATCAGAAGGGTTTGGTGCATTGTGATGACAGAGGTAATTGAGCATTTTGATTTCATTGTGATGACAATGGCATGAAATATTATGGTGATGGGCACGGTGCATTGGGATGACAGTGTTCATGGAGCATTGAGATGAAACGGGGCATGGAGCATTGTGATTACAGGGGTGTTGGGGCATTGTGATGACAAGGGCATGGAGCATTTTGATGAGAATGCCATGGAGCATTCTGATGACATGCGTCATGGAGCTTTGTGATGACAAGGGCATGGAGAATTGTGAATACAGGGTTCATGGAATATTGTGATGACAGGGGTCAGGGAGTATTGTGATGACTAGTGATGCAACATATTGATATCAGTGGTGAGAAGGCATTTTGAGGAGAAGTGCATGGATCATTGTGATGACACTGTTTATGGAGAATTTTGATGACAAGGATGTGGAGCATTGTGATGACAAGTGCATGGTGCATTGTGATGACATGGGTTATGGAGCATTGTGCTGACACACGCATCGAGCATTGTGATGAAAAGGGTCATGGAGCATTGTGCTGACAAAGGCATGGAGCTTTGTGATGACAAGGTTCACAGAGCATTGTGATAAAAATTTCATGGAGCATTGCGGTGACAACTGCATGGAGCAATGTGATGAGAGATTTCATTGAGCATTGTGATGACAATGGCATGGAGCACTGTGATGACAAGGGTCACAGAGCATTGTGATAAAAATTTCTTAGAACACTGTGGTGACAATGCTCACAGAGCTTTTTTTAACGAAGTCTTGGAGCTTTGTGATGACTGGAGTCACGGAGCACTGTGATAACAGGGGTCTTGGAGCATTGTGATGAAAAGGGAATGGATCATTGTGATGAAAAAGGCATGGAGCCTTGTCATGACAGTGTTCAAGGAGCATACTGATGACAAGTGTCAGCGAGCATTGTGATGCCAAGTGTATTGAGCATTGTGGTGACAAAGGTCATGGAGCATTGTGATGAGAAGACCTTGCATAATTGTGATGACGAGCGTCATGGGGCATGTAATGACAAGTGTTATGGAATATTGTGATCAGAAGGGTTTGGAGCGTTGTGATGACAGAGGACATGGAGCATTTTGATTTCATTGTGATGACAGTAGCATGAATCATTATGATGATGGGCATGGTGCATTGTGATGACAGTGTTCATGGAGCATTGAGTTGAAAAGTGGCATGGAGAATTGTGATTACAGAGGTCTTGGAGCATTGTGATGACAAGGGCCATTGAGAATTTTGATGACAACGTCGTGAAGCATTGTGATGACAAGCGCATGGAGCTTGCTATGACAGGGGTCATACAGCATTGTGATGACCAGAGCATGGAGCATTGTGATGGCAAGACCGTGGAGCATTGTGATGAGAAGATCACGGATAATTGTGATTACTAGCGTCATGGAGCACTGTAATGACAAGGGGCATGGAGCATTGTGATTAAAGGGTTCTTGGAGCATTGAGATGACAAGGGCATGGAGCATTCTGATGAGAAGGCCACGGAGCATTCTGATGACATGCGTCATGAATCTTTGTGACGAAAAAGGCATGGAGCATTGTGATTACAGGGGTCTTGGAGAACTGTGATGACAAGGGTCATGGAGCCTTGGATGACAAGGCCGTGGAACATTGTGATGGCAGTGGTCATGGAGAATTGTTATGAAAGTGGTAATGGAGCATTGTGATGACAAGGGCATGGGACATTAGTCTGAAAATTTCATGGATTATTGTGATGAGATTCGGCATGGAGCATTGTGATGACTAGGGCACGAAACACTGTGATACCTGTGTCATGGAGGATTGTAGTGACAAGGGCATGCAGCATTGTGATGAGAAGAGTATCGAGCATTGTGATGACAAGTGTCATGGAGCATTGTGCTGACAAGGGTATGGAGAAATGTGACGAGAGGTTTCATGTAGCATTGTGATGAAATGGCATGGAGCATTGTGATGCCAAGGGTCATGGAGCTTTGTGATGACAAATGTCATGGTGCATTTTGATGACAAGGTCGTGGTGCATTGTGATGAGAAGGGCAAGCAGCATTGTGATGACAAGGTCATGGAGCAAATTGATGAAAAGTGTCATGGATCATTTTGATGACAGGGGTTATGGAACATTGTGATGTCATGGGTCATGGAGCATTTTGATCAAAAGGGTCATGGAGCATTCTGATGAAAAGGTGCATTGAGCATTGTGATTACAGGGGTTTTGAAGTTTTGTGATTACTAGGGCAAGGAGCATTGTGATGAGAAGGCAATGGAGCATTCTGATGACTTGCGTCATGGAGCTTTGTGATGACAAGGACATGGAGCATTGTGGTGAAAAAGGTCACAGAGCCTTGTGTGACGAGGGCATGGAACATTGTGATGACAAATGTCATGAAGCATTGTGATGACTGGTGTCATGGAGCATTGTGATGACAAGGGCATGGTGCATTGTGATGACAGGGGCATGGAATATTGGTCTTACATGTTTCATCGATTATTGTGATGACAGTGAGCGTGGCGCATTGTGATGACAAGGTCATGGAACATTGTGATGACAAGGTCATGGAGTATTGTGAAGACAGGTGTCAGGGAGCATTGTGATGACATATGTCATTGTCCATTGTGATGACAATGGCATGGAGCATTGTGATACCAAGTGTCATGGAGGATTGTGATGACAAAGGGAATGGAACATTTTGATGACAAGGGCTTGGAACATTGTGATGACAAGGGTCATGGAGCATTGTGATTACATGGGCATGGAGCATTGTGATGACAAGGGTCATTGAGAATTTTGATGACAATGCCGTGAAGCATTGTGATGACAAGCTCATGGAGCTTGCTATGACAGGGATCATAGAGCATTCCGATGACAAGTGCATGGAGAAATGTGATGACAAGATCAGGTAACATTGTGATAAGAAGTGTCATGGAGCATTGTGATGACAAGGACGTGGAGAATTGTGATGATATGGGACATGGAGCATTGTGATGACCAGGGTATGGAGCATTGTGATGTCGGGACCGTGGAGCATTGTGATGAGAAGATCACGGATAATTGTGATGACGCGCGTCATGGAGCACTGTAATGACAAGGGGCATGGAACATTGTGAATCCAGGGTTCCTGGAGCATTGTGATGACAAGGGAATGGAGCATTTTCATGAGAAGGCCATGGAGCATTCTAATGACATGCGTCATGAATCATTGTGACGACAAGGGCATGGAGCATTGTGATTACAGAGGTCTTGGAGCACTATGATGACAAGGGTCATGGAGCTTTGGATGACAAGGCTGTGGAACATTGTGATGGCAGGGTTCATGGAGCATTGTTATGACAGGGGTAATGGAGCATTGTGATGACATGTGCATGGAACATTGGTTGAAAATTTCATGGATTATTGTGATGAGATTCGGCATGGAGCATTGTGATGACTAGGGCACGGAACACTTCATACATGTGTCATGGAGGATTGTATTGACAAGGGCATGGAGCATTGTGATGAGAAGAGTATAGAGCATTGCGATGACAAGCGTCATGGAGCATTGTGCTGACAAAGGCATGGAGCATAGTGAAGACATGGGTAAAAGAGCATTGTGATGAAATTTTCATGGAGCATTGTGGTGACAAATTTCACAGAGCCTTTTGATTAAGTGGGCATGGACCAGTGTGATGACAAGGTACTGGAGCATTGTAATGAGAGGACCATGGAGCCTTTTTGTGACAATTCTCATGGAGCATTCTGATGAAAAGGGGCATGGAGCATTGTGATTACAGGGGTATTGGATCCTTGTGATGACAAGACCGTTGAACATTGTGATGGCAGGGTTCATGGAGCATGGTTATGACATGGGCAATGGAGGATTGTGATGACAAGGGCATCGAGCATTCGTCTGAAAACTTTCATGGATTACTGTGATGAGAGTGCGCATAGAGCATTGTGATGACAAGGGCACGGAACACTGTGATACATGGATCATGGATGTTTGTAATGACAAGGGCATGGGGCAATGTGATGAGAGGCTTCATGGAGCATTGTGATGACAAGGGCATGGAGCATTGTGATGACAAGGGTCGTGGAGCATTTTGAATACAAGATTCCCATATCATTGTGTTGTCAGGGGTCATGGAGCTCTGTGATGACAGTGGTCATGGAGCACTGTGATGACAGGGTCATGGAGCATTGTGATAAGAAGGTCATGGAGCATTGGGCTGAAAATGTTCATGGAGTATTGTGATGACAGGGTAATGGGGCACTGTGATGACAAGGTCCTGGGACATTGTGATGAGAAAACCATGGAGCCTTGTGATGACAAGTCTCATGGAGCATTCTGATGAAAATGTGCATGGAGCATTGTGATTACAGGGATCATGAAACCTTGTGATGAAAATGGCATGGAGCATTGTGATGCCAAGGGTCATGGAGTTTGTGATGACAAAGTTCATGGGGCATTTTGATGACAAGGTTGTGGTACATTGTGATGAGAAGTGCAGGGAGCATTTTGATGACAGGGTCATGGAGCAATTTGATGAAAAGTATCATGGAATATTTTGATGACAGGGGTTATGGGACATTGTGATGTCAGGGTTCATGGAGCATTGTGATGATAAGGTCATGTAGCATTGTCATGACACGGATCATGGAACATTGTGATGACAGGGGGGAGAGAGCATTTTAATGAGAACTGCATGGAGCATTGTGATGACAAGGTTTTTGGAGCACTGTAATGACAAGGATGTGGAGCACTGTGATGAAAAGCGCATGGCGCATTGTGACGACATGGGTTGTGGAGCATTGTGCTCACAAGCGCATGGAGCATTGTGATGACAACGGTCATGGAGCACTGTGCTGACAAAGGCATGGAGCATGGTGATGACAAGGATCACAGAACATTGTGATGAAAAGTTCATGGAGCATTGTGGTGAGAAAGGTCACAGAGCCCTATGTGACGAGGACATGGACCATTGTGATGACAAATGTCATGAAGCCTTGTGATGACTGGAGTCACAGAACATTGAGATGACAGGGGTCTTGGAGCACTGTGATGACAAGTACATGGAGCAATGTGATGAGAAGGCCATGGAGCATTCTGATGACATGCATCATGGAGCTTTGTGATTAAAGGTCATGGAGCATTGTGATTACAGGGGTCTTGGAGCATTGTGAAGAAAATTGTATGGATCATTGTGATGAAAAAGGCATGGAGCCTTGTCATGACAGGGTTCAAGGAGCATACTGATGACAAGTGTCAGGGAGCATTGTGATGACAAGTGTATTGAGCGTTGTGATGACAAAGGTCATGGAGCACTGTGATGAGAAGACCATGGATAATTGTGATGATGAGCGTCATGGTGCATTGTGATGACAATGGTTATGGAACATTGTGATCACAAGGGTTTGGTGCATTTTGATGACAGAGGTCATGGAGCATATTTATTTCATTGTGATGACAATAGCATGAAGCATTATGATGATGGACATGGTGCATTGTGATGACAGGGTCATGGAGCAATTTGATGAAAGGGTCATGGAACATTTTGATGACAGTGGTTATGGAACATTGTGATGTCAGGGGTCTTGGAGCATTGTGATGAAAAGGGTGATGGAGCATTCTGATGACAGAGGATATGGAACATTTTGATGTCAGGGGTCATGGAGCATTGTGATGATACGGCATGTGGCATTGTGATGACAGAGGTCATGGAAAATTGCGATGACAGTGGTGAGGGAGTATTGTGATGACTACTGATGGAACAGTGTGATATCAGTGGTGAGAAAGTATTTTGATGAGAAGTGCATGGAGCATTGTGATGACAATGTTTATGGAGCATTGTGATGACAAGGTTTATGGAGCATTGTGATGACAAGGCTGTGGAGCATTGTGTTGACAATTGCATGGCGCATTTTGATGACATGGGTCATGGAGCATTGTGCTGAGAAGCACATGGAGCATTTTGACGACAAGGTTCATGGAGCATTGTGCTGACCAATTCATGGAACCTTGTGATGACAACGGTCACAAGCATTGTGCTGAAAAGTTCATGGAGCATTGTGGTGACAATGGTCACAGAGCCTTGTGATGACGAGGTTAAGTACCATTGTGATGACAAAGGTCATGAAGCATTGTGATGACTGGAGTTACGGAACATTGTGATGACAAGGGTATGGAGCATTCTGATGACAGGGCCATGGTGCATTGGTCTGACAAGTTTCATTGTTTACTGTGATGACAGTGGGCAAGGCGCATTCTGATGAGAAGAGCATGGAGCATTTTGATGAGAAGGTCATGGAGTACTGTGAAGACAGGTGTTTGGTGGCATGTGATGACATATGTCATGGTCCATTGTGATGACAATGGCATGGAGTATTGTGTTGCCAAGTGTCATGGAGGAATGTGATGACAAAGTTAATGGAGCATTGTGATGACAGGGGTTTGGAGCATTGTGATGGCAAGGGTCATGGAGCATTTTGATGACAAGGGCATGGAGGATTGTGATGACAAGGGCCATTGAGAATTTTGATGACAAGTTCCTGAAGCATTGTGATGAAAAGCACATGGAGCTTGCTACGACAGGGGTCATGGAGCATTGCGATAACAAGTGCATGGAAAACTGTGATGACAAGAGCATGTAACATTGTGATGAGAAGTGTCTTGGAGCATCGTGATGGTAAGACCGTGGAGCATTGTGATGAGAAGACCATGGATAATTTTGATGACGAGCTTCATGGAGCACTGAAATGACAAGGGGCATGGAGCATTGTGATGACAGGTGTCATGGAGAATTGTGGTGACAGGGATCATGGAGCATTGTGATGACAAGGGTCATGGAGCATTCTGATGACAAGCTTGTGGAGTATTGTGATGACAATGTCATGGAGCATTGAGAGGAAAAGGGCATGGAGCATTGTGATGAAAAAGGCATGGAGCCTTTTCATGACAGTGTTCAAGGAGCATTCTGACGAAAAGTGTCAGGGAGCATTGTGATGACAAGTGTATTGAGCATTGTGATGACAAAGTTCATGGAGCATTTTGATGACAAGGGCATGGAGTATTGTGATGACAGGCATCATGGAGCGTTTTGATGACAATTGTTATGGAACATTGTGATCACAAGAGTTTGGAGCATTGTGATGACACAGGTCATGGATCATTTTGATTTCAAGAATCACGGAGCATTGTGATGACAACAGCATGAAACAATGTGATCCCAAGGGTCACAGAGGATTGTGATGACAGTGGTAAAGGAGAATTGTGATGACAATTGCATGGAGCATTGTGATGACAAGGTCATGTAGCATTTTGCTGACAAAGGCATGGAGAATTGTGATGACAAGTGTCATGGAGCTCTGTGACGACAAGCGTCAAGGAGCATTTTGATTACAGGGGTCATGGAGCATTGGGATGAGAAGCACATGGAACATTCTGATGACAAGTGGCATGGATCATTTTGATGACTGTGGTCATGAAGCATTGTGATGACATGGGTCATGGAGCTTTGTGATGAGAAGGTCATGGAGCATTCGGCTGAAATTATTCATGGAGTACTGTGATGACAGGGGTCATGGAGCATTGTCATGAGAAGGGAATGGAGCAATGTGATGAGAAGGTCCTGGAGCATTGTGATGAGAGGGCCATGGAGCCTTGTGATGACAAGGGTCATGGAGCATACTGATGAAATGGTGCATGGAGCATTGAGATTGCAGGGGTTTTGAAGCATTGTGATGGCAAGAGCATGGAGTATTGTGATGAGAAAGCAATGGAGCATTCTGATGACATGCGTCATGGTGCTTTGTGATGGCAAGGAGATGGAGCATTGTGATTACAGGGGTCTTGGAGCATTGTGATGAAAAGGGAATGGATCATTGTGATGAAAAATGCATGGAGCCTTGTCATGACAGGGTTCAAAAAGCACACTGATGACAACTGTCAGGGAGCATTGTGATGATAAGTGTATTGAGCATTGTGATGACAAAGATCATGGAGCATTGTGATGAGAAATCCATGGATAATTGTGATGACAAGCCTCATGGGGCATTGTGATGACAAGTTGTTATGGAACATTGTGATCAGAAGGGTTTGGTGCATTGTGATGACAGTGGTCATTGAGCGTTTTGATTTCATTGTGATAACAATAGCATGAAATATTATGGTGATGGACACGGTGCATTGTGATGACAGGGTTCATGGAGCATTGAGATGAAAAGGGGCATGGAGCATTGTGATTACAGGGCTGTTGGAGCATTGTGATGACAAGGGCATGGAGCATGGTGATGAGAAGGCCATGGAGCATTCTGATGACATGCGTCATGGAGCTTTGTGATGACAATGGCATGGAGCATTGTGATTACAGGGGTCTTGGAGCATTGTGATGACAAGGGTCATGGAGGCTTGTGATGACAAGGCCGTGGAACCTTGTGATGGCAGGGGTCATGGATCATTATTATGACAGGGGTAATGGAGCTTTGTGATGACAAAGGTCTTGGGGCATTTAGATGACAAACGCGTGGTGCATTGTGATGACAAATGTCATGGAGCATTTTGATGACAAGGTCGTTGTGCATTGTGATGAGAATTTCAGGGAGCATTGTGATGAGAGGGTCTTGGAGCAAATTGATGAAAAGTGTCATGGAACATTTTGATAAGAGGGGTTATGGAACATTGTGATGACAAGGGCATGGAGTATTGTGATGAGGAGGCAAAGGAGCATTCTGATGACATGCGTCATGGAGCTTTGTGATGAGAAGGACATGGAGCATTGTGATTAAAGGGGTCATAGAGCATGGCGATGACAAGTGCATGGAGAATTGTGATGAAAATATCATGTAACATTGTGATAAGAAGTGTCAAGGAGCATTGTGATGACAAGGACTTGGACTATTGTGATGACATGGGACATGGAGCATTCTGATGACCAGGGCATGGAGCATTGTGATGGCAAGACCGTGGAGCATTGTGATGAGAAGATCACGGATAATTATGATGACGAGCATCATGGAGCCCTGTAATGACAAGGGTCATGGAGCATTGTGATTACAGGGTTCTGGAAGCATTGTGATGACAAGGGCATGGAGCATTGTAATGAGAAGGCCTCGGAGAGTTCTGAAGACATGCATCATGAATCTTTGTGACGACAAGGGCATGGAAAATTGTGATTACAGGGGTCTTGGAGCATTGTGATGACAAGGGTCATGGAGCCTTGGATGCCAAGGCGGTGGAACATTGTGATGGCAGGGGTCATGGAGCATTGTTATGACAGGGGTAATGGAGCATTGTGATGACAAGGGCAGGGAACATTGGTCTGAAAATTTCATGGATTATTGTGATGAGATTCGGCATGGAACATTGTGATGACTTGGGCACGGAACACTGTGATACTTGTGTCATGGACGATTGTAATGACAAGGGCATGGAGCATTGTGATGAGAAGAGTATCGAGCTTTGTGATGACAAGTGTCATGGAGCATTGTGGTGACAAGGGCATGGAGCGATATGATGAGAGGTTTCATGTAGCATTGTGATGAAATTGCATGGAGCATTGTGATGCAAAGGGTCATGGAGCTTTGTGATGACAAAGGTCATGGAGCATTTTGATGACAAGGTCGTGGTGCATTGTGATGACAAGGACATGGAGCACTGTGATTACAGGGGACTTGGAGCATTGTGATGAAAAGGGAATGTATCATTCTGATGAAAAATGCATGGAACCTTGTCATGACAGGTTTCAAGGAGCATACTGATGACAACTGTTAGGGAGAATTGTGATGATAAGTGTATTGAGCATTGTGATGACAAAGATCATGGAGGACTGTGATGAGAAGACCATCGAAAATTGTGATGACCAGCGTCAAGGGGCATTGTGATGACAAGTGTTATGGAACATTGTGATCAGAAAGGTTTGGTGCATTGTGATGACAGAGGTCATTGAGCATTTTCATTTCATTGTGATGACAATAGCATGAAATATTATGGTGATGGGCACGGTGCATTGTGATGACAGGGTTCATGGAGCATTGAGATGAAAAGGGGCATGGAGCATTGTGATTACAGTGGTGTTGTATCATTGTGATGACAAGGGCATGGAGCATTGTGATGAGAAGGTCATGGAGCATTCTGATGACATGCGTCATGGAGCTTTGTGCTGACAAGGGCATGGAGAATTGTGATTACAGGGGTCATGGAATATTGTGATGACAGGGGTGAGGGAGTATTGTGATGACTATTGATGGAACATTGTGATATCAGTGCTGAGAAGGCATTTTGAGGAGAAGTGCATGGAGCATTGTGATCACAAGGTTTATGGAGCATTTTGATGGCAAGGATGTGGAGCATTGTGATGACAAGTGCATGGTGCATTGTGATGATATGGGTTATGGAGCATTGTGCTGACACGCGCATCAAGCATTGTGGTGACAAGGGTCATGGAGCATTGTGCTGACAAATGTATGGAGCTTTGTGATGACAAGGGTCACAGAGCATTGTGATAAAAATTTCATGGAACATTGTGGTGACAAAGGTCACAGAGCTTTGTATGACGAGGTCATGGAGCATTGTGATGACGAATGACATGTATCATCGTGATGAATGGAGTCACGGAGCTTTGTGATAACAGGGGTTTTGGAGCATTGTGATTAAAAAAGAATGGATCATTGTGATGAAAAAGGCATGGAGCCTTGTCATGACAGTGTTCAAGGATCATACTGATGACAAGTGTCAGCGAGCATTGTGATGCCAAGTGTATTGAGCATTGTGGTGAAAAAGGTCATGGGGCATTGTGATGAGAAGACCTTGCATCATTGTGATGACGAGCGTCATGGGGCATGTGATGACATGTGTTATGGAACATTGTGATCAGAAGGGTATGGAGCATTGTGATGACAGAGGTCACGGAGCATTTTAATTTCATTGTGATGACAATAGCATGAATCATTATGGTGATGGGCATGGTGCATTGTGATGACAGTGTTCATGGAGCATTGAGATGAAAAGTGGCATGGAGAATTGTGATTACAGAGGTCTTGGTGCATTCTGATGACAAGGGTCATGGAGCCATGTGATGACACGGCCGTGGAACATTGTGATGGCCAGGGTCATGGAGCATTGTTATGACACGTGTAATGGAGCACTGTGATGACAAGGGCATGGAGCAATGTGATGAGAGATTTCATTGAGCATTGTGATGACAATGGCATGGAGCATTGTGATGCCAAGTGTCATGGAGCTTTGTGATGACAAAGGTCATGGGGCATTTTGACGACAAGGGCAAGGTGCATTGAGATGAGAAGGACAGGGAGCATTGTGATGACAGGGTCATGTAGCAATTTGATGAAAAGGGTCATGGAATATTTTGATGACAGAGGTTATGGAACATTGTGATGTCAGTGGTCATGAAGCATTGTGATGAAATGGGTCATGGAGCATTTTGTGACAGGGTTTATGGAACATTGTGATGTCAGGGGTCATGGAGCATTGTGATGATAAGGGCATGTAGCACTGTGATGACAGTAGTCATGGAACACTGTGATGAAAGGGGTGAGGGAGTATTGTGATGACTAGTGATGTAACATTGTGATATATGTGTTGAGAGAGCATTTTGATAAGAAGTGCATGGAGCATTGTGATGACAAGTGTTATGGAGCATAGCAATGATAAGGATGTGGAGTATTGTATGACAAGCGCATGGCGCATTGTGATGACATGTGTCATGGAGCATTGTGCTGAAAAGCACATGGAGCATTTTGATGACAAGTGTCATGGAGCATTGTGCTGACAAATGCATGGAGCATTTTGATGACAAGGGACACAGAGCATTATGATGAAATATTCATGGAGCATTGTGGTGAAAATGATCACAGAGCCTTGTGTGACGAGGGCATGGACTACTCTGAGGACAAAGGTCATGAAATTTTGTGATGACTTGAATCATGGTGCATTGTGATGACAGGGGTCATGGAGCATTGTGATGACAAGGGCATGGAGCAATGTGATGACAGGGGCATGGAACATTGGTCTGACATGTTTCATTGATTATTGTGATGACAGTGGGCATGGCGTATTGTGATGACAAGGGCATGGAGCATTGTGGTGACAAAGGTCACAGAGCCTTGTGTGACGAGGGCATGGACCATTGTGAGGACAAAGGTCATGAAGCATTGTGATGACTGGAGTCACGGAGCATTGTGATGACAGTGGTCATGGAGCATTGTGCTGACAAGCACATGGAGCATTTTGATGACAAGTGTCATGGAGCATTGTGCTGACAAAGGCATGGAGCATTTTGAAGACAAGGGACACAGAGCATTGTGATGAAATATTCATGGATCATTGTGGTTAAATAGATCACAGAGCCTTGTGTGACGAGGGCATGGACCATAGTGATGAGATAGGTCATGAAGCATTGTGATGACTGTAGTCAAGGAGCATTGTGATGACAGGGGTCATGGAGCATTGTGATGACAGGGGCATGGAACATTGGTCTGACAAGTTTCATGGATTATTGTGATGACAGTGGGCATGGAGCATTGTGATGACAAGGGCATGGAGCATTGTGGTGACAAAGGCATGGAGCATTTTCATGACAAGGGACACAGAGCATTGTGATGAAATATTCATGGAGCATTGTGGTGTAAAAGATCACAGGTCCTTGTTTGAAGAGGACATGGACCACTGTGATGACAAAGGTCATGAAGCATTGTGATGACTGGAGTCACGGACCATTGTGATGACAGGGGTCATGGAGCATTGCTCTGAGAAGATTATGGATTATTGTGATGAGAGTGGGCATGGCGCATTTTGATGACAAGGGCATGGAACATTGTGATGACAATGTCATGGATTATTGTGGAGACAGGTGTCAGGGAGCATTGTGATGACATATGTCATTGTCCATTGTGATGACAATGTTATGGAGCATTGTGATACCAAGTGTCATGGAGGATTGTGATGACAAAGGTAATGGAGCATTTTGATGACAAGGGCTTGGAACATTGTGATGACTAGGTTCATGGAGCATTGTGATGACTAGGTTCATGGAGCATTGTGATGACAAGGGCCATTGAGAATTGTGATGACAACGTCGTGAAGCATTGTGATGACAAGCGCATGGAGTTTGCTAGGGCAGTAGTCATACAGCATTGTGATGACAAGTGCATGGAGAATTGTGATGAAAATATCATGTAACATTGTGATGAGAAGTGTCACGAAGCATTGTGATGACAAGGACGTGGAGAATTGTAATGACTTGGGACATGGAGCATTGTGATGAACAGGGCATAGAGAATTGTGATAGCATACCGTGAAACATTGTGATGAAAAGACCATGGATAATTATGATGAAGAGCGTCATGGATCACTGTAATGACAAGGGGCATGGAGCATTGTGATGACAGGTGTCATGGAGCATTGTGATGAGAGGGGTCATGGAGCATTGTGATGGCAAGGGTAATGGAGCATTGTGATGAGAAGGTCATGGAGCATTGGCCTGAAAATGTTCATGGAGTATTGTGATGACAGTGGACAAGGAGCATTGTGATGACAAGGGAATGGAGCATTTTGATGACAAGGTCCTGGAGCAGAATGATGAGAAGACCATGGAGCCTTGTGATGACAAGTCTAATGGAGCATTCTGATGAATAGGGGCATGGAGCATTGTGATTACAGGGGTCTTGGAGCATTGTGATGACAAGGTCATGGAGCATAGTGATGAGAAGGCCCTGGAGCATTCTGATGACATGTGTCATGGATCTTTGTGGTGACAGGGGCATGGAGCATTGTGATTACAGGGGTCTTGGAGCATTGTGATGACAAGGGTCATGGAGCCTTGGATGCCAAGGCGGTGGAACATTGTGATGGCAGGGGTCATGGAGCATTGTTATGACAGGGGTAATGGAGCATTTTGATGACAAGGGCATGGAACATTGGTCTGAAAATTTCATGGATTATTGTGATGAGATTCGGCATGGAACATTGTGATGACTAGGGCACGGAACACTGTGATACATGTGTCATGGAGGATTGTAATGACAAGGGCATGGAGCATTGTGATGAGAAGAGTATCGAGCATAGTGGTGACAAGTGTCATGGAGCATTGTGGTGACAAGGGCATGGAGCAATGTGATGACAGGGGCATGGAACATTGGTCTGACAAGTTTCATGGATTATTGTGATGACATGGGCATGGAGCATTGAGATGACAAGGGAATGGTGCATTGTCGTGACAAAGGTCACAGAGCCTTGTATGACGAGTGCATGGACCATTGTGAGGACAAAGGTCATGAAACATGTGATGACTGGAGTCACAGAGCATTGTGATAACAGGGGTCAGGGAGCATTGTGATGACAAGGGCATGGAGCATTGTGATGACAGGGGCATGGAACAGTGGTCTGACATGTTTCATGGATTATTGTGATGACAGTGGGCATTGCGCATTGTGAGGACAAGGGCATGGAACATTATGATGACAAGGTCATGGAGTATTGTGAAGACAGGTGTCAGGGAGCATTGTGATGACATATTTCATTGTCCATTGTGATGACAATGGCATGGAGCATTCTGATACCAAGTGTCATGGAGGATTGTGTTGACAAAGTAATGGAGCATTTTGATGACAAGGGCTTGGAACATTGTGATGACAAGGGTCATGGAGCATTGTGATGACGAGGGCATAGAGCATTTTGATGAAAAGGTGCATGGAGCATTGAGATTACAGGGGTTTTGAAGCAATGTGATTACAAGGACATGGAGCACTGTGATGAGAAGGCAATGGAGCATTCTGATGAGAAGGGTCATGGAGCATTGTGATTACAGGGGACTTGGAGCATTGTGATTACAAGGGCATGGAGCATTGTGAGAGATGTCCAAGGAGCATTCTGATGGCATGCGTCATGGAGCTTTGTAAAGACCAGGGCATGGAGCATTGTGATTACAGGGGTCTTGGAGCATTGTGATGAAAAAGGAATGGATCATTGTGATGAAAATGGCATGGAGCCTTGTCATGACAGGGTTCAAGGAGCATACTGATGACAACTGTTAGGGAGCATTGTGATGATAAGTGTATTGAGCATTGTGATGACAAAGATCATGGAGCATTGTAATGAGAAGACCATGGATAATTCTGATGACCAGCGTCACGGGGCATTGTGATGACAAGTGTTATGGAACATTGTGATCAGAAGGGTTTGGAGCATTGTGATGACAGAGGACATGGAGCATTTTGATTTCATTGTGATGACAATAGCATGAATCATTATGATGATGGGCATGGTGCATTGTGTTGACAGTGTTCATTGAGCATTGAGATGAAAAGTGGCATGGAGAATTGTGATTACAGAGGTCTTGGAGCATTGTGATGACAAGGGTCATGGAGCCTTGTGTTGACAAGGCCGTGGAACTTTGTGAAGGCAGGGGTCATGGAGCATTGTTATGACAGGTGTAATGGAGCATTGTGATGACAAGGGCATGGAGCAATATGATGAGAAATTTCATTGAGCATTGTGATGACAATGGCATGGAGCATTGTGATGCAAAGGGTCATGGAGCATTGTGATGACAAAGGTCATGGGGTATTTTGATGACAAGTTCGTGGTGCATTGTGATGAGAAGGGCAGGGAGCATTGTGATGACAGGGTCATGGAGCAAATTGATGAAAAGTGTCATGGAACATTTTGATGACAGGTGTTATGGAACATTGCTATGTCAGGGGTCATGGAGCATTTTGATGAAAAGGGTCATGGAGCATTCTGATGAAAATGTGCATGGAGCATTGAGATTACAGGTGTTTTGAAGCAATGTGATTACAAGGGCATGGAGCATTGTGATGAGAAGGCAATGGAGCATTCTGATGACATTCGTCATGGAGCTTTGTGATGACAAGGACATGGAGCATTGTGATTACAGGGGTCTTGGAGCATTGTGATGAAAAGGGAATGGATCATTGTGATGAAAAATGCATGCATCCTTGTCATGAGAGGGTTCAAGGAGCATACTGATGACAACTGTCAGGGAGCATTGTGATGATAAGTGTATTGAGCATTGTGATGACGAAGATCATGGAGCATTGTGATGAAAATTTCATGGAGCTTGGTGGTGACAAAGATCACAGAGCCTTGTGGGACGAGGGGATGGACCATCGTGAGGACAAAGGTCATGAAGCATTGTGATGACTGGGTCACGGAGCATTGTGATGACAGGGGTCATGGAGCATTGTGATGACAAGGGCATGGAGCATTGTGATGACAGGGGCATGGAACACTGGTCTGACAAGTTTCATGGATTATTGTGATAACAGTGGGCGTGGCGCATTGTGATGACAAGGGCATGGAACATTGTGATGACAAGTTCTTGGAGTATTGTGAAGACAGGTGTCAGGGAGCATTGTGATGACATATGCAATGGTCCATTGTGATGACAATGGCATGGAGCATTGTGATACCAAGTGTCATGGAGGATTGTGATGACAAAGGTAATGGAGCATTTTGATGACAAGGGCGTGGAACATTGTGATGACAAGGGTCATGGAGCATTGTGATGACTAGGGCATGGAGCATTCTGATGAAAAGTTGCATGTAGCATTGAGATTACAGTGGTTTTGAAGCAATGTGATTACAAGGGCATGGAGCATTGTGATGAGAAGGCAATGGATCATTCTGTTGACATGCGTCATGGAGCTTTGTCATGACAAGGACATGGAGCATTGTCATTACAGGGGTCTTGGAGCATTGTGAAGAAAATGGAACGGATCATTGTGATGAAAAATGCATGGAGCCTTGTCATGACAGGGTTCAAGGAGCATACTGATGACAACTGTCAGGGAGCATGGTGATGATAAGTGTATTGAGCATTGTGATGACAAAGATCATGGAGCATTGTGATGAGAAGACCATGGATAATTGTGATGACCAGCGTCATGGGGCATTGTGATGACAATTGTTATGGATCATTGTGACCATAAGGGTTTGGTGCATTGTGATGACAGAGGTCATTGAGCATTTTGATTTCATTGTGATGACAATAGCATGAAATATTATGGTGATGGGCATGGTGCATTTTGATGACAGTGTTCATGGAGCATTGAGATGAAAAGTGGCATGGAGCATTGTGATTAAAGGGGTGTTGGAGCATTGTGATGACAAGGATGTGGAGCATTGTGATGACAAGTGCAAGGAGCATTCTGATGACATGCATCATGGAGCATTGTGCTGACACGCGCATCGAGCATTGTGATGACAAGGGTCATGGAGCATTGTGCTGACAAAGGCATGGAGCTTTGTAATGAGAAGTGTCAGAGAGCATTGTGATAAAAATTTCATGGAGCATTGTGGTGACAAAGGTCACAGAGCTTTGTATGACGAGGTCGTGGACCATTGTGATGACAAATGTCATGAAGCATTGTGATGACTGGAGTCACGGAGCATTGTGATAACAGGGGTCTTTGAGCATTGTGATGAAAAGGGAATGGATCATTGTGATGAAAAAGACATGGGGTCTTGTCATGACAGTGTTCAATGAGCATACTGATTACAAGTGTCAGCGAACATTGTGATGCCAAGTGTATTGAGCATTGTGGTTACAAAGGTCATGGAGCATTGTGATGAGAAGACCTTGCATAATTGTGATGACGAGCATCATGGGGCATGTGATGACAAGTGTTATGGAACATTGTGATCAGAAGGGTTTGGAGCATTGTGATGACAGAGGACATGGAGCATTTTGTTTTCATTGTGAGGACTATAGCATGAATCATTATGACGATGGGCATGGTGCATTGTGATTACAGTGTTCATGGAGCATTGAGATGAAAAGTGGCATGGAGAATTGTGATTACAGAGGTCTTGGAGCATTGTGATGACAAGGGTCATGGAGCCTTGTGATGACAAGTCCGTGGAACATTGTGATGGCAGGGGTCATGGAGCATTGTTATGACAGGTGTAATGGAGCATTGTGATGACAAGGGCATGGAGCAATGTGATGAGAGATTTCATTGAGCATTGTGATGACAATGGCATGGAGCATTGTGATACCAAGGGTTATGGAGCTTTGTGATGACAAATGTCATTGGGCATTTTGATGACAACGGCGTGGTGCATTGTGATGAGAAGGGCAGGGAGCATTGTGATGACAGGGTCATGGAGAAATTTGATGAAAAGGGTCATGGAATATTTGGATGACAGGGGTTAGGGAACATTGTGATGTCAGGGGTCATGAAGCATTGTGAAGAAATTAGTCATGGAGCATTTTGTGACAGGGGTATGGAACATTGTGATGTCAGGGGTCATGGAGCATTGTGATGATAAGGGCATGGAGCACTGTGATGACAGTGGTCATGGAACATTGTGATGACAGGGGTGAGCGAGTATTGTGATGACTAGTGATGGAACATTGTGATATATGTGGTGAGAGAGCATTTTGATGAGAAGTGCATGGAGCATTGTGATGACAAATTTTATGGAGCATAGCGATGAAAAGGATGTGGAGCATTGTGATGAAAAGAGCATGGCACATTTTGATGAAATGTGTCATGGAGCATTGTGCTGACAAGCGCATGGAGTATTTTGATGACAAGTGTCATGGAGCATTGTGCTGACAAAGGCATGGAGCATTGTGATGACATATGACACAGAGCATTGTGATGAAAATTTCATGGAGCATTGTGGTGACAAAGATCACAGAGCCTTGTGTGACGAGGGCATGGACCATTGTGAGGACAAAGGTCATGAATCTTTGTGATGTCTTGAGTCACGGAGTATTGTTATGACAGGCGTCATGGAGCATTGTGATGACAAGGGCATGGAGCATTGTGATTACAGGTGTCTTGGAGCATTGTGATGAAAAGGGAATGGATCATTGTGATGAAAAATGCATGGTGCCTTGTCATGACAGGGTTCAAAAAGCATACTGATGACAACTGTCAGGGAGCATTGTGATGATAAGTGTATTGAGCATTGTGATGACAAAGATCATGGAGCATTGTGATGAGAAGACCATGGATAATTGTGATGACCAGCGTCATGGGGCATTGTTATGACAAGTGTTCTGGTACATTGTGATCAGAAGGGTTTGGTGCATTGTGATGACAGAGGTCATTGAGCATTTTGATTTCATTGTGATGACAATAGCATGAAATATTATGGTGATGGGCACGGTGCATTGTGATGACAGGGTTCATGGAGCATTGAGATGAAAAGGGACATGGAGCATTGTGATTACAGGGGTGTTGGAGCATTGTGAGGACAAGGGCATGGAGCATTGTGATGACAGGTGTCATGGAGCATTGTGCTGACAAGCACATGGAGCATTTTGATGACAAGCGTCATGGAGCATTGTGCTGACAAAGGCATGGAGCATTGTGATGACAAGGGACACAGAGCATTGTGATGAAAATTTCATGGAGCATTGTGGTGACAATATCACAGAGCCTTGTGTGACGAGGGCATGGACCATTGTGAGGACAAAGGTCATGAATCATTGTGATGACTGGAGTCACGGTGGATTGTTATGACAGGGGTCATGGAGCATTGTGACAACAAGGGAATGGAGCAACGTGATGACAGGGGCATTGAACATTGGTCTGACAAGTTTCATGGATTATTGTGATGACAGTGGGCATGGAGCATTGAGATGACAAGGGCTGGGAGCATTGTGGTGACAAAGGTCACAGAGCCTTGTGTGACGAGGGCATGGACCATTGTGAGGAAAATGGTCATGAAGCATTGTGATGACTGTAGTCACGGAGCATTGTGATGACAGGGGTCTTGGAGCATTGTGATGAAAAGGGGCATGGAGCATTGTGATTACAGGGGTGTTGGAGCATTGTGATGACAAGGGCATGGAGCATTGTGATGAAACGGCCATGGATAATTGTAAAGACCAGCGTCATGGGGAATTGTGATGACAATTGTTATGGAACATTGTGATCACAAGGGTTTGGAGCATTGTGATGACAGAGGTCATGGAGCATTTTGATTTCACTGTGATGAAAATAGCATGAAGCATTATGATGATGGGCATGGTGCATTGTGATGACAGGGTTCATGGAGCATTGAGATGAATAGGGGCATGGAGCATTGTGATTACATGGGTGTTGGAGCATTGTGATGACAAGGGCATGGAGCATTGTGTTGAGAAGTCCATGGAGCATTCTGATGACATGCATCATGGAGCTTTGTGATGACAAAGAAATGGAACATTGTGATTAGAGGGGTCTTGCAGCATTGTGATGACAAGGGTCATGGAGGCTTGTGATGACAAGGCCATGGAACCTTGTGATGCTAAGTGTCATGGAGCATTATTATGACAGGGGTAATGGAGCATTGTGATGACAAGGACGTGGAGCACTGGTCTGAAATATTTCATGGATTATTGTGATGAGAGTGGGCATGGAACATTGTGATGACAAGGGCACGGAACACTATGATACATAGGTCATGGAGGATTGTAATGATACGGGCATGGAGCATTGTGATGAGAAGTGTATTGAGCATTGTGATGACAAGCGTCATGGAGCTTTGTGATCACAAGGGCATGGAGCAATGTGATGAGAGGGTTCAAGGAGCATTTGATGATAATAGCATGGAGCACTGTGATGCCAATTGTCATGGAGCTTTGTGATGAAAAATGTCATGGAGCATTTTATGACAAGGCCGTGGTGCATTGTGATGAGAAGTGCAGGGAGCATTGTGATGACAGGGTCATGGAGCAATTTGATGAAAAGTTTCATGGAACATTTTGATGAGAGGGGTTATGGAAAATTGTGATGTCAGGTGTTATGGAGCATTGTGATGAAAAGGGTCATGGAGCAGTTTTTGACAGGGATTATTGAACATTCTGATGTCAGGGGGCATGGAGCATTGTGATGAAACGGGTCATTGACCATTTTGATGACAGGTGTCATGGAACATTGTGATGATAAGGGCATATAGCATTTTGATGACAGGGGTCATGGGACATTGTGATGACAGGGGTGAGGGAGTATTGTGATGACTAGTGATGGAATACTGTGATATCATTGGTGAGAGAGCATTTTGATGAGAAGTGTATGGAGCATTGTGATGACAAGGTTTATGGAGCATTTTGATGACAAGGATGTGGAACATTGTGATGACAATCACATGGCGCATTGTGATGACATGGGTTATGAAGCATTGTGCTGACAAGCGCATGGAACATTGTGATGACAAGGGTCAATGAGCATTGTGCTGACAAACGCATGGAGCATTGTGATGACAAGGGTGACAGAGTTTTGTGATGAAAAGTCCATGGAGCATTGTGGTGACAAATGTCACAGAGCCTTCTGTGACGAGGTCATGGACCATTGTGATGACAAATGTCATGAAGCACTGCGATGACTGTAGTCACGGAGCATTGTCATTACAGGGTTCTTGGAGCATTTTGATGCCAAGGGCATGCATCATTGTGATGAGAAGTCCATGGAGCATTCTGATGACATGTGTCACAGAGCTTTGTGATGACAAGGGCAGGGAGCATTGTGATTACAGGGGTCTTGGAGCATTGTGATGAAAAGGGAATGGATCATTGTGATAAAAAAAGCATGGAGCCTTTTCACGACAGTGTTCGTGAAGCATACTAATGACAAGTGTCAGGGAGCATTGTGATGATAAGTGTATTGAGGATTGTGGTGACAAAGGTCATGGAGCATTGTGATGAGATAACCATTCATAATAGTGATGACGAGCGTCATGGGGCATTTTGATGACAAGTGTTATGGAACACTGTGATCACAAGGATTTGGAGCATTGTGGTGACAAATGTCATGGAGCATTTTGATTTCACTGTGATGACAATAGCATGAAGCATTATGATGATGGGCATGGTGCATTGTGATGACAGGGTTCATGGAGCATTGAGATGAAAAGGGGCATGGAGCATTGTGATTACAGGGGTCTTGGAGCATTGTGATGACAAGGACATGGAGCATTGTGATGAGAAGGCCATGGAGCATTCTGATGACATGGGTCATGGATCTTTGTGACGACAAGGTCATGGAGCATTGTGATTACAGGGGTCTTGGAGCATTGTGATGACAAGGGTCATGGAGCCTTGTGATGACAAGGCCGTGCAACATTGTGATGGCAGGGCTCATGGAGCATTGTTATGACAGGTGTAATGGAGCATTGTGATGAGAAGGGCATGGAGCAATGTGATGAGAGATTTCATTGATCATTTTGATGACAATGGCATGGAGCATTGTGATGCATAGGGTCTTGGAGCTTTGTGATGACAAAGTCATGGGGCATTAGGTGACAAGGGCGTGGTGCATTGAGATGAGAAGGGCAGGGAGTATTGTGATGACAAAGTCATGGAGAAATTTAATGAAAAGGGTCATGGAATATTTTGATGAAAGGGGTTATGGAACGTTGTAATGTCAGGGGTCATGAAGCATTTTGATGAAATGGGTCATGGAGCATTTTCTGACAGAGTTTATGGAACATTGTGATGTCAGTGGTCATGGTGCATTGTGAAGATAAGGGCATGTAGCACTGTGATGACAGGGGTCATGGAACACTGTGATGACAGGAGTGAGGGAGTATTGTGATGACTAGTGATGGAACATTGTGATATATGTGGTGAGAGAGCATTTTGATGAGAAGTGCATGGAGCATTGTGATGACAAGGGCAAGGAGCAATGTGATGACAGGGGCATGGAACATTGGTCTGACAAGTTTCATGGATTATTGTGATGACCGTTAGCTTGGAGCATTGTGATGAAAATGGCATGCAGCATTGTGGTGACAAAGGTCACAGAGCGTTGTGTGACGAGGTCATGCACCATTGTGATGACAAAGGTCATGAACCATTGTGATAACTGGAGTCACGGAGCACTGTGATGACAGGGGTCATGGAGCATTGTGATGACAAGGGCATGGAACATTGTGATGACAAGGTCATGGAGTATTCTGAAGACAGGTGTCAGGGAGCATTGTGATGACATATATCATTGTCCATTGTGATGACAATGGCATGGAGCATTGTGATACCAAGTGTCATGGAGGATTGTGATGACAAAGGTAATGGAGCATTTTGATGACAAGGGCTTGGAACATTGTGATGACAATGGTCATGGAGCATTGTGATGGCAAGGGAATGGAGCATTGTGATGACAAGGGCCATTGAGAATTTTGATGAAAACGTCGTGAAGCATTGTGATGAAAAGCACATGGAGCTTGCTATGACTGTGGTCATAGAGCATTGCGATGAAAAGTGAAAGGAGAATTGTGAAGACAAGATCATTTAACATTGTTATGAGAAGTGTTAAGGATCATTGTGATGACAAGGACGTGGAGTACTGTAATGACAAGGCACATGGAGCATTGTGATGGCAAGACCATGGAGCATTGTGATGAGAAGACCATGGATAATTGTGATGACGAGCATCATGGAGCACTGTAATGACAAGGGGCATGGAGCATTGTGATGACAGGGGTCATGGAGCATTGTGATGACAAGCATCATGGAGTATACTGATGACAAGCTTGTGAAGTATTGTGATGACAATGGCATCGAGCATTGTGATGAAAGGGGCATGGAGCCTTTTCATGACACGGTTCAAGGAGCATTCTGATGAGAATTGACAGGGAGCATTGTGATGACAAGTGTATTGAGCATTGTGATGACAAATGTCATGGAGCATTGTCATGAGAAGTCCATGGATAATTGTGATGACAGTCATCAAAGTGTGTTGTGATGACATGTGTTATAGAACATTGTGATCACAAGTGTTTGGAGCATTGTGATGACAGAGGTCATGGATCAATTTGATTTCAAGGAGCATGGTGCATTTTGATGACAAGGGCATGAAGTAATGTGATCCCAACGTTCATGGAGGATTTTGATGACAATGGTAATGGAGAATTATTATGACAACCGCATGGAGCATTGTGATTACAATGTAATATAGCATTTTTCTGAAAAAGGCATGGAGCATTGTGATGACAAGGGTCACGGAACAATGTGATGACAAGCGTCACAGAGCATTGTGATTACAGGGGCCATGGAACACTGGGATGACAAGGGCATGGATCATTGTGATGACAATGATCATGGAGCATTTTGATGCCAGTGGTCATGGAGCATTGTGATGACATGGGTCATGAAACATTGTGATGAGAAGGTCATGGAGCATTGGGCTGAAAATGTTCATGGAGTATTGAGATGACAGGTGTCATAGAACATTGTGATGACAAGGTAATGGAGAATTGTGATGACAAGGTTCTGGAGGATTGTGATGAGAAGACCATGGACCCTTGTGCTGAAAAATCTCATGGAGCATTCTGATGAAAAGGGGCATAGAGCATTGTGATTACAGGGTTCTTGGAGCATTGTGATGAAAAGGGCATGGACCATTGTGATGACAGGGGCATGGAGCACTGGTCTGACAAGTTTCATGGATTATTGTGATGACAGTGGGCATGGTGCATTGTGATGACAAGGGCATGGAGCATTGTGATGACAAGGTCATGGAGAATTGTGAAGACCGGTGTCAGGGAGCATTGTGAAGACATATGTCATGGTCCATTGTGATGACAATGGCATGGAGCATTGTGATGCCAAGTGTCATGGAGGATTGTGAAGACAAAGGTAATAGAGCATTGTGATGACATAGGCTTGGAGCATTGTGATGACGAGGGCATGGACCATTGTGATGACGAGGGCCATTGATAATTTTGATGATAATTCATGAAGCATTGTTTTGACAACCACATGGAGCTTGCTATGACAGGGGTCATGGAGCATTGCGATTAAAAGTGCATAGAGAATTGTGATGACAAAGCATATAACACTGTGAGTAGAAGTGTCATGGAGCGTAGTGATGCCAAGGACGTGGAGAATTGTGATCACCAAAGACATGGAGCACTGTGATGACCAGGGCATGCAGCATTGTGATGGCAAGACCGTGGAGCATTGTGATAAGAAGACCATGGATAATTGTGAAGATGAGTGTCATGGAGCACTGTAATGACAAGGGGCATGGAGCATTGTGATGACAGGTGTTATGGAGAATTGTGATGACAGAGGTCATGGAGCATTGTGATGACAAGGGTCATGGATCATTCTGATGACAAGCTTGTGGAGTATTATGATGACAATGGCATGGAGCATTGTGATGAAAAGGGCATGGAGCATTCTGATGAAAATCGCATGGAGCCTTTTAATGACAGGGTTCAAGGAGCATTCTTAAGACAAGTGTTAGGGAGCATTGTGATGACAAGTGTATTGAGAATTGTGATGACAAAGGTCATGGAGCATTGTGATGACAAGGGCATGCTGTATTGTGATGACAGGCATCATGGAGCGTTTTGATGACAAGTGTTATGGAACATTGTGATTACAAAGGTTTGGAGCATTGTGATGACAGGGGTCATGGAGCTTTGTGATGACAAAGGTCATGGAGCATTTTGATGACAAGGTTGTGGTGCATTGTGATGAGAAGGGTATGGAGCATTGTGATGACAAGGCCATGGAGCATTTTGATGACAAAGGCATGGAGCATTGTAATGAAAAGTGTCATGGAGCACTGTGATAACAAGCGTCACGGAGCATTGTGATTACGGGGTCATGGAGCATTGGGATGACAAGAGCATGGATCATTGTGATGACAAGTGTCATGGAGCATTTTGATGACAAGAGTCCCGGATCATTGTGTTGTCGGGGGTCATGGAGGGTTGTGATGACATTGGTCATGGAGCATTGTGATGACAGATGTCATGGAGTATTGTGATGAGAATGTCATGGAACACTGGGCTGAAAATGTTCATGGAGTATTGTGATGACAGGAGTCATGGAGCATTGTGATGACAAGAGAAAGGAGCATTGTGATAACAAGGTCCTGGAGCAGTGTGATGAGAAAACCATGGAGCGTTGTGATGACATTCTCATGCAGCATTCTAATGAAAATGGGCATGGAGCATTGTGATTACAGGGGTCGTGGAGCATTCTGATGACACGGGGATGGTGCATTGGGATGAGAAGTCTATGGAGCATTCTGAAGACATGCATCATGGAGCTTTGTGATGACAAGGGCATGGAGCATTGTGATTTCATGTGTATGGAGCCTTGTGATGACAAGGGTCATGGAGCCTTGTGATGACAAGGCTGTGGAACATTGTGATGACTGGGATCATGGAGCATTGTTATGACAGGGGTAATGGAGCATTGTGATGACAAGGCCATGGGGCATTGGTCTGAAAAGTTTCATGGATTATTGTGATGAGAGTGGGCCTGGAGCATTGTGATGACAACGGCCTGGAACACTGTGGTACAGGGTTCATGGGGGACTGTAATGACAAGGGCATGGAGCATTGTTATGAGAAGGGCATCGAGCATTGTGATGACAAGTGTCATGGACATTTGTGATGACAAGCGCATGGAGCAATGTGATGAGAAGGTTCCTGGAGCATTGTGATGACAATGACATGGAGCATTGTGATGCCAAGGGTCATTGAGCTTTGTGATGACAAATGTTATGGAGCATTTTGATGACATGTGTTATGGAGCATTGTGAGGTCAGGGGTCATGTAGCACTGTGATGATAAGGGCATGTAGTATTGTGATGACAGGGGTCATGGAACATTGTGATGAGAAGGGTGAGGGACTATTGTGATGAGTAGTTATGGAACATTGTGATATCAGTTGTGACAGAGCATTTTGATGAGAAGTGCATGGAGCATTGTGATGACAAGCTGGTGGAGCATTGTGTTGACAAGCGCATGGAGCATTGTGATGACAAGTGTCTTTGCGTATTGTGCTGAGAAAGACATGGAGCATTGTGATGACAAGGGTCATGGAGAATTGTGATGCAAATTTCATGGAGAATTGTGGTGACAGAGGTCACAGAGCCTTGTGATGATGAGGACATTGACCATTGTGATGACAAAGATCATGAAACATTGTGATGAATGGAGTCACGGAGCATTGTGATGACAGCAGTCATGGAGCTTTGGGATGTCAAGGGCATGGAGCATTGTGATGACAGGGGCATGGAGCATTTTGATGGTAAATCCCTGAAGCATTGTGATGAGAAGACCTTGGGTAATTGTGATGACGAGCATCATGGAGCACTGTACTGACAAGTGGCATGGAGCACTGTGATGACAGGTGTCAGGGAACATTGTGATGACAGAAGTCATGGATCATTGTGATGACAAGGGCATGGAGCATTGTGATGACAAGGACTTGGAGCATTGTGATGACAATGGCATGGAGCATTGTGATGACAATGGCATGGAGCATTGTGATGAAAACATCATGGATTATTGTTAAGAGAGTTTTCAGGGAGCATTGTGATGACATATTTCATGTTCCATTGTGATGCCAATGACATGGAGCATTGTGATGCCAATTGTCATGGAGGTTTGTGATGACAAAGGTAAAGGAGCATTGTGATGACAAGAGCATGGATCATTGTGATGACAAAGGCCATAGAGAATTTTAATGACCAGGTCTTGAAACATTGTGATGACAAGTGCATGGAGCTTGCTATGACAGGGTTCCTGGAGCATTGTGATGACAAGTGCATGCAGAATTGTGATGACAAGAGCATATCACATTGTGAGGAGAAGTGTCAAGGAGCATTGTGATGACAAGGATGTGGAGAATTGTGATGACAAGGGTCATGGAGCATTGAGATGACCAGGGCATGGAGCATTGTGATGGTAAAACCCTGAAGCATTGTGATGAGAAGACCTTGGGTAATTGTGATGAGGAGCATCATGGAGCACTGTACTGACAAGGGGCATGGAGGATTGTGATGACAGCTGTCAGGGAACATTGTGATGACAGAGGTCATGGAGCATTGTGATGACAAGGGCCTGGAGCATTGTGATGACAAGGGCCTGGACCATTGTGATGACAAGTGTCATGGAGCATTGTGATGACATTGGCATGGAGCACTGTCATGACAAGGGACATTGAAAATTTTTATAACAATGTCATGAAACATTGTGATGACAAGCAAATGGAGCTTGCTATGACATGGGTCAGGGAGCATTGCGATGACAATTGCATGGAGAATTGTGATGACACGAGCATGTAACTTTGTGATGAGAAGTGTCAGGGAGCATTGTGATGACAAAGAGGTGGAGAATTGTGATGACAAGGGACATGGAGCATTTTGATGACCAGGACATGGAGCAATGTGATGGCAAGATGGTGGAGCATTGTGATGAGATGGCCATGGATAATTGTAATGACGAGCATCATGGAGTATTATGATGACAAGAGCCATGGAGCATTCTGACATAAGATATCACTTATGAAGGAAATGTAAACATGGCTACACATGAACTGAATTAGGAAAGAGAACAGAGTCTCACATTTAGAAATCATACTTATGCCTGCTTAAGGGGAAAGAAGAAGTGGGGAGATGCACAAAACCAGCGTTTGATATTAGCACAGGTACCGTTCCATAATCCAAATACAGAATAGACAAGAGCTACTCCTTCCTCAGTGAACGGGAATCAACAGCCCTATTCCCGCAGAGGAATATATCTGACTAGTAAGAATCTTAATACCTATGTATTGATATGTATCCGTAAGGGAATCAAGTGTGTCTAGACCAGCATAAACACGTCAGTGAAAATCAGCTCAACCTCATTATATAAATGATTTTCAAAAACAAAACAAAAAAACAGGGAAATTCTATACCATTCATTCAGGGGCTCTGATGAAACCTGGAATGACCCTATCTACAATGACAGCTGGATGAGACATAAGGCTGGACACTTTTGACTGAGAGGATTGGTGAGACTGAACGAGAAAATGCAGACCGTTTAAAGCAATAATGCATGCCAACAATTCCATGGGTCACAACTCACCAGGTAAAAGGGAATATCACTACAGTTATAACATGTATGGGAAACGTAGAGAATGTACACACTGTGAATACGAAAGGATTCTAAAACTCAACAAATAGTCCCTATCCTGGTGCTCGGGTTTGAGTTTCCAACTGCTTTACTATCAATCTCTCAACTTGGAGAGACAGCCCCTTTAAACTCCTGGTTCGCACAGGTTGCCAAATTGGCAGAGGATGAAAGGGAAGAGGGAGAACCAATGAGAGAGTAGCTGTTAGGCATCTGGACGGGCACATGTCACTCTAATTTACCGGCAGGAAGAAGAATTAACCAAAGTGTCAGCGACCCACCGGGAACCAATATAGGTCCTGAAACGAAATTTTGGACTTGACGTCAGCTCACAAAAACGAGTTGAATAACGGAGCTCAGGGCACAGCAATTCACAAAATGGTAGAGTAATAAAGGACAACAATCGTCCAAAAATCTGTTGAGAGAAGGCAAAGGGGCAGACTTGAAAGAGAGCCAGAATAGCAGGAATCAGATTTCAAAAGGTACATTGGAATTGCATTTAAAGCACAGGAAGAGGGGCACAACTTCGACAATGATGCACTTGGCCAAAAAGGACGTATGCGTTTTCTCCTGAATATATTCAGGAGAAAACGCATACGTCCTTTTTGGCCAAGCAAGGAAGCGGGCACTGCAAATCTGCACTACAAAGAAGTATCACTTCCCACCGGTCAAAAGGGACATCCGCAAAATGTGTAAACACCAGAAAGGCAAGACAGGCACTGGAGAACTGGGAGCCTAGTTATGCTGATGGGCAGGATGTAAATTGCCAACTGCCTCTCTGGAGGAGTGCATTGTGTTCCCTACAACAAGTAAAAAACAGAGCTACAGAGCCAAGGGCAATTCCAGTCTAAGGAATATACCTTGGAAAACTGAAAATCAATAAGACAGAGTCACCCCACCATTTAGAGCTGCACTGCTTATAAGAACCTCAACTTGGGTACACCTGAAATATCCCAGGAAAGACAAAAATGGTTCAAGAAATTGTGGTATTTACGTATGATGGAATATCCCTCAGCCATGAAATCAATATCATGAGACCAGTAGCAGCAAAAGGAGTGGATTCAGGTACGATGATTCTAAGAGAGATAAGTCACAGAGAAAAAGAATCTTATCATAAGATATCACTTATGAAGGTCCTGTAAACATGGCTACACATGAAGTGAGTTAGGAAAGCCAACAGACTCTCACATTGAGAAAAAAACTCTTATGCCTGCTTAAGGGGGAAGGAGAGGTGGGGTGATGCATAAAACCAGAGTTTGATATTAGTACATGTACCGTTCCAAAAACCAACTATGGAGTAGAAAAGACCTAATACTTCCTAAGTGAAAGGGACTAAAAACCCCATATTTCCCGCAGAGGAAAATATCTGACTAGTAAAAATCTAAAACCTATGTATTGATATGTCTCCGTAAGGGAATCAAGTGTGTTTAGACTCGCATAAACATGGCAGTGAGACTCAGCTCAAACCCTTTCTAAAAAGGAATTTCACAAACAAAACAAAAAATCAGGGAACTCGTTTACAATTCCTTCAGGGTCTCCATGAAACCCGAAATGACCCTATGTACAATGACAGCTGGATGTGGCATAAGGCTGGACACTTTGGACTGAGAGGATTGGTGAGATTCGGTGAGCAAATGCAGAACATTTAAAGCAATAATGCGTGGCACACATTCCACGGGTCCCAACTGTCCATGTTGAAGGGAATACTACTATAGTTATAACATGTACAGGAAACCTAGAGATTGGACACACTGTGAATACGAAATGATTCTAAATCTCAACTAATAATCCCTCTCCTGGTGCTCCGGTTTGACTTTCCAACTGCTTTACTATCAATCTCCCAACATGGAGAGACAGCCCCTTTAACCTCCTGGTTCGCACAAGTTGCCAATTTGGCAGAGGATGAAAGGGAAGAGGGAGAATCATTGAGAGAGTAGCTGTTAGGCATTTGGACGGGCACATGTCACTCTAATTTCCCGGCAGGAAGAAGAATTAACCCAAGTCTCAGTCACCCGCTGGGAAACAGTATAGGTCCTGAACCAAAATTTTGGACTTGCGGTCAGCTCACAAAAACGAGTTGAAAAATGGAGCTCAGGGGCACAGCAATTCACAAACTGGCAGAGTAACAACGGACAACAATCATCCAAAAATTGGTTGAGGGAAGGCAACGGGGTGGACTTGAAAGGGAACCAGAATAGCATGCATGAGATTTCAAGAGGTACATTGGAATTGCCTTTAAAGCACAGGAAGAGGGGCACAACTTCGACAATGATGCAATGGGCCAAAAAGGGGGTATGCGTTTTCTCCTGAATATATTCAGCAAAAAACGCATACCCCCTTTTTGGCCGAGCAAGCAAGCGGGCAATGCAAATCTGCACTACAAAGCAGTATCACTTCCCACCAGAAAAAGAGACATCCACAAAATGTGTAAAACCTAGAAAGGCAACACAGGCCCTTTAGAACTGGGAGCATAGGTATGCTGATGGGCGGGATGTAAATTGCCAACTGCCTCTCTGGAGGAGTGCATTGTGTTCCCTAAAACAAGTAACCAACAGAGCTACAGAGCAAAGTGCACATCCAGTCTAGGGAATATACCTTGGGAAAACTGAAAATCAATAAGACAGAGCCACCCCAAATTTAGGGCTGCACTGCTTACAAGAACCTCAACTTGGGTACACCTAAAATATCCCTGGAAAGACAAAAATGGTTGAAGAAATTGTGTTATTACATACGATGGAATATCCCTCAGCCCTGAAATCAATGTAATAAGGCCAGTAGAAGCAAAGGAGTGGATTCATTTACGATTATTCTAAGTGAAAAAAGTCACAGAGAAATAGAATCTTATCATAAGATATCACTTATGAAGGTCCTGTAAACATGGCTACACATGAACTGAGTTAGGAAAGAGAACAGACTCTCACATTTAGAAAATACTCTTATGCCTGCTTAAGGGGGAAGGATTGGTGGGGTGATGCATAAAACCAGAGTTTGATATTAGTACAGGTACCGTTCCAAAAACCAACTACGGAAGAGACAAGCCCTACATCTTCCTAAGTGAAAGGGTCTCAAAACCACATATTTCCCACAGAGGAATATATCTGACTAGGAAGAATCTTAAAACCTATGTATTGATATGTCTCCATCAGGGAATCAAGTGTGTCTACACTAGCAGAATCATGGCAGTGAGAATCAGCTCAAACCCACTATAAAAAGGAATTTCAAAAACAAACTGAAAAAACAGGGAAATTCTTTACAATTCCTTCTCGGGCTCTGATGAAACCTGGAATGACCCTATCTACAACGACAGTTGGATGTGGCATAAGGAAAGACACTTGGGACTGAGAGGATTGGTGATATTCGGTGAGCAAATGCAGACCACTTATAGCAATAATGCGTGGCTCACATTCCAAGGGTCCCAACTCTCCAGGTTGAAGTGAATATTATTACAGCTATAACATGTACGGGAAACCTAGAGAATGGACACACTGTGAATACGAAAGGCTTCTAAAACTCAACTAATAGTCCCTCTCCTGCTGCTCTGGTTTGACTTTCCAACTCCTTTACTATCAATCTCCCAACTTGGAGAGACAGCCCCTTTAACCTCCTGGTTCGCACAGGTTGCCAATTTGCCAGAGGATGAAAGGGAATAGGGAGAACCAATGAGAGAGTAGCTGTTAGGAATTTGGACGGGCACATGTCACTCTAATTTCCCGGGAGGAAGAAGAATTAACCAAAGTATCAGGCAGCCGCCGGCAACCAGTATAGGTCCTGAACCACAATTTTGGACTTGCCGTCAGCTCACAAAAAACGAGTTGAAAAATGGAGCTCAGGGGCACAGCAATTCACAAACTGGCAGAGTAATAAAGGACAACTATCGTCCAAAAATCTGTTGAGGGACGTAAAACAGGTGGACTTGAATTTCGGCCAGAAAGCAGGAACCAGATTTCAAGAGGTACATTGGAATCACCTTTAAAGCACAGGAAGAGTGGCACAAGTTCGACAATGATGCTCTTGGTTAAAAAGGGCGTATGCGTTTTCTCCTGAATATATTCAGGAGAAAACGCATACGCCCATTTTGACCAAGCAAGAAAGCAGGCAATGCAAATCTGCACTACAAAGAAGTATCAATGCCCACCGGTCAAAAGGGACATCCGCAAAATGTGTAAAATCCAGAAAGGCAAGACCGGACCTGGAGAACAGGGAGCCTAGTTATGCTGATGGGCAGGATGTAAATTGCCAACTGCCTCTCTGGAGGAGTGCATTGTGTTCCCTAAAACAAGTAAACAACAGAGCTACAGAGCCAAGGGCACTTCCAGTCTAGGGAATATACCTTGGGAAAACTGAAAATCAATAAGACAGAGCCACCCCATACTATACGGCTGCACTGCTTACAAGAACCTCATTTTGGGTACACTTTAATATCCCAGGAAAGACAAAAATGGCTCAAGAAATGATGGTACTTACATACGATGGAATATCCCTTAGCAATGAAATCAATGTCATAAGGCCAGTAGCAGCAAAATGAGGGATACAGGTACGATGATTATAAGTGAAATAAGTCACAGAGAAAAAGAAACTTATCATAAGATATCACTTATGAAGGTCCTGTAAACATGGCCACACATGAACTGAGTTAGGAAAGAGAACAGAGTCTCACAATTAGAAAGCACTCTTATGCCTGCTTAAGGGGGAAGGAGAGGTGGGGTGATGCACAAAACCAGAGATTGATATTAGTACAGGTACCATTCCAAAAAAAATATGTAATATACAAGACCTACACCTTCCTCAGTGAAAGGGACTCAAAACCCCATACTTCCCGCACAGGAATATATCTGACTAGTAAGAATCTTAAAACTTATGTATTGATATGTGTCCGTAAGTGAATCATGTGTGTCTAGACTGGCATAAACATGGCAGTGAGAATCAGCTCAAACCCAGTATAAAAAGGAATTTCAAAATCAAAACAAAAAAATCAAGGAAATTCTTTATAATTCCTTCAGGCGCTCTGATGAAACCTGAAATGACCCTATCTACAACGAAATCTGGATGTGGCATAAGGCTGGACACTTGGGTCTGAGAGGATTGATGAGATTGGGTGACCAAATGCTGACCCTTTAAAGCAATAATGTGTTGCACACATTCCATGGTTCACAACTCTCCAGGTTGAAGGGAATATTACTACAGCTATAACATGTACGGGAGACCTAGAGAATGGACACACTGTGAATACGAAAGTTTTCTAAAACTCAACTAATAGTCCCTCTCCTGGTGCTCCGCTTTGACTTTCCAAAAGCTTTACTACCAATCTCCCAACTTGGAGAGACAGCCCCTTTAACATCCTGGTTCTCACAGGTTGCCAATTTTGCAGAGGATGGAAGGGAAGAGGGAGAACCAATGAGAGAGTAGGTGTTAGGTATTTGGACGGGCACAAGTCACTCCAATTTCCTGTCAGGAAAAAGAATTAACCAAAGGCTCACCCACTCGCGGGGAACGAGTATAGGTCCTGAACCAAAATTTTGGACTTGCGGTCAGCTCAAAAATACTAGTAGAATAATGGAGGTCTGGGGCACAGCAATTCACAATCTGGCAGAGTAATAAAGGAAAACTATAGTCCAAAAATCTGTTGATGGAAGGCAATGAGGCGGACTTGAAAGCGAGCCTGAAGAGCAGGAAACAGATTTCAAGAGGTACATTGGAATCGCCTGTAAAGCACAGGAAGAGGGGCACAACTTCAACAGTGATGCACTTGGCCAAAAGGGCGTATGCATTTTCTCCTGAATATATTCAGGAGAAAACACATACGCCCTTTTTGTCCAAGCAAGCAAGCGGCAATGCAAATCTGCACTACAAAGAAGTATCACTTCCCACCGGTCAAAAGGGACATCCGCAAAATGTATAGAAACCAGAAAGGCAAGACAGGCCCTGGAGAACAGGGAGCCTAGTTATGCTGATGGGTGGGATGTAAATTTCCAACTGCCTCTCTGGAGGAGTGCATTGTGTTCCCTAAAACAAGTAAACAACAGATCTACAGAGCCAAGTGCACATCCAGTCTAGGGAATATACCTGGCGAAAACTGAAAATCAATAAGACAGAGCCACCCCAAAATTTAGGGATGCACTGCTTACAAAAACCTCAACTTGGGTACACCTGAAATATCACAGGAAAGACAAAAATGGTTGAATAAAGTGTGCTATTATATACGATGGAATATCCCTCAGCCCTGAAATCAATGTCATAAGGCCAGTAGCAGCAAAAGGAGTGGATTCAGGAACGATGATTCTAAGTGAAATAATTGACAGAGAAATAGAAACTTATCATAAGATATAACTTATGAAGGTCCTGTAAACATGGCTACACATGAACTGAGTTAGGAAAGAGAACACGGTCTAACATTTAGAAAACACACTTATGCCTGCTTAAGGGGGAAGGAGAAGTGGGGTGATGCATAAAACCAGAGTTTGATATTAGTACATGTACCGTTCCAAAATCCAACTACGGAAGACACAAGCCCTACATCTTCCTCAGTGAAAGGGTCTCAAAACCGCATATTTCCCACAGAGGAATATATCTGACTAGTAAGAATCGTAAAACCAATGTATTGATATGTCTCCATCAGGGAGACAAGTGTGTCTACACTGGCAGAATCATGGCAGTGAGAATCACCTGAAACAGGGACATTCTTTACAATTCCTTCAGGGGCTCTGATGAAACCTGGAATGACCCTATCTACAAAGACATCTGGATGTGACATAAGGCAGGACACTTGGGACTGAGAGGATTGGTGAGATTCGGTGAGCAAATACAGACCATTTAAAGCAATAATTCGTGGCACACATTCCACGGTTCCCAACTCCCCAGGTTGAAGGGAATATTACTACAGCTGTAACATGTATGGGAAACATACAGAATGGACACACTGTGAATATGAAAGGTTTCTAAAATTCAACTAATATTCCCACTCCCGGAGCTCCGGTCTGATTTTCCAACTGATTTACTATCAATCTCCCAACTTGGAGAGACAGCCCCTTTAACCTCCTGGTTCGCAAAGGTTGCCAATTTGGCAGAGGATGAAAGGGAAGAGGGAGAACCAATGAGAGAGTAGCTGTTAGGCATTTGGAGGGGAACATGTCACTCTAATTTCCCGACAGGAAGAAGAATTAACCAAATTCTCAGCCACCCACCGGGAACCAGTATAGGTACTGAACCAAAATTTGGACTTGCGGTCAGCTCACAAAAAAACGAGTTAAAAAATGGATCTCAAGGGCACAGCAATTCACAAACTGGCAGAGTAATAAAGGACAACAATCGTCCAAAAATCTGTTGAGGGAAGGCAACCAGGCGGACTCGAATGTGAGGCAGAATAGCAGGAAACAGATTACAAGAGGTACATTGGGATCAACTTTAAAGCACAGGAAGAGGGGCACAACTTCGACAATGATGCACTTGGCCAAAAAGGGCGTATGCGTTTTCTCCTGAATATATTCAGGAGAAAACGCATACGCCGTTTTTGGCCAAGCAAGCAAGCGGGCAATGCCAATCTGCACTAAAAAGAAGTATCATTTCCCACCCGTCAAAAGGGACATCCGCAAAATGTGTAAAAACCAGAAAAGCAAGACAGGCCATGGAGAAGAGGGAGCCTAGTTATGCTGATGGGTGCGATGTAATTGCCAACTGCCTCTCTGCAGGAGTGCACTGTGTTCCCTAAAACAAGTAAACAACAGAGCTACAGAGCCAAGGGCACTTCCAGTCTAGGGAATATACCTTGGGAAAACTGAAAATCAATAAGACACAGCCTCTTCAAAATTTAGGGCTGCACTGCTTACAAGAACCTCAACTTGGGTACACCTGAAATATCCCAGGAAAGACAAAAATGGTTCAAGAAATTGTGGTACTTACGTACGATGGAATATCCCTCATCCATGAAATCAATCTCATAAGGCCAGTAGCAGCAAAATGAGTGGATTCAGGTACTATGATTCTAAGTGAAATAAGTCACAGATAAAAAGAAACTTATCATAAGATATCACTTATGAAGGTCCTGTAAACATGGCTACATATGAACTGAGTTAGGAAAGATAACAGAGTCTCACATTTAGAAAACACTCTTATGCCTGCTTAAGGGGTAGGAGAGGTGGCGTGATGCATAAAACCAGAGTTTGATATTAGTACAGGTACCGTTCCAAAAACCAACTACGGAAGAGACAATCCCTACACTTCCTCAGTGAAAGGGACTGAAAACACCATATTTCCCGCACAGATATATCTGACTAGTAAGAATCTTAAAACCTATGTATTGATATGTCTCCATCAGGGAATCAAGTGTGTCTAGACTGGCAGAAACATGGCAGTGAGAATCAGCTCAAACCCACTATAAAAATGAATTTCAAAAACAAAACAAAAAAAACAGGGAAATTCTTTACAATTCCTTCAGAGGCTCTGATGAAATATATAATGACCCTTTCTACAATGACAGCTGGATGTGGCATAAGTCTGGACACTTGGGGCTGAGAGGATTGATGAGATTGGGTGAGCAAATGCAGACCATTTAAAGCAATAATGCGTGGCACACATTCCAATGGTCCCAACTCTCCAGGTGGAAGGGAATACTACTAAAGCTATAACTTGTACAGGAAACCTAGAGAATGGACACACTGTGAATACAAAAGGTTTTTAAAACTCAACTAATTGTCCCTCTCCTGGTGCTCCGGTTTGAATTTGAACCACTTTACTATCAATCTCTCAACTTGGAGAGACAGCCCTTTAATCTCCTGGTTCTCTCATGTTACCAATTGGCAGAGGATGAGAGGTAAGATGGAGAACCAATGAGAGAGTAGCTCTTAGGCATTTGGACGGGCACATGTCACTCTAATTTCCCAGCAGGAAGAAGAATTAATCGAAGTCTCAGCCACCCGCCGGGAACAAGTATAGGTCCTGAACAAAAATTTTGGACTTGCGTTCAGCTCACAGAAAACGAATTGAAAAATGGAGCTCAGGGGCACAGCAATTCACAAACGGGCAGAGTAATAAAGGAAAACTATCGTCCAAAAATCTGTTGAGGGAAGGCAACGAGGCGGACTTGAAAGCGAACCAGAATAGCAGGAAACAGATTTCAAGAGGTAGATTGGAATTGCCTTTAAAGCACAGGAAGAGGGGCACAACTTCGACAATGATGTAATGGGCCAAAAGGGGTGTATGCATTTTCTCCTGAATATATTCAGGAGAAAATGCATACGCCCTTTTTGGCCAAGCAAGCAAGCAGGCAATGCAATTCTGCACTTCAAAGCATTATCATTTCCCACTGGACAAAAGGGACATCCACAAAATGTGTAAAAACTCGAAAGGCAACACAGGCCCTGAAGAAATGGGAGCCTAGTTATGCTGATGGGCGGGATGAAAATTGCCAACTGCCTCTCTGGAGGAGTGAATTGTGTTCCCTAAAACAAGTAGACAACAGAGCTACAGAGCCAAGGGCACTTCCCGTCTATGGAATATACCTTGGGATAAATGAAAATCAATAAGACAGAGCCACCTCAAAATTTAGGGCTGCACTGCTTACAAGAAGCTCAACTTGGGTACACCTGAAATATCCCAGGAAAGACAAAAATGGTTCAAGAAATTGTGGTACTTACGTACGATGGAATATCCCTCAGCCATGATAATAAAGTCATAAGGCCAGTAGCAGCAAAATGAGTGGATTCAGGTACGATGATTCTAAGTGAAATAAGTCACAGAGAAAAAGAAACTTGTCATAAGATATCACTTATGAAGGTCCTGTAAACATGGCTACACATGAACTGAGTTAAGAAAGACAAGAGAGTCGCACATTTAGAAAACACTCTTATGCCTGCTTAAGGGGGAAGGAGAGGTGGCGTGATGCATAAAACCAGAGTTTGATATTAGTACAGGTACCATTCGAAATACCAACTACGTAAGAGTCAATCCCTACACCTTCCTCAGTGAAAAGTGTGCATAACCCCATATTTCCCGCAGAGGAATATATCTGAGTAGTAAGAATCTTAAAACCTATGTATTGATATGTCTCCATCAGGGAATCAAGTGTGTCTAGACTGGCAGAAACATGGCAGTGAGAATCAGCTCAAACCCACTATAAAAAGGAATTTCAAAAACAAACCGAAAAAACAGGGAAATTCTTTACAATTCCTTCTGGGGCTCTGATGAAACCTGGAATGACCCTATCTACAACGACAGTTGGATGTGGCATAAGGAAAGACACTTGGGACTGAGAGGATTGGTGATATTCGGTGACCAAATGGAGACCATTTAAAGCAATAATGCGTGGCACACATTCCAAGGGTCCCAACTCTCCAGGTTGAAGTGAATATTATTACAGCTATAACATGTACGGGAAACCTAGAGAATGGACACACTGTGAATACGAAAGGCTTCTAAAACTCAACTAATAGTCCCTCTCCTGCTGCTCTGGTTTGACTTTCCAACTGCTTTACTATAAATCTCCCAACTTGGAGAGACAGCCCCTTTAACCTCCTGGTTCGCACAGGTTGCCAATTTGTCAGAGGATGAAAGGGAATAGGGAGAACCAATGAGAGAGTAGCTGTTAGGCATTTGGACGGGCACATGTCACTCTAATTTCCCGGCAGGAAGAAGAATTAACCAAAGTATCAGCCAGCCTCCAGCAACCAGTATAGGTCCTGAACCACAAATTTGGACTTGCGGTCAGCTCACAAAAAAACGAGTTGAAAAATGGAGCTCAGGGGCACAGCAATTCACCGACTGGCAGAGTAATAAAGGACAACTATCGTCCAAAAATCTGTTGAGGGAAGGAAAACAGGCGGGCTTGAATTTCGGACAGAAAGTGGGAACCAGATTTCAAGAGGTATATTGGAATCACCTTTAAAGCACAGGAAGAGTGGCACAAGTTCTATAGTGATGCTCTTGGTTAAAAATGGCGTATGCGTTTTCTCCTGAATATATTCAGGAGAAAACGCATACGCCCATTTTGGCCAAGCAAGAAAGCGGGCAATGCAAATCTGCACTACAAAGATGTATCAATGCCCACCAGTCAAAGGGACATCCACAAAATGTGTAAAATCCAGAGAGGCAAGACCGGCCCTGGAGAACAGGGAGCCTAGTTATGCTGATGGGCAGGATGTAAATTTCCAATTGCCTCTCTGGAGGAGTGCACTGTGTTCCCTAAAACAAGTAAACAACAGAGCTACAGAGCCAAGGGCACTTCCAGTGTAGGGAATATACCTTGGGAAAACTGAAAATCAATAAGACAGAGCTACCCCATAATATACGGCTGCACTGCTTACAAGAACCTCATCTTGGGTACACCTTAAATATCCGAGGAAAGACAAAAATGGTTCAAGAAATTGTGGTACTTAAGTACGATGGAATATCCCTCAGCCATGAAATCAAAGTCATAAGGCCAGTAGCAGCAAAATGAGTGGATTCAGGTACGATGATTCTAAGTGAAATAAGTCACAGAGAAAAAGAAACTTATCATAAGATATCACTTATGAAGGTCCTGTAAACATGGCCGCACATGAACTGAGTTAGGAAAGAAAACAGAGTCTCACAATTAGAAAACATTCTTATGCCTGCTTAAGGGGGAAGGAGAGGTGGGGTGATTCACAAAACCAGAGATTGATATTAGTACCGGTACCATTCCAAAAAAAAAATACGTAATATACAAGACCTACACCTTCCTCAGTGAAAGGTACTCAAAACCCCATACTTCCCAAACAGGAATATATCTGACTAGTAAGAATCTTAAAACTTATGTATTGATATGTGTCCGTAAGTGAATCATGTGTGTCTAGACTGGCATAAACATGGCAGTGAGAATCAGCTCAAACCCAGTATAAAAAGGAATTTCAAAAACAAAACAAAAAAACAAGGAAATTCTTTATAATTCCTTCAGGCGCTCCGATGAAACCTGAAATGACCCTATCTACAGCGAAAGCTGGATGTGGCATAAGGCTGGACACCTGGGTCTGAGAGGATTGATGAGATTGGGTGACCAAATGCAGACCCTTTAAAGCAATAATGTGTTGCACCCATTCCATGGGTCCCAACTCTCCAGGTTGAAGGGAATATTACTACAGCTATAACATGTACGGGAAACCTAGAGAATGGACACACTGTGAATACGAAAGTTCTCTAAAACTCAACTAATAGTCCCTCTCTTGGTGCTCCGCTTTGACTTTCCAAAAGCTTTACTACCAATCTCCCAACTTGGAGAGACAGCCCCTTTAATCTCCTGGTTCCCACAGGTTGCCAATTTTGCAGAGGATGAAAGGGAAGAGGGAGAACCAATGAGAGAGTAGGTGTTAGGCATTTGGACGGGCACAAGTCACTCCAATTTCCTGTCAGGAAAAAGAATTAACCAAAGGCTCAGCCACTCGCAGGGTAGCAGTATGGGTCCTGAACAAAATTTTGGACTTGCTGTCAGCTCAAAAAAACTAGTAGAAAAATGGAGGTCTGGGGCACAGCAATTCACAATCTGGCAGAGAAATAAAGTAAAATTATAGTCCAAAAATCTGTTGATGGAAGGCAATGAGCGGACTTGAAAGTGAGCCTGAAGAGCAGGAAACAGATATCAAGAGGTACATTGGAATCGCCTGTAAAGCACAGGAAGAGGGGCACAACTTCAACAGTGATGCACTTGGCCAAAAGGGCGTATGCGTTTTCTCCTGAATATATTCAGGAGAAAACGCATACGCACTTTTTGTCCAAGCAAGCAAGAGGCAATGAATATCTGCACTACAAAGAAGTATCACTGCCCACCGGTCAAAAGGGACATCCGCAAAATGTATAGAAACCAGAAAGGCAAGACAGGCCCTGGAGAACAGGGAGCCTAGTTATGCTGATAGGTGGGATGTAAATTGCCAACTGCCTCTCTGGAGGAGTGCATTGTGTTCCCTAAAACAAGTAAGCAACAGATCTACAGAGCCAAGTGCACATTCAGTCTAGGGAATATACCTTGCGAAAACTGAAAATCAATAAGACATAGCCACCCCAAAATTTAGGGATGCACTGCTTACAAGAACCTCAACTTGGGTACACCTGAAATATCCCAGGAAAGACAAAAATTGCTCAAGAAATTGGGATATTACGTACGATGGAATATCCCTCAGCCATGAAATCAATGTCATAAGGCCAGTAGCAGCAAAAGGAGTGGATTCAGGAACGATGATTGTAAGTGAAATAAGTCACAGAGAAATAGAAACTTATTATAAGATATCACTTATGAAGGTCCTGTAAACATGGCTACACATGAACTGAGTTAGGAAAGAGAACAGGGTCTCACATTTAGAAAACACACTTATGCCTGCTTAAGGGGGAAGGAGAAGTGGGGTGATGCATAAAACCAGAGTTTGATATTAGTACATGTACCGTTCCAAAATCCAACTATGGAAGACCCAAGCCCTACATCTTCCTCAGTGAAAGGGTCTCAAAACCGCATATTTCCCACAGAGGAATATACCTGACTAGTAAGAATTGTAAAACCTATGTATTGATATGTCTCCATCAGGGAAACAAGTGTGTCTACACTGGCAGAATCACTGCAGTGAGAATCTGCTCAAACCCACTATAAAAAGGAATTTAAAAAACAAAACAAACAAAAAAAAAAACAGGGATATTCTTTACAATTCCTTCAGAGGCTCTGATGAAATCTATAATGACCCTATCTACAATGACAGCTGGATGTGGCATAAGTCTGGACACTTGGGGCTGAGAGGATTGGTGAGATGGGGTGAGCAAATGCAGACCCTTTAAAGCAATAATGTGTTGCACCCATTCCATGGGTCCCAACTCTCCAGGTTGAAGGGAATATTACTACAGCTATAACATGTACGGGAAACCTAGAGAATGGACACACTGTGAATACGAAAGTTTTCTAAAACTCAACTAATAGTCCGTCTCTTGGTGCTCCGCTTTGACTTTCCAAAAGCTTTACTACCAATCTCCCAACATGGAGAGACAGCCCCTTTAATCTCCTGGTTCCCACAGGATGCCAATTTTGCAGAGGATGAAAGGGAAGAGGGAGAACCAATGAGAGAGTAGGTGTTAGGCATTTGGACGGGCACAAGTCACTCCAATTTCCTGTCAGGAAAAAGAATTAACCAAAGGCTCAGCCACTCGCGGGGAACCAGTATATGTCCTGAACCAAAATTTTGGACTTGCGGTCAGCTCAAAAAAACTAGTAGAAAAATGGAGGTCTGGGGCACAGCAATTCACAATCTGGCAGAGTAATAAAGGAAAACTATAGTCCAAAAATCTGTTGATGGAAGGCAATGAGGCGGACTTGAAAGTGAGCCTGAAGAGCAGGAAACAGATATCAAGAGGTACATTGGAATTGCCTGTAAAGCACAGGAAGAGGGGCACAACTTCAAAAGTGATGCACTTGGCCAAAAGGGCGTATGCGTTTTCTCCTGAATATATTCAGGAGAAAACACATAGGCCCTTTTTGGCCAAGCAAGCAAGCAGCAATGCAAATCTGCACTACAAAGAAGTATCACTGACCACCGGTCAAAAGGGATATCCGCAAAATGTATAGAAACCAGAAAGGAAAGACAGGCCCTGGAGAACAGGGAGCCTAGTTATGCTGATGGGTGGGATGTAAATTTCCAACAGCCTCTCTGGAGGAGTGCATTGTGTTCCCTAAAAAAAGTAAACAACAGATCTACAGAGCCAAGTGCACATTCAGTCTAGGGAATATACCTTGTGAAAACTGAAAATCAATAAGACATAGCCACCCCAAAATTTAGGGATGCACTGCTTACAAGAACCTCAACTTGGGTACACCTGAAATATCCCAGGAAAGACAAAAATTGCTCAAGAAATTGGGATATTACGTACGATGGAATATCCCTCAGCCATGAAATCAATGTCATAAGGCCAGTAGCAGCAAAAGGAGTGGATTCAGGAACGATGATTGTAAGTGAAATAAGTCACAGAGAAATAGAAACTTATTATAAGATATCACTTATGAAGGTCCTGTAAACATGGCTACACATGAACTGAGTTAGGAAAGAGAACAGGGTCTCACATTTAGAAAACACACTTATGCCTGCTTAAGGGGGAAGGAGAAGTGGGGTGATGCATAAAACCAGAGTTTGATATTAGTACATGTACCGTTCCAAAATCCAACTATGGAAGGCCCAAGCCCTACATCTTCCTCAGTGAAAGGGTCTCAAAACCGCATATTTCCCACAGAGGAATATACCTGACTAGTAAGAATTGTAAAACCTATGTATTGATATGTCTCCATCAGGGAACCAAGTGTGTCTACACTGGCAGAATCATTGCAGTGAGAATCAGCTCAAACCCACTATAAAAATAATTTAAAAAACAAAACAAAAAAAAAACAGGGAAATTCTTTACAATTCCTTCAGAGGCTCTGATGAAATCTATAATGACACTATCTACAATGACAGCTGGATGTGGCATAAGTCTGGACACTTGGGGCTGAGAGGATTGGTGAGATTGGGTGAGCAAATGCAGACCATTTAAAGCAATAATGCGTGGCACACATTCCAATGGTCCCAACTCTACAGGTGGAAGGGAATACTACTACAGCTATAACATGTACGGGAAACATAGAGAATGGACACACTGTGAATACAAAAGGTTTTTTAAACTCAACTGATTGTCCCTATCCTAGTGCTCCGGATTGAATTTCCAACTGCTTTACTATCAATCTCCCAACTTGCAGAGACAGCCCCTTTAATCTCCTGGTCCTCACATGTTCTCAATTGGCAGAGGATGAAAGGTATGATGGAGAACCTATGAGAGAGTAGATGTTAGGCATTTGGACGGGCACATGTCACTCTAATTTCCCGGCAGGAAGAAGAATTAATCAAAATCTCAGCCACCCGCCGGGAACCAGTATAGGTCCTGAACCAAAATTTTGCACTTGCGGTCAGCTCACAAAAATCGAATTGAAAAATGGAGCTCAGGGGCACCACAATTCACAAACGGGCAGAGTAATAAAGCAAAACTATCGTCCAAAAATCTGTTGAGGGAAGGCAACCAGGGGGAATTGAATGCAAGGCAGAATATCAGGAAAGAGATTACGAGAGGTACATTGTGATCATCTTTAAAGCACAGGAAGACGGGCACAACTTCGACAATGATGCACTTGGACAAAAAGGGCGTATGCGTTTTCTCCTGAATATATTCAGGAGAAAACGCATACACCGTTTTTGGCCAAGCAAGCAGGCGGGCAATGCAATCTGCACTAAAAAGAAGTATCACTTCCCACCCATCAAAAGGGACATCCGCAAAATGTGTAAAAACCAGAAAGGCAAGACAGGCCCTGGAGAAGAGGGAGCCTAGTTATGCTGATGGGCGGGATGTAAATTGCCAACTGCCTCTCTGGAGGAGTGCATTGTGTTCCCTAAAACAAGTAAACAACAGAGCTGCAGAGCCAAGGGCACTTCCAGTCTAGGGAATATACCATGGGAAAACTGAAAATCAATAAGACACAGCCACTTCAAAATTTAGGGCTGCACTGCTTACAAGAATCTCAACTTGGGTACACCTGAAATATCCCAGGAAAGACAAAAATGGTTCAAGAAATTGTGGTACTTACGTACGATGGAATATCCCTCATCCATGAAATCAATGTCATAAGGCCAGTAGCAGCAAAATGAGTGGATTCAGGTACGATGATTCTAAGTGAAATAAATCACAGAGAAAAAGAAACTTATCATAAGATATCACTTAGGAAGGTCCTGTAAACATGGCTACACATGAACTGATTTAGGAAAGAGAACAGAGTCTCACATTTAGAAAACACTCTTATGCCTGCTTAAGGGGGAGGGAGAGGTGGCGTGATGCATAAAACCAGAGTTTGAAATTAGTACAGGTACCATTCCAAAAACCAACTACGGAAGAGACAATCCCTACACCTTCCTCAGTGAAAGGGACTCAAAACACCATATTTCCCGTGCAGAAATATATCTGACTAGTAAGAATCTTAAAACCTATGTATTGATATGTCTCCATCAGGGAATCAAGTTTGTCTAGACTGGCAGAAAGATGGCAGTGAGAATCAGCTCAAACCCACTATAAAAAGGAATTTCAAAAACAAAACAAAAAAAAAAAAAACAGGGAAATTCTTTACAATTCCTTCAGAGGCTCTGATGAAATCTATAATGACCCTATCTACAATGACAGCTGGATGTGGCATAAGTCTGAACACTTGGGGCTGAGAGTATTGGTGAGATTGGGTGAACAAATGCAGACCATTTAAAGCAATAATGCGTGGCACACATTCCAATGGTCCCAACTCCCCAGGTTGAAGGGAATACTACTACAGCTATAACATGTACGGGAAACCAAGAGAATGGACACACCTTGAATACAAAAGGTTTTTAAAACTCAACTAATTGTCCCTCTCCTGGTGCTCCGGTTTGACTTTCCAACTGCTTTACTATCAATCTCCCAACTTGGAGAGACAGCCCCTTTAATCTCCTGGTTCTCACAGGTTGCCAATTTGGCAGAGGATGAAAGGGAATAGGGAGAACCAATGAGAGAGTAGCTGTTAGGCATATGGACGGGCCCATGTCACTCTATTTTCCCGTCAGGAAGAAGAATTAACAAAAGTCTTAGCCACCCACCGGGAACCAGTATAGGTCCTGAACCAAAATTTTGGACTTGCCGTCAGCTCACAAAAAACGAGTTGAAAAATGGAGCTCAAGGGCAGAGCAATTCACAAACTGGCAGAGTAATAAAGGACAACAATCGTCCAAAAATCTGTTGAGGGAAGGCAACCAGGCGGACTTGAATGCGAGGCAGAATATCAGGAAACAGATTACAAGAGGTACATTGGGATCATTTTTAAAGCACAGGAAGAGGGGCACAACTTCGACAATGATGCACTTGGCCAAAAAGGGTGTATGCGTTTTCTCCTGAATATATTCAGGAGAAAACGCATACGCTGTTTTTGGCCAAGCAAGCAAGCGGGCAATGCCAATCTGCAGTAAAAAGAAGTATCACTTCGCACCCGTCAAAAGGGACATGTGCAAAATGTGTAAAAACCAGAAAGGCAAGACAGGCCCTGGAGAAGAGGGAGCCTACTTATTCTGATAGGCGGGATGTAAATTGCCAACTGCCTCTCTGAAGGAGTGCATTATGTTCCCTAAAACAAGTAAACAACAGAGCTACAGAGCCAAGGGCACTTCCAGTCTAGGGAATATACCTTGGGAAAACTGAAAATCAATAAGACACAGCCACCTCAAAATTTAGGGCTGCACTGCTTACAAGAACCTCAACTTGGGTACACCTGAAATATCTCAGGAAAGACAAAAATGGTTCCAGAAATTGTGGTACTTACGTACGATGGAATATCCCTCAGCCATGAAATCAATGTCATAAGGCCAGTTGCAGCAAAATGAGTGGATTCAGGTACGATGATTCTAAGTGAAATAAATCACAGAGAAAAAGAAACTTATCATAAGATATCACTTATGAAGGTCCTGTAAACATGGCTACACATGAACTGAGTTAGGAAAGAGAACAGAGTCTCACATTTAGAAAACACTCTTATGCCTGCTTAAGGGGGAAGGAGAGGTGGCGTGATGCATAAAACAAGAGTTTGATATTAGTACAGGTACCGTTCCAAAAACTAACTACCGAAGAGCCAATCCCTACACCTTCCTCAGTGAAAGGGACTGAAAAACCCATATTTCCCACGGAGAAATATATCTGACTAGTACCAATCTTAAAACCTATGTATTGATACGTCTCCATCAGGGAATCAAGTGTGTCTAGACTGGCAGAAACATGGCAGTGAGAATCAGCTCAAACCCACTATAAAAAGAATTTCAAAAACAAAACAAAAAAAAACAGGGAAATTCTTTACAATTCCTTCAGAGGCTCTGATGAAATCTATAATGACCCTATCTACAATGACAGCTTGATGTGGCATAAGTCTGGACACTTGGGGCTGATAGGATTGGTGAGATTGGGTGAACAAATGCAGACCATTTAAAGCAATAATGCGTGGCACACATTCCAATGGTCCCAACTCTCCAGGTTGAAGGGAATACTACTACAGCTATAACATGTACGGGAAACCTAGAGAATGGACACACTGTGAATACAAAAGGTTTTTAAAACTCAACTAATTGTCCCTCTCCTGGTGCTCCGGTTTGAATTTCCAACTGCTTTACTATCAATCTCCCAACGTGGAGAGACAGCCCCTTTAATCTCCTGGTTCTCACATGTTGCCAATTGGCAGAGGATGAAAGGTATGATGGAGAACCAATGAGAGAGTAGCTGTTAGGCATTTGAACGGGCACATGTCACTCTAATTTCCCGGCAGGAAGAAGAATTAATCAAAGTCTCAGCCACCCGCCGGGAACCAGTATAGGTCCTGAACCAAAATTTTGGACTTGCAGTCAGCTCACAAAAAACGAATTGAAAAATGGAGCTCAGGGGCACAGCAATTCACAAACGGGCAGAGTAATAAAGGAAAACTATCGTCCAAAAATCTGTTGAGGGAAGGCAACGAGGCGGACTTGAAAGCGAGCCAGAATAGCAAAAACAGATTTCAAGAGGTAGATTGGAATTGCCTTGAAAGCACAGGAAGAGGGGCACAACTTCGACAATGATGCAATGGGCCAAAAGGGGGTATGCATTTTCTCCTGAATATATTCAGGAGAAAACACATACGCCCTTTTTGGCCGAGCAAGCAAGCAGGCAATGCAAATCTGCACTACAAAGCATTATCACTTCCCACTGCACAAAAGGGACATCTGCAAAATTTGTAAAAACTAGAAATGCAACACAGGCCCTGAAGAAAAGGGAGCCTAGTTATGCTGATGGGTGGGATGAAAATTGCCAACTGCCTCTCTGGAGGAGTGAATTGTGTTCCCTAAAACAAGTAGACAACAGAGCTACAGAGCCAAGGGCACTTCCAGTCTAGGGAATATACCTTGGGAAAACTGAAAATCAATAAGACAGAGCCACCTCAAAATTTAGGGCTGCACTGCTTACAAGAACCTCAACTTGGGTATACCTGAAATATCCCAGGAAAGACAAAAATGGTTCAAGAAATTGTGGTACTTACGTACGATGGAATATCCCTCAGCCATGAAATCAAATTCATAAGGCCAGTAGCAGCAAAATGAGTGGATTCAGGTACGATGATTCTAAGTGAAATAAGTCACAGAGAAAAAGAAACTTATCATAAGATATCACTTATGAACGTCCTATAAACATGGCTACACATGAACTGAGTTAAGAAAGACAAGATAGTCTCACATTTAGAAAACACTCTTATGCCTGCTTAAGGGGGAAGGAGAGGTGGCGTGATGCATAAAACCAGAGTTTGATATTAGTACAGGTACCATTCGAAATACCAACTACGGAAGAGTCAATCCCTACACCTTCCTCAGTGAAAAGTGTGCAAATCCCCATATTTCCCGCAGAGGAATATATCTGAGTAGTAAGAATCTTAAAACCTATGTATTGATATGTCTCCATCAGGGAATCAAGTGTGTCTAGACTGGCAGAAACATGGCAGTGAGAATCAGCTCAAACCCACTATAAAAAGGAATTTCAAAAACAAACTGAAAAAACAGGGATATTCTTTACAATTCCTTCTGGGGCTGTGATGAAACCTGGAATGACCCTATCTACAACGACAGTTGGATGTGGCATAAGGAAAGACACTTGGGACTGAGAGGATTGGTGATATTCGGTGAGCAAATGCAGACCACTTAAAGCAATAATGTGTGGCACACATTCCAAGGGTCCCAACTCTCCAGGTTGAAGTGAATATTATTACAGCTATAACATGTATGGGAAACCTAGAGAATGGACACACTGTGAATACGAAAGGCTTCTAAAACTCAACTAATTGTCCCTCTCCTGCTGCTCTGGTTTGACTTTCCAACTCCTTTACTATCAATCTCCCAACTTGGAGAGACAGCCCCTTTAACCTCCTGGTTCGCACAGGTTGCCAATTTGGCAGAGGATGAAAGGGAATAGGGAGAACCAATGAGAGAGTAGCTGTGAGGAATTTGGACGGGCACATGTCACTCTAATTTCCCGGCAGGAAGAAGAATTAACCAAAGTATCCGGCAGCCGCCGGCAACCAGTATAGGTCCTGAACCACAATTTTGGCCTTGCCGTCAGCTCACAAAAAACGAGTTGAAAAATGGAGCTCAGGGGCACAGCAATTCACAAACTGGCAGAGTAATAAAGGACAACTATCGTCCAAAAATCTGTTGAGGGAAGGAAAACAGGTGGACTTGAATTTCGGCCAGAAAGCAGGAACCAGATTTCAAGAGGTACATTGGAATCGCCTTTAAAGCACAGGAAGAGTGGCACAGTTCGACAATGATGCTCTTGGTTAAAAAGGGCGTATGCGTTTTCTCCTGAATATATTCAGGATAAAACGCATACGCCCATTTTGGCCAAGCAAGAAAGCGGGCAATGCAAATCTGCACTACAAAGAAGTATCAATGCCCACCGGTCAAAAGGGACATCCTCAAAATGTGTAAAATCCAGAAAGGCAAGACCGGACCTGGAGAACAGGGAGCCTAGTTATGCTGATGGGCAGGATGTAAATTGCCAACTGCCTCTCTGGAGGAGTGCATTGTGTTCCCTAAAACAAGTAAACAACAGAGCTATAGAGCCAAGGGCACTTCCAGTCTAGGGAATATACCTTGGGAAAACTGAAAATCAATAAGACAGAGGCACCCCATACTATACGGCTGCACTGCTTACAAGAACCTCATCTTGGGTACACTATAGTATCCCAGGAAAGACAAAAATGGATGAAGAAATGATGGTACTTACATACGATGGAATATCCCTCAGCCATGAAATCAATGTCATAAGGCCAGTAGCAGCAAAATTAGGGATACAGGTACGATGATTCTAAGTGAAATAAGTCAGAGAGAAAAAGAAACTAATCATAAGATATCACTTATGAAGGTCCTGTAAACATGGCCGCACATGAACTGAGTTAGGAAAGAGAACAGAGTCTCACATTTAGAAAGCACTCTTATGCCTGCTTAAGGGGGAAGGAGAGGTGGGGTGATGCACAAAACCAGAAATTGATATTAGTACAGGTACAATTCCAAAAAAAAATACAGAATACACAAGACCTACACCTTCCTCAGTGAAAGGGACTCAAAATCCCATACTTCCCGCACAGGAATATATCTGACTAGTAAGAATCTTAAAACGTATGTATTGATATGTGTCCGTAAGTGAATCATGTGTGTCTAGACTGGCATAAACATGGCAGTGAGAATCAGCTCAAACCCAGTATAAAAAGGAATTTCAATAACAAAACAAAAAAACAAGGAAATTCTTTATAATCCCTTCAGGCGCTCTGATGAAACCTGAAATGACCCTATCTACAACGAAATCTGCATGTGGCATAAGGCTGGACACCTGGGTCTGAGAGGATTGATGAGATTGGGTGACCAAATGCAGACCCTTTAAAGCAATAATATGTTGCACCCATTCCATGGTTCGCAACTCTCCAGGTTGAAGGGAATATTACGACAGATATAACATGTACGGGAAACATAGAGAATGGACACACTGTGAATACGAAAGTTTTCTAAAACTCAACTAATAGTCCCTCCCTTGGTGCTCTGCTTTGACTTTCCAAAAGCTTTACTACCAATCTCCTAACTTGTAGAGACAGCCCCTTTAACCTCCTGGTTCGCACAGGTTGCCAATTTTGCAGAGGATGGAAGGGAAGAGGGAGAACCAATGAGAGAGTAGGTGTTAGGCATTTGGACGGGCACAAGACACTCCAATTTCCCGTCAGGAAAAAGAATTAACCAAAGGCTCAGCCACTCGCGGGGAACCAGTATAGGTCCTGAACCAAAATTTTGGACTTGCGGTCAGCTCAAAAAATCTAGTAGAAAAATGGAGGTCTGGGGCACAGCAATTCACAATCTGGCAGACTAATAAAGGAAAACTATAGTCCAAAAATCTGTTGATGGAAGCCAATGAGGCGGACTTGAAAGCAAGCCTGAAGAGCAGGAAACAGATTTCAAGAGGTACATTGGAATCGCCTGTAAAGCTCAGGAAGAGGGGCACAACTTCAACAGTGATGCACTTGGCCAAAAGGGCGTATGCGTTTTCTCCTGAATATATTCAGGAGAAAACACATAGGCCCTTTTTGGCCAAGCAAGCAAGCGGCAATGCAAATCTGCACTACAAAGAAGTATCACTTGCCACCGGTCAAAAGGGACATCCGCAAAATGTATAAAAGCCAGAAAGGCAAGACAGGCCCTGGAGAACAGGGAGCCTAGTTATGCTGATGGGTGGGATGTAAATTGCCAACTGCCTCTCTGGAGGAGTGCATTGTGTTCCCTAAAACAAGTAAACAACAGATCTACAGAGCCAAGTGCACATCCAGTCTAGGGAATATACCTGGCGAAAACTGAAAATCAATAAGACAGAGCCACCCCAAAATATAGGGATGCACTGCTTACAAAAACCTCAACTTGGGTACACCTGAAATATCCCAGGAAAGACAAAAATGGTTGAATAAATTGTGTTATTACGTACGATGGAATATCCCTCAGCCATGAAATCAATGTCATAAGGCCAGTAGCAGCAAAAGGAGTGGATTCAGGAACGATGATTCTAAGTGAAATAATTGACAGAGAAATAGAAACTTATCATAAGATATCACTTATGAAGGTCCTGTAAACATGGCTACACATGAACTGAGTTAGGAAAGAGAACAGGGTCTCACATTTAGAAAACACACTTATGCCTGCTTAAGGGGGAAGGAGAGGTGGGGTGATGCATAAAACCAGAGTTTGATATTAGTACATGTACCATTCCAAAATCCAACTACGGAAGACACAAGCCCTACATCTTCCTCAGTGAAAGGGTCTCAAAACCGCATATTTCCCACAGAGGAATATATCTGACTAGTAAGAATCGTAAAACCAATGTATTGATATGTCTCCATCAGGGAGACAAGTGTGTCTACACTGGCAGAATCATGGCAGTGAGAATCAGCTCAAACAGGGACATTCTTTACAATTACTTCCGGGGCTCTGATGAAACCTGGAAAGACCCTATCTACAAAGACAGCTGGATGTGACATAAGGCATGACACTTGGGACTGAGAGGATTGGTGAGATTCGGTGAGCAAATACAGACCATTTAAAGCAATAATTCGTGGCACACATTCCACGGTTCCCAACTCTCCAGGTTGAAGGGAATATTACTACAGCTGTAACATGTATGGGAAACATACAGAATGGACACACTGTGAATATGAAAGGCTTCTAAAATTCAACTAATATTCCCTCTCCCGGAGCTCCGGTCTGATTTTCCAACTGCTTTACTATCAATCTCCCAACTTGGAGAGACAGCCCCTTTAACCTCCTGGTTCGCAAAGGTTGCCAATTTGGCAGAGGATGAAAGGGAAGAGGGAGAACAAATGAGAGAGTAGCTGTTAGGCATTTGGACGGGCACATGTCACTCTAATTTCCCGACAGGAAGAAGAATTAACCAAAGTCTCAGCCACCCACCGGGAACCAGTATAGGTACTGAACCAAAATTTTGGACTTGCGGTCAGCTCACAAAAAAACGACTTAAAAAATGGATCTCAGGGGCACAGCAATTCACAAACTGGCAGAGTAATAAAGGACAACAATCGTCCAAAAATCTGTTGAGGGAAGGCAACCAGGCGGACTCGAATGTGAGGCAGAATAGCAGGAAACAGATTACAAGAGGTACATTGGGATCATCTTTAAAGCACAGGAAGAGGGGCACAACTTCGACAATGATGCACTTGGCCAAAAAGGGCGTATGCGTTTTCTCCTGAATATATTCAGGAGAAAACGCATACGCCGTTTTTGGCCAAGCAAGCAAGCGGGCAATGCCAATCTGCACTAAAAAGAAGTATCACTTCCCACCCGTCAAAAGGGACATCCGCAAAATGTGTAAAAACCAGAAAGGCAAGACAGGCCCTGGAGAAGAGGGAGCATAGTTATGCTGAGGGCTGGGATGTAAATTGCCAACTGCCTCTCTGGAGGAGTGCATTGTGTTCCCTAAAACATGTAAACAACAGAGCTACAGAGCCAAGGGCACTTCCAGTCTAGGGAATACACCTTGGGAAAACTGAAAATCAATAACACACAGCCACTTCAAAATTTAGGGCTGCACTGCTTACAAGAATCTCAACTTGGGTGCACCTGAAATATCCCAGGAAAGACAAAAATGGTTCAAGACATTGTGGTACTTACGTACGATGGAATATCCCTCATCCATGAAATCAATGTCGTAAGGCCAGTACCAGCAAAATGAGTGGATTCAGGTACGATGATTCTAAGTGAAATAAGTCACAGAGAAAAAGAAACTTATCATAAAATATCACTTATGAAGGTCCTGTAAACATGGCTACATATGAACTGAGTTAGGAAAGAGAACAGAGTCTCACATTTAGAAAACACTCTTATGCCTGCTTAAGGGGTAGGAGAGGTGGCGTGATGCATAAAACCAGAGTTTGATATAAGTACAGGTACCGTTCCAAAAACCAACTACGGAAGAGACAATCCCTACACCTTCCTCAGTGAAAGGGAATCAAAACCCCATATTTCCCGCAGAGAAATATTTCTTACTAGTAAGAATCTTAAAACCTATGTATTGATATGTCTCCATCAGGGAATCAAGTGTGTCTAGACTGGCAGAAACATGGCAGTGAGAATCAGCTCAAACCCACAATAAAAATGAGTTTCAAAAACAAACAAACAAAAAAAACAGGGAAATTCTTTACAATTCCTTCAGAGGCACTGTAGAAATCTATAATGAACCTTTCTACAATGACAGCTGGATGTGGCATAAGTCTGGACACTTGGGGCTGAGAGTATTGGTGAGATTGGGTGAGCAAATGCAGACCATTTAAAGCAATAATGCGTGGCACACATTCCAATGGTCCCAACTCTACAGGTGGAAGGGAATACTACTACAGCTATAACATGTACAGGAAACCTAGAGAATGGACACACTGTGAATACAAAAGGTTTTTAAAATTCAACTAATTGTCCCTCTCCTGGTGCTCCGGTTTGAATTTCCAACCGCTTTACTATCAATCTCTCAACTTGGAGAGACAGCCCCTTTAATCTCCTGGTTCTCTCATGTTACCAATTGGCAGAGGATGAAAGGTAAGATGGAGAACCAATGAGAGAGTAGCTGTTAGGCATTTGGACGGGCACATGTCACTCTAATTTCCCGGCAGGGAGAAGAATTAATCAAAGTCTCAGCCACCCGCCCGGAACCAGTATAGGTCCTGAACCAAAATTTTGGACTTGCAGTCAGCTCACAAAAAACGAATTGAAAAATGGAGCTAAGGAGCACAGCAATTCACAAACGGGCAGAGTAATAAAGGAAAACTATCGTCCAAAAATCTGTTGAGGGAAGGCAACGAGGCGGACTTGAATGTGAACGAGATTAGCAGGAAACAGATTTCAAGAGGTAGATTGGAATTGCCTTTAAAGCACAGGAAGGGGGGCACAACTTCGACAATGATGCAATGGGCCTAAAGGGGTGTATGCATTTTCTCCTGAATATATTCAGGAGAAAATGCATACGCCCTTTTTGGCCAAGCAAGCAAGCAGGCAATGCAATTCTGCACTACAAAGCATTATCACTTCCCACTGGACAAAAGGGACATCCACAAAATGTGTAAAAACTAGAAAGGCAACACAGGCCCAGAAGAAATGGGAGCCTAGTTATGCTGAATGGGCGGGATGAAAATTGCCAACTGCCTCTATGGAGGAGTGAATTGTGTTCCCTAAACAAGTAGACAACAGAGCTACAGAGCCAAGGGCACTTCCCGTCTATGGAGTATACCATGGGAAAAATGAAAATCAATAAGACAGAGCCACCTCAAAATTTAGGGCTGCACTGCTTACAAGAAGCTCAACTTGGGTACACCTGAAATATCCCAGGAAAGACAAAAATGGTTCAAGAAATTGTGGTACTTACGTACGATGGAATATCTCTCAGCCATGAAATCAAAGTCATAAGGCCAGTAGCAGCAAAATGAGTGGATTCAGGTACGATGATTCTAAGTGAAATAAGTCACAGAGAAAAAGAAACTTATCATAAGATATCACTTATGAAGGTCCTGTAAACATGGCTACACATGAACTGAGTTAAGAAAGACAAGAGAGTCGCACATTTAGAAAACACTCTTATGCCTGCTTAAGGGGGAAGGAGAGGTGGCGTGATGCATAAAACCAGAGTTTGATATTAGTACAGGTACCATTCGAAATACCAACTACGGAAGAGTCAATCCCTACACCTTCCTCAGTGAAAAGTGTGCATAACCCCATATTTCCCGCAGAGGAATATATCTGAGTAGTAAGAATCTTAAAACCTATGTATTGATATGTCTCCATCAGGGAATCAAGTGTGTCTAGACTGGCAGAAACATGGCAGTGAGAATCAGCTCAAACCCACTATAAAAAGGAATTTCAAAAACAAACCGAAAAAACAGGGAAATTCTTTACAATTCCTTCAGGGGCTCAGATGAAACCTGGAATGACCCTATCTACAACAACAGTTGGATGTGGAATAAGGAAGGACACTTGGGACTGAGAGGATTGGTGATATTCGGTGAGCAAATGCAGACCATTTAAAGCAATAATGCGTGGCACACATTCCAAGGGTCCCAACTCTCCAGGTTGAAGGGAATATTATTACAGCTATAACATGTACGGGAAACCTAGAGAATGGACACACTGTGAATACGAAAGGCTTCTAAAACTCAACTAATAGTCCCTCTCCTGCTGCTCTGGTTTGACTTTCCAACTGATATATTATCAATCTCCCAACTGGAGAGACAGCCCCTTTAAGCTCTTGGTTCTCACAGTTTGCCAATTTGGCAGAGGATGAAAGGGAAGAGGGAGAACCAATGAGAGAGTAGTTATTAGGCATTTGGACGGGCACATGTCACTCTAATTTCCCGGCAGGAAGAAGAATTAATCAAAGTCTCAGCCACACACTGGGAACCTGTATAGGTCCTGAACCAAAATTTTGGACTTGCGGTCATCTCACAAAAAACGAGTTGAAAAATGGAGCTCAGGGGCACAGCAATTCACAAACTGGCAGAGTACTAAAGGGCAACTATCGTCCAAAAATCTATTGAGGGAAGGCAACGAGGCGGACTTGAAAGCGATCCAGAATAGCAGGAAACAGATTTCAAGGGGTACATTGGAATCGCATTCAAACCACAGGAAGGGGGGCACAACTTCGACAATGATGCACTTGGCCAAAAATGTCGTATGCGTTGTCTCCTGAATATATTCAGGAGAAAACACATAAGCCCTTTTTGGCCAAGCAAGCAAGCGGGCAATGCAAATCTGCACTACAAAATGTATCACTTCCCAGCAGTCAAAAGGGACATCCGCAAAATGTGTAAAAACCAGAAAGGCAAGACAGGCCCTGGAGAACAGAGAGCCCTGTTATGCTAATGGGCGGGATGTAAATTACCAACTGCCTTTGTGGAGGAGTTCACTGTGTTCCCTAAAACAAGTAAACAAGAGAGCTACCGAACCAAGGGCACTTCCAGTCTAGGGAATATAACTTGGGAAAACTGAAAATCAATAAGACAGAGCCACCCCAAATTGGGGGCTGCACTGCTTACAGGAACCTCAACTTGGGTCCACCTAAAATATCCCAGGGAAGACAAAAATGGTTTAAGAAATTGTATTACTTATGGACGATGGCATATCCCCCAGCCATGAAATCAATGTCACGAGGCCAGTAGCAGAAAAATGAGTGGATTCAGGTACGATGATTCGAAGTGAAATAAGTCACAGAGAAAAGGAAACTTATCATAAGATATCACTTATGAAGGTCCTGTAAACATGGCTACACATGAACTGAGTTAGGAAAGAGAACAGAGTCTCACATTTAGAAAACAATCTTATGCCTGCCTAAGGGGGAAGGAGAGGTGGGGTGATGCATAAAACCAGAGTTTGATATTAGTACATGTACCGCTCCAAAAACCAACTACGAATTATACAAGTCCTACACCTTCGTCAGTGAAAGGGACTCAAAACCCAATATTTCCCGCAGAGGAATATATCTGACTAGTAAGAATCTTAAAACCTATGTTTTGATATGTCTCCGTAAGGCAAACAAGTGTGTCTAGACTGGCATAAACATGGCAGTGAAAATCAGCTCAAACCCACTCTAAAAAGGAATTTCAAAAACCAAACAAAAAAATAGGGAAATTCTTTACAATTCCTTCATGGGCTCTGATGAAACCTGGAATGAACATATCTAAAACGACAGCTGGATGTGGCATAAGGCTGGACACTTGGGACTGAGAGGATTGGTGAGATTGGGTCATCCAAAGCAGACCATTTAAAGCAATAATGCGTGGCACACATTCCAATGATCCCAACTCTCCAGGTTGAAGGGAATATTACTACAGCTATAACATGTACGGGAAACCAAGAGAATGGACACACTGTGAATATGAAAGGTTTCTAAAACTCAACTAATAGTCCCTCTCCTGGTGCTTCGGTTTGTAATTCCAACTGCTTTACTATCAATCTCCCAACTTGGAGAGACAGCCCCTTTAACCTCCTGGTTCTCAAAGGTGGCCAATTTGGCAGAGGATGAAAGGAAAGATGGAAAACCAATGAGAGAGTAGTTGTTAGGCATTTGGACAGGCACATGTCACTCTAATTTCCCGGCAGAAATAAGAATTAACCAAAGTCTCAGCCACACGCCGGGAAACAGTATAGATCCTGAAGCAAAATTTTGGACTTGCGGTCAGCTCACAAAAAACGAGTTGAAAAATGGAGCTCAGGGGCACAGCAATTCACAAACTGGCAGAGTAATAAAGGGCAACTATCGTCCAAAAATCTGTTGAGGGAAGGCAACGAGGCGGACTTGAAAGGGAGCCAGAATAGCAGGAAACAGATTTCAAGAGGTACATTGGAATCGCCTTTAAAGCACAGGAAGAGGGGCAAAATTTCGACAATGATGCACTTGCCCAAAAAGGGCATATGCGTTTACTCCTGAATATAATCAGGAGGAAACGCATACGCCCTTTTTGGCCAAGCAAGCAAGCGGGAAATGAAATTCAGTAGTACAAAGAAGTATCACTTCCAAGCGGTCAAAAGGGACATCTGCAAAATGTGTAAAAAACAGAAAGGCAAGACATGCCATGGAGAACAGGGAGCCTAGTTATGCTGATGGGCAGGATGTAAATTGCCAACCGCCTCTCTGGAGGAGTGCAATGTGTTCCCTAAAACAATTAAACAACAGAGCTACAGAGCCAAGGGCACTTCCAGTCTAGGGAATATACCTTGGGAAAACTGAAAATCAATAAAACAGAGCCACCCCAAAATTTAGGGCTCCACTGCTTACAAGAACCTCAACTTGGGTACACCTAAAATATCCCAGGAAAGACAAAATTGCTTCAAGAAATTTTGGTACTTACGTACGATGGGTTATCCCTCAGCCATGAAATCAATGTCATAAGGCCAGTAGCAGCAACATGAGTGGATTCAGGTACGATGATTCTAAGTGAAATAAGTCACAGAGAAAAAGAAACTTATCATAAGATATCACTTATGAAGGTCCTGTATACATGGCTACACATGAACAGAGTTAGGAAAGAGAAAAGAGCCTCTCATTTAGAAAACACTCTTCTGCCTTCTTAAGGGAAAGGAGAGGAGGGGTGATGCATAAAACCAGAGTTTGATATTCGTACAGGTACCATTCCAAAAACCAAATATGGAATAGACAAGACCTACACCTTCCTCAGTGAAAGAGACACAAAACCCCATATTTTCCACAGAGGAATATATCTGACTATTAATAATCTTAAAACCTATATATTGATATGTCCCCATAAGGGAATCACGTGTGTCTAGACTGGCATTAACATGGCAGTGAGAATCAGCTCAAACCCACTATAAAAAGGAATTTCAATAAAAAAACAAAACAAAAAAAACCGGGAAATTCTTTACAATTACTTCAGGGGCTCTGATGAAACCTAGAATGACCCTATCTACAATGACAGCTGGATGTGGCATAAGTCTGGACACTTGGGAGTGAGAGGATTGGTGAGATTGGGTGAGCAAATGCTGACCTTTTAAAGCAATAATGTGTGGCACACATTCCAAGGGTCCCAACTCTCCAGGTTGAAGGGAATATTACTACAGCTATAACATGTACGGGAAACCTAGAGAATGGACACACTCTGAATACGAAAAATTTCTAGAACTCAACTAATTGTCCCTCTCCTGGTTCTCCAGCTAGAATTTCCAACTGCTTTACTATCAATCTCCCAAATTGGAGAGACAGGCCCTTTAACCTCCTGGTTCGCACAGGTTGCCAATTTGGCAGAGGATGAAAGGGAATAGGGAGATCCAATGAGAGAGTAGCTATTAGGCATTTGGACGGGCACATGTCACTCTAATTTCCCCGCAGGAGGAAGAATTAATCAAAGTCTCAGCCACACACTGAGATCCTGTATAGGTCCTGAACCAAAATTTTGGACTTGCCGTCAGCTCACAAAAAACGAGTTGAAAAATGGAGCTCAGGGGCACAGCAATTCACAAAGTGGCAGAGTACTAATGGGCAACTATCGTCCAAAAATCTATTGAGGGAAGGCAACGAGGTGGACTTGAAAGCGAACCAGAATAGCAGGAAACAGATTTCAAGGGGTACATTGGAATCACATTCAAACCACAGGAAGAGGGGCACAACTTCGACAATGATGCACTTGGCCAAAAAGGGCGTATGTGTTGTCTCCTGAATATATTCAGGAGAAAACACATATGCCCTTTTTGGCCAAGCAAGCAAGAGGCAATGCAAATCTTCACTACACAATGTATCACTTCCCACCGGTCAAAAGGGACATCCACAAAATGTGTAAAAACCAGAAAGGCAAGACAGGCCCTGGAGAACAGAGAGCCCAGTTATGCTGATGGTCGGGATGTAAATTACAAACTGCCTTTGTGGAGGAGTTCACTGTGTTCCCTAAAACAAGTAAACAACACAGCTACAGTGCCAAGGGCACTTCCAGTCTAGGGAATATACCATGGGAAAACTGAAAATCAATAAGATAGTGCCACCCCAAAATTTAGGGCTGCACTGCTTACAAGGACCACAACTTGGGTACACCTTAAATATCCCAGGAAAGACAAAATTGGTTCAAGAAATTGTACTTATGTACCATGAAATATCCCTCAGGCATGAAATCAATGTCATAAGGCCAGTAGCAGCAAAATGATTGGATTCAGGTACGATGATTCTAAGTGAAATTAGTCACAGAGAAAAAGAAACTTATCATAAGATATCACTTATGAAGGTCCTGTAAACATGGCTACACATGAACTGAGTTAGGAAAGAGAACAGAGTCTCACGTTTAGAAAACACTCTTATGCCTGCTTAAGGGGAATGGAGCAGAGGGGTTATGCATAAAACCAGAGTTTGATATTCGTACAGCTACCATTCCAAAAACCAAATATGGAATACACAAGACCTACACTTTCTTCAGGGAAAGGGACTCAAAACCCCATATTTCCCGCAGAGGAATATGTCTGACTAGTAAGGATATTAAAACCTATTTATTGATATGTCTCCGTAAGGGAATGAAGTGTGTCTAGACTGGCATTAACATGGCAGTGAGAATCAGCTCAAAGCCACTATAAAAAGGAATTTCAAAAACAAAACAAAGAAACAGGGAAATTCTTTACAATTCCTTCAGGGGCTCTGATGAAAACTGGAATGACCCTATCTACAATGACAGCTGGATGTGGCATAAGGCTGGACACTTGGGACTGAGAGGATTGGTGAGATTTGGTGAGCCAATGCAGACCATTTAAAGCAATAATGCTTGGCACACATCCCAAGGGTCCCAACTCTCCAGGTTGAAGGGAATATTACTACCGCTATAACATGTAGGGAAGCATAGAGAATGGACACACTGTGAATACGAAAGGTTTCTAAAACTCAACTAAGAGTCCCTCTTATGGTGCTCCGGATTGAATTTCCAACTGCTTTATTATCAATCTCCCAAATTGGAGAGACATCCCCTTTAACCTCCTGGTTCTCACAGGTTGCCAAATTGGCAGAGGATGAAAAGGAAGAGGTAGAATCAATGAGAGAATAGTTGTTAGGCATTTGGACGGGCACATGACACTCTACTTTCGCAGCAGGAAGAAGAATTTATCAAATTCTCAGCCACCCACTGGAACCTGCATACGTCCTGAACAAATTTTGGACTTGTGGTCAGCTCACAAAAATTGAGTTGAGAAATGGAGCTCAGGGGCACAGCAATTCACAAACTGGCAGAGAAATAAAGGACAACAATCGTCCAAATATCTGTTGACGGAAGGCAACGAGGCGGACTTGAAAGCGAGCCAGAATAGCAGGAAACAGATTTCAAGAGGTACATTGGAATCGCCTTTAAAGCACAGGAAGAGGGCACAACTTCGACAATGATGCACTTGGCCAAAAAGGGCGTATGCGTTTTGTCGTGAATATATTCAGGAGAAAATGCATAGGCCCTTTTTGGCCAAGCAAGCAAGCGGGCAATTCAAATCTGCACTACAAACAAGTATCATTTCCCACCGGTCAAAAGGGACATCCGCAAAATGTGTAAAAGCCAGAAAGGCAAGACAGGCAATGGAGAATAGGGAGCCTAGTTATGCTGATGGGCAGGATGTAAATTGCCAACTGCCTCTCTGGAGGAATGCACTGTGTTCCCTAAAACAAGTAAACAACAGAGCCACAGAGCCAAGGGCACTTCCAGTCTAGGGAATATACATTGGGAAAACTGAAAATCAATAAGATAGAGCCACCCCAATATTTAGGGCTGCACTGCTTACAAGAACCTCAACTTGAGTACACCTTAAATATCCCAGGAAAGACAAAAATGTTTCAAAAAATTGTGGTATTTACATACAATGTAATAACCCTCAGCCATGAAATCAATGTCATGAGGCCTGTAGCAGAAAAATGAGTGGATTCAGGTACGATGATTCTAAGTGAAATAAGTCACAGAGAAAAAGAAATTTATCATAAGATATCACTTATGAAGGTCCTATAAACATGGCTACACATGAACTGAGTTAGGAAAGAGAACAGAGCCTCACATTTAGAAAACACTCTTGTTCCTGCTTAAGGGGGAAGGAGAGGTGGAGAGATGCATAAAACCAGAGTTAGATATTAGTACAGATACCGTTCCAAAAACCAAATACGGAATAGACAAGACCTACACTTTCCTCAGTGAAAGGTACTCAAAACGCCATATTTCCCGCAGAGGAATATATCTGACTGGTAAGAATGTTAAAATCTATGTATTGATATGTCTCCGTAAGGGAATCAAGTTTGTCTAGACTGGCATAAACATGGCAGTGAGAATCAGTTCAAACCCACTATAAAAAGGAATTTCAAAAACAAAACAAAAATCAGGGAAATTCTTTACAATTCCTTCAGGGGCTCTGTTGAAACCTGGAATGACCCTATCCACAACGACAGCTGGATGTGGCATAAGGTTGGACACTTGGGACTGAGAGGATTGGTGAGATTCAGTGAGCAATTCAGACCCTTTAAAGCAAAAATGCGTGGCACACATTCGAAGGGTCCCAGCTCTCCAGGATGAAGGGAATATTACTACAGCTATAACATGTACGGGAAACCTAGAGAATGTACACACTGTGAATACGAAATGTTTCTAAAACTCAACTAATAATCCCTCTCCTGTTGCTCTGGTTTGACTTTCCAACTGCTTTACTATCAATCTCCCAACTTGGAGAGACAGCCCTTTTAAGCACCTGGTTCTCACAGGTGGCCAATTTGGGAGAGGATGAAACGGAAGAGGGAGAACCAATGAGAGAATAGCTGTTAGGCATTTGGACGGGCACTTGTCATTCTAATTTCCCGGCAGGAAGAAGAATTAATCAAAGTCTCAGACACCCGCCGGGAACCAGTATAGGTCCTGAACCAAAATTTTGGACTTGCGGTCAGCTCACAAAAAACGAGTTGAAAAATGGAGCTCAGGGGCACAGCAATGCAAAAACTTGCAGAGTAGTAAAGGACAACAATCGTCCGAAAATCTGTTGACGGAAGGCAACGAGGCGGACTTTAAAGCGATCCAGAATAGCAGGAAACAGATTTCAAGAGGTACATTGGAATCGCCTTTAAAGCACAGGAAGAGGGGCACAACTTCGACAATGATGCTCTTGGCCAAAAAGGGCATATGCGTTTTCTCGTGAATATATTCAGGAGAAAACGCATACGCCCTTTTTGGCCAAGCAAGCAAGCGGGCAATTCAAATCTGCACTACAAACAAGTATCATTTCCCACCGGTCAAAAGGGACATCCGCAAAATGTGTAAAAGCCAGAAAGGCAAGAAAGGGAATGAAGAATAGGGAGCCTAGTTATGCTGATGGGCAGGATGTAAATTGCCAACTGCCTCTCTGGAGGAATGCACAGTGTTCCCTAAAACAAGTAAACAACAGAGCTACAGAGCCAAGGACACTTCCAGTCTAGGGAATATACATTGGGAAAACTGAAAATCAATAAGATAGAGCCACCCCAATATTTAGGGCTGCACTGCTTACAAGAACCTCAACTTGGGTACACCTTAAATATCCCAGGAAAGACAAAAATGTTTCAAAAAATTGTGCTATTTACATACAAAGTAATAACCCTCAGCCATGAAATCAATATCAAAGGCCAGTAGCTTCAAACTGAGTGGATTCAGGTACGATGATTCTAAGTGAAGTAAGTCACAGAGAAAAAGAAACTTATCATAAGATATCACTTATGAAGGTCCTGTAAACAAGGCTACACATGAACTGAGTTAGGAAAGAGAACAGAGTCTCACATTTAGAAAACACTCTTATGCCTGCTTAAGGGGGAAGGAGAGGTGGCATGATGAATAAAACCAGAGTTTGATATTAGTACAGGTACTGTTCCAAAAACCAACTACGGAATAGACAAGACCTACTCTTTCCTCAGTGAAATGGACTCAAAACCCCATATTTCCCGCAGAGTTATATATCTGACTAGTAAGAAACTTAAAACCTATGTATTGATATGTCTCTGTAAGAGAATGAAGTGTGTCTTGACTGCCATAAACATGGCAGTGAGAATCAGCTCAAACCCCCTATAAAAAGGAAGTTCAAAAACAAAAGAAAAAAACAGGGAAATTCTTTACAATTCCTTCAGGGTCTCTGATGAAACCTGGAATGACCCTATCTACAACCACAGCTGGATGTGGCATAAGGCTGGACACGGGGGACTGAGAGGATTGGTGAGATTCGGTGAGCAAATGCAGACCATTTAAAGCAATAATGCATGGCACACATTCCAAGTGTCCCAACTCTCCAGGTTCAAGGGAATATTACTACAGCTATAACATGTATGTGAAACCTAGAGAATTGACACACCGTGAATATGAAAGGTTTCCAAATCTCAATTAAGAGTCCCTCTCCTGGCGCTCAAGTTTGACTTTCCAACTGCTTTACTATCAATGTCCCAACTTGGAGAGACAGCCCCTTTAACCTCCTGGTTCGCACAGGTTGCCAATTTGGCAGAGGATGAAAGGGAATAGGGAGAACCAATGAGAGAGTAGCTGTTAGGCATTTGGACGGGCACATGTCACTCTAATTTCCCGGCAGTTAGAAGAATTAGCCAAAGTCTCAGCCACCCGCCGGGATCCAGTATAGTTCCTGAACCAAAGTTTTGGACCCGCCTTCAGCTCACAAAACACGAGTTGAAAAATGGAGCTCAGGGGCACAGCAATTCACAAACTGGCAGAGTAATAAAGGACAAGTATCGTCCAAAAATTGGTTCAGGGAAGGCTACGAGGCAGACTTGAAAGTGAGCCAGAATAGCAGGAAACAGATTTCAAGAGGTACATTGGAATCACATTTAAAGCACAGGAAGAGGGGCACAACTTCAACAATGATGCACTTGTCCAAAAAGGGCGTATGCATTTTCTCCTGAATATATTCAGGAGAAAATGCATACGCCCTTTTTGGCCAAGCAAGCAAGCAGGCAATGCAAATCTGCACTACAAAGAAGTATCACTTCCCACCGGTAAAAAGGGACATCCACAAAATCTGTAAAAATCAGAATGGCAAGAAAGGCCCTGGAGAACAGGGAGCCTAGATATGCTGATGAGCAGGATGTAAATTGACAACTGCCTCTCTGGAGGAGTGCACTGTGTTCCCTAAAACAAGTAAACAATAGAGCTACAGAGCCAAGGGCACTTCCAGTCTAGGGAAGATACCTTGGGAAAACTGAAAATCAATAAGACAGAGCAAACACAGAACTGAGGGCTGCACTGCTTACAAGAAACTCAACTTGGGTACACCTTAAATATCCCAGGAAAGACAAAAATGGTTCAAGAAATTGTGTTACTTACGTACAATGGAATACCCCTCAGCCACGAAATCAATGTCATAAGGCCAGTAGCAGCAAAATGAGTGGATTCAGGTAGGATGAATCTACGTGAAATAAGTCAGAGAGAAAAAGAAACTTATCATAAGGTATTACTTATGAAGGTCCTGTAAACATGGCTACACATGAACTGAGTTACGAAAGAGAACAGAGTCGCACATTTATAAAACACTCTTATGCCTGCTTAAGACGGAAGGAGAGGTGGGGTGATGCATAAAACCAGAGTGTGATATTAGTACATGTACCGTTCCAAAAGCCAGATACGGAATAGTCAAGACCTACACTTTCCTCAGTGAAAGGGACTCAAAACGCCATATTTCCCGCAGAGGAATATATCTGACTAGTAAGAATCTTAGAATCTATGTATTAATATGTCTCCATAAGGGAATCAAGTGTGTCTAGACTGGCATAAACATTGCAGTGAGAATCTGCTCAAACCCACTATAAAAAGGAATTTCAAAAAGAAAACAAAAAAAAAAAAACAGGGAAATTCTTTACAATTCCTTCAGGTTCTCTGATGAAACCTGGAATGACCCTATCTACAATGACAGCTGGATGTGGCATAAGGCTGGACACGTGGGACTGAGCGGATTGGTGAGATTCGGTGAGCAAATGCAGACCATTTAAAGCAATTATATGTGGCACACATTCCAAGGGTCCCAACTCTCCAGGTTGAAGGGAATATTTCTACAGCTATAACATGTACAGGAAACCTACAGAATGGACACACTGTGAATACACCATGTTTCTAAAACTCAACTAATAGTCCCTCTCCAGGTGCTCCGGTTTGAATTTCCAACTGCTTTACTATCAATCTCCCAACTTGGAGAGACAGCTCCTTTAAACTCCTGGTACGCACATGTTGCCAATTTGGCAGAGGATGAAAGGGAAGAGGGAGACCAATGAAAGATAGCTGTTAGGCATTTGGTCGGGCACATTTCACTCTAATTCCTGTCAGGAAGAAAAAATAACCAAAGTCTCAGCCACCCGCCGGGAACCAGTATAGGTCCTGAACCAAAATTTTGGACTTGCTGTCAGCTCACAAAAAACGAGTTGAAAAGTGGAGCTCAGGGGCACAGCAATTCACAAACTGGCAGAGTAATAAAGGACAACAATCCTCCAAATATCTGTTGAGGCAAGGCAATGAGGCAGACTTGAAAGCGAGCCAGAATACAGGAAACAGATTTCAAGAGGTACATTGGAATTGCCTTTAAAGAACAGGAAGAGGGGCAGAATTTTGACAATGATGCACTTGGCCAAAAAGGGCGTATGCGTTTTCTCCTGAATATATTCAGGAGAAAACGCATACGCCCTTTTTGGCCAAGCAAGCAAGCGGGCAAAACAAAACTGCACTACAAAGAAGTATCACTTCCCACCGGTCAAAAGGGACATCCGCAAAATGTGTAAAAACCAGAAAGGCAAGACAGGCCCAGGAGAACAGGTAGCCTAGTTATGCTGATAGGCAGGATGTAAATTGCCAACTGCGTCTCTGGCTGAGTGCAGTGTGTTCCCTAAAACAAGTAAACAACAGAGCTACAGAGCCAAGGGCACTTCCAGTCTAGGGAATATACCTTGGCAAAACTGAAAATCAATAAGACAGAGCCACCCCAAAATTCAGGGCTGCACTGCTTACAAGAACCTCAACTTGGGTACACCTTAAATATCCCAGGAAAGACAAAACGGTTCAAGAAATTGTGTTTCTTATGTACGATGGAATATCCCTCAGCCATGAAATCAATGTCATAAGGGCAGTAGCAGCAAAATGAGTGGATTCAGGTACGATGATTCTAAGTGAAATAAGTCACAGAGAAAAATAAACTTATCATAATATAACACTTATGAAGGTCCTATAAACATGGATACACATGAACTGAGTTAGGAAAGACAACAGAACAATGAAACTTATCATAAGATATCATTCTTAGTGGGAATGTACACATGGCTACACATGAACTGAATTACAAACACAACAGAGTCACACACTTAGAAAACAAACTTCTGCCTGATTAAGGGGAAAGGCGAGGTGGGGTGTTGCATAAATCCACAGTCCTTAATTAGCACAGATATTGTTCCATAAACCAAGTATGTAATAGACAGCACCTACTCCCGGCACAATGAACTGGACTCAACAACCCCTATTCATTGAAGAGGAATATATCTGACTAGTAAGTATTTTAAAACATATGTATTCTCATGTCTCCATAAAGGAATCATGTGTGTGTATAATGACATGAACACAGCACTGAAATTCAGGTAAACCCACTTATAAAAATAAATTTCAAATCAAAATGCCAAAACTGTGAAACAGGGAGAAAGTCTTAAAAATTACGTTCAGGGCCTGTGATGCAACCTGGATTGACCACCTTTACATCCACTGCGGGATGAGACATAAGACTGGACACTTGGGTATGACAAGATTGCTGAGGTTGTGTGAGCAAAAGAACACCACTTAGAGCAATACTGTGTGCTACCCATTCTAGTGGCCCCAACTCTCCAGGTTTAAGGGAATCTTCCTACAGTTAAGACATGCTTGGGGAAGCCAGTGGATGGTACACTGTGTAATCGGGAAAGTTTTCTAAAAGGTACCTCATTTTTCCTTTCCTCGTGCTCGGCTTCGCCATTCCATCTGCATTACTAAAAATCTCTCACTTGGGGTGTCAGCGCCTTTACCCTCCTGTTATGCACAGTTTGCAAATTGTGCAGAGGATGAACAGGAAGAGGGGAAACAAATGAGAGATTAGCTGCAGGTGTTTGGATGGGCACATGTCACTCTAGTTTCCCATCAGGAAGAAGAATTAAACACAGGCTCAGACTGCAACCCCGGGACCAGACTAGGGCCTAAAGCCATCCTGCGGTATTGCACCCAGCTCACAAATAGGCAAGTTGAAAAATGGAAATCAGGGGCACAGCAATTCACAAACTTGCAGAGTTATAAAGGACAACTATCATCCAGAAATATATTGAGGTAAGGCAGTGAAGAGGATTTGAAATCAAGGCAGAATTGAAGGAAACAGATTTCAAGAGGTAGATTGGAGTAGTCTTTAAAGCACATGAAAAGTGACAGAACTTCGACAATGTTGCCCTTGGCCGAAAACGGAGTATGTGTATTTTCTTGAATATATTTGGGAAAAAAATGCATACGCCCTTTTTGGCCAAGCAAGCCATCAGGCATTGCAAATCCACCCACATAGAAGTGTCACCTACCTCCGGTCAAAAGGGCCATCCGCAAATAGTGTAAAAACCACAAATACAGGACAGGCCATGGAGAAAAGGGAGCCTGGTTACGCCGATGGACAGGATGTAAATTGCCAACAGCCTCTCTGGAGAACTGTATGTTGTTTTGTAAAACAGAGCTACAGAGCATAGCACACTTCAACTCATGGGTGTGTATCTTCGGAAAATTAAAAATCCACAAAACACAGCCAGCCCAAAGTTTAGGGCTGCTCTGTTTATAAGAACCTCGACTTTGGTACACTTTAAATATCTCAGGAAAGGGAAAATAATGGATAAAGATGTTGTGGTACTTATATACAATGGAATGTCACTCAGACATAAAATCAATGTCATAAGGCTAATAGCAGCATAATGCGTGGCTTTATGTATGATGATGCTAAGGGAAATGAGCCACAAAGGAAAAGAAACTTATTGTAATATATCACTTATAGAGGGAATGTAAACATGGATACACATGAACTGAATTTCAAAAGAGAACAGAGTTACACATTTAGAAAACACACTTATGCCTCCTTATGGGGAAAGGTGACGTGGGGTGATGTGTAAAAGCAGAGTTTGAAATTAGCACAGATACCATTCCATATACCAAATATGTAATAGACAAGACCTACTCCTTTCTCAATGAACTGGACACAAAACACCCTATTCACTGAAGAGGAACATATCTGACTGGTAATAATCTTGAAACCTATGTATTTATATGTCTCCATAATGGAATCAAGTGTATGTAGATTGGCATAAACACAGATCAATGGAACAGGACAGAAAGCTCAGAGATAAACCTACATACCTATGGCTATCTCATCTATGACAAAGGAGCTAAGGATATACAATGGAGAAAAGACTGTCTCTTCAGTAATTGGTGCTGGGAAAACTGGACCCCTACACATAAAAGAATGAAATTAGAACACTCCATAACACCATACACAAAAATAAACTCTAAATTGATTAGAGATCTAAATATAAGACCAGACACTATAAAACACTTAGAGGAAACCATAGGCAGAACACTCTATGACATAAATCACAGCAAGATCCTTTTTGACCCACCTCCTAGAGAAATGGAAATAAAAACAGAAATCAACAAAGGGGACCTAATGAAACTTAAAAGCTTTTACACAGTACAAGAAAACATAAACAAGATGCAAAAACAACCCTCAGAATGGGAGAAAATATTTTCAAATGAAGCAATTTATAAAGGATTAATCTCCAAACTTTACAAGCACCACATGTAGCTCAATATCACAAAAACAAGCAACCCAGTCCAAAAACGGGCAGAAGACCTAAATAGACATTTCTCCAAACAAGATATACAGATTACCAAGAAACACATGAAAGGATGCTGAACATCACTAATCATTAGAGAAATGCAAATCAAAACTACTGTGAGGTATCACCTCACAGCAGTCAGAGTGGCAATCATCAAAAAAATCTACAAAACAATAAATGATGGAGAGGCCTTTATTGGAGAAAAGGGAACACACTTGTACTGTGGGTGGGAATGTAAATTGATATGGGCACAAGGGAGAACAGTACGGAGGTTCCTTTAAATAACTAACAATAGAAGTACCATACGACACAACAATCCAACTACTGGGCATTTGCCTTACGAAAACCATAATTCAAAAAGAGTTATGTACAAAAATATTCATTGCAGCTCTATTTACAATAGCCAGGACATGGAAGCAACCTAAGTGTCCATCGACAGATGAATGGATAAAGATGATCTGGCACATATATACAATGGAATATTACTCAGCCATAAAAAGAAGCAAAACTGAGTTATTTGTACTGAGGTGGATGGATTAGAATCTGTCCTACACAGTGAAGTAAGTCAGAAAGGGAAAAACAAATACTGTATGTTAACAGAGATATACGGAATCTAATGAAGAAAAAAAAAATATTATGAAGAACCTAGTGTGGCAGGACAGGATTAAGGACACAGATGTAGAGAAAGGACTTGAGGACACCGGAAAGGGTATGGGTAAGCTGGGACGAAGTGAGAGAGTGGCATGGACATAAATACATTACCACATGTAACACCGATAGCTACTGGGAAGCAGCCACATAGAACAGGGAGATCAGCTCGGTGCTTTGTGACCACATAAAGAGGTGGGATATGGAGTGTGGGAGGGAGATGCAAGAGGGAGGGGATCTGGTGATATTTGTATATGTATAGCTGATTCACTTTGTTAGACAGCACAAACTAACACTCCATTGTAAAGCAATTATACTCCAATAAACGTGTAAAAGGAAAAAAAAAAAAAGAAAGCCCAGGGATAAACCTACACACCTATGGTCAACTAATCTATGACAAAGAAGGCAAGACTATACAATGGAGATAAGACAGTCTCTTCAATTAGTGGTGCTGGGAAATATGGACAGCTACATGTAAAAAATGAAATTAGAACACTCCCCAACACCATACATAAAAATATATTCAAAATGGATTAGAGACCTTAATGTAAGACCGGACAGTATAAAACTCTGAGAGGAAAACTTACGAAGAATACTCTGACGTAAATCACAGTAAGAACTTTTTTGATCCACTTCCTATAGTAATGAAATAAAAAAAAGAAGCTAAACAGATGGGACCTAATGAAATGTAAAAGCTTTTGCAAAGCAAAGGAAACTACAAACAAGACGAAAAGACAACCCTCAGAATGGCAGAATATATTTGCAAACGAATCAATGGACAAATGATTAATCTCCAATATATATAAACAGCTCATGCAGGTCAACATTTATAAGACAAAAAACCCAATACAAAAATGGAAGCAGATCTAAATAGACATTTCTTCCAAGAAGACATAGAGATGGCCAAGACGCACATGAAAATCTGTGCAACATCACTAATTATTAGAGAAATGGAAATCGAAACTACAATGAGGTATCACGTCACTCCTGTTAGAATGGGCATCATCAGAAAATCTACAAACAACAAATGCTGGAGAGGGTGTGGAGAAAAGGAACCTTCTTCCACTATTGTTGGGAATGTAAATCGATACAGTCTCTATGGAGAACAGAATGGAGGTTCCTTAAAAAACTAAAAATAGAATTACCATATAATTCAGCAATCCCACTGCTGGGCATATACCCAGCGAAAAGCATAAATCAAAAAGACACATTCACCACAATGTTCATTGCAGCACTATTTACAATAGCCAGGTAATGAAAGCAACCTAAGTGCCCACAGACAGACGAATGGATAAAGATGTGGTACATATATACAATGGAATATTAGTCAGCCATACATAGGAATGAAATTGAGTCATTTGTAGAGACCTTGATGGATCTAGAGACTGTCATACAGAGTGAAGTAAGTCAGAAAGAGAAAAACAAATATTGTATATTAATGCATATATGTGGAACCTAGACAATTGGTACAGATGAACCGGTTTGCAGGGCAGAGATAGAGACACAGATGTAGAGAACAAACATATGGACACCAAGGGGGGAACGCCATGTGAGGGTGGTGGTGGGATGAATTGGGAGACTGGGATTCACATATGCACACTTATATGTATAACATAGATATCCAATAAGAACCTGCTGTATAAAAGAAATAAATAAATTTTAAAAAATTAAAAATAAATAAATAACATTTAATAAAATAAAACAGAAAAAAAGTTTTTCCCTTCATATAGACGTCTATATATTAATGCATTATTTCCATGTTTATATTTCTAAATTAAAAAAAGAGGAATAAATAAAATCTACCTTGAACTAAAAAGAAAAAAGGAAAAAAAAAAAAAAAAACAGAACCCACCAATTATACAGAGGAAAATCGTATCAGGGCACTTGCTCCAGTTGTAAAAAATTCTTAAGTTGGTCAGAAGTGGGAAATGATCTCCCATGCAGTCAGCAGCGCTCCCCGCCACAATGAGCATCCTCATTGAAAAGCTGGGGGACTATGTCCAGGCGTCTGTGAGTAAATGTGAGCTGAGCCCCAGTCCTGCTGCAGCTGAAATCTTCCCACCCTTTCCAGGTAAAACACCTGAATATGTACAAGAACTTGCAAGCCTAGAGGAAGGGCTGTGGAGCCACACCAGCGACAGCATGCAGGCCAACGTGGTGCCTGCAGGACAGCCAGGATGGTCCTGGCACCAGATGCTCTTCTTGAAGCTTTCCATTTCCCTGCCTGAGATACCCCTCCTGCCACGGCCCCCACTGCTTTTTTACTTCCTCACCTCTGCCTGGGGAGAAATTCCAGCGGCAGGTATGGGTGACACATCCTCTTCTTTAGCAGGTGGCAGCCTGGCAACTCCTGCAGAAAGTCCAGCAGAGCCCCACTCACACTTGACCACCCACAAAGCCACGGCCCCTAACTCCCTCCCACCACCCCAGCCCCGACACTGCTGACGGGGCAGAGAATATGGCGTCAGGCACAGCTACAGGAGCTCTTGCTGACTGGAGAGGTGTTTATATTGACCTCAACAAAGGCACACCTGGGGAGGGCTGGCAGGCGGTGTCAGGCTGCCCAAATCAGCCAATCCTCACCCCTCCGGGGCTCACAGTTGCAGAAAATGAGTCTTGCTAAACGGGCCAGGCCCAAGGAACAGGTGTGGGCTCTTGAGAGTCAGGATAGACAAGGGGCTGCAGCTGCGGCTTGTTTTCATATCATTTTATGTGGTCCATGAGTGGAAAACAACTTCAAGAAGACCCTATCCTAATGAGAGGAACCCAGGAGTCAGGGAGAGGAGTGATGGTGGGTGGAGACAGAGGCCTGTTGCCGTGGCTGCAGTGGAAGTGTCTGGAAGACCAGGCAGAGAGAGGCCACACAGAGTGATACCCAGGGTCACAGACCTGTCAGAGCTGCTGTTTGTTAGTTCAAGTCCTGCTCTGAGGTGTTCTGTGTCAGCTGTGAGCGACAGGTGAGCTGGGGGTTCTCTGCAAGGTGGGCTATGTGCACGGTTCCTGTGTGTCCAGCCCTGCTGGGGTACATGCCCAGGGGAGCTCCGTATCCTGGTAAGGGCCTGACTATGAGAGATTCATGGGCTGCTGGGTAGCTGCACAGGTGAGTTCCATACCCTGGGAGGGACTTGTCCACGAGAGCCCCGTGGGCTGTGCGGTGGGGTGTGCAGCCCAGGAGAGCTCCATATCCTGGGATTGGCCTGACCACGAGAGCCCCATGGGCTGCTGGAGACCTGGTAAAGTATATCAGGACAGTCAGTGAAGCCACCGAGGATATACACCAAGTAGCTCCTATTTCCTACACCCTGCTGGTCATTGTAACATCCACCAGGCCATGGCATTCTGTATTAGACTTCAATGATGCCTTCTTCTGTATTCCATTCATCTGAGAGTCACAAGAATTTTTGGCTTGAGAGTGGCAGGACACAACGTGCAACAAAAGCAATAATGCTGTGCCGTCCTGCCCCAATGGTTCAAAAATCCCCACACCATCATTGGGGAAATGTCCTCTAAAGACCTAAAAGTTCTACCTCTGTAAAAGGAAACCCTCCTTCAATATGCAGATGACATTCTGATCTCCAGGCCTACTAAAGACGCCTCTGAAATACCTAGCCAAGGAAGGATAGAAGGTGTCCAAGAAAAAGGCTCAAATATCCCAGGCTAAGGTGACATGCCTGGGCTTCATTCTCACAGATATTCGGAGAAACGCATCCCAGGATAGGGAAGAAGCCATTTGCAGCCTTACCTCTTCTAAAACTAGAAGACAGCTTAGGTGTTCCTGGGGAGGCCAAGGTTTTCTGCATCTGGATCCCTAACTACAGTCTAATAGCTGGGCCTCTACATGAAACACTGACACGAAAAGATGATGATCCTTTTGAATAGAATCCAGAAGCAGCCTTTCAAGAATGGAAAGAGCAGTCAATTCAGGCCCTTGCCCAGGAACTCCCTAATTTAGCTAAACCCTTTGACCTTTACATACCCGGTCAAAGGTTAAACGCCCTTGGAGCCTTAGTGCAAAAACTGAGACCACTTGAAATGGAGCAACACAAGAATGCCCTTCAGGTATGATAATCTATGGTCACCAAGGGCTTTGCCCCCCGCCCCTTCAGGCCAGGATACTGGGGTATCTAAAAAGCTTGAAATCAGCAGCCCACAAGGCCAGCTCCCTCCTAAGGGAAAAGGACCCCACGTGGTGATCCTAACCACCCATCATGCCCTGAAGTTGCAGGGGTCGCTCTGTGGACACGCTGACCTCGAGTGAGGAGGCCCTCCAACTCCAACCTCCAGAGAGACAAACGGGGGCAATGGGCCCCCAAGAAGACACGTGTGACCATCACTTGACCTGGAGTTTCTCTCAGAAAACAAGTCTGTACCCCGAAAGAGCAGACTACTGCTTAGAGGACTTACTGCACCCTGACGGGATCTAACAAGCTTGGCGGAGGAAACGTATATCACGATTTCACCATAGAAAACCCTACAGACAGCGCAGTAATGGTGGCCAATATGACCGGCTGGACTGCTGGCTACTTCAAAAGTCCGTTGACTCAGTGGACGTCATGGTCCTGGATCACCACCGAACCTGGACTGTCTGGGAGTTGAGCGGGCAGGGCTCTGACACATGGTGCTGTTTGTACATTAATTCAGGGACCTAATTAAAGAAAGCACAGACTACTGGACAGTGCATCTAGGCTGGCAAAAACCGTCAGCCTAAGGTCGCCGAAGAAATGTGGGGTGGGGAGAAACCTGCCACCGCAGCATCACTGTGCATCTCTTTCCTGGACCCTTAAAGGTCATTAGAATCTATAACACTTCCAATGCTGGTGCTTAGGTGGAAGACCAGTGAGGCAGGAGTCCTGGGGACAATCAACCTCACCTGGAGGCTGCTGGGGAGAAGTTTTGCCCCTCCCCCCGTGTATGAGGGCTCCCACCTCAGCATGAAGCAGTTACAAAAGAGGGGCCTGCATCCTCAGCACCCCAAGAATGAGGAACGGGACAAAAAGCAGAGGAGGTGTTCGTCTCCGGCAACGTTCATTAAAAATTACTGGGAGATAAAAAGAGAATCTGGGCAATAAAATAAAGTCTAACTTGTTTTTCCTTTGTGCTTTGTCTAATTTCACGTGCTCCTAGGGTTCCACCTGCAGACGTCCCAAACCCGGCACTTCAGACCCGATTTCCTAGTGCGGAATGGCTGGGTCGGCACCTCAGCTAGCGGGGTCCCATGCAGACTCTGCGACATAGATCCTGAGCTGCATCCAAGCCAGCCTTCGAGAGCTCCACCCACTCCCTCCTGCTGATGCTTCCGGGATCCCTACACAGCAGCCCAGGGCACAGCCCACGGGGGAGTGCACGCTCTCACCTCTCCATTCTGTTTTCAAAATATAAAGTTTCCTTTGCTTCTGAACCAAACTCAGTCTTGATCTGTTGGCTCCAATGACACTGGGCACGGGGACTCCTGTTGGGGTCCACTCTGGAGGATCAGTAACAGAAATTGAGAACATTGTAACTTCAGTGAACAGATGTGTGAGCCAAACTGTAGTCAACCTAGAGCAGTGTATAAGGCTCGGGTAAAATAAGATGTTTCTAAGACTTACATTTAATATTTCCATCACTTTATTATAAGCAAGTTCAGTGAAGACGTCTGTCTTATTTGTCAGGTCAACATTAGAGAAATGATGTGATTTATTCCCAAGGATGTACATCGAATACTCTTGGCTGAAGCTTCAATCTTGTTTTGAAAGCTTTTCCATTGAAAATGATACCTCTCTTTCAGCTTCCCCATTTCTGAGAAGTATAAAATCTTATAATTTATTATTACAAAGGGGAAAGGTAGGAGAAGGGATAAGTTAACAGTTTGGGATTAACACATACACACTGCTATGTATAAAACAGATCATCAACAAGGAACTATTGTATAGCACAGGGAACTACACTGAATATTTTGCAATAACCTATAAGGGGAAATAATCTGAAAATGAATAGATATTTTTTTTGACATCATCTATCAATGACAGATAAAATGTAACCTAAGCAAGGCCGATGGTGAGCACTTCTGACTCTGAAGATTTCAATCATCTAAAGTTTGGACTCTGCCTATTTCCCAAGGCCCTTAATGGACATATGTGTAGCCGTAGCTTAAAAATTCCCCAGTTTGGGGTTCGGGGAGGCACTGATTTGGAAAAATCCCTGATGTTCTCCTTACATTCACGGGACCATTCCTATGGCTCAAACATGCCTGCCACACCTAGAGGATGGTACACCATTTGATCGGAAACAGTTTGGAAAAGGCACCTCATCTCCTCATCGCCTGGTGAGCGGGTTCACCCCTCCAGCATCTTTCCTAACAATCTCCTCACTTGGGGATATCAGCACCGTCAACATCCTGTTGCACACAGTTTGGAATTTGTCCAGAGGATGAAGCGGAAGGATGAGAAAATTTAGAGACAAGTCCTAGGTGTTTGGACAGGCACATGCCACTCTAATTTCCAATCCGGAAGACAAATTCATCAAAGGCTAGAATGGCCCATGGAAACAGAATAGGACTAGAGGAAATCCCACTGTTTTGTGTCCAGTTTCCAAAAACACAAGTTGAAATATGGAACTCAGGGGCACTAAAATTCATGAAACTGCAGAGATGAAAATATCTATTGTCAAAAAATGTCTTGAGGTAAGTCACAGAAAAGGACTTGTAAGCAAGGGAGAGTGGCAGGAAACAGATTTGAAGAGGTAGAAAGGACTCCCCATTAAAGCACAAGAAAAGGGGCTGAACATCGCCAATGATGCAGTTGGCCAAAAAGGGCGTATGCATTTTTTCTGAATATATTCAAGTAAAGGCCATACACACATTTTATCCAACCAAACAGGTGGGCACTGGAAATCAATACTACAAAATGTATCACTTCACATCAGTCAGAAGGGCCATCCACATAAAATGTAAACACCCGAAATGCAGGACAGGGTGAGGAGAAAAGGGAGCCCTGTGAGGCTGATAGTGGAAATGTAATTTGCCAACGGCCACTCTGGAGAAGTGTATTGTGTTTCCTAAAACATCTAAAAAATGAGCTACAGAGCATAGGGCACTTGCACTCATGGGCGTATACCTTGGGAAAAACAAAAATCGACAGAAAACAGGCTCCCCAACGTTTACCACCTCTCTGTTAAAAAGGGCCTCAACTTGGATATAACCTAAATGTCCCTGGAAGGATAAAATTTATAAAAAAGATGGGGTACTTATGTAGAGTGCAATATTACTCATCCAGTAATCAATGAAATAAGGCCAGTTGTAACAACTCTGGAGGAGTTACATACAATCATTCTAAGTGACGTATGTCAGAAAGAAAAAGACACATATCATAAGATGTCACTTAAAGGTGGAATCAAAAATGTCTACACATGAAATAAATTACAAAACAGAAACATAGTCAAATATGTAGAAAATAGACATAAGGCTGCTAAATGGGAAAGGTGGGGAAGGGTGAGGTATTATCCAGGAGGTTGAAATTAGCAAAGATACCATTCCAAGTACCATATTGAATAACTGACAATGCCTACACGGTACCTCAAAGAACTGCACTCAGCCCACTCAAGTCACTGGAAAATAATACATATGAATGGTAAGCATCTGAAAAAGAATTTATTGTTGTCTCACAGTACATGAATCAAGTGGATGTACAGCAGCAAAAAACAGAGCTTTGAAAATCAGCTGTAACCAATATAAAAATAAATTTAAAAATATTTAGAAAAACAGTGAGACAGACAAAACTTCTTACAACTTTTGTTGAAGGGCTATGATGTAACATGGATTGAACACAGGTAGACCCACAGCAGGATGATATATAAGGCAGGAAGCTATGCACGCTAAGAGATGTTAGAGAGGCTGGGTGAGGAAATTCAGACCTTTAAAAGAAATACTGCCTGATTCCCATTCCATGTGTCCCAAATCTGCAGGTTCAAGGGAATCTTCTGACATCAAAAACATGCCTGGGAGACCGAGACGAATGTACACCGTGTGATCAGGAAAGGGGTCTAAAATGCACCTCATTTTTGATCTCCTGGTTCTGGGGTTCGCCATTCCAGCCAAATTACTAACAATCTCCCCACTTGGAGAATCAGCACCTTTAACCTCCTGTTTCACACAGTTTGCAATTTGTGCAGAGGATAAACGGGAAGAGGGGGAACCAATGAGAGACTAGCTGTAGGAGTTTTGACAGGCACATGTCACTCTAATTTCCCATTAGGAAGAAAAATTAACCAAAGGCTCAGCCTGCCTCCCCAGAACCAGAATAGGGCCGGAAGCAATACAATGGTTTGGAGGCCAGCTCACAAAAAATGCGAGTTGCAAAATGGAGCTCAGGAGCAGACAATTCAAAGACCTGCAAAGATAAAAATGATAAGCAACGTCCAAAAATATATTCAGGTAAGGCAACGAAGAGGATCTGAATGAGAGGCAGAATTGCAGGAAACAGATTTCAAAAGGTAGATTGGACTCACATTTAAAGCATATGAAAAGCAGCAGAATTTCTAAAGTGATGTAGTTGGGCAAAAGTGTGTATGCGTTTTTTCATGAATAACTTCAGGAAAAAAACACACACAGATTTTTTGGCCAACCAAGCAAGCGGGAAATGCAAAACTGCACAACAAAGAAGTCGCAATTTCCACTGCTCAGAAAGGCCATCCAAAAAATGTGTACAAACCAGAAATGCAGGAGAGGCCTTGGAGAACAGGGAGCTAGTCACGCTGATGGGTGGGATATAAATATCCAAGAGCCACTCTGAAGAAGTGTATGCTGTTTCCTAAAATATCTAAAATACAAAGCTACCGAGCATAGGGCACTTCCACTCATGGGCATATAACTTGGGAAGACTAAATATCAACAAGACACAGGCGCCACAAAGTTTAGGGCTGCTCTGCATACAAGAACCTCAACTTCGGTAAAACTTAAATATTCCAGGAAAGAGAAATTTGCGTAAAGAACTTGTGGTAATTTTGTACAATGGAATATCACTCAGACATGAAATCAATGTCATAAGGCCAGTAGCAGCATAATGAGTGGATTTAGGTACGATGATTCTAAGTGAAATAAGTCACACAAAAAAAGAAACTTATCATAAGATATCACTTATGAAGGTCCTGTAAACATGGCTACACATGAACTGAGGAAAGAGAACAGAGTCTCACATTGAGGAAACACTCTTATGCCTGCTTAAGGGGGAAGGAGAGGTGGGGTGATGCATAAAACCAGAGTGTGATATTAGCACATGTAGCATTCCATGAAGCAAATACAGAATAGACAAAACCTACACCTTCCTCAGTGAACGAGACTCAAAACCCCAATTCCCAGCACAGGAATATATCTGACTAGTAAGAATCTTAAAACCTATATATTGATATGTCTCCATAAGGGAATCAAGTGTGTCTAGAACGGCATAAACATGTCGGTGAAAATCAGCTCAACCCCATTATAAAAATGAATTTAAAAAACAAAACAAAAAAAAAAGCGAAATTCTTACACAATTCCTTCAGGGGTTCTGATGAAACCTGGAATTACCCTATCTGCAAAGACAGCTAGATGAGACAGAAGGCTGGACACTTGGGGCTGAGAGGACTGGTGAGATAGGGTGATAAAATGCAGACCCTTTAAAGCAGTAATGCATGCCACCCATTCCATGGGTCCCAACTCTCCAGGTAGAAGGGAATATCACTACAGTAATAACATGTATGGGAAACCTAGAGAATGGACACCCTGTGATGGCAAAATATTTCTAAAAGGCTCCTAATTTTTTCCTCTCCTTGTGCTCCAGTTTGGCATTCCAGCTGCTTTACTATCAATCTCCCAACTTGGAGAGTCAGCCCCTGTAAGATCCTGCTTCGCACAGTTTGCAAATTGTGCAGTGGATGAAAGGGAAGAAGGAGAACCAATCAGAGAGTAGCTGTAGGCATTTGGACGGACACATGTCACTCTAATTTCCCCTCTGGAAGGAAGAATTAACCAAAGCGTCAGCCTGCACCCCCGGAACCAGTATAGGTCCTGTAGCAAAATTGTGGATTTGCGGTCAGCTCACAAAAACACGAGTTGAAAATTGGATCTCAGGGGCACAGCAATTCACAAACCTGCAGAGTTATAAAAGACAACTGTCTTCCAAAAATCTGTTGAGGGAAGGCAATGAAGCAGACTTGAAAATGTGGCAGAATTGCACAAAACATATTTCAAGTGATAAATTGGAATCGCCTTTAAAGCACAGGAAAAGCGTAAAAACTTCGACAATGATGCACTTGGCCAAAAAGGGCGTATGCATTTTCTGCTGAATATATTCAGGAGAAAATGCATACGCACTTTTTGGCCAATCAAGCAAGCCTTCAATGCAAATCCACACTACAAAGTATTGTCACTTCCCACCACTCAAAAGGGACATCCGAAAATCTGTAAAAACCAGAAAATAAAGACAGAGATAACAAGAGCATGTTGCAATGTGATCCCAAGGGTCATTGAGGACTGTGATGACAAGGTCATGGAGCATTTTGCTTACAAAGGCATGGAGCATTGTGATGACAAGCGTCACGGAGCATTGTGATTACAGGGGTCATGGAGAATTGGGATGACAAGGGCATGGATCATTGTGATGACAAGGGTCATGGAGAAGTGAGATGAGAAGGTCATGGAGCTTTGGGCTGAAAATGTTCATGGAGTATTGTGATGACATGGGGCATGGAGCATTGTGATGACAAGGTCCTGGAGCATTGTAATGAGAAGACCATGGAGCCTTGTGATGACAAGTCTCATGGAGCATTCTGATGAAAAGGGGCATGGAGAATTGTTATTACAGGGGTCTTGGAGCATTGTGATGAACAAGGGCATGGAGCATTGGGATTATAAGACCATGGAGAGTTCTGATGACATGCGTCATGGAGCTTTGTGATGACAAGGGCATGGAGCATTGTGATTACAGGGGTCTTGGAGCATTGTGATGAAAAGGGCATGTATCATTGTGATGGAAAAGGCATGGAGCCTTGTCATGACAGGGTTCAAGGAGCATACTGACGACAAGTGTCAGGGAGCATTGTGATGACAAGTGTATTGAGCATTGTGATGACAAAGGTCATGGAGCATTGTGATGAGAATACCATGGATAATTGTGATGACGAGCGTCATGGGGTGTTGTGATGACAAGTGTTATGGAACATTGTGATCACAAGCGTTTGGAACATTGTGATGACAGAGGTCATGGAGCATTTTGATTTCATTGTGATGACAATAGCATGAAGCATTATGATGATTGGCATGGTGCATTGTGATGACAGGTTTCATGGAGCATTGAGATGAAAAGGGGCATGGAGCATTGTGATTAAAGTGGTCTTGGAGCACTGTGATGACAACGTCATGGAGCATTGTGATGAGAAGGCAGTGGAGCATTCTGATGACATGCGTAATGGAGCTTTGTGTTGACAAGGGCATGGAGCATTGTGATGACAGTGGCATTCAAAATTGGTCTAACAAGTTTCATGGATTATTGTGATGATGGTGGACATGGTGCATTTTGATGACAAGGGCATGGAGCATTGTGATTTCAAGGTCATGGAATATTGTGAAGACAGGTGACAGGGAGCGTTGTGATGGCATATGTCATGGTCCATGGAGATGACAATGTCATGGACCTTTGTGATGCCAAGTGTCATGGAGGATTGTGATGACAAAGGTAATGGAGCATTGTGATGACAGCGGCTTGGAACATTGTGATCACAAGGGACATGGAGCATTGTGATGACAAGGGCATGGAGCACTGTGATGACAACGGACAATGAGAATTTTGATGAAATTATATGAAGCATTTTGATGACAAAGGCATGGAGCTTGCTATGACAGGTGTCATGGGGCATTGCGATGACAGGTGCATGGAGAATTGTGATGACAAGAGCATGTAACATTGTGATGAGAAGTGTCATGGAGCATTGTGATGACAAGGACGTGCAGAATTGTGATGACAAGGCACATGAAGCATTGTTATGACCAGGGAAAGGAACATTGTGATGGCAAGACCGTGGAGCACTGTGATGAGAAGACCATGGGTAACTGTGATGACGAGCGTCATGTAGCACTGTAATGACAAGGGGCATGGAGCATTCTGATGACAGGCGTCATGGAGCATTGTGATGACATGGGTCATGGAACATTGTGAAGACGGGTCATGGAGCATTGTGATGAAAAGGGTCATGGAGCATTCTGATGATAAGCTTGTGGAGTACTGTGATGAAAATGGCATGGATCATTGTGATGAAAAGGGCATGGATCATTGTGATGAAAAATGCATGGAGCCTTTTAATGACAGGTTTCAAGGAGCATTCTGACAACAAGTGTCAGGGAGCATTGTGATGACAAGTGTATTGAGCATTGTGATGACAATGATCATGGAGCATTGTGATGACAACAGTCCCGGATTATTGTGTTGTAAGGGGTCATAGAGCATTGTGATGACAGTGGTCATGGAGCATTGTGATGACAGGGGTCATGGAGCAGTGTGATGAGAAGATCATGGAGCATTGGCTGAAAATGTTCATGGAGTGTTGTGATGACAAGGGAATGGAGCATCGTGATGACAAGGTCCTGGAGCATTGTGATGAGAAGTCCATGGAGCCTTGTGATGACAAGTCTCATGGAGCATTCTGATGAAATGGGTCACGGAGCATTTTGATTACAGGAGTCTTCGAGAATTGTGATGACCAGGGCATGGAGCACTGTGATGAGAAGGCCATGGAGCATACTTATGACATGCGTCATGAAGCTTTGTGATGACCAGGGCATGGAGCATTGTGATTACAGGGGTCTTGGAGCATTGTGATGACAAGGCCAAGGAACACTCTGATACATGGGTCATGGAGGATTGTAATGACAAGATCATGGAGCATTGTGAATAGAAGGTCATCGAGCATTGTGATGACAAGCGTCATGGAGCTTTGTGATGACAAGGGCATGAAGCAATGTGATGAAAGGTTTCATGGAGCATTGTGATGACAATGGCATGGAGCATTGTGATGCCAAGGGTCATGGAGCTTTGTGATGACAAAGGTCATGGAGCATTTTGATTACAAGGGCGTTGTGCATTGTGATGAGAAGGGCAGGGAACATTGTGATGACAGGGTCATAGAGCAATTTGATGAAAACTGTCATGGAACATTTTGATGACAGGGGATATGGAACATTGTGATGTCAGGGGTCATGGAGCTTTGTGATGAAAAGGGTCATGGAGCTTTTTGATGCTGGGATTATGGAACATTGTGATATCAGGCGTCATGGAGCATTGTGATGATAATTGCATGTAGCATTGTGATGACAAAGGTCACGGAACATTGTGATGATGTGGGCATGGACCATTTTGATGACAAAGTCATGAAGTATTGTGGTTGCTGGAATCACGAAGCATTGTGATGACAGGGGTCATGGAGCATTGTGATGACAAGGGCATGGAGCATTGTGATGACAGGGGCATAGAGCATTGCTCTGACAGTTTTTATGGATTATTGTGATGACAGTGGGCATGGCACATTGTGGTGACAGGCGCATGGAGCATTGTGATGACAAGGTTAAGGAATATTGTGAAGACAGGTGTCAAGGAGCATTGTGATGACATATGTCATGGTCCATTTTGATGACAATGGCATGGAGCATTGTGATGCCAAGTGTCATGGAGGATTGTGATGACAAAGTAATGGAGCATTGTGATGACAAGGGCTTGGAGCATCGTGATGACAAGGGTCATGGAGCACTGTGATGACAAGATCTTGCAGCATTGTGAGGAGAAGGGCCATTGAGAATTTTGATGAGAAGGTCGTGAAGCATTGTGATGAAAAGCACACCGAGCTTGCTATGACAGGGGTCATGGAGCATTGTGATGTACAAGTGCATGGAGAATTGTATTGACAAGATCATGTAACATTGTGATGAGAAGGGTCATGGAGCATTTTGATGATAAGGACATGTAGAATTGTGATGACCAGTGCATGGAGCATTGTGATGGAAAGACCGTGGAGCACTGTGATGAGAAGACCATGGGTAATTGTGATGATGAGCGTCATGGAGCACTGTAATGACAAGGGGCATAGAGCATTGTGATGACAGGTGTCATGGATCACTGTGATGACAAGGGTCATGGACCATTCTGATGACAAGCTTGTGGAGTAATGTGATGACAATGGCATGGAGCATTGTGATGAAAAGGGCATGGAGCATTTTGATGAAAAAGGCTTGGAGCCTTTTCATGACAGGGTTCAAGGAGCATTCTTACGACAAGTGTCAGGGAGCATTGTGATGACAAGTGTATTGAGCATTGTGATGACAAAGATCATGGAGCATTGTGATGACAGACATCATGGAGCGTTGTGATGACAAATGTTATGGAACATTGTGATCACAAGGGTTTTGAGCATTGTGATGACAGAAGTCATGTATCATTTTCATTTCAAGGTGCATGGAGCATTGTGATGACAAGGGCATGAAGCATTGTGAACCCAAGGTTCATGGAGGGTTTTGATGACAATCGGAATGGAGTATTGTGATGACAAGCGCATGGAGCATTGTGATGGCAAGGTCATGTAGCATTTTGCTGACAAATGCATGGAGCATTTTGATGACAAGTGTCATGGAACACTGTGATGACAAGCATCATGGAGCATTGTGATTACAGGGGTCACGGAGCATTGGGATGGCAAGGGCATGGATCATTGTGATGACAAGGGTCATGGAGCATTTTGATGACAAGAATCCCGGATCATTGTGTTGTCCGGTGTCATGGATCACTGTGATGAGAGTGGTCATGGAGCATTGTGATGACAGGGGTCATGGAGCACTGTGATGAGAAGTTCATGGAGCATTGTGCTGACAATATTCATTGAGTATTGCGATGGCAGTGGTCATGGAGCATTGCGATGACAATGGAATGGAGCATTGTGATGACAAGGTTCTGGAGCATTGTGAGGAGAAGACCATGGAGCCTTGTGATGACATGTGTCATGGAGCATTCTGATGAAAAGGGGTGTGGAGCATTGTGATTACATGGGTCTTGGAGCATTGTGATGAAAATGGCATTGGTGATTGTGATGCAAAAGGCATGGAGCCTTGTCATGACAGGGTTCAAGGATCATACTGATGACAAGTGTCAGGGAGCATTGTAATGACAAGTGTATTGAGCATTGTGATGACAAAGGACATGGAGAATTGTGATGAGAAGTTCATGGATAATTGTGATGACGAGCGTCATGGGGCGTTTTGATGACAAGTGTTATGGAACATTGTGATCACAAGTGTTTGGAGCATTGTGATGACAGAGGTCATGGAGCATATTGATTTCATTGTGATGACAATAGCATGAAGCATTATGATGAAAAGTGGCATGGAGCATTGTGATTACAGGTGTTTTGGACCATTGTGATGACAAGGGCATGGATCATCTTGAATGAGAAGGCCATGGAGCATTTTGATGACATGCGTCATGGAGCTTTGTGATGACAAGTGTATGCAGAATTGTGATTACAGTGTTTGGAGCATTGTGATGACAAGTGTCATGGAGTCTTGTGATGACAAGGCCGTGGAAACTTGTGAAGGCAGGTGTCATGGAGCATTATTATGACAGGGGTAATAGAGCATTGTGATGAAAAGGGCATGGAGCATTGTTCTGAAATATTTCATCGATTATTGTGATGAGAGTGGGCATGGAGCATTGTGATGACAAGGGCACAGAACACTTTGATACATGGGTCATGGAGGATTGTAATGACAAGGACATGGAGCATTGTGATGAGAAGGGCATCGAGCATTGTGATGACAAGCGACATGGAGGTTTGTGATGACAAGGGCATGGAGCAATGTGATGAGAGGCTTCATGGAGCATTGTGATGACAATGGCATGGAGCATTGTGATGCCAAGTGTCATGGAGTTCTGTGATGACAAAGGTCATGGAGCATTTTGATGACAAGGTCGTGGTGCGTTGTGATGAGAAGGGCAGGGAACATTGTGCTATCAGGGTCATGGAGCAATTTGGTGAAAAAGTCATGGAATATTTTGATGAGAGTGGTTACGGAAAATTGTGATGTCAGGGGTCATGGAGCATTGTGATGAAAATGGTAATGGAGCATTTTGATGACAGGGATTATGGAGCATTGTGATGTCATTGGTCATGGAGCATTTTGATGATAAGTGCATGTAGCATAGTGATGATAGTGGTCATGGATCATTGTGATGACAGTTTTGAGGGAGTATTGTGAAGACTAGAGATGGAACATTGTGATATCAGTGGTGTGAGAGCATTTTGATGAGAAGTGCATGGAGCATTGTGATGACAAGGTTTATGGAGCATTGTGATGACATGGATGTGGAGCATTGTGATGACAAGTGCATGGTGCATTGTGATGACATGTTTCAAGGAGCATTGTGCTGAAAAGCACATGGAGCATTGTGATGACAAGTGTCATGGATCATTGTGCTGACAAAGGCACGGTGCATTGTGATGACAAGGGTCACAGGGCATTGTGATGAAAAGGACATTGATCATTGTGATGCAAAATTCATGGAGCCTTGTCATGACAGGGTTCAAGGAGCATACTGATGACAAGTGTCAGCGAGCATTGTGATGACAAGTGTATTGAGCATTGTGATGACAAAGTTCATGGAGTATTGTGAATAGAAGGCCATGGGTAAATGTGATGATGAGCATCATGGGGCTTTGTTATCACAAGTGTTGTGGAACATTGTGATCACAAGGGTTTGGAGCATTGTGATGACAGAGGTTATGGAGCATTTTGATTTCATTTTGATGACAATAGCATGAAGCATTATGATGATGGGCATGGTGCATTGTGATGACACGGTTCATGGAGATTTGAGATGAAAAGGGGCATTGAGCATTGTGATTACAGAGGTCTAGGAGAAATGTGATGACAAGGGCATGGAGCATCGTGAATGAGAAGGCCATGGAGCATTCTGATGACATGCGTCATGGAGCTTTTTGATGACAAGGACATGGAGCATTGTAATGACAAGGGTTATGGAGCCTTGTGATGACAAGGCCGTGGAATATTGTAATGGCAGGTGTCATGGAGCATTGTTATAACAGGGGTAATGGAGCATTTTGATGACAAGGTCATGGAGCACTGGTCTGAAAAGCTTCATGGATTATTGTGATGAGAGGGGGCATGGAGCATTGTGATGACAAGGGCACGGAACACTGTGATACATGGGTCATGGCGGATTGTAATGACAAGGGCATGGAGCATTGTGTTAAGAAGAGCATCGAGCATTGTGATGAAAAGCATCACGGAGCCTGTGATGACAAGGGCATGGAACAATGTGATGAGAGTGTTCATGGAGCATTTTGATGACAATGGCATGGAGCATTGTGATGCCAAGGGTCATGTAGCTTTGTGATGACAAAGGTCATGGAGCATTTTGATGACAAGCACGTGGTGAACTGTGTTGAGAAGGGCAGGGATCATTGTGATGAAAGGGTCATGGAGCAATTTGATGAAAATTGTCATGGGACATTTTGATGAAAGGTGTTAAGGAACATTGTGATGTCAGGGGTCATGGAGGATTATGATGAAAAGGGTCATGGAGCATTTTGATGACAGGGGCCCTGGAACATTGTGATGACAGGGGTGAGGGAGTATTGTGATGACTAGTGATGGAACAATATGATATCAGTGGTGGGAGAGCATTTTGATGTGAAGTGCATGGAGCATGGTGATGACAAGGTTTATGGAGCACTGTGATGACAAGGTTGTGGAGCATTGTGATGACAAGTGCATGGCGCATTGTGATGACACAGGTCATGGGGCATTGTGCGGACAAGCACATGGAGCATTGTGATGACAAGGGTCATGGAGCATTGTGCTGACAAAGGCATGGAGCATAGTGATGACATGAGTAAGAGAACATTGTCATGAAAATTTCATGGAGCATTGTGGTGACAAATGTCACAGAGCCTTTTGATGACGAGGGCATGCACCATTGTGATGTCAGGGGTCATGGAGCATTTTGATGACTGTGGTCATGGAGCACTGTGATGCCATGGGTCATGGAGCATTGTAATGAGACGGTCATTGAGCATTGGCCTGAAAATGTACATAGAGTATTGTGATGACAGGGGTCATGGAGCATTGTGATGACAAGGGAAAGGAGCACTTTGATGACAAGGTCCTGGAGCATTGTAATGAGAGGACCATGGAGCCTTGTGATGACAAGTGTCATGGAGCATGCTGATGAAAAGGTGCATGGAGCATTGTGATTACAGGGGTTTTGTAGCATTGTGATGACAAGGGCATGGAGCATTGTGATGTGAAGGCCATGGAGCATTCTGATGACATGCATCACGGAGCATTGTGATGACAAGGACATGGATCATTGTGATGAAAATTGCATGGAGCCTTGTCATGACAGGGTTCAAGTAGCATACTGATGAGAAGTTTCAAGGAGCATTGTGAAGATAAGTGTATTGAGCATTGTGATGACAAAGATCATGGAGCATTGTGATGAGAAGACCACTGATAATTGTGATGACCAGCCTCATGGGGCATTGTTATGACAAGAGTTATGGAACATCGTGATCAGAAGGGTTTGGAGCATTGTGATGACAGAGGTCATGGAACATTTTGATGACAGGGGCATGGAATGTTGGTCTTACAAGTTTCATGGATTATTGTGATGACAGTGGGCATGATGCATTGTGATGACAAGGGCATGGAACATTGTGATGACAAGGTCAGGGAGTATTGTGAAGACAGGTGTCAGGGAGCATTTTGATGAAATATGTCATTGTCCATTGCGATGACAATTGCATGGAGCATTGTGATGCCAAGTGTCATGGAGGATTGTGATGACAAACGTAATGGAGCATTTTGATGACAAGGGCTTAGAGCATCGTGATGACAAGGGTCATGGAGCATTGTGATGACAAGGGCATGGAGCATTGTGATGACAGGGGCATGGCACATTGTGATGACAAGAGCATGGAGCATTGTGGTGACAAACGTCACAGAGCCTTGTGTGACGAGAGCATGGATCATTGTGATGACAAATGTCATAAAGCATTGTGATGACTGGAGTCACGGAGCATTGTGATGACAGGGGTCATGGATCATTGTGATGACAAGTGCATGGAGTATTGTGATGACAGGGACATGGAACATTGGTCTGACATTTTCATGGATTATTGTGATGACAGTGGGCATGGCTCATTGTGATGACAAGGGCATGGAGCATTGTGATGACAAGGTCATGTAGTATTGTGAAGACAGGTGACTGGGAGCATAGTGATGACATATGTCATGTTCCATTGTGATGACAATGGCATGGAGCATTGTGATGCCAAGTGTCATGGAGGATAGTGATGACAAAGGTAATGGAGCATTTTGATGACAAGGGTTTGGAGCATCGTGATGACAAGGGTCATGGAGCATTGTGATGACAAGGGCATGGAGCATTGTGATGACAACAGCACGGAACACTGTGATACATAGATCATGCAGGATCGTGATGACAAGGGTCATGGAGCATTGTGATGACAAGGGCATGGAGCATTCTGATGAAAAGGTGCATGGAGCATTGAGATTACAGGGGTTTTGAAGCAATGTGATTACAAGGGCATGGAGCATTGTGATGAGAAGGCCATGGAGCATTCTGATGACATGTGTCAAGGATCTTTGTGATGACAAGGGCATGGAGCATTGTGACTACAGGGTCTTGGAGCATTGTGATGACAAGTGTCATGGAGCATTGTGATGACACGGCTGTAGAGCATTGTGATGGCAGGGGTCATGGAGCTTTGTGATGAGAAGGGCAATGAGCATTGGTCTGAAAAGTTTCATGGATTATTGTGATGAGAGTGGGCATGGAGAATTGTGATGAAAAGGTCATGGAACACTGTGATACATTGGTCATGGAGGATTGTAATGACAAGGGCTTGGAGCATTGTGATGAGAAAGGCATCGAGCATTGTGATGACAAGCGTCATGGAGCTTTGTGATGACAAGGGCATGGATCAATCTGATGAGAGTGTTCATGGAGCATTGTGTTGACAATGACATGGAGCACTGTGATGCCAAGGCTCATCGAGCTTTGAGATGACAAATGTCATGGAGCATTTTGATGACAAGGGCGTTGTGCATTGTGATGAGAAGGGCAGGGAGCATTGTGATGACAGGGTCATGGAGCAATTTGATGAAGAGTGTCATGGAACATTTTGATGACAGGTGTTTTGGCACATTGTGATATCATGTGTCATTTCGCATTGTGATGATAAGTGCATGTAGCATTGTGATGACGGGGTCCTGGAACATTGTGATGATAGGGGTGAGCAAGTATTCTTATGACTAGTGATGGAACATTGTCATATAAGTGGTGAGAGAGCATTTGATGAGAAGTGCATGGAGCATTGTGATGACAATGTTTATGGAGCATTGTGATAACAAGGTTGTGGATTATTGTGATGAAAAGCATGTGGCACATTGTGATGACAAGGGTCCTGGAGTATTGTGCTGACAAAGGCAAGGAGCATTGAGATGACAAGGGTCACGGAGCATTGTGATGACGCGGGCATGGACTATTGTGATGACTATGGTCATGAAGCATTGTGATGACTGGAGTCACGGAGCATTATGATGACAAGGGCATGGAGCATTGTGATGACAGGGGCATGGAGCATTGGTCTGACAAGTTTCATGGATTATTGTGATGACAGTGGGTATGGCGGATTGTGATGACAAGGGCATGGAGCATTGTGATGACAAGGTCACGGAGTATTGTGAGGACAGGTATCAGGGTGCATGTGATGACATATGTCATGGTCCATTGCGATGACAATGGCATGGGGCATTGTGATGCCAAGTGTCATGGAGGATTGTGATGAGAAAGATAATGGGGCATTATGATGATTAGGGCTTGGAACATTATGATGACAAGGGCCATTGATAATTTTGTTGAGAAGGTCCTGAGACATTGTGATGACAAGTTCCTGGAGCATTGTGATGAGAAAACCATGGAGCCTTGTGAGGACAAATCTCATGGAGCATACTGATGAAAAGGGGCATGGAGCATTGTGATTACAGTGGTCTTGGAACATTGTGATGACAAGGGCATGGAGCATTGTGATGAGAAGGCCAAGAAGCATTCTGCTGACATGCGTCATGGAGCTTTGTGGTGACAAGGGTATGGAGCATTGTGAATACAGTGTTTTTCGAGCATTGTGATGACAAGGGCATGGAGCATTGTGATGAGAAGGCCGTGGAGCATTCTGATGACATGGGTCATGGAGTTTTGTGATGACAAGGGCATGGAGCATTGTGATTACAGGGGTCTGGGAGCATTGTGATGACAAGGGTCATGGAGCCTTTTGATGACAAGGCGGTGCAATATTGCGATGGCAGTGTTCAAGGAGCATTGTTATGACAAGTCTAATGGAGCATTGTGATGACAAGGGCATGGAGAATTGGTCTGAAAATTTCCATGGATTACTGCGATGAGAGTTGGCATGGGGCATTGTGATGACAAGTGCAAGGAACACTGTGAATCATGGGTCACGGCGGATTGTAATGACAAGTGCCTGGAGCACTGTGATGAGAATGGCATCGAGCATTGTGATGACAAGCGCCATGGAGCTTTGTGATGACAAGGGCATGGAGCATTGTGATGAAAAAGGCATGGAGCCTTTTCATGACAGGGTTCAAGGAGCATTCTGATGACAAGTGTCAGGGAGCATTGTGATGACAAGTGTATTGAGCATTGTGAGGACAAAAGTCAGGGAGCATTGTGATGACAGGGGTCATGGAGCATTGTGAACAGAAGTTCATGGAGCATTGGGCTGACAATATTCATTGAGTATTGTGATGGCAGGTGTAATGAAGCATTGTAATGACAATGGAATGGAGCATTGTGATGACAAGGTCCTGGAGCATAGTGAGGAGAAGACCATGGAGCCTTGTGATGACAAGTCGCATGGAGCATTCTGATGAAAAGGGGCATGGAGCATTGTGATTACAGTGGTCTTGGAGCATTGTGATGAATAGGGCTTGGGTGATTGTGATGAAAAAGCATGGAGCCTTGTAATGAGAGGGTTCAAGGAGCATACTGACGACAAGTGTCAGGGAGCATTGTGATGATGAATGTATTGAGCATTGTGATGAGAAAGGTCATGGAGCATTGTGATGAGAAGACCATGGATAATTGTGATGACGAGCATCATGGGGAGTTGTGATGACAAGTGTTATGGAACATTGTGATCACAAGGGTTTGGAGCATTGTGATGACAGAGCTTATGGAGCATTTTAATTTCATTGTGATGACAATAGCATGAAGCATTATGATGATGGGCATGGTTCATTGTGATGACAGAGTTCATGGAGCATTGAGATGAAAAAGAGAATGGAGCATTGTGATTACAGCTGTCTTGGAGCATTGTGAAGAAAAGGGCATGGAGCTTTGTGATGACACATTTCATGGAGCATTGAGATGAAAAGGAGCATGGAGCATTGTGATTACAGTTGTCTTGGAGCATTGTGAAGAAAAGGGCATGGAGCTTTGTGATGATAAGGCCATGGAGCTGTCTGATGACATGCATCATGGAGCCTTGTGATGACAAGGCCGTGGAATATTGTCATGACAGGGGTGAAGGAGTATTGTGATGACTAGAGATGGAACATTTTGATATCAGTGGTGAAAGAGTATTTTGATGAGAAGTGCATGGAGCTTTGTGATGACAAGGTTTATGGAGCATTGTGATGACAAATTTGTGGAACATTGTGATGACAAGTGCATGGCATATTGTGAAGACATGGGTCATGGAGCATTGTGCTGACAAGCGCATGGAGCATTGTGATGAAAAGGGTCATGGAGCACTCTGCTGAAAAAGGCATGGAGCGTTGTGTTGACAGGGGTCATAGAGCATTGTGATGAAAACTTCATGGAGCATTATGGTGACAAAGTTCACAGAGTCCTGTGATGACGAGGGCATGGACCATTGTGATGACAAAGGTCATGAAGCATTGTGATGACTGGAGTCACCGAGCATTGTGATGACAAGGGCATGGAGCATTGTGATGACAGGGGGATGGAGCATTGGTCTGACAAGTTTCATGGATTATTGTGATGATAGTGGGCATGGCGCATTGTGATGACAAGGGCATGGAACATTGCTATGACAAGGTCATGGAGTATTGTGAAGACAGGTGTCAGGGAGCATTGTGATGACATATGTCATGGTGCATTGTGATGACAATGGCATGGAGCATTGTGAAGCCAAGTGTCATGGAGGATTTTGATGACAAAAGTAATGGAGCATTGTGATGATAAGGTCTTGGAGCATTGTGATGACAATGGTCATGGAGCACTGTGATGACAACGACATGGAGCATTGTTATGACAAGTGCCAATGAGAATTTGGATGACAAGGTCGTGAAGCACTGTGATGAAAAGCACATGGAGCTTGCTACGTCAGGGGTCATGGAGCATTGCGATGACAAGTGCATGGAGAATTGTGATGACAAGAGCATGTAACATTGTGATGAGAAGTGTCATGGAGCATTGTGATGGCAAGACGGTGGAGCATTGTGATGAGAAGACCATGGATAATTGTAATGACGATCGTCATGGAGCACTGTAATGACAAGGGGCATGGAGCATTGTGATGACAAGGGTCATGGAACATTCTGATGACAAGCTTGTGGAGTATTGTGATGAGAATGGCAAGGAACATTGTGATGAAAAGGGCATGGAGCATTGTGATGAAAAAGGCATGGAGCCTTTTCATGAAAGAGTTCAAGGAGCATTCTGATGAAAAGTGTCAGGGAGCATTGTGATGACAAGTGTATTGAGCATTCTGATGACAAAGTTCATGGAGCATTGTGATGACACGGGCAAGGAGTATTGTCATGACAGGCATCATAGAGCTTTGTGATGACAAGTGTATTGAGCATTGTGCTGACAAAGGCATGGAGCATTGTGATGACAAGTGTTACAGAGCATTGTCATGACGAGGGAATGGACCATTGTGATGACAAACGTCATAAAGCATTGTGATGACTGGATTCACGGAGCATTATGACGTGAGGGGTCATGGAGCATTGTGATTTCAAGGGCATGGAGCATTGTGATGACAGGGCCATGGAGAATTGGTCTGACAAGTTTCATGGATTATTGCTATGAGGGTGGGCATGGCACAATGTGATGACAAGGGAATGGAACATTGTTATGACAAGGTCATGTAGTATTGTTAAGAGAGGTGTCAGGGAGCATTGTGATGACATATGTCATGGTGCATTGTGATGACAATGGCGTGGAGCATTGTGATGCCAAGTGTCATGGAGTACTGTGATGACAAATGTAATGGAGCATTGTGATGCCAAGTGTCATGGCGGATTGTGATGACAAATGTAATGGAGCGTCGTGATGACAACTGCTTCTGGAATTGTGATGAAAAGGGTCATGGAGCATTGTGATGACAAGGACATGGAGCATTGTGATGACTCGGGCCATTGAGAATTTTGATGCCAATGTCGTGAAGCATTGTGAGGACAAGCGCACGGAGATTGCTATAACAGGGGACATGGAGCATTGAGATGAAAAGTGCATGGAGAATTGTGATGACAAGAGCATGAAACATTGTGATGAGAAGTGTCATGGAGTATTGTGATGACAAGGACGTGGAGAATTGTGATGACAAGGGACAAGTTGAATTGTGATGACCAGGGCAGGGAGCATTGTGATTGCAAGACCGTGGAGCACTGTGCTGAGAAGACCATGGATAATTGTTATGACGAGTGTCATGGAGCACTGTAATGACAAGGGGCATGGAGCATTGTGATGACAGGTGTCATGGAGCATTGTGATGACATGGGTCATGGAGCATTGTGATGACATGTGTCATGGAGCATTCTGATGACAAGTTTGTGGAGTTTTGTGATGACAATGGCATGGAGCATAGTGATGAAAAAAGCAGGGAGCATTGTGATGAAAAAGGCATGGACCCTTTTCATGACAGGGTTCAAGGAGATTCTGAAGACAAGTGTCTGGGAGCATTGTGATGACAAGGGCATGGAGCATGGTGATGAGAAGGCCATGGAGCATTCTGATGATATGTGTCATGGAGCTTTGTGATGACAAGGGCATGGAGCATTGTGATTACAGTGGTCTTGGAGCATTGTGATGAAAAATGCATGGAGCCTTGTCATGACAGGGTTCAAGGAGGATACTGACGACAAGTGTCAGGGAGCATTGAGATGACAAGTGTATTGAGCATTGTGATGACAAATGTCATGGAGCATTGTGATGAGAAGACCATGGATAATTGTGATGAGGAGCATCAAGGGGAATTGTGATGACAAGTGTTATGGAACATTGTGATCACAAGGGTTTGGAGCATTGTGATGACAGAGGTCATGGAACATTTTGATTTCATTGTTATGACAATAGCATGAAGCATTATGGTGATTGGCATGGTGCATGGTGATGACAGTGTTCATGGAGCATTGAGATGAAAAGTGGCATGGAGAATTGTGATTACAGGGGTCTTGGAGCACTGTGATGACAAGGGCATGGAGCATTGTGATGAGAAGGTGATGGAGCATTCTGATGACATAAGTCATGGAGCTTTGTGATGACAAGGGCATGGAGCATTGAGATTACACGGGTCTTGGAGAATTGTGATGACAAGGGTCATGGAGCCTTGTGATGATGAGGCCGTGGATCATTGTGATGGCAGAGTTCATGGAGCATTGTTATGACACGGGTAATGGAGCCTTTCGATGACAAGGGCATGGAGCATTGGTGTGAAAAGGTTCATGGATTATTGTGATGAGAACGGCATTGAGCATTGTAATGACAAGCGTCAGGGAGCATTGTGATGACAAGGGTCATGGAGCACTGGGATGAATAGCGTCACAGACTATTCTGATTACAGGGGTCATGGAGCATTGGGATGACAAGCGCATGGATCATTGTGATGAGAAGTGTCATGGAGCATTGTGATGACAGGGGTAATGGAGCATTGTGATGGCAAGGGCATGTAGCATTCTGATGACATGCATCACGGAGCATTGTGATGACAACGGCATGGATCATTTTGATGAAAGAGTTCATGGAACATTGTGATGACAGTGGTGAGGGAGTATTGTGATGACTAGTGATGGAACATTGTGATATCAGTGGTGAGAGAGCATTTTGATGAGAAGTGCATGGAGCATTGTGATGACAAGTTTTAAGGAGCATTGTGATGACAAGTTTTTGGAGCATTGTGATGACAAGTGCATGGCTCATTGTGATGACATGAGTCATGGAGCATTGTGCTGACAAAGGCATGGAGCATTATGATGACAAGGGTCACGGAGCATTGTGATGAAAAGTTCATGGAGCATTGTGGTGACAAAGGTCACAGAGACGTGTGATGACGAGGGCATGGACCATTGTGATGACAAAGGTCATGAAGCAGTGTGATGACTGGAGTCATGGAGCATTGTGATGACAGGGTTCATGGTGCATTGTGATGATAGGTGCATGGAGAACTGCTCTGACAACTTTCAAGGATTATTGTGATGAGTGACGGCATGGCACATTGTGAAGACAAGGGCATAGAGCATTGTGATGACAAGGTCATGGAGTATTGTGAAGGCAGGTGTCAGGGAGCATTGTAATGACATATGTCATGGTCCATTTTGATGACAATGGCATGGAGCATTGTGATGCCATGTGTCATGGAGGATTGTGATGACAAGAGCATGTATCATGGTGATGAGAAGTGTCATGGAGCATTGTGATGACAAGGGACAGGGAGCATTGTGATGTCCAGGGCATGGAGCATTGTGATGGCAAGACCGTGGAGCATTGTGATTGCAAGACCATGGAGCATTTTGTTGACGAGTGTCTTAGAGCACTATAGTGATACGGGGCATGGAGAATTGTGATGATAGGTGTCATGGATCATTGTGATGACAAGGGTCATGGAGCATTCTGATGACAAGCTTGTGCAGTATTGTGATGACAATGGCATGGAGCATTGTGATGAAAAAGGCATGGAGCATTGTGATGAAAAAGACATGGAACCTTTTTATGACAGGGATCATGGAGCATTCTGACGTCAAGTGTCACGGAGCATTGTGATGACAAGTGTATTGAGCATTGTGATAACAATGGTCATGGAGCATTGTGATGACAAGCATCATGGAGCATTGTGATGAGAAGGCCATGGAGCATTCTGATGACATGCTTCATGGAGCTTTGTGATGACAAGGGCATGCAGCATTGTGATTTCAGGGGTCTTGGAGCATGGTGATGAAAAGGGCATGGATCATTGTGACGGAAAATGCATGGAGCCTTGTCATGACAGGGTTCAAGGAGCATAGTGACAAGTATCAAGGAGAATTGTGATGACAAGTGTTTTGAGCATTGTGATGACAAAGGTCATGGAGCTTCGTGATGAGAAAACCATGGATAATTGTGATGACGAGTGTCATGGGGCCTTGTGATGACAAGTGTTATGGAACATTGTGATCACAAGGGTTTGGAGCATTGTGATGACAGGGTTCATGGAGCATTGAGATGAAAAGGGGCATGGAGCATTGTGATTAAAGTGGTCTAGGAGCATTGTGATGACAAGGGCATGGACCATTGTGATGAGAATGCAATGGAGCATTCTGATGACATGCGTCATGCAGCTTTGTGATGACAAGGGCATATAGCATTGTGATGACAGTGGCATGGAACATTGGACTGACAAGTTTGATGGATTATTGTGATGACTGTGGGCATGGCACATTGTGATGACTAGGGCATGGAGAATTGTGATGACAAGGTCATGGAATAGTCTGAAGACAGGTGACAGGCAGCATTGTGATGACATATGTCATGGTCCATTGAGATGACAATGGCATGGAGCATTGTGATGCCAAGTGTAATGGAGGATTGTGATGACAAAGGTAATGGAGCATTGTGATGACAACGGCTTGGAGCATTGTTATAACAAGGGTCATGGAACATTGTGATGATAAGGGCAGGGAGCATTGTGATGACAACGGATATTGAGAATTTTTATGACAAGGTTTTGAAGCATTTTGATGACAAAGGCATGGAGCTTGCTATGACAGGGGTCATGGGGCATTGCGAAGACAAGTTCATGGAGAATTGTGATGAGAACAGCATGTAACATTGTGATGAGAAGTGTCATGGAGCATTGTGATGACAAGGACATGGAGAATTGTGATGACAAGGGACATGGAGCATTGTTATTACCATGGAATGGAGCATTGTGATGGCAAGACCGTGGAGCACTGTGATGAGAAGACCATGAATAACTGTGATGACGAGCATCATGGAGCCCTGTAATGACTAGGGTCATGGAGCATTCTGAAGACCGGTGTCATGGAGCATTGTGTTGACATGGGTCATGGAACAATGTGATGACAGGGCTCATGGAGCATTGTGATGGCAAGGTTCATGGAGCATTCTGATGATAAGCTTGTGGAGTATTGTGATGACATTGGCATGGAGCATTGTGATGAAAAGTGCATGGATCATTGTGATGAAAAAGGCATGGAGCCTTGTCATGACAAGGTTCAAGGAGCATACTGATGACAAGTGTCAGGGAGCATTGTGATGACAAGTGTATTGAGCATTGTGATGACAAAGGTCATGGAGCATTGTGATGAGAAGACCATGGATAATTGTGATGACGGGAGTCTTGGGGCATTGTGATGACAAGTTTTATGAACATTGTGATCATAACGGTTTGGAGCATTGTGATGACAGAGGTCATGGAGCATTTTGATTTCATTGTGATGACAATAGCTTGAAGCAGTATGATGATGTGCATGGTGCATTGTGATGACAGGGTTCACGGAGCATTGAGATGAAAAGGGGCATGGAGCATTGTGATTACAGGTGTCTTGGAGCATTGTAATGAGAAGTGCATGGAACATTGTGATGGGAAAGCCATGGAGCATTCTGATGACATGCGTCATGGAGCTTTCTGATGACAAGGGCATGGAGCATTGTGATTACAGGTGTCTTGGAGCATTGTGATGACAAGGGCTTGGAGCATAGTGATGACAATGGTCATGGAGCATTGAAATGACAAGGGCATGGAGCATTGTGATGACAAGGGCCATTGAGAATTTAGATGACAAGGTTGTGAAGCACTGTGATGAAAAGCACATGGAGCTTGCTATGACAGGTGTCACGGAGCATTGCGATGACAAGTGCATGGAGAATTGTGATGACAAGCGCATGTAACATTGTGATGATAAGTGCATGTAGCATTTTGATGACAGTTGTCATGCCACATTGTGATGACAGGGGTGATGGAGTATTGGGATAACTAGTGATGGAACATTGTGATATCAGTGGTGAGAGAGCATTTTGATGAGAAGTGCATGGAGAACTGTGATGACAAAGTTTATGCAGCATTGTGATGACAAGGATGTGGAGCATTGTGATGACAAGCACATGGAGCATTGTGATGACAAGAGTCATGGAGCATTGTGCTGAGAAACGCATAGAGCATTGTGATGACAAGGGTCACAGAGCATTGTGATGAAAAGTTCATGGAGCATTGTGGTGACAAAAGTCACAGAGACTTGTGATGACGAGGGCATGGACCATTGTGATGAGTAAGGTCATGAAGCATTGTGATGACAGGAGTCACCGAGCATTGTGATGACGGCTCATGGAGCATTGTGATGACAAGAGCAAGGAGCATTGTGATGACAGGGGCATGGAGCATTGGTCTTACAAGATTCATGCATTATTGCGATGAGAGTGGGAATGGCGCATTGTGATGACAAGGGCATGGAGCATTGTGATGACAAGTTCATGCAGTATTGTGAAGACAGGTGTCTGGGAGCATTGTGAAGACATAAGTCATGGACCATTGTGATGACAATGCCATGGAGCATTGTGATGCCAATTGTCATGGAGGTTTGTGATGACAAATGTAATGGAGCATTGTGATATCAGGGGTCTTGGAGCATTGTGATGAAAAGGGTGATGGAGAATTTTGATGACAGAGGATATGGAACATTTTGATGTCAGGGGTCATGGAGCATTGTGATGATAAGGGCATGTAGCATTGTGATGACAGAGGTCATGGAAAATTGTGATGACAGTGGTGAGGGTGTATTGTGATGACTAGTGATGGAACATTGTGATATCAGTGCTGAGAGAGCATTTTGATGAGAAGTGCATGGAGCATTGTGATAACAAAGTTTATGGAGCATTGAGATGACAAGATTTATGGAGCATTGTGATGACAAGGCTGTGGAGAATTGTGATGACAAGTGCATGGCCCATTTTGATGACATGGATCTTGGAGCATTGTGCTGAGAACCGAATGGAGCATTGTGAAGACAAGGGTCATGGAGCATTGTGCTGACAAAGGCATGGAACATTGTGATGACAACGATCACAGAGCATTGTGATGAAAAATTCATGGAGCATTGTGGTGACAATGGTCACAGAGCCTTGTGATGAGGAGGGAATGGACCATTGTGATGAAAAAGGTCATGAAGCATTGAGATGACTGGAGTCACGGAGCATTGTGATGACAAGGGTATGGAGCATTGTGATGACAGGGGCATGGTGCATTGTTCTGACAAGTTTCATGTTTTATTGTGATGACAGTGGGCATGGCACATTCTGATGACAAGGTCATGGAGCATTGTGATGAGCAGATCATGGAGTACTTTGAAGACAGGGGTCAGGGAACATTGTGATGACATATGTAATGGTCCATTTTGATGACAATGGCATGGAGCATTGTGATGCCAAGTGTCATGGAGGAATGTGATGACAAAGTTAATGGAGCATTGTGATGACAGGGGTTTGGAGCATTGTGAGAACAAGGGTCATGGAGCATTCTGATGACAAGGGCCATTGAGAATTCTGATGACAAGTTCGTGAAGCATTGTGATGAAAAGCACATGGAGCTTGCTATGACAGGGGTCATTGAGCATTGCGATGACAAGTGCATGGAGAATTGTGATGAAAAGAGCATGTAATATTGTGATGAGAAGTGTCATGGAGCATTGTGATGGAAAGACCGTGGAGCATTGTGATGAGAAGATCATGGATATTTGTGATGACGAGCGTCATGGAGCACTGTAATGACAAGGGTCATGGAGCATTGTGATGACAGGTGTCATGGAGCATTGTGATGACAGGGATCATGGAGCATTGTGATGACAACGGTCTTGGAGCATTCTGATGACAAGCTTTTGGAGTATTTTGATGACAATGGCATGGAGCATTGTGAGAAAAAGCGCATGGAGCATTGTGATGAAAAAGGCATAGAGACTTTTCATGACAGGTTTCAAGGAGCATTCTGAGGAAAAGTGTCAGGGAGCATTGTGATGACACGTGTATTGAGCATTGTGATGACAAAATTCATGGAGCATTGTGATTACAAGGGCATGGAATATTGTGATGGCAGGCATCATGGAGCGTTGTGATGACAAGTGTTATGGAACATGGTGATCACAAGTGTTTGGAGCATTGTGATGACAGAGGTCATGGATCATTTTGATTTGAAGAATCATGGAGCATTGTGATGACAAGGGCATGAAGCAATGTGATCCCAAGGTTCATGGAGGATTGTGATGACACTGGTAATGGAGAATTGTGAGGACAAGTGCATGGAGAATTGTGATGACAAGGTCATGTAGCATTTTGCTGACAAAGGCATGGAGCACCGTGATGACAAGTGTCATGGAGCTCTGTGACGACAAGCGTCAAGGACCATTGTGATTACAGGGGTCATGGAGAATGGGGATGACAAGCTCAAGGAATATTCTGATGACAAGTGGCATGGATCATTTTGATGACTGTGGTCATGTAGCATTGTGATGACATGGGTCATGGAGCATTGTGATGATAAGTTCATGGAGCATTGGGCTGAAAATATTCATGGAGTACTGTGATGACAGGGGTCATGGAGCATTGTGATGAGAAGGGAATGGAGCAATGCGATGAGAAGGTCCTGGAGCATTGTGCTGAGAGGGCCATGGTGCCTTGTGATGAAAATTGTCATGGAGCATACTGATAAAAAGGTTCATGGAGCATTGTGATTACAGGGGTTTTGTAGCATTGTGAAGACCAGGGCATGGAGCATTGTGATGAGAAGGCCATGAAGCATTCTGATGACATGCGTCATGGAGCTTTGTGATGAAAAGGATATGGAGCATTGTCATTAGAGGGGTCTTGGAGGATTGTGATGAAAAGGGCATGGATCATTGTGAAGAAAAATGCATGGCGCCCGGTCATGACAGGTTTCAAGGAGCATACTGACGACAAGTGTCAGGGAGCATTGTGATGACAAGTGTATTGAGCATTGTGATGACAAAGGTCATGGAGCATTGTGATGAGAAGACCATGGACAATTGTAATGACCAGCGTCATTGGGCATTGTGATGACAAGTGTTATGGAACATTGTGATCACAAGGGTTTGGAGCATTTTGATGACAGAGGTCATGGAGCATTTTGATTTCATTGTGATGACAAGAGCATGAATCATTATGATGATGGGCATGGTGCATTGTGATGACAGGGTTCATGGAGCATTGAGATGAAAAGGGGAATGGAGCATTGTGATGAGAAGGCCATGGAGCATTCTGATGACATGCATCATGGAGCTTTGTGATGACAAAGACAAGGAGCATTGTGATTAGAGGGGTCTTGGAGCATTGTGATGACAAGGGTCATGGAGGCTTGTGATGACAAGGCCATGGAACATTGTGATGGCATGTGTCATGGAGCATTATAATGACAGTGTTAATGGAGCATTGTGATGACAAGGGCATGGAGCATTGGTCTGAAAAGTTTCATGGATTATTGTGATGAGAGTGGGCATGGAGCATTGTGATGACAAGGGCACGGAACACTATGATACATAGGTCATGGAGGATTGTAATGATAAGGGCATGGAGCATTGTGATGAGAAGGGCATCGAGCATTGTGATGACAAGCGTCATGGAGCTTTGTGATGACAAGGGCATGGAGCAATGTGATGAGAGGGTTCAAGGAACATTTGATGATAATGGCATGGAGCATTGTGATGCCAATGGTCATGGAGCTTTGTGATGACAAATGTCATGGAGCATTTTGACGACAAGGCCGTGGTGCATTGTGATGAGAAGTGCAGGGAGCATTGTGATGACAGGGTCATGGAGCAATTTGATCAAAAGGGTCAAAGAACATTTTGATGAGAGGGGTTATGGAAAATTGTGATGTCATGTGTCATGGAGCATTGTGATGAAAAGGGTCATGGAGCATTTTGTGACAGGGATTATTGAACATTCTGATGTCAGGTGGCATGGAGCATTGTGATGAAACGGGTCATGGAGCATTTTGATGACAGGTGTTATGGAACCTTGTGGTGTCAGGGCTCATGGAGCATTGTGATTATAAGGGCATATAGCATTTTGATGACAGGGGTCATGGAACATTGTGATGACAGGGGTGAGGGAGTATTGTGATGACTGGTGATGGAACACTGTGATATCATTGGTTAGAGAGCATTTTGATGAGAAGTGCAGGGAGCATTTTGATGACAAGGATGTGGAGCATTGTGATGACAAGCACATGGCGCATTGTGATGATATGGGTTATAAAGCATTGTGCTGACAAGCGCATGGAGCATTGTGATGACAAGGGTCATTGAGCATTGTGCTGACAAACGCATGGAGCATTGTGATGACAAGGGTGACAGAGAATTGTGATGAAAAGTTCATGGAGCATTGTGGTAACAAAGGTCACAGAGCCTTCTGTGACGAGGTCATTGACCATTGTGATGACAAATGTCATGAAGCACTGCCATGACTGTAGTAATGGAGTATTGTGATTACACGGTTCTTGGAGCATTGTGATGCCAAGGGCATGGATCATTGTGATGAGAAGGCCATGTAGCATTCTGATGATATGTGCCATGAAGCACTGCCATGACTGTAGTAACGGAGAATTGTGATTACACGGTTCTTGGAGCATTGTGATGACAAGGGCATGGATCATTGTGATGACAAGGGCATCGAGCATTCTGATGAAAAGTTGCATGGAGCATTGAGATTACAGTGGTTTTAAAGCAATGTGATTACAAGGGCATGGAGCATTGTGATGACATGCGTCATGGACCTTTGTGATGACAAGGACATGGAGCATTGTGATTACAGTGGTCTTGGAGCATTGTGATGAAAAGAGAATGGATCACTGTGATGAAAAATGCATGGAGCCTTGTCATGACAGGGTTCAAGGAGCATAGTGATGACAACTGTCAGGGAGCATTGTGATGATAAGTGTATTGAGCATTGTGATGACAAAGATCATGGAGCATTGTGATGAGAAGACCATGGATAATTGTGATGACCAGCGTCATGGGGCATTGTGATGACAAGTGTTATGGAACATTGTGATCAGAAGGGTTTGGTGCATTGTGATGACAGAGGTCATTGAGCATTTTGATTTCATTGTGATGACAATAGCATGAAATATTATGGTGATGGGCACGCTGCATTGTGATGAAAGGGTTCACAGAGCAGTGAGATGAAAAGGGGAATGGAGCATTGTGATTACAGGGGTGTTGGAGCATTGTGATGACAAGGGCATGGAGCATTGTGATGAAAAGGCCATGGAGCATTCTGATGACATGCGTCATGGAGCTTTGTGATGACAAGGGCATGGAGAATTGTGACTACAGTGGTCATGGTACATTGTAATGACAGGGGTGAGGGTGTATTGTGATGACTAGTGATGGAACATTGTGATATCAGTGGTGAGAAAGCATTTAGAGGAGAAGTGCATGGAGCATTGTGGTGACAAGGTTTATGGAGCATTTTGATGACAAGGATGTGGAGCATTGTGATGACAAGTGCATGGTGCATTGTGATGACATGGGTTAGGGAGCACTGTGCTGACACGCGCATCGAGCATTTTGATGACAAGGGTCATGGAGCATTGTGCTGACAAAGGCATGGAGCTTTATGATGACAAGTGTCACAGAGCATTGTGATAAAAATTTCATGGAACTTTGTGGTGACAAAGGTCACAGAGCTTTGTGTGACAAGGTCATGGGCCATTGTGATGACAAATGTCATGAAGCATTGTGATGACTGGAGTCACGGAGCATTGTGATAACAGGGGTCTTGGAGCATTGTGATGAAAAGGGAATGGATCATTGTGATGAAAAAAGCATGGAGCCTTGTCATGACAGTGTTCAAGGAGCATACTGATGAAAAGTTTCAGCGACCATTGTGATGCCAAGTGTATTGAGCATTGTGGTCACAAAGGTCATGGAGCATTGTGATGAGAATACCTTGCATAATTGTGATGACTAGCGTCATGGGGCATGTGATGACAAGTGTTATGGAACATTGTGAACAGAAGGGTTTGGAGCATTGTGATGACAGAGGACATGGAGCATTTTGATTTCATTATGATGACAATAGCATGAATCATTATGATGATGGGCATGGTGCATTGTGATGACAGTGTTCATGGAGCATTGAGATGAAAAGTGGAATGGAGAATTGTTTTTACAGAGGTCTTGGAGCATTGTGATGACAAGGGTCATGGAGCATTGTGATGACAAGGCCGTGGAACATTGTGATGGCAGGGGTCATGGAGCATTGTTATGACAGGTGTAATGCAGCATTGTGATGACAAGGGCATGGAGCAATGTGATGAGAGATTTCATTGAGCTTTGTGATGACAATGGCATGGAGCATTGTGATGCCAAGGGTCATGGAGCTTTGTGATGACAAATGTCATGGGGCATTTTGATGACAAGGGCGTGGTGCATTGTGATGAAAAGGGCAGGGAGAATTGTGATGACAGGTTCATGGAGCAATTTGAATAAAAGTGTCATGGAATATTTTTTTGACAGGGGTTTTGGAACACTGTGATGTCAAGGGTCATGAAGCATTGTGATGAAATGTGTCATGGAGCATTTTGTGACAGGGGTTATGGAACATTGTGATGTCAGGGGTCATGGAGCATTGTGATGATAAGGGCATGTAGCACTGTGATGACAGTGGTCATGGAACATTGTGATGACAGGGGTGAGCGAGTATTGTGATGACTATTGTTGGAACATTGTGATATATGTTGTGAGAGAGCATTTTGATGAGAAGTGCATGGAGCATTGTGATGACAAGTTTTATGGAGCATAGCGATGAAAAGGATGTGGGGCATTGTGATGAAAAGAGCATGGCACATTGTGATGACATGTGTCATGGAGCATTGTGCTGACAAGTGCATGGAGCATTTTGATGACAAGTGTCAAGGAGCATTGTACTGACAAAGGCATGGAGCATTGTGATGACAAGGGACACAGAGCACTGTGATGAAAATTTCATGGAGCATTGTGGGGACAAAGATCACAGAGCCTTGTGTGACGAGGGCATGGAGCATTGTGATGAGAAAGGTCATGAATCATTGTGATGACTGGAGTCACGGAGCACTGTGATGACAGGGGTCATGGAGCATTGTGATGACAAGGGGCATGGAACATTGGTCTGACAAGTTTCATGGATTATTGTGATGACAGTGGGCATGGAGCATTGTGATGACAAGGGACACTTAGCATTGTGATGAAAATTTCATGGAGCATTGTGGTGACAAAGATCACAGAGCCTTGTGTGACGAGGGCATGGACCATTGTGATGAGAAAGGTCATGAAGCATTGTGATGACTGGAGTCACGGAGAACTGTGATGACAGGGGTGATGGAGCAATGTGATGACAGGGGCATGGAACATTGCTTTGACAAGTTTCATGGATTATTGTGATGACAGTGGGCATGGAGCATTGAGATTAGAAGTGCATGGAGCATTGTGGTGACAAAGGTCACAGAGCCTTTTGTGACGAGGGCATGGACCATGGTGAGGACAAAGGTCTTGAAGCATTGTGATGACTGGAGTCACGGAGCATTTTGATGACAGGGTTCATGGAGCATTGTGATGACAGGTTTCATGGAGCATTGTGATGACAAGGGCATGGAGCATTGTGATGACAGTTGCATGGAACATTTGTTTGACATGTTTCATGGATTATTGTGATGACATTGAGTCTGGCGCATTGTGATGACAAGGGCATGGAACATTGTGATGACAAGGTCATGGATTATTGTGAAGACAGGTGTCAGGGAGCATTGTGATTACATATGTCATTGTCCATTGTGATGACAATGGCATGGAACATTGTGATACCAAGTTTCATGGGGGAATGTGAAGACAAAGTTAATGGAGCATTTTGATGACAAGGGCTTGGCACATTGCGATGACATGGGTCATGGAGCAATTTGAATAAAAGGGTCATGGAATATTTTCATGACAAGGGTTATGGAACATTGTGATGTCATGGGTCATGAATCATTGTGATGACAATGTTATGGAGCATTGTGCTGAAAAAGGCATGGAGCTTTGTGATGACAAGGGTCTCAGAGCATTGTGATAAAAATTTCATGGAGCACTGTGGTGACAAAGGTCACAGAGCTTTGTGTGACGAGGTCACGGACCATTGTGATGACAAATGTCATGAAGCATTGTGATGACTGGAGTCACGGAGCATTGTGATAACAGTGGTCTTGGAGCATTGTGATGAAAAGGGAATGGATCATTGGGATGAAAAAGGCATGGAGCCTTGTCATGACAGTGTTCAAGGAGCATACTGATGACAAGTGTCAGCGAGCATTGTGATGCCAAGTGTATTGAGCATTGTGGTGACAAAGGTCATGGAGCATTGTGATGAGAAGACCTTGCATAATTGTGATGATGAGCGTCATGGGGCATGTGATGACAAGTGTTATGGAACATTGTGATCAGAAGGGTTTGGAGCATTGTGATGACAGAGGACATGGAGCATTTTGATTTCATTGTGATGACAATAGCATGAATCATTATGATGATGGTATTGGTGCATTGTGATGACAGTGTTCATGGAGCATTGAGATGAAAAGTGGCATGGAGAATTGTGATTACAGAGGTCTTGGAGCATTGTGATGACAAGGGTCATGGAGCCTTGAGGTGACAAGTCCGTGGAACGTTGTGATGTCTGGGGTCATCGAGCATTGTGATGACAAGGTCATGTAGCACTGTGATGACAGTGGTCATAGAACATTGTGATGACAGGGGTGAGGGAGTATTGTGATGACTAGTGATGGAACATTGTGATATATGTGTTGAGAGAGCATTTTGATGAGAAGTGCATGTAGCATTGTGATGACAAGTTTTTTATAGCATAGCGATGAAAAGGATATGGAACATTGTGATGAAAAGAGCATGGCACATTGTGATGACATGTGTCATGGAGCATTGTGCTGACAAAGGCATGGAGCATTGTGCTGACAAAGGCATGGAGCATTGTGATGAAAATTTCATGGAGCATTGTGGTGACAAAGATCACAGAGCCTTGTGTGACGAGGTCATGGACCATTGTGGTGAGAAAGGTCATAAATCATTGTGATGACTGGAGTCACGGAGCACTGTGATGACAGGTGTCATGGAGTATTGTTATGACAGGTGTAATGGAGCATTGTGATGACAAGGGCATGGAGCAATGTGATGAGAGATTTCATTGAACATTGTGATGACAATGGCATGGAGCATTGTGATGCCAAAGGTCATGGAGATTTGTGATGACAAATGTCATGGGGCATTTTGATGACAAGGGCATGGTGCATTGTGATGAGAAGGGCAGGGAGCATTGTGATGACAGGGTCATGGAGCAATTTGAATAAAAGTGTCATGGAATATTTTGATGACAGGGGTTATGGAACATTGTGATGTCATGGGTCATCAATCATTGTGAAGAAATGGGTCATGGAGCATTTTGTGACAGGTGTTATGGAACATTGTGATGTCAGGGGTCATGGAGCAGTGTGATGATAAGGACATGTAGCACTGTGATGACAGTGGTCATGGAACATTGTGATGACAGGGGTCATGGAACATTGTGATGACAGGGGTGAGCGAGTATTGTGATGACTAGTGATGGAACATTGTGATATATGTGGTGAGAGAGCATTTTGATGAGAAGTGCGTGGAGCATTGTGATGACAAGTTTTATGGAGCATAGCGATGAAAAGGATGTGGAGCATTGGGAGGAAAAGAGCATGGCACATTGTGATGACATGTGTCATGGACCATTGTGCTGACAAGCGCATGGAGCATTTTGATGACAAGTGTCATGGAGCATTGTGCTGACAAAGGCATGGAGCATTGTGATGACAAGGGACACGGAGCATTGTGATGAAAATTTCATGGAGCATTGTAGTGACAAAGATCACAGAGCCTGTGTGACGAGGGCATGGACCATTGTGAGGAGAAATGTCATGAATCATTGTGATGACTGGAGTCACGGAGATACTGTGATGACAGGGGTCATGGCGCATTTTGATGAGAGGGGCATGGAGCAATATGATGACAGGGGCATGGAACATTGGTCTGACAAGTTTCATGGATTATTGTGATGACAGTGGGCATGGAGCATTGAGATTACAAGGGCATGGAGCATTGTGGTGACAAAGTTACAGAGCCTTGTTTGACGAGGGCATGGACCATTGTGAGGACAAAGGTCATGAAGCATTGTGATGACTGGAGTCATGGAGCATTGTGATGACAGGGGTCTTGGAGCACTGTGATGACAAGGGCATGGAACATTGTGATGAGAAGGCCATGGAGCATTCTGATGACATGCGTCATGTAGCTTCGTGATGACAAGGGCATGGAGCATTGTGATTACAGGGGTCTTGGAGTATTGTGATGACAAGGGTCATGGAGCCTTGTGATGACGAGGACGTGGAACATTGTGATGGCAGTGGTCATGGATCATTGTTATGATTCGGGTAATGGAGCCTTTTGATGACAAGGGCATGGAGCATTTGTGTGAAAATTTTCATGGATTATTGTGATGAGGGTGGGCATGGAGCATTGTGATGTCAAGAGCAAGGAACACGGTGATACATGGATCATGGAGGATTGTAATGACAAGGGCATGGAGCACTGTGATGAGAAGGGCATCGAGCATTGTGATGACAAGCGTCATGGAGCTTTGTGATGACAAGTGCATGGAGCAATGTGATGAGAGTGTTGTTTGAGCACTGTGATGACAATGGCATGGAACATTGTGATGTCAAGGGTCATGGAGCACTGGGATGACAAGCGTCACGGAGCATTCTGATTAGAGGTATCATGGAGCATTGGGATGACAAGCGCATGGATCATTTTGATGACAATTGTCATGGAGCATTTTGATGACAAGAGTCCCAGAACATTGTGTTGTCTGCGGTCATGGAGCGCTGTGATGACAGTAGTCATCAAGCACTGTGATGACAGGTTTAATGTAGCATTGTGATGGCAAGGGCATGGAGCATTGTGATGAGAAGTCCATGGAACATTCTGATGACATGCATCATGGAGCTTTGTTATGACAAGGGCATGGAGCATTGTGATTACAGGTGTCATGGAACATTTTGATGACAGGGGTGAGGGAGTATTGTGATGACTAGTGATGGAACATTGTGATATCAGTGGTGAGTGAGCATTTTGATGAGAATGCATGGTGCACTGTGATAACAAGGTTTATGGAGCATTGTGATGAAAAGTTTTTGGAGCATTGTGATGAGAAGCGCTTGGCACATTGTGATGTCATGGGTCATGGAGCATTGTGCTGAGAAGCGCATGGAGCATTGTGATGTCCAGGTCATGGAGCATTGTGATGGCAAGACCGTGGAGCATTGTAATCGCAGGACCATGGAGCATTTTGATGACGAGTGTCATCGAGCACTGTAATGACACGGGGCATGGAGAATTGTGTTGAAAAGTGTCATGGATCATTGTGATGACAAGGGTCAAGGAGCATTCTGATGACAAGCTTGTGGAGTATTGTGATGAAAATGGCATGGAGCATTGTGATGAAAAATGCATGGAACATTGTGATGAAAAAGGCATGGAACCTTTTCATGACAGGGATCAAGGAGCATTCTGATGTCAAGTGTCAGGGAGCCTTGTGATGACAAGTGTATTGAGCATTGTGATGACAAAGTTCATGGAGCATTTTGCTGAGAGGACTATGGATAACTGTGATGAGGAGCGTCATGGGGAATTGTGATGACAAGTGTTATGAAACATTCTGATCACAAGGGTTTGGAGCATTGTGATGACAGAGGTCATGGAGCATTTTGATTTCATTGTGATGACAATAGCATGAAGCATTATGATGATGGGCATGGTTCGTTGTGATGACAGGGCTAATGGAGCATTGAGATGAAAAGGGGTATGGATCACTGTGATTACTCGGATCATGGAGCCTTGTGATGACAAAACCCTGGAACTTTGTGATGACAGGGGTGAGGGAGTATTGTGAAGACTAGTGATGGAAAATTGTGATATCAGTGGTGAGAGAGCATTTTGATGCGAAATGCATGGAGCTTTGTTATGACAATGTTTAAGGAGCATTGAGATGACAAGTTTGGGGAGCATTGTGATGACAAGGGCATGGAGAATTGTGAATGAGAAGGCCAAGGAGCATTCTGATGACATGCCTCATAGCGCTTTGTGATGACAAGGGCATGGAGCATATGTCTGAAAATTTTCATGGATTACTGTGATGAGAGTGGGCATGGAGCATTGTGATGACAAGGACACGGAACACTGTGATACATGGGTCATGGAGGATTGTAATGACAAGGTCATGGAGCATTGTGATGAGAAGTGCATCGAGCATTGTGATGACAAGCGTCATGGAGCTTTTTGATGACAAGGGCATGGAGCAATGTGATGAGAGGCTTCATGAAGCATTGTGATGACAATGGCATGGAGCATTGTGATGCCAAGGGTCACAGAGCATTGTGATGAAAAGTTCATGGAGCATTGTGGTGACAAAGGTCACAGAGACTTGTGATAATGAGGGCATGGACCATTGTGATGCCAAGGGTCACAGAGCATTGTGATGAAAAGGGCATGGATCATTGTGATGAAAAAGGCATGGAGCCTTGTCATAACAGTGCTCAAGAAGCATACTGATGGCAAGAGTCAGGGAGCATTGTGATGACAAATGTATTGAGCATTGTGATGACAAATGTTATGGAGCATTGTGATGAGAAGACCATGGATAATTGTGATGACGAGCCTCATGTGGCATTGTGATGACAAGTGTTATGGAACATTGTGATCACAAGGGTTTTGAGCATTGTGATGACAGAGGTCATGGAGCATTTTGATTTCATTTTGATGAAAATAGCATGACGCATTATGATTAAGGGCATGGTTCGTTGTGATGACAGTGTTCATGGAGCACTGAGATGTAAAGGGGCATGGAGCATTGTGATGACAAGGCCGTGGAACATTGTGATGACAGGGGTTAAGGAGTATTGTGATGACTATTGATGGAAAATTGTGATATCAGTAGTGAGAGGGCATTTTGATGCGAAGTGCATGGAGCTTTGTGATGACAATGTTTGTGGAGCATTGTGATGACAAGTTCTGGGAGCATTGTGATGACAAGTGCATGGCGCACTGTGATGACATGGGTCATAGAGCAATGTGCTGACAAGCGCATGGAGCACTGTGATGACAAGTGTCATGGAGCATTGTGCTGACAAAGGCATGGAGCATTGTGATGACAAGGCTCAGAGAGCATTGGAATGAAAAGTTCACGGAGCATTGTTGTGACAAAGTTCACAGAGCCTTGTGATGACGAGGGTATGGACCATTGTGATGACAAAGATCATGAAGCATTCTGATGACTGAAGTCACAGAGCATTGTGATGACAAGGGAATGGAGCATTGTGATGACAGGGGCATAGAGCATTGGTCTGACAAGTTTCAAGGATTATTGTGATGAGAGTCGGCATGGCACATTGTGATGACAAGGGCATGGAGCATTGTGATGACAAGGTCATGGAGTATTGTGAAGACAGGTGTCAGGGAGCATTGTGATGGCATATGTCATGTTCCATTGTGATGACAATGGCATGGAGAATTGTGATGCCAAGTGCCATGGAGGATTGTGACGACAAAGGTAATGGAGCATTGTGATGACAAGGGCTTGGAGCATTGTGATGACAATGGTCATGGAGCATTGTGATGAAAAGGGCATGGAGCATTGTGATGACAAGGGCTTTTCAGAATTTTGATGACAAGTTCGTGAAGCACTGTGATGAAAACCACATGGAGCTTGCTATGACAGTGGTCATGGAGCATTGTGATGACAAGTGCATGGAGAATGTGATGACAAGAGCATGTAACATTGTGATTTGAAGTGTCATGGAGCAATGTGATGGCAAGACGCTGGAGCATTGTGATGAGAAGACCATGGATAATTGTGATGACGAGCGTCATGGAGAACTGTAATGACAAGTGGCATGGAGCACTGTGATGACAGGTGTCATGCAGCATTGTGATAACAGGTGTCATGGAGCATTGTGATGGCAAGTGTCATGGAGCTTTCTGATGACAAGCTTGTGGAGTATTGTGTTGACAATGGCATGGAGCATTGTGATGAAAAGGGCATGGAACATTGTGATGAAAAAGGCATAGAGCCATTTCATGAAAGTGTTCGAGAAGCATTCTGACAACAAGTGTCAGGGAACATTGTGATGACAAGTGTATTGAGCATTGTGATGACAAAGGTCATGGAGCCCTGTGATGACAAGGGCATGGAGTATTGTGATGACAGGCATCATCGAGTGCTGTGACGACAAGTGCTGTGGAACAATGTGATCACAAGGGTTTGGAGCACTGTGATGACAGAGGTCATGGATCATTTTGATATCAAGGAGCATGGAGCATTGTGATGACAGGGGTCATGGAGCATTATGATGAGAAGATAATGGAGCATTGAGCTGAAAATATTCATGGAGTATTCAGATGAAAGGGGTCATTGAGCATTGTGATGACCAGGCCCTGGAGCACTCTGATGAGAAGACCATGGAGCCTTGTGATGAGAAGTCTCATGGAGCATTCTGATGAAAAGGGTCATGGAGCATTGTGATTACAGGGGTCTTGGATCATTGTGATTACAAGGGCTTGGAGCATCGTGAGAGATGTCCAAGGAGCATTCTGATTACATGCGTCATGGAGCTTTATGATGACCAGGGCAAGGAGCATTCTGATTAGAGGGGTCTTGGAGCATTCTGATGAAATGGGCATGGATCATTGTGATGAAAAAGGCATGGAGCCTTGTCACGACAGTGTTCAAGGAGCATACTGATGGCAAGAGTGAGGGAGCATTGTGATGACAAGTGTATTGAGCATTGTGATGACAAATGTTATGAGAAGTGTGATGAGAAGACCATGGATAATTGTGACGACGAGTGTCATGGGGTGTTGTGATGACAAGTGTTATGGAACATTGTGATCACAAGGGTTTGGAACATTGTGATGACAGAGGTCATGGAGCATTTTGATTTCATTGTGATGACAATAGCATGAAGCATTATGATGATGGGCATGGTGCATTGTGATGATAGGGTTCATGGAGCATTGAGATGAAAAGGGACATGGAGCATTGTGATTACAGGTGTCTTGGAGCACAGTGATGACAAGGGCATGGAGCATTGTGAAGGAGAAGGCCATGGAGCATTCTGATGACATGCGTCATGGAGCTTTGTGATGACAAGGGCATGGAGCATTTGTCTGAAAATTTTCTTGGATTATTGTGATGAGAGTGGGCATGGAGCATTGTGATGACAAGGACACAGAACACTGTGAAACATGGGTCATGGTGGATTGTAATGAGAAGCTCATGGAGCATTGTGATGAGAACGGCATGGAGCATTGTGATGCCAAGGGTCATGGAGCTTTGTGATGACAAATGTCATGGAGCATTTTGATGACAAGGGAGTGGTGCATTGTGATGATAATGGCATGTAGCATTGTGATGATAGGGGTCATGGAACATTTTGATGAAAGGGGTGAGGGAGTATTGTGATGACTAGTGATGGAACATTGTGATATCAGTGGTGAGAGAGCATTATCATGAGAAGTGCATGGAGCATTGTGATGACAATGTTTATGGAGCATTGTGATGACAACCGCATGGCGCATTGTGATCACATCGGTCATGGAGCATTGTGCCCACAAAGCTCATGGAGCATTGTGATGACAAGTGTCATGGAACACTGTGCTGACAAAGGCATGGAGCATTGTGATGCCAAGGGTCACAGTGCATTGTGATGAAAAGTTCATGGAGCATTGTGGTGACAAAGGTCACAGAGACTTCTGATGATGAGGGCATGGACCATTCTGATGACAAAGTCTTGAAGAATTGTGATGACTGGAGTCACGGAGCATTGTAATGACAGGTGTCATGGAGCATTGTGATGACAAGTGCATGGAGCATTGTGATGACAGGGGCATGGTGCATCGGTGTGAAAAATTTCATGGATTATTGTGATGACAGTGGGCATTGCATAATGTGATGACAAGGGCATGGAGCACTGTGAAGAAAAGGTCATGGAGTATTGTGAAGTCAGGTTTCACAGAGCATTGTGATGACCTATATCATGGTGAATTGTGATGACAACGGCAAGGAGCTTTGTGATGACAAGTGTCATGGAGGATTGTGATGACAAATGTAATGGAGCATTGTGATGACAATGGTCATGGATCATTGTGATGAAAAAGGCATGGAGCATTGTGATGACAAATGCATTAAGCATTGTGATGTCTGGGCCATTGAGAATTTTGATGCCAACGTCGTGAAGCATTGTGATGACAAGCGCATGGAACTTGCTATGACAAGTGTCATGGAGCATTGTGATGACAAGTGCATGTATAATTGTGATGACAATAGCATGTAACTTTGTGATGAGAAGTGTCAAGGGGCATTGTGATGACAAGGACGTGGAGAATTGTGATGACAAGGGACATGGAGCACTGTGATGACCAGGGTATTGAGCATTGTGATCGCAAGACCGTGGAGCATTGTGATGAGAAGGTCATGGATAATTGTGATGACGAGCGTCATGGACCACTGTAATGACAAGGGAAATGGAGCATTTTGATGACAAGTGCCATGGATCATTGTGATGACAGGGGTCATGGAGCATTCTGATGACAAGCTTCTGGAGGATTGTGATGACACTTGCATGGAGCATTGTGATGAAAAGGGCATGGAGCATTGTGATGAAAAAAGCATGGAGCCTTTTCATGACAGCGTTCAAGGAGCATTCTGATGACAAGTGTCAGGGAGCGTTGTGTTGACAAGTGTATTGAGCATTGTGATGAAAACGTTCATGCAGCATTGTAATAACAGGCATCATGGAGCGTTGTGATGACAAGTGTTATGGAACATTCTGATAACAAGGGTTTGGAGCATTGTGATGACAGATATCATGTATCATTTTTATTTCAAGGACCATAGAGCATTGTGATGACAAGGGCATGAAGCAATGTGAACCCAAGTTTCATCAAGGATTTTGATGAAAAGGTGAATGGAGTATTGTGATGACAAGTGAATGGAGCATTGTGATGACAATGTCATGAAGCATTTTGCTGACAAATGCATGGAACGTTTTGATGACAAGAGTCATGGAGCACTGTGATGACAAGCGTCACAGAACGTTGTTATTACAGGGGTCATGGAGCATTAGGATGACAAGGGCATGGATCATTGTGATGATAAGTGTCATGGAGCATTTTAATGACAAGAGTCCTGGATCATTGTGTTGTCAAAGGTCAAGGAGCGTTGTGATGACAGTGGTCATGGAGCATTTTGATGACATGGTTCATGGAGCATTGTGATGAGAATGTCATAGAGCATTGGGCTAAAAATGTTCATGGAGTATTGTGAAGGCAGGGGTCAAGGAGCATTGTGATGACAAGGGAATGGAGCATTGTGATGGGAAGGTACTGAAGCATTGTGATGAGAAAACATTGGAGCCATGTATTGACGAGTCTCATGGAGCATTCTGATGAAAAAGGGCATGGAGAAATGTGATTACATGGGTCTTGGAACATTGTGATGAAAAGGGCATGGATCATTGTGATGAAAAAGGCATGGAGCCTTGTCATGCCAGGGTTCAAGGAGCATAATGATGACAAGAGTCAGGGAGCATTGTGATGACAAGTGTATTGAGCATTGTGATGACAAAGGTCATGGAGCATTGTGATGAGAAGACCATGGATAATTGTGATGATGAGTGTCATGGGGCATTGTGATGACAAGTTTTATGGAACATTGTGATAACAAGGGTTTGGAACATTGTGATGACAGAGGTCATGGAGCATTTTGATTTCATTGTAATGAAAATAGCATGAAGCATTATGATGATGGGCATGGTTCATTGTGATGACAGGGTTCATGGAGCACGGAGATGAAAAGGGGCATGAAGCATTGTGATTACAGGGGTCTTGGAGCATTGTGATGAAAAGATCATGGAGCATTCAGCTGAAAATATTCATGGAGTATTCTGATGAAAGTGGTAATGGAACATTGTGATGACAAGGGTCATGGAGCATTCTGATGACAAGGGTCATGGAACATTCTGAAGACAAGCTTGTGGAGTATTGTGATGACAATGGCATGGAACATTGTGATGACAAGGGCATGGAGTATTGTGATGACAGGCATCATGGAGCGTTGTGATGACAAGTGTTATGGTACAATGTGCTCACAAGGGTTTGGAGCACTGTGATGACAGAGGTCATGGATCATTTTGATATCAAGGAGCATGGAGCATTGTGATGACAGAGGTCATGGAGCATTGTGATGAGAAGATCATGGAGCATTGAGCTGAAAATATTCATGGAGTATTCTGATGAAATGGTCATGGAGCATTGTGATGACAAGGTCCTGGAGCATTGTGATGAGAAGACCATGGAGCCTTGTGATGAGAAGTCTCATGGAGCATTCTGATGAAACGGGGCATGGAGCATTGTGATTACAGGGGTCTTGGAGCATTGTGATGACAAGGGCATGGAGCATTGTGAGAGATGTCCAAGGAGCATTCTGATGACATGCGTCATGGAGCTTTGTGATGACCAGGGCATGGAACATTGTGATTACAGGGCTCTTGGAGCATTGTGATGAAAAGAGCATGGATCATTGTGATGAAAAAGGCACGGAGCCTTGTCATGACAGGGTTCAAGGAGCATACGGACGACAAGTGTCAGGGAGCATTGTGATGACAAGTGTCTTGAGCATTGTGATGACAAAGGTCATGGAACATTTTGATGAGAAGTGTCATAGAGCATTGTGATGTCAAGACGGTGGAGCATTGTGATGAGAAGACCATGGATAATTGTGATGACGAGCGTCATGGAGAACTGTAATGACAAGGGGCCTGGAGCATTGTGATGACAGGTGTCATGGAGTATTCTGATGAAAAGGGTCATGGAGCATTGTGATGACAGGGGCATGGAGCATTGGTCTGACAATTTTCATGAATTATTGCTATGAGAGTGGACAGGGCACATTGTGATGACAAGGGCATGGAACATAGTTATGTCAAGGTCATGTAGTATTGTGAAGTCAGGTGTGAGGGAGCACTGTGATGACATATGTCATGGTGCATTGTGATGACAATGGCATGGAGCATTGTGATGCCAATTGTCATGCAGTATTGTGATGACAATGGTAATGGAGCATTGTAATGACAATTTCTTTTAGAATTGTGAAGAAAAGGGTCATGGAGCATTGTAATGACAAGGACATGGAGCATTGTGATGACAAGGGCCATTGAGAATTTTGATGCAAACGTCGTGAATCATTGTGATGACAAGCGCACGGAGCTTGCTATGTCAGGGGACATGGGGCATTGCTATGAAAAGTGCATGGAGAACTGTGATGACAAGACCACGTAAAATTGTGATGAGAAGTGTCATGGAGTATTGTGATGACAAGGACGTGGAGAATTGTGATGACAAGGGACATGGAGCATTGTGATGACCAGGGCATGGAGCATAGTGATGGCAAGACCGACGAGCAGTGTGATGAGAAGGCCATGGATAATTGTGATGACGAGAGTCATGGAGCACTGTAATGACAAGGGGCATGGAGCATTGTGATGACAGGTGTCATGGAGCATTGTGATGACAGGAGTCATGGAGCATTGTGATCACATGGGTCATGGAGCATTGTGATGAAAAATGCATGGAGCCTTTTCATGACAGGTTTCAAGGAGCATTCTGAAGACAAATGTCAGGGAGCATTGTGATGACAAGGGCATGGAGCATGGTGATGAGAAGGCCATGGAGACTTCTGATGATATGGGTCATGGAGCTTTGTGATGACAAGGTCATGGAGCATTGTGATTACAGGGGTCTTGGAGCATTGTGATGAAAAGTGCATGGATCATTGTGATGAAAAAGGCATGGAGCCTTGTCATGACAGGGTTCAAGGAGCATACTGAGGACAAGTGTCAGGGAGCATTGAGCTGACAATTGTATTGAGCATTGTGATGACAAAGGTCATGGAGCATTGTGATGAGAAGACCATGGATAATTGTGATGAGGAGCGTCATGGGGAATTGTGATGACAAGTGTTATGGAACATTTTGATCACAATGGTTTGGAGCATTGAGATGACAGAGGTCATGGAGCATTTTGATGAGAAGGCCATGGAGCATTCTGATGACATGCGTCATGGAGCTTTTTGATGACAAGTTCATGGAGCATTGCGATTAAAGGGTTCTTGGAGAATTGTGATGAGAAGGGTCATGGAGCCTTGTGATGATGAGGCCGTGGAACATTTTGATGGCAGGGGTCATGGAGCATTGTTATGATACGGGTAATGGAGCCTTTTGATGACAAGTGCATGGAGCATTGATGTGACAAGTTTTATGGATTATTGTGATGAGAGTGGGCATGGAGCATTGTGATGACAAGGGCACGGAACACGGTGATACATGGACCATGGAACATTGTAATGACAAGGGCCTGCAGCATTGTGGTGAGAATGGCATCGAGCAGTGTGATGACAAGCGTTATGGAGCTTTGTGATGACAAGGGCATGGAGCAATGTGATGAGAGGGTTCATGAAGCATTGTGATGACAATGGCATGGAGCATTGTGATGCCAAGTGTCATGGAGCAATGGGATGACAAGTGTTACGGAACATTCTGATTACAGGGGTCATGGAGAATTGGGATGACAAGCGCATGGATCATTGTGATGACAAATGTCATGGAGCATTTTGATGAGAAGTGTCCCAGATCATTGTGCTGTCAGGGGTCATGGAGCGCTCTGTTGACAGTGGTCATGGAGCATTGAGATGACAGGGGTAATGGAGCATTGAGATGGCAAGGGCATGGAGCATTGTGATGAGAAGGCCATGGAGAATTCTGATGACATGCATCATGGAGCTTTGTGATGACAATGGCATGGAGAATTGGTCTGAAAAGTTACATGGATTATTGTGATGACAAGGGCACGGAACACTTTGATACATGGGTCATGGTGGATTGTAATGACAAGGGCATGTAGCATTGTGATGAGAAGGGCATCCAGTATTGGGATCACAAGCGTCATGGAGCTTTGTGATGACAAGGGCATGGAGCATGTGATGCTAAGGGTCATGGAGCTTTGTAATGACAAAGGTCATGGAGCATTTTGATGACAAGTTCGAGTTGCGTTGTGATGAGAAGGGCAGGGAGCATTGTGATAACAGGGTCATAGAGCAATTTGATGAAAAAGGTCATGGAACATTTTGATGAGAGCGGTTATGGAAAATTATGGTGTCAGGGGTCATGGAGCATTGTGATGAAAAGGGTATTGGAGTATTTTGATGACAGGGTTTATGGAACATTGTGATGTCATGGGTCATGGAGCATTTGATTAGTGCATGTAGCATTGTGATGATAGGGGTCATGGAACATTGTGATGACAGGGGTGAGGGAGTAGTGTGAAGACTAGTGATGGAACATTGTGATATCAGTGGTGAGAGAGCATTTTGATGAGAAGTGCATGGAGCATTGTGATGACACGGTTTATGGAGCATTGTGGTGACAAGGATGTGGAGCACTGTGATGACATGGGTCAAAAAGCATTGTGCTGAAAAGTGCATGGAGCATTGTGATGACAAGTGTCATGGATCATTGTGCTGACAAAGGCATGGTGCAATTTGATGGCAAGTGTCACAGAGCATTGTGATCAATATTTCAAGGAGCATTGTGGTGACAAAGGTCACAGAGCCTTGTGTGACAAGGGCATGGACCATTGTGATGACAAAGGTCATGAAGCATTTTGATGACTGGAGTCACGGAGCATTGGGATTACAGTGGTCAGGGTGCATTGTGATGACAGGGTTCATGGGGCATTTTGATGACAAGGGAATGGAGCATTGTGATGAAAAGGGCATGGAGCATAGTGATGAGAAGGCCATGGAGAATTCTGAAGTCATGTGTCATGAAGCTTTGTGATGACAAGGGCATGGAGCATTGTGATTACAGGGATCTTGGAGCATTGTGAGGAAAAGGGCATGGATCATTGTGATTAAAAAGGCAAGGAGCCTTGTCATGACAGGGTTCAAGGAGCATACTGACGACAAGTGTCAGGGAGCATTGTGATGAAAAGTGTATTGAGCATTGTGATGACAAAGTTCATGGAGTATTCTGAATAGAAGACCATGGATAATTGTGATGATGCACGTCATGGGGCGTTGTGATGACAAGTGTTATGGAACATTGTGATCACAAGGGTTTGGAGCATTGTGATGACAGAGGTCATGGAGCATTTTGATTTCATTTTGATAACATTTGCATGAAGCATTATGATGATGGGCAGGGTGCATTGTGATGACACGGTTTATGGAGCATTGAGATGAAAAGGGGCATGGAGCTTTGTGATTACAGCTGTCTTGGATCATTGTGATGATGAGGGCATGGAGCATCGTAAATGAGAAGGCCATGGAGCATTCTGATGACATGCGTCATGGAGCTTTGTGATGACAAGTGTATGGAGAGTTGTGATTACAGTGTCTTGGAACATTGTGATGGCAGGGGTCATGGAGCATTGTTATGACAGGGGTAATGGAGCATTGTGATGACAAGGGCATGGAGCACTGGTCTGAAATATTTCATGGATTATTATGATGAGAGTGGTCATGGAGCATTGTGATGACAAGGGTATGAAGCAATGTGATCCCAAGGTTCATGGAGGATTGTGATGACACTGGTAATGGAGAATTGTGAGGACAAGTGCATGGAGCATTTTGATGACAAGGTTATGTAGCATTTTGCTGACAAAGACATGGAGCACCGTGATGACAAGTGTCATGGAGCTCTGTGATGACAAGCATCAAGGACCATTGTGATGACAGGGGTCATGGAGCATGGGAATGACAAGGGTCATGGAGGATACTGACGAGGGGCTTGTGAAGTATTGTGATGACAATGGCATCGAGCATTGTGATGAAAGGGCCATGGAGCCTTTTCATGACACGGTTCAAGGAGCATTCTGATGAGAAGTGACAGGGAGCATTTGATGACAAGCGTATTGAGAATTGTGATGACAAATGTCATTGAGCATTGTCATGAGAAGTCCATGGATAATTGTGATGACACGCATCAAAGTGTGTTGTGATGACAAGTGTTATGGAACATTGTGATCACAAGTGTTTGGAACATTGTGATGACAGAGGTCATGGATCATTTTGATTTCAAGGACCATGGAGCATTTTGATGACAAGGGCATGAAGCAATGTGATCCCAACGTTCATGGAGGATTTTGATGACAATGGTAATGGAGAATTATGATGACAAGCGCATGGAGCATTGTGATGACAAGGTAATGTAGCATTTTGCTGACAAAGGCATGGAGCATTGTGATGACAAGGTCCTGGAGCGTTATGATGAGAAGACCATGGACCCTTGTGATGAAAATTCTCATGGAGCATTCTGATGAAAAGGGGCATAGAGCATTGTGATTACAGGGTTCTTGGAGCATTGTGATGAAAAGGGCATAGAGCATTGCGATGACAGGGACATGGAGCATTGGTCTGACAAGTTTCATGGATTATTGTGATGACAGTGGGCATGGTGAATTGTGATGACAAGGGCATGGAGCATTGTGATGACAAGGTCATGGAGAATTGTGAAGACTGGTGTCAGGGTGCATTGTGATGACATATGTCATGGTCCATTGTGATGACAATGGCATGGAGCATTGTGATGCCAAGTGTCATGGAGGATTGTGATGACAAAGGTAATGGAGCATTGTGATGACATAGGCTTGGAGCATTGTGATGACGAGGGCATGGACCATTGTGATGAAAAGGGCCATTGATAATTTTGATGACAATTCATGATGAATTGTGATGACAACCACATGGAGCTTGCTATGACAGGGGTCATGGAGGATTGTGATTAAATGTGCATAGAGAATTGTGATGACAAAGCATATAACACTGTGAGTAGAAGTGTCATGGAGCGTAGTGATGCCAAGGACGTGGAGAATTTTGATCACCAAAGACATGGAGCATTTTGATGACCAGGGCATGCAGCATTGTGATGGCAAGACCGTGGAGCATTGTGATGAGAAGACCATGGATAATTGTGAAGATGAGTGTCATGGAGTACTGTAATGACAAGGGGCATGGAGCATTGTGATGACAGGTGTTATTGAGAATTGTGATGACAGAGGTCATGGAGCATTGTGATGACAAGGGTCATGGAGCATTCTGATGACAAGCTTGTGGAGTATTGTGACGACAAAGGCATGGAGCATTGTGATGAAAAGGGCATGGAGCATTGTGATGAAAAACGCATGGAGCCTTTTCATGACAGGGTTCAAGGAGCATTCTTAGGACAAGGGTTAGGGAGCATTGTGATGACAAGTGTATTGAGAATTGTGATGACAAAGGTCATGGAGCATTGTGATGACAAGGGCATGGTGTATTGTGATGACAGGCATCATGGAGCTTTGTGATGACAAGTGTTATGGAACACTGTGATCACAAAGGTTTGGAGCATTGTGATGACAGGGGTCATGGACCATTTTGATTTAAAGGAGCATGGAGCATTGTGATGCCAATGGTCATGGAGCTTTGTGATGACAAATGTCATGGAGCATTTTGATGACAAGGTGGTGGTGCATTGTGATGAGAAGGGCATGGAGCATTGTGATGACAAGGTCCTGGAGCATTTTGATGACAAAGGCATGGAGCATTGTGATGACAAGTGTCATATAGCACTGTGATGACAAGCGTCACGGAGAATTGTGATTACGGGGTCATGGAGCATTGGGATGACATGGGCATGGATCATTGTGATGACAAGTGTCATGGAGCATTGTGATGAGAATGTCATGGAACACTGGGCTTAAAATGTGCATGGATTATTGTGATGACAAGAGTCATGGAGCATTGTGATGACAAGGGTCATGGATCATTATGCTGACAAGCTTGTGGAGTATTGTGATGACAATGGCATGGAGCATTGTGATGAAAAGGGCATGTAGCATACCGATGAAAAACAAATGGAGCCTTTTAATGACAGGGTTCAAGGAGCATTCTGAAGACAAGGGTTAGGGAGCATTGTGATGACAAGTGTACTGAGAATTGTGATAACAAAGGTCATGGAGCATTGTGATGACAAGGCATGGTGTATTGTGATGACAGGCATCATGGAGCGTGTGATGATAAGTGTTATGGAACATTGTGATCACAAATGTTTGGAGCATTGTGATGACAGGGGTCATGGACCATTTCGATTTAAAGGAGCATGGAGAATTGTGATTACGGGGTCATGGAGCATTGGGATGACATGGGCATGGATCATTGTGATGACAAGTGTCATGGAGCATTGTGATGAGAATGTCATGGAACACTGGGCTGAAAATGTGCATGGAGTATTGTGATGACAAGAGTCATGGAGCATTGTGATGACAAGGGTCATGGATCATTATGATGACAAGCTTGTGGAGTATTGTGATGACAAGGGCATGGATCATTGTGATGACAAGTGTCATGTAGCATTTTGATGACAACAGTCCCGGATCATTGTGTTGTCAGGGGTCATGGAGGGTTGTGATGACATTGGTCATGGAGCATTGTGATGACAGGTGTCATGGAGCATTGTGATTAGAATGTCATGGAACACTGGGCTGAAAATGTGCATGGAGTATTGTGATGACAAGAGTCATGGAGCATTGTGATGACAAGAGAAAGGAGCATTGTGATGACAAGGTCCTGGAGCATTGTGATGAGAAAACCATGGAGCCTTGTGATGACATTCTCATGGAACATTCTAATGAAAATGGGCATGGAGCATTGTCATTACAGGGGTCGTGGAGCATTCTGATGACAAGGGAATGGTGCATTGTGATGAGAAGGCCATGGAGCATTCTGACGACATTCATCATGGGGCTTTGTTATGACAAGGGCATGGAGCATTGTGATTTCATGTGTATGGAGCCTTGTGATGACAAGGGTCATGGAGCCTTGTGATGACAAGGCTGTGGAACACTGTGATGACTTGGATCATGGAGCATTGTTATGACAGGGGTAATGGAGCATTGTGATGACAAGGCCATGGGGCATTGGTCTGAAAAGTTTCATGGATTATTGTGATGAGAGTGGGCATGGAGCATTGTGATGACAAGGGCCTGGAACACTGTGGTACAGAGTTCATTGGGGACTGTAATGACAATGGCATGGAGCATTGTTTTGAGAAGGCATCGAGCATTGTGAGGACAAGCGTCATGGACATTTGTGCTGACAAGGGCATGGAGCAATGTGATGAGAAGGTTCCTGGAGCATTGTGATGACAATGACATGGAGCATTGTGATGCCAAGGGTCATTGAGCTTTGTGATGACAAAAGTTATGGAGCATTTTGATGACATGTGTTATGGAGCATTGTGAGGTCAGGGGTCATGGAGCACTGTGATGATAAGGGCATGTAGTATTGTGATGACAGGGGTCATGGAACATTGTGATGAGAAGGGTGAGGGACTATTGTGATGACTAGTTATGGAACATTGTGATATCAGTGGTGACAGAGCATTTTGATGAGAAGTGCATGGAGCATTGTTATGACAAGCTGGTGGAGCATTGTGTTGACAAGCGCATGGAGCATTGTGATGAGAAGTGTCTTTGCGTATTGTGCTGAGAAAGGCGTGGAGCATTGTGATGACAAGGGTCATGGAGCATTGTGATGCAAAGTTCATGGAGCATTGTGGTGACAGATGTCACAGAGCCTTGTGATGATGAGGGCATTGACCACTGTGATGACAAAGATCATGAAGCATTGTGATGAGTGGAGTCACGGAGCATTGTGATGACAGCGGTCATGGAGCATTGGGATGTCAAGGGCATGGAGCATTGTGATGACAGGGGCATGGAACATTTTGATGGTAAATCCCTGAAGCATTGTGATGAGAAGACCTTGGGTAATTGTGATGACGAGCATCATGGAGCACTGTACTGACAAGGGGCATGGAGCACTGTGATGACAGGTGTCAGGGAACATTGTGATGACAGAGGTCATGGAGCATTGCGATGACAAGTGCATGGAGTATTGTGATGACAAGGGCTTGGAGCATTGTGATGACAAGTGTCATGGAGCATTGTGATGACAATGGCATGGAGCATTGTGATGAAAACATCATGGATTATTGTTAAGACATGTGTCAGGGAGCATTGTGATGACATATGTCATGTTCCATTGTGATGCCAATGACATGGAGCATTGTGATGCCAAGTGTCATGGAGGATTGTGATGACAAAGGTAAAGGAGCATTGTGATGACAAGAGCATGGATCATTGTGATGACAAGGGCCATAGAGAATTTTAATGACCAAGTTTTGAAACATTGTGATGACAAGCGCCTGGAGCTTGCTATGACAGGTGTCCTGGAGCATTGTGATGACAAGTGCATGCAGAATTCTGATGACAAGAGCATATCACATTGTGAGGAGAAGTGTGCAGGAGCATTGTGATGACAAGGATGGATGACAAGGATGTGGAGAATTGTGATGACAAGGGTCATGGAGCATTGAGATGACCAGGGCATTGATCATTGTGATGGTAAAACCCTGAAGCATTGTGATGAGAAGAACTTGGATAATTATGATGACGAGCATCATGGAGCACTGTACTTCAAGGGGCATGGAGAATTGTGATGATAGGTTTCAGGGAACATTGTGATGACAGAGGTCATGGAGCATTGTGATGACAAGGGCATGGAGCATTGTGATGACAAGGGCCTGGAGCATTGTGATGACAAGTGTCATGGAGCATTGTGATGACATTGGCATGCAGCATTGTCATGACAAGAGACATTGAGAATTTTTATAACAATGTCATGAAGCATTGTGATGACAAGCATATTTAGCTTGCTATGACATGGGTCAGGGAGCATTGCGATGACAATTGCATGGAGAATTGTGATGACAATAGCATGTAAATTTGTGATGAGTAGTGTCATCGAGCATTGTGATGACAAAGAGGTGGAGATTTGTGATGACAAGGGACATGGAGCATTGTGATGACCAGGACATGGAGCAATGTGATGGCAATACGGTGGAGCATTGTGATGAGAAGGCCATGGATAATTGTGATGACGAGCATCATGGAGCATTATGATGACAAGAGCCATGGAGCATTCTGACATAAGATATCACTTATGAAGGAAATGTAAACATAGCTACACATGAACTGAATTAGGAAAGAGAACAGAGTCTCACATTTAGAAATCATACTTATGCCTGCTTAAGGGGAAAGGAGAGGTGGGGAGATGCACAAAACCAGAGTTTGATATTAGCACAGGTACCATTGCATAATCCAAATACAGAATAGACAAGAGCTACTCCTTCCTCAGTGAACGGGACTCAACAGCCCTATTCCCGCAGAGGAATATATCTGACTAGTAAGAATCTTAATACCTATGTATTGATATGTCTCCATAAGGGAATCAAGTGTGTCTAGAACGGCATAAACAAGTCAGTGAAAATCAGCTCAACCTAATTATATAAATGAATTTCAAAAACAAAACAAAAAACAGTGAAATCCTAACACAATTCCATCAGGTGTTCTGATGAAACCTGGAATGACCCTTTCTAAAACGACAGCTGGATGAGACATAAGGCTGGACACTTTTGACTGAGAGGATTGGTGAGATTGAACGAGAAAATTCAGACCGTTTAAAGCAATAATGCATGCCACCAATTCCATGGGTCCCAACTCGCCAGGTAAAAGGGAACATCACTACAGTTATAACATGTATGGGAAACGTAGAGAATGCACACACTGTGAATATGAAAGGATTCTAAAACTCAACTAATAGTCCCTATCCTGGTGCTACGGATTGAGTTTCCAACTGCTTTACTATCAATCTCCCAACTTGGAGACACAGCCCTTTATCCACCTGTTTCACACAGGTTGCCAATTTGGCAGAGGATGAAAGGGAAGAGGGAGAACCAATGAGAGAGTAGGTGTTAGGCATTTGGACGGGCACATGTCACTCTAATTTCCCGGCAGGAAGAAGAATTAACCAAAGTCTCAGCCACCCACCGGGAACCAGTATGGGTCCTGAACCAAAATTTTGCACTTGACGTCAGCTCACAAAAAACGAGTTGAAAAATGGAGCTCAGGGCACAGAAATTCATAAAATGGCAGAGTAATAAAGGGCAACTATCGTCAAAAAATCTGTTGAGGGAAGGCAAAGGGGCAGACTTGAAAGAGAGCCAGAATAGCAGGAATCAGATTTCAAGGGGTACATTGGAATTGCCTTTAAAGCACAGGAAGAGGGGCACAACTTCGACAATGATGCACTTGGCCCAAAAGGACGTATGTGTTTTCTCCTGAATATATTCAGGAGAAAACACATACGTCCTTTTGGGCCAAGCAAGGAAGCGGGCAATGCAAATCTGCACTACAATGAAGTATCACTTCCCACTGGTCAAAAGGGACATCCGCAAAATGTGTAAACACCAGAAAGGCAAGACAGGCCCTGGTGAACTGGGAGCCTAGTTATGTTGATGGGCAGGATGTAAATTGCCAACTGCCTCTCTGGATGAGTGCATTGTTTTCCCTACAACAAGTAAGCAACAGAGCTACAGATCCAAGGGCAATTCCAGTCTAAGGAATATACCTTGGAAAACTGAAAATCAATAAGACAGAGCCACCCCACCATTCAGAGCTGCACTGCTTACAAGAACCTCAACTTGGGTACACCTTAAATATCCCAGGAAAGACAAAAATGGTTCAAGAAATTTTCGTATTTACGTATGATGGAATATCCCTCAGCTATGAAATCAGTGTCATAAGGCCAGTAGCAGCAAAATGAGTGGATTCAGGTACGATGATTCTAAGTGAGATAAGTCACAGAGAAAAAGAAACTAATCATAAGATATCACTTATGAAGGTCCTGTAAACATGGCTACACATGAAGTGAGTTAGGAAAGAGAACAGACTCTCACATTGAGAAAAAACTCTTATGCCTGCTTAAGGGGGAAGTAGAGGTGGGGTGATGCATAAAATCAGAGTTTGATATTAGTACATGTACCGTTCCAAACACCAAGTACGGAGTAAAAAAGACCTACAACTTCCTAAGTGAAAGGGACTCAAAACCCCATATTTCCCGCAGAGGAATATATCTGACTAGTAAGAATCGTAAAACCTATGTATTGATATGTCTCCATCAGGGAATCAAGTGTGTCTACACTGGCAGAATCATGTCAGTGACAATCAGCTCAAATGCACTATAAAAAGGAATTTCAAAAACAAAACAAAAAAACAGGGAAATTCTTTACAATTCCTTCAGGGGCTCTGATGAAAACTGGAATGACCCTATCTACAATGACAGCTGGATGTGGCATAAGGCAGGACACTAGGGACTGAGAGGATTGCTGAGATTCGATGAGCAAATGCAGACCATTTAAAGCAATAATGTGAGGCACACATTCCAAGGGTCCCAACTCTCCAGGTTGAAGGGAATATTACTACAGCTATAACATGTACGGGAAACCTAGAGAATGGACACACAGTGAATACAAAAGGTTTTTAAAACTCAACTAATTGTCCCTCTCCTGTTGCTCTGGTTTGAATTTCCAAATGCTTTACTATCAATCTCCCAACTTGGAGAGACAGCCCCTTTAACCTCCTGGTTCTCACATGTTGCCAATTGGCTGAGAATGAAAGGTAAGTTGGAGAACCAATGAGAGAGTTGCTGTTAGAAATTTGGATGGGCACATATCACTCTAATTTCCCGGCAGGAAGAAGAATTAATCAAAGTCTCAGCCACCCAATGGGAACCAGTATAGGTCCTGAACCAAAATTCTGGACTTGCGGTCAGCTCACAAAAAACGAGTTGAAAAATGGAGCTCAGGGGTACAGCAATTCACAAACGGGCAGAGTAATAAAGGAAAACTATCGTCCAAAAATCTGTTGAGGGAAGGCATCGAGGCCGACTTGAAAGCGAGCCAGAATAGCAGGAAACAGATTTCAAGAGGTACATTGGAATCGCCTTTAAAGCACAGGAAGATGGGCACAACTTCGACAATGATGCAGTTGGCCAAAAAGGGCGTATGCGTTTTCTCCTGAATTTATTCAGGAAAACATGCATACGCCCTTTTTGGCCAAGAAAGCAAGCGGGCAATGCAAATCTGCACAACAAAGCAGTATCACTTCCCACCAGACAAAAGGGACATCGGCAATATATGTAAAAACAAGAAAGGCAAGACAGGACCTGGAGAAGAGGGAGCCTAGTTATGCTGATGGGTGGAATGTAAATTGCCAACTGCCTCTCTGAGGAGTGCATTGTGTTCCCTAAAACAAGTAAACAACAGAGCTACAGAGACACGGGCACTTCCAGTCTAGGGAATATACCTTGGGAAAACTGAAAATCAATAAGACAGAGCCACCACAAAATTTAGGCATGCACTGCTTACAAGAACCTCAACTTGGGTACACCTGAAATATCCCAGGAAAGACAAAAATGGTTCAAGAATTTGTGGTATTTACGTATGATGGAATATCACTTAGCCATGAAATCAATGTCATAAGGCCAGTAGCAGCAAAATGATTGGATTCAGGTACGATGATTCTAAGTGAAATAAGTCACAGAGAAAAAGAAACTTATCATAAGATATCACTTATGAAGGTCCTGTAAAGATGGCTACACATGAAGTGAGTTAGGAAAGAGAACAGAGTCTCACATTTAGAAAACACTCTTATGCCTGCTTAAGGGGGAAGGAGAGTTGGCGTGATGCATAAAAACAGAGTTTGATATTAGTACAGGTACCGTTCCAAAAACAAACTACGGAAGAGTCAATCCCTACTCCTTCCTCAGTGAAAAGGATGCAAAACCCCATATTTCCCGCAGAGGAATATATTTGTCTAGTAAGAATCTTAAAACCTATGTATTGATATGTCTCCATCAGGGAATCAAGTGTGTCTAGACTCGCATAAACATGGCAGTGAGAATCAGCTCAAACCCATTCTAAAAAGGAATTTCACAAACAAAACAAAAAATCAGGGAAATCCTTTACAATTCCTTCAGGGTCTCTGATGAAACCCGGAATGACCCTATGTACAATGACAGCTGGATGTGGCATAAGGCTGGACACTTGTGACTGAGAGGATTGGTGAGATTCGGTGAGCAAATGCAGACCGTTTAAAGCAATAATGCGTGGCACATATTCCAATGGTCCCAACTCTGCAGGTTGAAGGGAATATTACTACAGCTATAACATGTACGGAAAACATAGAGAAAGGACACACTGTGAATACGAAAGGTTTCTAAAACTCAACTAATATTCCCTCTCCTGGTGCTCCGGTTTGACTTTCCAACTGCTTTACTATCAATCTCCCAACATGGAGAGACAGCCCCTTTAAACTCCTGGTTCGCACTGGTTGCCAATTTGGCAGAGGATGAAAGGGAAGAGGGAGAATCAATGAGAGAGTAGCTGTTAGGCATTTGGACGGGCACATGTCACTGTAATTTTCCAGCAGTAAGAAGAATTAACCCAAGTCTCAGCCACCCGCCGGGAACCAGTATAGGTCCTGAACCACAATTTTGTACTTGCGGTCAGCTCACAAAAAACGAGTTGAAAAATGGAGCTCAGGGGCACAGCATTTCACAAACTGGCAGAGTAATAACGGACAACAATCATCCAAAAATCTGTTGAGGGAAGGCAACGGGGTGGACTTGAAAGGGAGCCAGAATAGCAGGAATCAGATTTCAAGAGGTACACTGGAATCGCGTTTAAAGCACAGGAAGAGGGGAACAACTTCGACAATGATGCAATGGGCCAAAAAGGGCGTATGCGTTTTCTCCTGAATATATTCAGGAGAAAACGCATACGCCCTTTTTGGCCAAGCAAGCAAGCGGGCAATGCAAATCTGCACTACAAAGCAGTATCACGTCCCACCAGACAAAAGGGACATCCGCAAAATATGTAAAAACCAGAACGGCAAGACAGGCCCTGGAGAAGAGGGAGCCTAGTTATGCTGATGGGCGGAATGTAAATTGCCAGCTGCCTCTCTGGAGGAGTGCATTGTGTTCCCTAAAACAAGTAAACAACAGAGCTACAGAGACACGGGCACTTCCAGTCTAGGGAATATACCTTGGGAAAATTGAAAATCAATCATACAGAGCCACCTCAAAATTTAGGGAGGCACTGATTACAAGAACCTCAACTTGGGTACACCTGAAATATCCCAGGAAAGACAAAAATGGTTCAAGAAACTGTGTTATTACGTACGATGGAATATACCTCAGCCATGAAATCAATGTCATAACGCCAGTAGCAGCAAAAGGAGTGGATTCAGGAACGATGATTCTAAGTGAAATAAGTCACAAAGAAATAAAAACTTATCATAAGATATCACTTATGAAAGTCCTGTAAACATGGCTACACATGAACTGAGTTAGGAAAGAGAACAGAGTCTCACATTTAGAAAACACTCTTATGCCTGCTTAAGGGGGAAGGAGAGGTGGGGTGATGCATAAAACCAGAGTTTGATATTAGTACAGGTACCGTTCCAAAAACCAGCTACGGAAGAGACAAGCCCTACAACTTACTCAGTGAAAGGGTCTCAAAAAACCGTATTTCCCACAGAGGAATATATCTGACTAGTAAGAATCGTAACACCTATGTATTGATATGTCTCCATCAGGGAATCAAGTGTGTCTACACTGGCAGAATCATGGCAGTGAGAATCAGCTCAAACAGGGAAATTCTTTACAATTCCTTCAGGGGCTCTGATGAAACTTGGAATGACCCTATCTACAAAGACAGCTGGATGTGGCTAAGGCAGGACACTTGGGACTGAGAGGATTGGTGAGATCCGGTGAGCAAATACAGACCATTTAAAGCAATAATGCGTGGCACACATTCCACGGGTCCCAACTCTCCAGGTTGAAGGGAATATTACTACAGCTGTAACATGTACGGGAAACCTAGAGAATCGACACACTGTGAATACAAAAGGTTTCTAAAATTCACCTAATATATCCTCTCCTGGTGTTCCGGTCTGATTTTCCAACTGCTTTACTGTCAGTCTCCCAACTTGGAGAGACAGCCCCTTTAACCTCCTGGTTCGCACAGGTTGCCAATCTGGCAGAGGATGAAAGGGAAGAGGGAGAATCAATGAGAGAGTAGCTGTTAGGCATTTGGACGGGCACATGTCACTCTAATTTCCCAGCAGGAAGAAGAATTAACCAAAGGCTCAGCCTGCAGCCCCGGAACCAAACTAGGGCCTAAAGCCATCCTGCGGTATTGCAGCCAGCTCACAAATAGGCGAGTTGAAAAATGGAAATCAGGGGCACAGCAATTCACAAACTTGCAGAGTTATAAGGGACAACTCTCATCCAGAAATATACTGAGGTAAGGCAGTGAGGAGGATTTGAATGCAAGGCAGAATTGAAGGAAACAGATTTCAAGAGGTAGATTGGAGTCGTCTTTAAAGCACATGGAAAGCGACAGAACTTCGACAATGATGTCCTTGGCCAAAAAGGGAGTATGTGTATTTTCTTGAATATATTCGGGAAAAAAATGCATACGCCCTTTTTGGCCAAGCAAGCCATCAGGCATTGCAAATCCACACTACATAGAAGTGTCACTTACCTCCGGTCAAAAGGGCCATCCGCAAATAGTGTAAAAACCACAAATACAGGACAGGCCATGGAGAAAAGGGAGCCTGGTTACGCCGATGGACAGAATGGAAATTGTCAACAGCCTCTCTGGAGAACTGTATGTTGTTTTCTAAAACAGAGGTACAGAGCATAGCACACTTCCACTCAAGGGCGTGTATTTTGGGAAAACTAAAAATCCACAACACACAGCCACCCCAAAGTTTAGGGCTGCTCTGTTTACAAGAACCTCAACTTCGGTACACTTTAAATACCCCAGGAAAGGAAAAAAAAATAATGGATAAAGATGTTGTGGTACTTATATAAAATGGAATGTCACTCAGACATAAAATCAATGTCATAAGGCCAATAGCAGCATAATGAGTGGCTTTAGGAACGATGATGCTAAGTGAAATGAGCCTCAAAGAAAAAGAAACTTATTGTAATATATCACTTATAGACGGAATGTAAACATGGCTACACATGAACTGAATTTCAAAAAAGAACAGAGTTACACATTTAGAAAACACACTTATGCCTCCTTAAGGGGAAAGGTGACGTGGGGTGATGCACAAAACCAGAGTTTGAAATTAGCACAGATACCATTGCATATACCAAATATCTAACAGACAAGACCTACTCCTTTCTCAATGAACTGGACACAAAACACCCAATTCACTGAAGAGGAATATATCTGACTGGTAAAAATCTTGAAACCTATGTATTTATATGTCTCCATAATGGAATCAAGTGTATGTAGATTGGCATAAACACAGTTCAATGGAACAGGACAGAAAGCCCAGAGATAAACCTACATACCTATGGCTATCTCATCTATGACAAAGGAGCTAAGGATATACAAAGGAGAAAAGACAGTCTCTTCAGTAATTGGTGCTGGGAAAACTGGACCCCTACACATAAAAGAATGAAATTAGAACACTCCATAACACCATACACAAAAATAAACTCTAAATTGATTAGAGATCTAAATATAAGACCAGACACTATAAACCACTTAGAGGAAACCATAGGCAGAACACTCTATGACATAAATCACAGCAAGATCCTTTTTGACCCACCTCCTAGAGAAATGGAAATAAAAACAGAAATCAAAAAATGGGACCTAATGAAACTTAAAAGCTTTTACACAGTACAGGAAAACATAAACAAGATGCAAAAACAACCCTCAGAATGGGAGAAAATATTTTCAAATGAAGCAATTGACAAAGGATTAATCTCCAAACTTTACAAGCACCTCATGTAGCTCAATATCACAAAAACAAACAACCCAATCCAAAAATGGGCAGAAGACCTAAATAGACATTTCTCGAAAGAAGATATACAGATTACCAAGAAACACATGAAAGGATGCTGAACATCACTAATCATTAGAGAAATGCAAATCAAAACTACCGTGAGGTATCACCTCACAGCAGTCAGAGCGGCAATCATCAAAAAAAAATCTACAAAACAATAAATGCTGGAGAGTCCTTTATTGGAGAAAAGGGAACACACTTGCACTGTAGGTGGGAATGTAAATTGATATGGGCACTAGGGAGAACAGTACGGAGGTTCCTTTAAATAACTAACAATAGAAGTACCAAACGACACAACAATCCAACTACTGTGCATTTGCCTTGCGAAAACCATAATTCAAAAAGAGTTATGTACGAAAATGTTCATTTCAGCTCTATTTACAATAGCCAGGACATGGAAGCAACCTAAGTGTCCATCGACAGATGAATGGATAAAGAAGATCTGGCACATATATACAATGGAATATTACTCAGCCATAAAAAGAAGCAAAACTGACTTATTTGTACTGAGGTGGATGGACTTAGAATCTGTCCTACAAAGTGAAGTAAGTCAGAAAGGGAAAAACAAATACTGTATGTTAACAGAGATATACGGAATCTAATGAAGAAAAAAAAAGATTTTGAAGAACTTAGTGGCAGGACAGGATTAAGGACACAGAAGTAGAGAAAGGACTTGAGGACACCGGAAAGGGTATGGGTAAGCTGGGAAGAAGTGAGACAGTGGCATGGACATAAATACATTACCAAATGTAACACTGATAGCTACTGGGATGCTGCCAAATAGAAGAGGGATATCAGCTTGGTGCTTTGTGACCACCTAAAGGGGTGGGATATGGAGTGTGGGAGGGAGATGCAAGAGGGAGGGGATCTGGTGACATTTGTATATGTATAGCTGATTCACTTTGTTATACAGCAGAAACTAACACTCCATTGTAAAGCAATTATACTCCAATAAACGTGTAAACGGAAAAAAAAAAAAGAAACCCCAGGGATAAACCTACACACCTATGGTCAACTAATCTATGACAAAGGAGGCAAGACTATACAATGGAGATAAGACAGTCTCTTCAATCAGTGGTGCAGGGAAATATGGACAGCTACATGTAAAAGAATGAAATTAGAACACTCCCCAACACCATCCATAAAAAAATATATTCAAAATGGATTAGAGACCTTAATGTAAGACTGGACAGTATAAAACTCTGAGAGGAAAACTTACGAAGAATACTCTGACGTAAATCACAGCAAGAACTTTTTTGATCCACCTCCTATACTAATGAAATAAAAAAGAAAACTAAGCAGCTGGAACCTAATGAAACGTAAAAGCTTTTGCAAAGCAAAGGAAACTACAAACAAGACGAAAAGACAACCCTCAGAATGGCAGAAAATATTTGCAAACAAATCAATGGACAATTGCTTAATCTCCAATATATATAAACAGCTCATGCAGCTCAATATTAATAAAACAAACAACTCAATACAAAAATGGAAGAAGATCTAAATAGACATTTATTCCAAGAAGACATAGAGATGGCCAAGACGCACATGAAAATCTGCTCAACATCTCTAATTATTAGAGAAATGGAAATCGAAACTACAATGAGGTATCACATCACACCTGTTAGAATGGGCATCATCAGAAAATCTACAAACAACAAATGCTGGAGAGGATGTGGAGAAAAGGAATCTTCTTCCACTATTGTTGGGAATACAAATCAATACAATCTCTATGGAGAACAGTATGGAGGTTCCTTTAAAAACTAAAAATAGAATTACCATAAAATCCATCAATCCCACTACTGGGCATATACCCAGAGAAAACCATAAATCAAAAAGACACATTCACCACAATGTTCATTGCAGCACTATTTACAATAGCCAGGTAATGAAAGCAACCTAAGTGCCCACAGACAGACGAATGGATAAAGATGTGGTACATATATACAATGGAATATTACTCAGCCGTACATAGGAATGAAATTGGGTCATTTGTAGAGACCTTGATGGATCTAGAGACTGTCATACAGAGTGAAGTAAGTCAGAAAGAGAAAAACAAATATTGTATATTAATGCATATATGTGGAACCTAGAAAAATGGTACAGGTGAACCGGTTTGCAGGGCAGAGATAGAGACACAGATGTAGAGAACAAACACATGGACACCAAGGGGGAAATTCCATGTGAGGGTGGTGGTGGGATGAATTGGGAGACTGGGATTCACATGTGCACACTTATATGTATAAAATAGATATCCAATAGGAACCTGCTGTATAAAAGAAATAAATAAATTTTAAAAAATTAAAAATAAATAAATAACATTTAATAAAAAAAAAACAGAAAATAGTTTTTCCCTTCATATAGACCTCTTTATATTAATGCATTATTTCCATGTTTATATCTGTAAATTAAAAAAAAAAGAGGAATAAATAAAATCTACCTTGAACCAAAAAGAAAAAAAGAAAAAAAGAAAAAAACAGAACCTACCAGTTATACAGAGGAAAATTGTATCAGGGCACTTGCTCCAGTGGTAAAAATTCTTAAGTTGGTCAGAGGTGGGAAATCGTCTCCCATGCAGTCAGCAGTGCTCCCCCCAACAAGGAGCATCCTCATTGCAAAGCTGGGGGACTGTGTCGAGGCATCTGTGAGTAAATGTGAGCTGAGCCCCAGTCCTGCTGCAGCTGAACTCTTCCCACCCTTTCCAGGTAAAACACCTGAATATGTACAAGAACTTGCAAGCCTAGAGTAAGGGCTGTGGAGTCACACAAGCGACAGCACGTAGGCCAACTTGGTGCCTGCAGGCCAGCCAGGATGGTCCTTGCCCCAGATGCTCTTCTGGAAGCTTTCCATTTCCCTGCCTGAGATACCCCTCCTGCCACAGCCCCCACTGCTTTTTTACTTCCTCTCCTCTGCCTGGGGAGAAATTCCAGCGGCAGGTATGGGTGACACATCCTCTTCTTTAGCAGGTGGCAGCCTGGCAACTCCTGGAGAATTTCCATCAGAGCGCCCCTCAAACTGGGCCACCCACAAAGCCACGGCCCCTCACTCCCTCACACCACCCCAGCCCCGGCACTGCTGACGGGGCAGAGAATATGGCGCCAGGCACAGCAACAGGGGCTCTTGCTGACTGGAGAGGTCTTTATATTGACCTCAACCCAGGCACACCTGGGGAGGGCTGGCAGGCAGTGTCAGGCTGCCCAAATCAGCCAATCCTCACCCCTCAGGGGCTCACAGGTGCAGAAAATGAAACTTGCTAAATGGGCCAGGCCTAAGGAACAGGTGTGGGCTCCTGAGAGTCAGGATAGACAAGGGGCTGCAGCTTCGCCTTGTTTTCTTATCATTTTATCTGGTCTCTGAGTGTAAAACAACTTCAAGAAGACCCTATCCTAATGAGAGGAACCCAGGAGTCAGGGAGAGGAGTGATGGTGGGTGGAGACAGAGTCCTGGTGCCCTGGCTGCAGTGGAAATATCTGGAAGACCAGGCAGAAAGTGGCTGCAGAGAGTGATATCCAGGGTCACAGACCTGTCAGAGCTGCTGTTTGTTAGTTCAAGTCCTGCTCTGAGGTTTTCTGTGTCAGCTGTGAGTGACAGGTGAGCTGGGGGTTCTCTGCAAGGTGGGCTATGTGCACAGCTACTGTGTGTCCAGCCCTGCTGGGGTACCTGCCCAGGGGAGCTCTGTATCCTGACAAGGGCCTGACTAGGAGAGCCCCATGGGCTGCTGGGTCGCTGCACAGGTGAGCTCCATACCCTGGGAGGGACTTGACCACGAGAGCCCCGTGGGCTGTGGGGTGGGCAGCGCAGCCCAGATGAGCTCCATATCCTGGGATTGGCCTGACCACGAGAGCCCCATGGGCTGCTGGAGACCTGGTAATGTATACCAGGACAGTCAGTGAAGCCACCGAGGATATACATCCAGTAGCTCCTATTTCTTACACCCTGCTGGTCATTCTACCATCCACCAGGCCATGGCATTCTGTATTAGACTTCAATGATGCCTTCTTCTGTATTCCATTCATCTCAGAGTCACAAGAACTTTTGGCTTGTGAGTGGCAGGACACAACATTCAACAAAAGCAATAATGCTGTGCCGTCCTGCCCCAATGGTTCAAAAATCCCCACACCATAATTGGGGAAATGTCCTCTAAAGACCTCAAAGTTCTACCTCTGTAAAAGGGAACCCTCCTTCAATATGCAGATGACATTCTGATCGCCAGGCCTACTAAAGACGCCTCTGAACTACCTAGCCAGGAAAGGATAGAAGGTGTCCAAGGAAAAGGCTCAAATATCCCAGGCTAAGGTGACATGCCTGGGCTTCATTCTCACAGATATTCGGAGAAACGCATCCCAGGATAGGGAAGAAGCCATTTGCAGTCTTACCTCTTCTAAAACTAGAAGACAGCTTAGTGGTTCCTGGGGAGGCAAAGGTTTTATGCATCTGGATCCCTAACTACAGTCTAATAGCTGGGCCTCTACATGAAACACTGACAGGAAATGATGATGATTCTTTTGAATAGAATCCAGAAGCAGCCTTTCAAGAATGGAAAGAGCAGTCAATTCAGGCTCTTGCCCAGGAACTCCCTAATTTAGCTAAACCCTTTGACCTTTACATATCTGGTCAAAGGTTAATCGCCCTTGTAGCCTTAGTGCAAAAACTGGGACCTCTTGAAATGGAGCAACACAAGAATGCCCTTCAGGTATGATAAACTATGGTCACCAAGGGCTTTGCCCACTGCCCCATCAGGCCAGGATACTGGGGTATCTAAAAAGCTGGAAATCAGCAGCCCACAATGCCAGCTCCCTCCTAAGGGAAAAGGAACCCACGTGGTGATCCTAACCACCCATCATGCCCTGAAGTTGCAGGGGTCTCGCTGCGGACACACTGACCTCGAGTGAGGAGGCCCTCCAACTCCAACCTCCAGAGAGACAAACGGGGGCAATGGGCCCCCAAGATGACTCGTGTGACCATCACTTGACCTGGAGTTTCTCTCAGAAAACAAGTCTGTGCACCGAAAGAGCAGACCACTGCTTGCAGGACTTACTGCACACAGACAGGATCTAACAAGCTTGGCGGAGGAAACGTATATCACGATTTCACCATAGAAAACCCTACAGACACCACGGTGATGGTGGCCAATATGAATGGCTGGACAGCTGGCTACTTCAAAAGGCCGTTGACTCAGTGGACGTCATGGTCCTGGATCACCACCGACCCTGGACTGTCTGGGAGTTGAGCGGGCAGTGCTTTGACACATGGTGCTGTTTGTACATTAATTCAGGGACCTAATTAAAGAAAGCACAGACTACTGTTCAGAGAATCTAGGCTGGCGAATCCGTCAGCCTAAGGTCACCGAACAAATGTGGGGTGGGGTGAAACCGGCCACAGCAGCATCTCTGTGCATCTCTTTCCTGGACCCTTAAAAGTCATTAGAATCTATAACACTTCCAATGCTGGTGCTCATGTGGACTAGCAGTGAGTCAGGAGTTATTGGGACAACCAACCTCACCTGGAGGCTCCTGGGGAGACGTTTTGCCCCTTCCCCCGTGTATGAGGGCTCCCACCTCAGCATGAACCATTTACAAAAGAGGTGTCTGCACCCTGAGCACCCCAAGAATGAGGAACGGGACAAAAAGCAGAGGAGGTGTTCGTCTCCGGCAACGTTCATTAAAAATTACTGGGAGATAAAAGGAGAATCTGGGCAACAAAATTAAGTCTAACCTGTTTTTCCTTTGTGCTTTGTCTAATTTCATGTGCTCCTAGGGTTCCGCATGCAGAGGTCCCACACCCGGAACTTCAGTCCCGAATTCCTAGAGCAGAATGGCTGGGTCGACACCTCAGCTAGCGGGGTCCCATGCAGACTCTGCGACATAGAGCCTGAGCTGCAGCCAACCCAGCCCTCGAGAGCTCCATCCACTCCCTCCCGCTGATGCTGCTGGGATCCCTACACAGGAGCCCAGGCCACAGCCCGCGGGGGAGTGCACGCTCTCACCTCTCCATTCTGTTTTCAAAATATAAAGTTTCCTTTGCTTCTGAACCAAACTCAGTCTTGATCTGTTGGCTCCAATGACACTGGGCACGGGGACTCCTGTTGGGGTCCACTCTGGACGATCAGTAACAGAAATTGAGAACATTGTAACTTCAATGAACAGATGTGTGAGCCAAACTGTAGTCAACCTAGAGCAGGGTATAAGGCTCGGGTAAAATAAGATGTTTCTAAGACTTACATCTGATATTTCCATCACTTTATTATAACCAAGTTTAGTGAAGACGTCTGTCTTATTTGTCAGGTCAATATTAGAGAAATGAAGTGATTTATTCCCAAGGATGTACATCGAAAACTCTTGGCTGAAGCTTTAATCTTGTTTTGAATGTTTTTCCATTTAAAATGATACCTCTCTTTCAGCTTCCCCATTTCTGAGAAGTATAAAATCTTATAATTTATTATTACCAAAGGGGAAAGGTAGGAGAAGGGATAAATTAACAGTTTGGGATTAACATATACACACTGCTATGTATAAAACAGATCATCAGCAAGGAACTACTGTATAGCACAGGGAACTACACTGAATATTTTGCAATAACCTATAAGGGGAAATAATCTGAAAAAGAATAGATATTTTTATTGACATCATCTATCAATGACAGATAAAATGTAACCTAAGCAAGGCCGATGGTGAGCACTTCTGACTCTGAAGATTTCAATCATCTAAAGTTTGAACTCTGCCTATTTCCCAATGTCCTTAGTGGACATATATGTAGTCATAGCTTAAAAATTCCCCAGTTTGGGGTTCAGGGAGGCACTGATTTGGAAAAATCCCTGGTGTTCTCCTTACATGCACGGGACCATTCCTACGGCTAAAACATGCATGTCACACCTAGAGGATGGTACACCGTTTGATCGGAAACAGTTTGGAAAAGGCACCTCATCTCCTCATCGCCTGGTGCTCGGGTTCACCCCTCCAGCATCTTTCCTAACAATCTCCTAACTTGGAGATATCTGCACCGTCAACAACCTCTTGCACACAGTTTGGAATTTGTCCAGAGGATGAAGCGGAAGGATGAGGAACATTTAGAGACAAGTCCTAGGTTTTTGGACAGGCACATGCCACACTAATTTCCAATCCAGAAGACAAATTCATCAAAGGCTAGAATTGCCCACGGAAACAGAATAGGGCTAGAGGAAATCCCGCTGTTTTGTGTCCAGTTTCCAAAAACACAAGTTGAAAAATGGAACTCAGGGGCACTAAAATTCATGAAACTGCAGAGTTGAAAATATCTATCGTCAAAAAATGTCTTGAGGTAAGTCACAGAAAAAGACTTGTAAGCAAGGGAGAGTGGCAGGAAACAGATTTGAAGAGTTGGAAAGGACTCCCTATTAAAGCAAAAGAAAAGGGAATGAACATCGCCAATGATGCAGTTGGCCAAAAAGGGCGTATGCATTTTTTCTGAATAAATTCAAGTAAAGGCCATACACACTTTTTATCCAACCAAACAGGTGGGCACTGGAAATCAATACTACAAAATGTATCAGTTCACATCAGTCAGAAGGGCCATACACATAAAGTGTAAACACCCGAAATGCAGGACAGGGTGAGGAGAAAAGGGAGCCCTGTGAGGCTGATAGTGGAAATGTAATTTGCCAACGGCCACTCTGGAGAAGTGTATTGTGTTTGCTAAAACATCGAAAAAATGAGCTACAGAGCATAGGGCACTTGTACTCATGGGCGTATACCTTGGGAAAAAAAAAATCGACAAGAAACAGGCACCCCAACGTTTACCACCTCTCTGTTAAAAAGGGCCTCAACTTGGATATAACCTAAATGTCCCTGGAAGGATAAAATGGATAAAAGAGTTGGGGTACTTATATAGAGTGGAATATTACTCATCCAGAAATCAATGAAATAAGGCCAGTTGTAACAACTCTGTAGGAGATACATACGATCATTCTAAGTGACGTATGTCAGAAAGAAAAAGACACATATCATAAGATGTCACTTAAAGGTGGAATCAAAAATGGCTACACATGAAATAAATTACAAAACAGAAACATAGTCAAATATGTAGAAAATAGACATAAGGCTGCTAAATGGGAAAGGTGGGGAAGGGTGAGGTATTATCCAGGAGGTTGAAATTAGCAAAGATACCATTCCAAGTAAAAAATTGAATAACTGACAAGGCCTACACGGTACCTCAAAGAACTGCACTCAGCTCACTCAAGTCACTGGAAAATAATACATATGACTGGTAAGCATCTGAAAAAGAATTTATTGTTGTCTCACAGTACATGAATCAAGTGGATGCACAGCAGCAAAAAACAGAGCTTTGAAAATCAGCTGTAACCAATATAAAAATAAATTTAAAAATATTTATAAAAACAGTGAGACAGAGAAAAATTCTTACAACTTTTGTTGAAGGGCTATGATGTAACATGGATTGAACACATGTAGACCCACAGCAGGATGATATATAAGGCTGGAAGCTATGCACGCTAAGAGATATTAGATAGGCTGGGTGAGGGAATGCACACCTTTTAAAGTAATACTGCCAGGTACCCATTCCATGGGTCCCAAATCTGCAGGTTCAAGGGAATCTTCTGACAGCGAAAACATGCCTGGAAAACCAAGATGTACGTACACTGTGTGCTCAGGAAAGGTGTCTAAAATGCACCTCATTTTTGATCTCCTGGTGCTCGGGTTCGCCATTCCAGCCACATTACTAACAATCTCCCTACTTGGAGAATCAGCACCTTTAACCTCCTGTTTCACACAGTTTGCAATTTCTGCAGAGGTTAAACGGGATGAGGGGGAACCAATGAGAGACTAGCTGTAGGAGTTTTGACAGGCACATGTCACTCTAATTTCCCATTAGGAAGAAGAATTAACCAAAGGCACAGCCTGCCTCCACAGAACCAGAATAGGGCTGGAAGCAATACAATGGTTTGGCGGCCAGCTCACAAAAAATGCGAGTTGAAAAATGGAGCTCAGGAGCAGACAATTCAAAGACCTGCAAAGATATAAATGATAACCAACGTCCAAAAATATATTCAGGTAAGGCAACGAAGAGGATCTGAATGAGCGGCAGAATTGCAGGAAACAGATTTCAAAAGGTAGATTGTACTCACAGTTAAAGCATATGAAAAGCAGCAGAATTTCTAAAATGATGCAGTTGGGCAAAAGGGTGTATGCGTTTTATCCGTGAATATCTTCAGGAAAAAAACACAGAGTTTTTGGCCAACCAAGCAAGCGGGAAATGCAAGTCTGCTCAACAAAGAAGTCTCAATTTCCACTGCTCAGAAAGGCCATCCAAAAAATGTGTACAAACCAGAAATGCAGGAGAGGCCATGGAGAACACGGAGCCTGGTCAAGCTGATGGGTGGGGTATAAATATCCAAGACCCACTCTGAAGAAGTGTATGCTGTTTCCTATAACATCTAAAATACAAAGCCCCCGAGCAAAGGGGACTTCAACTCATGGGCATATGACTTGGGAAGACTAAATATCAACAAGACACAGGCACCCCAAAATTTAGGGCTGCTCTGCATACAAGAACCTCCACTTCGGTACACATAAAATATCCCAGGAAAAAGAGAAATGCATAAAGAACTTGTGGTAATGTTGTACAACGGAATATCACTCAGACGTGATATCAATGCCATAAGGCCAGTAGCAGCATAATGAGTGGATTAAGGTACGATGATTCTAAGTGCAATAAGTCACACAGAAAAATAATCTAATCATAAGATTTCACTTATAGAGGTAATGTCAACATCACAACACATGAACTGAATTAGGAAAGAGAACAGTGTCTCACATTTAGAAAACACTCTTATGCCTGCTTAAGGGGAAAGTAGAGGTGGGGTGATGCTTAAAACCAGAGTTTGATATTAGCACAGGTACCATTCCATAAACCAAATACAGAATAGACAAGACCTACACTTTCCTCAGTGAACGGGACTCAACACCCCTATTCCACGCAGAGGAATATATCTGACTAGTAAAAAATCTTAAAACCTATGTATTGATATGTCTCTGTAAGGGAATCAATTGTGTCTAGACCGGCATAAACACGTTCGAGAAAATCAGTTCAACCCCATTATAAAAATGAATTTCAAAAACAAAACAAAATAACAGCGAAATTCTTACACAATTCCTTCAGGGTTTCTGATGAAACCTGGAATGACCCTATCTGCAAAGACAGCTGGTTGAGACATAAGGCTGGACACCGGGGAATGAGAGGACTGGTGCGATTGGGAGAGAAAATGCAGACCCTTTAAAGTAGTAATGCATGCCACCATTCCATGGGTCCCAAATCTCCAGGTAGAAGGGAATATCACTACAGTTATAACATGTATGGGAAACCTAGAGAATGAACACACTGTTTTGGCGAAAGGTTTCTAAAGGTCTCCTAATTTTTCCTCTCCTTGTGCTCCAATTTGGCATTCCAACTGCTTTACTATCAATCTCCCAACTTTGGAGAGTCAACCCCTATAACCTCCTGGTTCGCACAGTTTGCTAATTGTGCAGAGGATGAAAGGGAAGAGGGAGAAACAATCAGAGAGTAGATGAAGGCATTTGGACGGGCACATGTCACTCTAATTTCCCGTTCAGGAAGAAGAATTAACCAAAGCCTCAGCCAACAGCAGGGAACCAGTATAGCCACCCCTGGAACCAGTATAGGTCCTGAAGCAATATTGTGGATTTGCGGTCAGCTCACAAAAATGGGATTTCAAAATTGGAGCTCAGGGGCACAGAAATTCACAAACCTGCAGTTATAAAGAACTACTCAATTCCAAAAATCTGTTGAGGAAAGGCAATGAAGTGGACTTGAAAATGAGGCAGAATTGCACAAAACATATTTCAAGAGGTAAATTAGAATCACCTTTAAAGCTCAGGAAAAGCATCACAACTTCGACAATGATGCACTTGGCCAAAAAGGGCGTATGACTTTTCTCCTGAATATATTCAGGAGAAAACGCATACGCCCTTTTTGGCCAATCAAGCAAGCGCACAATGCAAATCCACACTACAAAGAATTGTCACTTCCCACCGGTAAAAAGGGATATCTGAAAATCTGTAAAAACCACAAAGGCAAGAGAGATATGACAAGGGCATGAAGCAATGTGATCCCAAGGGTCATGGAGGATTTTGATGACAAGTGCATGGAGCATTGTGATGACAAGATTATGTAGCATTTGATGACAAAGGCATGGAGCATTGTGATGACAAGGTTCATGGAGCACTGTGATGACAAGCCTCAAGGAGCACTGTGATTAGAGTGGTCATGGAGCATTGGGATGACAAGGGCATGGATCATTGTGATGACAAGGGTCATGGAGCATTTAGATCACAAGAGTCCCGGATCATTGTGTTGTCAGGGTTCATGGAGCGTTGTGATGACAGTGGTCCTGGAGCATTGTGATGACAGGGGTAATGGAGCATTGTGATGAGAAGGTCATGGAGCATTGGGCTGAAAATGTTCATGAGTATTGTGATGACAGGGGTCATGGAGCATTGTGATGACAAGGTACTGGAGCATAGTGATAAGAAGACCATGGAGCCTTGTGATGACAAGTCTCATGGAGCATTCTGATGAAACGGGGCATGGAGCATTGTGATTACAGGGGTCTTGGAGCGTTGTGTTGACAAGGGCATGGAGCACTGGGATGAGAAGGCCATGGAGCGTTCTGATGACATGCATCACGGAGCACTGTGATGACAAGGGTATGGAGCATTGTGATTACAGGGGTCTTGGAGCACTGTGATGAAAAGGGCATGGATCATTGTGATGAAAAAGCCATGGAGCCTTGTCATGACACGGTTCAAGGAGCATAGTGACGACAAGTGTCAGGGAGCATTGTGAAGACAAGGGTATTGAGCATTGTGATGACAAATGTCATGGAACATTGTGATGAGAAGACCATGGATAACTGTGATGACGAGCGTCATGGGGCGTTGTGATGATAAGTGTTATGGAACATATTGATCAGAAGGATTGGGAGCATTGTGATGACAGAGGTCATAGAGCATTTTGATTTCATTGTTATGACAATAGCATGAAGCATTATGATGATGGGCATGGTGCATTTTGATGGCAGGGTTCATGGAGCAGTGAGATGAAAAGGGGCATGGAGCATTGTGATAACAGCAGTCTTGGAGCATTGTGATGACAAGGGCATGGAGCATTGTGATTACAGGGGCCGTGGAGCATTTTGATGACAAGGGTCATGGAGCCTTGTGATGACAAGGCTGTGGATCATTGTGATGGCAGGGGTCATGGAGCATTGTTATGACAGGGGTAATGGAGCATTGTGATGACAAGGGCATGGAGCATTCATCTGAAAAATTTCATGGATTATTGTGATGAGAGGGGGAAGGAGCATTGTGATGACAAGGGCACGGTATATTGAGATACATGGGTCATGCAGGATTGTAATGACCAGCGCATGGAGCATTGTGATAAGAAGGACATCGAGCATTGTGAGGACAAGCATCTTGGAGCTTTGTGATGACAAGGCCATGGAGCAATGTGATGTGATGGTTCATGGAGCATTGTGATGACAATGACATGCAGCATTGTGATGCCAAGGGTCATGGAGCTTTGTGATGACAAAGGTCATGGAGCATTTTGATGACAAGTGTGTGGTGCACTCTATTGTGAAGGGCGGGGAGCATTGTGATGACAGGGTCATGGAGAAATTTGATGAAAAGTGTCATGGAACATTTTGATGAAAGTGGTTATGGAACATTGTGATGTCAGGGTTCCTGGAGCATTTTGATGAAAAGGGTCATGGAGAATTTTGATGACAGGGGTTATGGAACATTGTGATGTCAGGGGTCATCGAACATTGTGATGATAAGTGCATGTAGCATTGTGATGACAGGAGTCATAGAACATTTTGATGAAAGTGTTTATGGAACATTGTGTTGTCAGGGGTCCTGGAGCATTTTGATGAAAAGGGTTATGGAGCATTTTGATGACAGGGGTTATGGAACATTGTGATGTCAAGGGTCATCGAACATTGTGATGATAAGTGCATGGAGCATTGTGATGACAGGAGTCATGGAACATTGTGATGACAGGGGTGAGGGAGTATTGTGATGAATAGTGATGTAACATTGTGATATCAGTGGTGAGAGATCATTTTGATGAGAAGTGCATGGAGCATTGTGATGACAAGGTTTATGGAGCACTGTGATGAAAAGATTGTGGAGAACTGTGATGACAAGCACATGGTGCATTGTGATGACATGGGTCATGCAGCATTGTGCTGAGAAAGGCATAGAGCATTGTGATGACAAGGGTCAAATAGCATTGTGATGAAAAGTTCATGGATCACTGTGGTGAAAAATGTCACAGAGATTGGTGATGACGAGGGCACGTACCATTGTGACGACAAAGGTCAAGAAGCATTGAGATGACTGGAGTCACGGAGCATTGTGATGACATGGGTCATGGAGCATTGTGATAACAAGGGCATGGAGCATTGTGATGACAAGTGTCATGGAGGATTCTTATGATAAAGGTAATGGAGCATTGTGATGACAATCGCTTGGAGCATTGTGATGAAAAGGGTGAGGGAGCATTGTACTCACAAGTGCATGGAGAATTGTGATGACAAGTGTCATGCAGCACTCTGATGACAAGCTTGTGAAGTATTTTGATGACAATGGCATGGAGCATTCTGATGACATGTGTCACGGAGCTTTGTGATGACAAGGGCATGGAGCATTGTGAGGAGAAGTGCATCGAGCGTTGTGATGACAAGCCTCATGGAGATTTGTGATGACAAATGCATGGAGCAATGTGATGAGAGGGTTCATGGAGCATTGTTATGACAATGGAATGGAGCATTGTGATGTCAAGGGTCATGGAGCTTTGTGATGACAAAGTCATGGAGCATTTTGATGACAAGGTCGTGGTGCATTGTGATGAGAAGTGCAGGGAGCATTGTGATGACATGGGTTATGGAGAATTGTGCTTACATGCGCATCGAGCATTGTGATGACAAATGTCATGGAGCATTGTGCTGAAAATTGCATGGAGCTTTGTGATGACAAGGGACACAGAGCATTGTGATGAATAGTTCATGGAGCATTGTGATGACAGAGTCATGGAGCAATCTGATGAAATGTATCATGGAACATTTTGATGACAGGGGTTATGGAACATGTGATGTCAGGGGTCATGGAGAATTGTGATGAAAAGTGTCATGGAGCATTTTGTGAAAGGGGTTATGGAACATTGTGATGTCAGGGGTCAGGGAGCATTGTGAAGATATGGGCATGTAGCATTTTGATGATATGGGCATGTAGCATTTTGATGACTGGGGTCATGGAACATGGTGATGACGGGGTGAGGGAGTATTGTGATGACTAGTGATGGAACATTGTGATATATGTGGTGAGAGAGCATTTAGATGAGAAGTGCATGGAGAATTGTGATGACACGTTTTATAGAGCATAGCAATGAAAAGGATGTGGAGCATTGTGATGACAAGCACATGGCGAATTGTTATGACATGGGTCATGGAGCATTGTGCTGACAAGTGCAAGGAGCATCGTGATGACAAGCGTCATGGAGCATTGTGCTGACAAAGGCATGTAGCATTGTGATGACAAGGCTCAAAGGGTTTTGTGATGAAAAGTTCATGGAGCATTGTGGTGACAAAGGTCACAGAGCCTTGTGTGACGAGGGCATGGACCACTGTGATGACAAAGGTCATGAAGCATTGTGATGACTGGAGGCACGGAGCACTGTGATGACAAGGGCATGGAGCACTGTGATGACAGGGGCATGGAACATTGGTCTGACAAGTTTCATGGATTATTGTGATGACAGTGTGCATGACGCATTGTGATGACAAGGACATGGAGCATTGTGATGACAAGGTTATGGATTATTGTGAAGACAGGTGTCAGGGAGCATTTTGATGACATATGTCATTGTCCATTGCGATGACAATGGCATGGAGCGTTGTGATGCCAAGTGTCATGGAGGTTTGTGATGACAAATGAAATGGAGCATTTTGATGACAAGGGCTTAGAACATCGTGATGACAAGGGTCATGGAGCATTTTGATGACAAGAGCATGGAGCATTGTGATGACAAATGTCACAGAGCCTTGTGTGACGAGGGCATGGACCATTGTGATGACAAAGGTCATGAAGCATTGTGATGATTGGAGTCAGGGAGCATTGTGATGGCATGGGTCAGGGAGCATTGTGATGACAACGGCATGGAGCATTGTGATAAAAGGGGCATGGAACATTGGTCTGACAAGTTTCATGGATTATTGTGATGACAGTGGGCATGGCTCATTGTGATGAAAAGGGCATGGAGCATTGCGATGCCAAGTGTCATGGAGCATTGTGATGACAAGTGTTATGGAACATTGTGATCAGAAGGGTTTGGAGCATTGTGATGACAGAGGTCATTGAGCATTTTGATTTCCTTGTGATGACAATAGCATGAAATATTATGGTGATGGGCACGGTGCATTGTGATGACATGGTTCATGAAGCATTGAGAAGAAAAGTGGCATGGAGCATTGTGATTACAAGGGTGTTGGAGCATTGTGATGACAAGGGCATGGAGCATTGTGATTAGAGGGGTCTTGGAGCATTGTGATGACAAGGATCATGGAGGCTTGTGATGAAAAGGCCGTGGAACATTGTGATAGCAGGGGTCATGGAGCATTGTTATGACAGGGGTAATGGAGCATTGTGATGTCAAGGGTATGGGGCATTGGTCTGAAAAGTTTCATGGATTATTTTGATGAGAGTGGGCATGGAGCACTGTGATGACAAGGGCACGGAACACTGTGATACATAGATCATGCAGGATTGTAATGACAAGGGCATGTAGCATTGTGTTGAGAAGGACATCGAGCATTGTGATTACAAGAGTCATGGAGATTTGGGATGACAAGTGCATGGAGCAATGTGATGAGAGGGTTCATGGAGCATTGTGATGACATTGGAATGGAGCATTGTGATGCCAATGGTCATGGAGCTTTGTGATGACAAATGTCATGGAGTATTTTGATGACATGTGTTATGGAGCATTGTGAGGTCAGGGGTCATGGAGCATTGTGATGAAAAGGATCATGGAGCATTTTGATTACATGGCTAATGGAGCATTGTGATATCAGGGGTCATGGAGCACTGTGATGATAAGGGCATGTAGTATTGTGATGACAGAGGTGAGGGAAAATTGTGATGACAAGGGTGAGGGAGTATTGTTATGACTAGTGATGGAACATTGTGATATCAGTGGTGACGGATCATTTTGATGAGAAGTGCATGCAGCATTGTGATGACAAGCTGGTGGAGCATTTTGCTGACAAGCGCATGGAGCATTGTGATGACAAGGGTCATTGAGTATTGTGCTGAGAAAGGCATGGAGCATTGTGATGACAAGGGTCATGGAGCATTGTGATGAAAATTTCATGGAGCATTGTGGTGACACAGGTCACAGAGCCTTGTGATGACGAGGGCATTGACCATTGTGATGACAAAGATCATGAAGCATTGTGGTGAATGGAGTCATGGGGCATTGTGATGACAGGGGTCATGGAGCATTGTGATGTCAAGGGCATGGAGCATTGTGATGACAGGGGCATGGAGCATTGGTCTCACAAATTTCATGGATTATTGTGATGAAAGTGGGCATGGTGCATTGTGATGAAAAGAGCATGGAACATTGTGATGACAACGCCATGGATTATTGTAAAGACAGGTGTCAGGCAACAATGTGATGACATATGTCACGGTCCATTGTGATGCCAATGACATGGAGCATTGTGATGGCAAGTGTCATGGAGGATTGTGATGACAAAGGTAAAGGAGCATTGTGATGATCAGGACATGGAGCAATGTGATGGCAAGACCGTGGAGCATTGTGATGAGAAGACCATGGATAATTGTGATGACGAGCATCATGGAGCTTTATGATGAAAAGAGCCATGGAGCATTCTGACATACGATATCACTTATGAAGGAAATGTAAACATGGCTAAACATGAACTGAATTAGGAAAGAGAACAGAGTCTCACATTTAGAAAACATACTTATGGCTGCTTAGGGGAAAGAAAGGTGGGAAGATGCACAAAACCAGAGTTTGATATTAGCACAGGTACCGTTCCATAATCCAAATACAGAATAGACAAGACCTACTCCTTCCTCAGTGAACGGGACTCAACACCCCTATTCCCCGCAGAGGAATATATCTGATTAGTAAGAATCATTTTTTTTTTTTTTTTTTTTTTTTTTTTTTTTTTTTGCGGTATGTGGGCCTCTCACTGATGTGGAATCTCCCGTTGTGGAGCACAGGCTCCGGACACGCAGGCTCAGTGGCCATGGCTCATGGGCCAAGCCACTCCGCGGCATGTGGGATCCTCCCAGATCGGGGCACGAACCCATGTCTCCTGCATCGGCAGGCAGACTCCCAAGCACTGAGCCATCAGGGAAGCCCCTGATTAGTAAGAATCTTAAAACCTATGTATCAATATGTCTCCGTAAGGGAATCAAATCTGTCTAGACCGGCATAAACACATCAGTGAAAATCAGCTCAACCTCATTATAAAAATGAATTTCAAAAACAAAACAAAAGAAAAACAGCGAAATTCTAACACAGTTCCTTCAGGTGTTATGATGAAACCTGTAATTACCCTATCTAAAACGACAGCTGTATGAGACATAAGGCTGGTCACTTGGGACTAAGAGGATTGGTGAGATTGGGTGAGAAAATGCAGACGCTTTAAAGCAATAATGCATTCCACCAATTCCATGAGTCCCAACTCTCCAGGTAGAAGGGAATATCACAACAGTTATAACATGTATGGGAAACGTAAAGAATGTACACACTGTGAATTCTAAAGGATTCCAAAACTCAACTAATAGTCCCTCTCCTGGTGCTCCAGTTTGACTTTCAAACTGTTTAACTATCAATCTCCCAACTTGGAGTGATAGCCACTTTAAACTCCTGGTTCTCACAGGTTCCAAATTAGGCAGAGGATGAAAGGAATGATGGAGAACCAATGAGAGAGTAGCTGTTAGGCATTTGGATGGGCACATGTCATTCTAATTTCCTGGCAGAAAGAAGAATTAACCAAAGTCTCAGCCACCTGCCGGGAACCAGTATAGATGCTGAAACAAAATTTTGGACTTGCAGTCAGCTCACAAAATACGAGTTGAAAAACGGAGCTCACGGGCACAGCAATTCACAAATAGGCAGAGTAATAAAGGGCAACTATTGTCCAAAAATCTGTTGAGGGAAGGCAACAAGGCAGACTTGAAAGCGAGCCAGAATAGCAGGAAACAGATTTCAAGTAGTACATTGGAATCGCCTTTAAAGCACAGGAAGAGGGGCACAATTTCGACCATGATGCACTTGCCCAAAAAGGGCATATGCATTTACTCCTGAATATAATCAGGAGGAAACGCATACGCCCTTTTTGGCCAAGCAAGCAAGCGGGCAATTAAATTCTGCAGTACAAAGAAGTATCACTTCCCAGCGTTCAAAATGGACATCTGCAAAATGTGTAAAAACCAGAAAGGCAAGACAGGCCCTGGAGAACAGGGAGCCTAGTTATGCTGATGGTCAGGATGTAAATTGACAACCGCCTCTCTGGAGGAGTGAATGGTGTTCCCTAAAACAATTCAACAACAGAGCTACAGAGCCAAGGGCACTTCCAGTTTAGGGAATATACCTTGGGAAAACTGAAAATCAATAAGACAGATCCACCCCAAAATTTAGGGGTGCACTGTTTACAAGAAGCTCAACTTGGGTACACCTTAAATATCCCAGGAAAGACAAAATTGGTTCAATAAATTTTGGTACTTACGTACGATTGATTATCCCTCAGCCATGAAATCAATGTCATAAGGCCAGTAACAGCAAAATGAGTGGATTCAGGTACGATGATTCTAAGTGAAATAAGTCACAGAGAAAAAGAATCTTATCATTAGATATCACTTATGAAGGTCCTGTAAACATGGCTACACATGAACTGAGTTAGGAAAGAGAAAAGAGCCTCTCATTTAGAAAACACTCTTATGCCTTCTTAAGGGGAAAGGACAGGAGGGGTGATGCATAAAACCAGAGTTTGATATTCGTACAGGTACCATGCCAAAAACCAAATATGGAATAGACAAGACCTACACCTTCCTCAGTGAAAGGGACTCAAAACCCCATATTTCCCGCAGAGGAATATATCTGACTAGTAATAATCTTAAAACCTATATATTGATATGTCTCCATAAGGGAATCAAATGTGTCTAGACTGGCATTAACATGGCAGTGAGAATCAGGCCAAACCCACTATAAAAAGGAATTTCAAAAACAACAAACAAAAAAAACCGGGAAATTCTTTACAATTCCTTTAGGGGCTCTGATGAAACCTAGAATAACCCTATCTACAACGACAGCTGGATGTGGTATAAGTCTGGACACTTGGGACTGAGAGGATTGGTGAGATTGGGAGAGCAAATGCAGACCTTATAAGTCAATAATGCGTGGCACACATTCCAAGGGTGCCAACTCTCCAGGTTGAAGGGAATATTACTACAGTTATAACATGTACGGGAAACCTAGAGAATGGACACACGGTAAATATGAAAGGTTTCTAGAACTCAACTAATAGTCCCTCTCCTGGATCTCCAGATAGAATTTCCAACTGCTTTACTATCAATCTCCCAACTTGGAGAGACAGCCCCTTTAACCTCGTGGTTCGCACAGTTTGCCAATTTGGCAGAGGATGAAAGGGAAGAGGGAGAACCAATGAGAGAGTAGCTGTTAGGCATTTGGATGGGCACATGTCACTCTAATTTCCCAGCAGGAAGAAGAATTAACCAAAGTCTCATCCACCCGCCGGGGACGAGTATAGGTCATGAACGAAAATTTTGGAGTTGGGGTCAGCTCACAAAAAACAAGTTGAAAAATGGAGCTCAAGGGCACAGCAATTTACAAATTGGCAGAGTAATAAGGGGCAACTATAGTCCAAAAACCTGTTGAGGGAAGACAACAAGGCTGACTTGAAAGCGAGCAAGTATAGCAAGAAGCAGATTTCAAGAGGTACATTGGAATCGCCTTTAAAGCACAGGAAGAGGGGCACAACTTCGACAATGATGCACATGGCCAAAAAAGGTGTATGAGTTTCCTCCTGAATATATTTAGTAGAAAACACATATGCCCATTTTGTCCAAGCAAACAAGCGGGCAATGCAAATCTGCACTACAAAGAAGTATCACTTCCCAATGCCAAAAGGTACATCCGCAAAATGTGTAAAAACAAGAAAGGCAAGACAGGCCCTGGAGAACAGGGAGCCTAGTTATGCTGATGGGCAGGATGTAAATTGCCAACTGCCTCTCTGGAGGAGTGCATTGTTTTCCTTCAAACAAGTAAACAACAGAGCTACAGAGCCAAGGGCATTTCCAGTCTAGGGAATATACCTTGGGAAAACTGAAAATCAATAAGACAGAGCCACCACAAAATTTAGGGCTTCACTGCTTACAAGAACCTCAACATGGGTACACTTTAAATATCCGAGGAAAGACAAAAATGCTACAAGTAATTGTGTTACTTACGTACGACGGAATATCCCTCAGCCATGAAATCAATGTCATAATGCCAGTAGCAGCAGAATGATTGGATTCAGGTATGATGATTCTAAGTGAAATAAGTCACAGAGAAAAAGAATCTTATCATAAGATATCACTTATGAAGGTCCTGTAAACATGGCTACACATGAACTGAGTTAGGAAAGAGAACAGTCTCACATTTAGAAAACATTCTTATGCCTGCTTAAGGGGGAAGGAGAGGTCGGGTGATGCATAAAACCAGAGTTTGATAGTAGTACACGTACCGTTCCAAAAACCAAATACGGAATAGACAAGACCTACACTTTCGTCAGTGAAGGGGCACAAAACCCCATATTCCCGCAGAGGAATATATCTGACTAGTAAGAATCTTAAAACCTATGTATTGATATGTCTCCGAAAGGGAATCAAGTGTGTCTAGACTGGCATAAACATGGCAGTGAGAATCAGCTCAAACCCACTATAAAACGGAATTTCAAAAACAAAACACGAAAACAGGGAAATTCTTTACAATGCCTTCAGGGGCTCTAAAGAAACCTGGAATGACCCTATCTACAACGACAGCTGGATGAGGCATAAGGCTGGACACTTTGGACTGAGAGCATTTGCGAGATTCAGTGAGCAAATGCAGACCTTTTAAAGCAATAATGTGTGACAAACATTCCAAGGGTCCCAACTCTCCAGGTTGAAGGGAATATTACTGCAGCTATAACATGTACGGGAAACCTAGAGAATGGACACACTGTGAATACGAAAGGTTTCTAAAACTGAACTAATAGTCCTTCTCCTGGTGCTCCGGTTTGAATTTCCAACTGCTTTATTATCAATCTCCCAAATTGGAGAGACAGCCCCTTTAACCTCCTGGTTCTCACAGGTTGCCAGTTTGGCAGAGGATGAAAGGGAAGAGGGAGAACCAATGAGAGAGTAGCTAATAGGCATTTGGAGGGGCACATGCCACTCTAATTTCCCGGCAGGAAGAAGAATTAATCAAATTCTCAGCCACCCAATGGGAACCTGTATATGTCCTGAAGCAAAATGTTGGACTTGCGGTCAGCTAACAAAAAACGTGTTGAAAAATGGAGCTCAGGGGCACAGCAATTCACAAATTGTCAGAGTAATAAAGGGCAACTATAGTCCAAAATCTGTTGAGGGAAGGCAACGAGGAGGACTCGAAAGCGAGCCAGAATAGCAGGAAACAGATTTCAAGAGGTACATTGGAATCACATTTAAAGCACAGGAAGAGGGACACAACTTCGACAATGATGCACTTGCCCAAAAAGTGTGTATGTGTTTCCTCCTGAATATAATCAGGAGAAAACGCATACGCGCTTTTTGGCCAAGCAAGCAAGCGTGCAATGCAAACCTGCACTACAATGAAGTATCACTTCCCACCGGTCAAAAGGGAATTCTGCAAAATGTGTAAAATCCAGAAAGACAAGGTAGACCCTGGAGAATAGGGAGTCTAGTTATGCTGATGGACAGGATGTAAATTGCCAACTGCCTCTCTGGAGGAGTTCACTGTGTTCCCTAAAACAAGGAAACAACAGAGCTACAGAGCCAAGGGCACTACCAGTCTAGGGAGTATACCCTGGGAAAACTGAAAATCAATAAGACAGAGCCACCGCAAAATTTAGGGCTGCACTGCTTACAGGAACCTCAACTTGGGTACACCTTAAATATCCCAGGAAAGACAAAATTGGTTCAAGAAATTGTGTTACTTACGTATGATAGAATATCCCTCAGCCATGAAATCAATGTCATAAGGCCAGTAGCAGCAAAATGAGTGGATTCAGGTACAATGATTCTAAGTGAAATAAGTCACAGAGAAAAAGAAACTTATCATAAGATATCACTTATGAAGGTCCTGTAAACATGGCTACACATGAACTGAGTTAGGAAAGAGAACAGAGTCTCACATTTAGAAAACACTCTTGTGCCTGCTTAAGGGGGAAAGAGAGGTGGGGTGATGCATCAAACCAGAGTTTGATATTAGTACAGGTACCGTTCCAGAAACCAAATATGGAATACACAAGACCTACACTTTCCTCAGTGAAATGGTCTCAAAACCCCATATTTCTCGCAGAGGAATATATCTGACTAGTAAGAATCTTAAAACCTATGTATTGATAAGTGTCCATGATGATGGGCCTGGTTCATTGTGATTACAGAGTTCATGGAGCATTGAGGTGAAAAGTGGCATGGAGCATTTTGATTACAGTTGTCTTGGAGCATTGTGATGACAAGGGCATGGAGCATTGTGATGAGAAGGCCATGGAGCAGATTGATGACATGCCTCATGGAGCTTTGTGATGACAATAGCATGGAGCATTGTGATTACAGGGGTCTTGGAGCACTGTGATTACAAGGGTCATGGAGCCTTGTGATGTCAAGGCCATGGAACATTGTCATGACTGGGGTGAGGGAGTATTGTGATGACTAGTGATGGAACATTTTGTTATTAGTGGTGAGAGAGCATTTTGATGAGAAGTACATGGAGCATTGTGATGACAAGTTTTATGGAGCATTCTGATGACAAGTTTGTGGAAAATTTTGATAACAAGCGCATGGAGCATTGTGATAACAAGGGTCAAGGAGCACTCTGCTGACAAAGGCATGGAGCATTGTGATGGCAAGGGTCACAGAGCATTGTGAATGAAAAGTTCATGGAGCATTATGGTGACAAATTTCACAAAGCCCTGTGATGACGAGGGCATGGACAATTTTGATGCCAAAGGTCATGAAGCATTGTGATGACTGGAGTCACGGAGCATTGTGATGACAAGGGCATGGAGCACTGTGATGACAGGGGCTTGGAGCATTGGTCTGACTAGTTTCATGGATTATTGAGATGACAGTGGGCATGGCGCATTGTGATGACAAGGGCATGCAGCATTGTAATGAGAAGGTCATGGAGTACTGTGCAGACAGCTGTCAGGGAGCATTGTGATGACATATGTCTTGGTGCATTGTGATGACAATGGAATGGAGCATTGTGAAGCCAAGTGTCTTGGAGGATTATGATGACAAAGGTAATGGAGCATTGTGATGACAAGGGCTTGGAGCTTTTTGATGACAACGGTCATGGAGCACCGTGATGACAAGGGTATGGAGCACTGTGATGACAAGGTCATAGATTATTGTGAAGACAGGTGTCAGGGAGCATTGTGGTGACATATGTCATGATCCATTGTGATGCCAATGGCATGCAGCACTTGTGATGCCAAGTGTCATGGAGAAATGTGATGACAAATATAATGGAGCATTTTGATGACAAGGGCTTGGAGCCTTGTGATGACAAGGGTTATGGAGCATTGTGATGACAAGGGAATGGATCATTGTGATGACAAGAGTCATGGAGCATGTTGATGACAAGAGTCCAGAATCATTGTGTTGTCAGGGGTCATGGATCGTTGTGATGACAGTGGTAATGGAGCATAGTGATGACTGGGTTCATGGGGCATTGTGAAGAGAAGGTCATGGAGCATTGGGCTGTAAATATTCATGGAGTATTGTGATGACACGGGTCATGGAGCATTTTGATGAAAAGGGCATGGAGCATGTTGATGAGAAGGCAATGGGGCATTTTGAAGACATGCTTCATTAAGCATTGTTATGACAAGGGCATGGAGTATTGTGATGACAGGCATCATGGAGTGTTGTGATGACAAGTGTTGTGGAACAATGTGATCACAAGGGTTTGGAGCATTGTGATGACAGAGGTCATGGATCATTTTGATTTCAAGGAGCACGGAGCGTTGTGATGACAGGGATCATGGAGCATTGTGATGAGAAGATCATAGAGCATTGGACTGAAAATATTCATGGAGTATTGTGATGACAGTGGTCTTGGAGCACTGTGATAACAAGGGCATGGAGCATTGTGATGAGAAGGCCATGGAGCATTCTGATGACATGTGTCATGGATGTTTGTGATGAAACGGGGAATGGAGCATTGTGATTACAGGGGTCTTTGAGCATTGTGATGAAAAGGGCATGTATCATTGTGATGAAAAGGTCATGGAGCCTTGTCAGGGCAGGGTTCAAGGAGCATACTCTCGACAAATGTCAGGGAGCATTGTGATGACAAGTGTATTGAGCATTGTGATGACAAAGTTCATGGAGCATTGTGATGAGAAGACCATGGTTAACTGTGATGAGGAGCGTCATGGGGCATTGTGATGACAAGTGTTATGGAACATTGTGATCACAAGTGTTTGGAGCATTGTGATGACAGAAGTCATGGAGCATATTGATTTCATTGTGATGACAATAGCATGAATCATTATGATGATGGGCATGGTGCATGGGATGACAGGGTTCTTGGAGCATTGAGATTAAAAGGGGCATGGAGCATTGTGATTACATGGGTCTTGGAGCATTGTGATGACAAGGAAATGGAGCATAGTGAATGAGAAGTCCATGGAGCATTCTGATGACATGAGTCATGGAGCTTTCTGATGACAATTGCATGGAGCATTGTGATTACAGGGTCTTGGAGCATTTTGATGAAAAGGGTCATGGAGTCTTGTGATGACAAGGCTGTGGATCCTTGTGATGGCAGGTGTCATGGAGCATTGTTATGACAGGGGGAATGGAGCATTGTGATGACAAGGGCATGGAGCATTGGTCTGAAAAGTTTCATGGATTATTGTGATGAGAGTGAGCATGGAGGATTGTGATGACAAGCGTCATGGAGCTTTGTGATGACAATGGCATGGAGCAAAGTGATGAGAGGGTTCATGGAGCATTGTGATGACAATGGCATGGAGCATTGTGATGCCAAGGGTTATGGAGCTTTGTGATGACAAATGTCATGGAGCATTCTGATGACAAGGGTGACGTGCATTGTGATGAGAAGGGCAGGGAGCATTGTGATGACAGGGTCATTGAGTAATTTGGTGAAATGGATCATGGAACATTTTGATTACAGTGGTTATGGAATATTGTGATGTCAGGGGTCATGGAGCTTTGTGATGAAAAGTGTCATGGAGCATTTTGATGACAGGGTTTATGGAATATTGTGATGTCAGGGGTCATCGAACATTGTGATGATAAGTGCATGTAGCATTTTAATGACAGGGGTCATGGAACAATGTGATGACAGTTGTGATGGAGTATTGGAATGAATAGTGATGGAACATTGTGATATCAGTGGTGAGAGAGCATTTTGATGAGAAGTGCATGGAGCGCTGTAATGACAAGGTTTAAGCAGCATTGTGTTGAAAAGGATGTGGAGCATTGTGATGACAAGCACATGATGCATTGTTATGACGTGGGTCATTGAGTATTGTGCTGAGAAGCGCAAAGAGCATTGTGATGACAAGGGTCATGGAGTATTGTGCTGAGAAAGGCATAGAGAATTGTGATGACAAGGGTCACAGAGCATTGTGATGAAAAGATCATGGAGCATTGTGGTGACAAAGGTCACAGAGACTTGTGATGACGAGGGCATGGACCATTTTGATGAGAAAGGTCATGAAGCATTATGATGACTGGTGTCACAGAGCATTGTGATGACAGGGGTCATGGAGCATTGTGATGACAAGGGCATGGAGCATTATCATGACAGGGGCATGGAGCATTGGTCTTACAAGTTTCATGGATTATTGTGATGACAGTGGGAATGGCACATTGTGATGACAATGGCACGGAGCATTGTGATGACAAAGTCATGCAGTATTATGAAGACAGTTGTCAGGGAGCATTGTGAAGACATAAGTTATGGCCCATTGTGATGACAATGGCATGGAGCATTGTGATTCCAAGTGTCATGAAGGATTGTGATGACAAAGGTAATGGAGCATTGTGATGACAAGGGCTTGGAGCATTGTGAGGACAAAAGTCATGGAGCGCTGTGCTGACAAGGGCATGGAGCATTGTGATGACAAGGTTCATGGAGCATTGTGCTGAGAAAGGCATGGAGCATTGTGATGACAAGTGTCACAAAGCATTTTGATGAAAAGTTCATGGAGCATTGTGGTGACAAATGTCACAGAGCCTTGTGATGACGAGGGCATAGACCATTGTGATGACCAAGGCCATGAAGCATTTTGATGACTGGAGTCATGGATCACTTTGATGACAATGGCATGGAGCATTGTGATGACAGGGACATGCAGCTTTGGTCTGACAAGTTTCATGGATTATTGTGATGACAATGGGCCTGGCTCCTTGTGATGACAAGGGCATGGAGCATTGTGATGACAACGTCATGCAGAATTGTGAAGACAGGTGTCAGGGAGCATTGTGATGACCTATGTCATGGACAATTGTGATGACAATGGCATGGGGCATTGTAAGGCCAAGTGTCATGGAGGATTGTGATGACAAAGGTAATGGAGCATTGTGATGACAAGGGCTTGGAGCATTGTGATGACAAGGGCCATTGAGTATTTTGATGACAAATTCGTGAAGCATTGTGATGACAAGGGCATGAAGCTTGCTATGACAGGGGTCATGGAGCATTGCAATGACCAGGGCATGGAGAATTTTGATGAAAAGAGCATGTAAAATTGTGAGGAGATGTGTCAAAGAGCATTGTGATGACAAGGACGTGGAGAATACTGATGACCAGGGCATGGAGCATTGTGATGGCAAGACCGGGGAGCATTGTGATGTGTAGACCATGGATAATTGTGATGACGGGCGTCAGGGAGCACTGTAGTGACAAGGGGCATGGAGCATTGTGATAACTGGTGTCATGGAGCATTGTGATGACAGGGGTCATGGAGCATTGTGATGACAATGTTCATCGAGCATTCGGACGACAAGCTTGTGGAGTATTATGATGACAATTGCATGGAGCATTGTGATGAAAAGGCCATTGAGCATTGTGATGACAAGGGCAAGGAGCAATGTGATGAGAGTGTTCATGGAGCATTGTGATGACAATGGCATGGAGTATTGTGATGCCAAGGGTCATGGAGCTTTGTGATGACAAAGGTCATGGAGCATTTTGAGGACAAGTGCGTGGTGCATTGTGATGAGAAGGGCAGGGAGCATTGTGATGACAGGGTCATGGAGCAAGTTGATGAAAAGGGTCAGGGAACATTTTGATGACAGGGGTCATGGAACATTGTGATGTCAGTGGTCATGGAGCATTGTGATGATAAGGGCATGTAGCATTTTGATGACAGGGGTCATGGAACATTATGATGACAAGGGTGAGGGAGTATTGTGATGACTAGTGATGGAACATTGTGATATCAGTGGTGAGAGAGCATTTAGATGAGAAGTGCATGGAGCATTGTGATAAAAATGTTTATGGATCATTTTGATGAAAAGATTGTGGAGCATTGTGATGACAAGTGCATGGCACATTGTGATGACATGTGTCTCGGAGCATTGTGTTGAGAAGCACATGGAGCATTGTGATGACAAGGGTCATGGAGCATTGTGCTGACAAAGTCATGGAGAATTGTGATGACAAGTGTTACAGAGCATTGTGATGACGAGGGGATGGACCATTGTGATGACAAAGGTCATAAAGCATTGTGATGACTGGAGTCAAGGAACATTATGATGTGAGGGGTAATGGAGCATTGTGATTACAAGGGCATGGAGCATTGTGATGACAGGGGCATGGAGCATTGGTCTGACAAGTTTCATGGATTATTGCTATGACAGTGGGCATGGAGCATTTTGATGACAGAGGTCATGGATCATTTTCATTTCAAGGACCATGGCGCATTGTGATGACAAGGGCATCAAGCAATGTGAACCCAAGTTTCATCGAGGATTTTGATGACAATGGGAATGGATCATTGTGATGACAAGTTCATGAAGCATTTTGCTGACAAATGCATGGAACATTTTGATGACAAGGGTTATGGAGCACTGTGATGACAAGCGTCACTGAACATTGTGATTACAGGGGTCATGGAGCATTGGGATAACAAGGGCATGGATCATTGTGATGACAAGGGTCATGGAGCATTTTTATGACAAGAGTCCCGGATCATTGTGTTGTCAGGGGTGATGGATCGTTGTGATGACTGTGGTCATGGAGCATTGTGATGACAGGGGTCATGGAGCATTGTGATGACAAGGGCATGGAACATTGTGATTACAGGGTCTTGGAGCATTGTGATGACAAGTGTCATGGAGTCTTGTGATGACAAGGCCGTGGGACCTTGTGATGGCAGGGGTCATGGAGCATTGTTATGACAGGAGTAATGGAGCATTGTGATGACAAGGGCATCGAGCATTGGTCTGAAAAGTTTCATGGATTATTGTGATGAGAGTGTGCATAGAGCATTATGATGACAAGGGCAAGGTACACTTTGATACATGGGTCATGGAGGATTGTAATGACAAGGTCATGGAACATTGTGATGAGAAGGGCATGGAGCATTGTGATGACAAGCGTCTTGGAGCTTTGTGCTGACAAGGGCATGGAGCAATATGATGAGAGGCTTCATGGAGCATTGTGATGACAATGGCATGGAGCACTCTGATGCCAAGTGTCATGGAGCTTTGTGATGACAAAGGTCATGTAGCATTTTGATGACAAGGGAGTGGTACATTGTGACGATAAGGGCATGTAGCATTGTGATGACTGGGGTCATGGAACATTGTGATGAACGGGGTTAGGGAGTATTGTGATGATTAGTGATGGAACATTGTGATATCAGTGTTTAGAGAGCATTTTCTTCAGAAGTGCATGGAGTATTGTGATGACAAGTTTTATGGTGCATTGTGATGACAAAGATGTGAAGCATTGTGTTGACAAGCGCATGGCGCCTTGTGATGACATCGGTCATAGAGCAGTGTGCTGACAAGCTCATGGAGCATAGTGATGACAAGCGTCATGGAGCATTGTGCTGACAAAGGCATGGAGCGTTGTGATGCCAAGGATCACAGAGCATTGTGATTAAAAGTTCATCGAGCATTGTGGTGACAAAGGTCACAGAGCTTTGTGTGACTAGGTCATGGACCATTGTGATGACAAATGTCATGAAGCATTGTGATGACTGAAGTCACGGAGCATTGTGATAACAGTGGTCTTGGAGCATTGTGATGGAAAGGGAATTGATCATTGTGATGAAATAGGCATGGATCCTTGTCATGACAGTGTTCAAGGAGCATACTGATGACAAGTGTCAGGGAGCATTGTGCTGACAAGCTCATGGAGCATTGTGATGACAAGTGTATTGAGCATTGTGATGACAAATGTCATGGAGCATTGTGATGAGAAGACCATTGATAATTGTGATGACAAGCGTAATGGGGCGTTGTGAAGACAACTGTTATGGAACATTGTGATCACAACGGTTGGGAACATTGTGATGACAGAGGTCATGGAACATTTTTATTTCATTGTGATGAAAATAGCATGAAGCATTATGATGATGGGCATGGATCATTGTGATGACAGGGTTCATGGAGCATTGAGATGAAAAGGGGCAAGGAGCATTGTGATTAAAGGGATCTTGGAGCATTGTGATGAGAAGGTCATGGAGCATTGGGCTGAAAATATTCATGGAGTATTGTGATGGCAGGGGTCATGGAGCATTGTGATGACAAGGGTCATGGAGCTCTGTGATGAAAAGCGTCATGGAGCATTCTGATTACAGGGGTCATGGAGCATTGGGATGACAGGGTTCATGGGGCATTGGTCTGATAAATTTCTTGGATTATTGTGATGACAGTGGGCATGGCGCATTGTGATAAAAAGGGCATGAAGCATTGTTATGACAAGGTCATAGATTATTGTGAAGACAGGTGTCAGGGAGCATTGTGGTGACATATGTCATGATCCATTGTGATGCCAATGGCATGTAGCACTGTGATGCCAAGTGTCATGAAGAAATGTGATAACAAATATAATGGAGCATTTTGATGACAAGGGCTTGGAGCCTTGTGATGACAAGGGTTATGGAGCATTGTGATGACAAGGCAATGGATCATTGTGATGACAAGTGTCATGGAGCATTTTGATGACAAGAGTCCAGGATCATTGTGTTGTCAGGGGTCATGGATCGTTGTGATGACAGTGGTCATGGAGCATAGTGATGACTGGGTTCATGGGGCATTGTGAAGAGAAGGTCATGGAGCATTGGGCTGTAAATATTCATGGAGTATTGTGATGACACGGGTCATGGAGCATTTTGATGACAAGTTTATTGAGTATTGTGATGACAAAGGTCATGGAGTATTGTGAATAAAATACCATGGATAATTGTGATGATGAGCGTCATGTGGCGTTGTGATGACAATTGTTATGGAACATTGTGATCACAAGGGTTTAGAGCATAGTGATGACAGAGGTCATGGAGCATTTTGATTTCATTGTGATGACAATAGCATGAAGCATTATGATGATGGGCATGGTGCACTGTGATGACAGGGTTCATGGAGCATTGAGATGAAAAGGGGCATGGAGCATTGTGATTACAGGTGTCTTGGAGCATTGCGATGACCAGGTCATGGAGCATTGTGATGAGAATTTGAAGGCGCATTCTGAAGACATTCGTCATGGAGCTTTGTGATGACAAAGGCATGGAGCATTGTGATTACAGGTGTCTTGGAGCATTGTGATGACAAGGGTCATGGAGCCTTGTGATGAGAAGGCCGTGGAACATTGTAATGGCAGTTTTTATGGAGCACTGTTATAACAGGGGTAATGGAGCTTTTTCATGACAAGGGCATGGAGCATTGGTCTGAAAATTTTCATGGATTATTGTGATGAGAGGGGGCATGGAGCATTGTGATGACAAGAGCACGGAACACTGTGATACATGGGTCATGGAGGATTGTAATGACAAGCCTTGGAGCTTTGTGTTAAGAAGAGCATCGAGCATTGTGATGAAAAGCATAACGGAGCCTGTGATGACAAGGACATGTAACAATGAGATGAGAGGGTTCATGGAGCATTTTGATGACAATGGCATGGAGCATTGTGATGCCAAGGGTCACGGAGCTTTGTGATGACAAAGGTCATGGAGGGTTTTGATGACAAGGGCGTGGTGTACTGTGATGAGAAGGGCAGTGAGCATTGTGATGAAAGGATCATGGAGCAATTTGATGAAAAGTGTCATGGGATATTTTGATGACAGGGGTTATGGAACATTGTGATGTCAGGGGTCAGGGAGCATTGTGATGAAAAGGGTCAAGGAGCATTGTGATGACAGGGGTCATGGAACATTGTGATGACAGGGGTGAGGGAGTATTGTGATGACAAGTGATGGAACATTATGATATCAGTGATGGGAGAGCATTTTGATGGGAAGTGCATGGAGCATTGTGACAACAAGGTTTATCGAGAACTGTGATGACAAGGTTGTGGAGCATTGTAATGACAAGCACATGTCGCATTGTTATGACACAGGTCATGGGGCATTTTGCGGACAAGCGCATGGAGCATTGTGATGACAAGTGTCATGGAGCTTTGTGCTGACAAAGGCATGGAGCATAGTTATGACATGAGTAAGAGAACATTGTGATGAAAATTTCATGGAGAATTCTGGTAACAAATGTCACAGAGCCTTTTGATGACGAGGGCATGGACCATTGTGATGACAGGGGTCATGGAGCATTTTGATGACTGTGGTCATGGAGCATTGTGAAGACATGGGTCATGAAGCATTGTAATGAGACGGTCATTGAGCATTGGGATGAAAATGTACATGTAGTATTGTGATGCCTGGGGTCATGGAGCATTGTGATGACAAGGGAATGGAGCACTGTGATGACAAGGTCCTGGAGCATTGTGATGAGAGGACCATGGAGCCTTGTGATGACAAGTGTCATGGAGCATTCTGATGAAAAGGTGCATGGAGCATTGTGATTACAGTGGTTTTGTAGCATTGTGATGACAAGGGCATGGAGCATTGTGATGTGAAGGCCATGGAGCATTCTGATGACATGCGTCATGGAGCTTTGTGATGACAAGGACATGGAGCATTGTGATTACAGGAGTCTTGGAGCATTGTGATGAAAAGGGCATGGATCATTGTGATGAAAATTGCATGGAGCCTTGTCATGACAGGGTTCAAGGAGCATACTGATGAGAAGTGTCAGGGAACATTGTGATGATAAGTGTATTGAGCATTGTGATGACAAAGATCAAGGAGCATTGTGATGAGAAGACCATTGATAATTGTGATGACCAGCCTCATGGGGCATTGTGATGACAAGAGTTATGGAACATTGTGATCAGAAGGGTTTGGAGCATTGTGATGACAGAGGTCATTGAGCATTTTGATTTCATTGTGATGACAATAGCATGAAATATTATGGTCATGGGCATGGTGCATTTTGATGACAGGGTTCATGGAGCATTGAGATGAAAAGGGACATGGAGCACTGTGATTACAGTGGTCTTGGAGCATTGTGATCACAAGGGCATGGAGCATTGTGATGAGAAGGCCATGGAGCATTTTGATGACTTGCGTCATGGAGCTTTGTGATGACAAGGGCATGGAGCATTTGATTAGAGGGGTCTTGGAGCATTGTGATGACAAGGTTCATGGAGGCTTGTGATGACAAGGTTGTGGAACTTTGTGATGGCAGGGGTCATGGAGCATTGTTATGACAAGGGCACGGAACACGGTGATACATAGATCATGCAGGATTTTAATGACAAGGGCATGTAGCATTGTGATGAGAAGGGCTTCGAGCGTTGTGATGGCAAGCCTCATGGAGATTTGTGATAACAAGGGCATGGAGCAATGTGATGAGAGTGTTCATGGAGCATTGTGATGACAATGGAATGGAGCATTGTGATGCCAAGTGTCATGGAACTTTGTTATGACAAAGGTCATGGAGCATTTTGATAACAAGTGCGTGGTGCATTGTGATGAGAAATGCAGGGAGCATTGTGATGACATGGGTTATGGAACATTGTGCTTACACGCACATCGAGAATTGTGCTGACAACGGTCATGGAGCATTGTGCTGACAATGGCTTGGAGCTTTGTGATGAGAAGGATCACAGAGCACTGTGATGAATAGTTCATGGAGCATTGTGGTGACAAAGGTCACAAAGCCTTGTGTGATGAGGTCATGGAACACTGTGATTACAAATGTCATGAAGCACTGTGATGACTGTAGTCACGGAGCATTGTGATGACAGTGTACTTGGAGCATTGTGATGCCAATGGCATGGAGCATTGTGATGAGAATGCCATTGAGCATTCAGATGTCATGGAGCTTTGTGATGACAAGGGCAGGGAGCATTGTGATTACAGGGGTCTTGCAGCATTGTGATGAAAAGGGAATGGATCATTGTGATGAAAAAGGCATGGAGCCTTTTCATGACAGGGTTCATGGAGCATACTGATGACAAGTGTCAGGGAGCACTGTGGTGATAAGGTTATTGAGGATTGTGGTGACAAAGGTCATGGAGCATTGTGATGATTAAACGATTCATAATTGTGATGACGAGCGTCATGGGGCATTGTGATGACAAGCGTTATGGAACATTGTGATCACAAGGGTTTTTAGCATTGTGATGACAGATGTCAAGGAGCATTTTGATTTCATTGTGATGGCAATAGCATGAAGCATTATGATGATGTGCAAGGTGCATTGTGATGACAGGGTTCATGGAGCATTGAGATAAAAAGGGGCATGGAGCACTGCGATTACAGGGGTCTTGGAGCATTGTGATGACAAGGGTCATGGAGCCTTGGATGACAAGGCCGTGGAACATTGTGATGGCAGGGATCATGGAGCATTGTTATGACAGGGGTTATGGAGCATTGTGATGACAAAGGCATGGAGCATTGTGATGACAGGGGCATGGAACTTTGGTCTGACAAGTTTCATGGATTATTGTGATGACAGTGGGCATGACACATTGTGATGACAAGGGCATGGAGCATTGTGATGACAAGGTCAGGGAGTATTGTGAATACAGGTGTCAGGGAGCATTTTGATGAAATATGTCATGGTCCGTTGTGATGACAATTGCATGGAGCATTGTGATGCCAAGTGTCATTGAGGATTGTGATAAAAAATGTAATGGAGCATTTTGATGACAAGGGTTTAGAGCATCGTGATGACAAGGGTCTTGGAGCATTGTGATGACAAGTGCATGGAGCATTGTGATGACAGGGACATGGAACATTGGTCTGACAAGTTTCATGGATTATTGTGATGACAGTGGGCATGGCACATTGTGATGACAAGAACATGGAGCATTGTGGTGACAAAGGTCACAGAGCCTTGTGTGACGTGGGCATGGAACATTGTGATGACAAAAGTCATAAAGCATTGTGATGACTGGAGTAACGGAGCATTGTGATGACAGGGTTCATGGAGCATTGTGATGACAAGGGCATAGAGCACTGTGATGACAGGGCCATGGAACATTGGTCTGACAAGTTTCATGGATTATTGTGATAACAGCGGGCATGGCTCATTGTGATGACAAGTGCATGGAGCATTGTGAAGACAAGGTCATGGAGTATTGTGAAGACAGGTGTCAGGGAACATAGTGATGACATATGTCATGGCCCATTGTGATGACAAAGGTAATGGAGCATTTTGATGACAAGGGTTTGGAGCACCGATATGACAAGGGTCATGGAGCATTGTGATGACAAGGGAATGGAGCATTGTAATGAAACTTGTGATGAGAAGTGCATCGTGCGTTGTGAAGACAAGCCTCATGGAGATTTGTGATGACAAGCGCATGGCGCATTGTGATGACATGGGTCATGGAGCACTGTTTTGACAAAGGCATGGTGCATTTTGATGACAAGGGTCACAGAGTATTGTGATGAAAAGTTCATGGAGCATTGTGGTGACAAATGTCACAGAGCCTTGTGTGACAATGGCATGGACCATTGAGATGACAAAGGTTATGAAGCATTGTGATGACTGGAGTCACGGAGCATTCTGATGACATGCGTCATGAATCATTGTGAAGACAAGGGCATGGAGCATTGTGATTACAGAGGTATTGGAGCACTGTGATGACAAGCTTCATGGAGCCTTGGATGACAAGGCCGTGGAACATTGTGATGGCATGTGTCTTGGAGCATTGTTATGACAGGGGTAATGGAGCATTGTGATGACAATGGCATGGAACATTGGTCTGAAAATTTCATGGATTTTTGTGATGAGATTTTGCATGGAGCATTGTGATGACTAGGGCACGGAACACTGTGATACATGTGTCATGGAGGATTGTAATGACAAGGGCATGGATCATTGTGATGACAAGGGTTATGGAGCCTTGTCATCACAAGACCGTGGAACATTGTAATGGCAGGTGTCATGGAGCATTGTTATAACAGGGGTAATGGAGCATTTTGATGACAAGGGCATGGAGAATTGGTCTGAAAATCTTCATGGATTATTGTGATGAGAGGGGGCATGGAGCATTGTGATGACAAGGGCATGGAACACTGTGATACATGGGTCATGGCAGATTGTAATGACAAGGGCATGGAGCATTTTGCTAAGAAGAGCATCGAGCATTGTGATGAAAAGCATCACGGAGCCTGTGATGACAAGGGCATGGAACAATGTGATGAGAGTGTTCATGGAGCATTTTGATGACAAGGGCATGGAGCATTGTGATGACAAGGGTTATGTAGCTTGGTGATGACAAAGGTCATGGAGCATTTTGATGACAAGTGCGTGGTGAACTGTGTATGAGAAGGGCAGGGATCATTGTGATGAAAGGGTCATGGAGCAATTTGATGAAAATTTTCATGGGACATTTTTATGACAGGGATTATGGAACATTGTGATGTCAGGGGTCATGGAGGATTATGATGAAAAGGGTCATGGAGCATTTTGATGACAGGGGTCCTGGAACATTGTGATGACAGGGGTGAGGGAGTATTGTGATGACTAGTGATGGAACTTTATGATATCAGTGGTGGGAGAGCATTTTGATGTGACGTGCATGGAGCATGGTGATGACAAGGTTTATGGAGCACTGTGATGACAAGGTTGTGGAGCATTGTGATGACAAGCGCATGGCGAATTGTGATGACACAGGTCATGGGGCATTGTGCGCACAAGCACATGGAGCATTGTGATGAATATTGTCATGGAGAATTGTGCTGACAAAGGCATGGAGCATTGTGATGACAAGGGACACAGAGCATTATGATGAAAATTTCATGGAGCATTGTGGTGACAAAGATCACAGAGCATTGTGTGACGAGGGCATGGACCATTGTGAGGACAAAGGTCATGAATCATTGTGATGACCGGAGTCATGGAGCATTGTGATGACAGGGGCCATGGAGCATTGTGATTACAAGGGCATGGAGCAATGTGATGACAGGGGCATGGAACATTGGTCTGACAAGTTTCATGGATTATTGTGATGACAGTGGGCATGGAGCATTGAGATGACAAGGGCATGGAGCATTGTGGTGACAAAGGTCACAGAGCCTTGTGTGACGAGGGCATGGACCATTGTGAGGACAAAGGTCATGAAGCATTGTGATGACTGGAGACACGGAGCATTGTGATGATAATTTCATGGAGCAATGTGGTGACATATTTCACAGAGCTTTTTGATGACGTGGGCATGGACCATTGTGATGACAAGGTCCTGGAGCATTGTGATGAGAGGACCATGGAGCCTTGTGATGACAATTCTCATGGAGCATTCTGATGAAAAGGGGCATGGAGCATTGTGATTACAGTGGTATTGGATCCTTGTGATGAAAAGGCCGTAGCACATTGTGATGGCAGGCGTCATGGAGCATGGTTATGACATGGGCAATGGAGCATTGTGATGACAAGGGCATCGAGCATTGGTCTGAAAAGTTTCATGGATTATTGTGATGAGAGTGGGGAAGGAGCATTGTGATGGCAAGGGCACGGAACACTGTGATACATGGGTCATGTAGGATTGTAATGACAAGGGCATGGAGTAATGTGATGAGTGGCTTCATGGAGCAATGTGATGACAAGGGCATGGAACATTGTGATGACAAGGGTCATGGAGCATTTTGATGACGAGATTCCCAGATCATTGTGTTGTCAGGGGTCAAGGAGTGCTGTGATGACAGTGGTCATGGAGCATTGTGATGACAGGGCCATGGAGCATTGTGATAAGAAGGTCATGGAGCATTGGGCTGAAAATATTCATGGAGTATTGTGATGACAGGGGTAATGGGACAGTGTGATGACAAGGGAATGGAGTATTGTGATGACAAGGTCCTGGGGCATTGTGATGAGAAAACCATGGAGACTTGTTATGACAAGTCTCATGGAGCATTCTGATGAAAAGGTTCATGGAGCATTGTGATTACAGGGGTCCTGGAGCATTGTGATGAAAATGGTATGGATCATTGTGATGAAAAATGCATGGAGCCTTGTCATGACAGGGTTCAAGGAGCCTACTGATGACAAGTGTCAGGGAGCTTTGTGATGACAAATTTATTGAGCATTGTGATGACAAAGGTCATGGAGCACTGTGATGAGAAGACCATGGATAATTGTGATGATGAGCGTAATGGTGCATTGTGATGCCAATGGTTATGGAACATTGTGATCACAAGGGTTTGGAGCATTTTGATGACAGAGGTCATGGAGCGTATTGATTTCATTGTGATGACAATAGCATGAAGCATTATGATGATGGACATGGTGCATTGTGATGACAGGATCATGGAGCAATTTGATGAAAAGTGTCATGGAACATTTTGATGACAGTGGTTATGGAACACTGTGATGTCAGGGGTCTTGGAGCATTGTGATGAAAAGGGTGATGGAGCATTCTGATGACAGAGGCTATGGAATATTTTGATGTCAGGGGTCATGGAGCATTGTGATGACATGTGCATGGAGCATTGTGATGACAAGGTCATGTAGCATTTTGCTGACAAATGCATGGAGAATTGTGATGACAAGTGTCAGGAGCTCTGTGACCACAAGCATCAAGGAGCATTGTGATTACATGGGTCATGGAGCATTGGGATATCAAGCGCATGGAACATTCTGATGTCAAGTAGCATGGATCAGTTTGATGACTGTCGTCATGTAGCATTGTGATGACATGGGTCATGGAGTTTTGTGATGAGTAGTTCATGGGGTATTGGGCTGAAAATGTTCATAGAGTACTGTGATAACAGGGGTTATGGAGCATTGTGATGAGAAGGGAATGGAGCAATGTGATGAGAAGTTCCTGGAGCATTGTGATGAGAGGCCATGGAGCCTTGTGATGACAAGGGTCATGGAGGCTTGTGATGACAAGGCCGTTGAACATTTTGATGGCATTGGTCATGAAGCATTGTTATGACAGGGGTAATGGAGCATTGTGATGACAATTGCATGGGGCATTGGTGTGAAAATTTTCATGGATTATTGTGAGGAGTGTGGTCATGGAACATTGTGATGAAAAGGGCACGGAACTCTGTGATACATAGATGATGTAGGATTGTAATGACAATGGCATGGAGCATTGTGATGAGAAGGGCATCAAGCATTGTGATGACAAGCGTCATGGAGATGTGGGATGAAAAGTGCATGAAGCAATGTGATGAGAGGGTTCATGGAACATTGTGATGACAATGGAATGGAGCATTGTGATGCCAAGGGTCATGGACCTTTGTTATGACAAATGTCATGGAGCATTTTGATGACAAGGGCGTGGTGCATTGTGATGAGAAGGACAGGGAGCATTGTGATGACAGGGTCATGGAGCAATTTGATGAAAAGTGTCATGGAACATTTTGATGACAGGTGTTATAGAACATTGTGATGTCAAGGGTCATGTAGCTTTGTGATGAAAAGGGTCATGGAGCATTTTGATTACAGGGGTTATGGAACATTGTGATGTCAGGAGTCATGGAGCATTGTGATGAAAAGGGCATGTAGCATTGTGATGACAGCGGTCATGGAACATTGTGATGACAGGGGTGAGGGAATATTGTGATGACTTGTGATGGAACATTGTGATATATGTTGTGAGAGAGCATTTTGATGAGAAGAAAATGGAGCATTGCGATGACAAATGTTATGGAGCGTAGCGATGAAAAGGATGTGGAGCATTGTGATGAAAAGCGCATGGAGCATTTTGATGAAAAGTGTCATGGAGCATTGTGCTGACAAAGGCATAGAGCATTATGATGACAAGGGACACAGAGCATTGTGATGAAAAGTTCATGGAACATTGTGGTGACAAAGATCACAGAGCCTTGTGTGAAGAGGGCATGGATCATTGGTCTGAAAAGTTTCATGGATTATTGTGATGACAGTGGGCATGGCACATTGTGATGACAAGGGCATGGAGCACTATGAAGGAAAGGTCATGGAGTATTGTGAAGTCGGGTATCAGGGAGCATTGTGATGACCTATGTCATGGTGCATTGTGATGACAACGGCATGGAGCATTGTGATGACAAGTGTCATGGAGGATTGTGATGACAAAGGTAATGGAGCATTGTGATGACAAGGGCTTGGAGCATTGTGATGACAAGGGTCATTGAGAATTTTGATGACAAGTTCGTGAAGCATTGTGATGACATGCGCATGAAGCTTGCTATGACAGGGGTCATGGAGCATTGCGATGACAAGTGCATGGAGAACTGTGATGACAAGATCATGTAATATTGTGATAAGAAGTGTCATGGAGCATTGTGATGACAAGGACGTGGAGAATTGTGATGACATGTGTCATGGAGCATTGTGCTGACAAGCGCATGGAGCATTTTGATGACAAGTGTCATGGAGCATTGCGCTGACAAAGGCATGGAACATTGTGATGACAAGGGTCACAGAGCATTGTGATCAAAAGTTCATGGAGCATTGTGGTGACAAAGGTCACAGAGCCTTGTGTGACGAGGGCATGGACCATTGTGATGACAAAGGTCATGAATCATTGTGATGACTGGAGTCATGGAGCATTGTGATGACAGGGGTCATGGAGCATTGTGATGACAAGGGCATGGAGCATTGTGAGGACTGGGGCATGGAACATTGGTCTGACAAGTTTCATGGATTATTGTGATGAGATTGGGCATGGCACATTGTGATGACAAGGTCAAGGTGTATTGTGAAGACAATTGTCAGGGAGCACTGTGATGAAATATGTCATTGTCCATTGTGATGACAATGGCATGGAGCATTGTGATACCAAGTGTCATGGAGGATTGTGATGACAAAGGAAATGGAGCATTTTGATGACAAATGCTTGGAACACTGTGATGACAAGGGCCATTGAGAATTTTGATGACAATGTCGTGAAGCATTGTGATGACAAGCGCATGGAGCTTGCTATGACAGGGGTCATAGAGCATTGCCTTGACAAGTGCATGGAGAACTGTGATGACAAGATCATGTAACATTGTGATGTGAAGTGTCATGGAGCATTGTGATGACAAGGACGTGGAGAATTGTAATGACATGGGACAGGGAGCATTGTGATGAACAGGGCATGGAAAATTGTGATGGCAAGACCGTGGAACATTGTGATTAAAAGACCATGGATAATTATGATGAAGAGCGTCATGGATCACTGTAATGACAAGGGGCATGGATCATTGAGATGACAGGTGTCATGGAGCATTGTGATGAGAAGGGTCATGGAGCATTGTGATGAGAAGTTCATGGAGCATTGGGCTGAAAATGTTCATGGTGTATCGTGATGACAGTGGTCAAGGAGCATTTTGATGACAAGGGATTGGAGCATTGTGATGACATGGTCCAGGTGCACTATGATGAGAAGACCATGGAGCCTTGTGATGACAAGTCTCATGGAACATTCTGATGAATAGGGGCATGGACCATTGTGATTACAGGGGTCCTGGAGCATTGTGATGACAAGGGCATGGAGTATTGTGACGGGAAGGCCATGGAGCATTCTGATGACATGCATCATGGATATTTGTGACGACAAGGGCATGGAGCATTGTGATTACAGGGGTCTAGGATCACTGTGATGACAAGGGTCATGGAGACTTGGATGACAAGGCCGTGGAACATTGTGATGGCAGGGGTCATGGAGCTTTGTTATGACAGGGGTAATGGAGCATTTTTATGAGAGGGGTAATGGAGCATTGTGATGACAAGGGCATGGAACATTGGTCTGAAAATTTCATGGATTTTTGTGATGAGATTCGGCATGGAGCATTGTGATGACTAGGGCACGGAACACTGTGATACATGTGTCATGGAGGATTGTAATGACAAGGGCAAGGAGCATTGTGATGAGAAGAGTATTGAGCATTGTGATGACAAGCCTCATGGAGCATTGTGGTGACAAGGGCATGGAGCAATGTGATGAGAGGTTTCATGTAGCATTGTGATGAAATGGCATGGAGCATTGTGGTGACAAATGTCACAGAGCCTTGTGTGAAGAGGAAGAGGGCATGGACAACTGTGATGACAAAGGTCATGAAGGATTGTGATGACTGGAATCAGGGAGCATTGTGATGACAGGGTTCATGGAGCATTGTGCTGACAAGCACATGGAGCATTTTGATGACAAGTGTCATTGAGCAGTGTGCTGACAAGGCATGGAGCATTGTGATGACAAGGGACACAAAGCATTGTGATGAAAAGTTCATGGAGCATTGTGGCGACAAAGATCACAGAGCCTTGTGTGACGAGGGCATAGACCATTGGTCAGACAAGATTCATGGATTATTGTGATGACAGTGGGCATGGAGCATTGTGATGACAAGGGCATGGAGCATTTTGGTGACAAAGGTCACAGAGCCTTGTGTGACGACGGCATGGACCATTGTGATGACAAAGGTCATGAAGCATTATGATGACTGGAGTCACGGAGCATTGTGATGACAGGGGTCATGGAGCATTTTGATGACAAGTGCATGGAGCATTGTGATGACAAGGGCATGGAACACTGTGATGACATGGTCATGGATTATTGTGAAGACAGTTGTCAGGGAGCATTATGATGACATATGTCATTGTCCATTGTGATGAAAATGGCATGGAACATTGTGATACCAAGTGTCATGGAGGATTGTGATGACAAAGGTAATGGATCATTTTGAGGACAAGGTCGTGGTGCATTGTGATGAGAAAGGCAAGGAGCATTGTGATGACAGGGTCATGGAGCAAATTTATGAAAAGGGTAATGGAACATTTTGATTACAGGGTTTATGGAATATTTTGATGTCAGGGGTCATAGAGCATTTTGATGAAAATGGTCATGGAGCATTCTGATGAAAAGGTGCATGGAGCATTGAGATTACAGGGGGTTTGAAGCAATGTGATGACAAGGGCACGGAGCATTGTGATGAGAAGGCAATGGAGCATTCTGTTGACATGCATCACGGAGCTTTGTGATGACAAAGACATGGAGCCTTGTGATTACAGGGGTCTTGGAGCATTGTGATGAAAAGGGAATGAATCATTGTGATGAAAAATGCATGGAACCTTGTCATGACAGGGTTCAAGGAGCATACTGATGACACCTGTCAGGGTGCATTGTGATGATAAGTGTATTGAGCATTGTGATGACAAAGATCATGGAGCATTGTGATGAGAAGTCCATGGATAATTGTGATGACCAGCGTCATGGGACATGGTGATGACAAGTGTTATGGAACATTGTGATCAGAAGGGTTTGGTGCATTGTGATGACAGAGGTCACTGAGCATTGTGATTTCATTGTGATGACAATAGCATGAAAAACTATGGTGATGGGCACGGTGCATTGTGATGACAGGGTTCATGGAACATTGAGATGAACAGGGGCATGGAGCACTGTGATTACAGTGGTCTTGGAGCACTGTGATGACAAGGGCATGGATCATTGTGATTAGAGGGGTCTTGGAACATTGTGATGACAAGGGTCATGGAGGCTTGTGATGACAAGGCCGTGGAACCTTGTGATGGCAGGGGTCATGGATCATTGTTATGACAGGTGTAATGGAGCATTGTGATGACAAGGGCACGGAACACTGTTATACATAGATCATGCAGGTTTGTAAAGACAAGGGCATGGAGCACTGTGATGAGAAGTGCATGGAGCCTTGTGATGACAAGCCTCATGGAGATTTGTGATGACAAGCATATGGCGCATTCTGAAGACATGGGTCATGGAGCATTGTGCTGACAAAGGCATGGTGCATTTTGATGACAAAGGTCACAGGGCATTGTGATGAAATATTCATGGAACATTGTGGTGACAAAGGTCACAGAGCCTTGTATGACAATTGCATGGACCACTGTGATGACAAATGTCATGAAACATTGTGATGACTGGAGTCACGGAACATTCTGATGACAGGGGTCATGGAGCATTGTGATGACAGGGTTCATGGGGCATTGTGATGAGAAAGTCATGGAGCATTGGGCTGAACATGTTCATGATGTATTGTGATGACAGGTGTCATGGGGCATTTTGATGACATGGGAATGGACCATTGTGATGAAAAGGGCATGGAGCATGGTGATGAGAGGGCCTTGGAGCATTCTGAGGTCATGTGTCATGAAGCTTTGTGATGACAATGGCATGGAGCATTGTGATTCCACGGGCCTTCAAGCATTGTGAGGAAAAGGGCATGGTTCATTTTGTTGAAAAATGCATGGAGCTTTGTCATGACAGTGTTCAAGGAGCATACTGATGACAAGTGTCAGGGAGCATTGTGATGACAAGTGTATTGAGCATTGCGATGACAAAGGTAATGGAGTACTGTGAATAGAAGTACATGGATAATTGTGATGATGAGCGTCATGGGGCGTTGTGTTGACAAGTACTATGGAAAATTGTGATCACAAGGGTTTTGAGCATTGTGATGACAGAGGTCATGAAGCATTTTGATTTCATTTTGATGACAATAGCATGAAGCATTATGATGTTGGGTATGGTGCACTGTGATGACACAGTTCATGGACCATTGAGATGAAAAGGAGCATATAGCATTGTGATTACAGGGGTCTTGGAGCATTGTGATGACAAGGGCATGGAGCAATCTGATGACATGTGTCATGGAGCTTTGTGATGACAAGTGTATGGAGAACTGTGATTACAGTGTCTTGGAGCATTGTGATGACGAGTGTCATTGAGTCTTGTGATGACAAGACCGTGGAACCTCGTGAAGGCAGGTGTCGTGGAGCATTGTTATGACAAGGGTAATGGAGCATTGTGATGACAAGGGCATGGAGCACTGGTCTGAAATGTAACATGGATTATTGTGATGAGAGTGGTCATGGAGCTTTGTGATGACAAGGGCACACAACACTTTGATACATGGGTCATGGAGGATTGTAATGACATGTTCATGGAGCATTGTGATGAGAAGGGCATCGAGCATTGTGAAGACAAGTGTCATGGAGCTTTGTGATGACAAGGACATGGAGCAATGTGATGAGCGGCTTCATGGAGCATTGTGATGACAATGGCATGGAGCATTGTGATGCGAAGGGTCATGGAGCTTTGTGATGACAAAGGTCATTGGGCATTTTGATGACAAGGTCGTGGTGCATTGTGATGAGAAGGGCAGGGAGCATTGGGCTAACAGGGTCATGGAGCAATTTGGTGAAAAAGGTCATGGGATATTTTGATGAGTGGTTATGGAAAATTGTGATGTTGGGGTCATGGAGCATTGTGATGAAAAGCGTAATGGAGCATTTTGATGGCAGGGATTATGGAACATTGTGATGTCAGGGGTCATGGAGCATTTTGATGATAAGGGCATGTAGCATAGTGATGATAGGGGTAATGGAATATTGTGATGACAGTGGTGAGGGAGTATTGTGAAGACTAGTGGTGGAACATTGTGATATCAGTGGTGATAGAGCATTTTGATGAGAAGTGCATGGAGCATTGTGATGACAAGGTTTATGGAGCACTGTGATGACAAGGATGTGGAGCATTGTGATGACAAGCGCATGGTGCATTGTGATGACATGGGTCAAGGAGGATTCTGCTGAAAAGCACATGGAGCATTGTGATGACAAGTGTCATGGATCATTGTGCTGACAAAGGCATGGTGCATTGTGATGACTAGGGTCACGGAGCATTGTGATGAAAAGGGAATGTATCATTGTGATGCAAAATTCATGGAGCCTTGTCATGACAGGGTTCAAGGAGCATACTTCTGACAAGTGTCAGGGAGCATTGTGATGACAAGCGTATTGAGCATTGTGATTACAATGGTCATGGAATATTGTGAATAGAAGGCCATGGATAATTGTGAAGATGAGCGTCATGGGGCGTTGTGATGCAAGTGTTAAGGAACATTGTGATCACAAGGGTTTGGAGCATTGTGATGACAGAGGTCATGGAGCATTTTGATTTCATTGTGATGACAATAGCATGAAGCATTATGATGATGGGCATGGTGCATTGTGATGACAGGGTTCATGGAGCATTGAGATGAAAAGTGGCATTGAGCATTGTGATTACAGGGGTCTAGGAAAATTGTGATGACAAGGGCATGGAGCATCGTGAATGAGAAGGCCATGGAGCATTCTGATGACATGCGTCATGGAGCTTTGTGATGACAGCGGCCATGGAGCATTGTGATGACAAGGGCATGAAGCATTGTGATGACAGGGGCATCGAACATTGGTCTGACAAGTTTCATGGATTATTGTGATGACAGTGGGCATGGCGCATTGTGATGACAAGGGCATGGAACATTGTGATGACAAGGTCATGGAGTATTGTGAAGACAGGTGTCAGGGAGCATTGTGATGACATATATCATTGTCAATTGTGATGACAATGGCATGGAGCATTGTGATACCAAGTGTCATGGAGGATTGTGATGACAAAGATAATGGAGCATTTTGATGACAAGGGCTTGGGACATTGTGATGAGAAGCGTCATGGAGCATTCTGATGACAAGGGCATGGAGCTTTGTGATGACAAGGGCCATTAAGAATTTTGATGACAACGTCGTGAAGCATTGTGATGACAAGTGCATGGAGCTTGCTATGACAGAGGTCATTGAGCATTGCGATGACAAGAGAATGGAGGATTGTGATGAGAAATCATGTAAAATTGTGATAAGAAGTGTCAAGGAGCATTGTGATGAGAAAGACGTGGAGAATTGTGATGATATGGGGCATGGAGCATTGTGATGACCAAGGCATGGAGCATTGTGATGGCAAGACCGTGGAGCATTGTGATGAGAATATCACGGATAATTGTGATGACGAGCGTCATGGAGCACTGTAATGACAAGGGGCATGGAGCATTGTGATTACAGGGGTCTTGGAGGATTCTGATGACAAGGGCATGGAGCATTGTGATTACAGGGGTCTTGGAGGATTGTGATGACAAGGGCATGGAGCAATGTGATTACAGGGTTCTTGGAGCACTGTGATGACAAGGGTCATGGAGCCTTGGATGAAAATGCCGTGGAACATTGTGATGGCAGGGGTCATCGAGCATTTTTATGACAGATGTAATGGAGCATTGTGATGACAAGGGCATGGAACATTAGTCTGAAAATTTCATGGATTATTGTGATGAGATTCGGCATGGAGCATTGTGATGACTAGGGCATGGAACACTGTGATACATGTGTCATGGGGGATTGTAATGAAAAGGGCAGGGATCATTGTGATGAGAAGAGTATCGAGCATTGTGATGACAAGCGTCATGGAGCACTGTGCTGACAAGGGCATGGAGCAATGTGATGAGAGGTTTCATGTAGCATTGTGATGAAATGGCATGGTGCATTATGATGCCAAGGGTCATGGAGCTTTGTGATGACAAAGGTCATGGAGCATTTTGATGACAAGGTCGTGGTGCATTTTGATGAGAAGGGCAGGGAGCATTGTGATGACAGGGTCATGGAACAAATTGATTAAAATTGTCATGGAACATTTTTATGACAGGGGTTATGGAACATTGTGATATCAGGGGTCATGGAGCATTCTGATGAAAAGGTCCATGGAGCATTGTGATTACAGGGGTTTTGAAAAATTGTGATGACAAGGGCAAGGAGCATTTTGATGAGAAGGCAATGGAGCATTCTGATGACATGCATCAAGGAGCATTGTGATGACAAGGACATGGAGCATTGTGGAGACAAAGGTCACAGAGCCTTGTGTGACGAGGGCATGGACCACTGTGATGACAAATGTCATGAAGCATTGTGATGACTGGGGTCATGGAGCACTGTGATGACAAGGGCATTGAGCATTGTGATGACAGGGGCATGGAACATTGTTCAGACAAGTTTCATGGATTCTTTGTGATGACAGTGGGCATGGCGCACTGTGATGACAAGGGCATGGAACATTGTGATGACAAGGTCATGGAGTATTGTTAAGAGAGGTGTCAGGGAGCATTGTGATGACATATGTCATTTTCCATAGTGATGACAATGGCATGGAGCATTCTGAAACCAAGTGTCATGGAGGATTGCGATAACAAAGGTAATGGAACATTTTGATGACAAGTGCTTGGGACATTGTGATGACAAGGGTCATGGAGCATTGTGATGACAAGGGCATAGAGCTTGCTATGACATGGGTCATAGAGCATTGCGATGACAAGTGCATGGAGATTTGTGATGACAAGATCATGTAACATTGTGATAAGAAGTGTCATGAAGCATTGTGATGACAAGGACGTGGAGTATTGTGATGACATGGGACATGGAGCATTGTGATGACCAGGGCATGGAGCATTGTAATGGCAAGACCGTGGAGCATTGTGATGAGAAGTTCACGAATAATTGTGATGGCGAGCGTCATGGAGCACTGTAATGACAAGGGGCATGGAGCATTGTGATTACAAGGGTCTTGGAGCACTGTGATGACAAGGGAATGGAGCATTGTGATCAGAAGGCCACGGAGCATTCTGATGACATGTGTCATGAATCACTGTGATGACAAGGGCATGGAGCATTGTGATGAGAGATTTCATTGAGCATTGTGATGACAATGGCATGGAGCATTGTGAGGCCAAGTGTCATCGAGCTTTGTGATGACAAAGGTCATGGGGCATTTTGACGACAAGGGCATGGTGCATTGCGATGAGAAGGACAGGGAGCATTGTGATGACGGGGTCATGGAGAAATTTGATGAAAAGTGTCATGGAATATTTTGATGCCAGGGGTTATGGAACATTGTGATGTCAGAGGTCATGAAGCATTGTGATGAAATGGGTCATGGAGCATTTTGTGACAGGGGTTATGGAACATTGTGATGTCAGGGGTCATGGAGCATTGTGATGATAAGGGCATGTAGCACTGTGATGACAGGGGTCATGGAACACTGTGATGACAGGTGTGAGGGAGTATTGTGATGACTAGTGATGGAACATTGTGATATATGTGGTGAGAGGGCATTTTGATGAGAAGTGCATGGAGAATTGTGATGACAAGTGTTATGGAGCATAGCAATGATAAGGATGGGGAGTATTGTTATGACAAGCGCATGGTACATTGTGATGACATGGTTCATGGATCATTGTGCTGACAAGCACATGGAGCATTTTGATGACAAGTGTCATGGACCATTGTGCTGACAAAGACATGGAGCATTTTAATGACAAGGGTCACAGAGCATTGTGATGAAATATTCATGGAGCATTGTGGTGAAAAAGATCACAGAGCCTTGTGTGACGAGGGCATGGACCATTGTGATGAGATAGGTCATGAAGCATTGTGATGACTGGAGTCACGGAGCATTGTGATGAAAGGGGTCATGGAGCATTGTGATGACAAGGGCATGGAGCAATGTGATGACAGGGTCATGGAACATTGGTCTGGCAAGTTTCATGGATTATTGTGATGACAGTGGGCATGGAGCATTGTGATAACAAGGGCATGGAGCAATTTGATGACAGGGTCATGGAACATTGGTCTGACAAGTTTCATGGATTATTGTGATGACAGTGGGCATGGAGCATTGTGATGACAAGGTCATGGAGCATTGTGGTGACAAAGGCATGGAACATTTTGATGACAAGGGACACAGAGCATTGTGATGAAATATTCATGGAACACTGTTGTGTAAAAGATCACAGAGCCTTGCTTGAAGAGTACATGGACCACTGTGATGACAACGGTCATGAAACATTGTGATGACTGGAGTCACGGAGCATTGTGATGACAGGGGTCATGGAGCATTTCTCTGACAAGATTATGGATTATTGTCATGAGAGTGGGCATGGCGCATTGTGATGACAAGGGCATGGAACATTGTGATGACAAGGTCATGGAGTATTGTGAAGACAGGTGTCAGGGAGCATTGTGATGACATATGTCATTATCCATTGTGATGACAATGGCATGGAGCATTGTGATACCAAGTGTCATGGAGGATTGTGATGACAAAGGTAATGGAGCATTTTGATGACAAGGGCTTGGAACATTGTGATGACAAGGGTCATGGAGCATTGTGATGACAAGGGCATGGAGAATTGTGATGACAAGGGCCATTGAGAATTTTGATGACAACATCGTGAAGCATTGTGATGACAAGGGCATCGAGCTTGCTATGCCAGTAGTCATAGAGCATTGCGATGACAAGTGCATGGAGAATTGTGATGACAAGGTCATGTAACATTGTGATGAGAAGTGTCACGAAGCATTGTGATGACAAGGACGTGGAGAATTGTAATGACTTGTGACATGGAGCACTGTGATGAACAGGGCATGGAGAATTGTGATAGCAAGACCTTGGAGCATTGTGATGAAAAGACCATGGATAATTATGATGAAGAGCGTCATGGATCACTGTAATGACAAGGGGCATGGAGCATTGTGATGACAGGTGTCATGGAGCATTGTGGTGAGAGGGGTCATGGAGCATTGTGATGACAAGGGTAATGGAGCATTGTGATGAGACGGTCATGGAGCATTGTCCTGAAAATATTCATGGATTATTGTGATTACAGTGGTCAAGGAGCATTGTGATGACAAGGGAATGGAGCATTTTGATGACAAGGTCCTGGAGCAGTGTGATGAGAAGACCATGGAGCCTTGTGATGACAAGTCTAATGGAGCATTCTGATGAATAGCGGCATGGAGCATTGTGATTACAGGGGTCTTGGAGCATTGTGATGACAAGGTCATGGAGCATAGGGATGAGAAGGCCATGGATCATTCTGATGACATGTGTCATGGATCTTTGAGATGACAGAGGCATGGAGCATTGTTATTACAGGGGTCTTGGAGCTTTGTGATGACAAGGGTCACGGAGCCTTGGATGCCAAGGCGGTGGAACATTGTGATGGCATGGGTCATGGGGCATTGTTATGATAGGTGTAATGGAGCATTGTGATGACGAGGGCATGGAACATTGGTCTGAAAATTTCATGGATTATTGTGATGAGATTCGGCATGGAACATTGTGATGACTAGGGCACGGAACACTGTGATACATGTGTCATGGAGGATTGTAATGACAAGGGCATGGAGCATTGAGATGAGAAGAGTATCGAGCATTGTGATGACAAGTGTCATGGAGCATTGTGGTGACAAGGGAATGGAGCAATATGATGAGAGGTTTCATGTAGAATTGTGATGAAATGGCATGGAGCATTGTGATGTCAAGGGTCATGGAGATTTGTGACGACAAAGGTCATGGAGCATTTTGATGACAAGGTCGTGGTGCATTGTGATGAGAAGGGCAGGGAGCATTGTGATGACAGGGTCATGGAGCAAATTGATGAAAAGTGTCATGGAACATTTTGATGACAGGGGTTATGGAACATTGCCATGTCAGGGGTCATGGAGCATTTTGATGAAAAGGGTCATGGAGCATTCTGATGAAAAGGTGCATGGAGCATTGAGATTACAAGGGTTTTGAATGAATGTGATTACAAGGGCATGGAGCATAGTGATAAGAAGGCAATGGAGCATTCTGATGACATGCGTCATGGAGCTTTGTGATGACAAAGACATGGAGCATTGTGATTATAGGGGTCTTGGAGCATTGTGATGAAAAGGGAATGGATTATTGTGATGAAAAATGCATGGAGACTTGTCATGACAGGGTTCAAGGAGCATACTGATGACAACTGTCAGGGAGCATTGTGATGATAAGTGTATTGAGCATTGTGATGACAAAGATCATGCAGCATTGTGATGAGAAGACCATGGATAATTGTGATGACCAGCGTCACGGGGCAATGTGATGACAAGTGTTATGGAACATTGTGATCAGAAGGGTTTGGTGCATTGTGATGACAGAGGTCATTGAGCATTTTGATTTCATTGTGATGACAATAGCATGAAATATTATGGTGATGGGCACGGTGCATTGTGATGACAGGGTTCATGGAGCATTGAGATGAAAAGGGGAATGGAGCACTGTGATTACAGGGGTGTTGGAGCATTGTGATGGAAAGGTCATGGAGCATTGTGATGAGAAGGCCATGGAGCATTCTGATGGCATGCGTCATGGAGCTTTGTGATGACAAGGGCATGGAGAATTGTGATTACAGGGGTCATGGAATATTGTGATGACAGGCGTGAGGGAGTATTGTGATGACTAGTGATGGAACATTGTGATATCAGTGGTGAGAAGGCATTTTGAGGAGAAGTGCATGGAGCATTGTGATGACAAGGTTTATGGAGCATTTTGATGACAAGGATGTGGAGCATGGTGATGACAAGTGCATGGTGCATTGTGATGACATGGGTTATGGAGCATTGTGCTGACACGTGCATCGAGCATTGTGATGACAAGGGTCATGGAGCATTGTGCTGACAAAGGCATGGAGCTTTATGATGACAAGGGTCACAGAGCATTTTGATAAAAATTTCATGGAGCATTGTGGTGACAAAGGTCACAGATCTTTGTGTGTCGAGGTCATGGACCACTGTGATGACAAATGTCATGAAGCATTGTGATGACTGGAGTCACGGAGCTTTGTGATAACAGGGGTCTTGGAGCATTGTGATGAAAAGGGAATGGATCATTGTGATGAAAAAGGCATGGAGCATTGTCATGACAGTGTTCAAGGAGCATACCGATGACAAGTGTCAGCGAGCATTGTGATGCCAAGTGTTTTGAGCATTGTGGTGACAAAGGTCATGGAGCATTGTGATGAGAAGACCTTCCATAATTTTGATGACGAGCGTCATGGGGTATGTGATGACAAGTGTTATGGAACATTGTGATCAGAAAGGTTTGGAGCATTGTGATGACAGAGGACTTGCAGCATTTTGATTTCATTGTGATGACAATAGCATGAATCATTATGATTATGGTCATGGTGCATTTTGATGACAGTGTTCATGGAGCATTGAGATGAAAAGTGGCTTGAATTATTGTGATTACAGAGATCTTGGGGCATTCTGATGACAAGGGTCATGGAGCCTTGTGATGACAAGGCCGTGGAATATTGTGATGGCAGGGGTCATGGAGCATTGTTATGACAGGTGTAATGGAGCATTGTGATGACAAGGGCATGGAGCAATGTGATGAGAGATTTCATTGAGCATTGTGATGACAATGGCATGGAGCATTGTGATGCCAAGGGTCATGGAGCTTTGTGATGACAAATGTCATGGGGCATTTTGATGACAAGGGCGTGGTGCATTGTGATGAGAAGGGCAGGGAGCATTGTGATGACAGGGTCATGGAGCAATTTGATGGAAAGTGTCATGGAATATTTTGATGACAGGGGTTATGGAACATTGTGATGTCAGGGTTCATGAAGCATTGTGATGAAATGGGTCATGGAGCATTTTGTGACAGGTGTTATGGAACATTGTGATGTCAGGGGTCATGGAGCATTGTGATGATAAGTGCATGTAGCACTGTGATGACAGTGGTCATGGAACATTGTGATGACAGGGGTGAGGGAGTATTGTGATGACTAGTGATGGAACATTGTGATATATGTGGTGAGAGAGCATTTTGATGAGAAGTGCATGTAGCATAGTGATGACAAGTGTTATGGAGCAAAGCAATGATAAGGATGTGGAGTATTGTGATGAAAAACGCATGGCGCATTTTGATGACATGGGTCATGGAGCATTGAGCTGACAAGCACATGGAGCATTTTGATGACAACTATCATGGAGCATTCTGCTGAAAAATGCATGGAGCATTTTGATGACAAGGGACACAGAGCATTGTGATGAAATATTCATGGAGCATTGTGGTGAAAAAGATCACAGAGCCTTGTGTGACGAGGGCATGGACAATTGTGATGAGATAGGTCATGAAGCATTGTGATGACTGGAGTCACGGAGCATTGTGATGAAAGGGGTCATGGAGCCTTGTGATGACAAGGGCATGGAGCAATGTGATGACGGGGGCATGGACCATTGGTTTGACACGTTTCATGAATTATTGTGATGACAGTGGGCATGGAGAATTGTGATGACAAGGTCATGGAGCATTGGGGTGACAAAGGCATGGAGAATTTTGATGACAAGGGACACAGAGCATTGTGATGAAATATTCATGGAGCATTGTGGTGAAAAAGATCACAGAGCCTTGTGTGAAGAGGGCATGGACCACTGTGATGACAAAGGTCATGAAGCATTGTGATGACTGGAGACACGGAGCATTGTGATGACAGGGGTCATGGTGCATTGCTCTGACAAGATTAATGGATTATTGTGATAAGAGTGGGCATGGCACATTGTGATGACAAGGGCATGGAACATTGTGATGACAAGGTCATGGAGTATTGTGAAGACAGGTGTCAGGGAGCATTGTGATGACATATGTAATTGTCCATTGTGATAACAATGGCATGGAGCATTGTGATACCAAGTGTCATGGAGGATTGTGATGACAAAGGTAATGGAACATTTTGATGACAAGGGCTTGGAACATTGTGATGACAAACTTCATGGAGCATTGTGATGACAATGGCATGGAGCATTGTGATTTCAAGGGCCATTAAGAATTTTGATGACAACGTCGTAAAGCATTGTAATGACAAGCGCATGGAGCTTGCTATGACAGGGGTCATAGAGCATTGCGATGACAAGTGCATGGAGAATTGTGATGACAAAATCATGTAACATTGTGATGAGAAGTGTCACGAAGCATTGTGATGACAAGGACGTGGAGAATTGTAATGACAAGGGACATGGAGCATTTTGATGAACATGTCATGGAGAATTGTGATAGCAAGACCGTGGAGCATTGTGATGAATAGAGCATGGATAATTATGATGAAGAGCGTCATGGATCACTGTAATGACAAGGGGCATGGAGCATTGTGATAACAGGTGTCAGGGAGCACTGTGATGAGAGGGGTCATGGAGCATTGTGATGACAAGGGTCATGGAGCATTGTGATGAGAAGGTCATGGAGCATTGGCCTGAAAATGTTCATGGAGTTTTGTGATGACAGTTGTCAAGGAGCATTGTGATGACAAGGGAATGGAGCATTGTAATGACAAGGTCCTGGAGCAGTGTGATGAGAAGTCCATGGAGCCTTGTGATGACAATTCTCATGGAGCATTCTGATGAATAGGGGCATGAAGCATTGTGATTACATGGGTTTTGGAGCATTGTGATGACAAGGGCATGGAGCATTTTGATGAGAAGGACATGGAGCATTCTGATGACATGTGTCATGGATTTTTGTGATGACAAGGTCATGGAGCATTGTGATTACAGGGGTCTTGGAGCATTGTGATGACAAGGGCATGGAGTATTGTGATGAGAATGCCATGGAGCATTGTGATGACAAGGGCATGGAGCATTGTGATGACAGGGGAATGGAACATTGGTCTGACATGTTTTATGGATTATTGTGATGACAGTGGGCATGGCACATTGTGATGACAAGGGCATGTATCTTTGTGATGACAAGGTCACGGATTATTGTGAAGACAGGTGTCAGGGAGCATTGTGATGACATATGTCATTGTCCATTGTGATGACAATGGCATGGAGCATTGTGATACCAAGTGTCATTGAGGATTGTGATGGCAAAGGTAATGGAGCATTTTGATGACAAGGGCTTGGAACATTGCGATGACAAGGGTCATGGAGCATTGTGATGACAAGGGCATGGAGCATTCTGATGAAAAGGTGCATGGAGCATTGAGATTACATGGGTTTTGAAGCAATGTGATGACAAGGGCATGGAGCATTGTGATGAGAAAGCAATGGAGCATTCTGATGACATGCCTCATGGAGCTTTGTGATGACAAGGACATGGAGCATTGTGATTACAGGGGTCTTGGAGCATTGTGATGAAAAGGGAATGGATCATTGTGATGAAAAATGCATGGAGCCTTGTCATGACTGGGTTCAAGGAGCATACTGATGACAACTGTCAGGGAGCATTGTGATGATAAGTGTATTGAGCATTGTGATGACCAATATCATGGAGCATTGTGATGAGAAGACCATGGCTAATTGTGATGACCAGCGTCATGGGGCATTGTGATGACAAGTGTTATGGAACATTGTGATCAGAAGGGTTTGGTGCATTGTGATGACAGAGGTCATTGAGCATTTTGATTTCATTGTGATGACAATAGCATGAAATATTATGGTGATGGGCACGGTGCATTGTGATGACACGGTTCATGGAACATTGAGATGAAAAGGGGCATGGAGCATTGTGATTACAGGGGTGTTGGAGCATTGTGATGACAAGGGCATGGAGCATTGTGATGAGAAGGCCATGGAGCATTCTGATGACATGCGTCATGGAGCTTTGTGATGACAAGAGCATGGAGAATTGTGATTACAGGGGTCATGGAATATTGTGATGACAGGGGTGAGGGAGTATTGTGATGACTAGTGATGAAACACTGTGATATCAGTGGTGAGAAGGCATTTTGAGGAGAAGTGCATGGAGCATTGTGATGACAAGATTTATGGAGCATTTTGATGACAAGGATATGTAGCATTGTGATGACAAGTGCATGGTGCATTGTGATGACATGGGTTATGGAGCATTGTGCTGACACGTGCATCGAGCATTGTGATGACAAGGGTCATGGAGCATTGTGCTGACAATGGCATGGAGCTTTGTGATGACAAGGGTCACAGAGCATTGTGATAAAAATTTCATGGAGCATTGTGGTGACAAAGGTCACAGAGCTTTGTGTGACGAGGTCATGGACCATTGTGATGACAAATGTCATGAAGCATTGTGATGATTGGTGTCAAGGAGCATTGTGATAACAGGGATCTTGGAGCATTGTTATGAAAAGGGAATGGATCATTGTGATGAAAAAGGCATGGAGCCTTGTCATAACAGTGTTCAAGGAGCATACTGATGACAGGTGTCAGCGAGCATTGTGATTCCAAGTGTATTGAGCATTGTGATGACAAAGATCATGGAGCATTGTGATGAGAAGACCGTGGATAATTGTGATGACCAGCATCATGTGGCATTGTGATGACAAGTGTTATGGAACATTGTGATCAGAAGGGATTGGTGCATTGTGATGACAGAGTTCATTGAGCATTCTGAATTCATTGTGATGACAATAGCATGAATCATTATGAAGAAGGGCATGTTGCATTGTGATGACAGTGTTCATGGAGCATTGAGGTGAGAAGCGGCATGGAGAATTGTGATTACAGAGGTCTTGGAGCATTGGGATGACAAGGGTCACGGAGCCTTGTGATGACAAGGCCGTGGAACATTGTGATTGCAGGGGTCATGGAGCATTGTTATGACACGTGTAATGGAGCATTGTGATGATAACGGCATGGAGCAATGTGATTAGAGATTTCATTGAGCATTGTGATGACAATGGCATGGAGCATTGTGATGCCAAGGGTCATGGAGCTTTGTGATGACAAATGTCATGGGGCATTTTGATGACAATGGCGTGGTCCATTGTGATGAGAAGGGAAGGGAGCATTGTGATGACAGGGTCATGGAGCAATTTGATGGAAAGTGTCATGGAATATTTTGATGACAGGGGTTATGGAACATTGTGATGTCAGGGTTCATGAAGCATTGTGATGAAATGGGTCATGGAGCATTTTGTGACAGGGGTTATGGAACATTGTGATGTCAGGGGTCATGGAGCATTGTGATGATAAGAGCATGTAGCACTGTGATGACAGTGGTCATGGAACATTGTGATGACAAGGGTGAGCGAGTATTGTGATGACTAGTGATGGAACATTGTGATATATGTGGTGAGAGAGCATTTTGATGAGAAGTGCATGGAGGCTTGTGATGACAAGTTTTATGGAGCATAGCGATGAAAAGGATGTGGTTCATTGTGATGAAGAGAGCATGGCACATTGTGATGACATGTGTCATGGAGCACTGTGTTGACAAGTGCATGGAGCATTTTGATGACAAGTGTCATGGAGCATTGTGCTGACAAAGGCATGGAGCATTGTGAGGACAAGGGACACAGAGCATTGTGATGAAAATTTCATGGAGCATTGTGGTGAAAAAGATCACAGAGCCTTGTGTGACAAGGGCATGGACCATTGTGAGGACAAAGGTCATGAATCTTTGTGATGACTGGAGTCACGAAGCATTGTGGTGACAGGGGTCATGGAGCATTGTGAGGACAAGGGCATGGAGCAATGTGATGACAGGGGCATGGAACATTGGTCTGACTAGTTTCATGGATTATTGTGATGACAGTGGGCTTGGAGCATTGAGATGAGAAGGGCATGGAGCATTGTGGTGACAAAGGTCACAAAGCCTTGAGTGACGAGGGCATGTACCATTGTGAGGACAAAGGTCATGATGCATTGTGATGACTGGAGTCACGAAGCATTGTGATGACAGGGGTCCTGGAGCATTGTGATGACAAGGGCACGGAACATTGTGATGACTGGGGCATGGAACATTGGTATGACATGTTTCATGGATTATTGTGATGACAGTGGGCATGGCGCATGTGATGACAAGGGCATGGAACATTGTGATGACAAGGTCATGGAGTATTGTGAAGACAGGTGTCAGGGAGCATTGTGATGATATATGTCATTGTCCGTTGTGATGACAATGGCATGGAGCATTGTGATACCAAGTGTCATGGAGGATTGTGATGACAAAGGTAATGGAGCATTTTGATGACAAGGGCTTGGAACATTGCGATGACAAGGGTCATGGAGCATTGCAATGACAAGGGTCATGGAGCATTTTGATGACAAGGGCATGGAGCATTCTGATGAAAAGTTGCATGGAGCTTTGAGATTACAGTGGTTTTCAAGCAATGTGATGACAAGGGCATGGAGCATTGTGATGAGAAGGCAATGGAGCATTCTGATGACATGCGTCATGGAGCTTTCTGATGACAAGGACATGGAGCATGGTGAGTACAGGGGTGGAGCATTGTGATGAAAAGGGAATGGATCATTGTGATGAAAAATGCATGGAACCTTGTCATGACAGGGTTCAAGGAGCATACTGATGACAACTGTCAGGGAGCATTGTGATGATAAGTGTATTGAGAATTGTGATGACAAAGATCATGGAGCATTGTGATGAGAAGATCATGGATAACTGTGATGACCAGCGTCATGGGGCATTGTGATGACAAGTGTTATGGAACATTGTGATCAGAAGGGTTTGGTGCATTGTGATGACATAGGTCATTGAGCATTTTGATTTCATTGTGATGACAATAGCATGAAATATTATGGTGATGGGCACGGTGCATTGTGATGACAGGGTTCATGGAACATTGAGATGAAAAGGGGCATAGAGCATTGTGATTACAGGGGTGTTAGAGCATTGTGATGACAAGGGCATGGAGCATTGTGATGAGAAGGCCATGGAGCATTCTGATGACATGCGTCATGGAGCTTTGGATGACAAGGGCATGGAGAATTGTGATTACAGGGGTCATGGAATATTGTGATGACAGGGGTGAGGGAGTATTGTGATGACTAGTGATGGAACACTGTGATATCAGTCGTGAGAAGGCATTTTGAGGAGAAGTGCATGGAGCATTGTGACGACAAGGTTTATGGAGAATTTTGATGACAAGGATGTGGAGCATTGTAATGACAAGTGCATGGATCATTGTGATGACATGTGTTATGGAGCATTGTGCTGATGTGCGCCTCGAGCATTGTGATTACAAGGGTCATGGAGCATTGTGCTGAGAAAGACATGGAGCTTTGTGAAGACAAGGGTCACAGAGCACTGTTACAAAAATTTCATGGAGCATTGTGGTGACAAATGTCACAGAGCTTTGTGTGATGAGGTCATGGACCATTGTGATGACACATGTCATGAAGCATTGTGATGACTGGAGTCAGGGAGCATTGTGATAACAGGGGTCTTGGAGCATTGTGATGAAAAGGGAATGGATCATTGTGATGAAAAAGTCATGGAGCCTTGTCGTGACAGTGTTCAAGGAGCATACTGATGACAAGTGTCAGCGAGCATTGTGATGCCAAGTGTATTGAGCATTGTGGTGACAAAGGTCATGGAGCATTGTAATGAGAAGACCTTGCATAATTGTGATGACGAGCGTCATGGGGCATGTGATGACAAGTGTTATGGAACATTGTGATCAGAAGGGTTTGGAGCATTGTGATGACAGAGGACATGGAGTATTTTGATTTCATTGTGATGACAATAGCATGAATCATTATGATGATGGACATGGTGCTTTGTGATGACAGTGTTCATGGAGCATTGAGATGAAAAGTGGCATGGAGAATTGTGATTACAGAGGTCTTTGAGTATTGTGATGACAAGGGTCATGGAGCCTTTTGATGACAAGGCCGAGGAACATTGTGATGGCATGGTTCATGGAGCATTTTTATGACAGGTGTAATGGAGCATTGTGATGACAAGGGCATGGAGCATTGTGATGACAAGGGACACAGTGCATTGTGATGAAAATTTCATGGAGCTTTGTGTTGACAAAGATCAAAGAGACTTGTGTGACGAGGGCATGGATCATTGTGATGTGAAAAGGTCATGAATCATTTTAATGACTCTAGTCACGGAGCATTGTGATGACAGGGGTCATGGAGCACTGTGATGACAAGGGCATGGATCAATGTGATGACAGGGGCATGGAACATTCATCTGAAAAGTTTCATGGATTATTGTGATGACAGTGGGCATGGACCATTGTGATGTGAAAGGTCATGAATCATTGTAATGACTCTAGTCACGGAGCATTGTGATGACAGGGGTCATGGAGCACTGTGATGACAAGGGCATGGATCAATGTGATGACAGGGGCATGGAACATTCGTCTGAAAAGTTTCATGGATTATTGTGATGACAGTGGGCATGGACCATTGTGATGAGAAAGGTCATGAATCATTGTGATGGCTGGAGTCAAGGAGCATTGTGAAGACAGGGGTTATGGAGCATTGTGATGACAAGGGCATGGAGAAAATTGATGACAGGGGCATGGAACACTGGTCTGACAAGTTTCATGGATTATTTTCATGACAGTGGGCATGGAGCATTGAGAAGAAAACGGCAGGGAGCATTGTGGTGACAAAGGTCACAGAGCCTTGTGTGATGAGGGCATGGACTATTGTGAGGACAAAGATCATGAACCATTGTGATGACTGGAGTCACGGAGCATTGTGATGACAGGGGTCATGGAGCATTGTGATGACAAGGGCATGTAGCACTGTGATGATAGGGGCATGGAACATTGGTCTGACATGTTTCATGGATTATTGTGATGACAGTGGGCATGGCGCATGTGATGACAAGGGCATGGAACATTGTGATGACAAGGTCATGGAATATTCTGAAGACAGGTGTCAGGGAGCATTGTGATGACATATGCCATTGTCCATTGTGATGACAATGGCATGGAGCATTGTGATACCAAGTGTCATGGAGGATTGTGATGACAAAGGTAATGGAGCATTTTGATGACAAGGGCTTGGAACATTGCGATGACAAGGGTCATGGAGCATTGTGATGAGAAGGGCATGGAGCATTCTGATGAAAAGGTGCATGGAGCATTGAGATTACAGGGGTTTTGAAGCAATGCGATTACAAGGGCATGGAGCATTGTGATGAGAAGGCAATGGATCATTCTGATGACATGCGTCATGGAGCTTTGTGATGACAAGGACATGGAGCATTGTGATTACAGGGGTCTTGGAGCATTGTGATGAAAAGGGAATGGATCATTGTGATGAAAAATGCATGGAGCCTTGTCATGACAGGGTTCAAGAGCATACTGATGACACCTGTCAGGGAGCATTGTGATGATAAGTGTATTGAGCATTGTGATGACAAAGATCATGGAGCACTGTGATGAGAAGACCATGGATAATTGTGATGACCAGCGTCAAGGGACATTGTGATGACAAGTGATAAGGAACATTGTGATCAGAAGGGTTTGGTGCATTGTGATGACAGAGGTCATTGAGCATTTTGATTTCATTGTGATGACAATAGCATGAAATATTATGGTGATGGGCACGGTGCATTGTGATGAGAGGGTTCATGGAGCATTGAGATGAAAAGGGGCATGGAGCATTGTGATTACAGGGGTGTTGGAGAATTGTGATGACAAGGGCATGGAGCATTGTGATGAGAAGGCCATGGAGCATTCTGATGGCATGCGTCATGGAGCTTTCTGATGACAAGGGCATGGAGAATTGTGATTACAGGGATCATGGAATATTGTGATGACAGGGGTGAGGGAGTATTGTGATGACTAGTGATGGAACATTGTGATATCAGTGGTGAGAAAGCATTTTGAGAAGAAGTGCATGGAGCATTGTGATGACAAGGTTTATGGAGCATTTTGTTTGTTTGTTTTTGTTTTTTTGTGGTACGCGGGCTTCTCACTTCTGTGGCCTCTCCCGTTGCGGAGCACAGGCTCCGGACGCGCAGGCTCAGCGGCCATGGCTCACGGGCCCAGCCGCTCCGCGGCATGTGTGATCTTCCCAGACCGGGGTACGAACCCGCGTCCCCTGCATCGGCAGGCGGACTCGCAACCACTGCGCCACCAGGGAAGCCCTTATGGAGCATTTTGATGACAAGGATGTGGAGCATTGTGATGACAAGTGCATGGTGCATTGTGATGACATGGGTTATGGAGCATTGTGCTGACACGCGCATCGAGCATTGTGATGACAAGGGTCATGGAGCATTGTGCTGACAAAGGCATGGAGCTTTGTGATGACAAGGGTCACAGAGCATTGTGATAAAAATTTCATGGAGCATTGTGGTGACAAATGTCACAGAGCTTTGTGTGACGAGGTCATGGACTATTGTGATGACAAATGTCATGAAGTATTGTGATGACCTGAGTCACGGAGCATTGTGAAAACAGGGGTCTTGGAGCATTGTGATGAAAAGGGAATGGATCATTGTGATGAAAAAGGCATGGAGCCTTGTCATGACAGTGTTCAAGGAGCATACTGATGACAAGTGTCAGCGAGCATTGTGATGCCAAGTGTTTTGAGCATTGTGGTGACAAAGGACAAGGAGCATTGTGATGAGAAGACCTTGCATAATTGTGATGACGAGCGTCATGGGGTATGTGATGACAAGTATTATGGAACATTGTGATCAGAAGGGTTTGGAGCATTGTGATGACAGAGGACATGGAGCATTTTGATTTCATTGTGACCACAAAAGCATGAATCATTATGATGATGGGCATGGTGCATTGTGATGACAGTGTTCATGGGGCATTGAGATGAAAAGTGGCATGGAACATTGTGATTACAGAGGTCTTGGAGCATTGTGATGACAAGGGTCATGGAGCCTTGTGATGACAAGGCCGTGGAACATTGTGATGGCAGGGGTCATGGAGCATTGTTATGACAGTTGTAATGGAGCATTGTGATGACAAGGGCATGGAGCAATGTGATGAGAGATTTCATTGAGTATTGTGATGACAATGGCATGGAGCATTGTGAGGCCAAGGGTCATGGAGCTTTGTGATGACAAATGTCATGGGGCATTTTGATGACAAGGGCGAGGTGCATTGTGATGAGAAGGGCAGGGAGCATTGTGATGACAGGGTCATTGAGCAATTTGAATAAAAGTGTCATGGAATATTTTGATGACAGTGGTTATGGAACATTGTGATGTTATTGGTCATGAAGCATTGTGATGAAATGGGTCATGGAGCATTTTGTGACAGGGGTTATGGAACATGGTGATGTCAGGTGTCATGGAGCATTGTGATGATAAGGGCATGTAGCACTGTGATGACAGTGGTCATGGAATATTTTGATGACAGGGGTGAGTGAGTATTGTGATGACTAGTGATGGAACATTGTGATATATGTGGTGAGAGAGCAGTTTGATGAGAAGTGCATGGAGAATTGTGATGAAAAGTTTTATGGAGCATAGCGATGAAAAGGATGTGGAGCATTGTGATGAAAAGAGCATGGCACATGGTGATGACACGTGTCATGGAGCATTGTGCTGACAAGAGCATGGAGCATTTTGATGACAAGTGTCATGGAGCATTGTGCTGACAAAGGCATGGAGCATTGTGATGACAAGGGACACAGCATTGTGATGAAAATTTCATGGAGCATTGTGATGACAAGGGCATGGAGCAATATGATGACAGGGGCAGGGAATATTGGTCTGACAAGTTTCATGGATTATTGTGATGACAGTGGGCATGGAGCATTGAGATGACAAGGGCATGGAGCATTGTGGGGAAAAAGGTCACAGAGCCTTGTGTGACGAGAGCATGGACCATTGTGAGGACAAATGTCATGAAGCATTGTGATGACTGGAGTCACGGAGCATTGTGATGACAGGGGTCATGGACCATTGTGATGACAAGGGCATGGAGCACTGTGATGACAGGGGCATGGAACATTGGTCTGACATGTTTCATGGATTATTGTGATGACAGTGAGCATGGCGCATTGTGATGACAAGGGCATGGAACATTGTGATGACAAGGTCATGGAATATTGTGAAGACAGGTGTCAGGGAGCATTGTGATGACATATGTCATTCTCCATTGTGATGACAATGGCATGGAGCATTGTGATACCAAGTGTCATGGAGGATTGTGATGACAAATGTAATGGAGCATTTTGATGACAAGGCCTTGGAACATTGCGATGACAAGGGTCATGGAGCATTGTGATGACAAGGGCATGGGGCATTCTGAGGAAAAGGTGTATGGAACATTGAGATTACAGGGGTTTTGAAGCAATGTGATTACAAGGGCATGGAGCATTGTGATTAGAAGGAAATGGAGCATTCTGATGACATGCGTCATGGTGCTTTGTGATGACAAGGACATGGAGCATTGTGATTACAGGGGAATTGGAGCATTGTGATGAAAAGGGAATGGATCATTGTGACGAAAAATGCATGGAGCCTTGTCATGACTGGATTCAAGGAGCACACTGATGACAACTGTCACGGAGCATTGTGATGATAAGTGTATTAGGAATTGTGATGACAAAGATCATGGAGCATTGTGATGAGAAGACCATGGATAATTGTGACGACCAGCATCATGGGGCATTGTGATGAAAAGTGTTATGGAACATTGTTATCAGAAGGGTTTGGTGCATTGTGGTGACAGAGGTCATTGAGCCTTTTGATTTCATTGTGATGACAATAGCATGAAATATTATGGTGATGGGCACAGTGCATTGTGATGAGAGGGTTCATGGAGCATTGAGATGAAAAGGGGCATGGAGAATTGTGATTACAGGGGTGTTGGAGCATTGTGATGACAAGGGCATGGAGCATTGTGATGAGAAGGCCATGGAGCGTTCTGATGACATGTGTCATGGAGCTTTGTGATGACAAGGGCATGGGGAATTGTGATTACAGGGGTCATGGATTATTGTAATGACAGCGGTGAGAGAGTATTGTGATGACTAGTGATGGAACATTGTGATATCAGTGGTGAGAATGTATTTTGAGGAGAAGTGCATGGATCATTGTGATGACAAAGTTTAAGGAGTATTTTGATGACAAGGATGAGGAGCATTGTGATGACAAGCGCATGGTGCATTGTGATGACATGGGTTATGGAGCATTGTGCTGGCACGCGCATCGAGCATTGTGATGACAAGGGTCATGGAGCATTGTGCTGATGAAGGCATGGAGCTTTGTGATGGCAAGGGTCACAGAGCATTGTGATAAAAATTTCATAGAGCATTGTGGTGACAAAGGTCACAGAGCTTTGTGTGATGAGGTCATGGACCATTGTGATGACAAATGTCATGAAGCATTGTGATGACTGGAGTCACGGAGCATTGTGATAACAGGGTTCTTGGAGGATTGTGATGAAAAGGGAATGGATCATTGTGATGAAAGAGACATGGAGCCTTGTCGTGACAGTGTTCAAGGAGCATACTGATGACAAGTGTCAGCGAGCATTGTGATGCCAAGTGTATTGAGCATTGTGGTGACAAAGGTCATGGAGCATTGTGATGAGAAGACCTTGCATCATTGTGATGACGAGCATCATGGGGCATGTGATGACAAGTGCTATGGAACATTGTGATCAGCAGTGTTTGGAGCATTGTGATGACAGAGGACATGGAGCATTTTGATTTCATTGTGATGACAATAGCATGAATCATTATGATGATGGGCATGGTGCATTGTGATGACAGTGTTCATGGAGCATTGAGATGAAAAGTGGCATGGAGAATTGTGATTACAGAGGTCTTGGAGCATTGTGATGACAAGGGTCATGGAGCATTGTGATGAGAAGGCCATAGAGCTGTCTGATTACATGCGTCATGGAGCTTTGTGATGACAAGTGCATGGAGCATTGTTATTACAAGGGTCTTGGAGCATTGTGATGACAAGGGCATGGAGCATTGTGATGAGAAGGCCATGGAGCATTCTGATGACATGCGTCATGGAGCTTTGTGATGACAAGGGCATGGGGAATTGTGATTACAGGGGTCATGGAATATTGTAATGACAGCGGTGAGAGAGTATTGTGATGACTAGTGATGGAACATTGTGATATCAGTGGTGAGAATGTATTTTGAGGAGAAGTGCATGGATCATTGTGATGACAAAGTTTAAGGAGTATTTTGATGACAAGGATGAGGAGCATTGTGATGACAAGCGCATGGTGCATTGTGATGACATGGGTTATGTAGCGTTGTGCTGACACGCGCATCGAGCATTGTGATGACAAGGGTCATGGAGCATTGTGCTGACAAAGGCATGGAGCTTTGTGATGACAAGGGTCACAGAGCATTGTGATAAAAATTTCATAGAGCATTGTGGTGACAAAGGTCACAGAGCTTTGTGTGATGACGTCATGGACCATTGTGATGACAAATATCATGAAGCATTGTGATGACTGGAGTCACGGAGCATTGTGATAACAGGGTTCTTGGAGCATTGTGATGATAAGGGAATGGATCATTGTGATGAAAGAGACATGGAGCCTTGTCGTGACAGTGTTCAAGGAGCATACTGATGACAAGTGTCAGCGAGCATTGTGATGCCAAGTGTATTGAGCATTGTGGTGACAAAGGTCATGGAGCATTGTGATGAGAAGACCTTGCATCATTGTGATGACGAGCGTCATGGGGCATGTGATGACAAGTGTTATGGAACATTGTGATGAACAGGGTTTGGAGCATTGTGATGACAGAGGACATGGAGCATTTTGATTTCATTGTGATGAAAATAGCATGAATCATTATGATGATGGGCATGGTGCATTGTGATGACAGTGTTCATGGAGCATTGAGATGAAAAGTGGCATGGAGAATTGTGATTACAGAGGTCTTGGAGCATTGTGATGACAAGGGTCATGGAGCATTGTGATGAGAAGGCCAGAGAGCTGTCTGATTACATGCGTCATGGAGCTTTGTGATGACAAGTGCATGGAGCATTGTTATTACAAGGGTCTTGGAGCATTGTGATGACAAGGGTCATGGAGCCTTGTGATGACAAGGCCGTGGAACACTGTCATGACAGTGGTGAGGGAGTATTGTAATGACTAGTGATGAATCATTTTGATATCAGTGGTGAAAGAGCATTTTGATGAGAAGTGCATGGAGCTTTGTGATGACAAGGTTTATGGAGCATTGTGATGACAAAGTTGTGGAACATTGTGATGACAAGCGCATGGCACATTGTGAAGACATGGGTCATGGAGCATTGTTCGGACAATTGCATGGAGCATTGTGATGACAAGGGTCATGGAGCACTCTGCTGACAAAGGCATGGAGCATTGTGATGAAAAGTTCAGGGAGAATTATGGAGACAAAGTTCACAGAGCACTGTGATGACGAGGGCATGGACCACTGTGATGACAAAGGTCATGAAGCATTGTGATGACTGGAGTCACGGAGCATTGTCCTGACAAGGGCATGGAGCATTGTGATGACAGGGGCATGGAGCATTGGTCTGATAAGTTTCATGGATTATTGTGATGATAGTGGGAATGGCACATTGTGATGACTAGGGCATGGAGGATTGTTATGACCAGCTCAAGGAGTATTGTGAAGACAGGTGTCAGGGAGCATTGTGATAACATATGTCATGGTGCATTGTGATGACAATGGCATGGAGCATTGTGAAGCCAAGTATCATGGAGGATTTTGATGACAAAGGTAATGGAGCATTTTGATGACAAGGGCTTGGAGCATTGTGATGACAATGGTCATGGTGCATTGTGATGACAAGGGCATGGAGCATTGTGATGACAAGGGCCATTGAGAATTTTGATGACAAGGTCGTGAAGCATTGTGATGACAAGCATATGGAGCTTGCTATGACAGGGTTCATGGAGCATTGTGATGACAAGTGCATGGAGAATTGTGATGACAAGAGCATGTAACATTGTGATGAGAAGTGTCATGGAGCATTGTGATGGCAAGACCGTGGAGCATTGTGATGAGAAGACCATGGATAATTGTGATGACGAGCGTCATGGAGCACTGTAATGACAAGGAGCATGGAGCATTGTGATCACAGGTGTCATGGAGGATTGTGATGACAGGGGTCATGGAGCCTTGTGATGACAAAGGTCATGGAACATTCTGATGACAAGCTTATGGAGTATTGTGATGACAATGGCATGGAACATTGTGATGAAAAGGGCATGGAGCACTGGTTTGAAATATTTCATGGATTATTTTGATGACAGTGGGCATGGAGCATTGTGATGACAAGGTCAGGGAACAGGGTGATACACGGGTCATTGAGGATTGTAATGACAAGGCATGGAGCATTGTGTTGAGAAAGGCATCGAGCATTGTGATGACAAGTGTCACGGAGCTTTGTGATGACAAGGGCAAGGAGGAATGTGATGAGAGTGTTCATGGAGCACTGTGATGCCAATGGCATGGAGCATTGTGATGCCAAGGGTCATGGAGCTTGGTGATGACAAAGGTCATGGAACATTTTGATGACAATTGTGTGGTGCATTGTGATGAGTAGGGCAGGGAGCATTGTGATGAAAGGGTCATGGAACAATTGGATGAAAAGGATCAGGGAACATTTTGATGACAGGGGTTATGGAACATTGTGATGTCAGTGGTCATGGAGCATTTTGATGATAAGGGCATGTAGCATTTTGAAGACAGGGGTCATGGAACATTGTGATGACAGGGGTGAGGGAGTATTGTGATGACTAGTGATGGAACATTGTGATATCAGTGGTGAGAGGGCATTTAGATGAGAAGTGCATGGAGCATTGTGATGACAAGTTTTATGGAGCATTGTGATGGCAAGTTTGTGGAGCATTGTCATGAAAAGTGCATGGCACATTGTGATGACATGTGTCTTGGAGCATTTTGCTGAGAAGCGCATGTAGGGTTGTGATGACAAGGGTCATGGAGCATTGTGCTGACAAAGGCATGGAGCACTGTGATGACAAGTTTTACAGAGCATTGTCATGACGAGGGAATGGACCATTGTGATGACAAAGGTCATAAAGCATTGTGATGACTGGAGTCACGGAGCATTATGATGTGAGGGGTCATGGAACATTGTGATTACAAGGGCATGGAGCATTGTGATGACAGGGACATGGAGAATTGGTCTGACAAGTTTCATGGATTATTGGTATGAGGGTGGGCATGGCACATTGTGATGACAAGGGCATGGAACATTTTTATGACAAGGTCATGTAGTATTGTGAAGACAGGTGTCAGGGAGCATTGTGATGACATATGTCATGGTGCATTGTGATGACAATGGCATGGAGCATTGTGATGCCAAGTGTCATGGAGGATTGTGATGACAAATATAATGGAGCATTGTATGACAATTGCTTGGAGAATTGTGATGAAAAGGGTCCTGGATCATTGTGAGGACCAGGGCAGGGAGCATTGTGATGGAAAGACCGTGCAGCATTGTGATGAGAAGACCATGGATAATTGTGATGACGAGCGTCATGGAGCACTGTAATGACAAGAGGCATGGAGCATTGTGATTACAGGGGTCATGGAGCATTGTGATGACAGGGGTCATGGAGCATTGTGACGACATGGGTCATGGAGCATTCTGATGAAAAGCTTGTGGAGCATGGTGATGACAATGGCATGGAGCATAGTGATGAAAGGTCACGGAGCATTGTGATGAAAAAGGCATGGAGCCTTTTAATGACAGGGTTCAAGGAGCATTCTGACGACAAGTGTCAGGGAGCATTGTGATGACAAGTGTATTGAGCATTGTGATGACAAAGTGCATGGAGCATTGTGATGACACGGGCATGGAGTATTGTGATGACAGGCATCATGGAGCGTTGTGATGACAAGTGTTGTGGAACAATGTGATCCCAAGGGTTTGGAGCATTCTGATGACAGAGGTCATGGATCATTTTGATTTCAAGGAGCATGGAGCATTGTGATGACAGGGGTCATGGAGCATTGTGATGAGAAGATCATAGAGCATTGGGCTGAAAATATTCATGGAGTATTCTGATTACAGTGGTCTTAGAGCATTGTGATGAAAAGGGCATGGAGCCTTGTCATGACAGGGTTCAAGGAGCATACTGATGACAAGTGTCAGGGAGCATTGTGATGACAAGTGTATTGAGCATTGTGATAACAAAGTTCATGGAGCATTTTGCTGAGAAGACCATGGATAACTGTGATGAGGAGCATCACGGGGCATTGTGATGACAAGTGTTATGGAACATTGTGATCACAAGGGTTTGGAGCATTGTGATGACAGAGGTCATGGAGCATTTTGATTTCATTGTGATGAAAATAGCATGAAGCATTATGATGATGGGCATGGTGCATTGTGATGACAGGGTTCATGGAGCATTGAGATGAAAAGGGGCATGGAGCATTGTGATTAAATGTGTATTGGAGCATTGTGATGACAAGGGCATGGAGCACTGTGAATGAGAAGGCCATGGAGCATTCTGATGACACGCGCCATGGAGCTTTGTGATGACAAGTGCATTGAGCATTGTGATTACAGGGTCTTGGTGCACGGTGATGACAACGGTCATGGAGACTTATATTGACAAGGCCGTGAAACCTTGTGATGTCAGGTGTCATGGAGCATTGTTTTGACAGGGTAGTGGAGCATTGTGATGACAAGGGCATCAGAATTGGTATGAAAAGTTTCATGGATTATTGTGATGAGAGTGGGCATGGAGCATTGTGATGACAAGGTCACAGAACACTGTGTTACATGGGTCATGGAGGATTGTAATGACAAGGGCATGGAACATTGTGATGAGAAGTGCATCGAGCATTGGTATCACAAGCGTCATGGAGCTTTGTGATGACAAGTGCATGGAGCAATTTGATGAGAGGGTTCATGGAGCATTGTGATGACAATGGCATGGAGCATTGTGATGCCAATGGTTATGGAGCTTTGTGGTGACAAATGTCACAGAGCCTTGTTATGACGAGGCTATGGACCATTGTGATGACAAAGGTCATGAATCATTGTGATGACTGGAGTCACGGGGCATTGTGATGACAGGGGTCATGGTGCATTGTGATGACAAGTGCGTGGAGCATTGTGATGACAGGGGCATGGAGCATTGGTCTGACAAGTTTCATGGATTACTGTGATGACAGTGCGCATGGCGCACTGTGATGACAAGGGCATGGAGCATTGTGATGCCAAGGTCATGTAGAATTGTGAAGACAGGGGTCAGGGAGCATTGTGATGACATATATCATGGTCCATTGTGATGACAATGGCATGGAGCATTGTGATGCCAAGTGTCATGGAGGATTGTGATGACAAAGGTAATGTTGCAATGTGATGACAAGGGCTTGGAGCATTGTGATGACAAGGGCCATTGAGAATTTTGATGACAAGGTCGTGAAGCATTGTGATGACAAGCACATGGAGCTTTCTATGACAGGGGTCATGGAGCATTGCAATGACAAGTGCCTGGATAATTGTGATGTAAAGTGCACGTAACATTTTGATGAGAAGTGTCATGGAGCATTGTGATGACAAGGACGTGAAGAATACTGATAACCAGGGCATGGAGCATTGTGATGGCACGACCGGGGAGAATTGTGATGAGAAGACCATGGATAATTGTGATGACGGGCGACATGGAGCTCTGTAATGACAAGGGGCATGGAGCATTGTGATGACAGGGGTCATGGAGCATTGTGATGACAGGGGTCATGGAGCATTGTCAAGACAAGGGTCATGGAGCATTCTGATGACAAGCTTGTGGTGTATTGTGATGACAATGGCATGGAGCATTGTGATGAAAAGGGCATGGAACATTGTGGTGACTGGGGTCATGGAACATTGTGATGGCATGGCTGAGGGAGTATTGTGATGACTAGTGATGGAACATTGTGATATCAGTGGTGAGAGACCATTTTCATGAGAAGTGCATGGAGCATTGTTATGACAAGTTTTATGGAGCATTGTGATGACAAGGATGTGGAGCATTGTGATGACAAGCACATGGTGCCTTGTGATGACATCGGTCATGGATCATTGTGATGAGAAGTGTCATGGATCATTGTGATGGCAAGTCCGTGGATCACTTTGATGAGAAGACCAATGATAATTGTAATGACGAGCGTCATGGAGCACTGTAATGACAAGGGGCAAGGAGCATTGTGATGACAGGTGTCATGGAGCATTGTGATAACAGGGGTCATGGAACACTGTGATGACAATGGTCATGGAGCATTCTGATGACAAGCATGTGGAGTATTGTGATGACAATGGCATGGAGCATTGTGATGAAAGTTCATGGAGCATTGTGATGAATAAGGCATGGACCCTCTTCATGACAGGGTTCAAGGAGCATTCTGAAGACAAGTGTCAGGGAGCAGTGTGATGACAAGGGCATCGAGCATGGTGATGAGAAGGCCATGGAGCGTTCTGATGATATGGGTCATGGAGCTTTGTGATGACAAGGGCAAGGAGCATTGTGATTACTGGGGTTTGGAACATTGTGATGAAAACCGCCTGGGTCATTGTGATGAAAAGGCATGGAGCCTTGTCATGACAGGGTTCAAGAAGCATACTGACGACAAGTGGCAGGGAACATTGAGATGACAAGTGTATTGAGCATTGTGATGACAAAGGTCATGGAGCATTGTGATGAGAAGACCATGGATAATTGTGATGAGGAGTATCATGGGGAAATGTGATGACAAGTGTTATGGAACATTGTGATCACAAGGGTTAGGAGCATTGTGATGACAGAGGTCATGAAGCATTTTGATTTCATTGTGATGACAATAGCATTAAACATTTTGGTGATGGGCCTGGTGCATTGGAATGACATCGTTCATTGAGCATTGACATGAAAAGGGGCATGGAGCATTGTGAATACAGCGGTCTTGGAGCACTGTGATGACAAGGCCATGGAGCTTTGTGATGAGAAGGCCATGGAGCATTCTGATGACATAAGTCATTGAGCTTCGTGATGACAAGGGCATGGAGCATTGTGATTACAGGGGTCTTGGAGAATTGTGATGACAAGGTTCATGGAGCCTTGAGATGATGAGGCCATGGAACATTGTGATGGCAGGGGTCATGGACCATTGTTATGACACGGGTAATGGAGCCTTTTGATGACAAGGGCATGGAGCATTTGTGTGAAAAGTTTCATGGATTATTGTGATGAGTGTGGGCATGGAGCATTTTGATGTCACGGGCAAGGAACACGGTGATACATGGATCATGGAGGATTTTAATGACAAGGGCATGGAGCACTGTGATGAGAAAAGCATCGAGCATTGTGATGACAAGCGTCATGGAGCTTTGTGATGACAAGGGCATGGAGCAATGTGATGAGAGGGTTCATGGAGCGTTGTGATGACAATGGCATGGAACATTTTGATGCCAAGGGTCATGGATCACTGGGACGACAAGCGTCACGGAGCATTCGGATTACAGGTGTCATGGAGCATTGGGATGACAAGCGCATGGATCATTGTGATGACAAGTGTCTTGGAGCATTTTGATGACAAGAGTCCCAGATCATTGTGTTGTCTGGGGTCAGGGAGCGCTGTGATGACAGTGGTCATGGAGCAATGTGATGACAGGTGTAATGGAGCACTGTGATGGCAAGGGCATGGAGCACTGTGATGAGAAGTCCATGGAACATTTTGATGACATGCATCATGGAGCTTTGTGATGACAAGGGCATGGAGCATTGTGATTACAGTGGTCATGGAACATTGTGATGACAGGGATGAGGGAGTATTGTGATGACTAGTGATGGAACATTGTGATATCAGTGGTGAGAGAGCATTTTGATGAGAAGTGCATTGAGCATTGTGATGACAAGTTTTACGGAGCATAGCGATGAAAATGATGTAGAGCATAGTGATGAAAATTTCATGGTGCATTGTGATGTAATGGGTCATGGAGCATTGTGCTGAGAAGCGCATTGAGCATTGTGATGACAAGGGGCATGGAGCATTGTGATGTGCAGGTCATGGAGCATTGTGATGGCAAGACCGTGGAGCATTGTAATCGCAAGACCATGAAGCATATTGATGACGAGTGTAATCGAGCACTGTAATGACACGGGGCATGGAGAATTGTGATGACAAGGGTCAAGGAACATTCTGAAGACAAGCTTGTGGAGTATTGTGATGACAATGGCATGGAGCATTGTGATGAAAAAGGCATAGAGCCTTTTCATGACAGGGTTCGAGAAGCATTCTGACGACAAGTGTCAGGGAGCATTGTCATGAAAAGTGTATTGAGCATTGTGATGACAAAGGTCATGGAGCATTGTGATGACAAGGGCATGGAGTATTGTGATGACAGGTATCATTGAGCGTTGTGATGACAAGTGTTATGGAACAATGTGATCACAAGTGTTTGGAGCACTGTGATGAGAGGGTCATGGATCATTTTGATATCAAGGAGCATGGAGCATTGTGATGACAGAGGTCATGGAGCATTGTGAAGAGAAGAACATGGAGCAGTGAGCTGAAAATGTTCATGGAGTATTCTGATGAAAGGGGTCATGGGACGTTGTGATGACAAGTGTTATGGAACATTGTGATCACAATGGTTTGGAGCATTGTGATGACAGAGGTCATGGAGCATTTTGATTTCATTGTGATGACAATAGCATGAAGCCTTATGATGATGGGCATGGTGCATTCTGATGACAGGGTTAATGGAGAATTGAGATGAAAAGGGACATGGAGCATTGTGATTACAGGTGTCTTGGAGCATTGTGATGAGAAGGGCATGGAGCATTGTGAATGAGAAGGCCATGGAGCATTCTGATGACATGCGTCATGGAGCTTTGTGATGACAAGGGCATGGAGCATTTGTGTGAAAATTTTCATGGATTATTGTGATGAGAGTGGGCATGGAGCATTGTGATGACAAGGACACGGAACACTGTGATACATGGGTCATGGAGGACTGTAATGACAAGATCATGGAGCATTGTGATCAGAAGTGCATCGAGCATTGTGATGACAAGGGTCATGGAGCTTTGTAATGACAAGGGCATGGAGCAATGTGATGAGAGGCTTCATGAAACATTGTGATGACAATGGCATGGGGCATTGTGATGCCAAGGGTCATGGAGCTTTGTGATGACAAAGGTCATGGAGCATTTTGATGACAAGGGAGTGGTGCATTGTGATGATAGTGGTATGTAGCATTGAGATGATAGGGGTCATGGATGATTGTGATGACAGGGGTGAGGGAGTATTGTGATGACTATTGATGGAACATTGTGATATCAGTGGTGAGAGAGCATTTTCATGAGAAGTGCATGGAGCATTGTGATGATAATGTTTATGGAGAATTGTGATGACAAGGATGTGGAGCCTTGTGATGACAACCGCATGGCGCATTGTGATCACATCGGTCATGGAGCATTGTGCTGACAAGCTCATGGAGCATTGTGATGACAAGTGTCATGGAACATTGTGCTGACAAAGGCATGGAGCATTGTGATGCCAAGGGTCACAGAGCATTGTGATGAAAAGTTCATGCAGCATTTTGGTGACAAATGTCACAGAGACTTGTGAAGATGAGGGCATGGACCACTGTGATGACAAAGTCTTGAGGCGTTGTGATGACTGGAGTCACGGAGCATTGTGATGACATGTGTCATGGAGCATTGTGATGACAAGTGCATGGAGCATTGTGATGACAGGGTCATGGAGCCTCGGTCTGAAAAATTTCATGGAGCATTGTGATGACAGGGGCATGGAGCCTCGGTCTGAAAAATTTCATGGATTATTGTGATGACAGTGGGCATTGCACATTGTGATGACAAGGGCATGGATCACTATGAAGAAAAGGTCATGGAATATTGTGAAGTCAGGTGTCAGGGAGCATTGTGATGACCTATGTCATGGTGCATTTTGATGACAACGGCATGGAGCATTGTGATGACAAGTGTCATGGAGGATTGTGATGACAATGTTAATGGAGCATTGTGATGACAATGGTCATGGAGCTTTGTGATGAAAAGGGCATGGAGCATTGTGATGACAAGGGCTTTTGAGAATTTTGATGACAAGGTCGTGAAGCACTGTGATGAAAAGCACATGGAGCTTGCTATGACAGGGTTCATGGAGCATTGCGATGACAAGTGCATGGAGAATGTGATAACAAGAGCATGTAACATTGTGATTTGAAGTGTCATGGAGCATTGTGAAGGCAAGACGGTGGAGCATTGTGATGAGAAGACCATGGATAATTGTGATGACGAGCGTCATCGAGAACTGTAATGACAAGGGGCCTGGGGCATTGTGATGACCGGTGTCATGGAGCATTGTGATGACAGGGGTCATGGAGAATTGTGATGACAAGGGTCATGGAACATTCTGATGACAAGCTTGTGGAGTATTGTGATGACAATGGCATGGAGCATTGTGATGAAAAGGGTATGGAGCATTGTGATGAAAAAGGCATAGAGCCTTTTCACGACAGGGTGCGAGAAGCATTCTGATGACAAGTGTCAGGGAGCATTGTGATTACAAGTGTATTGAGCATTGTGATGACAAAGGTCATCGAGCATTGTGATGACAAGGGCATGGAGTATTGTGATGACAGGCATCGTAGAGGATTGTGATGACAAGTGTTATGGAACAATGTGATCACAAGGGTTTGGAGCACTGTGATGACAGACGTCATGGATCATTTTGATATCAAGGAACATGGAGCATTGTGATGACAAGGTCCTGGAGCACTCTGATGAGAAGACCATGGAGCCTTGTGATGAGAAGTCTCATGGAGCATTCTGAAGAAAAGTGGCGTGGAGCATTGTGATTACAGGGGTCTTGGAGCATTGTGATTACAAGTGCATGGAGCATTGTGAGAGATGTACAAGGAGCATTCTGATGACATGCGTCATGGAGCTTTGTGATGACCAGGGCAAGGAACACTGTGATTACATGTGTCTTGGAGCATTGTGATGAAATGTGCATGGATCATTGTGATGAAAAAGGCATGGAGCCTTGTCATGACAGTGTTCAAGGAGAATACTGATGGCAAGAGTCAGGGAGCATTATGATGACAAGTGTATTGAGCATTGTGATAAGAAATGTTATGGAGCATTGTGATGAGAAGACCATGGATAATTGTGATGACGAGCGTAATGGGGCGTTGTCATGACAAGTGTTATGGAACATTGTGATCACAAGGGTTTGGAGCATTGTGATGACAGAGGTCATGGAGCATTTTGATTTCATTGTGAAGACAACAGCATGAAGCATTATGATGATGGGCATGGTGGATTGGGATGACATGGTTCATGGAGCATTGAGATGAAATGGGACATGGAGCATTGTGATTACAGGTGTCTTAGAGTATTGTGATGACAAGGGCATGGAGCATTGTGAATGAGAAGGCCATGGAGCATTCTGATGACATGCGTCATGGAGCTCTTTGATGACAAGTGCATGGAGCATTTGTCTGAAAATTTTCATGGAATATTGTGATGAGAGTGGGCATGGAGCATTGTGATGACAAGGACACGGAACACTGTGATACATGGGTCATGGAGGATTGTAATGACAAGGTCATGGAGCACTGTGATGAGAAGGGCATCGAGCATTGTGATGACAAGCGTCATGGAGCTTTGTGATGACAAGGGCATGTAGCAATGTGATGAGAGGCTTCATGAAGCATTGTGATGACAATGGGATGGAGCACTGTGATGCCAAGGGTCATGGAGCTTTGTGATGACAAAGGTCATGGAGTATTTTGATGACAAGGGAGTGGTGCATTGTGATGATAACGGCATGTAGCATTGTGATGATAGGGGTCATGGAACATTGTGATGACAGGGGTGAGGGAGTATTGTGATGGCTAGTGATGGAACATTGTGATATCAGTGGTGAGAGAGCATTTTCATGAGAAGTGCATGGAGCATTGTGATGACAATGTTTATGGAATATTGTGATGACAAGGATGTGGAGCATTGTGATGACAACCGCATGGCACATTGTGATCACATCGGTCATGGAGAATTGTGCTGACAAGCTCAGTGAGCATTGTGATGACAAGTGTCATGGAACATTGTGCTGACAAAGGCATGGAGCATTGTGATGCCAAGGGTCACAGAGCATTGTGATGAAAAGTTCATGGAACATTTTGGTGACAAATGTCACAGAGACTTGTGATGATGAGGGCATGGACCATTGTGATGACAAAGTCTTGAAGCATTGTGATGACTGGAGTCACTGAGCATTGTGATGACAGGTGGCATGGAACATTGTGATGACAAGTGCATAGAGCATTGTGAGGATAGGGTCATGGAGCCTCGGTCTGAAAAATTTCATGGATTAATGTGATGACAGTGGGCATAGCACATTGTGAATGCAAGGGCATGGAGCACTGTGAAGAAAAGGTCATGGAGTATTGTGAAGTCAGGTGTCAGGGAGCATTGTGATGACCTATGTCATGGTGCATTGTGATGACAATGGCATTGAGCATTGTGATGACAAGTGTCATGGAGGATTGTGATGACAAAGGTATTGGAGTATTGTGATAACAAGCGCTTGGAGCATTGTGATGAGAAGTGTCATGGAGCATTGTAATGACAAGGGCATGGAGCATTGTGATGACCAAGGCAATTGAGAATTTTGATGTCAACGTCGTGAAACATTGTGATTACAAGCACATGGAACTTGCTATGGCAGCTGTCATGGAGCATTGTGTTGACAAGTGCATGGATAATTGTGATGACAATAGCATGTAACTTTGTGACGAGAAGTGTCATGGAGCATTGTGATGACAAGGACGTGGAGAATTGTGATCACAAGGGACATGGAGCACTGTGATGACCAGGGCATTCAGCATTGTGATGGCAAGACCGTGGGGCATTGTGATGAGAAGGTAATGGATAATTCGGAAGACGAGCATCATGGAGCACTGTAATGACAAGGGAAATGGAGCATTTTGATGACAGGTATCATGGATCATTGTGATGACAGGGATCATGGAGCATTCTGATGACAAGCTTGTGGAGTATTGTGATGACACTGGCATGGAGCACTGTGATGAAAAGGGCATGGAGCATTGTGATGAAAAAGGCATGAAACCTTTTCATGACAGGTTTCAAGGAGCATTCTGACGACAAGTGTCAGGGAGTATTGTGATGACAAGTGTATTGAGCATTTTGATGACAAATTTCATGCAGCATTGTGATGACAGGTATCATGGAGCGTTGTGATGACAAGTGTTATGGAACATTGTGATCACAAGGGTTTGGAGCATTGTGATGACAGATGTCATGGATCATTTTCAGTTCAAGGAGCATGGAGCATTGTGATGACAAGGGCATGAAGCAATGTGAACCCAATGTTCACCGAGGATTTTGATGACAATTGGAATGGAGTATTGTGATGTCAAGTGCATGGAGCATTGTGATGACAATGTCATGAAGCATTTTGCTGACAAAGGCATGGAGCATTTTGATGACAAGAGTCATGGAGCACTGTAATGACAAGCGTCACGGAGCATTGTGATTACAGGGGTCATGGAGCATTGGGATGGCAAGGGCATGGATCATCGTGTTGACAAGTGTCATGGAGCATTTTGATGACAAGATTCCCGGATCATTGTGTTGTCAGGGGTCATGGAGCATTGTGATGACAGTGGTAATGGAACATTGTGATGACAGGTTCATGGAGCATTGTGATGAGAAGGTCATAGAGCATTGGGCTAAAATATTCATGGAGTATTGTGAAGGCGGGGGTCATGGAGCATTGTGATGACAAGGGAATGGAGCATTGTGATGAGAAGGTACTGAAGCATTGTGATAAGAAAACATTGGAGCCTTGTATTGACGAGTCTCATGGAACATTCTGATGAAAAGGGGCATGGAGAACTGTGACTACATGGGTCTTGGAACATTGTGAAGAAAAGGGCATGGATCATTGTGATGAAAAAGTCATGGAGCCTTGTCATGACAGGGTTCAAGGAGCAAACTGACGACAAGAGTCAGGGAGCATTGTGATGACAAGTGTATTGAAAAATGTGATGACAAAGTTCATGTAGCATTGTGATGAGAAGACCATGGATAATTGTGATGACGAGCGTCATGGGGCGTTGTGATGACAAGTTTTATGGAACACTGTGATCAAAAGGGTTTAGAACATTGTGATGACAAAGGTCATGGAGCATTTTGATTTCATTGTAATGAAAATAGCATGAAACATTATGATGATGGGCATGGTTCATTTTGATGACAGGGTTCATGGAGCACGGAGATGAAAAGGGGCATGGAGCATTGTGATGACAAGCGTCACGGAATATTCTGATTAAAGGTGTCATGGAGCATTGGGATGACAAGGGCATGGATCATTGTGATGACAAGTATCATGGAGATTTTTGATGACAAGAGTCCCGGATCATTGTGTTGTGAGGGGTCATGGAGCGTGGGGATGACAGTGGTCATGGAGCATTGTGATTACAGTGGTCATGGTGCATTGTGATGAGAAGGTCATGGATCATTGGGCTGAAAATGTTCATGGAGTATTGTGATGACAGGGGTCATGGAGCATTGTGATGACAAGGTCCTGGAGCACTGTGATGAGAAAACCATGGAGCCGTGTGATGACATTCTCATGGAGCATTCTAATGAAAATGAGCATGGAACATTGTGATTACAGGGGTCGTGGAGCATTCTGATGACAAGGCAATGGTTCATTGTGATGAGAAAGCCATGGAGCATTCTGAAGACATACATCATGGAGCTTTGTGATAACAAGGGTCATGGAGCCTTGTGATGACAAGGCTGTGGAACATTGTGATGACTGGGATCATGGAGCATTGTTATGACAGTGGTAAAGGAGCATTGTGATGACAAGGCCATGAGGCATTGGTCTGAAAAGTTTCATGGATTATTGTGATGAGAGTGGGCCTGGAGCATTGTGATGACAAGGGCCTGGAACACTGTGGTACATGGTTCATGGAGTACTGTAATGGCAAGGGCATGGAGCATTGTTATGAGAAGGGCATCAAACATTGTGATGACAAGCGTCATGGACATTTGTGAAGAAAAGTGCATGGAGCAATGTGATGAGAAGGTTCCTGGAGCATTGTAATGACAATGACATGGAGCATTGTGATGCCAAGGGTCATTGAGCTTTGTGATGACAAAAGTTATGGAGCATTTTGATGACATGTGTTATGGAGCATTGTGACGTCAGCGGTCAAGGAGCACTGTGATGATAATTGCATGTAGTATAGTGATGACAGGGGTCATGGAACATTGTGATGAGAAGGGTGAGGGAGTATTGTGATGACTAGTTATGGAACAGTGTGATATCAGTGGTGAAAGAGCATTTTGATGAGAAGTGCATGGAGCATTGTGATGACAAGCTGGTGGAGCAGTGTGTTGACAAGCGCATGGAGCATTGTGGTGACAAGGGTCATGGAGCATTGTGATGAAAAGTTCATGGAGCATTGTGGTGACAGGTCACAGAGCCTTGTGATGACGAGGGCATTGACCATTGTGATGACAAAGATCATGAAGCATTGTGATGAATGGAGTCACGGAGCATTTTGTTGACAGCGGTCATGGAGCATTGGGATGTCAAGGGCATGGAGCATTGTGATGACAGGGGCATGGAGCATTTTGATGGTAAAATCCTGAAGCATTGTGATGAGAAGACCTTGGGTAATTGTGATGACGAGCATCATGGAGCACTGTACTGACAAGGGGCATGGAGCACTGTGATGACAGGTGTCAGGGAACATTGTGATGACAGAGGTCATGGAGCATTTTGATGACAAGGGCATGGAGTATTGTGATGACAAGGGCTTGGAGCATTGTGATGACAAGTGTCATGGAGCATTTTGATGACAATGGCATGGAGCATTGTGATAACATCGTCATGGATTATTGTTAAGATAGGTGTCAGGAGGCATTGTGATGACATATGTCATGTTCCATTGTGGTGCCAATGACATGGAGCATTGTGATGCCAAGTGTCATGGAGGATTGTGATGACAAAGGTAAAGGAGCTTTGTGATGACAAGGGCATGGATCACTGTGATGACAAGGGCCATTGAGAATTTTAATGACCAGGTCTTGAAACATTGTGATGTCTAGCGCATGGAGCTTGCTATGACAGGGGTCCTGGTGCATTGTGATGACAAGTGAATGCAGAATTGTGATGACAAGAGTATATAACATTGTGAGGAGAAGTGTCAAGGAGCATTGTGATGATAAGGACATGGAGAATTGTGATGACAAGGGACATGGGGCATTGAGATGACCAGGGCATGGAGCATTGTGATGGTAAAACCCTGAAGCATTGTGATGAGAAGACCTTGGGTAATTGTGATGACGAGCATCATGGAGCACTGTACTGACAAGGGGCATGGAGCATTGTGATGACAGGTGTCAGGGAACATTGTGATGACAGAGGACATGGAGCATTGTGATGACAAGGGCTTGGAACATTGTGATGACAAGGACTTGGAGCATTGTGATGACAAGTGTCAGGGAGCATTGTGATGACATTGGCATGCAGCATTGTGATGACAAGGGACATTGAGAATTTTTATAACAATGTCATGAAGCATTGTGATGACAAGCATATGGAGCTTTCTATGACATGGGTCAGGGAGCATTGCGATGAAAAGTGCATGGAGAATTGTGATGACAAAAGCATTTAACATTGTGATGAGAAGTGTCATCGAGCATTGTGATGACAAAGAGGTGGAGAATTGTGATGACGATGGCATGGAGCAATGTGATGGCAAGACGGTGGAGCATTGTGATGAGAAAACCATGGATAACTGTGATGACGAGCATCATAGAGCATTATGATGACAAGAGCCGTGGAGCATTCTGACATAAGATATCACTTATGAAGGAAATGTAAACATGGCTACACAAGAACAGAATTAGGAAAGAGAACAGAGTCTCACATTTAGAAAACTTACTTATGCCTGCTTAAGGGGAAAGGAGAGGTGGGGAGATGAACAAAACCAGAGCTTTATATTAGCACAGGTACCGTTGCATAATCCAAATACAGAAGAGACAAGACCTACTCCTTCCTCAGTGAACGGGACTCAACAGCCCTATTCCCGCAGAGGAATATATCTGACTAGTAAGAATCTTAACACCTACGTATTGATATGTCTCCATAAGGGAATCAAGTGTGTCTAGACAGGCATAAACACGTCAGTGAAAATCAGCTCAACCTCATTATATAAATGAATTTCAAAAACAAAACAAAAAAACAGCGAAATTCTAACACAATTCCTTCAGGTGTTCTGATGAAACCGGGAATGACCCTATCTAAAATGACAGCTGGATGAGACATAAGGCTGGACACTTGGGACTGAGAGGGTTGGTGAGATTGGATGAGAAAATGCAGACCGTTTAAAGCAATAATGCATGCCACCAATTCCATGGGTCCCAAGTCGACAGGTAAAAGGGAATATCACTACAGTTATAACATGTATGGGAAATGTAGAGAATGGACACACTGTGAATATGAAAGGATTCTAAAACTCAACTAATACTCCCTATCCTGGTGCTCCAGGTTCAGTTTCCAACTGCTTTACTATCAATCTCCCAACTTGGAGAGACAGACCCTTTAACCTCCTGGTATGCACAGGTTGCCAATTTGGCAGAGGATGAAAGGGAAGAGGGAGGACCATTGAGAGAGTAGCTGTTAGGCATTTGGACGGGCCCATGTCACTCTAATTTCCCGTCAGGAAGAAATATTAACCAAAATTTCAGCCATCCGCCAGGAACCAGTTCAGGTCCTCAAACAAAACTGTGGATTTGCTGTCAGCTTACAAAAAACGAGTTGAAAAATGGAGCTCTGGGGCAAAGCAATTCAAAAACTGGCAGCGTAATAAACGACAACTAACGTCCAAAAATCTTTTGTGGGATGGCAATGAGGCGGACGTGAAAACGAGGCACAATAGCATGAAACAAATTTCAAGAGGTACTTTGGAATCACCTTTTAAGCACAGCAAGAGCGTCTCATTGTCGACAATGATGCATTTGGCCAAAAAGTGCATATGAGTTTTCTCCAGAATATATTCAAGAAAAAACGCATATACCCTTTTTAACCCAGCAAGCAAGCGGACAATGCAAATCTGCACTACAAAGAAGTATCACTTCCCAGCGGTCAAAAGGCACATCCGCAAAATGTGTAAAAATCAGAAAGGCAAGACAGGTCCTGCAGAACAGGGAGCCTAGTTATGCTGATGGGCACGATGTAAACTGTCAACAGCCTCTCTGGAGGAGTGCAATGTGTTCCCTACAACAGGAAACAAGAGAGCTACAGAGCCACGGGCATTTCCAATCTAGGGAACATACCTTGGGAAAACTGAAAATCAATAAGACAGAGAAACCCCAAAATTTAGGGAGGCACTGCTTACAAGAACCTCAACTTGGGTACACCTTAAATATCCCAGGAAAGACAAAAAATGGTTCAAGAAATTGTGGTACTTACGTACGATGAAATATCACTCAGCCATGAAATCAATGTCATAAGGCCAGTAGCAGCAAAATGAGTGGATTCAGGTACGATGATTCTAAGTGAAATAAGTCACAGAGAAAAAGAAACTTATCATAAGATATCACTTATGAAGGTCCTGTAAACATGGCTACACATGAACTGAGTTAGGAAAGAGAACAGAGTCTCACATTTAGAAAACACTCTTATGCCTGCTTAAGGGGGAAGGAGAGGTGGGGTGATGCATAAAACCAGAGTTTGATATTAGTACAGGTACCGTTCCAAAAACCAAATACGGAAGAGAAAATACCTACACCTTCCTCAGTAAAAGGGACTCAAAACCCAATATTTCCCGCAGAGGAATATATCTGATTAGTAAGAATCTTAAAAACTATGTATTGATATGTCTCCATAAGGGAATCAAGTGTGTCCTAACTGGCATAAACTTGGCAGTGAGAATCAGCTCAAACCCAGTATAAAAAGGAATTCCAAAAACAAAACAAAAAAAACAGGGAAATTCTTTACAATTCCATCTGGGGCTCTGATGAAACCTGGAATGACCATATCTACAATGAAAGCTGGATGTGGCATAAGGCAGGACACTTGGGACTGAGTGGATTGGTGAGATACGGTGCACAAATGCAGACCATTTAAAGCAATAATTGTTGGCACACATTCCACGGGTCCCAACTCTCCAGGTTGAAGGGAATATTACTACAGCTGTAACATGTACGGGAAACCTCGAGAATGGACACACTGTGAATACGAAAGGTTTCTAAAACTCAACTAATAGTCCCACTCCTGTTGCTCCGGTCTGATTTTCCAACTGCTTTACTATCAATCTCCCAACTTGGAGAGACAGCGCCTTTAAACTCCTGGTTCTCACAGGTTGCCAAACTGGCAGAGTATGAAAGGGAAGAGGGAAAACCAATGAGAGAGTAGCTGTTCGGCATTTGGACGGGCACATGTCACTCTAATTTCCCGGCAGGAAGAAGAATTAACCAAAGCCTCAGCCACCCACCGGGAACCAGTATAGGTCCTGAAGCACAATTTTGGACTTGCGGTCAGCTCACAAAAAACGAGTTGAAAAATGGAGCTCAGGGGCACAGCAATTCACAAACTGGCAGAGTAATAAAGGACAACTATCGTCCAAAAATCTGTTGAGGGAACGCTACGAGGCAGAATTCAAAGCGATCCAGAAATGCAGGAAACAGATTTAAAGAGGTACATTGGAATCACCTTTAATTCACAGGAAGAGGGGCACAACTTCGACAATGACGCACTTGGCCTAAAAGGGCGTATGCGTTTTCTCCTGAATATATTCAGGAGAAAATGCATACGCCCATTTAGGCCAAGCAAGCAAGGAGGCAATGCATATCTGCACTACAAAGAAGTATCACTTCCCACCGTTCAAAAGGGACATCCGCAAAATGTGTAAAACCAGAAAGGCAAGACAGGCCCTGGAGAAGAGGGAGCCTAGTTATGCTGATGGGCTGGATGTAAATTAACAACTGCCTCTCTGGGGGAGTGCATTGTGTTCCCTAAAACAAGTAAACAACAGAGCTACAGAGCCAAGGGCACTTCCAGTCTAGGGAATATACCTTGGGTAAACTGAAAATCAATAAGACAGAGATACCCCAAAATTTAGGGCTGCACTGCTTACAAGAACCTCAACCTGGGTACACCTTAAATATATCAGGAAAGAAAAAATGGTTCAAGAAATTGTGTTACTTACGTTCGATGCAAAATCCCTCAGCCTTGAAATCAATGTCATAAGGCCAGTAGCAACAAAATGAGTGGATTTAGGTAGGATGATTGTAAGAGAAATAAGTCACAGAGAAAAAGAAACTTATCATAAGATATCACTTATGAAGTTCCTGTAAACATGGCTACACATGAACTGATTTAGGAAGGAGAACAGAGTCTCCCATTTAAAAAACACTCTTATGCCTGCTTAAGGGTGAAGGAGAGGTGGGGTGATGCATAAAACCAGAGTTTGATAGTAGTACAGGTACCGTTCCAAAAACCAAATGAGGAATAGACAAGACCTACACTTTCCGCAGTGAAAGGGACTCAAACCCCATATTTCCCGCAGAGGAATATATCTGATTAGTAACAATCTTAAAACCTATGTATTGATATGTCTCCATTAGGGAATAAAGTGTGTCTAGACTGGCATAAACATGGCAGTGAGAATCAGCTCAAACCCACTATAAAAAGGAACTTCAAAAACAAACCAAAAAAACAGGGAAATGCTTTACAATTCCTTCACGGTCTCTGATGAAACCTGGAATGACCCTATCTACAACGACAGCTGTATGTGGCATAAGGCTGGACACTTGGGACTGAGAGGATTGGTGAGTTTCGTTGAGCAAATGCAGACCATTTAAATCAATTATGCATGGCACACATTGCAATGGTCCCAACTCCCTAGGTTGAAGGGAATATTACTACAGCTATAACATGTACAGGAAACCTAGAGAATGGACACACTGTGAATACAAAAGGTTTCTGAAACTCAACAATAGTCCCTCTCCTGGTGCTCCGGTTTGAATTTCCAACTGCTTTACTATCAATCTCCCATCTTAGAGAGACAGACACTTTAACCTGCTTGTTAGCACAGGTTGCCAATTTGGCAGAGTATGAAAGGGAAGAGGGAAAACCAATGAGAGAGTAGCTGTTAGGCATTTGGACGGGCACATGACACACAAATTTCCCGGAAGGAAGAAGTATTAACCAAAGTCTCAGTCACCCGCTGGGAACCAGTATATGTCCTGAACCAAAATTTTGGATTTGCGGTCAGCTCACAAAAAACGAGTTGAAAAATGGAACTCAGGGGCACAGCAATTCACAAACTGGCAGAGTAATAAAGAACAACTATCGTCCAAAAATCTGTTGAAGGAAGGCAACGAGGTGGATTTGAAAGCGAACCAGAATAGCAGGAAACAGATTTCAAGAGTTACATTGGAATCGCCTTTAAAGCACAGGAAGAGGGGAACAACTTCGACAATGATGCACTTGGCCAAACAGGGCGTATGCGTTTTCTCCTGAATATATTCAGGAGAAAACGCATACGCCCTTTATAGCCAAGCAAGAAAGTGGGCAATGCAAATCTGCACTACAAAGAAGTATCACTACCCACCAGTCAAAACGGACATCGCAAAATGTGTAAAAACCAGAAAGGCAAGACATTCCCTAGAGAAAAGGGTGCCTAGTTATGCTGATGGGCAGTATGCAAATTGCCAACTGCCTCTCTGAAGGAGTGCATTGTGTTCGCTAAAACAAGTAAAAAACAGAGCTACAGAGCCGAGGGCACTTCCAGTCTATGGAATATATCTTGGGAGAAATGAAAATCAATAAGACAGAGCCACCCCAAAATTTAGGGCTGCTCTGCTTAGAAGAACCTCAACTTGGGTACACCATAAATGTCCCAGGAAAGACAAAAATGGTTCAAGAAATTGTGACACTTACGTACGATGGAATATCCCTCAGCCATGAAATCAATGTCATAAGGCGAGTAGCAGCAAAGTGAGTGGATACAGGTACGAAGATTCTAAGTGAAATGAGTCACAGAGAAAAAGAAACTTATCATAAGATATCACTTATGAAGGTCCTGTAAATATGGCTACACAAGAACCGAGTTAGGAAAGAGAACAAAGTCTCACATGTAGAAAACACCCTTATGCCTGCTTAAGGGGGAAGGAGAGGTGGGGTGATGCATAAAACCAGAGTTTGATATTAGTACAGGTACCGTTCCAAAAACCAAATAGAGAATAGACAAGACCTACACTTTCCGCAGTGAAAGGAACTGAAACACCATATTTCCCGCAGAGGAATATATCTGATTAGTAACAATCTTAAAACCTATGTATTGATATGTCTCTGTAAGGGAATCAAGTGTGTGTAGGCTGGCATAAACATGGCAGTGAGAATCAGCTCAAACCCACTATAAAAAGGAATTTCAAAAACAAAACAAATAAACGGGGAAATTCTTTACAATTCCTTCAGGGGCTCTGATGAAACCTGGAATGACCCTATCTACAACAACAGCTGGATGTGGCATAAGGCTGGACACCTGGGACTGAGAGGTTAGGTGAGATTCGGTGAGCACATTCAGACCATTTAAAGCAATAATGCGTGGCACACATTCCAAGGGTCCCAACTCTCCAGGTTGAAGTGAATATTACTACAGCTATAACATGTACGGGAAACCTAGATAATGGACACACAGTGAATACGAAATGTTTCTAAAACTCAACTAATAGTCCCTCTCCTGGAGCTCCGGTTTCAATTTCCAACTGCTTTACTATCAATCTCCCAACTTGGAGAGACAGCCCCTTTAACCTCCTGGTTCACACAGGTTGCCAATTTGGCAGAGGATGAAAGGGAAGAGGGAGAACCAATGAGAGAGTAGCTGTTAGGCATTTGGAAGGGAACATGTAACTCTAATTTCCGGGCAGGAAGAAGAATTATCCAACGTCTCAGCCACCCGCCGGGAACCAGTATAGTTCCTGAACCAAAATTTTGGACTTGCGGTCAGCTCACAAAAAACGAGTTGAAAAATGGAGCTCAGGGGCACAGCAATTCACAAACTGGCAGAGAAATAAAGGTCAACTATCGTCCAAAAATCAGTTGAAAGAATGCAACGAGGCGGACTTGAAAGCGAGCCAGAAATGCAGGAAACAGATTTAATGAGGTACATTGGAATCGCCTTTAAAGTACAGGAAGAGGGGCACCACTTCGACAATGATGCAGCTGGCCATAAAGGGCATATGTGTTTTCTCCTGAATATATTCAGGAGAAAACACATATGCCGTTTTTGGCCAAGCAAGGAAGCGTGCAATGCAAATCTGCACTACAAAGAAGTATCACTTCCGAGCGGTCAAAAGGGACATCCGCAAAATGTGTAAAAACCAGAAATGCAAGACATGCAATGGAGAACAGGGAACCTAGTTATGCTGATGGGCAGGATGTAAATTGCCAACTGCCTGACTGGAGGTGTGCATTGTGTTCCCTAAACAATTAAACAACAGAGCTACAGAGCCAAGGGCACTTCCAGTCTAGGGAATATACCTTTGGAAATGTGAAAATCAATAAGACAGAGCCACCCCAAAATTTAGGGCTGCACTGCTTACAAGAACCTCAACTTCGGTACACGTTAAATATCCCAGGAAAGACAAAAATGGTTCAAGAAATTGTCGTAACTACGTACGATGGAATATCCCTCAGCCATGAAATCAATGTCATAAGGCCAGTAGCAGCAAAATGAGTGGATTCAGCTACGATGATTCTAAGTGAAATAAGTCACAGAGAAAAATAAACTTATCATAAGATATCACTTATGAAGGTCCTGTAAACATGGCTACACATGAACAGAGTTAGTAAAGAGAAAAGAGCCTCTCATTAAGAAAACACTCTTATGCCTGCTTAAGGGGAATGGAGAGGAGGGGAGATGCATAACACCAGAGTTTGATATTCATACAGGTACCATTCCAAAAACCAAATATGGAATAGACAAGACATACACCATCCTCAGGGAAAGGGACTCAAAACCCCATATTTCCCGCAGAGGAATATATCTGACTAGTAATAATCTTAAACCCTATATATTCATATGTCTCCATAAGGGAATCAAGTGGGTCTAGACTGGCATTAACATGGCAGTGAGAATCACCTCAAACCCACTATAAAAAGGAATTTCAAAAACAAACAAACAAAAAAAAAAACCGGGAAATTCTTTACAATTCCTTCAGGGGCTCTGATGAAACCTAGAATGACCCTATCTACAACGACAGCTGGATGTGGCATAAGGCTAGACACTTGGGACTGAGAGGATTGGTGAGACTGGGTCAGCAAATGCAGACCATTTAAAGCAATAATGTGTGGCACACGTTCCAAGTGTCCCAAATCTCCAGGTTGAAGGGAATATTACTACAGCTATAACATGTACGGGAAACCTAGAGAATGGACACAGTGTGAATATGAAAGGTTTCTAGAACTCAACTAATAGTCCCTCTCCTGGTTCTCCAGCTAGAATTTCCAACTGCTTTACTATCAATCTCCCAACTTGGAGAGACAGCCCCTTTAACCTCCTGGTTCCCACAGTTTGCCAATTTGGCTGAGGATGAAAGGGAAGAGGGAGAACCAATGAGAGAATAGCTGTTAGGCATTTGGACGGGCACATGATACTCTAATTTCCCAGCAGGAAGAAGAATTAACCAAAGTCTCAGCCAACCGCAGGGAACCAGTATAGGTCCTGAACCAAAATTTTGGATTTGCGGTCAGCTCACAAAAAACAAGTGGAAAAATGGAGCTCAGGGGCACAGCAATTCACAAACTGGCAGAGTAATAAAGGACAACTATAGTTCAAAAGCCTGCTGAGGGAAGGCAACCAGGCGGACTTGAAAGCGAGCCAGTATAGCAGGAAACAGATTTCAAGAGGTACATTGGAATCGCCTTTAAAGCACAGGAAGAGGGGCACAACTTCCACAATGATGCACTTGGCGAAAAAGGGTGTATGCGATTTCTCCTGAATATATTTAGGAGAATACGCATATGCCCTTTTTGGCCAAGCAAGCAAGCGGGCAATGCAAATCTGCACTACAAAGAAATATCACTTCCCAACGGTCAAAAGGGACATCCCCAAAATGTGTAAAAACCAGACAGGCAAGACAGGCCCTGGAGAACAGGGAGCCTAGTTATGCTGATGGGCAGGATGTAAATTGCCAACTGCCTCTCTGGAGGAGTGCATTGTGTTCCCTCAAACAAGTAAACAACAGAAATACAGAGCCAAGGGCACTTCCAGTCTAGGGAATATACATTGGGAAAACTGAAAATCAATAAGACAGAGCCACCACAAAATTTATGTCTGCACTGCTTAGAAGAATCTCAACTTGGGTACACCTTAAATATCCGAGGAAAGACAAAAATGGTTCATGTAATTGTGTTATTTACGTACGATGGAATATCCCTCAGCCATGAAATCAATGTCATATGGCCAGTAGCAGCAAAATGAGTAGATTCAGGTACGATGATTCTAAGTGAAATAAGTCACAGAGAAAGAGAATCTTATCATAAGATATCACTTATGAGGTTCCTTTAAACATGGGTACACATGAACTGGGTTAGGAAAGAGAACAGTCTCACATTTAGAAAACACACTTATGGCTGCTTAAGGGGGAAGGAGAGGTGGGGTGATGCATAAAACCAGAGTTTTATAGTAGTACAGGTACCGTTTCAAAAACAAAATATGGTATAGACAAGACCTACACTTTCCTCAGTGAAAGGGACACAGAACCCCATATCTCCCACAGAGGAATATATCTTACTAGTAAGAATCTTAAAACCTGTGTATTGATATGTCTCTGTAAGGGAATCAAATGTGTCTAGACTGGCATAAACATGGCAGTGAGAATCAGCTAAAACCCACTATAAAAAGGAATTTCAAAAACAAAACACAAAAACAGGAAAATTCTTTACAATTCCTTTAGGGGTTCTCATGAAAGCTGCAATGACCCTATCTACAACGACAGCTGGATGTGGCATAAGGCTGGACACTTGGGACGGAGAGGATTTGCGAGATTCAGTGAGCAAAGGCAGACCATTTAAAGCAATAATGCGTGACAAACATTCCAAGGGTCCCAACTCTCCAGGTTGAAGGGAATATTACTACAGCTATAACATGTACGGGAAACCTAGAGAATGGACACACTGTGAAAACGAAAGGTTTCTAAACCTCAACTAAATTCCCTCTCCTGGTGCTCTGGTTTGTATTTCCAACTGCTTTACTATCAATCTCCCAAATTGGAGAGACAGGCCCTTTAACTTCCTGGTTCGCAAAGGTTGCCAATTTGGCAGAGGATGAAAGGGAAGAGGGAGAACCAATGAGAGAGTAGCTATTAGGAATTTGGACGGGCACATGTCACTCTAATTTCCCGGCAGGAAGAAGAATTAATCAAAGTCTCAGCCACCCAATGGGAACCAGTATAGTTCCTGACCAAAATTTTGGACTTGCGGTCAGCTCACAGAAAACGAGTTGAAAAATGGAGCTCAGGGGCACAGCAATTCACAAACTGGCAGAGAAATAAAGGACAACTATGGTCCAAAAGTCTGTTTAGGGAAGGCAACGAGGCGGACTTGAAAGCGAGACAGAATAGCAGGAAACAGATTTCAAGAGGTACATTGGAATCACCTTTAAAGAACAGGAAGAGGGTCACAACTTCGAAATTGATGCACTTGGCCAAAAAGGGCATATGCATTTTCTCCTGAATATATATTCAGCAGAAAACGCAAACGACCTTTTTGCCAAAGCAAGAAAGTAGGCAATGCAAATCTGCACTACAAAGAAGTATCACTTCCCAGCAGTCAAAAGGGACATCCGCAAAATGTGTAAAAACCAGAAAGGCAAGACAGGCCCTGGAAAACAGGGAGCCTAGATATGCTGATGGGCGGGACGTAAACTGCCAACTGCCTCTCTGGAGGAGGGCATTGTGTTCCCTCAAACAAGTAAACAACAGAACTACAGAGCCAAGGGCACTTCCAGTCTAGGGAATATACCTTGGGAAAACTGAAAATCAATAAGACAGAGCCACCCCAAAATTTAGGGCTGCACTGCTTACAAGAACCTCAACTTGGGTACACCTTAAATATCCGAGGAAAGACAAAAATGGTTCAAGAAATTGTGTTACTTTCGTAGGATGGAATATCCCTCATCCATGAAATCAATGACATAAGGCCAGTAGCAGCAAAATGAGTGGATTCAGGTACGGTGATTCTAAGTGAATTAAGTCACACAGAAAAATAACCTTATCATAAGATATCACTTACGAAAGTCCTGTAAACATGGCTACACATGAACTGAGTTAGGAAAGAGAACAGAGTCTCACATATAGAAAACACTCTTATGCCTGCCTAAGGGGGAAGGAGAGGTGGGGTGATGCATAAAACCAGAGTTTGATATTAGTACAGGTACCGTTACAAAAACCAACTACGGATTATACAAGTCCTACACCTTCGTCAGTGAAAGGGACTCAAAACCCCATATTTCATGCAGAGGAATATATCTGACTAGTAAGAATCTTAAAACCTATGTATTGATAAGTCTCCGTAAGGGAATCAAGTGTGTCTAGACAGGCATAAACATGGCAGTGAGAATCAGCTCAAACCCACTATAAAAAGTAATTTCAAAAACCAAAGAAAAAAATAGGGAAATTCTTTACAATGCCTTCAGGGGCTCTGATGAAACCTGGAATGACCCTATCTACAACGACAGCTGGATGTGGCATAAGGCTGGACACTTGGGACTGAGAGGATTGGTGAGATTGAGTCAGCAAAAGCAGACCATTTAAAGCAATAATGCGTGCTACACATTCGAAGGATTCCAACTCTCCAGGTTGAAGGGAATATTACTACAGATATAACATGTACGGGAAAGCAAGAGAATGGACACACTGTGAATATGAAACGTTTCTAAAACTCAACTAATAATCCCTCTCCTTGTGCTTCGGTTTGAATTTCCAACTGCTTTACTATCAATCTCCCAACTTGGAGAGACAGCCCCTATTACCTACTGGTTCGCACAGTTTGCCATTTTGGCAGAGGATGAAAGGGAAGAGGGAGAACCAATGAGAGAGTAGCTGTTAGGCATTTGGACGGGCACATGTCACTCTAATTTCCCAGCAGGAGGAAGAATTATCAAAACCTCAGCCACCCAACGGGATCCAGTATAGGTCTTGAACCAAAATTTTGGAGTTTTGGTCAGCTCACAAAAAAACAAGTTGAAAAATGGAGCTCAGGGGCACAGCAATTCACAAACTGGCAGAGTAATAAAGGACAACTATTGTCCAAAAACCTGTTGAGGGAAGGCAACCAGGCGGACTTGAAAGCGAGCCAGTATAGCAGGAAACAGATTTCAAGAGGTACATTGGAATCGCCTTTAAAGCACAGGAAGAGGGGCACAACTTCGACAATAATGCACTTGGCCAAAAAGGGCGTATGCGTTTTCTCCTGAATATATTTAGGAGAAAACGCATACGCCCTTTTTGGCCAAGCAAGCAAGCGGGCAATGCAAATCTGCACTACAAAGAAGTATCACTTCCAAGCGGTCAAAAGGGATATCTGCAAAATGTGTAAAAATCTGAAAGGCAAGACAGGCCCTGGAGAACAGGAAGCCTAGTTATGCTGATGGGCAGGATGTAAACTGCCAACTACCTCTCTGGAGGAGTGCATTGTGTTCCATCAAAGAAGTAAACAACAGAGCTACAGAGCCAAGGGCACTTCCAGTGTAGGGAATATACCTTGGGAAAATTGAAAATCAATAAGACAGAGCCACCTCAAAATTTATGGCTGCACTGCATACAACAACCTCAAATTGGGTACATCGTAAATATCCCAGGAAAGCCAAAAATGGTTCAAGAAATTCTGGTACTTACGTATGACGGAATATCCCTCAACCACAAAATCAATGTCATAAGGCCAGTAGCAGCAAAATGAGTGGATTAAGGTACGATGATTCTAAGTGAAATAATTCACAGAAAAAAGAAACTTATCATAAGATATCACTTATGAAGTTCCTGTAAACATGGCTACACATGAACTGAGTTAGGAAAGAGAACAGAGTCTCACATTTAGGAAACACTCTTATGCCTGCTTAAGGGGGAAGGGGAGGTGGGGTGATGCATAAAACCAGAGTTTGATAGTAGTACATGTACCGTTCCAAAAATCAACTACGGAATAGACAAGAACTACACCTTCCTCAGTGAAAGGGACACAAAATCCCATATTTCTCGCAGAGGAATATATCTGACTAGTAAGAATCTTAAAACCTATTTATTGATATGTCTCTGTAAGGGAATCAAGTGTGTGTACACTCGCATAAACATGGCAGTGAGAATCAGTGCAAACCCAGTATAAAAAGGAATTTCAAACACAAAACAAAAAAACAGGGAAATTCTTTACAATTCCTTCAGGGGCTCTGATGAAACCTGGAATAATCCTATCTACAACAACAGCGGGATGTGGCATAATGCTCGACACTTGGGACTGAGAGGATTGGTGAGATTTGGTGAGCAAAGGCAGACCATTTAAAGCAATAATGCGTGGCACACATTCCAAGGGTCCCAACTCTTCAGATTGAAGGGAATATTACTACAGCTATAACATGTATGGGAAACCTAGAGAATGGACACACTGTGAATACAAAAGGTTTCTAAAACTCAACTAATAATCCCTCTCCTGGTGCTCCAGTTTGATTTTCCAATTGCTTTACTATCAATGTCACGAATTGGAGAGACCGCCCATTTAACATCCTGGTTCGCACAGGTTGCCAATTTGGCAGAGGATGAAAGGGAAGGGGGAGAACCAATGAGAGAGTACCTGTTATGCATTTGGACTGTAATATGTCACTCTAATTTCCCGGCAGTAAGAAGAATTAACCAAAGTCTCAGCCACCCACCGGGAACCAGTATAGGTCCTGAATCAATATTTTGGACTCGCTGTCAGCTCACTAAAAAAAAGGTTGAAAAATGGAGCTCAGGGGCACAACAATTCACAAACTGGCAGAGTAATAAAGAACAACTTTCGTCCAAAAATCTGTTGAGGGAAGGCAACGAGGCGACCTTGAAAGCGAGCCAGAATAGCAGGAAACAGATTTCAAGAGGTACATTGGAATCGCCTTTAAAGCACAGGAAGAGTGGCACAACTTCGACAATGATGCACTTCGCCAAAAACGGCGTAAGCATTTTCTCCTGAATATATTCAGGAGAAAACGCATACGCCCTTTTTGGCCAAGCAATCAAGCGGGCAATGCAAATCTAAACTACAAAGCTGTGTCACTTCCCACCAGTCAAAAGGGACATCCGCAAAATGTGTAAAATCCAGAAAGGCAAGACAGGCCCTGGAGAACACGGAGCCTAGTTATGCTAATGGGCAGGATGTAAATTGCCAACTGCCTCTCTGGAGGAGTGCATTGTGTTCCCTAAAACAAGTAAACAACAGAGCTACAGAGTGAAAGGCACATCCAGTCTAGTGAATATACCTTGGGAAAACTGAAAATCAATAAGACAGAGCCACCCCAAAATTTAGGGCTGCACTGCTTACAAGAACCTCAACTTGGGTACACCATAAATATCCCAGGAAAGACAAAAATGGTTCAAGAAATTGTGGTACTTAAGTACGATGGAATATCCCTCAGCTTCGAAATCAATGTCATAAGGCCAGTAGCAGCAAAATGAGTGGATTCAGGTAGGATGAATCTAAGTGAAATAAGTCACAGAGAAAAAGAAACTTATCATAAGATATCACTTATGAAGGTCCTGTAAACATGGCTCCACATGAACTTAGTTAGGAATGAGAACAGAGTCTCACATTTAGAAAACTCTCTTATGCCTGCTCAAGGTGGAAAGTGAGGTGGGGTGATGCATAAAATCAGAATTTGATATAAGTACAGGTACCGTTCCAAAAACCAACTATGGAATAGACAAGACCTACACCCTCCTCAGTGAAAGGGATTCAAAACCCCATATTTCCCGCAGAGGAATATATCTGACTAGTAAGAATCTTAAAACCTATGTATTGATATGTTTCCTTAAAGGAATCAAGTGTGTCTAGACTGGCATAAACATGGCAGTGAGAATCAGCTCAAACACACTATAAAAAGTAATTTCAAAAACAAAACAAAAAAACAGGGAAATTCTTTAAAATTCCTTCAGGGGCTCTGATGAAACCTGGAATGACCCTATCTACAACGACAGCTGGATGTGGCATTAGGCTGTACACCTGGGACTGAGAGGATTGCTGAGATTCGGTGAGCAATTACAGACCATTTAAAGCAATAATGCGTGGCACACATTCCAAGGGTACCAAATCTCCTTGTTGAAGGGAATATTACTACAGCTATAACATGTATGGGAAACCTAGAGAATGGACACAATGTTAATACTAAAAGTTTCTAAAACTCAACTGATAGTCCCACTCCAGGTTCTCCTGTTTGACTTTCCAAGTGCTTTACTCTCAATCTCCCAACTTGGAGAGACAGCCCCTTTAACCTCCTGGTTCGCACAGTTTGCCAATTTGGCAGAGGATGAAAGGGAAGAGGGAGAACCAATGAGAGAGTAGCTGTTAGGCATTTGGAAGGATATATGTCACTCTAATTTCCCGGCAGAAATAATAATTAACCAAAGTCTCAGCCCAACGCCGGTATCCAGTATAGATCCTGAAGCAAAATTTTGGACTTGTGGTCAGCTCACAAAAAACGAGTTGAAAAATGGAGCTCAGGGGCACAGCAATTCACAAACTGGCAGAGTAATAAAGGGCAACTATCATCCAAAAATCTGTTGGGGGAAGGCAACGAGGCGGACTTGAAAGGGAGCCAGAATAGCAGGAAACAGATTTAAAGAGGTACATTGGACTCGCCTTTAAAGCACAGGAAGAGGGGCACAATTTCGAACATGATGCACTTGTCCAAAAAGGGCCTATGCGTTTCCACCTGAATATAATCAGGAGGAAACGCATATGCCCTTTTTGGCCAAGCAAGCAAGCGGACAATGAAATTCTGAACTACAAAGAAGTATCACTTCCAAGCGGTCAAAAGGGACATCTGCAAAATGTGTAAAAAACAGAAAGGCAAGACAGGCCCTGGAGAACAGGGAGCCTATTTATGCTGATGGGCAGGATGTAAATTGGCAACCGCCTCTCTGGAGGAGTGCAATGTGTTCCCTAAAACAATTAAACAACAGAGCTACAGAGCCAAGGGCACTTCCAGTCTAGGGAATATACCTTGGGAAAACTGAAAATCAATAAGACAGAGCCACCCAAAATTTAGGGCTGCACTGCTTACAAGAACCTCAACTTGGGTACAGCTAAAATATCCCAGGAAAGACAAAATTGGTTCAAGAAATTTTGGTACTTACGTACCATAGATAATCCCTCAGCCATGAAATCAATGTCATAAGGCCAGTAGCAGCAAAATGAGTGGATTCAGGTACGATGATTCTAAGTGAAATAAGTCACAGAGAAAAAGAAACTTATCATAAGATATCACTTATGAAGGTCCTGTAAACATGGCTGCACATGAATAGAGTTAGGAAAGAGAAAAGAACCTCTCATTTAAAAAACACTCTTATGCCTTCTTAAGGGGAAAGGAGAGGAGGGGTGATTCATAAAACCAGAGTTTGATATTCGTAAGGGTACCATTCCAATAACCAAATATGGAATAGACAACACCTACACCTTCGTCAGTGAAAGGGACACAAAACCCCATATTTCCCGCAGAGGAATATATCTGACTAGTAATAATCTTAAAACCCATATATTGATTTGTCTCCATAAGGGAATCAAGTGTGTCTAGTCTGGCATTAACATGGCAGTGAGAATCAGCTCAAACCCACTATAAAAAGGAATTTCAAAAACAACAACAACAAAAAAAATGGGAAATTCTTTACAATTCCTTCAGGGGCTCTGATGAAACCTAGAATGACCCTATCTACAACGACAGCTGGATGTGGCATAAGTCTGGACACTTGGGACTGAGAGGATTGGTGAGATTGGGTTAGAAAATGCAGACCTTTTAAAGCAATAATGTGTGGCACACATTCCAAGGGTCCCAACTCTCCAGGTTGAAGGGAATGTTACTACAGCTATAACATGTACGGGAAACCTAGAGAATGGAAACACTCTGAATACGAAAGGTTTCTAGAACTCAACTAATAGTCCCTCTCCTGGTTCTCCACCTAGAATTTCCAACTGCTTTACTATGAATCTCCCAACTTGGAGAGACAGCCTCTATAACCTCCTGGTTCGCACAGTTTGCCAATTTGGCAGAGGATGAAAGGGAAGAGGGAGAACCAATGAGAGAGTAGCTGTTAGGCATTTGGACGGGCACATGTCACTCTAATTTCCCAGCAGGAGGAAGAATTATCAAAACCTCAGCCATACAACGGGAACCAGTATAGGTCTTGAACCAAAATTTTGGAGTTGTGGTCAGCTCACAAAAAAACAAGTTGAAAAATGGAGCTCAGGGGCACAGCAATTCACAAACTGGCAGAGTAATAAAGGACAACTATTGTCCAAAAACCTGTTGAGGGAAGGCAACCAGGCGGACTTGAAAGCGAGCCAGTATAGCAGGAAACAGATTTCAAGAGGTACATTGGAATCGCCTTTAAAGCACAGGAAGAGGGGCACAACTTCGACAATGATGCACTTGGCCAAAAAGGGCGTATGCGTTTTCTCCTGAATATATTTAGGAGAAAACGCATACGCCCTTTTTCGCCAAGCAAGCAAGAGGGCAATGCAAATATGCACCACAAAGAAGTATCACTTCCCACCGGTCAAAAGGGATATCTGCAAAATGTGTAAAAATCTGAAAGGCAAGACAGGCCCTGGAGAACAGGAAGCCTAGTTATGCTGATGGGCGGGATGTAAACTGCCAACTGCCTCTCTGGAGGAGTGCACTGTGTTCCATCAAAGAAGTAAACAACAGAGCTACAGAGCCAAGTGCACTTCCAGTGTAGGGAATATACCTTGGGAAAACTGAAAATCAATAAGACAGAGCCACCCCAAAATTTAGGGCTGCACTGCTTACAAGAACCTCAACTTGGGTACACCCTAAATATCCGAGGAAAGACAAAAATGTTTCAAGAAATAGTGTTACTTACATATGATGGAATATCCCTCAGCCATGAAATCAATGTCATAAGGCCAGTAGCAGCAAAATGAGTGGATTCAGGTACGATGATTCTAAGTGAAATAAGTCACAGAGAAAAAGAAACTTATCATAAGATATCACTTATGAAGTTCCTGTAAACATGGCTACACATGAACTGAGTTAGGAAAGAGAAGAGAATCTCACATTTAGGAAACACTCTTATGCCTGCTTAAGGGGGAAGGGGAGGTGGGGTGATGCAGAAAACCAGAGTTTGATAGTAGTACAGGTACCGTTCCAAAAACCAAATATTGAATAGACAAGACCTGCACATTCCTCAGTGAAGGGACACAAAAGCCCATATTTCCTGCAGAGGAATATATCTGACTAGTAAGAACCTTAAAACCTATGTATTGATATGTCTCCGTAAGGGAATCAAGTGTGTCTAGACAGCCATAAACATGGCAGTGAGAATCAGCTCAAACCCACTATAAAAAGGAATTTCAAAAACAAAACACAAAAACAGGGAAATTCTTTACAATTCCTTTAGGGGCTCTAATGAAACCTGGAATGACCCTATCTACAACGACAGCTGGATTTGTCATAAGGCTGGACACTTGGGACTGGGAGGATTTGAGAGGTTCGGTGAGCAAATGCAGACCATTTAAACAATAATGCGTGACAAACATTCCAAGGGTCCCAACTCTCCAGGTTGAAGGGAATATTACTACAGCTATAACATGTACGGGAAACCTAGAGAATGGAAACACTCTGAATACGAAAGGTTTCTAAAACTGAACTAAAGTCCCTCTCCTGGTGCTCCGGTTTGTATTTCCAACGGCTTTACTATCAATCTCCCAAATTGGAGAGACAGGCCCTTTAACCTCCTGGTTCACACAGGTTGCCAATTTAGCAGAGGATGAAAGGGAAGAGGGAGAACCAATGAGAGAGTAGATATTAGGCATTTGGATTGCCACCTGTCACTCTAATTTCCCGGCAGGGAGAAGAATTAACCGAAGTCTCAGCCACACACCGGGAACCTGTATAGGTCCTGAACCAAAATTTTGGATTTCTAGTCAGCTCACAAAAAACGAGTTGAAAAATGGAGCTCAGGGGCACAGCAATTCAAAAAACTGGCAGAGTACTAAAGGGCAACTATCGTCCAAAATTCTGTTGAGGGAAGGCAACGAGGGAGACTTGAAAGCGATCCAGAATAGCAGGAAACAGATTGCAAGGGGTACATTGGAATCACATTCAAAGCACAGGAAGAGGGGCACAACTTCGACAATGATGCACTTGGTCAAAAAGGGCGTATGCGTTTTCTCCTGAATATATTCAGGAGAAAACGCATTCGCCCTTTTTGGCCAAGCAAGCAAACGGGAAACGCATTTCTGCAGTACAAAGAAGTATCACTTCCCAGCGCCAAAAAGGGACATCCGCAAAATGTGTAAAACCCAGAAAGGCGAGACAGGGCCTGGAGTACATGGAGCCTAGTTATGCTGATGGGCAGGATGTAAATTGCCACCTGCCTCTCTGGAGGAGTGCAATGTGTCCCCTAAAACAATTAAACAACAGAGCTACAGAGCCAAGGGCACTTCCAGTCTAGGGAATATACCTTGGGAAAACTGAAAATCAGTAAGACAGTGCCACCCCAAAATTTAGGGCTGCACTGCTTACAAGAACCTCAACTTGGGTACACCTTAAATATCCCAGGAAAGACAAAATTGATTCAAGAAATCGTGGTACTTACGTACAATGGAATATCCCTCAGCCATGAAATCAATGTCATAAGGCAAGTAGCAGCAACATGAGTTTATTCAGGTACGATGATTCTAAGTGAAATAAGTCACAGAGAAAAAGAAACTCATCATAAGATATCACTTATGAACGTCCTGTAAACATGGCTACACATGAACTGAGTTAGGAAAGAGAACAGAGTCTCACATTTAGAAAACACTCTTATGCCTGCTTAAGGGGAAAGGAGAGGAGGGGTGATGCATAAAACCAGAGTTTGATATTAGTACAGCTACCGTTCCAAAAAGAAATATGGAATAGACAAGACCTACACCTTCCTCAGTGAAAGGGATTCAAAACCTCATATTTCCCGCAGAGGAATATATCTGACTAGTAAGAATCTTAAAACCTATGTATTGATATGTCTCCGTAAGGGAATCAAGTGTGTCTAGACTGCATAAACATGGCAGTGAGAATCAGCTCAAACTCACTATAAAAAGGAATTTCAAAACCAAATAAAAAAATAGGGAAATGCTTTAAAATTCCTTCAGTGGCTCTGATGAAACCTGGAATGACCCTCTCTACAAGGACAGCTGGATGTGGCATAAGCCTGGACACCTGGGACTGAGAGGTTAGGTGAGATTCAGTGAGCAAATGCAGACCATTTAAAGCAATAATGCGTGGCACACTTTCCAAGGGTCCCAACTCTCCAGGTTGAAGGGAATATTAGTACAGCTATAACATGTATGGGAAACCTAGAGAATGGACACACTGTGAATACGAAAGGTTTCTAAAACTCAACTAAGAGCCCCTCTCATGGTGCTCCAGTTTGAATTTCCAACTGCTTTATTATCAATCTCCCTACTTGGAGAGACATCCCCTTTAACCTCCTGGTTCTCACAGGTTGCCTGTTTGGCAGAGGATGAAAAGGAAGAGGGAGAACCAATGAGAGAATAGCTGTTAGGCATTTGGACGGGCACATGTCACTCTAATTGCTCGGTAGGAAGAAGAATTAATCACATTCTCAGCCACCCACTGGGAACCTGTAGAGATCCTGAACCAAACTTTTGGACTTGTGGTCAGCTCACAAAAAATGAGTTGAAAAATGGAGCTCAGGGGTACAGCAATTCACAAACTCGTAGAGTACTAAAGGGCAAATATCGTCCAAAAATCTGTTGGGGGAAGGCAGCGAGGCGGACCTGAATGCGAGCCGGAATAGCAGGAAACAGATTTCAAGACGTACATTGGAATCGTCTTCAAAGCACAGGAAGAGGGGCACAACTTCGACCATGATGCACTTGGCCAAAAAGGGCGTATGTGTTTTCTCCTGAATATATTAAGGAGAAAATGCATACGCCCTTTTTGGCCAAGCAAGCAAGCCAGCAATGCAAATCTGCAGTACAAAGAAGTATCACTTCCCATCGGTCAAAAGGGACATCCGCAAAATGTGTAAAAACCAGAAAGGCAAGACAGGCCCAAGAGAACAGGGAGCCTTGTTATGCTGATGGGCGGAATGTAAATTGCCAAGGCCCTCTCTGGAGGAGTGTATTGTGTTCCCTAAAACAGGTAAAAACCAGAGCTCCAGAGCCAAGGGCACCTCCAGTCTAGGGAATATACCTTGGGAAAACTGAAAATCAGTAAGATAGAGCCACCCCAAAATTTAGGGCTGCACTGCTTACAAGAACCACAACTTGGGTACACCTTAAATATCCCAGCAAAGACAAAAATGGTTCAAGAAATTGTGTTAATATAGTACGATGGAATATCCCTCCGACATGAAATCAACGTCATGAGGCCAGTAGCTGCAAAATGAGTGGATTCAGGTACGATGATTCTAAGTGAAATAAGTCACAGAGAAAAAGAAACTTATCATAAGATATCACTTATGAAGGTCCTGTAAACATGGCTACACATGAACTGGGTTTGGAAAGAGAACAGAGTCTCACGTTTAGAAAACACTGTTATGCCTGCTTAAGGGGGAAGGAGAGGTGGGGTGTTGCATAAAACCAGAGTTTGATATTAGTACAGGTACCGTTCCAAAAACCAACTACGGAATAGACAAGAACTACACGTTCGTCAGTTAAAGGGACTCAAAACCCCATATTTCCCGCAGAGGAATATATCTGACTAGAAAGAATCTTAAAACCTATGTGTTGATATGTCTCCTTAAGGGAATCAAGTGTGTGTACACTGGCATAAACATGGCAGTGAGAATCAGTTCAAAACCCCTATAAAAAGGAATTTCAAAAACAAAACAAAAAAACAGGTAAATTCTTTACAATTCCTTTAGGGGCTCTGATGAAACCTGCAATGATCCTATCTACAACGACAGCTTGATGTGGCATAAGGCTGGAAACTTGGGACTGAGAGGATTGGTGAGATTCGGTGAGCAAATGCAGACCATTTAAAACAATAATGCGTGGCACACATTCCCAGGGTCCCAACTCTCCAGGTTGAAGGAAATATTACTACAGCTATAACATGTACGGGAAACCTAGAGAATGGACACACTGTGAATACGAAATGTTTCTAAAACTCAACTAATAATCCCTCTCGTGTGGCTCCGGTTTGATTTTCCAATTGCTTTACTATCAATCTCGCAACTTGGAGAGACAGCCCCTTTAACATCCTGGTTCGCACAGGTTGCCAATTTGGTAGAAGATGAAAGGGAAGAGGGAGAACCAATGAGAGAGTAGCTGTTATGCATTTGGACGGTCACATGTCACCCTAATTTCCCTGCAGTAAGAAGAATTAACCAAAGTCTCAGGAAACCACCGGGAATCAGTATAGGTCCTGAACCAATATTTTGGACTCGCGGTCAGCTCACAAAAAACAGGTTGAAAAATGGATCTAAGGCTCACAGCAATTCACAAACGGGCAGAGTAATAAAGAACAACTATTGTCCAAAAATCTGTTGAGGGAAGGCGTCGAGGCGGACTTGAAAGCTAGCCAGAATAGGAGTAAAAACATTTCAAGAGGTACATTGGAATCGCCTTTAAAGCACAGGAAGAGGGGCACAACGTCGACAATGATGCACTTGCCCAAAAAGGTCGTATGTGTTTTCTCCTGAATATATTCAGGAGAAAACGCAAACGCCCTTTTTGACCAAGCAAGCAAGCGGGCAATGCAAATCTGCACTACAAAAATGTATCACTTCGCACCGGTCAAAAGGTATATCCGCAAAATTTGTAAAAAACAGAAAGGCAAGACAGGCCCTGGAGAACAGGGAGCCTAGTTTGCTGATGGGCAGGATGTAAATTACCAACTGCCTCTCTGGAGGAGTGCAATGTGTTCCCTAAAACAATTAAACAACAGAGCTACAGAGCCAAGGGCACTTCCAGTCTAGGGAATATACCTTGGGAAAACTGAAAATCAATAAGACAGAGCCACCCCAAAATTTAGGGCTGCACTGTTTACAAGAACCTCAACTTGGGTACACCTTAAATATCCCAGGAAAGACAAAATTGGTTCAAGAAATTTTGGTACTTACGTATGATGGATTATCCCTCAGCCATGAAATCAATGTCATAAGGCCACTAGCAGCAAAATGAGTGGATTCAGGTACGATGATTCTAAGTGAAATAAGTCACAGAGAAAAAGAAACTTATCATAAGATATCACTTATGAAGGTCCTGTAAACATGGCTACACATGAACAGAGTTAGGAAAGGGAAAAGAGCCTCTCATTTAGAAAACACTCATGCATGCCTAAGGGGAAAGGAGAGGAGGGGTGATGCATAAAACCAGAGTTTCATGTTCGTACAGGTACCATTCCAAAAACCAAATATGGAACAGACAAGACCTACACATTCCTCAGTGAAAGGGATTCAAAACCCCATATTTCCCTCAGAGGAATATATCTGACTAGTAATAATCTTAAAACCTATGTATTGATATGTCTCCGTAAGGGAATCAAGTGTGTCTAGACTGGCATAAACATGGCAGTGAGAATCAGCTCTGACCCACTATAAAAAGGAATTTCAAAACCAAACAAAAAAATAGGGAAATTCTTTACAATTCCTTCAGTGGCTCTGATGAAACCTGGAATGACCCTCTCTACAAGGACAGCTGGATGTGGCATAAGCCTGGACACCTGGGACTGAGAGGTTAGGTGAGATTCAGTGAGCAAATGCAGACCATTTAAATCAATAATGTGTGGCACACTTTCCAAGGGTCCCAACTCTCCAGGTTGAAGGGAATATTAGTACAGCTATAACATGTACGGGAAACCTAGAGAATGGACACACTGTGAATACGAAAGGTTTCTAAAACTCAACTAAGAGTCCCTCTCATGGTGCTCCGGTTTGAATTTCCAACTGCTTTATTATCAATCTCCCAACTTGGAGAGACATCCCCTTTAACCTCCTGGTTCTCACAGGTTGCCTGTTTGGCAGAGGATGAAAGGGAAGAGGGAGAACCAATGAGAGAATAGCTGTTAGGCATTTGGACGGGCACATGTCACTCTAATTGCTCGGTAGGAAGAAGAATTAATCACATTCTCAGCCACCCACTGGGAACCTGTAGAGATCCTGAACCAAACATTTGGACTTGTGGTCAGCTCACAAAAAATGAGTTGAAAAATGGAGCTCAGGGGTACAGCAATTCACATACTGGCAGAGTACTAAAGGGCAAATATCGTCCAAAAATCTGTTGGGGGAAGGCAACGAGGCGGACCTGAATGCGAGCCGGAATAGCAGTAAACAGATTTCAAGACGTACATTGGAATCGCCTTCAAAGCACAGGAAGAGGGGCACAACTTCGACCATGATGCACTTGGCCAAAAAGGGCGTATGTGTTTTCTCCTGAATATATTAAGGAGAAAATGCATACACCCTTTTTGGCCAAGCAAGCAAGCCAGCAATGCAAATCTGCAGTACAAAGAAGTATCACTTCCCATCGGTCAAAAGGGACATCCGCAAAATGTGTAAAAACCAGAAAGGCAAGACAGGCCCAAGAGAACAGGGAGCCTTGTTATGCTGATGGGCGGGATGTAAATTGCCAAGGCCCTCTCTGGAGGAGTGCATTGTGTTCCCTAAAACAGGTAAAAACCAGAGCTACAGAGCCAAGGGCACCTCCAGTCTAGGGAATATACCTTGGGAAAACTGAAAATCAGTAAGATAGAGACACCCCAAAATTTAGGGCTGCACTGCTTACAAGAACCTCAACTTGGGTACACCTTAAATATCCCAGCAAAGACAAAAATGGTTCAAAAAATTGTGTTAATAAAGTACGATGGAATATCCCTCAGACATGAAATCAACATCATGAGGCCAGTAGCTTCAAAATGAGTGGATTCATGTACGGTGATTCTAAGTGAAATAATTCACAGAGAAAAAGAAACTTATCATAAGATATCACTTATGAAGGTCCTGTAAACATGGCTACACATGAACTGAGTTAGGAAAGAGAAAAGAGCCTCTCATTTAGAAAACACTCTTATGCCTGCGTAAGGGGGAAGGAGAGGTGGGGTGATGCGTACAACCAGGGTTTGATATTAGTACAGGTACCGTTCCAAAAACCAACTATGGATTATACAAATCCTACACCTTCGTCAGTGAAAGGGACTCAAAACCCCATATTTCCCGCAGAGGAATATATCTGACTAGTAAGAATCTTAAAACCTATGTATTGATATGTCTCCGTAAGGTAATCAAGTGTGTCTAGACTCACATAAACATGGCAGTGAGAATCAGCTCCAACCCACTATAAAAAGGAATTTCAAAAACAAAACAAAAAAACAGGGAAATTCTTTTCAATTCTTTCAGGGGCTCTGATGAAACCTGGAATGATCCTATCTACAATGACAGCTGGATGTGGCATAAGGCTGGACACTTGGGACTGAGAGGATTGCTGAGATTCAGTGAGTAAATGCAGACCATTTAAAGCAATAATGCGTGGCACACATTCCAAGGGTCCCAACTCTGAAAATTGAAGGGAATATTACTACAGATATAACATGTAAGGGAAACCTAGAGAATGGACACACTGTGAATATGAAAGGTTTCTAAAAGCCAACTAATAATCCCTCTCCTGGTGCTCCGGTTTGATTTTCCAATTGCTTTACTATCAATCTCGCAACTTGGAGAGACAGCCCCTTTAACATCCTGGTTCGCACAGTTTGCCAATTTGGCAGAGGATGAAAGGGAAGAGGGAGAACCAATGAGACAGTTGCTGTTATGCATTTGGAGTGTAAATTGTAACTCTAATTTCCCGGCACTAAGAAGAATTAACGAAAGTCTCAGCCACCCACCGAGAACCAGTAAAGGTCCTGAACCAATATTTTGGACTCGCAGTCAGCTCACACAACACAGGTTGAAAAATGGAGCTCAGGGGCACAGCAATTCACAAACTGGCAGAGTAATAAAGGACAACTATCGTCCAAAAATCTGTTGAGGAAAGGCATCGAGGTGGACTTAAAAGCGAGCCAGAATAGCAAGAAACAGATATCAAGAGGTACATTGGAATCACCTTTAAAGCACAGGAAGAGTGGCACAACTTCGACAATGATGTACTTGGCCAAAAAGGGCGTATGCGTTTTCTCCTGAATATATTCAGGAGAAAACGTATACGCCCTTTTTGGCCAAGCAAGCAAGCGGGCAATGCAGATCAGCACAACAAAGAAGTATCACTTCCCACCTGTCAAAAGGAACATCCGCAAAATGTGTAAAAACCGGCAAGGCAAAACAGGCCCTGGAGAACAGGGAGCCTAGATATGCTGATGGGCAGGATGTAAATTGCCAACTGCCTCTCTGGAGGAGTGCATTGTGTTCCCTAAAACAAGTAAACAACAGAGCTACAGAGCCAAGGGCACTTCCAGTCTAGGGAATATACCTTGGGAAAACTGAAAATCAATAAGACAGAGCTACCCCAAAATTTAGGGCTGCACTGTTTACAAGAACCTCAACTTGGGTACAACTTAAATATCCCAGGAAAGATAAAAATGGTTCAAGAAATTGTGGTACTTACATACGATGGAATATCCCTCAGCGATGAAATCAATGTCATAAGGCCAGTAGCGGCAAAATGAGTGGATTCAGGTAAGATGATTCTAAGTGAAATAAGTCACAGAGAAAAAGAAACTTATCATAAGACATCACTTATGAAGGTCCTGTTAACATGGCTACACATGAACGGAGTTAGGAAAGAGAGAAGAGTCTCACATTTTGAAAAAAACTCTTATGCCTCCTCAAGGTAGAAAGAGAGGTGGGGTGATGCATAAAAACAGAGTTTGATATTAGTGCAGGTACTGTTCCAAAAACCAACTACGGAATAGTCAAGAACTACACCTTCCTCAGTGAAAGGGACTCCAAACCGCGTATTTCCCGCAGAGGAATATATCTGATTAGTAAGAATCTTAAAACCTATGTATTGATATGTCTCCTTAAGGGAAACAAGTGTGTCTAGACTGGCATAAACATGGCAGTGAGAATCAGCTCAAACACACTATAAAAAGGAATTTCAAAAACAAAACAAAAGAATAGGGAAATTCTTTACAATTCCTTCAGGGGCTCTGATGAAACCTGGAATGACCCCATCTACAACGACAGCTGGATGTGGCATAAGGCTGGACACTTGGGACTGAGAGGATTGGTGACATCCAGTGAGCAAATGCAGACCATTTAGAGCAATAATGCGTGGCACACATTCCAATGGTGCCAACTCTCCATGTTGAAGGGAATATTACTACAGCTATAACATGTATGGGAAACCTAGAGAATGGACACACTCTGAATACAAAAAGTTTCTAAAACTCAACTAACAGTCCCTCTCCTGGTGCTCCTGTTTGACTTTCCAACTGCTTTACTCTCAGTCTCCCAACTTGGAGAGACATCCCCTTTAACCTCCTGGTTCGCACAGCTTGCCAATTTGGCAGAGGATGAAAGGGAAGAGGGAGAACAAATGAGAGAGTAGCTGTTAGGCATTTGGACGGGCACATGTCACTCTAATTTCCCGGCAGGAAGAAGAATTAACCAAAGTCTCAGCCACCCGCCGGGAAAGAGTATAGGTCCTGAACCAAAATTTTGGACTTGCGGTCAGCTCACAAAAAACGAGTTGATAAATCGAGCTCAGTGGCACAATAATTCACAAACTGGCAGAGTAATAAAGGACAACTATCGCCCAAAAATCTGTTGAGGGAAGGCAACAAGGTGGACTTGAAAGCGAGACAGAATAGCAGGAAACCGATTTCAAGAGGTACATTGGAATCTCCTTTAAAGCATAGGAAGAGGGGCACAACTTCGACCATGATGCACTTGGCCAAAAAGGGCGTATGTGTTTTCTCCTGAATATATTCAGGAGAAAACGCATACGCCCTTTCTGGCCAAGCAAGCGGGCAATGCACATCTGCACTACAAAGAAGTATCACTTCCCACCAGTCAAAAGGGACATCTGCAAAATGTGTAAAAACCAGAAAGGCAAGACAGGCCCTGGAGAACAGGGAGCCTAGTTATGCTGATTGGCTGGATATAAATTGCCAACTTCCTCTCTGGAGGAGTGCATTGTGTTCCATAAAACAAGTAAACAACCGAGCTACAGAGCCAAGGGGACTTCCAGTCTAGGGAATATACCTTGGGAAAACTGAATATCAATAAGACAGAGCCACCTCAAAATTTAGGGCTGCACTGCTTACAAGAACCTCAACTTGGGTACACCTTAAATATCCCAGGAAAGACAAAAATGATTCAAGAAATTGTGGTACTTACGTACGATGGAATATCCCTCAGCCATGAAATCAATGTCATAAGGCCAGTAGCAGCAAAATAAGTGGATTCAGGTACGATGATTCTAAGTGAAATAAGCCACACAGAAAAAGAAACTTATCATAAGATATCACTTATGAAAGTCCTGGAAACGTGGCTACACATGAACTCAGTTGGGAAAGAGAACAGACTAATGAATCTTATCATAAGCTATCATTCATAGCGGGAATGTACCCATGGCTACACATGAACTGAATTACAAACACAACAGAGTCACACATTTAGAAAACAAACTTCTGCCTGATTAAGGGGAAAGGCGAGGTGGGGTGATACATAAATCTACAGTCCAAAATTAGCACAGATACCGTTCCATAAATCATGTATGTAATAGACAGCACCTACTTCCAGCACAATGAACTGGACTCAACACCCCCTATTCATTGCAGTGGAATATATCTGACTAGTAACGATTTTTAAACATATGTATTCTCATGTCTCCATAAAGGAATCATGTGTGTGTATAATGGCATGAACACAGCACTGAAATTCAGCTAAACCCCCTTATAAAAATAAATTTCAAAAGCAATATGCAAAAACAGCGAAACAGAGAGAATGTCTTAAAAATTACGTTCAGGGCCTGTAATGCAACCTGGATTGACCACCTTTACACCCACAGCTGGATGAGACATAAGACTGGACACTTGGGTCTGACAAGATTGCTGAGGTTGTGTGAGCAAAAGAACACCACTTAGAACAATACTGTGTGCTACCCATTCTAGTGGCCTCAACTCTCCATGTTTAAGGGAATCTTCCTACAGTTAAAACATGCATGGGAAACCCAGTGGATGGTACACTGTGTAATCGGGAAAGTTTTCTAAAAGGTACCTCATTTTTCCTTTCCTCGTGCTCGGCTTCATGATTCCATTTACATTACAGAAAATCTCCCCACTTAGAGTGTCACTGCCTTTACCGTCCTGTTGTGCACAGTTTGCAAATTGTGCAGAGGATGAACAGGAAGAGGGGAAACAAATGAGACATTAGCTGTAGGTGTTTGGATGGGCACATATCTCTCTAGTTTCCCATCAGGAAAAATAATTAAAAACAGGCTCAGCCTGAAACCGCGGAACCAGACTAGGGCCTAAAGCCATCCTGCGGTATTGCACCCAGCTCACAAATAAGCGAGTTGAAAAATGGAAATCAGGGGAACAGCAATTCACAAACTTGCAGAGTTATAAAGGACAACTATCATCCAGAAATATATTGAGGTAAGGCAGTGAAGAGGATTTGAATGCAAGGCAGAATTTAAGGAAACAGATTTCAAGAGGTAGATTGGAGTCGTCTTTAAAGCACATGAAAAGCGACAGATCTTCGACAATGTTGCCCTTGGCCGAAAAGGGAGTATGTGTATTTTCTTGAATATATTCGGGAAAAAATGCATACGCCCTTTTTGGCCAAGCAAGCCATCAGGCATTGCAAATCCACACTACATAGAAGTGTCACTTACCTCCGGTCAAAAGGGCCATCCGCAAATAGTGTAAAAACCACAAATACAGGACAGGCCATGTAGAAAAGGGAGCCTGGTTATGCCGATGGACTGGATGTAAATTACCAACAGCCTCTCTGGAGAACTGTATGTTGTTTTCTAAAACAGAGCTACAGAGCATAGCACACTTCCACTCATGGGCGTGTATTTTGGGAAAACTAAAAATCCACAACACAGCCAGCCCAAAGTTTAGGGCTGCTCTGTTTACAAGAACCTCGACTTTGGTACACTTTAAATATCCAAGGAAAGGGGAAAAAAATGGATAAATATGTTGTGGTACTTATATACAGTGGAATGTCACTCAGACATAAAATCAATGTCATAAGGCCAATAGAAGCATAATGAGTGGCTTTAGGTACGATGATGCTAATTGAAGTGAGCCACAAAGAAATAGAAACTTATTGTAATATATCACTTATAGAGGGAATGTAAACATGGCTACACATGAACTGAATTTCAAAAGAGAACAGAGTTACACATTTAGAAAACACACTTATGCCTCCTTAAGGGGAAAGGTGATGTGGGTTGATGTATAAGAGCAGGGTTTGAAATTAGCACAGATACCATTACATATACCAAATATGTAATAGACAAGACCTACTCCTTTCTCAATGAACTGGACACAGAACACCCTACTCACTGAAGAGGAATATATCTGACTGGTAATAATCTTGAAACCTATGTATTTATATGTCTCCATAATGGAATCAAGTGTATACAGATTGGCATAAGCACAGATCAATGGAACAGGACAGAAAGTGCAGAGATAAACCTACATACCGATGCCTATCTCATCTATGACAAAGGAGCTAAGGATATACAATGGAGAAAAGACAGTCTCTTCAGTAATTGGTGCTGCGAAAACTGGACCCCTACACATAAAAGAATGAAATTAGAACACTCCATAACACCATACACAAAAATAAACTCTAAATTGATCAGAGATCTAAATATAAGACCAGACACTATAAAACGCTTAGAGGAAACCATTGGCAGAACACACTATGACATAAATCACAACAAGATCCTTTTTGACCCACCTCCTAGAGAAATGGAAATAAAAACAGAAATCAACAAATGGGACCTAATGAAACTTAAAAGCTTTTACACAGTACAGGAAAACATAAACAAGATGCAAAAACAACCCTCAGAATGGGAGAAAATATTTTCAAATGAAGCAATTGACAAAGGATTAATCTCCAAACTTTACAAGCACCTCATGTAGCTCAATATCACAAAAACAAACAACCCAATCCAAAAACGGGCAGAAGACCTAAATAGACATTTCTCCAAAGAAGATATACAGATTACCAAGAAACACATGAAAGAATGCTGAACATCACTAATCATTAGAGAAATGCAAATCCAAACTACCATGAGGTATCACCTCACAGCAGTCAGAGTGGCAATCATCAAAAAAATCTACAAAACAATAAACGCTGGAGAGGCCTTTATTGGAGAAAAGGGAACACACTTGCACTGTGGGTAGGAAGGTAAATTGATATGGGCACTAGGGAGAACAGTACGGAGGTTCCTTTAAATAACTAACAATAGAAGTACCATACGACACAACAATCCAACTACTGGGCATTTGCCTTGCGAAAACCATAATTCAAAAAGAGTTATGTACAAAAATGTTCATTGCAACTCTATTTACAATAGCCAGGACATGGAAGCAACCTAAGTGTCCATGGACAGATGAATGGATAAGGAAGATATGGCACATATATACAATGGAATATCACTCAGCCATAAAAAGAAGCAAAACTGAGTTATTTGCACTGAGGTGGATGGACTTAGAATCTGTCCTACACAGTGAAGTAAGTCAGAAAGGGAAAAACAAATACTGTATGTTAACAGAGATATACGGAATCTAATGAGGAAAAAAAAAAGATTTTGAAGACCCTAGTGGCAGGACAGGATTAAGGACACAGACATAGGGAAAGGACTTTAGGACACCGGAAGGGGGATGGGTAAGATGGGACGAAGTGAAAGAGTGGCATGGACATAAATACATTACCACATGTAATACTGATAGCTACTGGGAAGCAGCCACATAGAACAGGGAGGTCAGCTCTGTGCTTTGTGACCACCTAAAGGGGTGGGATATGGAGTGTGGGAAGGAGATGCAAGAGGGAGGGGATCTGGTGATATCTGTATATGTATAGCTGATTCACTTTGTTATACAGCAGAAACTAACACTCCATTGTAAAGCAATTATACTCCAATAAAGGTGGAAAAGGAAAAAAAAGAAAGAAAGCCCAGGGATAAACCTACATACCTATGCTCAACTAATCTATGAAAAAGGAGGCAAGACTTTACAATGGAGAAAAGAGAGTTTCTTCAGTCAGTGGTGCTGGGAATTATGGACAGCTATATGTAAAAGAGTGAAATTAGAACACTCCCCAGCACCATATATAAAAATATATTCAAAATGGATTAGAGACCTTAATGTAATACCAGACAGTATAAAACTCTGAGAGGAAAACTTACGAAGAATACTCTGACGTAAATCACAGCAAGATCTTTTTTTGATCCATCTCCTATAGTAATGAAATAAAAAAAAAATAAGCTAAATAGATGGGACCTAATGAAACATAAAAGCTTTTGCAAAGCAAAGGAAACTGCAAACAAGACGAAAAGACAACCCTCAGAATGGCAGAATATATTTGCAAACGAATCAATGGACAAATGATTATCTCCAATATATATAAACAGCTCATGCAGCTCAACATTAATAAGACAAAAAACCCAATACGAAAATGGAAGCAGATCTAAATAGACATTTCTTCCAAGAAGACATAGAGATGGCCAAGACGCACATGAAAATCTGCTCAACATCACTAATTATTAGAGAAATGGAAATCGAAACTACAATGAGGTATCACGTCACACCTGTTAGAATGGGCATCATCAGAAAATCTACAAACAACAAATGCTGGAGAGGGTGTGGAGAAAAGGAACCTTCTTCCACTATTGTTGGGAATGTAAATCGATACAGTTTCTATGGAGAACAGAATGGAGGTTCCTTAAAAAACTAAAAATAGAATTACCATATAATCCAGCAATCCCACTACTGGGCATATACCGAGAGAAAAGCATAAATCAAAAAGACACATTCACCACAATGTTCATTGCAGCACTATTTACAGTAGCCAGGTAATGAAAGCAACCTAAGTGCCCACAGACAGACGAGTGGATAAAGATGTGGTACATATATACAATGGAATATTACTCAGCCTTACATAGGAATGAAATTGGGTCATTTGTAGAGACCTTGATGGATCTAGAGACTGTCATACAGAGTGAAGTAAGTCAGAAAGAGAAAAACAAATATTGTATATTAATGCATATATGTGGAACCTAGAAAAATGGTACAGATTAACCGGTTTGCAGGGAAGGGACAGAGACACAGATGTAGAGAACAAACATATGGACACCAAGGGGGGAACACCATGGGAGGGTGGTGGTGGGATGAATTGGGAGACTGGTATTCACATGTGCACACTTATATGTAAAAACAGATATCCAATAAGAACCTGCTATATAAAAGAAATAAATAAATTTTAAAAAATTAAAAATAAATAAATAATATTTAATAAAATAAAACAGAAAAAAAGTTTTTCCCTTCATATAGACGTCTTTATATAAATTCATTATTTCCATGTTTATATCTCTAAATTTAAAAAAAAGAGGTATAAATAAAACCTACCTTGAACCAAAAAGAAAAAAGGAAAAAAAAAAAAAAAAACAGAACCCACCTGTTATACAGAGGAAAATCGTATCAGGGCACTTGTTCCAGTGGTAAAAAAAATTCTTAAGTTGGTCAGAAGTGGGAAATCATCTCCCATGCAGTCAGCAGCGCTCCCCCCCACAAGAAGCATCCTCATTGAAAAGCTGGGGGACTATGTCGAGGCATCTGTGAGTAAATGTGAGCTGTTCCCCAGTCCTGCTGCATCTGAAATCTTCCCACTCTTTCCAGGTAAAACACCTGAATATGTACAAGAACTTGCAAGCCTAGAGGAAGGGCTGTGGAGCCACACCAGCGACAGCATGCAGGCCGACTTGGTGCCAGCAGGCCAGCCAGGGTGGTCCTGGCACCAGATGCTCTTCTGGAAGCTTTCCATTTCGCTGCCTGAGATACCCCTCCTGCCACGGCCCCCACTGCTTTTTTACTTCCTCACCTTTGCCTGGGGAGAAATTCCAGCGACAGGTATGGATGACACATCCTCTTCTTTAGCAGGTGGCAGCATGGCAACTCCTGGAGAAAGTCCAGCAGAGCCCCTCTCACACTGGGCCACTCACAAAGCCACGGCCCCTCACTCCCTCCCACCACCCCAGCCCCGACACTGCTGACGGGGCAGAGAATATGGCGTCAGGCACAGCTACAGGAGCTCTTGCTGACTGGAGAGGTGCTTATATTGATCTCAACCCAGTCACACCTGGGGAGGGCTGGCAGGCAGTGTCAGGCTGCCCAAATCAGCCAATCCTCACCCCTCAGGGGCTCACAGTTGCAGAAAATGAACCTTGCTAAACGGGCCATGCCCAAGGAACAAGTGTGGGCTCTTGAGAGTCAGGATAGACAAGGGGCTGCAGCTGCGGCTTGTTTTCTTATCATTTTATGTGGTCCATGAGTGGAAAACAACTTCAAGAAGACCCTATCCTAATGAGAGGAACCCAGGAGTCAGGGAGAGGAGTGATGTTGGGTGGAGATTGCGGCCTGGTACCCTGGCTGCAGTGGAAGTGTCTGGAAGAGCAGGCAGAGAGAGGCCACACACAGTGATACCTGGGGTCACAGACCTGTCAGAGCTGCTGTTTGTTAGTTCAAGTCCTGCTCTGAAGTGTTCTGTGTGAGCTCTGAGTGACAGGTGAGCTGGGGGTTCTCTGCAAGGTGGGCTATGTGCACGGTTCCTGTGTGTCCAGTCCTTCTGGGGTACCTGCCCAGGGGAGCTCCATATCCTGGGAAGGGCCTGACTATGAGAGCCCCATGGGCTGCTGTGTAGCTGCACAGGTGAGCTCCATACCCTGTGAGGGACTTGACCACGAGAGCCCCGTGGGCTGTGGGGGGTGGAGGTGCAGCCCAGGTGAGCTCCATATCCTGGGATTGGCCTGACCATGAGAGCCCCATGGGCTGCTAGAGACCTGGTAAAGTATATCAGGACAGTCAGTGAAGCCACCGAGGATATACATCAAGTAGCTCCTATTTCCTACACCCTTCTGGTCAGTCTACCATCCACCAGGCCATGGCATTCTGTATTAGACTTCAATGATGCCTTCTTCTGTATTCCACTCATCTCAGAGTCACAAGAATTTTTGGCTTGTGAGTGGCAGGACACAACATGCAACAAAAGCAATAATGCTGGGCCGTCCTGCCCCAATGGTTCAAAAATCCCCACACCATCATTGGGGAAATGTCCTCTAAAGACCTAAAAGGTTTACCTCTGTAAAAGGGAACCCTCCTTGAAAATGCAGATGACATTCTGATCGCCAGGCCTACTAAAGATGCCTCTGAAATACCTATCCAAGAAAGGATAGAAGGTGTCCAAGAAAAAGGCTCAAATATCCCAGGCTAAGGTGACATGCCTGGGCTTCATTCTCACAGATATTCGGAGAAACGCATCCCAGGATAGGGAAGAAGCCATTTGCATCCTTACCTCTTCTAAAACTAGAAGACAGCTTAGGGGTTCCTGGGGAGGCCAAGGTTTTCTGCATCTGGATCCCTAACTACAGTCTAATAGCTGGGCCTCTACATGAAACACTGACACGAAAAGATGATGATCCTTTTGAATATAATCCAGAAGCAGCCTTTCAAGAATGGAAAGAGCAGTCAATTCAGGCCCTTGCCCAGGAACTCCCTAATTTAGCTAAACCCTTTGACCTTTCCATACCCAGTCAAAGGTTAATCGCCCTTGGAGTCTTAGTGCAAAAACTGGGACTACTTGAAATGGAGCAACACAAGAATGCCCTTCGGCTATGATAAACTAGGGTCACCAAGGGCTTTGCCCACCGCCCAATCAGGCCAGGATACTGGGGTATCTAAAAAGGTGGAAATCAGCAGCCTGCAAGGCCAGCTCCCTCCTAAGGGAAAAGAACCCCACGTGGTGATCCTAACCACCCATCATGCCCTGAAGTTGCAGAGGTCGCTCTGTGGACACACTGATCTCGAGTGAGGAGACCCTCCAACTCCAACCTCCAGAGAGACAAACGGGGGCAATGGGCCCCCAAGATGACTCGTGTGACCATCACTTGACCTGGAGTTTCTCTCAGAAAACAAGTCTGTGCCCCAAAAGAGCAGACTACTGCTTGCAGGACTTACTGCACCCAGACGAGAGCTAATAAGCTTGTCGGGGGAAACGTATATCACGCTTTCACCATAGAAAACCCTACAGAAACCACGGTGATGGTGGCCAATATGACCGGCTGGACTGCTGGCTACTTCAAAAGGCCGTTGACTCAGTGGACGTCATGGTCCTGGATCACCACCGACCCTGGACTGTCTTGGAGTTGAGCGGGCAGGGCTCTGACACATGGTGCTGTTTATGCATTAATTCAGTGACCTAATTAAAGAAAGCACAGACTACTGGTCAGAGCATCTAGGCTGGCAAAACCCGTCAGCCTAAGGTCGCTGAACAAATGTGGGGTGGGGTGAAACCTACCACCGCAGCATCTCTGTGCATGTCTTTCCTGGACCCTTAAAGGTCATTAGAATCTATAACACTTCCAATGCTGGTGCTCAGGTGGACGAGCAGTGAGGCAGGATACCTTTGGACAACCAACCTCACCTGGAGGCTGCTAGGGAGAAGTTTTACCCCTCCCCGCGTGTATGAGGGCTCCCACCTCAGCATGAAGCAGTTACAAAAGAAGGGTCTGCACCCTCAGCACCCCAAGAGTGAGGAACGGGACAAAAAGCAGAGGAGGTGTTCATCACCGGCAACGTTCATTAAAAATTCCTGGGAGATAAAAAGAGAATCTGGGCAATAAAATAAAGTCTAACCTGTTTTTCCTTTGTGCTTTGTCTAATTTCACGTGCTCCTAGGGTTCCACATGCAGAGGTCCCACACCCGGCACTTCAGACCCGATTTCCTAGTGCAGAATGGCTGGGTCGACACCTCAGCTAGCGGGGTCCCATGCAGACTCTGCGACATAGAGCCTGAGCTGCAGCCAACCCAGCCTTCAGGAGCTCCATCCCCTCCCTCCTGCTGATGCTGCCAGGATCCCTACACAGCAGCCCAGCCCGCAGCCCGTGGGGGAGTGCACGCTCTCACCTCTCCATTCTGTTTTCAAAATATAAAGTTTCCTTTGCTTCTGAACCAAACTCAGTCTTGATCTGTTGGCTCCAATGACACTGGGCACGGGGACTCCTGTTGGGGTCCACTCTGGAGGATCAGTAACAGAAATTGAGAACATTGTAACTTCAATGAACAGATGTGTGAGCCAAACTGTAGTTAACATAGAGCAGTGTATAAGGCTCGGGTAAAATACGATGTTACTAAGACTTACATTTGATATTTCCATCACTTTATTATAAGCAAGTTCAGTGAAGACGTCTGTCTTATTTGTCAGGTCAACATTAGAGAAATGAAGTGATTTATTCCCAAGGATGTACATCGAATACTCTTGGCTGAAGCTTCAATCTTGTTTTGAATGCTTTTCCATTGAGAATGATACCTCTCTTTCAGCTTCCCCATTTCTGAGAAGTATAAAATCTTATAATTTATTATTACCAAAGGGGAAAGGTAGGAGAAGGTATAAATTAACAGTTTGGGATTAACACATACACACTGCTATGTATAAAACAGATCATCAACAAGGAACTACTGTATAGCACAGGGAACTACACTGAATATTTTGCAATAACCTATAAGGGGAAATAATCAGAAAAATAATAGATATTTTTATTTACATCATCTATCAATGACAGATAAAATGTAAACTAAGCAAGGCCGATGGTGAGCACTTCTGATCCCGAAGATTTCAATCATCTAAAGTTTGGACTCTGCCTATTTCCCAAGGCCCTTAATGGACATATGTGTAGCCGTAGCTTAAAAATTCCCCAGTTTGGGGTTCGGGGAGTCACTGATTTGGAAAAATTCCTGGTGTTCTCCGTACATGCACGGGACCCTTCCTATGGCTAAAACATGCCTGTCACACCTAGAGGATGGTACACCGTTTGATCGGAAACAGTTTGGAAAAAGCACCTCATCTCCTCTTAGCCTGGTGCTCGGGTTCACCCCTCCAGCATCTTTCCTAACAATCTCCTCACTTGGGGATATCAGCACCGTCAACATCCTGTTGCACACAGTTTGGAATTTCTCTGGAGGATGAAGCGGAAGGATGAGAAAAAATTAGAGACATGTCCTAGGTGTTCATACAGGCACATGCCACTCTAATTTCCAATCCAGAAGACAAATTCATCAAAGGCTAGAATTGCCCACGGAAACAGAATAGGGCTAGAGGAAATCCCACTGTTTTGTGTCCAGTTTCCAAAAACACAAGTTGAAAAATGGAACTCAGGGGCTCTAAAATTCTTGAAACTGCAGAGTTGAAAATATCTATCGTCAAAAAATGTCTTGAGGTAAGTCACAGAAAAGGACTTGTAAGCAAGGGAGAGTGGCAGGAAACAGATTTGAGGAGGTGGAAAGGACTACCCATTAAAGCACAAGAAAAGGGGCTGAACATCGCCAATGATGAAGTTGGCCAAAAAGGGCGTATGCATTTTCTTCTGAATATATTCAAGTAAAGGCCATAAACACATTTTATCCAACCAAACAGGTGGGCACTGGAAATCTATATTACAAAATGTATCACTTCACTTCAGTCAGAAGGGCCATCCACATAAAGTGTAAACACCAGAAATGTAGGACAGGGTGAGGAGAAAAGGGAGCAGTCTGAGGCTGACATGGCTAATGTAATTTGCCAACGGCCACTCTGGAGAAGTGTATTGTGTTTGCTAAAACATCTAAAAAATGAGCTACAGAGCATAGGGCACTTGCACTCATGGGCGTATACCTTGGGAAAAACAAAAATCGACAGAAAACAGGCACCCCAACGTTTACCACCTCTCTGTTAAAAAGGGCCTCCACTTGGATATAACCTAAATGTCCCTGGAAGGATAAAATGGATAAAAGAGTTGGGGTACTTATGTAGAGTGGAATATTACTCATCCAGAAATCAATGAAATAAGGCCAGTTGTAACAACTCTGGAGGAGTTACATACGATCATTCTAAGTGACATATGACAGAAAGAAAAAGACACATATCAAAAGATGTCACTTAAAGGTGGAATCGAAAATGGCTACACATGAAATAAATTACAAAATAGAAACATAGTCAAATATGTAGAAAATAGACATAAGGCTGCTAAATGGAAAAGGTGGGGAAGGGTGAGGTATTATCCAGGAGTTGGAAATTAGCAAAGACACCATTCCAAGTACCAAATTGAATAACTGACAAGGCCTACATGGTACCTCAAAGAACTGCACTCAGCGCACTCAAGTCACTGGAAAATAATATATATGACTGCTAAGCATCTGAAAAAGAATTTATTGTTGTCTCACAGTACATGAATCAAGTGGATGTACAGCAGCAAAAAACAGAGCTTTGAAAATCAGCTGTAACCAATATAAAAATAAATTTAAAAATATTTATAAAAACAGTGAGACAGACAAAACTTTTTACAACTTTTCTTGATGGGCTACGGTGTAACATGGATTGAACACATGTAGACCCACAGCAGGATGATATATAAGGCAGGAAGCTATGCATGCTAAGAGATGTTAGAGAGGCTGGGTGAGTAAAGGCAGACCTTTTAAATTAATACTGCCTGATTCCCATTCCTTGGGTCCCAAATCTGCAGGTTCAAGGGAATCTTCCGACAGCGAAAACATGCCTGGAGAACTGAGAGGAATATACACCGTGTGACCAGGAAAGGTGTCTAAAATACACCTCATTTTTGATCTCCTGGTGCTGGGGTTCGCCATTCCAGCCAAATTACTAACAATCTCCCCACTTGAGGAATCAGCACCTTTAACCTCCTGTTTCACACAGTTTGCAATTTGTGCAGAGGATAAACGGGAAGAGGGGGAACCAATGAGAGACTAGCTGTAGGAGTTTTGACAGGCACATGTCACTCTAATTTCCCATTAGGAAGAAGAATTAACCAAAGGCTCAGCCTGCCTCCCCAGAACCAGAATAGGGCCGGAAGCAATACAATGGTTTGGCGGCCAGCTCACAAAAAATGCGAGTTGCAAAATGGGTCTCAGGAGCAAACAATTCAAACCTGCAAAGATAAAAATGATAAAAAAACGTCCAAAAATATATTCAGGTAAGGCAACGAAGAGGATCTGATTGAGAGGCAGAATTGCAGGAAACAGATTTCAAAAGGTAGATTTGACTCACATTTAAAGCATATGAAAAGCAGCAGAATTTCTAAAATGATGTAGTTGGGCAAAAGGGTGTATGCGTTTTTTTCGTGAATATCTTCAGGAAAAAAACACATACAGAGTTTTTGGCCAACCAAGCAAGCAGGAAATGCAAATCCGCACAACAAAGAAGTCTCAATTTCCACTGCTCAGAAAGGCCATCCAAAAAATGTGTACAAACCAGAAATGCAGGAGAGGCCAAGGAGAACAGGGACCTAGTCACGCTGATGTGTGTGGTATAAATATCCAAGACCCACTCTGAAGAAGTGTATGCTGTTTCCTAAAACATCTAAAATACAAAGCCACCGAGCATAGGGCACTTCCACTCATGGGCATATAACTTGGGAAGACTAAATATCAACAAGACACAGGCACCCCAAAATTTAAGGCTGCTCTGCATACTAGAACCTCAACTTCAGTACAACTTAAGTATTCCAGGAAAGAGAAAATTGAGTAAAGAACTTGTGGTAATTTTGTACAACGGAATATCACTCAGACATGAAACCAATGTCATAAGGCCAGTAGCAGCATAATGAGTGGATTTAGGTACGATGATTCTAAGTGAAATAAGTCACAGAGAAAAAGAAACTTATCATAAGATATCACTTATGAAGGTCCTGTAAACATGGCTACACATGAACTGAGTTAGGAAAGAGAACAGAGTCTCACATTGAGAAAACACTCTTACGCCTGCTTAAGGGGAAAGGAGAGGTGGGGTGATGCATAAAACCAGACTTTGATATTAGCACTGGTACCATTCCATGAAGCAAATACAGAATAGACAAATCCTACACCTTCCTCTGTGAACGGGACTCAACACCCCTATTCCACACAGAGGAATATATCTGACTAGTAAGAATCTTAAAACCTATATATTGATATGTCTCCATAAGGGAATCAAGTGTGTCTATACAGGCATAAACACGTCGGTGAAAATCAGCTCAACCCCACTATAAAAATGAATTTCAAAAACAAAACAAAAAAAAAACAGCGAAATTCTTACACAATTCCTTCAGGGGTTCTGATGAAACCTGGGACGACCCTATCTGCAAAGACAGCTAGATGAGACATAAGGCTGGACACTTCGGGCTGAGAGGACTTGTGAGATTGGGTGAGAAAATGCAGATCCTTTAAAGCAGTAATGCATGGCACCAATTCCATGGGTCCCAACTCTCCAGGTAGAAGGGAATATCAATACAGTTATAACATGTATGGGAAACCTAGAGAATGGACACCCTGTGATGGCAAAAGATTTCTAAAAGGCTCCTAATTTTTCCTCTCCTTGGCTCCAGTTTGGCATTCCAACTGCTTTACTATCAATCTCCCAACCTGGAGAGTCAGCCCCTATAAGCTACTGGTTCGCACAGTTTGCAAATTTTGCAGTGGATGAAAGGAAAGAGGGAGAACCAATCAGAGAGTAGCTGTAGGCATTTGGACAGACACATGTCACTGTAATTTCCTGTCCGGAAGGAAGAATTAACCAAAGTGTCAGCCTGCACCCCCGGAACCAGTATAGGTCCTGTAGCAAAATTGTAGATTTGCGGTCAGCTCACAAAAACACGAGTTGAAAATTGGAGCTCAGGGGCACAGCAATTCACAAACCTGCAGAGTTATAAAGGACAACTCTCTTCCAAAAATCTGTTGAGGGAAGGCAACGAAGCAGATTTGAAAATGAGGCCGAATTGCAGAAAACATATTTCAAGAGTTAAACTGTAATCACCTTTAAAGCACAGGAAAAGCGTAACAACTTCGACAATGATGCACTTGGCCAAAAAGGGCGTATGCATTTTCTGCTGAATATATTCAGGAGAAAAGGCATACGCCCTTTCTGGCCAATCAAGAATCCCCGCAATACAAATCCACACTACAAAGAATTGTCACTTCCCACCGGTCAAAAGGGACATCTGAAAATCTGTAAAAACCAGAAAATAAAGACAGAGATGACAAGAGCATGTTGCAATGTGATCCCAGGGGTCATGGAGGATTGTGATGACAAGGCCATGTAGCATTGTGCTGACAAAGGCATGGAGCATTGTGATGACAAGGGTCATGGAGCACTGTGATGACAATCGTCACGGAGCATTGTGATTACATGGATCATGGAGCATTGGGATGAAAAGGGCATGGATCATTGTGATGACAAGGGTTATGGAGCATTTTGATGTCAAGAGTCCCGGATCACTGTGTTGTCAGGGGTCATGGAGGGTTGTGATGACAGTGGTCATGGAGCATTGTGATGACAAGGGTCATGGAGAAGTGAGATGAGAAGGTCATGGATCTTTGGGCTGAAAATATTCATGGAGTATTGTGCAGACAGGGGTCATGGAGCACTGTGATGACAAGGTCCTGGAGCACTGTGATGAGAAGACCATGGAGCCTTGTGATGAGAAGTCTCATGGAGCATTCTGATGAAAAGGGGCAAGGAGCATTGTGATTACAAGGGTCTTGGAGCATTGGGATGACAAGGGCATGGAGCATTTGGATGAGAAGACCATAGAGCGTTCTGATGACATGCATCATGGAGATTTGTGATGACAAGGACATGGAGCATTGTGATTACAGGGGTCTTGGAGCATTGTGATGAAAAGGGCATGAATCATTGTGATGGAAAAGGCATGGAGCCTTGTCATGACAGGGTTCAAGGAGCATACTGACGACATGTGTCAGGGAGCATTGTGATGACAAGTGTATTGAGCATTGTGATGACAAAGGTCATGGAGCATTGTGATGAGAAACCCCTGTATAATTGTGATGACGAGCGTCATGGGGCGTTGTGCTGACAAGTGTTATGGAACTTTGTGATAACAACGGTTTGGAGCATTGTGATGACGGAGGTCATGGAGCATTTTGATTTCTTTGTGATGACAACAGCAAGAAGCATTATGATGATGGGCATGGTCCATTGTGATTACAGGGTTCATGGAGCATTGAGATGAAAAGGGGCATGGAGCATTGTGATTAAAGTTGTCTTGGAGCACTGTGATGACAATGGCATGGAGCATTGTGATGAGAAGCCAATGGAGCATTCTGATGACATGCGTCATGGAGCTATGTGATGACAAGGACATGGAGCATTGTGATGACAGTGGCATGGAAAATCGGTCTAACAAATTTCATGGATTATTGTGTTGACAGTGGGCATGGCGCATTGTGATGACAAGGGCATGGAGCATTGTGATTACAAGGTCATGGATTATTGTGAAGACAGGTGACAGGGAGCGTTATGATGACATATGTCACGGTCCATTGAGATGACAATGGCATGGAGCATTGTGATGCCAAGTGTCATGGAGGATTGTGATGACAAAGGTAATGGAGCATTGTCATGACAAGGGCTTGGAGCATTGTGATGAGAAGTGTCATGGAGCATTGTGATGACAGGGGCATGGAGCATTGTGATGACAACGGACATTGGGAATTTTGATGACAAGGTATGAAGCATTTTGATGACAAAGGCATGGAGCTTGCTATGACAGGTGTCATGGGGCATTGCGATCACAGATGTATGGAGAATTGTGATGAAAAGAGCATGTAACATTTTGATGAGAAGTGCCATGGAGCATTGTAATGAGAGTGGGCCTGGAGCATTGTGATGACAAGGGCACGGAACACTGTGATACATGGGTCATTGAGGATTGTAATGACAAGGGCATGGAGCATTGTGATGAGAAGGGCATCAAGCATTGTACCAAGCGTCATGGACCTTTGTTATGGCAAGGGCATGGAGCAATGTGATGAGAGGCTTCATGGAGCATTGTGATGACAAGTGTTATGGAACATTGTGATCACAAGGGTTTGGAGCATTGTGATGACAGAAGTTATGTAGCATTTTGATTTCATTTTGATGACAATAGAATGAAGCATTATGATGATGGGCATGGTGCATTGTGATGAGAGGGTTCATGGAGCATTGAGATGAAAAGGGCCATGGAGCATTGTGATTAGAGGTGTCTTGTAGCATTGGGATGGCAAGGGCATGGAGTATTGTGATGGCAATGGTCATGGAGCATTTTCATGACTAGAGTCCCGGATCATTGTGTTGTCAAGTTTCATGGAGCATTGTGATGACAGGGACATGGAACATTGGTCTGACAAGTTTCATGGATTATCGTGATGACAGTGGGCATGGCGCCTTGTGATGACAAGGGAATGGATCATTGTGATGACAAGGTCATGGATTATTGTGAAGACAGGTGTCAGGGAGCATTGTGATGACATATGTCAAGGTGCATTGTGATGACAATGGCATGGAGCATTGTGATACCAAGTGTCATGGAGGATTGTGATGACAAATATAATGGAGCATTGTGATGACAAGGGCTTGGAGCATTGTGATGAGAAGTGTCATGGAGCATTGTGATGACAAGGGCGTGGAGCATTGTGATGACAACGGCCATTGAGAATTTTGATGACGTTGTGAAGCATTGCGATGACAAGCACATGGAGCTTGCTATGACAGGGGTCATGGAGTATTGCGATGACAAATGCATGGAGAATTGTATTGTCAAGAGCATGTAACATTTTGATGAGAAGTGTCACGGAGCACGGTGATTACAAGGGTCATGGAGCATTGGGATGGCAAGGGCATGGATCATTTTGATGACAAGGGTAATGGAGCATTCAGATGACAAGTGTCCCGGATCATTGTGTTGTCACGGGTCATGGAGCGTTGTGATGACAAGGGATTGGTACATTGTGACGATAAGGGCATGTAGCATTGTGATGACTGGGGTTATGGAACATTGTGATGCCAGGTTTGAGGGAGTATTGTGATGAATAGTGATGGAACATTGTGAAATCAATGGTGAGAGAACATTTTGATGAGAAGTTCATTGAGCATTGTGATTACAAGTTTTATGGAGCATTGTGATGACTAGGATGTGGAGCATTGTGATGACAAGTGCATGGCGCATTGTGATGACATGGGTCAAGGAGCATTGTGCTGAAAAGCGCATGGAGCATTGTGATGACATGTGTCATGGATCATTGTGCTGACAAAGGCATGGTGCATTGGGATGACAAGGGTCACAGAGCAATGTGATGAAAAGTTCATGGAGCATTGTGGTGACTAAGTTCACAGAGCCTTGTGTGACAGGGGCAGGGACCATTGTGATGAGAAAGGTCATGAATCATTTTGATGACTGGAGTCACAGAGCATTGTGATGACAGGGGTCATGGAGCATTAAGATGAAAAGGGGCATGGAGCATTGTGATGACAGGTGTCATGGATCATTGTGATGACAAGGGTCATGGATCATTCTCATGACAAGCTTGTGGAGAAATGTGATGACAATGGCATGCAGCATTGTGATGAAATGGGCATGGAGCATTGTGATGAAAAAGGCATGGACCCTTTTCATGACAGTGTTCAAGGAGCATTCTGACGACAAGTGTCAGGGAGCATTGTCATGACAAGTGTATTGAGCATTGTTATGACAATGGTAATGGAGCATTGTGATGAGAAGGGCAACGAGCATTGTGATGACAAGTGTTATGGAGCTTTGTGATGACAAGGGAATGGAGCAATGTGATGATAGGTTTCATGGAGCATTGTGATGACAATGGCATGGAGCATTGTGATGCCAAGGGTCATGGAGCACTGAGATGACAAGCGTCATGGAGCATTCTGATTACAGGGGTCATGGAGCATTGGAATGACAAGCACATGGATCATTGTGATTTCAACTGTCATGGAGCATTTTGATGATGAGACTCCCGGATCATTGTGTTGTCAGGTGTCATGGAGCGCTGTGATGTCAGTGGTCATGGAGCATTGTGATGACAGTGGTAATGGAGCATTGTAATGGCAAGGTCATAGAGCATTGTGATGAGAAGGCCATGGAGCATTCTGATGACATGAATCATGGAGCTTTGTGATGACAAGGGCATGGAGCATTGTGATTACTGGGGTCATGGAACATTGTGATGACAGTGGTGATGGAGTATTGTGATGACTAGTGATGGAACATTGTGATATTAGTGGTGAGAGAGCATTTTGATGAGAAGTGCATGGAGCATTGTGATGACAAAGTTGTGGAGCATTGTGATGACAAGCGCATGGCACATTATGATGACATGGGTCATGGAGCATTGTGCTGAGAAGCGCATGGAGCATTGTGATGACAAGGGTCATGGAGCACTCTTCTGACAAAGGCATGGAGCATTGTGATGACAAGGGTCACGGAGCATTGTGATGAAAAGTTCACGGAGCATTGTGGTGACAAAGGTCATGAAACATTGTGATGACTGGAGTCACGGAGCATCGTGATGACAGGGTTCATGGTGCATTGTGACGACAACGGCATGGAGCATTGTGATGACAAGGGCATGGAGCATTGTTATGACATGTTCATGGCTTATTGTGAAGACAGGTGTCAGGGAGCATTGTGATGGCATATGTCATGGTCCATTGTGATGACAATGGCATGGAGCATTGTGATGCCAAGTGTCATTGAGGATTGTGATGACAAGAGCATGTAACATGGTGATCAGAAGTGTCATGGAACATTGTGATGACAAGGGACATGGAGCATTGTGATGTCCAGGGCATGGAGCATTGTGATGGCAAGTCCGTGGAGCATTGTGATGGCAAGACCATGGAGCATTTTGATGACGAGTGTCATCGAGCACTGTAATGACACGGGGCATGGAGAATAGTGATGACAAGTGTCATGGATCATTGTGATAACAAGGGTCATGGAGCATTCTAATGACAAGTTTCTGGAGTATTGTGATGACAATAGCATGGAGCATTGTGATGAAAAAGGCATGGTGCATTGTCATGAAAAAGGCATGGAACCTTTTCATGACAGGTTTCAAGAAGCATTCTGACGTCAAGTGTCAGGGAGCATTGTCATGACAAGTGTATTGAGCATTGTGATGACAATGGTCATGGAGCATTGTGATGACAGGCATCATGGAGGGTTGTGATGACAAGTGTTATGGAACATTGTGATCACAAGGGTTTGGAGCATTGTGATGACAGAGGTCATGGATCATTTTCATTTCAAGTAGCATGGAGCATTGTCATGACATGGCATGAAGCAATGTGAACCCAAGGTTCATGGAGGATTTTGATGACAATGGGAATAGAGTATTTTGATGACAAGTGCATGGAGCATTGTGATGTCAAGGTCATGTAGCATTTTGCTGACAAATGCATGGAGCATTTTGATGACAAGGGTAATGGAGCACTGTGATGACAAGCGTCACGGAGCATTGTGATTACAGGTGTCATGGAGAATTGGGATGGCAAGGGAATGGATCATTGTGATGAAAAACACATGGTGCCTTGTCATGACAGTGTTCAAGGAGCATACTGATGACAAGTGTCAGGGAGCATTGTGATGCCAAGTGTATTGAACATTGTGATGACAAAGGTCATGGTACATTGTGATGAGAAGTGCATGGATAATTGTGATGACGAGCGTCATGGGGCGTTATGATGAAAAGTGTTATGGAGCATTGTGATCACAAGGGTTTGGAGCATTGTGATGACACAGGTCATGGAGCATTTTGATTTCATTGTGATGACAATAGCGTGAAGCATTATGCTGATGGGCATGGTTCGTTGTGATGACAAGGCTCATGGAGCATTGAGATGAATATTGGCATGGAGCATTGTGATTACTTGGGTCATGGAGCCTTGTGATGACAATGCCGTGAAACATTGTGATGACAGGAGAGAGGGAATATTGTGATGACTAGTGATGGAAAATTGTGATATTAGTGGTGAGACAGCATTTTGATGTGAAGTGCATGGAGCTTTGTGATGACAAGTTTTACGGAGCATTGTGATGACAAAGTTGGGGAGCACTATGATGACAAGCGTATGGCACACTGTGATGACATGGGTCATGGAGCATTGTGCTGACAAGGGCATGGAGCATAGTGATGACAAATGTCATGGAGCATTGTGCTGACAAAGGCATGGAGAATTGTGATGACATGGCTCACAGAGCATTGGGATGAAAAGTTCATGGAGCATTGTGGTGAAAAAGTTCACAGAGCCTTATGATGATGAGGGCATAGACGATTGTGATGACAAAGGTCATGAAGAATTGTGATGACTGGAGTCACGGAGCATTGTGATGACAAAGTTGGGGAGTATTGTGATGACAGGGGCATGCAGCATTGTGATGACAGGGGCAAGGAACATTGGGCTGAAAAGTTTCATGGATTATTGTGATGACAGTGGGCTTGGAGCATTGTGATGACAAGGGCATGGAGCATTGTGATGACAGGTGTCATGGAGCATTGTGATGAGAGGGGTCATGGAGCATTGTGATGACAAGGGTCAATGAGCATTGTGATGAGAAGGTCATGGAGCATTAGTCTGAAAATGTTCTTGGAGAATTGTGATGACAGGGGTCATGGAGACTTCGATGACAAGGCCGTGGAACATTGTGATGGCAGGGGTCATGGAGCATTTCTATGACAGCGGTAATGGAGCATTGTGATGACTAGGGCATGGAACACTGTGATACATGTGTCATAGAGGACTGTAATGACAAGGTCATGGAGAATTGTGATGAGAAGTGTATCGAGCATTGTGATGACAAGCGTCAAGGAGCATTGTGGTGACAAGGGCATGGAGCAATGTGATGGGAGGTTTCATGGAGCATTGTCATGAAATGGCATGGAGCATTGTGATACCAAGGGTCATGGAGTTTTGTGATGACAAAAGTCATGGAGAATTTTGATGACAAGGTCGTGGTGCATTGTGATGAGAAGGGAAGAGAGCATTGTGATGACAGGGACATGGAGCAAATTGATGAAGTGTCATGGAACATTTTGATTACAGGGGTTATGGAACATTGTGATGTCAGGGGTCATGGAGCATTCTGATGAAAAGGGTGATGGAGCATTCTGATGAAAAGGTGCATGGAGCATTGAGATTACAGGGGTTTGGAAGAATTGTGATGACAAGGGCATGGAGCATTGTGATGAGAAGCAATGGAGCATTCTGATGACATGCGTCATGGAGCTTTGTGATGACAAGGACATGGTGCATTGTGATTACAGGGGTCTTAGAGCATTGTGGTGAAAAGGGAATGGATCATTGTGATGAAAAATGCATGGAGCCTTGTCATGACAGGGTTCTAGGAGCATACTGAAGACAACTGTCAGGGAGCATTGTGATGATAAGTGTATTGAGCATTGTGATGACAAAGATCATGGAGCATTGTGATGAGAAAACCATGGATAATTGTTTTGACCAGCCTCATGGGGCACTGTGATGACAAGTGTTATGGAACACTGTGATCAGAAAGGTTTGGAGCGTTTTGATGACAGAGGTCATTGAGCATTTTGATTTCATTGTGATGACAATAGCATGAAATATTATGGTGATGGGCATGGTGCATTGTGATGACAGGGGTCATGGAGCATTGTTATGACAGTGGTAATGGAGTATTGTGATGACAAGGCCATGGGGCAGTGGTCTGAAAATTTTCATGGATTATTGTGATGAGAGTGGGCCTGGCGCATTGTGATGACAAGGGCCCAGAACACTGTTTTACAGGGTTCATGGAGGACTGTAATGACAAGGGCATGGAGCATTGTTATAAGAAGGGCATCGAGCATTGTGATGACAAGCGTCATGGAGATTTGTGATGACAAAGGTCACGGAGCATTTTGATGACATGGGTTATGGAGCATGGTGAGGTAAGTGGTCATGGAGCATTGTGACGAAAAAGGTCATGGAGCATTTTGATGACATGGGTTATGGAGAATTGTGATGTCAGGTGTCATGGAGCACTGTGATGATAAGGGCATGTAGTATTGTGATGACAGCGGCCATGGAACATTGTGATGGCAAGGGTGAGGGCGTATTGTGATGACTAGTGATGGAACATTGTGATATCAGTGGTGACAGACCATTTTGATGAGAAGTGCATGGAGCATTGTGATGACAAGCTGGTGGAACATTTTGCTGACAAGCGCATGGAGCATTGTGATGACAAGTTTCATTGAGTATTGTGCTGAGAAAGGCATGGAGCACTGTGATGAAAAGTTCATGGTGCATTTTGGTGACACAGGTCACAGAGCCTTGTGATGACGAGGGCATTGACCATTGAGATGACAAAGATCATGAAGCATTGTGATGAATGGAGTCATGGAGCATTGTGATGACAAGGGTCATGGAGCATTGGGATGTCAAGTGCATGGAGCATTGTGATGACAGGGGCATGGAGCATTGGTCTCACAAGTTTCATGGATTATTGTGATGAGAGTGGGCATGGTGCATTGTGATGACAAGAGCATGGAACATTGTGATGACAACGTCATGGATTATAGTGAAGACAGGTGTCAGGGAGCATTGTGATGACATATGTCATGGTCCATCGTGATGCCAATGACATGGAGCAATGTTATGACACATGTCATGGACGATTGTGATGACAAAGGTAAAGGAGCATTGTGATGATCAGGGCATGGAGCAATGTGATGGCAAGACTGTGGAGCATTGTGATGAGAAGACCATGGATAATTGTGATGACGAGCATCATAGAGCATTATGATGACAAGAGCCATGGAGCATTCTGACATAAGATATCACTTATGAAGAAAATGAAAACATGGCTACATATGAACTGAATTAGGAAAGAGAACAGTGTCTCACATTTAGAAAACATATTTATGCCTGCTTAAGGGGAAAGAGAGGTGGGAAGATGTACAAAACCAGAGTTTGATATTAGCACAGGTACGGTTCCATAATCCAAATACAGAATAGACAAGACCTACTCCTTCCTCATTGAACGGGACTGAACACCCATATTCCCCGCAGAGGAATATATCAGAGTAGTAAGAATATTAAAACCTATGTATTGATATGTCTCCATAAGGGAATGAAGTGTGTCTAGACTGGCATAAACATGGCAGTGAGAATCAGCTCAAACCCACTAAAAAAAGGAAATTCAAATACAAAACAAAAAAACTGGGAAATTCTTTACAATTCCTTCAGGGGCTCTGATGAAACCTGGAATGACCCTATCTACAACGACAGCTGGATGTGGCATAAGGCTGGACACTTGGGACTGAGAGGATTGGTGAGATTCGGTGAGCAAATGAATACCATTTAAAGCAATAACGTATGGCACACATTCCAATGGTCCCAACTCTCCAGGTTGAAGGGAATATTACTACAGCTATAACATGTACGGGAAACCTAGAGAATGGACACAGTGTGAATACAAAAGTTTTCTAAAACTCAACTAATAATCCCTCTCCTGGTGCTTCGGTTTGACTTTCCAACTGCTTTTCTATCAATCTCCCAACTTGCAAAGACAGCCCCTTTAACCTCCTGGATCGCACATGTTGCCAATTTGGCAGAGAATGAAAGGGAAGAGGGAGAACCAATGAGAGAGTAGCTGTTAGGCATTTGGACGGGCACATGTCACCCTAATTTCCCGGCAGGAAGAAGAATTAACCAAAGTCTCAGCCACCCGCCGGGAACCAGTATAGATCCTCAACCAAAATTTTGGACTTGCGGTCAGCTCACAAAAAACGAGTTGAAAAATGGAGTTAAGGGTCACAGCAAAGCACAAACTGTCAGAGAAATAAAGGACAAAAATCGTCAAAAAATCTGTTGAGGGAAGGCAACGAGGCGGACTTCAAAGCGAGACAGAATAGCAGGAAACAGATTTGAAGAGGTACATTGGAATCACCTTTAAAGCGCAGGAAGAGGGGCACAACTTCAACAATGATGCACTTGGCCAGAAAGGGCGTATATGTTTTCTCCTGAATATATTCAGGAGAAAACGCATACGCCCTTTTTGTACAAGCAAGCAAGCGGGCAATGCAAATCTACACTACAATGATGTGTCACTTCCCACCAGGCAAAAGGGACATCCACAAAATGTGTAAAAACCAGAAAGGCAAGACAGGTCCTGGAGAACAGGGAGCCTACTTATGCTGGTGGGCAGGATGTAAATTGCCAACTGCCTCTCTGGAGGAGTGCATTGTGTTCCCTAAAACAAGTAAACAACAGAGCTACAGAGCCAAGGGCACTTCCAGTCTAGGGAATATACCTTGGGAAGATTGAAAACCAATAAGACAGAGCCACCCCAAAATTTAGGGCTGCACTGCTTACAAGAACATCAACTTGGGTACACCTTAAATATCCCAGGAAAGACAAAAATGGTTCAAAAAATTGTGGTATTTACCTACGATGTAATATCCCTCAGCCACGAAATCAATGTCATAAGGCCAGTAGTAGCAAAATGAGTGGATTCAGTTACGATGATTCTAAGTGAAATAAGTCACAGAGAAAAATAAATTTATCATAAGATATCACTTATGAAGGTCCTCTTAACATGGCTACACATGAACTGAGTTAGGAAGGAGAACAGAGCCTCACATTTAGAAAACACTCTTGTGCCTGCTTAAGGGGGAAGGAGAGGTGGGGTGATGCATAAAACCAGAGTTTGATATTAGTACAGGTACCGTTCCAAAAACTAAATACGGAATAGAAAAGACCTACACTTTCCTCAGTGAAAAGGACTCAAAACGCCATATTTCCCTCAGAGGAATATATCTGACTGGTAAGAATCTTAAAATCTATGTATTGATATGTCTCCGTAAGGGAATCAAGTGTGTCTAGACTGGCATAAACATGGCAGTGAGAATCAGTTCAAACCCACTCTAAAAAGGAATTTCAAAAACAAAACAAAAAAACAGGGAAATTGTTTACAATTCCTTCAGGGGCTCTGATGAAACCTGCAATGACCCTATCTACAACGACAGCTGGATATGGCATAAGTCTGGACTCTTGGGACTGAGAGGATTGGTGAGATTCGGTGAGCAAATGCAGACTCTATATAGCAATAATGCGTTGCACACATTCCAAGGTTCCCAACTCTCCAGGTTGAAGGTAATATTACTACAGCTATAACATGTACGGAAAACCTGGAGAATGGACACACTGTGAATACGAAAGGTTTCTAAAACTCAACTAATTATCCCTCTCCTGGTGCTCTGGTTTGACTTTCCAACTGCTTTACTATCAATCTCCCAACTTGGAGAGACAGCCCCTTTAACCTCCTGGTTCTCACAGGTGGCCAAATTGGTAGAGGATGAAAGGGAAGAGGGAGATCCAATGAGAGATTAGCTATTAGGCATTTGGACCGGCACATTTCATTCTAAGTTTCCGGCAGGAAGAAGAATTAACCAAAGTCTCAGACAACCGCTGGGAACCAGTATAGGTCCTGAACCAAAATTTTGGACTTGCGGTCAGCTCACAAAAAACGAGTTGAAAAAAAGAGCTCAGGGGCACAGCAATGCACAAACTGGCAGGGTAGTAAAGGACAACAATCGTCCGAAAATCTGTTGAGGGAAGGCAACGAGGCAGACTTGAAAGCGAGCCAGAATAGCAGGAAACAGATTTCAAGAGGTACCTTAGAATCGCCTTTAAAGCACAGGAATAGGGGCACAACTTCGACAGCGATGCACATGGCCAAAAAGGGCTTATGCGTTTTCTCCTGAATATATTCAGGATAAAACGCATACACGCTTTTTGGCCAAGCAAGCAAGCGGGCAATGCAAATCTGCACTACAATGAAGTATCACTTCCCACCGGTCAAAAGGCACATCCGCAAAAGGTGTAAAATCCAGAAAGGCAAGATACGCCCTGGAGAACAGGGAGCCTAGTTATGCTGATGGACAGGATGTAAATTGCCAACTGCCTCTCTGGAGGAGAGAACTGTGTTCCCTAAAACAAGGAAACAACAGAGCTACAGAGCCAAGGGCACTTCCAGTCTAGGGAATATACCTTGGGAAAACTGAAAATCAATAAGATAGAGCCACACCAAATTTTAGGGCTGCTTATGTAGATGGTTTACTTATGTAGAGGGGAATATTACTCATCCAGAAATCAATGAAATAAGGCCAGTTGTAACAACTCTGGAGGATTTACATACGATCATTCTAACTGACGTATGTCAGAAAGAAAAAGACAGATATCATAAGATGTCACTTAAAGGTGGAATCAAAAATGGCTACACATGAAATAAATTACAAAACAGAAACATAGTCAAATATGTAGAAAATAGACATAAGGCTGCTAAATGGAAAGGTGAGGAAGTGTGAGGTATCATCCAGGAGGTTGAAATTAGCAAAGATACCATTCCAAGTACCAAATTGAATAACTGACATGGCCTACACCGTACCTCAAAGAACTGCACTCAGCCCACTCAAGTCACTGGAAAATAATACATATGAATGGTAAGCATCTGAAAAAGAATTTATTGTTGTCTCACAGTACATGAATCAAGTGGATGTACAGCAGCAAAAAGCAGAGCTTTGAAAATCAGCTGTAACCAATATAAAAATAAATTTAAAAATATTTAGAAAAACAGTGAGACAGACAAAAATTCTTACAACTTTTGTTGAAGGGCTATGATGTAACATGGATTGAACACATGTAGACCCGCAGCAGGATGATATATAAGGCTGGAAGCTATGCACACTAAGAGATGTTAGAGAGGCTGGGTGAGGAAATGCAGAACTTTAAAAGAAATACTGCCTGATTCCCATTCCATGGGTCCCAAATCTGCAGGTTCAAGGGAATCTTCTGACAGCGAAAACATGCCTGGGAGACCGAGACGAATGTACACCATGTGATCAGGAAAGGGGTCTAAAATGCACCTCATTTTTGATCTCCTGGTGCTGGGGTTCGCCATTCCAGCCAAATTACTAACAATCTCCCCACTTGGAGAATCAGCACCTTTAACCTCCTGTTTCACACAGTTTGCAATTTGTGCAGAGGATAAACGGGAAGAGGGGGAACCAATGAGAGACTAGCTGTAGGAGTTTTGACAGGCACATGTCACTCTAATTTCCCATTAGGAAGAAGAATTAACCAAAGGTTCAGCCTGCCTCCCCATAACCAGAATAGGGCCGGAAGCAATACAATGGTTTGGCGGCCAGCTCACTAAAAAAGCGAGTTGCAAAATGGAGCTCAGAAGCAGACAATTCAAAGACCTGCAAAGATAAAAATGATAACCAACGTCCAAAAATATATTTAGGTAAGGCAACGAAGAGGATCTGAATGAGAGGCAGAATTGCAGGAAACAGATTTCAAAAGGGAGATTGGACTCACATTTAAAGCATATGAAAAGCAGCAGAATTTCTAAAATGATGTAGTTGGGCAAAAGGGTGTATGCGTTTTTTTCATGAATAACTTCAGGAAAAAAACACATACAGATTTTTTGGCCAACCAAGCAAGCGGGAAATGCAAATCTGCACAACAAAGAAGTCTCAATTTCCACTGCTCAGAAAGGCCATCCAAAAAATATGTACAAACCAGAAATGCAGGAGAGGCCATGGAGAACAGGGAGCTAGTCACGCTGATGGGTGGGGTATAAATATCCAAGAGCCATTCTGAATAAGTGTATGTTGTTTCCTAAAACATCTAAAATACAAAGCTACCCAGCATAGGGCACTTCCACTCATGGGCATATAACTTGGGAAGACTAAATATCAACAAGACACAGGCACCCCAAAATTTATGGCTGCTCTGCATACAAGAACCTCAACATCAGTACAACTTAAATATTCCAGGAAAGAGAAAATTGCGTAAAGAACTTGTGGTAATTTTGTACAATTGAATATCACTCAAACATGAAATCAATGTCATAAGGCCAGTAGCAGCATAATGAGTGGATTTAGGTACGACAATTCTAAGTGAAATAAGTCACACAGAAAAAGAAACTTATCAAAAGATATCACTTATGAAGGTCCTGTAAACATGGCTACACATGAATTGAGGAAAGAGAACAGAGTCTCACATCGAGAAAACACTCTTATGCCTGCTTAAGGGGGAAGGAGAGTTGGGGTGATGCATAAAACCAGAGTTTGATATTAGCACATGTACCATTCCATGAAGCAAATACAGAATAGACAAAACCTACACCTTCCTCAGTGAACGGGACTCAAAACCCCAATTCCCAGCACAGGAATATATCTGACTAGTAAGAAACTTAAAACCTATATATTGATATGTCTCCATAAGGGAATCAAGTGTGTCTAGACAGGCATAAACATGTCGGTGAAAATCAGCTCAACCCCATTATAAAAATGAATTTCAAAAACAAAACAAAACAAAAACAGCGAAATTCTTACACAATTCCTTCAGGGGATCTGATGAAACCTGGAATGACCCCATCTGCAAAGACAGCTAGATGAGACATAAGGCTGGACACTTGGGGCTGAGAGGACTGTTGAGATTGGGTGAGAAAATGCAGACCCTTTGAAGCAGTAATGCATGCCACCCATTCCATGGGTCCCAACTCTCCAGGTAGAAGGGAATAGCAATACAGTTATAACATGTATGGGAAACATAGAGAATGGACACCATGTGATGGCAAATGATTTCTAAAAGGCTCCTAATTTTTCCCCTCCTTGTGCTCCAGTTTGGCATTCCAACTGCTTTACTATCAATCTCCCAACTTGGAGAGTCAGCCCCTATAAGCTCCTGCTTCGCACAGTTTGCAAATTGTGCAGTGGATGAAAGGGAAGAGGGAGAACCAATCAGAGAGTAGCTGTAGGCATTTGGACGGACACATGTCACTCTAATTTCCCGACTGGAAGGAAGAATTATCCAAAGCGTCATCCTGCACCCCTGGAACCAGTTTAGGTCCTGTAGCAAATTTGTGGATTTGCGGTCAGCTCACAAAAACTCGAGTTGAAAATTGGAGCTGAGGGGCACAGCAATTCAGAAACCTGCAGAGTTATAAAGGACAACTCTCTTCCAAAAATCTGTTGAGGGAAGGCAACGAAGCAGACTTGAAAATGAGGCAGAATTGCACAAAACATATTTCAAGTGGTAAATTGGAATCGTCTTTAAAGCACAGGAAAAGCGTAACAACTTCGACAATGATGCACTTGGCCAGAAAGGGCGTATGCATTTTCTGCTGAATATATCCAGGAGAAAATGAATACGCCCTTTTTGGCCAATCAAGCAAGCCCTCAATGCAAATCCACACTACAAAGAATTGTCACTTCCCACCGGTCAAAAGGGACATCTGAAAATCTGTAAAAACCAGAAAATAAAGACAGAGATAACAAGAGCATGTTGCAATGTGATACCAAGGGTCATAGAGGACTGTGATGACAAGGTCATGGAGCATTGTGATCACAAGGGTCACGGAGCACTGTGATGACAAGCGTCTCGGAGCATTGTGATTACAGGGGTCATGGAGCATTGGGATGACAAGGGCATGGATCATTTTGATGACAAGGTTTATGGAGCATTTTGATGACAACAGTGCTGGATCACTGTGTTGTCAGGGGTTATGGAGGGTTGTGATGACAGTGGTCATGGAGCATTGTGATGACAAGGGTCATGTAGAAGGGAGAAGAGAAGGTCATGGAGCTTTGGGCTGAAAATGTTCGTGGAGTATTGTGATGACATGGGTCATGGAGCATTGTAATGAGAAGACCATGGAGCCTTGTGATGACAAGTCTCATGGAGCATTCTGATGAAAATGTGCATGGAGAATTGTGATTACAGGGGTCTTGGAGCATTGTGATGACAAGGGCATGGAGCATTTGGATGAGAAGACCATGGAGCGTTGTGATGACATGCGTCATGGAGCTTTGTGATGACAAGGGCATGGGGCATTGTGATTACTGGGGTCTTGGAGCATTGTGATGAAAAGGGCATGGATCATTGTGATGGAAAAGGCATGGAGCCTTGTCATGACAGGGTTCAAGGAGCATACTGATGACAAGTGTCAGGGAGCATTGTGATGACAAGTGTATTGAGCATTGTGATGACAAAGGTCATGGAACATTGTGATGAGAATACCATGGATAATTGTGATGACGAGCATCATGGGGCGTTGTGATGACAAGTGTTATGGAACATTGTGATCAGAAGGGTTTGGAACATTGTGATGACAGAGGTCATGGAGCATTTTGATTTCATTGTGATGACAATAGCATGAAGCATTATGATGATGGGCATGGTGCATTGTGATGACAGGGTTCATGGAGCATTGAGATGACAAGTGGCATGGAGCATAGTGATTAAAGTTGTCTTGGAGCACTGTGATGACAAGGGCATGGATCATTGTGATGAGAAGGCCATGGAGCATTCTGATGACTTGCGTCATGGAGCTTTGTGATGACAAGTCATGGAGCATTGTGATGACAGTGGCATTCAAAATTGGTCTAACAAGTTTCATTGATTATTGTGATGACGGTAGACATGGTGCATTTTGATGACAAGGGCATGGAGCATTGTGATTTCAAGGTCATGGAATATTGTGAAGACAGGTGACAGGGAGTGTTGGGATGACATATGTCATTGTGCATTGAGATGACAATGTCATAGAGCATTGTGATACCAAGTGTCATGGAGGATTGTGATGACAAAGTAATGGAGCATTGTGATGACAAGGGCTTGGAGCATCGTGATGACAAGGGTCATGGAGCACTGTGATGACAAGATCTTGGAGCATTGTGAGGAGAAGGGCCATTGAGAATTTTGATGAGAAGGTCGTGAAGCATTGTGATGAAAAGCACACCGAGCTTGCTATGACAGGGGTCATGGAGCATTGCGATGACAAGTGCATGGAGAATTGTGATGACAAGTGCATGTAACATTGTGATGAGAAGTGTCATGGAGCCTTTTGATGATAAGGACATGTAGAATTTTGATGACCAGTGCATGGAGCATTGTGATGGAAAGACCGTGGAGCACTGTGATGAGAAGACCATGGATAATTGTGATGATGAGCGTTATGGAGCACTGTAATGACAATGGGCATAGAGCATTGTGATGACAAGTGTCATGGATCATTGTGATGACAAGTGTCATGGACCATTCTGATGAGAAGCTTGTGGAGTTCTGTGATGACAATGGCATGGAGCATTGTGAGGAAAAGGGCATGGAGCATTGTGATGAAAAATGCTTGGAGCCTTTTCATGACAGAGTTCAAGGAGCATTCTTACGACAAGTGTCAGGGAGCATTGTGATGACAAGTGTATTGAGCATTGTGATGACAAAGGTCATGGAGCACTGTGATGACAGGCATCATGGAGCGTTGTGATGACAAATGTTATGGAACATTGTGATCACAAGGGTTTTGAGCATTGTCATGACAGAAGTCATGTATCATTTTCATTTCAAGGTGCATGGAGCATTGAGATGACAAGGGCATGAAGCATTGTGAACCCAAGATTAATGGAAGGTTTTGATGACAATGGGAATGGAGTATTGTGATGACAAGCGCATGGAGCATTGTGATGAAAAGGTCATGTAGCATTTTGCTGACCAATGCATGGAACATTTTGATGACAAGGGTCATGGAACACTGTGATGACAAGCGTCATGGAGCATTGTGATTACAGCGGTCACGGAGCATTGGGATGGCAAGGGCATTGATCATTGTGATGAGAAGGGTCATGGAGCATTTTGATGATAAGAGTCGTGGATCATTGTGTTGTCCGGTGTCATGGAGCACTGTGATGACAGTGGTCATGGAGCCTTGTGATGACAAGTGTCATGGAGCATTCTGATGAAAAGCGGTGTGGAGCATTGTGATTACATGGGTCTTGGAGCATTGTGAAGAAAATGGCATGGATGATTGTGATGCAAAAGGCATGGAGCCTTGTCATGACAGGGTTCAAGGAGCATACTGATGACAAGTGTCAGGGAGCATTGTAATGACAAGTGTATTGAGCATTGTGATGGCAAAGGTCATGGAGCATTGTGATGAGAAGACCATGGATAATTGTGATGATGAGCATCATGGGGCGTTGTGATGACAAGTGTTATGGAACACTGTGATCACAAGGGTTTGGAGCATTGTGTTGACAAAGGTTATGGAGCATTCTGATTTCATTGTGATGACAATAGCTTGAAGCATTATGATGATGGGCATGCTTCATTGTGATTACAGAGTTCATGGAGCATTGAGATGAAAAGTGGCATGGAGCATTTTGATTACAGTTGTCTTGGAGCATTGTGATGACAAGGGCATGGAGCATAGTGATGAGAAGGCCATGGAGCAGATTGATGACATGCGTCATGGAGCTTTGTGATGACAATAGCATGGAACATTGTGATTACAGGGGTCTTGGAGCATTGTGATGACAAGGGTCATGGAGCCTTTTGATGACAAGGCCGTGGAACATTGTCATGACAGGGGTGAGGGAGTATTGTGATGACTAGTGATGGAACATTTTGATATCAGTGGTGAGAGAGCATTTTGATGAGAAGTACATGGAGCATTGTGATGACAAGTTTTATGGAGCATTCTGATGAAAAGTTTGTGGAACATTTTGATAACAAGCGCATGGAGCATTGTGATAACAAGGGTCATGGAGCACTCTGCTGACAAAGGCATGGAGCATTGTGATGGCAAGGGTCACAGAGCATTGTGAATGAGAAGTTCATGGAGCATTATGTTGACAAATTTCACAGAGCCCTGTGATGACGAGGGCATGGACCATTTTGATGCCAAAGGTCATGGAGCACTGTGATGACAATGACATGGAGCACTGTGATGACAACGGCCATTGAGAATTTTGATGACAATGTCGTGAAGGACTGTGATGAAAAGCACTTGGAGCTTGCTATGACAGGGTTCATGGAGCATTGCGATGACAAGTGCATGGGGAATTGTGATGACAAGATCATGTAACATTGTGATGAGAAGTGTCATGGAGCATTGTGATGGCAAGACCATGGAGCACTGTGATGAGAAGACCATGGATAATTGTGATGTCGAGCGTCATGCAGCACTGTAATGACAAGGGGCATGGAGCATTGTGATGACAGGGGTCATGTAGCACTGTGATGAGAAGTTCATGGAGCATTGGGCTGAAAATATTCATTGAGTATTGTGATGGCAGTGGTCATGGATCATTGCGATGACAATGGAATGGAGCATTGTGATGACAAGGTCCTGGATCATTGTGAGGAGAAGACCATGGAGACTTGTGATGACAAGTGTCATGGAGCATTCGGATGAAAAGGGGTGTGGAGCATTGTGATTACATGGGTCTTGGAGCATTGTGATGAAAAGTGCATGGATTATTGTGATGAAAAATGCCTGGAGCCTTGTCATGACAGGTTTCAAGGAGCATATTGACGACAATTGTCAGGGAGCATTGTGATGACAAGTTTATTGAGCATTGTGATGCCAAAGTCATGGCGTATTTTGAATAAAATACCATGGATAATTGTGATGATGAGTGTCATGGTGCGTTGTGATGACAAGTGTTATGGAACATTGTGATCACAAGGGTTTAGAGCATTGTGATGACAGAGGTCATGGAGCATTTTGATTTCATTGTGATGACAATAGCATGAAGCATTATGATGATGGGCATGGTGCACTGTGATGACAGGGTTCATGGAGCATTGAAATGAAAAGGGGCATGGAGTATTGTGATTACAGGGGTCTTGGAGCATTGCGATGACCAGTTCATGGAGCATTGTGATTAGAAGGCGAAGGCGCATTCTGATGACATGCGTAATGGAGCTTTGTGATGACAAAGGCATGGAGCATTGTGATTACAGGTGTCTTGGAGCATTGTGATGACAAGGGTCATGGAGTCTTGTGATGAGAACGCTGTGGAACATTGTAATGGCAGTTTTCATGGAGCATTGTTATAACAGGGGTAATGGAGCATTTTCATGACAAGGACATGGAACATTGGTCTGAAAATTTTCATGGATTATTGTGATGAGAGGGGGCATGGAGCATTGTGATGACAAGGGCACGGAACACTGTGATACATGGGTCATTGAAGATTGTAATGACAAGCCTTGGAGCTTTGTGTTAAGAAGAGCATCGAGCATTGTGATGAAAAGCATCATGGAGCCTGTGATGACAAGGACATGTAACAATGTGATGAGAGGGTTCATGGAGCATTTTGATTACAATGGCATGGAGCATTGTGATGCCAAGGGTCACGGAGCTTTGAGATGACAAAGGTCATGTAGGGTTTTGATGACAAGGGCGTGGTGTACTGTGATGAGAAGGGCAGTGAGCATTGTGATGAAAGGGTCATGGAGCAATTTGATGAAAAGTGTCATGGGACATTTTGATGACAGGGGTTATGGAACATTGTGATGTCAGGGGTCAGGGAGCATTGTGATGAAAAGGGTCATGGAGCATTGTGATGACAGGGGTCATGGAACATTGTGATGACAGGTGTGAGGGAGTATTGTGATGACAAGTGATGGAACATTATGATATCAGTGATGGGAAAGCATTTTGATGGGAAGTGCATGGAGCATTGTGACAACAAGGTTTATCGAGAACTGTGATGACAAGGTTGTGGAGCATTGTGATGACAAGCACATGTCGCATTGTGATCACACAGGTCATGGGGCATTTTGAGGAAATGCGCATGGAGCATTGTGCTGCCAAAGGCATTTAGCATAGTTATGACATGAGTAAGAGAACATTGTGATGAAAATTTCATGGACAATTGTGGTGACAAATGTCACAGAGCCTTTTGATGATGAGGACATGGACCATTGTGATGACAGGGGTCATGGAGCGTTTTGATGACTGTGGTCATGGAGCATTGTGAAGACATGGGTCATGGAGCATTGTAATGAGACGGTCATTGAGCATTGGGCTGAAAATGTACATGTAGTATTGTGATGATGGGGGTCATGGAGCATTGTAATGACAAGGGAATGGAGCACTGTGATGACAAGGTCCTGGAGCATTGTGATGAGAGGAACATGGAGCCTTGTGATGACAAGTGTCATGGAGCATTCTGAGGAAAAGGTGAATGGAGCATTGTGATTACAGGGGTTTGGTAGCATTGTGATGACAAGGGCATGGAGCATTGTGATGCGAAGGCCATGGAGCATTCTGATGACATGCGTCATGGAGCTTTGTGATGACAAGGACATGGAGCATTGTGATTACAGGAGTCTTGGAGCATTGTGATGAAAAGGGCATGGATCATTGTGATGAAAATTGCATGGAGCCTTGTCATGACAGGGTTCAAGGAGCATACTGATGAGAAGTGTCAGGGAGCATTGTGATGACAAGTGTATTGAGCATTGTGATGACAAAGAACAAGGAGCATTGTGATGAGAAGACCATTGATAATTGTGATGACCAGCCTCATGGGGCATTGTGATGACAAGAGTTATGGAACATTGTGATCAGAAGGGTTTGGAGCATTGTGATGACAGAGGTCATTGAGCATTTTGATTTCATTGTGATGACAATAGCATGAAATATTATGGTGATGGGCACGGTGCATTGTGATGACAGGGTTCATGGAGCATTGAGATGAAAAGGGGCATGGAGCACTGTGATTACAGTGGTCTTGGAGCATTGTGATGACAAGGGCATGGAGCATTGTGATGAGAATGCCATGGAGCATTCTGATGACTTGCGTCATGGAACTTTGTGACGACAAGGGCATGGAGCATTTGATTAGAGGGGTCTTGGAGCATTGTGATGACAAGGTTCATGGAGGCTTGTGATGACAAGGCCGTGGAACTTTGTGATGGCAGGGGTCATGGAGCATTGTTATGACAAGGGCACGGAACACGGTGATACATAGATCATGCAGGATTGTAATGACAAGGACATGTAGCATTGTGATGAGAAGGGCATCGAGCATTGTGATGACCAGCCTCATGGAGATTTGTGATGACAAATGCATGGAGCAATGTGATGAGATTGTTCATGGAGCATAGTGATGACAATGGAATGGAGCATTGTGATGCCAAGTGTCATGGAACTTTGTGATGAAAAAGGTCATGGAGCATTTTGATAACAAGTGCGTGGTGCATTGTGATGAGAAGTGTAGGGAGCATTGTGATGACATGGGTTATGGGGCATTGTGCTTACACGCACATCGAGCATTGCGATGACAAGGGTCATGGAGCATTGTGCTGACAATGGCATGGAGCTTTGTGATAACAAGGGTCACAGAGCACTTTGATGAATAGTTCATGGAGCATTGTGGTGACAAAGGTCACAAAGCCTTGTGTGACGAGGTCATGGAACATTGTGATGACAAATGTCATGAAGCACTGTGATGACTGTAGTCACGGAGCATTGTGATGACAGTGTACCTGGAGCATTGTGATGCCAAGGGCATGGAGCATTGTGATGAGAATGCCATGGAGCAATCAGATGACATGTGTCATGGAGTTTTGTGATGACAAGGGCAGGGAGCATTGTGATTACAGGGGTCTTGGAGCATTGTGATGAAAAGGGAAAGGATCATTGTGATGAAAGAGGCATGGAGCCTTTTCAAGACAGTGTTCATGGAGCATACTGATGACAAGTGTCAGGGAGCATTGTGGTGATAAGTGTATTGAGGATTGTGGTGACAAAGGTCATGGAGCATTGTGATGATTAAACCATTCATAATTGTGATGAGGAGCGTCATGGGGCATTGTGATGACAAGTGTTATGGAACATTGTGATCACAAGGATTTTTAGCATTGTGATGACAGATGTCATGGAGCGTTTTGATTTCATTGTGATGACAATAGCATGAAGCCTTATGATGATGTGCCTGGTGCATTGTGATGACAGGGATCATGGAGCATTGAGATAAAAAGGGGCATGGAGCACTGTGATTACAGGGGTCTTGGAGCATTGTGATGACAAGGGCATGGAGCATTGTGATGAGAAGGCCATGGAGCATTCTGATGACATGCGTCATGGATCTTTGTGATGACAAGGGCATGGAGCATTGTGATTACAGGGGTCTTGGAGCATTGTTATGACAAGGGTCATGGAGCCTTGGATGACAAGGCCGTGGAACATTGTGATGGCAGGATCATGGGGCATTGTTATGACAGGGGTTATGGAGCATTGTGATGACAATGGCATGGAGCATTGTGATGACAGGGGCATGGAACTTTGGTCTGACAAGTTTCATGGATTATTGTGATGAGAGTGGGCATGACGCATTGTGATGACAAAGGCATGGAGCATTGTGATGACAAGGTCAGGGATTATTGTGAAGACAGGTGTCAGGGAGCATTTTGATGAAATATGTCATGGTCCATTGCGATGACAATTGCATGGAGCATTGTGATGCCAAGTGTCATGGAGGATTGTGATGACAAACGTAATGGAGCATTTTGATGACAAGGGTTTAGAGCATCGTGATGACAAGGGTCTTGGAGCATTGTGATGACAAGGGCATGGAGCACTGTGATGACAGGGGCATGGAACATGGTTTTGACAAGTTTCATGGATTATTTTGATGACAGTGGGCATGGCACATTGGTCTGACAAGTTTCATGGATTATTGTGATGACAGTGGGCATGGAGCATTGAGATGACAAGAGCATGGAGCATTGTGGTGACAAAGGTCACAGAGCCTTGTGTGACGTGGGCATGGAACATTGTGATGACAAATGTCATAAAGCATTGTGATGACTGGAGTCACGGAGCCTTGTGATGACAGGGTTCATGGAGCATTGTGATGAGGAGGGCATAGAGAACGGTGATGACAGGGCCATGGAACTTTGGTCTGACAAGTTTCATGGAGTATTGTGATGACAATGGGCATGGCTCATTGTGATGACAAGGGCATGGAGCATTGTGATGACAAGGTCATGGAGTATTGTGAAGACAGGTGTCAGGGAGCATAGTGATGACATATGTCATGGTCCATTGTGATGACAATGGCATGGAGCATTGTGATGCCAAGGGTCATGGTGGATTGTGATGACAAAGGTAATGGAGCATTTTGATAACAAGGGTTTGGGCACCGTGATGACAAGGGTCATGGAGCATTGTGATGACACGGGCATGGAGGATTGTAATGAAAAGGGCACGGAACACTGTGATAAATAGATCATGCAGGATTGTAATGACAAGGTCATGGAGCATTGTGATGAGAAGTGCATCGAGCGTTGTGATGACAAGCCTCATGGAGATTTGTGATGACAAGCGCATGGCACATTGTGATGACATGGGTCATGGAGCACTGTTTTGACAAAGGCATGGTGCATTTTGATGACAAGGGTCACAGAGTATTGTGATGAAAATTTCATGGAGCATTGTGGTGATAAAGGTCACAGAGCCTTGTGTGTCAATGGCATGGACCATTGAGATGACAAAGGTCATGAAGCATTGTGATGACTGGAGTCACAGTGGATTGTGATGAGGGGGGTCATGGAACATTGTGATGACATGGTTCATGGGGCATTGTGATGAGAAGTTCATGGAGCATTGAGCTGAAAATGTTCATGGAGTATTGTGATGACAGGGGTCATGGGGTATTTTGATGACATGGGAATGGAGCATTGTGATGAAAAGGGCATGGAGCATGGTGCTGAGAAGGCCATGGAGCATTCGGAAGACATGTGTCATGAAGCTTTGTGATGACAATGGCATGCAGCATTGTGATTCCAGGGTTCTTGGAGCATTGTGAGGAAAAGGGTGTGGATCATTGTGTTGAAAAATGCATTGAGCCTTGTCATGACAGGGTTCAAGGAGCATACTGACTACACGTGTCAGGGAGCATTGTGATGACAAGTGTATTGAGCACTGTGATGACAAAGGTAAGGAGTACTGTGAATAGAACCCCAAGGATAACTGTGATGATGAGCATCATTGGGCGTTGTGATGACAAGTGTAATGGATCATTGTGATCACAAGTGTTTTGAGCATTGTGATGACAGAGGTCATGGAGCATATTGATTTCATTTTGATGACAATAGCATGAAGCATTATGATGATGGGCATGGTGCATTGTGATGACACGGTACATGGAGCATTGAGATGAAAAGGGTCATGGAGCATTGTGATTACAGGTGTCTTGGACCAATGTGATCACAAGGGAATGTAGCATCTTGAATGAGAAGGCCATGGAGCATTCTGATGACAAGCCTCATGGAGCTTTGTGATGACAAATGTATGCAGAATTGTGATTACAGTGTTTGGAGCATTGTGATGACAAGTGTCATGGAGTCTTGTGATGACAAGGCCGTGGAAACTTGTGAAGGCAGGTGTCATGGAGCATTGTTATGACAGGGGTAATGGAGCATTATGATGACAAGGGCATGGAGCATTGGTCTGAAATGTTTCATCGATTATTGTGATGATAGTGGGCATGGAGCATTGTGATGACAAGGGCACAGAACACTTTGATACATGGGTCATGGAGGATTGTAATGACAAGGGCATGGAGCATTGTGATGAGAAGGGCATCGAGCATTGTGATGACAAGCGTCATGGAGCATTGTGGTGACAAGGGCATGGAGCAATGTGATGAGAGGCTTCATGGAGCATTGTGATGACAATGGCTTGGAGCATTGTGATGCCAACTGTCATGGAGTTTTGTGATGACGAAGGTCATGGAGCATTTTGATGACAAGGTCGTGGTGCGTTGTGATGAGAATGGCAGGGAGCATTGTGCTAACAGGGTAATGGAGGAATTTGGTGAAAATGTCATGGAATATTTTGATGAGAGTAGATATGGAAAATTGTGATGTCAGGGGTCATGGAACATTGTGCTGAAAATGGTAATGGAGCGTTTTGATGACAGGGATTATGGAGCATTGTGATGTCATTGATCATGGAGCATTTTGATGATAAGTGCATGTAGCATAGTGATGATAGGGGTCATGGAACATTGTGATGAGAGGGGTGAGGGAGTATTGTGAAGACTAGTGATGGAACATTGTGATATCAGTGGCAAAAGAGCATTTTGATGAGAAGTTCATGGAGCATTGTGATGACAAGGTTTATGGAGCATTGTGATGACAAGGATGTGGAGCACTGTGATGACAAGCACATGGTGCATTGTGATGACATGGGTCAAGGAGCATTGTGCTGAAAAGCACATGGAGCATTGTGATGGCAAGTGTCATCGATCATTGTGCTGACAAAGGCATGGTGCGCTGTGATGACAAGGGTCACAGAGCATTGTGATGAAATGGTCATGGATCATTGTGATGCAAAATTCATGGAGCCTTGTCATGACAGGGTTCAAGGAGCATACTGATGACAAGTGTCAGTGAGCATTGTGATGACAAGTGTATTGAGCATTGTGATGACAAAGGTCATGGAGTATTGTGAATAGGAGGCCATGGATAATTGTGATGATGAGCGTCATGGGGCGTTGTTATGACAAGTGTTATGGAACATTGTGATCACAAGGGTTTGGATCATTGTGATGACAGAGGTCATGAAGCATTTTGATTTCATTTTGATGACAATATCATGAAGCATTATGATGATGGGCATGGTGCATTGTGATGACACGGTTCATGGAACATTGAGATGAAAAGGGGCATTGAGCATTGTGATTACAGAGGTCTAGGAGAATTGTGATGACAAGGGCATGGAGCATCGTGAATGAGAAGGCCATGGAGCATTCTGATGACATGCGTCATGGAGCTTTTTGATCCCAAGGACATGGAGCATTGTGATGACAAGTGTTATGGAGCCTTGTGATGACAAGGCCATGGAACATTGTAATGGCAGTTTTCATGGAGCATTGTTATAACAGGGGTAATGGAGCATTTTGATGACAAAGCCATGGAGCATTGGTCTGAAAAGCTTCATGGATTATTGTGATGAGAGGGGGCATGGAGCATTGTGACGACAAGGGCATGGAACACTGTGATACATGTGTCATGGCAGATTGTAATGACAAGGGCATGGAGCATTGTGTTAAGAAGAGCATCGAGCATTGTGATGAAGAGCATCACGGAGCCTGTGATGACAAGGGCAAGGAACAATGTGATGAGAGTGTTTATGGAGCATTTTGATGACAAGGGCATGGAGCATTATGATGCCAATGGTCATGTAGCTTTGTGATGACAAAAGTCATGGAGCATTTTGATGAAAATCACGTGGTGAACTGTGTATGAGAAGGGCAGGGATCATTGTGATGAAAGGGTCATGGAGCAATTTGATGAAAATTGTCATGGGACATTTTTATGACAGTGGTTATGGAACACTGTGATGTCAGGGGTCATGGAGGATTATGATGAAAAGGGTCATGGAGCATTTTGATGACAGGGGTCCTGGAACATTGTGATGACAGGGGTGAGGGAGTATTGTGATGACTAGTGATGGAACTTTATGATATCAGTGGTGGGAGAGCATTTTGATGTGTAGTGCATGGAGCATTGTGATGACAAGTTTTATGGAGCACTGTGATGACACGGTTGTGGAGCATTGTGATGACAAGCGCATGGCGCATTGTGATGACACAGGTCATGGGGCCTTGTGCGGACAAGCGCATGGAGCATTGTGAGGAATATTGTCATGGAGCATTGTGCTGACAAAGGCATGGAGCATTGTGATGACAAGGAACACAGAGCATTGTGATGAAAATTTCATGGAGCATTGTGGTGACAAAATCACAGAGCCTTGTGTGACGAGGGCATGGAACATTGTGAGGACAAAGATCATGAATCATTGTGATGACTGGAGTCACGGAGCATTGTGATGACAGGGGCCATGGAGCATTGTGATTACAAGGGCATGGAGCAATGTGATGACAGGGGCATGGAACATTGGTCTGACATGTTTCATGGATTATTGTGATGACAGTGGGCATGGAGCATTGGTCTGAGAAGTATCATGGATTATTGTGATGAAAATGTGCATGGCGCATTGTGATGACAAGGTCATAGAGCATTGTTATGACCAGGTCATGGATTATTGTGAAGACAGGTATCATGGAGTATTGTGATGACATATGTCCTGGTGCATTGTGATGACAATGTCATGGAGCATTGTGAAGCCAAGTGTCATGGAGGATTGTGATGACAAAAGTAATGGAGCATTGTGATGACAAGGGCTTGGAGCATTGTGGTGACAAGGGCCATTGAGAATTCTGATGACAAGGTCGTGAAGCATAGTTATGACAAGCGCATGGAGCTTGCTATGACATGGGTCATGGAGCATTGCGATGACAATTGCATGGAGCATTGTGATTAGAGGGGTCTTGGAGCATTGTGATTACAAGGGCATGGAGCATGGTGATGACAGTGCCATGGAGCATTCTGATGACATGCGTCCTGGAGATTTGTGATGACAAGCACATGGAGCATTGTGATTACAGGGGTCTTGGAACATTGTGATGAAAACTGCATTGAGCATTGTGAGGAAAAGGCAAAAAGCCTTGTCATGACAGGTTTCAAGTAGCATACTGAAGACAAGTGTCAGGGAGCATTGTGATGACAAGTGTATTGAGCATTGTGTTGACAAAGGTCATGGAGCCTTTTGATGAGGACACAATGGATAATTGTGATGACGAGCGTCATGGTGCATTGTGATGACACGTGTTATGGAACATTGTGATCAGAAGGGTTTGGAGCATTGTGATGACAGATATCATGGAGCATTTTGATTTCTTTGTGATGACAATAGCATGAAGCATTATGATGATTGGCATGGTGCATTTTGATGACAGTGTTCATGGAGAATTGAGATGAAAAGGGGTATGGAGCATTGTGATTACAGGGGTCTTGGAGCATTGTGATGACAATGTTCTTGGAGCCTTGTGATGACAACACCGTGGAATATTGTGATGGCAGGGGTAATGGAACATTGTTATGACAGGGGTAATGGAGCATTGTGATGACAAGGGCAGGGAACACAGTGATACATGGGTCATGGAGGATTGTAATGACAAGGCATGGATCATTGTGTTGAGAAAGGCATCGAGCATTGTGATGACAAGCGTCATGGAGATTTGGGAGGACAAGTGCATGGAGTAATGTGATGAGATGTTTCATGGATCATTGTGATGACAATGGAATGGAGCATTGTGATGCCAAGGGTCATGGAGCTTTGTGATGACAAATGTAATGGAGCATTTTGATGACAAGGGCGTGGTGCATTGTGATGAGTCGGGCTGGGAGCATTCTGATGACAGGTTGATGGAACAATTTGATGGAAATGGTCAGGGAATATTTTGATGACAGGCGTTATGGAACATTGTGATGTCAGTGGTCATGGAGCATTGTGATGATAAGGGCATGTAGCATTTTGATGACAGGGGTCATGGATTATTGTGATGACAGTGTTGAGGGAGTATTCTGATGATTGGTGATGGAACACTGTGATATCAGTGGTGAGAGAGCATTTAGACGAGAAGTGCATGGAGCATTGTGATGACAAGGTTTATGGAAAATTGTGATGGCAAGGTTGTGGAGCATTGTGATGACAAGTGCATGGCACATTGTGATGACATGTGTCTTGGAGCATTGTGCTGACAAGCGCATGGAACATTGTGATGACAAGGGTCATGGAGCATTGTGCTGACAATGGCATGGAGCATTGTGATGACAAGTGTCACAGAGCATTGTGATGACGAGGGAATTAACCATTGTGATGAAAAAGTTCATAAAGCATAGTGATGGCTGGACTCACGGAGCATTATGATGTGAGGGGTCATGGAGCATTGTGATTACAAGGTCATGGAGCATTGTGATGACAGGGGGATGGAGCATTGGTGTGACAATTTTCATGAATTATTGCTATGAGAGTGGACAGGGCACATTTTGATGACAAGGGCATGGAACATAGTTATGACAAGGTCATGTAGTATTGTGAAGACAGGTGTCAGGGAGCACTGTGATGACATATGTCATGGTGCATTGTGATGACAATGGCATGGAGCATTGTGATGCCAAGTGTCATGGAGGATTGTGAATACAAATGTAATGGAGCCTTGTGATGCCAAGTGTCATGGAGGATTGTGCTGACAAAGGTAATGGAGCATTGTGATGACAATTTCTTTTAGAATTGTGAAGAAAAGGGTCATGGAGCATTGTGATGACAAGGACATGGAGCATTGTGATGACAAGGGCCATTGAGAATTTTGATGCAAACGTCGTGAAGCATTGTGATGACAAGCGCACGGAACTCGCTATGACAGGGGACATGGAGCATTGCTATGAAAAGTGCATGGAGAACTGTGATGACAAGACCACGTAACATTGTGATGAGAAGTGTCATGGAGTATTGTGATGACCAGGACGTGGAGAATTGTGATGACAAGGGACATGGAGCATTGTGATGAACAGGGCATGGAGCATAGTGATGGCAAGACCGGGGAGCAGTGTGATGAGAAGGCCATGGATAATTGTGATGACGAGAGTCATGGAGCACTGTAATGACAAGGGGCATGGAGCATTCTGATGACAGGTGTCATGGAGCATTGTGATGACATGGGTCATGGAGCATTCGGATGATATGGGTCATGGATCTTTGTGATGACAAGTGCATGGAGCATTGCGCTTACAGGGTTCTTGGTGAATTGTGATGACAAGGGTCATGGAGCCTTGAGATGATGAGGCCGTGGAACATTGTGATGGCAGGGGTCATGGAGCATTGTTATGACACGGGAAATGGAGCCTTTTGATGACAAGTGCACGGAGCATTGATGTGACAAGTTTTATGGATTATTGTGATGAGAGTGCGCATGGAGCATTGTGATGACAAGGGCACGGAACACGGTGATACATGGACCATGGAACATTGTAATGACAAGGGCCTGCATCATTGTGATGAGAATGGCATCGAGCAGTGTGATGGCAAGCGTCATGGAGCTTTGTGATGACAAGGGCATGGAGCAATGTGATGAGAGGGTTCATGGAGCATTGTGATGACAATGGCATGAAGCATTGTGATACCAAGGGCCATGGAGCACTGGGATGAGAAGCGTCACGGAACATTCTGATTACAGGGGTCATGGATAATTGGGATGAAAAGCGCATGGATCATTGTGATGACAAGTGTCATGGAGCATTTTGATGACATGTGTCCCAGATCATTGTGCTGTCAGGGGTCATGGAGTGCTGTGTTGACAGTGGTCATGGAGCATTGTGATGACAGGGGTAATGGAGAATTGTGATGGCAAGGGCATGGAGCATTGTGATGAGAAGGCCATGGATCATTCTGATGACATGCATCATGGAGCTTTGTGATGACAAGGGCATGGAGCATTGTGATTATAGGTGTCATGCAACATTGTGATGACAAGGGTGAGGGAGTATAGTGATGACTAGTGATGGAACATTGTGATATCAGTTGTGAGAGAGCATTTTGATGAGAAGTGCATGGTGCATTGTGATGACAAGGTTTATGGAGCTCTGTGATGACAAGGTTGTGGAGCATTGTGATGACAAGCGCATGACACATTGTGATGACATGGGTCATGGAGCATTGTGCTGAGAAGCGCATGGCACTTTGTTATGACAATGATCATGGAGCATTGTGATGAAAAGTTCATGGAGCATTGTGGTGACAAAGGTGACAGAGACTTCTGATGACGAGGGCATGGACCACTGTGATGTCAAAGGTCATGAAGCATTGTGATGACTGGAGTCACGGAGCATTGTGATGACAGGCTTCATGGTGCATTTTGATGACAATGGCATGGAGCACTGTGATGATAGGGGCATGGAGAATTGGTGTGACAACTTTCATGGATTATTGTGACGAGTGTAGGCATGGTGCATTGTGAAGGCAAGGGCATGGAGCATTGTGATGACAAGGGCATGGATCATTCTGATGACAAGGTCATGGAGTATTGTGAAGACTGGTGTCAGGGAGCATGGTGATGACATATGTCATGGTCCATTGTGATGACAATGGCATGGAGGATTGTGATGACAAGAGCATGTAACATGGTGATGAGAATTGTCATGGAGAATTGTGATGAGAAGGGACATGGAGCACTGTGATGTCCAGGGCATGGAGCATTGTGATGGCAAGACCGTGAAGCATTGTGATGGCAAGACCATGGAGCACTTTGATGACGAGTGTCATCGAGCACTGTAATGACATGTGGCATGGAGAATTGTGATGACAGGTGTCATGGATAATTGTGATGACAAGGGACATGGAACATTCTGATGACAAGCTTCTGGAGTATTGTGCAGACAAAGGCAAGGATCATTGTGATGACAAGGTTCACAGAGCATTGTGACGAAAAGTTCATGGAGCACTGTGGTGACAAAGGTCAGTGAGCCTTGTGATGACGAGGGCATGGCCCATTGTGATGACAAAGGTCATGAAGCATTGTGATGACTGGTGTCACGGAGCATTGTGATCACAAGGGCATGGAGCATTGTGATAACAGTGGCATGGAACATTGGTCTGACAAGTTTCATGGATTATTTTGATGACAGTGGGCAAGGCACATTGTGATGACAAGGGCATGGAGAATTGTGATGACAAAGTCAAGTGTATTGTGAAGACAGGTGCCAGGGAACGTTTTATTGACATATGTCATGGTCCATTGTGATGACAATGGCATGGAGCATTGTGATGCCAATTGTCATGGAGGATTGTGATGACAAAGGTAATGGAGCATTGTGATGACAAGGGCTTGGAGCATTGTAATGACAAGGGTCATGGAGCATATTGATGAGAAGAGCATGGAGCATTGTGATGACAAGGGCAATTGATAATTATGATGACAAGGTCGTGTAGCGTTGTGATAAAAAACATATGGAGCTTGCTATGACAGGGTTCATGGAGCATTGCGATGACAATTGCATGGAGAATTGTGATGACAAGATCATGTAACATTGTGATGAAAAGTGTCATGGATCCTCGTGATGGCAATACCGTGGAGCACTGTGATGAGAAGACCATGTATAATTGTGATGAGGAGCATCATGGAGCACTGTAATGACAAGGGGCAAGGAGCATTTTAATGACAGGTGTCATGGAGCATTGTGTTAGCAGGGGTCATGGAGCATTGTGATGACAGGTGTTATGGAGCATTCTGATTACAAGCTTGTGGAGTATTGTGATGACAATGGCATGGAGCATTGTGATGCAAAGTGCATGGAGCATTGTGATGAAAAAGGCATGGAGCCTTTACATGAGAGGTTTCAAGGAGCATTCTGACGACAAGTGTCAGGGAGAATTGTGATGACAAGTGTATTGAGCATTGTGATGAAAAAGGTCATGGAGCATTGTGATGACAAGGGTATGCAGTATTGTTATGACAGGCATCCTGGAGTGTTGTGAAGACAAGTGTTATGGAACAATGTGATCCCAATGATTTGGAACATTGTGATGACAGAGGTCATGGATCATTTTGATTTCAAGGAGCATGGAGAATTGTAATGATAGGGGTAATGGAGCATTGTGATGAGAAGTTCATAGAGCATTGGGCTGAAATAGTTCTTGGGGTATTGTTATGAAAGGGGTCATGGAGCATTGTGATGACAAGGTCCTGGAGCATTGTGATGAGAAGACAATGGAGCCTTGTGATGACAAGTCTCATGGAGCATTCTGATGAAAAGGAGCATGGATCATTATGATGACAGTGGTCTTGGAGCATTGAGATGACAAGGTCATGGAGTATAGTGATGAGAAGGCCATGGAGCATTCTAATTACATGCATAATGGAGCTTTGTGATGACAAGGGCAAGGAACATTGAGATTAGAGTTGTCTTGGAGCATTGTGATGAAAAGGGCATGGTTCATTGTGATGAAAAATGCATGGAGCCTTGTCATGAAAGGGTTTAAGGAGCATTCTGATGACAAGTGTCATGCAGCATTGTGATGACAAGTGTATTGAGCATTGTGATGACAAAGATCATGGAGCATTGTGATGAGAAGACCATGGATAATTGTGATGACCAGAGTCATGGGGCATTGTGATGACAAGTGTTATGGAACATTGTGATCACAAGGGTTTGGAGCATTGTGATGACAGAGGTCATGGAACATTTTAATTTCATGGTGATGACAATAGTATGAAGCATTTTGATGATGGGCATGGTGCATTGTTATGACAGGGTTCATGGAGCATTGAGATGAAAAGGGGCACGGAGCATTGTCATTACAGGAGCCTTGGAGCATTGTGATGACAAGGGTATGGAGCATCGTGAATGAGAAGGCCATGGAGCATTCTGATTACATGTGTCATGGATCTTTGTGAGACATGGGTATGGACAATTGTGATTACATTGTCTTGGAGCATTGTGATGAAAATTGTCATGGAGTCTTGTGATTACAAGGTCGTGGAACCTTGTTTGGGCAGGTGTCATGGAGCAGTGTTATGACAGTGGTAATGGTGTGTTGTGATGACAAGGGCATGGAGAATTGGTCTGAAAAGTTTCATGGATTATTGTGATGACAAGGGCACGGAACACTTTGATACGTGGATCATGGTGGATTGTAATGACAAGGGCATGAAGCATTGTGATGAGAAGGGCATCAAACATTGGGATCAAAAGCGTCATGGAGCTTTTTGATGACAAGGGCATGGAGAAATGTGATGAGAGGCTTCATGGAGCATTGTGATGACAATGGCATGGAGCATTGTGATGCTAAGGGTCATGGAGCTTTGTGATGACAAAGGTCATGGAGCATTTTGATGACAAGTTCAACATGCATTGTGATGAGAAGGGCACGGAGCATTGTGATAACAGGGTCATAGAGCAATTTGATGAAAAAGGTCATGGAACATTTTGATGTGAGTGGTTATGGAAAATTGTGGTGTCAGGGGTCATGGAGCATTGTGATGAAAAGTGTATTGGAGTATTTTGATGACAGGGTTTATGGAACATTGTGATGTCATGGGTCATGGAGCATTTAATGATAAGTGCATGTAGCATTGTGATGATAGGGGTCATGGAAAATTGTGATGACAGGGGTGAGGGAGTATAGTGAAGACTAGTGATGGAACATTGTGATATCAGTGGTGAGAGGGCATTTTGATGAGAAGTGCATGGAACATTGTGATGACAAGTTTTATGGAGCATTGTGATGACTATGATGTGGAGCATTGTGATGACAAGTGTCAAAAAGCATTGTGCTGAAAAGCGCATGGAGCATTGTGATGACAAGTGTCATGGATCATTGTGCTGACAAAGGCATGGTGCAATTTGATGACAAAGGTCAGAGATCATTGTGATGAATATTTCAGTGAGCATTGTGGTGACAAAGGTCACAGAGCCTTGTGTGACAAGGGCATGGACAATTGTGATGACAAAGGTCATGAAGCATTTAGATGACTGGAGTCACGGAGCATTGGGATGACAGGGGTCATGGAGCATTGTGATGACAGGGTTCATGGGGCATTGTGATGAGAAGGTCATGGAGCATTGGGCTGAAAATATTCATCGAGTATTGTGATGACAGCGCTCATGTGGCATTTTGATGACAAGGGAATGGAGCATTGTGATGAAAAGGGCATGGAGCATGGTGATGAGAAGGCCATGGAGAATTCTGAAGTCATGTGTCATGAAGCTTTGGGATGACAAGGGCATGGAGCATTGTGATTACAGGGGTCTTGGAGCATTGTGAGGAAAAGGGCATGGATCATTGTGATTAAAAAGGCAAGGAGCCTTGTCATGACAGGGTTCAAGGAGCATACTGACGACAAGTGTCAGGGAGCATTGTGATGACAAGTGTATTGAGCATTGTGATGACAAAGTTCATGGAGTATTGTGAATAGAAGACCATGGATAATTGTGATGATGCGCGTCATGGGGCATTGTGCTGACAAGTTTTATGGAACATTGTGATCACAAGGGTTTGGAGCATTGTGATGACAGAGGTCCTGGAGCGTTTTTATTTCATTTTGATGACAATTGCATGAAGCATTATGATGATGGGCATGGTGCATTGTGATGACACGGTTCATGGAGCATTGAGATGAAAAGGGGCATGGAGCATTGTGATTACAGGGGTCTTGGAGCTTTGTGATGATGAGGGCATGGAGAATCGTAAATGAGAAGGCCATGGAGCATTCTGATGGCATGCGTCATGGAGCTTTGTGATGACAAGTGTATGGAGAATTGTGATTACAGTGTCTTGGAACATTGTGATGACAAGTGTCATGGAGTCTTGTGATGACAAGGCCGTGGAACATTGTGATGGCAGGGGTCATGGAGCATTGTTATGACATGGGTAATGGAGCATTGTGATGACAAGGGCATGGAGCACTGGTCTGAAATATTTCATGGATTATTATGATGAGAGTGGGCATGGAGCATTGTGATGACAAGGGCACAGAACACTTTGATACATGGGTCATGGAGGATGGAAATGACAAGTGCACAGAACACTTTGATACATGGGTCATGGAGGATTGTAATGACAAGGGCATGGAACATTGTGATGAGAAAGGCATCGAGCATTGGGATCACAAGCGTCATGGAGCTTTGTGATGATAAGGGCATGGAGCAATGTGATGAGAGGCTTCATGGAGCATTGTGATGACTATGGCATGGAGCATTGTGATGCCAAGGGTCATGGAGCTTTGTGATGACAAAGGTCATGGAGCATTTTGATGACGAGGTCGTGGTGCGTTGTGATGAGAAGTGCAGCGAGCATTGTGATAATAGGTTCATGGAGCAATTTGATGAAAAATGTCATTGAACATTTTGATGAGAGTGGTTATGGAAAATTGTGATGACACGGGTCATGGAGCATTGAGATGAAATGGGTAATGTAGCATTTTGATGACAGGGGTTATGGAACATTGTGATGGCAGGGGTCATGGAGCATTTTGATGATAAGTGCATGTAGCATTGTGATGATAGGGGTCATGGAACATTATGATGACAGTGGTGTGGGAATATTGTGAAGACTAGTGATGGAATATTGTGATACCAGTCGTGAGAGGGCATTTTGATGAGAAGTGCATGGAACATTGTGATGACAAGGTTTATGGAGCATTGTGATGACTATGATGTGGAGCATTGTGATGACAAGCGCATGGTACATTGTGATGCCATGGGTCAAGGAGCATTGTGATGACAAGCGCATGGAGCATTGTGATGACAAGGGTCATGGATCATTGTGCTTACAAATGCATGGTGCATTGTGATGACAATGGTCACAGAGCATTGTGATGAAATGTTCATGGAGCATTGTGGTGACAAATGACACAGAGCCTTGTGTGACAAGGGCATGGACCATTCTGATAACAAAAGTCATGAAGCATTGTGATGACTGGAGTCACGGAGCGTTGTGATGACAGGGGTCATGGAGCATTGTGATGAGACGGTCATGGAGCATTGGGCTGAAACTATTCAAGGAGTATTGTGATGACAGTGGTCATGGGGCAATTTGATGAAAAGGGAAAGGAGCTTTGTGATGAAAAGGGCATGGAGCATGGTGATGAGAAGGCCATGGAGCATTCTGAATACATGAGTCATGAAGCTTTGTGATGACAAGGGCATGGAGCATTGTGATTACAGGGGTCTTGGAGCATTGTGATGACATGGGTCATAGAGCATTGTGATGACAAAGGCATGGAACATTGTGACGACAACGGTCACAGAGCATTGTGATTAAAATTTCATGGAGCATTGTGGTGACAATGGTCACAGAGACTTGTTTGAAGAGGACATGGACCATTGTGATGACAAAGGTCATGAAGCCTTGTGATGACTGAAATCACAGAGCATTGAGATGACAGGGGTCTTGGAGCACTGTGATGACAAGGACATGGAGCATTGTGATGAGAAGGCCATGGAGCATTCTGATGACATGCATCATGGAGCTTTGTGATTAGGGTCATGGAGCATTGTGATTACACGGGTCTTGGAGCATTGTGATGAAAATGGTATGGATCATTGTGATGAAAAAGGCATGGAGCCTTGTCATGACAGGGTTCAGGGAGCATACTGATGAAAAGTGTCAGGGATCATTGTGATGACAAGTGTATTGAGCATTGTGATGACAAAGTTCATGGAACACTGTGATGAGAAGACCATGGATAATTGTGATGATGAGTGTCATGTTGCATTGTGATGACAATGGTTATGGAACATTGTGATCACAAGGGTTCGGAGCATTTTGATGACAGAGGTTATGGAGCATATTGATTTCATTGTGATGACAATAGCATGAAGCATGATGACGATGGACATAGTGCATTGTGATGACATGGTTCATGGAGCATTGAGATGAAAAGGGGCATGGAGCATTGTGATTACAGGGGTCTAGGAGTATTGTGATGACAAGGGCATGGAGCTTGGTGAATGAGAAGGCCATGGAGCATTCTGATGACATGCGTCACGGAGCTTTGTGATGACAAGGACATGGAGCATTGTGATGACAAGGGTTATGGAGCATTGTGATGACAAGGCCGTGGAACATTGTAATGGCAGGTGTCATGGAGCATTGTTATAATCGGTAAGGGAGCATTTTGATGACAAGGGCATGGAGCATTGGTCTGAAAAGTTGCATGGCTTATTGTGATGAGAGGGGGCATGGAGCATTGTGATGACAAGGGCACGGAACACTGTGATACATGGATCATGGCGGATTTTAATGAAAAGGGCATGGAGCATTGTGTTAAGAAGAGCATCGAGCATTGTGATGAAAAGCATCATGGAGCCTGTGATGACAATTGCATGGAACAATGTGATGAGAGTGTTCATGGAGCATTGTGATGACAATGGCATGGAGCATTGTGATGCCAAGGGTCATGGAGCTTTGTGATGACAAATGTCATGGAGCATTTTGATGACAAGGGCGTGGTGCACTGTGATGAGAAGGGCAGAGAACATTGTGATGAAATGGTCATGGAGAAATTGGATGAAAAGTGTCATGAGATATTTTGATGAAAGGGGTTATGGACCACTGTGATGTCAGGGGTCATGGAGCATTATGATGAAAAGGGTCAGGGAGCATTTTGATGACAGGGGTCCTGGAACATTGTGATGAAAGGGGTGAGGGTGTATTGTGATGACTATTGATGGAACAATATGATATCCGTGGTGGGACAGCATTTTGATGGGAAGTGCATGGAGCATTGTGATGACAAGATTTATGGAGCACTGTGATGAAAAGGTTGTGGAGCATTGTGATGACAAGCGCATGGCGCACTGTGATGACACAGGTCATGGGGCATTGTGCAGACAACTGCATGGAGCATTGTGATGACAATGGTCATGGAGCATTGTGCTGACAAAGGTATGGAGCATAGTGATGACATGGGTAACAGAGCATTGTGATGAAAATTTCATGGAGCATTGTGGTGACAAATATCACAGAGCCTTTTGATGACGAGGGCATGGACCATTGTACTGACAAAGGTCATGAAGCATTGTGATGACTGGAGTCACGGAGCATTGTGATGACAAGGTCCTGGAGCATTGTGATGAGAGGACGATGTAGCCTTGTGATGACAATTCTCATGGAGTATTCTGATGAAAACTGGCAAAGAGCATTTTGATTACAGGGGTCTTGGATCCTTGTGATGACAAGGCCGTGGAACATTGTGATGGCAGGGGTCATGGAGCATTGTTATGACATGGGCAATGGAGCATGGTGATTACAAGGGAATCGAGCATTTGTCTGAAAAGTTTCATGGATTATTGTGATGAGAGTGGGCATGGAGCATTGTGATGACAAGGGAATGGAACACTGTGATACATGGGTCATGGAGGATTTTAATGAGAAGGGCATTGAGCAATGTGATGAGAGGCTTCATGGAGCATTGTGATGACAAGGGCATGGAGCATTGTGATGACAAAAGTCATGGAGCATTTTGATGACAACATTCCCAGATCATTGTGATGAGAGGGGTCATGGAGCATTGTGATAAGACGGTCATGCAGCATTGGGCTGAAAAATTTCATGGAGTATTGTGATGACAGGGGTAATGGGACATTGTGATGACAAGGGAATGGAGCATTGTGATGACAAGGTCCTGGAGCATTGTGATGAGAAGACCATGGAGCCTTGTGATTACAAGTATCATGGAGCATTCTGATGAAAAAGTGCATGGAGCATTGTGATTACAGGGGTCATGGAGCATTGTGATGAAAATGGAATGGAGCATTGTGATGCCAAGGGTCATGGAGCTTTGTGATGACAAAGTTCATGGAGCATTTTGATGAGAAGGTAGTGGTGCATTGTGATGAGAAGGGCAGGGAGCATTGTGATGACAGTGTCATGGAGCAATTTGATGAAAAGGATCATGGAACATTTTGATGACAGTGGTTATGGAACATTGTTATGTCAGGGCTCATGGAGCATTGTGATGAAAATGGTCATGGAGCATTTTGATGACAGGGGTTATGGAACATTGCGATGTCAAGGTTCATGGAGCATTGTGATGATAAGATCATGTAGCATTGTCATAACAGGGATCATGGAATATTGTGATGACAGGGGGGAGAGAGCATTTTGATGAGAAGTGCATGGAGCATTGTGATGACAAGGTTTTTGGAGCACTGTAACGACAAGGATGTGGAGCACTGTGATTACAAGCAAATGGCGCATTGTGATGACATGGGATATGGAGCATTGTGCTGACAAGTGCATGGAGCATTGTGATGACAAGGGTCATGTAGCATTGTGCTGACAAAGGCATGGAGCATGGTGATGACAAGGATCACAGAGCATTGTGATGAAAAGTTCATGGAGCATTGTGGTGACAATGGTCACAGAGCCTTGTGTGACGAGGGCATGGACCATTGTGATGACAAATGTCATGAAGCCTTGTGATGACTGAAATCACAGAGCATTGAGATGACAGGGGTCTTGGAGCACTGTGATGACAAGGACATGGAGCATTGTGATGAGAAGGCCATGGAGCATTCTGATGACATGCATCATGGAGCTTTGTGATTAAGTTCATGGAGCATTGTGATTACACGGGTCTTGGAGCATTGTGATGAAAATGGTATGGATCATTGTGATGAAAAAGGCATGGAGCCTTGTCATGACAGGGTTCAGGGAGCATACTGATGAAAAGTGTCAGGGATCATTGTGATGACAAGTGTATTGAGCATTGTGATGACAAAGTTCATGGAACACTGTGATGAGAAGACCATGGATAATTGTGATGATGAGTGTCATGTTGCATTGTGATGACAATGGTTATGGAACATTGTGATCACAAGGGTTCGGAGCATTTAGATGACAGAGGTCATGGAGCATATTGATTTCATTGTGATGACAATAGCATGAAGCATGATGACGATGGACATAGTGCATTGTGATGACATGGTTCATGGAGCATTGAGATGAAAAGGGGCATGGAGCATTGTGATTACATGGGTCTAGGAGTATTGTGATGACAAGGGCATGGAGCTTGGTGAATGAGAAGGCCATGGAGCATTCTGATGACATGCGTCACGGAGCTTTGTGATGACAAGGACATGGAGCATTGTGATGACAAGGGTTATGAAGCATTGTGATGACAAGGCCGTGGAACATTGTAATGGCAGGTGTCATGGAGCATTGTTATAACCGGTAAGGGAGCATTTTGATGACAAGGGCATGGAGCATTGGTCTGAAAAGTTGCATGGCTTATTGTGATGAGAGGGCGCATGGAGCATTGTGATGACAAGGGCACGGAACACTGTGATACATGGGTCATGGCGGATTTTAATGAAAAGGGCATGGAGCATTGTGTTAAGAAGAGCATCGAGCATTGTGATGAAAAGCATCATGGAGCCTGTGATGACAATTGCATGGAACAATGTGATGAGAGTGTTCATGGAGCATTGTGATGACAATGGCATGGAGCATTGTGATGCCAAGGGTCATGGAGCTTTGTGATGACAAATGTCATGGAGCATTTTGATGACAAGGGCGTGGTGCACTGTGATGAGAAGGGCAGAGAGCATTGTGATGAAATGGTCATGGAGAAATTGGATGAAAAGTGTCATGAGATATTTTGATGAAAGGGGTTATGGACCATTGTGATGTCAGGGGTCATGGAGCATTTTGATGACAGGGGTCCTGGAACATTGTGATGAAAGGGGTGAGGGAGTATTGTGATGACTATTGATGGAACAATATTATATCCGTGGTGGGACAGCATTTTGATGGGAAGTGCATGGAGCATTGTGATGACAAGATTTATGGAGCACTGTGATGAAAAGGTTGTGGAGCATTGTGATGACAAGCGCATGGCGCACTGTGATGACACAGGTCATGGGGCATTGTGCAGACAACTGCATGGAGCATTGTGATGACAATGGTCATGGAGCATTGTGCTGACAAAGGTATGGAGCATAGTGATGACATGGGTAACAGAGCATTGTGATGAAAATTTCATGGAGCATTGTGGTGACAAATATCACAGAGCCTTTTGATGACGAGGGCATGGACCATTGTACTGACAAAGGTCATGAAGCATTGTGATGACTGGAGTCACGGAGCATTGTGATGACAAGGTCCTGGAGCATTGTGATGAGAGGACGATGTAGCCTTGTGATGACAATTCTCATGGAGTATTCTGATGAAAACTGGCAAAGAGCATTTTGATTACAGGGGTCTTGGATCCTTGTGATGACAAGGCCGTGGAACATTGTGATGGCAGGGGTCATGGAGCATTGTTATGACATGGGCAATGGAGCATGGTGATTACAAGGGAATCGAGCATTTGTCTGAAAAGTTTCATGGATTATTGTGATGAGAGTGGGCATGGAGCATTGTGATGACAAGGGAATGGAACACTGTGATACATGGGTCATGGAGGATTTTAATGAGAAGGGCATTGAGCAATGTGATGAGAGGCTTCATGGAGCATTGTGATGACAAGGGCATGGAGCATTGTGATGACAAAAGTCATGGAGCATTTTGATGACAACATTCCCAGATCATTGTGATGAGAGGGGTCATGGAGCATTGTGATAAGACGGTCATGCAGCATTGGGCTGAAAAATTTCATGGAGTATTGTGATGACAGGGGTAATGGGACATTGTGATGACAAGGGAATGGAGCATTGTGATGACAAGGTCCTGGAGCATTGTGATGAGAAGACCATGGAGCCTTGTGATTACAAGTATCATGGAGCATTCTGATGAAAAAGTGCATGGAGCATTGTGATTACAGGGGTCATGGAGCATTGTGATGAAAATGGAATGGAGCATTGTGATGCCAAGGGTCATGGAGCTTTGTGATGACAAAGTTCATGGAGCATTTTGATGAGAAGGTCGTGGTGCATTGTGATGAGAAGGGCAGGGAGCATTGTGATGCCAGTGTCATGGAGCAATTTGATGAAAAGGATCATGGAACATTTTGATGACAGTGGTTATGGAACATTGTTATGTCAGGGCTCATGGAGCATTGTGATGAAAATGGTCATGGAGCATTTTGATGACAGGGGTTATGGAACATTGTGATGTCAAGGTTCATGGAGCATTGTGATGATAAGATCATGTAGCATTGTCATAACAGGGATCATGGAATATTGTGATGACAGGGGGGAGAGAGCATTTTGATGGGAAGTGCATGGAGCATTGTGATGACAAGGTTTTTGGAGCACTGTAACGACAAGGATGTGGAGCACTGTGATTACAAGCGCATGGCGCATTGTGATGACATGGGTTATGGAGCATTGTGCTGACAAGTGCATGGAGCATTGTGATGACAAGATTTATGGAGCATTGTGATGACAAGGCTGTGGAGAATTGTGATGACAAGTGCATGGCACATTTTGATGACATGGATCATGGAGCATTGTGCTGAGAACCGAATGGAGCATTGTGAAGACAAGGGTCATGGAGCATTGTGCTGACAAAGGCATGGAACATTGTGATGACAACGATCACAGAGCATTGTGAGGAAAAATTCATGGAGCATTGTGGTGACAATGGTCACAGAGCCTTGTGATGACGAGGGCATGGACCATTGTGATTAAAAAGGTCATGAAGCATTGTGATGACTGGAGTCACGGAGCATTGTGATGACAAGGGTATGGAGCATTGTGATGACAGGTGCATGGTGCATTGTTCTGACAAGTTTCATGGTTTATTGTGATGACAGTGGGCATGACACATTCTGGTGACAAGGTCATGGTTCATTGTGAAGATAAGGGCATGTAGCACTGTGATGACAGGGGTCATGGAACACTGTAATGACAGGGGTGAGGGAGTATGGTGATGACTAGTGATGGAACATTGTGATATAGGTGGTGAGAGAGCATTTTGAGGATAAGTGCATGGAGCATTGTGGTGACAAGTTTTATGGAGCATAGCGATGAAAATGATGTGGAGCATTGTGATGAAAATTTCATGGAGCATTGTGGTGACAAAGATCTCAGAGACTTGTGTGACGAGGGCATGGATCATTGTGATGAGAAAGGTCATGAATCATTGTGATGACTGGAGTCACGGAGCATTGTGATGACAGGGGTCATGGAGCATTTTGATGACAAGGGCATGGAGCAATGTGATGACAGGGGCATGGAACATTGGTCTGACAAGTTTCATGGATTATTGTGATGAGAGTGGGAATGGAGCATTGAGATGACAAGGGAATGGAGCATTGTGGTGACAAAGGTCACAGAGCCTTGTGTGACAAGGGCATGGACCATTGTGAGGACAAAGGTCATGAATCATTGTGATGACTGGAGTCACGGAGCATTGTGATGACAGGGGGCATGGATCATTGTAATGACAAGGGCATGGAGCATTGTGATGACAGGGGCATGGAGCATTGTGATGATAGGGGGCATGGAGCATTGTGATGACAAGCGCATGGCACATTGTGATGACATGGGTCAAGGAGCATTGTGCTGACAAAGGCATGGAGAATTTTGATGACAAGGGACACATAGCATTGTGATGAAATATTCATGGATCATTGTGGTGAAAACGATCACAGAGCCTTGTGTCACGAGGGCCTGGCCAATAGTGATGAGATAGGTCATGAAGCATTGTGATGACTGGAGTCACGGAGCATTGTGATGAAAGTGGTCATGGAGCATTGTGATGACAAGGGCATGGAGCAATGTGATGACAGGGGCATGGAACATTAGCCTGACAAGTTTCATGGATTATTGTGATGACAGTGGGCATGGAGCATTGTGATGACAAGGGAATGGAGCATTTTGGTGACAAAGGCATGGAGCATTTTGATGACAAGGGACACAGAGCATTGTGATGAAACCTTCATGGAGCATTATGGTGTAAAAGATCACAGAGCCTTGTTTGAAGAGGACATGGACCACTGTGATGACAAAGGTCATGAAACATTGTGATGACTGGAGTCACGGAGCATTGTGATGACAGGGGTCATGGAGCATTGCTCTGACAAGTTTATGGATTATTGTGATGACAGTGGGCATGGCGCATTGTCATGACAAGGGCATGGAACATTGTGATGACAAGGTCATGCAGTATTGTGAAGACAGGTGTCAGGGAGCATTGTGATGACATATGTCATTGTCCATTGTGATGACAATGGCATGGAGCATTGTGATACCAAGTGTCATGGAGGAGTGTGATGACAAAGGTAATGGAGCATTTTGATGACAAGGGCTTGGAACATTGTGAGGACAAGGGTCATGGAGCATTGTGATGACAAGGGCATGGAGCATTGTGATGACAAGACCAATGAGAATTTTGATGACAACGTCGTGAAGCATTGTGATGACAAGTGCATGGAGCTTGCTATGACAGTGGTCATAGAGCATTGTGATGACAAGTGCATGGAGATTGTGATGACAAGATCATGTAACATTGTGATGAGAAGTGTCACGAAGCATTGTGATGACAAGGACGTGGAGAATTGTAATGACATGGGACATGGAGCAATGTGATGAACAGGGCATGGAGAATTGTGATAGCAAGACCGTGGAGCATTGTGATGAGAAGACCATGGATAATTATGACGAAGAGCGTCATGGATCACTGTAATGACAAGGGGCATGGAGCATTGTGATGACAGGTGTCATGGAGCATTGTGATGAGAGGGGTCATGGAGCATTGTGATGACAAGGGTAATGGAGCATTGTGATGAGAACGTCATGGAGCATTGGCCTGAAAATGTTCATGGCGTAGTGTCATTACAGTGGTCAAGGAGCATTGTGATGACAAGGGAATGGAGCATTGTGATGACAAGGTCCTGGAGCAGTGTGATGAGAAGACCATGGAGCCTTGTGATGACAAGTCTAATGGAGCATTCTGATGAATAGGGGCATGGAGCTTTGTGATTACAGGGGTCTTGGAGCACTGTGATGACAAGGTCATGGAGCATAGTGATGAGAAGGCCATGGAGCATTCTGATGACATGTGTCATGGATATTTGTGATGACAGGGGCATGGAGCATTGTGATTACAGGGGTCTTGGAGCATTGTGATGACAAGGGTCACAGAGCATTGGATGCCAAGGCGGTGGAACATTGTGATATCAGGGGTCATGGAGCATTGTTATGACAGGGGTAATGGAGCATTGTGATGACAAGGGCATGGAACATTGGTCTGAAAATTTCATGGATTATTGTGATGTGATTCGGCATGGATCATTGTGATGACTAGGGCACGTAACACTGTGATACATGTGTCATGGAGGATTGTAATGACAAGGGCATGGAGCATTGTGATGAGAAGAGTATCGAGCATTGTGATGACAAGCGTCATGGAGCATTGTGGTGACAAGGGCATGGAGCAATATGATGAGAGGTTTCATGTAGCATTGTGATGAAATGTCATGGAGCATTGTGAAGGCAAGTGTCATGGAGCTTTGTGATGACAAAGGTCATGGAGCATTTTGATGACAAGGTCGTGGTGCATTGTGATGAGAAGGGCAGGGAGCATTGTGATGACAGGGTCATGGAGCAATTTGATGAAAAGTGTCATGGAACATTTTGATGACAGGGGTTATGGAACATTGCGATGTCAGGGGTCATGGAGCATTTTGATGAAAAGAGTCATGGAGCATTCTGATGAAAAGGTGCATGGAGCATTGAGATTACAGGGGTTTTGAAGCAATGTGATTACAAGGGCATGGAGCATTGTGATGAGAAGGCAATGGAGCATTCTGATGACATGCGTCATGGAGCATTGTGATGACAAGGACATGGAGCATTGTTATTACAGGGGTCTTGTAGCATTGTGATGAAAAGGGAATGGATCATTGTGATGAAAAATGCATGGAGCCTTGTCATGACAGGGTTTAAGGAGCATACTGATGACAACTGTCAGGGAGCATTGTGATGATAAGTGTATTGAGCATTGTGATGACAAAGATCATGGAGCATTGTGATGAGAAGACCATGGATAATTGTGATGACCAGCGTCACGGGGCATTGTGATGTCAAGTGTTATGGAACATTGTGATCAGAAGGGTTTGGTGCATTTTGATGACAGAAGTCATTGAGCATTTTGATTTCATTGTGATGACAATAGCATGAAATATTATGGTGATGGGCACGGTGCATTGTGATGACACGGTTCATGGAGCATTGAGATGAAAAGGGGCATGGAGCACTGTGATTACAGGGGTGTTGTAGCATTGTGATGACAAAGGCATGGAGCATTGTGATGAGAAGGCCATGGAGCATTCTGATGACATGCGTCATGGAGCTTTGTGATGACAAGGGCATGGAGAATTGTGATTACAGGGGTCATGGAATATTGTGATGACAGGGATGAGGGAGTATTGTGAAGACTAGTGATGGAACATTGTGATATATGTGGTGAGAGAGCATTTTGATGAGAAGTGCATGGAGCATTGTGATGACAAGGTTTATGGAGCATTTTGATGAAAAGGATGTGGAGCTTTGTGATGACAAGTGCATGGTGCATTGTAATGACATGGGTTATGGAGCATTGTGCTGACACGCCATCGAGCATTGTGATGACAAGGGTCAGGGAGCATTGTGCTGACAAAGGCATGGAGCTTTGTGATGACAAGGGTCACAGAGCATTGTGATAAAATTTCATGGAGCATTGTGGTGACAAATGTCATAGAGCTTTCTGTGATGAGGTCATGGACCATTGTGATGACAAATGTCATGAAGCATTGTGATGACTGGAGTCACGGAGCATTGTGATAACAGGGGTCTTGGAGCATTGTGATGAAAAGGGAATGGATCATTGTGATGAAAAAGGCATGGAGCCTTGTCATGACAGTGTTCAAGGAGCATACTGATGACAAGTGTCAGCGAGCATTGTGATGCCAAGTGTATTGAGCACTGTGGTGACAAAGGTCATGGAGCATTGTGATGAGAAGACCTTGCATAATTGTGATGACGAGCGTCATGGGCCAAGTAATGACAAGTGTTATGGAACATTGTGATCAGAAGGTTTTGGAGCATTGTGATGACAGAGGACATGGAGCATTTTGATTTCATTGTGATGACAACAGCATGAATCATTATGATGATGGGCATGGTGCATTGTGATGACAGTGTTCATGGAGCATTGAGATGAAAAGTTGCATGGAGAATTGTGATTACAGAGGTCTTGGAGTATTGTGATGACAAGGGTCATGGAGCCTTGTGATGACAAGGCCGTGGAACATTGTGATGGCAGGGGTCATGGAGCATTGTTATGACAGGTGTAATGGAGCATTGTGATGACAAGGGCATGGAACAATGTGATGAGAGATTTCATTGAGCATTGTGATGACAATGGCATGGAGCATTGTGATGCCATGGGTCATGGAGGTTTGTGATGACAAATGTCATGGGGCATTTTGATCACAAGGGCGTGGTGCATTGTGATGAGAAGGGCAGGGAGCATTGTGATGACAGTGTCATGGAGCAATTTGAATAAAAGTGTCATGGAATATTTTGATGACAGTTGTTATGGAACATTGTGATGTCATGGGTCATGGAGCATTGTGATGAAATGAGTCATGGAGCATTTTGTGACAGGGGTTATGGAACATTGTGATGTCAGGTTTCATGGAGCATTGTGATGATTAAGGATTGGAGCACTGTGATGACAGTGGTCATGGAACATTGTGATGACAGGGTTCAGTGAGTATTGTGATGACTAGTGATGGAACATTGTGATATATGTGGTGAGAGAGCATTTTGATGAGAAGTGCATGGAGCATTGTGATGACAAGTTTTATGGAGGATAGCGATGCAAAGGATGTGGAGCATTGTGATGAAAAAAGCATGGCACATTGTGATGACATGTGTCATTGAGCATTGTGCTGACAAGCGCATGGAGCATTTTGATGTCAAGTGTCATGGAGCATTGTGCTGAAAAAGGCATGGAGCATTGTGATGACAGGGACACAGAGCATTGTGATTAAAATTTTATGGAGCATTGTTGTGACAAAGATCACAGAGCCTTTTGTGACGAGGGCATGGACCATTGTGATGAAAAAGGTCATGAATCATTGTGATGAGTGGAATCAGGGAGCATTGTGATGACAGGGGTCATGGAGCATTGTTATGACAGTGGCAATGGAACATTGTGATGACAAGTGCATGCAACATTGGTCTGAAAATTTCATGGATTATTGTGATGAGATTCGGCATGGAGCATTGTGATGCCAAGGGTCATGGAGCTTTGTGATGACAAAGTTCATGGAGCATTTTGATGACAAGGTCGTGGTGCATTGTGATGAGAAGGGCGGGGAGCATTTTGATGACAAGGTCATGGAGCAATTTGATGAAAAGTATCATGGAATATTTTGATGACAGTGGTTATGGAACACTGTTATTTCAGGTGTCATGGAGCATTGTGATGAAAAGAGTCATGGAGCATTTTGATGACAGGGGTTATGGAACATTGTGATGTCAGGGTTCATGGAGCATTGTGATGAAAAGGTCATGCAGCATTATCATGACAGGGATCATGGAACACTGTGATGACAGGGGGAGAGAGTATTTTGATGAGAAGAGCATGGAGCATTGTGATGACAAGGTTTTTGGAGCACTGTAATGACAAGGGTGTGGAGCATTGTGATGACAAGCTCATGGCACAATATGATGACATGGGTTATGGAGCATTGTACTCACAAGCGCATGGAGCATTGTGATGACAAGGGTCATGGAGCATTGTGCTGACAAAGGCATGCAGCATGGTGATGACAAGGATCAGAGAGCATTGTGATGAAAAGTTCATGGAGCATTGTGGTGAGAAAGGTCACAGAGCCTTGTGTGAAGAGGACATGGACCATTGTGATGACAAATGTCATGAAGCCTTGTGATGACTGGAGTAACAGAGCATTGAGATGACAGGGGTCTTGGAGCACTGTGATGACAAGGACATGGAGCATTGTGATGAGAAGGCCATGGAGCATTCTGATGACATGTGTCATGGAGCTTTGTGACGACAATGACATGGAGCATTGTGATTACAGGGGTCTTGGAGCATTGTGATGAAAATGGTATGGATCATTGTGATGAAAAAGGAATGGAGCCTTGTCATGACAGCGTTCAAGGAGCATACTGATGACAAGTGTCAGGGAGCATTGTGATGACAAGTGTATTGAGAATTGTGATGACAAAGTCATGGAGCACTGTGATGAGAAGACCATGGATAATTGTGATGATGAACGTCATGGTGCATTGTGATGACAATGTTTATGGAACATTGTGATCACAAGGGTTTGGAGCATTTTGATGACAGAGGTCATGGAGCATATTGATTTCACTGTGATGACAATAGCATGAAGCATTATGATGATGGACATGGTGCATTGTGATGACAGGGTCATGGAGCAATTTGATGAAAAGGGTCCTGGAATATTTTGATGACAGTGGTTATGGAACACTGTGATGTCAGGGGTCTTGGAGCATTGTGATGAAAAGGTTGATGGAGCATTCTGATGACAGAGGATATGGAACATTTTGATGTCAGGGGTCATGGAGCATTGTGATGATATGGCATGTGGCATTGTGATGACAGAGGTCATGGAAAATTGTGATGACTTTGGTGAAGGAGTATTGTGATGACTACTGATGGAACATTGTGATATCAGTGGTGAGAAAGCATTTTGATGAGAAGTGAATGGAGCATTGTGATGACAAGGTTTATGGAGCATTGTGATGACAAGGTTTATGGAGCATTGAGATGACAAGGCTGTGGAGCATTGTGATGACAATTGCATGGCGCATTTTGAATACATGAGTCATGGAGCATTGTGCTGAGAAGCGCATGGAGCATTGTGATGAAAAAGGCATGGAACATTGTGACGAGAACGGTCACAGAGCATTGTGATGAAAGTTCATGGAGCATTGTGGTGACAATGGTCACAGAGTCTTGTGATGACGAGGTCAAGGACCATTGTGATGACAAAGGTCATGAAGCATTGTGATGACTGGAGTCACGGAACATTGTGATGACAAGGGTATGGAGCATTCTTATGACAGGGGCATGGTGCATTGGTCTGAGAAGTTTCATGGTTTATTGTGATGACAGTGGGCAAGGCGCATTCTGATGAGAAGAGCATGGAGCATTATGATGAGAACGTCTTGGAGTACTGTGAAGACAGGGGTCTGGGGTCATTGTGATGACATATTTCATGGTCCATTTTGATGACAATGGCAGGGAGTAATGTGATGCCAAGTGTCATGGAGGAATGTGATGACAAAGTTAATAGAGCATTGTGATGACAGGGGTTTGGAGCATTGTAATGAAAAGGGTCATGGAGCATTTTGACGACAAGGGCATGGAGGATTGTGATGACAAGAGCCATTGAGAATTTTGATGACAAGTTCCTGAAGCATTGTGATGAAAAGCACATGGAGTGAGCTATGACAGGGGTCATGGAGCATTGCGATGACAAGTGCATGGAGAACTGTGATGACAAGAGCATGTAACATTGTGATGAGAAGTGTCATGGAGCATTGTGATGGCAAGACCGTGGAGCATTGTGATGAGAAGGCCATGGATAATTTTGATGACGAGAGTCATGGAGCACTGTAATGACCAGGGGCATGGAGCATTGTGATGACACGTGTCATGGAGCATTGTGATGACAGGGGTCATGGAGCATTGTGATGACAAGGGTCATGGAGCATTATGATGACAAGCTTGTGGAGTATTGTGATGACAATGGCATGGAACATTGTGATGAAAAAGGCATGGAGCATTGTGATGAAAAAGGCATGGAGCCTTTCCATGACAGGGTTCAAGGAGCATTCTGACGAAAAGTGTCAGGGAGCATTGTGATGACAAGTGTATTGAGCATTGTGATGAAAAAGTTCATGGAGCATTGTGATGACAAGGGCATGGAGTATTGTGATGACACGCATCATGGAGCGTTGTGATAACCACTGTTATGGAACATTGTGATCACAAGAGTTTGGAGCATTGTGATGACACAGGTCATGGAACATTTTGATTTCAAGAATCACGGAGCATTGTGATGACAAGGGCATGAAACAATGTGATCCCAAGGTTCACGGAGGATAGTGATGACACTGGTAATGGAGAATTGTGATGACAATTCCATGGAACATTGTGATGACAAGGTCATGTAGCATTTTGCTGACAAAGGCATGGAGAATTGTGATGACAAGTGTCATGGAGCTTTGTGACGACAAGCGTCAAGGAGCATTGTGATTACAGGGGTCATGGAGCATTGGGATGACAAGCACATGGAACATTCTGATGACAAGTGGCATGGATCATTTCGATGACTGTGGTCATGTAGCATTGTGATGACATGGGTCATGGAGCTTTGTGATGAGAAGGTCATGGAGCATTGGGCTGAAAATATTCATGGAGTACTGTGATGTCAGGGGTCATGGAGCATTGTGATGAGAAGGGAATGCAGCAATGTGATGAGAAGGTCCTGGAGCATTGTGATGAGAGGGCCATGGAGCCTTGTGATGACAAGGGTCATGGAGCATACTGATGAAAAGGTGCAAGGAGCATTGAGATTACAGGGGTTTTGAAGCTTTGTGATAACAAGTGCATGGAGTATTGTGATGAGAAAGCAATGGAGCATTCTGATGACATGCTTCATGGAGCTTTGTGATGACAAGGACATGGAGCATTGTGATTACAGGGGTCTTGGAGCATTGTGATGAAAAGGGAATGGATCATTGCGATGAAAAATGCATGGAGCCTTGTCATGACAGGGTTCAAGGAGCATACTGATGACAACTGTCAGGGAGCATTGTGATGATAAGTGTATTGAGCATTGTGATGACAAAGATCATGGAGCATTGTGATGAGAAGTCCATGGATAATTGGGATGACCAGCATCTTGGGGCATTGTGATGACAAGTGTTATGGAACATTGTGATCAGAAGGGTTTGGTGCATTGTGATGACAGAGGTCATTGAGGATATTGATTTCATTGTGATGACAATAGCATGAAATATTATGGTGATGGGCACGGTGCATGGTGATGACAGGGTTCATGGAGCATTGAGATGAAAAGGGGCATGGAGCATTGTGATTACAGGGCTGTTGGAGCATTGTGATGACAAGGGCATGGAGCATTGTGATGAGAAGGCCATGGAGCATTCAGATGACATGCGTCATGGAGCTTTGTGATGACAAGGGCATGGAGCATTGTGATTACAGGGGTCTTGGAGCATTGTGTTGACAAGGGTCATGGAGGATTGTGATGACAAGGCCGTGGAGTCTTGTGATGACAAGGCCGTGGAACCTTCTGATGGCAGGGGTCATGGATCATTCTTATGACAGAGGTAATGGAGCTTTGTGATGACAAATGTCATGCGGCATTTTGATGACAAAGGCGTGGTGCATTGTGATGACAGAGGTCATGGAGCATTTTGATGACAAGGTCTTTGTGCATTGTGATGAGAAGGGCAGGGAGCATTGTGATGACAGGGTCTTGGAGCAAATTGATGAAAAGTGTCAGGGAACATTTTGATAACAGGGGTTATGGAACATTGTGTTGACAAGGGCATGGAGTATTGTGATGTGGAGGCAATGGAGCATTCTGATGACATGCGTCATGGAGCTTTGTGATGAAAAGGACATGGAGCATTGTGATTACAGGGGTCATAGAGCATTGCGATGACAAGTGCATGGAGAATTGTGATAAAAATATCATGTAACATTGTGATAAGAAGTATCATGGAGCATTGTGATGAAAAGGACTTGGAGAATTGTGATGACATGGGACATGGAGCATTGTGATGGCAAGACCGTGGAGCATTGTGATGAGAAGATCACGGATAATTGTGATGACGAGCGTCATGGAGCACTTTAATGACAAGGGGCATGGATCATTGTTATTACAGGGGTCTTGGAGCATTGTGATGACAAGCGAATGGAGCATTGTGATGAGAAGGCCTCGGAGCATTCTGATGACATGCGTCATGAATCTTTGTTACGACAAGGGCATGGAAAATGTTGATTACAGGGGTTTTGGAGAACTGTGATGACAAGGGTCATGGAAACTTGTATGACAAGGCCGTGGAACATTGTGATGGCAGGGGTCATTGATAAGACAGGGGTAATGGAGCATTGTGATGTCAAGGGCAGGGAATATTCGTCTGAAAATTTCATGGATTATTGTGATGAGATTCGGCATGGAGCATTGTGATGACTAGGGCACGGAACACTGTGACACATGTGTCATGGGGGATTGTAATGACAAGGGCATGGAACAATGTGATGAGAGGTTTCATGTAGCATTGTGATGAAATGGCATGGAGCATTGTGATGACTAAGGTCATGTAGCATTTTGATGACAAGGTCGAGGTGCATTGTGATGAGAAGGGCAGGGAGCATTGTGATGACAGGGTCATGGAGCAAATTGATGAAAAGTGTCATGGAACATTTTGATGACAGGTGTTATGGAACATTGTGATGTCAGGTTTCATGGAGCATTTTGATGAAAAGGGTCATGGAGCATTCTGATGAAAAGGTGCATGGAGCATTGTGATTACAGGGGTTTTGAAGCATTGTGATGACAAGGGCAAGGAGAATTGTCATGAGAAGGCAATGGAGCATTCTGATGACATGCCTCATGGAGCTTTGTGATGACAAGGACATGGAGCATTGTGGTGACAAAGGTCACAGAGCCTTGTGTGACGAGGGAATGGACCATTGTGAGGACAAAGGTCATGAAGCATTGTGATGACTGAAGTCACGGAGAATTGTGATGACAGGGGTCATTGAGCATTGTGATGACAAGGGCATGGTGCATTGTGATGACTGGGGCATGGAACATTGGTCTGACAAGTTTCCTGGATTATTGTTATGACAGTGGGCATGGCGCATTGTGATGACAAGGGCATGGAACATTGTGATGACAAGGTCATGGAGTATTGTGAAGACAGGTGTCAGGGAGCATTGTGATGACATATGTCATTGTCCATTGTGATGACAATGGCATGGAGCATTTTGATACCAAGTGTCATAGAGGATTGTGATGACAAAGGTAATGAGCATTTTGATGACAAGAGCTTGGGACATTGTGAAGACAACGGTCATGGAGCATTGTGATGACAAGGACCATTGAGAATTTTGATGACAATGTCGTGAAGCATTGTGATGACAATCGCATGGAGCTTATTATGACAGTGGTCATAGAACATTGCGATGACAAGTGTATGGAGAATTGTGATGACAAGATCATGTAACATTGTGATAAGAAGTGTCATGGAGCATTGTGATGACAAGGACGTGGATAATTGTGATGACATGGGACATGGAGCATTGTGTTGACTAGGGCATGGAGCATTGTGATGGCAAGACCGTGGAATATTGTGATGAGAAGATCACGGATAATTGTGATGACGAGCGTCATGGAGCTCTGTAATGACAAGGGGCAAGGAGCATTGTGATTACAGAGATTTTGGAGCATTGTGATGACAAGGGAATGGAGCATTTTGATGAGAAGGCCATGGAGCATTCTAATGACATGCAACATGAATCATTGTGACGACAAGGGCATTGATCATTGTAATTACAGATGTCTTGGAGCACTATGATGACAAGGGTCATGGAGCCTTGGATGACAAGGCCGTGGAACATTGTGATGGCAGGGGTCATGGAGCATTGTTATGACAGGGGTAATGGAGCATTGTGATGACAAGGGCATGGAACATTAGTCTGAAAATTTCATGGATTATTGTGATGAGATAAGGCATGGAGCATTGTGATGACTAGGGCACGGAACACTGTGATACATGTGTCATGGAGGGCTGTTATGACAAGGGCATGGAGCATTGTGATGAGAAGAGTATCGAGCATTGTGATGACAAGCGTCATAGAGCATTGTGCTGACAAGGGCATGGAGCAATGTGATGAGAGGTTTCATGTAGCATTGTGATAAAATGGCATGGAGTATTGTGATGCGAAGGTTCATGGAGATTTGTGATGTCAAAGGTCATGGAGCATTTTGATGACAAGGTCGTGGTGCATTGTGATGAGAAGGGCAGGGAGCATTGTGATGACAGGGTCATGGAGCGAACTGATGAAAAGTGTCATGGAACATTTTGATGACAGGGTTTATGGAACATTGTGATGTCAGGGGTCATGGAGCATGTTGATGAAAATGGTCATGGAGCATTCTGATGAAAAGGTGCCTGGAGCATTGTGATTAAAGGGGTTTTGAAGCACTGTGATGACAAGGGCATGGAGTATTGTGATGAGAAGGCAATGGAGCATTCTGATGACATGCGTCATGGAGCTTTGTGATGACAAGTACATGGAGCATTGTGACTGCAGGGGTCTTGTAGCATTGTGATGAAAAGGGAAAGGATCATTGTGATGAAAAATGAATGGAGCCCTGTCATGACAGTGTTCAAGGAGCATACTGATGACAACTGTCAGGATGCATTGTGATGATAAGTGTATTGAGCATTGTGATGACAAACATATTGGAGCATTGTGATGAGAAGTACATGGATAATTGTGATGAACAGCCTCATGGGGCATTGTGATGACAAGTGTTATGGAACATTGTGATCAGAAGGGTTTGGTGCATTGCGATGACAGAGATCATTGAGCAGTTTGATTTCATTGTGATGACAATAGCATGAAATATTATGTTGATGGACACGGTGCATTGTGATGAAAATGTACATGGAGCATTGAGATAAAAAGAGGCATGGAACATTGTGATTTCAGGGCTGTTGGAGCATTGTGATCACAAGGGCATGGAACATTAGTCTGAAAATTTCTTGGATTATTGTGATGAGATTCGGCATGGAGCATTGTGATGACTAGGGCATGGAACACTGTGATACATGTGTCATGGGGGATTGTAATGACAAGGGCATGGAGCATTGTGATGAGAAGAGTATCGAGCATTGTGATGACAAGCGTCATGGAGCATTGTGCTGACACGGGCATGGAGCAATGTGATGAGAGGTTTCATGTAGCATTGTGATGAAATGGCATGGAGCATTGTGATGCCAAGGGTCATGGAGCTTTGTGATGACCAAGGTCATGGAGCATTTTGATGACAAGGTCGTGGTGCATTGTGATGAGAAGGGCAGGGAGCATTGTGATGACAGGGTCATGGAGCAAATTGATGAAAAGTGTCATGGAACATTTTGATGACAGGTGTTATGGAACATTGTGATGTCAGGGGTCATGGAGCATTTTGATGAAAAGTGTCATGGAGCATTCTGATGAAAAGGTTCATGGAGCATTGTGATTACAGGGGTTTTGAAGCATTGTGATGACAAGGGCAAGGAGCATTGTGATGAGAAGGCAATGGAGCATTCCGATGTCATGCGTCATGGAGCTTTGTGATGACAAACACATGGAGCATTGTGATTACAGGGTTCTTGGAGCATTGTGATGAAAAGGGCATGGATCATTGTGATGACCAGCGTCATGGGGCTTTGTGATGAGAAGTGTTATGGAATATTTTGATCAGAAGGGTTTGGTGCATTGTGATGACAGAGGTCATTGAGCATTTTGATTTCATTGTGATGAAAATAACATGAAATATTAAGGTGATGGACACGGTGCATTGTGATGAAAATGTTCATGGAGCATTGAGATGAAAAGGGGCATGGAGCATTGTGATTAAAGGGGTTTTGAAGCACTGTGATGACAAGGGCATGGAGTATTGTGATGAGAAGGCAATGGAGCATTCTGATGACATGCGTCATGGAGCTTTGTGATGACAAGTACATGGAGCATTGTGACTGCAGGGGTCTTGTAGCATTGTGATGAAAAGGGAAAGGATCATTGTGATGAAAAATGAATGGAGCCCTGTCATGACAGTGTTCAAGGAGCATACTGATGACAACTGTCAGGATGCATTGTGATGATAAGTGTATTGAGCATTGTGATGACAAACATATTGGAGCATTGTGATGAGAAGTACATGGATAATTGTGATGAACAGCCTCATGGGGCATTGTGATGACAAGTGTTATGGAACATTGTGATCAGAAGGGTTTGGTGCATTGCGATGACAGAGATCATTGAGCAGTTTGATTTCATTGTGATGACAATAGCATGAAATATTATGTTGATGGACACGGTGCATTGTGATGAAAATGTACATGGAGCATTGAGATAAAAAGAGGCATGGAACATTGTGATTTCAGGGCTGTTGGAGCATTGTGATCACAAGGGCATGGAACATTAGTCTGAAAATTTCTTGGATTATTGTGATGAGATTCGGCATGGAGCATTGTGATGACTAGGGCATGGAACACTGTGATACATGTGTCATGGGGGATTGTAATGACAAGGGCATGGAGCATTGTGATGAGAAGAGTATCGAGCATTGTGATGACAAGCGTCATGGAGCATTGTGCTGACACGGGCATGGAGCAATGTGATGAGAGGTTTCATGTAGCATTGTGATGAAATGGCATGGAGCATTGTGATGCCAAGGGTCATGGAGCTTTGTGATGACCAAGGTCATGGAGCATTTTGATGACAAGGTCGTGGTGCATTGTGATGAGAAGGGCAGGGAGCATTGTGATGACAGGGTCATGGAGCAAATTGATGAAAAGTGTCATGGAACATTTTGATGACAGGTGTTATGGAACATTGTGATGTCAGGGGTCATGGAGCATTTTGATGAAAAGTGTCATGGAGCATTCTGATGAAAAGGTTCATGGAGCATTGTGATTACAGGGGTTTTGAAGCATTGTGATGACAAGGGCAAGGAGCATTGTGATGAGAAGGCAATGGAGCATTCCGATGTCATGCGTCATGGAGCTTTGTGATGACAAACACATGGAGCATTGTGATTACAGGGTTCTTGGAGCATTGTGATGAAAAGGGCATGGATCATTGTGATGACCAGCGTCATGGGGCTTTGTGATGAGAAGTGTTATGGAATATTTTGATCAGAAGGGTTTGGTGCATTGTGATGACAGAGGTCATTGAGCATTTTGATTTCATTGTGATGAAAATAACATGAAATATTAAGGTGATGGACACGGTGCATTGTGATGAAAATGTTCATGGAGCATTGAGATGAAAAGGGGCATGGAGAATTGTGATTACAGAGGTCTTGGTGCATTGTCATGACAAGGGTCATGGAGCCTTGTGATGACAAGGCCGTGGAACATTGTGATGGCAGGGGTCATGGAGCATTGTTATGACAGGTGTAATGGAGCATTGTGATGACAAGGGCATGGAGCAATGTGATGAGAGATTTCATTGAGCATTGTGATGACAATGGCATGGAGCATTGTGATGCCAATGGTCATGGAGCTTTGTGATGACAAATGTCATGGGGCATTTTGATGACAAGGTCGTGGTGCATTGTCATGAGAAGGGCAGCGAGCATTGTGATGACAGGGTCATGGAGCAAATTGATGAAAAGTGTCGTGGAAAATTTTCATTACAGGAGTTATGGAACATTGTGATGTCAGGGGTCATGGAGCATTTTGATGAAAAGGGTCATTGAGCATTCTGATGAAAAGGTGCATGGAGCATTGTGATTACATTGATTTTAAAGCATTGTGATGACAAGGGCAAGGAGCATTGTGATGAGAAGGCAATTGAGCATTCTGATGACATGCGTCATGGAGCTTTGTCATGACCAGGACATGGAGCATTGTGGTGACAAAGGTCACATAGCTTTGTGTGATGAGGGCATGGACCATTGTGATGATAAAGGTAATGAAGCATTGTGATGACTGGAGTCACGGAGCATTGTGATGACAGGGGTCATGGAGCATTGTGCTGAAAAGTGCATGGAGCATTTTGATGACAAGTGTCATGGGGCATTGTGCTGACAAAGGCATGGAGCATTGTGATGACAAGGGACACAGAGCATTGTGATGAAAATTTCATGGAGCATTGTGTTGACAAATGTCTCAGAGACTTGTGTGACGAGGGCATGGACCATTGTGATGACAAAGGTCATGAAGCATTGTGATGACTGGAGTCACGGACCATTGTGATGACAGGGGAGATGGAGCATTGTGATTACAAGGGCATGGAGCATTGTGATGACAGTGGCATGGAATATTTGTCTGACAAGTTTCCTGGATTATTGTGATGACAGTGGGCATGGCGCATTGTGATGACAAGGGCATGGAACATTGTGCTGACAAGGTCATGGAATATTGTGAAGAAATGTGTCAGGGAGCATTGTGATGACATATGTCATTGTCCATTGTGATGACATATTTCATTGTCCATTGTGATGACAATGGCATGGAGCATTGTGATACCAAGTGTCATGGAGGATTGTGATGACAAAGGTAATGGAACATTTTGATGACAGGGGTTATGGAACATTGTGATGTCAGTGGTCATGGAGCATTTTGATGAAAAGTGTCATGGAGCATTCTGATGAAAAGGTGCATGGAGCATTGTGATTACAGGGGTTTTGAAGCATTGTGATGACAAGGGCAAGGAGCATTGTCATGAGAACCCAATGGAGCATTCTGATGACGTGCATCATGGATGTTTGTGATGACAAAGACATCGAGCATTGTGATTACAGGGGTCTTGGAGCATTGTGATGAAAAGGACATGGATCATTGGGATGATCAGCGTCATGGGGCATTGTGATGACAAGAGTTATGGAACATTGTGATCAGAAGGGTTTGGTGCATTGTGATGACAGAGGTCATTGAGCATCTTGATTTCATTGTGATGACAATAGTATGAAATATTATGGTGATGGGCACGGTTCATTGTGATGACAGGGTTCATGGAGCATTGAGATGATAAAGGACATGGAACATTGTGATTACAGGGGTGTTGGAGCATTGTGATGACAAGGGCATGGAGCATTGTGATGAGAAGTCCATGGAGTATTCTGATGACATGCGTCATGGAGCTTTGTTATGACAAGGGCATGGATCATTGTGATTACAAGTGTCTTGGAGCATTTTGATGACAAGGTTCATCGAGGCTTGTGCTGACAAGGCCGTGGAACCTTGTGATTGCAGGGTTCATGGAGCATTGTTATGACAGGCGTAATGGAGCATTGTGATGACAAGGGCATGGGGCATTGGTCTGAAAATTTTCATGGATTATTGTGATGAGAGTGGGCATGGAGCATTGTGATGACAAGGGCACTGAACACTGTGATACATAGATCATGCAGGATTGTAATGACAAAGGCATGGAGCATTGTGATGAGAAGGGCATCGAGCATTGTGATTACAAGCGTCATGGATATTTGGGATGACAATTGCATGGAACAATTTGATGAGAGGGTTCATGCAGCATTGTGATGACAATGGAATGGAGCATTGTGATGCTAAGGGTCATGGACCTTTTTGATGACAAAAGTCATGGAGCATTTTGATGACAAGGGCGTGGTGCATTGTGATGAGAAGGGGAGGAAGCATTGTGATGACAGGGTCATGGAGCCGTTTGATGAAAAGTGTCATGGAATATTTTGATGACATGTGTTATAGAACATTGTGATACCAGGGGTCATGGAGCTTTGTGATGAAAAGGGTCATGGAGCATTTTGATGACATGTGTTATAGAACATTGTGATGTCAGGGGTCATGGAGCACTGTGATGAAAAGGGCATGTAGCACTGTGATGATAGGGGTCATGAAATATTGTGATGACAGGGGTGAGGGAGTATTGTGATGACTAGTGATGTAACATTGTGATATATGTCGTGAGAGAGCATTTTGATGAGAAGTGCATGGAGCATTGTGATGAAAAGTATTATGGAGCATACCAATGATAAGGATGTGGAGTATATTGATGACAAGCGCATTGCGCATTGTGATGACATGGGTCATGAAGCATTGTGCTGACAAGCGCATGGAGCATTTTGATGACAAGTGTCATGAAGCATTGTGCTGACAAAGGCATGGAGCATTTTGATGACAAGGGAAACAGAGCATTGTGATGAAATATTCATGGAGCATTGTGGTGAAAAAGATCACAGAGCCTTGTGTGACAAGGGCATGGACCATTGTGATGAGATAGGTCATGAAGCATTGTGATGACTGGAGTCACGGAGCATTGTGATGAAAGGGGTCATGGAGCATTGTGATGACAAGGGCATGGAGCAATGTGATGACAGAGGCATGGAACATTTGTCTGACAAGTTTCATGGATTATTGTGATGACAATGGGCATGGAGCATTGTGATGACAATGGCATGGAGCATTGTGGTGACAAAGGCATGGAGCATTTTAATGACAAGGGACAAAGAGCATTGTGATGAAATATTCATGGAGCATTGTGCTGAAAAAGATCAAAGAGCTTTGTGTGAAGAGGGGCTGGACCACTGTGATGACAAAGGTCATGAAGCATTGTGATGACTGGAGTCACAGAGCATTGTGATGACAGGGGTCATGGAGCATTGCACTGACAAGATTTATGGATTATTGTGATGAGAGTGGGCATGGCGCATTGTAATGACAAGGTCATGGAACATTGTGGTGACAATGTCATGGAGTATTGTGAAGACAGGTGTCAGGGAGGATTGTGATGACATATGTCATTGTCCATTGTGATGACAATGGCATGGAGCATTGTGATAACAAGTGTCATGGAGGATTGTGATCACAAAGGTAATGGAGTATTTTGATGACAAGGGATAGGATCATTGTGATGACAAGGGTCATGGAGCATTGTGATGACAAGGGCATGGAGAATTGTAATGGCATGGGACATGGAGCATTGTGATGAACAGGGCATGGAGAATTGTGATAGCAAGACCGTGGAGCATTGTGATTAAAAGACCATGGATAACTATGATGAAGAGCGTCATGGATCACTGTAATGAAAAGGGGCATGGAGCATTGTGATGACAGGTGTCATGGATCATTGTGATGAGAGAGGTCATGGAGCATTGTGATGACAAGGGTCATGCAGCACTGTGATGAGAAGGTCATGGAGCATTGGCCTGAAAATGTTCATGGAGTATTGTGATGACAGTGGTCAAGGAGCATTGTGATGACAAGGGAATGGAGCATTGTGATGACAAGATCCTGGAGCAGTGTGATGAGAAGGCCATGGAGCATTCTGATGACATGTGTCATGGATCTTTGTGATGACAAGGGCATGGAGCATTGTGATTACAGGGGTCTTGGAGCATTGTGATGACAAGGGTCATGGAGCCTTGGATGCCAAGGCGGTGGAACATTGTGATGGCAGGGGTCATGGAGCATTGTTATGACAGGGGTAATGGAGCATTGTGACGACAAGGGCATGGAACATTGGTCTGAAAATTTCATGGATTATTGTGATGAGATTCGGCATGGAACACTGTCATGACTAGGGCACGGAACACTGTGATACATGTGTCATGGAGGATTGTAATGACAAGGGCATGGAGCATTGTGATGAGAAGTGTATCGAGTATTGTGATGACAAATGTCATGGAGCATTGTTGTGACAAGGGCATGGAGCAATGTGATGAGAGGTTTCATGTAGCATTGTGATGAGATGGCATGGAGCATTGTGATGCCAAGGGTCATGGAGCTTTGTGATGACAAAGGTCATGGAGTATTTTGATAACAAGGTCGTGGTGCATTGTGATGAGAAGGGCAGGGAGCATTGTGATGACAGGGTCATAGAGCAAAATTGATGAAACGTGTCATGGAACATTTTGATGACAGGGGTTATGGAACCTTGTGATGTCAGGGGTAATGGAGCATTTTGATGAAATTGGTCATGGAGCATTCTGACGAAAAGGTGCTTGGAGCATTGAGATTACATGGGTTTTGAAGCAATGTGATTACAAGGGCATGGAGCATGGTGATGAGAAGGCATTGGAGCATTCTGACGACATACTTCATGGAGTTTTGTGATGACAAGGACATGGAGCATTGTGATTACAGGGGTCTTGGAGCACTGTGATGAAAAGGGAATGGATCATTGTGATGAAAAATGCATGGAGCCTTGTCATGACAGTGTTCAAGGAGCATACTGATGACATCTGTCAGGGAGCATTGTGATGATAAGTGTATTGAGCATTGTGATGACAAAGATCATGGAACATTGTGATGAGAAGACCATGGATAATTCTGATGACCAGCATCATGGGGCATTGTGATGACAAGTGTTATGGAACATTGTGATCGGAAGGGTTCGGTGTATTGTGATGACAGAGGATATTGAGGGCTTTGATTTCATTGTGATGACAATAGCATGAAATATTATGGTGATGGACACGGTGCATGGTGATGACAGGGTTCATGGAGCATTGAGATGACAAGGGCATGGAGCATTGTGATGAGAAGGCAATGGAGCATTCTGGTGACATGCGTCATGGAGCTTTGTGATGACAAGGACATGGAGAATTGTGATTACATTGGTCTTGGACCATTGTGATGAAAAGAGAATGGATCATTGTGATAAAAATGCATGGAGCCTTGTCATGACAGGGTTCAAGGAGCATAGTGATGACAACTGTCAGGGAGCCTTGTGATGATAAGTGTATTGAGAATTGTGATGACAAAGACCATGGAGCATTGTGATGAGAAGACCATGGATAATTGTGATGACAAGCGTCATGGGGCATTGTGATGACAAGTGTTATGGAACATTGTGATCAGAAGGGTTTGGTGCATTGTGATGACAGAGGTCATTGAGCATTTTGATTTCATTGTGATGACAATAGCATGAAATATTATGGTGATGGGCACGGTCCATTGTGATGACAGGGTTCATGGAGCATTGAGATGAAAAGGGGCATGGAGCATTGTGATTACAGGGGTCTTGGAGCATTGTGATGACAAGGGCATGGAGCATTGTGATGAGAAGGCCATGGAGTATTCTGATGACATGCGTCATGGAGCTTTGTGATGACAAGGGCATGGAGAATTGTGATTACAGGGGTCATGGAATATTGTGATGACAGGGGTGAGGGAGTATTGTGATGACTAGTGATGGAACATTGTGATATCAGTGGTGAGAAAGAATTTTGAGTAGAAGTGCATGGAGCATTGTGATGACAAGGTTTATGGAGCATTTTGATGACAAAAATGTGGAGCATTGTGATGACAAGTGCATGGTGCATTGTGATGACTTGGGTTATGGAGCATTGTGCTGACACGCGCATCAAGCATTGTGATGACAAGGGTCAAGGAGCATTGTGCTGACAAAGGCATGGAGCTTTGTGATGACAAGGGTCACAGAGCATTGTGATAAAAATTTCATGGAGCATTGTGGTGACCAAGGTCACAGAGCTTTGTGTGACGAGGTCGTGGAACATTGTGATGACAAATGTCATGAAGCATTGTGATGACTGGCGTCACGGAGCGTTGTGATAACAGCGGTCTTGGAGCATTGTGATGAAAAGGGAATGGATCATTGTGATGAAAAAGGCATGGAGCCTGTCATGACAGTGTTCAAGGAGCATACTGATGACAAGTGTCAGCGAGCATTCTGATGCCAAGTATATTGAGCATTGTGGTGACAAAGGTCATGGAGCATTGTGATGAGAAGACCTTGCATAATTGTGATGACGAGCGTCATGGGGCATGTTATGACAAGTGTTATGGAACATTGTGATCAGAAGGGTTTGGAGCATTGTGATGACAGAGGACATGGAGCATTTTGATTTCATTGTGATGACAATAGCATGAATCATTATGATGATGGGCATGGTGCATTGTGATGACAGTGTTCATGGAGCATTGAGATGAAAAGTGGCATGGAGAATTGTGATTACAGAGGTCTTGGAGCATTGTGATGACAAGGGTCATGGAGCCTTGTGATGACAAGGCCGTGGAACATTGTGATGGAAGGGGTCATGGAGCATTGTAATGACAGGTGTAATGGAACATTGTGATGACAATGGCATGGAGCATTGTGATGCCAAGGGTCATGGAACTTTGTGATGACAAATGTCATGTGGCATTTTGATGACAAGGGCGTGGTGAATTGTGATGAGAAGGGCAGGGAGCATTGTGATGACAGTGTCATGGAGCAATTTGAATAAAAGTGTCATGTAATATTTTGATGACAGGGGTTATGGAACATTGTGATGTCAAGGGTCATGAAGCATTGTGATGAAATGGGTCATGGAGCATTTTGTGACAGGGATTATGGAACATTGTGATGTCAGTGGTCATGGAGCATTGTGATGATAAGGGCATGTAGCACTGTGATGAGAGTGGTCATGGAACATTGTGGTAACAGGGGTGAGGGAGTATTGTGATGACTAGTGTTGGAACATTGTGATATATATTTTGAGAGAGCATTTTGATGAGAAGTGCATGGAGCATTGTAATGACAAGTTTTATGGAGCATAGCAATGAAAAGGATGTGGAGCATTGTGATGAAAAAAGCATGGCACATTGTGATGACATGTGTCATGGATCATTGTGCTGACAAGCACATGGAGCATTTTGATGAGAAGTGTCATGGGGCATTGTGCTGACAAAGGCATGGAGCACTGTGATGACAAGTGACACAGAGCATTGTGATGAAAATTTCATGGAGCATTGTGGTGACAAAGATCACAGAGCCTTGTGTGACGAGGGCATGGACCATTGTGATGAGATAGGTCATGAATCACTGTGGTGACTGGTGTCATGGAGCACTATGATGACATGGGTCATGGAGCATTTTGATGACAAGGGCATGGAGCAATATGATGTCAGGGGCATGGAACATTGGTCTGACAAGTTTCATAGATTCTTGTGATGACAGTGGGCATGGAGCATTGAGATGACAAGGGCATGGATCATTGTGGTGAGAAAGGTCACAGAGCCTTGTGTGACGAGGGCATGGACCATTGTGAGGACAAAAGTCATGAAGCATTGTGATGACTGGAGTCACGGTGCATTGTGATGACAGGCGTCATGGAGCATTGTGATGACAAAGGCATGGATCATTGTGATGACAGGGGCATGGAACATTGGTCTGACATGTTTCATGGATTATTGTGATGACAGTGGGCATGGCACATTGTGATGACAAGGGCATGGAACATTGTGATGACAAGGTCATGGAGTATTGTGAAGACAGGTGTCAGGGGGAACTGTGATGACATATGTAATTGTCCATTGTGAAGACAATGGCATGGAGCATTGTGATACCAAGTGTCATGGAGGATTGTGATGACAAAGGTAATGGAGCATTTTGATGACAAGGGCTTGGAACATTGCGATGACAAGGGTCATGGAGCATTGTAATTACAAGGGCATGGAGCATTCTGATGAAAAGGTGCATGGAGCATTGAGATTACAGGGGTTTTGAAGCAATGTGATTGCAAGGGCATGGAGCATTGTGATGAGAAGGCAATGGAGCATTCTGATGACATGCGTCATGGAGCTTTGTGATGACAAGGACATGGAGCATTGTGATTACAGGGGTCTTGAGGCATTGTGATGAAAAGGGAATGGATCATTGTGATGAAAAATGCATGGAGCGTTGTCATGACAGGGTTCAAGGAGCATACTGATGACAACTGTCAGGGAGCATTGTGATGATAAGTGTATTGAGCATTGTGATGACAAAGATCATGGAGCATTGTGATGAGAAGACCATGGATAATTGTGATGACCAGCGTCATGGGGCATTGTGATGACAAGTGTTATGGAACATTGTGATCAGAAGGGTTTGGTGCATTGTGATGACAGAGGTCATTGAGCTTTTTGATGTCATTGTGATGAAAATAGCATGAAATATTATGGTGATGGGCACGGTGCATTGTGATGACAGGGTTCATGGAGCATTGAGATGAAAAGGGGCATGGAGCATTGTGATTACAGTGGTGTTGGAGCATTGTGATGGAAAGGTCATGGAGCATTGTGATGAGAAGGCCATGGAGCATTCTGATGACATGTGTCATGGAGCTTTGTGATGACAAGGGCATGGAGAATTGTGATTACAGGGGTCATGGAATATTGTGATGACAGGGGTGAGGGAGTATTGTGATGACTAGTGATGGAACATTGTGATATCAGTGGTGAGAAAGCATTTTGAGGAGAAGTGCATGGAGCATTCTGATGCCAATGTTTATGGCTCATTTTGATGACAAGGATGTGGAGCGTTGTGATCACAAGTGCATGGTGCATTGTGATGACATGGGTTATGGAGCATTGTGCTGACACGTGCATCGAGCATTGTGATGACAAGGGTCATGGAGCATTGTGCTGACAAAGGCATGGAGCTTTGTGATGACAAGGGTCACAGAGCATTGTGATAAAAATTTCATGGAGCATTGTGGTGACCAAGGTCACAGAGCTTTGTGTGACGAGGTCATGGACTATTGTGATGACAAATGTGATGAAGATTTGTGATGATATGGTTGATGGAGCAATGCTCTGACAGGTTTTATGGATTATTGTGATGAGAGTGGGCCTGGCGCATTGTGATGACAAGGGCATGGAACATTGTGATGACAAGGTCATGGCGTATTGTGAAGACAGGTGTCAGGGAGCATTGTGATGACATATGTCATTGTCCATTGTGATGACAATGGCATGGAGCATTGTGGTACCAAGTGTCATGGAGGATTGTGATGACAAAGGTAATGGAGCATTTTGATGACAAGGGCTTGGAACATTGTGATAACAAGAGTCATGGAGCATTGTGGTGACAATGGCATGGAGCATTCTGATGACAAGGGCCATTGAGAATTTTGATGACAACGTCGTGAAGCATTGTGATGACAAGCGCATGGAGCTTGCTATGACAGGGGTCATAGAGCATTGCGATGACAAGTGCATGGAGAATTGTGATGACAAGATCATGTAACATTGTGATGAGATGTGTAACGAAGCATTGTGATGACAAGGACTTGGAGAATTGTAATGACATGGGACATGGAGCATAGTGATGAACAGGGCATGGAGAATTGGGATAGCAAGACCGTGGAGCATTGTGATGAAAAGACCATGGATAATTATGATGAAGAGCGTCATGGATCACTGTAATGACAAGGGGCAAGGAGCATTGTGATGACAGGTGTCATGGAGCATTGTGATGAGAGTGGTCATGGAGCATTGTGATGAGAAGGGTCATGGAGCACTGTGATGAGAAGGTCATGGAGCACTGGCCTGAAAATGTTCTTGAAGTATTGTGATGACAGTGGTCAAGGAGCATTGTGATGACAAGGGAATGGAGCATTGTGATGACAGGATCCTGGAGCAGTGTGATGAGAAGACCATGGAGCCTTGTGATGACAAGTCTCATGGAGAATTGTGATGACAAGGGGCATGGAGCATTCTGATGACATGTGTCATGGATCTTTGTGATGACAAGGTCATGGAGCATTTTGATTACAGGGGTCTTGGAGCATTGTGATGACAAGGGTCAGGGAGCCTTGGATGCCAAGGCGGTGGAACATTGTGATGGCAGGGGTCATGGAGCATTGTTATGACAGGGGTAATGGAGCATTGTGATGACAAGGGCATGAAACATTGGTCTGAAAATTTCATGGATTATTGTGATGAGATTCGGCATGGAACACTGTGATGACTATGGCATGGAACACTGTGATACATGTGTTATGGAGGATTGTAATGATAAGGGCATGGAGCATTGTGATGAGAAGAGTATCAGGCATTGTTGACAAGCGTCATGGAGCATTGTGGTGACAAGGGCATGGAGCAATGTGATGAGAGGTATCATGTAGCACTGTGGTGAAATTGCATGGATCATTGTGATGCCAAGGGTCATGGAGCTTTGTGATGACAAACGTCATGGAGCATTTTGATGACAAGGTCGTGGTGCATTGTGATGAGAAGGGCAGGGAGCATTGTGATGACAGTGTAATGGAGCAAATTGATGAAAAGTATCATGGAACAATTTGATGACAGGGGTTATGGAACATTGTGATGTCAGGGGTAATGGAGAATTTTGATGAAAAGGTTCATGGAGCATTCTGATGAAAAGGTGCATGGAGCATTGAGATTACAGGGGTTTTGAAGCAATGTGATTACAAGGGCATGGAGCATTGTGATGAGAAGGCAATGGAACATTCTGATGACATGCGTCATGGAGCTTTGTGAGGACAAGGACATGGAGCATTGTGATTACAAGGGTCTTGGAGCATTGTGATGAAAAGGAAATGGATCATTGTGATGAAAAATGCATGGAGCCTTGTCATGGTAGGGTTCAAGGAGCATACAGATGACAACTGTCAGGGAGCATTGTGATGATAATTGTACTGAGCATTGTGATGACAAAGATCATGGAGCATTGTGATGAGAAGACCATGGATAATTGTGATGACCAGCATCATGGGGCATTGTGATGACAAGTGTTATGGAACATTGTGATCAGAAGGATTTGGTGCATTGTGATGACAGTGGTCATTGAGCATTTTGATTTCATTGTGATGACAATAGCATGAAATATTATGGTGATGGGCATGGTGCATTGTGATGACAGGGTTCATGGAGCATTGAGATGAAAAGGGGCATGGAGCATTGTGATTACAGGGGTTTTGAAGCACTGTGATTACAAGGGCATGGAGTATTGTGATGAGAAGGCAATGGAGCATTCTGATGATATGCGTCATGGAGCTTTGTGATGACAAGTACATGGAGCATTGTGACTGCAGGGGTCTTGTAGCATTGTGATGAAAAGGGAAAGGATCATTGTGATGAAAAATGCATGGATCCTTGTCATGACAGGGTTCAAGGAGCATACTGATGACAACTGTCAGGATGCATTGTGATGATAAGTGTATTGAGCATTGTGATGACAAACATATTGGAGCCTTGTGATGAGAAGTACATGGATAATTGTGATGACCAGCCTCATGGGGCATTGTGATGACAAGTGTTATGGAACATTGTGATCAGAAGGGTTTGGTGCATTGCGATGTCAGAAATCATTGAGCAGTTTGATTTCATTGTGATGACAATAGCATGAAATATTATGGTGATGGACACGGTGCATTGTGATGAAAAGGTTCATGGAGCATTGAGATAGAAAGGGGCATGGAGCATTGTGATTACAGGGCTTTTGGAGCATTGTGATGACAAGGGCATGGAACATTAGTCTGAAAATTTCTTGGATTATTGTGATGAGATTCGGCATGGAGCATTGTGATGACTAGGGCATGGAACACTGTGATACATGTGTCATGGGGGATTGTAATGACAAGGGCATGGAGCATTGTGATGAGAAGAGTATTGAGCATTGTGATGACAAGCGTCATGGAGCATTGTGCTGACAAGGGCATGGATCAATGTGATGAGAGGTTTCATGTAGCATTGTGATGAAATGGCATGGAGCATTGTGATGCAAAGGGTCATGGAGCTTTGTGATGACAAAGGTCTTGGAGCATTTTGATGACAAGGTCGTTGTGCAATGTGATGAGAAGGGCAGGGAGCATTGTGATGACAGGGTCATGGAGCAAATTGATGAAAAGTGTCATGGAACATTTTGATGACAGGGGTTATGGAACATTGTGATGTCAGGGGTCATGGAGCATTTTGATGAAAAGTGTCATGGAGGATTCTGATGAAAATGTGCATGGAGCATTGTGATTACAGGGGTTTTGAAGCATTGTGATGACAAGGGCAAGGAGCATTGTCATGAGAAGGCAATGGAGCATTCTGATGACATGCGTCATGGAGCTTTGTGATGACAAGGACATGGAGCATTGTGGTGACAAAGGTCACAGAGCCTTGTGTGACGAGGGAATGGACTATTGTGAGGACAAAGGTCATGAAGCATTGTGATGACTGAAGTCACGGAGCATTGTGATGACAGGGGTCATGGAGCATTGTGATGACAAGGGCATGGAGCATTGTGATGACAGGGACATGGAACACTGGTCTGACAAGATTCATGGATTATTGTGATGACAGTGGGCATGGCGCATTGTGATGACAAGGGCATGGAACATTGTGATGACAAGGTCATGGAGTATTGTGAAGACAGGTGTCAGGGGGAACTGTGATGACATATGTAATTGTATATTGTGATGACCATTGTACGGAGCTTTGTGATAAAAAGTGTCATGGAGGATTGTGATGACAAAGTTAATGGAGCATTTTGATGACAAGGGCTTGGGACACTGTGATGACAAGGTTCATGGAGCATTGTGATGAGAGAGGTCATGGAGCATTGTGATGACAAGGGTCATGCAGCACTGTGATGAGAAGGTCATAGAGCATTGGCCTGAAAATGTTCATGGAGTATTGTGATGACTGTGGTCAAGGAGCATTGTGATGACAAGGGAATGGAGCATTGTGATGACAAGGTCCTGGAGCAGTGTGATGAGAAGACCATGGAGCCTTGTGATGACAAGTCTCTTGGAGCATTCTGATGAATAGGGGCATGGAGCATTGTGATTACAGGGGTCTTGGAGCATTTTGATTACAAGGGCATGGAGCATTGTGATGAGAAGGCCATGGAGCATTCTGATGACATGTGTCATGGATCTTTGTGATAACAAGGGCATGGAGCATTGTGATTACAGGGGTCTTGGAGCATTGTGATGACAAGGGTCATGGAGCCTTGGATGCCAAGGCGGTGGAACATTGTGATGGCAGGTGTCATGGAGCATTGTTATGACACGGGTAATGAAGCATTGTGAGGACAAGGGCATGGAACATTGGTCTGAAAATTTCATGGATTATTGTGATGAGATTCGGCATGGAACACTGTGATGACTAGGGCACGGAACACTGTGATACATGTGTCATGGAGGATTGTAATGACAAGGGCATGGAGCATTGTGATGAGAAGAGTGTCGAGCATTGTGATGACAAGCGTCAAGGAGCATTGTGGTGACAAGGGCATGGAGCAATGTGATGAGAGGTTTCATGTAGCATTGTGATGAAATGGCATGGAGAATTGTGATGCCAAGTGTCATGGAGCTTTGTGATGACAAACGTCATGGAGCATTTTGATGACAAGGTCGTGGTGCATTGTGATGAGAAGGGCAGGGAGCACTGTGATGACAGGGTCATGGAGCAAATTGATGAAAAGTGTTATGGAACATTTTAATGACAGGGGTTATGGAACATTGTGATGTCAGGGGTAATGGAGTATTTTGATGAAAAGGGTCATTGAGCATTCTGACGAAAAGTTGCATGGAGCATTGTGATTACAGGGGTTTTGAAGCAATGTGATTACAAGGGCATGGAGCAATTTGATGAGAAGGCAATGGAGCATTCTCATGACATGCGTAATGGAGCTTTGTGAAGACAAGGACATGGAGGATTGTGATTACAGGGGTTTTGGAGCATTGTGATGAAAAGGGAATGGATCATTGTGATGAAAAATGCATGGAGCCTTGTCATGACAGGTTTCAAGGAGCATACTGATGACAAGTGTCAGGGAGCATTGTGATGATAAGTGTATTGAGCATTGTGATGACAAAGATCATGGAGCATTGTGATGAGAAGACCATGGATAATTGTGATGACCAGCGTAATGGGGCATTGTGATGACAAGTGTTATGGAACATTGTGATCATAAGGGTTTCGTGCATTGTGATGACAGAGGTCATTGAGCATTTTGATTTCATTGTGATGACAATAGCATGAAGTATTATGGTGATGGGCACGGTGCATTGTGATGACAGGGTTCATGGAGCATTGAGATGAAAAGGGGCATGGAGCATTGTGATTACAGGGGTGTTGGAGCATTGTGATGACAAGGGCATGGAGCCTTGTGATGACAGAGGACATGGAGCATTCTGATGACATGTGTCATGGAGCTTTGTGATGACAAGGGCATGGAGACTTGTGATTACAGAGGTCTTGGTGCATTGTGATGACAAGGGTCATGGAGCCTTGTGATGAAAAGGCCGTGGAACATTGTGATGTCAGGGGTCATGGAGCATTGTTATGAGAGGTGTAAAGGAGCACTGTGATGACAAGGGCATGGAACAATGTGATGAGAAATTTCATTGAGCATTGTGATGACAATGGCATGGAGCATTGTGATGCCAAGTGTCATGGAGCTTTGTGATGACAAATGTCATGGGGCATTTTGACTACAAGGGCATGGTGCATTGAGATGAGAAGGACTGGGAGCATTGTTATGACAGGGTCATGGAGCAATTTGATGAAAATGGTCATGGAATATTTTGATGACAGTGTTTATGGAACATTGTGATGTCAGGGGTCATGAAGCATTGTGATGAAATGGGTCATGGAGCATTTTGTGACAGGGGTTATGGAACATTGTGATGTCAGGGGTCATGGAGCACTGTGATGATAAGGGCATGTAGCAATGTGATGAGAGGGGTCATGGAATATTTTGATGACAGTGTTTATGTAACATTGTTATGTCAGGGGTCATGTAGCATTGTGATGAAATGGGTCATGGAGCATTTTGTGACAGGGGTTATGGAACATTGTGATGTCAGGGTTCATGGAGCATTGTCATGATAATGGCATGTAGCAATGTGATGACAGTGGTCATGGAGCATTGTGATGATAAGGGCATGTACCACTGTGATGACAGGTGCATGGAACACTGTGATGACAGGGGTGAGGGAGTATTGTGATGACTAGTAATGTAACATTGTGATATATGTGGTGAGAGAGCATTTTGATGAGAAGTGCATGGAGCATTCTGATGACAAGTGTTATGGAGCATAGCAATGATAAGGATGTGGAGTATTTTGATGACAAGCGCATGGTGCATTGTGATGACATGTGTCACGGAGCATTGTGCTGACAAAGGCATGGAGCATTTTGATGACAAGGGACACAGAGCATTGTGATGAAATATTCATGGAGCATTGTGGTGAAAAAGATCACAGAGCCTTGTGTGACGAGGGCATCGACCATTGTGATGAGATAGGTCATGAAGCACTGTGATGACTGGAGTCACGGAGCATTGTGATGAAAGGGGTCATGGAGCATTGTGATGACAAGGGCATGGAGCAATGTGATGACAGGGGCATGGAACATTTGTCTGACAAGTTTCATGGATTATTGTGATGACAATGGGCATGGAGCATTGTGATGACAAGGTCATGGAGCATTGTGGTGACAAACGCATGGAGCATTTTGATGACAAGGGACAAAGAGCATTGTGATGAAATATTCATGGAGCATTGTGGTGAAAAAGATCAAAGAGCCTGGTGTGAAGAGGGGATGGACCACTGTGATGACAAAGGTCATGAAATATTGTGATGACTGGACTCGGAGATCATTGTGATGACAGGGGTCATGGAGTATAGCTCTGACAAGATTTATGGATTATTGTGATGAGAGTGGGCATGGCGCATTGTAATGACAAGGTCATGGAACATTGTGATGACAAGGTCAGGGAGTATTGTGAAGACAGGTGTCAGGGAGCATTGTGATGACATATGTCATTGTCCATTGTGATGACAATGGCATGGAGCATTGTGATACCAAGTGTCATGGAGGATTGTGATGACTAAGGTAATGGAGCATTTTGATGACAAGGGCTTGGATCATTGTAATGACAAGTGTCATGGAGCATTGTGATGACAAGGGCATGGAGCATTCTGATGACAAGGGCAATTGAGAATTTTGATGACAACGCCGTGAAGCATTGTGATGACAAGCGCATGGAGCTTCCTATGACAGGGGTCATAGAGCATTGCGATGACAAGTGCATGGAGAATTGTGATGACAAGATCATGTAACATTGTGATGAGAAGTGTCACGAAGCATTGTGATGACAAGGACGTGGAGAATTGTTATGACAAGGGACATGGAGCATTGTGATGAACAGGGCATGGAGAATTGTGATACCAAGACCGTGGAGCATTGTGATGAAAAGACCATGGATAATTATGATGAAGAGTGTCATGGATCTCTGTAATGACAAGGGGCATGGGGCATTGTGATGACAGGTGTCATGGAACATTGTGATGAGAGGGGTCATGGAGCATTGTGATGACAAGGGAATGGAGCATTTTGATGACAAGGTCCTGGAGCAGTGTGATGAGAAGACCATGGAGCCTTTTGATGACAAGTCTCGTGGAGCATTCTGATGAATAGGGGCATGGAGCATTGTAATTACAGGGGTCTTGGAGCATTGTGATGACAAGGGCAAGGAGCATTGTGATGAGAAGGCCATGGAGCATTCTGATGACATGTGTCATGGAGAATGGTAATGACAAGGGCATGGAGCATTGTGACGAGAAGAGTATCGAGCATTGTGATGACAAGCATCATGGAGCATTGTGGTGACAAAGGCATCGAGCAAAGTGATGAGAGGTTTCATGTAGCATTGTGATGAAATGGCATGGAGCATTGTGATGCCAAGGGTCATGGAGCTCTGTGATGACAAAAGTCTTGGATCATTTCAATGACAAGTTCGTGGTGCATTGTGATGAGAAGGGCAGGTAGCATTGTGATGACAGGATCATGGAGCAAATTGATGAAAAGTGTCATGGAACATTTTGATGACAGGGGTTATGGAAAATTGTGATGTCAGGGGTAATGGAGCATTTTGATGAAAAGGGTCATGGAGCATTCTGATGAAAAGGTGCTTAGAGCATTGAGATTACAGGGGTTTTGAAGCAATGTGATTACAAGGGCATGGAGCATTGTGATGAGAAGGCAATGGAGCATTCTGATGACATGCTTCATGGAGATTTGTGATGACAAGGACATGGAGCATTTTGATTACAGCGGTCTTAGAGCATTGTGATGAAAAGGGAATGGATCATTGTGATGAAAAATGCATGGAGCCTTGTCATGACAGGGTTCAAGGAGCATACTGATGACAACAGTCAGGGAGCTTAGTGATGATAAGTGTATTGAGCATTGTGATGACCAGCGTCATGGGGCATTGTGATGACAAGTGTTATGGAACATTGTGATCAGAAGGGTATGGTGCATTGTGATGACAGAGGTCATTGAGCATTCTGATTTTATTGTGATGAGAATAGCATGAAATATTATGGTGATGGGCACGGTGCATTGTGATGACAGGGTTCATGGAGCATTGAGATGAAAAGGGACATGGAGCATTGTGATTACAGGGGTGTTGGAGCATTGTGAGGACAAGGGAATGGAGCATTGTGATGAGAAGGCCAAGGAGCATTCTGATGACATGCGTCATGGAGCTTTGTGATGACAAGGGCATGGAGAATTGTGATTACAGGGGTCATGGAATATTGTGATGACAGGGGTGAGGGAGTATTGTGATGACTAGTGATGGAACATTGTGATATCAGTGGTGAGAAAGCATTTTGAGAAGTGCATGGAGCATTGTGATGATAAGGTTTATGGAGCATTTTGATGACAAGGATGTGGAGCATTGTGATGTCAATTGCATGGTGCATTGTGATGACAAGGGTCGTGGAGCATTGTGCTGAGAAAGGCATGGAGCTTTGTGATGACAAGGGTCACAGAGCATTGTGATAAAAATTTCATGGAGCATTGTGGTGACCAAGGTCACAGAACTTTGTGTGACGAGGTCATGGACCATTGTGATGACAAGTGTCATGAAGCATTGTGATGACAGGAGTCACGGAACATTGTGATAACAGAGGTCTTGGAGCATTGTGATGAAAAGGGAATGGATCATTGTGATGAAAAAGGCATGGAGCCTTGTCATGACAGTGTTCAAGGAGCATACTGATGACAAGTGTCAGCGAGCATTGTGATGCCAAGTGTATTGAGCATTGTGGTGAGAAAGGTCATGGAGCATTGTGATGAGAAGGCCTTGCATAATTGTGATGACGAGCGTCATGGGGCATGTCATGACAAGTGTTATGGAACATTGTGATCAGAAGGGTTTGGAGCATTGTGATGACAGAGGACATGGAGCATTTTGATTTCATTGTGATGACAATAGCATGAATCATTAAGATGATGGGCATGGTGCATTGGGATGACAGTGTTCATGGAGCATTGAGATGAAAAGTGGCATGGAGAATTGTGATTACAGAGGTCTTGGAGCATTGTGATGACAAGGGTCATGGAGCCTTGTGATGACAAGGCCGTGGAACATTGTGATGGCAGGGGCCATGGAGCATTGTTATGACAGGTGTAATGGAGCATTGTGTTGACAAGGGCATGGAGCAATGTGATGAGAGGTTTCTTTGAGCATTGTGCTGACAATGGCATGGAGCATTGTGATGCCAAGGGTCATGGAGCTTTGTGATGACAAATGTCATGGGGCATTTTGATGACAAGTGCGTTGTGCATTGTGATGAGAAGAGCAGGGAGCATTGTGATGACAGGGTCATGGAGCAATTTGAATAAAAGTGTCATGGAATATTTTGATGACAGTGGTTATGGAACATTGTGATGTCAGGGGTCATGAAGCATTGTGATGAAATGGGTCATGGAGCATTTTGTGACAGGGGTTATGGAACATTGTGATGTCAGGGGTCATGGAGCATTGTGATGATAAGGGCATGTAGCACTGTGATGACAGTGGTCATGGAACATTGTGATGACAGGGGTGAGCGAGTATTGTGATGACTAGTGATGGAACATTGTGATATATGTGGTGAGAGAGCATTTTGATGAGAAGTGCATGGAGCATTGTGATGACAAGTTTTATGGAGCATAGCGATGAAAAGTATGTGGAGCATTGTGATGAAAAGAGCATGGCACATTGTGATGACATGTGTCATGGAGCATTGTGCTGACAAAGGCATGGATAATTTTGATGACAAATGTCATGGAGCATTGTGCTGACAAAATCATGGAGCATTGTTATGACAAGGGACACAGAGAATTGGGATGAAAATTTCATGGAGCGTTGTGTTGACAAGGATCACAGAAACTTGTGTGACGAGGGCATGGACCATTGTGAAAACAAAGGTCATGAATCATTGTGATGACTTGAGTCACGGAACATTGTGATGAAAGGGGTCATGGAGCATTGTGAAGACAAAGGCTTGGAGCAATGTGATGACTGGTTCATGGAACATTGGTCTGATATGTTTCAAGGATCATTGTGATGACAGTGGGCATGGAGCATTGAGATGAAAAGGGCATGGAATATTGAGGTGACAAAGTTTCCAGAGCATTTTGTGACAAGGGCATGGACCAGTGTGAGGACAAAGGTCATGAAGCATTGTGATGACTGGAGTCACGGAGCATTGTGATGACGGGGGTCATGGAGCATTGTGATGACAAGGGCGTGGATCATTGTGATGACAGGTGCATGGAACATTGGTCTGACATGTTTCATGGATTATCGTGATGACATTGGGCATGGCACATTGTGATGACAAGGGCATGGAATATTGTGATGACAAGGTCATGGAGTATTGTGAAGACAGGTATCAAGGAGCATTGTGATGACATATGTCATTGTTCATTGTGATGACAATGGCATGGAGCATTGTGATACCAAGTGTCATGGAGGATTGTGATGACAAATGTAATGGAGCATTTTGATGACAAGGGCTTGTTACATTGCGATGACAAGGGTCATGGAGCATTGTGATGACAAGGGTATGGAGCATTCTGATGAATAGCTGCATGGAGTATTGAGATTACAAAGGGTTTTGAAGCAATGACATGACAAGGGCATGGAGCATTGTGATGAGAAGGCAATGGAGCATTCTGATGACATGCGTCATGGAGCTTTGTGATGACAAGGACATGGAGCATTGTGATGACAGAGGACTTGGAGCATTGTGATGAAAAGTGAATGGATCATTGTGATGAAAAATGCATGGAGCCTTGTCATGACAGGGTTCAAGGAGCATACTGATGACAACTGTCAGGGAGCATAGTGATGATAAGTGTATTGAGCATTGTGATGACAAAGATCATGGAGCATTGTGATGAGAAGACCATGGATAATTGTGATGACCAGCGTCATAGGGCATTGTGATGACAAGTGTTATGGAACACTGTGATCAGAAGGGTTTGGTGCATTGTGATGACAGAGGTCATTGAGCATTTTGATTGCATTGTGATGACAATAGCATTAAATATTATGGTGATGAGCACGGTGCATGGTGATGACAGGGTTCATGGAGCATTGAGAAGGAAAGTGCATGGAGCATTGTGATGAGAAGGCCATGGAGCAATCTGATGACATGCGTCATGGAGCTTTGTGATGACAAGGGCATGGAGAATTGTGATTACAGGGGTCATGGAATATTGTGATGACAGGTGTGAGGGAGTATTGTGATGACTATTGATGGAACATTGTGATATCAGTAGTGAGAAGGCATTTTGAGGAGAAGTGCATGGAGCCTTGTGATGACAAGGTTTATGAAGCATTTTGATAACAAGGATGTGGAGCATTGTGATGACAAGTGCATGGTGCATTGTGATGACATGGGTTATGGAGCATTGTGCTGATATGTGCATCGAGCATTGTGATGACAAGGGTCATGGAGCATTGTGCTGACAAAGGCATGGAGCTTTGTGATGACAAGGGTCACAGAGCATTGTGATAAAAATTTCATGGAGCATTGTGGTAACAAAGGTCACAGAGGTTTGTGTGACGATGTCATGGACCATTGTGATGACAAATGTCATGAAGCATTGTGATGACTGGAGTCACGGAGCATTGTGATAACAGGGGTCTTGGAGCATTGTGATGAAAAGGGACTGGATCATTGTGATGAAAAAGGCATGGAGCCTTGTCATGACAGTGTTCAAGGAGCATACTGATGACAAGTGTCAGCGAGCATTGTGATGCCAAGTGTATTGAGCATTGTGGTGACAAAGGTCATGGAGCATTGTGATGAGAAGTCCTTGCATAATTGTGATGACGAGTGTCGTGGGGCATGTGATGACAAGTGTTATGGAACATTGTGATCAGAAGTGTTTGGTGCATTGTGATGACAGAGGACATGGAGCATTTTGATTTCATTGTGATGACAATAGCATGAATCATTATGATGATGGGCATGGTGAATTGTGATGACAGTGTTCATGGAGCATTGAGATGAAAAGTGGCATGGGGAATTGTGATTACAGAGGTCTTGGAGCATTGTGATGACAAGGGTCATGGAGCCTTGAGATGACAAGGCCGTGGAACGTTGTGATGTCAGGGTTCATGGAGCATTGTGATGAGAAGGGCATGTAGCTGTGTGATGACAGTGGTCATGGAACATTGTGATGACAGGGGTGAGGGAGTATTGTGATGACTAGTGATGGAACATTGTGTAATATGTGTTGAGAGAGCATTTTGATGAGAAGTGCATGGAGCATTGTGATGACAAGTTTTATGGAGCATAGCGATGAAAAGGATGTGGATCACTGAGATGAAATGAGCATGGCACATTGTGATGACATGTGTCATGGAGCATTGTGATGACAAGGACATGGAGTATTGTGATGACAGGGCCATGGAACATTGGTCTGACATGTTTCATGGATTATTGTGATGACAGTGGGCATGGCGCATAGTGATGACAATGGCATGGATCATTGTGATGACAAGGTCATGGAGTATTGTGAAGATAGGTGTCAGGGAGCATTGTGATGACATATGTCATTGTCCATTGTGATGACAATGGCATGGACCATTGTGATACCAAGTGTCATGGAGGATTGTGATGACAAATGTAATGGAGCATTTTGATGACAAGGGCTTGGAACATTGCGATGACAAGGGTCATGGAGCATTGTGATGACAAGGGCATGGAGCATTCTGATTAAAAGGTGCATGGAGCATTGAGATCACAGGGGTTATGAAGCAATGTGATTACAAGGGCATGGAGCATTGTGATGAGAAGGTAATGTAGCATTGTGATGACATGCGTCATGGAGCTTTGTGATGACAAGGACATGGAGCATTGTGATTACAGCGGTCTTGGAGCATTGTGATGAAAAGGGAATGGATCATTGTGATGAAAAATGCATGCAGCCTTGTCATGACAGGGTTCAAGGAGCATACTGATGACAACTGTCAGGGAGCATTGTGATGATAAGTGTATTGAGCATTGTGATGACAAAGATCATGGAGCATTGTGATGAGAAGACCATGGATAATTGTTACGACCAGCGTCATGGGGCATTGTGATGACAAGTGTTATGGAACATTGTGATCAGAAGGGTGTGGTGCATTGTGATGACAGAGGTCATTGAGCATTTTGATTTCATTGTGATGACAATAGCATGAAATATTATGGTGATGGGCACGGTACATTTTGATGACAGGGTTCATGGAGCATTGAGATGAAAAGGGGCATGGAGCATTGTGATTACAGGGGTGTTGGAGCATTGTGATGACAAGGGCATGGAGCATTGTGATGAGAAGGCCATGGAGCATTCTGATGACATGCGTCATGGAGCTTTGTGATGACAAGGGCATGGAGATTTGTGATTACAAGGGTCATGGAATATCGTGATGACAGGGGTGAGGGAGTATTGTGATGACTAGTGATGGAACATTGTGATATCAGTGGTGAGAAGGCATTTTGAGGAGAAGTGCATGGAGCATTGTGATGCCAAGGTTTATGGAGCATTTTGATGAAAAGGATGTGGAGCATTGTTATGACAAGTGCATGGTGCATTGTGATGACATGTGTTATGGAGCATTGTGATCAGAAGGTTTTGGAGCATTGTGATGATAGAGGACATGGAGCATTTTAATTTCATTGAGATGACAATAGAGTGAATCATTATGATGATGGGCATGGTGCATTGTGATGACAGTGTTCATGGAGCATTGAGATGAAAAGTGGCATGGAGAATTGTGATTACAGAGGTCTTGGAGCATTGTGATGACAAGGCCGTGGAACATTGTGATGGCAGGGGTCATGGAGCATTGTAATGACAGGTGTAATGGAGCATTGTGATGACAACGGCATGGAGCATTGTGATGCCAAGGGTCATGGAACTTTGTGATGACAAATGTCATGTGGCATTTTGATGACAAGGGCGTGGTGCATTGTGATGAGAAGGGCAGGGAGCGTTGTGATGACAGTGTCATGGAGCAATTTGAATAAAATTGTCATGTAATATTTTGATGACAGGGTTTATGGAACATTGTGATGTCAAGGGTCATGAAGCATTGTGATGAAATGGGTCATGGAGCATTTTGTGACAGGGGTTATGGAACATTGTGATGTCAGTGGTCATGGAGCATTGTGATGATAAGGGCATGTAGCACTGTGATGAGAGGGGTCATGGAACATTGTGGTAACAGGGGTGAGGGAGTATTGTGATGAGTAGTGTTGGAACATTGTGATATATGTTTTGAGAGAGCATTTTGATGAGAAGTGCATGGAGCATTGTAATGACAAGTTTTATGGAGCATAGCAATGAAAATGATGTGGAGCATTGTGATGAAAAGAGCATGGCACATTGTGATGACATGTGTCATGGAGCATTGTGCTGACAAGCGCATGGAGCATTTTGATGAGAAGTGTCATGGAGCATTGTGCTGACAATGGCATGGAGCACTGTGATGACAAGGGACACAGAGCATTGTGATGAAAATTTCATGGAGCATTGTGGTGACAAAGATCACAGAGCCTTGTGTGACGAGGGCATGGACCATTGTGGTGAGATAGGTCATGAATCATTGTGGTGACTGGTGTCACGGAGCACTATGATGACATGGGTCATGGAGCATTTTGATGACAAGGGCATGGAGCAATATGATGACAGGGGCATGGAACATTGGTCTGACAAGTTTCATGGATTATTGTGATGACAGTGGGCATGGAGCATTGAGATGACAAGGGCATGGATCATTGTGGTGACAAAGGTCACAGAGCCTTGTGTGACGAGGGCATGGACCATTGTGAGGACAAAGGTTATGAAGCATTTTGAAGAGAGGTGTCAGGGAGCCTTGTGATGACATATGTCATTGTCCATTGTGAAGACAATGGCATGGAGCATTGTGATACCAAGTGTCATGGAGGATTGTGATGACAAAGGTAATGGAGCATTTTGATGACAATGGCTTGGAACATTGCGATGACAAGTGTCATGGAGCATTGTAATTACAAGGGCATGGAGCATTCTGATGAAAAGGTGCATGGAGCATTGAGATTACAGGGGTTTTGAAGCAATGTGATTACAAGGGCATGGAGCATTGTGATGAGAAGGCATTGGTGCATTCTGATGACATGCGTCATGGAGCTTTGTGATGACAAGGACATGGAGCATTGTGATTACAGGGGTCTTGGAGCATTGTGATGAAAAGGGAATGGATCATTGTGATGAAAAATGCATGGAGCCTTGTCATGACAGGGTTCAAGGAGCATACTGATGACAACTGTCAGGGAGCATTGTGATGATAAGTGTATTGAGCATTGTGATGACAAAGATCATGGAGCATTGTGATGAGAAGACCATGGATAATTGTGATGACCAGCGTCATGGGGCATTGTGATGACAAGTGTTATGGAACATTGTGATCAGAAAGGTTTGGTGCACTGTGATGACAGAGGTCATTGAGCATTTTGATTTCATTGTGATGACAATAGCATGAAATATTATGGTGATGAGCACGGTGCATTGTGATGACAGGGTTCATGGAGCATTGAGATGAAAAGGGGCATGGAGCATTGTGATTACAGTGGTGTTGGAGCATTGTGATGACAAGATCATGGAGCATTGTGATGAGAAGGCCATGGAGCATTCTGATGACATGTGTCATGGAGATTTGTGATGACAAGGGCATGGAGAATTGTGATTACAGGGGTCATGGAATATTGTGATGCCAGGGGTGAGGGAGTATTGTGATGACTAGTGATGGAACATTGTGATATCAGTGGTGAGAAATCATTTTGAGGAGAAGTGCATGGAGCATTCTGATGCCAAGTTTTATGGAGCATTTTGATGACAAGGATGTGGAGCATTGTGATGACAAGTGCATGGTGCATTGTGATGACATGGGTTATGGAGCATTGTGCTGACACGTGCATCGAGCATTTTGATGACAAGGGTCATGGAGCATTGTGCTGACAAAGGTATGCAGTTTTGTGATGACAAGGGTCACAGAGCATTGTGATAAAAATTTTATGGAGCATTGTGGTGACCAAGGTCACAGAGCTTTGTTTGACGAGATCATGGACTATTGTGATGACAAATGTGATGAAGAATTGTGATGACAGGGTTGATGGAGCAATGCTCTGACAGGTTTTATGGATTATTGTGATGAGAGTGGGCCTGGCGCATTGTGATGACAAGGGCATGGAACATTGTGATGACAAGGTCATGGTGTATTGTGAAGACAGGTGTCAGGGAGCATTGTGATGACATATGTCATTGTCCATTGTGATGACAATGGCATGGAGCATTGTGATACCAAGTGTCATGGAGGATTGTGATGACAAAGGTAATGGAGCATTTTGATGACAAGGGCTTGGAACATTGTGATAACAAGGGTCATGGAGCATTGTGGTGACAATGGCATGGAGCATTCTGATGACAAGGGCCATTGAGAATTTTGATGACAACGTCGTGAAGCATTGTGATGACAAGCGCATGGAGCTTGCTATGACAGGGGTCATAGAGCATTGCGATGACAAGTGCATGGAGAATTGTGAAGACAAGATCATGTAACATTGGGATGAGATGTGTCCCGAAGCATTGTGATGACAAGGACGTGGAGAATTGTAATGACATGGGACATGGAGCATTGTGATGAAGAGGGCATGGATAATTGTGATAGCAAGACCGTGGAGCATTGTGATGAAAAGACCATGGAAAATTATGATGAAGAGCGTCATGGATCACTGTAATGACAAGGGGCAAGGAGCATTGTGATGACAGGTGTCATGGAGCATTGTGATGAGAGTGGTCATGGAGCATTGGCCTGATAATGTTCATGGAGTATTGTGATGACAGTGGTCAAGGAGCATTGTGATGACAAGGGAATGGAGCATTGTGATGACAGGTTCTTGGAGCAGTGTGATGAGAAGACCATGGAGCCTTGTGATGACAAGTCTCATGGAGAATTGTGATGACAAGAGGCATGGAGCATTGTGATTACAGGGGTCTTGGAGCATTGTGATGACAAGGGCATGGAGCATTGTGATGAGAAGGCCATGGAGCATTCTGATGACATGTGTCATGGATCTTTGTGATGACAAGGGCATGGAGCATTGTGATTACAGGGGTCTTGGAGCAATGTGATGACAAGGGTCATGGAACAATTGTCTGAAAATTTCATGGATTATTGTTATGAGATTCGGCATGGAACACTGTGATGACTAGGGCACGGAACACTGTGATACAAGTGTTATGGAGGATTGTAATGACAAGGGCATGGAGCATTGTGATGAGAAGAGTATCGGCCATTGTTGACAAGCGTCATGGAACATTGTGTTGACAAGGGCATGGAGCAATGTGATGAGAGGTATCATGTAGCATTGTGAGGAAATTGCATGGAACATTGTAATGCCAAGGGTCATGGAGCTTTGTGATGGCAAACGTCATGGAGCATTTTGATGACAAGGTCGTGGTGCATTGTGATGAGAAGGGCAGGAAGCATTGTGATGACAGGGTCATGGAGCAAATTGATGAAAAGTGTCATGGAACAATTTGATGACAGGGTTTATGGAACATTGTGATGTCAGGGGTAATGGAGAATTTTGATGAAAAGGTTCATGGAGCATTCTGATGAAAAGGTGCATGGAGCATTGAGATTACAGGGGCATGGAGCATTGTGATTACAGGGCTGTTGGAGCATTGTGATGACAAGGGTCATGGAGCCTTGTGATGACAAGGCCGTGGAACATTGTGATGGCAGGGGTCATGGAGCATTGTTATGACAGGTGTAATGGAGCATTGTGATGACAAGGGCATGGAGCAATGTGATGAGAGATTTCATTGAGCATTGTGATGACAATGGCATGGAGCATTGTGATGCCAAGGGTCATGGAGCTTTGTGATGACAAAGGTCATGGAGCATTTTGATGACAAGTTCGTGGTGCATTGTGATGAGAAGGGCAGGGAGCATTGTGATGACAGGGTCATGGAGCAAACTGATGAAAATTGTCATGGAACATTTTGATGACAGGGGTTATGGAACATTGCGATGTCAGGGGTCATGGATAATTTTGATGAAAAGGTGCATGGAGCATTGAGATTACAGGGATTCTGAAGCAATGTGATTACAAGGGCATGGAGCATTGTGATGAGAAGGCAATGGAACATTCTGATGACATGCGTCATGGAGCTTTGTGATGACAAGGACATGGAGCATTGTGATTACAGGGGTCTTGGAGCATTGCGATGAAAAGGGAATGGATCATTGTGATGAAAAATGCATGGAGCCTTGTCATGACAGGGTTCAAGGAGCATACTGATGACAACTGTCAGGGAGCATTGTGATGATAATTGTATTGAGCATTGTGATGACAAAGATCATGGAGCATTGTGATGAGAAGACCATGGATAATTGTGATGACCAGCATCATGGGGCATTGTGATGACAAGTGTTATGGAACATTGTGATCAGAAGAGTTTGGTGCATTGTGATGACAGAGGTCATTGAGCATTTTGATTTCATTGTGATGACAATAGCATGAAATATTATGGTGATGGTCACGGTGCATTGTGATGACAGGGTTCATGGAGCATTGAGATGAAAAGGGGCATGGAGCATTGTGATTACAGGGATTTTGAAGCACTGTGATGACAAGGGCATGGAGTATTGTGATGAGAAGGCAATGGAGCATTCTGATGACATGCGTCATGGAGCTTTGTGATGACAAGTACATGGAGCATTGTGACTGCAGGGGTCTTGTAGCATTGTGATGAAAAGGGAAAGGATCATTGTTATGAAAAATGCATGGAACCTTGTCATGACAGGGTTCAAGGAGCATACTGATGACAACTGTCAGGATGCATTGTTATGATAAGTGTATTGAGCATTGTGATGACAAACATATTGGATCATTGTGATGAGAAGTACATGGATAATTGTGATGACCAGCCTCATGGGGCATTGTGATGACAAGTGTTATGGAACATTGTGATCAGAAGGGTTTGGTGCATTGCGATGACAGAGATCATTGAGCAGTTTGATTTCATTGTGATGACAATAGCATGAAATATTATGGTGATGGACACGGTGCATTGTGATGAAAATGTTCATGGAGCATTGAGATAAAAAGGGGCATGGAGCATTGTGATTACAGGGCTGTTGGAGCATTGTGATGACAAGGGTCATGGAGCCTTGTGATGACAAGGCCGTGGAACATTGTGATGGCAGGGGTCATGGAGCATTGTTATGACAGGTGTAATGGAGCATTGTGATGACAAGGGCATGGAGCAATGTGATGAGAGATTTCATTGAGCATTGTGATGACAATGGCATGGAGCATTGTGATGCCAATGGTCATGGAGCTTTGGGATGACAAATGTCATGGGGCATTTTGATGACAAGGTCGTGGTGCATTGTGATGAGAAGGGCAGGGAGCATTGTGATGACAAGGTCATGGAGCAAATTGATGAAAAATGTCGTGGAAAATTTTGATTACAGGAGTTATGGAACTTTGTGATGTCAGGGGTCATGGAGCATTTTGATGAAAAGGGTCATTGAGCATTCTGATGAAAAGGTGCAGGGAGCATTGTGATTACATTGATTTTAAAGCATTGTGATGATAAGGGCAAGGAGCATTGTGATGAGAAGGCAATTGAGCATTCTGATAACATGCGTCATGGAGCTTTGTGATGACCAGGACATGGAGCATTGTGGTGACAAAGGTCACATAGCTTTGTGTGACGAGGGCATGGACCATTGTGATGATAAAGGTAATGAAGAATTGTGATGACTGGAGACACGGAGCATTGTGATGACAGGGGTCATGGAGCATTGTGCTGAAAAGTGCATGGAGCATTTTGATGACAAGTGTCATGGAGCATTGTGCTGACAAAGGCATGGAGCACTGTGATGACAAGGGACACAGAGCATTGTGATGAAAATTTCATGGAGCATTGTGTTGACAAATGTCACAGAGACTTGTGTGACGAGGGCATGGACCATTGTGATGACAAAGTTCATGAAGCATTGTGATGACTGGAGTCACGGACCATTGTGATGACAGGGGTGACGGAGCATTGTGATTACAAGGGCATGGAGCATTGTGATGACAGTGGCATGGAATATTTGTCTGACAAGTTTCCTGGATTATTGTGATGACAGTGGGCATGGCGCATTGTGATGACAAGGGCATGGAACATTGTGATGACAAGGTCATGGAATATTATGAAGAAAGGTGTCAGGGAGCATTGTGATGACATATGTCATTGTCCATTGTGATGACAATGGCATGGAGCATTGTGATACCAAGTGTCATGGAGGATTGTGATGACAAAGGTAATGGAACATTTTGATGACAGGGGTTATGGAACATTGTGATGTCAGGGGTCATGGAGCATTTTGATGAAAAGTGTCATGGAGCATTCTGATGAAAAGGTGCATGGAGCATTGTGATTACAGGGGTTTTGAACCATTGTGATGACAAGGGAAAGGAGCATTGTCATGAAAACCCAATGGAGTATTCTGATGACGTGCGTCATTGATGTTTGTGATGACAAAGACATCGAGCATTGTGATTACAGGGGTCTTAGAGCATTGTGATGAAAAGGGCATGGATCATTGGGATGCTCAGCGTCATGGGGCATTGTGATGACAAGTGTTATGGAACATTGTGATCAGAAGGATTTGGTGCATTGTGATGACAGAAGTCATTGAGCATCTTGATTTCATTGTGTTGACAATAGTATGAAATATTATGGTGATGGGCACGGTGCATTGTGATGACAGGGTTCATGGAGCATTGAGATGATAAGGGGCATGGAGCATTGTGATTACAGGGGTGTTGGAGCATTGTGATGACAAGGGCATGGAGCATTGTGATGAGAAGTCCATGGAGTATTCTGATGACATGCGTCATGGAGCTTTGTTATGACAAGGGCATGGATCATTGTGATTACAAGTGTCTTGGAGCATTTTGATGACAAGGTTCATCGAGGCTTGTGATGACAAGGCCGTGGAACCTTGTGATTGCAGGGTTCATGGAGCATTGTTATGACAGGGGTAATGGAGCATTGTGATGACAAGGGCATGGGGCATTGGTCTGAAAATTTTCATGGATTATTGTGATGAGAGTGGGCATGGAGCATTGTGATGACAAGGGCACGGAACACTGTGATACATAGATCATGCAGGATTGTAATGACAAAGGCATGGAGCATTGTGATGACAAGGGCATCGAGCATTGTGATTACAAGCGTCATGGATATTTGGGATGACAATTGCATGGAACAATTTGATGAGAGGGTTCATGCAGCATTGTGATGACAATGGAATGGAGCATTGTGATGCTAAGGGTCATGGACCTTTGTGATGACAAAGGTCATGGAGCATTTTGATGACAATGGCGTGGTGCATTGTGATGAGAAAGGCAGGGAGCATTGTGATGACAGGTTCATGGAGCCGTTTGATGAAAAGTGTCATGGAATATTTTGATGACATGTGTTATAGAACATTGTGATACCAGCGGTCATGGAGCTTTTTGATGAAAAGGGTCATGGAGCATTTTTATTACAGGGGTTATGGGACATTGTTATGTCAGGTGAAATGGAGCATTGTGATGATAAAGGCATGTAGCATTGTGATGACAGGGGTCATGGAACATTGTGGTGACAGGGGTGAGGGTGTATTGTGATGACTAGTGATGGAACATTGTGATATCAGTGGTGAGAGAGCATTTTGAAGAGAAGTGTATGGAGCATTGTGATGACAAGGTTTATGGAGCATTTTGATGACAAGGATGTGGAGCATTGTGATGAAAAGTGCATGGTGCTTTGTGATGACATGGGTTATGGAGCATTGTGCTGACACACGCATCGAGCATTGTGATGACAAGGGTCAAGGAGCATTGTGCTGACAAAGGCATGGAGCTTTGTGATGACAAGGGTCACAGAGCATTGTGATAAAAATTTCATGGAGCATTGTGGTGACATGGGTTATGGAGCATTGTGCTGACACGCGCATCGAGCATTGTGATGACAATGGTCATGGAGCACTGTGCTGACAAAGACATGGAGCTTTGTGATGACTAGGATCACAGAGCATTGTGATTAAAAGTTCATGGCGCATTTGGGTGACAAAGGTCACAGAGCGTTGTGTGACGAGGTCATGGACCATTGTGATGACAAATGTCATGAAGCATTGTGATGACTGAAGTCAGTGAGCACTGTGATATAAGTGATCTTGGAGCATTCTGATGAAAAGGGAATGGATCATTGTGATAAAATAGGCATGGATCCTTGTCATGACAGTGTTCAAGGAGCATACTGATGAAAAGTGTCAGGGAGCATTGTGATGACAAGTGTATTGAGCATTTTGGTAACAAAGGTCATGGAGCATTGTGATGAGAAGACCTTGCATAATTGTGATGACGAGCATCATGGGGTATTGTGATGACAAGTGTTATGGAACATTGTGATCAGAAGGGTTTGGAGCATTGTGATGACAGAGGTCATGGAGCATTTTAATTCCATTGTGATGACAATAGCATGAATCATTATGATGATGGGCATGGTGCATTGTGATGACAGGGTTCATGGAGCATTGAAATGAAAAGGGGCATGGAAAATTGTGATTACAGAGGTCTTGGTGCATTGTGATGACAAGGGCCATGGAGCCTTGTGGTGACAAGGCCGTGGAACATTGTGATGGCAGGGTTCATGGAGCATTGTTAGGACAGGTGTAATGTAGCATTGTGATGACAAGGGCATGGAGCAATGTGATGAGAGATTTCATTGAGCATTGTGATGACAATGGCATGGAGAATTGTGATGTCAAGTTTCATGGAGCTTTGTGATGACAAAGGCCATGGGGCATTTTGACGACAAGGGCATGGTGCATTGAGATGAGAACGACAGGGAGCATTGTGATGACAGGGTCATGGAGCAATTTGATGAAAAGTGTCATGGAATATTTTGATGACAGTGGTTATGGAACATTGTGATGTCAGGGGTCATGACGCATTGTGATGAAATGGGTCATGGAGCATTTTGTGACAGGGGTTATGGAACATTGTGATGTCTGGGGTCATGGAGCATTGTGATGAAAAGGGCATGTAGCACTGTGATGACAGGTGTCATGAAATATTGTGATGACAGGGGTGAGGGAGTATTGTGATGACTAGTGATGTAACATTGTGATATATGTTGTGAGAGAGAATTTTGATGAGAAGTGCATGGAGCATTGTGATGAAAATTGTTATGGAGCATACCAATGATAAGGATGTGGAGTATAGCGATGACAAGCGCATGGCGCATTGTGATGACATGGGTCATGATGCATTGTGCTGACAAGCGCATGGAGCATTTTGATGACAAGTGTCATGGAGCATTGTGCTGACAAAGGCATGGAACATTTTGATGACAAGGGACACAGAGCATTGTGATGAAATATTCATGGAGCATTGTGGTGAAAAAGATCACAGAGCCTTGTGTGACGGGAGAATGGACCATTGTGATGAGATAGGTCATGAAGCATTGTGATGACTGCAGTCACGGAGTATTGTGATGAAAGGGTTCATGGAGCATTGTGATGAGAAGGGCATGGAGCAATGTGATCACAGGGGCATGGAACATTTGTCTGACAAGTTTCATGGATTATTGTGATGACATTGGGCATGGAGCATTGTGATGACAACGGCATGGAGCATTGTGGTGACAAAGGCATGGAGCATTTTGATGACAAGGGACAAAGAGCATTGTGATGAAATATTCATGGAGAATTGTGGTGACAAAGGTCACAGAGCCTTGTGTGAAGAGGGGATTGACCACTGTGATGACAAAGGTCATGAAGAATTGTGATGACTGGAGTCACAGAGCATTGTGATGACAGGGGTCATGGAGCATTGCTCTGACAAGATTTATGGATTATTGTGATGAGAGTGGGCATGGCACATTGTAATGACAAGGTCATGGAAAATTGTGATGACAATGTCATGGAGTATTGTGAAGACAGGTGTCAGGGAGCATTGTGATGACATATGTCATTGTCCGTTGTGATGATAATGGCATGGAGCATTGTGATACCAAGTGTCATGGAGGATTGTGATGACAAAGGTAATGGAGCATTTTGATGACAAGGGCTTGGATCATTGTGATGACAAGGGTCATTGAACATTGTGATGACAAGGTCATGGAGCATTGTGATGACAAGGGCCATTGAGAATTTTGATGACAACGTCGTGAAGCATTGTGATGACAAGCACATGGAGCTTGCTATGACAGTAGTCATAGAGCATTGCGATGACAAGTGCATGGAGAATTGTGATGACAAGATCATGTAACATTGTGATGAGTAGTGTAACGAAGCATTGTGATGACAAGGACGTGGAGAATTGTAATGACATGGGACATGGAGCATTGTGATGAACAGGGCATGGAGAATTGTGATAGCAAGACCGTGGAACATTGTGATGAAAAGACCATGGATAATTATGATGAAGAGCGTCATGGATCTCTGTAATGACAAGGGGCATGGGGCATTGTGATGACAGGTGTCATGGAGCATTGTGATGAGAGGGGTCATGGAGCATTGTGATGACAAGGGTCATTGAGCACTGTGATGAGAAGGTCATGGAGCATTGGCTTGAAAATATTCATGGAGTATAGTGATGACAGTGGTCAAGGAGCATTGTGATGACAAGGGAAATGAGCATTGTGATGACAAGGGAAATGAGCATTGTGATGAGAAGACCATGGAGCCTTGTGATGACAAGTCTCATGGAGCATTCTGATGAATAGGGGAATGGAGCATTGTGATTACAGGGGTCTTGGAGCATTGTGATGACAAGGTCATGGAACATTGTGATGAGAAGGCCATGGAGCATTATGATTACATGTGTCATGGATCTTTGTGATGACAAGGGCATGGGGCATTGTGATTACAGGGGTCTTGGAGCAAAGTGATGACAAGAGTCATGGAGCCTTGGATGCCAAGGCGGTGGAACATTGTGATGGCAGAGGTCATGGAGCATTGTTATGACAGGTGTAATGGAGCATTGTGATGACAAGGGCATGGAACATTAGTCTGAAAATTACATGGATTATTGTGATGAGATTCGGCAGGGAACACTGTGATGACTAGGGCACGGAACACTGTGATACATGTGTCATGGAGGATTGTAATGACAAGGGCATGGAGCATTGTGATGATAAGGGCATGTAGCACTGTGATGACAGTGGTCATGGAACATTGTGATGACAGGTGTGAGGGAGTATTGTGATGACTAGTGATGTAACATTGTGTTATATGTGTTGAGAGAGCATTTTGATGAGAAGTGCATGGAGCATTGTAATGACAAGTTTTATGGAGCATAGCGATGAAAAGGATGTGGAGCATTGTGATGAAAAGAGCATGGCACTTTGTGATGACATGTGTCATGGAGCATTGTTCTGACAAGGGCATGGTGCATTTTGATGACAAGTGTCATGGAGCATTGTGCTGACAAAGGCATGGAGCACTGTGATGACAAGGGACACAGAGCATTGTGATTAAAATTTCATGGAGCATTGTGGTGACAAAGACAACAGAGCCTTGTGTGACGAGGGCATGGACCATTGTGATGAGTAAGTTCATGAATCATTGTGATGACTGGAGTCACGGAGCACTGTGATGACATGGGTCATGGAGCATTTTGATGACAAGGGCATGGAGCAATATGATGACAGGTGCCTGGTACATTGGTCTGACAAGTTTCATGGATTATTGTGATGACAGTGGGCATGGAGCATTGAGATGACAAGGGCATGGAGCATTGTGGTGACAAAGGTCAAGGAGCCTTGTGTGACGAGGGCATGGACCATTGGGAGGACAAAAGTCATGAAGCATTGTGATGACAGGAGTCACGGAGCATTGTGATGACAGTGGTCATGGAGCATTGTGATGACAAGGGCATGGATCATTGTCATGACACGGGCATGGAACATTGGTCTGACATGTTTCATGGATTACTGTGATGACAGTGGGCATTGGGCATTGTGATGACAAGGGCATGGAACATTGTGATGACAAGGTCATGGAGTATTGTGAAGACAGGTATCAAGGAGCATTGTGATGACATATGTCATTGTCCATTGTGATGACAATGGCATGGAGCATTGTGATACCAAGTGTCATGGAGAAGTGTGATGACAAATGTAATGGAGCATTTTGATGACAAGGGCTTGGAACATTGCGATGACAAGGGTCCTGGAGCATTGTGATGACAATTGCATGGAGCATTCTGATGAAAAGGTGCATGGAGCATTGAGATTACAGGGGTTTTGAAACAATGTGATTACAAGGGCATGGAGCATTGTGATGAGAAGGCAATGGAGCATTATGATGACATGCGTCATGGAGCTTTGTGAAGACAAGGACATGGAGCATTGTGATTACAGGGGTCTTGGAGGATTGTGATGAAAATGAAATGGATCATTGTGATGAAAAATGCATGGAGCCTTGTCATGACAGGGTTCAAGGAGCATAGTGATGACAAAGGTCAGGGAGCTTTGTGATGATAAGTGTATTGAGCATTGTGATGACAAAGATTTTGGAGCATTGTGATGAGAAGACCATAGATAATTGTGATGACCAGCGTCATGGGGCATTGTGATGACAAGTGTTATGGAACATTTTGATCAGAAGGGTTTGGTGCATGGTGATGACAGAGGTCATTGAGCATTTTGATTTCATTGTGATGACAATAGCATGAAATATTATGGTGATGGGCACGGTGCATTGTGATGACAGGGTTCATGGAGCACTGAGATGAAAAGGGGCATGGAACATTGTGATTACAGGGGTGTTGGAGCATTGTGATGAGAAGGCCATGGAGCATTCTGATGACATGCGTCATGGAGCTTTGTGATGACAAGGGCATGAAGAATTGTGATTACAGGGGTAATGGAATATTGTGATGACAGGGGTGAGGGAGTATTTTGATGACTAGTGATGGAACATTGTGATATCAGTGGTGAGAAGGCATTTTCAGGAGAAGTGCATAGAGCATTGTGATGACAAGGTTTATGGAGCATTTTGATGACAAGGATGTGGAGCATTGTGATGACAAGTGCATGGTGCATTGTGATGACATGGGTTATGGAGCATTGTGCTGACACGCGCATCGAGCATTGTGATGACAATGGTCATAGAGCCTTGTGCTTACAAAGGCATGGAGCTTTGTGATGACAAGGGTCACAGAGCATTGTGATAAAAATTTCATGGAGCATTGTGGTGACAAAGGTCACAGAGCTTTGTGTGACCAGGGCACTGACCATTGTGATGACAAGTGTCATGAAGCATTGTGATGACTGGAGTCATGGAGCATTGTGATAAAAGGGGTTTGGAGCATTGTGATGAAAAGGGAATGGATCATTGTGATGAAACAGGAATGGAGCCTTGTCATGACAATGTTAAAGTAGCATACTGATGACAAGTGTCAGCGAACAATGTGATGCCAAGTGTATTGAGCATTGTAGTGACAAAGGTCATGGAGCATTGTGATGAGAAGACCTTGCATAATTGTGATGACAAGCGTCATGGGGCATGTGATGACAAGTGTTATGGAACATTGTGGTCAGAAGGGTTTGGAGCATTGTGATGACAGAGGACATGGAGCATTTTGATTTCATTTTGATGACAATAGCATGAATCATTATGATGATGGGCGTGGTGCATTGTGATGACAGTGTTCATGGAGCATTGAGATGAAAAGTGGCATGGAGAATTTTGATTACAGAGGTCTTGGAGCATTGTGATGACAAGGGTCATGGAGTCTTGTGATGACAATGCCGTGGAACATTGTGATGGCAGGGGTCATGGAGCATTGTTATGACAGGTGTATTGGAGCACTGGGATGACAATGGCATGGAGCATTGTGATGACAAGGGCATGGAGCAATGTGATGAGAGATTTCATTGAGCATTGTGATGACAATGGCATGGAGCATTGTGATGCCATGGGTCATGGAGCTTTGTGATGACAAATGTCATGGGGCATTTTGATGAAAAGTGCGTAGTGCATTGTGATGAGAAGGGCAGGGAGCATTGTGATGACAGGGTCATGGAGCAATTTGAATAAACGTGTCATGGAATATTTTGATGACAGGGGTTATGGAACATTGTGATGTCAGGGGTCATGAAGCATTGTGATGAAATGGGTCATGGAGCATTTTGTGACAGGGGTTATGGAACATTGTGATGTCAGTGGTCATGGAGCATTGTGATGATAATGGCATGTAGCACTGTGATGAAAGTGGTCATGGAACATTGTGATGACAGGCGTGAGGGAGTATTGTGATGACTACTGATGGAACATTGTGATATATGTGGTGAGAGAGCATTTTGATGAGAAGTGCATGGAGCATTGTAATGACAAGTTTTATGGAGCATAGCGATGAAAAGGATGTGGAGCATTGTGATGAAAAGAGCATGGCACATTTTGATGACATGTGTCATGGAGCATTGTGCTGACAAGCGCAGGGAGCATTTTGATGACAAGTGTCATGGAGCACTGTGCTGACAAAGGCATGGAGCACTGTGATGACAAGGGACACAGAGCATTGGGATTAAAATTTCATGGAGCATTGTGGTGACAAAGATCACAGAGCCTTGTGTGACGAGGGCATGGACCATTGTGATGAGAAAGGTCATGGAGCATTGTGATGACTGGAGTCACGGAGCACTGTGATGACATTGGTCATGGAGCATTTTGATGACAAGGGCATGGAGCGATATGATGACAGGGGCATGGAGCATTGGTCTGACAAGTTTCATGGATTATTGTGATGACAGTGGGCATGGAGCATTGAGATGACAAGGGCATGGAGCATTGTGGTGACAAAGGTAACAGAGTCTTGTGTGACGAGAGTATGGACCATTGTGAGGAAAATTGTCATGAAGCATTGGGATGACTGGAGTCACGGAGCATTGTGATGACAGGGGTCATGGAGCATTGTGATGACAAGGACATGGATCATCGTTATGACAGGGGCATGGAACATTGGTCTGACATGTTTCATGGATTATTGTGATGACAGTGGGCATGGCGCATTGTGATGACAAGGGCATGGAACATTGTGATGACAGGGTCATGGAGTATTGTGAAGACAGGTGTCAGGGAGCATTGTGATGACATATGTCATTGTCCATTGTGATGACAATGTCATGGAGCATTGTGATACCAAGTGTAATGGAGGATTGTGATGACAAAGGTAATGGAGCATTTTGATGACAAATATTTGGAACATTGTGATGACAAGGGTCATGGAGCATTCTGATGAAAAGGTGCATGGAGCATTGAGATTACAGGGGTTTTGAAACAATGTGATTACAGGGGCATGGAGCATTGTGATGAGAAGGCAATGGAGCATTCTGATGACATGCATCATGGAGCTATGTGATGACAAGGACAAGGAGCATTGGGATTAAAGGGGTCTTGGAGCATTGTGATGAAAAGGGAAAGGATCATTGTGATGAAAAATGCATGGAGCCTTGTCATGACAGGGTTCAAGGAGCATACTGATGACAACTGTCTGGGACCTTTGTGATGATATGTGTATTGAGCATTGTGATGACAAAGATCATGGAGCATTGTGATGAGAAGACCATGGATAATTGTGATGACCAGCGTCATGGGGCATTGTGATGACAAGTGTTATGGAACATTGTGATCAGAAGGGTTTGGTTCATTGTGATGACAGAGGTCATTGAGTATTTTGATTTCATTTTAATGACAATAGCATGAAATATTATGGTGATGGGCACGGTGCATTGTGATGACAGGGTTCATGGAGCATTGAGATGAAAAGGGTCATGGAGCATTGTGATTACAGTGGTGTTGGAGCATTATGATGTCAAAGGCATGGAACATTGTGATGAGAAGTCCATGGAGCATTCTGATGACATGTGTCATGGAGCTTTGTGATGGCAAGGGCATGGAGAATTGTGATTACAGGGGTCATGGCATATTGTGATGACAGGGGTGAGGGAGTATTGTGATGACTAGTGATGGAACATTGTGATATCAGTGGTGAGAAGGCATTTTCAGGAGAAGTGCATAGAGCATTGTGATGACAAGTTTTATGGAGCATTTTGATGACAAGGATGTGGAGCATTGTGATGACAAGTGCATGGTGCATTGTGATGACATGGGTTATGGAGCATTGTGCTGACACGCGCATCGAGCATTGTGATGACAAGGGTCACGGAGCATTGTGCTTACAAAGGCATGGAGCTTTGTGATGACAAGGGTCACAGAGCATTGTGATAAAAATTTCATGGAGCATTGTGGTGACAAAGGTCACAGAGCTTTGTGTGAGGAGGCCATGGACCATTGTGATGACAAGTGTCATGAAGCATTGTGATGACTGGAGTCACGGAGCAGTGTGATAACAGGGGTCATGGAGCATTGTGATGAAAAGGGAATGGATCATTGTGATGAAAAAGGCATGGAGCCTTGTCATGACAGTGTTCAAGGAGCATACTGATGACAAGTGTCAGCGAGCATTGTGATGCCAAGTGTATTGAGCATTGTAGTGACAAAGGTCATGGAGCATTGTGATGAGAAGACCTTGCATAATTGTGAAGACGAGCCTCATGGGGCATGTGATGACAAGTGTTATGGAACATTGTGATCAGAAGGGTTTGGAGCATTGTGATGACAGAGGACATGGAGCATTTTGATTTCATTGTGATGAAAATAGCATGAATCATTATGATGATGCGCATGGTGCATTGTGATGACTGTGTTCATGGAGCATTGAGATGAAAAGTGGCATGGATAATTGTGATTACAGAGGTCTTGGAGCATTGTGATGACAAGGGTCATGGAGCCTTGTGAGACAAGGCCGTGGAACATTGTGATGGCAGGGGTCATGGAGCATTGTTATGACAGGTGTAATGGAGCATTGTGATGACAAAGGCATGGATCAATGTGATTAGAGATTTCATTGAGCATTGTGATGGCAATGGCATGGAGCATTGTGATGCCAAGGGTCATGGAGCTTTGTGATGACAAATGTCATGGGGCATTTTGATGACAAGGGCGTGGTGCATTGTGATGAGAAGGGCAGGGAGCATTGTGATGACAGGGTGATGGAGCAATTTGAATAAAAGTGTCATGGGATATTTTGATGACAGGGGTTATGGAACATTGTGATGTCAGGGGTCATGAAGCATTGTGATGAAATGGGTCATGGAGCATTTTGTGACAGGGGTTATGGAACATTGTGATGTAAGGGGTCATGGAGCATTGTGATGATAAGGGCATGTAGCACTGTGATATAGGATTTGAGAGAGCATTTTGATGAGAAGTGCATAGAGCATTGTAATGACATGTTTTATGGAGCATAGCGATGAAAAGGATGTGGAGCATTGTGATGAGAAGAGTATGGCACATTGTGATGACATGTGTCATGGAGCATTGTGCTGACAAGCGCAGGGAGCATTTTGATGACAAGTGTCATGGAGCATTGTGCTGACAAAGGCATGGAGCACTGTGATGACAAGGGACACAGAGAATTGTGATTAAAATTTCATGGAGCATTGTGGTGACAAAGATCACAGAGCCTTGTGTGACGAGGGCTTGGACCATTGTGATCAGAAAGGTCATGAAGCATTGTGATGACTGGAGTCACGGAGCACTGTGAAGACATGGGTCATGGAGCATTTTGATGACAAGGGCATGGAGCAATATGATGACAGGGGCATGGAACATTGGTCAGACAAGTTTCATGGATTATTGTGATGAGAGTGGGCATGGAGCATTGAGATGACAAGGGCATGGAGCATTGTGGTGACAAAGGTCACAGAGCCTTGTGTGACGAGGGCATGGTCCATTGTGAGGACAAAGGTCATGAAGCATTGTGATGACTGGAGTCACGGAGCATTGTGATGACTGGGGTCATGGAGCATTGTGATGACAAGGGCATGGAACATTGGTCTGATATGTTTCATGGATTATTGTGATGACAGTGGGCATGGCACATAGTGATGACAAGGGCATGGATCTTTGTGAAGATAAGGTCATGGAGTATTGTGAAGACAGGTGTCAGGGTGCATTGTTATGACATATATCATTGTCCATTGTGATGACAATGGCATGGAGCATTGTGATACCAAGTGTCATGGAGGATTGTGATGACAAAGGTAATGGAGCATTTTGAAGACAAGGGCTTGGAACATTCCGAAAACAAGGGTCATGGAGCATTGTGATGACAATGTCATGGAGCATTCTGATGAAAAAATGCATGGAGCATTGAGATTACAGGGGTTTTGAAGCAATGTGATTACAAGGGCATGGAGCATTGTGATGAGAAGGCAATGGAGCATTCTGATGGCATGCATCATGGAGCTTTGTGATGACAAGGACATGGAGCATTGTGATTACAGGGGTCTTGGAGCATTGTGATGAAAAGGGAATGGATCATTGTGATGAAAAATGCATGGAGCCTTGTCATGACAGGGTTCAAGGAGCATACTGATGACAACTGACAGGGAGCATTGTGATGAGAAGTGTATTGAGCATTGTGATGACAAAGATCATGGAGCATTGTGATGAGAAGAACATGGATAATTGTGATGACCAGCATCATGGGGCATTGTGATGACAAGTGTTATGGAACATTGTGATCAGAAGGGTTTGGTGCATTGTGATGAGAGTGGTCATTGAGCATTTTGATTGCATTGTGATGACAATAGCATGAAATACTATGGTGATGGGCACGGTCCATTGTGATGACAGGGTTCATGGAGCATTGAGATGAAAAGTGGCATGGATCATTTTGTTTACAGTGGTGTTGGAGAATTGTGATGACAAGGGCATGGAGCATTGTGATGAGAAGTCCATGGAGCATTCTGATGACATGCGTCATGGAGCTTTGTGATGACAAGGGCATGGAGAATTGTGATTACAGGGGTCATCGAATATTGTGATGATAGGGGTGAGGGAGTATTGTGATGACAAGTGATGGAACATTGTGATATCAGTTGTGAGAAGGCATTTTGAGGAGAAGTGCATAGAGCATTGTGATGACAAGGTTTATGGAGCCTTTTGATGACAAGGATGTGGAGCATTGTGATGACAAGTGCATGGTGCATTGTGATGACATGGGTTATGGAGCATTGTGCTGACACGCGCACCAAGCATTGTGATGACAAGGGTTATGTAGCATTGTGCTGACAAAGGCATGGAGCATTGTGATGACAAGGGTCAGAGAGCATTGTGATAAAAGTTTCATGGAGCATTGTGGTGACAAAGGTCACAGAGCTTTGTGTGACCACGTCATGGACCATTGTGATGACAATGTCATGAAGCATTGTGATGACTCTAGTCACGGAGCATTGTGATAACAGGGGTCATGGAGCATTGTGATGACAAGGGAATTTATCATTGTGATGAAAAAGGTACGGAGCCTTGTCATGACAGTGTTTAAGGATCATACTGATGACAAGTGTCAGCGAGCATTGTGATGCCAAGTGTATTGAGCATTGTAGTGACAAAGTTCATGGAGCATTGTGATAAGAAGACCTTGCAAAATTGTGATGACGAGCGTCATGGGGCATGTGATGACAAGTGTTATGGAACATTGTGATCAGAAGGGTTTGGAGCATTGTGATGACAGAGGACATGGAGCATTTTGATTTCATTGTGATGACAATAGCATAAATCAATATGATGATGGGCATGGTGCATTGTGATGACAGTGTTCATGGAGCATTGAGATGAAAAGTGGCATGGAGAATTGTGATTACAGAGGTCTTGGAGCATTGTGATGACAAAGGTCATGGAGCCTTGTGATGACAAGGCCGTGGAACATTGTGATGGCAGGGGTCATGGAGCATTGTTATGACAGGTGTAATGGAGCATTGTGATGACAAGGGCATGGAGCAATGTGATGAGAGATTTCATTGAGCATTGTGAAGACAATGGCATGGAGCATTATGATGCCAAGGGTCATGGAGCTTTGTGATGACAAATGTCATGGGGCATTTTGATGACAAGGACGTGGTGCATTGTGATGAGAAGGGCAGGGAGCATTGTGATGACAGGGTGATGGAGCAATTTGAATAAAAGTGTCATGGAATATTTTGATGACAGGGGTTATGGAACATTGTGATATCAGGGGTCATGAAGCATTGTGATGAAATGGGTCATGGAGCATTTTGTGACAGGGGTTATGGAACATTGTGATGTCAGTGGTCATGGAGCATTGTGATGATAAGGGCATGTAGCACTGTGATGACAGTGGTCATGGAACATTGTGATGACAGGGGTGAGGGAGTATTGTGATGACTAGTGATGTAACATTGTGATATATATGTTGAGAGAGCATTTTGATGAGAAGTACATGGAGCATTGTAATGACAAGTTTTATGGAGCATAGCAATGAAAAGGATGTGGAGCATTGTGATGAAAAGTGCATGGCACATTGTGATGACAAGTGTCATGGAGCATTGTGCTGACAAAGGCATGGAGCACTGTGATGACAAGGGACACAGAGGACTGTGATTAAAATTTCATGGAGCATTGTGGTGACAAAGATGACAGAGCCTTGTGTGACGAGGGCATGGACCATAGTGAGGACAAAAGTCATGAAGCATTGTGATGACTGGAGTCACGGAGCATTGTGATGACAGGGGTCATGGAGCATTGTGATGACAAGGGTAGGGAACATTGTGATGACAGGGGCATGGAACATTGGTCTGACATGTTTCATAGATTATTGTGATGACAGTTGGTATGGCACATTGTGATGACAAGGGAATGTATCTTTGTGATGACAAGGTCATTGAGTATTGTGAAGACAGGTGTCATGGAGCATTGTGATGACATATGTAATTGTCCATTGTGATGACAATGGCATGGAGCATTGTGATACCAAGTGTCATGGAGGATTGTGATGACAAAGGTAATGGAGCATTTTGATGACAAGGGCTTGGAACACTGCGATGACAAGGGTCATGGAGCATTGTAATGACAAGGGAATGGAGCATTCTGATGAATAGGTGCATGGGGCATTGAGATTACAGGGGTTTTGAAGCAATGTGATGACAAGGGCATGGAGCATTTTGATGTGAAGGCAATGGAGCACTCTGATAACATGCGTCATGGAGCTTTGTGATGACAAGGACATGGAGCATTGTGATTACAGGGGTCTTGGAGCCTTGTGATGAAAAGGGAATGGATCATTGTGATGAAAAATACATGGAGCCTTGTGATGACAGTGTTCAAGGAGCATACTGATGACAGCTGTCAGGGAGCATTGTGATAATACGTGTATTGAGCATTGTGATGACAAAGATCATGGAGCATTGTGATGAGAAGAACATGGACAATTGTGATCACCAGCGTCATGGGGCATTGTGATGGCAAGTGTTATGGAACACTGTGATCAGAAGGGTTTGGTGCATTGTGATGACAGAGGTCATTGAATATTTTGATTTCATTGTGATGACAATAGCATGAAATATTATGGTGATGGGCACGGTGCATTGTGATGACAGGGTTCATGGAGCATTGAGATGAAAAGGGGCATGGAGCATTGTGATTACAGGGTGTTGGTGCATTGTGATGACATGGCATGCAGCATTGTGATGAGAAGGCCATGGAGCATTTTGATGACATGCGTCATGGAGCTTTGTGATGACAAGGGCATGGAGAATTTTGATTTCAGGGGTCATGGAATATTGTGATGACAGGGGTGAGGGAGTATTGTGATGACTAGTGATCGAACATTGTGATATCAGTGGTGAGAAGGCATTTTGAGGAGAAGTGCATGGAGCATTGTGATGACAAGGTTTATGGAGCATTTTGATGACAAGGATGTGGAGCATTGTGATGACAAGTGCATGGTGCATTGTGATGACATGGGTTATGGAGCATTGTGCTGACACGCGCATCGAGCATTGTGATGACAAGGGTCATGGAGCATTGTGCTGACAAAGGCATGGAGCTTTGTGATGACAAGGGTCACAGAGCATTGTGATAAAAATTTCATGGAGCATTGTGGTGACAAAGATCACAGAGCTTTGTGTGACGAGGTCATGGACCATTGTGATGACAAATATGATGAAGCATTGTGATGACTGGAGTCACGGAGCATTGTGATAACAGGGGTCTTGGAGCATTGTGATGAAAAGGGAATGGATCATTGTGATGAAAAAGGCATGGAGCCTTGTCATGACAGTGTTCAAGGAGCATACTGATGACAAGTGTCAGCGAGCATTGTGATGCCAAGTGTTTTGAGCATTGTGGTGACAAAGATCATGGAGCATTGTGATGAGAAGACCTTGCATAATTGTGATGATGAGCCTCATGGGGCATGTGATGACAAGTATTAGGAAACATTGTGATCAGAAGGGTTTGGAGCATTGTGATGACAGAGGACATGGAGCATTTTGATTTCATTGTGATGACAATAGCATGAATCATTATGATGATGGGCATGGTGCATTGTGATGACAGTGTTCATGGAGCATTGAAATGAAAAGTGGCATGGAGAATTGTGATTACAGAAGTCTTGGAGCATTGTGATGACAATGGCATGGAGCCTTGTGATGACAAGGCCGTGGAACATTGTTATGGCAGGGGTCATGGAGCATTGTTATGAGAGGTGTAATGGAGAATTGTGATGACAAGGGCATGGAACAATTTTATGAGAGATTTCATTGAGCATTGTGATGAAAATGGCATGGAGCATTGTGATGCCAAGGGTCATGGAGCTTTGTGATGACAAATGTCATGGGGAATTTTGATAGCAAGGGCGTGGTGCATTGTCATGCGAAGGGCAGGGAGCATTGTGATGACAGGGTTATTGAGCAATTTGATGAAAAGTGTCATGGAATATTTTGATGACAGGGGTTATGGAACATTGTGATGTCAGGGCTCATGAAGCATTGTGATGAAATGGGTCATGGAGCATTTTGTGAGAGGGGTTATGGAACATTGTGATGTCAGTGGTCATGGAGCATTGTGATGATAAGGGCATGTAGCACTGTGATGACAGTGGTCATGGAACATTGTGATGACAGAGGTGAGCGAGTACTGTGATGACTAGTGATGGAACATTGTGATATATGTGGTGAGAGAGCATTTTGATGAGAAGTGCATGGAGCATTGTGATGAAAAGTTTTATGGAGCATAGCAATGAAAAGGATGTGGAGCATTGTGATGAAAATAGCATGGCATATTTTGATGACATGTGTCATGGAGCATTTTGCTGACAAGCGCATGGAGCATTTTGATGACAAGTGTCATGGAACATTGTGCTGACAAAGGCATGGAACATTGTGATGACAAGGGACACAGAGCATTGTGATGAAAATTTCATGGAGCATTGGGGTGACAAAGATCACAGAGCCTTGTGTGACGAGAGCATGGACCATTGTGATGACAAAGCTCATGAAGAATTGTGATGACTGGAGTCACGGAGCATTGTGATGACAGGGGTCATGGAGCATTGTTCTGACATGATATATGGATTATTGTGATGAGAGTGGGCATGGCACATTGTGATGACAAGGGCATGGAACATTGTGATGAGAAGGTCATGGAGTATTGTGAAGACAGGTGTCAGGGAGCATTGTGATGACATATTTCATTGTCCATTGTGATGACAATGGCATGGAGCATTGTGATAACAAGTGTCTTGTAGGATTGTGATAACAAAGGTAATTGAGCCTTTTGATGACAAGAGCTTGGAACATTGTGATGACAAGTGTCATGTAGCATTGTGACGGCAAGGGCATGGAGCATTCTGATGAAAAGGGCCATTGAGAATTTTGATGAAAACGTCGTGAAGCATTGTGATGACAGACGCATGGAGCTAGCTATGACAGGGGTCATAGAGCATTGCAATGACAAGGGAATGGAAAATTGTGATGACAAGACCATGGAACATTGTGATGAGAAGTGTCACAAAGCATTGTGATGACAAGGACGTGGAGAATTGTAATGACATGGGACATGGAGCATTGTGATGAACAGGGCATGGAGAATTGTGACAGCAAGACCGTGGAGCATTGTCATGAAAAGTCCATGGATATTTATGATGAAGAGCGTCATGGATCACTGTAATGACAAGGGGCATGGAGCATTGTGATGACAGGTGTCATGGAGCATTGTGATGAGAGGGGTCATGGAGCATTGTGATGACAAGGGAATGGAGCATTGTGATGACAAGGTCCTGGAGCAGTGTGATGAGAAGGCGATGGAGTCTTCTGATGACAAGTCTCATGGAGCATTCTGATGAATAGGGGCATGGAGCATTGTGATTACAGGGGTCTTGGAGTATTATGATGACAAGGGCATGGAGCATTGTGATGAGAAGGCCATGGAGCATTCTGATGACATGTGTCATGGATCTTTGTGAGTACAAGGGGATGGAGCATTGTGATTACAGGGGTCTTGGAGCATTGTGATGACAAGGTCATGGAACATTGGTCTGAAAATTTCATGGATTATTGTGATGAGATTCGGCATGGAGCCTTGGGATGACTAGGGCACAGAACACTGTGATACATGTGTCATGGAGGATTGTAATGACAAGGGCATGGAGCAATGTGATGAGAGGCTTCAAGTAGCATTGTGATGAAATTGCATGGAGCATTGTGATGACAAGGGTCATGGAGCTTTGTGATGACAAAGGTCATGGAGCATTTTGATGACAAGTTCGTGGTGCATTGTGATGAGAAGGGCAGGGAGCATTGTGATGACAGGGTCATGGAGCAAATTGATGAAAAGTGTCATGGAACATTTTGATGACAGGGGTTATGGAACATTGTGATGTCAGGGGTCATGGAGCATTGTGCTGACAAGCGCATGGAGCATTTTGATGACAAGTGTCATGGAGCATTATGCTTACAAAGGCATGGAGCATTGTGATGACAAGGGACACAGAGCATTGTGATGAAAATTTCATGGAGCATTGTGGTGACAAGTATCACAGAGCCATGTGTGACGAGGGCATGGATCATTGTGATGAGAAAGGTCATGAATCACTGTGATGACTGCAATCACGGAGAACTGTGATGACAGGGGTCATGGAGCTTTGTGATGACAAGGGCATGGAGCAATGTGATGACAGGGGCATGGAACATTGGTCTGACAAGTTTCATGGATTATTGTGATGACAGTGGGCATGGAGCATTGAGATGACAAGGGCATGGAGCATTGTGGTGACAAAGGTCACAGAGCCTTGTGTGACGAGGGCATGGACCATTGTGAGGACAAAGGTCATGAAGCATTGTGATGACTGGAGTCACGGAGCATTGTGATGACAGGGGTCATGGAGCATTGTGATGACAAGGGCATGGAGCATTGTGATGACAAGGGCATGGAGCATTGTGATGAGAAGGCCATGGAGCATTCTGATGACATGCCTCATGGACCTTTGTGATGACAAGGGCATGGAGAATTGTGATTACAGGGGTCATGGAATATTGTGATGACAGTGGTGAGGGAGTATTGTGATGACTAATGATGGAACATTGTGATATCTGTGGTGAGAAGGCATTTTGAGGAGAAGTGCATGGATCATTGTGATGACAAGGTTTGTGGAGCATTTTGATGACAAGGATGTGGAGCATTGTGATGACAAGTGCATGGTGCATTGTGATGACATGGGTTATGGAGCATTGTGCGGACACGCGCATCGAGCATTGTGATGACAAGGGTCATGGAGCATTGTGCTGACAAAGGCATGGAGCTTTGTGATGACAAGGGTCACAGAGCATTGTGATAAATATTTCATGGAGCATTGTGGTGACAAAGGTCACAGAGCTTAGTGTGACCAGGTCATGGACCATTGTGATGACAAATGTCATGAAGCATTGTGATGAATGGAGTCACGGAGCATTGTGATAACAGCAGTCTTGGAGCATTGTGATGAAAAGGGAATGGATCATTGTGATGAAAAAGGCATGGAGCCTTGTCATGAGAGTGTTCAAAGAGCATACTGATGACAAGTGTCAGCGAGCATTGTGATGCCAAGTGTATTGATCATTGTGGTGACAAAGGTCATGGATCATTTTGATGAGAAGACCTTGCATAATTGTGATGACGAGCGTCATGGGGCATGTGATGACAAGTGATATGGAACATTGTGATCAGAAGGGTTTGGAGCATTGTGATGACAGAGGACATGGAGCATTTTGATTTCATTGTGATGACAGTAGCATGAATCATTATGATGATGGGCATGGTGCATTGTGATGACAGTGTTCATGGAGCATTGAGATGAAAAGTGGAATGGAGAATTGTGATTATAGAGGTCTTGGAGCATTGTGATGACAAGGGTCATGGAGCCTTGTGATGAAAAGTCCGTGGAACACTGTGATGGCAGGGGCCATGGAGCATTGTTATGACAGGTGTAATGGAGCATTGTGATGACAAGGGCATGGAGCAATGTGATGAGAGTGTTCATTGAGCATTGTGATGACAATGCCCTGGAGCATTGTGATGCCAAGGGTCATGGAGATTTGTGATGACAAATGTCATGGGGCATTTTGATGACAAGGTCGTGGTGCATTGTGATGAGAAGGGCAGGGAGCATTGTGATGACAAGGTCATGGAACAATTTGAATAAAAGGGTCATGGAATATTTTGATGACAGGGGTTATGGAACATTGTGCTGTCAGGGGTCATGAAGCATTGTGATGAAATGGGTCATGGAGCATATTATGACAGGGTTTATGGAACATTGTGATGTCAGGGGTCATGGAGCATTTTGATGATAAGGGCATGTAGCACTGTGATGACAGTGGTCATGGAATATTGTAATGACAGGGGAGAGCGAGTATTGTGATGACTAGTGTTGGAACATTGTGATATATGTGGTGAGGGAGCATTTTGATGAGAAGTGCATGGAGCATTGTGATGACATGTTTTATGGAGCATAGCGATGAAATCGATGTGGAGCATTGTGATGAAAAGAGCATGGCACATTGTGATGACATGTGTCATGGAGCATTGTGCTGACAAGCGCAGGGAGCATTTTGATGACAAGTGTCATGGAGCATTGTGCTGACAAAGGCATGGAGTATTGTGATGACAAGGGACACAGAGCATTGTGATGAAAATTTCATGGAGCATTGTGGTGACAAAGATCACAGAGCCTTGTGTGACGATGGCATGGACAATTGTGATGAGAAATGTCAGGAATCATTGTGTTGACTGGAGTCACGGAGCACTGTGATGACAGGGTTCATTGAGCATTGTGATGACAAGGGCATGGAGCAATATGATTACAGGGGCATGGAACATTGGTCTGACAAGTTTCATGGATTATTGTGATGACAGTGGGCATGGAGCATTGAGATGACAAGGGCATGGAGCATTGTGGTGACAAAGGTCAAAGAGACTTGTGTGACGAGGGCATGAACCATTGTGAGGACAAAGGTCATGAAGCATTGTGATGACTGGAGTCACGGAGCATTGTGATGACAGGGGTCATGGAGCACTGTGTTGACAAGGGCATGGAGCATTGTGATGACAGGAGCATGGAACATTGGTCTGATATGTTTCATGGATTATTGTGATGACAGTGGCATGGTGCATTGTGCTGACACGCGCATCGAGCATTGTGATGACAAGGGTCATGGAGCATTGAGCTGACAAAGGCATGGAGCTTTGTGATGACAAGGGTCACAGAGCATTGTGATAAAATTTCATGGAGCATTGTGGTGACAAATGTCACAGAGCTTTGTGTGCCGTGGTCATGGACTATTGTGATGACAAAGGTCATGAAGCATTTTGATGACTGGAGTCACGGAGCATTGTGATGAAAGGGGTCATGGAGCATTGCTCTGACAAGATTTATGGATTATTTTGATGAGAGTGTGCATGGCGCATTGTGATGACAAGTGCATGGAACATTGTGATGACAAGGTCATTGAGTATTGTGAAGACATGTGTCAGGGAGCATTGCGATGACATATGTCATTGTCCATTGTGATGACAATGGCATGGAGCATTGTGATACCAAGTGTCATGGAGGATTGTGATGACAAAGGTAATGGAGCATTTTGATGACAAGGGCTTGGAACATTGCGATGACAAGTGTCATGGAGCATTCTGATGACAAGTGCATGGAGCATTCTGATGAAAAGGTACATGGAGCATTGAGATTACAGGGGTTTTGAAGCAATGTGATTACAAGGGCATGGAGCATTGTGATGAGAAGGCCATGGAGCATACTGATGACATGCGTCATGGAGCTTTGTGATTTCAAGGACATGGAGCATTGTGATTACAGGGGTTTTGGATCATTGTGATGAAAAGGGAATGGATCATTGTGATGAAAAAGGCATGGAGCCTTGTCATGACAGTGTACAAGGAGCATACTGATGACAACTGTCAGGGAGCATTGTGATGATAAGTGTATTGAGCATTGTGATGACAAAGATCATGGAGCATTGTGAGGAGAAGACCATGGATAATTGTGATGACCAGCGTCATGGGGCATTGTGATGACAAGTGTTATTGAACATTGTGATCAGAAGGGTTTGGTGCATTGTGATGACAGAGGTCATTGAGCATTTTGATTTCATTGTGATGACAATAGCATGAAATATTATGGTGATGGGCACGGTGCATTGTGATGACAGGGTTCATGGAGCATTGAGATGAAAAGGGGCATGGAGCATTGTGATTACAGGGGTGTTGGAGCATTGTGATGACAAGGGCATGGAGCATTGTGATGAGAAGGCCATGGAGCATTCTGATGACATGCGTCATGGAGCTTTGTGATGACAAGGGCATGGAGAATTGTGATTACAGGGGTCATGGAATATTGTGATGACAGGGGTGAGGGAGCATTGTGATGACTAGTGATGGAACACTGTGATATCAGTGGTGAGAAGGCATTTTGAGGAGAAGAGCATGGAGCATTGTGATGACAAGTTTTATGGAGCATTTTGATGACAAGGATGTGGAGCATTGTGATGACAAGTGCATGGTGCATTGTGATGACATGGGTTATGGAGCATTGTGCTGACATGCGCATCGAGCATTGTGATGACAAGCGTCATGGAGCACTGTGCTGACAAAGGCATGGAGCTTTGTGATGACAAGTGTCACAGAGCATTGTGATAAATATTTCATGGAGCATTGTGGTGACAAAGGTCACAGAGCTTCGTGTGACCAGGTCATGGACCATTGTGATGACAAATGTCATGAAGCATTGTGATGACTGGAGTCACAGAGAATTGTGACAACAGTGGTCTTGGAGCATTGTAATAAAATGGGAATGGATCATTGTGATGAAATAGGCATGGATCCTTGTCATGACAGTGTTCAAGGAGCATACTGATGACAAGTGTCAAGGAGCATTGTGATGCCAAGTGTATTGAGCATTGTGGTGACAAAGTTCATGGAGCATTGTGATGAGAAGACCTTGCATAATTGTGATGACGAGCGTCATGGGGTATTGTGATGACAAGTGTTATGGAACATTGTGATGAGAAGAGTTTGGAGCATTGTGATGACAGAAGTCATGGACCATTTTAATTTCATTGTGATGACAATAGCATGAAGCATTATGATGATGGGCATGGTGCATAGTGATGACAGGTTTCATGGAGCATTGAGATGAAAAGGGGCATTGAGAATTGTGATTACAGAGGTTTTGGTGCATTGTGATGGCAAGGGTCATGGTGCCTTGTGATGACATGGCCGTGGAACATTTTGATGGCAGTGTTTATGAAGCATTGTTAAGACAGGTGTAATGGAGCATTGTGATGACAAGGGCATGGAGCAATGTGATGAGAGATTTTATTGAGCATTGTGATGACAATGCCATGGAGCATTGTGATGCCATGTGTCATGGAGCTTTGTGATGACAAAGGCCATGGGGCATTTTGACGACAAGTGCATGGTGCATTCTGAAGAGAAGGACAGGGAGCGTTGTGATGACATGGGTCATGGAGCATTGTGATGATAAGGGCATGTAGCACTGTGATGACAGGGTTCATGGAACACTGTGATGACTGGGGTGAGGGAGTATTGTGATGACTAATGATGTACCATTGTGATATATGTTGTCAGAGAGCATTTTGATGAGAAGTGCATGGAGCATTGTGATGACAAGTGTTTTGGAGCATAGCAATGATAAGGATGTGGAGTATTGTGATGACAGGCGCATGGCACGTTTTGACGAAATGGGTCATGGAGCATTGTGCTGACAAGCGCATGGAGCATTTTGATGACAAGTGTCAGGGAGCATTGTGCTGACAAAGGCATGGAGCATTTTGATGAATAGGGACACAGAGCATTGTGATGAAATATTCATGGAGCATTGTGGTGAAAAAGAACAAAGGGAATTGTGTGACGAGTGCATGGACCATTGTGATGAGATAGGTCATGAAGCATTGTGATGACTGGAGTCACGGAGCATTGTGATGAAAGGGGTCATGGAGCATTGGTATGACAGGGGTAATGGAGCATTGTGACGACAAGGGCATGGAACACAGGTCTGAAAATTTCATGTATTATTGTGATGAGATTCTGCATGGAACATTGTGATGACTAGGGCACGGAACACTGTGATACATGTGTTATGGAGGGTTGTAATGACAAGGGCATGGAGCATTGTGATGAGAAGAGTATCGAGCATTGTGATGACAAGCGTCATGGAGCATTGTGGTGACAAGTGCATGGAACAATATGATGAGAGGTTTCATGTAGCATTGTGATGAAATGGCATGGAGCATTGTGATGCCAAGGTTCATGGAGCATTATGATGACAAACGTCATGAAACATTTTGATGAAAAGGTCGTGGTGCATTGTGATGAGAAGGGCAGGGAGCATTGTGATGACAGGTTCAAGGAGCAAATTGATTTAAAGTGTGATGGAACATTTTGATGACAGGGGTTATGGAACATTGTGATGTCAGGGTTAATGGAGCATTTTGATGAAAAGGTTCATGGAGCATTCTGACGAAAAGTTCCTTAGAGCATTGAGATTACAGGGGTCTTGAAGCAATGTGATCACAAGGGCATGGAGCATTGTGATGAGAAGGCAATGGAGCATTCTGATGACATGCTTCATGGAGCTTTTTGATGACAAGGACATGAAACATTGTGATTACAGGGGTCTTGGAGCATTGTGATGCAAAGGGAATGGATCATTGTGATGAAAAATGCATGGAGCCTTGTCATGACAGGGTTCAAGGAGCATACTGATGACAACTGTCAGGGAGCTTAGTGATGATAAGTGTATTGAACGTTGTGATGACTAAGATCATGGAGCATTGTGATGAGAAGACCATGGATAATTGTGATGACCAGCCTCATGGGGCACTGTGATGACAAGTGTTATGGAACATTGTGATCAGAAGGGTTCGGTGCATTGTGATGATAGAGGTCATTGCAAATTTTGATTTCATTGTGATGACAATAGCATGAAATATTATGGTGATGGGCACGGTGCATTGTGATGACAGGGTTCATGGAGCATTGAGATGAAAAGGGGCATGGAGCATTGTGATTACAGTGGTGTTGAGGCATTGTGATGACAAGGGCATGGAGCATTGTAATGAGAAGTCCATGGAGCATTCTGATGACATGCGTCATGGAGCTTTGTGATGACAAGGGCATGGAGAATTGTGATTACAGGGGTCATGGAATATCGTGATGACAGGGGTGAGGGAGTATTGTGATGTCTATTGATGGAACATTGTGATATCAGTGGTGAGAAGGCATTTTGAGGAGAAGTGCATGGAGCATTGTGATGACAAGGTTTATGGAGCATTTTGATGACAAGGATGTGGAGCATTGTGATGACAAGTGCATGGTGCATTGTGATGACATGGGTTATGGTGCATTGTGCTGACACGAGCATCGATCATTGTGCTGACAAAGGCATGGAGCTTTGTGATGAAAAGGGTCACAGAGCATTGTGATAAATATTTCATTGAGCATTGTGGTGACAAAGGTCACAGAGCTTTGTGCGACGAGGTCATGGACAACTGTCATGACAAGTGTCATGAAGCATTGCGATGACTGGAGTCACGGAGCATTGTGAAAACTGGGGTCTTGGAGCATTGTGATGAAAAGGGAATGGATGATTGTGATGAAAATGGAATTGAGCCTTGTCATGACAGTGTTCAAGGAGCATACTGATGACAAGTGTCAGCGAGCATTGTGATGCCAAGTGTATTGAGCATTGTGGTGACAAAGGTCATGGAGCACTGTGATGAGAAGACCTTGCATAATTGTGATGACGAGCGTCATGGGGCATGTGATGACAAGTGCTATGGAACATTGTGATCAGAGGGTTTGGAGCATTGTGATGACAGAGGACATGGAGCATTTTGATTTGATTGTGATGACAATAGCATGAATCATAATGATGATGCGCATGGTGCATTGTGATGACAGTGTTCATGGAGCATTGAGACGAAAAGTGGCATGGAGAATTGTGATTACAGAGGTCTTGGAGCATTGTGATGACAAGGGTCATGGAGACTTGTGATGACAAGGCCGCGGAACATTGTGATGGCTGGGGTCATGCAGCATTGTAATGACAGGTGTAATGGAGCATTGTGATGACAAGGGCATGGAGCAATGTGATGAGAGTTTTCATTGAGCATTGTGATGACAATGGCATGGAGCATTGTGGTGCCAAGGGTCATGGAGCTTTGTGATGACAAATGTCATGGGGCATTTTGATGAAAAGGACGTTGTGCATTGTGATGAGAAGACCTTTCATAATTGTGATGACGTGCATCATGGGGCATGTGATGACAAGTGCTATGGAACATTGTGATCTGAAGGGTTTGGAGCATTGTGATGACTGAGGTCATTGAGCATTTTGATTTCATTGTGATGACAATAGCATGAAATATTATGGTGATCGGCACGGTGCATTGTGATGACAGTGTTCATGGAGCATTGAGATGAAAAGTGGCATGGAGAATTGTGATTACAGAGGTCTTGGAGCATTGTGATGACAAGGGTCATGGAGCCTGGAGATGACAAGGACATGGAACGTTGTGATGTCAGGGGTCATGGAGCATTTTGATAATAAGTGCATGTAGCACTGTGATGACAGTGGTCATGGAACATTGTGATGACAGGGGTGAGGGAGTATTGTGATGACTAGTGATGGAACATTGTGATATATGTGTTGAGAGAGCATTTTGATGAGAAGTGCATGGCGCATTTTGATGACAAGTTTTATGGAGCATAGCGATGAAAAGGATGTGGAGCATTGTGATGAAAAGAGCATGGCACATTGTGATGACATGTGTCATGGAGCATTGTGCTGACAAAGGCATGGAGCTTTGTGATGACAAGGGACACAGAGCATTGTGATGAAAATTTCATGGAGCATTGTGGTGACAAGATCACAGAGGCTTGTGTGACGAGGGCATGGACCATTGTGATGAGAAAGGTCATGAATCATTGTGATGACTGGAGTCACGGAGCATTGTGATAACAGGGGTCCTGGAGCATTGTGATGACAAGGGCATGGAACATTGTGATGACAAGGTCATGGACTATTGTGCAGACAAGTGTCAGGGAGCATTGTGATGACATATGTCATTGTCCTTTGTGATGACAATGGCATGGAGCATTGTGATACCAAGTGTCATGGAGGATTGTGACGACAAATATAATGGAGCTTTGTGATGACAAGGGCATGGAGCATTTTGATGAAAAGGTGCATGGAGCATTGAGATTACAGGGGTTTTGAAGCAATCAGATTACAAGGGCATGGAGCATTGTGATGAGAAGGCAATGGGGCATTCTGATGACATTTTTCATGGAGCTTTGTGATGACAAGCACATGGAGCATTGTGATTGCAGGGGTCTTGGAGCATTGTGATGAAAACGGAATGGATCATTGTGATGAAAAATGCATGGAGCCTTGTCATGACAGGCTTCAAGGAGCATACTGATGACAACTGTCAGGGAGCATTGTGATGATAAGTGTATTGAGCATTGTGATGACAAAGATCATGGAGTATTGTGATGAGAAGACCATGGATAATTGTGATGACCAGCGTCATGGGGCATTGTGATGACAAGTGTTATGGAACATTGTGATCAGAAGGGTTTGGTGCATTGTGATGACAGAGGTCATTGAGCATTTTGATTTCATTGTGATGACAATAGCATGAAATATTATGGTGATGGGCACGGTGCATTGTGATGACAGGGTTCATGGAGCATTGAGATGAAAAGGGGCATGGAGCATTGTGATTACAGTGGTGTTGGAGCCTTTTTATGCCAAGGGCATGGAGCATTGTGATGAGAAGTCCATGGGGCATTCTGATGACATGCGTCATGGAGCTTTGTGATGACAAGGGCATGGAGAATTGTGATTACAGGGGTCATGGAATATTGTGATGACAGGGGTGAGGGAATATTGTGATGACTAGTGATGGAACATTGTGATATCAGTGGTGAGAAGGCATTTTGAGGAGAAGTGCATGGAGCATTGTGATGACAAGGTTTATGGAGCATTTTGATGACCAGGATGTGGAGCATTGTGATGACAAGTGCATGGTGCATTGTGATGACATGGGTTATGGAGCATTGTGATGACAAAGGCATGGAGCTTTGTGATGACAAGGGTCACAGAGCTTTGTGTGACGAGGTCATGGACCATTGTGATGACAAGTGTCATGAAGCATAGTGATGACTGGAGTCACGGAGCATTGTGATAACAGGGGTCTTGGAGCATTGTGATGAAAATGGAATGGATAATTGTGGTGAAAATGGCATGGAGCCTTGTCATGACAGTGTTCAAGGAGCATACTGATGACAAGTGTCAGCGAGCATTGTGATGAAAAGTGTATTGAGCATTGTGGTGACAAAGGTCATGGAGCATTTTGATGAGAAGACCTTGAATAATTGTGATGATGAGCGTCATGGAGCATGTGATGACAAGTGTTATGGAACATTGTGATCAGAAGGGTTTGGAGCTTTGTGATGACAGAGGACATGGAGCATTTTGATTTCATTGTGATGACAATTGCATGAATCATTATGATGTTGGGCATAGTGCATTGTGATGACAGTGTTCATGGAGCATTGAGATGACAAGGCCATGGAACGTTGTGATTTCAGGGGTCATGGAGCATTTTGAAGATAAGTGCATGTAGAACTGTGATGACAGTGGTCATGGAACATTGTGATGACAGGAGTGAGGGAGTATTGTGATGACTAGTGATGGAACATTGTGATATATGTGTTGAGAGATCATTTTGATGAGAAGTGCATGGAGCATTTTGATGACAAGTTTTATGGAGCATAGCGATGAAGAGGATGTGGAGCATTGTGATGAAAAGAGCATGGCACATTGTGATAACATGTGTCATGGAGCATTGTGCTGACAAAGGCATGGAGCTTTGTGATGACAAGGGTCCCAGAGCATTGTGATGAAAATTTCATGGAGCATTGTGGTGACAAATATCACAGTGCCTTGTGTGACGAGGGCATGGACCATTGTGATGAGAAAGGTCATGAATCATTGTGATGACTTGAGTCAAGTTGAACTGTGATGACATGGGTCATGGAGCATTGTGATGACAAGGACATGGAGTATTGTGATGACAGGGCCATGGATCATTGGTCTGACAAGTTTCATGGATTATTGTGATGACAGTGGGCATGGAGCATTGTGATCACAAGGGCATGGAACATTGTGGTGACAAAGGTCACAGAGCCTTGTGTGACGAGGGCATGGACCATTGTTTGGACAACAGTTGAATCATTGTGATGACTGGAGTCACGGAGCATTGTGATGACATGGGTCATGGAGCATTGTGATGACAAGGGCATGGAGCATTGTGATGACAGGGTCATGGAACATTGGTCTGACAAGTTTCATGGATTTTTGTGATGACAAGGGCATGGAGCATTGTGGTGACAAAGGTCACAGAGCCTTGTGTGACGAGGCCATGGATGATTGTGAGGACAAAGATCATGAAGCATTGTGATGAATGGAGTCACGGAGCATTGTGATGACAGGGGTCATGGAGCATTGTGATGACAAGGGCATGGAGCATTGTGATGACAGGGGCATGGAACATTGGTCTGACATGTTTCATGGATTATTGTGATGACAGTGGGCATGGCGCATTGTGATGACAAGGGCATGGAACATTGTGATGACAATGTCATGGAGTATTGTGAAGACAGGTGTCAGGGAGCATTGTGATGACATATGTCATTGTCCATTGTGATGACATTGGCATGGAGCATTGTCATACCAAGTGTCATGGAGGATTGTGATGACAAAGGTAATGGAGCATTTTGATGACAAGGGCTTGGAACATTGCGATGACAAGGGTCATGGAGCATTGTGATGACAAGGGCATGGAGCATTCTGATGAAAATGTGCATGGAGCATTAAGATTACAGGGGATTTGAAGCAATGTGATGACAAGGTCTTGGAGCATTGTGATAAGAAGGCAATGCAGCATTCTGATGACATGTGTCATGGAGCTTTGTGATGACAAGGACATGGAGCATTGTGATTACAGGGGTCTTGGAGAATTGTGATACAAAGAGAATGGGTCATTGTGATGAAAAATGCAAGGAGGCTTGTCATGACAGTGTTCAAGGAGCATACTGATGACAACTGTCAGGGAGCATTGTGATGATAAGTGTATTGAGCACTGTGATGACAAAGATCATGGAGCATTGTGATGAGAAGACCATGGATAATTGTGATGACCAGCGTCATGGGGCATTGTGATGACAAGTGTTATGGAACATTGTGATCAGAAGGGTTTGGTGCATTGTGATGACAGAGGTCATTGAGCATTTTGATTTCATTGTGATGACAATAGCATGAAATATTATGGTGATGGGCATGGTGCATTGTGATGACAGGGTTCATGGAGCATTGAGATGAAAAGGGGCATGGAGCATTGTGATTACAGTGGTGTTGGAGCATTGTGATGACAAGGGCATGGAGCATTGTGATGAGAAGGCCATGGAGCATTTGGTTGACATGCGTCATGGAGCTTTGTGATGACAAGGGCACGGAGAATTGTGATTACAGGGGTCATGGAATATTGTGGTGACAGTGGTGAGGGAGTATTGTGATGACTAGTGATGGAACATTGTGATATCAGTGGTGAGAAAGCATTTTGAGGAGAAGTGCATGGAGCATTGTGATGACAAGGTTTATGGAGCATTTTGATGACAAGGATGTGGAGCATTGTGCTGACAAGCGCATGGAGCATTTTGATGACAAGTGTCATGGAGCATTGTGCTGACAAAGGCATGGAGCATTGTGATGACAAGGGACACAGGGCATTGTGATGAAAATTTCATGGAGCATTGTGGTGACAAAGATCACAGAGCCTTGTGTGACGAGGGCATGGACCATTGTGATGAGAAAGGTCATGAATCATTGTGAAGAGTGGAGTCAAGGAGCACTGTGATGACAGGGGTCTTAGAGCATTGTGATGACAAGGGCATGGAGCAATGTGATGACAGGGGCATGGAACATTTGTCTGACAAGTTTCATGGATTATTGTGATGACAGTGGGCATGGAGCATTGTGATGACAAAGGTCACAGTGCCTTGTGTGAAGAGGGCATGGACCACTGTGTTGACAAAGGTCATGAAACACTGTGATGACTGGAGTCACGGAGCATTGTGATGCCATGGGTCATGGAGCATTTTGCTGACAAGCGCATGGAGCATTTTGATGACAAATGTCATGGAGCATTGTGCTGACAAAGGCATGGAGCATGGTGATGACAAGGGACACAGAGCATTGTGATGAAATATTCATGGAGCATTGTGGTGACAATGATCACAGAGCCTTGTGTGATGGGGGCATGGACAATTGGTCTGACAAGTTCATGGATTATTGTGATGACATTGGGCATGGAGCATTGTGATGACAAAAGTCATGAAGCATTGTGATGACTGGAGGCAAGGAGCATTTTGATGACATGGTTAATGGAGCATTGTGATGACATGCACATGGAGCATTGTGATGACAGTGGCATGGAACATTTGTCTGACAAGTTTCATGGATTATTCTGATGACAGTGGGCATGGCACATTGTGATGACAAGGGCATGGAACACTGTGATGACAAGGTCATAGAGTATTGTGAAGACAGGTGTCAGGGAGCATTGTGATGACATATGTCATTGTCCATTGTGATGACAATGGCATGGAGCATTGTGATACCAAGTGTCATGGAAGATTGTGATGACAAAGGTAATGGAGCATTTTGATGACAAGGGCTTGGAACATTGTGATGACAAGGGTCATGGAGCATTGTGATGAGAGGGGTCAGGGAGCATTGTGATGACAAGAGTCATGGAGCATTGTGATGAGAAGGTCATGGAGCATTGCGCTGAAAATATTCATGGAGTATTGTGATGACAGCGGTCAAGGAGCATTGTGATGACAAGTGTATTGAGCATTGTGATGACAAAAATCATGGTGCATTGTGATGAGAATACCATGGATAATTGTGATGACCTGCATCATGGGGCATTGTGATGACAAGTGTTATGGAACATTGTGATCAGAAGGGTTTGCTGCATTGTGATGACAGAGGTCATTGAGCATTTGATTTCATTGTGATGACAATAGCATGAAGCATTATGATGATGGGCATGGTGCATTGTGATGACAGGGTTCATGGAGAATTGAGATGAAAAGTGGCAAGGAGCATTGTGATTAAAGTGGTCTTCGAGCATTATGATGACAAAGGCATGGAGCATTGTGATGTGAAGGCAATGGAGCATTCTGATGACATGCGTCATGTAGTTTTGTGATGAGAAGGGCATGGAGCATTGTGAGAACAGTGGCATGAAAAATTGGTGTAACAAGTTTTATGGATTATTGTGATGACAGTGGGCATGGCGAATTGTGATGACAAGGGCATGGAGCATTGTGCCGCCAAGTGTCATGGAGTATTGTGATGACAAAGGTAATGGAGCATTGTGATGACAAGGGCTTGGAGCATTGTGATAACAAGGGTCATGGAGCATTGTGATGAAAATGGGCATTGAGAATTTTGATTACAAGGTATGAAGCATTTTGATGACAAAGCCATGGATCTTGCTATGACAGGTGTCATGGGACATTTCGATGACAGGTGCATGGAGAATTGTGATGAAAAGAGCATATAAAATTGTGATGAGAAGTGTCATGGAGCATTGTGATGACAAGAACGTGGAGAATTGTGATGACAAGGGACATGGAGCATTGTTATGACCAGGGAATGGAGCATTGTGATCGAAAGACCATGGAGCACTGTGATGAGAAGAAAAATGGATAACTGTGATGACAAGCATCATGGAGCACTCTAATGACAAGGGGCATGGAGCATTCTGATGACATGCGTCATGGAGCATTGTGATGACAGAGGTCATGGAACATTGTGATGTCAGGAGTCATGGAGCATTCTGATGATAAGCTTGTGGAGTATTGTGATGACAATGGCATGGAGCATTGTGATGAAAAGGGCATGGATCATTGTGATGAAAAATGCATGGAGCCTTTTCATGACAGATTTAAAGGAGCATTGTGACAACAAGTGTGAGGGAGCATTGTGATGACAAGTGTATTGAGCATTGTGATGAAAATGGTCATGGAGCATTGTGATGACAAGGGCATGTAGTATTGTGATGACAGGCATCATGGAGCATTGTGATTCCAAGTGTTATGGAACATTGTGATCACAAGTGTTTGGAGCATTGTGATGACAGGTCATGGAACACTCTGATACATGGGTCATGAAGGATTGTAATGACAAGGGCATGGAGCATTGTGATGAGAAGGGCATCCAGCATTTTGATGACAAGCGTCTTGGAGCTTTGTGATGACCAGGACATGGAACAATGTGATGAGAGGCTTCATGAAGCATTGTGATGACAATGGCATGGAACATTGTGAGGCAAAGGGTCATGGAGCTTTGTGATGACAAATGTCATGGAGCACTTTGATGAGAAGTGCGTCGTGCATTGTGATTAGAAGGGCAGCGTGCATTGTGATGACAGGGTCATGGAGCAACTTGATGAAAAGTGTCATCGAACATTTTGATGACAGGGGTTATGGAACATTGTGATGTCAGTGTTCATGGAGCATTTTGATGAAATGGGTCATGGAGAATTTTGATGACAGGTGTTATGGAACAATGTGATGTCAGGGGTCATTGAACATTGTGATGATAAGGGCATGTACCATTGTGATGACAGGGGTCATGGAACATTGTGATGACAGTGGTGAGGGACTATTGTGATGACTAGTGATGGAACATTGTGATATCAGTGGTGAGAGAGCATTTTGATGAGAAGTGTATGGAGCATTGTGATGACAATGTTTATGGAGTGTTGTGATGACAAGGTTGTGGAGCATTGTGATGACAAGTGCATGACACATTGTTATGACATGTGTTATGGAGCATTGTGCTGATTAGCACATGGAGCATTGTGATGACAATGGGCATGGAGCATTTTTCTGAGGAAGGCATGGAGCATTGTGATGACAAGGGTCACGGAGCACTGTGATCAAAAGTTCATGGAGCATTGTGGTGACAAAGGTCACAGGGACTTGTGATGAAGAGGGCATGGACCATTGTGATGACAAAGGTCATGAATCATTGTTATGACTGGAGTCAAGAAGGACTGTGATGACAGGGGTCATGGAGCATTGTGATGAAAAGGCCATGGAGCATAGTGATGACAGGGCCATAGAGCATAGCTCTGACAAGTTTTATGGATTATTGTGATTACAGTGGGCATGGCACTTTGTGATGACAAGGGCATGGAACATTGTGATGACAAGGTGATACATTATTGTGAAGACAGGTGTCAGGGAGCACTGTGATGACATATGCGGTGGTGCATTGTGATGACAATGGCATGGAGCATTGTGTTGCCAAGTGTCATGGAGTATTGTGATGACAAGGGCTTGGAGCATTGTGATGACAAGGGTCATGGAGCATTGTGATGAAAAGGGCATGGAGCATTGTGATTACAGTGGTTTTGGAGCATTGTGATGAAAAGGGCATGGATCATTGTGATGGAAAAGGCATGGAGCCTTGTTATGACAGGGTTCAAGGAGCATACTGACGACAAGTGTCAGGGAGCATTGTGATGACAAGTAAATTGAGCATTGTGATGACAAAGGTAATGGAGCATTGTGATGACAAAACCATGGATAACTGTGATGACGAGCGTCATGGGGCGTTGTGATGACAAGTGTTATGGAACATTTTGATCATAAGGGTTTGGAGCATTGTGATGACAGAGTTCATGGAGCATTTTGATTTCATTATGATGACCATAGCATGAAGCATTATGATGATGAGCATGGTGCATTGTGATTACAGGGTTCATGGAGCATTGAGATGAAAAGGGGCATGGAGAATTGTGATTAAATTGGTCTTGGAGCATTGTGATGACAAGGGCATGGAGCATTGTGATGAGAAGGCAATGTAGCATTCTGATGACATGCGTCATGGAGCTTTGTGATGACAAGGGCATGGAGCATTTTGATGACAGTGGCATGGAAAATTGGTCTAACAAGTTTCATGGATTATTGTGATGACAGTGGGCATGGATTATTTTGATGACAAAGGCATGGAGCATTCTGATGATAAGCTTGTGGAGTATTGTGATGACAATGGCATGGAGCATTGTGATGAAAAATGCATGGAGCCTTTTCATGACAGGTTTCAAGGCGCATTCTGACAACAAGTGTCAGTGAGCACTGTGATGACAAGTGTATTGAGCATTGTGATGACGATGGTCATGGAGCATTGTGATGACAATGGCATGGAGTATTGTGATGACAGGCATCATGGATCATTGTGATGTCAAGGGTTATGGAACATTGTGATCACAAGGTTTTGGAGCATTGTGATGACAGGTCTTGGATCATTTTATTTCAAGGAGCATGGAGCATTGTGATGACAAGGGCATGAAGCAATGTGATCCAAAGTTTCATGGAGGATTTTGATGACAAGCGCATGGGGCATTGTGATGACAATGTCATGTAGCATTTTGCTGACAAAGGCATGGAGCATCGTGATGACAAGTTTCATGGAGCACTGTGAAGACAAGCATCACGGAACATTGTTATTACAGCGGTCATGGAGAATTGGGATGGCAAGGGCACGGATCATTGTGATGACAAGGGTCAGGGAGCATTTTGCTGATAAAAGGCCCGGATTATTGTGTTGTAAGGTGTCATGGAGCATTGTTCTGACAGTGGTCATGGAGCATTGTGATGACGGGGGTCATGGAGCATTGTGATGAGAAGTTCATGGAGCATTGGGCTGAAAATGTTCATGGAGTATTGTGATGACAGGGGTCATGGACCATTGTGATGACAAGGGAATGGAGCATCGTGATGACAAGATCCTGGAGCATTGTGATGAGAAGACTATGGAGCTTTGTGATGACAAGTCTCATGGAGCATTCTGATTAAATGGGGCATGGAGCTTTGTGATTAAAGGAGCCTTGGAGCATTGTGATGACAAGGGCATGGAGCATTGTGATGAGAAGGCCATGGAGCATTCTGATGACATGTGTCATGAAGCACTGTGATGACCAGGGCATGCAGCATTGTGATTACAGGGGTCTTGGAGCGTTGTGATGAAAATGGCATGGATCATTGTGATGAAAAAGGCATGTAGCCTTGTCATGACAGGGTTCAAGAAGTATACTGATGACAAGTGTCAGGGCGCATTGTGATGACCAGTGTATTGAGCATTGTGATGAAAAAGGTCATGGAGCATTGTGATGAGAAGACCGTGGATAACTGTGATGACGAGAGTCAAGGGGCGTTGTGAAGACAAGTGTTATGAACATTGTGATCACAAGGGTTTGGAGCATTGTGATGACAGAGGTCATGGAGCATTTTGTTGACAAGTGCGTGGTGCATTGTAATGAAAAGGGCAGGGTGCATAGTGATGACAGTGTCATGGAGCAATTTGATGAAAATGGTCATCGAACATTTTGATGACAGAGGTTATGGGACATTGTGATGTCAGGGGTCATGGAGCATAGTGTTGAAAAGGGTCATGGATCATTTTGATGACAGGGATTATGGAACGTTGTGATGTCAGGGGTCATCGAACATTGTGGTGATAAGGGCATGTAGCATTGTGATCACAGGTGTCATGGAACATTGTGATGACAGGGGTGAGGGAGTATTGTGATGACTAGTGATGGATCAGTGTGATATCAGTGGTGAGAGAGCATTTTGGTGAGAAGTGTATGCAGCATTGTGATGACAAGGTTTATGGAGCGTTGTGATGACAAGGTTGTGGAGCATTGTGATGACAAGCGTGTGGTGCATTGTTATGACATGTGTTATGGAGCATTGTGCTGACTGGCGCATGAAGCATTGTGATGAAAAGGGTCATGGAGCATCATGCTGAGAAACGCATGGAGCATTGTGATGACAAGGGTCATGGAGCATTGTGATCAAATGTTCATGGAGCATTGTGGTGACAAAGGTCACAGAGACTTGTGATGACGAGGGCATGGAGCATTTTGATGACAATGGTCATGAATCATTGTTATGACTGGAGTCACGGAGCATTGTGACGACCGCGGTCATGGAGCATTGTGATGACAAGGGCATGGAGGATTGTGATGACAGAGGCATATAGCATTGCTCTGACAAGTTTTATGGATTATAGGATGACAGTTGGCATGGCTCATTGTGATGACAAGGGCATGGAGCATTGTGATGACAAGGTCATACATTATTGTGAAGGCAGGTGTCAGGGAGCATTGTGATGACATATGTCACGATCCATTATGATGACAATGCCATTGGGCATTGTGATGCCAAGTGTCATGGAAGATTGGGATGACAAAGGTAATGGAGCATTGTGATGACAAGGGCTTTGAGCATCGTGATGACAAGGTCAAGGAGCACTCTGATGACAAGATCATGGAGAGTTGTGATGACAAGGGCCATTGAGAATTTTGATGAGAAGGTCGTGAAGCACTGTGATGAGAAGCGCATGGAGCTTGCTATGACAGGGGTCATGGAGCATTGCAATGAAAAGTGCATGGAGAACTGTATTGACAACAGCATGTAACATTTTGATGAGAAGTCTCTTGGAGCACTGTGATGTCAAGGACATGTAGAATTGTGATGACCAGGGCATGGAGCATTGTGATGGCAGGACCGTGGAGCATTGTGATGAGAAGACCATGGATAATTGTGATGATGAGCGTCATGGAGCACTGTAATGACAAGGGGCATGGAGCATTGTGATGACAGGTGTCATGGATCATTGTGAGGACAAGTGTCATGGACCATTCTGATGACAAGCTTGTGGAGTAATGTGCTGAAAAAGGCATGGAGCCTTTTCATGACAGTGCTCCAGGAGCATTCTGACGACAAGTGTCAGGGAGCATTGTGATGACATGTGTATTGAGAATTGTGATGACAAAGGTCATGGAGCATTGTGATGATAGGCATCATGGAGCATTGTGATGACAAGTATTATGGAACATTGTGATCACGAGGATTTGGAGCATTGTGATGACAGAAGTCATGTATCATTTTCATTTCAAGGAGCACAGAGCATTGTGATGACAAGGGCATGAAGCAATGTGAACCCAAGGTTCATGGAGGATTTTGATGACAATGGGAACGGAGTATTGTGATGACAAGTGCATGGAGCATTGTGATGACAAGGTCATATAGCATTTTGCTGACAAATGCATGGAGCATTGTGTTGACAAGCGTCATGGAGCATTGTGTTTACAGGAGCCATGGATCTTTGGGATGGCAAAGACATGGATCATTGTGATGACAAGGGTCATGGAGAATTTTGATGACCAGAGTCCCAGGTCATTGTGTTGTCTGGTGTCATGGAGCGTTGTGATGACATTGGTCATGGAGCATTGTGATTACAGGGGATTTGGAGCATTGTTCTGAAAAGTCCATGGATCATTGTGAGGAAAAGGCATGGAGCCTTGTCATGACAGGGTTCAAGGTGCTTACGTATGACAAGTGTCAGGGAGCATTGTGATGACAAAGGTCATGGAGCATTGTGATGAGAAGACCATGGATAATTGTGATGAGGAGTGTCATGGGGCATTGTGATGACAAGTGTTATGGAACATTGTGATCACAAGGGTTTGGAGCATTGTGATGACAGAGGTCATGGAGCGTTTTGATTTCATTGTGATGACAATAGCATGAAGGTTTATGATGATGGGCATGGTCCATTGTAATGACAGTGTTCATGGAGAATTGAGATGAAAAGGGGCATGGAGCCTTGTGATTACAGGGGTCATGGAGCATTGTTATGACAAGGGTCATGGAGCCTTGTGATGACAACGCCATGGAATATTGTGATGGCAGGGGTCATGGAGCATTGTTTTGACAGGTGTAATGGAGCATTGTGATGACAAGGGCATTGAGCATTGGTTTGAAATGTTTCATGGATTATTGTGATGAGAGTGGGCATGGAGCATTGTGATGACAAGGTCACAGAACACGGTGATTCATGGGTCATGGAGGATTGTAATGACAAGGGCATGGACAATTGTGATGAGAAAGGCATTGAGCATTGTGATGAGAAGCGTCATGGAGCTTTGTGATGACAAGGGCAAGGAGCAATGTGATGATAGGGTTCATGGAGCATTGTGATGACAATGCCATGGAGCATTGTGATGCCAAGGGTCATGGAGCTTTGTGATGACAAAGGTCATGTAGCATTTTGATGACAAGGGTGTTTTGCATTGTGATGAGAAGGGCAGGGAGCATTGTGATGACAGGGTCATGGAGCAATTTGATGAAAAGTGTCGGGGAACATTTTGATGACAGGGGTTTTGGAACATTGTGATGTCAGTGGTCATGGAGCATTGTGATGATAAGGGCATGTAGCATTTTGATGACATGGGTCATGGAACATTGTGATGAAAGGGTGAGGGAGTATTGTGATGACTAGTGATTGAACATTGTGATATCAGTGGTGAGAGAACATTTATATGAGAAGTGCATGGAGCATTGTAATGACAAGTTTTATGGAGCATTGTGATGACAAGGTTGTGGAGCATTGTGATGAAAAGTGCATGGCATATTGTGATGACGTGTCTTGGAGCATTGTGCTGACAAGCACATGGAGCATTGTGATGACCAGGTCATGGAGCATTGGGCTGACAAAGGCATGCAGCATTGTGATGACAAATGTTACACAGCACTGTGATGACGTGGGAATGGACCATTGTGATGACAATGGTCATAAAGCATTGTGATGACTGGATTCACGGAGCATTATGATGTGAGGGGTCATGGAGCATTGTGATTACAAGGGCCTGGAGCATTGTGATGACAGGGGCATGGAGAATTGGTCTGACAAGTTTCATGGATTATTGCTATGAGGGTGGGCATGGCACATTGTGATGACAAGGGAATGGAACATTGTTATGACAAGATCATGTAGTATTGTGAAGACAAGTGTCAGGGAGCATTGTGATGACATATGTCATGGTGCATTGTGATGACAATGGCGTGACGAATTATGATGATGGGCATGATGCATTGTGATGACAGGGTCATGGAGCAATTTGATGAAAAGTGTCATGGAACATTTTGATGAGAGGTGTTTTGGAACATTATGATATCATGTGTCATGGCGCATTGTGATGATAAGTGCATGTAGCATTGTGATGACGGGGTCCTGGAACATTGTGATGATAGGGGTGAGCGAGTATTGTGATGACTAGTGATGGAACATTGTCATATAAGTGGTGAGAGAGCATTTTGATGAGAAGTTCATGGAGCATTGTGATGACAATGTTTATGGAGCATTGTGATAACAAGGTTGTGGACTATTGTGATGAAAAGCATGTGGCACATTGTGATGACAAGGGTCCTGGAGTATTGTGCTGACAAAGGCAAGGAGCATTGAGATGACAAGTGTCACGGAGCATTGTGATGACGCGGGCATGGACTATTGTGATTACTAAGGTCATGAAGCATTGTGATGACTGGAGTCACGGAGCATTGTGATGACAAGGGCATGGAGCATTTTTATGACAGGGGCATGGAGCATTGGTCTGACAAGTTTCAAGGATTATTGTGATGACAGTGGGCATGGCGGATTGTGATGACAAGGGCATGGAGCATTGTGATGACAAGGTCACGGAGTATTGTGAAGAAAGGTATCAGGGAGCATGTGATGTCATATGTCATGGTCCATTGTGATGACAATGGCATGGGTATTGTGATGCCAAGTGTCATGGAGGATTGTGATGAGACAGATAATGGGGCATTATGATGATTAGGGCTTGGAACATTATGATGACAAGGGCATTGAGAATTTTGTTGAGAAGGTCCTGAGACATTGTGATGACAAGGTCCTGGAGCATTGTGATGAGAAAACCATGGAGCCTTGTGAGGACAGGTCTTATGGAGCATACTGATGAAAAGGGGCATGGAGCATTGTGATTACAGGGGTCTTGGAACATTGTGATGACAAGGGCATGGAGCATTGTGATGAGAAGGCCAAGGAGCATTCTGCTGACATGCGTCATGGAGCTTTGGGGTGACAAGGGTATCTAGCATTGTGAATACAGTGTTTTTGGAGCATTGTGATGACAAGGGCATGGAGCATTTGATGAGAAGGCCGTGGAGCATTCTGATGACATGGGTCATGGAGCTTTGTGATGACAAGGGCATGGAGCATTGTGATTCCAGGGTCTGGGGGCATTGTGATGACAATGGTCATGGAGTCTTTTGATGACAAGGCCGTGCAATATTGTGATGGCAGGGTTCATGGAGCATTGTTATGACAAGTCTAATGGAGCATTGTGATGACAAGGGCATGGAGAATTGGTCTGAAAATTTCCATGGATTATTGCGATGAGAGTGGGCATGGAGCATTGTGATGACAAGGGCAAGGAACACTGTGATACATGCGTCATGGAGGATTGTAATGACAAGGGCCTGGAGCACTGTGATGAAAAGGGTATCGAGCATTGTGATGACAAGCGCCATGGAGCTTTGTGATGACAAGGGCATGTAGCTTTCTGATGAAAAATGCACGGAGCCTTTTCATGACAGGGTTCAAGGAGCATTCTGATGACAAGTGTCAGGGAGCATTCTGATGACAAGTGTCAGGGAGCATTGTGAGGACAAATGTCAGGGAGCATTGTGATGACAAGGGCATGGAGTATTGTGATGACAGGCATAATGGAGCGTTGTGATGACAAGTGTTATGGAACATTGTGATCACAAGGGCTTGGAGCATTGTGATGACAGAAGTCGTAGATCATTTTGATTTCAAGTAGAATGGACCATTGTGATGACAAGGGCATGAACCAATGTGATCCCAAGGTCCATGGAGGATTGTGATGACAAAGGTAATGGAGTATTTTGATGACAAGCACATGCAGCATTGTGATGACAAGGTCATGTAGAATTTTGCTAACAAGGGCATGGAGCATTGTGATGACAAAAGTCATGAAGAATTGTGATGACTGGAGTCACGGAGCATTGTGATGACAGGGGTCATGGAGCATTGTGATGACAAGGGAAAGGAGCATTGTGATGAAAGAGGCATAGAGCATTGCTATGACAAGTTTTATGGATTATTGTGATGACAGTGGGCATGGCACATTGTGATGACAAGGGCATGGAGCATTGTGATGACAAGGTCATACAGTATTGTGAAGACAGGTGTCAGGGAGCATTGTGATGACATATGTCATGGTCCATTGTGATGACAATGTCATGGGGCATTGTGATGCCAAGTGTCATGGAGGATTGTGATGACAAAGGAAATGGAGCATAGTGATGACAAGGGTCATGGAGCATTGTGATGACAAGTTCATGGAGCACTGAGTTGACAAGGGCCATTGAGAATTTTGATGAGAAGATCGTGAAGCTTTGTGATGACAAGCACATGGAGCTTGCTATGAAGGGGTCAGGGAGCATTTCGATGACAATTGCATGGAGAATTGTATTGACAAGAGCATGTAACATTTTGATTAGAAGTGTCATGGAGCATTGTGATGACAAGGATATGTAGAATTGTGATGACCAGGGCATGGAGCATAGTGATGGCAAGACCGTGGAGCATTGTGATGAGAAGACCATGGATAATTGTGATGACGAGCGTCATGGAGCACTGTAATGACAAGGGGCATGGAGCATTGTGATGACAGGTGTCATGGATCATTGTGAGGACAAGTGTCATGGAGCATTCTGATGACAAGCTTGTGGAGTAATGTGATGACAGTGGCATGGAGCATTGTGATGAAAAGGGCATGGAGCATTGTGATGAAAAAGGCATGGAGCCTTTTCATGACAGTGTTCAAGGAGCATTCTGATGACAAGCTTGTGGAGTAATGTGATGACAATGGCATGGAGCATTGTGAGGAAAAGAGCATGGAGCATTGTGATGAAAAAGGCATGGAGCCTTTTCATGACAGTGCTCAAGGAGCATTCTGACGACAAGTGTCAGGGAGCATTGTGATGACAAGTGTACTGAGCATTGTGATGGCAAAGGTCATGGAGCATTGTGATGACAGGCATCATGGAGCATTGTGATGACAAGTGTTATGGAACTTTGTGATCACAAGGATTTGGAGCATTGTGATGACAGAAGTCATATATCATTTTCATTTCAAGGAGCATGGAGCATTGTGATGACAAGGGCATGAAGCAATGTGAACCCAAGGTTCATGGAGGATTTTGATGACAATGGGAATGGAGTATTGTGATGACAAGCGCATGGAGCATGTAATGACAAAGTCATGTAGCATTTTGCTGACAAATGCATGTAGCATTTTGATGACAAGTGTCACGGAGCACTGTGATGACAAGCGTCATGGAGCATTGTGATTACAGGGGTCATGAGCATTGGGATGGCAAGGGCATGGATCATTGTGATGACAAGTGTCATGGAACATTTTTATGACAAGAGTCCCGGATCATTGTGTTGTCTGGTGTCGTGGAGCTTTGTGATGACTGTGGTCATGGAGCATTGTGATGACAGGGGTCATGGAGCATTGTGAACAGAAGTTCATGGAGCATTGGGCTGACAATATTCATTGAGTATTGTGATGGCAGGTGTAATGGAGCATTGTGATGACAATGGAATGGAGCATTGTGATGACAAGTTTTATGGAGCATTGTGATGACAAGATTGTGGAGCATTTTGATGACAAGCGCATGACGCATTGTGATGACATATGTCATGGAGCATTGTGCTGACTAGAACATCCAGCATTGTTATGACATGTGTTATGGAGCATAGTGCTGACTAGCGCAAGGAGCATTGTGATGACATGGGTCATGGTGCATTTTGCTGAGAAAGGCATGGAACATTGTGATGACAAGGGTCACCGAGCATTGTGATGAAAAGTTCATGGAGCATTGTGGTGACAAATGTCACAGAGACTTGTGATGATGAGGGCATGGACCATTGTGATGACAAAGGTCATGAAGAATTGTGATGACTGGAGTCACGGAGCATTGTGATGACAGGGGTCATGGAGCATTGTGATGACAAGGGTCACCGAGCATTGTGATGAAAAGTTCATGGAGCATTGTGGTGACAATGGTCACAGAGACTTGTGATTATGAGGGCATGGACCATTGTGATGACAAAGGTCATGAAGAATTGTGATGACTGGAGTCACGGAGCATTGTGATGACAGGGGTCATGGAGCATTGTGATGACAAGGGAAAGGAGCATTGTGATGAAAGAGGCATAGAGCATTGCTATGACAAGTTTTATGGATTATTGTGATGACAGTGGGCATGGCACATTGTGATGACAAGGGCATGGAACATTGTGATGACAAGGTCATACAGTATTGTGAAGACAGGTGTCAGGGAGCATTGTGATGACATATGTCATGGTCCATTGTGATGACAATGTCATGGGGCATTGTGATGCCAAGTGTCATGGAGGATTGTGATGACAAAGGAAATGGAGCATAGTGATGACAAGGGTCATGGAGCATTGTGATGACAAGACCATGGAGCACTGAGTTGACAAGGGCCATTGAGAATTTTGATGAGAAGATCGTGAAGCTTTGTGATGACAAGCACATGGAGCTTGCTATGAAGGGGTCAGGGAGCATTTCGATGACAATTGCATGGAGAATTGTATTGACAAGAGCATGTAACATTTTGATTAGAAGTGTCATGGAGCATTGTGATGACAAGGATATGTAGAATTGTGATGACCAGGGCATGGAGCATAGTGATGGCAAGACCGTGGAGCATTGTGATGAGAAGACCATGGATAATTGTGATGACGAGCGTCATGGAGCACTGTAATGACAAGGGGCATGGAACATTGTGATGACTGGTGTCATGGATCATTGTGATGACAAGTGTCATGGAGCATTCTGATGACAAGCTTGTGGAGTAATGTGATGACAATGGCATGGAGCATTGTGAGGAAAAGGGCATGGAGCATTGTGATGAAAAAGGCATGGAGCCTTTTCATGACAGTGTTCAAGGAGCATTCTGACGACAAGTGTCAGGGAGCATTGTGATGACAAGTGTACTGAGCATTGTGATGACAAAGGTCATGGAGCATTGTGATGACAGGCATCATGGAGCATTGTGATGACAAGTGTTATGGAACATTGTGATCACAAGGATTTGGAGCATTGTGATGACAGAAGTCATGTATCATTTTCATTTCAAGGAGCATGGAGCATTGTGATGACAAGGGCATGAAGCAATGTGAACCCAAGGTTCATGGAGGATTTTGATGACAATGGGAATGGAGTACTGTGATGACAAGCGCATGGAGCATGTGATGACAACGTCATGTAGCATTTTGCTGACAAATGCATGTAGCATTTTGATGACAAGTGTCACGGAGCACTGTGACGACAAGCGTCATGGAGCATTGTGATTACAGGGGTCATGAGCATTGGGATGGCAAGGGCATAGATCATTGTGATGACAAGTATCATGCAGCATTTTGATGACAAGATTCCCGATCATTGTGTTGTCATGGGTCATGGAGCATTGTTATGACAGGGCTAATGGAGTATTGTGATGGCAAGGCTATGGAGCATTGTGATGAGAAGGCCATGGAGCATTTTGGTGACATGTGTCATGGAGTTTTGTGATGACAAAGGCATGGATAATTGTGATTACAGGGGTCTTGGTTCATTTTGATGACACGGGATATGGAGCCTTGTGATGACAAGGCCGTGGATCATTTTGATGGCTTGGGTAATGGAGCATTGTCATGAAGGAGTAAAGGAACATTGTGATTACAAGGGCATGGAGCTTTGGTCTGAAAAGTTTTATGGATTATTGTGATGAGATAGGGCATGGAGCATTGTGATGACAAGGGCATGGAACACTGTGATACATGGGTCATGGAGTATTGTAATGACAAGGGCATGGAGCATTGTGTTGAGAAGTGCATGGAGCATTTTGATGACAAGCAACATGGAGCTTTGTGATGACCAGGACATGGAGCAATGTGATGAGAGGCTTCATGAAGCACTGTGATGAAAATAGCATGGAGCATTGTGATGCCATCGGTCATGGAGCTTTGTAATGACAAAGGTCATGGAGCATTTTGATGACAAGGGCGTGGTGCATTGTGATGAGAAGGGCACGGTGCATTGTGATGACAGGGTCATGGAGCAATTTGATGAAAAGGGTCATCGAACATTTTGATGACAGGGGTTATGGAACATTGTGATGTCAGGGGTCATGGAGCATTGTGATGCAAAGGTTCATGGAGCATTTTGATGACAGAGGTTATGGAACATTGTGATGTTAGGGGTAATGGAACATTGTGATGATAAGGGCATATAGCATTGTGATGACAGGGGTCATGGATCATTGTGATGACAGGGGTGAGGGAGTATTTTAATGACTAGTGATGGAACATTGTGATATCATTGGTGAGAGAGCATTTTGATGATTAGTGTATGGAGCATTGTGATGACAAGTTTTATGGAGCATTGTGATGACAAGATTGTGGAGCATTTTGATGACAAGATTGTGGAGCATTTTGATGACAAGCGCATGGCACATTGTGATGACATATGTCATGGAGCATTGTGCTGACTAGAACATCCAGCATTGTTATGACATGTGTTATGGAGCATAGTGCTGACTAGCGCAAGGAGCATTGTGATGACATGGGTCATGGTGCATTTTGCTGAGAAAGGCATGGAACATTGTGATGACAAGGGTCACCGAGCATTGTGATGAAAAGTTCATGGAGCATTGTGGTGACAAAGGTCACAGAGACTTGTGATGATGAGGGCATGGACCATTGTGATGACAAAGGTCATGAAGAATTGTGATGACTGGAGTCACGGAGCATTGTGATGACAGGGGTCATGGAGCATTGTGATGACAAGGGAAAGGAGCATTGTGATGAAAGAGGCATAGAGCATTGCTATGACAAGTTTTATGGATTATTGTGATGACAGTGGGGATGGCACATTGTGATGACAAGGGCATGGAACATTGTGATGACAAGGTCATACAGTATTGTGAAGACAGGTGTCAGGGAGCATTGTGATGACATATGTCATGGTCCATTGTGATGACAATATCATGGGGCATTGTGATGCCAAGTGTCATGGAGGATTGTGATGACAAAGGAAATGGAGCATAGTGATGACAAGGGTCATGGAGCATTGTGATGACAAGATCATGGAGCACTGAGTTGACAAGGGCCATTGAGAATTTTGATGAGAAGATCGTGAAGCTTTGTGATGACAAGCACATGGAGCTTGCTATGAAGGGGTCAGGGAGCATTTCGATGACAATTGCATGGAGAATTGTATTGACAAGAGCATGTAACATTTTGATTAGAAGTGTCATGGAGCATTGTGATGACAAGGATATGTAGAATTGTGATGACCAGGGCATGGAGCATAGTGATGGCAAGACCGTGGAGCATTGTGATGAGAAGACCATGGATAATTGTGATGACGAGCGTCATGGAGCACTGTAATGACAAGGGGCATGGAACATTGTGATGACTGGTGTCATGGATCATTGTGATGACAAGTGTCATGGAGCATTCTGATGACAAGCTTGTGGAGTAATGTGATGACAATGGCATGGAGCATTGTGAGGAAAAGGGCATGGAGCATTGTGATGAAAAAGGCATGGAGCCTTTTCATGACAGTGTTCAAGGAGCATTCTGACGACAAGTGTCAGGGAGCATTGTGATGACAAGTGTACTGAGCATTGTGATGACAAAGGTCATGGAGCATTGTGATGACAGGCATCATGGAGCATTGTGATGACAAGTGTTATGGAACATTGTGATCACAAGGATTTGGAGCATTGTGATGACAGAAGTCATGTATCATTTTCATTTCAAGGAGCATGGAGCATTGTGATGACAAGGGCATGAAGCAATGTGAACCCAAGGTTCATGGAGGATTTTGATGACAATGGGAATGGAGTACTGTGATGACAAGCGCATGGAGCATGTGATGACAACGTCATGTAGCATTTTGCTGACAAATGCATGTAGCATTTTGATGACAAGTGTCACGGAGCACTGTGACGACAAGCGTCATGGAGCATTGTGATTACAGGGGTCATGAGCATTGGGATGGCAAGGGCATAGATCATTGTGATGACAAGTATCATGCAGCATTTTGATGACAAGATTCCCGATCATTGTGTTGTCATGGGTCATGGAGCATTGTTATGACAGGGCTAATGGAGTATTGTGATGGCAAGGCTATGGAGCATTGTGATGAGAAGGCCATGGAGCATTTTGGTGACATGTGTCATGGAGTTTTGTGATGACAAAGGCATGGATAATTGTGATTACAGGGGTCTTGGTTCATTTTGATGACACGGGATATGGAGCCTTGTGATGACAAGGCCGTGGATCATTTTGATGGCTTGGGTAATGGAGCATTGTCATGAAGGAGTAAAGGAACATTGTGATTACAAGGGCATGGAGCTTTGGTCTGAAAAGTTTTATGGATTATTGTGATGAGATAGGGCATGGAGCATTGTGATGACAAGGGCATGGAACACTGTGATACATGGGTCATGGAGTATTGTAATGACAAGGGCATGGAGCATTGTGTTGAGAAGTGCATGGAGCATTTTGATGACAAGCAACATGGAGCTTTGTGATGACCAGGACATGGAGCAATGTGATGAGAGGCTTCATGAAGCACTGTGATGAAAATAGCATGGAGCATTGTGATGCCATCGGTCATGGAGCTTTGTAATGACAAAGGTCATGGAGCATTTTGATGACAAGGGCGTGGTGCATTGTGATGAGAAGGGCACGGTGCATTGTGATGACAGGGTCATGGAGCAATTTGATGAAAAGGGTCATCGAACATTTTGATGACAGGGGTTATGGAACATTGTGATGTCAGGGGTCATGGAGCATTGTGATGCAAAGGTTCATGGAGCATTTTGATGACAGAGGTTATGGAACATTGTGATGTTAGGGGTAATGGAACATTGTGATGATAAGGGCATATAGCATTGTGATGACAGGGGTCATGGATCATTGTGATGACAGGGGTGAGGGAGTATTTTAATGACTAGTGATGGAACATTGTGATATCATTGGTGAGAGAGCATTTTGATGATTAGTGTATGGAGCATTGTGATGACAAGTTTTATGGAGCATTGTGATGACAAGATTGTGGAGCATTTTGATGACAAGATTGTGGAGCATTTTGATGACAAGCGCATGGCACATTGTGATGACATATGTCATGGAGCATTGTGCTGACTAGAACATCCAGCATTGTTATGACATGTGTTATGGAGCATAGTGCTGACTAGCGCAAGGAGCATTGTGATGACATGGGTCATGGTGCATTTTGCTGAGAAAGGCATGGAACATTGTGATGACAAGGGTCACCGAGCATTGTGATGAAAAGTTCATGGAGCATTGTGGTGACAAAGGTCACAGAGACTTGTGATGATGAGGGCATGGACCATTGTGATGACAAAGGTCATGAAGAATTGTGATGACTGGAGTCACGGAGCATTGTGATGACAGGGGTCATGGAGCATTGTGATGACAAGGGAAAGGAGCATTGTGATGAAAGAGGCATAGAGCATTGCTATGACAAGTTTTATGGATTATTGTGATGACAGTGGGGATGGCACATTGTGATGACAAGGGCATGGAACATTGTGATGACAAGGTCATACAGTATTGTGAAGACAGGTGTCAGGGAGCATTGTGATGACATATGTCATGGTCCATTGTGATGACAATATCATGGGGCATTGTGATGCCAAGTGTCATGGAGGATTGTGATGACAAAGGAAATGGAGCATAGTGATGACAAGGGTCATGGAGCATTGTGATGACAAGATCATGGAGCACTGAGTTGACAAGGGCCATTGAGAATTTTGATGAGAAGATCGTGAAGCTTTGTGATGACAAGCACATGGAGCTTGCTATGAAGGGGTCAGGGAGCATTTCGATGACAATTGCATGGAGAATTGTATTGACAAGAGCATGTAACATTTTGATTAGAAGTGTCATGGAGCATTGTGATGACAAGGATATGTAGAATTGTGATGACCAGGGCATGGAGCATAGTGATGGCAAGACCGTGGAGCATTGTGATGAGAAGACCATGGATAATTGTGATGACGAGCGTCATGGAGCACTGTAATGACAAGGGGCATGGAACATTGTGATGACTGGTGTCATGGATCATTGTGATGACAAGTGTCATGGAGCATTCTGATGACAAGCTTGTGGAGTAATGTGATGACAATGGCATGGAGCATTGTGAGGAAAAGGGCATGGAGCATTGTGATGAAAAAGGCATGGAGCCTTTTCATGACAGTGTTCAAGGAGCATTCTGACGACAAGTGTCAGGGAGCATTGTGATGACAAGTGTATTGAGCATTGTGATGACAAAGGTCATGGAGCATTGTGATGACAAGTGTTATGGAACATTGTGATCACAAGGATTTGGAGCATTGTGATGACAGAAGTCATGTATCATTTTCATTTCAAGGAGCATGGAGCATTGTGATGACAAGGGCATGAAGCAATGTGAACCCAAGGTTCATGGAGGATTTTGATGACAATGGGAATGGAGTATTGTGATGACAAGCGCATGGAGCATGTAATGACAAAGTCATGTAGCATTTTGCTGACAAATGCATGTAGCATTTTGATGACAAGTGTCACGGAGCACTGTGATGACAAGCGTCATGGAGCATTGTGATTACAGGGGTCATGAGCATTGGGATGGCAAGGGCATGGATCATTGTGATGACAAGTGTCATGGAACATTTTTATGACAAGAATCCCGGATCATTGTGTTGTCTGGTGTCGTGGAGCTTTGTGATGACTGTGGTCATGGAGCATTGTGATGACAAGGGTCATGGAGCATTGTGAACAGAAGTTCATGGAGCATTGGGCTGACAATATTCATTGAGTATTGTGATGGCAGGTGTAATGGAGCATTGTGATGACAATGGAATGGAGCATTGTGATGACAAGTTTTATGGAGCATTGTGATGACAAGATTGTGGAGCATTTTGATGACAAGCGCATGACGCATTGTGATGACATATGTCATGGAGCATTGTGCTGACTAGAACATCCAGCATTGTTATGACATGTGTTATGGAGCATAGTGCTGACTAGCGCAAGGAGCATTGTGATGACATGGGTCATGGTGCATTTTGCTGAGAAAGGCATGGAACATTGTGATGACAAGGGTCACCGAGCATTGTGATGAAAAGTTCATGGAGCATTGTGGTGACAAATGTCACAGAGACTTGTGATGATGAGGGCATGGACCATTGTGATGACAAAGGTCATGAAGAATTGTGATGACTAGAGTCACGGAGCATTGTGATGACAGGGGTCATGGAGCATTGTGATGACAAGGGTCACCGAGCATTGTGATGAAAAGTTCATGGAGCATTGTGGTGACAATGGTCACAGAGACTTGTGATTATGAGGGCATGGACCATTGTGATGACAAAGGTCATGAAGAATTGTGATGACTGGAGTCACGGAGCATTGTGATGACAGGGGTCATGGAGCATTGTGATGACAAGGGAAAGGAGCATTGTGATGAAAGAGGCATAGAGCATTGCTATGACAAGTTTTATGGATTATTGTGATGACAGTGGGCATGGCACATTGTGATGACAAGGGCATGGAACATTGTGATGACAAGGTCATACAGTATTGTGAAGACAGGTGTCAGGGAGCATTGTGATGACATATGTCATGGTCCATTGTGATGACAATGTCATGGGGCATTGTGATGCCAAGTGTCATGGAGGATTGTGATGACAAAGGAAATGGAGCATAGTGATGACAAGGGTCATGGAGCATTGTGATGACAAGACCATGGAGCACTGAGTTGACAAGGGCCATTGAGAATTTTGATGAGAAGATCGTGAAGCTTTGTGATGACAAGCACATGGAGCTTGCTATGAAGGGGTCAGGGAGCATTTCGATGACAATTGCATGGAGAATTGTATTGACAAGAGCATGTAACATTTTGATTAGAAGTGTCATGGAGCATTGTGATGACAAGGATATGTTGAATTGTGATGACCAGGGCATGGAGCATAGTGATGGCAAGACCGTGGAGCATTGTGATGAGAAGACCATGGATAATTGTGATGACGAGTGTCATGGAGCACTGTAATGACAAGGGGCATGGAACATTGTGATGACTGGTGTCATGGATCATTGTGATGACAAGTGTCATGGAGCATTCTGATGACAAGCTTGTGGAGTAATGTGATGACAATGGCATGGAGCATTGTGAGGAAAAGGGCATGGAGCATTGTGATGAAAAAGGCATGGAGCCTTTTCATGACAGTGTTCAAGGAGCATTCTGATGACAAGTGTCAGGGAGCATTGTGATGACAAGTGTACTGAGCATTGTGATGACAAAGGTCATGGAGCATTGTGATGACAGGCATCATGGAGCATTGTGATGACAAGTGTTATGGAACATTGTGATCACAAGGATTTGGAGCATTGTGATGACAGAAGTCATGTATCATTTTCATTTCAAGGAGCATGGAGCATTGTGATGACAAGGGCATGAAGCAATGTGAACCCAAGGTTCATGGAGGATTTTGATGACAATGGGAATGGAGTACTGTGATGACAAGCGCATGGAGCATGTGATGACAACGTCATGTAGCATTTTGCTGACAAATGCATGTAGCATTTTGATGACAAGTGTCACGGAGCACTGTGACGACAAGCGTCATGGAGCATTGTGATTACAGGGGTCATGAGCATTGGGATGGCAAGGGCATAGATCATTGTGATGACAAGTATCATGCAGCATTTTGATGACAAGATTCCCGATCATTGTGTTGTCATGGGTCATGGAGCATTGTTATGACAGGGCTAATGGAGTATTGTGATGGCAAGGCTATGGAGCATTGTGATGAGAAGGCCATGGAGCATTTTGGTGACATGTGTCATGGAGTTTTGTGATGACAAAGGCATGGATAATTGTGATTACAGGGGTCTTGGTTCATTTTGATGACACGGGATATGGAGCCTTGTGATGACAAGGCCGTGGATCATTTTGATGGCTTGGGTAATGGAGCATTGTCATGAAGGAGTAAAGGAGCATTGTGATTACAAGGGCATGGAGCTTTGGTCTGAAAAGTTTTATGGATTATTGTGATGAGATAGGGCATGGAGCATTGTGATGACAAGGGCATGGAACACTGTGATACATGGGTCATGGAGTATTGTAATGACAAGGGCATGGAGCATTGTGTTGAGAAGTGCATGGAGCATTTTGATGACAAGCAACATGGAGCTTTGTGATGACCAGGACATGGAGCAATGTGATGAGAGGCTTCATGAAGCACTGTGATGAAAATAGCATGGAGCATTGTGATGCCATCGGTCATGGAGCTTTGTAATGACAAAGGTCATGGAGCATTTTGATGACAAGGGCGTGGTGCATTGTGATGAGAAGGGCACGGTGCATTGTGATGACAGGGTCATGGAGCAATTTGATGAAAAGGGTCATCGAACATTTTGATGACAGGGGTTATGGAACATTGTGATGTCAGGGGTCATGGAGCATTGTGATGCAAAGGTTCATGGAGCATTTTGATGACAGAGGTTATGGAACATTGTGATGTTAGGGGTAATGGAACATTGTGATGATAAGGGCATATAGCATTGTGATGACAGGGGTCATGGATCATTGTGATGACAGGGGTGAGGGAGTATTTTAATGACTAGTGATGGAACATTGTGATATCATTGGTGAGAGAGCATTTTGATGATTAGTGTATGGAGCATTGTGATGACAAGTTTTATGGAGCATTGTGATGACAAGATTGTGGAGCATTTTGATGACAAGATTGTGGAGCATTTTGATGACAAGCGCATGGCACATTGTGATGACATATGTCATGGAGCATTGTGCTGACTAGAACATCCAGCATTGTTATGACATGTGTTATGGAGCATAGTGCTGACTAGCGCAAGGAGCATTGTGATGACATGGGTCATGGTGCATTTTGCTGAGAAAGGCATGGAACATTGTGATGACAAGGGTCACCGAGCATTGTGATGAAAAGTTCATGGAGCATTGTGGTGACAAATGTCACAGAGACTTGTGATGATGAGGGCATGGACCATTGTGATGACAAAGGTCATGAAGAATTGTGATGACTGGAGTCACGGAGCATTGTGATGACAGGGGTCATGGAGCATTGTGATGACAAGGGTCACCGAGCATTGTGATGAAAAGTTCATGGAGCATTGTGGTGACAATGGTCACAGAGACTTGTGATTATGAGGGCATGGACCATTGTGATGACAAAGGTCATGAAGAATTGTGATGACTGGAGTCACGGAGCATTGTGATGACAGGGGTCATGGAGCATTGTGATGACAAGGGAAAGGAGCATTGTGATGAAAGAGGCATAGAGCATTGCTATGACAAGTTTTATGGATTATTGTGATGACAGTGGGCATGGCACATTGTGATGACAAGGGCATGGAACATTGTGATGACAAGGTCATACAGTATTGTGAAGACAGGTGTCAGGGAGCATTGTGATGACATATGTCATGGTCCATTGTGATGACAATGTCATGGGGCATTGTGATGCCAAGTGTCATGGAGGATTGTGATGACAAAGGAAATGGAGCATAGTGATGACAAGGGTCATGGAGCATTGTGATGACAAGATCATGGAGCACTGAGTTGACAAGGGCCATTGAGAATTTTGATGAGAAGATCGTGAAGCTTTGTGATGACAAGCACATGGAGCTTGCTATGAAGGGGTCAGGGAGCATTTCGATGACAATTGCATGGAGAATTGTATTGACAAGAGCATGTAACATTTTGATTAGAAGTGTCATGGAGCATTGTGATGACAAGGATATGTTGAATTGTGATGACCAGGGCATGGAGCATAGTGATGGCAAGACCGTGGAGCATTGTGATGAGAAGACCATGGATAATTGTGATGACGAGCGTCATGGAGCACTGTAATGACAAGGGGCATGGAACATTGTGATGACTGGTGTCATGGATCATTGTGATGACAAGTGTCATGGAGCATTCTGATGACAAGCTTGTGGAGTAATGTGATGACAATGGCATGGAGCAATGTGAGGAAAAGGGCATGGAGCATTGTGATGAAAAAGGCATGGAGCCTTTTCATGACAGTGTTCAAGGAGCATTCTGACGACAAGTGTCAGGGAGCATTGTGATGACAAGTGTATTGAGCATTGTGATGACAAAGGTCATGGAGCATTGTGATGACAAGTGTTATGGAACATTGTGATCACAAGGTTTTGGAGCATTGTGATGACAGAAGTCATGTATCATTTTCATTTCAAGGAGCATGGAGCATAGTGATGACAAGGGCATGAAGCAATGTGAACCCAAGGTTCATGGAGGATTTTGATGACAATGGGAATGGAGTATTGTGATGACAAGCGCATGGAGCATGTGATGACAAGGTCATGTAGCATTTTGCTGACAAATGCATGTAGCATTTTGATGACAAGTGTCACGGAGCACTGTGATGACAAGCGTCATGGAGCATTGTGATTACAGGGGTCATGAGCATTGGGATGGCAAGGGCATGGATCATTGTGATGACAAGTGTCATGGAACATTTTTATGACAAGAGTCCCGGATCATTGTGGTGTCTGGTGTCGTGGAGCTTTGTGATGACTGTGGTCATGGAGCATTGTGATGACAGGGGTCATGGAGCATTGTGAACAGAAGTTCATGGAGCATTGGGCTGACAATATTCATTGAGTATTGTGATGGCAGGTGTAATGGAGCATTGTGATGACAATGGAATGGAGCATTGTGATGACAAGGTCCTGGAGCATAGTGAGGAGAAGACCATGGAGCCTTGTGATGACAAGTCTCATGTAGCATTCTGATGAAAAGGAGCATGGAGCATTGTGATTACAGTGGTCTTGGAGAATTGTGATGAATAGGGCATGGGTGATTGTGATGAAAAAGCATGGAGCCTTGTAATGAGAGGGTTCAAGGAGCATACTGACGACAAGTGTCAGGGAGCATTGTGATGATAAGTGTATTGAGCATTGTGATGAGAAAGGTCATGGAGCATTGTGATGAGAAGACCATGGATAATTGTGATGACGAGCATCATGTGGTGTTGTGATGACAAGTGTTATGGAACATTGTGATCACAAGGGTTTGGAGCATTGTGATGACAGAGCTTTTGGAGCATTTTAATTCCATTGTGATGACAATAGCATGAAGCATTATGATGATGGGCATGGTTCATTGTGATGACAGAGTTCATTGAGCATTGAGATGAAAAGGGGCATGGAGCATTGTGATTACAGTTGTCTTGGATCATTGTGAAGAAAAGGGCATGGAGCTTTGTGATGATAAGGCCATGGAGCTGTCTGATGACATGCATCATGGAGCCTTGTGATGACAAGGCCGTGGAATATTGTCATGACAGGGGTGAAGGAGTATTGTGATGACTAGAGATGGAACATTTTGATATCAGTGGTGAAATAGCATTTTGATGAGAAGTGCATGGAGCTTTGTGATGACAAGGTTTATGGAGCATTGTGATGACAATGTTGTGGAATATTGTGATGACAAGTGCATGGCACATTGTGATGACATGGGTCATGGAGCATTGTGCTGACAAGCACATGGAGCATTGTGATGAAAAGGGTCATGGAGCACTCTGCTGACAAAGGCATGGAGCGTTATGTTGACAAGGGTCACAGAGCATTGTGATGAAAACTTCATGGAGCATTATGGTGACAAAGTTCACAGAGTCCTGTGATGACGAGGGCATGGACCATTGTGATGACAAAGGTCATGAAGCATTGTGATGACTGGAGTCACCGAGCATTGTTATGAAAAGGGCATGGAGCATTGTGATGACAGGGGGATGGAGCATTGGTCTGACAAGTTTCATGGATTATTGTGATGATAGTGGGCATGGTGCATTGTGATGACAAGGGCATGGAACATTGTTATGACAAGGTCATGGAGTATTGTGAAGACAGGTTTCAGGGAGCATTGTGATGACATATGTCATGGTGCATTGTGATGACAATGGCATGGAGCATTGTGAAGCCAAGTGTCATGGAGGATTTTGATGACAAAGGTAATGGAGCATTGTGATGAGAAGGGCTTGGAGCATTGTGATGACAATGGTCATGGAGCATTGTGATGACAACAGCATGGAGCATTGTTATGACAAGGGCCATTGAGAATTTTGCTGACAAGGTCGTGTAGCACTTTGATGAAAAGCACATGGAGCATGCTATGTCAGGTGTCATGGAGCATTGCGATGACAAGTGCATGGAGAATTGTGATGACAAGAGCATGTAACATTGTGATGAGAAGTGTCATGGAGCATTGTGATGGCAAGACGGTGGAGCATTGTGATGAGAAGACCATGGATAATTGTGATGACGATCGTCATGGAGCACTGTAATGACAAGGGGCATGGAGCATTGTGATGACAAGGGTCATGGAACATTCTGATGACAAGCTTGTGGAGTATTGTGATGACAATGGCATGGAGCATTGTGATGAAAAGGGCATGTAGCATTGTGATGAAAAAGGCATGGAGCCTTTTCATGACAGGGTTCAAGGAGCATTCTGATGACAAGTGTCAGGGAGCATTGTGATGACAAGTGTATTGAGCATTGTGATGACAAAATTCATGGAGCATTGTGATGACACGGACAAGGACTATTGTCATGACAGGCATCATGGAGCTTTGTGATGACAAGTGTATTGAGCATTGTGCTGACAAAGGCATGGAGCATTGTGATGACAAGTGTTACAGAGAATTGTCATGACGAGGGAATGGACCATTGTGATGACAAAGGTCGTAAAGCATTGTGATGACTGGATTCACGGAGCATTATGATGTGAGGGGTCAAGGAGCATTGTGATTACCAGGGCATGGAGCATTGTGATGACAGGGCCATGGAGAATTGGTCTGACAAGTTTCATGGATTATTGCTATGAGGGTGGGCATGGCACAATGTGATGACAAGGGAATGGAACATTGTTATGACAAGGTCATGTAGTATTGTTAAGAGAGGTGTCAGTGAGCATTGTGAAGACATATGTCATGGTGCATTGTGATGACAATGGCGTGGAGCATTGGGATGCCAAGTGTCATGGAGTACTGTGATGACAAATGTAATGGAGCATTGTGATGCCAAGTGACATGGCGGATTGTGATGACAAATGTAATGGAGCGTCGTGATGACAACTGCTTCGGGAATTGTGATGAAAAGGGTCATGGTGCATTGTGATGACAAGGACATTGAGCATTGTGATGACTAGGGCCATTGAGAATTTTGATGACATCGTCGTGAAGCATTGTGATGACAAGCGCACGGAGCTTACTTTAACGGGGACATGGAGCATTGCGATGAAAAGTGCATGGAGAATTGTGATGACAAGAGCATGAAACATTGTGATGAGAAGTGTCATAGAGTATTGTGATGACAAGTACGTGGAGAATTGTGATGACAAGGGACAAGTTGCATAGTGATGACCAGGGCAGGGAGCATTGCGATGACATATGTCATGGTCCATTGAGATGACAATGGCATGGAGCATTGTGATGCCATGTGTCATGGAGTATTGTGATGACAAGAACATGTAACATGGTGATGAGAAGTGTCATGGAGCATTGTGATGACAAGGGACAGGGAGCATTGTGATGTCCAGGGCCTGGAGCATTTTGATGGCAAGACCGTGGAGCATTGTGATCGCAAGACCAAGGAGCATTTTGTTGACGAGTGTCATCGAGCACTGTAGTGATACGCGGCATGGAGAATGGTGATGATAGGTGTCATGGATCATTGTGATGACAAGGGTCATGGAGCATTCTGATGACAAGCTTGTGGAGTATTGTGATGACAATGGCATGGAGCATTGTGATGAAAAAGGCATGGAGCATTGTGATGAAAAAGACATGGAACCTTTTCATGACAGGGCTCAAGGAGCATTCTGACGTCAAGTGTCAGGGAACATTGTGATGACAAGTGTATTGAGCATTGTGATAACAATGGTCATGGAGCATTGTGATGACAGCCATCATGGAGCATTGTGATAAAAAGGGGCATGGAACATTGTGATTAAAGTGGTCTAGGAGCATTGTGATGACAAAGGCATGGACCATTGTGATGAGAATGCAATGGAGCATTCTGATGACATGCGTCATGCAGCTTTGTGATGACAAGGGCATATAGCATTGTGATGACAGTGGCATGGAACATTGGACTGACAAGTTTGATGTATTATTGTGATGACAGTAGGCATGGCGCATTGTGATGACAAGGGCATGGAGCTTTGTGATGACAGGGTCATGGAATACTCTGAAGACAGGTGACAGGGAGCATTGTGATGACATATGTCATGGTCCATTGAGATGACAATGGCTTGGAGCATTGTGATGACAGGTGCCATGGAGCATTGTGATGACACGGGTCATGGAGCATTGTGATGACATGTGTCATGGAGCATTCTGATGACAAGCTTGTGGAGTATTGTGATGACAATGGCATGGAGCATAGTGATGAAAAAAGCAGGGAGCATTGTGATGAAAAAGGCATGGACCCTTTTCATGACAGGGTTCAAGGAGCATTCTGAAGTCAAGTGTCTGGTAGCATTGTGATGACAAGGGCATGGAGTATGGTGATGAGAAGGACATGGAGCATTCTGATGATATGTGTCATGGAGCTTTGTGATGAAAAGGGCATGGAGCATTCTGATGATATGTGTCATGGAGCTTTGTGATGACAAGGGCATGGAGCATTGTGATTACAGTGGTCTTGGAGCATTGTGATGAAAATCGCATGGATCATTGTGATGAAAAATACATGGAGCCTTGTCATGACAGGGTTCAAGGAGGATACTGACGACAAGTGTCAGGAAGCATTGAGATGACAAGTGTATTGAGCATTGTGATGACAAATATCATGGAGCATTGTGATGAGGAGACCATGGATAATTGTGATGAGGAGCATCATGGGGAATTGTGAGGACAAGTGTTATGGAACATTGTGATCACAAGGGTTTGGAGGATTGTGATGACAGAGGTCATGGAACATTTTGATTTCATTGTTATGACAATAGCATGAAGCATTATGATGATGGGCATGGTGCATTTTGATGACAGTTTTCATGGAGCATTGAGATGAAAAGTGGCATGGAGAATTGTGATTACAGGGTTCTTGGAGCACTGTGATGACAAGGGCATGGAGCATTGTGATGAGAAGGCCATGGAGCATTCTGATGACATAAGTCATAGAGCTTCGTGATGACAAGGGCATGGAGCATTGTTATTACAGGGGTCTTGGAGAATTGTGATGACAAGGGTCATGGAGCCTTGTGATGACGGGGCCGTGGATCATTGTGATGGCAGGGGTCATGGAGCATTGTTATGACACGGGTAATGGAGCCTTTCGATGACAAGGGCATGGAGCATTGGTGTGAAAAGATTCATGGATTATTGTGATGAGAAAAGCATTTAGCATTGTGATGACAAGCGTCAGGGAGCTTTGTGATGACAAGTGCATGGAGCAATGTGATGAGAGGGTTCATGGAGCATTGTGATGACAATGGCATGGAGCATTGTGATGTCAAGGGTCATGGAGCACTGGGATGACAAACGTCACAGACTATTCTGATTACAGGGTTCATGGAGCATTGGGATGACAAGCGCATGGATCATTGTGATGCCAAGTGTCGTGGAGCATTTTGATGACAAGAGTCCCGGATCATTGTGTTGTCAGGTGTCATGGATCGCTGTGATGACAGTGGTCATGGAGCATTATGATGACAAGGGTAATGGAGCATTGTGATGGCAAGGGCATGTAGCATTCTGATGACATGCATCACGGAGCATTGTGATGACAAGGGCATGGAACATTTTGATGACAGGGGTCATGGAACATTGTGATGACAGGGGTGAGGGAGTATTGTGATGGCAAGTGATGGAACATTGTGATATCAGTGGTGAGAGAGCATTTTGATGAGAAGTGCATGGAGCATTGTGATGACAAGTTTTAAGGAGCATTGTGATGACAAGGGCATGGAACATTTTGATGACAGGGGTCATGGATCATTGTGATGACAAGGGTGAGGGAGTATTGTGATGACTAGTGATGGGACATTGTGATATCAGTGGTGAGAGAGCATTTTGATGAGAAGTGCATGGAGCATTGTGATGACAAGTTTTAAGGAGCATTGTGATGACAAGTTTGTGGAGCATTGTGATGACAAGAGCATGGCTCATTGTGATGACATGGGTCATGGAGCATTGTGCTGACAAAGGCATGGAGCATTATGATGACAAGGGTCACGGAGCATTGTGATGAAAAGTTCATGGAGCATTGTGGTGACAAAGGTCACAGAGACGTGTGATGACGAGGGCATGGACCATTGTGATGACAAAGGTCATGAAGCATTGTGATGACTGGAGTCATGGAGCATTGTGATGACAGGGTTCATGGTGCATTGTGATGACAATGGCATGGAGCATTGTGATGATTGATGCATGGAGAACTGGTTTGACAACTTTCAAGGATTATTGTGATGAATGACGGCATGGCGCATTGTGAGGACAAGGGCATGGAGCATTGTTATGACAAGGGCATGGAGCATTGTGATGACAAGGTCATGGAGAATTGTGAAGACAGGTGTCAGGGAGCATTGTAATGACATATGTCATGGTCCATTTTGATGACAATGGCATGGAGCATTGTGATGCCATCTGTCATGGAGGATTGTGATGACAAAAGCATGTAACATGGTGATGAGAAGTGTCATGGAGCATTGTGATGACAAGGGACAGGGAGCATTGTGATGTTCAGGGCATGGAGCATTGTGATGGCAAGACCGTGGAGCATTGTGATCGCAAGACCATGGAGCATTTTGTTGACAAGTGTCATCGAGCACTGTAGTGATATTGGGCATGGAGAATTGTGATGATAGGTGTCATGGATCATTGTGATGACAAGGGTCTTGGAGCATTCTGATGACAAGCTTGTGGAGTAATGTGATGACAAGTGCATGGAGCATTGTGATGAAAAAGCCATGGAGCATTGTGATGAAAAAGACATGGAACCTTTTCATGACAGGGATCAAGGAGCATTCTGACGTCAAGTGTCAGGGAACATTGTGATGACAAGTGTATTGAGCATTGTGATAACAATGGTCATGGAGCATTGTGATGACAGGCATCATGGAGCATTGTGATGAGAAGGCCATGGATCATTCTGATGACATGCGTCATGGAGCTTTGTGATGACAAGGGCATGCAGCATTGTGATTTCAGGGGTCTTGGAGCATGGTGATGAAAAGGGCATGGATCATTGTGACGGCAAATGCATGGAGCCTTGTCATGACAGGGTTCAAGGAGCATAGTGACGACAAGTATCAGGGAGCATTGTGATGACAAGTGTATTGAGCATTGTGATGACAAAGGTCATGGAGCATCGTGATGAGAAAACCATTGATAATTGTGATGACGCGCATCATGGGGCGTTGTGATGACAAGTGTTATGGAACATTGTGATCACAAGGGTTTGGAGCATTGTGATGACAGGGTTCATGGAGCATTGAGATGAAAAGGGGCATGGAGCATTGTGATTAAAGTGGTCTAGGAGCATTGTGATGACAAGGGCATGGACCATTGTGATGACAGTGGCATGGAACATTGGACTGTCAAGTTTGATGGATTATTGTGATGACAGTGGGCATGGCACATTGTGATGACAAGGGCATGGAGCATTGTGATGACAAGGTCATGGGATACTCTGAAGACAGGTGACAGGGAGCATTGTGATGACATATGTCATGGTCCATTGAGATGACAATTGCATGGAGCATTGTGATGCCAAGTGTAATGCAGGATTGTGATGACAAAGGTAATGGAGCATTGTGATGACAACTGCTTGGAGCACTGTGATAACAAGTGTCATGGAATATTGTGATGACAAGGGCATGAAGCATTGTGATGACAACGGACATTTAGAATTTTTATGACAATGTTTTGAAGCATTTTGATGACAAATGCATGGAGCTTGCTATGACAGGGTTCATGGGGCATTGCGAAGACAAGTTCATGGAGAATTGTGATGAGAAGAGCATGTAACATTGTGATGAGAAGTGTCATGGAGCATTGTGATGACAAGGACATGGAGAATTGTGATGACAAGGGACATGGAGCATTGTTATTACCAGGGAATGGAGCATTGTGATGGCAAGACCGTGGAGCACTGTGATGAGAAGACCATGAATAACTGTGATGACGAGCATCATGGAGCACTGTAATGACAAGGGTCATGGAGCATTTGGAAGACCGGTGTCATGGAGCATTGTGTTGACATTGGTCATGGAACAATGTGATGACAGGGGTCATGGAGCATTGTGATGGCAAGACTGTGGAGCACTGTGATGAGAAGACCATGAATAACTGTGATGACGAGCATCATGGAGCACTGTAATGACAAGGGTCATGGAGCATTCTGAAGACCGGTGTCATGGAGCATTGTGTTGACATGGGTCATGGAACAATGTGATGACAGGGGTCATGGAGCATTGTGATGACAAGTTTTATGAACATTGTGATCAAAACGGTTTGGAGCATTGTGATGACAGAGGTCATGGAGCATTTTGATTTCATTTTGATGACAATAGCTTGAAGCATTATGAAGATGTGCATGGTGCATTGTGATGACAGGGTTCACGGAGCATTGAGAAGAAAAGGGGCATGGAGCATTGTGATTACAGGTGTCTTGGAGCATTGTGATGACAAGTGCATGGAGCATTGTGATGGGAAAGCCATGGAGCATTCTGATGACATGCGTCATGGAGCTTTCTGATGACAAGTGTATGGAGCATTGTGATTACAGGTGTCTTGGAGCATTGTGATGACAAGGGCTTGGAGCATTGGGATGAAAATTGTCAGGGAGCATTGAAATGACAAGGGCATGGAGCATTGTGATGACAAGGGCCATTGAGAATTTAGATGACAAGGTTGTGAAGCACTGTGATGAAAAGCACATGGAGCTTGCTATGACAGGTGTCATGGAGCATTGTGATGACAAGTGCATGGAGAATTGTGATGACAAGAGCATGTAACATTGTGATCATAAGTGCATGTAGCATTTTGATGACAGGTGTCATGCAACATTGTGATGACAGGGGTGATGGAGTATTGGGATGACTAGTGATGGAACATTGTGATATCAGTGGTGAGAGAGCATTTTGATGAGAAGTGCATGGAGCACTGTGATGACAAAGTTTATGCAGCATTGTGATGACAAGGATGTGGAGCATTGGGATGACAAGCACATGATGCATTGTGATGACATGGGTCATGGAGCATTGTGCTAAAAAGCTCATGGAGCATTGTGATGACAAGAGTCATGGAGCATTGTGCTGAGAAACACATAGAGCATTGTGATGACAAGGGTCACAGAGCATTGTGATGAAAAGTTCATGGAGCATTGTGGTGACAAAAGTCACAGAGACTTGTGATGACGAGGGCATGGACCATTGTGATGAGTAAGGTCATGAAGCACTGTGATGACAGGAGTCACGGAGCATTGTGATGACAAGGGTCATGGAGCACTGTGCTGACAAGGGCATGGAGCATTGTGATGCCAAGTGTCATGGAGGACTGTGATGACAAGGGCCATTAAGAATTTTGATGCCAACGTCGTGAAGCATTGTGATGACAAGCGCACTGAGCTTGCTATGACAGGGGACATGGAGCCTTTTCATGACAGTGTTCATGGAGCATTCTGAAGACAAGTGTCAGCGAGCAGTGTCATGACAAGTGCATGGAGCATGGTGTTGAGAAGGCCATGGAGCATTCTGATGACATAAGTCATTGAGCTTCGTGATGACAAGGGCATGGAGCATTGTGATTACAGGGGTCTTGGAGAATTGTGATGACAAGGGTCATGGAGCCTTGTGATGGCGAGGCCGTGGAACATTGTGATGGCAGGGGTCATGGATCATGGTTATGAAACGGGTAATGGAGCCTTTTGATGACAAGGGCATGGAGCATTTCTGTGAAAATTTTCATGGATTATTGTGATGAGAGTGGGCATGGAGCATTGTGATGTCAAGAACAAGGAACACGGTGATACATGGATCATGGAGGATTGTAATGACATGGGCATGGAGCACTGTGATGAGAAGGGCATCGAGCATTTTGATGACAAGCGTCATGGAGCTTTGTGATAACAAGGGCATGGAGCAATGTGATGAGAGGGTTCTTGGAGCACTGTGATGACAATGGCATGGAACATTGTGATGTCAAGGGTCATGGAGCACTGGGATGACAAGCGTCATGGAGAATTCTGATTACAGGTTTCATGGAGCATTGGGATGACAAGCGCATGGATCATTTTGATGACAAGTGTCATGGAGCATTTTGATGACAAGAGTCCCAGAAAATTGTGTTGTCTGCGGTCATGGAGCGCTGTGATGACAGTGGTCATGGAGCATTGTGATGACAGGTGTAATGGAGCATTGTGATGGCAAGGGCATGAAGCATTGTGATGAGAAGGCCATGGAACATTCTGATGACATGCATCATGGAGCTTTGTGATGACAAGGGCATGGAGCATTGTGATTACAGGGGTCATGGAACATTGTGATGACAGGGGTGAGGGAGTATTGTGATGACTAGTGATGGAACATTGTGATATCAGTGGTGAGAGAGCATTTGGATGAGAAGTGCATGGTGCATTGTGATAACAAGGTTTATGGAGCATTGTGATGACAAGGTTGAGGAGCATTGGAATGAGAAGGGCTTGGCACATTTCGATGTCATGGGTCATGGAACATTGTGCTGAGAAGCGCATGGAGCATTGTGATGACAAGGGACATGGAGCATTGTGATGTCCAGGTCATGGAGCATTGTGATGGTAAGACCATGGAGCATTTTGATGGCGAGTGTCATCAAGAACTGTAATGACACGGGGCATGGGGAATTGTGATGACAAGTGTCATGGATCATTGTGATGACAAGGGTCAAGGAGCATTCTGATGACAAGCTTGTGGAGTATTGTGATGACAATGGCATGGAGCATTGTGATGAAAAAGGCATGGAGCATTGTGATGAAAAAGGCAAGGAACCTTTTCATGACAGGGATCAAGGAGCATTCTGACGTCAAGTGTCAGGGAGCATTGTGATGACAAGTGTATTGAGCATTGTGATGACAAAGTTCATGGAGCATTGTGCTGAGAGGACCATGGATAACTGTGATGAGGAGCGTCATGGGGCATTATGATGACAAGTGTTATGGAACATTGTGATCACAAGTGTTTGGACCATTGTGATGACAGAGGTCATGGAGCATTTTGATTTCATTGTGATGACAATAGCATGAAGCATTATGATGATGGGCATGGTTCGTTGGGATGACAGGGTTCATGGAGCATTGAGATGAAAAGGGGTATGGAGCACTGTGATTACTCGGGTAATGGAGCCTTGTGATGACAAAGCCCTGGAACATTGTGATGACAGGGGTGAGGGAGTATTGTGATGACTAGTGATGGAAAATTGTGATATCAGTTGTGAGAGAGCATTTTGATGCGAAATGTTTGGAGCTCTGTGATTACAATGTTTATGGAGCATTGAGATGACAAGTTTGGGGAGCACTGTGATGACAAGGGCATGGAGCACTGTGAAAGAGAAGGCCATGGAGCATTCTGGTGACATGCGTCATAGAGCTTTGTGATGACAATGGCATGGAGCATTTGTCTGGAAATTTTCATGGATTATTGTGATGAGAGGGGGCCTGGAGCATTGTGATAACAAGGACACGGAACACTGTGATACATGGGGCATGGAGGATTGTAATGACAAGGTCATGGAGCATTGTGATGTGAAGGGCATCGAGCATTGAGATGACAAGTGTCATGGAGCTTTGTGATGACAAGGGCATGGAGCAATGTGCTGAGAGGCTTCATGAACCATTGTGATGACAATGGCATGGAGCATTGTGATGCCAAGGGTCACAGAGCATTGTGATGAAAAGTTCATGGAGCATTGTGGTGACAAAGGTCACAGAGACTTGTGATGATGAGGGCACGGACCACTGTGATGACAAAGCCTTGAAGCATTGTGATGACTGGAGTCACGGAGCATTGTGATGACAGGTGTCATGGAGCATTGTGATGACAAGTGCATGGGGCATTGTGATGACAGGGGCATGGAGCATCGGTCTGAAAAATTTCATGGATTATTGTGATGACAGTGGGCATTGCGTATTGTGATGACAAGGGCATGGAGCACTGTGAAGAAAAGGTCATGGATTATTGTGAAGTCAGGTGTCAGGGAGCATTGTGATGACCTATGTCATGGTGCATTGTGATGACAATGGCATGGAGCATTGTGATGACAAGTGTCATGGAGGATTTTGATGACAAAGGTAATGGAGCATTGTGATGACAAGGGCTAACAGCATTGTGTTGACAATGGTCATGGAGCATTGTGATGACAAGCGGTTTTGAGAATTTTGATGACAAGTTCGTGAAGCACTGTGATGAAAAGCACATGGAGCTTGCTATGACAGGGGTCATGGAGCATTGCGATGACAAGTGCATGGAGAAAGTGATTACAAGAGCATGTAACATTGTGATTTGAAGTGTCATGGAGCATTGTGATGGCAAGACGGTGGAGAATTGTGATGAGAAGACCATGGATAATTGTGATGACGAGCGTCATGGAGAACTGTAATGACAAGTGGTATGGAGCATTGTTATGACAGGTGTCATGGAGCATTGTGATGACAGGGGTCATGGAGCATTGTGATGAAAAGGGTCATGGAGCATTCTGATGACAAGCTTGTGGAGTATTGTGATGACAATGGCATGGAGCATTGTGATGAAAGGGGCATGGAGCATTGTGATGAAAAAGGCATAGAGCCTTTTCTTGACAGGGTTCGAGAAGCATTCTGACGACAAGTATCAGGGAACATCGTGATGACAAGTGTATTGAGCATTGTTATGACAAAGGTCATGGAGCATTGTGATGACAAGGGCATGGAGTATTGTGATGAAAGGCATCATGGAGCGTTGTGATGACAAGTGTGAGGGAGTATTGTGATGACAAGTGATGGAACATTGTGATATCATTGGTGAGAGATCATTTTCATGAGAAGTGCATGGAGAATTGTGATGACAAGTTTTATGGAGCATTGTGACGACCAGGATGTGGAGCATTGTGATGACAAGCACATGACGCCTTGTGATGACATGTGTCATGGAGCATTGTGCTGACAAGCTCATGGAGCATTGTGATGACAAGAGTCATGGAGCATTGTGCTGACAAAGTCATGGAGCATTGTGATGCCAAGGGTCACAGAGCATAGTGATGAAAAGTTCATGGACCATTGTGATGAGAGAGGTCATGAAGCATTGTGATGACTGGAGTCATGGATCATTGTGATGACAGGGGTCATGGAGCATTGTGATGACAAGGGCATGGAGCATTGTGATGACAGGGTCATGGAGCATTGGTCTGACAAGTTTCATGGATTATTGTGATGACATTGGGCATGGCGCCTTGTGATGACAAGGGAATGGAGCTTTGTGATGACAAGGTCATAGATTATTGTGAAGACAGGTGTCAGGGAGCATTGTGATGACATGTATCATGGTGCATTGTGATGACAATGGCTTGCAGCATTGTGATGACAAGTGTCATAGAGGAATGTGATGACAAAGGTAATGGAGCATTGTGAAGACAAGGGCTTGGAGCATCGTGATGACAACGGTCATGGAGCATTGTGATGAAAAGGGCATGGAACATTGTGATGACAAGGGCAAGAAGCATTGTGATGACAACGGCCATTGAGAATTTTGATGACAACGTCATGAAGCATTGTGATGTCAAGCACATGGAGCTTGCTATGACAGGGGTCATGGAACATTGCGATGACAAGTGCATGGATAATTGTGATGACAACTGCATGTAACATTGTAATGAGAAGTATCATGGTGCATTGTGATCACAGGGAAGAGGTGAATTGTGATGACAAGGGACCTGGAGCATTGTGATGACCAGGGCATTGAGCATTGTGATGGCAAGACGGTGGAGCATTGTCATGAGAAGACCAAGGATAATTGTGATGACGAGTGTCAGGGAACACTGTAATGACAAGGGGCCTGGAGCATTGTGATGACAGGTGTCATGGAGCTTTGTGATAACAGGGGTCATGGAGCATTGTGATGAGAAGATCATGGAGCATTGAGCTGAAAATGTTCATGGAGTATTCTGATGAAAGGGGTCATAGAGCATTGTGATGACAAGGTCCTGGAGCACTCTGATGAGAAGACCATGGAGCCTTGTGATGAGAAGTCTCATGGAGCATTCTGATGAAAACGGGCATGGAGCATTGTGATTACAGGGGTCTTGGAGCATTGTGATGAAAAGGGCATGGATCATTGTCATGAAAAAGGCATGGAGCCTTGTCATGACAGGGTTCAAGGAGCATACTGACGACAAGTGTCAGGTAGCATTGTGATGAAAAGTGTATTGAGCATTGTGATGACACAGGTCATGGAACATTGTGATGAGAAGTGCATGGATAATTGTGATGATGAGCTTCATGGGGCGTTGTGATGACAAGTGTTATGGAGCATTGTGATCACAAGGGTTGGGAGCATTGTGATGACAGAGGTCATGGAGCATTTTGATTTCATTGTGATGACAATAGCATGAAGCATTATGATGATGGGCATGGTTCGTTGTGATGACAGGGTTCATGGAGCATTGAGATGAAAAGGGGTATGGAGCATTGTGATTACTCGAGTCATGGAGCCTTGTGATGACAAGGCCGTGTAACATTGTGATGACAGGGGTGAGGGAGTATTGTGATGACTAGTGATGGAAAATTGAGATATCAATGGTGAGAGAGCATTTTGATTCGAAGTGCATGGAGCTTTGTGATGACAATGTTTATGGATCATTGTGATGACAAGTTTGGGGAGCATTGTGATGACAAGTGCATGGCACACTGTGATGACATGGGTCATGGAGCATTGTTCTGACAAGTGCATGGAGCATTGTGATGACAAGCGTCATGGAGCATTGTGCTAACAAAGGCATAGAGCGTTGTTATGACAAGGCTCAGAGAGCATTGGGATGAAAAGATCATGGAGAATTGTGGTGACAAAGTTCACAGAGCCCTGTGATGACGAGGGCATGGACCATTATGATGAAAAATGTCATGAAGTATTGTGATGACTGGAGTCACAGAGCATTGTGATGACAAGGGAATGGAGCATTGTGATGACAGCGGCATGGAACATTGGTCTGGCAAATTTCATGGCTTATTGTGATGACAGTCGGCATGGCGCATTGTGATGACAAGGGCATGGAGCATAGTGATGACAAGGTCATGGAGTATTGTGAAGACACGTGTCAGTG